>NC_090931.1:859515536-862443036 GCF_040938575.1 Ambystoma mexicanum | reverse complement strand
TTTTTCCTCACACAAGAAAAGGGTTGGAGGGGGAATGGGCCTACAAAAGGCATTTCCCCACAGTACCAAAGCAGGTTCTGGCAAAAATGGCCTACAGGGAAATCACATAGATCCAAAGCAACAAGTCTACAATCAACTTGCATATCACAGTGCCAAACAATAAATCCTAGCACCATTGGCACACGATGGTACTCTCTGCAAACAAATGCCTCTATGTTCTCAATACAGAACACTTAAAAATAGACTCGGACACAGAGCTCAGTTTCCAGTCGTACGCATCAAAACAAAAGCAAAGCCATCTTGCATGTGTCCTCTCTCCATCTAACCAAACACACCGCCTCTCTTTTATATCTACTGGATTGTCTGGGGTCAATGCAAATGGAAGCTGTGTGATGTATACATCTGATTAACTTAACATAACACTCTTTATCAACCCGACCTGAATGAACACAGCATATGTCTACTGTGTTGTATGTAGATACACACAAAGAGCCATTTGAAACATTGCACTGGCCTCACACTTGAATTACTTTTTACACTACAACCATGCATATCTAGCATATAAATGAATTATATTATATAATTATATAACTGAAGTATGCATTGCTAGATTAACTCGATTGTATTTATTGATTGATTGATATTTTATTTCTATCACGCTCGTACACAAGTGTTTCAGAGCGTGACAAGGCAAGGGAGGGGAACAGGGGAGAACAAAACAGTGATCTTACTAGGCATAATGACATTGAGAACGTGCAAGTGCATGGGAGAAGGGGGAGGGGAAAAGTGCATGGAAGGGGGGGGACGTGGAAAGTGCGAAGCAGAGGAGAAACAGATAAATAACAATAAATAAATAATAAAGGCAACAAACAGTGGTAATGCAGCCAGCAATTTGCAAGTGCTAGACTTAAGGCAGCAGACAGGGTAGGTCTGATAAGTGCAGGAAGAAAAAGGGGGGGGGGGCTGTATGGGTACAGATACAGACCCCAGTGAAAGGGGTGGCCCAGAGGCAGTGCGGGAGGGTGGCAGGATGAGAAGGTACCTTGGCCCAAAAGTCAGAGGGTGGCCAGGTGCACGGTGCCAAGAGAGAACAGATCAGCAGGGGAGAGAGGGAGCAAAGGCAGAAGAAAAGAGGAAGGTCTTGAGGTGCTTCCGGAACTGGAGATGGTTCTCCTCAAGTTTTAGAGTGGCAGGGAGACTGTTCCAGAGGGAGGCCCCAGCTGAAGACAGAGATATACCCCCAGCTCGTTTCTTAGAAAAACGACTCACCCTGAGTGAGTTGGAGGTAGAGGAGCGAAGAGCTCGAGAGGGGAGGTATTTGCGGAGGGATAGCTGAAGGTATTTTGGACCCAGGCCCCAGAAAGCCTTGTGGACAATGCAGAGGGTTTTGAATTTAATCCTTGCATCCACCTGGAGCCAGTGGAGAGATTTCAGAGCTGGAGAGATACGATCCCAGGGCTTGAGGCCAAGGACAGGTCTCGCAGTCCTGTTCTGGATTAGTTGCAGAGGGCCGAGAGTAGAGGCAGGTAGATTTAGAAAGAGGCTGTTACAATAGTCCAAGCTAGAGAGAACCAGAGCTTGGGAGACAGTGAGCTTCTGGGGGAAGGAGTGGAAAGGCAGAGTACCTCTGAGGAGGTGCAGTTGAATGTTTGACTTTTTAGAGACCTCAGAGATGTGGGCAGAGAAGGAGAGTGTGGAGGCAAAGATGACCCTGAGGTTCTTAGCCTCGCAGGTGGGGGTATGAGGAGGGCCAAGGGATGCCGGCCAGTGAGTGAAGGGAAAGGATGGTGAAGGTGTGCCGATGAGGAGGATCTCCGTCTTGCTGACATTCAGACAAAGATCATTGGCGACACACCAATCTTGAATGGCAGTTAGGCAATACAGGGGTCTTTAAAAACTGTTTAACTTAATATCAATACATGAACACCTAGTGCACAGCAGATTTGATTCTTTGTACTTTGCTGTATCTCAAACACATTACTTTCTCATAGTTTGTTGCGCATAACACCTGCATGATAGATAAACTGACTTCTAGACCTGCCTAACTACTGCATAGCTCCATCATGTACCAGCATCTATACTAATTATGGAGGTTGAATCCGTTTTTGTGCATCCCCACTAAATGCAGACTTATGTCTGCTCCTTATGTAACTAGTACATAACTAGTTAACATTTAGCTGTTCCTATGCTCCAAATAAATACAGGCTTTGCATACCAATCACCTACAAATCATAACTTATTGCGCTATCCCCATAATAACGGTGTAGCTTGTGGTATTTCAACTGCACACCCGGCGCATAACTGGTTGGACCCATCGTATCTGCGTGAACAACAAGCACTGAGGTAAACCAACACCCCTAATATACCTATTCTGTCATAATCAGTCTGATCTCACTGAAACTAGGCCCCTCACACATAGAGTATCAGACACACAGAATGCCTCATACATTCTGAAATTATTATAACCATATAACCATAGCTGCATACACTGCTACACTGAAGAAATGGTTTCCATAACCTGACCCTCGGAAAACCATCCCAGCTATATAGTCTGCAAGCCAATTGGCCTACAACATGCTCAGAGCAGTTCCATAATTTCCCAACTAAATATCGTCACACTGGGATAAGGCAATCCTTAAACCAACCAAAACGCAGGGCGAAGAAAATCAAAAGGTAAATATTCTGCCTGCCATCTCTCTCTGCTTTATTTCCCCCTGTCCCCTATCCTCAATAACTACAGGGTGGAAAGATGCCTAGAAACCGAAAAGATAGCAAAATCATAAAGGAAGAAAGAACAAGGAGGGAAATGGAAGCAGCCCTCACTACCCATTCCGATCACGTATCTCGAGGCTCTATAGGCTTCCCAGTACCTCACCTCAAGAGACCATTGACTGCTTTTAGCTCCAGATACCTCCTAAAGTCACCAGCTAAACCACATTACTATGACTTAACATTAATCCGAGAAACAGGACTCACCAACGACCTAACGTCCTCGTCTGCATTCATCCTGACAGCCATTCAACCAACCATAAGACAGAACCTGCAAGAAACAATGCCTGTTGCTCCATTCATCACTAGAGACCCTGCACCATCCACCTCAACCACACAGCAGGAACTAAGAGGGGTGTCAGACCCCAAGAAGAACCTGCTTGGCCTCTTTGAATCCGAAAGCCTTATCAACAATCCCTGGGAAGCTAATGAAACCAACCTTGAACAACCCAGCAGCACTGGCCCAAGTAGCTGAACCAACCCAGGAATGACAGGCAGAGGATGCCTCCGGATCAATGCATGTTCTGTCTGCAAGCATTCCTATGACATGTTTGACCTTTTCTGCGAAGACCAGATAGACTTACTTTTCATCAAAGAAACATGGCTCTCAGTTGATCAGTCCCTGGTTATCCACATGAGTATCCAATCAGGGTTCAAGATCATCTGTGCTAATCACATCCCTAGGAGAGGAGGTGTCATAGCTCTGGTGTGCAGACTCCTTCATAGTCTCAACACTGTCTATTGACACCATCCTAGGATGTGAATCTCTCTCTCTGACCTGCTCCATCTCTCCCACAGCTGCACTCAGCTTCCTCTTAATCTATGACCTCCTTCCTACAGCTCCCACTTTGCTGACAGACTTGCTGCCACCATCCTGTCTGTAGATCACCAACTACTAGCTATTCTTAGAGATTTCAACATATGGCTTTAGAAAGAGGACGACACTAATAGAAAGTCACTTGGAGCAAGCCTTGCTGCATAACACCTCAAGCAAGGTTTCCACCTACATAGCTCGACAAACTTTAGATGACATTTTTTGTAATGGAGACATAGGGCCTCATTACGATCCAGGCGCTGGACCATGGTGCTACTAGCACCATGGTCCATGCCGGTCTCCGGCATGGTGGATGGTGGAATTACCGCCCCCATCACAAGGTTGGCGGGGTCGGTAATTCCCCAGTCACCATTTGCCCTTCCCCATTCCCATTTTGCCCCATAGGGCATAATGGGAATGGGGAAGGCGCTAATTACGGCACCGTAAATTACGGTTGCCGTAATTAGCTCCAAGGTCCCTTAGCGGGTTGGATTTTAACGCCTGCAAAAAGCAGGCGTTAAAGCCTCCAACCCGCTAAGGGACCTTGTAGTCAGACGCTAATGGTTTAACGGCACTGACACTCTTTACGGCGCCGTTAAACCATTAGCACCAGGGTCGTAATGAGGCCCATAATCACTGTCTGCTTCCCAGTGCACCTCTCCTGGTGGGATCACTTATATATCTCATTCACAATATTCACAGAGACACCATGCCTCGCCTGACCTTCAAAAGAACCATCGATCATGACCAGACTGTGGAAAGAAATACACATCACCTCCCTACTGCAAACACTAGAACAAACCAAATCTACGATAACTGCAGATGGACCAACAACCACATTGGAGGAACAACTCCACCACATTCACAAGTGGATTATTTCTTCATTGTACTGCATTGCCCCTAAAAAAAACTCAAAATAAAAGAAACAAGCCAAATGGTTCAAAAAGAAAAACTTAAAAAAGAAAAATCAGAAACTGGAGAGAATCTGGAGGAGACACTAGCAAATTCAACTACCACCGACAGTTACGCCTTTGCAGGGCTGAAGTACTCAAAGCAAATAAACCACACTACTCCAAATGCATTGATTATGCGCATCATAGCAAAAGGTAAATGTATAAGATCATCATATAATTAAAAATACCTGACAGCTTGTAAAGTAATCCCTATGCCTACACAATAGCTTTGTGATCAGATTGCTGCATATTTCAACCAAAAGATCCTAGACATCCAGGATCACATTGACAATATAGGATGCACCCAGCCGCATGCCACATAGATCCCACCAACACTACCCACTACCTCCTCTCTACTGTCTTTATGCCTTCTGTCTGCAGAGGACCTACAAACTACCATTGACTTATGCAATCCTTCAGGATCTCCTGAGGATCCATGTGCCCCCAATCTTTAGAAATCAGTCATGAAATCTCCAAACGTAGTGCACATCTTCGAATCCCTACTTAATGACGCCATCAGCACTGGAAGAGTCCCAGCTCAGTTGAAATCTGCATACATCAGACCTTTGCTCAAAAAGCCCACAGCAGCCCCATATGACCCAGCTAGCTATCACCCCATCTCAATCACGCCTTTCATCTGGAAACCTTGAGAAAAATGAATATATCATCAACTCCAGGACTTTATTGCAACAAACTAACTCATGAATGAGGCACAGTACAATTGTATACCTTTTAGGAGCACAGCATCAGCTCTTTGCTCCATCTGTGATACACTTAAAAACAATGTGGATGAAAACTCAAAGAGTGCACTCATCCTGATAGTGTGAATAGCAGCTGAGATGTCTATCAGTCACAAGATCCTCCTGAAAAGGCTGGAAGATATTGTTATTAAAGATTTAGCCCTACTGTGGATCACCTCCATACTCATGGGTAGAACACTAACCACAATTGTGGACCCTAACAATCTCGGCTTCGCCCAATTACCTACCCAAGGTTACCCCAAGGATCCACACTCTCACCTCTACTTTTCAACATCTAAATGACACCCCTACTTGACATCATCAATACATCTGGTCTCTCCTGGTACAACTACATGGATGGCACACAAATATGTACACATTTGTGTACCAGCCATCCCCAGACATTAAAAACTGCCTAGAACAGGTGGATGTATAGATGACAGCAGGCAGACAAAAACTCAACTCTAGCAAAACAGAGCTGATGTGCTGTAATCCTATAGGTTCTAATGCACATGGTCTTTTGAGATGGGACCCTACCCAAGCCCATCTATTTTAGTAAGAAATCCTGGAACGAAAATGGACAACACCCTCACTCTTGTTCAATGGTCAAAGCCACTGTCAGAAGCTGTTTCTACCAGCTGTGCATGCTATGCTGCATCATACCTTACTTAACATTCACCCACAGGGGATGCCATCATTTCTCTAATACTATCCAAAATAGATTATGCAAACAGCCTCTATCTCAGACTCCCAGATTACCTAATGAGGAAACTTCAAAGAGTTAAAGATGCAGACTACTTCTCAGAATGAAGTGATTTGAACATCTCACGCCAACATAACATACCCTGCACTGGCTACCCATCAGAATAATTGTACATTTCAAAACCTTGTACATTGCCCATCAGTCATACCACAAAGGGTGCCCTTCCTCCTTCAGAAATAACACTACACTCCTTCCAGAACATGTAGGTCCAGCAATGTTGCAGTAGTCCACAATTTCAGCAGGAAAGGGCACGTTCTGGCCACGGATCTGCGGAAACCCCTACCCAAACCTCTCTGCCTGAAGGAGAACCACCTGACTTTCAGGAAACAGCTGAAGACTTGGCTTTTCAACCAACCACTTTGAAAGAAAAGAAAAATAATAGCAACTGACTAAAAACTGTGCATCAGAATACTGGGCTAATTGTCAACAAGCATTTCTCAAACTTTTGGCACTACCATCTGTTGGAAACCAAGCTGATTCATGAAACCTCTCCTGCGTTGCACTGGTCCGTACCTTTAATCTCAATGAAATGTACCACCATGAGCCAAGAAGTGACAACACCCTCACCCCCACTCCTCTCATCCATTAACTAACTCCTCACTCATTAAATCTTGCATCCTATCATCTCCCAAACTCCTGCAGACAACCTCCTAGGTCCAGTGTACCTAACAGATTCAGAACCTATCCATCTCCTATTAACAACCATAATGTTAATTTGTGCACTCCACAATCTGGGGGCTGCCCATATGGGTAATCGGTCTGATCAGCGCCAAACACAAACAACATAGAGATTTTCATATTGACGCACAGGTAACACAGTGTTTCTGGCCTGGATCCATCAACACTGAAGGTATCTGCATCTGCCTTCCCGCTATCTGACGAACACAACAAGCTCTCCTTTCTTACAAAGCCATGCGCTGCGCGGCCAACATTATTGGCAGAAGGGTGCTATATAAGACCACTTTACATTACATTTACTTCTAATGAAATTGCGGTTAAATGCAGAGGGCAGCTGTGTACTCACTATCCTTTTGGCGTGGGCATCATGTTCTGAGTTAAGATGGGAGGTCGACTGTTTAGGACTGACAGCACAGTCCCCTTCAAACTCATGCGTGTCTGGTATTTTTCTCTGCCACCACACAATACGGCAACGATTTCTGGCTAAACTAAGTCTATGTTCAACGACGGCTCAGGTAAATTGCATTTTTTGACTTGGAGCCCTGGAGGCCTTGTTCCCTCTGAGTCAAAGGCAGGCTGTGCCACAAAGCACCTGAATAGACTGTTGAAAACAAAGATGGGCCACTATAATAGCACTGGGGCACAAGTATGCTACAACGGTTTGGGTCTATTTGACCTAAAACATTTGACCTAATCACATTTGTTCAAATGTTTTTGACCTTTTGCCAGATTAAAATGCAGTGTGAGATCCCCCACAACCCCTCCCACTTCTCCTCAACCTTATCTATACCCTTACCCACCCCCATATATATATTTAATCACATTTGATAAAAAAAGGTCAAACAAATTCGATCAAATGTTTTAGGTCAAAGGTTTTTAGGTCAATTATGCTAATACCTGCTATGACCTCCTGCCCTGGACCTCAAGCACACTACATTGCTGCCAGGCCCAGCTGACCAGGGACTCCATTGGATGGGTTACATGTCTTTATACCGAGGTATTATATACTGAATGACTTATATATCGAAACATATACCTTGAAAACCTTAATATTGAATTTCTTTTATTTTTATTTTTATTTTTATCTTTGGAGGTCCCCCCAAACACCAGTTTCTGACCCCTAGAAACCCATCCCGACCGTTTCCCCCAAAAATGAACCCTTTACCCCACCATACATATATTCGATATAAGGGTTTTCAAGGTATATGTTTAGATATGTAAGTGCAAAAAAGATTATGGGCGTGGCTAGGTGATTCGCGCTCAAAACCGTAATTATGGTAAAAATCATTATTTATATTTCAATGAACATATCAATAGAATCCCAAATTTTCAAGGTTGTAAAGTTTTAATTCAAATCGCAAACAGCCGGCACGTGTTTCTATTCCATCGTTCATTTTCAAGGCTGCAATTGGTGATCATCATAGTCATAATCAATCAAATAAACCAACATTATTGATTCATTGTTATAAACAACATCAGATTCATTAACATTGTGTGTTGAAACATACATTATTCACAATGATACAAAATGCACAATAAATCAATAAGCATCAGTAATCAAAAAACAGAACAAAACATACCACAATTCAGGATGAGGATGGGGCAGTCGATCAGAATTTGAAAAAATGAGAGACTGACACACAGAGTAATTGAACCATCAAGTGTAGTATCTTACTACATCTCAAAAGAATTATAATACGCTTAAATTAGCTTCCCGTAGTTCTAAGTGAGAGGATTCATTATATTGGATATTGGTCCGTGAGTATGATATACCCTTTGTGAGAAAAGTAATTAAAGATTTCATAGACACCTTATCATGAAAATAGTAAAGTCTCGGCAAGAAAAGCAGGATCATTAGAGAATAATATCCCTTCTTGGTTGGTTGAAAATCGCAGCAATCCTTAAGAAAAATTCATAACCTGCAACCAAAGTAACAGTCTTGGTGTAAATAGTAAGCCCAGACTGTGATAGACCACAGCTTGTTCTTGTCAGTGGGGCTTAAAAGTTGTAACCACAAGATTAAGTCGTTGTAGATTGTCTAACCCATAATGCAAGAGCAAAGTTATACGAGGGGCCAACTCCCCATGCAGCCGGACAGTTTTCAGTCGGGAATAGTGGCGGGCGTTAGTGTGTATAAGAAGAGTGTGCGTTGAGAATCATCACGGAAGTAACGTATCAATGTGATGACGTCACAAGCATGTGCGTGTGACATCACAGGTAAACAAGGAGGTGGAACCAGGCTAGAAATCGTCACGGTTCCGCATAGATTATTTTCCTGAAAGTCAACATAATTTGGAAATCCTAGAGAAAATAAACCAATTGGGTGTATCAGTAACTATAATTCTGAAGTTATCAGTTGGATATAACCACATGTTACGGACTGTGAGACTACGTGAAGCAGTCATTAATTTGGTCTCAATAGTCAAAATTGGGTTATAGAAGAAAAATGTCTCTATTTGAAACAATAAACTGAAGCTATTGATAGTATTGGATAAGAGGTATATGTATGGAACAAATTCCACATGTGAGTTCCGCATGTAGGTTAATGCAGAGAACGAAGAGAACAGTGTACTATAATGCAAACGTTATTTGTCACTAACAGTACTGCATGCCCCAGAATAGAATGTTAGAGGTCTATCAGTGAAAGCTTGGAATTTGCGATTGAACTCAAGAAAAGTTAGAGAAACACATTAATTTTGTGATCCGTGTTCAAGCCCCTCAGAGTACATCTAAGAAAGCAAATACATTTTGCTTCCATCTGTCTTAACTTGAGTTGGGTATTGCCACCTCTGTTACCCCCTTTAGCTTTCATAAGTCCTGTTGGGTGTCCTGACCCACGTTTAAGCTATCATGCCACAACATTTGGTGCTGTGGGCTTAGAAAATTCAAGATGGCGGAAAACCCACATGTGCGCCGAAATCCAGGAAAGCTGCGCAGTTTGTGCGCACACCGAAATGGTTGCCTCACTTGCCACCCACCAGTGCGAGAACGAAAGGCCGGGTTGCCATGAGGGAAATGGGTTGCCAAAGGAAAAACAGTAGCGCCGGTTAGCTTCAAAGCGCTTTAAAACCACCATTGGACTACCCGCACAGTAGTCTGAAACCATTGGGAATGGAAATGCTGATTGCCAAATGCAACCTAGAATGGTGGGGAATTCATTTCTTAAATCTCAAAAATGGGTGCAGTACCAGTACTCACCACTATCCAAAAGCCGGCATTTTAAAACAACACCAGATTTTACTTTTTGCAAAACTGAATAAATGAACCCAAAACAGGCCAAAGAAAGACTTACTGAGAGGTGGATCCAATGTAAAGTTATATTCTGAAGTGACTTGAAGGTTTATAACAAGACTGGCTGCGCTGTGGATTTCAGCAGTTTAAGTAAATTTGGACTGAAAGACACTAAAAAAAAATCTAAATGTTTAAATTGACTGAGTGACCTACTTTTGAGTGTCACATAGGTTGCAATTGTTTAAATGTCATAGTTTTAAACTTAGAATCAGCCTTCTAGCTGCATATGTGAAAATGTTTAGTTTTATTTGAATGCAGAAACTGGGGAACAGAAATGACAGCTTAAAGAGATTCCAATTTGCCTGGCAACTACCCCCATCAGGAGTGAAACTTGAGTCACAGCTGTGTTCCCAGGCCTAGCTGCCCTTTTGCTGCTCACACTAAGGATATGCCATCTATCTGATAATTGAATTACCTGTGCTCTGCAGGAAAGTGAACAAAGCCCTGTCCTGGCTCAGGCAAAGGTTTTATTGGCAGGAGTCGTAAATGGTCGTAAAAAGTGGCTTCCTCCTGAGGAAAGGGGAGGGGCACTGCCTGTGAGAGCAAGCTGGCTTGGCAGAACTGGAAAAACCAGTATTTCTACCTTGTGCTGAGAGGAAACCACACCCCATGACTTTGGAGCCAGAACATAACTCTAAAAAGATGAATAACTCATAGAGCGGACATGTGAAAATTTTATAAATGATACCAGAATTCTTGTGATTTTTCTGCCCACAGTTTAAGAGGTTTTTATTTTTTATTTATTTATTTATTTTTTATTTATTTTGCATTTGTTAAGCGCACTTGCAGCCCATGAGGCATCGAGGCGCTGTTACAGAGGATACACAGATTTAAGATTACATTCGGGTGCAGGAGGCTCTTAGTTACAGGTTAGCAGGCATATATGCAGAAACAGGTTAAGGTCATACAAAGAGTCTGGTTTTGATAGCCTTGCGGAAGGCTAGGTGTGACTCGATGAGTCTGAGGTGAGGTGGCATGTTCAGGGGGGTTTTAGCGGAAAAGTGGATATTACTCTAAATGTATGCATGTTAAAAATCTGAAACTTCATCAGTTAATGTCCATACTCCCTGCGCACATGTATGTAAAGTTGGGTCAATGTCAGAAATTGAAAAATCAGTTAAAAAGTCAATTATGTGCCATTTCTGAATGCAAGCTCTTAGAAACAGCAGATTTGGACAGAGACATGGCTAAATTCAGCCACACCATGTATATGTAACTTCAAGCAACTATGTAAATGTGAAATATGTCTTTTATTATCAAATATAGAATGTGTGCAATCTGACAGAGGAGTGTCCTATCTGCAAGCCATAAAATGACATCCCTCTGACTCACAGTTCATTCCCCAATCAAATGATAAATGGAAGTTTGACCAATTAGAAGCTGAGAGAGAGGTAGGGTCAGTGATGCTAGAACACACCCACATTCTAAACACATAAAAGCAGACAGACAGGACAGATAGGGACCTTCAATTCCATTTGCTGCAACGCGCTCTGCCGGACCATACAACATCCAGAGATCCAGACTTCAAATTCATCAACCTCCAGAAAGCCAAACTAGAGACTTCAATCTATCCAGAACTAGAGACCCAGACCAGAGAACCAGAGAGAGCTGACCCAGATCACTGTGAAGTGCAGAGACCAGAGGCGAGTTTAAAACCTGACCAGATCCATGGCGAGGCCCATTTCACTCAAGAATATAGTGTGAGTACCTAGAAAACTGTGCAGAACCAATCTCCTAGTTAAAATAATATAATTCAATCTATTTAATCTAAGTAGAACTGCCTCCTAACTGTCACCTGTCATTTGTAAAGCTGTCACTTGTCATTTCCTAGTTGCAAGCTGCACTTGTCTTTTTGAACTTTAAAATTTCAAATCTGAAAAACGACCTTCACAAAATCGCTCATATCTCCGCAACCGTTTGTGCTAGAGACTTGCAATAACTTTCATCTGAAAGGTTAGAATCGTGGCTTTCCTACGAACCTAGAACCGCATTCCTACCCCTTATAGTTTTACCGCAATCGTGGAACACGCATTCGCGAATTTACCGCGATTTGCAAATTTCTTCACATGTAAAAACTGCTGCTGCTTGCCTTCCATTTGCCAGAAATTCGTTTAACCTGCTAACTATCCCTGCATCATTGCTAGTGTGAGCCTGGACTAATATTAACTAGATACCACTCACCCTGAACCTCTGAAAGGGAATTAAAAGCATTTCCAGCATATTTCTCATCCATTGCTAGCACATATCAAAGCATTTGCCTGTGTTTTAAACTTCTGTTGTCTAAGCTTGCTGGGGTGAACTGATTTACATTGATTGCATTTCTGAGAACTGTGTGTTTTCCTTCCATTTCCTTGCTTTGCATCAAGGGGGGGAGGGGATTGCCAGAGAAAAGTGATTACATTGTTTGGTTGAAATCATATTGAGTATTTTCTGTACTGCATTCATTGAATATTGCATCCACCTGAGCTTACATAAAGCATCCTCTACCACATTATACTTTTGTTCCTATTTACCAGTGTGCTACCTTATCCATTTCATGTCAACTCATTAGTGATTATAAGAAGTGTGCTAGTGCCAGATTCTCCGTTGTTGATCTTTATCATATCAGATTAAGTGTGCTATTCAATTATTAATTTATTATAAAGTGTGATATATATATATTTTAAATTATCAAATAAACCTTTTAAACTTGCAAAACAGAACTACTTCTTGGCTCAGTGGGGTCAGGGGGATTCCAAGAGAGGGGTGTTATATAGGGGTAGTCATCCAGAATGCATGAACTGGACATAAGGATATATCAATAAGGGTTTTCCTTCAGTATTCTAGACTAGGCGTTAACTTAGCTGTAGTGCTGAATTGAATCCTCTTACAAATTGGGGGCTCGTCCGGGATGTTTGGGTTAGATTTACCATTTGTGCAGATTAATACAGCGTGCCAGCTGACCAGATACACATATCCGGTCGGATCACCACGCTGTGTTACGCTGTAAAGCACTCCTCAAAAGGGACACTCCAAGAAAAGTTCTGTTCTGCAAAAATAAAATACAAACTTCTGTAAGTCAGGACAGAGACCAATCTCTAGAATGACGACCTTAGTAGACATGAAAATAGCCAGAGAGCACCTCTTGCATAAGCTATTTGTGAGAGGTGAATGGACCGAACAGGGCCAGGATGTGTGGTTGCAGGCCATCACACAACAGGTCACTGAAACAGGGTCAGATATATATAGAGATCAGGGTCCCTTACATGTGGCCCTGAGTGAACTATATATGGCTCCTAAAGCCAAAGAGGAACACAATAAGATTGCCAGGATAGCGGCATACCTGTACCTATATATGGGAGACATGCAGGATAGATGTGCTGAAAGCCAAAATCTGGCAAATAGGCAACAGATGGCGTTAGAGAAGGTCCAATCTGACCTGGTCTCTTCTGAGCAGAGGCTGCAGAGGAGCCAGGAGTCAGAAGATGATAGTAGGCAGCACATCATTAAAATAAAGAAGGATATGGATGTGCTGCAAGAGGAAAAGGTAGAACAGGATACCAGATTTCTGGCCTTGCAGAAGGAATACCAAGAAGGTTTGGACTCCCTACTGCAAAACCAGAAAAAGCTGGAGCAACAACTGGACTTCAACAGGGTATGTGCTGAGCAGGTAGTCACCCTGCAAGGCCACCTAGATAGAGTGAAGGCAGAGAGCAACAAACTAATTCTGAAAGACCTGGATACCCAGGCAGAGTTTGATCAGGAGCGCCAGAATGCTGGTGCCTTCCAAAGGCAAAGGGACGACCTGGCGGCACAGATGCAGGCTCTTAGTCAGGAAAGGGATACCATAGGCCAGGAAGTCTGCCATTTAAAAAGAAAAATGGAAGAAAATCACCTGGCCCACCAGGGACTGGGTGACCTCCAAAAAGAACACCAGAACTTGCTAGAGCGCACCAGGAGGGTGGAGGATGCTCTAGCAAGAAAGGAGCAGGCCAATAGGGACACAGCTCAGGAGGTAACCCTCCTGCAGCAAAGACTGGCCCAGTTCTCCAGGACCAACCAGGAAGCACAGAGGGAAAATGAGGCCCTCTGTCAACACAATGATAGGCTCCAACAACAGGTAGCGATGCAGGAGAGACTGATAGAGTCGAGTAAGGCCTTAACAGAGGAACTGAAAGCACAAATGCAGGCTCTTGCATTGCAACAGGGAGCAGGGGCGGATAGAGATGAGGTCCGCTGGGAAAGAGAGACTCCTGACCATAACCGCAGGAGCCCTAACACCAGGGGCCTTCATCTCCCCCAGTCCCTGGACTCTACCACCCCCATGTCCCCTGGCGCACATGAGCACAGGGCCGCAGGGATGGCAGATTACTATCCAGCTAAGAGTATGGGGCTCATAGGCCAGTACCACTCAGGAATGGAGGGGTGGGCATCCGGGTATGGGCACCCAAGTACAGTACAGTTCAATGGGGAACCCCAGGAGAGTAGGCCCATTAAGGGCATCCTGAAAACCTCTGCCCAGTTAGGTCAGTGGAGGGGGTACCCATCAAATCCTGGCAGCAAGGAGGAATCTGAAGACTCCTCTGAACTGCGCAGGACACAGGAGACCAGGTCCCCACATTCTGCCAGCCATTCCCAGGCTCGCAGAATCCGGGAAAACCTGGAAGAACAGACGGGAACCTCTGGGAGCAGTGCCTCTGAGTCCGAGGAAGAATGGACAAGGGTTACCCGAACCAAAAAGGCCAATAAGGCAAAAAGGGCCTTGCTTAAGGACCCCTTAAAGCAGATTAAGGCGATCAGGAGCGTCATCACGCCTTACCATAAGAACGCTAAGTATTCTGTTTGGGAGCACTTAGAGTTGTTTGAACAAATGATGGAGACTTTCCATTTGAAGGACAGCCAAAGCTGTATTCAATATGTAAAGTGGACCCTCTCCCCGGAATACTCCAGTTTCTTTGCGGGGCTGGAGGACCAAAATCATTTAAGATGGTCCACCTATAAGGCGGCCATCTTGAAACATTTTTCTGTTCACAGAAATCCTCAAGAGGCTCGCAAGGCAGCCTACAATTTGCAATGTGGGGAGGATCAGGCCCCACAAGAATTTGTGCAGGAGTTAAAGCGTGCTTTTGCGCAAACCACCAGAAGGGTGCGCACAGATAGTAGAGAGTTCATTAATACGTTTTTCCATGCCTTGCCCAAATATATCATGACCCAGCTCGTGAGGGATTTTCACGAGAAAAGATCTTTAGACTGGGTCATTGAACAGGCTACCCGGATCTATGAGGTGCAGAAACCGGTAGATAGCAAAAGTAATGCCCAGAAAAACCCCAAAGCCAACAGCACCCCTGCTGCTGCCAAGGTGGCAGAGGTAAAGGTTACCCCCGTTTTGGATTTGGAGATGGGGGGGCCTAAAAACCTACTTGCACCTAATAATGCTAGGCCCAGAAGGTCCTCGGGTCAGTCACAGACAGGGAGCCAAGGAGGCAGCCCCACAAATGGGGTCCCTCGCTCCCCTGATTATGTAAGTCCCCGTTACAAGGGAAATCGACCCATCCTGGGTTATGTGTGGACTCCTCCAGCCCAAGGGGGGGGATCCAGCCAAGCACCTAACCCAGGGAACTTCCCTCCAAACTTCCCACAGGAGGGCAGAAATTCTCTAAACCCTGGGCAGAACTTTTTCCCCAGATATCCACCCGACTTTCAGCCCCAAAACCATCCATCCTTCTTTCCCCAATTCCCTGAGCCCAGACCACTGAATCCGGGAGAGGGGAGGCCAAGGGTGGAGGGGTACCCAAATCTTCCCAACCCGGGGTATTACCAAAGGAGGGACAGCTACCCTTCCCGGGATCAGCCCAGGGGAGAAAACAGGGCCCCGTATCAGCCTGAGCGGGTTTCCCAGTTAGAGCGCCAGGTTCAAAACATGGCGCGGGATCTGGGTCACATACTGAGGGCTCAGCAGAACCCTCAGATGGGCGTGCCGGCGCAGAACGCACCCAACTCTGGACCTGGTGCTCCAGAACAATGACGGGGGCAGCACCCCGATAACTCACCGGTTCCCAGGGAGGAGGCACAAAGGGAAGGGGGGTGTAAAACCTTGGAGGAAGCTTCCTTCCTCACTTGTAAACAGCCCCTGGAAACCCAGGAACCGGAAACAAAATCTCTTGCCCCTGAAAGTCTGCCTCCCAAGGAGCAGAGGGGGGGTAGGAGAAACAAAAGACCCAAACAGACTCAGTTTGAGGAGGAGGTACAGATCTTCCAATTTGAGGGAGAGGGATCCTCAGAGGATCCTGGGAAAAGGATCTTCTCCTTCAGAGAGGGGGGAACTCCCCCCAAAGAAAAATGGGTCCCTAGGGATGCAAATCCAGACTGGGGAGATGTGGAGACTGAGCTACCGCCGCCCACCATCTCATCCCAGAACCAACAGCAAGAAAATCCCCGGGTTCAAACCCATACTGGGGACTGCCTCCAAAAAGGGGGGGGCGGCCCAGAACTGGAACCAGGGGAACCCACAATGGCTCTGATCTCCAGTTGCCAAATTTTTCTTTCAGATTCCCAAGACTCTCCACAGAATTCTGCCCAAATCTCTTCGCTAGCAATGTCCAAAACCAGAAAGTTAGCCCACCAGTTGTCCAAAAATGTACATTACCTGTGCCCCCTTGAGGAGAAGGAGGGAAGATATTATGCCCCGGTACAAGTACAGGGGCAGGGTACAATCTCGGCACTGGTGGACACTGGATCTCAAGCTACCCTTCTGTCCAGAAGGGCCTTTGACGAACTGAATGCAGGAAGGGGAGAGAATTACCAAATTCCTCTCACCTCTCTTCCGGGACAACGAAATTCCCGTTGAGGGGACTGCAGACTTGGACATTAAAATTGGGCGACATAAGTTGAAACACCCGGTCATAGTTGTGACCCCGGAGGGCACCCCTTGTTTACTAGGGAATGACCTCCTGAGAAGGTTGTCACTCCTAATAGATTGTGTAAACAAGGTCCTCTGGACCCAGACTAGCCGACCAATAAAATTAAAACAGAGTGTCAACCATGTTAGTTTAAACGGCACCTGCCACATGGTTGAACAAAAATCTGACCAAGTAGAATTTCACTTCCAGAATAGCCAAATTCCAGACGTGACAGTAATAGCAGTAGGACAACAGACTGGTGATGGGGGGTCCTCTCTATTTCTGAAAATCAACCTTCCTTCCAGTCTAAAGTGGTACTCCACGCTGGAAGGAAACACTCTGAGATTCTATACTAATCCACAATCAGAAACTCCCACTCCTATAGTCCAGAAAGATGTGAAATCAGCTCAGAGCCTGGCGGATATTCAGCAAATTGGAGAGCAGTTGTTCATCCCTGTTCAGTTAAATGATGGGAAGGACTCTGTTCTCGCTCGAGTGTGTGTGAACAACGGTAAGAGCTTCATCAGCGAAGCCATGTTTCGCCAACTTCCAAAAGATCCAGCCATTCCCACCTTCAAACTGATAGACAAATGGGAAATGGACCTGGAAGCACCTAATTCCAAACATCTCCTGCCAAGCAGGTGTATGCTCAAAATCTCCATTGGCAACAAGAGCATAGTCCACAATTGTTGGGTCGTGCGAGACGTCCCTGCCCCTTTTACTTAGGCAGTGCCATTCTCAATCGCTTTGCCATTAGTTTGGACCTAATAAACTTCAAAGCTTGGTCCCGATTAGCGGATAATCCCATGGGCTTTGATGATCCAGAAAAAGCATTTAGGTCAGCTCAATTGCTACCTTATGCAGTTGAAATTCAGGTTAAAGAGGAAGTCACCATCCCAGAAAGGACCCGACAATTCTCCCTGGAAGTGAAAGTTAAAAGGCGACAAGAGTTGAAAAACCCTGATGCTTACATACATCTAAATGCTTCTCTCCAACAGCAAGGGTTGGGGGTAAACCCAACACCATTAGTCAACATAGAACATGACACCATTCCAATAGAGGTGGATAACAGCGACTTAAAGAGTATTACTCTAGCCGCAGGCACCATTATTGGAATGGCGGTTGATGACCGACATTTCTCCATTGATCCTAGAAATGAACTGTTAGGACCAATCCCCAAGGACTGTTTTGACAGTGACAGTGAGGACAATACAACACCAGACAGGATTTTTACCCGGCATGGGGGGAACTTCCTGGTGTACACTTCCTGCCCTTATGGTAAGGAAGATGTGACTTGTGACTTCAGGAGGGATGAGGTGATTTTCCAGGTCCATGAGGGCTGCCTTTCCCACCTGAAGCCTCCGGTCCAAATCAGCACTCTGACCAGGGACTTCTCCACCCAGCTGGAGGAGGCCGCGGAGATAGCCAAACCAGAAATCTTTCCAGGCTTCAGGCAGATGGTGGAAGAGAGAGTCAACCTAGCTGATGCCTGTGTGACTCTGGAACAAAAGCAAAAGTTGAAACAAGTTTTCTTGGATTTCCAAGATCTCTTTACGGTAGACTCATATGACTGTGGTCGCACTGACATCCACACAACAACAATCCCCACGGACCCTGGCATGACTCCTGTGTTTGTGAAGCAATATCGCTTGCCTCTCGCATCAATGGAGTCCCTTACCGAAATAATTAAGAACCTTGAGTCCCGGGGAATAATCCGTCCAGTCCACAGCACCTTCAATAATTCGGTGCTGGGGATATTGAAGCCAAACGGCCAGTGGAGACTCTGCGCCGACCTCAGGGAGCTCAACAAACGGGTCCATACTTCCCGATGGCCTCTGCCCTACATTGACCAAGGGCTGGCCCAGATTCAGGGGTCACAGGTATTCACTGCAATAGACCTGACCAATGGATACTGGACCGTGCCTGTCAGCAGGGAGGACCAATACAAACTGGCTATTACCTTTGGGGGCCAGCAGTACACATGGACCCGGACTCCCTTCGGATACCTCAACTCCGGCAATGAATTCAACATTTTTCTACACAAGGCCATGCCCGACTTGGGTGCAAGGGGTAACCTGGCTTATGTAGATGATGTCCTCATCAAAAGCTCAACTGTTGAGGAACACATAGCGGAGATCCGTTATGTTCTGACACAGTTGAGGGCCGCCGGAGCAAAACTTTCCTTTCAGAAAGCACAGTGGTGTAAAACCCGTGTTAACTTCTTGGGGCATGAGATTACTCCTCAGGGTCTTTGTCCCCAGGAAAAGAAAGTGGAAGCACTTCGGAAACTGAAAGACCCCACAACTCTGCGGGAACTAAGGAGCCTCCTTGGACTGACTAATTACAGCAGAAAGTTCATTGAGGGCTACGCAGAGATCACCAGACCCCTGATTCATCTCCTGAAGGGGGGGGTCAAGTGGGAATGGGGTCCAGAACAAGCCGAGGCAGTAAAACAACTCAAAAGAAGCCTCTCACAAGCGCCTTGCCTAGCTTACCCTGTCAGAAACAAGGAGTTCTTCCTGGAGACGGGGTTCTCTAATACGTGCTTGACGGCAGTATTATACCAAAAGCATGACAAGGTCAATAAAGTAATCTCCTATGCGAGCAAAACTTTATCCTCTGTGGAGGAAAAATTCAACGATTGTGAGAAGGCACTCCTGGCAACGGTGTGGGCATTGAAGAATTACCGCCCGTTTATCCAGGGGGAACACATCATAGTGGAGACTCCACACCAGCCTCTGCAATATCTCCAAAGTGACAGAATCCGGGCCGGAAATGTGAGTAATTCCCGAATTACTTCCTGGATTCTGTCAATGCAAGGCTTTCCTGTGGAGGTCAGATATGGCCAAAACAAGAAGAGTCCACTCACGCAAGGTCTGGCTGACTTGCATGATTGTGCCAGAGAAAACTGTCTCGAGGACGAAAGTCTAAAAATCAAGGACAACACGGAGGCATACCTTAATTCCCCACACAAAGTCTTTGAAGAGGACAAGTGTGAGGGAATGCCCACTGTTTATGTGGATGGATGCTCTTACCATGTTGACAACAACGGGGAGAAAGAACTGGTGGCTGGCGTAGGGAATGCATGGGTGAATGAGTCCCCAGAACCCTCCGCTGGATACAAAATTGGTCCCCGAAGTAGTCAGGTGGCAGAATTGATGGCTGTGCATCAGGCCATCCTCACTGCTGTCCAGCATCAACTCCACGAACTGGTCATAATCACAGATTCGGATTATGTACGGAACGGGTTCGTGGAGCACCTGGTTAATTGGAAAACCAGAGGCATGTTATGTGCTAACAACAAACCCTTGAAACATGGGAAGTTGATCCAAAACATTGATGATCTGGTCACATCGAATGGGATGACCATCTACTGGAAAAAGATCAAGGGTCATTCCAAAGTAGAGGGACCAGACAAAACTGGAAATGACTTAGCTGATCAGCTGGCCAAAATTGGGGCCATCCAAGGGGATCTGATTGAGATTGAGTCCCTGTTGGGGGAAATCCAGGTCACTGCTATCACTAGGTCCCAGACAAATGCTCACAACGACCTTTCAATTGCACAATGGAGTAAGGAGACCCCTGATGCTGATTTGATTACTGCTCAGGAGGGGGATCCAATTATTGGTAAATTTTACCAGCACCTTGAGGACCCGGAGAACTTTCCCCTGACGGATACCGATTACATTGGGAAAGAGGACCTAAGAGTGTTGATGAAATGTCCAAAAATGTTCCGAATCCAAGACGGTTTGCTGGTAAGGAAATCCAAAGCTGGCCACGATCAGTGGGTGGTTCCTACCTCATTCCGAAGCCTGATGTTAAGTCACGCCCATGATGAGGCCACTGCCGGTCATAGGGGGTTTCACACAACATTGGAAATCTTAAGAGAGGTTGCATACTGGCCACACATGGGCCAGGACCTCAACCAATATTTGAAGGGTTGTCTTGTGTGTGCACAATTTTAGCCGACATCCCTCACAGACCGGGCGCCTTTACAAAAGAGGGGAATGACACTGCCATGGTCAGATTTACAAATCGACTTTGTAGGCCCTGTGATTCGCTCGGCTAGGGGGAATAAGTACATGTTGACTGTGACATGCTTGTTTACCAAGTGGGTGGAATGTCTCCCAGCCCCAAATTGCAAGGCAGAAACTGCAGCTGCCTTGATGATTAACCACATCTTTTCCCGTTTTGGTCTACCTCAAAGGATTGAGTCAGACAGAGGTAGCCACTTCACCAGTGAAGTAATGACAAAGATGTGGGAGATACTGGGGGTCAAAAGGAAGTTGCATATTGCTTATCGGCCAGCTTCTTCTGGGGCAGTAGAGAGATATAACCGGACAATTGTGAGCATATTAAAGAAGTTTGTGGCAGATTCTGGGCCAAGTTGGGATATCCGATTACCTCTGGTCCTAATGGCCATCAGATCTACCCCTTCATCTGCAACCAAAATGTCACCATTTGAGTTGATGACTGGGCGCAAGATGGTGCTTCCTCAGCATTTGCTCTACAGGACCCAAGAGCAGACACTGATAAATGCCTCCACTACTCATGAGTATGTGGAGAATTTAAGGAAACACCTTCAACATGCTTTTGCTTATGCTCAGCGGAATCTAGAAAGATCAGCTGATAGCATGAAGACCCATTATGACCTGAAAACTTCCAGGAAGGAATATCAGGTGGGAGACCGGGTCTATCTATACAACTTCCAAAGGAACCAGGCCAAGCAGCGCAAATTTTTGCCTACATGGAAGGGACCCTTTGAGATCATCGACAAAATCTCCCCTGTGGCCTACAAAATCCACATCCCCAAAGGTCCTTTGGCAGCGGGGGAAGACAAGTGGGTACACCTAAACCAGTTGAAATGTTGCCATCCCAGGCACACTCTGCAACAACTGGAGGAATCCTCTGGAATCCTAGCGGGTACTGTCTCAGACTAATTCAGTTCCAACCATAAAACATACCACATCTAGTCTCTAAAATATTGTGATTTGCATGAAACTGTCTCTTAGTTATACTGTTTTTATTTTTTCAAAATAAGAATGTAATGTTTCGTGATGATGAAATGCATATGCTGCCCCACTATCTCAACAGTGGTGGAAAAAGTCTATGAGTAGGTATTGCCGCTCTTCCTTTGTCGTCCTAGGAGAAAGAAAACCTGAAGACGGGCCAAGGAGGATGATACGGAGACCGGGAACGAAGATCCAATGGGCCCAGTGGACCGCCCAATATTCCCATCAGGACTGGCGAGGAGAACTGATCGATCAGTACCGGATGGAGAAGAAGATGCTGAACTATGCCATCTACAGAAGAGGAAGAAGATTATGCGGACAGACCGGTGCGTGGGTCAAAACCCTTGGGCACGCGACTCCCCATCGACTCAAATTCAAAGTGCAGTCACGTGGGGGGGCTTGTTGGGTGTCCTGACCCACGTTTAAGCTATCATGCCACAACATTTGGTGCTGTGGGCTTAGAAAATTCAAGATGGCGGAAAACCCACATGTGCGCCGAAATCCAGGAAAGCTGCGCAGTTTGTGCGCACACCGAAATGGTTGCCTCACTTGCCACCCACCAGTGCGAGAACGAAAGGCCGGGTTGCCATGAGGGAAATGGGTTGCCAAAGGAAAAACAGTAGCGCCGGTTAGCTTCAAAGCGCTTTAAAACCACCATTGGACTACCCGCACAGTAGTCTGAAACCATTGGGAATGGAAATGCTGATTGCCAAATGCAACCTAGAATGGTGGGGAATTCATTTCTTAAATCTCAAAAATGGGTGCAGTACCAGTACTCACCACTATCCAAAAGCCGGCATTTTAAAACAACACCAGATTTTACTTTTTGCAAAACTGAATAAATGAACCCAAAACAGGCCAAAGAAAGACTTACTGAGAGGTGGATCCAATGTAAAGTTATATTCTGAAGTGACTTGAAGGTTTATAACAAGACTGGCTGCGCTGTGGATTTCAGCAGTTTAAGTAAATTTGGACTGAAAGACACTAAAAAAAATCTAAATGTTTAAATTGACTGAGTGACCTACTTTTGAGTGTCACATAGGTTGCAATTGTTTAAATGTCATAGTTTTAAACTTAGAATCAGCCTTCTAGCTGCATATGTGAAAATGTTTAGTTTTATTTGAATGCAGAAACTGGGGAACAGAAATGACAGCTTAAAGAGATTCCAATTTGCCTGGCAACTACCCCCATCAGGAGTGAAACTTGAGTCACAGCTGTGTTCCCAGGCCTAGCTGCCCTTTTGCTGCTCACACTAAGGATATGCCATCTATCTGATAATTGAATTACCTGTGCTCTGCAGGAAAGTGAACAAAGCCCTGTCCTGGCTCAGGCAAAGGTTTTATTGGCAGGAGTCGTAAATGGTCGTAAAAAGTGGCTTCCTCCTGAGGAAAGGGGAGGGGCACTGCCCGTGAGAGCAAGCTGGCTTGGCAGAACTGGAAAAACCAGTATTTCTACCTTGTGCTGAGAGGAAACCACACCCCTTTGGAGCCAGAACATAACTCTAAAAAGATGAATAACTCATAGAGCGGACATGTGAAAATTTTATAAATGATACCAGAATTCTTGTGATTTTTCTGCCCACAGTTTAAGAGGTTTTTAGAACCGGTGGTATGTTCAGGGGGGTTTTAGCGGAAAAGTGGATATTACTCTAAATGTATGCATGTTAAAAATCTGAAACTTCATCAGTTAATGTCCATACTCCCTGCGCACATGTATGTAAAGTTGGGTCAATGTCAGAAATTGAAAAATCAGTTAAAAAGTCAATTATGTGCCATTTCTGAATGCAAGCTCTTAGAAGCAGCAGATTTGGACAGAGACATGGCTAAATTCAGCCACACCATGTATATGTAACTTCAAGCAACTGTGTAACTGTGTAACTGTGAAATATGTCTTTTATTATCAAATATAGAATGTGTGCAATCTGACAGAGGAGTGTCCTATCTGCAAGCCATAAAATGACATCCCTCTGACTCACAGTTCATTTGACCAATTAGAAGCTGAGAGAGAGGTAGGGTCAGTGATGCTAGAACACACCCACATTCTAAACACATAAAAGCAGACAGACAGGACAGATAGGGACCTTCAATTCCATTTGCTGCAACGCGCTCTGCCGGACCATACAACATCCAGAGATCCAGACTTCAAATTCATCAACCTCCAGAAAGCCAAACTAGAGACTTCAATCTATCCAGAACTAGAGACCCAGACCAGAGAACCAGAGAGAGCTGACCCAGATCACTGTGAAGTGCAGAGACCAGAGGCGAGTTTAAAACCTGACCAGATCCATGGCGAGGCCCATTTCACTCAAGAATATAGTGTGAGTACCTAGAAAACTGTGCAGAACCAATCTCCTAGTTAAAATAATATAATTCAATCTATTTAATCTAAGTAGAACTGCCTCCTAACTGTCACCTGTCATTTGTAAAGCTGTCACTTGTCATTTCCTAGTTGCAAGCTGCACTTGTCTTTTTGAACTTTAAAATTTCAAATCTGAAAAACGACCTTCACAAAATCGCTCATATCTCCGCAACCGTTTGTGCTAGAGACTTGCAATAACTTTCATCTGAAAGGTTAGAATCGTGGCTTTCCTACGAACCTAGAACCGCATTCCTACCCCTTATAGTTTTACCGCAATCGCGGAACACGCATTCGCGAATTTACCGCGATTTGCAAATTTCTTCACATGTAAAAACTGCTGCTGCTTGCCTTCCATTTGCCAGAAATTCGTTTAACCTGCTAACTATCCCTGCATCATTGCTAGTGTGAGCCTGGACTAATATTAACTAGATACCACTCACCCTGAACCTCTGAAAGGGAATTAAAAGCATTTCCAGCATATTTCTCATCCATTGCTAGCACATATCAAAGCATTTGCCTGTGTTTTAAACTTCTTTTGTCTAAGCTTGCTGGGGTGAACTGATTTACATTGATTGCATTTCTGAGAACTGTGTGTTTTCCTTCCATTTCCTTGCCTTGCATCAAGGGGGGGAGGGGATTGCCAGAGAAAAGTGATTACATTGTTTGGTTGAAATCATATTGAGTATTTTCTGTACTGCATTCATTGAATATTGCATCCACCTGAGCTTACATAAAGCATCCTCTACCACATTATACTTTTGTTCCTATTTACCAGTGTGCTACCTTATCCATTTCATGTCAACTCATTAGTGATTATAAGAAGTGTGCTAGTGCCAGATTCTCCGTTGTTGATCTTTATCATATCAGATTAAGTGTGCTATTCAATTATTAATTTATTATAAAGTGTGATATATATATATTTTAAATTATCAAATAAACCTTTTAAACTTGCAAAACAGAACTACTTCTTGGCTCAGTGGGGTCAGGGGGATTCCAAGAGAGGGGTGTTATATAGGGGTAGTCATCCAGAACGCATGAACTGGACATAAGGATATATCAATAAGGGTTTTCCTTCAGTATTCTAGACTAGGCGTTAACTTAGCTGTAGTGCTGAATTGAATCCTCTTACAGTCCGATAAATCTCAGGTCAGCTTTATTATTAAGCTGATGCTCCAATTGCCAATGCAAAGTTAATGGTGATATAGGTGCAGCCATCTTTAGACTAGCTAAATGATCCCTAATTCTAGTTCTCATTTGGTGGATAGTGCTACCAATGTAGAGTTTACCACAGACACAGATTATAGCGTAAACCACAAAGCAAGTCTTGCAATTAATAAAGTCTTTGATTTCAATAACTGTGCCGTGATTGTCAGTAAAGAGTTGACAATTTTCATGAGCAAATTGGCATAAATTGCAGTTACCACATTTAAAGAAACCCTTAGTAGTTTTGAGCCAATTGGTGTTAGTACTCGGGTCTTTAGTTTCGAGATATGATGGGCTGACTCTATGTTTGATGGTGGGTGCCCTAGTAAAGGTAAACTTAGGTCTGTCCGACAAGAAAGGTAAAAGATCTT
The DNA here is from genome assembly GCF_040938575.1 of Ambystoma mexicanum. Classification (NCBI taxonomy): domain Eukaryota; kingdom Metazoa; phylum Chordata; class Amphibia; order Caudata; family Ambystomatidae; genus Ambystoma; species Ambystoma mexicanum. Next base: position 862,417,206 of record NC_090931.1, on the reverse strand, counting down.
GGTCCAGCCTTAAGATGTGCCAATGTTTCTGGACTAGTTTGCACAAAATAGTGGAGTCTTTAGAAAACCTTGTAATAATAGAAATGTTTGCGGGTGGATCCTTCGACTTTGTTTTTTTAAAAATGTCTTTCATCGTTCAACGTACAGCTTAACAAACCTTAGAATGACCTTTAGAGTGGTCAGGGGCGCACAGGTTGCATTAATCGAATCCACCCATCTCATTACTTTTTAGATATATAAGTGATTCGGTATATAATTTTCGATATAAAGACTGTATCCCCTGCACATCCTCTCCTTTAGCAGGTCTGCCAGCAACTCGCTCTAATCAGTTAATTTTTTCTCTCAAGTTCATATTGGAACCGAGCCTCGAAATTGTCATTTGGAATAAGTCACATGTATTTACAGACCAAAGAAATCTCACACATTTCCATGTGTTCCCGGGGATATTTCTTTTTTAATCCAATATTTATTTGCAAGGCAAGTTTATTTTTTCATCTAAGACCTCAATGTTTGCTCTGAATTGGAGAGACTCTGGGTGTCTTGCCTGTTTCATTCTAAAAATGTGAAAAACAAACTTGGAAAAATACCTTCCTCTGTCTGGTCTGTGTGCTGGCGGTGTCCAAAGGGAAATTATGCATTGCAAAAATGAATGGGAACATAAGCAACACGTGGAAAAGTACCATAGAAATTGATCAAGAGATAAGCAATATCACCTCTCATGGGCATTAGATCCACACCTAAATTCAATAGCGCCTCGGAGCAGTTCAGTCCGCAGTGTATGTTGCAGACTAATATTCACCCGTGTAATGCATAGGCAGAAAGTCAGCTGTGCTGCCTCGTACTATTCCCCTTATGAACCGTGCAAGTGGGGAGGGGGAAGGAGAAGTTAACTGGGGGAGATGGGAGTGGGGGGTGTTATCTCTGCTCTCTGAGCACACTGCCTGCGAGTGCTGTGTCACTTGAATTCTAGCTCTCAGGTCTGAGACCTGCATCTGAAAGGTCTGTGTGCCCTGAGGAAGAGCTGTGCTGTCTGAAACACGATTCTGTACAGGTGCAGGTCTGTGCTGTAAGGGATGAGCATGAATGATGTATGCAGTATGAGGACTTATTAGCAAACAAAGGGGCAGTTTCTAATAGTTGACAGGGTATTGCCCTTAGATACATATGTATTACACGTGGACTGGACAGCAAAAATTGGACACTAATCTGTGGCATACCAGTTGTTAGAACTAAAGGGAGTGAATACCAAGGGTTTCTCCCCAGACTGTTCCAGTTCCATGACATCTACTTCAGGGTGGTAATGTACCATGCCATCCATTGTTTTTAACCATTATCCTCACTAAACTAGTTGTTGCATAGTAAAATGCACCCTCTTGTGAGGAGCTTAGACTGTCCTGAAGAATGTGGCGTTACTAAACCTAAGCCACTGAAACCGGTCGACGGTGTTTGTATCATCTAAAAGGGTTCCAATTCGCCCCCACTTTAGTCTTGAGCAAACTTTTACATTGTCCCACTTCCCATGAGTAACAAGTTGACTCCACATGGGAAGAGGTGTTTGTATTGTCTTTGTGTGTGTTTATGGAATTGGGAACTTATCCCATTTCCCGAAGTTGTGTCATTTTTATAATGAGCACCCCAGGAGCGGTGTGACAATCGATGGGCTATTAAAAATTGTCAATCCCATTAGATGCCACACGGTTTAGTTTGAAGAGAAATATTGACTCTCCTGACTTTCCTGGGCTAACTCCCTTTTCCTTTCTCTGGTTTTATTGCTAGTCTCTTCCGATTAAGCCAATCGAGAAGAGAGTGGGCTGAGACTCCCAAGGTTGAATGTATTACTTACTGTAGAAGTGGCAATTTTACTCTTATTCTGTCTCTAATAGATAGGCGTTGTAACACCGCAACCTAGCTAAGTGAGCACGTTAGGTAGGGATAGTATTTACGTTTCGCTCTATCCTCCTGTCTTCGGTCACAACCTTGGTCTATTCCTTCTTGAATAGACTTGAGTCCACCCCACAGTCAAATAAGTAAAATAAATAAAATCCTGTTTTTAGGGTTTGGTTTTACGATCTGGACCTAATCTTGGGTTTTCAGGTTGTTGCTAGTAGCTTTCATACAGTTGTGTTTTGCAGTATGAGGACGCCATCCACTGGCTCTGGGGGCACTCTGCACTTCCTATGCCCACAGTCCATGCCATGCCTGTGAAGATCATAAATAACACAGGTGAATGTACATAGCACCTCAATCAGACCATATGTTTATGTTTCTGATAGCGCTCAGTCGTTAACCCATTCATTGCACATGTTAACTACAACTCCCATGTGCTATCAGTCCATTATGCAGGGCAGTGCAAAACGCCTCTTGCAACGTATTATTAAGTGCTCGCATCACTACAGCCAGCCAGTATTGGGCCTTCAGAATAAGCAGCCACGATGTTAAAATGTTCTTTTTGTTACAGATGCTTTCAGCAATGCACTTTTACCTGTGAAACGAATACACTGGAACACGTGCGTCTTCTGCCTTTTTTTTAAACTGCACATTGAGGCATTTTTACCATGAAAGGAAATGGAACCCTTTCAAATTCACTAGCTCCTGCTGTTTCCTCTCGTGTCTGGAAGCGCGGGCAAGGCTGGCCTACTTGAACTGTGGAATTGCAATCATGTTTGAAACAGGCAAGCATTGCTGACTGCTCTGTCGGCAAGGGGGGGGGGGGCTCTGCAGTGTGGATGTGTTGCTGTTCACTGCACTCCTCGCATGCCAACCGTGTATGTAAAACTGTTTTAACCCTTTACTTCCCCTCATTTTCACTATGCGATGATGAAGTTCTTTGTGACTTTGAAAGGTGATGCATTATTCAATACCATCATATGTACTTTGCTATTTTTTGTGGTTTGCTTTGGCCAACCTTCCACAAGTACGCATGCGCATTCAAACACAAACAGATTCACAAATAGCTACAAAATATACAATACTCCAAAACATTTTCAAATTCACCAACATATGAGACTTTTTTATAACTGGGCTAACACAGTGACAGCATTGCACATGTTCCCTGGGGGATGTCTTCTCACCATGAGTGGCCAGGATCATCAGACTCACGCAGCTGTCTCCTAGGATTGAGCATTGGAGCAGCTCATCTTCGGATTGGTATGGGGGTGCTGACTTGCCATGGGTACTGATTGCATCACTAAAAGCAACTCAGCTACTGAACGAAAGCCTAGTGGATGGCTGGTGGATTAAACGTTCAATACATGTGTATTTCATATTTATTTAGTGTGAGGAGATCATGAACCAACCTTCCTTCCTTCCTTCCTTCCTTCCTTCCTTCCTTCCTTCCTTCCTTCCTTCCTTCCTTCCTTCCTTCCTTCCTTCCTTCCTTCCTTCCTTCCTTCCTTCCTTCCTTCCTTCCTTCCTTCCTTCCTTCCTTCCTTCCTTCCTTCCTTCCTTCCTTCCTTCCTTCCTTCCTTCCTTCCTTCCTTCCTTCCTTCCTTCCTTCCTTCCTTCCTTCCTTCCTTCCTTCCTTCCTTCCTTCCTTCCTTCCTTCCTTCCTTCCTTCCTTCCTTCCTTCCTTCCTTCCTTCCTTCCTTCCTTCCTTCCTTCCTTCCTTCCTTCCTTCCTTCCTTCCTTCCTTCCTTCCTTCCTTCCTTCCTTCCTTCCTTCCTTCCTTCCTTCCCCCTCATGTTCCTATTGTGAGCACCTCGGATCACTTGTCTGCAGGCTAGACCTTGTACTTATGAAAGAGTCAGGCACTGTATGGATGAAAGAAGAGTGCCCGTCTTATTACCCGTGCTCTTTCTATTCGGAGTTAAATGCCGGATTCCGACATCTGAGTGTAACCTGCAGGGCACAGGTTTGAATCTTGATAGGGGTGGCTCAGCCTTTCAATGTCGAAAAACGGAGAACAATTAAACTGGATAATGACAGCCGCTTCTATTTACAGTGCCAGGAAATGGTTAAACTGGAAGCACTCTTTAAAGGGTTAATGATGAGAATTAAGTGCTTTAGAAGCGTAATTATCTGTAGGCGCAGCCCCCAGGGGGCACTTAAAGAGTCAGAGATTTCAGGGCCTGGTAGTGAGTGAGGAATCTGAGGGAGAGAGTAGAGAATGGCAGGTTATGGGGCTCAGTTCAGCGCTCCTAATATAGTCAGGGTCATTATACGTTTGCCGTATCCCACAGGTAATTCCGGCGGGATACCGGCAAATTCCAAGTGCCAGTAAAGTCGGGTATTCCCCATTCCACGGAGTCCCATAGGACTCCACAGGGGGGGGGGGTAACTGCCAGTATTACTGGCACCAGTAATACAAGTGCTGGTAATACGGCCAGTGTTTTGCCAGTTTGGATTGGATATACCTCCAGCTCTTAGCTAAAAGTAAATCCTCCATCGCTACCAGCAAACTTGTAGTTTGGCGGTGCGGGAAAAGTGGCAATAACAGAATTACTGCCACTTTTTCCCCACACTGTCCAGTGTCTATTATAAAGTTTGCAGGGAAAATAGCAAGGGTGGGGTTGAATGCAAATTATACACAATTATACAAAATATTTAAAGGAGAGTGAATGTATCTGCAAAAAATCAGAGGAAGGCATCTCTATATTTTCCTAAGACACTTACCAACCTGCTAGCTCTTAGTGATGGAGCGTCTGGAAGTTAAGCAGAGCAGACTTGCAGGAGGGGCTGCGATTTAACTCCATAGGCATGGAGTTTACTTGAAAAAATCCCTCGTAAAAGGCTACATTCCCACATGTTGCCACCACCTGCATCACACAACATGTTAAATCACAAAAAAAGTAACAATTCTGTAAGCTTTTAAAGTGCGAGCTGGGTGCACAAAGTACAGGCTTTTGGTGATGGTTTTGTACTTTTTACAAGTATATTGACTGTAACATTTAAGCCAAGCAAAATATTTCTCCCACACCCGAAGGAAAAAAGTAACGAAGGAAAACATGTGCAAACATCTAGTAAAGACTTTTAAAAAAACATGGCAAAGACAGAGGTCGGATTGAACACTTTTTGAATGATCTTTTTTTCCTTCTACAATTGAATAAATGGAACAAAAAATAAAAAAAAAAATAATAAAAAAAGACAGGATCAATGGTCAGTAGGAGAGAAATGCCCAGTAGTTTAATCAAAAAACCCAGGGGCAATTTCAATCCAAACTCTTCAATATTCATGCATTTTAAGCATGTAGCTGTTTCTACAAATGAATGGCTACCTGTTTCTTATGAGTAAGATGACATCTTCCAGTAGGCCCTGACACACGCAGCACAGCAGGGGCCAAACTTAGGTGGGTGCCCCAGCATTTGCGTCACCATGGTTGTGGTGCACGGAGGTTGGGGCGACCCAGGAGATCTCGAGTGGGGCTTGTGGGTTGGAGAACGATTTGGCTGATAATTAAGGAACGGGGAGCTCATGTCGGACCTCTTTGGTTCTTGATTTGCACAGGTGACTTTGTTTACAGAGCAGTATTTGATACGAAAGTCAATAGGCTCTGAAGAGTTGGGGTGCAATTTAGGCCTGTGCAGGTGCATAGTTGCATAGTAGTGGTTAGGATGCCCAAATCGAAAACCCACAATTTGGGGGCGTATGAGGGAAGGCAGTCATCTGCCTGTTGCCTATAGCTGGCTATGTTTTCTGTCCAATTATGGCAGTTTCCTTTCACCTTAATTTAACACCGGCCAGTTTGCTGTCCCCTTTCCTAAAATACGAGAATAGATCTGTTGTTTCCCAATTTCGTTTGCAAAGTGTACAGCATCGATTGTAGCCTCATAGACATCCGTGAAAGGCGCATCTCACAGAACTTTCTTTTCAAACTGGAGCTATGTCATCTGCAGCTGAGGCATGTTTATTGTTATAAAGATTCCAGGGCAGGGGTCAGCAACTGGAGGCTCTCCAGATGTTTTGGACTACAATTCCCATAATCCCACGGCATTCACTATGTTGTCAAGAAATGATGGAAGATGTAGGCCAAAGCATCTGGAGAGCTAAAGGTTGCAGACGCCTGTTCTAGGGTATCCTGATAGCAACGCCTCTTGCTGTTTGACTTCTCGTTTGCATTGTCTTTTGTTGGGCTAATCTTTCTCTCTCTGAAGGGTCAAGAGACGCTCCTTCCAATGGAGGGTGGCTGTTTGCACAAAAGACTGTGAACCTCATTGTAAATGAGGGTGATAGATTGGTCATTAAACTGGATTATTGTATTTGGCGGAATGGATGGTTTGCACCACAGAAGAGGACTCGCAGGCCTGATGTGATTTTAAAATGAGCTTTACATCATACACTAAAACGCCTTTTTAACAAGTAAGCCCATTGTTTTAATATATATATATTCGCTTCTCCTGTGCTGAATCAATATGTATGGTAGAAGCATGACTTGTTTTAATATTTGATACCACCATTCGTGACCATTTATGATCAATTTTGAATTTGATTTTGGCAGACACTCCAAAACCTTTTGATTGAGAACAGAATATACACAATAGATAGAGAAGGTACGTGTTTCGCCATGACAATTTGTCATACTTTGATAGGGTGCACCAAGCAGACTTGTACTGAGTAGCCTTGTACTATAACAAGAAAAGGTACTGTATATTAACCAATACAATCACATCTATATTACCTGCAGGCCCTACACGAATAATAGAACGACCTGAAAAATTCTTATACAAGAAAGAAAGACATTTTCTTTTTTTTTTTTTTCACATATCTCAACATACATTGGTGTGGGAGTGCATGTTATACTCAATGTAGTTGCTTTTTGATTAATTTCACACTGGGCAAACCAAATTGGTTAACCTTGTAATCCTTAGGAAGGTTCGGTATTGATTACAGTTAAGAACCAAAACATCAACTGATCAGTAACATATAAATCCTGTTGTTTGAAATTATTTATAGCTAGGAGAAGCTGTTTAGTAACACACTACTTTGGTTACTGTAATCCAGTGCAATTGGTATGTATACACTGTGTTGTTTGTTTCTTCATTTCCTCCCTGTGACTTTTGTGATATATATATATATATATATATATATATATATATATATATATATATATATATATATATATATATATATATATATAAAACAATGGATGTGCCAAAAATAGTGCTCAGCCTACACGTAGCTGGTGCTAGGGACAGAAATCTTGGCCGGATTTCTAAATATGTATAAAAACACATGTGTGAATGAAAGTTTGTAACACTTCAAAAAAACCCCAATCACATCATGTATAAAAAGAACCCTGCACACAAGACCATACCGCTTGCTACAAGAAAACGTCTTTTATTGCATTATAAAGAATCTCATACAACCAACACTGCCTAATGGCTTAAAAGGGGCAGACATAATAACCATGCCTCCCTTGCTGACAATCAGGTTAAAAAGGAACACTCACCCCACCAGGGTGGAAACCGCCACGCGTTCCGCTTGATTAACAAGCTTCTTCAGGCTATTTACTTCCCAAATACGTGAGAACACATTACTTTTATAAACAGGAAACGGGTCAGCATCGGCATTAAGCTCCTCCCATATACTTTTAAATTCCCGATCATGTGATCGCGGAAGATTATAATACATGACTTACAAACTTGGCAGCCATATTTGAGAGAGTTCAAGATGTTTAAATTTCAAATGGGCGCTAGACCCATATAAGCAAATGCTATAATGAAAAGTGAAAAAAATGAAAAAAACACTGTTGCATCTTCAAGCATTTATATTAATGGATGCTAGCATGTACATTATTGCAACTTATGTGAATCTATGAATATGCACTGGCACTTTACATAAAACTGTTTATTCAGCATTTGCTGTTGCATATGCACTATGCATTTTTCAACTTTTCGATTTTATATATATGTATATATTTATCATCCTTTTTTATACATATATAATTTTACTACTGTTCTGGGCTACCTAATATGTTTGTATGACATGTCTTGATTCCATGATGATGCATTGACACTTTATTAAGAATATTTGTCCTCTAAGAGGGGAGTTACTGCTTCTACATATGCATCATGCACCTTCCGGTCTGCTGTTCACCTGGACATGTATTTTGGGGCATGTATTGACGTAATTTATATGCACTGGCACTTTATCGAGAGTATTTGTCTTCTTATAGAGGAGTCACTGCTGCTAAATATGCATGACGCACTTTCTGGTCTGCTGTTTACCTGGGCATGTATTCTGCATTTGTGAGGCTAAACCAATTGAGCTTTTTGTAAACTATTATAGTACAGATGAAGGCGCTGCACTTTTCTCTGGCTTCATTTGAGGTCACTCCATACCATGGAGTGTAATGGTTTGTGGTTTTCAGCATGTAGTATGAGACCAAACCATTTAATGATATTTTAGCGCACTGGCGCTCAATAACACATCATTGTTGTTTTTAAATGTTTTTGTCAGGAAATAGGGTCAGGCATCTGGTATGCGCTTTCATCCACGCTTTTTTTCATTTTTTTCACTTTTCATTATAGCATTTGCTTATATGGGTCTAGCGCCCATTGAAATTTAAACATCTTGAACTCTCTCAAATATGGCTGCCAAGTTTGTAAGTCATGTATTATAATCTTCCGCGATCACATGATCGGGAATTTAAAAGTATATGGGAGGAGCTTAATGCCGATGCTGACCCGTTTCCTGTTTATAAAAGTAATGTGTTCTCACGTATTTGGGAAGTAAATAGCCTGAAGAAGCTTGTTAATCAAGCGGAACGCGTGGCGGTTTCCACCCTGGTGGGGTGAGTGTTCCTTTTTAACCTGATTGTCAGCAAGGGAGGCATGGTTATTATGTCTGCCCCTTTTAAGCCATTAGGCAGTGTTGGTTGTATGAGATTCTTTATAATGCAATAAAAGACGTTTTCTTGTAGCAAGCGGTATGGTCTTGTGTGCAGGGTTCTTTTTCTACATGATGTGATTGGGTTTTTTTTGAAGTGTTACAAACTTTCATTCACACATGTGTTTTTATACATATATATATATATATATATATATATATATATATATATATATATATATATATATATGGGGCTTTCAGCCTGGTTTCCTATAAAAAATAGTTTGAATAAAAAAATCCCTTTTATATATAAAATAAAAAGTCAATTTTTGGCCAATAGTAATTGGTTTGTTTCAAATAAGACATTTCTCAGAAGAGATACAATTGTTTTGCGAAATAAAAAGTGTTCAGTTCTGTTAAAATCACATCAGACCTGCGAGTCCTGTACTGTGGTGCGACCTATGGTAGTTTAGATGTTTAGCTATTCTCGGGTTCTCATACCACAGAATATACACATTCCAGAGTTTCTCCAATTGCATTTAATGTATTTGGAGGAATGGCACAACTGTCTGGGAGCTGCAGTGTTGTTTTGTTTGCAGCATTACAAGTTGCCTTGTACAGCCACCAGTTGTGCTGCATAGCAATAGAAACATGTGATCGACCTAGGCTGTAGAGTTCTGCCTGAGACGTTCTTGACAGAGCTTCATGGGTAACTTGGCTCTTTCGATACTCGGCCGTGTTGTCTCATTTTATTCCCACAAACAATTGTGGCATTGGCCGTAGAGTAAGAGCCGTTACTGTGTCAACAAAAACGTTCAACATGGAGATGTCAGGGATAATACCAGGTCGGGTTTGTTTAAAGATCATGCTCACCCCTTTTAAGGAGAGAATCAATATTTCAGAGACTTGTGTCTTCATCGAAGGAGTGATTACCTTATTAAGTCTTGTTTTACTTGCTAAACCCTGTGCATGCCATGATTAGACTCGGGACAACCGCTGGAAGTCAGGCCAGCAGCGGTGTGCAAGCGAAAGTGCATATGGGCAGACGTCGGCCACAAATATTACATTGAACACTGGCCTTGTCAATGTTACTGTGGGTTGAAGAGGGCATTAACACACAAAGGACATGCCTGAACGTTTGAGCGACTGAGGAGCATTGATGGGTCTGTTCATATGCTTTTATGATCTGGAATGGACATCGCTTGAATCTATGCCTTTGGAAAAGCATGCTTTGAGTGTGACCTGTTGTTCTCTGAGCACTCCTATAAGGTCAGGCATTTCATCTATGTTTGCCCTTCCCTCCAAGAGGAAGTGCAGGGATGACCCCGGAAGAGCAGAATTCATACTTGGGCAGAGAAATCAGATTTTGCCAAATCAGAACCAATTGCAGATCTTCCTTGCTGATGTCACCAGGACACTTCTAGGCTCTTGGAGTTCCAATTAGCAGCAATATAAATCGGTGGGGTTAATGTACCGCCGAATTTCAATCCCTGGCGAGAACCATGGCATGGGAAAGAACATCTATCCAGTGTGAGTAAACCCAACAGTGGTTGAAAATCGTAAAACTCTATATTTCTCACCAAGCCATCACCCTGTATGTGGCCACAGTAAGCGATAGGGGCAGGTTGCTTTCCTGGAAAGTCTTCTGATAGATCAGTATTTGAAGTAATCAATTAATGTTTTTTACAAATCCATATTCTATTAGAGATAGTCTTCAATAGTAACCTGATGTTTGACATGCCATGGAGGGAAGTCGTGAAGGATCTTAGTATCCTGTAGTTCTTAGTTACAAGTACTTGTCTGGGATACAGCAGACTTTAAAAAAATGAATTAAAGACAGATATTGCTTTAGTCCTGTCCACCCTCTCTCCTCTACGTCTTCTTCCTCCTACACCACTCCTGGCCCGTATGAGGCTGTCTCTTCTCATCCTTTCCCCTGTTCGCCCCTGACGATGTTTCTAGACAAGTCCTCCGATCTATGAAAGTCTTGTCAAAACAGGTTCTCCCCTGCTCATCCAGAACCATCAAGGACCACATCAACACCCTTGCTCCAGTCTTGGCCGATTTCTGCAATCGCTGCTTTGCCACTAGAACTTCCCTTCCCCCCTTAAGCACTTTCTTGTGCACCCCCTTCTAAAGCCCTCGGCTGATCCTTCCTCCCAGGCTAACTATTGCCTGTCTCCATCACTCCTTTCCTGGGAAAACTCTTGGAAAAGCTGGCCATCTCCCAGCTTAATCTACAAACTGAATCTGCTGGTTGCCACCATGACCACCAGTCTGGCTTCAGAGCTGCCAGAAGCATGGAAACTGCTCTCCTGAACACCCGTGACGACTTGCTCTCCAATCTTGACCCTAATCGCCCTTCTTTCCTCATTCTCCTCGATCTGTCCTCTGCTTTTGACAGGGTCAACAATGCCATCCTGCTCAATCACATCCGCCACAACCTTGGTTTTACTGATTAGGCCGTGGCCTGGTTGACCTCCTTTCTCACCGACCAACTGTCTCAGGTCCAACTGGAGTATTTCCTCTCTTCTACCTCTCTCTCTACATGTGATGTTCCCCAGGGGTCTAACCTATCTCCCTTGCTCTTCAACCACTACCTGGCACCTCTTGCCCACTGCAGCGCTACCTTCTGCTCCAATTTCAATGTTATGCGGCTGACACTCAGCTCTCTTTCAGGCTCCTCTCAGCCACATCTGCTTCTTCTCTCATACCTGATATACTGTCTGGCCGTAATTCAGGAATTGTGCGCCATCAATGATCTCTGCCTTAATTTCAGTACGACTGAGTACCTCCTCATTGGAACACCTACTCCCTCCTTTCCTCTCTCTGTCTCTGGCCATCCACTCTGGGTCTTCTTCCTGCTCCTTCCTGTGAGGCTAAGAAACTTGCTGTTATCTTTGACTCCACCCTCTCCTTCTCTCCTCAGATCTCTGATGTCTCTAAGCAGTCAAACTATCAGCTGCACCTCCTCAGAGGTATTCTTCCTTTTCTCATTTTCCCCCAGAAGCTCACTGTCTCCAGAGCTCTGGTCCTCTCTAGCCGGACTTTTGCAAAAGCCTCTTTCAAAATCTTCCTGCCTCTACTCTTCGACTTTTACAACCTATCCAGAACAGGACTGTGAGACCTCAAGCCCAAGGATCGCATCTCTCCAGCTCTGAAATCTCTCCACTGGCTCCCTGTGGATGCAAGAAACAAGTTCATGACCCTCTGCATCGTTCATATGGCTTTCTGGAGCCTTGGACCGCTCTACCTCCAACTTTCTCTTCCAAACATCTTGCTTCTCAAGCTCTCCGCTCATCCACCTTTAATTTTCTGAGGGTCAGACGCTTCTTCAAGCAGAGAGTTGGGTGCAGATCTATCTCTTCGGCTGGGGCCACCTTCTGGAACAGTCTCCCTACCTCTCGCACACTTGAGCAGAACACCCTCCAGTTCCGGAAGCAACTCAAGACCCAGTGGAGTAACTTTGCTGAAAATGTTGGGGGAGACATGACATCTGATGAAAAGGTGCCCCAGCCAAATGAATGGGGACAAAATGGTGTGCCATGAAATTTGGGAGGGACAAACACCCCCGTCGCCCCCAAAATTACGCCCATGTCAAGACCTTCCTTTTTGCTTCCGCTTTCTCTCTTCCTCTCCCCTGCTGGTGCACCTGGCTGCTCTGTGCACTCGTCACCCACTGAACCAGGACCAGGCTCATGCATGTCCAGTTGCCCACACACTGGCTCCGGGCTCCCCAGCACTTATGGGTCTGTATCTGCAACCATAAGACCCTTCTTTCTGCACCATTGAAACACCCGCTGGCTGCACTTGTGAGTTAACTGCATTTCCACCTTCCCCTAACCCCTGGCACTTCTCCCCTACCCTCTTCCCTGCACTTGTGTAATCTGAATGACACAAGGCCTGGTAAGATTGTTATTTTGTCCTCCCTTTGTTTCTCCCTCCTTGTCTTGTCGCGCCTAGAAACACTTGTGTACAGGCGCCTTATAAATGCCACATCAAATCATATATCATATCATAACTATCCAAAGGTGTGGGTTAATAATATTAAAAGGACCTTAGGCTACAGAGAGTGCTATGGTCTATTGAGGGTTTTGTTATTTTCGAAAGTTAAGAGAAGACATTATTTAGTGGTGGCCCGTGTCAGGTTTAACAGAATGAGTTCAACAGAATGTGTCCTTGGTGACCACTATAGCCCTTATAGAAAGAAGCATTCACTTGGATAAGATGGCAGAGAGCATGGGGCTTTAACACCACTCTTTCTATGGAATTCCCAGCAGCCTAACTTAGAGCCTATACAAGAGAGCTTAACCCTGGTTGATACAAACATTTAAGAGGATGTGGTCAGACTTTATTATAATGATGTTGGGTCATTTTAATGTCATTCTTCTGAGGGACATAGCCCTGTGTAGGGCTGTAGCAGTTGTGTGTGTGCTCCTTTATACTGCAGGCTTTTCTGTCAGGCACTGTGGCCCAATTGGCCAGTTTACAAGTAAAAAGGTATCTGGCATTGCTTGCCTTTAAAGTTTTCCAAACACCAACCCTGCACTTCTGCCAGAGTATTCAGATCACCCTGTCCTATTATTCTGAGAGTTAATGAGTTCAAATGCTTTATCAGAAATTTCAGATTGATCTTGCATGTTGGGTCCCCATCTCCGGAATCTCCTTGCTGGCCCCTTCCAATCATAAGACATCTACTTACACTAGCTCCTGTTCGATGGCAAGAGGCAGTTCTCTCTGCAGTGTGCGCTACACAAATGATCCCATACACTCATTAACCCAGATGTATTTTGGCAACATCTTGGCTTGATAGCAGCACCCTGGAATATGTTGATCCACACTCATGTACTTATGCAGCCCCAAAACCTCAAATTTCAGATACCTAGCATATAATTGCAGCAATTCTGTGTTGCATAGACTTCTCATGTGTCCTCGCGGGTTCTATGTCATTTTTTCGATTTTTGTAGGTCGCCTAACCAAAAGACAGGGTTTTTTGGCTGATTTTAGGCAGCCTCCAAAAATAGAAAAAAGGAAATGTCTTCACCCCCTAACCTCCACTCTCCATTCCCCACCCTCTCTTGCCCCATTTGCAAAAAAACAGGGGTTCAAGCCACAAATCCACCTCCCTCCCCTCCCAAGAATCCCCCAAACATCACACACACAAAAACCCAAACAAACACGTACACCCAACACACATACAAACACACACGCACACACAAATGTACCTGTTCTCCCTCATGGCCGCTTCCAGGTCTTGGCGTGCCTTTCAGTCTCTGTGTGTGCTGCTGTAAATAAATATGCTCTTTGGCACTCTGGCAATCCCTTACTGTTTACAGTATCCATTTTAGGACCTCCTCATTTCTCCAACTCACTCCTACTCTTTATTCCTTATTTGTCCATCTCCCTAATCAGTCATACAACTCACTCATCAGTCTTCAGTCTGCCTGCCCCTTTCGCACATATCATTCCTCAAACTCACTAGTTATTTATCCCAGAAGACTACCCCATTGTCTTCAAAGGGCCTATAATTTCTTCAGGTGCATGAAAGAAAAGAATTCAAAGGCAGCGCTGCTATGCTGCCAGCTTAAAACGTCCAACTAAAAAAGGGAAATGTTCTGCGTATAAAATGGCTTGCACTGGTGCCATTTTCCATCCTTTAACATTACAGTTTGGCTCCAGATAAGACACATTCATGCCTATCTATCTTCAAGCTACACAGCAGCAAAGGAGGGCATTCCTCTCTGAAAGGCATTGTATGTCAAATGTAATCTGTGAACTAGCAGAGAGACTCACTCTAGGCCGTACGGCCAGCGTTCAACTTTTGCAACAATCTTACACAGTCCAAACTCTTCACAAAAAGCTCCCCTTCTCATTTGCTTGATGTCAGTGTCAAAGAACCCTTTACTTGAACAGATTCCTATGTGTTAGAAATTGACTAGGGCTATGGAAGGGTTCAGAATAAGGATGCGAGGAAAAACAGCATCTGTGACATCCAAGAAAATTAACCCATGTATAAAATGGTACTTTTGCCTTCTTAAAGTGAAATGTTAAAATGAGGCCCAGTGCTTGCATAGAAATATGATGGGAGATGGGGGTCTGTTTTAAAAATATACATGATATTTATTTCCAAAAAGACTTTTGTGAAAGAAAGTAAGAAAAAAACAGAAAGAATGTGTGTTTGAAAACAGCAGAATAAAGGGGCTTGGGACAGGAATCTCCCCCACAAACTATGAATGGGCCAAGGTGGAGAATCTAACACCCTCGACAGACGAAGTGGCATTGATGCTGCCTGACACAATGGACTGCCCTGGCACAGAGGTGTAAATTCCTAGTGACACCTCCCCTCAGCTTCAACTGACTTAGATCAAAGGCAAATCTATGGCAACCCTGCGCTAACCTCACCAGAGCATGACATGTGGCTGGGGGTGGGAAAGACTGCCCATATTTGGAAACAAAGCCAGTCCAGTTGATTTCAGAGACTGTTCAGATTATGACATTTGTTTCAATAATCAAAGAAACAGCAATGTGAAATTATGACCGTTTAAGTGTTATTTATGCGCCATTAAAATAAGACATTGTAGGTTTTTCTAGCATGTTGGGGAGGCAAACGCCAGGAAAATGTCATTTCTGGGAAAAGCGTACATGGTACTTTTTTGTAATTTAAAGATAACATGCCCAGTGATAATATGTATGTATGTACACAATTGTAGAATCTTAGGTGGGCTGTTTTCCAGGCAAATGGCGAAAGATTGCCAGAATGACTAAGCAGCATCGCACCATCTTGGCGGTTGGATCAGCATGTTTCTTGTAAAATATGGAGTCTGCACATCTAATTTTCCTACTGATGACATGTGTAAAAATAATTGTTTTGCTCCATAACTTATTTTGGCAAAATTAACTTTGGTGAAACAAAAGTACATCATAAAACACCCACCCTAAAAACGGAGTCACCTCCTTCAGTCCAATCTGGTTCCAGGGAGGAGGTGACATTACAGATAGACCTATCTGATTTAGAGGTATGTCTAGCATAGTTCAGCCCACATAGTAAAAATACTCTGTCATTCAGCCTTTAAAGGGGGAGACATTCAAAGCGCAGGGCACATAGATTCCAGGCACACACAGATTCCAGAAGGACACACATTCAAGAAAATCCAGCATTCATGAATCAACATCCAGAGATCCAGGCATTCCACATTCACCCTGCAAGATTCCAGATTCCAGAAGCCAGGCAAGAGCTAGCTGACCCTATCCAGGCAGAACCACTTATCCAGAATTAAAACCCTACTAAAATTTCTATAGTTAGGGGGGAAGCGGGAAAAGCTGTGGTACCCTTTTTGGGAGTATCCTGTGACCAGACCGGCATTGTCCTGCTACCTGCTTGCCCAGCCAATGCACCTTGCTGTCTCCAGTGACCAGACGAGGCCCAGCTGTCCCCTTCTAGGAGAGACCAGATCTTGCCTCGCTGTCAAGAAACCTGGTTCGCTGACGACCCAACTACCCCATTCAAGTTCTTGTTGTAAGTATTACCTTCCCCTGTAACCAAAAAGCTGCATCCCTCACTTTGTTACCTTGTATTAGGTCCAATCCCAAAGAAATCCTATAAATACCCCAGCAAATCCTTAAAATTGTCAGAATCCGCTGTGTATCCTGTCCTTAGGAAAATCTGATTTATTTTCCAAGTGTTAGCACCATTCTTTCCAACTCATTTCTGTCCTTGTATAAGTCTGTAGTACTATTTTGAATATTTTGAATAATTTAATTAATTCCCATATAGAACTGAACGC
Source organism: Ambystoma mexicanum (assembly GCF_040938575.1). Lineage (NCBI taxonomy): Eukaryota > Metazoa > Chordata > Amphibia > Caudata > Ambystomatidae > Ambystoma > Ambystoma mexicanum. The sequence goes on along the minus strand of NC_090931.1, from coordinate 862,400,659 downwards.
AGCATTAATAGGTTGCCATTGCAAGTTACCTCCTCATATACTGTGTCTTTCTTTAACAATCTAGTCACTAAAATATAGTTTCAGTAAAAGAAATTCCTGCACTAACAAAACCGAGTTGTCCGGTGAAATTAATCCTGTTTAAAAACCAGGTTTCTTTTCCCTTTAAGAATCCCATACTTTCATCTATTCAGAGTTACCCTTTCCCTTTCATATGATACGTGTGATGTGCCTTTGTACCTTAGCATCAAACCCACATTCCGAATTTGTCTGTTTAACCCATTTTCCAAGCCGTTTTGCTATTTTTAACCTGTGAAACTAAGTAAATGCAATTTCTCCACGTGTGATTTTGCTGCACTGTGTTTTTCCTTCCAAAGTCAATTTTCTGAACTGTATGTCTATTGTTAGTACATTGCCTTGTAGTTTGCTAGTGTTCTTACTTCTTTTATTTTGATATAGCCATACTCATTTCTACCTCATCCATTCAACCGCACATGTAAAATAACTGTTTAGTAATTCTGAGTGCTATTTTGCTCAATTTCAAGGGTTTTCAATCCGATTTTGCCTCCCATTCAGGGGTGGAAGTTCGTATTTTCATTCTGTTTGTCGCCTATTATACCTGACGCCCTGCTACTCTTCTTTACCCACACAAAATGTGGTTAACAGGGATTTGAGGGAGTGTTGCAAGGGCAAATACTAAGGGGCCGATTCATGGAACAAACGTGCGCCGAAAATCTACGCGCAAGTAGGCGCAAGCAGGCGCAAGCAGGCGCAAGCGGAAAAAAACAGGCGCACGCGCACGCGTGCGATTCATGGAAGTCCCTGCGCGTGTTCACCGCACGATGTGCGCCAAACCCGTGCATGGCGCACAAGTCACTGCAACATCGCGAAAGGCGTGCGCGACGGTGCGCGACGCGCACAGTGAAAGCGCACAACCTCAGCGCACACAGCAGAAAGTGGGCGGGACATGGGGCGTAACGCGCGGAATGGGGAACAACACGCGAAAATAAGGGCGTAACTGGGGATGCACTGCACGGAAGCAGAGGTAACGCCCACACGCACACGAACCACACGTATTCATGGAATGGAATAGGGCAAACCCACGCACAGCCAAAGCCGCGCACAAGCTGAAACACGTCCGCCACACGAAGGCAGGCGGTAGAGTCCCAGCGCATCAAAAAAGTGGCGCCGCGGGAAGTAAAATACGCGATTGAGCGGGGTACGTGTATTCCGGGGGTGCGCGGGAAGTTACACACGCGAATGAGCGGGCTACGTGTATTCCGGGGGTGCGCGGGAAGTGACACACGCGATTGAGCGGGGTACGTGCATTCCGGGGGTGCGCGGGAAGTTACACACGCGAATGAGCGGGGTACGTGTATTCCGGGGGTGCGCGGGAAGTTCCACACGCGATTTGGCCGGGTACGTGGATTTCAGGGGTGCGCGGGAAGTTCCACACGCGATTGAGCGGGGTACGTGTATTCCGGGGGTGCGCGGGAAGTGACACACGCGATTTGGCCAGGTACGTGGATTTCATGGGTGCGCGGGAAGTTCCACACGCGATTGAGCGGGGTACGTGTATTACGGGGGTGCGCGGGAAGTACCACACGCGATTTTGCCGGGTACGTGGATTCCAGGGGTGCGCGGGAAGTTCCACACGCGATTGAGCGGGGTACGTGTATTGCGGGGGTGCGCGGGAAGTTCCACACGCGATTTGGCCGGGCACGTGGATTTCAGGGGTGCGCGGGAAGTTCCACACGCGATTTGGCCGGGTACGACGATTCCAGGGGTGCGCGGGAAGTTCCACACGCGATTTGGCCGGGTACGTGGATTTCAGGGGTGCGCGGGAAGTTCCACACGCGATTGAGCGGGGTACGTGTATTTCGGGGGTGCGCGGGAAGTTCCACACGCGATTTGGCCGGGTACGTGGATTTCAGGGGTGCGCGGGAAGTTCCACACGCGATTGAGCGGGGTACGTGTATTTCGGGGGTGCGCGGGAAGTGACACACGCGATTTGGCCGGGCACGTGGATTTCAGGGGTGCGCGGGAAGTTCCACACGCGATTTGGCCGGGTACGACGATTCCAGGGGTGCGCGGGAAGTTCCACACGCGATTTGGCCGGGTACGTGGATTTCAGGGGTGCGCGGGAAGTTCCACACGCGATTGAGCGGGGTACGTGTATTTCGGGGGTGCGCGGGAAGTTCCACACGCGATTTGGCCTGGTACGTGGATTTCATGGGTGCGCGGGAAGTTCCACACGCGATTGAGCGGGGTACGTGTATTTCGGGGGTGCGCGGGAAGTGACACACGCGATTTGGCCGGGTACGTGGATATCAGGGGTGCGCGGGAAGTTCCACACGCGATTGAGCGGGGTACGTGTATTTCGGGGGTGCGCGGGAAGTTCCACACGCGATTCGGCCTGGTACGTGGATATCAGGGGTGCGCAGGAAGTTCCACACGCGATTGAGCGGGGTACGTGTATTTCGGGGGTGCGCGGGAAGTTCCACACGCGATTTGGCCGGGCACGTGGATTTCAGGGGTGCGCGGGAAGTTCCACACGCGATTTGGCCGGGTACGACGATTCCAGGGGTGCGCGGGAAGTTCCACACGCGATTTGGCCGGGTACGTGGATTTCAGGGGTGCGCTGGAAGTTCCACACGCGATTGAGCGGGGTACGTGTATTTCGGGGGTGCGCGGGAAGTTCCACACGCGATTTGGCCGGGTACGTGGATTTCAGGGGTGCGCGGGAAGTTCCACACGCGATTGAGCGGGGTACGTGTATTTCGGGGGTGCGCGGGAAGTGACACACGCGATTTGGCCGGGCACGTGGATTTCAGGGGTGCGCGGGAAGTTCCACACGCGATTTGGCCGGGTACGACGATTCCAGGGGTGCGCGGGAAGTTCCACATGCGATTTGGCCGGGTACGTGGATTTCAGGGGTGCGCGGGAAGTTCCACACGCGATTGAGCGGGGTACGTGTATTTCGGGGGTGCGCGGGAAGTTCCACACGCGATTTGGCCGGGTACGTGGATTTCATGGGTGCGCGGGAAGTTCCACACGCGATTGAGCGCGGTACGTGTATTTCGGGGGTGCGCGGGAAGTGACACACGCGATTTGGCCGGGTACGTGGATATCAGGGGTGCGCGGGAAGTTCCACACGCGATTGAGCGGGGTACGTGTATTTCGGGGGTGCGCGGGAAGTTCCACACGCGATTCGGCCTGGTACGTGGATATCAGGGGTGCGCGGGAAGTTCCACACGCGATTGAGCGGGGTACGTGTATTTCGGGGGTGCGCGGGAAGTTCCACACGCGATTTGGCCGGGCACGTGGATTTCAGGGGTGCGCGGGAAGTTCCACACGCGATTGAGCGGGTACGTGTATTCCGGGGGTGCGCGGGGAGCAGCACACGTGAATTGCACGTGTGGGTCCTCCCAGGTGTACCCTCTACACCCTCCACGGCCCCTGCAGGTGGCTCACACCACAGGGGCCTACCCAGCACATGTCCTGCAGGCACCCCATCCACCATGGCCATGCCCACCAGCCAACCCACATATCAACTAGCACTACTGCCCACCAACGCATGTCCCCCTGCACCCCCAGCCACCAGGGGCAGCCTCCAGCAGGCCCCCACCCATGTCTCCCCCCACCCCCACCCCCCAGCAGTGCAGGGGCAGCCTCAAACAGGCCCCCACTCATGTCCCCCTGCACCCCCACCCCCTAGCATCCAGGGGCACCCTCCACCAGGCCCCCACTCATGTCTCCCACCACCCCCACCCCCCAGCCACCAGGGGCACCCTCCACCAGGCCCCCACCCATGTCTCCCATCCCCCCCACTCCCCAGCAGTGCAGGGCACCCTCCACCAGGCCCCCACTCATGTCTCCCACCACCCCCACCCCCCCAGCATCCAGGGGCACCCTCAACCAGGCCCCCACTCATGTCTCCCATCCCCCCCACTCCCCAGCAGTGCAGGGCACCCTCCACCAGGCCCCCACTCATGTCTCCCACCACCCCCACCCCCCCAGCATCCAGGGGCACCCTCCACCAGGCCCCCACACATGTCTCCCAGCACCCCCACCCCCCAGCATCCAGGGGCACCCTCCACCAGGCCCCCACTCATGTCTCCCATCCCCCCCACTCCCCAGCAGTGCAGGGCACCCTCCACCAGGCCCCCACTCATGTCTCCCACCACCCCCACCCCCCCAGCATCCAGGGGCACCCTCCACCAGGCCCCCACACATGTCTCCCAGCACCCCCACCCCCAGCATCCAGGGGCACCCTCCACCAGGCCCCCACACATGTCTCCCATCCCCCCCACTCCCCAGCAGTGCAGGGCACCCTCCACCAGGCCCCCACTCATGTCTCCCAACACCCCCACACCCCCAGCATCCAGGGGCACCCTCCACCAGGCCCCCACTCATGTCTCCCACCCCCCAGCACTGTGGGGCACCTGCCAGCAGGCCCCCACCCATGTCCAACTCATGTTCCCCACCCAACATGTCATCACAGTCCAGATCCCTGGTCTCTATGGTCAGCCCCCAAATGCAAAACACCCACCCGAGTATTGCATCCACCCACTCATATTCTGCAATTACATCACAGAACACCAATTGCAAGTTCCAAAACAAACACATGTCCCTCACATACACCCAATGGGTGTCAGTGAATCTCAAAACACATAACATGAAATGCATGAAAACAATGAGACACCACACATTGAAGTGCAACAAATAAATAATGTATTAAAGGAAAGATGAATAGAAACAAAAATGAAGAAACTGAAATGTGAATGGAAAACAATGAAAAGAAGCATGTCCGTCCAAAAAAAAGAAAAAATCAAAGAATATAGAAATCCAAAGTAATGTACTACAAAGTCAATGTCCACCAAACAAAATCCAATGTGAAAAAAAAACATAAGCCATTGATCCATGGATAATTTTAAAAAATAAAGTATGTACAAGTCCACAACTATGTACAAAGCAAGAAGCCAGGGTCCATCATCCCAACAAAATAAAGGAAACCTAACTAACTACACTAACTAATAAAAAAAACTATATACAAAAATGTGGCCAATGTCCAAAAGGTCCAAATGAAATAAAAACAAAAATGAAACTTAACACTACCTACATAACTATGTACAAGGGCAGCGGGCTAGTTCCACGGCTCACTTCTGGATGTGCCGGGCCAGGGCATCATCGAACTCCTCCTCTATGTCCCGGAGGCGGTCCTCCTCCATGGCCCCGAGGGTCCGCAGGGCCGTCGACGTGTCCACCTCCAAAGCCCTGCGGATTGCCTCGAGGCACTCGACCCGCCTCAGGGCCCTCTGCATGGAGTTCTCCGCCCTGACCATTGAGAGCCGTGCCTCTTCCGCCCGCTGCCGCTCCGCATCTATGGCGTGGCCCAACCGCTGCCACACGGAAGACACTTTTTGTCCTGGGTCCTCCTGCCCTCCGGCCGATGCCTGCCCCTCCGATGTCGAAGGCCCCGAGCCTTCATGGCTCCCACCATGGAGCTGCTGCTGCTGTGCCTCTGCCCCTGCACTGCCTCCTGCTGCCTGCACATCCTCCGCCGGCTGGGGTGCAGTCGTTGACGTGGCCACCCCTGCTGGACGTCCGACTCCCGACTGTGGCAGGGATGCCTCCTCCACCAGCCTGGCCGCACCGTCAGAGGCAGCTCCACAGGGCACCCAGGTGACTGATGGGTGGGAAGATGGCACAGAGGACGACTGGCGCGTAGGGGGTCCAGCTGAGGAGGGGGTCGTGGCAAGCCCCATCAGACGGAGGAATCCGGCCTGGGTGACCTGTCCCAGCAGGCTGACGTGGTCAACGAGCCATTCGAGATGACCTGCAGTCTCTTCATGAAAAGACTGCAGGTCGCCTCGCATGGCCCGTTGACGCAACGCCACTCCAGCCAGGACAGGCTCAACCCGGGCCTGGATAGCCACGTCCGCAGGCAGGGGAAGGCCAGTTGACGTCAGCTCATCCCCTGCCTGAAAACTGGTCTGGACATGGGCATCCCTGCTGGTGCAAGATGATGCAGGGACAGGATCAGGGACAGGATTGCACACAGGCACCTCCGCGGCGGCCTGTGCTGCCTCCTGTCCCTGGTCCTGCACTGCACCACTAGCACCAGTGGGATCCCCACCCCCAGACCCCGTCTCCGGTGCTTGCACGGCCTCCTCCTCCACCAAACCCCCCACCAACCTGGATGACTCTGTGCCATCTTCCCCCGTTGGGCCCTGTGGGGTCCCAGCTGCCCCTTCTGCTGCCGAGGAGTCCAACTGCAACCTCCGCCTCTTGGACCTCCCCCCGGCAGCTGCGGCCTGGGACGCGGCACCGGACTCCTCACTCCCCGACGAGATGACAACCTGGAAGGGGAGCCGGGCCTTGCGTCTCCGGCTGGCGGTGGGATCCCCGCCGCTGTGCTCCACAGCACCTTCTCCACCCTCTTCATCAGTTGACGCTGCAGACAGGGAGAAACAAAACACAGGCATCAGGGCACTGTACAATGTACACATACACACATGACAGTTGTACATGAGTGGCATTGGCAAACCTCTGACATGTCATCACAATCCCCAACACACATGTCATTACAACTTGCACACACGAGCCATACCACAGCCATGTTGCAACTGCCAACACCATCCATACACATACAACAGCATCAGCAGGCAAAGGTGAGCCAGACATCACATGCAACACAGGAAGTGCACCACACATGTACACACACCACCACACTTGCATGCATGTGTACACCTCTGCTAAGTGTCGCAGTGTTCAGACGGGCATCCATGTCACATCTGCCAATCAGGCTTCCACATACCGCTGTCACATGCATCCATGTTGCATCACTGTTGCACCCTTGTCAAATACACACACATGCACATGTACACAGCGCTGATACAATCAGCTGAAAACAACATACATGCGTGACATCACGGACATGTCTACTCACATACACATTCATACAGACTTGTGTGCCCACACAACTGCATTTGGCATGCAAGCCCACACACACAGGCACCATCCATGTCTCACACATTACAGCCCTCGCATGTGTCAGCCCCACGGCCCTGTACACCCGCACCCATACTCGACCCCATACAAACAGATGTGCAACCTGCACACTACTGAACAATCACCACACGCACTGCTCACAATCAGGATGCATGTACACTCACCGCTCGACTCCAGACGGGTCTGCCTCTCAAGGACCTGGACGTGGAGCGCTGGGGATATGTGTTCCAGGACCCTCATCTGTTCTTACGACAAGTGGCCCCGGCGCCCCTTGGCATCCGCTGCCTTCAAGAGGCGCCGGGCCTTGGTCAGGGTCCTGGACCTGAAGTCCTCCCAGCGCTTCTTGACATGTTGGAAGTCGCGGACTGCCACCCCCTCCGCGTTGATGGCAGTCACGATGTCAGTCCAGATCCGAGTCCGTCCTTCCTTGTCGGCGCGGCAACTTCCGAAGAGGGCATCATACTGGCCCAGGACTTGCTCCACCAGGACACCAACTTCGGTGGCACTGAAGCTGGTGCCCCTCTGCCTCTCTGGCCGGGGGTTGTCAGTGGTCACAGATGGAGTTGGCCCCGACATGACAACCCCAGAGGCAGGAGTGGGTGGGCAACTGGGTCCTGGGGCTGGGCTGTGGAGCGATGGAATCCCAGTCGGGAGTCTTTGGTTCCAGCAGGGGTGGTCACACCAACAGCACCCCTGGCTGATGTGCAGGCAGCAAATGGCAGGGCACGTGGGCAGCAGGCAGTCAGGCAGCAGCAGATGGCAGGTGGGAGCGTGCTCGGGGCTCTGGGGGGCAGTAGTTCGGCCTTCTGGGCAGGAGCGTGGTCTTCCGTGTGCTTACGCGTGGCCAGCTTGATACGGAGTGATTAGGCACGTGAAAATTCTGCACATCAGCGTGTAATTCGGGGAAAGGCCCTTAGCGCGTAAGCGCGTCTGCACGCATACGCATTTTCATTGGACCAAAGGCCCTCAGCGCGTGAGCGCGTCTGTGACGTGACGTGCGAGGGAGTATCCCTCATTGCACGTGATGACAGTACACACGTGGATCCCAACCAATCGCGTGTGAAAGTTCACGAGACCCCGAAACACACGTACCCCGGCCAATCGCGTGTGGAACTACCCGCGCACCCCGAAACACACGTACCCCGGCCAATCGCGTGTGGAACTTCCCGCGCACCCCGAAACACACGTACCCAGGCCAATCGCGTGTGGAACTTCCCGCGCACCCCGAAACACACGTACCCAGGCCAATCGCGTGTGGAACTTCCCGCGCACCCCGAAACACACGTACCCAGGCCAATCGCGTGTGGAACTTCCCGCACCCCGAAACACACGTACCCAGGCCAATCGCGTGTACGCTCGCTCCCCTCCGATCACACGCGATGACACCAGAATACGGGAAACCAACGAGTCCGCCCACACGGAGGCGTCCCGCGCCCGCGCACAGCATAAAAGTGCGCGCAAACAACAAACGCGTATATACAGCGACGATGAATGCCCCATTTGTTGCTGCAGTGATTGTGGGACACCGCAGGAGGAGGAGAATAGCCAGGGCACGCATTTTTGCACCACGGACAGGCCTTTTTGGGATGCCTGACGACCAGGTCTACGGCAGGTATAGGTTTCCACCCCATATCATCCTAGACCTGGTCAGGGAGTGGGAAGATGACCTCACATCCCCCACCCTTTGCTCCCAAGCATTGAGCCCCTTGGAGAAGCTGCTCAATGTCTTGCATTTCTTGGCCACTGGGTCGTTTCAGCGGACCACTGCCATAGTGGGGGGGGTCTCACAGGCCACGCAGTCACGCTGCCTACACCAGGTACTGGCAATCATGACAGCGCGCCCCTCAGTCCGCAGGCACATATACATGCCCAGAACACCCGCAGAAAGGCAGGCCGTTGTCCTGGATTTTTTCAGGGTGGCACACTTCCCCAAAGTGCTCGGTGCCATAGATTGCACCCATGTGGCCCTACGTCCACCTAGGGCCACTGAGCACATCTACCGAAACCGCAAGCACTGGCATTCCATCAATGTACAGGTGGTATGCGATGCAAAGGGAATCATCACCTCTGTGTATGCAAACTACCCTGGCTCCACCCATGACAGTTTCATATACAGAATGTCCGCCCTGAGCCGGGCCCTGGAAGCTGGGCAGCATGGCGACACATGGCTCCTAGGTGAGTACAAATGCCCTTGCACATGCATGCAAGTCACACACAGACAAATATACCAACCCCAATAATCTGAACAATTATCACCTCCCCAGGGGACAGTGCCTACCCTCTGAGCAACCACATGATGACGCCAATCCGGAACCCCACCACACCACCCCAGGTAAGATACAACGCTGCCCATATTGCAACCAGGGGCATAGTGGAGCGCACATTCGGAGTGCTCAAGTCACGTTTCCGCTCCCTTGACCGCTCTGGTGGGCAACTACTCTATGCACCAGCAGTTGTGTGCAGGATCATTGTGGCAGCATGTGTCCTGCACAATGTTGCAACACGGCAGGGCGTCCCGGTGGACATGGTGGTGCCCCCACATCCCCAACCACAGGCACAGGCGCTGCCCATGGGAGGGGACAGGGCACGTGGCGAGGTAGCCCGGACCCAGCTTGTGGCCACATTTTTCACCTAAACTCCCACCCCTGCGGAGTGCACACAGGCCTGGCACATACCAGGTGACAATCGATGATGACAAAGTGACAGTCAACTGTCACAACCCTACCACCCTGAGATAGTTGCCATGGAAGTGCCACATCGTCTGCATCCCTAGCTACTTAAACACAAGCTATCCTGTGCAACCAAAATGCACACATATGACATGTGACATGACATGAGCCATACACAAGTATTACAAGGCACAATGAGGCAGGGGGGGGGGGGAACAAGGGAACACAGAGAATGGTACTACTAGGCCAGGTGTCATTGTGATTGTGCAAGTGCAGGGGTAGGGGGAAGGGAAAAGTGCAAGGGTGGGGGGGAGTCCAGTACAGGGGAAGTAGGCCAAACAATTATACATAGGTCGCCTGGTGGCAACTGCTAAGGTAAGTGCAGACGAGTGCTGGGAAGGGAGGGCTGTAGGGATAGAGAGACAGTACTGCAGTGCAGGGGTTGCCAGGGTGGCAGTGCAAGTGGACAGTGGCTGGGCCAGGGACCGAGGTTGGTGAGAGTGGCCCAGTTGCAGCTCCTGTGCAGTTCCAGTGAAGAATTCTGCAAGGGAGAGGCAGAGAGTAAGTAGAAGCAAAGAGGAAGGTCTTGAGGTGCTTCCTGAACTGGAGATGGTTCCCCTCAAGTTCAAGTCAGGAAGTCTGTTTGAGGGGGAGGGCCCTGCTGCGGAGAGAAACCTACCCCCAGCTAGTTGCTCTGAGAAGCGGATGACCTGGACATGCAAGGTGTGCATCACACACACCTGCAAAACAGGCCATGGCCATCACTGTCATGACAGTCAAACCCTCCCAAACATCAACATGACATGGCAAGCAATACCCATACACCGACCCAGTAACGATAAGGTACACATTTCCATGTCCTAAATGTACAGTGGCATCGGACAATGATGCCTGACCCGGAATCCGATGAAATGACAGACCAACAAAATGTCCCACCAAAAATAAGTCGATTCCAAATGCATTACAACAGTCGTAGACGTAACATCACAATGAATGCCTGGCTATATGCACATGATGCATTGCAAAATGAACACTGCAGCTCATGTGTGCAATGTCCTACTCCTGCATCACACTGCTCAGCGCACAGCACAGTGAACAGCCATTGCGTGTGATGCACACCCTGAGCATCACATCTAAGTGACAGACTACATCAAACATCAAATTAGGCATGTACTCGAACCATAATCGGTCACAGAACATGTGCTGGTGGGACACAGTGGGCACCAGAAGGCAAACAGTGTACACGTGGATATGCAAGGGTGGGAGTACATGGAGTGCATCCGAGTGCAAGTGTGTGGTTCTGCAAGGACATGCACTCCACATATGCATGTGCACTCAAGTGACCATCAGTGTTCCCTACACATCACATGTGAACATCCACCATGTGTACACCCCAGCATGTCAAACCACTACTATCCCCTCGCACCTGAAAGGAAAACACAACACATGAACAGGCATTGATCAGCAGAACACAACATGTACATAGGACAACAACATTACAATGTCAGAGTTCCCATCACACTGCAGGGCAACGCAACTATCAACAACAACCCCCCCCCCCCCTCGCAAATGACCATGACCCACTGAACAACTGCACCTGGGTCATGGAGCCTCCAACCCTCATTCCCACCTGGCCACAGGATCACCTTTACCCTTCGTGTCCATCTCCCACCTTGTGTGTAAAGAGATGCCTGAACCCTCAGAATCCACACTCATTTCCAAAATCACATAATCCAAGGCATGAAAAGGAACCCAAACACCCTCCAGTAGATGACTTGACATAGCAGTACGTCTCAAAGGCCAAGTACTACCACAATGATGCAACAACCAAGGTAGCACAGCAAAACAATGTCACGACAGGATGTGAGACATGTGTGGTACATGACATAGGATGATGCACCATGAATGGATGTGTACTGTCACAGATCCCCTGTACAGGCGCTGGAGTCTCATGAAACAACCACCCACACCATGTCCCGGGTGCCTGCAAGGTCAAACTCACACAGGCCCCTGAGATCCTGGTGGGGAAAGAGGTTCAGGGATATGCAGTCTGGACAGGTGTAGACACACTGGATGACTGGAATGCGTGGCAGGTGAGGGGAGCAGGAATGACACATGAAACCAGGGAATGCACGAAAATGTACAACCTGCATGAACACATGCACAATCCAAACAAACTTGGACATCATTGTCATGGCCTTCTGTAGTCCAGGCTCAGGAGTGGTACGAACCAACCACCCCCTCTAGGGTTTTGGCGCCTGCAAGTTCGGGGCTTACACAGGCATCCGCAACCCCAGTGGGGAAAGAGGGTCAGGGAACATTGCTTGGATAGGCATGGGAAGCAGGAACACCGGGTAGAGGGTACAGGTTTCGAAATTGCATAGGATCAAGGGTGATTAGGGTAAAAAACATACCAAATAGGACCACACATACATCCATGCATCAGTACACTCCCCAGCAAGCCTATGCAGGGCAGTTTGTAAGAAAATACAACAAGACACTTAGCTCTGGTTTTGAGTGCTGGCCTCCTGCCTGCGCACTCTCAGGTCCGGTTACAGGAGCACTGCAATGCTGCAAAGAGAGACACAGTCAGCAACCAGTACATGCCAATTACACAAAAACACAACACAAAACATGCCCCATAACAACATACACCTCTACAAACAGAAAATCTGTGCTCCATGCTTCGTACCCATATATAACATCAACCCTGTGACGGGTCATTCACAGTCAATGCAGTAAGTCAGCCGCTGGTGGGTGCGTGGCAAATGGAACACCAATGTGTCACAATTCACACAACATGCAATGTTCCCTGGGTAAGCAGACAGACCCATATGGCAAGCCATGACTACAGATCAAGTTGCGTACCACCATGACCAAAACAAAGTTGCCAGTGCATTTATCATGAAGTACGTGGAATAGACATGCACTGCACCCGAGTATGTCCCTTGCTGTATGTCCCTGTGAGCTGCCCCTTTCCATGTCTTGGAATGCTACATGGTTGATACAAGTGCCTCAATGAACCTTGGTGTACCGCAGGGTATGTGCCACTGCCCCCGCATGTGTCCCAGACAACCCTACTATCAACAGCCATCAGTCCACAAACACATCTGAGCTGCATTCTGTGCTTCAACACCAATATTTGTCTAAGCTCACCCTCAGTGCTGTGACTAAGCCTGCACGTGCAACTCGCCTGGTGCAAGCTTTGCTGTCTCATGGCCCCCCTGTGATGCTCACCTTGCCTGGAGTTGCTTGGAACATGTCAGCAGTTCTAGGATGTGGGTCTGCAATCACTGTGGCTCTGCTTGTGCACACATGTGCATGTGGGCACCAACAAACGGGTCAGGAATTAGGTCGTCCAATGGGCCATGTCTGCTGGCAAAGGTGCTCTGATGCCTCATCCCCCTGCAGAAAGTGCATGAAACACATGATTAATGCTTCAAAGTGATCTGTGTGTGTCTCATCAGGCATCTCATTACTTGACCATGTCAGAGAGTCACATCACAAATCACACCATCAGTCCGTCTTTCACCTCCAAAGTGTGGAACACTATCTACAGCATGATTTGCAACAAGCACGTGTACAGGAAAGATATGAAACATAATACACAATGCATAGCAATCAATGTCCACATTAATCATGACACGCCCCATCTAGCAAAAGCTGAACAGTGGACAATTACACCTAAATCATCCCCACTAGGGGTGTCAACACAAGTCAAAAAGCACCAGACATGCCACAGATATGACAGTCCAAAGCCCTTGTGTAAAATTCTGTTACACCGAACCATCCTTGCGAGCCCATGGATAAGGGAGGCAGGAGTGGCATATGTGAGTCAAGGAACCCAAGCAGCAAACACATACACAAGACAACCATGAAGGGCCCAGCTGGAACAGACAGTGGATGCCTTCAAAAACCACAAGGCACCGCACTGTCACATGTAAGCACAATAGACTACAAATTTTAAACTAACTCAACTATTAACTAATTACACTAACTAAGGAAAACCTACATTACCTATTTAAACTATCAAACAGAAACTTAACTAACTAAACTAAAAGAAAAATCAAAAATGGCCACATACGACCCGGGGGGGAGGGGAGGCACCCAGGAGGGGGGAGGTACAGGGTGCTGCTCAACATCCACATGCGATGATGCTGAGCCAAAAAGAAATACCTCCATGGGCTCAACGCCTTCACAGCACGACCTATGTGGGAGATAGATGGTCGTCCGAGTCTGGCTCATCCTGGAAAGGAGGACGTGGCACAGTAGCCTGGCCACGCCTAGCCGCAGCTTGCCCCTCGTCGGCAGCAAGTCTGCCGGACAGGTGAGCCTGGTTCTGTGTGGCGATGTTACATAGGTCTGCATGCAGGACCTCACGTGATACACGTGCTTCCTCTTGCAAGGTAGCACGTGTAACACGGAGTTCCTCCTGCAAGGCCTGGCTGGACAACCGCTGCACCTCCCGGCAAGCCTGTAGCTCAGCCGAGATGGTGCGCTCAAGCTGTGCAAACCTCTCCTCTGCCTGCTGCCTCTGGGACATCATAAGGACACCCAGAGTGGATCTGAGGGAGGCATACTCCTCCCTCAGGGCATCCATGTGCGCCTCTGCGTGAGCAGCAATTGCTTGACGCAGAGACGACATTTCAGCCTGGCGTGCCCTGTCTGAGGCCGCCATGCCCAGCCTGAGTGAGCGGGCCGTGGACCGTGCCGCCTGCTGCTGGAGAAGCACCTGCCTAGCAGGGGGGAGCACAGATCGGGCCACACGCCATGCTGTCAGCGATGTTCTCCATTGCTGCCCCCTGCCGTTCTGAATTGGCAGTCATGTCTTGCTCCCACTCAGTATACAGCGGTTGCGCGCGGCGACCGCGTTGCCGGGCTTGACCCCTGCGGGACCCAAGGACCGGGGGTCCTCGCTGTGTTGGCACCGCCTGCGGCTGCACGACTACATGCCCCCATCGACGTGATGTCCCAGGCACATCAGTGACTGGTGTGGAGGGTGACCCTGCGTCCCGATCCACCACGGGCGGAGGAACCAAGACTGTCTGATCCCTCAGTGCAGGGGTCGCAGACAGAGGAGTGTCCACATCAGAATCACTCACCCCTGACACATGGACTTGATGGTCATCCAACTCAACATGGACGTCAGAGTCGTCATCAAGGCTGGACTCATAGGCAGCCAGAGACAGGATGGACTGCAGCACTTGGGGGTTTTCGTGGCCTACCACCCCACGACCCCCACTAGTGCCGGGTTGATGTGGTCTTACCAACCCTGTGCCTGGCATGACAACACCATCCTCTGCATCCATTGCGTCATCACCTGAAAAATAGAGAGGAAAAGGTCAGTACACATGTCAGAAGCACACAACACACACACACACACACCGACAGCAAAGGCATCTGGCAGACATGTGACACACAACATATGACCGTGCATGCATGCTGGGTCTACTTAGAATAGCTTCTGTGATCAGACCTGTTGAAAGGTGGCAGTTTGCATGGAAGTGGGTCTATGCAGTGCCGAAAATGTGTACGCCACTCACTACCTACATGTACAAGCACTCCATGGTGTGTGCCAGGAAATGTGAAGGCAGTGCAATGTCAAAATCAGACATCACGTGCATTGTGTATTCAATGTGTACCATGTCTAGAAGGCAAGCACCCCTCCACCCCAGTACCAAAGCAGGGATGCCTAGCATGGTATCAAAAGGCTGACCATACACCTGTGTATTGACAAGCAGTGTTGACTGGCATCAACAGCTTAATGTGATTTCAATTACAACACTGCAAATGATGCTGGGACAGTGGGCAGGACACATGATGGAAGATCCGGAGGCCGGCCACGTGTGTAGAAGACACGACAGGAGTTGGACAGAGTCATTGGCCATTGAACAGGCTGAGGCCTGTGAGCCACACAGATTGTCAGAGCCTAAACATGTGTGCAACGCAGGACTGAGCCACAGTTGACATGGGGAGGCCGATAATATGGCAGGCAATGTATGTAACCAAGGACTCATATTACAGTGATCATCCAGTCAAGGACACATAGGGGCATGTGTGCAATGCACATGGAGCATGAATGGGCACTCATGTCCCTGCGGGACATCTGACCCATGCACAGTACAAGTGGGATGCCCTGCATCGAGTACTAAGGCTGTACCACACGGCATATGTCTGGCAGTTTCTAAGCTGGAAGTTAGCATCTACACAGGACACATGAACATGAAACTACACATTGGCAAGAATGTAGCAGACCAGTGCAAAGGTGGAACTGGGGTGCAGAGTGGCGGAGGAGGGGCAAGGGAGCATGGCCACATGGAGTCCCGCATGCAGGCAGAGGAGACATGCATGACGGTGGCATTGCATTACTTACACATCAGAACCATGTACAGGTCACATGTAGCAGCAATCATGCACAACACATCCCACAAGTGAAACACACACGTCCTCAACAACTACGCATCAACACTCACTGGACTGGGCATCAAAGTCCAGCATCTCTCCCACACCTTCGACCAATTCTGGTGGTATGAACTCCGCAACGAGAGCCTCATGCGGAGTGAGTTCTTCCTCCTCTGGTGCAGGCCCACCGCCAGTCACCAGAGTCAAGTTGTAATTTGAGGCACGCTTGGCCTTAGTGCTGGGCTTGATGTCATTCCAGCGCTTTTTGCACTCCTGCGCCGTGCGCACCTCATGGCCGAATGAACTGACATGTTCCGCCACATGCTTCCAGTGGGTGTCACGTTGGGCAGCCGTAGTCTGACTATTGGCACCCACTAGCATGTCACGGCTGTGTCCCCGCACGTAGTCCACGAGGAAGTCCAGTTCCTGCTTACAGAAAGGCTTCCTGGATGCTAGGGGGTGGGGGTGCAGGGGGACATGTGTGGGGGCCTGGTGGAGGGTGCCCCTGGTGGCTGGGGGGGTGGGGGTGCTTGGAGACATGGGTGGGGGCCTGGTGGAGGCTGCCCCTGGTGGCTGGGGGGTGGGGGTGGTGGGAGACATGGGTGGGGGCCTGGTGGAGGCTGCCCCTGGTGGCTGGGGGGTGGGGGTGCTGGGAGACATGAGTCGGACATGTGTGGGGGCCTGGTGGAGGCTGCCCCTGGTGGCTGGGGGGTGGTGGTGCTGGGAGACATATGTGGGGGCCTGGTGGAGGCTGCCCCTGGTGGCTGGGGGGTGGTGGTGCTGGGAGACATGGGTGGGGGCCTGGTGGAGGCTGCCCCTGGTGGCTGGGGGGTGGGGGTGCTGGGAGACATGGGTGGGGGCCTGGTGGAGGCTGCCCCTGGTGGCTGGGGGGTGGGGGTGCTGGGAGACATGAGTCGGACATGGGTGGGGGCCTGGTGGAGGCTGCCCCTGGTGGCTGGGGGGTGGGTGTGCTGGGAGACATGGGTGGGGGCCTGGTGGAGGGTGCCCCTGGTGGCTGGGGGGGTGGGGGTGCTGGGAGACATGAGTCGGACATGGGTGGGGGCCTGGTGGAGGCTGCCCCTGGTGGCTGGGGGGTGGTGGTGCTGTGAGACATGTGTGGGGGCCTGGTGGAGGCTGCCCCTGGTGGCTGGGGGGTGGGGGTGCTGGGAGACATGAGTCGGACATGGGTGGGGGCCTGGTGGAGGCTGCCCCTGGTGGCTGGGGGGTGGGGGTGCTGGGAGACATGTGTGGGGGCCTGGTGGAGGGTGCCCCTGGTGGCTGGGGGGGTGGGGGTGCTGGGAGACATGGGTGGGGGCCTGGTGGAGGGTGCCCCTGGTGGCTGGGGGGGTGGGGTTGCTGGGAGACATGGGTGGGGGCCTGGTGGAGGGTGCCCCTGGTGGCTGGGGGGTGGGGGTGCTGGGAGACATGGGTGGGGGCCTGGTGGAGGCTGCCCCTGGTGGCTGGGGGGTGGTGGTGCTGTGAGACATGTGTGGGGGCCTGGTGGAGGCTGCCCCTGGTGGCTGGGGGGTGGGGGTGCTGGGAGACATGAGTCGGACATGGGTGGGGGCCTGGTGGAGGCTGCCCCTGGTGGCTGGGGGGTGGGGGTGCTGGGAGACATGTGTGGGGGCCTGGTGGAGGGTGCCCCTGGTGGCTGGGGGGGTGGGGGTGCTGGGAGACATGGGTGGGGGCCTGGTGGAGGGTGCCCCTGGTGGCTGGGGGGGTGGGGGTGGTGGGAGACATGGGTGGGGGCCTGGTGGAGGGTGCCCCTGGTGGCTGGGGGGTGGGGGTGCTGGGAGACATGGGTGGGGGCCTGGTGGAGGGTGCCCCACAGTGCTGGGGGGTGGGGGTGCAAGGGGACATGTGGCTTGGCTGGGGGGCATGGCCATGGTGGATGGGCTGCCTGTGGGACATGACATGGGGTGCAGGGTAGTCCCCTGTGGTGTGGGATGCCTGCAGAGGTCGTGGAGGGGGTAGAGGGGAGACCTGGGAGGACCCACACTGCCAATTCACGTCTTGAACTTCCCGCACACCCACCACCTGCGCACCCCTGAAATCCACGTACCCAGGCCAATCGCGTGTAGACTTTCTCGCGCACCCCTGAAATCCACGTACCTAGGCCAATCGCGTGTAGACTTTCTCGCGCACCCCTGAAATCCACGTACCCAGGCCAATCGCGTGTAGACATTCTCGCGCACCCCTGAAATCCACGTACCCAGGCCAATCGCGTGTAGACTTTCTCGCGCACCCCTGAAATCCACGTACCCAGGCCAATCGCGTGTAGTCTTTCTCGCGCACCCCTGAAATCCACGTACCCAGGCCAATCGCGTGTAGACTTTCTCGCGCACCCCTGAAATCCACGTACCCAGGCCAATCGCGTGTAGACTTTCTCGCGCACCCCTGAAATCCACGTACCCAGGCCAATCGCGTGTAGTCTTTCTCGCGCACCCCTGGAATCCACGTACCCAGGCCAATCGCGTGTAGACTTTCTCGCGCACCCCTGAAATCCACGTACCCAGGCCAATCGCGTGTAGAATTTCTCGCGCACCCCTGAAATCCACGTACCCAGGCCAATCGCGTGTAGTCTTTCTCGCGCACCCCTGGAATCCACGTACCCAGGCCAATCGCGTGTAGACTTTCTCGCGCACCCCTGAAATCCACGTACCCAGGCCAATCGCGTGTAGACTTTCTCGCGCACCCCTGAAATCCACGTACCCAGGCCAATCGCGTGTAGACTTTCTCGCGCACCCCTGTAATCTACGTACCCAGGCCAATCGCGTGTAGTCTTTCTCGCGCACCCCTGAAATCCACGTACCCAGGCCAATCGCGTGTAGACTTTCTCGCGCACCCCTGTAATACACGTACCCAGCCCAGTCGCGTATGGAAACACCCGCACCCCCCTGGAATGCACGCTCCCAGCTCTGCGTTTGCTGCTGCCCTTTGCGCTCGGTCGGGGATTTTGATGGCTTTCCCCTGCGCGAGAGGCGTTCTTGGAGGTGTAACTGGCGGTGCTGCAGGGTCGCTGCGCAACTGTGCGCCACGGCTTGTTTTGGTGGCTGGAATCCATGAATACGCTGTGCGCGGAAATGGATTTTAGCGCACACGGCTGGCGCAGGGATTCGCACGCGCACACTGTGCGCCAGCCGCGTGCGCCACTTGTGCGCTGAATTCTATGAATCGGCCCCTAAATGTGGTGCTATCTGAAAATAATACCCGAAAATTGATCTTGCTTTTATTCAATTGTGCATTGTGTGTCTGATGTTAAAAGGTCAAACTAAGTGTGTTCTATCACTTTACAGTATAATGATCACGACACTGGTGATTGCTGCCCTATATTTACTGTGTTTGATTTTTATTCCAAATTAAAATAAAAAAATATTTCATTATCACACACCGGCCTGGTTCATGGTCCATTGTGACACGGGGTGTACGTTAAGGGGGGTGTGAGACGGATTGGCTGCCTTCTGAAAGCTGAATCCAAATTCATTAATTTAAAAGTGTTTTAATTGTGTGCTGCATCCTTGGCCAGTATCAAGAGTCCTGGTCTGGAGTGTGACGCCTCTTTAAAATCCTTAACAATGTCAATGAAGGAAGGTGTCAGGTGTCTTGACCCACGTTTGAATTATTATGCTATAACATTTGGTGTTGTGGGTTTAGAAAATCCAAGATGGCTGAAAAGCCCACATTTGCGCCAGAATCCAGGAAAACCGTGCAGTTTTTGCACACACCAAAATGGTCGCCTAACCCACCACCCACCAGTGCGAGCGTGATGGGTCAGAAGCGCCATAAGTGAAACGTGGTGCCAAAGGAAAAACAGCAGTGCTTGTTAGCTCAAAAAGCGCTTTGAAATCACCTTTGTTTCTCTGAATGCAAGCTCAAAATTCAAACATTGCAAGATGTTCAAAATTCTTACTGAACACCAGCAAACATCTGGTAGAATGAAGTCTTGTGTGCATACCAAATCTGGAAAGATGAAGAGCCTAAAATAATGTTCATAACAAAACTGGCTGAGCTGTGGATGTCAGCAGCTTAAGTGAAATGGGATTTAAAGGCACTAAAATCGAAATGTTTAAAATAAATGAGTGACCTACTTTTGAGTGTCACATAGGTTGCAACTGTTTAAATGTCAAAATTGTAAGTATGATTTGAATGAAGAAAAATGGGAACAAAAGTGACATTTGGCTGAAGCCTGGCTTAAAGAGATTGAATTCTGCCCGGCAACTACCCCCGACAGGAGTTGAAACTTGCCCAGCAACTGCATTCACAGGCCTGGCCTGTCTTCTCCTGCCCCCACCAAAAGGAGATTACACCTCTCTGATTGAATTAGGGGAGGGGTACCTGAGAATGCAAACAGAACAATGAACTTTCCTTGGCTCAGGCAAATGCTAAATCAGGGGGTCGTAAATGGCTTCCTCCCGGAAGGAAATGAGAGGGGCACTGCCTCTGTGAGCCAGCCGAGCTTGGAGGCGGGGACAGACAGAAATTCCCCCATGTGCTTTCGAACCTAAACCACACCCATCTGGGCCAGAGCATAATTTTAGAAAGATGGATAATTCATAGTACATAATTGTCAAAATTATATCAATAATATCATGATTCCTGTGATTTTTCTGTGCGCATTGTAAGAGGTGTTAGGACTCTGTGGTATGTTCTGGGGGGTAGTAGCGTAAAATAGGGTATTACTCCAAAGTATGTATGTTAAAAATCTGACACTTCATCATTTGATGCCCATATTCCTTGCCCACATATGTGTAAATTCTGGATAAGTTTAGAGGTTGTGTTCTGAATGAAAAGGGCAGAATTCTGTCAGAAATTAACACAACATCTTACAAAGACAGGGATCGGATGGTTTGGTGCTACAGAAAATATGTCAACTGGACATATAATATCAGAAAAATTGTACATAGATAAATATGTATTTAAGTCAAAAATAGATTTGTGTGCAAAGTGACAAGGGGAGTGTTCTTTCTGTATGCCATAAAAAGGATGCCAGATGACTCACAATTCAGTTCCCCAGTCAGGCGACAGAGAATCCTATTGCCTATCAGGATCCTCAGAGGGTTGGGCATAGAAAGTCAGACTTCCCACCCACTTTCAAAAGACATAAAAAGAGCCACTGAGACCTAGGTAGAGAATGCTCTTTCCACTTTCTTGCAAAGCACTTTGCCGGATGACTTCAAATCCAGACAATATTCAGAGACCAGAACTTAGAAAACCAGACTCTAGATTCCAGAACTTTGAAGCAGAAGGCCGACTGCAAGCTAAAAGTATTCTCAGCTGGCCTTACGATTTTACAAACAGATTTACCCCAGACTTCCAAGGGGCACATCAGAATAAAACAGCCGGGCTGTGCTGTTTGATTCTAGCCAAGAACTTTTGCCGGAACCAGAGACCAGACCGGACCGCTGTGCAGAGCCAAGAACTTTTGCCGGAACCAGAGACCAGACCGGACTGCTGTGCAGTGCCAAGAACTTTTGCCAGAACCAGAGATCCAGACCAGCAGAGCAGAGAGAACCGCAGCTAAACCTGTTGACCAGATCTGTGACGAGGCCCATTACTTCCAAAATTATGATTGAGTTTCCAGCCAGAGCTGTGCAAAATCAATCTCTTAGTTTAAAATAATCTAATTCAAACCATTCCCACCTATTTAGAACTGCATAGAAATCGTGGGTCCATTCTGTAATTTAAAACCTGTGAAAGTGTCAATTGCCATTCTGAATCATTATTTCATTTCTGAAATCTACCTCCACAAAATCGTCCGTATATTTTGAACCATATGTGCTAGGAACGAGATTTAACTTTCATTTTAGAGCTAAGATCCTCAGCTTTCCAACAAGCCGACTGTCTACTCTTTATAGTTTTTCCGTAATCGTGCTTGACACACTCGAAAAAAGTGCCGCGAATTGCAATTTGACTCAAACTTCTTCACCTGTCAAAAATAGCTGTCTTTGGCTTCCATTGCTGAAATTCGTTTTCAACCTGATAATCCCTCATGAATCATTGCTAGTGTTGACCTGAACTAATTCAAAGTAGCTGTCACATACCCTGAATCTCCTATAGGGAATTAAAATCATTTTTAGCATATTTTCACTTCTTTGCTAATCACATGTAAAAGTATTTTTGCCTGTTTAAAAGCATACCGGTTGCTCTAAGCTTGCTAGGGTGGAACTGAATTGGTATTGCATTTAATTGTATTCCTGAAAATTGTGTGCTCTCCTTCATTCTCCTTATATTGCATAGGGGGGGGTGAATTGTCAAAAGAAAAAGTGATCATATTATCTCTTGTGGAAACCATCTCAGTTATTGCTGTGCTGCATTCTTTTCCATCATTGCATTTCCTTGAACCCATAAAAGCATTCTCAGCTACTTTATCCTCTCCATACCAACTCCTAAGTAATTAAAAAATTGTGCTAGTGTAATACTATCCATTGTTGATCACTGTCATATTCATAAGTGTGCTATCAAATATTAATTTATTTATAAAAGTGTGATATATATCTTGTTTAATTTTTCAATAAATCTTTTAATTTGCAAAACAAACCTACTTCTTGGCTCAGTGAGGTCAGGCGGATTCCAAGAGAGGGGCGTTATACAAGGGTTTATCATCCAGATCTATGAACTTGTCATCAACATATATAAATAAGGGCTTTCCTTGGGCATCCCAGAGTAGGCATTGACTCAGTTGGAGTGCTGAATTGAAGTCACTTAACAAAGTGAAGAGAAGCAAGCTACATTGAAAGAAAGGTTGCTGTGGGGTTGAGGTGATGAGGGTAGGTTGGCAATCCTGTAACAATGCAATTGCATGTGCTGTATCTTCAGGCCACTTACTAGGTATTGAGACATGGCAGATCTTATTGAAAAGCTCTGCACACGATCTAAAGAATGAACCATGGCATGAACAGGACCTACCATAGATAGCTGTACTCACCTAGGCATTGGAAAAGTCAATACGTATGCCTTTACTTATATTCATAATGTCAAGAGAATATTCAAAGAGTTTATAGAAACGTTTACTTGTTGGACGGATGACCCAGTCTCAGCCTTGGGCAGGTCTAATCCGATTAATTTGCCAAAATGTTTAACCCTTTTCGAGCTCTGCCTATGGATCTGACTAGAACTCACCTTAAATCATTTATAGTTTTATTTGAATTGGGGGGGAGACACAGGTGTAGCCTTCAGAAGCTTGCCTGCATCTGGGATGTGGGAGGGTGCTCTTTTCCTAAATGTTCAGGCCTATAACTCGGCTACCCCACTAAACCTGCTTGAGGGTCTTTTTGAGTCCCCTGAGGATTGCTCTTTATTTCTGCAAATATTCTCCTCTAGATTAAATACAGTAGGATGCATGAAGTACAAAGATCGAGCTTCTTCAAAAAGGTACATCTGCAGAGTTTGAAGTATTACCCTCAAAACTGGTCAGTAATTCGGCAAAGGCTGGACATCCATTTTTGGTCCCAGTTACCATTCACTGGCATAACGAAAGGTAGCTGAGGACATTTCCTGATGGTCCATCAGGCTGCTGGGCTAGCACTTTCCTTAATAAGATGGGGCAGCTGTTCAGTGAGGGCACAGTTTATTCATTTGAACAATTCAAAGACCACCATTATCTATATAATCTGGCAAATAAGGTTTTTTGCTTAGTAATTGCAAATTTGTGACTTAATTCTTTGGCAGCAAATAGACTTTTGCGCTACGAACCTCTAATAACACGTACCCCATACACGTATTATGAGTAATGTTGGCATAATACTATAGTATAAACTAGTGATGGGTAACAGTGGGTCCGATAAAAGCCCTCAAGTCAATGATTGTCCAAGGCTTTCTGGCTATTGGGAATTCATTAGTCAAAGATGCAGTACAGATCTGAACCTGTAGGTGGACCTGGACTTAATCAGTGTTGTCTTTGAATCACATGCGCAACTGATGGAGCTACTTGAGCCAAACTGTACTGAGGTATTTATTAAGGCTATAATTATTACCCGACTACAAGCAGCCTGTAAAAGGAAAAGACCCTTCCTCCCCATCAGCCGAGTACATGCATAGGGAGTTGATTGACACCTATTACATTGAATGCAAAATATTCTTATGCCAGGGACATACCCATATTTATTTGAGGCCTTGGAACATGTTGAAATGCCATATCAGCTCCTCAGGTGCAAATGGATAATTACCACCTGCTCTGCCAAAGGTATATGTGGGGAATTACCTAATGCCTGTGTTGGTCCACATTCTGTATGTCCTTCTTCAAAGACAGTTAAATTGTCATGAATATAGCCACTGCTAGCTAGTCTTTACGTCTTTTAAATGTTTATACCATTGGTGGAACTCTGGTTTGCAATGCTCCTGCTCGTAATCACATTTTCTTGATATCCGCTTCTTTTTTTCTGCTTATACTTCAAGATATCTTTATGAAATGTTTTGTATTTTGCAATATAAGTTTTTTTTTTTTAAATCGGAAAGATCTGCACAGGAGCTAAAGACCAGAGGGTGGCAAAAGAACCAAAGATTATTATTTTTTTTTAAATCAGAAATATCTGCACAGGAGCTAAAGACCAGAGGGTGGCAAAAGACCCAAAGATGGACTGTGCTTCGGAAATAAGACTGAGGATTTTCAAGGCTGCCGGCATCAGGTGTCAGATTCTGGCTGAAACTATGGCAGGAGGATCTTCAGTGTGTCCGGCGGAGCAGGGTGCACCGTCCTTTGGCTGGGGGTTCCCCAGTGTGTCCGGCGGAGCAGGGTGCGCTGTCCTTCAGCTGGGGGTTCCCCAGTTCTCAAAGGAATCATGAATTCTCAAGTAGTTGTGGATTATTTATCTACGTTCACAAGGCTGTCCTTGCAGAGCTGGCAGGGACGTGTCAGGCATTATTGTCAGCACATGGTGTTTACTGTCCCCAGAGGCGGTGTCCTGGATGTTTACTGTCCTGGAGTGAGGAAGGAACTGACTCGCCCATTCATTGCTATTTGCACTGCAAACAAGCACAGGACGGGCCTGCCTTTCGGCAATAAGATGGCGCCCTGACTGAAATGGCGCCCAAATATGTACATTTGGACACACGTTGATATGACTTCTACCATGACTGTTGAAATTGTGTTTAGATAGTTTTGAAACTAGTTTTAAAGCTCCAAAATGAAAATGTGTTGTTTATGTAGGCTCATTTAATTGCCTAGTAATTGTCAAATAATCCCCAAAAAGTCTTAAATTGTGTCATTATTTCTAGGAAGATTGCAGAAACTCGAACCATGACTCGTTGTGTGCAGCTTGATTTGGTGCCTGCAAAAAAATGTGCCACAGTTTGAGATTTGGACCTTGGCATCGTGGAGACGCTGCCATGTCCGGCGCATGCCATTTATGAGATTCGCCACTGCCCATGACGTGGGGTGAAAATGCCTTGGGCTTTCAGACACATCGTTGAATTTCTTAAAGGAATTAACTTTGTCTGACCCATTTTGATGAAGTAGATATTTCGATAAAACTGCCTCCTCCTTAATCATGCATAGTGTGGACTTGGCTGAATCACTCATTCAGGTCTCATTCCTCATCAGTGCACTTCGCTGTTCACAGGTGACTAATTTGTGTACCTCTAAAACGTCATTTTATGGGCGGTTTAAGCACTATTTATGTCATGGAATGTTATGTTATGTTTTGTTACATTACTCGACCACACAAGACTCAGTGATTTACAGTACCCTACTTGTGTGGCAATGCCATACCCTTAACTGGGATGAGGTGCTATTAGTGTATGTTTCGAGCAGCCCTTGGCATATGCTATGTTAGGATATGTTATGCTGTTGGGATCTCCAGGTTCTCTGATGGTTCTCAAAGAGAGGCGTGAACTAGAAGGCATAAGATGAAGGCATCTTTTTCGGGAGGGCGAGTACCCCTCAACTCTTGGGAGCAGTGCTGGATCTTCCCAGAGCCAGCAAAAGAAATGTCTCTGCGGATCCCCACTACAGCAATTTTAGAATTCTGCGGTGCGTTCAGTTTAAACGACGCCGTGGGTCCCGGATTTGAACCGTAGACCACGTGGGGGTCTAAAGAGGAGTCCTGTGAAATCATGTGTTAATATTGCACTCCACAGGAAATATTGATGTACATTTCTTTAAGTTTGAAAGGTGTGCAAATTTCATACTCTGCTGACAACATGAGAAACTGGGCTAATTTCCAGGCGTTCGTTATTAATCCTCTGAGGGGCTGAGAGGCAAATGTTTATGGGAGTGTGAGTAAAATATTTGCCCTCTGCAATCAACCCTCCACCCCCCCCCCCTCCGCCCCCACACTCCCTGCGCTGGGTGGGATTCCCCAGTGGAAAAAAAAACACTTTCCAGCAGAGCTTGGGATGGTAAAAGACAGTAGGCTCAGAGTAAAATGGTGCTTTCTTCAAGGTCTCTTTAGGTTGCCTGCCTTGCTAAGCCCTCCTATAATGCAGTGGTCTTCAAACTGAAGGGCTGCCCCCGCTAAGGGGGGCCCAGGGATGTCCAGAAGGGCCCAGGGATGTCCAGGAGGGGCGTAGACTCTTTAAAGGGATTAAGATGACTGTTTTTAAGATACAAAAAGGATTAAGGTGACTGCTTTTAATAGAAAATATAAGCAGCAGAAAATCTGTTTATATTTTAAAGAGCCTGGGTCCCCCCTGGACATCCTTTGAGCCCCCAACAGGGGACCAACCCCTAGGTGGAGGGCCCAGAAACAATAGTTGTACTCGGTGGTGGCGGGCGGGGGTTTGGTATTAAAACATTTCAATACCACTGCTACAATGGGTGTGCGATTCAATATGCGTGATTTTGGTGGACAGGGCTGTTGCTGTCATATGAGCTTCCAGGAATCCGCAGAGGTCTGGAAATGGCTGTTCCTTAAACTATCGCCAGGGGGTAAGGGCGCCGAGTGGGCCGCGTGAGTCAGAGCCGAGCTTGGGTAACGGCTTTGCGCCGCCATGCTGCCAAAGCACCGCAGGGCCGCGCTACACACAGGGCAGGCGCGTCTAGGCCTCGTGTTTACATCTCCACAGCTTGTTTCAATCAGACCGCGAGGCTGAAATCAGCCATGGAAAATGGGCTCCGTGTACGTTTGCCAACTTTCCCGTTTGCTCTGAGAGCGCAGGAGAGGCTGGCAGCATAACGGACCTGCACTAACTGTGGGGCGAGGGGACCTTCCCAGCCCTACAGTTCCCACTCCTGGCAGATATAAATATCTGTATATTTCTGGGGTAAAATGAAGTTACGAACATGGGGTGTTGTCCCCTGAATCCCTTTTCCTGGCCATCCTTTCTTCTGAAATTCCTCTTTCCAGTGCCAGAGAGACACTCCCAATCCTTCAGCTAACCCCTTTTTGGATGTTTTTAAGTCCAGAAAAAGTCCAACAACTTCCAAATATAGGTGCAGGGATTTAATGACTTCCCCAGACTTCACAATGTTTAAACTAGGATTTCCATTTCTGGAGCCTCAGGAATATTCTTTTAAATGCTAATGGTAATATTATTTTCCTTGATAATCTGCCACAGTTCCTTCTGTGGCTCCCTGTGGCCAAATTGAGACTTTTACAAATTCAATTGCTACTGTGGCCCTGATTCATGGAATTTACTTTGTGGAAAATTGAGCGCCAAAGCGCACGCAAAATCCTGTTCGTTGATTCATGGAATCAACTGCTCAGTATTTTTTCCTATTTTGCGGGGACGTCGCGCAGGCCCGGCACGTCTCTGCAAGCGACCGAGTGCCTTGTGCGAGACAACACGCAGAGTCCGGGCGTGGCTTGCGCAGAGGGCAGAGTAGGGGCAGAACTCGGAAAATGAGGACGAACAAGGGAAGTAAGAGGGACGGCCCACAGGCAGTACATTGCATGCCCACAAATGTGCGGAACAAGACGATTCATGGATCCGACTGTGCAACCTCTCATCGCACGCAAACCCGTCCTTCTATTTGCCACCCAAAGGCAGGCGTACAGACACTTGCACATAGGATTCACCAGGCAGAGGTGAAATTGCATGTTGGATTTAGGGGTGCGTGTACGCAGCCAGGGCTCCAATCTAACTTAAGGGTGTGTGTACACAGTGTAGCAGGGTGCTGGAATGGTTTACAGGGGTTTGCATGCAGATTTTTGAGTTTTACCTGAGTTACGGAAATTTGTACACATGTTGACGGAGTTCCGGTAACAGTTACGGGGGACCCTGCGCAGTGTCCCTGAGGTGTAGACCTAGTTGAGGGGCACCCCACACACTGTTTCATGGGAGCATGTGTTGCGCCCAAGCAGCACGCAAAAGTAGCTGTTTCTGGCTGTTTTTGCTTTGTGTGTGTCGGGGGTGTTCCAGCCGCAACTTGCGTATACGGTTACTTTGCATGAACAATTCCATGAATAGGCAGAGCGCGCAGAAAAACATCTGCATGGAGGCTCGTGCAGAGTCGTTCATGGCGCGCAGGCTTTGTGGGATCTCTGCGCACTTTTCCACGAATTGGGCCCTTTGTCTTCTGATTTAATCCCAGACTTGGTAACAAAAAAAAGTTTTTCAAAGCAGGCAGAGGAATTCTACCTGCTGTTTTTCATTTAAAAATGTTCTTCCCTTTTTCTCACGGAAGTCGCTTCCTTCCAATGTTTTAAGTGTGGAATTCTTTCACGTACGATACCCTGGATTTAATCCCGCATAATTAGGCCTCTTCTCCCAAAACGATAATGTAAGTACCAGACACTCCAGTGATCCCCTGTGTCCAGTGAAGGGGCTGCAGACCCTATGCAAAAGGTTTACAGACATCTACATATTGCTGTTTTCTGGTACAGCCCCTCATTATGTTATGTCAGGGGGTATTGGTGAAGCACAATGTTCACACTCACACTGTCTCTAAAGACTGATGATAACTTGTGCCCAATCTGTAGCCTGCAGGCAATCCCTAAAATCCTGCACCTCTGCCATATTCATCAGACAAGCTAAACCTGAAAAAATGTGGTTAATAGCACCTGTAATAATGTTCCTCTTCTTAGCAGAGAAAGGCAAAGCCCAATGTTTGCCAACAATTGTCCGGGTACCAAGTACACTTCTATCTCCCCGCTTCTCACTCCTCTTGCAGGGCCACCTAACTTCTTACTGGCACAATAGGCTGCCAACACCAGGCACATCTTCAGTCTGATGCAGTACTCCATCGCCCCATGCATCGCTTCTGCCCATGGCCTGCTGCTCAAATCACTAGACGGAATCATGGATGCCCTTAATGGTAAGATCACTCTGCCACTATGTATGCAAGGCGTGATGTACTCAGACTACGACTAACCAGAAACCCAGTTAGGTGCAGCAGTGCATTGAACGCTATGAGGCCCTACGCATGGTGTCGTAAGCTTTACAAAGACCCACGTAATATAACGTAGGTACATATTAATGGTCTCATATAAACACAGACATTACACTAGCACCACATGGCCGAAAGGCCGACTATGATCCACGCGAAAGCGCAGTCGGTGCCATACCTACAGCCACCACTAGAGCTTACAGGGCTTAGATCAAAAATAAAAATTCCAATGCACCATGTGTCTGAGAGGTGGGGTGCAGGATCCCTCCAAACCCTCAGTCAGCCCACACCGTTCCCTTCAGCATAGGCAAAAGGTTAGAATGCTGTAGGCACACAATTGATAAATCAGTCATTAGGATTTGCTGCAGCAGAACATCTGACTATGATACTCCACCAATTGCTGAGTCAATATGATTCGCTAGAGAATTTGCCAGCAGAACATGTGGCACAAACAATTGCCTACACTGTACATCAGATCCCAAACAAGTATCGTTTTAGTTTTGGCAATTAGAGAGCAGTGCAAGTGCAGCATATAAACCGAGACTATTCTCATGCGCACTTAAGAGTGATGAGATGTGAGGAGTGACACATAGACTGCAGGTGTTGTTTGATTATTTACCCACCCATTGACTGCCCATGGCATGCTAATCCCTATGGCCATTCCCACCCACCACCAGTCCCTCCCGCCCAAAAGACTCCCCCACCCCTGGGATCTCTTTAACTTTTGCTCTGTGCTTTCGGAGCAGCTTTTTGAATGGTACTGTCTTAATTTCAGCTTTAGACTAGCTCCCGACATAATCCATTTGTTTTAACCATGTGTGCATCCGGCCACTTGATCTATAAGCAGTAATTGTGCCCTTGCATCTCTTCTTTGCACTGAATTCCTGTTAAAAGAAGGGCTTGAAAAGTGAACATTTGTGGGTCCTGGATCGGCCATAGATAGGAATTTGCCAGGTATTACACAAAAGCCATAACTTTTGGCTTTGACAATACTTGTTTATATTCTTGTGAAGAATGTTTTGTGACGCTGGCCATATGGATATGTTCTTGGTTTGGAGTCTAATATGCGGTAAATATAAATACGGACCTACCAACAGAGAAAGCAATATTCCCTGTGTTAGTTTATATTAAGGCACAGAGCATGCTTCCTGAAAAATGAAATATTTTAGGTAGTAATGTACATAGATGCTTCAAGAAACGGCACATCATGAACCCAGCATGATGCCGTGTCAGAGTGGTGCCAAGATTCCAATTCAGGACATTCTACCACCTACATAAAGCTCACCGGAGCAGAGGCTCTGGGTATTTGCAAAAGAAATGACCCGCACCGCAGGCAGGAACCTTTTCACCGCCATCTCTCACTTGATGCACCAGCAGACTGTCTAGCGCCAAGAGCATACAGGCCGGTAACGAGGAGGATGGGCCGAGATTCTAGAGAGCAGCAGGCCACCCTGAGAGCAAGACTGGACTATCAACGCCTCTAGAGTTTGCGTAAAACGTAACTCTTTGGCTGCCCTTCCATTAACAGGGCTATGCCCGCCCGGGCAGCAGCTGAGGGCTACTGTGAAGTGGAAAACAACTCGCAAACAATGGGATTCTAAAGTCCCAAGTTCGCCGTTCACTCTAATGGCCGATGGGAGGCTCGGAGGTCAGATGGCCTACGTACATAGAATCAGTGCTTAAAGTGGGCCGGGGCCTGCTGGGGCCAGGCCCCGGCAGTCTCCAAAAAGTGGGACTGAGCCGGGGCCTTGCTGGGGCCCCTGTCCTATCGCAACATTGGCGGGAATCGCGGGATGCCTTATCTTGCGCCTGCAATGAAGTCAGGCATGCTGACAGAAGTGGCAGCCAGCCACAGAGATGCTGTGACTGGCTGCCACTTCCGTCAGTCATAGTAACTGCGTCTGGTGACCCCTCGCGCGAGAGTTCACCAGAGGGAGTTACTGTCCCTTTGTTTCCCCAGGTCGCCTTTAACCCTCGGCGAACCTGGGGATTCCTCGACATTTTTCGAGGTTTAGGAAAGATGGCTTAGAAAGTACACATTTCAAGCTATCTTTTATAAAGCTTTGCCGAAGGACAATTTTGTCTGTAGCCAAAGCTTTATAGAAGATGGCTTGAATTGTGTACTTTCAAAGCCATCTTTTATACACCCGAAATGTTTAAAAAAGATGGCCTGAAAACTAGTCAAACCGTAGGGTATGCACACATATATATATATAAATGTTATATATTTGTGTGCGTACCTTACTATGGTTTGTGTACTTTGCAAGCCATCTTTTATAAACGTAGAAATATGTTACATATTTCATATGTTAAATATATGTTACATATTTCTATGTTTAGAAAAGATGGCTTGCATAGTACACAAACCATAGTAAGGTACGCACACAGATATATAACATTTAAATATATTTGTGTGTACACCATACGATTTGCATACTTTTTAGGCCACGCCCCTCCCACAAGCCACGCCCCCAAATGAGGGCTCCCCCTCGATTTCTTACCCCACTTAAAGCCCTGCATAGAATCATGGCGGTTTTCCGAATGTGTGAATGTATATCTGTGCACATTTCAGACATTTTGCTCAAAGAGCGCTCTGAAGCTAGACTTGTGTGCAGGGAGGAGCTTTTCACATATTAGGAACACTCTAAGGCACGAGTGGGAATCTGGGCCGGCGTGCCTTCTTGGAATGGACCTCCTTTTGCTGTGTATGGTGCAGAGGACAAAGGGCCTGATTTACAAAAAGGTTTTCAATGTTGTAAATCAGGCCCAACATGGTGAATGTTTGAGAAGGAGGAACAAATGAAAGCGGAGGAGAGCAAAGGACCAGAATGAAAGTCTGCTGATCTCCCAAAGGGTGGTAAGTGGTGGGTGGGTGGTGGGTGGCGGGGGCCTCTATCTGGAGCTGCTTGTGTCTCTGTGCAGTAGATGCGTAACCCACCGTTAGGGCTGGGATGGACCTTTTGAATAGGACCAAGACTAATTTTCATATGCTTTTCCCTGCTCTATAATGGGACAGATAAGCGAAAAACAAAGAATCCAAAAATACCCAGGAATTCCCAGTGGGGATGAATGATTGACAGGTTCCAGCACTATTTTTGGTTGCTTCAGTGTAATTGAGCAGGTTTACGATGCAAATGATTATTAGTACCCGGTGAGGGTCAATCAGAATGTAACAAATATTCTGATTGGACCTCTCTGGGGCTTTACCCGACCGGGAATCCCTCGGCCGGGATTCCTTGCCTTTGATCCCGTCAGGGGAGTGGCAGCCCCTCAGCCAATGAGGAGGCTCGAAACGTGGCAATCCCTGCTCTGATCCTCCACACGGCTGGAGGCTGACATCCTCCCCTGCCAAGGATTCAGGTAAGTGTTTTTTTTTTCCCCCTCGCCTCCCTCCCAACTCCACTTACCTTCTTATTTCTCCTTATTCGGGTGTGAATGCGCTGGGAACACTTCTTTTCCGCTCCCGATGGCTGCCATGGAAAGGGAAAACGGACTTAGTTTTCCCTTCCCCGGTGGCCATTTTATTAGATTTTTTGTTTCTGTTCCGAAACGCCCCCCATTTCTGAACAGAAAAAATGGTAGTAGTACTCCGGTCTTGCGGGCCAGGGTACTAATAGTAATAAGCCACTCGCCGCGGGGCTTCGCTCAGGCCTATAACTATGGGTTCTGAGGCCTTACCTGACTCGTTAATGCCCCCGCGTCTCGGGGCTTATTGTTTAAGTAATTGACCAACTATGTGGCCCTTGCAGTCTTTTTCCATCATTACTTCTTTTAATTGATGCCAACGCCGGTTTAAATAAGAGTACATCATTGCTAAGTCGTTTGGCTCACTATCCCACTGAAACTATTGATGCACATGGTGGAGCCACTTCACTAAAGAATTTTTGGCCACTTGCTTGTGCAAAGTGCACTGCCAAGTTGACAAAAAATACCACATTCTACAGGTGGAATGATTCACAACCGTGAAGCTCTCTGCTCAAGTGTATTCTATTGGCACCCACAGAAGAAACAAACAGGGGACATACCACTGGAGTGACTGCCACATCCACAAGGGCACACGTGGAGTGCACTCCTGGATGCGGCAGTCCTTGGGTGTCTTTTAGTTCATGCGCAGGGGAAAGCACAATGATAACAGGGGTGTGAATAAACTGCTGACTGAATTGATCTGCCTGGAATAGAAATGCTCATGCCAAGCATGAAGGCTTTTTAATGTTTGCAATCACACCCCATAATCAGAGATGCGATTGGAAAAAAAAGGCCTGAAACTTCCAGTACCCACATAACACCCAATGGAGTGAGAAATGTGCCAGCCGTTCACCCATTTGGGTACTGCTGACCAATGCATATGTGATTTTCGCCCCTCATCTGAGACTTGCAGATGCACGGAGGGGCTGGCTGCCAGTCCTTTGCCGTTACCGTAGATTTCTTCGAATACCATTTCACCTGAGATTTCACCAAATTTATTTCACCGAAAATGGTAGGGGAAATGGTATATGTCTAATGCATACTAGGGGGGTATGCGGTAAGGGTATACGTTAGGGTAGGGAGGGGTGAGAGGGTCTCCACCCACATTGTATAAAAAAAGAAGTAGAAAAAGTAAAAAGTAGATTTAATTTTTCGGTGAAATGGATTCAGTGAAATCTCCATTAAGTGATGAGATAGCACAGCGAGTAGAGCGCTCACTGTGACATCCATGCAGAGCCTGCCGATGCAGGTTCAAATCCCGGCATCGCCAAACTCATCCTTTCGAGGTCGATAAATGAGCACCACACACCGTGGGAAATAAGCAGCGATCAGATGCCCGAGGGTTCGTAGCGCTATATAAATGCTAAAAAATAAAAATCACTTACATCCGTCCTTTGTACCCGAGTTCCATCCACTCAATCGCCTATGAGAACGAGGGGGCTTGCCTGCAGTATGGTGTAATTGCCACAGAAAGGAAGGGTCACTTTGCTCCTCGCAATCTGCGCCCGCATCACTTCCGTTAATTAGACACATGCTTCGCGGATAATAATATCGTTTTTTAGTTTTGTGTAAAGTATCAAGACATTTGTAGCAGCTAGAAGAGAAAATGTTGGTTCTATGATATAAATCTGAATAACATAACTATATACATATTGGTTAACGAAAAGTGAATGGTAAGGCTCATAAAAGGGTATTGACACAAATAAGAACACAATGTTAGAAGACATGAACAGATATTTGTGAAACATGTCATAAATCTGCATGCGTCAATTAGTATCTTTAAATATGCAATTGCAGGCATGTACTAAATATCAACAAATATTTGAGAGGACAAATCTATCCACCCTGTTGGAAAATGTCCCCTTTCCTTATTCTGTCACTCACGTTTTTGCAAATGTATTTTAGACTTGGTTTCTTTCGACGATTGGCCTGCTCGTTGGCTTTCACAGCGCATGCGCCTCACCCACCGCAGACCGCCATTGGTATAGCAACCGGGGGAGTCAATTCATTCTAATCTCTCTGTGAACTCGGCAAAATGCATCGTTTAATTTCAAGCTCGAAATACACACAATTTTCTCCCCGCAGTATTTCCCGTGAGAACATCTCACTTTTGCTTGTATTTTTCGACTGGGAACCACAATTCGTAATTTGACTATGTACATTTTTTTTTAGTATGATTGTTTGATTGCTAAAATAATGTGGGCTAAAAGGCTGGGTTCTTAATTGCATATAGGATACATGTAACCTTACGATATAAGATTGTATCAAGCCTCCAACCGGTGTGTGATATAGCAGAGGATGGTAGGGCATGTTGCGTGCTCTGTGATGCCACAGAACGCGGAGGGGGTCTGATACGAGGTAAGAGTGTACAGTTATGTGTACTTGTTCCCGAATAATAAGAAACACCCTCACACTTTTCTTTGTTAATCTTTCCTTTGCGGGGGTGGGGGGCATGGGTTGTTTACCTGAAAGGCCTGACAGGGGGACATGTTCTAGCTGGCAAAGGGCCGTTATGCTGTGTTAATGCCTTGTGTGCCGCCACAAGATAAACACAGTGAAGTTGCCGTCCAGGCCGGCCTTCCATGGGATTATCACCCTGAGAAGCCACTTGTTCATCTGAGAAATATACCTGCTAAATGGGCTCCAGTCATAAAAAAACAATAGTGCTGGTACTTTGATGCCCTCATTGGGAAATGAGCTCCTAGGAAGTGAACGCATCCACTAGTGAAATATGCACATGTCTTTCACAATTGAAGAACGTGCAGAGGATAATTGAAGCATTTGGCAAGCGCACAGATTATCCTATTCCATTGCTGGCTAAGTATAGAAAGGGATGCTGCACCTTTTAGATCCAAGATTCATAACAGAAGGTGTTGTGCAGCAGAATGTCACTGTGGAAATGTCACTGCTCCATGATCATTGGTGTGGTCTTGTCGCTCAGTGTCTCGCCTCACGGCCGCAGGACCTGCGTTCGATTCCAGACCGCCACACTTCCCACTTCAAGTGAGTGCAGAAAACCCCCGCCCCCTTTTTAAAATGTGTTAAAATTACTGGGGGTTGCGGCAGCCTCCGCTCTCTCAAACAAGATTATACATAGATTTGCATAGTGTACTAACTGTGGAGGTTTCCAAACTTCGGAATTTGAGAGTTAGCTGCTTATTACGTTTGGTGCCCAACACGGTGCATCTATTTGAAAAAAACACAACTCGATGTCGACTTATACGTGCCAAGTTCCTTGCATAAGTAATTAGCGGTTGGTGCTGTAGACATGCCCGCTCTGCTTGCTTATGATGGAGACTCGCAATTTTACTCCTGTAAGGCCATGCATTCCAATTTCGTTGGCATATTTAAAAGTGTCCTTTTCACTGTAAGCTCCTTCCCCCTTGGGTGTTGATAAATGTTGGCATGCATGGCGATGGCCGTGGGAAGCCTGGCATGGGAAGCCTGGCATGAGCAGAGGAAGCTGGGAGCAGACATTTGGCCAAGAGGATGCAACATTTGGCAAAGTCAAGGATTGACCATGGCATCTCTGTCTTTTAATAGCCACTCTCAGTTGAACACTTTCCTGATACTTTTTTTTTTTAATTGTAACTATTTTCAGTTATCAAAATGAAAACGGGAATGTCCGAAAAGAAGGACTCTATGTCAACGGGGATACGGAGGACTAAAGAAAATATCCCTCATGCGTCTCCTGTACAGAACTTAGATACTACTCATTACCCTGACAGTCAATTTAGGGGTCCAACATGCAGACGATGAAAGGGTGATTATACACCATTCTTTCAAGCAGTTCAATAAAGATAACATTTGCTGAAAACAGCGTCCATCAGCAGGAGCTTCAATGCTGGGCGAGAGGGAAGGAGTATGGCGTGTGCTGTAGCTCCTACTTTTCTTTCCTCCAACCCTTAGAGAGTTTTGTTAGGTTGGAAGATGTGTGATGTGACAGCTTCATTAAAGTCATGCCTGGGACACTCCTTCCTCAATCCCCACCTCATATGACTTGGGTTAACCCCACAATGTGCCATCTGGAAATGTAAAGCCAAATACCAGCAGTTGATTGGTTAATTTGTCACATCTCTATGCTTTTGTGCTGTGCAGAATCATTACTGTAGTATTTTCAAAGCACCAGATCCGTGTACAGGGATTTGTGAAAGAAAACTAATTAGCACATGGAGATGGTCATTGGCCTCTCAGCCAATCAGAATGTTTAGTATTTAGAGTGCAGTCAATAACTACTGGTATTGAATGCATTAAGAACATGCTGTCTTCAGACACAAACAAGGAAACAACAATGCAATTTACAGGCAAGATATCTTTTTTAAAATTTTTAAACATGACACTCCCTATGAGGGGACCTTTTTTTGCTGCAACATGCTATTTAACACACGAAAGAGAAAGCTAAAACATTGAAAAAACCACTAACCCTCGTATAGGGAAATCGTTTACTTTTACATGACACCCAATGCATTCTTATGCACATGTGTTCCAGTTCAACCAAGTTGCAGTCAAAAAGCTTAACTTATGAAGACAACTATGATATTGAAATACTGCAAAATAAAACCACACTTAATTTACTAACTCAGTCTATTTACTTTACTCACTCTTAAAGTACTTCACCATCAAAACTCCAAAACGTGTATTGCTACTTCCACCATGGGCTAGTAGCCTTATAGACCTTGGGAGGGTAGAACTGCCTTCTTAATGGACATGTGAAACAAATTAGCATTTAAAAAAATAAACACACTTTATTCACAAGATGCATAACAACAGACTACATGCCCATTTCAAATAATAATACAAGAGACTGACGAGGAGTGTTTGCAGACACCTCACACCCTCTTATGTTATGTGTGAATAGTAAATTCAGCCTTGCCACCTTTCATTGAACTCTGTCATGTACAGCCACACATGTATATCAT
Source organism: Ambystoma mexicanum (assembly GCF_040938575.1). Classification (NCBI taxonomy): domain Eukaryota; kingdom Metazoa; phylum Chordata; class Amphibia; order Caudata; family Ambystomatidae; genus Ambystoma; species Ambystoma mexicanum. The sequence continues at coordinate 862,362,929 of NC_090931.1, read as the reverse complement.
GTTACTAGGCTTTTCTGCTATGCCTAAATGGAAAAGCAAATCTACAAACATTACAGGATGCGCCCCGCACACCTGACATGGGGCACAGTTAGATCCCCATTGGGTTATCAAATAGGTGCACACACCATTATTTAAATTGTGCTGTGAACCATGAACTTCGATTACGACAGGCAGCTCACGCGGTGTGATGTCTACCCTGTCCAGACTTTCTTCCTTCTTGCCATTCTGGTACTAGAATACTGCAAGTACAATGGCATAAGCAAAACCTGGAGGTACAAGAATGTAAAGAAACAAAGCAGGATGAAATACTTACCTGCAGAATGGAATGTATGGGATCTATGTGATTACTGCGCCGGGTTGAATGCTCCGGCAACCCCCGTTTGTCAGCATATATACGCGGGGGGAGACCCCCGCAAACACCCCATCTCTCCACAACATCCCCAACATATATATGGTGAGAAAAGGGGGTCGAAAAAAAAGAGAAATCAGCATTTCCGGCCGGTGCAGTAAACACTAGGCACAGTAATGGTATGATCCCTAATATATCCTTGATTCACAAACACCATATAGAGACGTTGATAATAGCAACATTTATTTGATTGTCTTGCATAATGTCTGATAGCGCTTTGCCTACGGGCTTAAGTGCTCTATAAATAAATAAATACTAAACAAATAGCAAGAAAGTAACTGACAAGTGGCCAGTCTTTCATTTTTAGCCAATATATCTTTGAGGGCATGTAGGGCTAAACATTTGGGAACAGATCGGCTCAGTGCAGGTATCAGACATGCCATGGGACCATTGAGTAATACCCAAAGCACTGTTTGAATTTAGTCCACTCTGTAGATCATTCCCATGTCCCCTCCTCAAGTCTGAGATGACCCGCGGTCCCAGCCTGCAGGACAACATCACCCTGCAATTACACCACTTGCAGGCCTGCTTACATAATGAGAATTTGAAACTTCAATATTGCAGGAGAAAAACAACGAGAGGTAGATCATCTCAAATCTGACATGGACAATATAGGAAATATGTTTCTGCATATGTTTGAGAGATGAGTATCAATGAAGTGATAGTAGATGACACAAGTGGCCAGTAGTTTGGCAACATGAATAGGATTATTGTCTGCATAACAGTTTCTTTGCATACAGGCTGCTGTTACTTGGGTACACAATCTAAGCTATACCATAACCCTCATTGCTGGGTGGCAAATGTCACATGTTGACACCCACGTATTGTCTGGATATGATACAACTGTGGCAGTAGTTTATCACTGGCTGGACCAGGGCCTGTAATCCTTTGTCTGATAATCACATGGATTAGGATTTGAAGATGTTAGATTGAGGAAAGTAAGTCTTTTGCATATGTCTGGTGCCAACATGGGTTCTCTTACAGTCTTTATTGATCTCACAATGATTAAAAACTGTGTCAGCCTACGAGATTATAACATGCTAGATAAAAATCACATATTTCTCTGCTCTGCAACAGGCCCTCAATTTATTAGGCTGGTTACACTAATGTTCGTGTATGTTTAGGGGTGTGCCTTGCATATGCCTGATCACACTAGACTATTTAATCACTACTATAGAGAAGCAGATTATGTCATCTCTTGTGCCCGCCCGCTCACCTCCGTCATACTGGAAGAATAGCAAAAAGACTCTGTGTATGACACCAAGTATTATCCCAATACCGTATCAGAGAAATGAGAGATGTTATGCACTCAGACAACCGTAACAAATGTACCCTTGCACTGATGTGGTAGAAGGTTGTCGGCATACACCATTCGACGTAGAAGATCTGTAAATAAAGTCAGTCCAAAGTAAAGTTACGCCATGAAGAAATGATACTAAGACGTACTGAAACGATAAGCGAATGAATAAGGAACTGATAATGTAACTGAAGTAATAAGAAAAACAGGTATGCAGAGGCGAAGAAATAATTTATACAAAGAAGTTATGTAATCAAACGAGTAGTAAATGTATATACGCAGAAACGCAAGGTAGCTGAGTTACATAGAAATTTGCCGCAGTAGAAACTATAACGTAAGGAAAGCGGCCATGATGGAAAGATGGATGTCGGATTGTGTAAAAACTACCTCAGAGACAAACTGGGACTGCAGATCAGAAACACTGCAGAAAACAGCTTCATGCAAGAAACAAAGAATAACTGTTTGGCTGAGACTAAGGATGACACATCAAGAAATAATTGGAAGGTACAAAGGGAGTCAACATGGATAAGCTATGAACGAAGGGTACATTTCTCTTAGATTAAGTAGAAGCAAAAACATCTGCATGTGCCTAGTATTGGACAATCAAGGATGAAGAAACCCCATGTAAGACGGAGCAACTAAGTCTCCAGAGGCCAAGAGGAGTAATAGCACCCAGCAAAATTAAATCAAATAGCAGTAAATAACAGGTAAAAATGGACAAATACGTGCTCTACTGACATGTTGTGCAAGACTCAAAAAACAAGGTCTATACATTAAGCCTCACATGAAGATACTGATGTACCTACACTCCGTTAAAGGTCCCAGAGAAGAAAACAGTTAGCCAGGCGACTGCAAATGAGAAGCCTTGGCTCATGGTCATACTGATGAGAGATGGTAGGCTACTTGACCAATGTGGTCAGTGGTCTGACGTTGTTCTCCGCACCTGAGTTTCGTTCTGTTCACGTGCTGCTAGGGAGCCGAATGTCTAAGGTTGGGAGAGTATGCCAACCAATTATGAGTGGCTATGTAGCGGTATGCTATACAGTGTTGCAACAGCCAATCCGCTGTTATTATTTTTCATAATCAGTATTATAAGTATTTATAGGTAGTTTGAGGCGTGTCTACTAAATAAGGGGCAGCCACTTATCTTATTAACACTTATACATACTATAGGTATATATGTTCCTCAAACCAGTCCCTCCTCTCGACAGGTTTCACTGTTTGCCATGTAGGGTGACGTAATAGCTGACATACATCGAAGTATAAAGTCTTTATATAATTGAAACTTAGACGAGATTGTAAGTGATTTCCATCCAGCACTCAAACTAAGTCAATAGCCATCATTACGATACCGGCGTTAAACCATGGCGCTATTAGTACCACGGTTGGTGCCGGTATCGTAACGTGTCTGCCATGGTGAAATGGGGAAATACCGCCCCATTCCAAGGTTGGTGGGGCGGCATTCCCCATTTCCCCATGGCCCTTCCCCATTCCCATTTTTGCCCTATAGGGCATAGTGGGAATGGCAAAGGCGCTAAGTATGGTACCACAAATTGCGGTACCATACTTACCGTGAAGGTCCCTTTGCGGGTCCCTACTTTAACGGCTGGTCTAGACCAGCCGTTAAGGTCGGGTCCCGCAAAGGGACCTCATAATTAGGCACTAATGGGTTAACAGCGCCGCAGCCTTTTATGGTGCCGTTAACCCATTAGTGCCAGGGTCGTAATGAGGCCCAATGCCTAGTATGGGATGCCCAATGGAAACCCTTATTTATATATTTTTATGTCAAAGTTCTTTTAATTCTGGATGATGTACCCTTATATAACGCCCCTCTCTTTGAATCCTCCGGCCTCACTGAGCCAAGAAGAAGGTTTGTTTTGCAAATTAAAAGATTTATTTGAAGAATTGAACAATATATAGATTACATTTTTAGGAATATGAATAATATCTGAAGAGCACACTTATGAATATGAACAATGATCAGCAATGGGTAATATTACAATATCAACAATCTCTTTAATCAATTAGGAGTAGAAATAGGAAGAATAACGTAGCAGAGAATACTATGTATGGTTCAAGGAAATGCAAGGATAGGAAAGAATGCAACACAGAAGTAAGACTTGATATGACTTCAATCAACAGATAATAAGATCACTCTTTCCCCCTGTTACTCACTCCCCCCAGTATGCAATATGAAGAGGTGGAAGAGGGCACACTGGTTTTAGGAATAACAACCAATAATGCAGTTCAATCCTAGCTCCCCCAGCAAGCTTAGAGAGAACAGGTATGATTTTAAAACAGGTCAATCGCTTTTAAATGTGGTTTGAATGAATGCGAAAATGCTAAAATTGATTTTAATTCGCTAAATAGGATTCCGAACTAGTGAGAGTGGCTTTGGATTAGGTCAGGTAAGCCCTAGCAATGATGGTAGAATGATTAGCATATTGAAAACGAAATTCAGCAGTTGAAAACAAGAAACAGCTATTTTGACATGTGGTGAAATGGAGCCAAATTGCAAATTCGCTGCAACTTTTCCGCGTGCGGGAAACGCGATTACAGCAAAATTATCAAGGAATGTCGCATCGTTTGAAAGCTCAGGATGTTAGCTTCAAAATGACATTTGAATTTCGTCTCTAAGACGTGCGGTTCAAAAGTTACAGAGGTTTTTGTGAAGGCAGATTTTTCTCTAAAAGAGTCAAGATTCATTGCGCTATTGAAGATTTGTAACAACGATTTCTTAACACTAGAGAGTCTATGGAGCTGCAAACTACACGACAGCCCAGCCACCTATCCAGAGGCGCCTCCGGATGGTTTCTGTCTGAACGAGACGATTGACTTTCTACAGAAAATATATATTAGCGCCAAGATGATTATCACTACAATTATCAAGGATTATGTGGAGGAGAGAAGAATTTAGGATAGACAACAGAGATCCAATAATGCAGCTATGAATAGGTTGGAACGGTTGTTGGGTTACTTAATACTAAGAGGTTGGTTATGGACAGTTCTACAATAAATACTTACAACTATGGCTTTGAAATGGAATGGGCCCGTCAAAGATCTGGTCAAAGGTTTGGACTTCACTCACCACCGGACATGATCAGGGCAGCTGGACTCTGCTCTCAGCAAGGTACTCTTGTCTGCGTGGCCTCCTGCACTGGATCTGATGGTTTCTGGATTACAGCTCTGCTGGACGGATCTGAATCTTGGTTCTAGCACGGGGTTCTTGGCCAGAAGCAAAACAGCTCAGCCAGGCTGTTGAATGGTTTAATTAGGCCCAGTGAAGGTTTAGGGGTTAGAATCAGGTTGCAAAAGATTCTGAGGCCTGCTGAAAAGGGTTCAGCTTTTTGGGTTAGGCCTCTCTGCTTCAAAGTTCTAGAGTTTGGTTCTAGAGTCTAGTCTCTGGATCTATGTCTGGAGCCTGCATCTTCCTGCAGGGTGCTAAGCCAAGAAATCAGTTGAGGAGTGGAAAATGTGTGTGTCTCCTGTCCTCACTAGTCCCTATTTATGTCTTTCCAAAGTGGGTGGGGAGGCTGATTATCTATGCCCAACCCTCTAAGGATCTGATAGGTCAGATAATTTCCTATCCCCTGATTTGAGAAAGGAGCAGTGTGTCATCCTGTGTCATCATGTATCATGTTTATGGCTTAGGGAAAAACCCTCCCCCTTGTGTCTGTACAGTATATCTTATTTTTCATAAAAAACATATTTACAATATGCACAACTTGTTAATATTACATATACACATCATAGATTAATTAAGGTACGTCTCTGTTCAAGTCCCATGTTTCTACGAGCTTTGGTTCGTAAATGACAACTTTTTCGCACTTTTGGTGGGTTTCTCAATGTTAGTTCTGCACCAATTTTTATACATGCATGCACGTCCCCTCCTCGCACATTCCTGTAATTGTTCATGTTCCTAACATAAACACCATGGCTACAATATGAATTATTTCCGGGGTTCAGTCTCAGAACATCGCACAGATTCCAACTTAGTCTTAAACTGTGAGCAAATTTTTCATTTTAACAATCTCTAAGTTTCATATTTTTTGTCAGTTCAGTACACTTTGCTATAAGCATTTTTCTAAACATATATTTAATCCAATGTCAAATCAACAATTTCAGTCTGGCCCGCCTCCAGAGCTGGGCTGAGTCAGAGGGGCACATGGCCTGCCTTCCTGCCAGAGCAGTTTGTTGTCAGTCACACCCGAATTAGCATTCCTATTCAGCCCAAGGAATCCATTGTTTCTTGGTCTGGACAGCAGGGGAAATCTCCTCCCCTTCTGATTAACATGCCAATGGGAAATGCTCTCCTTTTGGTGGGAATGAACAAGGTGTGAGATTCTCAGGGGAAGAAGGCCTCTTGGAAGTTTGAACTGAATCATGTTACCTTCTGGTCAATTGTAACATAGTTCCTTGTGAAAGAAATACATTTATAAATTTAAAATAAGCAAACCCATCTTTATTTCCAGTCCTTTTTTAACATGAAAATCAATGCGTGGCACTCTTATATGGCATTTTGATGGAAATCTCTTCTTTGGCATAGTTGAGTTCAATATTCAACTTTACACATGATAAGTTTTAAATCGCCAGCTTCTGACAGAGGTGAGTAACGGTACTAAACCCATTTTTGACAGATTTCTTTCAGCAAGCAATCTTTAAAGAGGATTTTGTTCTGATAACATATGATTCTTGCTGACATTGTATTTATGTGGATTCTTGAAGTAGAATGATGTTCAGCACCCAACAAGGAGGTTAGATCTTTTAAGTGGTTTGTGAGCCATGATTTTTGCACATTTTTGACAATCAAGAAAACGGATTTCCAAACAGCTCTGTGTTTCTTTTTGGCAATCAGCATTGCTTTTTCAAGTGATTTCAGGCTACTTTGTGGGTAGCCCAATGGTGGGTTTTGGCAGTGGTCTCCTGTGTTACCACTGACATACGCAAAAGTGGATGGCGGCCTATTTTTCGGATTTTTACTCCGCACTTTCTGGTGATTTTCAGCGAGCAGCATGCTTTCCGGCAGCCATTATGATGTTTCTGCTGCAAGCAATGCACATTAATGTTTCAGGGCCTGGACCAGTGGGTTGAGACATCCCACAAGCCCCCCTCTTGCAATTGGCGTTGATCATCCATCAATGGAAACTCGCAAGACTGGGATGTCAGCCTCATCTCTTCTGATTCCACAAATGGCAAAGTTCAGCATCTTTTCCTCCATTAGGGGTGGATCACTCGGTTCTCCTTGCCAGTCCTGATGGGAGTATTGAGCGATACTCCGGGCCCCTCGGATCTTTCCTCCTAGTCCCGGGGATTCCTCCTTGGTTTCTGTCTCCATGGTTTATCTCTCCTAGGATGACAAAGCAAAAACATATGTGTAGACATTTGCCCACCACTATTAATGTAGTGGGGCGGACATATACATTTTATAAATCAGGAGACATTTGCATTATTGTATTTTATAGCCTTTATAGGGAATATTTTAGAGTTGTAATTTTATGGAGCTGGAGTGGCCCCCGCTGGGGTTCCAGAAGACTCCTCCAGTTGCTGCAGAGTGTGCCTAGGATGGTAACACTTTAATTGATTAATATGGACCCACTTATCTTCCCCTTCTGCCAAACTGCCATTGGGGATGCAGATCTTGTAGGCGACTGGTAAGATTTTGTCTACAATTTCAAAAGGTCCCCTCCAGGTAGGCAGACATATTTGCTGTTTGGCTTGGTTCCTTTGGAAATTGTATAAGTAGAGCCGGTCTCCTACATTGTATTCCTTTCTGTTAGGCTTTAAGTCATAGTGGGTCTTCATGCTGTCTGCAGATACCTCTAGATTTCGCTGAGCATAGGCAAAAGCAGGTTGAAGGTGTTTTCTTAAATTTTCAACATACTCATGAGGTGTGGAGGCATTGATCAATTTCTGCTCTTGGGTCCTGTAGAGCAGATGCTGGGGAAGCACCATCCTGCGTCCAGTCATCAGCTCAAATGGTGACATTTTAGTTGCAGATGAAGGGGTAGGTCTGATGGCCATTAGGACAAGAGGTAATCGAATATCCCAACTTGGCCCAGAATCTGCCACAAACTTTTTAAATATGCTCACAATTGTTCTGTTGTATCGTTCTACTGCACCACTAGAGGCTAGACGGTAAGCAATGTGGAGCTTCTTTTTAACCCCAAGTATCTCCCACATCTTGGTCATTACTTCGCTGGTGAAATGGCTACCTCTGTCTGACTCGATCCTTTGGGGTAGTCCAAAACGCGAAAAGATGTGGTTGATCATCAGGACATCTGCTGTTTCTGCCTTGCAGTTTGGGACCGGGAGACATTCCACCCATTTAGTAAACAAGCATGTCTCGGTCAACATGTACTTGTTCCCCCTAGAGGAGCGAATCACGGGCCCAATGAAATCTACTTGCAAATCTGACCATGGCAGTGTCATCGCCCTCTTTTGGAGAGGCACACGGTGTGTGAGGGGTGTTGGCTGAAATTGTGCACACACAAGACACCCCTTCAAGTATTGGTCGAGGTCCTGCCCCATGTGTGGCCAGTATGCAACCTCTCTTAAGATTTCAAGTGTTGTATGAAATCCCCTATGACCGGCTGTGGCCGCATCATGGGCGTGACTTAACATCAGGCTGCGTAATGAGGTAGGAACCACCCACTGATCATGCCCAGCTAGGGATTTCCTCACTAACAAACCATCTTGGATTCAGAACATTTTTGGACATTTCATCAACACTCTGAGGTCCTCTTTCCCTATGTAATCGGTATCCGTCAGGGGAAAGTTCTCAGGGTCCTCAATGTGTTGATAAAATGTACCAATTATTGGATCCCCTTTTTAAGCCATAATCAAATCAGCATCTGGGGTCTCCTTACTTCATTGTGCAGTTGAGAGATCATTGTGAGCATTTGTCTGGGACCTAGTGATAGCAGTGACCTGGATTTCCCACAACAGGGACTCGATCTCTATTAGATCCCCTTGGATGGCCCCGGTTTTGGCCCACTGATCAGCTAAGTCATTTCCAGTTTTGTCTGGTCCCTCTACTTTGGAATGACCCTTGATCTTTTTCCAGTAGATGGTCATCCCATTCGAGGTGACCAGATAATCAATATTTTGGATTAATTTCCCATGTTTCAAGGGTTTATTATTAGCACATAACATGCCTCTGGTCCTCCAGTTAACCAGGTGCTCCATGAACCCGTTCCGTACATAATCCGAATCTGTGATAATGACCAGTTCTTGGAGTTGACGTTGGACAGCAGTGAGGATGGCTTGATGCACAGCCATCAACTCTGCCACTTGACTATTTCGGGGACCAATCTTGTACCCAGCAGAGGGTTCTGGGATCTCATTCACCCATGCATTCCCTACGCCGGCCACAAGTTCTTTTTCCCCGTTGTTGTCAACATGGTAAGAGCATCCATCCACATAGACAGTGGGCATGTCCTCACACTTGTCTTCTTCAAAGACTTTGTGTGGGGAATTGAGGTATGCCTCCATGTTGTCCATGATTTTTAGACTCTCGCCCTCGAGACAGTTTTCTCTGGCACAATCATGCAAGTCAGCCAGGCTTTGTGCGAGGTTACTCTTCTTGTTTTGGCCATATCTGACCTCCACAGGAAAGCCTTGCATTGACAGAATCCAGGAAGTAATTCGGGAATTACTCACATTTCCGGCCTGGATTCTGTCACTTTGGAGATATTGCAGAGGCTGGTGTGGAGTCTCCACTATTATGTGTTCCCCCTGGATAAACAGGCGGTAATTCTTCAATGGCCACACCGTTGCCAGGAGTGCCTTCTCACAATTGTTGAATTTTTCCTCCACAGAGGATAAAGTTTTACTTGCATAGGAGATTACTTTATTGACCTTGTCATGCTTTTCGTATAATACTGCAGTCAAGCATGTATTTGAGAACCCTGTCCCCAAGAAGAACTCCCTGTTTCTGACAGGTTTAAGCTAGGCAAGGCGCTTGCGAGAGGCTTCTTTTGAGTTGTCTTACTGCCTCGGCTTGTTCTGGACCCCATTCCCACTGGACCCCCCCTTCAAAAGATGAATCAGGGGTCTGGTGATCTCTGCATAGCCCTCAATGAACTTTCTACTATAATTAATCAGTCCAAGGAGGCTCCTTAGTTCATGCAGAGTTGTGGGGTCTTTCAATTTCTGGAATGCTTCCACTTTCTTTTCCTGGAGACAGAGACTCTGAGGAGTAATCTCATGCCCCAAGAAATTAACACAGGTTCTACATCACTGTGGTTTTTTAAAGAAAAGTTTTGCTCCGGCGGCCCTCAACTGGGTCAGAATATAACGGATCTCCGCTATGTGTTCCTCCACAGTTGATCTTTTGATGAGGACATCATCTACATAAGCCAGGTTACCCCTTTCACCCAGGTCGGGCATTGCCTTATGTAGAAAAATGTTGAACTCATTGCCGGAGTTGATGTATCCGAAGGGAGTCCGGGTCCATGTGTACTGCTGTCCCCCAAAGGTAAAAGCCAGCTTGTATTGGTCCTCCCTACTGACAGGTACAGTCCAGTGTCTATTGGGCAGGTCTATTGCCAGCCCTTGGTCAATGTAGGGAAGAGGCCATCGGGAAGTATGGACCCGTTTGTTGAGCTCCCTATGGTCAGCGCAGAGTCTCCACTGGTCGTTTGGCTTCAATATCCCCAGCACCGGATTATTGAAGGTGCTGTGGACTGGACGGATGATCCCACAGGACTCAAGGTTCTTAATTATTTCAGTAAGGGACTCCATTGACTGGAGTCATGCCAGGGTCCATGGGAATTGCTGTTGTGTGGCTGTCGATGCAACCACAGTCATATGAGTCAACCACAAAGAGATCTTTAAAATCCAAGAAAACTTGTTTCAACCTTTGCTTCTGCTCCAGAGTCTCACAGGCATCAGCTAGGTTGACTCTCTCTTCAACCATCTGCCTGAAGCCTGGAAAGTCTTCTGGTTTCACTATCTCAGCGACCTCCTCCAGCTGGGTGGAGAAGTCCCTAGTCAAAGTGCTGATTTGGACTGGTGGCTTCAGGTAGGAAAGGCAGCCCTCATGGACCAGGAAAATCACCTCATCCCTCCTGAAGTCACAAGTCACATCTTCCTTATCATAAGGGCAGGAAGTGTACACCAGGAAGTTCCCCCCATGCCGGGTAAAGATCCTGTCTGGTGTTGTGTTGTCATCACTGTCACTGTCAAAACAGTCCTTGGGGATTGGTCCTAACAGTTAATTTCCTAAATCAATGGAAAAATGACGGTCATCAACCGCCATTCCAATAATGGTGCCTGCGGCTAGAGTGATACTCTTTAAGTCTCTGTTATCCACCTCTATTGGAATGGTGTCATGTTCTATATTGACTAGTGGTGTTGGGTTTAACCCCAACCCTTGCTGTTGGAGAGAAGCATTTAGATGAATATAAACATCAGGGTTTTTCAATTTCTGTCCTCTTTTAACTTTCACTTCCAGGGAGAATTGTCGGGTCCTTTCTGGGATGGCGACTTCCTCTCCAATCTGAATTTCAGCTGCATAAGGCAGCAATTGAGCTGACCTAAATGCTTTCTCTCGATCATCAAAGCCCATGGGATTATCCGCTAATCGGGACCAAGCTTTGAAGTTTATTAGGTCCAAACTAATGGCAAAGCGATTGAGAATGTCACTGCCTAAGTAAAAGGCGCAGTGACGTCTCGCATGACCCAACAATTATGGACTATGCTCTTGTTGCCATTGGAGATTTTGAGCATACACCTGCTTGGAAGGAGATGTTTGGAATTGGGTACTTCCAGATCCATTTCCCATTTGTCTATGAGTCTAGATGTGGGAATGTCTGGATCTTTTGGGAGTTGGCGGAACATGGCTTCGCTGATGAAGCTCTTACCGTTGTTCACACACACTCGGGCGAGAACAGAGTCCTTCCCTTCATTTAACTGAACAGGGATCAACAACTGCTCTCCAATTTGCTGAATATCAGCCAGGCTCTGAGCTGATTTCACATCTTTCTGGACTATAGGGGTGGGAATGCCTGATTGTGGATTGGTAAAGAATTTCAGAGTGTTTCCTTCCAGTGTGGAATACCACCTTAAACTGGAAGGAAGGTTGATTCTCAGAAATAGAGAGGACCCCCCATCACCAGTCTGTTGTCCTACTGCTATTACTGTCACATCCAGAATTTGGTTGTTCTGGAAGTGAAATTCTACTTGGTCAGATTTTTGTTCAACCATGTGGCATGTGCCGTTCAAACTGACATGGTTGACACTCTGTTTTAATTTTATTGGTCGGCTAGTCTGGGCCCAGAGGACCTTGTTTACGCAATCTATTAGGGGTGACAACCTTCGCAGGAGGTCATTTCCTAGTAAACAAGGGGTGCCCTCTGGAGTCACAACTATGACCGGGTGCTTCACCTTGTGTCGCCCAATTTTAATGTCCAAATCCGTAGGCCCCTCGATGGGAATTTCCTTCCCGTCAAAGTTCTTAAGTTGTCCAGGAAGGGAGGTTAGAGGAATTTGGTAATTCTTCCCCCTTCCTGAATTCAGTTCATCAAAGGCCTTTTTGGAAAGAAGGGTAGCTTGGGATCCAGTGTCCACAAGTGCCAGAATTGTACCCTGCCCCTGTACTTGAACCGGGGCATAGTATCTTCCCTCTTCTCTGCAAGGGGGCACAGATAATGTACATTTTTGGACAACTGGTGGGTGAGTCGTTTAGTTTTGGACATTGAGAGAGAAGAGATTTGTGGAGAATCTTGTGGGGAGTCTTGGGAATCTGAAAGAAAAAGGTGGCAACTAGAGATGGGAGAACTTTTGGGTTCCCCTGGTTCTGGTTCCGGGCCACCCCCCTCTTTTTGGAGGCAGTCGCCAGAATGGGTTTGAACCAGGGGATTTTCATGTTGTTGGTTCTGGGATGGGATGATGGGCGGCGCTAGCTCAGTCCCCACATCTACCCAGTCTGGATTTGAATTCTTTGGGACCCATTTTTCTTTGGGAGGAGTTCCCCCATCTCTGAAGGAGAGGATCCTTTTCCCAGAATCTTCTCAGGACCCCTCTCCTTCAAATTGGAAGATCTGTACCTCCTCCACAAAATGGGTCTGTTTGGGTCCTTTGTTTCTCCTACCCCCTCTCTGATCCTTGGGTGGCAGACTTTCAGGGGCAGGAGATTTTTGTTCCAGTTCCTGGGTTTCCAGGTGCTTTTTACAAGTGGGGGAGGAAGCTTCCTCCAAGGCTCTACACCCCCTTCCCCTTGTGCCTCCTCCCTGGGAACCGGTGGGTTGTCGGGGTGCTGCCCCGTCATTGTTTTGGAGCACCAGGTCCAGAATTGGAGGCATTCTGTGCTGGCATGCTCATCTGAGGGTCCTGCTGAGCCCTCACATGCGACCCAGAGCCTGTGCCATGTTTTGGACCTGGTGCTCTAGCTGTGAAACCCGCTCAGGCTGATACGGGGTTCTGTTTTCACCTTTGGGCTGATCCCGGGAAGGGTAGCTATCCGTTCTCTGGTAATACCCCAGGTTGGGAAGATTTGGGTACCCCTCCACCCTTGGCCTCCCTCTCCCAGATTAGGTTGTCTAGGTTCAGGAAAGTGGGGAAAGACGGAGGATTATTCTGGGGTTGAAAGTTTTGTGGATTCCTGGGGAAAAAGTTCTGCCCAGGATTTGGGGAATTTCTGCCCTCCTGGGGGAAGTTAGGAGGGAAGTTCCCTGGGTTAGGTGCTTGGTTGGATTCCCCCCCCCCCTTGGGCTGGAGGAGTCCACACATAACCCAGGATGGGTCTGTTCCCCTTGTAGCGGGGACTTACATAGTCAGGGGAATGAGGGATCCCATTTGTGGGACTACCTCCTTGGCTCCCTGTCTGTGACTGGCCCGAGGGCCTTCTGGGCTTGGAATTATTATGCTGGGCAGGCGGGTTTTTAGGCCCCCCATCTCCAAATCCAAAATCGGGGCAATCTTTACCTCTGCCACCTTAGCAGCAGCAGGGGGGTTGGTTGTTTTGGGGCTTTTTGACTATTTTTGTTGTCTATGGGCTTTTGCACCTCATAGATCCGGGTGGCCTGTTCAATGACCCAGTCTAGCGATCTTTTCTCATGAAAATCTCTCACTACCTGGGTCATGATGTATTTTGGTAAAGCATGGAAAAAAGTATTAACAAATTCTTTACTGTCCGTGTGCACCTTTCTGGTAATCTGCGCAAAGGCACGATTTAGTTCCTGCACAAAGTTGTAGGCTGCCTTGCGAGCCTCTTGGGGACTTCTGTGAATAGAAAAATGCTTCAAGATGGCCGCCCTATATGTGGACCATCTTGAATGATTTTGGCTCTCCAGCCCCGCAAAGAAACTGGAGTATTCTGGGGAGAATGTCCATTTCACATACTGGATGCAGCTACTGCTGTCTTTCAAATGGAAAGTCTCCATCGTTTGCTCAAATAGCTCTAAGTGTTCCCAAACAGAATACTTAGCGTTCTTATGAAAAGGAGTGATGACGCTCCTTATTGCCTTGATCTGTTTTAAGGGGTCCTTAAGCAAGGCCCTTTTTTGCCTTGTTGGCCTTCTTGGTTCGGGTAACCCTGGTCCATTCATCCTCTGACTCAGAGGCACTGCTCCCAGAGGTGCCCGTCTGGTCTTCTAGGTTCTCCCGGATTCTGCGAGCCTGGGAATGGCTGGCAGAATGTGGGGACCTAGTCTCCTATGTCCTGGGGCGCTCAGAGGAGTCTTCTGATTCCTCCTTGCTCCCTGGATTTGATGGGTACCCCCCCCCCCCACTGTCCTACCTGGGCAGAGGTTTTCAGGATGCCCTTAGTGGGCCTACTCACCTGGGGTTCCCCACTAAACTTCACAGTACTTGGGTGCCCATACCCAAATGCTCGCCCATTCATGCCTGGGAGGTGCTGGTCCATGAGTCCCATACTTCTGACTGGATAGTAATCTGCCATCCCCTTGGCCCTGGGCTCATGTGCGCCAGGGGACATGGGGGAGGCAGAGTCAGTGACTGGGAGAGATGAAGGCCTCTGGAACTACGGCCCCTGAGGTTATGCTCAGGTGTTTCCCTTTCCCAGCGAACCTCATCTCTATCAGCCCCTGCTCCCTTTTGCCATGCAAGAACCTGAGCTTTCTGTTCCTCAATCAAGGCCTTACTAGCCTCTATCAGTCTCTCTTGCATGGCTACCTGTCGCTGGAGCCTATCATTGTGCTGAAAGGGAACCTCATTTTCTCTCTGTGCTTCCTGGTTTGTCTTGGAGTACTGGGCCAGTCTTTGCTGCAGGAGGGTTACCTCCTGAGTCCCGTCCCTACTGGCCTGCTCCTTTCTTGCTAGAGCATCTTCCACCCTCCTGGTGTGCTCTAACAAATTTTGATGCTCTTTTTGGAGGTCACCCAGTCCCTGGAGGGCCAGGTGATTTTCTTCCAGTTTCCCTTTTAAGTGGCAGACTTCCTGGCCTAAGGTGTCCCTTTCCTGAGCAAGAGCCGGCCTCTGTGCCGCCAGGTCGTCCCTCTGTCTTTGAAGGGCACCAGCTTTCTGGCGCTCTTCCTCAAATTCTGCCTGGGTGTCCAGGTCTTTCAGAAATAATTTGTTGCTCTCTGCCTTCTCTCTATCTAGGTGGCTTTGCAGGGTGACTACCTGCTCTGTTGAAATCCAGTTGTTGCTCCAGCTTTTTCTGGCTCTGCAGTAGGGAGTCCAAACCTTCTTGGTACTCCTTCTGCAAGGCCAGAATTCTGGTATACTGGTCTGACTTTTCCTGTTGCAGGACAGCCATGTCCTCTTTTATTTTAATTAAATACTGCCTAACTTCCGTTTTCTGACTCCTGGCTCCTCTGCAGCCTCTGCTCAAAAGAGTCCAGATCAGATTGGGCCTTTTCTAATGCCATCAGTTGCCTACTTGCCAGATCTTGGCCTCCAGCATATTGATCCTGTATGGCTCCAATAGACAAATATAGATATGCCGCTATGTTGGCAATCTTGTTGTGCTCATCCTTGGCCTTAGAGGCCATATATAGTTCACTCAGGGCCACATGTAAGGGACTCTGGTCTTTCCATTTATCTGACCCTGTTGCAGTGATCTGTGGTGTGATTGCCTGCAACCACACATTCTGGTCCTGCTCAGTCCACTCACCTGTCACAAATAACTTAGTAAAAGGTGTTCTCTAGCTATCTTGATGTCTACCAATGTCACCATTCTGGAACTTGATTTCCTTCCTGACTTACAGAAGTTTATTATTTTATTTTGCAAAACAGACCGTTTCCTTAGAGCGTTCCCTTTTGAGGGGTGCTTTTACAGTGTAACAAAGCGTGGTAATCCAACAGGATTTATGTATCCTCTTAGTTAGCACACTGTATTAAGCTGCACAAGTGGTAGTTCTAATCCAGAATTCCCGGCCACGAGCCCCCAATCTGTAAGTGATTTCAATCCAGCACTCCAAATAAATCAATGCCTAGTATGGGATGCCCAATGGAAAACCTCATTTATATATTTTTATGTTAAAGTTCTTTTAATTCTGGATGAGGTAACCTTATATAACGCCCCTCTCTTTGAATCCCCCCGGCCTCACTGAGCCAAGAAGAAGTTTTGTTTTGCAAATTAAAAGATTTATTTGAAGAATTGAACAATATATAGGCCACACTTTTATGAATATGAATAATATCTGAATAGCACACTTATGAATCTGAACAATGATCAGCAATGGGTAATATTACAATATCAACAATCTCTTTAATCAATTAGGAGTATAAATAGGAAGAATAACATAGCAGAGAATACTATGTATGGTTCAAGGAAATGCAAGGATAGGAAAGAATGCAACACAGAAGTAAGACTTGATATGACTTCAATCAACAGATAATATGATCACTCTTTCCCCCTGTTACTCACTCCCCCCAGTATGCAATATGAAGAGGTGGAATAGGGCACACAGGTTTTAGGAATAACAACCAATAATACAGTTCAATCCCAGTTTCCCCAGCAACCTTAGAGAGAACAGGTATGATTTTAAAACAGGTCAATCGCTTTTAAATGTGGTTTGAATTAATGGGAAAATGCTAAAATTGATTTTAATTCGCTAAATAGGATTCAGAGCTAGTGAGAGTTGCTTTGGATTAGGTCAGGTAAACCCTAGCAATGATGGTAGAATGATTAGCAGATTGAAAAAGAAATTCAGCAGTTGAAAACAAGAAACAGCTATTTTGACACGTGGTGAAATTGAGCCAAATTGCAAATTCACAGTAACTTTTCTGAGTGCGGGAAATGCGGGAACAGCAAAACTGTGATGTTAGCTTCAAAATGACATTTAAATTTTGTCTCTAGGACGTGCGGTTCAAAAGGTACAGAGGTTTTTGTGAAGGTAGATTTTTCTCTAAAAGAGTCAAGATTTCAAAATAAAAGATGCACTATTGAAGATTTGGAACAACGATTTCTTAACACTACAGAGTCTATGGAGCTGCAAACTACGCGATAGCCCAGCCACCTATCCAGAGGCATCTCCGGATGGTTTCTGTCTGAACAAGACGATTGCCTTTCTCCAGAAAATATATATTAGCGCCAAGATGATTATCACTACAATTATCAAGGATTATGTGGAGGAGAGAAGAATTTAGGATAGACAACAGAGATTCAATAATGCAGTTATGAATAGGTTGGAATGTTTGTATTGGGTTACTTAATACTAAGAGGTTGGTTATGGACAGTTCTACACTAAATACTTACAACTATGGCTTTGAAATGGAATGGGCCCATCAAAGATCTGGTCAAAGGTTTGGACTTCACTCGCCACCGGACAGAATCGGGGCACCAGGACTCTGCTCTCAGCAAGGCACTCTGGTCTGCGCGGCCTCTTGTACTGGATCTGACGGGTTCTGGATTACAGCTCTGCTGTACAGATCTGAATCTTGGTTCTAGCACGGGGTTCTTGGCCAGAAGCAAAACAGCTCAGCCAGGCTGTTGAATGGTTTAATTAGGCCCAGTGGAGGTTTAGGGGTTAGAATCAGGTTGCAAAAGATTCTGAGGCCTGCTGAAAAGGGTTCAGCTTCTTGGGTTAGGCCACTCTGCTTCAAAGTTCTAGAGTTTGGTTCTAGAGTCTGGTCTCTGGATCTATGTCTGGAGCCTGGATCTTCCTGCAGGGTGCTTCGCCAAGAGATCAGTTGAAGAGTGGAAAATGTGTGTGTCTCCTTTCCTCAGTAGTCCCTATTCATGTCTTTCCAAAGTGGGTGGGGAGGCTGATTATCTATGCCCAACCCTCTAAGGATCTGATAGGTCAGAGAATTCCCTGTCCCCTGATTGGAGAAAGGAGCAGTGTGTCATCCTGTGTCATCATGTGTCATGTTTATGGCTTAGGGAAAAACCCTCCCCTTGGTGTCTGTACAGTATATCTTATTTTTCATAGAAAACATATTTACAATATGCACAACTTGTTAATATTACATATACACATCATAGATTAATTAAGGCACGTCTCTGTTCAAGTCCCATGTTCCTACGAGCTTTGGTGCTTAAATGACAACTTTTTCGCACTTTTGGTGGGTTTCTCAATGTTAGTTCTGCACCAATTTTTATACATGCATGCACGTCCCCTCCGGGCACATTCCTGTTATTTTTCATGTTCCTAACATAAACACCATGGCTACTATATGAATAATATCCAGGGTTCAGTCTCAGAACATCGCACAGATTCCAACTTAGTCTTAAACTGTGAGAACATTTTTCATTTTAACAATCTCTAAGTTTCATATTTTCGTCAGTTCAGAACACTTTGCTATAAGCATTTTTCTAAACATACATTTAATCCAATGTCAAATCAACAATTTCAGTCTGGCCCGCCTCCGAGCTGGGCTGAGTCAGAGGGTCACATGGCCTGCCATCCTGCCAGAGCAGTTTGTTGTCAGTCACACCCGAATTAGCATTCCTATTCAGCCCAAGGACTCCATTGTTTCTTGGTCTGGGCAGCAGGGGAAATCTCCTCCCCTTCTGATTAACATGCCAATGCAAAATGCTCTTCTTTTGGTGGGAATGAACAAGGTGTGAGATTCTCAGGGGAAGAAGGCCTCTTGGAAGTTTTAACTGAATCAGGTTACCTTCTGGTCAATTGTAACATAGTTCCTTGTGAAAGAAATACATTTATACATTTAAAATAAGCAAACCCATCTTTACTTCCAGTCCTTTTTCAACATGAAAATCAATGTGTGGCACTCTTATATGGCATTTTGATGGAAATCTCTTCTTTGGCATAGTTGAGTTCAATATTCAACTTTACACATGATAAGTTTTAAATTGCCAGCTTCTGACAGATGTGACTAACGGTACTACACCCATTTTTGACAGATTTCTTTCAGCAAGCAATCTTTAAAGAGGATTTTGTTCTGATAACATATGATTCTTGCTTACATTGTATTTATGTGGATTCTTGAAGTAGAAAGATGTTCAGCACCCAACAAGGAGGTTGGATCTTTTAGGTGGTTTGTGAGCCATGATTTTTGCACATTTTTGACAATCAAGAAAACGGATTTCCAAACAGCTCTGTGTTTCTTCTTGGCAATCAGCATTGCTTTTTCAAGTGATTTCAGGCTTCTTTGTGGGTAGCCCAGTGGTGGGTTTTGGCAGAGGTCTCCTGTGTTACCACTGACATGGGCAAAAGTGGATGGCGGCCTATTTTTCAGATTTTTACTGCACATTTTCTGGTGATTTTCAGTGAGCAGAATGCTTTCTGGCCGCCATTATGATTTTTCTGCTGCAAGCAATGCACAGTAATGTTGCAGGGCCTGGGCCAGTGGGTTGAGATATCCCACAAAAGTGAGTGAGCTGCATTTTGTATGATCAGCAGACTTCCCTACATTATTTGAGCTGACAATTAAGTAGTACTTTGCCATGTTCTTTGAGTCTGTCTGGTTATTTGGGTCTGAGGTCATTTACTATGATAATTCCATTCTGTGCATGAAGTATCCTCCAAGGTGCTACTGCACATTTTGGTACCGTTCTGGATGGTTAAAGATCCAGCTACCTAGGCCCAGATCTAGATTCTCTGACTATCCACGACTTTCGCCATTAGCCAGAAGATCTTGAAGCTTCCTGTGGAGAGCGATGTGCAATACACACATGTGGAAAGAAGTGGCCCCTTTGAATAAATTCCTGTCCGGTCCCTGCAGGTGCCCCGCGGAATAAAGGCAAACTGGTTGATTTTGAAGAGTCAATGCCAAGGGACTCGAGCTGAGCCAGGGATGTAAGTAGAGAATTGAAAGGGTTAAATAAAAGGGAGGGGCTACAGTCTAAGTGTAAATATATGGTAACAGAATTTGTGTTTAAAGACCAAAGAATACACATTACACTCTAAGAAGAGGACATAATAGGGATTCTTGAGGCAAAGTGCCAATTAAAAAGAACGTGTATTACACTCCAAACTGGAGTAAAAAGTGAGATGAGATACATTTACTGAGAAAAAGTAAAGGAAGATGATTACAGGTAAAGAAAAGTCCACGTTTATTTGGGGTTATAAATACATCAGTTTAAAACTTTTATTGTGTATAAACTAAGAAATATAAAATGATATAATACAACTAGTTGAATATCATGGCTTAAAAAATCAAGCGATTGACATCAATTAGAGAAGGATAAAAGCTGAGAAAGAATAGTAAAGGTTAAATAAAGGTTCTTGCGGCAGTAATAGAACAACAGGCCAGCAAGAGTCGATACAACTATAAACAAAGAAGTAAAGAGAAACGATATCATAAAGACTTTAAAATGGGTTAAAATATTGATGTTTACTGATCTTTACTGATAAAGAGTGGTGATTGACAATATTTGCCCAAATTGATTTTTTTATTATACGTGATTTAAGAACCCAGTAAGTATTTACAGTCGAGATCGACTTATCATCATGCACGATCCTCCTCTTTTACATTTATGCAGGACATTACCAGGATACACACCTAAAATACGGCAGTACCACGCAGAATGGCTGAAGGGCACGACTAATAAAACACTCATGCCGCGGCCTCAAGAAGGTTTGTTGTCAAAAACAGTATTACGACATATGAAAATGTATTTATATGCTACATACAAGGGGAAGAAGCTACAAAAAAATTAGGTATTTTAGAATTATGGAAGATGTACAAAAATGGGAAAGAAGATCCGCCTGAGAAGAAGTGGATGCTTAATCAGCATAAAGAGGAGGATGAAACACCCTCAGCTCCTCTTACTCCTCTCAAAAACAATAGCATAACGGAAAATAAACTGGGAATTCATCCTTTAAAGAAACTATATGCAGCAGATGGGTATGTTAATCTAATATGCCCCATCTGCTTATAATAGTGAAGACAGCATAGCAGAAAGTAAGATTAAGGATCGAAAAAAATATCGACACGCGATGAATATAACGAGTGTGATGAACGAAGAAGTAAACATATAGAGGAGGAAGCGAAGAAACAAAAAGAGGAGAAGGACAGAGCCAAGGAAGGGATTATAGTCAAAACAAATGGATAGGAGGACAGATATTACTCAAGTTAGACGGAAAAAGGTATTAATGGTGTTATAGAGAGGGAAGAAAGAGATGAATGGGAGGATATTGACTGTGGAAAATGACATGGTGATATTTTTATTTAAAATCCTTGGAATACTTTAATGTTGAGGAAATGCATTTTTTAGAGTTCATAATACTTATTGTGCCTAGCATGATTCTAAAAATATTCCTTATATACTGTCAGGCTGTTTAACCATGTGGTAGTGCTTCACAAATCAGCTTTATTGAGTGTAGACTAATACTGAGGCTCAAGAAAGAATAAGATGCAGACCTCATTATATGTTGGTATGTAATGAAAGGTTGGATGGGAAGAGATGTGGTCTGCTGCCTAAATTGGAAACTGTAGCACCAGAACATCTGGGCTAAATTCTCAGTTTCCCTGCTAGACCTAAATATGTGATTCTGTGCAAATCACATTGCATCAATACTCATGCATGATATAATATAGATTTGCTCCTTAAATTATACTGTTATTGGCCATTAATACACTACTTACATTTGGCTGAATTGTTACTTATCTTACTCATGGGAACGTCAATTTTGAGCCATGCTCTCCTGAGGAAAAAAAGAGAAATAAATAATGCTACATTTGGTGAGGTGGGCACTGGGGAAGATTGGGGTGGGAGAATGCCAGGCACAAGTTTGAGTATAAGCCATGAAATAATAGGATTAGGACAACAACATCATGAAAATGTGGATAAACATAATTGAAGATATAAAGGTAATCAAATCATAGAAATTAAAACCCTGAAATGTGGCCAGCTGTCAGCAGATTGCTTAATCTGTGGCTATGCAAAGCGGTATAGACGGCAGCGTATGCAGCATGCCACACTCCATGCACTCTGCCCCACTGCTTGCTGCACATCACAGAACTGCAGCTTTACTGCCACCTCTATTATTCATGGTGCTATGCCACAGACTCTGGCTGCTCAATCATGCTGCTGGCTGGGTTCTTAAGCCTGGGCATGTGGGTTGCGCTCTGCTGTGCTCATTCCCATTTGGTACGTGTCTTTGGGTCCGTAGGTGGAGGCCCACGCACTATGAAGAGGACGACAGGAGCCTAGGTTGACAAGCGGTCCTTGAGACAGATGTGCGCATATACATTGGGGAGCATGGAGCTGTGTCCCTAATTTGAAGGTGAAAAAAAATGTACTTACATTGCAGGGCTTAGTGGAGGCAGACATGAAGAGGTGTCGCAGGCAGGGTGGGGATCAGGCAGCATGAATGAAGCTGACAGACAAGCAGGCACAGACAAATGTAGCAGTACCAGTAATCAGACAGCAACAATGAGTCATTGAAGCAGGTAGTAGTCAGGGCAGCAGACAGCACCAAAGTGACAGACAATCATAGATATTAATAGCGTGGCAGGGGTAATAGCTTTTTAGACAACGATTTTGGCCTGAAATCGGCTTTTATGTGCCCTTAAACCTCAGTAAGCTACTTTGCTGCTCCAAGGCCTTTAATTTGGTCTTCAGGGTCCATAATGGCATCAATGGCCCTTGCACTTAGTTTATAAGGCTCAATTGTGTGCATTAGCCAATCAGGTTTCACCAAACCCAGGCTAAATTTCACGATCCAAGTGCGGGTTCGGAGTAAGCTGGGAGCTGCAAGCTCCTGCTGGCCATCTTCTCCTATCTCCATGCCGCATCCCTTGCCTCTCAGTCCCCCAACCATCACCATCACCTTCCCCTGCCACTCCCCCACTTGGCTCTTGCTGTTGCAGAGCCACCACGCCATGCCTTGCCTCATCACCATTTCATCCTGGAATTACTGGAAATAGCCCTGACCAAGAACTTCTTTATGTTTTACGAAACTTTCTATCTTCAAGTTTCCGGGACCGCTATGGGGGCAGCTTTCGCCCCAAGCCTTGCCATAATCTTTATGGCAGAATTTGAAGCAATCCATGTCCTCACTCAGCAGAAAACTATAAACACAAGGGTGTGCCTGAACATACAAAGTCAAAAAATATCATTTGTGGAGCTAACAGTATTATTCTCCTGGTAGCCTAAACAATAGATTAAATCAAATTCAAAATGTACTGGTCTGTCACCAGTCAAAGTAACCTTTATGAGAAAAAAAGGGGGAAAAGTACATTGGCATAAAAAAATTATAAACTTGCTTTAATTGTTAGTTTGTAACAAGACAATGTGTCAATTTAATAAGTACATACAACATGAAAAACATACAAAAACAATGCAATTTACAAAGAGAAAAAAACAGGACTATTTAGTCCATACAATCAATGCGAGCAGAATTTATGCAAAGGTTCACAGAAGTAGGGGTACAACCCCACTAGGAAATAAACATGGGAACCCAATATATGGGAACTGACAAAAAATGATTTGGTGTTAGCAAAACAGTGAATACATTTTAAATCATAAGAGTTTTCTGAGATAGCTAATAAAACTTAAACTATCCCTAGCTGACCCTTACTTGTCTAAAGGCTCAGATTAAACAATTTCGTGAAAATGGCACAGTACATGCGCCAACCAGAGCCTGATTATGGCTACAACAAAAAAAAAAAATATATATATATATATATATATCATACAGAATATTGTTTGTTAAGCCTAATTTTGGCTAACCATGTAAACAATGTCGCACAGTGCTGTGTGTTAAGCCAGATTTTGGCTGAAAAAAATTTCGACATATACAATGTCACCCAAACAGTCATTTATCTGCTGTGTTGTCACAGGCTGAAAGGGGGTGTACTACGCCTACCGCTATAAAGCGTGTATGTCCATGATGCCAAACCGCAGGAGAATGTAGTTCCTGCGACCATTACATAGGACTAGTTGGCGTTTCGGTGGTATATTGATGGGTAGCAACCACCTTCCTCAGGTACTGGGATCTTCACATTCAGCCTTAATACAGACAGCCTTAATGTAGGGGGTCCTCCTGAAAAGGTAGTAACAGGGGACATTTTGTGAACTCAAAAGGTTTAACTTTAAATGGGAAGAGAACTAGAGAATATACCAATATATGGTGAAGGCATCAGGCCTCAGTGCCCCAGAGCCAAGTTGGCAGTACCCCCAGACAGAAAACTTGAAGGTTACCAGAAAGGCGCCCTTAAAGTGTAAAGAGCGTGCCCAAAAACTAAGTCACCTTGTGAGAAAAATAAGTGAAAGATGTGATCATATAGTGAAAAATGTGTGTGATAGAATACAAAAAATGCTGTGCAAAAGAAAGGCACATAAATCAAAACATGGCGGAACGTACCTCAGAGGGCACATCATGTGCTCACCATGCAAGATGTCGTGCATTCAGCACATTATTTGGGTTTAGCAATTAGAAAACAAACTGAATCTGGAATTTTCACCTAAAGTGAAAGAGGGGGAGAACAAAGACATAAAAGTGGCGATAGTTTATGTGCAGCAGTAATTTAATACAGCTGGTGTGCAGGTATGGTAAAGGTAACAAAAACTCACCATATGAATATGTGGATGCCCATGGAGCGCTTCGTATTTTGCGCAGGACACGAAAACTCCTAGCCTGGGGCTGGTGGTATCAGGCTATGGGTTGATGAGTATGGCAGTGCTGCATAATAGTAAAAAATGACAAGCCCAACATGTGAGTTAGGCAGTGTAAATAAAACGCCCAGCGCGTGGGTCAGTCATGGCTTAGTGAGAAAAGTAAGTAAAGTGGAACTTACTGTTGACTTCTACCACGTAGAAGCAGCAGATCGCTTGCTTCTAAAGAAAGCTGCGGCTTGCTTCTGGAAAATGCTGCGTGTAACCGCTATTCTTCACAGTGAAGAAAAGGCAGCCAGTGGGGTGTAGTAGCACTCAACTGGAAGGCATGTAACACTGAATGGAAAAGGTAGACAAAGAAAGAGGACTGGGACCAACAAAGTGAATTGGTAACACTGAATGAAAAAGGCAGACAAAGAAAGGGGACTTGGACTAACAAAGTGAATGGAAAGCAAAATGGAGCCCTTCCATGAATGACCGGACACAAACAAGGGACTAACACTAACATTGCAGGCTTGCTGAGACGTTAGTGAAGCCAGGCATTATTTACTATATGCAAAGGGTACTAATCCTATGAATGAATGACCGGACATAGACAGGGGACTAACACTAACATTGCAGGCTTGCTGAAACTTTAGTGAAGCCAGGCATTATGTGCTATATGCAAAGGGTACTAATCCTAGGGAAAAAAAAACATTACAAAGCGAAAAGGGGCAGCACACCCCAAAGCATATGGAGTGTTAATTCTACCAAATTCGAAACTGCATGAAAGAAAATTGAAAACCAACCAATAATAAACATTGGTAAAAAGAAACATATAGAAATGCATAAATGCAAAAATTATGAAAAAATTGTAAAAAAGTTTTTTTGAAGAGGACTAGTTAAAAAATTAATTAAATAAATATTGCCTTAGTGCCAAAGCAGAGATAGCTCATTAAGACCATTGGAAATGGTGTCCAATTGGAAAATCCAACGAGCCTCCTTTGTGGACAGAGTTTGAGAGGGGTTGGAAGAGTTTTTGACAACATCAATCACGCACCAGCGCAGATCCTCTGTAGAGTGGCCGTATTCCATGTAATGGCTCACTAGTGGTGAGTTAATTGACTTACATCAAATCCTGGAGCGGTGCTCCGTGATTCTAGTGTGTACTGGCCGTGTAGTTTTTCCAATATATTTAAGCCCACACGGGCATTCAATGCAATAGATAGCCCAGGCAGTCTTGCAATTTGAATAGTGTCTCAGTTCCCAAAGTTTGCAAAGGGGTAGATCAGTAGAAGCACTCCCTGGTATTCTAAAATTAGAGATTGATTTATTCAATAATGTGTAGAAGTATACATATTTTTTTGAGGTGCGGGGGAGGAAACGTGAACCTGGCACAGGATCACAATAACGATATAAGTAGAAACAAAAGACGAGGATCCAAAATTAGGAACCCTCCCGTCCCCTGCACTCTATCATAAGTCCATCAATTGATGGTTCAGCAATTTTAAATGCATTTGTTGTAGTTAATTAATAATATTCTGATCAAGTTAGTAGTAAGACTGAACACTCAGTGATTTTGTAAAAAAACCCAAAAACAGGGGGAGGTTTTTAATTAATGTCACAGTAAATTCACCTTACAGATTTGAAGTGAAAAAGCCAAAATGACTGTCTACAAAAAAACATGAAAACAGTAAACAATGATAGTCCATTTATACAATTCGTGGCTGACGCGTTTCGGGATATTCATCCCTTCTTCTTGAGCCTATTGGGTTTGGACTGCAAAACCTAAACAGACATGAAAAACAACATTTAAACAAACATAATATACGCATGTAAAGTGCTAAACATAGTGGTCCTTATTGAACCCACATCGAATTCACATATATAGGTATATCCTAACTGGAGTAGTTCAAATTTAACTATCTGAGGTATTCATAAACGTTACTCCCCAATAAGGGGTACCCACTGTGGCCAGTGCACCAGGAACAAATCCATGTTCTATATCAGGAAATAATCAAAGGAATAGAGGTGATTACCCATCTGTGAGAAACATCTCCAAGGAGTGTGTGCCAAAAAAGTAGAGTTGCGGCATACCTTAAGTATAGTGGAGGTGAGGCGTAAGAAAACCCTCAAAGTTTGGTGAACTCGTGTTTCTCAGTTCTACCCGCCAGGCGGTGGAGAAAACCCTCGTCTCAGGCGTGCAAGATGCCTATACAAGAGACATAAATAAAGCGGTTCTAAGAGTTTGGATATTCATTACACATGTAATTGGTCAAAAACAATTATTATATTTAAAGTTTGTTCACAGAAAACGCTAACAACAAAGAAATAAAGGGACAACAGTCCCTTATGAATAGAGATGAGCAGAAATGAATTAGGTCCATAAGTGCATAACGGGCGTGAAAAAACAATGGAAGCATATGTAGAGCTCTCGCTTACCTTACAATCTGGAAGTTAAAACGGGAGTTACACGTGCGGATGCACTGCTTGCCCGGAAATATTCATATGTCCCAAAATATCCTCGGGAACCAAAATCTAAAGTGCTCGGCTGTAAACATGAAAGAAGCAAACAATTCAGAATGCTCCCCAGTGGAAAGAGGGGATCTAATGGATCGTAGTTTGAAATAGGTAAGGCGCCATTGATATCCTGTTGTATTTACCTCTGCCAAGTAGTTTCAATGAAGCTATACGATCGCGTGTGAAAGCAGTTCAGTTCCCAAAGTTTGCCATGCACCAGGACTGTTTTTGTCTTCATCGCAAATTTACAAATAGAGCAGGACCCGCAGGGAAAGTTACCCGTCAGTGGGCGAAGGTCCCAACTGGTCGTAGTGGATCTAGAAGATTTTAGTGAAGAGGAGGCATGGACTAGTTGGTCCTTGAGATTCTTTTGTCTCTTCATGGCGAAGATCGGCAATGGTTCAGCAGGTAAAGCTAATTGTGCCACTGACCAATGCTTCTTAATTGCTTTTTTGATGAGAAAGGAATGGGGACTATAGGTAAGGGCACATACTAGTTTGTCCTGTGGCTCCACATTTTTAGGTAGTAGCAGGGTGTCCCGAGGGGTGAATCTTGCTCGTTTATTGGAATTGGTAATCAATTTTTTGGGGTACCCTCGCTGGCGGAACTTAGTGGTCAGGTTAGTAGCATGTTGGACATAATCTGCTATGGATGTACAGTTCCGTCTAATGCGTAGAAACTGGGAATAGGGTAAATTTTCTTCCAGAGTGCGTGGGTGGTAACTGTCGTAATGCAGTAATGTATTACGATCTGTGGGCTTGGTAAAAAGAGAACAGACCAGTTGGTTGGCCTTATGTTGAATGAGTAAATCAAGAAAATGGATTTCGATATTGCTCATATCATGTGTAAATTTAATCGTCCAGTGGCAAGAGTTCAACCAGAGAAGAAAGGAGTCAAGTTCCTGGGAGGTGCCGTGCCAGATGAAGATTATGTCGTCTATATAGCGCCTCCAGCTCTCGATATATTGGCGATATTGGTTAATGTCAGAAAAAATGAATTTGGACTCAAAATCAGCCATAAAAATGATGGCAAGGCTGGGGGCGATGGCCGCACCCATTGCAGTGCCTTGGGTTTGCTGATAAAATTGATTTTGATATACAAAGTAGTTCTTGGTAAGTGCCAGGGAGAGTAATTCCATGAGAAATTCAGTGGGAGCTTTGAAACCTGATGCAGAATGGGTCAGATTGTTTCTGATACAGTCCATAGCCTCATCCTGTGGGATGTTAGTATACAATGCCGTGATATCTAGTGTGACGAGAAGGCTGGTAGCTGGGTCAATGGTCTTGCCTTCAAACAGAGAAATTACTGCAGTACTATCTCTTAGATGTGTCTCTGTTTGTTGGCTAATGGGTTGTAAATATTTGTCAATGAATTGGCAGACTGGTTCCAAAACGGTACCACAGCCTGCTAATATAGGCCGCCCCGGTGGTTTAGCCAAGTCTTTATGGATTTTAGGAATGGCATAAAATTTAGGAGTGGAACAGTCGGGTTTGTTAAGAAATTGTGCTTCTTTTGGAGTGATCCAGGAGTGTAGTAAGGCATAATCTGTGATTTCTGAAATCATCTTCTGGATGTCTTTAATTGGATCCTTGCGGAGGGGGCGGTAACTGCCTGGTACACTGAGAAGGTCTTGTACCATAGTATGGTATTGAGACTGATTTAGTATTACTATGCCCCCACCCTTATCCGCAGGTTTGATGACAATTTTTGAGTTACTGGTGAGGGATTTTAAGGCTAGTCTCTCTGCTTGTGTTAGATTGTAGCGAACAGTCCTATGCTGCTTTTGTAGCTGGTTAAGGTCTCTTAGAATACATTTCTCAAATGTAAGGAGTTCAGCTGGCATAGTGCTGTCTTCCGGGATGAATGTAGAGGGTGGGTGTAACCCTGTTTCACTTTCATCCGATGCACCCTGGTTATCTGAAAAAAAGATCTTGAGTCTAACTGACCTAAAGAATCTTTTGATCTCGGAGTGCACACTGAACCAATCAGTAGGATGTGTTGGAATAAATGAAAGACCTTTGGAGAGAACTTGAAGTTCCATTGCTGTAAGCGGTACTTGTGATAAGTTAAATACTGGTAAGTTTACTCGTTCGTTGCTGGTCGATTGCTCCTCCTGCGGAAGCGTGGCCGTCTCTGGGTTCGTCCCCATGGTTGAAATTGGGGAGGGAACCAACCTGGGCCGGGGCCTCGTGATGGACCTGCCCCTAAAAAAGGTTGAGGGGGTCCTTGAAAAGGGTTATAGAAGTGACGATAATAGAAGTCACTATCCGACCCTGATGAACTACTGCTACCCGAGAACGTTACTCGGCGTCTTTGCTGTGCACCCCCTGCTTGGTTCCTTTGGTTTGCAGTGATAGATGTGTAGTTAGAGTCAAGATATGGATATATCACCTCAGTTTTAAATTCTGCAATGTCTTTAGCCAATTTCTTTGTTTTCTTTGCCAAGGTAGTGTCTTTAAACTCCTGGAAGGTTTTATTAATTTCTGCTAGTTTGTCCTTAGCATTTGTGATTGAGGGATCATTAATAAACAGTTGTTCCGCTGTATCTAATTCCTGCTGGACAATAACACCTAATCTTTGGGCTGTTGAAATAGTTAGCACCATTAGATCCCGGCTACATTTTGTCGCAATATAGCTGAAGTTATTCTTGTATTCTTGGTCATCTAAAAATACACACGGTTCATTTCGGACAATGAGTCCGGCCGGAATGGTATTCTTTTTAAGGTACTCCTTAAGAAAATGACCATGGAGCGTGGTACAGAAATTTTTCTTTTTTAATTTAAGTAAGTCATTAGCAATGTTTGGGCTAGTGCCTGTCTCATCTAAGCCCGTAGGGTCAAAAAGTGAGGGGCCACGAAGTATGTCTCTATGTCTCTAATCTGATCATCATCATAGCTCAAGGTTAAGTTGTCGGCCATACTAGGCCGGCCTGTTATTATGATGATAGGAAACTATACAAGAGAAGAGTATTAATGACAGTTTAACAGAAACACGGGGGGAAGAAGAAAAACCTACTTGGGTTGGGGAGCAGAATACTCAGATGCCAATAACAGTGGTGATCCCTTAGCTACTTGGGATCAAATTAAGGTAAAAAGCAAATTATGACCCTCTATACGCAGTCCTGGCTGCAAATACCCCAAGCCTTGCCATAATCTTTATGGCAGAATTTGAAGCAATCCATGTCCTCACTCAGCAGAACCCATTCTTTAACAACATTAATCGATGGTACAGATACATCGATGACATTATTTTTGTTTGGAGGGGTACAGCCAACACGCTTATGGTCTTTCATGAATGGATCAATGCCAGATCCACTGACCTTCAATTTACCATCACCAGCAGTGTGACAACTATTAACTTCCTGGACCTCACAATCAAAGTGGAGGAGGGTAAACTTACTTGCACCCTCTTTAGAAAGGAAACCGACAGGAATTCCCTTCTTCACTACCGGAGCAATCATCCACAAAGTCTCAAGACTAATCTCCCATTCGGACAGTTTCTCAGGCTCAGACGCAACTGCTCTGACATTCGTCAATACCAATATCATGCAGAAATTCTGGAATCCAAACTTACAGCATGAGGGTACCCAAAGAAATTACTCAGAAACACCAGAAAAAGAGTTTGCTGTATCCCCCGCGAAACATTGCTTGAGCCCAAAGTTAGAGACACAGAGAACACCAGAATTACCTGTGTGACTACATTTGGACCCAACACCAATAGGATCAAGAGCATTTTCAAGCAATTCTGGCCATTGATCCACCAAGTCTTACCTGGAGAACCTCCACCACGCATGGCCCTTAAACGCTCTAAAAACATCAGTGAATGGCTGACACATGCCAGACTCCCAAAAAAGACTTTTAGAACAGGGCTCTGGAATCTAAGAGAAATCACAGGCCACTACCCATGCGGGACATGCACGGTCTTCCTCTTCACTGACAAAATAAAGACCTTCAAAATCCAAGGCAAGGACTGGATGTTATGCCAGCACACCAACTGCAAAACACCCAATGTCATCTACGCAATCGAATGCCCTTGTGGCCTCCGTTATGTAGGCCAGACCAGCAGACCAATACACAAACGTATTGTGGAACATCGGTCCAGGATCCGATGTCGGACCCTTACAGCACCACTGGTCCCACATTTCCTGGAACTACAGCACAACCAGGACCAGCTCAAATGGTGGGTGCTTGAAAAAATACAGAATTCGGGGAACTTCACCAGTGCCCTGAACTACAAAGAAGCATGGTGGGTTTTCAAGTTATGCTCCATCAAAACAGGCCTTAATGAGGCAGCACCATTGGACAATTGGTACTACTAAGGGGGTGTCTAGGATGCTCTTTATCCTACCCCCCATCTATTTCTTAAAACCCCCCTACGGTGCAACTTGCCTCTAGTTGCATCCCCCACCTCCCCTTACTCCAGTTATTGAGGATTTTGGTTGGAATTTTTTTCACTAATCCAACTGTAACGTAATGCTCCTGTGTTTAGCCAGTCACGAGTCACAAGGTAGCGGTTGCATCACCTTATTATACACTTGTAGCTTTTTATCTGCCCGCCCCCCTTCCCCTTCTGACAGCCTCTAACACACCTGTGCACCAGGGCACTCGTGGACCCTGGTCCGTTTCCCACCAGCAGTTTATTATACTGCCTTATGCCCCTTCCACCAGCCACAGACCTACTGGACAGCACTGGTGACTGACAGTACAGGTCCCACACAGTGTCAGTGTGCAAGCACTCGTAAACACCCAATGCTTGGCACCAAGAGCATGCGCGCTGGTCCCCTCCAGTGGCTGGATGGCTCTTCACTTCACCTTGCAGGGGGCTTCCAGGTTACCTGGACTTAAAGGCCAACCCATCACGATTTACTGCCGCGGCACGCTACTCTAAATTTCTTTCTCTCAGGCAGCCGGGCAGCTTTATCGTAAATTACAAACATGTGCCATCTGCGCATGCGCACAGGAATAGTGTCTCGATGTACGGCCCGGTTGCGCATGCGCACTGGAACAGTGCCTCGGTGCGCGGCCCGGACGCGCAGACTCTGCCCTTATACTCAGCTTTCCTCCGACACCGAGCCCTGTAGCTGTGACTCCGGAGAGCTCCTCTCACTATTAGAGGTAAGACGCCACTTCACAGGAGAGTGCCCCAGCTCTCACTAACCAGGCTGGTAGAACCCTCTTTAACACTCTACAACTGCATATGCCTAGCACAGAGGCACGCACTTTAACAGCATTTATTTTATTTTTTTGCCTTCCCTTACAGAATCCACCTCCTGTCTTTCTCTACAGGGGTACATCTTAAACCTACGGCCCCACAACTTATCTGTGCTGGGTCTACACTCCTGCAGCCCTCTACCTGCCTAGGGCTCCGGATGGGCATTAACTGACTCTGGCCACCACTATTGTTAACTACTGGAGGTCGTTTAGAAAACTTCACCTAACCACCAGGTCGGAACTTTGCCTACCCTTCTGCTTCTTTTTCATGTTTGTACTATTAAGGACTGCACCAGCTCTGACATACACACTGGTGTTTTTCAGATACAAGGTGGGGCTCTGCCTTTCAACCCCACCCAGGGGCTGCACCTCCTGCCGCCTTCCAGTTGCTGATTGACCGCAGCTTTACAAAACGGAATTGCTGCTATTCCTTTCCGCCCTTCTCTTCTTCTCCCCTCCCCGGACCCAAGCTTCAGGTTGTCTTGTTTTTGTTGTTGTTTTTAAGGAGAGGTTTTCTCTCTTTTAGCTATACAGGTCCCCCATCTGTATATAGCACACTATTATCACTTGTAGGTACAGGTTATTCCGTGAGTTTCTAACATCCACCCCCTTTTTGTGTTTACCACCTATAGGGAGATACAATCCTCTTTTGGCCCAGATGAAGGCACCCACCCTGGAAGCTGAAACGTCCTAGGGTCCAGTACCACTACTATTGACCCAACATACACCTCTGGGGATCTTTTGTTTCCTGACGTAGACCGACTGAGGATTGGTCACTCATAGATCGAAAAATTAGTGTACAACTGTATAGGACTCATAATTGACATCGCAAGGATAATTGCTCCTGACCTATATGAAAATGTACACTATCTACTAACACTCACCAGTCTGTCCTGCTTTGCTCTTGTTGCAGCATTCCCCGAACGGGGTAATATTATTTTTTTACTTTCATTTTTTTTGTAATTGATTCAAATGTATCTTTTATCATTGATGCCTCTGCTGCTTTTGGTAAAGAATTTTGCCACTCAAATGATGATGTCATGCAGAGATTTTGTCAAAAGTTTATTATCATAATTTAGTTATTGCTTTGCTTTCTAGTTACTTTATTCCTTTGCTTACAGAACAGGTCTGAGACCTATGCTCTAGTACTGCGTGTACCTTTTGCTTTTCCATTTTATCAGGACACTGTATTTTGGTTTTTGCTGTTTGGATAAAGAAAGCGGTGTGCAATAATAATAAAAACTGCACCTCAAAAAAAGTGGTTTCTCTTAATAACATAGAGCACACTCATGCAATACAATTTACATTGTCTTGTCCACCCCCCAGGGGGCTCTAGATTACATCACTAGGATGAATCATTGGTGTATTGTTGCATACACCACCAATTTCAATATAATTAACTACATACAAAAGTTATAGTATGTCTCAACTTTGCTAGGCGGCTACCCCTCTCTGTGACGTACTGCTTACCTCAGCCTTCGGTTCCGCCATTATGGGCTGCCCCTCTAGTTTACCTTGCCTCATCCCCTGCACTGGCCGCCATGGAAATGGAAGTGGGGCTCTGCTCAGAGCCCCGCCCTCCATATCCAGGGTGGCCATGTAAGGTGAGAATACGTTTCTCAGAAACTATGGGTCCCGTTATGATTGACAAATATATTACTTTTAGCATCAGGCTTTCCTCGATGTGTATTAGCAATAAACACAGGTTTTTAGGGCCGAACTGGGTGGTAATGACCTGAGTCCTTCGTTGAACTCGGGCCCGACACTTTAGCACCTGGCTCAGCCCGCAGAACAGGTGGGTGTCGCTCTAATGCAACACTGAATGGCTGCCATTTCCATAGCAGAGAATAAGGAGGCAATGAGCAATCATGGGTGCTGTAAGTCTACTGTCCCAACATTCCATTGCCCATCCTCTGTTCGTCATTGTTTTAAACTAAACATTCTGCCCTCCTTGGATGGAATGGTAAATTAGCAATACCCCCCCCCCCCTCCTACCGGCCATTATCGAGTGGTAACGTCCCTTGACCCTCATTACCCGCGGTTGGCTTCAGTCTCTTCTCTTGGTCCAAGGACTGATACCACCTGGGAGTGGTCCTGAGAATGTTGCATTACTGTATGAGCAATAGCTCGGTTTAAAAGTATGTAACATTGTGAACGTT
The DNA here is from genome assembly GCF_040938575.1 of Ambystoma mexicanum. Lineage (NCBI taxonomy): Eukaryota > Metazoa > Chordata > Amphibia > Caudata > Ambystomatidae > Ambystoma > Ambystoma mexicanum. The sequence goes on along the minus strand of NC_090931.1, from coordinate 862,328,419 downwards.
CCCAACTTTTTGTGCTCTGCTTTTTAGTGGAATGCATCGCATTGCATGTTGGGGAAATATCAGAAACCCTTCTTCCCCGAAAGGAGGGACATGACTAACAGCTTGGAGGCTGAACTTTCGGGGTCAAGTGAACTCCTGCACGTCAGATGGGCAGACCTAGCATGACTCTTTTCTCCTGTGGCGAAATGTCAATTTCTGCAGCGGCTGCACAGTAGGGGTCTGTTACTGGATGCTAAGGTTTGTTTTCATAGTTCTACTTTTTAAAGTTGCTGACTGCTTATGACTCATGTGTGACCCCTTTGTCCTCAGTGGAAATAGCCAGAGGCCAGAGGCGGTGCCTGCTTCATGCGGGTGGCAAGCCTCTCCTTCTGAGATAACCTGACCTTTTCTGCTTCTTCAATTCCAAATTAATTGCCAGCACTTTTGGGTGATGTACCAAGGCTAATCCTGCTGTGAGACAAACCCGGAGCTTGTTTATTGTTCTTCTTTGTGACCAGCAAGCTCTTTTTATGAAGAACCAGTGTATCATTCTAGTTAAGCTCAGGGACGCCATTTCACCAAAATGCCAGGGGTAGCGGAAGTGACATCACACAACCCTTAATGACATCACAGGAAGGGATGTCATTTGACCCCACCCCGAAGTGATATGACGGGAAGCGATGGAACACGTCCTTTAACCCCTTGACAAAACAGGAAGTTGCATCGCATAGCATTGTTCATAAGTACACTACGAAAAATAAGTTTACAATATCCCTATAATGTGATATACATTTTATACATGAATGGAACACCATATGTATCGTTAATATCAGTGTGTATAGGCCCATATTACCAAATTACTGTGAATGCAAACAAACGTCCATGGCCAAATGATAATGATGTGTTATTACTGTAGCTGGTCAAGTGGCACAGCGAGTAGAGCGCTCCTTTGACATCCCTGCAGAGCCTGCTAACGCAGGTTCGAATCCTGGAAGGGCCAAACTCAGCCTTTCATCCTTTTGAGGTCGATAAATGAGCACCACACACCGTGTTTAATAATAAGCAGGGTTCGTAGCACTATATAAGTGCCAAATTAATATTATTATATAGGATTTACGCTTAAGCGCTTTATATAGAACAAATATACATACAATATCACCCAACCTGTGTTGGTACTCATTTACCGACTTCAGAAGAACGAAACGCTGAGTTGAGGTGTTTAAGAAAAGACTAAATCAAATGACTCACACCCTGAAGTGTGCATGAAATAAACCTTTAATGAGTTTAGCAATTATTGTATAGAATTCCAGAAAGACACATTATTTGTTATTCCTATTCTTTTTTTATTTTGGGTCACTGCTGAAGTGTTAAGCTTGTGCAACCCCTGTTCTTTTTAAGAGGCCTGGACAAGAAAGCCCTCCACTCCAGAAGCAAAGAGCCACATGGCACTGGGAACAGCCCTGGAGCTTGCATTAAAAAAGAACCTTAAAAAAAAAAACATTTCTTTTTGGGGGTAGCAAGGGAGACTTCAGGGATTACAGTTGCGACCCCTAGCTACCCCTAAATGACGTCCATGGTTAAGCTCTGACAAGCCATTACAGTTCTGAATAACTTTGAGGAAAGGCAATTTCTCCTACCCAGGAAGGGAATGCCTAAATTAATTAGCGGCATTTGCATTACTCCTAGTGGCATTTACAAAAAATGTTTGGGAGCCCCTCTACGGAGAATTAACATAGCCAGATACCCTGTTCTATTGATTAGTTCCCACTCAGAAGGGCCTACAACCATGCTTCAGCTCACTGTACCTTTCACAGAGGAGACATTTCCATTTGGATATCAATCTGGTCCCACCCACTTAGGCAGTCCAGCACAAAAATGCTAGGCAATTCTCCTCTGGACAAGAGTACTAACAGCAACCGCAGGCACATGTTTCTAATCAGGCCTCATCAGTGAGATAAAGCTGTGTGACCCCCCTTCTTCGTTACAGTCCTTGCTTCATGAGTTCTCCTGCAATCACCTTCCTCCTTCACCTATAAATAGATCTCACCGGTGCCTCACTTCCTGTTTGTAACCAAAATGCATGCAATCGAAGCTAAGTTGGCTCAGGCAGCAGTGGACCACCATAAAGACCATGAGAAGGAAGAGTAGGACTAGGAGTAATGGAAATTGTGGGAGGGTAATTTAGGCATTGCCCTACCATCTCTCTTCCTCGTCCTTACTAGATGAGGTGTACCCTAGTTCAGCTTCCGTAAAAGAAGGAGGTAATACACATAAATACTGCAACACCCAAGTATCTTTTCGTACAGACAAATGGACCATAACAGACAAGGCCAATTACTTGGATACAGCTGGCAGTACTCAAGCAACAACATAGCTCTCAGTGGTATCTAATACATGAACAGATAATGCAGTAGAAATGTATGAGGAGAAGCCAATTAAGCATCTCTGCACATATCTGCAAGAGTGAGTCCGTGAGCCTCCTGCCAGTAAGCTGCCATGCCCCAGGTCAAGTGATGCGGAATACCCTGAGCTTGAAGGGTCTGAGTCATAGTGCAGAGGGCAACGGCTGATCTAATTCATTGGCTACATACAATAATGGCAGAGACTTTACACCTCTGACCAGAGAGACCAAAGGTCACAAGCAGTGTGGTTGACTTCCTCCAACAAATGAGCAAGGCTCTACTTGCATCCGATCAATGCGATCATTTCTTTGAGGGCGAGTGGGTGCAAAATATAGCAAAATCGCTTCCTGAAAATGGGGAAAGGAAGGCAAATATTAGTTTTGAAGGCCTGATCTGACTACACAATAATGGCATCGGGCACAAACAAAAAGGGCTCTCTAATAGGTTCTGTGTGAATAGACCTCATTTTAAAGGTTTCAAGAGAAAAAGACCGATTTACAATGCCAAATTTTCTTTTCATCATAAAAACAGCATTGTAAGGTCTTTTTCGCTTGACCCCTTTAAAATGTGTTTTAAATATGTATATATTTGTCTGGTTTCACCCCTTATCCCCCCTTGTTCCTCCCTGCCCACTCCACCCCTACTGCCACCCTCTCCCGTGAGATTTCAGCCCAAGAACCCCTTCTCCCCCACCCCCTACCCAAACCAAAACACATACGTACACACACCAACTCACACTTAACTGTTCTCCTCGTCCTGCACTTCCGAGTCCCGGCGTGCCTGTCAGCCCCTGCACGCACTCGTGTGCAGCAGGGGTGTAACAGTTCGATTTCCAAAGACTGCTCCATGCGGTCACAGAGCTGTCTTTCTAAATCGATCTTTTAATGAAAATATCTTTTTAAAAGGATCTTTTCACTTAGAACTCTCTAAACATGCGGGCCCAGAGTTACCCTATCCTTGCCAACGCGATTGTCACCAAAAATGCAGTTTTGAAAGTGATAAACTTAATATATGCGGTTTCCGACGGTTCAAAGGGTGGAATCTGAAACCTGCGAAGGACCAGGGGAAGGTCCCAAATAGGCATTGAGGCTCCAAAAGAGTGCAATGGTGGGAACACCTCTTTTAAAGTCTAGCAATTACTGAGAAGCCTCCGAAACATTACCCCATGCAGAACTGACAGCAGCCCATTGACTTCTAACAGTGAACTCTGAAAGCCCGACGTGGAAGCCATCCTGCAGGGACTGCGTAACTTGAGGAAAGGAGCCATCCCCAGCATTGCAATAGAAAGGGAAGCCACCTCTTCATGCTTGGAATACGAATCTAGGGTAGATGTTCTTCAAGACGCCTCAACCAATAATCCTAAATCCTTAGAGCAGAGGTCTGCAAACTGTTGTTTTCCAGATGTTTTTGACTACTTTTCCCATGATCCCTTACCATTTACGATACTGGGTGTGGCTGGTAGTAGTTGTAGTTCAAAACATCTGGCGAGCCAAAGGTTGCAGATCCCTGCCTTAGAGAGACCCTGTTCCTGAAGACCTGGCCTTTCACCTCCTTACCACTATCTGAGGTGTGTTCAGATGGGATTCTGCTCTGTGTTCTGGAATGACAGGGCCTAACCAACTTGGAATCACCCTATCTGGGCACAACACCACCTGAAGCAATGGAGGAACCCTGTATGGGCCAGAAGGAGACCGAAATAAAGACTTCATGTCCCTACCTCTGAATAGTGGCAAGGGTGTTGATGGTGTGCGTCTGTATCTGTGTGTATGTTGAGGTCAATGTGTGTAGCGTGGAAGGGTGGGGGCATGTGTAGCGTGGAAGAGAGGGGGCAAGTGTAAATGTGCTTTCTTGGAGGTTGGGGAAGAGTGCTTCTTTCATGGCAGGGGGACTGGTGAGCGAGTCAGTGTGTGTGTGTTTCTGTTCGTGTCTTCCTGTGACTGTTGGGGAGGGAGGTTTGGGACAGAATGCATTTGGCATGAAGGGAGGGTGGGCAACGAGGTTTTCGGGGTAATACCCCCCGATTTAAAGGGTGGAGGATCGGTTTTGGGAAAAGGGGGTTATAGAGGGGATGGAATAGTGATTTGCCCGGGTTACGAAATCAGCCGAAAAAAATCTGTCCTTTTTATATGTGGCCTTCAAAATGCAGAATAATCACATGGAACTGAAAATTCTGAAGCGACATGGGACTTGGGGATTATGACTGTTGGAACTGGAATCAGCCATTCATCCACATATACGACCAGAGAGAGCCCTGCTCCATGAAAGATGAGCAGCAAGCATAGGAGGCAGCTTGCAAACTTCCTGGGGCTGCTCGGACTGTCCAAAAAAGTGCGCGGGGCTCAGGGTCACAGCGCACTTCCAAGCGCACAGGGCGGAAACAGCATGTCGGTGGTGGAGGGGTCTCCACATGGCCTTCAGGGATGCGAATCATCAGGCACCGAAATAGCTCATTAACTGGGAGTGCAGTTGACCAGGTTGCCCTCAGGGGCATTAAGCCTACAGGGTCAAAAAGTGGATGATTGTTTCCTGTGTCATGCACCCCCACAGGGCACTAATCCCAGTTGGGTGAATCATATGTGTGCAATGTAGCAGTGGGGGGAGAAGGCCAAAGGGGGGTGTTATGGCCCACAGTCACTGCAAGTGGATCTACGGGATGCGAATCCCAGAGGGCCAAAATAGTACAGTAGTTAGTGTAAAGACTGGTAGGGGGTGTCTGTACTTCCGCTCTCTATATGGTAGAGGAGAGGCACAGCAGACCCCAGCCAAGATTCTCTATTACGGTAGCAATGGACGAGCAATCAAGGCCTAGCTTCTCAGGAGGTGATGCGGGCTGGTTCTTAAGTACAGTGTAGTCCCCAAACCCTCACAAAGGAATGTCCACACACTGTATTACTGAAAACACAGTCTTTATTTAATTAATATTCAAAGGTATGTACACAATCACAATAACGCACTTTGTACTTGGAAGTCAATAATGATAATGATATACACGTCTAGAGTGGTACCACTAATGTTATCAAATCTCATTAAAGTGCATCAACTGTACGGTTAAAATGTCACACAGATCAATAACGAGTAAACCAGCAATAGAGGTAGGCAGGAACGTAAGATGGTTGAAACAATAGGGAGAATGCTGACCCCTACCACTAGGCACAATTCTGTGTGGAGATCACCCCACCTGGGCAACCTGTAAATAAAGATATATAGCACAAGCCCAGTCCATATATTGTCCGATAGTCTTACTTCTTCCTATTAAGGTTTTACCCCCCCAATGTACCTGGTGGAGTAGAGTTCTCTGACGATGCACCGACCGATCCTTCTTGAATGCCTCCCTTTCAGGCGGGAACCACGGATCGTCGAGAGGTGCCGGGGAACTTGGCGTTCGGTGTCGGGGAATCGACGGCCCTTCTTGAGTGCCCTCCCTTTAAGGCGGGAGTCACGGGTCGTCGAACGTCCGATGGTGAACAGGGTGAACTACGGCAGGGAAGTGGCAGCTTTGTTCCTAGCGGTGCTCGTCGACGACAGAGAGTTGGCGTCCTGCAAGGAAGAGGCGTGCGGGGCACCTCGGTGACGATAGTTCTGGACCGCAAAGAGATGATGAAGAACTGTGGCCCAGCAAGGGCGTCGAGTCGTCGGCGTCTCTGCGGTCTGTAGGTGGCAGGAAACCCACCGGTGGATGCTCCTCGGCGCGTCGACAGTCGGGCCTTCTCCAGCAGGAGATAAGCGGATGCCGATGCAGACGAGAGCGTCCGATGATCAGTTGAAGTTCTTAGGCAAACGGGAGTACGGCGGCTCCGGTCGGCGACAGCAGTCGTCGACAGTGGCGGACAACAGTCCGGGTGCTTCTCCTTGGAGTTCCGCAGCAGTCCCCGTATCGGGTCGGCAGCCTGTCGAAGGTCTGTCTACCAGGGAGCGTTGGCAAAGATCAACTGTGCATGATGATCCCTCGTAGCTCGGGAAGAGGGCGCCTTACCAGGTCCTCTCTGGGTCAGTCCTTGGAGGCACAGCAGCTTTCAGATTGTGAAGGAGAGCAGCAGCCATTCTTCTCGTCCAGCAGGGCTTCAAGGTCAAGCATCGGTTAATTCAGTTACTCGTCGTAGTGGACTTCAGCTTCTGAACACGATTCCTAGCAGTGAGAGGTCCCCAGATATACTGTTGATCTCCCATTAATTCCGCTGGGTCACACTCAAGCATCCAATCACGACTACGGGCATTCATGCAGGCAGGCAGCCAATCAGGCACACGAGGTATTCAGGCCATTCACTTCTCTCCAGACACTCAAAACAAGTTATGTGTATTGGGACAAGTACCGAGCCATTCAACACTCCAAGCTGCATTCATACCGGTTTCGGGCAGGGTTGTCTCAGTCATTGTGTCAACCACCAGATACTAGACACCCACAACACAGAATGCATATTCGTCACACACTCTATTCACCCAGGTCCCACCCACAGGAGGTACCCACAACATACGTCACCGGGAAGGCTCCAGCTAGTCTGACTGGGCCTTCACAACAACACCATATATGGCACTTCCATCCAACAGCCAGTCAGGGGGAAGGGACAGAGTCAGGGCTTCCCAGGACTTTGGGAAAACAAGGTAATGGGTAATAGAAAGCAAGAGGCCACCGGGGCCATCTTGTTTTCCATCAGGAATCAACTGATCCCAATGGCAGGGCCGGGGTATCCCAAAATGGAGGATACTCCGCGCACCTGTCAAATTCAGCATGGAGCTGCCACCAGCCCATACCCTGCTCTGTGGGCCACCCACAGGTGCCCAAAAACATACACTAGGGGCACAGGGTTGTACCCCCACCCATGGGTGCCATAAGGGTATCCCACGGGTCCGTTCACCAAACCAAAAGAAAGAGAGCTGCACCGCCAGGAGTCCCACATGAACTCCTGCGCAGAAAACATGACAGAACACACAATGAAAAGCAGTAAAGGACAAGGATACGGAGGCCCTGTCCCTCCGATGCATTTCCAGCATCACAGTCAGGTGTTGTTTTCTTGATGAAGTCCCCAGGAACCATTTCCTGTCTGTGGATTGGCTACTGTGTTTCCATCTGTCCTCTTCATCTTCAACCATCAACACAAGCATGAAATGAGAGTGCAGGTCTGAGACCAAAAGAGGTGCGCCCGGCTAGGCCCTACCACTTTTCCCCTCCCCAAGGTCCCCCTAACCAGCAGCAGGTGTAGGGGGATTAGTTGCTACCTTTTCTCATGCTTTGTTTCGGCGAGGGGATGCTGGTCAGACAGGCAGCTGCCATGTTTTGCACCATCTTGTGAACTTGTCCTCTGGTGTCCAGGCGGGACCAGGTCCCGAATTTGCTTTCCCAGTTGGTTCCTGGGCACTGGAGCACCTGACTCCCCAACACCCCGGCCACCAAGGCAGCCAACATCTTGATGAACACCTGCAGTGCTGATTTCAAGATAACTATTACGGCTTTATGTACAGTGCACCTACGATATTTCCAAGACTCCTGATGTGTAGGGATATGCAGATAAGTGTCCACATAATGTAATGCTGCTAAAAAATAACTCCTTGGTAGGAGAGAAATAATGCTTTGTGTGGCCTCCATCTTCGGGCCTGTCGAGATGATGATCCAAGTCGGCGGACCAAGCCAAAGCCTCTTGAGACTTACAGCACCTTGATATTAATGAGTGCGCTCGAGAATAGTGCTGGAACAATCACCCTCTTCCATTGTAGAAGATGGGTTTCCTTTCAGGTGCAGTTAGCTCTGGGATGTGGGTTTGGAGCCATGCAATGTTTAGGGGTTGAAGTAAATTCCAGTTGATAATCTTCCCTCGCAATCAACTTCGGACTGGGGCATAAAATTCCCTCGGGCACCAATGAAAAAAGTGGCCCACAGTTGCAAATGGCAAAACATTCCTTTTGTGACAGGCTGTTTGAGCACAGGTGGAGCTAAGGAGGCCAGGGGGGCAGTTGCCACCCTATTGGCTGCTTTGCACCACCAAATTGGGTGGACTGCCACCACCCCAGCTCCTCTTTACCCCCCCCCCCTTGTTGTATCAGTTTACCCCCCCCAATACTGATTTCTAGGGACACTGCTGAGTTTCAGTAGTACCCATGGGAGAGTTGTTTGATAAAATATGATGCAAATTGTGCATTTGAAAGAATATGAATTCAGCCACACTGGTCAAAACTACTAGCCACATAGTGAAGTAGCTCATCAAGCTGGCCCACATTGGCCATAAAAGTGGCCCACTTTGACCAGAAAAACTGGCCTACACTAGTATTTTGCATTTTTGGTTTGCCCCATAGGCCAGCCCGAGCCTGCTTGCAATTCTTCTGGCGCCGTGATCCGGTGCTGTCCTTTCCCACGCCTGATGTAAGTGGAGAAGCTGTGCTCCATCTGCACTATGCAATTATGGCCAGCACTTCTCTTTCTCGCCCCCTGCCCGTATGCTTCTTTACCAGCTTCTGATGCTCACTCCTCGAACGCAGTAGAAAAAGCCTGGACGTCTGTCAGCAGAGATTATGATGCAAATGCGGCATAGGAGTTTGCTCTGAAATAGAGATGGCTACCCTAAAATAGGGTGACCAGACGTCCGGGTTTTCCCGGGACAGTCCGGGGAAATCACCTGACGTCCCGGGGTCCCGGGAGTTTTTTTAGTTTATAAACCCCGTCCGGGGTTTTGATTACAGACCTTTTTGCCGTTTTTTTTTTTGCCGGGCCCCGATTTCGAAATCGGGTCCCAGCGCAACTTTTCCTGTGAGAATGGGCCCCCATTTCCTCCCCCTTCCTCTCCCCAGCGCTCTCCTCCAATGCGAGGAGTGTGCCTGTTAGCACACCCCCTCCATGACCCCCGCAACGGGCCAACGAAATAGAAGTAGGACTAAAGTCGAATGTGTATTTTCTTTAGTCCTACTTCTATTTCCATAGACCTTCCGGGTTTTTTTTTTAGAAAATCTGGTCACCCTACCCTAAAAGCACTGTTTCATCGCTGCATCCACCTCTAGTAGTTTGGACTATTAGGTGGTGATTTAGTTCCCCCTTTAAGTCAAAACTATTGGCATACGAGCAGAGATTGGAGAGAGACAGGATGTGAGGAAGGACACGCGCATCTTGTGGGAGTTGTTTGGACTTTCCCACCTTTTACCAACCAATGGGCATTCCAATCCTGATGGCGATTCCCGCCCATGGCCGACTCCTCTGACAAAAAAACACTTACCTTCCTGTGAGCTCTGCAGTGACGTCATTTCACCAACATGCCAGGGGTAGCTGAAATAACATCACAAGACCCTTGACCCCTGATGACATCACCGCAAGTGATGTCATTTGACCCCACCCTGCAGTGATATCGTTTGAAGCAATGGAACACGACCTTTCACCCGTTGACAAAACAGGAAGTGGCCTCATATAGCATTTTACACTACGAAAAATATGGTTACTATATCACTATAATGTGATGTACATTTCATACAAGAACGGATCGCCATATGTATCGTTAAGATCAGTTGCGACTTCTGGCGAACCCTTAATGATGTCCCTGGACCTCTGAGCTAGCTCTTATGTGCAGTAAGATCACACTGTGTGCTATATAGAGTGTGCCAGTATTATTTGTAAGTAGTCATCTGAGAGTGAATTGCTCACTTGCAGCTGTACACGAGCTAACAGTGTAATAAATATGTCTTAATCAAATGTGAACTCAGTTGCTTGATTTATAAGCAATATGTGTGCCCTCACATCTTTTCCTTGCACCAAAGTCCTATTAAAAACAAGCATTGTCCTTGCCAACAGTTTTGGCTTGTGTAGTAGGTATTTTATATTATATTGTATATTAGGTATTAGGAATTTGCCAAGTATTGCCATCGTATGCCTTGATGATAACATGTACCATCTCTTACTATCTTAAGGTCAGGTGATATCAATATGGAAGGGCCTTGAAAATACCTATCCCATACCAACACAAAGGTCAGAACTGTTGGCATTGCCATTGCTAGTTATATACTGGGTCCCATATTGCAGATTCCTCTGCTGCCAATGATGGCTGACACGTGAGGCTGGACAGTACAGAGTCTACCTGGACCAAGTGTAAACATGTTTCCTCACAACTTACAGGAGGGTGTAAAGAAGACATGAACATGCGATGAACATGAGAAAGGAGGAAAGAGCCATCGCCTCCATTCATGCAGGAGCGCATCCTCCACACCTGAGAGGAAAAGCAACTGCGTATTTGCAGAAGGTCTTCATTTTCTGAGGGAGGAGGAATGATTTTACGTTTTAGAATCCCGTCAGATGAGGTTCACCTGATTCGTAAAGGATGGGTCAAGGGAGAGGGATGAAAGGTAATGCTTGCCTTGCCCTCCCCCCGAAATGAAGCCCAGCTTTGGTTCATTCCCAATCCCTATTGCACATTGTGATGAAATGACTACACCTCTGCAGGAGCGCAGGGGTGAGTAGTGGATAAAACTGCTACTCTGACCGTCACTACTACTGACCCAGCAGCGATCCCAAACATAAAGCTGAGACAGGCACAGCACGACAGGTATACCTCTTTCGCCTCTTGTGGTACTGTGGACCGCTTGCGAACTGTACTCTTCAGGTGGGGTCTGAGCTAGCAAAGAAGCATCCACACACCAACAGTACTGTGGTCCCAAAAAATAAATACAATTCCAGTGAAGGTTCTATAAAAAATAGGAGTTTTTAATTGAAGTAATAATACACACAACTAATAAAAACACTAGTAATCCGCCCATGTAATCAAAGACAGAGATGGCCTCAGAAAGCCACAAAGATCACAGATTCCTCTTCTTCTTCTCTCTCTCTCTCTCTCTCTCTCTCTTTCTCTCTCTATCTGTGCCTCTTTCATTCTCCTCTCCATTCTTTCCCTTCCCCAGCTCCTTCTATCTGCTCCACTCTACTTCTCCTCTCCATCATTTCTGCCCCTTGCTCTACCCGCACCTCTCTCTTTGCCCCTCTCTTTCTATCTCTACCTGCATCCCTATCCTCTCACCTCTCTCCCTCAATAACCCTTGTCTACTCCTCTGTCTTCTGATCTTACACACTTTATCCATCTGTCTCTCCCAAAATGCCCCCTTTCTTCTCTACGCCCTCCTCACTACTACTCCTACTACCCCCACTCTCCTGTTACGCACCTGCTGTCACTTATTCTCACTCTTACACTTTCTCTAAATGTGCATACACTTTTACCCCCTCTCTATCTATCAACTTTCTTTCACTCACCTTTTTACACTCCCTTACTACACTACACATAACTGGTACCACTCGCCACTCGCGCCAACACACAGTACGTTAACTGCACTCCCTCAGAAAACTGCAAAGTCTCCTCAGCACTTCACTCCACTGTTCGCCCTCTGCTTGGTCTTTTGATCCACCACTTCTCCACCTGACCTCACCCAAACACCTTCCAATCTCCTCTATGCTGGCTGGGCTTCCAAAGCCCAGACTTCCTCCTTCCAGCACTCCTCCCAGCTCCCATTGGGCTCCCTGGTCAAATGCTCTCATTGGTCAATTTCTGGCTAAGATATACTTGCAGGGCTCCAAAACTACTGCACACTGTGCCTCCTTTTTAATCTCCATTATCTCCACCGGTCCTGGTGCCTTGACTGCGATCTCATCCATCATGATTCTTGGCTAAATTGTGGCTGCCTTCGATCCCTCCTGGTTGACTCCTGGTTGACTCCGGACAGTCTCCATTTGGCTCTTGTGGTCCTGGCGGGGTTGTGGCTGCTCGCTACCATCTTGATTCCCCTCGTCTCCCGGGGCCCTCCTCGTCCGTGTGTGGACACTGCTGCTTACACCCACCGGTGTTGCCCTGACTCCTCCAGCACCCCGTTGACCCATGGTGTGGTCTTCCTGGCGGCTGATTTCTATCCTGTGCCTGCCTCGGTCCCCAGGGTCGTGTCTACCCGAGAGTCCACCATCTTGGCTTCGGCCGTCATCGGCCTTCGTCTGCCGACATCAACCTTGCTCCTCTGTTCGGTGGTGGGCTCTTCCTGGCCCTTGAGCTCTGTCCTGTTGCCTGCCTTACTGTGGAGTCGGATCTACTCGGGAAGCCGCCGTCTCGATTCCGCCCCACTGCCAGTGGTCCTCGCTCACTCTGGTACGGGTTCAGCCATCCGGCTGTCTTAGGGCGCCTGTGCCCAGCCTTGGTCCCTAGCCGTTGCGACAGGTGTGCCTGCTCTGGGTCTCTGCGAGGTCTGGATTGCCTGGACTGCCTCTGCTCCTTCTCAGATCCATCCTCTCTCCACGCAAGCTCTCTCGGTCCTCTCGGAGTCACGGCTGATTGGGGTGCCTCATTGGTGCCCTTGATCCACTACCACTGGACCATTCTGCCTGAATCCGATCGCGGCAGCCCGGACTCACCGGATTCGTCTTGATTCACCAGCCCTCATTGCTGCCATTTTTGCAGGGCCTCATTGCTGCCCTTGACCCACTGCCACCTGTCCATCCTGCCTAACTTTGATCGCGGCAGTCTGGATTTTCCGGATTAATCTTGATTCTCCAGTGCGGACCCACTGGCTGGCCGCTCGGAGTCCCGGCTCAGCCCTACTGCCTCTGCTGCCTGAAATTCTACCAGTGTGACTGCTCGAGACCCCTAGCCTCAGCCCTTTCCACCTCCTGCAACCCTCTCTGCTCTAAACCTAGCCACTCACTGATCTCTGCGGACTCTTACCTGGCCCCTATCGCCTCTGCTGCCTGAAGTCCTGCCAGTGTACCTGATCAAGATCCCACCTGCTGCCCCTTTCCACCGCCCACAACCCTTCCAGCTCTATCTCCGGACCTTCTACAGAACATTCCAAACTCAGCCCACTGCCTGCGGTTCACCCGCGGAACATTGCAAACTCAGCCCACACTCCTTTGACTATCTTTATTCCCCTACTGGTGTCCACACCCCACTCCTAATTCGATTGCCTGCGGCCCTCCCCACTCAATTGTGAACGTAGTCACCTTAGATCCCTGCTCTCTACCATTTACTTTACTATCTCAATTCCTCCACTGCACCTCCCTGTCACATCTGATTTCACTTGCAGCCTCCCCCCCAATACACGAGATTCACTGCATCAACGTGACCATTTGGGCCGCCTACGATCTCCCTCTGTTACCTCCTCACTACCCCTATCCATCCTCCTGCTGCTACCTTCTACTTCTACCTCCCTCCTCACGTGTGGGTACAAGTGAATAGATTTACAGCCCCATCTCATCCACCTCATCTACTGGAGTCCTACTTGTGCCTCCATTCCACTCCTATCTCCCCTCCTGTGTTCCTCCCCTCCCAGGAGTGGAAGCAGCTGTCCATGATGACCGTACCTGCCCATTCTCTTTGATTGCCCTCGTCCTTCCTTTGGAGCCTCTGCACTGCTCCTGATGACTCTGCCAGGTCCTCTGTTTACTGCCCTGTCTTTTACTACCACATTAGGCTTTGCCCTCTCCACCACAAGTCCCTACAACTGCTGCCCTTCCTGACTCATCCTATCTCTGAGCCCCCTGTTATGCAATCTTCCAAATCTCCTTCTGACAGCTCTCACCTCTCTCGCTACCCTTTCCTTCTCCTATCCCTCCTCTCCTTTTCCCTCCTAATGCCCTGCCCTTTCCCCTATCGCCCGGCACCCCTCCTGTCGCACTCACCGCCCTAATCTCCTCTTTCCCCCTATCGCCCACCACTCCAGCTACATGAACATGGCACTCTGGAATGCTAGATCCATCTGCAACAAAACTGCAGCTGTTCTTGACCTATTCTTTCGCCTCAACCTCCACTTTCTATGCTTAACTGAAACCTGGATCCCCCCCATAACACTTCTGTCCCCACTTCCTTAACCACCTCCTCCTCCTTTTCTCATAACCCTAGCCCTACCGGCCGTGGCGGAGGTGTTGGCCTCCTCTACCACCCCAGGTTTATCTCCTCCCCTCCTCTCCATCTCTCCCTTCCTTCCCTTCCTTTGAATTCCTTTACAAATCTTTCTCCTCTCCCCACCCTATCTCTCTCCGGATTATCTATCGTCCCCCTGGTCCTCTTTCTTCCTTCTATGAAGACCTGGATCACCTCCTCTCTCTCCCTCCCCCTCTCCTCTGTCAGTCCTTGGCGATTTTAATCTTCATCTCCCTTCCCCCCTCAATCTTCTCCCCTCTTCTCTATCCTTGACTCCTACCTCCTCTTCCCTCTCCCTTCCTCCCCTACCCACTCCTCTGGCTCCACCCTCGACCTCATCTTTAACTCTTCCTCCCCCTCGTCTCCTGTCTCCACCCTTCCTGTCTATCTCTCTCCATGCATTACTCTCTTTTTCCCTTTCTCCTCTCCCTCACTCCTCCTCTCCTATCCCCTCCCCTCCAATCTACTCACGGCGTGACTTCTGCAACTTTGACCCCTCCGTCTTTATTGACACTTGCTCTTCTTTTCTCCCATCTCTCCATGACTTCTCCTCATTACCTGCGAATGTTGCTCTATCCTCCCTTTACTCTGCTAGTTCATCCTCCCTTGATCAACTCTATCCCCTTTCTCTCTTCCGCCCAACCCGGAAAACCCTCTCAACCTTGGCTCACTCCTCAACTCCTCTCTATGAGGCGCCTTCTCAGATGTCTCGAGAGACTATGGCTCAAATCTCCCTCGCTTTCTAACCAATCTTCTTACTTCTCTTACCATGCTATCTATGACTCCTGTCTGGCCTCAGCCAAATCCTCTTACTACTCTAACCAACTCCAATCCCAAGCGACTCACCCTCGCCCTATCTTCCAAACTCTCACTCGACTCCTCTCTCCCCCTACTCCTGATCCCTCCTCCAACTCTTCACTCTCTCCTTCTGACTTCGCTAACCTCTTCTCCTCTAAGATTGTTACTCTTCAGCAAAAAATACACACCCCTCCCTCTGATTTCCCTTTTTCTCCCCCTTCCTCTTCCTGCATGTCCATCTTCTCTCCTGTCTCCCCCTCTGAAGTCTCCACCCTCCTATCTAAAGCCCACGCCACGTCCGCTCCAACTGACCCTCTCCCTTCCCTTCTCATCCCTAAGATTTACCCTCTTCTTGTCCCCTATCTCATCTCCTTCTTCAACATCTGTCTCTCCTCAGCTCCCTTTCCCTCTACTTTAAAGCATGCTAGGATCATCCCTATTCTAAAGAAACCTTCCGCTGACCCACTTCTCACCTCGAACTTCAGAACTATCTCACTTCTCCCATTCCTTTCAAAGCTTCTCGAGCGCCTTGCCTACTCCCAACTCTCATCCTTTGTCACTAATTCCTCTCTCTTACCACCCTACCAATCTGGCTTCCGTCCTAAACACTCCACTGAAACTGCTCTCACCTCTATTCTCAACTCCCTTCTTACTGCCCACCATGCCAAACAATCCTCTATCCTTATTCTCCTCGATCTTTCAGCAGCCTTTGACACTGTTGATCACCCCCTCCTTCTTCAGACTCTCTCCTCCTTTGGCTTCAAAGGCTCCATTCTCAACTGGTTATCCTCTTACCTCTCCTCCCGCTCCTTTACTGTCTCCTGGGGTGGTTGGCCCTCTCCTAACTATCCTCATGATTATGGTGTACCCCAAGGCTCGGTACTTGGCTCTTTCTTCTTCTCTCTTTACACCTCCCTCATTGCTCCTGTCATCTCTCACCACTTCTATGCTGATGGCATAGAAGTTTGGCATCTCCCACCACTTCTATGCCGATGGCACTCAACTGTTCCTTTCTTTCTCCTCCTTCTCATCTGACCTTCACCTACAACTCTCTTCTTGCCTCACTGCCATTAAGAACTGGATGTCTTCCCGTTTTCTCTCTCTCAACACCGACAAGACAGAAGTCGTATTCTTTCCCTCTACCTCTCTTCGCCTCCCTCTCCTCCCCCTTTCATTCACTTTCCTCCCTCCAACCTTCCTATCTCTCTTCAAGCTCGTAATGTAGGTGTTCTCTTTGACTCCTCTCTCTCCTTCTCCCAACACATCTCCCTCACTTCTCGCACCTGTCGCTTCCACCTCTTCAATATACGCAAAATTCGTCCCTCTCTCACTTTCCACGCTACCAAACTCTTAATCTCCTCCCTCATCTTCTCCCACCTCTTCTACTGCTCTTCCTTACTCTTTGGACTTCCTGCTTCTCACCTTGCCCCTCTTAAATCTATCTACCACTCTTCTAGTCGCATCCTCTGTCTCCTTACCTCCTGTGACTCTATCTCTACCTCTCTCTCCTACCTTGGCTGGCTTCCTTTTCACTCTCAACTTAAATTTCAATTTCTCTGCTTTGTCTTAAAATCTCTCCATGGTCTTGCACCCCCTTAGCTCTCCTCCCTTCTCTCCTTCTACTCCCCCTCTCGTTCACTGCAGTCCGCCGACCACTTCCTTCTGACCGCACCCCCACCCCCCTGTGCCTCCTCCCCTTTTCGCTCCTTCCAACTCCTAGCACCTCTACACTGGAACTCCCTTCCTCTTACTATCCATTCTTCCCCCACCCTCACTTCATTCTGCACTTTCCTTAAATCTCTCCTTCTCCATTCTCCTCCCTGAACCCCCTTCCCCTTCTGCTTTCCCCCTCCTCACTCTTTTCCCATGACTTTCTCCCCCCTCCCCCTCCCACTTCCCCCTTCCACCCATCTCCTTTCCCCCTCCTTCCCCTCTCCTCCACTCCCCCCTATCCAGTCCCATCTCCCTTCCCTCCCTATCTCCTTCAGTTAATTGCTCTTCTCACTGTTTTATTGTTCGATTGATTCATATTGTAAATGATTCAACTGTTATTTCATTTATGGTTTATGTATTATGTTTTTCCACTGTACAGTGCTTTGGCGTAAGGTGCTTTATAAATAAATAAATACAAATACCACTGGAGTGGTCCCCTGAGGCACAGATGCTTTATGTTAGTAATTGTTGATCCTTTTTTAGCTGCGGAACCCAGGTGCTGTTTAACATCTGTGTCATGTTCTGCCCGCAAAGGCTCTGTAGGTCAGCCAAGTCGAGTCAACATAGCCCACACATTTCAGGGGATGGAGGGAGAGGGCTGAAGCCCAGTCAGATCAATGGCATTGTCCCACTGCTTGTCTTTAATGCCATGTTTACCTATTGGTAATCTTCATTACTCCTAGCCCTAGTCTTCCTAATCCCAGTACTTGTGTATGAGGTGCTTTGCCTCATACACAGTTACTGGGATGAGGTAAAGGGACATGAAGATAAGGCCTTGCTTAGTTCCATCATACGCAGAGATGTTCGCACCATATGCTAGGTTTTGCCACCATATGCCCAGCTACTCAGGCCATTTACCAGGTATTCCTATCATGTGCTTAGGTACTCGCACCATTTGAACAGTATTACTATCTATCACCCATTGTCCACAAGGCTTTCTTTGGCCGAGGCCTGAACTACATCCAACTCTCTCTTCCAAAGCACCTTCCTTCTCAAGCCCTTCACTCAGCTACCTCAAACTCTCTGAGGGTCAGATGCTTCTCTAGGAAGAGATTGGGGGGTTATCTGTCTCCACTGCAGGTGCCTCCCTCTGGAATGGCCTCCCTGTCCCTCTGAAACTTGAACCAGACCACCTGAAATTCCAGACGCAGCTCAAGACCTTCCCTTTCTCTCCTGCTTCCTCTCTCTAACTCCCCTGCTGCGCTGACTGGTTGTATGGCTACCCTCAGAGTCTTACTGGGTACCAGGCTCCTCCATTATCAGTCTCCCCTGCACTGCCTTTGGGCTTTCACGCACCTCGCGGCTGTTTCTGTACCCCACAGTCGCATGCCTCCTTGCACTTATCCAGAGCTGTGCTGCCCTGGCTGCACTTAATCAGAGCATTGCTGCCCGATTTGCACTTCCCCCTCCTCCCTTCTTCTTACACTCTATGTCTTCGCACTTGCACGATCTTAATGACACAAGGCCTAGTAAGATCATTTGTTTTGTCCTCCCTCTGTCTTCCCCCCCTTGTCTTGTCACACCTAGAAACACCGGAGCATCATTATTGACTTATCATATCCTAAGTACTGTTGTTGTTTGAGAGATATAGCTACAGCTGGACAGGGGTGCTGCATCTCTCTCCACCGCCTGGTTTTCAGCATAGAGTAGTAGAGGGGGATTGTGACATTCATGTACTGTTATTGCTTGTCAGATGTTGCTGCAGCTGGGCAGGGGTGCTGCATCCCTCTGCAGCTCCTGGCTTTCAGCAGAGAGTAGTAGAGGGGGATTGTGGTATCCATATATTGTTATGGTTTGCCAGATGTTGCTGCAGCTGGGCAGGGGTGCTACATCCATCTCGAACTTCTGGTTTTCAGCATAGTAGTAGAAGGGGATTGTTGCATTCATGTACTGTTATTGCTTTGCAGATGTTGCTGCAGCTGGACAGGGGTGCTGCATCCCTCTCCAGCTCCTGGTTTTCAGCAAAATGTATCAGAGTGTGATTGTGGCATCTGTGTACTGTTATTGCTTGCCAGATGTTGCTGCAGCTGCGCAGGGGTGCTGCTTCCCTCCCCAGCTCCTGGTTGGCTTTCAGCAGAGAGTAGTAGAGGGGGAGTGTGGCCTCCATGTACTGTTATTGTTTGACGATTGAGTTGGTGGATGACTTTATTTATTTGGGGTTCCCTATGTTGGCCAAACCACATAAAGAATATATTAAAGTTTGGCTAAAAACCCGTATGACCAAATGTTAAAACAATTGGGCAGAATTGATTTTAGAAACAATGAGATTTCCCTGATCCCTGCTCTGAGATTCTATCAGTGGAAAATAGTCTCATAACTCTTATATGCGTTGGAAATCCAGGATTTCAGGGTGTTAGACTTTCTTTCTTGTCTGGAAAGTTTTATTTGATAAAAGGTGTTACAGTTACCGAATTGTATGCCTCTTGCTTTGATACTGTAGGAGTTGGGTAACTATTCTCTTAAAGCAAGGGCAAGCTGGAAATGTAATTTTTTTTATTATACAATTTTAGATCCACCCAAGGACTCCCTCATTGTAGATTGACGTTCCATTCTAGATAATAACGGGGATCATTTTGTTAATACCTTTCTAACTTTTTGCAGCAATCCTCTTGAACAAATTGGGTCATTTGTGTTTGAATTGGCAACAATCCCAGGGAAAGTTAAATCTAAATTGTATAACAATGACTGGTCTCTTACCATTGCGGAGATACATTCATGTAAGTCCTTGAGTCATTTAAGTGGAGATTATCAAAAAGCTGGTGTTTTCGATCCATATTTAACAATATATCCCCAAATCAGAATCAGAGGTAATTTTCTGCGTTTTCGCTGGAACTTACTGCCAACCAAGGAGATCTTAATTTGTTAGGTGCAGTTGAATTCTGAGCTAAGTATGTGTAGATTTTGTCCAGGGGGGAATGAAATCGAAACACTAAAGCATTTAATTACATCTTGACCCGGATTGACAGATAAAAGACCCCTCTATTTAATAGTTATGTTGATTTATTTGCCTTGTCTGATTACAAATCTGTTCAAGACCTTTGTCTTTTGGGTAGAACCACCGCCAGTGTGATCGCGGTGACTCACTCCATGGACTCTTTGTTGCTAGACTCTTCGGCACTGGTATAATGCAATCTCATCACTTTATCTTATATGAATGGTTAAACTCGACTATACGGTTTATTTTCTATTTACTGACTGTATTTTAATGTATTGTATCTTTGGAATTCGGATTCATCTTTGTTTTTATTCTAAAAAACAAAAAGGGGCGAGGCGCGCACTCCAGTTCCTAGCCAATATATTACCTGAAAAAAGTTAAGGTTAAATCCCAAAGTGTCCAGTACATTCACAGGGTTAAATCCCAATTGCTGCCAAAATGTTCACGGGGTTGATTCCCTTCTTGCACTGCTGTTCTCCTCCTCCTAGCGCTTTCACGTCGCCAACACACTTCAGGGAGGCTGAGTTGCCTTTCTGTTCAGGTGAATCCAATATAATTGCTTGTTGCAGTCTCTAGGAATTGTGGTGGCTGTAGTGAAACCGTTTTAACAATTCAGGTGACCAGGAAAAGACTCCCCTCCAAAAACACACATCTTACCCTTGACAGGGGCGAGGGGGGAAAACCATAATTATGGCTCTCCAATGTAGGGCATAACAACCCTGGTGCTGCAGCCTCTGGAGTCCGGATCTGCACACAGTACATGAAAAAACAAAAAAGAGGCGAGGCGCGCACTCCAGTTGCTAGCCAATATATTACCTGAAAAAAAGTTACTGGGTTAAATCCTAAAGTGTCCAGTACATTCACAGGGTTAAATCCCAATTGCTGCCAAAATGTTCACAGGGTTGATTCCCTTCTTGCACTGCTGTTCTCCTCCTAGCGCTCTCGTGTTGCCAACACTCTTCAGGGAGGCTGAGTTGCCTTTCTGTTCAGGTGAATCGAATATAATTGCTTGTTGCAGTCTCTAAGAATTGTGGTGGCTGTAGTGAAACCGTTTTAACAATTCAGGTGACCAGGAAAAGACTGCCCTCCAAAAACACACATCTTACCCTTTTTATTTATTTAATATTATTTGTTTTGTTCATGTCGTTTTTATTCTAATTGTAATGAAATTGTATACTGTGTGTTCTTAACATTGTTTTTATCCTATCTTTGCACTCATTCTTTCTTTAAACTGTTTTTTTACTAATGTAATTGATGTATTGAAATTTGGTTGAAGGGTATTTATAACCATATAACAATAAATTATATATGCATATATTTTAAGTACAGGAGGATTGTGGCATCCATGTACTGTTATTGTTTGCCAGATGTTGCTGCAGCTGGACAGGGGTGTTGCATTCTTGTCCAGCTCCTGGTTTTCAGCAGAGAGTAGTAGAGGGGGATTGTGGCATCCATGTGCTGCTATTGTTTGACAGAGGTTGCTGCAGCTGGACAGGGGTGCTGCATTCCTGTCCAGCTCCTGGTTTTTAGCAGAGAGTAGTAGAGGGGGATGGAGGCATCCATGTACTGTTATTGTTTACCAGATGTTGTTGCAGCTGGACAGGGGTGCTGCATTCCTCTCCAGCTCCTGGTTTTCAGCAGTGAGTAGTAGAGGGGGATTGTGGCATCCATGTACTGTAATTGTTTGCCAGATATTCCTGTGTAGGGGAGTCGCATCCCTCCTGAGCTCCTGGTTTTCAGTATAGAGTAGGAGAGGGGGATTGTGGCATTCATGTACTGCTATTGTTTACCAGATGTTGCTGCAGCTGGGCGGGGGTGCTGCATTCCTCTGCAGCTCCTGGTTTTCAGAAGAGTTGTAGAGGAGGATTGAGGCATTCATGTACTGTTATTGTATGACAGATGTTGCTCCAGCTGGATAGGGGTGCTGCATTCCTCTCCATCTCCAGCAGAGAGTAGTATAGCAGGGTTGTGGCATCCATGTACTGTTATTTTGGACAGATGTTGCTGCAGCCGGATAGGGGTGCTGCATCCCTCCCCAGCTTCTGGTTTTCAGCAGAGAGTAGTAGAGCGGGATTGTGGCATCCATGTACTGTTATTTTGGACAGATGTTGCTGCAGCTGGGCAGGGGTGCTGCATCCCTCCCCAGCTCCTGGTATTAAGCAGAGAGTAAGAGAGGGGGAGTGTGGCATCCGTGTTCTGTTATTGGATGCCAGATGTTGCTGCAGCTGGGCTGGGGTGCTGCATTCCTCTCCAGCTCCTGGTTTTCAGCAGAGAGAAGTCGGAAGGGATTGTGGCATCTCTGCTTTCCACCATGATCTGCACCTTACAGAGGCATGAAGGTCAGGAAGCTAGACAGGGCAGGGGGGAGCAGGGATGCTGGACCTCCGGCCTAGCCTTTCTTTTCCAGTAAAGTCCACTAAACACATGACTGGCTCTGCCCCAGCCCTAATGTCTTTTCAGAGGTACCAGCATGTTAGGAGGTCACTTATTTTCTATATTGGCCAGCTGGTCATGGCTTGGTTGAAGATGTGCTCTAATGACAATTTTGAGGACTGTGTCCTCTGGTGACTTCAGCTGTAATCAGAGCGGCCAATTTGACACCATTGCGTTCCTTTTTCAAAATCTATTTACCTCACTGCAACCTCGTTCCCTTATCGACCAAATGTGGGAACAGCCAGAAATGAGCCAAAGGCCAGTACATATTTTTGAAAAATAAAATATATTTAGTATTTGTATTATTTTCTTTATTTTATTGTATATAGTTCTTACAAGAACTTTTACAATCAACAGTATTACACACACAAATATACTAATAGATCATATCTATAAAATACATACACAGTTAACATATCATTTACATAATAGTGTTTTCAATCACCAATTCATTATCTCATTACGTCTCATAATTACACATCAACACACACATAATGTTAATTCATCGTAAAATCATTTCTTCAATGTCAAACATTTCTAGTTCATTTAAAATTCCTTCAAGATACTTAATGACAATACTGAAAATTCCTCTTTATTAATCATGGAGATATATAAAAACCCTTCTCCATAACCTGTACAGGGCCATATGGACTATACTTGGTTCGGTATTTAAGCAGAAGGACTAGAAATCGTCAGATTTTATTGAGTAAAACTCATGAACAAGTGTTCATCACGTCGTCATATATAGCGGGCCTATATGAAAGCATTCTGTAAGGACAAGTTTGGCAGATTCAGGATTAGTTATCATTTTCCACATTCTACAGAATCTATTCACTTTGGAAAGATTCAATTTTGCTCCAAAGACCGCCCAGTCTGGTAACTGATTTGTGCGCATTTTCGAATGAAACCTCTCACCCAACTTGGCCAGTAAGGGACAACTAGGAGCTGCAATTGCCCTTAGCACCAGTGCACCCCTACGAGTCCGCAACTGTGATTTTAAAGAGAGTAACCCTAGTTCCAGACGCACATATTGAATCGAGGTAGACGTAGGTAACTCCAATACATTTCTCCAGAAATAGGCCTCAGTCACATCTAGCCGTTTCAAGACCTTCATAGCTGGTGCTTCTAACCCATACACAATTGCAAGGCAAAACCACTGTTTATAAAGTGCTATTACCCTGCTGAGTGAGAGGGCTGCATGTTCCCTGGCAAATTATTTCGTCAAACGGGTAATTTGCCTCGCCCTACTAGATTTAATTTCAATGATGTCCCGATACCCTTGGGTAGAGACATCTCGAGTCCCAGATACTTATATGAATTAGTGTAATCTACAGAGCCCATGTTTGCAACAATGTTACATCTGTTTGTTTTGCTTGCAGACACCAGTATTATCTTTGTTTTATTCAAATTAATCGAAAGCTGGTTCTCCTTCAAGTACAACCCCAATCCATTTAACACAGAATTCATACCTGTCAGCATATTATCCAAGATTGCCAGGTCATAGGTGTACAACATCGCTGAGATCTGACAAGCTCCAATCTTTGGTGGCAACCTCCCATACCCTTTAGCTGGGCCAAAAGATCAGATATATCAATGTTGAACAGCAAGGGGGTAAGCATACAACTCTACCTTAGCCCCCTGCTAATTCTCATCGGCCTTGACAGCTGGACATCATTGACTAGCCAAATCTCGGCCATTGTTTCCGCATGCAGGGCCATGATTACTTCAAGCAACCAACAAGGCAAGCCCCATCTTCGCATTTACCTCCAAAGAGCCCTACGATCCACTTGATCAAAAGCAGAACTGAAGCCCACAAAAGCAATGTACACTGAGGGGCTGTGGTATTTTTTTGCTTGGGAAATTATTGTGTCTAAGGCTCGGATATAGTAGATCATGCTCAACCGAGGATGAAAACCCATTTGAAAGGGATCAAGAAAGTTATTATTGCTCACTCAAGACTCTAGGTGTTCCAAAACATAGGAGGCAAATACCTTGCCCATAATATCTAACAGGGATAGTAGTCTATAATTGTCAGGGAATAATCTATCACCAGATTTACAGACTGGGACCAGAATCGACTTTTTCCATGAATCTGCTATCACACGGGTCACGCAAACTTTGTCGTACAAGGGACATAAAATCCCTGCCCATAACTCAAGGCTAAGTACTGAGTGATCGCTGACCAATCTCATGCCGATCTTTAATGCACTAATACGGTAAGTCAGCACATTATTACTACATAATCCACAGTGGCCTGTGGCCGGGACTAGAGTGACTTTGTCCAATTCACACCCAAGAAATTCTAATGACTCAGACTGGGCTCTAATTAATGAGGCAGTCACCGGCAGACACCAATGAAACCACGCACATCCCCCAAACACAGTTTTTACTAGTTCAATGAAATCCAAGTCAAATGAACTGAGGATGCGTAGCGCTGGGATTTTCCCACTTACTCCGAGTAGTGCACCCCTGTTGATATGCTTGATAGTGCCTTTGGCTCCAAACGCTCTAATGGAATTCTTTTATATCAAGGGCCTGGTCACTCCGCAGGGTAGATTGAACAGGTGCCCTAATAGCCAAAGGACTTGTGCCAATTGGGTCGGAGAGACCCATAGAACCAGGAGTTCCAGCGGGCTTAGCCAAGACAGCCGTCTTCTGGGAGGGTACAATTAACTCCACACTCACCGCTCCACAGGGGGATGCAGCTGGAGAAGAACCCACCCCATTGTTATCTTTTAAAAGCCAACTAGTCAATGTGCCCGCACTAAGTTGAAGATGCTTCTTCTTACGAGCCGCCCTTTTTCTTGCCTGTTTACTTGATTTTACTTGGCTTGCCACTGTCACAATTGGGGCTACTTGGGCTCATTGCCAGATATCACCTCGCGAGTTGCATTTCTGGCAGCAAGTATTTTTTGCCACTCCCTCCAACAAATGTGTTTATGAGTTAAGTTGCGCAGTAATGTCCAATTTTTTTGCAGACAACTTCCACGTCTTGTGAGGGAATTAAAATGGGCGGGGGTCCGATGCCCTGACAGGCAGCTGGTTTTGTACCCCTACTTCACTTGCCATAACATCGCATAGGCCCGAATCGTGGCAAGAAATCTTAGGCCCTAGTAGCTGTACAATATAATAATTTCGTTTTGTTACTTCGTCATGAATACAAGCACATAATTGCAATAGGATTTGTATAGTGAAATGTAAGCCATCCAATGAAGAGCCCACTTCTAATTCTGATAAATGGTCGCCCAGAGGGTAATTTAATGACCCTGGCAAGAGAGCAACCACCTCGTCTTGAACTCAGTTTACCTCCTGCGTCACTTCCCGCTACTCCAGGGTGGCTGAGGATGGAAATAGGTCTGGCGTCGCCGATAGCCGGTGTGACGGAAAGGGGTCCTCCAAAGGAACACAGGGGTTTTCAGATTGACTTCCAGATACATTCACATTGCACGTAGTCATAACTCCGGTGGGATCTGAGAAATGGCTGCCATTACACAGGGAGTAACATAGCTGTAACAATTAATTATTATCAATATCCCCAAACGTGGCATTCAACATTGCCCTCAGTGACAGCGCCCCCACGGGTTTGTTCAAATTCTCCGTAGGAGCAACTGACTCGTGGGGCATTTGCGCTGTTTGATTTCAAATGTTTTGTAATCTGGCCTGCAAAGGATCCAGCCACCACCGCTGCCCAGCACAGCAGCCTCCAGCCACATCACGTGTATAGCTGCTGCATTTGCTATTAGTCTTGCTCTTGCTCAAGTTATATGTCCTTTGTTTCATGGGCGCCTTAATTGGCATAACAAGCTGTGTGCAAAAACAGCACCAGGGAACACCAAACCTTTTTTGATAGCTTGGTTCTAGCTTAGCTCTTTACAGGGCACCTTACAAAAGACTTTACAAAACCACAACCACAGCCTCAGCGTCTAAACCCAACAGCAAGGGACACACTCCTTCTATAATCAATGAGAAAAAAAAATAAAAAAATAAGATAAATCTAATCAAGCAGTGTCCCAAGTATAACTCAAAGGCTTACAAGTGCACTACAAGTAAACGCGCACCCAAAAAAGTTGCCGGATCAACAGGGTGTGCCTTATTAATTGTCTGCTACTTGTCTGCTTACTGCTGACTTGCTTGCATTAGGGTGCAATAGAGTGCATGGAGGCAAATTGAACAGCTGCCAAAATACAGCCAAACCCTCACAACTGGCCATTGGCACAGCCGCCGCTTACAGCCATAGCCGTAGCACTGCGGGCTCTGGGGGCTCTCTGTTCAACGCTCTCCGCTCTTCTCCCTCTCCACTCTCCGGTGCGGTCACGGTGTTCACAAACGCTGACAAAACGCCTAAAGCTCTAGGAATTCTTGAGGAAAGGACCTTGCGGCATCTCTCACCAAGCGCCAAGCCGCACCGTAGCCACAAGAAATCAAACACACAGCCGCTTCCGACACTCAATGACCAGAATTAAACAATGTATTTATTTGTACCCGCGCTACTGCCTGTCTAAATCAAGACCGTTTCATGTACCCCATACGACACTGGCCTTCCAACTGTGGGGCTGGCCCGACTAGAGCGACCCAAAGGATCCCAGGAGGGGGGGCACGAAGCTCATTAAAAAAAGAGTACAGTGACTGCTTTTAATAGAAAATATAAGCAGTTATAGCTTGTGGGTTGGGGCTGCAAAAAATATTTTTACTCGGGTGCAAGGGGGGTGGTATTAGTATAAAAAAGGGAATACCACTGCCATAAAGAATACTGTAGTTATATTATTAGAGCCGCCATTCTGCACGCTATATTCACATGCAACAGCCTGGTGATGCGGTGCTGCACGATGCCAGTAAAATCCAAGCACCACGACAAGTGCCCGAACAATGCATACTCTGCTGCTGGCTGCCAATGACTTTAGCTGTTTTAGGCATAGACTGGCAAGATCATACGGAAAAGCTAGTATATGTAAGTCAGGCAAGTGTGACTTTTTCGCCCAATGCCTACTAGCCTTTCAGCGACTCTGGCCTTCCGGGAACTCTTTTGTTTTCTCTGGATGTCAGCTGGCTTTTACTTGGTGGGAGGAGACCTAGCTTGCCAACTCAATTGGCGGTTGTGCGCTTCCGTTTCCCACAATCGACATTTTGGTCATGATGGGCAAATCAGTCTAGCTGACTGCGCCCGTGTTCCTTCATCTAAGAAAATTAGAGGCTCTGGGGAACTGTGCTTAGATAACCTGCAATTAGTAAGTACATTGTTGCTTCATGTGTTCCAGAACATGTCCTGTTTGGGGAAATTGGTACACATGCAACAGGTACACGCCCTAAAACCTACATACACATATTAAGTGAAAATGCGATGTTATAAAAGCTGAACACTTTCGTACGTTCATTAAAGCGTCTATTGGGTTCGTTATACGTTTATAGGCCAGGGTCTTCATGTAAATCACAATTTTAACATCCTAACACCATACAAAAGACATACAATTGTATGAATCTTTTGATGTTTCTGAAGTGGCCATTTATGAATGATGATTTCTCTTTCCTGGTCATTTTCTATGGCATTCCTGTTGGTTTTTTATGTTATATAATATTACTTGGTGTTTGTAACGCACTAAACTACCACGGGTTTGCCCTTGTAGTGCTTCACATTGTGTATTGCTACACAATCAGGTAGTGCATTGCTGTGTATAACTGGCATCATGACTCTAACTGGGAATTAGACGTCTACCAAAGCTTGCTGTGCCCAGCTGGAGTAGGCTCTAGTGTTTGACATGTGCAGTTTCTCCTTTTCATGATACCCTAAACATTGCAACCATGCCAACATATCAACACAGAGGCATCCCATCCAACGCACCAATGGCAGCCAAGGCTTAAAGGGCAAGGGAGATTTGCAGGAGATCCTACTAGAAGGTTTTGCACCCATATGAGCAGAAGCTATGACAGCGATCGGCCCCGCTCCTCCCGTGCCCATTTTAAGCATATCAATCTGGCCCCATCTCCTAGGATTGTGTGCACCCCATTTGCCACGTATCTAGAAGCGAAAACCTGACGAAGGAGCGCTGTCACAAAATGGCCGCCGTTAACTACACGATGCCCGAGGGCTGCCTGTGCGCTATACAAATGTAAAAAATAAAATAATTAAATAAATACAATGGTTCACAGTTGTATTAGGGGGAAGTGAAAGGGACGGCAACCCCCTTTTTATTACCTATCTAGTTAATGGAAAGCTTCATGGTGCTAACTTTCATTAGGAGATATGCACCCAAATTCCCTAAACTGCTTAAACCCAGGGCATATAGTCGGGGCAGAAAGAAGGTTTATTGGGAGAATGCTTGTATAAAGTATAGGGCCTCCACCTGCCAATGCTTTATGAGGTGGCATATGCCTTGCATACCTATATCAAGCTTGCCCCCCACCCTCCCCAGTGGCTCTTTCAGTAGCCCGACCGGGACATTTGGTCTGTGTTCTCCTGGCAGCAGGTTCCTTTCCCGATCGGCACCCTCATTGTCAGGTGCCCCGCTGCCAGGACTAGGATGGTCCTGGGCAGGAGCACACCACAGCGCGAACCGGTGTCTGTGTCGCATCCCGCTCTGAGCCACTGCAGCAGCTGCAGCCTGGCGCAGTGCAGGACACGGACACCAGACAATGCTCCTGTGCGCCTCTGAAGCTCCCGTGCTGCGCGCATTCACTAGTCCTTCCGAAAGAAGTCAGATAATGTCTTTATGGAGTCAGAAAGAACTCGTTCGACTTCTTTCTGAAGTCGAACTAGTGAATGCGCTCAGAACTGGAGGTGGAGGGGCTCAAAAGAGCACTGTCTGGTGAAATGTTATCTGGGCATCTATGATAAACTGCTTGTTTATCATACATGCCCATAACAAAAAGTCATTTCACGGTATAAAAAGGGCTAGACTGGCTGCCCCCAAATGCCAAACCGAGTACGATTTGTGTTATTAGATGACTAGACTGCATTCAGGGGCAGGCCAGGGACAGCGTCAGGACCTTTTCAGCTTTTTCAAAGGAAAGGTGCCTCAAGCCTCAGGGAAGCCCAAAGCAACTGTACCCCAGCAACTGCCCCCATGTTGCAGTCAGTGTCTTGTAACACAGCAATGTAATAATTTCTCTATTTTCCTTCGGGGGCTTAAAATGTGTGCTTTGAATTTCAGCACTTGCATTACAAGCTGCATTTTCTCTCCTCACAGGATATGCAGAAGTGTTATCACCTCACTGCCTTCTAACACTGGTTCCTCCACATCAGTAACTTGCTGACAAAGAAGGGGTTAGATCTCTTCAGTGAGTATTGAGTGTTTAAGCCCCCTGCTGGCTGGCCATCTTGTGATAATCAGTGGATATTAACCTTATCTTTGTCACCATTGTAATGTATGCACCCCAGGGGTGCCTCAGACTGTTGTTGCTCTAAGCAGGAGGCCCTCAACCATCATCTGGAAATGGACCCTCACACAACTTCGACGAGCCTCAGACAGCCAGTCTAGCGCTTTCTTACTGTGGCGTGAAATATTTTCTGGGCATCCATGATCAACCAAGCAAGGTATGTGCTATTACTTGCCTTGTCCGGCATTTTGGGGCAGCCAGTCTAACCCTTTCTTACTGTGTCCTGACTTTTCTTTCTTGGCACCCATTCCGGGACAACAGTGTTGCTGTGTGCTCCTGCTTGGCCTGGCAGCCTGTAGAACAGCGTGCTCTGGAGCAGGACACTGCTCCATTCACAACGGTGGGCATAGTAGGACACGCTCTGTGTCCCACTCCAGGCTCTTTCTGCCTACAGAAGTGCTCCTCTTTAAAGGTCAACCGAACGAATAACGGACCATACAAATATAGAGCAACACATCACTACAGTTGTACGTTTTGGGGCTCTGATCGCTGGCCAATTGGAGGTGTGGGTGGGGGGGGCATGGATTTGAGGAAATAAAGTTCATAGACCTGGGACATTGTTATGCGTCCCTATAGCCTAAGCACCTTCTCTCTCATCCTTCCGCTCTCTTCTCCACACGGAATTCCAGTCATGTTAGAACCCGCTGTGAAAATGCTACATCACCATAGGTCACTGTACCTGTCAGTCAGGTTACAGCTTTTCAAATTACCTGATGTCATCAGTGCACCTCTGCTCTTTACTGGGACTAATGATACGCCACAGGTACCCTTGGCCGTCCTACAGAACTGGCCAAAGGGAGTGATGTCACTGTCATAAAAGAGAAAAGAAGAGATTAACCCTCTGCATGCCAGGCTGCAGCTTCAAAATAAATAAACTCACTGATGAAAGTCATATTGTTGCTAGCTCCAATTTAGACAGGTAGCTAGATCAGTGGTCCTCAAACTATGGCCCGCGGGCCACATGCGGCCCACGGAGCGCATTTACCCGGCCCGCCGGGTGTTTTAGCCTCAGGACATCCTTGTGTTTCCGAAAGATGCTTTCGTAACACAAGGATGCCTCTGAGAAGTGCCTGCGGCCCGCGTTTACTTTAAAAACGTGGGGACCGCTGGGAGTAGGCGCCCGCAGCGACATCACTGACGTCCCATGCGTGCGCACGCCCATGGAAACCGAGGCGGAGAAGCCAAGAAGAAAGGACGCGCGCTGGAGGTAAGTGTTTACCAGCGGCGCGTCCCTTCGGTGTTCTGACCACCGGTCCTGCTATGGCCGGAGCGGTGGTCAGAAGGGATGTCCCGATACCAGTATCGGGACTGATACCAGGCATTTTTATGGTATCGGGGACTCGTTTAGAGTCCCCGATACCATGCCCGGTACATAAGCCCAGCAATGTGGGGGGAACTATACTGTGAATGTAATGTGGGGGGAACTATACTGTCAACGTAATGTGGGGGAACATACTGCCAGCCTAATGTGGGGGGAACTATACTGCCAACCTAATGTGGGGGACTATACTGCCAGCCTAATGTGGGGGAACTATACTGCCAGCCTAATGTGGGGGACTATATTGCACCTAATGTGGGGGAATGTTGCTGGTATATTGTTTTTATTGGTATTTTACTAATAGCAATTTGGAATCCCTAGGAAACAATGATGTCAAGAAAGAGAAAAATTGACTCGGAGTGTAGGATATTCAAAGAACAGTGGACTTATGATTACTTTTCCATACAGTACAAGGAAAGAGCTGTGTGTCTGATATGCCAGAATATAGTGTCTGTGTTCAAAGAATACAATTTGCGTCGACACTATGAAACTCAACATAAAGATAAATATGATTGTTTGGTCGGAGAAGTGAGAAAAGATAAAATATTAAAACTGAAAAATACATTGACAGCTCAGCAAAATACTTTTGTGAAGCAGAAGCAGCTAAATATTTCATCACTGAGAGCAAGTTTTCAAGTTGCCAAGCTAATAGCGCGCACTGGCAGACCATTTGTGGAGGGAGAATTTGTTAAAGAATGCCTTCTTTCTGTTGCCAAAGAGATGTGTCCAGAGAAGGCCGATTTATTTAGTACAGTGAGTCTTTCAGGACCTACACTTACACGGAGGATTGAAGAAATGGGAGACAATCGGTATCAGCATTTGCAAAACCTGACAAAAAAACTTTCCTATTTTTCCTTGGCACTTGACGAAAGCAATGATGTTCGTGATTCTGCACAACTTTTAATTTTTATTCGTGGGACGAATGACAATTTCGAAGTCACAGAAGAGCTTGCTGCACTGCAAAGCATCAAAGGAACAACTACAGGAGATGATATCTATGAAAAGGTTTGCCAAACTTTGAATGGTTTGGAGCTGGACTGGGCTAAACTAGCCAGTGTGACAACTGATGGTGCTCCTAGCATGGTGGGGTCTAAGAAAGGAGTAATTGCTCGCATTAACCAAGAGATGGACAAACATAATTATTCTCATCCAATAGCCATACACTGCCTCATCCACCAACAAGCGCTGTGTAGTAAATCACTGAAGTTTGACTCTGTTATGACAATTGTGGTATCTTGTGTTAACTTCATTAGAGCTCATGCACTAAAGCACAGACAATTTCAGGAATTTCTGTCTGAGCTAAATGCTGACTATGGAGATGTTCTGTACCACACAGAAGTCCGTTGGCTGAGTCGAGGGAGAGTTTTGAAACGTTTCTATGGCTTACTTCCACAGATTACAGCTTTTCTTCTTTCAAAAAACAAAGAAGTACCAGAGCTCAATGATGCAGAATAGAAATGGCACCTTGCCTTTCTAACAGATGTAACAGAGCTACTCAACAGTTTCAATGTGCAACTTCAAGGAAAAGGGAAGCTCATCTGTGATATGCAATCACATGTCAAAGCATTTGAAGTAAAATTAGGCCTCCTCATCAAACAAGTGAAGGAGGAAAACTTCTGCCATCTACCCACAACTCAAAATCTGTTAGCGGAAAAACCATTGGTTGCATTCTTAAACAAAACATGTGTGGATTCACTAGAAAAATTGCAAAAGGAGTTCCAATTTAGATTTAAAAAGCTTCATCTCCATGAACAGGACATACAGCTTTTCCGTAACCCATTTTCTATTGACATTGAAAATGTGGATACAATTTACCAAATGGAACTGGCTGAACTGCAGAATTGTGACTCTCTGAAAGACGCATTCAAGTCAAGCAGCCTTCATAGTTTCTATGCATCTCTCCCTTCCGAGACATATCCTCATCTCAGGAACCATGCACTCAAAATGGCAACCATCATTGGCAGCACTTATGTCTGTGAACAGACTTTTTCCAGAATGAAACATCTGAAATCTCCAACCAGATCTAGACTAACGGATGAACACTTGCATCACTTGTTACGACTAGCAGTGACAAATATGGAACCGGACATTGACCATCACGTTAGCCAAAAGCAGGCCCATAGTTCCCATTGAAATACTGGTAAGTTTGTTGATTTAACTTTACTTGTTCTTCATTTTAAATATTGTATTTATTGTATTTATTCCCGTTTAGTTTCTTCACTTCAAAATAAGATATATGCAGTGTGCATAGGTATTTGTTCATAGTTTTTTTTTTTACTATAGTCCGGCCCTCCAACGGTCTGAGGGACCGTTAACATGACCCCCTGTTTAAAAAGTTTGAGGACCACTGAGCTAGAGGAAGATACCACTGCCTGCATCCCGATCACGGGACAGAGCTTAAGATTCAAGCTCTGAAACTTTGGTAGCATATGAAGTAGGCTGGAATGTGGGTACTGAATGCTATGCCCAATTGCTGTGAGCCAACGATTAGAAAAAACACACATCCATCGTTATGAACGTAATGGACTAAACCACTGAGTTCCTCTGTGTCCCATCAAGAAGATGCTCCAAAATGTTAAACAGGAGCAAGATAGCCTTGCACAAGCATCGCTGCTCTGAGTCACCAACCACTATCAGCCATAACCACCTACATGCTGCTCTGAGTCACCAACCATAACCTCCTCTATGCTGCTCTGAGCCACCAACCACCATCAGCCATAACCACCTACATGCTGCTCTGGGTCACCAACCATAACCTCCTCTATGCTGCTCTGAGCCACCAACCACCATCAGCCATAACCACCTCTATGCTGCTCTGACTCACTAAACGCCATAAGCCATAACCACCTCTGTGCTGCCCTGAGTACCAACCACCATCAGCCATAACCACCTCTATGCTACTCTGAGTCAACCACCATCAGCCATAGCCACCTCTATGCTGCTCTCACTCACCAAACACCATCAGTCATAACCACCTCTATGCTTCTCTGAGTCACCAACCGCCATCAGCCATAACCACCTATATGCTTCTCTGAGTCACCAACCATCAGCCATAACCACCTCTATGCTGCTCCAAGTCACCAACCAACATCAGCCATAACCACCTCTATACTGCTCTGAGTCACCAACCACCATCAGCCATAACCACCTCTATGCTGCTTTGAGTTACCAAACACCATCAGCCATAAACACCTCTATGATGCTCTGATTCATCAACCACCTTCAGCCATAATAACCTCTATGCTGCTCTAAGTCACCAACCACCATCAGCCATAACCACCTCTATGCTGCTCTGAATCACCAATCTCCATCAGACATAACCACCTCTATGATGCTCTGAGTCATCAACCAGCAACAGCCATAACCACCTCTACATTGCTCTGATTCAGCAACCATCGTCAGCCATAATAACCTCTACGCTGCTCTGAGTCACCATCACCAACCACCATCAGCCATAACCACTTCTATGCTGCTCTGAGTCGCCAACCATCATAAGCCACAACCACCTCTATGCTGCTCTGAGTCACCAACCACCATCAGCCATAATCACCTCTGTGCTGCTCTGAGTCACCAACCACCATAAGCCATAACGACCTCTATGCTGCTCTGAGTCACTAAACACCATCAGCCATGAACACCTCTATGCTGCTCTGATTCATTAACCACCATCAGCCATAATAACCTCTATGCTGCTCTAAATCACCAACCACCATCAGATAACCACCTCTATGCTGCTCTGAATCACCAATCTCCATCAGACATAACCACCTCTATGCTGCTCTGAGTCATCAACCACCAACAGCCATAACCACCTCTACATTGCTCTGATTCATCAACCATCATCAGCCATAATAACCTCTACGCTGCTCTGAGTCACCAACATCCATCAAACATAACCGCTCTATGCTGCTCTGAGTCACCAACCATCATAAGCCACAACGACCTCTATGCTGCTCTGAGTCACCAACAACCATCAGCCATAACCACCTCTACGCTGCTCTGAGTCACCAACCACCATATGCCATAACCACCTCTATGCTGCTCTGAGTCACTAAACACCATCAGTCATAACCACCTATATGCTGCTCTGAGTCACCAGCCACCATCAGCCATAACCACCTCTATGCTGCTCTGAGTCATTAACCACAATCAGCCATAACCACCTCTATGCTGCTCTGAGTCACCAAACACAATCAGCCATAACCACCTCTATGCTGCTCTGAGTCACCAAACACCATCAGCCAATAACCACTTCTATGCTGCTCTGATTCATCAGCCATAACCTCCTCTATGCTGCTCTGAGTCACCAACCACCATTAGCCATAACCACCTCTATGCTTCTCTCACTCACCAAATACCATCAGCCATATCCACCTCTATGCTGCTCTGAGTCACCAACCACCATCAGCCAATAACCACTTATATGCTGCTCTGATTCATCAGCCAAAACCTCCTCTATGCTGCTCTGAGTCACCAACCACCATCAGCCATAATCACCTCTATGCTACTCTCACTCACCAAATACCATCAGCCATATCCACCTCTATGCTGCTCTGAGTCACCAAACACCATCAGCCATAACCACCTCTATGCTGCTCTGAGTCACCAACCACCATCAGCCATAACCACCTATATGCTGCTCTGAGTCACCAAACACAATCAGCCATAACCACCTCTATGCTGCTCTGAGTCACCAAACACCATCAGTGAATAACCACCTCTATGCTGCTCTGATTCATCAGCCATAACCACCTCTATGCTGTTCTCACTCACCAAACGCCATCAGCCATAACCACCTCTATGCTTCTCTGAGTCATCGGCCACCATCAGCCATAACCACCTCTATGCTGCTCTGAGTCACCGACCACCATCAGGCATAACCACCTCTATACTGCTCTGAGTCACCAACCACCATCAACCATAACCACCTCTATGCTGCTTTGAGTCACCAAACACCATCAGCCATAACCACCTCTATGATGTTCTGATTCATCAACCACCATCAGCCATAATAACCTCTATGCTGCTCTGAGTCACCAACCACCATCAGCCATAACCACCTCTATGCTGCTCTGAGTCATCAACCTCCATCAGACATAACCACCTCTATGCTGCTCTGAGACATCAACCACCAACAGCCATAGCCACCTCTACACTGCTCTGATTCATCAACCATCATCAGCCATAATAACCTCTATGCTGCTCTGAGTCACCAACCACCATCAGCCATAAACACTTCTATGCTGCTCTGAGTCACCAACCTCCATCAGACATAACCACCTCTATGCTGCTCTGAGTCACCAACCAGCATAAGCCACAGCCACCTCTATGCTGCTCTGAGTCAACAACCACCATCAGCCATAACCACCTCTACGCTGCTCTGAGTCACCAACCACCATAAGCCATAACCACCTCTACTCTGCTCTGAGTCACTAAACCCCATCAGCCATAACCACCTATATGCTGCTCTGAGTCACCAACCACCATCAGCCATAACCACCTCTATGCTGCTCTGAGTCACCAAACACCATCAGCCAATAACCACCTCTATGCTGCTCTGATTCATCAGCCATAACCACATCTATGCTGCTCTGAGTCACCAAACACCATCAGCTAATAACCACCTCTATGCTGCTCTGATTCATCAGCCATAACCACCTCTATGCTGCTCTGAGTCACGAAACGCCATACGCCATAACCATCTCTATGGTGCTCTGAGTATCAAACTCCATCAGCCATAACCACCTCTATGCTGCTCTCACTCACCAAACACCAACAGCCATAACCACCTCTATGCTGCTCTGAGTCACCAACCACCATCAGCCATAACCACCTATATGCTGCTCTGAGTCACCAACCATCAGCCATAACAACATCTATGCTGCTCCAAGTCACCAAACACCATCAGCCATAACCACATCTATGCTGCTCTGAGTCATCAACCACCATCAGCCATAACCACCTCTATGTTGCTCTGAGTCACCAACCACCATCAGCCATAACCACCTATATGCTGCTCTGAGTCACCAACCATCAGCCATAACAACATCTATGCTGCTCCAAGTCACCAAACACCATCATCCATAACCACATCTATGCTGCTCTGAGTCACCAACCAGCATAAGCACAACCACCTCTATGCTGCTCTGAATCAACAACCACCATCAGCCATAACCACCTCTACGCTGCTCTGAGTCACTAAACACCATCAGCCATGAACACCTCTATGCTGCTCTGATTCATTAACCACCATCAGCCATAATAACCTCTATGCTGCTCTAAGTCACCAACCACCATCAGATAACCACCTCTATGCTGCTCTGAATCACCAATCTCCATCAGACATAACCACCTCTATGCTGCTCTGAGTCATCAACCACCAACAGCCATAACCACCTCTACATTGCTCTGATTCATCAACCATCATCAGCCATAATAACCTCTACGCTGCTCTGAGTCACCAACATCCATCAAACATAACCACCTCTATGCTGCTCTGAGTCACCAACCATCATAAGCCACAACCACCTCTATGCTGCTCTGAGTCACCAACAACCATCAGCCATAACCACCTCTACGCTGCTCTGAGTCACCAACCACCATATGCCATAACCACCTCTATGCTGCTCTGAGTCACTAAACACCATCAGTCATAACCACCTATATGCTGCTCTGAGTCACCAACAACCATCAGCCATAACCACCTCTATGCTGCTCTGAGTCATTAACCACAATCAGCCATAACCACCTCTATGCTGCTCTGAGTCACCAAACACAATCAGCCATAACCACCTCTATGCTGCTCTGAGTCACCAAACACCATCAGCCAATAACCACTTCTATGCTGCTCTGATTCATCAGCCATAACCTCCTCTATGCTGCTCTGAGTCACCAACCACCATTAGCCATAACCACCTCTATGCTTCTCTCACTCACCAAATACCATCAGCCATATCCACCTCTATGCTGCTCTGAGTCACCAAACACCATCAGCCAATAACCACTTATATGCTGCTCTGATTCATCAGCCAAAACCTCCTCTATGCTGCTCTGAGTCACCAACCACCATCAGCCATAATCACCTCTATGCTACTCTCACTCACCAAATACCATCAGCCATATCCACCTCTATGCTGCTCTGAGTCACCAAACACCATCAGCCATAACCACCTCTATGCTGCTCTGAGTCACCAACCACCATCAGCCATAACCACCTATATGCTGCTCTGAGTCACCAAACACAATCAGCCATAACCACCTCTATGCTGCTCTGAGTCACCAAACACCATCAGTGAATAACCACCTCTATGCTGCTCTGATTCATCAGCCATAACCACCTCTATGCTGCTCTCACTCACCAAACACCATCAGCCATAACCACCTCTATGCTTCTCTGAGTCATCGGCCACCATCAGCCATAACCACCTCTATGCTGCTCTGAGTCACCGACCACCATCAGGCATAACCACCTCTATACTGCTCTGAGTCACCAACCACCATCAACCATAACCACCTCTATGCTGCTTTGAGTCACCAAACACCATCAGCCATAACCACCTCTATGATGTTCTGATTCATCAACCACCATCAGCCATAATAACCTCTATGCTGCTCTGAGTCACCAACCACCATCAGCCATAACCACCTCTATGCTGCTCTGAGTCATCAACCTCCATCAGACATAACCACCTCTATGCTGCTCTGAGACATCAACCACCAACAGCCATAACCACCTCTACACTGCTCTGATTCATCAACCATCATCAGCCATAATAACCTCTATGCTGCTCTGAGTCACCAACCACCATCAGCCATAAACACTTCTATGCTGCTCTGAGTCACCAACCTCCATCAGACATAACCACCTCTATGCTGCTCTGAGTCACCAACCAGCATAAACCACAACCACCTCTACGCTGCTCTGAGTCACCAACCACCATAAGCCATAACCACCTCTATGCTGCTCTGAGTCACCAAACACCATCAGCCAATAACCACCTCTATGCTGCTCTGATTCATCAGCCATAACCACCTCTATGCTGCTCTGAGTCACGAAACGCCATACGCCATAACCATCTCTATGGTGCTCTGAGTATCAAACTCCATCAGCCATAACCACTTCTATGCTGCTCTCACTCACCAAACACCAACAGCCATAACCACCTCTATGCTGCTCTGAGTCACCAACCACCATCAGCCATAACCACCTATATGCTGCTCTGAGTCACCAACCATCAGCCATAACAACATCTATGCTGCTCCAAGTCACCAAACACCATCAGCCATAACCACATCTATGCTGCTCTGAGTCATCAACCACCATCAGCCATAACCACCTCTATGTTGCTCTGAGTCACCAACCACCATCAGCCATAACCACCTATATGCTGCTCTGAGTCACCAACCATCAGCCATAACAACATCTATGCTGCTCCAAGTCACCAAACACCATCATCCATAACCACATCTATGCTGCTCTGAGTCACCAACCAGCATAAGCACAACCACCTCTATGCTGCTCTGAATCAACAACCACCATCAGCCATAACCACCTCTACGCTGCTCTGAGTCACCAACCACCATAAGCCATAACCACCTCTACGCTGCTCTGAGTCACTAAACCCCATCAGCCATAACCACCTATATGCTGCTCTGAGTCACCAACCACCATCAGCCATAACCACCTCTATGCTGCTCTGAGTCACCAAACACCATCAGCCAATAACCACCTCTATGCTGCTCTGATTCATCAGCCATAACCACCTCTATGCTGCTCTGAGTCACCAAACACCATCAGCCAATAACCACCTCTATGCTGCTCTGATTCATCAGCCATAACCACCTCTTTGCTGCTCTAAGTCACGAAACGCAATACGCCATAACCACATCTATGGTGCTCTGAGTATCAAACTCCATCAGCCATCACCACCTCTATGCTGCTCTCACTCACCAAACACCAACAGCCATAACCACCTCTATGTTGCTCTGAGTCACCAACCACCATCAGCCATAACCACCTATATGCTGCTCTGAGTCACCAACCATCAGCCATAACAACATCTATGCTGCTCCAAGTCACCAAACACCATCAGCCATAACCACATCTATGCTGCTCTGAGTCATCAACCACCATCAGCCATAACCACCTCTATGTTGCTCTGAGTCACCAACCACCATCAGCCATAACCACCTATATGCTGCTCTGAGTCACCAACCATCAGCCATAACAACATCTATGCTGCTCCAAGTCACCAAACACCATCATCCATAACCACATCTATGCTGCTCTGAGTCACCAACCAGCATAAGCACAACCACCTCTATGCTGCTCTGAGTCAACAACCACCATCAGCCATAACCACCTCTATGCTGCTCTGAGTCACCAACCACCATAAGCCATAACCACCTCTACGCTGCTCTGAGTCACTAAACCCCATCAGCCATAACCACCTATATGCTGCTCTGAGTCACCAACCACCATCAGCCATAACCACCTCTATGCTGCTCTGAGTCACCAAACACCATCAGCCAATAACCACCTCTATGCTGCTCTGATTCATCAGCCATAACCACCTCTATGCTGCTCTGAGTCACCAAACACCATCAGCCAATAACCACCTCTATGCTGCTCTGATTCATCAGCCATAACCACCTCTATGCTGCTCTGAGTCACGAAACGCCATACGCCATAACCACCTCTATGCTGCTCTGAGTCACCAACCATCAGCCATAACAACATCTATGCTGCTCCAAGTCACCAAACACCATCATCCATAACCACATCTATGCTGCTCTGAGTCACCAACCAGCATAAGCACAACCACCTCTACACTGCTCTGATTCATCAACCATCATCAGCCATAATAACCTCTATGCTGCTCTGAGTCACCAACCACCATCAGCCATAAACACTTCTATGCTGCTCTGAGTCACCAACCTCCATCAGACATAACCACCTCTATGCTGCTCTGAGTCACCAACCAGCATAAGCCACAGCCACCTCTATGCTGCTCTGAGTCAACAACCACCATCAGCCATAACCACCTCTACGCTGCTCTGAGTCACCAACCACCATAAGCCATAACCACCTCTACTCTGCTCTGAGTCACTAAACCCCATCAGCCATAACCACCTATATGCTGCTCTGAGTCACCAACCACCATCAGCCATAACCACCTCTATGCTGCTCTGAGTCACCAAACACCATCAGCCAATAACCACCTCTATGCTGCTCTGATTCATCAGCCATAACCACATCTATGCTGCTCTGAGTCACCAAACACCATCAGCTAATAACCACCTCTATGCTGCTCTGATTCATCAGCCATAACCACCTCTATGCTGCTCTGAGTCACGAAACGCCATACGCCATAACCATCTCTATGGTGCTCTGAGTATCAAACTCCATCAGCCATAACCACCTCTATGCTGCTCTCACTCACCAAACACCAACAGCCATAACCACCTCTATGCTGCTCTGAGTCACCAACCACCATCAGCCATAACCACCTATATGCTGCTCTGAGTCACCAACCATCAGCCATAACAACATCTATGCTGCTCCAAGTCACCAAACACCATCAGCCATAACCACATCTATGCTGCTCTGAGTCATCAACCACCATCAGCCATAACCACCTCTATGTTGCTCTGAGTCACCAACCACCATCAGCCATAACCACCTATATGCTGCTCTGAGTCACCAACCATCAGCCATAACAACATCTATGCTGCTCCAAGTCACCAAACACCATCATCCATAACCACATCTATGCTGCTCTGAGTCACCAACCAGCATAAGCACAACCACCTCTATGCTGCTCTGAATCAACAACCACCATCAGCCATAACCACCTCTACGCTGCTCTGAGTCACTAAACACCATCAGCCATGAACACCTCTATGCTGCTCTGATTCATTAACCACCATCAGCCATAATAACCTCTATGCTGCTCTAAGTCACCAACCACCATCAGATAACCACCTCTATGCTGCTCTGAATCACCAATCTCCATCAGACATAACCACCTCTATGCTGCTCTGAGTCATCAACCACCAACAGCCATAACCACCTCTACATTGCTCTGATTCATCAACCATCATCAGCCATAATAACCTCTACGCTGCTCTGAGTCACCAACATCCATCAAACATAACCACCTCTATGCTGCTCTGAGTCACCAACCATCATAAGCCACAACCACCTCTATGCTGCTCTGAGTCACCAACAACCATCAGCCATAACCACCTCTACGCTGCTCTGAGTCACCAACCACCATATGCCATAACCACCTCTATGCTGCTCTGAGTCACTAAACACCATCAGTCATAACCACCTATATGCTGCTCTGAGTCACCAACCACCATCAGCCATAACCACCTCTATGCTGCTCTGAGTCATTAACCACAATCAGCCATAACCACCTCTATGCTGCTCTGAGTCACCAAACACAATCAGCCATAACCACCTCTATGCTGCTCTGAGTCACCAAACACCATCAGCCAATAACCACTTCTATGCTGCTCTGATTCATCAGCCATAACCTCCTCTATGCTGCTCTGAGTCACCAACCACCATTAGCCATAACCACCTCTATGCTTCTCTCACTCACCAAATACCATCAGCCATATCCACCTCTATGCTGCTCTGAGTCACCAACCACCATCAGCCAATAACCACTTATATGCTGCTCTGATTCATCAGCCAAAACCTCCTCTATGCTGCTCTGAGTCACCAACCACCATCAGCCATAATCACCTCTATGCTACTCTCACTCACCAAATACCATCAGCCATATCCACCTCTATGCTGCTCTGAGTCACCAAACACCATCAGCCATAACCACCTCTATGCTGCTCTGAGTCACCAACCACCATCAGCCATAACCACCTATATGCTGCTCTGAGTCACCAAACACAATCAGCCATAACCACCTCTATGCTGCTCTGAGTCACCAAACACCATCAGTGAATAACCACCTCTATGCTGCTCTGATTCATCAGCCATAACCACCTCTATGCTGTTCTCACTCACCAAACGCCATCAGCCATAACCACCTCTATGCTTCTCTGAGTCATCGGCCACCATCAGCCATAACCACCTCTATGCTGCTCTGAGTCACCGACCACCATCAGGCATAACCACCTCTATACTGCTCTGAGTCACCAACCACCATCAACCATAACCACCTCTATGCTGCTTTGAGTCACCAAACACCATCAGCCATAACCACCTCTATGATGTTCTGATTCATCAACCACCATCAGCCATAATAACCTCTATGCTGCTCTGAGTCACCAACCACCATCAGCCATAACCACCTCTATGCTGCTCTGAGTCATCAACCTCCATCAGACATAACCACCTCTATGCTGCTCTGAGACATCAACCACCAACAGCCATAGCCACCTCTACACTGCTCTGATTCATCAACCATCATCAGCCATAATAACCTCTATGCTGCTCTGAGTCACCAACCACCATCAGCCATAAACACTTCTATGCTGCTCTGAGTCACCAACCTCCATCAGACATAACCACCTCTATGCTGCTCTGAGTCACCAACCAGCATAAGCCACAGCCACCTCTATGCTGCTCTGAGTCAACAACCACCATCAGCCATAACCACCTCTACGCTGCTCTGAGTCACCAACCACCATAAGCCATAACCACCTCTACTCTGCTCTGAGTCACTAAACCCCATCAGCCATAACCACCTATATGCTGCTCTGAGTCACCAACCACCATCAGCCATAACCACCTCTATGCTGCTCTGAGTCACCAAACACCATCAGCCAATAACCACCTCTATGCTGCTCTGATTCATCAGCCATAACCACATCTATGCTGCTCTGAGTCACCAAACACCATCAGCTAATAACCACCTCTATGCTGCTCTGATTCATCAGCCATAACCACCTCTATGCTGCTCTGAGTCACGAAACGCCATACGCCATAACCATCTCTATGGTGCTCTGAGTATCAAACTCCATCAGCCATAACCACCTCTATGCTGCTCTCACTCACCAAACACCAACAGCCATAACCACCTCTATGCTGCTCTGAGTCACCAACCACCATCAGCCATAACCACCTATATGCTGCTCTGAGTCACCAACCATCAGCCATAACAACATCTATGCTGCTCCAAGTCACCAAACACCATCAGCCATAACCACATCTATGCTGCTCTGAGTCATCAACCACCATCAGCCATAACCACCTCTATGTTGCTCTGAGTCACCAACCACCATCAGCCATAACCACCTATATGCTGCTCTGAGTCACCAACCATCAGCCATAACAACATCTATGCTGCTCCAAGT
This sequence comes from Ambystoma mexicanum, assembly GCF_040938575.1. Taxonomy (NCBI): domain Eukaryota; kingdom Metazoa; phylum Chordata; class Amphibia; order Caudata; family Ambystomatidae; genus Ambystoma; species Ambystoma mexicanum. The sequence continues at coordinate 862,284,286 of NC_090931.1, read as the reverse complement.
CACCAAACACCATCATCCATAACCACATCTATGCTGCTCTGAGTCACCAACCAGCATAAGCACAACCACCTCTATGCTGCTCTGAATCAACAACCACCATCAGCCATAACCACCTCTACGCTGCTCTGAGTCACTAAACACCATCAGCCATGAACACCTCTATGCTGCTCTGATTCATTAACCACCATCAGCCATAATAACCTCTATGCTGCTCTAAGTCACCAACCACCATCAGATAACCACCTCTATGCTGCTCTGAATCACCAATCTCCATCAGACATAACCACCTCTATGCTGCTCTGAGTCATCAACCACCAACAGCCATAACCACCTCTACATTGCTCTGATTCATCAACCATCATCAGCCATAATAACCTCTACGCTGCTCTGAGTCACCAACATCCATCAAACATAACCACCTCTATGCTGCTCTGAGTCACCAACCATCATAAGCCACAACCACCTCTATGCTGCTCTGAGTCACCAACAACCATCAGCCATAACCACCTCTACGCTGCTCTGAGTCACCAACCACCATATGCCATAACCACCTCTATGCTGCTCTGAGTCACTAAACACCATCAGTCATAACCACCTATATGCTGCTCTGAGTCACCAACCACCATCAGCCATAACCACCTCTATGCTGCTCTGAGTCATTAACCACAATCAGCCATAACCACCTCTATGCTGCTCTGAGTCACCAAACACAATCAGCCATAACCACCTCTATGCTGCTCTGAGTCACCAAACACCATCAGCCAATAACCACTTCTATGCTGCTCTGATTCATCAGCCATAACCTCCTCTATGCTGCTCTGAGTCACCAACCACCATTAGCCATAACCACCTCTATGCTTCTCTCACTCACCAAATACCATCAGCCATATCCACCTCTATGCTGCTCTGAGTCACCAAACACCATCAGCCAATAACCACTTATATGCTGCTCTGATTCATCAGCCAAAACCTCCTCTATGCTGCTCTGAGTCACCAACCACCATCAGCCATAATCACCTCTATGCTACTCTCACTCACCAAATACCATCAGCCATATCCACCTCTATGCTGCTCTGAGTCACCAAACACCATCAGCCATAACCACCTCTATGCTGCTCTGAGTCACCAACCACCATCAGCCATAACCACCTATATGCTGCTCTGAGTCACCAAACACAATCAGCCATAACCACCTCTATGCTGCTCTGAGTCACCAAACACCATCAGTGAATAACCACCTCTATGCTGCTCTGATTCATCAGCCATAACCACCTCTATGCTGCTCTCACTCACCAAACACCATCAGCCATAACCACCTCTATGCTTCTCTGAGTCATCGGCCACCATCAGCCATAACCACCTCTATGCTGCTCTGAGTCACCGACCACCATCAGGCATAACCACCTCTATACTGCTCTGAGTCACCAACCACCATCAACCATAACCACCTCTATGCTGCTTTGAGTCACCAAACACCATCAGCCATAACCACCTCTATGATGTTCTGATTCATCAACCACCATCAGCCATAATAACCTCTATGCTGCTCTGAGTCACCAACCACCATCAGCCATAACCACCTCTATGCTGCTCTGAGTCATCAACCTCCATCAGACATAACCACCTCTATGCTGCTCTGAGACATCAACCACCAACAGCCATAACCACCTCTACACTGCTCTGATTCATCAACCATCATCAGCCATAATAACCTCTATGCTGCTCTGAGTCACCAACCACCATCAGCCATAAACACTTCTATGCTGCTCTGAGTCACCAACCTCCATCAGACATAACCACCTCTATGCTGCTCTGAGTCACCAACCAGCATAAACCACAACCACCTCTACGCTGCTCTGAGTCACCAACCACCATAAGCCATAACCACCTCTATGCTGCTCTGAGTCACCAAACACCATCAGCCAATAACCACCTCTATGCTGCTCTGATTCATCAGCCATAACCACCTCTATGCTGCTCTGAGTCACGAAACGCCATACGCCATAACCATCTCTATGGTGCTCTGAGTATCAAACTCCATCAGCCATAACCACTTCTATGCTGCTCTCACTCACCAAACACCAACAGCCATAACCACCTCTATGCTGCTCTGAGTCACCAACCACCATCAGCCATAACCACCTATATGCTGCTCTGAGTCACCAACCATCAGCCATAACAACATCTATGCTGCTCCAAGTCACCAAACACCATCAGCCATAACCACATCTATGCTGCTCTGAGTCATCAACCACCATCAGCCATAACCACCTCTATGTTGCTCTGAGTCACCAACCACCATCAGCCATAACCACCTATATGCTGCTCTGAGTCACCAACCATCAGCCATAACAACATCTATGCTGCTCCAAGTCACCAAACACCATCATCCATAACCACATCTATGCTGCTCTGAGTCACCAACCAGCATAAGCACAACCACCTCTATGCTGCTCTGAATCAAGAACCACCATCAGCCATAACCACCTCTACGCTGCTCTGAGTCACCAACCACCATAAGCCATAACCACCTCTACGCTGCTCTGAGTCACTAAACCCCATCAGCCATAACCACCTATATGCTGCTCTGAGTCACCAACCACCATCAGCCATAACCACCTCTATGCTGCTCTGAGTCACCAAACACCATCAGCCAATAACCACCTCTATGCTGCTCTGATTCATCAGCCATAACCACCTCTATGCTGCTCTGAGTCACCAAACACCATCAGCCAATAACCACCTCTATGCTGCTCTGATTCATCAGCCATAACCACCTCTTTGCTGCTCTAAGTCACGAAACGCCATACGCCATAACCACATCTATGGTGCTCTGAGTATCAAACTCCATCAGCCATCACCACCTCTATGCTGCTCTCACTCACCAAACACCAACAGCCATAACCACCTCTATGTTGCTCTGAGTCACCAACCACCATCAGCCATAACCACCTATATGCTGCTCTGAGTCACCAACCATCAGCCATAACAACATCTATGCTGCTCCAAGTCACCAAACACCATCAGCCATAACCACATCTATGCTGCTCTGAGTCATCAACCACCATCAGCCATAACCACCTCTATGTTGCTCTGAGTCACCAACCACCATCAGCCATAACCACCTATATGCTGCTCTGAGTCACCAACCATCAGCCATAACAACATCTATGCTGCTCCAAGTCACCAAACACCATCATCCATAACCACATCTATGCTGCTCTGAGTCACCAACCAGCATAAGCACAACCACCTCTATGCTGCTCTGAGTCAACAACCACCATCAGCCATAACCACCTCTATGCTGCTCTGAGTCACCAACCACCATAAGCCATAACCACCTCTACGCTGCTCTGAGTCACTAAACCCCATCAGCCATAACCACCTATATGCTGCTCTGAGTCACCAACCACCATCAGCCATAACCACCTCTATGCTGCTCTGAGTCACCAAACACCATCAGCCAATAACCACCTCTATGCTGCTCTGATTCATCAGCCATAACCACCTCTATGCTGCTCTGAGTCACCAAACACCATCAGCCAATAACCACCTCTATGCTGCTCTGATTCATCAGCCATAACCACCTCTATGCTGCTCTGAGTCACGAAACGCCATACGCCATAACCACCTCTATGCTGCTCTGAGTCACCAACCATCAGCCATAACAACATCTATGCTGCTCCAAGTCACCAAACACCATCATCCATAACCACATCTATGCTGCTCTGAGTCACCAACCAGCATAAGCACAACCACCTCTACACTGCTCTGATTCATCAACCATCATCAGCCATAATAACCTCTATGCTGCTCTGAGTCACCAACCACCATCAGCCATAAACACTTCTATGCTGCTCTGAGTCACCAACCTCCATCAGACATAACCACCTCTATGCTGCTCTGAGTCACCAACCAGCATAAGCCACAGCCACCTCTATGCTGCTCTGAGTCAACAACCACCATCAGCCATAACCACCTCTACGCTGCTCTGAGTCACCAACCACCATAAGCCATAACCACCTCTACTCTGCTCTGAGTCACTAAACCCCATCAGCCATAACCACCTATATGCTGCTCTGAGTCACCAACCACCATCAGCCATAACCACCTCTATGCTGCTCTGAGTCACCAAACACCATCAGCCAATAACCACCTCTATGCTGCTCTGATTCATCAGCCATAACCACATCTATGCTGCTCTGAGTCACCAAACACCATCAGCTAATAACCACCTCTATGCTGCTCTGATTCATCAGCCATAACCACCTCTATGCTGCTCTGAGTCACGAAACGCCATACGCCATAACCATCTCTATGGTGCTCTGAGTATCAAACTCCATCAGCCATAACCACCTCTATGCTGCTCTCACTCACCAAACACCAACAGCCATAACCACCTCTATGCTGCTCTGAGTCACCAACCACCATCAGCCATAACCACCTATATGCTGCTCTGAGTCACCAACCATCAGCCATAACAACATCTATGCTGCTCCAAGTCACCAAACACCATCAGCCATAACCACATCTATGCTGCTCTGAGTCATCAACCACCATCAGCCATAACCACCTCTATGTTGCTCTGAGTCACCAACCACCATCAGCCATAACCACCTATATGCTGCTCTGAGTCACCAACCATCAGCCATAACAACATCTATGCTGCTCCAAGTCACCAAACACCATCATCCATAACCACATCTATGCTGCTCTGAGTCACCAACCAGCATAAGCACAACCACCTCTATGCTGCTCTGAATCAACAACCACCATCAGCCATAACCACCTCTACGCTGCTCTGAGTCACTAAACACCATCAGCCATGAACACCTCTATGCTGCTCTGATTCATTAACCACCATCAGCCATAATAACCTCTATGCTGCTCTAAGTCACCAACCACCATCAGATAACCACCTCTATGCTGCTCTGAATCACCAATCTCCATCAGACATAACCACCTCTATGCTGCTCTGAGTCATCAACCACCAACAGCCATAACCACCTCTACATTGCTCTGATTCATCAACCATCATCAGCCATAATAACCTCTACGCTGCTCTGAGTCACCAACATCCATCAAACATAACCACCTCTATGCTGCTCTGAGTCACCAACCATCATAAGCCACAACCACCTCTATGCTGCTCTGAGTCACCAACAACCATCAGCCATAACCACCTCTACGCTGCTCTGAGTCACCAACCACCATATGCCATAACCACCTCTATGCTGCTCTGAGTCACTAAACACCATCAGTCATAACCACCTATATGCTGCTCTGAGTCACCAACCACCATCAGCCATAACCACCTCTATGCTGCTCTGAGTCATTAACCACAATCAGCCATAACCACCTCTATGCTGCTCTGAGTCACCAAACACAATCAGCCATAACCACCTCTATGCTGCTCTGAGTCACCAAACACCATCAGCCAATAACCACTTCTATGCTGCTCTGATTCATCAGCCATAACCTCCTCTATGCTGCTCTGAGTCACCAACCACCATTAGCCATAACCACCTCTATGCTTCTCTCACTCACCAAATACCATCAGCCATATCCACCTCTATGCTGCTCTGAGTCACCAAACACCATCAGCCAATAACCACTTATATGCTGCTCTGATTCATCAGCCAAAACCTCCTCTATGCTGCTCTGAGTCACCAACCACCATCAGCCATAATCACCTCTATGCTACTCTCACTCACCAAATACCATCAGCCATATCCACCTCTATGCTGCTCTGAGTCACCAAACACCATCAGCCATAACCACCTCTATGCTGCTCTGAGTCACCAACCACCATCAGCCATAACCACCTATATGCTGCTCTGAGTCACCAAACACAATCAGCCATAACCACCTCTATGCTGCTCTGAGTCACCAAACACCATCAGTGAATAACCACCTCTATGCTGCTCTGATTCATCAGCCATAACCACCTCTATGCTGCTCTCACTCACCAAACACCATCAGCCATAACCACCTCTATGCTTCTCTGAGTCATCGGCCACCATCAGCCATAACCACCTCTATGCTGCTCTGAGTCACCGACCACCATCAGGCATAACCACCTCTATACTGCTCTGAGTCACCAACCACCATCAACCATAACCACCTCTATGCTGCTTTGAGTCACCAAACACCATCAGCCATAACCACCTCTATGATGTTCTGATTCATCAACCACCATCAGCCATAATAACCTCTATGCTGCTCTGAGTCACCAACCACCATCAGCCATAACCACCTCTATGCTGCTCTGAGTCATCAACCTCCATCAGACATAACCACCTCTATGCTGCTCTGAGACATCAACCACCAACAGCCATAACCACCTCTACACTGCTCTGATTCATCAACCATCATCAGCCATAATAACCTCTATGCTGCTCTGAGTCACCAACCACCATCAGCCATAAACACTTCTATGCTGCTCTGAGTCACCAACCTCCATCAGACATAACCACCTCTATGCTGCTCTGAGTCACCAACCAGCATAAACCACAACCACCTCTACGCTGCTCTGAGTCACCAACCACCATAAGCCATAACCACCTCTATGCTGCTCTGAGTCACCAAACACCATCAGCCAATAACCACCTCTATGCTGCTCTGATTCATCAGCCATAACCACCTCTATGCTGCTCTGAGTCACGAAACGCCATACGCCATAACCATCTCTATGGTGCTCTGAGTATCAAACTCCATCAGCCATAACCACTTCTATGCTGCTCTCACTCACCAAACACCAACAGCCATAACCACCTCTATGCTGCTCTGAGTCACCAACCACCATCAGCCATAACCACCTATATGCTGCTCTGAGTCACCAACCATCAGCCATAACAACATCTATGCTGCTCCAAGTCACCAAACACCATCAGCCATAACCACATCTATGCTGCTCTGAGTCATCAACCACCATCAGCCATAACCACCTCTATGTTGCTCTGAGTCACCAACCACCATCAGCCATAACCACCTATATGCTGCTCTGAGTCACCAACCATCAGCCATAACAACATCTATGCTGCTCCAAGTCACCAAACACCATCATCCATAACCACATCTATGCTGCTCTGAGTCACCAACCAGCATAAGCACAACCACCTCTATGCTGCTCTGAATCAACAACCACCATCAGCCATAACCACCTCTACGCTGCTCTGAGTCACCAACCACCATAAGCCATAACCACCTCTACGCTGCTCTGAGTCACTAAACCCCATCAGCCATAACCACCTATATGCTGCTCTGAGTCACCAACCACCATCAGCCATAACCACCTCTATGCTGCTCTGAGTCACCAAACACCATCAGCCAATAACCACCTCTATGCTGCTCTGATTCATCAGCCATAACCACCTCTATGCTGCTCTGAGTCACCAAACACCATCAGCCAATAACCACCTCTATGCTGCTCTGATTCATCAGCCATAACCACCTCTTTGCTGCTCTAAGTCACGAAACGCCACACGCCATAACCACATCTATGGTGCTCTGAGTATCAAACTCCATCAGCCATCACCACCTCTATGCTGCTCTCACTCACCAAACACCAACAGCCATAACCACCTCTATGTTGCTCTGAGTCACCAACCACCATCAGCCATAACCACCTATATGCTGCTCTGAGTCACCAACCATCAGCCATAACAACATCTATGCTGCTCCAAGTCACCAAACACCATCAGCCATAACCACATCTATGCTGCTCTGAGTCATCAACCACCATCAGCCATAACCACCTCTATGTTGCTCTGAGTCACCAACCACCATCAGCCATAACCACCTATATGCTGCTCTGAGTCACCAACCATCAGCCATAACAACATCTATGCTGCTCCAAGTCACCAAACACCATCATCCATAACCACATCTATGCTGCTCTGAGTCACCAACCAGCATAAGCACAACCACCTCTATGCTGCTCTGAGTCAACAACCACCATCAGCCATAACCACCTCTATGCTGCTCTGAGTCACCAACCACCATAAGCCATAACCACCTCTACGCTGCTCTGAGTCACTAAACCCCATCAGCCATAACCACCTATATGCTGCTCTGAGTCACCAACCACCATCAGCCATAACCACCTCTATGCTGCTCTGAGTCACCAAACACCATCAGCCAATAACCACCTCTATGCTGCTCTGATTCATCAGCCATAACCACCTCTATGCTGCTCTGAGTCACCAAACACCATCAGCCAATAACCACCTCTATGCTGCTCTGATTCATCAGCCATAACCACCTCTATGCTGCTCTGAGTCACGAAACGCCATACGCCATAACCACCTCTATGGTGCTCTGAGTATCAAACTCCATCAGCCATAACCACCTCTATGCTGCTCTCACTCACCAAACACCAACAGCCATAACCACCAATATGCTGCTCTGAGTCACCAACCACCATCAGCCGTAACCACCTATATGCTGCTCTGAGTCAAAAACCATCAGCCATAACAACATCTATGCTGCTCCAAGTCACCAAACACCATCAGCCATAACCACATCTATGCTGCTCTGAGTCACCAACCACCATCAGCCATAACCACCTATATGCTGCTCTGATTCATCAGCCATAACCACCTCTATGCTGCTCCAAGTCACCAAACACCATCAGCCATAACCACCTCTATGCTTCTCTGAGTCATCGGCCACCATCAGCCATAACCACCTCTATGCTGCTCTGAGTCACCGACCACCATCAGGCATAACCACCTCTATACTGCTCTGAGTCACCAACCACCATCAACCATAACCACCTCTATGCTGCTTTGAGTCACCAAACACCATCAGCCATAACCACCTCTATGATGTTCTGATTCATCAACCACCATCAGCCATAATAACCTCTATGCTGCTCTGAGTCACCAACCACCATCAGCCATAACCACCTCTATGCTGCTCTGAGTCATCAACCTCCATCAGACATAACCACCTCTATGCTGCTCTGAGACATCAACCACCAACAGCCATAACCACCTCTACACTGCTCTGATTCATCAACCATCATCAGCCATAATAACCTCTATGCTGCTCTGAGTCACCAACCACCATCAGCCATAAACACTTCTATGCTGCTCTGAGTCACCAACCTCCATCAGACATAACCACCTCTATGCTGCTCTGAGTCACCAACCAGCATAAACCACAACCACCTCTACGCTGCTCTGAGTCACCAACCACCATAAGCCATAACCACCTCTATGCTGCTCTGAGTCACCAAACACCATCAGCCAATAACCACCTCTATGCTGCTCTGATTCATCAGCCATAACCACCTCTATGCTGCTCTGAGTCACGAAACGCCATACGCCATAACCATCTCTATGGTGCTCTGAGTATCAAACTCCATCAGCCATAACCACTTCTATGCTGCTCTCACTCACCAAACACCAACAGCCATAACCACCTCTATGCTGCTCTGAGTCACCAACCACCATCAGCCATAACCACCTATATGCTGCTCTGAGTCACCAACCATCAGCCATAACAACATCTATGCTGCTCCAAGTCACCAAACACCATCAGCCATAACCACATCTATGCTGCTCTGAGTCATCAACCACCATCAGCCATAACCACCTCTATGTTGCTCTGAGTCACCAACCACCATCAGCCATAACCACCTATATGCTGCTCTGAGTCACCAACCATCAGCCATAACAACATCTATGCTGCTCCAAGTCACCAAACACCATCATCCATAACCACATCTATGCTGCTCTGAGTCACCAACCAGCATAAGCACAACCACCTCTATGCTGCTCTGAATCAACAACCACCATCAGCCATAACCACCTCTACGCTGCTCTGAGTCACCAACCACCATAAGCCATAACCACCTCTACGCTGCTCTGAGTCACTAAACCCCATCAGCCATAACCACCTATATGCTGCTCTGAGTCACCAACCACCATCAGCCATAACCACCTCTATGCTGCTCTGAGTCACCAAACACCATCAGCCAATAACCACCTCTATGCTGCTCTGATTCATCAGCCATAACCACCTCTATGCTGCTCTGAGTCACCAAACACCATCAGCCATAACCACCTCTATGCTGCTCTGATTCATCAGCCATAACCACCTCTTTGCTGCTCTAAGTCACGAAACGCCATACGCCATAACCACATCTATGGTGCTCTGAGTATCAAACTCCATCAGCCATCACCACCTCTATGCTGCTCTCACTCACCAAACACCAACAGCCATAACCACCTCTATGTTGCTCTGAGTCACCAACCACCATCAGCCATAACCACCTATATGCTGCTCTGAGTCACCAACCATCAGCCATAACAACATCTATGCTGCTCCAAGTCACCAAACACCATCAGCAATAACCACATCTATGCTGCTCTGAGTCATCAACCACCATCAGCCATAACCACCTCTATGTTGCTCTGAGTCACCAACCACCATCAGCCATAACCACCTATATGCTGCTCTGAGTCACCAACCATCAGCCATAACAACATCTATGCTGCTCCAAGTCACCAAACACCATCATCCATAACCACATCTATGCTGCTCTGAGTCACCAACCAGCATAAGCACAACCACCTCTATGCTGCTCTGAGTCAACAACCACCATCAGCCATAACCACCTCTATGCTGCTCTGAGTCACCAACCACCATAAGCCATAACCACCTCTACGCTGCTCTGAGTCACTAAACCCCATCAGCCATAACCACCTATATGCTGCTCTGAGTCACCAACCACCATCAGCCATAACCACCTCTATGCTGCTCTGAGTCACCAAACACCATCAGCCAATAACCACCTCTATGCTGCTCTGATTCATCAGCCATAACCACCTCTATGCTGCTCTGAGTCACCAAACACCATCAGCCAATAACCACCTCTATGCTGCTCTGATTCATCAGCCATAACCACCTCTATGATGCTCTGAGTCACGAAACGCCATACGCCATAACCACCTCTATGGTGCTCTGAGTATCAAACTCCATCAGCCATAACCACCTCTATGCTGCTCTCACTCACCAAACACCAACAGCCATAACCACCAATATGCTGCTCTGAGTCACCAACCACCATCAGCCGTAACCACCTATATGCTGCTCTGAGTCAAAAACCATCAGCCATAACAACATCTATGCTGCTCCAAGTCACCAAACACCATCAGCCATAACCACATCTATGCTGCTCTGAGTCATCAACCACCATCAGCCATAACCACCTCTATGCTGCTCTGAGTCACCAACCACCATCAGCCATAACCACCTATATGCTGCTCTGATTCATCAGCCATAACCACCTCTATGCTGCTCCAAGTCACCAAACACCATCAGCCATAACCACATCTATGCTGCTCTGAGTCATCAACCACCATCAGCCATAACCACCTCTATGCTGCTCTGAGTCACCGACCACCCTCAGCCATAACCACCTCTATGCTGCTCTGAGCCACCGACCACCATCAGCCATAACCACCTCTATGCTGCTCTGAGTAATCAACCACAATCAGCCATAACCACCTCTATGCTGCTCTGAGTCACTAAACCCCATCAGCCATAACCACCTATATGCTGCTCTGAGTCACCAACCACCATCAGCCATAACCACCACTATGCTGCTCTGAGCCATCAACCACCATCAGCCATAACCACCTCTATGCTGCTCTGAGTCACCAAACACAATCAGCCATAACTACCTCTATGCTGCTCTGAGTCACCAAACACCATCAGCCAATAACCACCTCTATGCTGCTCTGATTCATCAGCCATAACCACCTCTATGCTGCTCTGAGTCACCAACCACCATCAGCCATAACCACCTCTATGTTGCTCTGAGCCATCAACCACCATCAGCCATAACCACCTCTATGCTGCTCTGAGTCACCAAACACCATCAGACATAACCACCTCTATGCTGCTCTGAGTCAAAAACCATCAGCCATAACAACATCTATGCTGCTCCAAGTCACCAAACACCATCAGCCTTAACCACATCTATGCTGCTCTGAGTCATCAACCACCATCAGCCATAACCACCTCTATGCTGCTCTGAGTCACCGACCACCCTCAGCCATAACCACCTATATGCTGCTCTGAGTCACCAACCACCATCAGCCATAATCACCTCTGTGCTGCTCTGAGTAATCAACCACAATCAGCCATAACCACCTCTATGCTGCTCTGAGTCACAAAACACAATCAGCCATAACCACCTCTATGCTGCTCCGAGTTACCAAACACCATCAGCCAATAACTACCTCTATGCTGCTCTGATTCATCAGCCATAACCTCCTCTATGCTGCTCTGAGTCACCAACCTCCATCAGCCATAACCACCTCTATGCTGCTTTGAGTCATGAAATGCCATAATCCATAACCACCTCTGCTGCTCTCACTCACCAAACACCATCAGCCATAACCACCTCTATGCTGCTCTGAGTCACCGACCACCATCAGCCATAACCACCTCTATGCTGCTCTGAGTCACCAACCACCATCAGCCATAACCACCTATATGCTGCTCTGAGTCACCAACCATCAGCCATAACAACATCTATGCTGCTCCAAGTCACCAAACACCATCAGCCATAACCACATCTATGCTGCTCTGAGTCATCAACCACCATCAGCCATAACCACCTCTATGCTGCTCTGAGTCACTGACCACCATCAGCCATAACCACCTCTATGCTGCTCTGAGTCACCAACCACCATAAGCCATAACCACCTCTATGCTGCTCTCACTCACCAAACACCATCAGCCACAAGCACCTCTATGCTTCTCTGAGTCATCGGCCACCATCAGCCATAACCACCTCTATGCTGCTTTGAGTCACTGACCACCATCAACCATCTCTATACTGCTCTGAGTCACCAACCACCATCAACCATAACCACCTCTATGCTGCTTTGAGTCACCAAACACCATCAGCCATAACCACCTCTATGCTGCTCTGAGTCACAAACCTCCATCAGACATAACCACCTCTATGCTGCTCTGAGACATCAACCACCAACAGCCATAACCACCTCTACACTGCTCTGATTCATCAACCATCATCAGCCATAATAACCTCTATGCTGCTCTGAGTCACCAACCACCATCAGCCATAAACACTTCTATGCTGCTCTGAGTCACCAACCTCCATCAGACATAACCACCTCTATGCTGCTCTGAGTCACCAACCAGCATAAGCCACAACCATCTCTATGCTGCTCTGAGTCAACAACCACCATCAGTCATCACCTCCTCTATGCTGCTCTGAGTCACCAACCACCATCAGCCATAACCACCTCTATGCTGCTCTGAGTCACGAAACGCCATACGCCATAACCACCTCTATGGTGCTCTGAGTATCAACTTCCATCAGCCATAACCACCTCTATGCTGCGCTCACTCACCAAACACCAACAGCCATAACCACCAATATGCTGCTCTGAGTCACCAACCACCATCAGCCGTAACCGCCTATATGCTGCTATGAGTCAAAAACCATCAGCCATAACAACATCTATGCTGCTCCAAGTCACCAAACACCATCAGCCATAACCATATCTATGCTGCTTTGAGCCATCAACCACCATCAGCCATAACCACCTCTATGCTGCTCTGAGTCACCGACCACCCTCAGCCATAACCATCTCTATGCTGCTCTGAGTCACCGACCACCATCAGCCATAACCACCTCTATGCTGCTCTGAGTAATCAACCACAATCCGCCATAACCACCTCTATGCTGCTCTGAGTCACAAAACACAATCAGCCACAACCACCTCTATGCTGCTCCGAGTTACCAAACACCATCAGCCAATATCCACCTCTATGCTGCTCTGATTCATCAGCCATAACCTCCTCTATGCTGCTCTGAGTCACCAACCTTCATCAGACATAACCACCTCTATGCTGCTTTGAGTCACGAAACGCCATAATCCATAATCACCTCTGCTGCTCTCACTCACCAAACACCATCAGCCATAACAACCTCTATGCTGCTCTGAGTCGCCGACCATCATCAGCCATAACCACCTCTAGGCTGCTCTGAGTCACCAACCACCATCAGCCATAACCACCTATATGCTGCTCTGAGTCACCAACCATCAGCCATAACAACATCTATGCTGCTCTGAGTCACCAACCACCATCAGCCAGAAACACTTCTATGCTGCTCTGAGTCACCAACCTTCATCAGACATAACCACCTCTATGCTGCTCTGAGTCACCAACCAGCATAAGCCACAACCATCTCTATGCTGCTCTGAGTCAACAACCACCATCAGTCATCACCTCCTCTATGCTGCTCTGAGTCACCAACCACCATCAGCCATAACCACCTCTATGCTGCTCTGAATCACGAAACGCCATACGCCATAACCACCTCTATGGTGCTCTGAGTATCAACTTCCATCAGCCATAACCACCTCTATGCTGCGCACACTCACCAAACACCAACAGCCATAACCACCAATATGCTGCTCTGAGTCACCAACAACCATCAGCCGTAACCACCTATATGCTGCTATGAGTCAAAAACCATCAGCCATAACAACATCTATGCTGCTCCAAGTCACCAACCACCATCAGCCATAACCACCTCTATGTTGCTCTGAGCCATCAACCACCATCAGCCATAACCACCTCTATGCTGCTCTGAGTCACCAAACACCATCAGACATAACCACCTCTATGCTGCTCTGAGTCAAAAACCATCAGCCATAACAACATCTATGCTGCTCCAAGTCACCAAACACCATCAGCCTTAACCACATCTATGCTGCTCTGAGTCATCAACCACCATCAGCCATAACCACCTCTATGCTGCTCTGAGTCACCGACCACCCTCAGCCATAACCACCTATATGCTGCTCTGAGTCACCAACCACCATCAGCCATAATCACCTCTGTGCTGCTCTGAGTAATCAACCACAATCAGCCATAACCACCTCTATGCTGCTCTGAGTCACAAAACACAATCAGCCATAACCACGTCTATGCTGCTCCGAGTTACCAAACACCATCAGCCAATAACTACCTCTATGCTGCTCTGATTCATCAGCCATAACCTCCTCTATGCTGCTCTGAGTCACCAACCTCCATCAGCCATAACCACCTCTATGCTGCTTTGAGTCATGAAATGCCATAATCCATAACCACCTCTGCTGCTCTCACTCACCAAACACCATCAGCCATAACCACCTCTATGCTGCTCTGAGTCACCGACCACCATCAGCCATAACCACCTCTATGCTGCTCTGAGTCACCAACCACCATCAGCCATAACCACCTATATGCTGCTCTGAGTCACCAACCATCAGCCATAACAACATCTATGCTGCTCCAAGTCACCAAACACCATCAGCCATAACCACATCTATGCTGCTCTGAGTCATCAACCACCATCAGCCATAACCACCTCTATGCTGCTCTGAGTCACTGACCACCATCAGCCATAACCACCTCTATGCTGCTCTGAGTCACCAACCACCATAAGCCATAACCACCTCTATGCTGCTCTCACTCACCAAACACCATCAGCCACAAGCACCTCTATGCTTCTCTGAGTCATCGGCCACCATCAGCCATAACCACCTCTATGCTGCTTTGAGTCACTGACCACCATCAACCATCTCTATACTGCTCTGAGTCACCAACCACCATCAACCATAACCACCTCTATGCTGCTTTGAGTCACCAAACACCATCAGCCATAACCACCTCTATGATGTTCTGATTCATCAACCACCATCAGCCATAATAACCTCTATGCTGCTCTGAGTCACCAACCACCATCAGCCATAACCACCTCTATGCTGCTCTGAGTCACAAACCTCCATCAGACATAACCACCTCTATGCTGCTCTGAGACATCAACCACCAACAGCCATAACCACCTCTACACTGCTCTGATTCATCAACCATCATCAGCCATAATAACCTCTATGCTGCTCTGAGTCACCAACCACCATCAGCCATAAACACTTCTATGCTGCTCTGAGTCACCAACCTCCATCAGACATAACCACCTCTATGCTGCTCTGAGTCACCAACCAGCATAAGCCACAACCATCTCTATGCTGCTCTGAGTCAACAACCACCATCAGTCATCACCTCCTCTATGCTGCTCTGAGTCACCAACTACCATCAGCCATAACCACCTCTATGCTGCTCTGAGTCACGAAACGCCATACGCCATAACCACCTCTATGGTGCTCTGAGTATCAACTTCCATCAGCCATAACCACCTCTATGCTGCGCTCACTCACCAAACACCAACAGCCATAACCACCAATATGCTGCTCTGAGTCACCAACCACCATCAGCCGTAACCGCCTATATGCTGCTATGAGTCAAAAACCATCAGCCATAACAACATCTATGCTGCTCCAAGTCACCAAACACCATCAGCCATAACCATATCTATGCTGCTTTGAGCCATCAACCACCATCAGCCATAACCACCCCTATGCTGCTCTGAGTCACCGACCACCCTCAGCCATAACCATCTCTATGCTGCTCTGAGTCACCGACCACCATCAGCCATAACCACCTCTATGCTGCTCTGAGTAATCAACCACAATCCGCCATAACCACCTCTATGCTGCTCTGAGTCACAAAACACAATCAGCCGCAACCACCTCTATGCTGCTCCGAGTTACCAAACACCATCAGCCAATATCCACCTCTATGCTGCTCTGATTCATCAGCCATAACCTCCTCTATGCTGCTCTGAGTCACCAACCTCCATCAGACATAACCACCTCTATGCTGCTTTGAGTCACGAAACGCCATAATCCATAATCACCTCTGCTGCTCTCACTCACCAAACACCATCAGCCATAACAACCTCTATGCTGCTCTGAGTCGCCGACCATCATCAGCCATAACCACCTCTAGGCTGCTCTGAGTCACCAACCACCATCAGCCATAACCACCTATATGCTGCTCTGAGTCACCAACCATCAGCCATAACAACATCTATGCTGCTCTGAGTCACCAACCACCATCAGCCATAAACACTTCTATGCTGCTCTGAGTCACCAACCTTCATCAGACATAACCACCTCTATGCTGCTCTGAGTCACCAACCAGCATAAGCCACAACCATCTCTATGCTGCTCTGAGTCAACAACCACCATCAGTCATCACCTCCTCTATGCTGCTCTGAGTCACCAACCACCATCAGCCATAACCACCTCTATGCTGCTCTGAATCACGAAACGCCATACGCCATAACCACCTCTATGGTGCTCTGAGTATCAACTTCCATCAGCCATAACCACCTCTATGCTGCGCACACTCACCAAACACCAACAGCCATAACCACCAATATGCTGCTCTGAGTCACCAACAACCATCAGCCGTAACCACCTATATGCTGCTATGAGTCAAAAACCATCAGCCATAACAACATCTATGCTGCTCCAAGTCACCAAACACCATCAGCCATAACCACATCTATGCTGCTCTGAGCCATCAACCACCATCAGCCATAACCACCTCTATGCTGCTCTGAGTCACCGACCACCCTCAGCCATAACCATCTCTATGCTGCTCTGAGTAATCAACCACAATCAGCCATAACCACCTCTATGCTGCTCTGAGTCACAAAACACAATCAGCCATAACCACCTCTATGCTGCTCCGAGTTACCAAACACCATCAGCCAATAACCACCTCTATGCTGCTCTGATTCATCAGCCATAACCTCCTCTATGCTGCTCTGAGTCACCAACCTACATCAGCCATAACCACCTCTATACTGCTTTGAGTCATGAAATGCCATAATCCATAACCACCTCTGCTGCTCTCACTCACCAAACACCATCAGCCATAACCACCTCTATGCTGCTCTGAGTCACCGACCACCATCAGCCATAACCACCTCTATGCTGCTCTGAGTCACCAACCACCATCAGCCATAACCACCTATATGCTGCTCTGAGTCACCAACCATTAGCCATAACAACATCTATGCTGCTCCAAGTCACCAAACACCATCAGCCATAACCACATCTATGCTGCTCTGAGTCATCAACCACCATCAGCCATAACCACCTCTATGCTGCTCTGAGTCACTGACCACCATCAGCCATAACCACCTCTATGCTGCTCTCACTCACCAAACACCATCAGCCACAAGCACCTCTATGCTTCTCTGAGTCATCGGCCACCATCAGCCATAACCACCTCTATGCTGCTTTGAGTCACTGACCACCATCAACCATCTCTATACTGCTCTGAGTCACCAACCACCATCAACCATAACCACCTCTATGCTGCTTTGAGTCACCAAACACCATCAGCCATAACCACCTTTATGATGTTCTGATTCATCAACCACCATCAGCCATAATAACCTCTATGCTGCTCTGAGTCACCAACCACCATCAGCCATAACCACCTCTATGCTGCTCTGAGTCACCAACCTCCATCAGACATAACCACCTCTATGCTGCTCTGAGACATCAACCACCAACAGCCATAACCACCTCTACACTGCTCTGATTCATCAACCATCATCAGCCATAATAACCTCTATGCTGCTCTGAGTCACCAACCACCATCAGCCATAAACACTTCTATGCTGCTCTGAGTCACCAACCTCCATCAGACATAACCACCTCTATGCTGCTCTGAGTCACCAACCAGCATAAGCCACAACCATCTCTATGCTGCTCTGAGTCAACAACCACCATCAGTCATCACCTCCTCTATGCTGCTCTGAGTCACCAACCACCATCAGCCATAACCACCTCTATGCTGCTCTGAGTCACGAAACGCCATACGCCATAACCACCTCTATGGTGCTCTGAGTATCAACTTCCATCAGCCATAACCACCTCTATGCTGCGCTCACTCACCAAACACCAACAGCCATAACCACCAATATGCTGCTCTGAGTCACCAACCACCATCAGCCGTAACCACCTATATGCTGCTATGAGTCAAAAACCATCAGCCATAAACACTTCTATGCTGCTCTGAGTCACCAACCTTCATCAGACATAACCACCTCTATGCTGCTCTGAGTCACCAACCAGCATAAGCCACAACCATCTCTATGCTGCTCTGAGTCAACAACCACCATCAGTCATCACCTCCTCTATGCTGCTCTGAGTCACCAACCACCATCAGCCATAACCACCTCTATGCTGCTCTGAATCACGAAACGCCATACGCCATAACCACCTCTATGGTGCTCTGAGTATCAACTTCCATCAGCCATAACCACCTCTATGCTGCGCACACTCACCAAACACCAACAGCCATAACCACCAATATGCTGCTCTGAGTCACCAACAACCATCAGCCGTAACCACCTATATGCTGCTATGAGTCAAAAACCATCAGCCATAACAACATCTATGCTGCTCCAAGTCACCAAACACCATCAGCCATAACCACATCTATGCTGCTCTGAGCCATCAACCACCATCAGCCATAACCACCTCTATGCTGCTCTGAGTCACCGACCACCCTCAGCCATAACCATCTCTATGCTGCTCTGAGTAATCAACCACAATCAGCCATAACCACCTCTATGCTGCTCTGAGTCACAAAACACAATCAGCCATAACCACCTCTATGCTGCTCCGAGTTACCAAACACCATCAGCCAATAACCACCTCTATGCTGCTCTGATTCATCAGCCATAACCTCCTCTATGCTGCTCTGAGTCACCAACCTACATCAGCCATAACCACCTCTATGCTGCTTTGAGTCATGAAATGCCATAATCCATAACCACCTCTGCTGCTCTCACTCACCAAACACCATCAGCCATAACCACCTCTATGCTGCTCTGAGTCACCGACCACCATCAGCCATAACCACCTCTATGCTGCTCTGAGTCACCAACCACCATCAGCCATAACCACCTATATGCTGCTCTGAGTCACCAACCATCAGCCATAACAACATCTATGCTGCTCCAAGTCACCAAACACCATCAGCCATAACCACATCTATGCTGCTCTGAGTCATCAACCACCATCAGCCATAACCACCTCTATGCTGCTCTGAGTCACTGACCACCATCAGCCATAACCACCTCTATGCTGCTCTGAGTCACCAACCACCATAAGCCATAACCACCTCTATGCTGCTCTCACTCACCAAACACCATCAGCCACAAGCACCTCTATGCTTCTCTGAGTCATCGGCCACCATCAGCCATAACCACCTCTATGCTGCTTTGAGTCACTGACCACCATCAACCATCTCTATACTGCTCTGAGTCACCAACCACCATCAACCATAACCACCTCTATGCTGCTTTGAGTCACCAAACACCATCAGCCATAACCACCTTTATGATGTTCTGATTCATCAACCACCATCAGCCATAATAACCTCTATGCTGCTCTGAGTCACCAACCACCATCAGCCATAACCACCTCTATGCTGCTCTGAGTCACCAACCTCCATCAGACATAACCACCTCTATGCTGCTCTGAGACATCAACCACCAACAGCCATAACCACCTCTACACTGCTCTGATTCATCAACCATCATCAGCCATAATAACCTCTATGCTGCTCTGAGTCACCAACCACCATCAGCCATAAACACTTCTATGCTGCTCTGAGTCACCAACCTCCATCAGACATAACCACCTCTATGCTGCTCTGAGTCACCAACCAGCATAAGCCACAACCATCTCTATGCTGCTCTGAGTCAACAACCACCATCAGTCATCACCTCCTCTATGCTGCTCTGAGTCACCAACCACCATCAGCCATAACCACCTCTATGCTGCTCTGAGTCACGAAACGCCATACGCCATAACCACCTCTATGGTGCTCTGAGTATCAACTTCCATCAGCCATAACCACCTCTATGCTGCGCTCACTCACCAAACACCAACAGCCATAACCACCAATATGCTGCTCTGAGTCACCAACCACCATCAGCCGTAACCACCTATATGCTGCTATGAGTCAAAAACCATCAGCCATAACAACATCTATGCTGCTCCAAGTCACCAAACACCATCAGCCATAACCATATCTATGCTGCTCTGAGCCATCAACCACCATCAGCCATAACCACCTCTATGCTGCTCTGAGTCACCGACCACCCTCAGCCATAACCATCTCTATGCTGCTCTGAGTCACCGACCACCATCAGCCATAACCACCTCTATGCTGCTCTGAGTAATCAACCACAATCCGCCATAACCACCTCTATGCTGCTCTGAGTCACAAAACACAATCAGCCACAACCACCTCTATGCTGCTCCGAGTTACCAAACACCATCAGCCAATATCCACCTCTATGCTGCTCTGATTCATCAGCCATAACCTCCTCTATGCTGCTCTGAGTCACCAACCTCCATCAGACATAACCACCTCTATGCTGCTTTGAGTCACGAAACGCCATAATCCATAATCACCTCTGCTGCTCTCACTCACCAAACACCATCAGCCATAACAACCTCTATGCTGCTCTGAGTCGCCGACCATCATCAGCCATAACCACCTCTATGCTGCTCTGAGTCACCAACCACCATCAGCCATAACCACCTATATGCTGCTCTGAGTCACCAACCATCAGCCATAACAACATCTATGCTGCTCTGAGTCACCAACCACCATCAGCCATAACCACCTCTATGCTGCTCTGAGTCACCAACCTCCATCAGACATAACCACCTCTATGCTGCTCTGAGACATCAACCACCAACAGCCATAACCACCTCTACACTGCTCTGATTCATCAACCATCATCAGCCATAATAACCTCTATGCTGCTCTGAGTCACCAACCACCATCAGCCATAAACACTTCTATGCTGCTCTGAGTCACCAACCTCCATCAGACATAACCACCTCTATGCTGCTCTGAGTCACCAACCAGCATAAGCCACAACCATCTCTACGCTGCTCTGAGTCAACAACCACCATCAGCCATCACCTCCTCTATGCTGCTCTGAGTCACCAACCACCATCAGCCATAACCACCTCTATGCTGCGCTGAGTCACGAAACGCCATACGCCATAACCACCTCTATGGTGCTCTGAGTATCAACCTCCATCAGCCATAACCACCTCTATGCTGCTCTCACTCACCAAACACCAACAGCCATAACCACCAATATGCTGCTCTGAGTCACCAACCACCATCAGCCGTAACCACCGATATGCTGCTCTGAGTCAGAAACCATCAGCCATAACAACATCTATGCTGCTCCAAGTCACCAAACACCATCAGCCATAACCACATCTATGCTGCTCTGAGTCATCAACCACCATCAGCCATAACCACCTCTATGCTGCTCTGAGTCACCGACCACCCTCAGCCATAACCATCTCTATGCTGCTCTGAGTCACCGACCACCATCAGCCATAACCACCTCTATGCTGCTCTGAGTAATCAACCACAATCAGCCACAACCACCTCTATGCTGCTCTGAGTCACAAAACACAATCAGCCATAACCACCTCTATGCTGCTCCGAGTTACCAAACACCATCAGCCAATATCCACCTCTATGCTGCTCTGATTCATCAGCCATAACCTCCTCTATGCTGCTCTGAGTCACCAACCTCCATCAGACATAACCACCTCTATGCTGCTTTGAGTCACGAAACGCCATAATCCATAATCACCTCTGCTGCTCTCACTCACCAAACACAATCAGCCATAACGACCTCTATGCTGCTCTGAGTCGCCGACCACCATCAGCCATAACCACCTCTATGCTGCTCTGAGTCACCAACCACCATCAGCCATAACCACCTATATGCTGCTCTGAGTCACCAACCATCAGCCATAACAACATCTATGCTGCTCCAAGTCACCAAACACCATCAGCCATAACCACATCTATGCTGCTCTGAGTCACCAACCTCCATCAGACATAACCACCTCTATGCTGCTCTGAGACATCAACCACCAACAGCCATAACCACCTCTACACTGCTCTGATTCATCAACCATCATCAGCCATAATAACCTCTATGCTGCTCTGAGTCACCAACCACCCTCAGCCATAAACACTTCTATGCTGCTCTGAGTCACCAACCTCCATCAGACATAACCACCTCTATGCTGCTCTGAGTCACCAACCAGCATAAGCCACAACCATCTCTATGCTGCTCTGAGTCAACAACCACCATCAGCCATCACCTCCTCTATGCTGCTCTGAGTCACCAACCAACATCAGCCATAACCACCTCTATGCTGCTCTGAGTCACGAAACGCCATACGCCATAACCACCTCTATTGTGCTCTGAGTATCAACCTCCATCAGCTATAACTACCTCTATGCTGCTCTCACTCACCAAACAACAACAGCCATAACCACCAATATGCTGCTCTGAGTCACCAACCACCATCAGCCGTAACCACCTATATGCTGCTCTGAGTCAAAAACCATCAGCCATAACAACATCTATGCTGCTCCAAGTCACCAAACACCATCAGCCATAACCACATCTATGCTGCTCTGAGTCATCAACCACCATCAGCCATAACCACCTCTATGCTGCTCTGAGTCACCGACCACGCTCAGCCATAACCATCTCTATGCTGCTCTGAGTCACCGACCACCATCAGCCATAACCACCTCTATGCTGCTCTGAGTAATCAACACCATTCAGCCATAACCACCTCTATGCTGCTCTGAGTCACAAAACACCATCAGCCATAACCACCTCTATGCTGCTCCGAGTTACCAAACACCATCAGCCAATATCCACCTCTATGCTGCTCTGATTCATCAGCCATAACCTCCTCTATGCTTCTCTGAGTCACCAACCTCCATCAGACATAACCACCTCTATGCTGCTTTGAGTCACGAAACGACATAATCCATAACCACCTCTGCTGCTCTCACTCACCAAACACCATCAGCCATAACGACCTGTATGCTGCTCTGAGTCGCCGACCACCATCAGCCATAACCACCTCTATGCTGCTCTGAGTCACCAAACACCATCAGCCATAACCACCTATATGCTGCTCTGAGTCACCAACCATGAGCCATAACAACATCTATGCTGCTCCAAGTCACCAAACACCATTAGCCATAACCACATCTATGCTGCTCTGAGTCATCAACCACCATCAGCCATAACCACCTCTATGTTGCTCTGAGTCACCGACCACCCTCAGCCATAACCACCTCTATGCTGCTCTGAGTCACCGACCACCATCAGCCTTAACCACCTCTATGCTGCTCTGAGTAATCAACCACAATCAGCCATAACCACCTCTATGCTGCTCTGAGTCACTAAACGCCATACGCCATAACCACCTCTATGGTGCGCTGAGTATCAACCTCCATCAGCCATAACCACCTCTATGCTGCTCTCACTCACCAAACACCAACAGCCATAACCACCTCTATGCTGCTCTGAGTCACCAACCACCATCAGCCATAACCACCTATATGCTGCTCTGAGTCAAAAACCATCAGCCATAACAACATCTATGCTGCTCCAAGTCACCAAACACCATGAGCCATAACCACATCTATGCTGCTCTGAGTCACCGACCACCCTCAGCCATAACAATCTCTATGCTGCTCTGAGTCACCGACCACCATCAGCCATAACCACCTCTATGCTGCTCCGAGTTACCAAACACCATCAGCCAATAACCACCTCTATGCTGCTCTGATTCATCAGGCATAACCTCCTCTATGCTGCTCTGAGTCACCAACCTCCATCAGCCATAACCACCTCTATGCTGCTTTGAGTCACGAAACGCCATAATCCATAACCACCTCTGCTGCTCTCACTCACCAAACACCATCAGCCATAACGACCTCTATGCTGCTCTGAGTCGCCGACCACCATCAGCCATAACCACCTCTATGCTGCTCTGAGTGACCAACCACCATCAGCCATAACCACCTATATGCTGCTCTGAGTCACCAACCATCAGCCATAACAACATCTATGCTGCTCCAAGTCACCAAACACCATCAGCCATAACCACATCTATGCTGCTCTGAGTCATCAACCACCATCAGCCATAACCACCTCTATGCTGCTCTGAGTCACCGACCACCCTCAGCCATAACCACCTCTATGCTGCTCTGAGTCACCGACCACCATCAGCCATAACCACCTCTATGCTGCTCTGAGTAATCAACCACAATCAGCCATAACCACCTCTATGCTGCTCTGAGTCACCAACCACCATAAGCCATAACCACCTCTATGCTGCTCTGAGTCACCAAACACCATCAGCCATAACCACCTCTATGCTTCTCTGAGTCATCAGCCATAACCTCCTCTATGCTGCTCTGAGTCACCAACCACCATCAGCCATAACCACCTCTATGCTGCTCTGAGTCACGAAACGCCATATGCCATAACCAACTCTATGGTGCTCTGAGTATCAAACTCCATCAGCCATAACCACCTCTATTCTGCTCTCACTCACCAAACACCAACAGCCATAACCACCTCTATGCTGCTCTGAGTCACCAAACACCATCAGCCATAACCACCTCTATGCTTCTCTGAGTCATTGGCCATAACCTCCTCTATGTTGCTCTGAGTCACCAACCACCATCAGCCATAACCACCTATATGCTGCTCTGAGTCACCAACCATCAGCCATAACAACATCTATGCTGCTCTGAGTCACCAACCACCATCAGCCATAACCACCTCTATGCTGCTCTGAGTCACCAACCTCCATCAGACATAACCACCTCTATGCTGCTCTGAGACATCAACCACCAACAGCCATAACCACCTCTACACTGCTCTGATTCATCAACCATCATCAGCCATAATAACCTCTATGCTGCTCTGAGTCACCAACCTCCATCAGACATAACCACCTCTATGCTGCTCTGAGTCACCAACCAGCATAAGCCACAACCATCTCTATGCTGCTCTGAGTCAACAACCACCATCAGCCATCACCTCCTCTATGCTGCTCTGAGTCACCAAACACCATCAGCCATAACCACCTCTATGCTTCTCTGAGTCATCAGCCATAACCTCCTCTATGCTGCTCTGAGTCACCAACCACCATCAGCCATAACCACCTCTATGCTGCTCTGAGTCACGAAACGCCATACGCCATAACCACCTCTATGGTGCTCTGAGTATCAAACTCCATCAGCCATAACCACCTCTATTCTGCTCTCACTCACCAAACACCAACAGCCATAACCACCTCTATGCTGCTCTGAGTCACCAAACACCATCAGCCATAACCACCTCTATGCTTCTCTGAGTCATCGGCCATAACCTCCTCTATGCTGCTCTGAGTCACCAACCACAATCAGCCATAACCACCTCTATGCTGCTCTGAGTCACCAACCTCCATCAGTCATAACCACCTCTATGCTGCTCTGAGACATCAACCACCAACAGCCATAACCACCTCTACACTGCTCTGATTCATCAACCATCATCAGCCATAATAACCTCTATGCTGCTCTGAGTCACCAACCAGCATAAGCCACAACCATCTCTATGCTGCTCTGAGTCAACAACCACCATCAGCCATCACCTCCTCTATGCTGCTCTGAGTCACCAACCACCATCAGCCATCACCTCCTCTATGCTGCTCTGAGTATCAACCTCCATCAGCCATAACCACCTCTATGATGCTCTCACTCACCAAACACCAAAAGCCATAACCACCAATATGCTGCTCTGAGTCACCAACCACCATCAGCCGTAACCACCTATATGCTGCTCTGAGTCAAAAACCATCAGCCATAACAACATCTATGCTGCTCCAAGTCACCAAACACCATCAGCCATAACCACATCTATGCTGCTCTGAGTCATCAACCACCATCAGCCATAACCACCTCTATGCTGCTCTGAGTCACCGACCACCCTCAGCCATAACCATCTCTATGCTGCTCTGAGTCACCGACCACCATCAGCCATAACCACCTCTATGCTGCTCTGAGTAATCAACCACAATCAGCCATAACCACCTCTATGCTGCTCTGAGTCACAAAACACAATCAGCCATAACCACCTCTATGCTGCTCCGAGTTACCAAACACCATCAGCCAATATCCACCTCTATGCTGCTCTGATTCATCAGCCATAACCTCCTCTATGCTGCTCTGAGTCACCAACCTCCATCAGACATAACCACCTCTATGCTGCTTTGAGTCACGAAACGCCATAATCCATAATCACCTATGCTGCTCTCACTCACCAAACACCATCAGCCATAACGACCTCTATGCTGCTCTGAGTCGCCGACCACCATCAGCCATAACCACCTCTATGCTGCTCTGATTCATCAACCATCATCAGCCATAATAACCTCTATGCTGCTCTGAGTCACCAACCACCAACAGCCATAAACACTTCTATGCTGCTCTGAGTCACCAACCTCCATCAGCCATAACCACCTCTATGCTGCTCTGAGTCACCAACCAGCATAAGCCACAACCATCTCTATGCTGCTCTGAGTCAACAACCACCATCAGCCATCACCTCCTCTATGCTGCTCTGAGTCACCAACCACCATCAGCCATAACCACCTCTATGCTGCTCTGAGTTACGAAATGCCATACGCCATAACCACCTCTATGGTGCTCTGAGTATCAACCTCCATCAGCCATAACCACCTCTATGCTGCTCTCACTCACCAAACACCAACAGCCATAACCACCAATATGCTGCTCTGAGTCACCAACCACCATCAGCCGTAACCACGTATATGCTGCTCTGAGTCAAAAACCATCAGCCATAACAACATCTATGCTGCTCCAAGTCACCAAACACCATCAGCCATAACCACATCTATGCTGCTCTGAGTCATCAACCACCATCAGCCATAACCACCTCTATGCTGCTCTGAGTCACCGACCACGCTCAGCCATAACCATCTCTATGCTGCTCTGAGTCACCGACCACCATCAGCCATAAACACCTCTATGCTGCTCTGAGTAATCAACCACAATCAGCCATAACCACCTCTATGCTGCTCTGAGTCACAAAACACAATCAGCCATAACCACCTCTATGCTGCTCCGAGTACCAAACACCATCAGCCAATATCCACCTCTATGCTGCTCTGATTCATCAGCCATAACCTCCTCTATGCTGCTCTGAGTCACCAACCTCCATCAGACATAACCACCTCTATGCTGCTTTGAGTCACGAAACGCCATAATCCATAACCACCTCTGCTGCTCTCACTCACCAAACACCATCAGCCATAACGACCTCTATGCTGCTCTGAGTCGCCGACCACCATCAGCCATAACCACCTCTATGCTGCTCTGAGTCACCAACCACCATCAGCCATAACCACCTATATGCTGCTCTGAGTCACCAACCATCAGTCATAACAACATCTATGCTGCTCCAAGTCACCAAACACCATCAGCCATAACCACATCTATGCTGCTCTGAGTCACCAACCACCATCAGCCGTAACCACCTATATGCTGCTCTGAGTCAAAAACCATCAGCCATAACAACATCTATGCTGCTCCAAGTCACCAAACACCATCAGCCATAACCACATCTATGCTGCTCTGAGTCATCAACCACCATCAGCCATAACCACCTCTATGCTGCTCTGAGTCACCGACCACGCTCAGCCATAACCATCTCTATGCTGCTCTGAGTCACCGACCACCATCAGCCATAACCACCTCTATGCTGCTCTGAGTAATCAACACCATTCAGCCATAACCACCTCTATGCTGCTCTGAGTCACAAAACACCATCAGCCATAACCACCTCTATGCTGCTCCGAGTTACCAAACACCATCAGCCAATATCCACCTCTATGCTGCTCTGATTCATCAGCCATAACCTCCTCTATGCTTCTCTGAGTCACCAACCTCCATCAGACATAACCACCTCTATGCTGCTTTGAGTCACGAAACGACATAATCCATAACCACCTCTGCTGCTCTCACTCACCAAACACCATCAGCCATAACGACCTGTATGCTGCTCTGAGTCGCCGACCACCATCAGCCATAACCACCTCTATGCTGCTCTGAGTCACCAAACACCATCAGCCATAACCACCTATATGCTGCTCTGAGTCACCAACCATGAGCCATAACAACATCTATGCTGCTCCAAGTCACCAAACACCATTAGCCATAACCACATCTATGCTGCTCTGAGTCATCAACCACCATCAGCCATAACCACCTCTATGTTGCTCTGAGTCACCGACCACCCTCAGCCATAACCACCTCTATGCTGCTCTGAGTCACCGACCACCATCAGCCTTAACCACCTCTATGCTGCTCTGAGTAATCAACCACAATCAGCCATAACCACCTCTATGCTGCTCTGAGTCACTAAACGCCATACGCCATAACCACCTCTATGGTGCGCTGAGTATCAACCTCCATCAGCCATAACCACCTCTATGCTGCTCTCACTCACCAAACACCAACAGCCATAACCACCTCTATGCTGCTCTGAGTCACCAACCACCATCAGCCATAACCACCTATATGCTGCTCTGAGTCAAAAACCATCAGCCATAACAACATCTATGCTGCTCCAAGTCACCAAACACCATGAGCCATAACCACATCTATGCTGCTCTGAGTCACCGACCACCCTCAGCCATAACAATCTCTATGCTGCTCTGAGTCACCGACCACCATCAGCCATAACCACCTCTATGCTGCTCCGAGTTACCAAACACCATCAGCCAATAACCACCTCTATGCTGCTCTGATTCATCAGGCATAACCTCCTCTATGCTGCTCTGAGTCACCAACCTCCATCAGCCATAACCACCTCTATGCTGCTTTGAGTCACGAAACGCCATAATCCATAACCACCTCTGCTGCTCTCACTCACCAAACACCATCAGCCATAACGACCTCTATGCTGCTCTGAGTCGCCGACCACCATCAGCCATAACCACCTCTATGCTGCTCTGAGTGACCAACCACCATCAGCCATAACCACCTATATGCTGCTCTGAGTCACCAACCATCAGCCATAACAACATCTATGCTGCTCCAAGTCACCAAACACCATCAGCCATAACCACATCTATGCTGCTCTGAGTCATCAACCACCATCAGCCATAACCACCTCTATGCTGCTCTGAGTCACCGACCACCCTCAGCCATAACCACCTCTATGCTGCTCTGAGTCACCGACCACCATCAGCCATAACCACCTCTATGCTGCTCTGAGTAATCAACCACAATCAGCCATAACCACCTCTATGCTGCTCTGAGTCACCAACCACCATAAGCCATAACCACCTCTATGCTGCTCTGAGTCACCAAACACCATCAGCCATAACCACCTCTATGCTTCTCTGAGTCATCAGCCATAACCTCCTCTATGCTGCTCTGAGTCACCAACCACCATCAGCCATAACCACCTCTATGCTGCTCTGAGTCACGAAACGCCATATGCCATAACCAACTCTATGGTGCTCTGAGTATCAAACTCCATCAGCCATAACCACCTCTATTCTGCTCTCACTCACCAAACACCAACAGCCATAACCACCTCTATGCTGCTCTGAGTCACCAAACACCATCAGCCATAACCACCTCTATGCTTCTCTGAGTCATTGGCCATAACCTCCTCTATGTTGCTCTGAGTCACCAACCACCATCAGCCATAACCACCTATATGCTGCTCTGAGTCACCAACCATCAGCCATAACAACATCTATGCTGCTCTGAGTCACCAACCACCATCAGCCATAACCACCTCTATGCTGCTCTGAGTCACCAACCTCCATCAGACATAACCACCTCTATGCTGCTCTGAGACATCAACCACCAACAGCCATAACCACCTCTACACTGCTCTGATTCATCAACCATCATCAGCCATAATAACCTCTATGCTGCTCTGAGTCACCAACCTCCATCAGACATAACCACCTCTATGCTGCTCTGAGTCACCAACCAGCATAAGCCACAACCATCTCTATGCTGCTCTGAGTCAACAACCACCATCAGCCATCACCTCCTCTATGCTGCTCTGAGTCACCAAACACCATCAGCCATAACCACCTCTATGCTTCTCTGAGTCATCAGCCATAACCTCCTCTATGCTGCTCTGAGTCACCAACCACCATCAGCCATAACCACCTCTATGCTGCTCTGAGTCACGAAACGCCATACGCCATAACCACCTCTATGGTGCTCTGAGTATCAAACTCCATCAGCCATAACCACCTCTATTCTGCTCTCACTCACCAAACACCAACAGCCATAACCACCTCTATGCTGCTCTGAGTCACCAAACACCATCAGCCATAACCACCTCTATGCTTCTCTGAGTCATCGGCCATAACCTCCTCTATGCTGCTCTGAGTCACCAACCACAATCAGCCATAACCACCTCTATGCTGCTCTGAGTCACCAACCTCCATCAGTCATAACCACCTCTATGCTGCTCTGAGACATCAACCACCAACAGCCATAACCACCTCTACACTGCTCTGATTCATCAACCATCATCAGCCATAATAACCTCTATGCTGCTCTGAGTCACCAACCAGCATAAGCCACAACCATCTCTATGCTGCTCTGAGTCAACAACCACCATCAGCCATCACCTCCTCTATGCTGCTCTGAGTCACCAACCACCATCAGCCATCACCTCCTCTATGCTGCTCTGAGTATCAACCTCCATCAGCCATAACCACCTCTATGATGCTCTCACTCACCAAACACCAAAAGCCATAACCACCAATATGCTGCTCTGAGTCACCAACCACCATCAGCCGTAACCACCTATATGCTGCTCTGAGTCAAAAACCATCAGCCATAACAACATCTATGCTGCTCCAAGTCACCAAACACCATCAGCCATAACCACATCTATGCTGCTCTGAGTCATCAACCACCATCAGCCATAACCACCTCTATGCTGCTCTGAGTCACCGACCACCCTCAGCCATAACCATCTCTATGCTGCTCTGAGTCACCGACCACCATCAGCCATAACCACCTCTATGCTGCTCTGAGTAATCAACCACAATCAGCCATAACCACCTCTATGCTGCTCTGAGTCACAAAACACAATCAGCCATAACCACCTCTATGCTGCTCCGAGTTACCAAACACCATCAGCCAATATCCACCTCTATGCTGCTCTGATTCATCAGCCATAACCTCCTCTATGCTGCTCTGAGTCACCAACCTCCATCAGACATAACCACCTCTATGCTGCTTTGAGTCACGAAACGCCATAATCCATAATCACCTATGCTGCTCTCACTCACCAAACACCATCAGCCATAACGACCTCTATGCTGCTCTGAGTCGCCGACCACCATCAGCCATAACCACCTCTATGCTGCTCTGATTCATCAACCATCATCAGCCATAATAACCTCTATGCTGCTCTGAGTCACCAACCACCAACAGCCATAAACACTTCTATGCTGCTCTGAGTCACCAACCTCCATCAGCCATAACCACCTCTATGCTGCTCTGAGTCACCAACCAGCATAAGCCACAACCATCTCTATGCTGCTCTGAGTCAACAACCACCATCAGCCATCACCTCCTCTATGCTGCTCTGAGTCACCAACCACCATCAGCCATAACCACCTCTATGCTGCTCTGAGTTACGAAATGCCATACGCCATAACCACCTCTATGGTGCTCTGAGTATCAACCTCCATCAGCCATAACCACCTCTATGCTGCTCTCACTCACCAAACACCAACAGCCATAACCACCAATATGCTGCTCTGAGTCACCAACCACCATCAGCCGTAACCACGTATATGCTGCTCTGAGTCAAAAACCATCAGCCATAACAACATCTATGCTGCTCCAAGTCACCAAACACCATCAGCCATAACCACATCTATGCTGCTCTGAGTCATCAACCACCATCAGCCATAACCACCTCTATGCTGCTCTGAGTCACCGACCACGCTCAGCCATAACCATCTCTATGCTGCTCTGAGTCACCGACCACCATCAGCCATAAACACCTCTATGCTGCTCTGAGTAATCAACCACAATCAGCCATAACCACCTCTATGCTGCTCTGAGTCACAAAACACAATCAGCCATAACCACCTCTATGCTGCTCCGAGTACCAAACACCATCAGCCAATATCCACCTCTATGCTGCTCTGATTCATCAGCCATAACCTCCTCTATGCTGCTCTGAGTCACCAACCTCCATCAGACATAACCACCTCTATGCTGCTTTGAGTCACGAAACGCCATAATCCATAACCACCTCTGCTGCTCTCACTCACCAAACACCATCAGCCATAACGACCTCTATGCTGCTCTGAGTCGCCGACCACCATCAGCCATAACCACCTCTATGCTGCTCTGAGTCACCAACCACCATCAGCCATAACCACCTATATGCTGCTCTGAGTCACCAACCATCAGTCATAACAACATCTATGCTGCTCCAAGTCACCAAACACCATCAGCCATAACCACATCTATGCTGCTCTGAGTCATCAACCACCATCAGCCATAACCACCTATATGCTGCTCTGAGTCACCAACCATCAGTCATAACAACATCTATGCTGCTCCAAGTCACCAAACACCATCAGCCATAACCACATCTATGTTGCTCTGAGTCACCGACCACCCTGAGCCATAACCATCTCTATGCTGCTCTGAGTCACCTACCACCATCAGCCTTAACCACCTCTATGCTGCTCTGAGTAATCAACCACAATCAGCCATAACCACCTCTATGCTGCTCTGAGTCACGAAACGCCATACGCCATAACCACCTCTATGGTGCTCTGAGTATCAACCTCCATCAGCCATAACCACCTCTATGCTGCTCTCACTCACCAAACACCAACAGCCATAACCACCTCTATTCTGCTCTGAGTCACCAACCACCATCAGCCATAACCACCTATATGCTGCTCTGAGTCAAAAACCATCAGCATTAACAACATCTATGCTGCTCCAAGTCACCAAACACCATGAGCCATAACCACATCTATGCTGCTCTGAGTCACCGACCACCCTCAGCCATAACAATCTCTATGCTGCTCTGAGTCACCGACCACCATCAGCCATAACCACCTCTATGCTGCTCCGAGTTACCAAACACCATCAGCCAATAACCACCTCTATGCTGCTCTGATTCATCAGCCATAACCTCCTCTATGCTGCTCTGAGTCACCAACCTCCATCAGCCATAACCCCCTCTATGCTGCTTTGAGTCACGAAACGCCATAATCCATAACCACCTCTGCTGCTCTCACTCACCAAACACCATCAGCCATAACGACCTCTATGCTGCTCTGAGTCGCCGACCACCATCAGCCATAACCACCTCTATGCTGCTCTGAGTGACCAACCACCATCAGCCATAACCACCTATATGCTGCTCTGAGTCACCAACCATCAGCCATAACAACATCTATGCTGCTCCAAGTCACCAAACACCATCAGCCATAACCACATCTATGCTGCTCTGAGTCATCAACCACCATCAGCCAGAACCACCTCTATGTTGCTCTGAGTCACCGACCACTCTCAGCCATAACCACCTCTATGCTGCTCTGAGTCACCGACCACCATCAGCCATAACCACCTCCATGCTGCTCTGAGTAATCAACCACAATCAGCCATAACCACCTCTATGCTGCTCTGAGTCACCAACCACCATAAGCCATAACCACCTCTATGCTGCTCTGAGTCACCAAACACCATCAGCCATAACCACCTCTATGCTTCTCTGAGTCATCAGCCATAACCTCCTCTATGCTGCTCTGAGTCACCAACCACCATCAGCCATAACCACCTCTATGCTGCTCTGAGTCACGAAACGCCATACGCCATAACCACCTCTATGGTGCTCTGAGTATCAAACTCCATCAGCCATAACCATCTCTATTCTGCTCTCACTCACCAAACACCAACAGCCATAACCACCTCTATGCTGCTCTGAGTCACCAAACACCATCAGCCATAACCACCTCTATGCTTCTCTGAGTCATCAGCCATAACCTCCTCTATGCTGCTCTAAGTCACCAACCACCATCAGCCATAACCACCTCTATGCTGCTCTGAGTCATGAAACGCCATACGCCATAACCTCCTCTATGCTGCTCTGAGTATCAACCTCCATCAGCCATAACCACCTCTATGCTGCTCTCACTCACCAAACACCAACAGCCATAACCACCTCTATGCTGCTCTGAGTCACCGACCAACATCAGCCATAACCACCTCTATGCTGCTCTGAGTAATCAACCACAATCAGCCATAACCACCTCTATGCTGCTCTGAGTCACCAACCACCATAAGCCATAACCACCTCTATGCTGCTCTGAGTCACCAAACACCATCAGCATTAACCACCTCTATGCTTCTCTGAGTCATCGGCCACAATCAGCCATAACCACCTCTATGCTGCTCTGAGTCACCGACCAGCATCAGCCATAACCACCTCTATGCTGTTCTGAGTCACCAACCACCATCAGCCATAACCACCTCTATGCTGCTTTCAGTCACCAAACACCATCAGCCAATAACCACCTCTATGCTGCTCTGAGTCATCAGCCATAACCACCTCTATGCTGCTCTCACTCGCCAAACACCATTCAGCCATAACCACCTCTATGCTTCTCTGAGTCATCGGCCACCATCAGCCATAACCACCTCTATGGTGCTCTGAGTATCAAACTCCATCAGCCATAACCACCTCTATTCTGCTCTCACTCACCAAACACCAACAGCCATAACCACCTCTATGCTGCTCTGAGTCACCAAACACCATCAGCCATAACCACCTCTATGCTTCTCTGAGTCATCGGCCATAACCTCCTCTATGCTGCTCTGAGTCACCAACCACAATCAGCCATAACCACCTCTATGCTGCTCTGAGTCACCAACCTCCATCAGTCATAACCACCTCTATGCTGCTCTGAGACATCAACCACCAACAGCCATAACCACCTCTACACTGCTCTGATTCATCAACCATCATCAGCCATAATAACCTCTATGCTGCTCTGAGTCACCAACCAGCATAAGCCACAACCATCTCTATGCTGCTCTGAGTCAACAACCACCATCAGCCATCACCTCCTCTATGCTGCTCTGAGTCACCAACCACCATCAGCCATCACCTCCTCTATGCTGCTCTGAGTATCAACCTCCATCAGCCATAACCACCTCTATGATGCTCTCACTCACCAAACACCAAAAGCCATAACCACCAATATGCTGCTCTGAGTCACCAACCACCATCAGCCGTAACCACCTATATGCTGCTCTGAGTCAAAAACCATCAGCCATAACAACATCTATGCTGCTCCAAGTCACCAAACACCATCAGCCATAACCACATCTATGCTGCTCTGAGTCATCAACCACCATCAGCCATAACCACCTCTATGCTGCTCTGAGTCACCGACCACCCTCAGCCATAACCATCTCTATGCTGCTCTGAGTCACCGACCACCATCAGCCATAACCACCTCTATGCTGCTCTGAGTAATCAACCACAATCAGCCATAACCACCTCTATGCTGCTCTGAGTCACAAAACACAATCAGCCATAACCACCTCTATGCTGCTCCGAGTTACCAAACACCATCAGCCAATATCCACCTCTATGCTGCTCTGATTCATCAGCCATAACCTCCTCTATGCTGCTCTGAGTCACCAACCTCCATCAGACATAACCACCTCTATGCTGCTTTGAGTCACGAAACGCCATAATCCATAATCACCTATGCTGCTCTCACTCACCAAACACCATCAGCCATAACGACCTCTATGCTGCTCTGAGTTGCCGACACCATCAGCCATAACCACCTCTATGCTGCTCTGATTCATCAACCATCATCAGCCATAATAACCTCTATGCTGCTCTGAGTCACCAACCACCAACAGCCATAAACACTTCTATGCTGCTCTGAGTCACCAACCTCCATCAGCCATAACCACCTCTATGCTGCTCTGAGTCACCAACCAGCATAAGCCACAACCATCTCTATGCTGCTCTGAGTCAACAACCACCATCAGCCATCACCTCCTCTATGCTGCTCTGAGTCACCAACCACCATCAGCCATAACCACCTCTATGCTGCTCTGAGTTACGAAATGCCATACGCCATAACCACCTCTATGGTGCTCTGAGTATCAACCTCCATCAGCCATAACCACCTCTATGCTGCTCTCACTCACCAAACACCAACAGCCATAACCACCAATATGCTGCTCTGAGTCACCAACCACCATCAGCCGTAACCACGTATATGCTGCTCTGAGTCAAAAACCATCAGCCATAACAACATCTATGCTGCTCCAAGTCACCAAACACCATCAGCCATAACCACATCTATGCTGCTCTGAGTCATCAACCACCATCAGCCATAACCACCTCTATGCTGCTCTGAGTCATCGACCACGCTCAGCCATAACCATCTCTATGCTGCTCTGAGTCACCGACCACCATCAGCCATAACCACCTCTATGCTACTCTGAGTAATCAACCACAATCAGCCATAACCACCTCTATGCTGCTATGAGTCACAAAACACAATCAGCCATAACCACCTCTATGCTGCTCCGAGTACCAAACACCATCAGCCAATATCCACCTCTATGCTGCTCTGATTCATCAGCCATAACCTCCTCTATGCTGCTCTGAGTCACCAACCTCCATCAGACATAACCACCTCTATGCTGTTTTGAGTCACGAAACGCCATAATCCATAACCACCTCTGCTGCTCTCACTCACCAAACACCATCAGCCATAACGACCTCTATGCTGCTCTGAGTCGCCGACCACCATCAGCCATAACCACCTCTATGCTGCTCTGAGTCACCGACCACCCTGAGCCATAACCACCTCTATGCTGCTCTGAGTCACCTACCACCATCAGCCTTAACCACCTCTATGCTGCTCTGAGTAATCAACCACAATCAGCCATAACCACCTCTATGCTGCTCTGAGTCACGAAACGCCATACGCCATAACCACCTCTATGGTGCTCTGAGTATCAACCTCCATCAGCCATAACCACCTCTATGCTGCTCTCACTCACCAAACACCAACAGCCATAACCACCTCTATTCTGCTCTGAGTCACCAACCACCATCAGCCATAACCACCTATATGCTGCTCTGAGTCAAAAACCATCAGCATTAACAACATCTATGCTGCTCCAAGTCACCAAACACCATGAGCCATAACCACATCTATGCTGCTCTGAGTCACCGACCACCCTCAGCCATAACAATCTCTATGCTGCTCTGAGTCACCGACCACCATCAGCCATAACCACCTCTATGCTGCTCCGAGTTACCAAACACCATCAGCCAATAACCACCTCTATGCTGCTCTGATTCATCAGCCATAACCTCCTCTATGCTGCTCTGAGTCACCAACCTCCATCAGCCATAACCCCCTCTATGCTGCTTTGAGTCACGAAACGCCATAATCCATAACCACCTCTGCTGCTCTCACTCACCAAACACCATCAGCCATAACAACCTCTATGCTGCTCTGAGTCGCCGACACCATCAGCCATAACCACCTCTATGCTGCTCTGAGTGACCAACCACCATCAGCCATAACCACCTATATGCTGCTCTGAGTCACCAACCATCAGCCATAACAACATCTATGCTGCTCCAAGTCACCAAACACCATCAGCCATAACCACATCTATGCTGCTCTGAGTCATCAACCACCATCAGCCAGAACCACCTCTATGTTGCTCTGAGTCACCGACCACTCTCAGCCATAACCACCTCTATGCTGCTCTGAGTCACCGACCACCATCAGCCATAACCACCTCCATGCTGCTCTGAGTAATCAACCACAATCAGCCATAACCACCTCTATGCTGCTCTGAGTCACCAACCACCATAAGCCATAACCACCTCTATGCTGCTCTGAGTCACCAAACACCATCAGCCATAACCACCTCTATGCTTCTCTGAGTCATCAGCCATAACCTCCTCTATGCTGCTCTGAGTCACCAACCACCATCAGCCATAACCACCTCTATGCTGCTCTGAGTCACGAAACGCCATACGCCATAACCACCTCTATGGTGCTCTGAGTATCAAACTCCATCAGCCATAACCATCTCTATTCTGCTCTCACTCACCAAACACCAACAGCCATAACCACCTCTATGCTGCTCTGAGTCACCAAACACCATCAGCCATAACCACCTCTATGCTTCTCTGAGTCATCAGCCATAACCTCCTCTATGCTGCTCTAAGTCACCAACCACCATCAGCCATAACCACCTCTATGCTGCTCTGAGTCATGAAACGCCATACGCCATAACCTCCTCTATGCTGCTCTGAGTATCAACCTCCATCAGCCATAACCACCTCTATGCTGCTCTCACTCACCAAACACCAACAGCCATAACCACCTCTATGCTGCTCTGAGTCACCGACCAACATCAGCCATAACCACCTCTATGCTGCTCTGAGTAATCAACCACAATCAGCCATAACCACCTCTATGCTGCTCTGAGTCACCAACCACCATAAGCCATAACCACCTCTATGCTGCTCTGAGTCACCAAACACCATCAGCATTAACCACCTCTATGCTTCTCTGAGTCATCGGCCACAATCAGCCATAACCACCTCTATGCTGCTCTGAGTCACCGACCAGCATCAGCCATAACCACCTCTATGCTTCTCTGAGTCATCAGCCATAACCTCCTCTATGCTGCTCTAAGTCACCAACCACCATCAGCCATAACCACCTCTATGCTGCTCTGAGTCATGAAACGCCATACGCCATAACCTCCTCTATGCTGCTCTGAGTATCAACCTCCATCAGCCATAACCACCTCTATGCTGCTCTCACTCACCAAACACCAACAGCCATAACCACCTCTATGCTGCTCTGAGTCACCGACCAACATCAGCCATAACCACCTCTATGCTTCTCTGAGTCATCAGCCATAACCTCCTCTATGCTGCTCTAAGTCACCAACCACCATCAGCCATAACCACCTCTATGCTGCTCTGAGTCACGAAACGCCATACGCCATAACCACCTCTATGGTGCTCTGAGTATCAAACTCCATCAGCCATAACCATCTCTATTCTGCTCTCACTCACCAAACACCAACAGCCATAACCACCTCTATGCTGCTCTGAGTCACCAAACACCATCAGCCATAACCACCTCTATGCTTCTCTGAGTCATCAGCCATAACCTCCTCTATGCTGCTCTAAGTCACCAACCACCATCAGCCATAACCACCTCTATGCTGCTCTGAGTCATGAAACGCCATACGCCATAACCTCCTCTATGCTGCTCTGAGTATCAACCTCCATCAGCCATAACCACCTCTATGCTGCTCTCACTCACCAAACACCAACAGCCATAACCACCTCTATGCTGCTCTGAGTCACCGACCAACATCAGCCATAACCACCTCTATGCTGCTCTGAGTAATCAACCACAATCAGCCATAACCACCTCTATGCTGCTCTGAGTCACCAACCACCATAAGCCATAACCACCTCTATGCTGCTCTGAGTCACCAAACACCATCAGCATTAACCACCTCTATGCTTCTCTGAGTCATCGGCCACAATCAGCCATAACCACATCTATGCTGCTCTGAGTCACCGACCAGCATCAGCCATAACCACCTCTATGCTGTTCTGAGTCACCAACCACCATCAGCCATAACCACCTCTATGCTGCTTTCAGTCACCAAACACCATCAGCCAATAACCACCTCTATGCTGCTCTGAGTCATCAGCCATAACCACCTCTATGCTGCTCTCACTCGCCAAACACCATTCAGCCATAACCACCTCTATGCTTCTCTGAGTCATCGGCCACCATCAGCCATAACCACCTCTATGCTGCTCTGAGTCACCGACCACCATCAGGCATAACCAACTCTATACTGCTCTGGGTCACCAACCACCATCAACCATAACCACCTCTATGCTGCTTTGAGTCACCAAACACCATCAGCCATAACCACCTCTATGATGTTCTGATTCATCAACCACTATCAGCCATAATAACCTCTATGCTGCTCTGAGTCACCAACCACCATCAGCCATAACCACCTCTATGCTGCTCTGAGTCACCAACCTCCATCAGACATCAACACCTCTATGCTGCTCTGAGACATCAACCACCAACAGCCATAACCACCTCTACACTGCTCTGATTCATCAACCATCATCAGCCTTAATAACCTCTATGCTGCTCTGAGTCACCAACCACCATCAGCCATAACCACTTCTATGCTGCTCTGAGTCACCAACCACCATCAGCCATAACCACCTCTATGCTGCTCTGAGTCACGAAACGCCATACGCCATAACCACCTCTATGGTGCTCTGAGTATCAACCTCCATCAGCCATAACCACCTCTATGCTGCTCTCACTCACCAAACACCAACAGCCATAACCACCTCTATGCTGCTCTGAGTCACCAACCACCATGAGCCATAACCACCTATATGCTGCTCTGAGTCACTAACCATCAGCCATAACAACATCTATGCTGCTCCAAGTCACCAAACACCATCAGCCATAACCACATCTATGCTTCTCTGAGTCATCGGCCATAACCTCCTCTATGCTGCTCTGAGTCACCAACCACCATCAGCCATAACCACCTCTATGCTGCTCTGAGTCACGAAACGCCATACGCCATAACCTCCTCTATGCTGCTCTGAGTATCAACCTCCATCAGCCATAACCACCTCTATGCTGCTCTCACTCACCAAACACCAACAGCCATAACCACCTCTATGCTGCTCTGAGTCACCGACCACCATCAGCCATAACCACCTATATGCTGCTCTGAGTCACCAACCATCAGCCATAACAACATCTATGCTGCTCCAAGTCACCAAACACCATCAGCCATAACCACATCTATGCTGCTCTGAGTCATCAACCACCATCAGCCATAACCACCTCTATGCTGCTCTGAGTCACTGACCACCATCAGCCATAACCACCTCTATGCTGCTCTGAGTCACCAACCACCATAAGCCATAACCACCTCTATGCTGCTCTCACTCACCAAACACCATCAGCCACAAGCACCTCTATGCTTCTCTGAGTCATCGGCCACCATCAGCCATAACCACCTCTATGCTGCTTTGAGTCACTGACCACCATCAACCATCTCTATACTGCTCTGAGTCACCAACCACCATCAACCATAACCACCTCTATGCTGCTTTGAGTCACCAAACACCATCAGCCATAACCACCTTTATGATGTTCTGATTCATCAACCACCATCAGCCATAATAACCTCTATGCTGCTCTGAGTCACCAACCACCATCAGCCATAACCACCTCTATGCTGCTCTGAGTCACCAACCTCCATCAGACATAACCACCTCTATGCTGCTCTGAGACATCAACCACCAACAGCCATAACCACCTCTACACTGCTCTGATTCATCAA
The DNA here is from genome assembly GCF_040938575.1 of Ambystoma mexicanum. Taxonomy (NCBI): domain Eukaryota; kingdom Metazoa; phylum Chordata; class Amphibia; order Caudata; family Ambystomatidae; genus Ambystoma; species Ambystoma mexicanum. Next base: position 862,241,941 of record NC_090931.1, on the reverse strand, counting down.
CCATCATCAGCCATAATAACCTCTATGCTGCTCTGAGTCACCAACCACCATCAGCCATAAACACTTCTATGCTGCTCTGAGTCACCAACCTCCATCAGACATAACCACCTCTATGCTGCTCTGAGTCACCAACCAGCATAAGCCACAACCATCTCTATGCTGCTCTGAGTCAACAACCACCATCAGTCATCACCTCCTCTATGCTGCTCTGAGTCACCAACCACCATCAGCCATAACCACCTCTATGCTGCTCTGAGTCACGAAACGCCATACGCCATAACCACCTCTTTGGTGCTCTGAGTATCAACTTCCATCAGCCATAACCACCTCTATGCTGCGCTCACTCACCAAACACCAACAGCCATAACCACCAATATGCTGCTCTGAGTCACCAACCACCATCAGCCGTAACCACCTATATGCTGCTATGAGTCAAAAACCATCAGCCATAACAACATCTATGCTGCTCCAAGTCACCAAACACCATCAGCCATAACCATATCTATGCTGCTCTGAGCCATCAACCACCATCAGCCATAACCACCTCTATGCTGCTCTGAGTCACCGACCACCCTCAGCCATAACCATCTCTATGCTGCTCTGAGTCACCGACCACCATCAGCCATAACCACCTCTATGCTGCTCTGAGTAATCAACCACAATCCGCCATAACCACCTCTATGCTGCTCTGAGTCACAAAACACAATCAGCCACAACCACCTCTATGCTGCTCCGAGTTACCAAACACCATCAGCCAATATCCACCTCTATGCTGCTCTGATTCATCAGCCATAACCTCCTCTATGCTGCTCTGAGTCACCAACCTCCATCAGACATAACCACCTCTATGCTGCTTTGAGTCACGAAACGCCATAATCCATAATCACCTCTGCTGCTCTCACTCACCAAACACCATCAGCCATAACAACCTCTATGCTGCTCTGAGTCGCCGACCATCATCAGCCATAACCACCTCTATGCTGCTCTGAGTCACCAACCACCATCAGCCATAACCACCTATATGCTGCTCTGAGTCACCAACCATCAGCCATAACAACATCTATGCTGCTCTGAGTCACCAACCACCATCAGCCATAACCACCTCTATGCTGCTCTGAGTCACCAACCTCCATCAGACATAACCACCTCTATGCTGCTCTGAGACATCAACCACCAACAGCCATAACCACCTCTACACTGCTCTGATTCATCAACCATCATCAGCCATAATAACCTCTATGCTGCTCTGAGTCACCAACCACCATCAGCCATAAACACTTCTATGCTGCTCTGAGTCACCAACCTCCATCAGACATAACCACCTCTATGCTGCTCTGAGTCACCAACCAGCATAAGCCACAACCATCTCTATGCTGCTCTGAGTCAACAACCACCATCAGCCATCACCTCCTCTATGCTGCTCTGAGTCACCAACCACCATCAGCCATAACCACCTCTATGCTGCGCTGAGTCACGAAACGCCATACGCCATAACCACCTCTATGGTGCTCTGAGTATCAACCTCCATCAGCCATAACCACCTCTATGCTGCTCTGAGTCACCGACCACCCTCAGCCATAACCATCTCTATGCTGCTCTGAGTCACCGACCACCATCAGCCATAACCACATCTATGCTGCTCTGAGTCATCAACCACCATCAGCCATAACCACCTCTATGCTGCTCTGAGTCACCGACCACCCTCAGCCATAACCATCTCTATGCTGCTCTGAGTCACCGACCACCATCAGCCATAACCACCTCTATGCTGCTCTGAGTAATCAACCACAATCAGCCACAACCACCTCTATGCTGCTCTGAGTCACAAAACACAATCAGCCATAACCACCTCTATGCTGCTCCGAGTTACCAAACACCATCAGCCAATATCCACCTCTATGCTGCTCTGATTCATCAGCCATAACCTCCTCTATGCTGCTCTGAGTCACCAACCTCCATCAGACATAACCACCTCTATGCTGCTTTGAGTCACGAAACGCCATAATCCATAATCACCTCTGCTGCTCTCACTCACCAAACACAATCAGCCATAACGACCTCTATGCTGCTCTGAGTCGCCGACCACCATCAGCCATAACCACCTCTATGCTGCTCTGAGTCACCAACCACCATCAGCCATAACCACCTATATGCTGCTCTGAGTCACCAACCATCAGCCATAACAACATCTATGCTGCTCCAAGTCACCAAACACCATCAGCCATAACCACATCTATGCTGCTCTGAGTCACCAACCTCCATCAGACATAACCACCTCTATGCTGCTCTGAGACATCAACCACCAACAGCCATAACCACCTCTACACTGCTCTGATTCATCAACCATCATCAGCCATAATAACCTCTATGCTGCTCTGAGTCACCAACCACCCTCAGCCATAAACACTTCTATGCTGCTCTGAGTCACCAACCTCCATCAGACATAACCACCTCTATGCTGCTCTGAGTCACCAACCAGCATAAGCCACAACCATCTCTATGCTGCTCTGAGTCAACAACCACCATCAGCCATCACCTCCTCTATGCTGCTCTGAGTCACCAACCAACATCAGCCATAACCACCTCTATGCTGCTCTGAGTCACGAAACGCCATACGCCATAACCACCTCTATGGTGCTCTGAGTATCAACCTCCATCAGCTATAACTACCTCTATGCTGCTCTCACTCACCAAACAACAACAGCCATAACCACCAATATGCTGCTCTGAGTCACCAACCACCATCAGCCGTAACCACCTATATGCTGCTCTGAGTCAAAAACCATCAGCCATAACAACATCTATGCTGCTCCAAGTCACCAAACACCATCAGCCATAACCACATCTATGCTGCTCTGAGTCATCAACCACCATCAGCCATAACCACCTCTATGCTGCTCTGAGTCACCGACCACGCTCAGCCATAACCATCTCTATGCTGCTCTGAGTCACCGACCACCATCAGCCATAACCACCTCTATGCTGCTCTGAGTAATCAACACCATTCAGCCATAACCACCTCTATGCTGCTCTGAGTCACAAAACAGCATCAGCCGTAACCACCTCTATGCTGCTCCGAGTTACCAAACACCATCAGCCAATATCCACCTCTATGCTGCTCTGATTCATCAGCCATAACCTCCTCTATGCTTCTCTGAGTCACCAACCTCCATCAGACATAACCACCTCTATGCTGCTTTGAGTCACGAAACGACATAATCCATAACCACCTCTGCTGCTCTCACTCACCAAACACCATCAGCCATAACGACCTCTATGCTGCTCTGAGTCGCCGACCACCATCAGCCATAACCACCTCTATGCTGCTCTGAGTCACCAAACACCATCAGCCATAACCACCTATATGCTGCTCTGAGTCACCAACCATCAGCCATAACAACATCTATGCTGCTCCAAGTCACCAAACACCATTAGCCATAACCACATCTATGCTGCTCTGAGTCATCAACCACCATCAGCCATAACCACCTCTATGTTGCTCTGAGTCACCGACCACCCTCAGCCATAACCACCTCTATGCTGCTCTGAGTCACCGACCACCATCAGCCTTAACCACCTCTATGCTGCTCTGAGTAATCAACCACAATCAGCCATAACCACCTCTATGCTGCTCTGAGTCACTAAACGCCATACGCCATAACCACCTCTATGGTGCGCTGAGTATCAACCTCCATCAGCCATAACCACCTCTATGCTGCTCTCACTCACCAAACACCAACAGCCATAACCACCTCTATGCTGCTCTGAGTCACCAACCACCATCAGCCATAACCACCTATATGCTGCTCTGAGTCAAAAACCATCAGCCATAACAACATCTATGCTGCTCCAAGTCACCAAACACCATGAGCCATAACCACATCTATGCTGCTCTGAGTCACCGACCACCCTCAGCCATAACAATCTCTATGCTGCTCTGAGTCACCGACCACCATCAGCCATAACCACCTCTAAGCTGCTCCGAGTTACCAAACACCATCAGCCAATAACCACCTCTATGCTGCTCTGATTCATCAGGCATAACCTCCTCTATGCTGCTCTGAGTCACCAACCTCCATCAGCCATAACCACCTCTATGCTGCTTTGAGTCACGAAACGCCATAATCCATAACCACCTCTGCTGCTCTCACTCACCAAACACCATCAGCCATAACGACCTCTATGCTGCTCTGAGTCGCCGACCACCATCAGCCATAACCACCTCTATGCTGCTCTGAGTGACCAACCACCATCAGCCATAACCACCTATATGCTGCTCTGAGTCACCAACCATCAGCCATAACAACATCTATGCTGCTCCAAGTCACCAAACACCATCAGCCATAACCACATCTATGCTGCTCTGAGTCATCAACCACCATCAGCCATAACCACCTCTATGCTGCTCTGAGTCACCGACCACCCTCAGCCATAACCACCTCTATGCTGCTCTGAGTCACCGACCACCATCAGCCATAACCACCTCTATGCTGCTCTGAGTAATCAACCACAATCAGCCATAACCACCTCTATGCTGCTCTGAGTCACCAACCACCATAAGCCATAACCACCTCTATGCTGCTCTGAGTCACCAAACACCATCAGCCATAACCACCTCTATGCTTCTCTGAGTCATCAGCCATAACCTCCTCTATGCTGCTCTGAGTCACCAACCACCATCAGCCATAACCACCTCTATGCTGCTCTGAGTCACGAAACGCCATATGCCATAACCAACTCTATGGTGCTCTGAGTATCAAACTCCATCAGCCATAACCACCTCTATTCTGCTCTCACTCACCAAACACCAACAGCCATAACCACCTCTATGCTGCTCTGAGTCACCAAACACCATCAGCCATAACCACCTCTATGCTTCTCTGAGTCATTGGCCATAACCTCCTCTATGTTGCTCTGAGTCACCAACCACCATCAGCCATAACCACCTATATGCTGCTCTGAGTCACCAACCATCAGCCATAACAACATCTATGCTGCTCTGAGTCACCAACCACCATCAGCCATAACCACCTCTATGCTGCTCTGAGTCACCAACCTCCATCAGACATAACCACCTCTATGCTGCTCTGAGACATCAACCACCAACAGCCATAACCACCTCTACACTGCTCTGATTCATCAACCATCATCAGCCATAATAACCTCTATGCTGCTCTGAGTCACCAACCTCCATCAGACATAACCACCTCTATGCTGCTCTGAGTCACCAACCAGCATAAGCCACAACCATCTCTATGCTGCTCTGAGTCAACAACCACCATCAGCCATCACCTCCTCTATGCTGCTCTGAGTCACCAAACACCATCAGCCATAACCACCTCTATGCTTCTCTGAGTCATCAGCCATAACCTCCTCTATGCTGCTCTGAGTCACCAACCACCATCAGCCATAACCACCTCTATGCTGCTCTGAGTCACGAAACGCCATACGCCATAACCACCTCTATGGTGCTCTGAGTATCAAACTCCATCAGCCATAACCACCTCTATTCTGCTCTCACTCACCAAACACCAACAGCCATAACCACCTCTATGCTGCTCTGAGTCACCAAACACCATCAGCCATAACCACCTCTATGCTTCTCTGAGTCATCGGCCATAACCTCCTCTATGCTGCTCTGAGTCACCAACCACAATCAGCCATATCCACCTATATGCTGCTCTGAGTCACCAACCATCAGCCATAACAACATCTATGCTGCTCTGAGTCACCAACCACCATCATCCATAACCACCTCTATGCTGCTCTGAGTCACCAACCTCCATCAGTCATAACCACCTCTATGCTGCTCTGAGACATCAACCACCAACAGCCATAACCACCTCTACACTGCTCTGATTCATCAACCATCATCAGCCATAATAACCTCTATGCTGCTCTGAGTCACCAACCAGCATAAGCCACAACCATCTCTATGCTGCTCTGAGTCAACAACCACCATCAGCCATCACCTCCTCTATGCTGCTCTGAGTCACCAACCACCATCAGCCATCACCTCCTCTATGCTGCTCTGAGTATCAACCTCCATCAGCCATAACCACCTCTATGATGCTCTCACTCACCAAACACCAAAAGCCATAACCACCAATATGCTGCTCTGAGTCACCAACCACCATCAGCCGTAACCACCTATATGCTGCTCTGAGTCAAAAACCATCAGCCATAACAACATCTATGCTGCTCCAAGTCACCAAACACCATCAGCCATAACCACATCTATGCTGCTCTGAGTCATCAACCACCATCAGCCATAACCACCTCTATGCTGCTCTGAGTCACCGACCACCCTCAGCCATAACCATCTCTATGCTGCTCTGAGTCACCGACCACCATCAGCCATAACCACCTCTATGCTGCTCTGAGTAATCAACCACAATCAGCCATAACCACCTCTATGCTGCTCTGAGTCACAAAACACAATCAGCCATAACCACCTCTATGCTGCTCCGAGTTACCAAACACCATCAGCCAATATCCACCTCTATGCTGCTCTGATTCATCAGCCATAACCTCCTCTATGCTGCTCTGAGTCACCAACCTCCATCAGACATAACCACCTCTATGCTGCTTTGAGTCACGAAACGCCATAATCCATAATCACCTATGCTGCTCTCACTCACCAAACACCATCAGCCATAACGACCTCTATGCTGCTCTGAGTCGCCGACCACCATCAGCCATAACCACCTCTATGCTGCTCTGATTCATCAACCATCATCAGCCATAATAACCTCTATGCTGCTCTGAGTCACCAACCACCAACAGCCATAAACACTTCTATGCTGCTCTGAGTCACCAACCTCCATCAGCCATAACCACCTCTATGCTGCTCTGAGTCACCAACCAGCATAAGCCACAACCATCTCTATGCTGCTCTGAGTCAACAACCACCATCAGCCATCACCTCCTCTATGCTGCTCTGAGTCACCAACCACCATCAGCCATAACCACCTCTATGCTGCTCTGAGTTACGAAATGCCATACGCCATAACCACCTCTATGGTGCTCTGAGTATCAACCTCCATCAGCCATAACCACCTCTATGCTGCTCTCACTCACCAAACACCAACAGCCATAACCACCAATATGCTGCTCTGAGTCACCAACCACCATCAGCCGTAACCACGTATATGCTGCTCTGAGTCAAAAACCATCAGCCATAACAACATCTATGCTGCTCCAAGTCACCAAACACCATCAGCCATAACCACATCTATGCTGCTCTGAGTCATCAACCACCATCAGCCATAACCACCTCTATGCTGCTCTGAGTCACCGACCACGCTCAGCCATAACCATCTCTATGCTGCTCTGAGTCACCGACCACCATCAGCCATAACCACCTCTATGCTGCTCTGAGTAATCAACCACAATCAGCCATAACCACCTCTATGCTGCTCTGAGTCACAAAACACAATCAGCCATAACCACCTCTATGCTGCTCCGAGTACCAAACACCATCAGCCAATATCCACCTCTATGCTGCTCTGATTCATCAGCCATAACCTCCTCTATGCTGCTCTGAGTCACCAACCTCCATCAGACATAACCACCTCTATGCTGCTTTGAGTCACGAAACGCCATAATCCATAACCACCTCTGCTGCTCTCACTCACCAAACACCATCAGCCATAACGACCTCTATGCTGCTCTGAGTCGCCGACCACCATCAGCCATAACCACCTCTATGCTGCTCTGAGTCACCAACCACCATCAGCCATAACCACCTATATGCTGCTCTGAGTCACCAACCATCAGTCATAACAACATCTATGCTGCTCCAAGTCACCAAACACCATCAGCCATAACCACATCTATGCTGCTCTGAGTCATCAACCACCATCAGCCATAACCACCTCTATGTTGCTCTGAGTCACCGACCACCCTGAGCCATAACCACCTCTATGCTGCTCTGAGTCACCTACCACCATCAGCCTTAACCACCTCTATGCTGCTCTGAGTAATCAACCACAATCAGCCATAACCACCTCTATGCTGCTCTGAGTCACGAAACGCCATACGCCATAACCACCTCTATGGTGCTCTGAGTATCAACCTCCATCAGCCATAACCACCTCGATGCTGCTCTCACTCACCAAACACCAACAGCCATAACCACCTCTATTCTGCTCTGAGTCACCAACCACCATCAGCCATAACCACCTATATGCTGCTCTGAGTCAAAAACCATCAGCATTAACAACATCTATGCTGCTCCAAGTCACCAAACACCATGAGCCATAACCACATCTATGCTGCTCTGAGTCACCGACCACCCTCAGCCATAACAATCTCTATGCTGCTCTGAGTCACCGACCACCATCAGCCATAACCACCTCTATGCTGCTCCGAGTTACCAAACACCATCAGCCAATAACCACCTCTATGCTGCTCTGATTCATCAGCCATAACCTCCTCTATGCTGCTCTGAGTCACCAACCTCCATCAGCCATAACCCCCTCTATGCTGCTTTGAGTCACGAAACGCCATAATCCATAACCACCTCTGCTGCTCTCACTCACCAAACACCATCAGCCATAACGACCTCTATGCTGCTCTGAGTCGCCGACCACCATCAGCCATAACCACCTCTATGCTGCTCTGAGTGACCAACCACCATCAGCCATAACCACCTATATGCTGCTCTGAGTCACCAACCATCAGCCATAACAACATCTATGCTGCTCCAAGTCACCAAACACCATCAGCCATAACCACATCTATGCTGCTCTGAGTCATCAACCACCATCAGCCAGAACCACCTCTATGTTGCTCTGAGTCACCGACCACTCTCAGCCATAACCACCTCTATGCTGCTCTGAGTCACCGACCACCATCAGCCATAACCACCTCCATGCTGCTCTGAGTAATCAACCACAATCAGCCATAACCACCTCTATGCTGCTCTGAGTCACCAACCACCATAAGCCATAACCACCTCTATGCTGCTCTGAGTCACCAAACACCATCAGCCATAACCACCTCTATGCTTCTCTGAGTCATCAGCCATAACCTCCTCTATGCTGCTCTGAGTCACCAACCACCATCAGCCATAACCACCTCTATGCTGCTCTGAGTCACGAAACGCCATACGCCATAACCACCTCTATGGTGCTCTGAGTATCAAACTCCATCAGCCATAACCATCTCTATTCTGCTCTCACTCACCAAACACCAACAGCCATAACCACCTCTATGCTGCTCTGAGTCACCAAACACCATCAGCCATAACCACCTCTATGCTTCTCTGAGTCATCAGCCATAACCTCCTCTATGCTGCTCTAAGTCACCAACCACCATCAGCCATAACCACCTCTATGCTGCTCTGAGTCATGAAACGCCATACGCCATAACCTCCTCTATGCTGCTCTGAGTATCAACCTCCATCAGCCATAACCACCTCTATGCTGCTCTCACTCACCAAACACCAACAGCCATAACCACCTCTATGCTGCTCTGAGTCACCGACCAACATCAGCCATAACCACCTCTATGCTGCTCTGAGTAATCAACCACAATCAGCCATAACCACCTCTATGCTGCTCTGAGTCACCAACCACCATAAGCCATAACCACCTCTATGCTGCTCTGAGTCACCAAACACCATCAGCATTAACCACCTCTATGCTTCTCTGAGTCATCGGCCACAATCAGCCATAACCACCTCTATGCTGCTCTGAGTCACCGACCAGCATCAGCCATAACCACCTCTATGCTTCTCTGAGTCATCAGCCATAACCTCCTCTATGCTGCTCTAAGTCACCAACCACCATCAGCCATAACCACCTCTATGCTGCTCTGAGTCATGAAACGCCATACGCCATAACCTCCTCTATGCTGCTCTGAGTAATCAACCACAATCAGCCATAACCACCTCTATGCTGCTCTCACTCACCAAACACCAACAGCCATAACCACCTCTATGCTGCTCTGAGTCACCAAACACCATCAGCCATAACCACCTCTATGCTTCTCTGAGTCATCAGCCATAACCTCCTCTATGCTGCTCTGAGTCACCAACCACCATCAGCCATAACCACCTCTATGCTGCTCTGAGTCACGAAACGCCATACGCCATAACCACCTCTATGGTGCTCTGAGTATCAAACTCCATCAGCCATAACCATCTCTATTCTGCTCTCACTCACCAAACACCAACAGCCATAACCACCTCTATGCTGCTCTGAGTCACCGACCAACATCAGCCATAACCACCTCTATGCTTCTCTGAGTCATCAGCCATAACCTCCTCTATGCTGCTCTAAGTCACCAACCACCATCAGCCATAACCACCTCTATGCTGCTCTGAGTCACGAAACGCCATACGCCATAACCACCTCTATGGTGCTCTGAGTATCAAACTCCATCAGCCATAACCATCTCTATTCTGCTCTCACTCACCAAACACCAAAAGCCATAACCACCTCTATGCTGCTCTGAGTCACCAAACACCATCAGCCATAACCACCTCTATGCTTCTCTGAGTCATCAGCCATAACCTCCTCTATGCTGCTCTAAGTCACCAACCACCATCAGCCATAACCACCTCTATGCTGCTCTGAGTCATGAAACGCCATACGCCATAACCTCCTCTATGCTGCTCTGAGTATCAACCTCCATCAGCCATAACCACCTCTATGCTGCTCTCACTCACCAAACACCAACAGCCATAACCACCTCTATGCTGCTCTGAGTCACCGACCAACATCAGCCATAACCACCTCTATGCTGCTCTGAGTAATCAACCACAATCAGCCATAACCACCTCTATGCTGCTCTGAGTCACCAACCACCATAAGCCATAACCACCTCTATGCTGCTCTGAGTCACCAAACACCATCAGCATTAACCACCTCTATGCTTCTCTGAGTCATCGGCCACAATCAGCCATAACCACCTCTATGCTGCTCTGAGTCACCGACCAGCATCAGCCATAACCACCTCTATGCTGTTCTGAGTCACCAACCACCATCAGCCATAACCACTTCTATGCTGCTTTCAGTCACCAAACACCATCAGCCAATAACCACCTCTATGCTGCTCTGAGTCATCAGCCATAACCACCTCTATGCTGCTCTCACTCGCCAAACACCATTCAGCCATAACCACCTCTATGCTTCTCTGAGTCATCGGCCACCATCAGCCATAACCACCTCTATGCTGCTCTGAGTCACCGACCACCATCAGGCATAACCAACTCTATACTGCTCTGGGTCACCAACCACCATCAACCATAACCACCTCTATGCTGCTTTGAGTCACCAAACACCATCAGCCATAACCACCTCTATGATGTTCTGATTCATCAACCACTATCAGCCATAATAACCTCTATGCTGCTCTGAGTCACCAACAACCATCAGCCATAACCACCTCTATGCTGCTCTGAGTCACCAACCTCCATCAGACATCAACACCTCTATGCTGCTCTGAGACATCAACCACCAACAGCCATAACCACCTCTACACTGCTCTGATTCATCAACCATCATCAGCCTTAATAACCTCTATGCTGCTCTGAGTCACCAACCACCATCAGCCATAACCACTTCTATGCTGCTCTGAGTCACCAACCACCATCAGCCATAACCACCTCTATGCTGCTCTGAGTCACGAAACGCCATACGCCATAACCACCTCTATGGTGCTCTGAGTATCAACCTCCATCAGCCATAACCACCTCTATGCTGCTCTCACTCACCAAACACCAACAGCCATAACCACCTCTATGCTGCTCTGAGTCACCAACCACCATGAGCCATAACCACCTATATGCTGCTCTTAGTCACTAACCATCAGCCATAACAACATCTATGCTGCTCCAAGTCACCAAACACCATCAGCCATAACCACATCTATGCTTCTCTGAGTCATCGGCCATAACCTCCTCTATGCTGCTCTGAGTCACCAACCACCATCTGCCATAACCACCTCTATGCTGCTCTGAGTCACGAAACGCCATACGCCATAACCTCCTCTATGCTGCTCTGAGTATCAACCTCCATCAGCCATAACCACCTCTATGCTGCTCTCACTCACCAAACACCAACAGCCATAACCACCTCTATGCTGCTCTGAGTCACCAACCACCATCAGCCATAACCACCTATATGCTGCTCTGAGTCAAAAACCATCAGCCATAACAACATCTATGCTGCTCCAAGTCACCAAACACCATGAGCCATAACCACATCTATGCTGCTCTGAGTCACCGACCACCCTCAGCCATAACAATCTCTATGCTGCTCTGAGTCACCAACCATCAGTCATAACAACATCTATGCTGCTCCAAGTCACCAAACACCATCAGCCATAACCACATCTATGCTGCTCTGAGTCATCAACCACCATCAGCCATAACCACCTCTATGTTGCTCTGAGTCACCGACCACCCTGAGCCATAACCACCTCTATGCTGCTCTGAGTCACCTACCACCATCAGCCTTAACCACCTCTATGCTGCTCTGAGTAATCAACCACAATCAGCCATAACCACCTCTATGCTGCTCTGAGTCACGAAACGCCATACGCCATAACCACCTCTATGGTGCTCTGAGTATCAACCTCCATCAGCCATAACCACCTCTATGCTGCTCTCACTCACCAAACACCAACAGCCATAACCACCTCTATTCTGCTCTGAGTCACCAACCACCATCAGCCATAACCACCTATATGCTGCTCTGAGTCAAAAACCATCAGCATTAACAACATCTATGCTGCTCCAAGTCACCAAACACCATGAGCCATAACCACATCTATGCTGCTCTGAGTCACCGACCACCCTCAGCCATAACAATCTCTATGCTGCTCTGAGTCACCGACCACCATCAGCCATAACCACCTCTATGCTGCTCCGAGTTACCAAACACCATCAGCCAATAACCACCTCTATGCTGCTCTGATTCATCAGCCATAACCTCCTCTATGCTGCTCTGAGTCACCAACCTCCATCAGCCATAACCCCCTCTATGCTGCTTTGAGTCACGAAACGCCATAATCCATAACCACCTCTGCTGCTCTCACTCACCAAACACCATCAGCCATAACGACCTCTATGCTGCTCTGAGTCGCCGACCACCATCAGCCATAACCACCTCTATGCTGCTCTGAGTGACCAACCACCATCAGCCATAACCACCTATATGCTGCTCTGAGTCACCAACCATCAGCCATAACAACATCTATGCTGCTCCAAGTCACCAAACACCATCAGCCATAACCACATCTATGCTGCTCTGAGTCATCAACCACCATCAGCCAGAACCACCTCTATGTTGCTCTGAGTCACCGACCACTCTCAGCCATAACCACCTCTATGCTGCTCTGAGTCACCGACCACCATCAGCCATAACCACCTCCATGCTGCTCTGAGTAATCAACCACAATCAGCCATAACCACCTCTATGCTGCTCTGAGTCACCAACCACCATAAGCCATAACCACCTCTATGCTGCTCTGAGTCACCAAACACCATCAGCCATAACCACCTCTATGCTTCTCTGAGTCATCAGCCATAACCTCCTCTATGCTGCTCTGAGTCACCAACCACCATCAGCCATAACCACCTCTATGCTGCTCTGAGTCACGAAACGCCATACGCCATAACCACCTCTATGGTGCTCTGAGTATCAAACTCCATCAGCCATAACCATCTCTATTCTGCTCTCACTCACCAAACACCAACAGCCATAACCACCTCTATGCTGCTCTGAGTCACCAAACACCATCAGCCATAACCACCTCTATGCTTCTCTGAGTCATCAGCCATAACCTCCTCTATGCTGCTCTAAGTCACCAACCACCATCAGCCATAACCACCTCTATGCTGCTCTGAGTCATGAAACGCCATACGCCATAACCTCCTCTATGCTGCTCTGAGTATCAACCTCCATCAGCCATAACCACCTCTATGCTGCTCTCACTCACCAAACACCAACAGCCATAACCATCTCTATGCTGCTCTGAGTCACCGACCACCATCAGCCATAACCACCTCTATGCTGCTCTGAGTAATCAACCACAATCAGCCATAACCACCTCTATGCTGCTCTGAGTCACCAACCACCATAAGCCATAACCACCTCTATGCTGCTCTGAGTCACCAAACACCATCAGCATTAACCACCTCTATGCTTCTCTGAGTCATCGACCACAATCAGCCATAACCACCTCTATGCTGCTCTGAGTCACCGACCAGCATCAGCCATAACCACCTCTATGCTGTTCTGAGTCACCAACCACCATCAGCCATAACCACCTCTATGCTGCTTTCAGTCACCAAACACCATCAGCCAATAACCACCTCTATGCTGCTCTGAGTCATCAGCCATAACCACCTCTATGCTGCTCTCACTCGCCAAACACCATTCAGCCATAACCACCTCTATGCTTCTCTGAGTCATCAGCCACCATCAGCCATAACCACCTCTATGCTGCTCTGAGTCACCGACCACCATCAGGCATAACCAACTCTATACTGCTCTGGGTCACCAACCACCATCAACCATAACCACCTCTATGCTGCTTTGAGTCACCAAACACCATCAGCCATAACCACCTCTATGATGTTCTGATTCATCAACCACTATCAGCCATAATAACCTCTATGCTGCTCTGAGTCACCAACCACCATCAGCCATAACCACCTCTATGCTGCTCTGAGTCACCAACCTCCATCAGACATCAACACCTCTATGCTGCTCTGAGACATCAACCACCAACAGCCATAACCACCTCTACACTGCTCTGATTCATCAACCATCATCAGCCTTAATAACCTCTATGCTGCTCTGAGTCACCAACCACCATCAGCCATAACCACTTCTATGCTGCTCTGAGTCACCAACCACCATCAGCCATAACCACCTCTATGCTGCTCTGAGTCACGAAACGCCATACGCCATAACCACCTCTATGGTGCTCTGAGTATCAACCTCCATCAGCCATAACCACCTCTATGCTGCTCTCACTCACCAAACACCAACAGCCATAACCACCTCTATGCTGCTCTGAGTCACCAACCACCATGAGCCATAACCACCTATATGCTGCTCTGAGTCACTAACCATCAGCCATAACAACATCTATGCTGCTCCAAGTCACCAAACACCATCAGCCATAACCACATCTATGCTTCTCTGAGTCATCGGCCATAACCTCCTCTATGCTGCTCTGAGTCACCAACCACCATCAGCCATAACCACCTCTATGCTGCTCTGAGTCACGAAACGCCATACGCCATAACCTCCTCTATGCTGCTCTGAGTATCAACCTCCATCAGCCATAACCACCTCTATGCTGCTCTCACTCACCAAACACCAACAGCCATAACCACCTCTATGCTGCTCTGAGTCACCAACCACCATCAGCCATAACCACCTATATGCTGCTCTGAGTCAAAAACCATCAGCCATAACAACATCTATGCTGCTCCAAGTCACCAAACACCATGAGCCATAACCACATCTATGCTGCTCTGAGTCACCGACCACCCTCAGCCATAACAATCTCTATGCTGCTCTGAGTCACCGACCACCATCAGCCATAACCACCTCTATGCTGCTCCGAGTTACCAAACACCATCAGCCAATAACCACCTCTATGCTGCTCTGATTCATCAGGCATAACCTCCTCTATGCTGCTCTGAGTCACCAACCTCCATCAGCCATAACCACCTCTATGCTGCTTTGAGTCACGAAACGCCATAATCCATAACCACCTCTGCTGCTCTCACTCACCAAACACCATCAGCCATAACGACCTCTATGCTGCTCTGAGTCGCCGACCACCATCAGCCATAACCACCTCTATGCTGCTCTGAGTGACCAACCACCATCAGCCATAACCACCTATATGCTGCTCTGAGTCACCAACCATCAGCCATAACAACATCTATGCTGCTCCAAGTCACCAAACACCATCAGCCATAACCACATCTATGCTGCTCTGAGTCATCAACCACCATCAGCCATAACCACCTCTATGCTGCTCTGAGTCACCAACCACCCTCAGCCATAACCACCTCTATGCTGCTCTGAGTCACCGACCACCATCAGCCATAACCACCTCTATGCTGCTCTGAGTAATCAACCACAATCAGCCATAACCACCTCTATGCTGCTCTGAGTCACCAACCACCATAAGCCATAACCAGCTCTATGCTGCTCTGAGTCACCAAACACCATCAGCCATAACCACCTCTATGCTTCTCTGAGTCATCAGCCATAACCTCCTCTATGCTGCTCTGAGTCACCAACCACCATCAGCCATAACCACCTCTATGCTGCTCTGAGTCACGAAACGCCATACGCCATAACCACCTCTATGGTGCTCTGAGTATCAAACTCCATCAGCCATGACCACCTCTATTCTGCTCTCACTCACCAAACACCAACAGCCATAACCACCTCTATGCTGCTCTGAGTCACCAAACACCATCAGCCATAACCACCTCTATGCTTCTCTGAGTCATCGGCCATAACCTCCTCTATGCTGCTCTGAGTCACCAACCACCATCAGCCATAACCACCTATATGCTGCTCTGAGTCACCAACCATCAGCCATAACAACATCTATGCTGCTCTGAGTCACCAACCACCATCAGCCATAACCACCTCTATGCTGCTCTGAGTCACCAACCTCCAACAGACATAACCACCTCTATGCTGCTCTGAGACATCAACCACCATCAGCCATAACCACCTCTATGCTGCTCAGAGTTACGAAATGCCATACGCCATAACCACCTCTATGGTGCTCTGAGTATCAACCTCCATCAGCCATAACCACCTCTATGCTGCTCTCACTCACCAAACACCAACAGCCATAACCACCTCTATGCTGCTCTGAGTCACCAACCACCATCAGCCATAACCACCTATATGCTGCTCTGAGTCAAAAACCATCAGCCATAACAACATCTATGCTGCTCCAAGTCACCAAACACCATGAGCCATAACCACATCTATGCTGCTCTGAGTCACCGACCACCCTCAGCCATAACAATCTCTATGCTGCTCTGAGTCACCAACCATCAGTCATAACAACATCTATGCTGCTCCAAGTCACCAAACACCATCAGCCATAACCACATCTATGCTGCTCTGAGTCATCAACCACCATCAGCCATAACCACCTCTATGTTGCTCTGAGTCACCGACCACCCTGAGCCATAACCACCTCTATGCTGCTCTGAGTCACCTACCACCATCAGCCTTAACCACCTCTATGCTGCTCTGAGTAATCAACCACAATCAGCCATAACCACCTCTATGCTGCTCTGAGTCACGAAACGCCATACGCCATAACCACCTCTATGGTGCTCTGAGTATCAACCTCCATCAGCCATAACCACCTCTATGCTGCTCTCACTCACCAAACACCAACAGCCATAACCACCTCTATTCTGCTCTGAGTCACCAACCACCATCAGCCATAACCACCTATATGCTGCTCTGAGTCAAAAACCATCAGCATTAACAACATCTATGCTGCTCCAAGTCACCAAACACCATGAGCCATAACCACATCTATGCTGCTCTGAGTCACCGACCACCCTCAGCCATAACAATCTCTATGCTGCTCTGAGTCACCGACCACCATCAGCCATAACCACCTCTATGCTGCTCCGAGTTACCAAACACCATCAGCCAATAACCACCTCTATGCTGCTCTGATTCATCAGCCATAACCTCCTCTATGCTGCTCTGAGTCACCAACCTCCATCAGCCATAACCCCCTCTATGCTGCTTTGAGTCACGAAACGCCATAATCCATAACCACCTCTGCTGCTCTCACTCACCAAACACCATCAGCCATAACGACCTCTATGCTGCTCTGAGTCGCCGACCACCATCAGCCATAACCACCTCTATGCTGCTCTGAGTGACCAACCACCATCAGCCATAACCACCTATATGCTGCTCTGAGTCACCAACCATCAGCCATAACAACATCTATGCTGCTCCAAGTCACCAAACACCATCAGCCATAACCACATCTATGCTGCTCTGAGTCATCAACCACCATCAGCCAGAACCACCTCTATGTTGCTCTGAGTCACCGACCACTCTCAGCCATAACCACCTCTATGCTGCTCTGAGTCACCGACCACCATCAGCCATAACCACCTCCATGCTGCTCTGAGTAATCAACCACAATCAGCCATAACCACCTCTATGCTGCTCTGAGTCACCAACCACCATAAGCCATAACCACCTCTATGCTGCTCTGAGTCACCAAACACCATCAGCCATAACCACCTCTATGCTTCTCTGAGTCATCAGCCATAACCTCCTCTATGCTGCTCTGAGTCACCAACCACCATCAGCCATAACCACCTCTATGCTGCTCTGAGTCACGAAACGCCATACGCCATAACCACCTCTATGGTGCTCTGAGTATCAAACTCCATCAGCCATAACCATCTCTATTCTGCTCTCACTCACCAAACACCAACAGCCATAACCACCTCTATGCTGCTCTGAGTCACCAAACACCATCAGCCATAACCACCTCTATGCTTCTCTGAGTCATCAGCCATAACCTCCTCTATGCTGCTCTAAGTCACCAACCACCATCAGCCATAACCACCTCTATGCTGCTCTGAGTCATGAAACGCCATACGCCATAACCTCCTCTATGCTGCTCTGAGTATCAACCTCCATCAGCCATAACCACCTCTATGCTGCTCTCACTCACCAAACACCAACAGCCATAACCACCTCTATGCTGCTCTGAGTCACCGACCACCATCAGCCATAACCACCTCTATGCTGCTCTGAGTAATCAACCACAATCAGCCATAACCACCTCTATGCTGCTCTGAGTCACCAACCACCATAAGCCATAACCACCTCTATGCTGCTCTGAGTCACCAAACACCATCAGCATTAACCACCTCTATGCTTCTCTGAGTCATCGACCACAATCAGCCATAACCACCTCTATGCTGCTCTGAGTCACTGACCAGCATCAGCCATAACCACCTCTATGCTGTTCTGAGTCACCAACCACCATCAGCCATAACCACCTCTATGCTGCTTTCAGTCACCAAACACCATCAGCCAATAACCACCTCTATGCTGCTCTGAGTCATCAGCCATAACCACCTCTATGCTGCTCTCACTCGCCAAACACCATTCAGCCATAACCACCTCTATGCTTCTCTGAGTCATCGGCCACCATCAGCCATAACCACCTCTATGCTGCTCTGAGTCACCGACCACCATCAGGCATAACCAACTCTATACTGCTCTGGGTCACCAACCACCATCAACCATAACCACCTCTATGCTGCTTTGAGTCACCAAACACCATCAGCCATAACCACCTCTATGATGTTCTGATTCATCAACCACTATCAGCCATAATAACCTCTATGCTGCTCTGAGTCACCAACCACCATCAGCCATAACCACATCTATGCTGCTCTGAGTCACCAACCTCCATCAGACATCAACACCTCTATGCTGCTCTGAGACATCAACCACCAACAGCCATAACCACCTCTACACTGCTCTGATTCATCAACCATCATCAGCCTTAATAACCTCTATGCTGCTCTGAGTCACCAACCACCATCAGCCATAACCACTTCTATGCTGCTCTGAGTCACCAACCACCATCAGCCATAACCACCTCTATGCTGCTCTGAGTCACGAAACGCCATACGCCATAACCACCTCTATGGTGCTCTGAGTATCAACCTCCATCAGCCATAACCACCTCTATGCTGCTCTCACTCACCAAACACCAACAGCCATAACCACCTCTATGCTGCTCTGAGTCACCAACCACCATGAGCCATAACCACCTATATGCTGCTCTGAGTCACTAACCATCAGCCATAACAACATCTATGCTGCTCCAAGTCACCAAACACCATCAGCCATAACCACATCTATGCTTCTCTGAGTCATCGGCCATAACCTCCTCTATGCTGCTCTGAGTCACCAACCACCATCAGCCATAACCACCTCTATGCTGCTCTGAGTCACGAAACGCCATACGCCATAACCTCCTCTATGCTGCTCTGAGTATCAACCTCCATCAGCCATAACCACCTCTATGCTGCTCTCACTCACCAAACACCAACAGCCATAACCACCTCTATGCTGCTCTGAGTCACCAACCACCATCAGCCATAACCACCTATATGCTGCTCTGAGTCAAAAACCATCAGCCATAACAACATCTATGCTGCTCCAAGTCACCAAACACCATGAGCCATAACCACATCTATGCTGCTCTGAGTCACCGACCACCCTCAGCCATAACAATCTCTATGCTGCTCTGAGTCACCGACCACCATCAGCCATAACCACCTCTATGCTGCTCCGAGTTACCAAACACCATCAGCCAATAACCACCTCTATGCTGCTCTGATTCATCAGGCATAACCTCCTCTATGCTGCTCTGAGTCACCAACCTCCATCAGCCATAACCACCTCTATGCTGCTTTGAGTCACGAAACGCCATAATCCATAACCACCTCTGCTGCTCTCACTCACCAAACACCATCAGCCATAACGACCTCTATGCTGCTCTGAGTCGCCGACCACCATCAGCCATAACCACCTCTATGCTGCTCTGAGTGACCAACCACCATCAGCCATAACCACCTATATGCTGCTCTGAGTCACCAACCATCAGCCATAACAACATCTATGCTGCTCCAAGTCACCAAACACCATCAGCCATAACCACATCTATGCTGCTCTGAGTCATCAACCACCATCAGCCATAACCACCTCTATGCTGCTCTGAGTCACCAACCACCCTCAGCCATAACCACCTCTATGCTGCTCTGAGTCACCGACCACCATCAGCCATAACCACCTCTATGCTGCTCTGAGTAATCAACCACAATCAGCCATAACCACCTCTATGCTGCTCTGAGTCACCAACCACCATAAGCCATAACCAGCTCTATGCTGCT
Organism: Ambystoma mexicanum; assembly: GCF_040938575.1. Lineage (NCBI taxonomy): Eukaryota > Metazoa > Chordata > Amphibia > Caudata > Ambystomatidae > Ambystoma > Ambystoma mexicanum. The sequence continues at coordinate 862,220,979 of NC_090931.1, read as the reverse complement.
CTGAGTCACCAAACACCATCAGCCATAACCACCTCTATGCTTCTCTGAGTCATCAGCCATAACCTCCTCTATGCTGCTCTGAGTCACCAACCACCATCAGCCATAACCACCTCTATGCTGCTCTGAGTCACGAAACGCCATACGCCATAACCACCTCTATGGTGCTCTGAGTATCAAACTCCATCAGCCATGACCACCTCTATTCTGCTCTCACTCACCAAACACCAACAGCCATAACCACCTCTATGCTGCTCTGAGTCACCAAACACCATCAGCCATAACCACCTCTATGCTTCTCTGAGTCATCGGCCATAACCTCCTCTATGCTGCTCTGAGTCACCAACCACCATCAGCCATAACCACCTATATGCTGCTCTGAGTCACCAACCATCAGCCATAACAACATCTATGCTGCTCTGAGTCACCAACCACCATCAGCCATAACACCCTCTATGCTGCTCTGAGTCACCAACCTCCAACAGACATAACCACCTCTATGCTGCTCTGAGACATCAACCACCATCAGCCATAACCACCTCTATGCTGCTCTGAGTTACGAAATGCCATACGCCATAACCACCTCTATGGTGCTCTGAGTATCAACCTCCATCAGCCATAACCACCTCTATGCTGCTCTCACTCACCAAACACCAACAGCCATAACCACCTCTATGCTGCTCTGAGTCACCAACCACCATCAGCCATAACCACCTATATGCTGCTCTGAGTCAAAAACCATCAGCCATAACAACATCTATGCTGCTCCAAGTCACCAAACACCATGAGCCATAACCACATCTATGCTGCTCTGAGTCACCGACCACCCTCAGCCATAACAATCTCTATGCTGCTCTGAGTCACCAACCATCAGTCATAACAACATCTATGCTGCTCCAAGTCACCAAACACCATCAGCCATAACCACATCTATGCTGCTCTGAGTCATCAACCACCATCAGCCATAACCACCTCTATGTTGCTCTGAGTCACCGACCACCCTGAGCCATAACCACCTCTATGCTGCTCTGAGTCACCTACCACCATCAGCCTTAACCACCTCTATGCTGCTCTGAGTAATCAACCACAATCAGCCATAACCACCTCTATGCTGCTCTGAGTCACGAAACGCCATACGCCATAACCACCTCTATGGTGCTCTGAGTATCAACCTCCATCAGCCATAACCACCTCTATGCTGCTCTCACTCACCAAACACCAACAGCCATAACCACCTCTATTCTGCTCTGAGTCACCAACCACCATCAGCCATAACCACCTATATGCTGCTCTGAGTCAAAAACCATCAGCATTAACAACATCTATGCTGCTCCAAGTCACCAAACACCATGAGCCATAACCACATCTATGCTGCTCTGAGTCACCGACCACCCTCAGCCATAACAATCTCTATGCTGCTCTGAGTCACCGACCACCATCAGCCATAACCACCTCTATGCTGCTCCGAGTTACCAAACACCATCAGCCAATAACCACCTCTATGCTGCTCTGATTCATCAGCCATAACCTCCTCTATGCTGCTCTGAGTCACCAACCTCCATCAGCCATAACCCCCTCTATGCTGCTTTGAGTCACGAAACGCCATAATCCATAACCACCTCTGCTGCTCTCACTCACCAAACACCATCAGCCATAACGACCTCTATGCTGCTCTGAGTCGCCGACCACCATCAGCCATAACCACCTCTATGCTGCTCTGAGTGACCAACCACCATCAGCCATAACCACCTATATGCTGCTCTGAGTCACCAACCATCAGCCATAACAACATCTATGCTGCTCCAAGTCACCAAACACCATCAGCCATAACCACATCTATGCTGCTCTGAGTCATCAACCACCATCAGCCAGAACCACCTCTATGTTGCTCTGAGTCACCGACCACTCTCAGCCATAACCACCTCTATGCTGCTCTGAGTCACCGACCACCATCAGCCATAACCACCTCCATGCTGCTCTGAGTAATCAACCACAATCAGCCATAACCACCTCTATGCTGCTCTGAGTCACCAACCACCATAAGCCATAACCACCTCTATGCTGCTCTGAGTCACCAAACACCATCAGCCATAACCAACTCTATGCTTCTCTGAGTCATCAGCCATAACCTCCTCTATGCTGCTCTGAGTCACCAACCACCATCAGCCATAACCACCTCTATGCTGCTCTGAGTCACGAAACGCCATACGCCATAACCACCTCTATGGTGCTCTGAGTATCAAACTCCATCAGCCATAACCATCTCTATTCTGCTCTCACTCACCAAACACCAACAGCCATAACCACCTCTATGCTGCTCTGAGTCACCAAACACCATCAGCCATAACCACCTCTATGCTTCTCTGAGTCATCAGCCATAACCTCCTCTATGCTGCTCTAAGTCACCAACCACCATCAGCCATAACCACCTCTATGCTGCTCTGAGTCATGAAACGCCATACGCCATAACCTCCTCTATGCTGCTCTGAGTATCAACCTCCATCAGCCATAACCACCTCTATGCTGCTCTCACTCACCAAACACCAACAGCCATAACCACCTCTATGCTGCTCTGAGTCACCGACCACCATCAGCCATAACCACCTCTATGCTGCTCTGAGTAATCAACCACAATCAGCCATAACCACCTCTATGCTGCTCTGAGTCACCAACCACCATAAGCCATAACCACCTCTATGCTGCTCTGAGTCACCAAACACCATCAGCATTAACCACCTCTATGCTTCTCTGAGTCATCGACCACAATCAGCCATAACCACCTCTATGCTGCTCTGAGTCACCGACCAGCATCAGCCATAACCACCTCTGTGCTGTTCTGAGTCACCAACCACCATCAGCCATAACCACCTCTATGCTGCTTTCAGTCACCAAACACCATCAGCCAATAACCACCTCTATGCTGCTCTGAGTCATCAGCCATAACCACCTCTATGCTGCTCTCACTCGCCAAACACCATTCAGCCATAACCACCTCTATGCTTCTCTGAGTCATCGGCCACCATCAGCCATAACCACCTCTATGCTGCTCTGAGTCACCGACCACCATCAGGCATAACCAACTCTATACTGCTCTGGGTCACCAACCACCATCAACCATAACCACCTCTATGCTGCTTTGAGTCACCAAACACCATCAGCCATAACCACCTCTATGATGTTCTGATTCATCAACCACTATCAGCCATAATAACCTCTATGCTGCTCTGAGTCACCAACCACCATCAGCCATAACCACCTCTATGCTGCTCTGAGTCACCAACCTCCATCAGACATCAACACCTCTATGCTGCTCTGAGACATCAACCACCAACAGCCATAACCACCTCTACACTGCTCTGATTCATCAACCATCATCAGCCTTAATAACCTCTATGCTGCTCTGAGTCACCAACCACCATCAGCCATAACCACTTCTATGCTGCTCTGAGTCACCAACCACCATCAGCCATAACCACCTCTATGCTGCTCTGAGTCACGAAACGCCATACGCCATAACCACCTCTATGGTGCTCTGAGTATCAACCTCCATCAGCCATAACCACCTCTATGCTGCTCTCACTCACCAAACACCAACAGCCATAACCACCTCTATGCTGCTCTGAGTCACCAACCACCATGAGCCATAACCACCTATATTCTGCTCTGAGTCACTAACCATCAGCCATAACAACATCTATGCTGCTCCAAGTCACCAAACACCATCAGCCATAACCACATCTATGCTTCTCTGAGTCATCGGCCATAACCTCCTCTATGCTGCTCTGAGTCACCAACCACCATCAGCCATAACCACCTCTATGCTGCTCTGAGTCACGAAACGCCATACGCCATAACCTCCTCTATGCTGCTCTGAGTATCAACCTCCATCAGCCATAACCACCTCTATGCTGCTCTCACTCACCAAACACCAACAGCCATAACCACCTCTATGCTGCTCTGAGTCACCAACCACCATCAGCCATAACCACCTATATGCTGCTCTGAGTCAAAAACCATCAGCCATAACAACATCTATGCTGCTCCAAGTCACCAAACACCATGAGCCATAACCACATCTATGCTGCTCTGAGTCACCGACCACCCTCAGCCATAACAATCTCTATGCTGCTCTGAGTCACCGACCACCATCAGCCATAACCACCTCTATGCTGCTCCGAGTTACCAAACACCATCAGCCAATAACCACCTCTATGCTGCTCTGATTCATCAGGCATAACCTCCTCTATGCTGCTCTGAGTCACCAACCTCCATCAGCCATAACCACCTCTATGCTGCTTTGAGTCACGAAACGCCATAATCCATAACCACCTCTGCTGCTCTCACTCACCAAACACCATCAGCCATAACGACCTCTATGCTGCTCTGAGTCGCCGACCACCATCAGCCATAACCACCTCTATGCTGCTCTGAGTGACCAACCACCATCAGCCATAACCACCTATATGCTGCTCTGAGTCACCAACCATCAGCCATAACAACATCTATGCTGCTCCAAGTCACCAAACACCATCAGCCATAACCACATCTATGCTGCTCTGAGTCATCAACCACCATCAGCCATAACCACCTCTATGCTGCTCTGAGTCACCAACCACCCTCAGCCATAACCACCTCTATGCTGCTCTGAGTCACCGACCACCATCAGCCATAACCACCTCTATGCTGCTCTGAGTAATCAACCACAATCAGCCATAACCACCTCTATGCTGCTCTGAGTCACCAACCACCATAAGCCATAACCAGCTCTATGCTGCTCTGAGTCACCAAACACCATCAGCCATAACCACCTCTATGCTTCTCTGAGTCATCAGCCATAACCTCCTCTATGCTGCTCTGAGTCACCAACCACCATCAGCCATAACCACCTCTATGCTGCTCTGAGTCACGAAACGCCATACGCCATAACCACCTCTATGGTGCTCTGAGTATCAAACTCCATCAGCCATGACCACCTCTATTCTGCTCTCACTCACCAAACACCAACAGCCATAACCACCTCTATGCTGCTCTGAGTCACCAAACACCATCAGCCATAACCACCTCTATGCTTCTCTGAGTCATCGGCCATAACCTCCTCTATGCTGCTCTGAGTCACCAACCACCATCAGCCATAACCACCTATATGCTGCTCTGAGTCACCAACCATCAGCCATAACAACATCTATGCTGCTCTGAGTCACCAACCACCATCAGCCATAACCACCTCTATGCTGCTCTGAGTCACCAACCTCCAACAGACATAACCACCTCTATGCTGCTCTGAGACATCAACCACCATCAGCCATAACCACCTCTATGCTGCTCTGAGTTACGAAATGCCATACGCCATAACCACCTCTATGGTGCTCTGAGTATCAACCTCCATCAGCCATAACCACCTCTATGCTGCTCTCACTCACCAAACACCAACAGCCATAACCACCAATATGCTGCTCTGAGTCACCAACCACCATCAGCCATAACCACCTATATGCTGCTCTGAGTCAAAAACCATCAGCCATAACAACATCTATGCTGCTCCAAGTCACCAAACACCATGAGCCATAACCACATCTATGCTGCTCTGAGTCACCGACCACCCTCAGCCATAACAATCTCTATGCTGCTCTGAGTCACCAACCATCAGTCATAACAACATCTATGCTGCTCCAAGTCACCAAACACCATCAGCCATAACCACATCTATGCTGCTCTGAGTCATCAACCACCATCAGCCATAACCACCTCTATGTTGCTCTGAGTCACCGACCACCCTGAGCCATAACCACCTCTATGCTGCTCTGAGTCACCTACCACCATCAGCCTTAACCACCTCTATGCTGCTCTGAGTAATCAACCACAATCAGCCATAACCACCTCTATGCTGCTCTGAGTCACGAAACGCCATACGCCATAACCACCTCTATGGTGCTCTGAGTATCAACCTCCATCAGCCATAACCACCTCTATGCTGCTCTCACTCACCAAACACCAACAGCCATAACCACCTCTATTCTGCTCTGAGTCACCAACCACCATCAGCCATAACCACCTATATGCTGCTCTGAGTCAAAAACCATCAGCATTAACAACATCTATGCTGCTCCAAGTCACCAAACACCATGAGCCATAACCACATCTATGCTGCTCTGAGTCACCGACCACCCTCAGCCATAACAATCTCTATGCTGCTCTGAGTCACCGACCACCATCAGCCATAACCACCTCTATGCTGCTCCGAGTTACCAAACACCATCAGCCAATAACCACCTCTATGCTGCTCTGATTCATCAGCCATAACCTCCTCTATGCTGCTCTGAGTCACCAACCTCCATCAGCCATAACCCCCTCTATGCTGCTTTGAGTCACGAAACGCCATAATCCATAACCACCTCTGCTGCTCTCACTCACCAAACACCATCAGCCATAACGACCTCTATGCTGCTCTGAGTCGCCGACCACCATCAGCCATAACCACCTCTATGCTGCTCTGAGTGACCAACCACCATCAGCCATAACCACCTATATGCTGCTCTGAGTCACCAACCATCAGCCATAACAACATCTATGCTGCTCCAAGTCACCAAACACCATCAGCCATAACCACATCTATGCTGCTCTGAGTCATCAACCACCATCAGCCAGAACCACCTCTATGTTGCTCTGAGTCACCGACCACTCTCAGCCATAACCACCTCTATGCTGCTCTGAGTCACCGACCACCATCAGCCATAACCACCTCCATGCTGCTCTGAGTAATCAACCACAATCAGCCATAACCACCTCTATGCTGCTCTGAGTCACCAACCACCATAAGCCATAACCACCTCTATGCTGCTCTGAGTCACCAAACACCATCAGCCATAACCACCTCTATGCTTCTCTGAGTCATCAGCCATAACCTCCTCTATGCTGCTCTGAGTCACCAACCACCATCAGCCATAACCACCTCTATGCTGCTCTGAGTCACGAAACGCCATACGCCATAACCACCTCTATGGTGCTCTGAGTATCAAACTCCATCAGCCATAACCATCTCTATTCTGCTCTCACTCACCAAACACCAACAGCCATAACCACCTCTATGCTGCTCTGAGTCACCAAACACCATCAGCCATAACCACCTCTATGCTTCTCTGAGTCATCAGCCATAACCTCCTCTATGCTGCTCTAAGTCACCAACCACCATCAGCCATAACCACCTCTATGCTGCTCTGAGTCATGAAACGCCATACGCCATAACCTCCTCTATGCTGCTCTGAGTATCAACCTCCATCAGCCATAACCACCTCTATGCTGCTCTCACTCACCAAACACCAACAGCCATAACCACCTCTATGCTGCTCTGAGTCACCGACCACCATCAGCCATAACCACCTCTATGCTGCTCTGAGTAATCAACCACAATCAGCCATAACCACCTCTATGCTGCTCTGAGTCACCAACCACCATAAGCCATAACCACCTCTATGCTGCTCTGAGTCACCAAACACCATCAGCATTAACCACCTCTATGCTTCTCTGAGTCATCGACCACAATCAGCCATAACCACCTCTATGCTGCTCTGAGTCACTGACCAGCATCAGCCATAACCACCTCTATGCTGTTCTGAGTCACCAACCACCATCAGCCATAACCACCTCTATGCTGCTTTCAGTCACCAAACACCATCAGCCAATAACCACCTCTATGCTGCTCTGAGTCATCAGCCATAACCACCTCTATGCTGCTCTCACTCGCCAAACACCATTCAGCCATAACCACCTCTATGCTTCTCTGAGTCATCGGCCACCATCAGCCATAACCACCTCTATGCTGCTCTGAGTCACCGACCACCATCAGGCATAACCAACTCTATACTGCTCTGGGTCACCAACCACCATCAACCATAACCACCTCTATGCTGCTTTGAGTCACCAAACACCATCAGCCATAACCACCTCTATGATGTTCTGATTCATCAACCACTATCAGCCATAATAACCTCTATGCTGCTCTGAGTCACCAACCACCATCAGCCATAACCACATCTATGCTGCTCTGAGTCACCAACCTCCATCAGACATCAACACCTCTATGCTGCTCTGAGACATCAACCACCAACAGCCATAACCACCTCTACACTGCTCTGATTCATCAACCATCATCAGCCTTAATAACCTCTATGCTGCTCTGAGTCACCAACCACCATCAGCCATAACCACTTCTATGCTGCTCTGAGTCACCAACCACCATCAGCCATAACCACCTCTATGCTGCTCTGAGTCACGAAACGCCATACGCCATAACCACCTCTATGGTGCTCTGAGTATCAACCTCCATCAGCCATAACCACCTCTATGCTGCTCTCACTCACCAAACACCAACAGCCATAACCACCTCTATGCTGCTCTGAGTCACCAACCACCATGAGCCATAACCACCTATATGCTGCTCTGAGTCACTAACCATCAGCCATAACAACATCTATGCTGCTCCAAGTCACCAAACACCATCAGCCATAACCACATCTATGCTTCTCTGAGTCATCGGCCATAACCTCCTCTATGCTGCTCTGAGTCACCAACCACCATCAGCCATAACCACCTCTATGCTGCTCTGAGTCACGAAACGCCATACGCCATAACCTCCTCTATGCTGCTCTGAGTATCAACCTCCATCAGCCATAACCACCTCTATGCTGCTCTCACTCACCAAACACCAACAGCCATAACCACCTCTATGCTGCTCTGAGTCACCAACCACCATCAGCCATAACCACCTATATGCTGCTCTGAGTCAAAAACCATCAGCCATAACAACATCTATGCTGCTCCAAGTCACCAAACACCATGAGCCATAACCACATCTATGCTGCTCTGAGTCACCGACCACCCTCAGCCATAACAATCTCTATGCTGCTCTGAGTCACCGACCACCATCAGCCATAACCACCTCTATGCTGCTCCGAGTTACCAAACACCATCAGCCAATAACCACCTCTATGCTGCTCTGATTCATCAGGCATAACCTCCTCTATGCTGCTCTGAGTCACCAACCTCCATCAGCCATAACCACCTCTATGCTGCTTTGAGTCACGAAACGCCATAATCCATAACCACCTCTGCTGCTCTCACTCACCAAACACCATCAGCCATAACGACCTCTATGCTGCTCTGAGTCGCCGACCACCATCAGCCATAACCACCTCTATGCTGCTCTGAGTGACCAACCACCATCAGCCATAACCACCTATATGCTGCTCTGAGTCACCAACCATCAGCCATAACAACATCTATGCTGCTCCAAGTCACCAAACACCATCAGCCATAACCACATCTATGCTGCTCTGAGTCATCAACCACCATCAGCCATAACCACCTCTATGCTGCTCTGAGTCACCAACCACCCTCAGCCATAACCACCTCTATGCTGCTCTGAGTCACCGACCACCATCAGCCATAACCACCTCTATGCTGCTCTGAGTAATCAACCACAATCAGCCATAACCACCTCTATGCTGCTCTGAGTCACCAACCACCATAAGCCATAACCAGCTCTATGCTGCTCTGAGTCACCAAACACCATCAGCCATAACCACCTCTATGCTTCTCTGAGTCATCAGCCATAACCTCCTCTATGCTGCTCTGAGTCACCAACCACCATCAGCCATAACCACCTCTATGCTGCTCTGAGTCACGAAACGCCATACGCCATAACCACCTCTATGGTGCTCTGAGTATCAAACTCCATCAGCCATGACCACCTCTATTCTGCTCTCACTCACCAAACACCAACAGCCATAACCACCTCTATGCTGCTCTGAGTCACCAAACACCATCAGCCATAACCACCTCTATGCTTCTCTGAGTCATCGGCCATAACCTCCTCTATGCTGCTCTGAGTCACCAACCACCATCAGCCATAACCACCTATATGCTGCTCTGAGTCACCAACCATCAGCCATAACAACATCTATGCTGCTCTGAGTCACCAACCACCATCAGCCATAACACCCTCTATGCTGCTCTGAGTCACCAACCTCCAACAGACATAACCACCTCTATGCTGCTCTGAGACATCAACCACCATCAGCCATAACCACCTCTATGCTGCTCTGAGTTACGAAATGCCATACGCCATAACCACCTCTATGGTGCTCTGAGTATCAACCTCCATCAGCCATAACCACCTCTATGCTGCTCTCACTCACCAAACACCAACAGCCATAACCACCTCTATGCTGCTCTGAGTCACCAACCACCATCAGCCATAACCACCTATATGCTGCTCTGAGTCAAAAACCATCAGCCATAACAACATCTATGCTGCTCCAAGTCACCAAACACCATGAGCCATAACCACATCTATGCTGCTCTGAGTCACCGACCACCCTCAGCCATAACAATCTCTATGCTGCTCTGAGTCACCAACCATCAGTCATAACAACATCTATGCTGCTCCAAGTCACCAAACACCATCAGCCATAACCACATCTATGCTGCTCTGAGTCATCAACCACCATCAGCCATAACCACCTCTATGTTGCTCTGAGTCACCGACCACCCTGAGCCATAACCACCTCTATGCTGCTCTGAGTCACCTACCACCATCAGCCTTAACCACCTCTATGCTGCTCTGAGTAATCAACCACAATCAGCCATAACCACCTCTATGCTGCTCTGAGTCACGAAACGCCATACGCCATAACCACCTCTATGGTGCTCTGAGTATCAACCTCCATCAGCCATAACCACCTCTATGCTGCTCTCACTCACCAAACACCAACAGCCATAACCACCTCTATTCTGCTCTGAGTCACCAACCACCATCAGCCATAACCACCTATATGCTGCTCTGAGTCAAAAACCATCAGCATTAACAACATCTATGCTGCTCCAAGTCACCAAACACCATGAGCCATAACCACATCTATGCTGCTCTGAGTCACCGACCACCCTCAGCCATAACAATCTCTATGCTGCTCTGAGTCACCGACCACCATCAGCCATAACCACCTCTATGCTGCTCCGAGTTACCAAACACCATCAGCCAATAACCACCTCTATGCTGCTCTGATTCATCAGCCATAACCTCCTCTATGCTGCTCTGAGTCACCAACCTCCATCAGCCATAACCCCCTCTATGCTGCTTTGAGTCACGAAACGCCATAATCCATAACCACCTCTGCTGCTCTCACTCACCAAACACCATCAGCCATAACGACCTCTATGCTGCTCTGAGTCGCCGACCACCATCAGCCATAACCACCTCTATGCTGCTCTGAGTGACCAACCACCATCAGCCATAACCACCTATATGCTGCTCTGAGTCACCAACCATCAGCCATAACAACATCTATGCTGCTCCAAGTCACCAAACACCATCAGCCATAACCACATCTATGCTGCTCTGAGTCATCAACCACCATCAGCCAGAACCACCTCTATGTTGCTCTGAGTCACCGACCACTCTCAGCCATAACCACCTCTATGCTGCTCTGAGTCACCGACCACCATCAGCCATAACCACCTCCATGCTGCTCTGAGTAATCAACCACAATCAGCCATAACCACCTCTATGCTGCTCTGAGTCACCAACCACCATAAGCCATAACCACCTCTATGCTGCTCTGAGTCACCAAACACCATCAGCCATAACCACCTCTATGCTTCTCTGAGTCATCAGCCATAACCTCCTCTATGCTGCTCTGAGTCACCAACCACCATCAGCCATAACCACCTCTATGCTGCTCTGAGTCACGAAACGCCATACGCCATAACCACCTCTATGGTGCTCTGAGTATCAAACTCCATCAGCCATAACCATCTCTATTCTGCTCTCACTCACCAAACACCAACAGCCATAACCACCTCTATGCTGCTCTGAGTCACCAAACACCATCAGCCATAACCACCTCTATGCTTCTCTGAGTCATCAGCCATAACCTCCTCTATGCTGCTCTAAGTCACCAACCACCATCAGCCATAACCACCTCTATGCTGCTCTGAGTCATGAAACGCCATACGCCATAACCTCCTCTATGCTGCTCTGAGTATCAACCTCCATCAGCCATAACCACCTCTATGCTGCTCTCACTCACCAAACACCAACAGCCATAACCACCTCTATGCTGCTCTGAGTCACCGACCACCATCAGCCATAACCACCTCTATGCTGCTCTGAGTAATCAACCACAATCAGCCATAACCACCTCTATGCTGCTCTGAGTCACCAACCACCATAAGCCATAACCACCTCTATGCTGCTCTGAGTCACCAAACACCATCAGCATTAACCACCTCTATGCTTCTCTGAGTCATCGACCACAATCAGCCATAACCACCTCTATGCTGCTCTGAGTCACTGACCAGCATCAGCCATAACCACCTCTATGCTGTTCTGAGTCACCAACCACCATCAGCCATAACCACCTCTATGCTGCTTTCAGTCACCAAACACCATCAGCCAATAACCACCTCTATGCTGCTCTGAGTCATCAGCCATAACCACCTCTATGCTGCTCTCACTCGCCAAACACCATTCAGCCATAACCACCTCTATGCTTCTCTGAGTCATCGGCCACCATCAGCCATAACCACCTCTATGCTGCTCTGAGTCACCGACCACCATCAGGCATAACCAACTCTATACTGCTCTGGGTCACCAACCACCATCAACCATAACCACCTCTATGCTGCTTTGAGTCACCAAACACCATCAGCCATAACCACCTCTATGATGTTCTGATTCATCAACCACTATCAGCCATAATAACCTCTATGCTGCTCTGAGTCACCAACCACCATCAGCCATAACCACATCTATGCTGCTCTGAGTCACCAACCTCCATCAGACATCAACACCTCTATGCTGCTCTGAGACATCAACCACCAACAGCCATAACCACCTCTACACTGCTCTGATTCATCAACCATCATCAGCCTTAATAACCTCTATGCTGCTCTGAGTCACCAACCACCATCAGCCATAACCACTTCTATGCTGCTCTGAGTCACCAACCACCATCAGCCATAACCACCTCTATGCTGCTCTGAGTCACGAAACGCCATACGCCATAACCACCTCTATGGTGCTCTGAGTATCAACCTCCATCAGCCATAACCACCTCTATGCTGCTCTCACTCACCAAACACCAACAGCCATAACCACCTCTATGCTGCTCTGAGTCACCAACCACCATGAGCCATAACCACCTATATGCTGCTCTGAGTCACTAACCATCAGCCATAACAACATCTATGCTGCTCCAAGTCACCAAACACCATCAGCCATAACCACATCTATGCTTCTCTGAGTCATCGGCCATAACCTCCTCTATGCTGCTCTGAGTCACCAACCACCATCAGCCATAACCACCTCTATGCTGCTCTGAGTCACGAAACGCCATACGCCATAACCTCCTCTATGCTGCTCTGAGTATCAACCTCCATCAGCCATAACCACCTCTATGCTGCTCTCACTCACCAAACACCAACAGCCATAACCACCTCTATGCTGCTCTGAGTCACCAACCACCATCAGCCATAACCACCTATATGCTGCTCTGAGTCAAAAACCATCAGCCATAACAACATCTATGCTGCTCCAAGTCACCAAACACCATGAGCCATAACCACATCTATGCTGCTCTGAGTCACCGACCACCCTCAGCCATAACAATCTCTATGCTGCTCTGAGTCACCGACCACCATCAGCCATAACCACCTCTATGCTGCTCCGAGTTACCAAACACCATCAGCCAATAACCACCTCTATGCTGCTCTGATTCATCAGGCATAACCTCCTCTATGCTGCTCTGAGTCACCAACCTCCATCAGCCATAACCACCTCTATGCTGCTTTGAGTCACGAAACGCCATAATCCATAACCACCTCTGCTGCTCTCACTCACCAAACACCATCAGCCATAACGACCTCTATGCTGCTCTGAGTCGCCGACCACCATCAGCCATAACCACCTCTATGCTGCTCTGAGTGACCAACCACCATCAGCCATAACCACCTATATGCTGCTCTGAGTCACCAACCATCAGCCATAACAACATCTATGCTGCTCCAAGTCACCAAACACCATCAGCCATAACCACATCTATGCTGCTCTGAGTCATCAACCACCATCAGCCATAACCACCTCTATGCTGCTCTGAGTCACCAACCACCCTCAGCCATAACCACCTCTATGCTGCTCTGAGTCACCGACCACCATCAGCCATAACCACCTCTATGCTGCTCTGAGTAATCAACCACAATCAGCCATAACCACCTCTATGCTGCTCTGAGTCACCAACCACCATAAGCCATAACCAGCTCTATGCTGCTCTGAGTCACCAAACACCATCAGCCATAACCACCTCTATGCTTCTCTGAGTCATCAGCCATAACCTCCTCTATGCTGCTCTGAGTCACCAACCACCATCAGCCATAACCACCTCTATGCTGCTCTGAGTCACGAAACGCCATACGCCATAACCACCTCTATGGTGCTCTGAGTATCAAACTCCATCAGCCATGACCACCTCTATTCTGCTCTCACTCACCAAACACCAACAGCCATAACCACCTCTATGCTGCTCTGAGTCACCAAACACCATCAGCCATAACCACCTCTATGCTTCTCTGAGTCATCGGCCATAACCTCCTCTATGCTGCTCTGAGTCACCAACCACCATCAGCCATAACCACCTATATGCTGCTCTGAGTCACCAACCATCAGCCATAACAACATCTATGCTGCTCTGAGTCACCAACCACCATCAGCCATAACACCCTCTATGCTGCTCTGAGTCACCAACCTCCAACAGACATAACCACCTCTATGCTGCTCTGAGACATCAACCACCATCAGCCATAACCACCTCTATGCTGCTCTGAGTTACGAAATGCCATACGCCATAACCACCTCTATGGTGCTCTGAGTATCAACCTCCATCAGCCATAACCACCTCTATGCTGCTCTCACTCACCAAACACCAACAGCCATAACCACCTCTATGCTGCTCTGAGTCACCAACCACCATCAGCCATAACCACCTATATGCTGCTCTGAGTCAAAAACCATCAGCCATAACAACATCTATGCTGCTCCAAGTCACCAAACACCATGAGCCATAACCACATCTATGCTGCTCTGAGTCACCGACCACCCTCAGCCATAACAATCTCTATGCTGCTCTGAGTCACCAACCATCAGTCATAACAACATCTATGCTGCTCCAAGTCACCAAACACCATCAGCCATAACCACATCTATGCTGCTCTGAGTCATCAACCACCATCAGCCATAACCACCTCTATGTTGCTCTGAGTCACCGACCACCCTGAGCCATAACCACCTCTATGCTGCTCTGAGTCACCTACCACCATCAGCCTTAACCACCTCTATGCTGCTCTGAGTAATCAACCACAATCAGCCATAACCACCTCTATGCTGCTCTGAGTCACGAAACGCCATACGCCATAACCACCTCTATGGTGCTCTGAGTATCAACCTCCATCAGCCATAACCACCTCTATGCTGCTCTCACTCACCAAACACCAACAGCCATAACCACCTCTATTCTGCTCTGAGTCACCAACCACCATCAGCCATAACCACCTATATGCTGCTCTGAGTCAAAAACCATCAGCATTAACAACATCTATGCTGCTCCAAGTCACCAAACACCATGAGCCATAACCACATCTATGCTGCTCTGAGTCACCGACCACCCTCAGCCATAACAATCTCTATGCTGCTCTGAGTCACCGACCACCATCAGCCATAACCACCTCTATGCTGCTCCGAGTTACCAAACACCATCAGCCAATAACCACCTCTATGCTGCTCTGATTCATCAGCCATAACCTCCTCTATGCTGCTCTGAGTCACCAACCTCCATCAGCCATAACCCCCTCTATGCTGCTTTGAGTCACGAAACGCCATAATCCATAACCACCTCTGCTGCTCTCACTCACCAAACACCATCAGCCATAACGACCTCTATGCTGCTCTGAGTCGCCGACCACCATCAGCCATAACCACCTCTATGCTGCTCTGAGTGACCAACCACCATCAGCCATAACCACCTATATGCTGCTCTGAGTCACCAACCATCAGCCATAACAACATCTATGCTGCTCCAAGTCACCAAACACCATCAGCCATAACCACATCTATGCTGCTCTGAGTCATCAACCACCATCAGCCAGAACCACCTCTATGTTGCTCTGAGTCACCGACCACTCTCAGCCATAACCACCTCTATGCTGCTCTGAGTCACCGACCACCATCAGCCATAACCACCTCCATGCTGCTCTGAGTAATCAACCACAATCAGCCATAACCACCTCTATGCTGCTCTGAGTCACCAACCACCATAAGCCATAACCACCTCTATGCTGCTCTGAGTCACCAAACACCATCAGCCATAACCACCTCTATGCTTCTCTGAGTCATCAGCCATAACCTCCTCTATGCTGCTCTGAGTCACCAACCACCATCAGCCATAACCACCTCTATGCTGCTCTGAGTCACGAAACGCCATACGCCATAACCACCTCTATGGTGCTCTGAGTATCAAACTCCATCAGCCATAACCATCTCTATTCTGCTCTCACTCACCAAACACCAACAGCCATAACCACCTCTATGCTGCTCTGAGTCACCAAACACCATCAGCCATAACCACCTCTATGCTTCTCTGAGTCATCAGCCATAACCTCCTCTATGCTGCTCTAAGTCACCAACCACCATCAGCCATAACCACCTCTATGCTGCTCTGAGTCATGAAACGCCATACGCCATAACCTCCTCTATGCTGCTCTGAGTATCAACCTCCATCAGCCATAACCACCTCTATGCTGCTCTCACTCACCAAACACCAACAGCCATAACCACCTCTATGCTGCTCTGAGTCACCGACCACCATCAGCCATAACCACCTCTATGCTGCTCTGAGTAATCAACCACAATCAGCCATAACCACCTCTATGCTGCTCTGAGTCACCAACCACCATAAGCCATAACCACCTCTATGCTGCTCTGAGTCACCAAACACCATCAGCATTAACCACCTCTATGCTTCTCTGAGTCATCGACCACAATCAGCCATAACCACCTCTATGCTGCTCTGAGTCACCGACCAGCATCAGCCATAACCACCTCTGTGCTGTTCTGAGTCACCAACCACCATCAGCCATAACCACCTCTATGCTGCTTTCAGTCACCAAACACCATCAGCCAATAACCACCTCTATGCTGCTCTGAGTCATCAGCCATAACCACCTCTATGCTGCTCTCACTCGCCAAACACCATTCAGCCATAACCACCTCTATGCTTCTCTGAGTCATCGGCCACCATCAGCCATAACCACCTCTATGCTGCTCTGAGTCACCGACCACCATCAGGCATAACCAACTCTATACTGCTCTGGGTCACCAACCACCATCAACCATAACCACCTCTATGCTGCTTTGAGTCACCAAACACCATCAGCCATAACCACCTCTATGATGTTCTGATTCATCAACCACTATCAGCCATAATAACCTCTATGCTGCTCTGAGTCACCAACCACCATCAGCCATAACCACCTCTATGCTGCTCTGAGTCACCAACCTCCATCAGACATCAACACCTCTATGCTGCTCTGAGACATCAACCACCAACAGCCATAACCACCTCTACACTGCTCTGATTCATCAACCATCATCAGCCTTAATAACCTCTATGCTGCTCTGAGTCACCAACCACCATCAGCCATAACCACTTCTATGCTGCTCTGAGTCACCAACCACCATCAGCCATAACCACCTCTATGCTGCTCTGAGTCACGAAACGCCATACGCCATAACCACCTCTATGGTGCTCTGAGTATCAACCTCCATCAGCCATAACCACCTCTATGCTGCTCTCACTCACCAAACACCAACAGCCATAACCACCTCTATGCTGCTCTGAGTCACCAACCACCATGAGCCATAACCACCTATATTCTGCTCTGAGTCACTAACCATCAGCCATAACAACATCTATGCTGCTCCAAGTCACCAAACACCATCAGCCATAACCACATCTATGCTTCTCTGAGTCATCGGCCATAACCTCCTCTATGCTGCTCTGAGTCACCAACCACCATCAGCCATAACCACCTCTATGCTGCTCTGAGTCACGAAACGCCATACGCCATAACCTCCTCTATGCTGCTCTGAGTATCAACCTCCATCAGCCATAACCACCTCTATGCTGCTCTCACTCACCAAACACCAACAGCCATAACCACCTCTATGCTGCTCTGAGTCACCAACCACCATCAGCCATAACCACCTATATGCTGCTCTGAGTCAAAAACCATCAGCCATAACAACATCTATGCTGCTCCAAGTCACCAAACACCATGAGCCATAACCACATCTATGCTGCTCTGAGTCACCGACCACCCTCAGCCATAACAATCTCTATGCTGCTCTGAGTCACCGACCACCATCAGCCATAACCACCTCTATGCTGCTCCGAGTTACCAAACACCATCAGCCAATAACCACCTCTATGCTGCTCTGATTCATCAGGCATAACCTCCTCTATGCTGCTCTGAGTCACCAACCTCCATCAGCCATAACCACCTCTATGCTGCTTTGAGTCACGAAACGCCATAATCCATAACCACCTCTGCTGCTCTCACTCACCAAACACCATCAGCCATAACGACCTCTATGCTGCTCTGAGTCGCCGACCACCATCAGCCATAACCACCTCTATGCTGCTCTGAGTGACCAACCACCATCAGCCATAACCACCTATATGCTGCTCTGAGTCACCAACCATCAGCCATAACAACATCTATGCTGCTCCAAGTCACCAAACACCATCAGCCATAACCACATCTATGCTGCTCTGAGTCATCAACCACCATCAGCCATAACCACCTCTATGCTGCTCTGAGTCACCAACCACCCTCAGCCATAACCACCTCTATGCTGCTCTGAGTCACCGACCACCATCAGCCATAACCACCTCTATGCTGCTCTGAGTAATCAACCACAATCAGCCATAACCACCTCTATGCTGCTCTGAGTCACCAACCACCATAAGCCATAACCAGCTCTATGCTGCTCTGAGTCACCAAACACCATCAGCCATAACCACCTCTATGCTTCTCTGAGTCATCAGCCATAACCTCCTCTATGCTGCTCTGAGTCACCAACCACCATCAGCCATAACCACCTCTATGCTGCTCTGAGTCACGAAACGCCATACGCCATAACCACCTCTATGGTGCTCTGAGTATCAAACTCCATCAGCCATGACCACCTCTATTCTGCTCTCACTCACCAAACACCAACAGCCATAACCACCTCTATGCTGCTCTGAGTCACCAAACACCATCAGCCATAACCACCTCTATGCTTCTCTGAGTCATCGGCCATAACCTCCTCTATGCTGCTCTGAGTCACCAACCACCATCAGCCATAACCACCTATATGCTGCTCTGAGTCACCAACCATCAGCCATAACAACATCTATGCTGCTCTGAGTCACCAACCACCATCAGCCATAACCACCTCTATGCTGCTCTGAGTCACCAACCTCCAACAGACATAACCACCTCTATGCTGCTCTGAGACATCAACCACCATCAGCCATAACCACCTCTATGCTGCTCTGAG
Source organism: Ambystoma mexicanum (assembly GCF_040938575.1). Lineage (NCBI taxonomy): Eukaryota > Metazoa > Chordata > Amphibia > Caudata > Ambystomatidae > Ambystoma > Ambystoma mexicanum. The sequence goes on along the minus strand of NC_090931.1, from coordinate 862,201,334 downwards.
TTACGAAATGCCATACGCCATAACCACCTCTATGGTGCTCTGAGTATCAACCTCCATCAGCCATAACCACCTCTATGCTGCTCTCACTCACCAAACACCAACAGCCATAACCACCAATATGCTGCTCTGAGTCACCAACCACCATCAGCCGTAACCACGTATATGCTGCTCTGAGTCAAAAACCATCAGCCATAACAACATCTATGCTGCTCCAAGTCACCAAACACCATCAGCCATAACCTCATCTATGCTGCTCTGAGTCATCAACCACCATCAGCAATAACCACCTCTATGCTGCTCTGAGTCACCGACCACGCTCAGCCATAACCATCTCTATGCTGCTCTGAGTCACCGACCACCATCAGCCATAACCACCTCTATGCTGCTCTGAGTAATCAACCACAATCAGCCATAACCACCTCTATGCTGCTCTGAGTCACAAAACACAATCAGCCATAACCACCTCTATGCTGCTCCGAGTACCAAACACCATCAGCCAATATCCACCTCTATGCTGCTCTGATTCATCAGCCATAACCTCCTCTATGCTGCTCTGAGTCACCAACCTCCATCAGACATAACCACCTCTATGCTGCTTTGAGTCACGAAACGCCATAATCCATAACCACCTCTGCTGCTCTCACTCACCAAACACCATCAGCCATAACGACCTCTATGCTGCTCTGAGTCGCCGACCACCATCAGCCATAACCACCTCTATGCTGCTCTGAGTCACCAACCACCATCAGCCATAACCACCTATATGCTGCTCTGAGTCACCAACCATCAGCCATAACAACATCTATGCTGCTCCAAGTCACCAAACACCATCAGCCATAACCACATCTATGCTGCTCTGAGTCATCAACCACCATCAGCCATAACCACCTCTATGTTGCTCTGAGTCACCGACCACCCTGAGCCATAACCACCTCTATGCTGCTCTGAGTCACCTACCACCATCAGCCTTAACCACCTCTATGCTGCTCTGAGTAATCAACCACAATCAGCCATAACCACCTCTATGCTGCTCTGAGTCACGAAACGCCATACGCCATAACCACCTCTATGGTGCTCTGAGTATCAACCTCCATCAGCCATAACCACCTCTATGCTGCTCTCACTCACCAAACACCAACAGCCATAACCAGCTCTATTCTGCTCTGAGTCACCAACCACCATCAGCCATAACCACCTATATGCTGCTCTGAGTCAAAAACCATCAGCATTAACAACATCTATGCTGCTCCAAGTCACCAAACACCATGAGCCATAACCACATCTATGCTGCTCTGAGTCACCGACCACCCTCAGCCATAACAATCTCTATGCTGCTCTGAGTCACCGACCACCATCAGCCATAACCACCTCTATGCTGCTCCGAGTTACCAAACACCATCAGCCAATAACCACCTCTATGCTGCTCTGATTCATCAGCCATAACCTCCTCTATGCTGCTCTGAGTCACCAACCTCCATCAGCCATAACCCCCTCTATGCTGCTTTGAGTCACGAAACGCCATAATCCATAACCACCTCTGCTGCTCTCACCCACCAAACACCATCAGCCATAACGACCTCTATGCTGCTCTGAGTCGCCGACCACCATCAGCCATAACCACCTCTATGCTGCTCTGAGTGACCAACCACCATCAGCCATAACCACCTATATGCTGCTCTGAGTCACCAACCATCAGCCATAACAACATCTATGCTGCTCCAAGTCACCAAACACCATCAGCCATAACCACATCTATGCTGCTCTGAGTCATCAACCACCATCAGCCAGAACCACCTCTATGTTGCTCTGAGTCACCGACCACCCTCAGCCATAACCACCTCTATGCTGCTCTGAGTCACCGACCACCATCAGCCATAACCACCTCCATGCTGCTCTGAGTAATCAACCACAATCAGCCATAACCACCTCTATGCTGCTCTGAGTCACCAACCACCATAAGCCATAACCACCTCTATGCTGCTCTGAGTCACCAAACACCATCAGCCATAACCACCTCTATGCTTCTCTGAGTCATCAGCCATAACCTCCTCTATGCTGCTCTGAGTCACCAACCACCATCAGCCATAACCACCTCTATGCTGCTCTGAGTCACGAAACGCCATACGCCATAACCACCTCTATGGTGCTCTGAGTATCAAACTCCATCAGCCATAACCATCTCTATTCTGCTCTCACTCACCAAACACCAACAGCCATAACCACCTCTATGCTGCTCTGAGTCACTAAACACCATCAGCCATAACCACCTCTATGCTTCTCTGAGTCATCAGCCATAACCTCCTCTATGCTGCTCTAAGTCACCAACCACCATCAGCCATAACCACCTCTATGCTGCTTTGAGTCATGAAACGCCATACGCCATAACCTCCTCTATGCTGCTCTGAGTATCAACCTCCATCAGCCATAACCACCTCTATGCTGCTCTCACTCACCAAACACCAACAGCCATAACCACCTCTATGCTGCTCTGAGTCACCAACCACCATCAGCCATAACCACCTATATGCTGCTCTGAGTCACCAACCATCAGCCATAACAACATCTATGCTGCTCCAAGTCACCAAACACCATCAGCCATAACCACATCTATGCTGCTCTGAGTCATCAACCACCATCAGCCATAACCACCTCTATGCTGCTCTGAGTCACCAACCACCATCAGCCATAACCACCTCTATGCTGCTCTGAGTAATCAACTACAATCAGCCATAACCACCTCTATGCTGCTCTGAGTCACACAACACAATCAGCCATAACCACCTCTATGCTGCTCCGAGTCACCAAACACCATCAGCCAATAACCACCTCTATGCTGCTCTGATTCATCAGCCATAACCTCCTCTATGCTGCTCTGAGTCACCAACCTCCATCAGCCATAACCACCTCTATGCTGCTTTGAGTCACGAAACGCCATAATCCATAACCACCTCTGCTGCTCTCACTCACCAAACACCATCAGCCATAACCACCTCTATGCTGCTCTGAGTCGCCGACCGCCATCAGCCATAACCACCTCTATGCTGCTCTGAGTCACCAACCACAATCAGCCATAACCACCTATATGCTGCTCTGAGTCACCAACCATCAGCCATAACAACATCTATGCTGCTCCAAGTCACCAAACACCATCAGCCATAACCACATCTATGCTGCTCTGAGACATCAACCACCATCAGCCATAACCACCTCTATGCTGCTCTGAGTCACCGACCACCCTCAGCCATAACCACCTCTATGCTGCTCTGAGTCACCGACCACCATCAGCCATAACCACCTCTATGCTGCTCTGAGTAATCAACCACAATCAGCCATAACCACCTCTATGCTGCTCTGAGTCACCAACCACCATAAGCCATAACCACCTCTATGCTGCTCTGAGTCACCAAACACCATCAGCATTAACCACCTCTATGCTTCTCTGAGTCATCGGCCACAATCAGCCATAACCACCTCTATGCTGCTCTGAGTCACCGACCAGCATCAGCCATAACCACCTCTATGCTGTTCTGAGTCACCAACCACCATCAGCCATAACCACCTCTATGCTGCTTTCAGTCACCAAACACCATCAGCCAATAACCACCTCTATGCTGCTCTGAGTCATCAGCCATAACCACCTCTATGCTGCTCTCACTCGCCAAACACCATTCAGCCATAACCACCTCTATGCTTCTCTGAGTCATCGGCCACCATCAGCCATAACCACCTCTATGCTGCTCTGAGTCACCGACCACCATCAGGCATAACCAACTCTATACTGCTCTGGGTCACCAACCACCATCAACCATAACCACCTCTATGCTGCTTTGAGTCACCAAACACCATCAGCCATAACCACCTCTATGATGTTCTGATTCATCAACCACTATCAGCCATAATAACCTCTATGCTGCTCTGAGTCACCAACCACCATCAGCCATAACCACCTCTATGCTGCTCTGAGTCACCAACCTCCATCAGACATCAACACCTCTATGCTGCTCTGAGACATCAACCACCAACAGCCAGAACCACCTCTATGCTGCTCTGAGTCACCGACCACCATCAGCCATAACCACCTCTATGCTGCTCTGAGTAATCAACCACAATCAGCCATAACCACCTCTATGCTGCTCTGAGTCACCAACCACCATAAGCCATAACCACCTCTATGCTGCTCTGAGTCACCAAACACCATCAGCATTAACCACCTCTATGCTTCTCTGAGTCATCGGCCACAATCAGCCATAACCACCTCTATGCTGCTCTGAGTCACCGACCAGCATCAGCCATAACCACCTCTATGCTGTTCTGAGTCACCAACCACCATCAGCCATAACCACCTCTATGCTGCTTTCAGTCACCAAACACCATCAGCCAATAACCACCTCTATGCTGCTCTGAGTCATCAGCCATAACCACCTCTATGCTGCTCTCACTCGCCAAACACCATTCAGCCATAACCACCTCTATGCTTCTCTGAGTCATCGGCCACCATCAGCCATAACCACCTCTATGCTGCTCTGAGTCACCGACCACCATCAGGCATAACCAACTCTATACTGCTCTGGGTCACCAACCACCATCAACCATAACCACCTCTATGCTGCTTTGAGTCACCAAACACCATCAGCCATAACCACCTCTATGATGTTCTGATTCATCAACCACTATCAGCCATAATAACCTCTATGCTGCTCTGAGTCACCAACCACCATCAGCCATAACCACCTCTATGCTGCTCTGAGTCACCAACCTCCATCAGACATCAACACCTCTATGCTGCTCTGAGACATCAACCACCAACAGCCAGAACCACCTCTACACTGCTCTGATTCATCAACCATCATCAGCCTTAATAACCTCTATGCTGCTCTGAGTCACCAACCACCATCAGCCATAACCACTTCTATGCTGCTCTGAGTCACCAACCACCATCAGCCATAACCACCTATATGCTGCTCTGAGTCACTAACCATCAGCCATACCAACATCTATGCTGCTCCAAGTCACCAACCACCATCAGCCATAACCACATCTATGCTTCTCTGAGTCATCGGCCATAACCTCCTCTATGCTGCTCTGAGTCACCAACCACCATCAGCCATAACCACCTCTATGCTGCTCTGAGTCACGAAACGCCATACGCCATAACCTCCTCTATGCTGCTCTGAGTATCAACCTCCATCAGCCATAACCACCTCTATGCTGCTCTCACTCACCAAACACCAACAGCCATAACCACCTCTATGCTGCTCTGAGTCACCAACCACCATCAGCCATAACCACCTATATGCTGCTCTGAGTCAAAAACCATCAGCCATAACAACATCTATGCTGCTCCAAGTCACCAAACACCATGAGCCATAACCACATCTATGCTGCTCTGAGTCACCGACCACCCTCAGCCATAACAATCTCTATGCTGCTCTGAGTCACCGACCACCATCAGCCATAACCACCTCTATGCTGCTCCGAGTTACCAAACACCATCAGCCAATAACCACCTCTATGCTGCTCTGATTCATCAGGCATAACCTCCTCTATGCTGCTCTGAGTCACCAACCTCCATCAGCCATAACCACCTCTATGCTGCTTTGAGTCACGAAACGCCATAATCCATAACCACCTCTGCTGCTCTCACTCACCAAACACCATCAGCCATAACGACCTCTATGCTGCTCTGAGTCGCCGACCACCATCAGCCATAACCACCTCTATGCTGCTCTGAGTGACCAACCACCATCAGCCATAACCACCTATATGCTGCTCTGAGTCACCAACCATCAGCCATAACAACATCTATGCTGCTCCAAGTCACCAAACACCATCAGCCATAACCACATCTATGCTGCTCTGAGTCATCAACCACCATCAGCCATAACCACCTCTATGCTGCTCTGAGTCACCGACCACCCTCAGCCATAACCACCTCTATGCTGCTCTGAGTCACCGACCACCATCAGCCATAACCACCTCTATGCTGCTCTGAGTAATCAACCACAATCAGCCATAACCACCTCTATGCTGCTCTGAGTCACCAACCACCATAAGCCATAACCACCTCTATGCTGCTCTGAGTCACCAAACACCATCAGCCATAATCACCTCTATGCTTCTCTGAGTCATCAGCCATAACCTCCTCTATGCTGCTCTGAGTCACCAACCACCATCAGCCATAACCACCTCTATGCTGCTCTGAGTCACGAAACGCCATACGCCATAACCACCTCTATGGTGCTCTGAGTATCAAACTCCATCAGCCATGACCACCTCTATTCTGCTCTCACTCACCAACCACCAACAGCCATAACCACCTCTATGCTGCTCTGAGTCACCAAACACCATCAGCCATAACCACCTCTATGCTTCTCTGAGTCATCGGCCATAACCTCCTCTATGCTGCTCTGAGTCACCAATCACCATCAGCCATAACCACCTATATGCTGCTGAGTCACCAACCATCAGCCATAACAACATCTATGCTGCTCTGAGTCACCAACCACCATCAGCCATAACCACCTCTATGCTGCTCTGAGTCACCAACCTCCATCAGACATAACCACCTCTATGCTGCTCTGAGACATCAACCACCAACAGCCATAACCACCTCTACACTGCTCTGATTCATCAACCATCATCAGCCATAATAACCTCTATGCTGCTCTGAGTCACCAACCTCAATCAGACATAACCACCTCTATGCTGCTCTGAGTCACCAACCAGCATAAGCCACAACCATCTCTATGCTGCTCTGAGTCAACAACCACCATCAGCCATCACCTCCTCTATGCTGCTCTGAGTCACCAAACACCATCAGCCATAACCACCTCTATGCTTCTCTGAGTCATCAGCCATAACCTCCTCTATGCTGCTCTGAGTCACCAACCACCATCAGCCATAACCACCTCTATGCTGCTCTGAGTCACGAAACGCCATACGCCATAACCACCTCTATGGTGCTCTGAGTATCAAACTCCATCAGCCATAACTACCTCTATTCTGCTCTCACTCACCAAACACCAACAGCCATAACCACCTCTATGCTGCTCTGAGTCACCAAACACATCAGCCATAACCACCTCTATGCTTCTCTGAGTCATCGGCCATAACCTCCTCTATGCTGCTCTGAGTCACCAACCACAATCAGCCATAACCACCTATATGCTGCTCTGAGTCACCAACCATCAGCCATAACAACATCTATGCTGCTCTGAGTCACCAACCACCATCATCCATAACCACCTCTATGCTGCTCTGAGTCACCAACCTCCATCAGTCATAACCACCTCTATGCTGCTCTGAGACATCAACCACCAACAGCCATAACCACCTCTACACTGCTCTGATTCATCAACCATCATCAGCCATAATAACCTCTATGCTGCTCTGAGTCACCAACCAGCATAAGCCACAACCATCTCTATGCTGCTCTGAGTCAACAACCACCATCAGCCATCACCTCCTCTATGCTGCTCTGAGTCACCAACCACCATCAGCCATAACCACCTCTATGCTGCGCTGAGTCACGAAACGCCATACGCCATAACCACCTCTATGCTGCTCTGAGTCACCAAACACCATCAGCCATAACCACCTCTATGCTTCTCTGAGTCATCAGCCATAAACTCCTCTATGCTGCTCTGAGTCACCAACCACCATCAGCCATAACCACCTCTATGCTGCTCTGAGTCACGAAACGCCATACGCCATAACCACCTCTATGGTGCTCTGAGTATCAAACTCCATCAGCCATAACCACCTCTATTCTGCTCTCACTCACCAAACACCAACAGCCATAACCACCTCTATGCTGCTCTGAGTCACCAAACACCATCAGCCATAACCACCTCTATGCTTCTCTGAGTCATCGGCCATAACCTCCTCTATGCTGCTCTGAGTCACCAACCACAATCAGCCATAACCACCTATATGCTGCTCTGAGTCACCAACCATCAGCCATAACAACATCTATGCTGCTCTGAGTCACCAACCACCATCATCCATAACCACCTCTATGCTGCTCTGAGTCACCAACCTCCATCAGTCATAACCACCTCTATGCTGCTCTGAGACATCAACCACCAACAGCCATAACCACCTCTACACTGCTCTGATTCATCAACCATCATCAGCCATAATAACCTCTATGCTGCTCTGAGTCACCAACCAGCATAAGCCACAACCATCTCTATGCTGCTCTGAGTCAACAACCACCATCAGCCATCACCTCCTCTATGCTGCTCTGAGTCACCAACCACCATCAGCCATAACCACCTCTATGCTGCTCTGAGTCACGAAACGCCATACGCCATAACCACCTCTATGGTGCTCTGAGTATCAACCTCCATCAGCCATAACCACCTCTATGATGCTCTCACTCACCAAACACCAACAGCCATAACCACCAATATGCTGCTCTGAGTCACCAACCACCATCAGCCGTAACCACCTATATGCTGCTCTGAGTCAAAAACCATCAGCCATAACAACATCTATGCTGCTCCAAGTCACCAAACACCATCAGCCATAACCACATCTATGCTGCTCTGAGTCATCAACCACCATCAGCCATAACCACCTCTATGCTGCTCTGAGTCACCGACCACCCTCAGCCATAACCATCTCTATGCTGCTCTGAGTCACCGACCACCATCAGCCATAACCACCTCTATGCTGCTCTGAGTAATCAACCACAATCAGCCATAACCACCTCTATGCTGCTCTGAGTCACAAAACACAATCAGCCATAACCACCTCTATGCTGCTCCGAGTTACCAAACACCATCAGCCAATATCCACCTCTATGCTGCTCTGATTCATCAGCCATAACCTCCTCTATGCTGCTCTGAGTCACCAACCTCCATCAGACATAACCACCTCTATGCTGCTTTGAGTCACGAAACGCCATAATCCATAATCACCTCTGCTGCTCTCACTCACCAAACACCATCAGCCATAACGACCTCTATGCTGCTCTGAGTCGCCGACCACCATCAGCCATAACCACCTCTATGCTGCTCTGATTCATCAACCATCATCGGCCATAATAACCTCTATGCTGCTCTGAGTCACCAACCACCATCAGCCATAAACACTTCTATGCTGCTCTGAGTCACCAACCTCCATCAGCCATAACCACCTCTATGCTGCTCTGAGTCACCAACCAGCATAAGCCACAACCATCTCTATGCTGCTCTGAGTCAACAACCACCATCAGCCATCACCTCCTCTATGCTGCTCTGAGTCACCAACCACCATCAGCCATAACCACCTCTATGCTGCTCTGAGTTACGAAATGCCATACGCCATAACCACCTCTATGGTGCTCTGAGTATCAACCTCCATCAGCCATAACCACCTCTATGCTGCTCTCACTCACCAAACACCAACAGCCATAACCACCAATATGCTGCTCTGAGTCACCAACCACCATCAGCCGTAACCACCTATATGCTGCTCTGAGTCAAAAACCATCAGCCATAACAACATCTATGCTGCTCCAAGTCACCAAACACCATCAGCCATAACCACATCTGTGCTGCTCTGAGTCATCAACCACCATCAGCCATAACCACCTCTATGCTGCTCTGAGTCACCGACCACGCTCAGCCATAACCATCTCTATGCTGCTCTGAGTCACCGACCACCATCAGCCATAACCACCTCTATGCTGCTCTGAGTAATCAACCACAATCAGCCATAACCAACTCTATGCTGCTCTGAGTAACAAAACACAATCAGCCATAACCACCTCTATGCTGCTCCGAGTACCAAACACCATCAGCCAATATCCACCTCTATGCTGCTCTGATTCATCAGCCATAACCTCCTCTATGCTTCTCTGAGTCACCAACCTCCATCAGACATAACCACCTCTATGCTGCTTTGAGTCACGAAACGCCATAATCCATAACCACCTCTGCTGCTCTCACTCACCAAACACCATCAGCCATAACGACCTCTATGCTGCTCTGAGTCACCAACCACCATCAGCCATAACCACCTATATGCTGCTCTGAGTCACCAACCATCAGCCATAACAACATCTATGCTGCTCCAAGTCACCAAACACCATCAGCCATAACCACATCTATGCTGCTCTGAGTCATCAACCACCATCAGCCATAACCACCTCTATGTTGCTCTGAGTCACCGACCACCCTCAGCCATAACCACCTCTATGCTGCTCTGAGTCACCTACCACCATCAGCCTTAACCACCTCTATGCTGCTCTGAGTAATCAACCACAATCAGCCATAACCACCTCTATGCTGCTTTGAGTCACGAAACGCCATACGTCATAACCACCTCTATGGTGCTCTGAGTATCAACCTCCATCAGCCATAACCACCTCTATGCTGCTCTCACTCACCAAACACCAACAGCCATAACCACCTCTATTCTGCTCTGAGTCACCAACCACCATCAGCCATAACCACCTATATGCTGCTCTGAGTCAAAAACCATCAGCCATAACAACATCTATGCTGCTCCAAGTCACCAAACACCATGAGCCATAACCACATCTATGCTGCTCTGAGTCACCGACCACCCTCAGCCATAACAATCTCTATGCTGCTCTGAGTCACCGACCACCATCAGCCATAACCACCTCTATGCTGCTCCGAGTTACCAAACACCATCAGCCAATAACCACCTCTATGCTGCTATGATTCATCAGCCATAACCTCCTCTATGCTGCTCTGAGTCACCAACCTCCATCAGCCATAACCCCCTCTATGCTGCTTTGAGTCACGAAACGCCATAATCCATAACCACCTCTGCTGCTCTCACTCACCAAACACCATCAGCCATAACGACCTCTATGCTGCTCTGAGTCGCCGATCACCATCAGCCATAACCACCTCTATGCTGCTCTGAGTGACCAACCACCATCAGCCATAACCACCTATATGCTGCTCTGAGTCACCAACCATCAGCCATAACAACATCTATGCTGCTCCAAGTCACCAAACACCATCAGCCATAACCACATCTATGCTGCTCTGAGTCATCAACCACCATCAGCCAGAACCACCTCTATGCTGCTCTGAGTCACCGACCACCCTCAGCCATAACCACCTCTATGCTGCTCTGAGTCACCGACCACCATCAGCCATAACCACCTCCATGCTGCTCTGAGTAATCAACCACAATCAGCCATAACCACCTCTATGCTGCTCTGAGTCACCAACCACCATAAGCCATAACCACCTCTATGCTGCTCTGAGTCACCAAACACCATCAGCCATAACCTCCTCTATGCTGCTCTGAGTCACCAACCACCATCAGCCATAACCACCTCTATGCTGCTCTGAGTCACGAAACGCCATACGCCATAACCACCTCTATGGTGCTCTGAGTATCAAACTCCATCAGCCATGACCACCTCTATTCTGCTCTCACTCACCAACCACCAACAGCCATAACCACCTCTATGCTGCTCTGAGTCACCAAACACCATCAGCCATAACCACCTCTATGCTTCTCTGAGTCATCGGCCATAACCTCCTCTATGCTGCTCTGAGTCACCAATCACCATCAGCCATAACCACCTATATGCTGCTGAGTCACCAACCATCAGCCATAACAACATCTATGCTGCTCTGAGTCACCAACCACCATCAGCCATAACCACCTCTATGCTGCTCTGAGTCACCAACCTCCATCAGACATAACCACCTCTATGCTGCTCTGAGACATCAACCACCAACAGCCATAACCACCTCTACACTGCTCTGATTCATCAACCATCATCAGCCATAATAACCTCTATGCTGCTCTGAGTCACCAACCTCAATCAGACATAACCACCTCTATGCTGCTCTGAGTCACCAACCAGCATAAGCCACAACCATCTCTATGCTGCTCTGAGTCAACAACCACCATCAGCCATCACCTCCTCTATGCTGCTCTGAGTCACCAAACACCATCAGCCATAACCACCTCTATGCTTCTCTGAGTCATCAGCCATAACCTCCTCTATGCTGCTCTGAGTCACCAACCACCATCAGCCATAACCACCTCTATGCTGCTCTGAGTCACGAAACGCCATACGCCATAACCACCTCTATGGTGCTCTGAGTATCAAACTCCATCAGCCATAACTACCTCTATTCTGCTCTCACTCACCAAACACCAACAGCCATAACCACCTCTATGCTGCTCTGAGTCACCAAACACATCAGCCATAACCACCTCTATGCTTCTCTGAGTCATCGGCCATAACCTCCTCTATGCTGCTCTGAGTCACCAACCACAATCAGCCATAACCACCTATATGCTGCTCTGAGTCACCAACCATCAGCCATAACAACATCTATGCTGCTCTGAGTCACCAACCACCATCATCCATAACCACCTCTATGCTGCTCTGAGTCACCAACCTCCATCAGTCATAACCACCTCTATGCTGCTCTGAGACATCAACCACCAACAGCCATAACCACCTCTACACTGCTCTGATTCATCAACCATCATCAGCCATAATAACCTCTATGCTGCTCTGAGTCACCAACCAGCATAAGCCACAACCATCTCTATGCTGCTCTGAGTCAACAACCACCATCAGCCATCACCTCCTCTATGCTGCTCTGAGTCACCAACCACCATCAGCCATAACCACCTCTATGCTGCGCTGAGTCACGAAACGCCATACGCCATAACCACCTCTATGCTGCTCTGAGTCACCAAACACCATCAGCCATAACCACCTCTATGCTTCTCTGAGTCATCAGCCATAAACTCCTCTATGCTGCTCTGAGTCACCAACCACCATCAGCCATAACCACCTCTATGCTGCTCTGAGTCACGAAACGCCATACGCCATAACCACCTCTATGGTGCTCTGAGTATCAAACTCCATCAGCCATAACCACCTCTATTCTGCTCTCACTCACCAAACACCAACAGCCATAACCACCTCTATGCTGCTCTGAGTCACCAAACACCATCAGCCATAACCACCTCTATGCTTCTCTGAGTCATCGGCCATAACCTCCTCTATGCTGCTCTGAGTCACCAACCACAATCAGCCATAACCACCTATATGCTGCTCTGAGTCACCAACCATCAGCCATAACAACATCTATGCTGCTCTGAGTCACCAACCACCATCATCCATAACCACCTCTATGCTGCTCTGAGTCACCAACCTCCATCAGTCATAACCACCTCTATGCTGCTCTGAGACATCAACCACCAACAGCCATAACCACCTCTACACTGCTCTGATTCATCAACCATCATCAGCCATAATAACCTCTATGCTGCTCTGAGTCACCAACCAGCATAAGCCACAACCATCTCTATGCTGCTCTGAGTCAACAACCACCATCAGCCATCACCTCCTCTATGCTGCTCTGAGTCACCAACCACCATCAGCCATAACCACCTCTATGCTGCTCTGAGTCACGAAACGCCATACGCCATAACCACCTCTATGGTGCTCTGAGTATCAACCTCCATCAGCCATAACCACCTCTATGATGCTCTCACTCACCAAACACCAACAGCCATAACCACCAATATGCTGCTCTGAGTCACCAACCACCATCAGCCGTAACCACCTATATGCTGCTCTGAGTCAAAAACCATCAGCCATAACAACATCTATGCTGCTCCAAGTCACCAAACACCATCAGCCATAACCACATCTATGCTGCTCTGAGTCATCAACCACCATCAGCCATAACCACCTCTATGCTGCTCTGAGTCACCGACCACCCTCAGCCATAACCATCTCTATGCTGCTCTGAGTCACCGACCACCATCAGCCATAACCACCTCTATGCTGCTCTGAGTAATCAACCACAATCAGCCATAACCACCTCTATGCTGCTCTGAGTCACAAAACACAATCAGCCATAACCACCTCTATGCTGCTCCGAGTTACCAAACACCATCAGCCAATATCCACCTCTATGCTGCTCTGATTCATCAGCCATAACCTCCTCTATGCTGCTCTGAGTCACCAACCTCCATCAGACATAACCACCTCTATGCTGCTTTGAGTCACGAAACGCCATAATCCATAATCACCTCTGCTGCTCTCACTCACCAAACACCATCAGCCATAACGACCTCTATGCTGCTCTGAGTCGCCGACCACCATCAGCCATAACCACCTCTATGCTGCTCTGATTCATCAACCATCATCGGCCATAATAACCTCTATGCTGCTCTGAGTCACCAACCACCATCAGCCATAAACACTTCTATGCTGCTCTGAGTCACCAACCTCCATCAGCCATAACCACCTCTATGCTGCTCTGAGTCACCAACCAGCATAAGCCACAACCATCTCTATGCTGCTCTGAGTCAACAACCACCATCAGCCATCACCTCCTCTATGCTGCTCTGAGTCACCAACCACCATCAGCCATAACCACCTCTATGCTGCTCTGAGTTACGAAATGCCATACGCCATAACCACCTCTATGGTGCTCTGAGTATCAACCTCCATCAGCCATAACCACCTCTATGCTGCTCTCACTCACCAAACACCAACAGCCATAACCACCAATATGCTGCTCTGAGTCACCAACCACCATCAGCCGTAACCACCTATATGCTGCTCTGAGTCAAAAACCATCAGCCATAACAACATCTATGCTGCTCCAAGTCACCAAACACCATCAGCCATAACCACATCTGTGCTGCTCTGAGTCATCAACCACCATCAGCCATAACCACCTCTATGCTGCTCTGAGTCACCGACCACGCTCAGCCATAACCATCTCTATGCTGCTCTGAGTCACCGACCACCATCAGCCATAACCACCTCTATGCTGCTCTGAGTAATCAACCACAATCAGCCATAACCAACTCTATGCTGCTCTGAGTAACAAAACACAATCAGCCATAACCACCTCTATGCTGCTCCGAGTACCAAACACCATCAGCCAATATCCACCTCTATGCTGCTCTGATTCATCAGCCATAACCTCCTCTATGCTTCTCTGAGTCACCAACCTCCATCAGACATAACCACCTCTATGCTGCTTTGAGTCACGAAACGCCATAATCCATAACCACCTCTGCTGCTCTCACTCACCAAACACCATCAGCCATAACGACCTCTATGCTGCTCTGAGTCACCAACCACCATCAGCCATAACCACCTATATGCTGCTCTGAGTCACCAACCATCAGCCATAACAACATCTATGCTGCTCCAAGTCACCAAACACCATCAGCCATAACCACATCTATGCTGCTCTGAGTCATCAACCACCATCAGCCATAACCACCTCTATGTTGCTCTGAGTCACCGACCACCCTCAGCCATAACCACCTCTATGCTGCTCTGAGTCACCTACCACCATCAGCCTTAACCACCTCTATGCTGCTCTGAGTAATCAACCACAATCAGCCATAACCACCTCTATGCTGCTTTGAGTCACGAAACGCCATACGTCATAACCACCTCTATGGTGCTCTGAGTATCAACCTCCATCAGCCATAACCACCTCTATGCTGCTCTCACTCACCAAACACCAACAGCCATAACCACCTCTATTCTGCTCTGAGTCACCAACCACCATCAGCCATAACCACCTATATGCTGCTCTGAGTCAAAAACCATCAGCCATAACAACATCTATGCTGCTCCAAGTCACCAAACACCATGAGCCATAACCACATCTATGCTGCTCTGAGTCACCGACCACCCTCAGCCATAACAATCTCTATGCTGCTCTGAGTCACCGACCACCATCAGCCATAACCACCTCTATGCTGCTCCGAGTTACCAAACACCATCAGCCAATAACCACCTCTATGCTGCTATGATTCATCAGCCATAACCTCCTCTATGCTGCTCTGAGTCACCAACCTCCATCAGCCATAACCCCCTCTATGCTGCTTTGAGTCACGAAACGCCATAATCCATAACCACCTCTGCTGCTCTCACTCACCAAACACCATCAGCCATAACGACCTCTATGCTGCTCTGAGTCGCCGATCACCATCAGCCATAACCACCTCTATGCTGCTCTGAGTGACCAACCACCATCAGCCATAACCACCTATATGCTGCTCTGAGTCACCAACCATCAGCCATAACAACATCTATGCTGCTCCAAGTCACCAAACACCATCAGCCATAACCACATCTATGCTGCTCTGAGTCATCAACCACCATCAGCCAGAACCACCTCTATGCTGCTCTGAGTCACCGACCACCCTCAGCCATAACCACCTCTATGCTGCTCTGAGTCACCGACCACCATCAGCCATAACCACCTCCATGCTGCTCTGAGTAATCAACCACAATCAGCCATAACCACCTCTATGCTGCTCTGAGTCACCAACCACCATAAGCCATAACCACCTCTATGCTGCTCTGAGTCACCAAACACCATCAGCCATAACCACCTCTATGCTTCTCTGAGTCACCAACCACCATCAGCCATAACCACCTCTATGCTGCTCTGAGTCACGAAACGCCATACGCCATAACCACCTCTATGGTGCTCTGAGTATCAAACTCCATCAGCCATAACCATCTCTATTCTGCTCTCACTCACCAAACACCAACAGCCATAACCACCTCTATGCTGCTCTGAGTCACCAAACACCATCATCCATAACCACCTCTATGCTTCTCTGAGTCATCAGCCATAACCTCCTCTATGCTGCTCTAAGTCACCAACCACCATCAGCCATAACCACCTCTATGCTGCTCTGAGTCATGAAACGCCATACGCCATAACCTCCTCTATGCTGCTCTGAGTATCAACCTCCATCAGCCATAACCACCTCTATGCTGCTCTCACTCACCAAACACCAACAGCCATAACCACCTCTATGCTGCTCTGAGTCACCAACCACCATCAGCCATAACCACCTATATGCTGCTCTGAGTCACCAACCATCAGCCATAACAACATCTATGCTACTCCAAGTCACCAAACACCATCAGCCATAACCACATCTATGCTGCTCTGAGTCATCAACCACCATCAGCCATAACCACCTCTATGCTGCTCTGAGTCACCGACCACCCTCAGCCATAACCACCTCTATGCTGCTCTGAGTCACCAACCACCATCAGCCATAACCACCTCTATGCTGCTCTGAGTAATCAACCACAATCAGCCATAACCACCTCTATGCTCCTCTGAGTCACACAACACAATCAGCCATAACCACCTCTATGCTGCTCCGAGTCACCAAACACCATCAGCCAATAACCACCTCTATGCTGCTCTGATTCATCAGCCATAACCTCCTCTGTGCTGCTCTGAGTCACCAAACACCATCAGCCATAACCACCTCTATGCTGCTCTGAGTCGCCGACCGCCATCAGCCATAACCACCTCTATGCTGCTCTGAGTCACCAACCACAATCAGCCATAACCACCTATATGCTGCTCTGAGTCACCAACCATCAGCCATAACAACATCTATGCTGCTCCAAGTCACCAAACACCATCAGCCATAACCACATCTATGCTGCTCTGAGACATCAACCACCATCAGCCATAACCACCTCTATGCATCTCTGAGTCACCGACCACCCTCAGCTATAACCACCTCTATGCTGCTCTGAGTCACCGACCACCATCAGCCATAACCACCTCTATGCTGCTCTGAGTAATCAACCACAATCAGCCATAACCACCTCTATGCTGCTCTGAGTCACCAACCACCATAAGCCATAACCACCTCTATGCTGCTCTGAGTCACCAAACACCATCAGCATGAACCACCTCTATGCTTCTCTGAGTCATCGGCCACAATCAGCCATAACCACCTCTATGCTGCTCTGAGTCACCGACCAGCATCAGCCATGACCACCTCTATGCTGTTCTGAGTCACCAACCACCATCAGCCATAACCACCTCTATGCTGCTTTCAGTCACCAAACACCATCAGCCAATAACCACCTCTATGCTGCTCTGAGTCATCAGCCATAACCACCTCTATGCTGCTCTCACTCGCCAAACACCATTCAGCCATAACCACCTCTATGCTTCTCTGAGTCATCGGCCACCATCAGCCATAACCACCTCTATGCTGCTCTGAGTTACCGACCACCATCAGGCATAACCACCTCTATACTGCTCTGGGTCCCCAACCACCATCAACCATAACCACCTCTATGCTGCTTTGAGTCACCAAACACCATCAGCCATAACCACCTCTATGATGTTCTGATTCATCAACCACTATCAGCCATAATAACCTCTATGCTGCTCTGAGTCACCAACCACCATCAGCCATAACCACCTCTATGCTGCTCTGAGTCACCAACCTCCATCAGACATAAACACCTCTATGCTGCTCTGAGACATCAACCACCAACAGCCATAACCACCTCTACACTGCTCTGATTCATCAACCATCATCAGCCTTATTAACCTCTATGCTGCTCTGAGTCACCAACCACCATCAGCCATAACCACTTCTATGCTGCTCTGAGTCACCAACCACCATCAGCCATAACCACTTCTATGCTGCTCTGAGTCACGAAACGCCATACGCCATAACCACCTCTATGGTGCTCTGAGTATCAACCTCCATCAGCCATAACCACCTCTATGCTGCTCTCACTCACCAAACACCAACAGCCATAACCACCTCTATGCTGCTCTGAGTCACCAACCACCATCAGCCATAACCACCTATATGCTGCTCTGAGTCACTAACCATCAGCCATAACAACATCTATGCTGCTCCAAGTCACCAAACACCATCAGCCATAACCACATCTATGCTTCTCTGAGTCATCGGCCATAACCTCCTCTATGCTGCTCTGAGTCACCAACCACCATCAGCCATAACCACCTCTATGCTGCTCTGAGTCACGAAACACCATACGCCATAACCTCCTCTATGCTGCTCTGAGTATCAACCTCCATCAGCCATAACCACCTCTATGCTGCTCTCACTCACTAAAAACACCAACAGCCATAACCACCTCTATGCTGCTCTGAGTCACCAACCACCATCAGCCATAACCACCTATATGCTGCTCTGAGTCACTAACCATCAGCCATAACAACATCTATGCTGCTCCAAGTCACCAAACACCATCAGCCATAACCACATCTATGCTGCTTTGAGTCATCAACCACCATCAGCCATAACCACCTCTGTGCTGCTCTGAGTCACCGACCACCCTCAGCCATAACCACCTCTATGCTGCTCTGAGTCACACAACACAATCAGCCATAACCACCTCTTTGCTGCTCCGAGTCACCAAACACCATCAGCCAATAACCACCTCTATGCTGCTCTGATTCATCAGCCATAACCTCCTCTATGCTGCTCTGAGTCACCAACCTCCATCAGCCATAACCACCTCTATGCTGCTCTGAGACATCAACCACCATCAGCCATAACCACCTCTATGCTGCTCTGAGTCACCGACCACCCTCAGCCATAACCACCTCTATGCTGCTCTGAGTCACCGACCACCATCAGCCATAACCACCTCTATGCTGCTCTGAGTAATCAACCACAATCAGCCATAACCACCTCTATGCTGCTCTGAGTCACCAACCACCATAAGCCATAACCACCTCTATGCTGCTCTGAGTCACCAAACACCATCAGCATTAACCACCTCTATGCTTCTCTGAGTCATCGGCCACAATCAGCCATAACCACCTCTATGCTGCTCTGAGTCACCGACCAGCATCAGCCATAACCACCTCTATGCTGTTCTGAGTCACCAACCACCATCAGCCATAACCACCTCTATGCTGCTTTCAGTCACCAAACACCATCAGCCAATAACCACCTCTATGCTGCTCTGATTCATCAGCCATAACCACCTCTATGCTGCTCTCACTCGCCAAACACCATTCAGCCATAACCACCTCTATGCTTCTCTGAGTCATCGGCCACCATCAGCCATAACCACCTCTATGCTGCTCTGAGTCACCGACCACCATCAGGCATAACCACCTCTATACTGCTCTGGGTCACCAACCACCATCAACCATAACCACCTCTATGCTGCTTTGAGTCACCAAACACCATCAGCCATAACCACCTCTATGATGTTCTGATTCATCAACCACTATCAGCCATAATAACCTCTATGCTGCTCTGAGTCACCAACCACCATCAGCCATAACCACCTCTATGCTGCTCTGAGTCACCAACCTCCATCAGACATAAACACCTCTATGCTGCTCTGAGACATCAACCACCAACAGCCATAACCACCTCTACACTGCTCTGATTCATCAACCATTATCAGCCTTAATAACCTCTATGCTGCTCTGAGTCACCAACCACCATCAGCCATAACCACTTCTATGCTGCTCTGAGTCACCAACCTCCATCAGACATAACCACCTCTATGCTGTTCTGAGTCACCAACCAGCATAAGCCACAACCATCTCTATGCTGCTCTGAGTCACCAAACCCAATCAGCCATAACCACCTCTATGCTGCTCCGAGTCACCAAACACCATCAGCCAATAACCACCTCTATGCTGCTCTGATTCATCAGCCATAAACTCCTCTATGCTGCTCTGAGTCACCAACCTCCATCAGCCATAACCACCTCTATGCTGCTTTGAGTCACGAAACGCCATAATCCATAACCACCTCTGCTGCTCTCACTCACCAAACACCATCAGCCATAACCACCTCTATGCTGCTCTGAGTCGCCGACCACCATCAGCCATAACCACCTCTATGCTGCTCTGAGTCACCAACCACCATCAGCCATAACCACCTATATGCTGCTCTGAGTCACCAACCATCAGCCATAACAACATCTATGCTGCTCCAAGTCACCAAACACCATCAGCCGTAACCACATCTATGCTGCTCTGAGTCATCAACCACCATCAGCCATAACCATCTCTATGCTGCTCTGAGTCACCGACCACCCTCAGCCATAACCACCTCTATGCTGCTCTGAGTCACCGACCACCATCAGCCATAACCACCTCTATGCTGCTCTGAGTAATCAACCACAATCAGCCATAATCACCTCTATGCTGCTCTGAGTCACCAACCACCATAAGCCATAACCACCTCTATGCTGCTCTGAGTCTCTAAACACCATCAGCCATAAACACCTCTATGATGCTCTGATTCATCAACCACCATCAGCCATAATAACCTCTATGCTGCTCTAAGTCACCAACCACCATCAGCCATAACCAACTCTATGCTGCTCTGAGTCACCAACCTCCATCAGACATAACCACCTCTATGCTGCTCTGAGTCATCAACCACCAACAGCCATAACCACCTCTACATTGCTCTGATTCATCAACCATCATCAGCCATAATAACCTCTACGCTGCTCTGAGTCACCAACATCCATCAGACATAACCACCTCTATGCTGCTCTGAGTCACCAACCATCAAAAGCTACAACCACCTCTATGCTGCTCTGAGTCACCAACCACCATCAGCCATAACCACCTTTATGCTGCTCTGAGTCACCAACCACCATAAGCCATAACCACCTCTATGCTGCTCTGAGTCTCTAAACACCAGCAGCCATAACCACCTCTATGCTGTTCTGAGTCACTAACCACCATCAGCCATAACCACCTCTATGCTGCTCTGAGTCATCAACCACCATCAACCATAACCACCTCTATGCTGCTCTGAGTCACCAAACACAATCAGCCATAACCACCTCTCTGCTGCTCTGATTCATCAGCCATAACCTCCTCTATGCTGCTCTGAGTCACCAACCACCATTAGCCATAACCACCTCTATGCTGCTCTGAGTCACGAAACGCCATAAGCCATAACCACCTCTATGCTGCTCTGAGTATCAACCACCATCAGCCATAATCACCTCTATGCTACTCTCACTCACCAAATACCATCAGCCATATCCACCTCTATGCTGCTCTCAGTCACCAAACACCATCAGCCATAACCACCTCTATGCTGCTCTGAGTCACCAACCACCATCAGCCATAACCACCTATATGCTGCTCTGAGTCACCAACCATCAGCCATAACCACATCTATGCTGCTCCAAGTCACCAACCACCATCAGCCATAACCACCTCTATACTGCTCTGAGTCACCAACCACCATCAGCCATAACCACCTCTATGCTGCTTTGAGTCACCCAACATCATCAGCCATAACAACATCTATGCTGCTCTGAGTCACCAACCACCCTCATCCATAAGCACCTCTATGCTGCTCTGAGTCACCGACCACCATCAGCCATAACCACCTCTATGCTGCTCTGAGTCATCAACCACGATCAGCCATAACCACCTCTATGCTGCTCTGAGTCACCAAACACAATCAGCCATAACCACCTCTATTCTGCTCTGAGTCACCAAACACCATCATCCAATAACCACCTCTATGCTGCTCTGATTCATCAGCCATAACCACCTCTATGCTGCTCTCACTCACCAAACACCATCAGCCATAACCACCTCTATGCTTCTCTGAGTCATTCGGCCACAATCAGCCATAACCACCTCTATGCTGCTCTGAGTCACCGACCAGCATCAGCCATAACCACCTCTATGCTGCTTTGAGTCACCAACCACCATCAGCCATAACCACCTCTATGCTGCTTTGAGTCACCAAACACCATCAGCCAATAACCACCTCTATGCTGCTCTGATTCATCAGCCATAACCACCTCTATGCTGCTCTCACACACCAAACGCCATCAGCCATAATCACCTCGATGCTTCTCTGAGTCATCAGCCACCATCAGCCATAACCACCTCTATGCTGCTCTGAGTCACCGACCACCATCAGGCATAACCACCTCTATACTGCTCTGAGTCACCAACCACCATCAACCATAACCACCTCTATGCTGCTTTGAGTCACCAAACACCATCAGCCATAACCACCTCTATGATGTTCTGATTCATCAACCACCATCAGCCATAATAACCTCTATGCTGCTTTGAGTCACCAACCACCATCAGCCATAACCACCTCTATGCTGCTCTGAGTCACCAACCTCCATCATACATAACCACCTCTATGCTGCTCTGAGTCACCAACCAGCATAAGCCACAACCACCTCTATGCTGCTCTGAGTCACCAACCACCATCAGCCATAACCACCTCTACGCTGCTCTGAGTCACTAAACCCCATCAGCCATAACCACCTATTTGCTGCTATGAGTCACCAACCAACATCAGCCATAACCACCTCTATGCTGCTCTGAGTCATCAACCACCATCAGCCATAACCACCTCTATGCTGCTCTGAGTCACCAAACACAATCAGCCATAACTACCTCTATGCTGCTCTGAGTCACCAAACACCATCAGCCAATAACCACCTCTATGCTGCTCTGATTCATCAGCCATAACCTCCTGTATGCCGCTCTGAGTCACCAACCACCATCAGCCATAACCACCTCTATGCTGCTCTGAGTCACGACACACCATATGCCATAACCACCTCTATGGTGCTCTGAGTATCAACCTCCATCAGCCATAACCACCTCTATGCTGCTCTCACTCACCAAACACCAACAGCCATAACCACCTCTATGCTGCTCTGAGTCACCAACCACCATCAGCCATAACCACCTATATGCTGCTCTGAGTCACCAACCATCAGCCATAACAACATATATGCTGCTCCAAGTCACCAAACACCATCAGCCATAACCACATCTATGCTGCTCTGAGTCATCAACCACCATCAGCCATAACCACCTCTATGCTGCTCTGAGTCACCGACCACCCTCAGCCATAACTGCCTCTATGCTGCTCTGAGTCACCGACCACCATCAGCCATAACCACCTCTATGCTGCTCTGAGTAATCAACCACAATCAGCCATAACCACCTCTATGCTGCTCTGAGTCACCAAACACAATCAGCCATAACCACCTCTATGCTGCTCCGAGTCACCAAACACCATCAGCCAATAACCACCTCTATGCTGCTCTGATTCATCAGCCATAACCTCCTCTATGCTGCTCTGAGTCACCAACCTCCATCAGCCATAACCACCTCTATGCTGCTTTGAGTCACGAAACGCCATAATCCATAACCACCTCTGCTGCTCTCACTCACCAAACATCATCAGCCATAACCACCTCTATGCTGCTTTGAGTCGCCGACCACCATCAGCCATAACCACCTCTATGCTGCTCTGAGTCACCAACCACCATCAGCCATAACCACCAATATATGCTGCTCTGAGTCACCAACCATCAGCCATAACAACATCTATGCTGCTCCAAGTCACCAAACACCATCCGCCATAACCACATCTATGCTGCTCTGAGTCATCAACCACCATCAGCCATAACCACCTCTATGCTGCTCTGAGTCACCGACCACCCTCAGCCATAACCACCTCTATGCTGCTCTGAGTCACCGACCACCATCAGCCATAACCACCTCTATGCTGCTCTGAGTAATCAACCACAATCAGCCATAACCACCTCTATGCTGCTCTGAGTCACCAAACACAATCAGCCATAACCACCTCTATGCTGCTCTGAGTCACCAAACACCATCAGCCAATAACCACCTCTATGCTGCTCTGATTCATCAGCCATAACCTCCTCTATGCTGCTCTGAGTCACCAGCCTCCATCATCCATAACCACCTCTATGCTGCTATGAGTCACGAAACGCCATAATCCATAACCACCTCTGCTGCTCTCACTCACCAAACACCATCAGCCATAACCACCTCTATGCTGCTCTGAGTCGCCGACCACCATCAGCCATAACCACCTCTATGCTGCTCTGAGTCACCAACCATCAGCCATAACAACATCTATGCTGCTCCAAGTCACCAAACACCATCAGCCATAACCACATCTATGCTGCTCTGAGTCATCAACCACCATCAGCCATAACCACCTCTATGCTGCTCTGAGTCACCGACCACCCTCACCTTTAACCACCTCTATGCTGCTCTGATTCATCAGCCATAACCACCTCTATGCTGCTCTGAGTCACACAACACAATCAGCCATAACCACCTCTATGCTGCTCCGAGTCACCAAACACCATCAGCCAATAACCACCTCTATGCTGCTCTGATTCATCAGCCATAACCTCCTCTATGCTGCTCTGAGTCACCAACCTCCATCAGCCATAACCACCTCTATGCTGCTTTGAGTCACGAAACGCCATAATCCATAACCACCTCTGCTGCTCTCACTCACCAAACACCATCAGCCATAACCACCTCTATGCTGCTCTGAGTCGCCGACCGCCATCAGCCATAACCACCTCTATGCTGCTCTGAGTCACCAACCACAATCAGCCATAACCACCTATATGCTGCTCTGAGTCACCAACCATCAGCCATAACAACATCTATGCTGCTCCAAGTCACCAAACACCATCAGCCATAACCACATCTATGCTGCTCTGAGACATCAACCACCATCAGCCATAACCACCTCTATGCTGCTCTGAGTCACCGACCACCCTCAGCCATAACCACCTCTATGCTGCTCTGAGTCACCGACCACCATCAGCCATAACCACCTCTATGCTGCTCTGAGTAATCAACCACAATCAGCCATAACCACCTCTATGCTGCTCTGAGTCACCAACCACCATAAGCCATAACCACCTCTATGCTGCTCTGAGTCACCAAACACCATCAGCATTAACCACCTCTATGCTTCTCTGAGTCATCGGCCACAATCAGCCATAACCACCTCTATGCTGCTCTGAGTCACCGACCAGCATCAGCCATAACCACCTCTATGCTGTTCTGAGTCACCAACCACCATCAGCCATAACCACCTCTATGCTGCTTTCAGTCACCAAACACCATCAGCCAATAACCACCTCTATGCTGCTCTGAGTCATCAGCCATAACCACCTCTATGCTGCTCTCACTCGCCAAACACCATTCAGCCATAACCACCTCTATGCTTCTCTGAGTCATCGGCCACCATCAGCCATAACCACCTCTATGCTGCTCTGAGTCACCGACCACCATCAGGCATAACCAACTCTATACTGCTCTGGGTCACCAACCACCATCAACCATAACCACCTCTATGCTGCTTTGAGTCACCAAACACCATCAGCCATAACCACCTCTATGATGTTCTGATTCATCAACCACTATCAGCCATAATAACCTCTATGCTGCTCTGAGTCACCAACCACCATCAGCCATAACCACCTCTATGCTGCTCTGAGTCACCAACCTCCATCAGACATCAACACCTCTATGCTGCTCTGAGACATCAACCACCAACAGCCAGAACCACCTCTACACTGCTCTGATTCATCAACCATCATCAGCCTTAATAACCTCTATGCTGCTCTGAGTCACCAACCACCATCAGCCATAACCACTTCTATGCTGCTCTGAGTCACCAACCACCATCAGCCATAACCACCTGTATGCTGCTCTGAGTCACGAAACGCCATACGCCATAAACACCTCTATGGTGCCCTGAGTATCAACCTCCATCAGCCATAACCACCTCTATGCTGCTCTCACTCACCAAACACCAACAGCCATAACCACCTCTATGCTGCTCTGAGTCACCAACCACCATCAGCCATAACCACCTATATGCTGCTCTGAGTCACTAACCATCAGCCATACCAACATCTATGCTGCTCCAAGTCACCAACCACCATCAGCCATAACCACATCTATGCTTCTCTGAGTCATCGGCCATAACCTCCTCTATGCTGCTCTGAGTCACCAACCACCATCAGCCATAACCACCTCTATGCTGCTCTGAGTCACGAAACACCATACGCCATAACCTCCTCTATGCTGCTCTGAGTATCAACCTCGATCAGCCATAACCACCTCTATGCTGCTCTCACTCACCAAACACCAACAGCCATAACCACCTCTATGCTGCTCTGAGTCACCAACCACCATCAGCCATAACCACCTATATGCTACTCTGAGTCAAAAACCATCAGCCATAACAACATCTATGCTGCTCCAAGTCACCAAACACCATGAGCCATAACCACATCTATGCTGCTCTGAGTCACCGACCACCCTCAGCCATAACAATCTCTATGCTGCTCTGAGTCACCGACCACCATCAGCCATAACCACCTCTATGCTGCTCCGAGTTACCAAACACCATCAGCCAATAACCACCTCTATGCTGCTCTGATTCATCAGGCATAACCTCCTCTATGCTGCTCTGAGTCACCAACCTCCATCAGCCATAACCACCTCTATGCTGCTTTGAGTCACGAAACGCCATAATCCATAACCACCTCTGCTGCTCTCACTCACCAAACACCATCAGCCATAACGACCTCTATGCTGCTCTGAGTCGCCGACCACCATCAGCCATAACCACCTCTATGCTGCTCTGAGTGACCAACCACCATCAGCCATAACCACCTATATGCTGCTCTGAGTCACCAACCATCAGCCATAACAACATCTATGCTGCTCCAAGTCACCAAACACCATCAGCCATAACCACATCTATGCTGCTCTGAGTCATCAACCACCATCAGCCATCACCACCTCTATGCTGCTCTGAGTCACCGACCACCCTCAGCCATAACCACCTCTATGCTGCTCTGAGTCACCGACCACCATCAGCCATAACCACCTCTATGCTGCTCTGAGTAATCAACCACAATCAGCCATAACCACCTCTATGCTGCTCTGAGTCACCAACCACCATAAGCCATAACCACCTCTATGCTGCTCTGAGTCACCAAACACCATCAGCCATAACCACCTCTATGCTTCTCTGAGTCATCAGCCATAACCTCCTCTATGCTGCTCTGAGTCACCAACCACCATCAGCCATAACCACCTCTATGCTGCTCTGAGTCACGAAACGCCATACGCCATAACCACCTCTATGGTGCTCTGAGTATCAAACTCCATCAGCCATGACCACCTCTATTCTGCTCTCACTCACCAACCACCAACAGCCATAACCACCTCTATGCTGCTCTGAGTCACCAAACACCATCAGCCATAACCACCTCTATGCTTCTCTGAGTCATCGGCCATAACCTCCTCTATGCTGCTCTGAGTCACCAATCACCATCAGCCATAACTACCTCTATGCTGCTCTGAGTCACCAAACACCATCAGCCAATAACCACCTCTATGCTGCTCTGATTCATCAGCCATAACCTCCTGTATGCCGCTCTGAGTCACCAACCACCATCAGCCATAACCACCTCTATGCTGCTCTGAGTCACGACACACCATATGCCATAACCACCTCTATGGTGCTCTGAGTATCAACCTCCATCAGCCATAACCACCTCTATGCTGCTCTCACTCACCAAACACCAACAGCCATAACCACCTCTATGCTGCTCTGAGTCACCAACCACCATCAGCCATAACCACCTATATGCTGCTCTGAGTCACCAACCATCAGCCATAACAACATATATGCTGCTCCAAGTCACCAAACACCATCAGCCATAACCACATCTATGCTGCTCTGAGTCATCAGCCACTATCAGCCATAACCACCTCTATGCTGCTCTGAGTCACCGACCACCCTCAGCCATAACTGCCTCTATGCTGCTCTGAGTCACCGACCACCATCAGCCATAACCACCTCTATGCTGCTCTGAGTCACCAAACACAATCAGCCATAACCACCTCTATGCTGCTCCGAGTCACCAAACACCATCAGCCAATAACCACCTCTATGCTGCTCTGATTCATCAGCCATAACCTCCTCTATGCTCCTCTGAGTCACCAACCTCCATCAGCCATAACCACCTCTATGCTGCTTTGAGTCACGAAACGCCATAATCCATAACCACCTCTGCTGCTCTCACTCACCAAACATCATCAGCCATAACCACCTCTATGCTGCTTTGAGTCGCCGACCACCATCAGCCATAACCACCTCTATGCTGCTCTGAGTCACCAACCACCATCAGCCATAACCACCTATATGCTGCTCTGAGTCACCAACCATCAGCCATAACAACATCTATGCTGCTCCAAGTCACCAAACACCATCCGCCATAACCACATCTATGCTGCTCTGAGTCATCAACCACCATCAGCCATAACCACCTCTATGCTGCTCTGAGTCACCGACCACCCTCAGCCATAACCACCTCTATGCTGCTCTGAGTCACCGACCACCATCAGCCATAACCACCTCTATGCTGCTCTGAGTAATCAACCACAATCAGCCATAACCACCTCTATGCTGCTCTGAGTCACCAAACACAATCAGCCATAACCACCTCTATGCTGCTCTGAGTCACCAAACACCATCAGCCAATAACCACCTCTATGCTGCTCTGATTCATCAGCCATAACCTCCTCTATGCTGCTCTGAGTCACCAGCCTCCATCATCCATAACCACCTCTATGCTGCTATGAGTCACGAAACGCCATAATCCATAACCACCTCTGCTGCTCTCACTCACCAAACACCATCAGCCATAACCACCTCTATGCTGCTCTGAGTCGCCGACCACCATCAGCCATAACCACCTCTATGCTGCTCTGAGTCACCAACCATCAGCCATAACAACATCTATGCTGCTCCAAGTCACCAAACACCATCAGCCATAACCACATCTATGCTGCTCTGAGTCATCAACCACCATCAGCCATAACCACCTCTATGCTGCTCTGAGTCACCGACCACCCTCACCTTTAACCACCTCTATGCTGCTCTGATTCATCAGCCATAACCACCTCTATGCTGCTCTGAGTCACACAACACAATCAGCCATAACCACCTCTATGCTGCTCCGAGTCACCAAACACCATCAGCCAATAACCACCTCTATGCTGCTCTGATTCATCAGCCATAACCTCCTCTATGCTGCTCTGAGTCACCAACCTCCATCAGCCATAACCACCTCTATGCTGCTTTGAGTCACGAAACGCCATAATCCATAACCACCTCTGCTGCTCTCACTCACCAAACACCATCAGCCATAACCACCTCTATGCTGCTCTGAGTCGCCGACCGCCATCAGCCATAACCACCTCTATGCTGCTCTGAGTCACCAACCACAATCAGCCATAACCACCTATATGCTGCTCTGAGTCACCAACCATCAGCCATAACAACATCTATGCTGCTCCAAGTCACCAAACACCATCAGCCATAACCACATCTATGCTGCTCTGAGACATCAACCACCATCAGCCATAACCACCTCTATGCTGCTCTGAGTCACCGACCACCCTCAGCCATAACCACCTCTATGCTGCTCTGAGTCACCGACCACCATCAGCCATAACCACCTCTATGCTGCTCTGAGTAATCAACCACAATCAGCCATAACCACCTCTATGCTGCTCTGAGTCACCAACCACCATAAGCCATAACCACCTCTATGCTGCTCTGAGTCACCAAACACCATCAGCATTAACCACCTCTATGCTTCTCTGAGTCATCGGCCACAATCAGCCATAACCACCTCTATGCTGCTCTGAGTCACCGACCAGCATCAGCCATAACCACCTCTATGCTGTTCTGAGTCACCAACCACCATCAGCCATAACCACCTCTATGCTGCTTTCAGTCACCAAACACCATCAGCCAATAACCACCTCTATGCTGCTCTGAGTCATCAGCCATAACCACCTCTATGCTGCTCTCACTCGCCAAACACCATTCAGCCATAACCACCTCTATGCTTCTCTGAGTCATCGGCCACCATCAGCCATAACCACCTCTATGCTGCTCTGAGTCACCGACCACCATCAGGCATAACCAACTCTATACTGCTCTGGGTCACCAACCACCATCAACCATAACCACCTCTATGCTGCTTTGAGTCACCAAACACCATCAGCCATAACCACCTCTATGATGTTCTGATTCATCAACCACTATCAGCCATAATAACCTCTATGCTGCTCTGAGTCACCAACCACCATCAGCCATAACCACCTCTATGCTGCTCTGAGTCACCAACCTCCATCAGACATCAACACCTCTATGCTGCTCTGAGACATCAACCACCAACAGCCAGAACCACCTCTACACTGCTCTGATTCATCAACCATCATCAGCCTTAATAACCTCTATGCTGCTCTGAGTCACCAACCACCATCAGCCATAACCACTTCTATGCTGCTCTGAGTCACCAACCACCATCAGCCATAACCACCTGTATGCTGCTCTGAGTCACGAAACGCCATACGCCATAAACACCTCTATGGTGCCCTGAGTATCAACCTCCATCAGCCATAACCACCTCTATGCTGCTCTCACTCACCAAACACCAACAGCCATAACCACCTCTATGCTGCTCTGAGTCACCAACCACCATCAGCCATAACCACCTATATGCTGCTCTGAGTCACTAACCATCAGCCATACCAACATCTATGCTGCTCCAAGTCACCAACCACCATCAGCCATAACCACATCTATGCTTCTCTGAGTCATCGGCCATAACCTCCTCTATGCTGCTCTGAGTCACCAACCACCATCAGCCATAACCACCTCTATGCTGCTCTGAGTCACGAAACGCCATACGCCATAACCTCCTCTATGCTGCTCTGAGTATCAACCTCGATCAGCCATAACCACCTCTATGCTGCTCTCACTCACCAAACACCAACAGCCATAACCACCTCTATGCTGCTCTGAGTCACCAACCACCATCAGCCATAACCACCTATATGCTACTCTGAGTCAAAAACCATCAGCCATAACAACATCTATGCTGCTCCAAGTCACCAAACACCATGAGCCATAACCACATCTATGCTGCTCTGAGTCACCGACCACCCTCAGCCATAACAATCTCTATGCTGCTCTGAGTCACCGACCAGCATCAGCCATAACCACCTCTATGCTGCTCCGAGTTACCAAACACCATCAGCCAATAACCACCTCTATGCTGCTCTGATTCATCAGGCATAACCTCCTCTATGCTGCTCTGAGTCACCAACCTCCATCAGCCATAACCACCTCTATGCTGCTTTGAGTCACGAAACGCCATAATCCATAACCACCTCTGCTGCTCTCACTCACCAAACACCATCAGCCATAACGACCTCTATGCTGCTCTGAGTCGCCGACCACCATCAGCCATAACCACCTCTATGCTGCTCTGAGTGACCAACCACCATCAGCCATAACCACCTATATGCTGCTCTGAGTCACCAACCATCAGCCATAACAACATCTATGCTGCTCCAAGTCACCAAACACCATCAGCCATAACCACATCTATGCTGCTCTGAGTCATCAACCACCATCAGCCATAACCACCTCTATGCTGCTCTGAGTCACCGACCACCCTCAGCCATAACCACCTCTATGCTGCTCTGAGTCACCGACCACCATCAGCCATAACCACCTCTATGCTGCTCTGAGTAATCAACCACAATCAGCCATAACCACCTCTATGCTGCTCTGAGTCACCAACCACCATAAGCCATAACCACCTCTATGCTGCTCTGAGTCACCAAACACCATCAGCCATAACCACCTCTATGCTTCTCTGAGTCATCAGCCATAACCTCCTCTATGCTGCTCTGAGTCACCAACCACCATCAGCCATAACCACCTCTATGCTGCTCTGAGTCACGAAACGCCATACGCCATAACCACCTCTATGGTGCTCTGAGTATCAAACTCCATCAGCCATGACCACCTCTATTCTGCTCTCACTCACCAACCACCAACAGCCATAACCACCTCTATGCTGCTCTGAGTCACCAAACACCATCAGCCATAACCACCTCTATGCTTCTCTGAGTCATCGGCCATAACCTCCTCTATGCTGCTCTGAGTCACCAATCACCATCAGCCATAACCACCTATATGCTGCTGAGTCACCAACCATCAGCCATAACAACATCTATGCTGCTCTGAGTCACCAACCACCATCAGCCATAACCACCTCTATGCTGCTCTGAGTCACCAACCTCCATCAGACATAACCACCTCTATGCTGCTCTGAGACATCAACCACCAACAGCCATAACCACCTCTACACTGCTCTGATTCATCAACCATCATCAGCCATAATAACCTCTATGCTGCTCTGAGTCACCAACCTCAATCAGACATAACCACCTCTATGCTGCTCTGAGTCACCAACCAGCATAAGCCACAACCATCTCTATGCTGCTCTGAGTCAACAACCACCATCAGCCATCACCTCCTCTATGCTGCTCTGAGTCACCAAACACCATCAGCCATAACCACCTCTATGCTTCTCTGAGTCATCAGCCATAACCTCCTCTATGCTGCTCTGAGTCACCAACCACCATCAGCCATAACCACCTCTATGCTGCTCTGAGTCACGAAACGCCATACGCCATAACCACCTCTATGGTGCTCTGAGTATCAAACTCCATCAGCCATAACCACCTCTATTCTGCTCTCACTCACCAAACACCAACAGCCATAACCACCTCTATGCTGCTCTGAGTCACCAAACACCATCAGCCATAACCACCTCTATGCTTCTCTGAGTCATCGGCCATAACCTCCTCTATGCTGCTCTGAGTCACCAACCACAATCAGCCATAACCACCTATATGCTGCTCTGAGTCACCAACCATCAGCCATAACAACATCTATGCTGCTCTGAGTCACCAACCACCATCATCCATAACCACCTCTATGCTGCTCTGAGTCACCAACCTCCATCAGTCATAACCACCTCTATGCTGCTCTGAGACATCAACCACCAACAGCCATAATCACCTCTACACTGCTCTGATTCATCAACCATCATCAGCCATAATAACCTCTATGCTGCTCTGAGTCACCAACCAGCATAAGCCACAACCATCTCTATGCTGCTCTGAGTCAACAACCACCATCAGCCATCACCTCCTCTATGCTGCTCTGAGTCACCAACCACCATCAGCCATAACCACCTCTATGCTGCGCTGAGTCACGAAACGCCATACGCCATAACCACCTCTATGCTGCTCTGAGTCACCAAACACCATCAGCCATAACCACCTCTATGCTTCTCTGAGTCATCAGCCATAACCTCCTCTATGCTGCTCTGAGTCACCAACCACCATCAGCCATAACCACCTCTATGCTGCTCTGAGTCACGAAACGCCATACGCCATAACCACCTCTATGGTGCTCTGAGTATCAAACTCCATCAGCCATAACCACCTCTATTCTGCTCTCACTCACCAAACACCAACAGCCATAACCACCTCTATGCTGCTCTGAGTCACCAAACACCATCAGCCATAACCACCTCTATGCTTCTCTGAGTCATCGGCCATAACCTCCTATATGCTGCTCTGAGTCACCAACCACAATCAGCCATAACCACCTATATGCTGCTCTGAGTCACCAACCATGAGCCATAACAACATCTATGCTGCTCTGAGTCACCAACCACCATCATCCATAACCACCTCTATGCTGCTCTGAGTCACCAACCTCCATCAGTCATAACCACCTCTATGCTGTTCTGAGACATCAACCACCAACAGCCATAACCACCTCTACACTGCTCTGATTCATCAACCATCATCAGCCATAATAACCTCTATGCTGCTCTGAGTCACCAACCAGCATAAGCCACAACCATCTCTATGCTGCTCTGAGTCAACAACCACCATCAGCCATCACCTCCTCTATGCTGCTCTGAGTCACCAACCACCATCAGCCATAACCACCTCTATGCTGCTCTGAGTCACGAAACGCCATACGCCATAACCACCTGTATGGTGCTCTGAGTATCAACCTCCATCAGCCATAACCAACTCTATGATGCTCTCACTCACCAAACACCAACAGCCATAACCACCAATATGCTGCTCTGAGTCACCAACCACCATCAGCCGTAACCACCTATATGCTGCTCTGAGTCAAAAACCATCAGCCATAACAACATCTATGCTGCTCCAAGTCACCAAACACCATCAGCCATAACCACATCTATGCTGCTCTGAGTCATCAACCACCATCAGCCATAACCACCTCTATGCTGCTCTGAGTCACCGACCACCCTCAGCCATAACCATCTCTATGCTGCTCTGAGTCACCGACCACCATCAGCCATAACCACCTCTATGCTGCTCTGAGTAATCAACCACAATCAGCCATAACCACCTCTATGCTGCTCTGAGTCACAAAACACAATCAGCCATAACCACCTCTATGCTGCTCCGAGTTACCAAACACCATCAGCCAATATCCACCTCTATGCTGCTCTGATTCATCAGCCATAACCTCCTCTATGCTGCTCTGAGTCACCAACCTCCATCAGACATAACCACCTCTATGCTGCTTTGAGTCACGAAACACCATAATCCATAATCACCTCTGCTGCTCTCACTCACCAAACACCATCAGCCATAACGACCTCTATGCTGCTCTGAGTCGCCGACCACCATCAGCCATAACCACCTCTATGCTGCTCTGATTCATCAACCATCATCGGCCATAATAACCTCTATGCTGCTCTGAGTCACCAACCACCATCAGCCATAAACACTTCTATGCTGCTCTGAGTCACCAACCTCCATCAGCCATAACCACCTCTATGCTGCTCTGAGTCACCAACCAGCATAAGCCACAACCATCTCTATGCTGCTCTGAGTCAACAACCACCATCAGCCATCACCTCCTCTATGCTGCTCTGAGTCACCAACCACCATCAGCCATAACCACCTCTATGCTGCTCTGAGTTACGAAATGCCATACGCCATAACCACCTCTATGGTGCTCTGAGTATCAACCTCCATCAGCCATAACCACCTCTATGCTGCTCTCACTCACCAAACACCAACAGCCATAACCACCAATATGCTGCTCTGAGTCACCAACCACCATCAGCCGTAACCACCTATATGCTGCTCTGAGTCAAAAACCATCAGCCATAACAACATCTATGCTGCTCCAAGTCACCAAACACCATCAGCCATAACCACATCTGTGCTGCTCTGAGTCATCAACCACCATCAGCCATAACCACCTCTATGCTGCTCTGAGTCACCGACCACGCTCAGCCATAACCATTTCTATGCTGCTCTGAGTCACCGACCACCATCAGCCATAACCACCTCTATGCTGCTCTGAGTAATCAACCACAATCAGCCATAACCAACTCTATGCTGCTCTGAGTAACAAAACACAATCAGCCATAACCACCTCTATGCTGCTCCGAGTACCAAACACCATCAGCCAATATCCACCTCTATGCTGCTCTGATTCATCAGCCATAACCTCCTCTATGCTTCTCTGAGTCACCAACCTCCATCAGACATAACCACCTCTATGCTGCTTTGAGTCACGAAACGCCATAATCCATAACCACCTCTGCTGCTCTCACTCACCAAACACCATCAGCCATAACGACCTCTATGCTGCTCTGAGTCGCCGACCACCATCAGCCATAACCACCTCTATGCTGCTCTGAGTCACCAACCACCATCAGCCATAACCACCTATATGCTGCTCTGAGTCACCAACCATCAGCCATAACAACATCTATGCTGCTCCAAGTCACCAAACACCATCAGCCATAACCACATCTATGCTGCTCTGAGTCATCAACCACCATCAGCCATAACCACCTCTATGTTGCTCTGAGTCACCGACCACCCTCAGCCATAACCACCTCTATGCTGCTCTGAGTCACCTACCACCATCAGCCTTAACCACCTCTATGCTGCTCTGAGTAATCAACCACAATCAGCCATAACCACCTCTATGCTGCTTTGAGTCACGAAACGCCATACGTCATAACCACCTCTATGGTGCTCTGAGTATCAACCTCCATCAGCCATAACCACCTCTATGCTGCTCTCACTCACCAAACACCAACAGCCATAACCACCTCTATTCTGCTCTGAGTCACCAACCACCATCAGCCATAACCACCTATATGCTGCTCTGAGTCAAAAACCATCAGCCATAACAACATCTATGCTGCTCCAAGTCACCAAACACCATGAGCCATAACCACATCTATGCTGCTCTGAGTCACCGACCACCCTCAGCCATAACAATCTCTATGCTGCTCTGAGTCACCGACCACCATCAGCCATAACCACCTCTATGCTGCTC
Organism: Ambystoma mexicanum; assembly: GCF_040938575.1. Classification (NCBI taxonomy): domain Eukaryota; kingdom Metazoa; phylum Chordata; class Amphibia; order Caudata; family Ambystomatidae; genus Ambystoma; species Ambystoma mexicanum. Next base: position 862,164,407 of record NC_090931.1, on the reverse strand, counting down.
CGAGTTACCAAACACCATCAGCCAATAACCACCTCTATGCTGCTATGATTCATCAGCCATAACCTCCTCTATGCTGCTCTGAGTCACCAACCTCCATCAGCCATAACCCCCTCTATGCTGCTTTGAGTCACGAAACGCCATAATCCATAACCACCTCTGCTGCTCTCACTCACCAAACACCATCAGCCATAACGACCTCTATGCTGCTCAGAGTCGCCGACCACCATCAGCCATAACCACCTCTATGCTGCTCTGAGTGACCAAACACCATCAGCCATAACCACCTATATGCTGCTCTGAGTCACCAACCATCAGCCATAACAACATCTATGCTGCTCCAAGTCACCAAACACCATCAGCCATAACCACATCTATGCTGCTCTGAGTCATCAACCACCATCAGCCAGAACCACCTCTATGCTGCTCTGAGTCACCGACCACCCTCAGCCATAACCACCTCTATGCTGCTCTGAGTCACCGACCACCATCAGCCATAACCACCTCCATGCTGCTCTGAGTAATCAACCACAATCAGCCATAACCACCTCTATGCTGCTCTGAGTCACCAACCACCATAAGCCATAACCACCTCTATGCTGCTCTGAGTCACCAAACACCATCAGCCATAACCACCTCTATGCTTCTCTGAGTCACCAACCACCATCAGCCATAACCACCTCTATGCTGCTCTGAGTCACGAAACGCCATACGCCATAACCACCTCTATGGTGCTCTGAGTATCAAACTCCATCAGCCATAACCATCTCTATTCTGCTCTCACTCACCAAACACCAACAGCCATAACCACCTCTATGCTGCTCTGAGTCACCAAACACCATCATCCATAACCACCTCTATGCTTCTCTGAGTCATCAGCCATAACCTCCTCTATGCTGCTCTAAGTCACCAACCACCATCAGCCATAACCACCTCTATGCTGCTCTGAGTCATGAAACGCCATACGCCATAACCTCCTCTATGCTGCTCTGAGTATCAACCTCCATCAGCCGTAACCACCTCTATGCTGCTCTCACTCACCAAACACCAACAGCCATAACCACCTCTATGCTGCTCTGAGTCACCAACCACCATCAGCCATAACCACCTATATGCTGCTCTGAGTCACCAACCATCAGCCATAACAACATCTATGCTACTCCAAGTCACCAAACACCATCAGCCATAACCACATCTATGCTGCTCTGAGTCATCAACCACCATCAGCCATAACCACCTCTATGCTGCTCTGAGTCACCGACCACCCTCAGCCATAACCACCTCTATGCTGCTCTGAGTCACCAACCACCATCAGCCATAACCACCTCTATGCTGCTCTGAGTAATCAACCACAATCAGCCATAACCACCTCTATGCTCCTCTGAGTCACACAACACAATCAGCCATAACCACCTCTATGCTGCTCCGAGTCACCAAACACCATCAGCCAATAACCACCTCTATGCTGCTCTGATTCATCAGCCATAACCTCCTCTGTGCTGCTCTGAGTCACCAAACACCATCAGCCATAACCACCTCTATGCTGCTCTGAGTCGCCGACCGCCATCAGCCATAACCACCTCTATGCTGCTCTGAGTCACCAACCACAATCAGCCATAACCACCTATATGCTGCTCTGAGTCACCAACCATCAGCCATAACAACATCTATGCTGCTCCAAGTCACCAAACACCATCAGCCATAACCACATCTATGCTGCTCTGAGACATCAACCACCATCAGCCATAACCACCTCTATGCATCTCTGAGTCACCGACCACCCTCAGCTATAACCACCTCTATGCTGCTCTGAGTCACCGACCACCATCAGCCATAACCACCTCTATGCTGCTCTGAGTAATCAACCACAATCAGCCATAACCACCTCTATGCTGCTCTGAGTCACCAACCACCATAAGCCATAACCACCTCTATGCTGCTCTGAGTCACCAAACACCATCAGCATGAACCACCTCTATGCTTCTCTGAGTCATCGGCCACAATCAGCCATAACCACCTCTATGCTGCTCTGAGTCACCGACCAGCATCAGCCATAACCACCTCTATGCTGTTCTGAGTCACCAACCACCATCAGCCATAACCACCTCTATGCTGCTTTCAGTCACCAAACACCATCAGCCAATAACCACCTCTATGCTGCTCTGAGTCATCAGCCATAACCACCTCTATGCTGCTCTCACTCGCCAAACACCATTCAGCCATAACCACCTCTATGCATCTCTGAGTCATCGGCCACCATCAGCCATAACCACCTCTATGCTGCTCTGAGTTACCGACCACCATCAGGCATAACCACCTCTATACTGCTCTGGGTCCCCAACCACCATCAACCATAACCACCTCTATTCTGCTTTGAGTCACCAAACACCATCAGCCATAACCACCTCTATGATGTTCTGATTCATCAACCACTATCAGCCATAATAACCTCTATGCTGCTCTGAGTCACCAACCACCATCAGCCATAACCACCTCTATGCTGCTCTGAGTCACCAACCTCCATCAGACATAAACACCTCTATGCTGCTCTGAGACATCAACCACCAACAGCCATAACCACCTCTACACTGCTCTGATTCATCAACCATCATCAGCCTTATTAACCTCTATGCTGCTCTGAGTCACCAACCACCATCAGCCATAACCACTTCTATGCTGCTCTGAGTCACCAACCACCATCAGCCATAACCACTTCTATGCTGCTCTGAGTCACGAAACGCCATACGCCATAACCACCTCTATGGTGCTCTGAGTATCAACCTCCATCAGCCATAACCACCTCTATGCTGCTCTCACTCACCAAACACCAACAGCCATAACCACCTCTATGCTGCTCTGAGTCACCAACCACCATCAGCCATAACCACCTATATGCTGCTCTGAGTCACTAACCATCAGCCATAACAACATCTATGCTGCTCCAAGTCACCAAACACCATCAGCCATAACCACATCTATGCTTCTCTGAGTCATCGGCCATAACCTCCTCTATGCTGCTCTGAGTCACCAACCACCATCAGCCATAACCACCTCTATGCTGCTCTGAGTCACGAAACACCATACGCCATAACCTCCTCTATGCTGCTCTGAGTATCAACCTCCATCAGCCATAACCACCTCTATGCTGCTCTCACTCACCAAACACCAACAGCCATAACAACCTCTATGCTGCTCTGAGTCACCAACCACCATCAGCCATAACCACCTATATGCTGCTCTGAGTCACTAACCATCAGCCATAACAACATCTATGCTGCTCCAAGTCACCAAACACCATCAGCCATAACCACATCTATGCTGCTTTGAGTCATCAACCACCATCAGCCATAACCACCTCTGTGCTGCTCTGAGTCACCGACCACCCTCAGCCATAACCACCTCTATGCTGCTCTGAGTCACACAACACAATCAGCCATAACCACCTCTTTGCTGCTCCGAGTCACCAAACACCATCAGCCAATAACCACCTCTATGCTGCTCTGATTCATCAGCCATAACCTCCTCTATGCTGCTCTGAGTCACCAACCTCCATCAGCCATAACCACCTCTATGCTGCTCTGAGACATCAACCACCATCAGCCATAACCACCTCTATGCTGCTCTGAGTCACCGACCACCCTCAGCCATAACCACCTCTATGCTGCTCTGAGTCACCGACCACCATCAGCCATAACCACCTCTATGCTGCTCTGAGTAATCAACCACAATCAGCCATAACCACCTCTATGCTGCTCTGAGTCACCAACCACCATAAGCCATAACCACCTCTATGCTGCTCTGAGTCACCAAACACCATCAGCATTAACCACCTCTATGCTTCTCTGAGTCATCGGCCACAATCAGCCATAACCACCTCTATGCTGCTCTGAGTCACCGACCAGCATCAGCCATAACCACCTCTATGCTGTTCTGAGTCACCAACCACCATCAGCCATAACCACCTCTATGCTGCTTTCAGTCACCAAACACCATCAGCCAATAACTACCTCTATGCTGCTCTGATTCATCAGCCATAACCACCTCTATGCTGCTCTCACTCGCCAAACACCATTCAGCCATAACCACCTCTATGCTTCTCTGAGTCATCGGCCACCATCAGCCATAACCACCTCTATGCTGCTCTGAGTCACCGACCACCATCAGGCATAACCACCTCTATACTGCTCTGGGTCACCAACCACCATCAACCATAACCACCTCTATGCTGCTTTGAGTCACCAAACACCATCAGCCATAACCACCTCTATGATGTTCTGATTCATCAACCACTATCAGCCATAATAACCTCTATGCTGCTCTGAGTCACCAACCACCATCAGCCATAACCACCTATATGCTGCTCTGAGTCACCAACCATCAGCCATAACAACATCTATGCTGCTCCAAGTCACCAAACACCATCAGCCATAACCACATCTATGCTGCTCTGAGTCATCAACCACCATCAGCCATAACCACCTCTATGCTGCTCTGAGTCACCGACCACCCTCAGCCATAACCACCTCTATGCTGCTCTGAGTCACCGACCACCATCAGCCATAACCACCTCTATGCTGCTCTGAGTAATCAACCACAATCAGCCATAACCACCTCTATGCTGCTCTGAGTCACCAACCACCATAAGCCATAACCACCTCTATGCTGCTCTGAGTCACCAAACACCATCAGCCATAACCACCTCTATGCTTCTCTGAGTCATCAGCCATAACCTCCTCTATGCTGCTCTGAGTCACCAACCACCATCAGCCATAACCACCTCTATGCTGCTCTGAGTCACGAAACGCCATACGCCATAACCACCTCTATGGTGCTCTGAGTATCAAACTCCATCAGCCATGACCACCTCTATTCTGCTCTCACTCACCAACCACCAACAGCCATAACCACCTCTATGCTGCTCTGAGTCACCAAACACCATCAGCCATAACCACCTCTATGCTTCTCTGAGTCATCGGCCATAACCTCCTCTATGCTGCTCTGAGTCACCAATCACCATCAGCCATAACCACCTATATGCTGCTGAGTCACCAACCATCAGCCATAACAACATCTATGCTGCTCTGAGTCACCAACCACCATCAGCCATAACCACCTCTATGCTGCTCTGAGTCACCAACCTCCATCAGACATAACCACCTCTATGCTGCTCTGAGACATCAACCACCAACAGCCATAACCACCTCTACACTGCTCTGATTCATCAACCATCATCAGCCATAATAACCTCTATGCTGCTCTGAGTCACCAACCTCAATCAGACATAACCACCTCTATGCTGCTCTGAGTCACCAACCAGCATAAGCCACAACCATCTCTATGCTGCTCTGAGTCAACAACCACCATCAGCCATCACCTCCTCTATGCTGCTCTGAGTCACCAAACACCATCAGCCATAACCACCTCTATGCTTCTCTGAGTCATCAGCCATAACCTCCTCTATGCTGCTCTGAGTCACCAACCACCATCAGCCATAACCACCTCTATGCTGCTCTGAGTCACGAAACGCCATACGCCATAACCACCTCTATGGTGCTCTGAGTATCAAACTCCATCAGCCATAACCACCTCTATTCTGCTCTCACTCACCAAACACCAACAGCCATAACCACCTCTATGCTGCTCTGAGTCACCAAACACCATCAGCCATAACCACCTCTATGCTTCTCTGAGTCATCGGCCATAACCTCCTCTATGCTGCTCTGAGTCACCAACCACAATCAGCCATAACCACCTATATGCTGCTCTGAGTCACCAACCATCAGCCATAACAACATCTATGCTGCTCTGAGTCACCAACCACCATCATCCATAACCACCTCTATGCTGCTCTGAGTCACCAACCTCCATCAGTCATAACCACCTCTATGCTGCTCTGAGACATCAACCACCAACAGCCATAATCACCTCTACACTGCTCTGATTCATCAACCATCATCAGCCATAATAACCTCTATGCTGCTCTGAGTCACCAACCAGCATAAGCCACAACCATCTCTATGCTGCTCTGAGTCAACAACCACCATCAGCCATCACCTCCTCTATGCTGCTCTGAGTCACCAACCACCATCAGCCATAACCACCTCTATGCTGCGCTGAGTCACGAAACGCCATACGCCATAACCACCTCTATGCTGCTCTGAGTCACCAAACACCATCAGCCATAACCACCTCTATGCTTCTCTGAGTCATCAGCCATAACCTCCTCTATGCTGCTCTGAGTCACCAACCACCATCAGCCATAACCACCTCTATGCTGCTCTGAGTCACGAAACGCCATACGCCATAACCACCTCTATGGTGCTCTGAGTATCAAACTCCATCAGCCATAACCACCTCTATTCTGCTCTCACTCACCAAACACCAACAGCCATAACCACCTCTATGCTGCTCTGAGTCACCAAACACCATCAGCCATAACCACCTCTATGCTTCTCTGAGTCATCGGCCATAACCTCCTATATGCTGCTCTGAGTCACCAACCACAATCAGCCATAACCACCTATATGCTGCTCTGAGTCACCAACCATCAGCCATAACAACATCTATGCTGCTCTGAGTCACCAACCACCATCATCCATAACCACCTCTATGCTGCTCTGAGTCACCAACCTCCATCAGTCATAACCACCTCTATGCTGCTCTGAGACATCAACCACCAACAGCCATAACCACCTCTACACTGCTCTGATTCATCAACCATCATCAGCCATAATAACCTCTATGCTGCTCTGAGTCACCAACCAGCATAAGCCACAACCATCTCTATGCTGCTCTGAGTCAACAACCACCATCAGCCATCACCTCCTCTATGCTGCTCTGAGTCACCAACCACCATCAGCCATAACCACCTCTATGCTGCTCTGAGTCACGAAACGCCATACGCCATAACCACCTGTATGGTGCTCTGAGTATCAACCTCCATCAGCCATAACCACCTCTATGATGCTCTCACTCACCAAACACCAACAGCCATAACCACCAATATGCTGCTCTGAGTCACCAACCACCATCAGCCGTAACCACCTATATGCTGCTCTGAGTCAAAAACCATCAGCCATAACAACATCTATGCTGCTCCAAGTCACCAAACACCATCAGCCATAACCACATCTATGCTGCTCTGAGTCATCAACCACCATCAGCCATAACCACCTCTATGCTGCTCTGAGTCACCGACCACCCTCAGCCATAACCATCTCTATGCTGCTCTGAGTCACCGACCACCATCAGCCATAACCACCTCTATGCTGCTCTGAGTAATCAACCACAATCAGCCATAACCACCTCTATGCTGCTCTGAGTCACAAAACACAATCAGCCATAACCACCTCTATGCTGCTCCGAGTTACCAAACACCATCAGCCAATATCCACCTCTATGCTGCTCTGATTCATCAGCCATAACCTCCTCTATGCTGCTCTGAGTCACCAACCTCCATCAGACATAACCACCTCTATGCTGCTTTGAGTCACGAAACACCATAATCCATAATCACCTCTGCTGCTCTCACTCACCAAACACCATCAGCCATAACGACCTCTATGCTGCTCTGAGTCGCCGACCACCATCAGCCATAACCACCTCTATGCTGCTCTGATTCATCAACCATCATCGGCCATAATAACCTCTATGCTGCTCTGAGTCACCAACCACCATCAGCCATAAACACTTCTATGCTGCTCTGAGTCACCAACCTCCATCAGCCATAACCACCTCTATGCTGCTCTGAGTCACCAACCAGCATAAGCCACAACCATCTCTATGCTGCTCTGAGTCAACAACCACCATCAGCCATCACCTCCTCTATGCTGCTCTGAGTCACCAACCACCATCAGCCATAACCACCTCTATGCTGCTCTGAGTTACGAAATGCCATACGCCATAACCACCTCTATGGTGCTCTGAGTATCAACCTCCATCAGCCATAACCACCTCTATGCTGCTCTCACTCACCAAACACCAACAGCCATAACCACCAATATGCTGCTCTGAGTCACCAACCACCATCAGCCGTAACCACCTATATGCTGCTCTGAGTCAAAAACCATCAGCCATAACAACATCTATGCTGCTCCAAGTCACCAAACACCATCAGCCATAACCACATCTGTGCTGCTCTGAGTCATCAACCACCATCAGCCATAACCACCTCTATGCTGCTCTGAGTCACCGACCACGCTCAGCCATAACCATTTCTATGCTGCTCTGAGTCACCGACCACCATCAGCCATAACCACCTCTATGCTGCTCTGAGTAATCAACCACAATCAGCCATAACCAACTCTATGCTGCTCTGAGTAACAAAACACAATCAGCCATAACCACCTCTATGCTGCTCCGAGTACCAAACACCATCAGCCAATATCCACCTCTATGCTGCTCTGATTCATCAGCCATAACCTCCTCTATGCTTCTCTGAGTCACCAACCTCCATCAGACATAACCACCTCTATGCTGCTTTGAGTCACGAAACGCCATAATCCATAACCACCTCTGCTGCTCTCACTCACCAAACACCATCAGCCATAACGACCTCTATGCTGCTCTGAGTCGCCGACCACCATCAGCCATAACCACCTCTATGCTGCTCTGAGTCACCAACCACCATCAGCCATAACCACCTCTATGCTGTTCTGAGTCACCAACCACCATCAGCCATAACCACCTCTATGCTGCTTTCAGTCACCAAACACCATCAGCCAATAACTACCTCTATGCTGCTCTGATTCATCAGCCATAACCACCTCTATGCTGCTCTCACTCGCCAAACACCATTCAGCCATAACCACCTCTATGCTTCTCTGAGTCATCGGCCACCATCAGCCATAACCACCTCTATGCTGCTCTGAGTCACCGACCACCATCAGGCATAACCACCTCTATACTGCTCTGGGTCACCAACCACCATCAACCATAACCACCTCTATGCTGCTTTGAGTCACCAAACACCATCAGCCATAACCACCTCTATGATGTTCTGATTCATCAACCACTATCAGCCATAATAACCTCTATGCTGCTCTGAGTCACCAACCACCATCAGCCATAACCACCTATATGCTGCTCTGAGTCACCAACCATCAGCCATAACAACATCTATGCTGCTCCAAGTCACCAAACACCATCAGCCATAACCACATCTATGCTGCTCTGAGTCATCAACCACCATCAGCCATAACCACCTCTATGCTGCTCTGAGTCACCGACCACCCTCAGCCATAACCACCTCTATGCTGCTCTGAGTCACCGACCACCATCAGCCATAACCACCTCTATGCTGCTCTGAGTAATCAACCACAATCAGCCATAACCACCTCTATGCTGCTCTGAGTCACCAACCACCATAAGCCATAACCACCTCTATGCTGCTCTGAGTCACCAAACACCATCAGCCATAACCACCTCTATGCTTCTCTGAGTCATCAGCCATAACCTCCTCTATGCTGCTCTGAGTCACCAACCACCATCAGCCATAACCACCTCTATGCTGCTCTGAGTCACGAAACGCCATACGCCATAACCACCTCTATGGTGCTCTGAGTATCAAACTCCATCAGCCATGACCACCTCTATTCTGCTCTCACTCACCAACCACCAACAGCCATAACCACCTCTATGCTGCTCTGAGTCACCAAACACCATCAGCCATAACCACCTCTATGCTTCTCTGAGTCATCGGCCATAACCTCCTCTATGCTGCTCTGAGTCACCAATCACCATCAGCCATAACCACCTATATGCTGCTGAGTCACCAACCATCAGCCATAACAACATCTATGCTGCTCTGAGTCACCAACCACCATCAGCCATAACCACCTCTATGCTGCTCTGAGTCACCAACCTCCATCAGACATAACCACCTCTATGCTGCTCTGAGACATCAACCACCAACAGCCATAACCACCTCTACACTGCTCTGATTCATCAACCATCATCAGCCATAATAACCTCTATGCTGCTCTGAGTCACCAACCTCAATCAGACATAACCACCTCTATGCTGCTCTGAGTCACCAACCAGCATAAGCCACAACCATCTCTATGCTGCTCTGAGTCAACAACCACCATCAGCCATCACCTCCTCTATGCTGCTCTGAGTCACCAAACACCATCAGCCATAACCACCTCTATGCTTCTCTGAGTCATCAGCCATAACCTCCTCTATGCTGCTCTGAGTCACCAACCACCATCAGCCATAACCACCTCTATGCTGCTCTGAGTCACGAAACGCCATACGCCATAACCACCTCTATGGTGCTCTGAGTATCAAACTCCATCAGCCATAACCACCTCTATTCTGCTCTCACTCACCAAACACCAACAGCCATAACCACCTCTATGCTGCTCTGAGTCACCAAACACCATCAGCCATAACCACCTCTATGCTTCTCTGAGTCATCGGCCATAACCTCCTCTATGCTGCTCTGAGTCACCAACCACAATCAGCCATAACCACCTATATGCTGCTCTGAGTCACCAACCATCAGCCATAACAACATCTATGCTGCTCTGAGTCACCAACCACCATCATCCATAACCACCTCTATGCTGCTCTGAGTCACCAACCTCCATCAGTCATAACCACCTCTATGCTGCTCTGAGACATCAACCACCAACAGCCATAATCACCTCTACACTGCTCTGATTCATCAACCATCATCAGCCATAATAACCTCTATGCTGCTCTGAGTCACCAACCAGCATAAGCCACAACCATCTCTATGCTGCTCTGAGTCAACAACCACCATCAGCCATCACCTCCTCTATGCTGCTCTGAGTCACCAACCACCATCAGCCATAACCACCTCTATGCTGCGCTGAGTCACGAAACGCCATACGCCATAACCACCTCTATGCTGCTCTGAGTCACCAAACACCATCAGCCATAACCACCTCTATGCTTCTCTGAGTCATCAGCCATAACCTCCTCTATGCTGCTCTGAGTCACCAACCACCATCAGCCATAACCACCTCTATGCTGCTCTGAGTCACGAAACGCCATACGCCATAACCACCTCTATGGTGCTCTGAGTATCAAACTCCATCAGCCATAACCACCTCTATTCTGCTCTCACTCACCAAACACCAACAGCCATAACCACCTCTATGCTGCTCTGAGTCACCAAACACCATCAGCCATAACCACCTCTATGCTTCTCTGAGTCATCGGCCATAACCTCCTATATGCTGCTCTGAGTCACCAACCACAATCAGCCATAACCACCTATATGCTGCTCTGAGTCACCAACCATCAGCCATAACAACATCTATGCTGCTCTGAGTCACCAACCACCATCATCCATAACCACCTCTATGCTGCTCTGAGTCACCAACCTCCATCAGTCATAACCACCTCTATGCTGCTCTGAGACATCAACCACCAACAGCCATAACCACCTCTACACTGCTCTGATTCATCAACCATCATCAGCCATAATAACCTCTATGCTGCTCTGAGTCACCAACCAGCATAAGCCACAACCATCTCTATGCTGCTCTGAGTCAACAACCACCATCAGCCATCACCTCCTCTATGCTGCTCTGAGTCACCAACCACCATCAGCCATAACCACCTCTATGCTGCTCTGAGTCACGAAACGCCATACGCCATAACCACCTGTATGGTGCTCTGAGTATCAACCTCCATCAGCCATAACCACCTCTATGATGCTCTCACTCACCAAACACCAACAGCCATAACCACCAATATGCTGCTCTGAGTCACCAACCACCATCAGCCGTAACCACCTATATGCTGCTCTGAGTCAAAAACCATCAGCCATAACAACATCTATGCTGCTCCAAGTCACCAAACACCATCAGCCATAACCACATCTATGCTGCTCTGAGTCATCAACCACCATCAGCCATAACCACCTCTATGCTGCTCTGAGTCACCGACCACCCTCAGCCATAACCATCTCTATGCTGCTCTGAGTCACCGACCACCATCAGCCATAACCACCTCTATGCTGCTCTGAGTAATCAACCACAATCAGCCATAACCACCTCTATGCTGCTCTGAGTCACAAAACACAATCAGCCATAACCACCTCTATGCTGCTCCGAGTTACCAAACACCATCAGCCAATATCCACCTCTATGCTGCTCTGATTCATCAGCCATAACCTCCTCTATGCTGCTCTGAGTCACCAACCTCCATCAGACATAACCACCTCTATGCTGCTTTGAGTCACGAAACACCATAATCCATAATCACCTCTGCTGCTCTCACTCACCAAACACCATCAGCCATAACGACCTCTATGCTGCTCTGAGTCGCCGACCACCATCAGCCATAACCACCTCTATGCTGCTCTGATTCATCAACCATCATCGGCCATAATAACCTCTATGCTGCTCTGAGTCACCAACCACCATCAGCCATAAACACTTCTATGCTGCTCTGAGTCACCAACCTCCATCAGCCATAACCACCTCTATGCTGCTCTGAGTCACCAACCAGCATAAGCCACAACCATCTCTATGCTGCTCTGAGTCAACAACCACCATCAGCCATCACCTCCTCTATGCTGCTCTGAGTCACCAACCACCATCAGCCATAACCACCTCTATGCTGCTCTGAGTTACGAAATGCCATACGCCATAACCACCTCTATGGTGCTCTGAGTATCAACCTCCATCAGCCATAACCACCTCTATGCTGCTCTCACTCACCAAACACCAACAGCCATAACCACCAATATGCTGCTCTGAGTCACCAACCACCATCAGCCGTAACCACCTATATGCTGCTCTGAGTCAAAAACCATCAGCCATAACAACATCTATGCTGCTCCAAGTCACCAAACACCATCAGCCATAACCACATCTGTGCTGCTCTGAGTCATCAACCACCATCAGCCATAACCACCTCTATGCTGCTCTGAGTCACCGACCACGCTCAGCCATAACCATTTCTATGCTGCTCTGAGTCACCGACCACCATCAGCCATAACCACCTCTATGCTGCTCTGAGTAATCAACCACAATCAGCCATAACCAACTCTATGCTGCTCTGAGTAACAAAACACAATCAGCCATAACCACCTCTATGCTGCTCCGAGTACCAAACACCATCAGCCAATATCCACCTCTATGCTGCTCTGATTCATCAGCCATAACCTCCTCTATGCTTCTCTGAGTCACCAACCTCCATCAGACATAACCACCTCTATGCTGCTTTGAGTCACGAAACGCCATAATCCATAACCACCTCTGCTGCTCTCACTCACCAAACACCATCAGCCATAACGACCTCTATGCTGCTCTGAGTCGCCGACCACCATCAGCCATAACCACCTCTATGCTGCTCTGAGTCACCAACCACCATCAGCCATAACCACCTATATGCTGCTCTGAGTCACCAACCATCAGCCATAACAACATCTATGCTGCTCCAAGTCACCAAACACCATCAGCCATAACCACATCTATGCTGCTCTGAGTCATCAACCACCATCAGCCATAACCACCTCTATGTTGCTCTGAGTCACCGACCACCCTCAGCCATAACCACCTCTATGCTGCTCTGAGTCACCTACCACCATCAGCCTTAACCACCTCTATGCTGCTCTGAGTAATCAACCACAATCAGCCATAACCACCTCTATGCTGCTTTGAGTCACGAAACGCCATACGTCATAACCACCTCTATGGTGCTCTGAGTATCAACCTCCATCAGCCATAACCACCTCTATGCTGCTCTCACTCACCAAACACCAACAGCCATAACCACCTCTATTCTGCTCTGAGTCACCAACCACCATCAGCCATAACCACCTATATGCTGCTCTGAGTCAAAAACCATCAGCCATAACAACATCTATGCTGCTCCAAGTCACCAAACACCATGAGCCATAACCACATCTATGCTGCTCTGAGTCACCGACCACCCTCAGCCATAACAATCTCTATGCTGCTCTGAGTCACCGACCACCATCAGCCATAACCACCTCTATGCTGCTCCGAGTTACCAAACACCATCAGCCAATAACCACCTCTATGCTGCTATGATTCATCAGCCATAACCTCCTCTATGCTGCTCTGAGTCACCAACCTCCATCAGCCATAACCCCCTCTATGCTGCTTTGAGTCACGAAACGCCATAATCCATAACCACCTCTGCTGCTCTCACTCACCAAACACCATCAGCCATAACGACCTCTATGCTGCTCTGAGTCGCCGACCACCATCAGCCATAACCACCTCTATGCTGCTCTGAGTGACCAAACACCATCAGCCATAACCACCTATATGCTGCTCTGAGTCACCAACCATCAGCCATAACAACATCTATGCTGCTCCAAGTCACCAAACACCATCAGCCATAACCACATCTATGCTGCTCTGAGTCATCAACCACCATCAGCCAGAACCACCTCTATGCTGCTCTGAGTCACCGACCACCCTCAGCCATAACCACCTCTATGCTGCTCTGAGTCACCGACCACCATCAGCCATAACCACCTCCATGCTGCTCTGAGTAATCAACCACAATCAGCCATAACCACCTCTATGCTGCTCTGAGTCACCAACCACCATAAGCCATAACCACCTCTATGCTGCTCTGAGTCACCAAACACCATCAGCCATAACCACCTCTATGCTTCTCTGAGTCACCAACCACCATCAGCCATAACCACCTCTATGCTGCTCTGAGTCACGAAACGCCATACGCCATAACCACCTCTATGGTGCTCTGAGTATCAAACTCCATCAGCCATAACCATCTCTATTCTGCTCTCACTCACCAAACACCAACAGCCATAACCACCTCTATGCTGCTCTGAGTCACCAAACACCATCATCCATAACCACCTCTATGCTTCTCTGAGTCATCAGCCATAACCTCCTCTATGCTGCTCTAAGTCACCAACCACCATCAGCCATAACCACCTCTATGCTGCTCTGAGTCATGAAACGCCATACGCCATAACCTCCTCTATGCTGCTCTGAGTATCAACCTCCATCAGCCATAACCACCTCTATGCTGCTCTCACTCACCAAACACCAACAGCCATAACCACCTCTATGCTGCTCTTAGTCACCAACCACCATCAGCCATAACCACCTATATGCTGCTCTGAGTCACCAACCATCAGCCATAACAACATCTATGCTACTCCAAGTCACCAAACACCATCAGCCATAACCACATCTATGCTGCTCTGAGTCATCAACCACCATCAGCCATAACCACCTCTATGCTGCTCTGAGTCACCGACCACCCTCAGCCATAACCACCTCTATGCTGCTCTGAGTCACCAACCACCATCAGCCATAACCACCTCTATGCTGCTCTGAGTAATCAACCACAATCAGCCATAACCACCTCTATGCTCCTCTGAGTCACACAACACAATCAGCCATAACCACCTCTATGCTGCTCCGAGTCACCAAACACCATCAGCCAATAACCACCTCTATGCTGCTCTGATTCATCAGCCATATCCTCCTCTGTGCTGCTCTGAGTCACCAAACACCATCAGCCATAACCACCTCTATGCTGCTCTGAGTCGCCGACCGCCATCAGCCATAACCACCTCTATGCTGCTCTGAGTCACCAACCACAATCAGCCATAACCACCTATATGCTGCTCTGAGTCACCAACCATCAGCCATAACAACATCTATGCTGCTCCAAGTCACCAAACACC
Source organism: Ambystoma mexicanum (assembly GCF_040938575.1). Lineage (NCBI taxonomy): Eukaryota > Metazoa > Chordata > Amphibia > Caudata > Ambystomatidae > Ambystoma > Ambystoma mexicanum. The sequence continues at coordinate 862,148,731 of NC_090931.1, read as the reverse complement.
ATCAGCCATAACCACATCTATGCTGCTCTGAGACATCAACCACCATCAGCCATAACCACCTCTATGCATCTCTGAGTCACCGACCACCCTCAGCTATAACCACCTCTATGCTGCTCTGAGTCACCGACCACCATCAGCCATAACCACCTCTATGCTGCTCTGAGTAATCAACCACAATCAGCCATAACCACCTCTATGCTGCTCTGAGTCACCAACCACCATAAGCCATAACCACCTCTATGCTGCTCTGAGTCACCAACCACCATCAGCCATAACCACCTATATGCTGCTCTGAGTCACCAACCATCAGCCATAACAACATCTATGCTGCTCCAAGTCACCAAACACCATCAGCCATAACCACATCTATGCTGCTCTGAGTCATCAACCACCATCAGCCATAACCACCTCTATGTTGCTCTGAGTCACCGACCACCCTCAGCCATAACCACCTCTATGCTGCTCTGAGTCACCTACCACCATCAGCCTTAACCACCTCTATGCTGCTCTGAGTAATCAACCACAATCAGCCATAACCACCTCTATGCTGCTTTGAGTCACGAAACGCCATACGTCATAACCACCTCTATGGTGCTCTGAGTATCAACCTCCATCAGCCATAACCACCTCTATGCTGCTCTCACTCACCAAACACCAACAGCCATAACCACCTCTATTCTGCTCTGAGTCACCAACCACCATCAGCCATAACCACCTATATGCTGCTCTGAGTCAAAAACCATCAGCCATAACAACATCTATGCTGCTCCAAGTCACCAAACACCATGAGCCATAACCACATCTATGCTGCTCTGAGTCACCGACCACCCTCAGCCATAACAATCTCTATGCTGCTCTGAGTCACCGACCACCATCAGCCATAACCACCTCTATGCTGCTCCGAGTTACCAAACACCATCAGCCAATAACCACCTCTATGCTGCTATGATTCATCAGCCATAACCTCCTCTATGCTGCTCTGAGTCACCAACCTCCATCAGCCATAACCCCCTCTATGCTGCTTTGAGTCACGAAACGCCATAATCCATAACCACCTCTGCTGCTCTCACTCAACAAACACCATCAGCCATAACGACCTCTATGCTGCTCTGAGTCGCCGACCACCATCAGCCATAACCACCTCTATGCTGCTCTGAGTGACCAAACACCATCAGCCATAACCACCTATATGCTGCTCTGAGTCACCAACCATCAGCCATAACAACATCTATGCTGCTCCAAGTCACCAAACACCATCAGCCATAACCACATCTATGCTGCTCTGAGTCATCAACCACCATCAGCCAGAACCACCTCTATGCTGCTCTGAGTCACCGACCACCCTCAGCCATAACCACCTCTATGCTGCTCTGAGTCACCGACCACCATCAGCCATAACCACCTCCATGCTGCTCTGAGTAATCAACCACAATCAGCCATAACCACCTCTATGCTGCTCTGAGTCACCAACCACCATAAGCCATAACCACCTCTATGCTGCTCTGAGTCACCAAACACCATCAGCCATAACCACCTCTATGCTGCTCTGAATCACGAAACGCCATACGCCATAACCACCTCTATGGTGCTCTGAGTATCAAACTCCATCAGCCATAACCATCTCTATTCTGCTCTCACTCACCAAACACCAACAGCCATAACCACCTCTATGCTGCTCTGAGTCACCAAACACCATCATCCATAACCACCTCTATGCTTCTCTGAGTCATCAGCCATAACCTCCTCTATGCTGCTCTAAGTCACCAACCACCATCAGCCATAACCACCTCTATGCTGCTCTGAGTCATGAAACGCCATACGCCATAACCTCCTCTATGCTGCTCTGAGTATCAACCTCCATCAGCCATAACCACCTCTATGCTGCTCTCACTCACCAAACACCAACAGCCATAACCACCTCTATGCTGCTCTGAGTCACCAACCACCATCAGCCATAACCACCTATATGCTGCTCTGAGTCACCAACCATCAGCCATAACAACATCTATGCTACTCCAAGTCACCAAACACCATCAGCCATAACCACATCTATGCTGCTCTGAGTCATCAACCACCATCAGCCATAACCACCTCTATGCTGCTCTGAGTCACCGACCACCCTCAGCCATAACCACCTCTATGCTGCTCTGAGTCACCAACCACCATCAGCCATAACCACCTCTATGCTGCTCTGAGTAATCAACCACAATCAGCCATAACCACCTCTATGCTCCTCTGAGTCACACAACACAATCAGCCATAACCACCTCTATGCTGCTCCGAGTCACCAAACACCATCAGCCAATAACCACCTCTATGCTGCTCTGATTCATCAGCCATATCCTCCTCTGTGCTGCTCTGAGTCACCAAACACCATCAGCCATAACCACCTCTATGCTGCTCTGAGTCGCCGACCGCCATCAGCCATAACCACCTCTATGCTGCTCTGAGTCACCAACCACAATCAGCCATAACCACCTATATGCTGCTCTGAGTCACCAACCATCAGCCATAACAACATCTATGCTGCTCCAAGTCACCAAACACCATCAGCCATAACCACATCTATGCTGCTCTGAGACATCAACCACCATCAGCCATAACCACCTCTATGCATCTCTGAGTCACCGACCACCCTCAGCTATAACCACCTCTATGCTGCTCTGAGTCACCGACCACCATCAGCCATAACCACCTCTATGCTGCTCTGAGTAATCAACCACAATCAGCCATAACCACCTCTATGCTGCTCTGAGTCACCAACCACCATAAGCCATAACCACCTCTATGCTGCTCTGAGTCACCAAACACCATCAGCATGAACCACCTCTATGCTTCTCTGAGTCATCGGCCACAATCAGCCATAACCACCTCTATGCTGCTCTGAGTCACCGACCAGCATCAGCCATAACCACCTCTATGCTGTTCTGAGTCACCAACCACCATCAGCCATAACCACCTCTATGCTGCTTTCAGTCACCAAACACCATCAGCCAATAACCACCTCTATGCTGCTCTGAGTCATCAGCCATAACCACCTCTATGCTGCTCTCACTCGCCAAACACCATTCAGCCATAACCACCTCTATGCATCTCTGAGTCATCGGCCACCATCAGCCATAACCACCTCTATGCTGCTCTGAGTTACCGACCACCATCAGGCATAACCACCTCTATACTGCTCTGGGTCCCCAACCACCATCAACCATAACCACCTCTATTCTGCTTTGAGTCACCAAACACCATCAGCCATAACCACCTCTATGATGTTCTGATTCATCAACCACTATCAGCCATAATAACCTCTATGCTGCTCTGAGTCACCAACCACCATCAGCCATAACCACCTCTATGCTGCTCTGAGTCACCAACCTCCATCAGACATAAACACCTCTATGCTGCTCTGAGACATCAACCACCAACAGCCATAACCACCTCTACACTGCTCTGATTCATCAACCATCATCAGCCTTATTAACCTCTATGCTGCTCTGAGTCACCAACCACCATCAGCCATAACCACTTCTATGCTGCTCTGAGTCACCAACCACCATCAGCCATAACCACTTCTATGCTGCTCTGAGTCACGAAACGCCATACGCCATAACCACCTCTATGGTGCTCTGAGTATCAACCTCCATCAGCCATAACCACCTCTATGCTGCTCTCACTCACCAAACACCAACAGCCATAACCACCTCTATGCTGCTCTGAGTCACCAACCACCATCAGCCATAACCACCTATATGCTGCTCTGAGTCACTAACCATCAGCCATAACAACATCTATGCTGCTCCAAGTCACCAAACACCATCAGCCATAACCACATCTATGCTTCTCTGAGTCATCGGCCATAACCTCCTCTATGCTGCTCTGAGTCACCAACCACCATCAGCCATAACCACCTCTATGCTGCTCTGAGTCACGAAACACCATACGCCATAACCTCCTCTATGCTGCTCTGAGTATCAACCTCCATCAGCCATAACCACCTCTATGCTGCTCTCACTCACCAAACACCAACAGCCATAACCACCTCTATGCTGCTCTGAGTCACCAACCACCATCAGCCATAACCACCTATATGCTGCTCTGAGTCACTAACCATCAGCCATAACAACATCTATGCTGCTCCAAGTCACCAAACACCATCAGCCATAACCACATCTATGCTGCTTTGAGTCATCAACCACCATCAGCCATAACCACCTCTGTGCTGCTCTGAGTCACCGACCACCCTCAGCCATAACCACCTCTATGCTGCTCTGAGTCACACAACACAATCAGCCATAACCACCTCTTTGCTGCTCCGAGTCACCAAACACCATCAGCCAATAACCACCTCTATGCTGCTCTGATTCATCAGCCATAACCTCCTCTATGCTGCTCTGAGTCACCAACCTCCATCAGCCATAACCACCTCTATGCTGCTCTGAGACATCAACCACCATCAGCCATAACCACCTCTATGCTGCTCTGAGTCACCGACCACCCTCAGCCATAACCACCTCTATGCTGCTCTGAGTCACCGACCACCATCAGCCATAACCACCTCTATGCTGCTCTGAGTAATCAACCACAATCAGCCATAACCACCTCTATGCTGCTCTGAGTCACCAACCACCATAAGCCATAACCACCTCTATGCTGCTCTGAGTCACCAAACACCATCAGCATTAACCACCTCTATGCTTCTCTGAGTCATCGGCCACAATCAGCCATAACCACCTCTATGCTGCTCTGAGTCACCGACCAGCATCAGCCATAACCACCTCTATGCTGTTCTGAGTCACCAACCACCATCAGCCATAACCACCTCTATGCTGCTTTCAGTCACCAAACACCATCAGCCAATAACCACCTCTATGCTGCTCTGATTCATCAGCCATAACCACCTCTATGCTGCTCTCACTCGCCAAACACCATTCAGCCATAACCACCTCTATGCTTCTCTGAGTCATCGGCCACCATCAGCCATAACCACCTCTATGCTGCTCTGAGTCACCGACCACCATCAGGCATAACCACCTCTATACTGCTCTGGGTCACCAACCACCATCAACCATAACCACCTCTATGCTGCTTTGAGTCACCAAACACCATCAGCCATAACCACCTCTATGATGTTCTGATTCATCAACCACTATCAGCCATAATAACCTCTATGCTGCTCTGAGTCACCAACCACCATCAGCCATAACCACCTCTATGCTGCTCTGAGTCACCAACCTCCATCAGACATAAACACCTCTATGCTGCTCTGAGACATCAACCACCAACAGCCATAACCACCTCTACACTGCTCTGATTCATCAACCATTATCAGCCTTAATAACCTCTATGCTGCTCTGAGTCACCAACCACCATCAGCCATAACCACTTCTATGCTGCTCTGAGTCACCAACCTCCATCAGACATAACCACCTCTATGCTGTTCTGAGTCACCAACCAGCATAAGCCACAACCATCTCTATGCTGCTCTGAGTCACCGACCACCATCAGCCATAACCACCTCTATGCTGCTCTGAGTAATCAACCACAATCAGCCATAACCAACTCTATGCTGCTCTGAGTCACCAAACCCAATCAGCCATAACCACCTCTATGCTGCTCCGAGTCACCAAACACCATCAGCCAATAACCACCTCTATGCTGCTCTGATTCATCAGCCATAAACTCCTCTATGCTGCTCTGAGTCACCAACCTCCATCAGCCATAACCACCTCTATGCTGCTTTGAGTCACGAAACGCCATAATCCATAACCACCTCTGCTGCTCTCACTCACCAAACACCATCAGCCATAACCACCTCTATGCTGCTCTGAGTCGCCGACCACCATCAGCCATAACCACCTCTATGCTGCTCTGAGTCACCAACCACCATCAGCCATAACCACCTATATGCTGCTCTGAGTCACCAACCATCAGCCATAACAACATCTATGCTGCTCCAAGTCACCAAACACCATCAGCCGTAACCACATCTATGCTGCTCTGAGTCATCAACCACCATCAGCCATAACCATCTCTATGCTGCTCTGAGTCACCGACCACCCTCAGCCATAACCACCTCTATGCTGCTCTGAGTCACCGACCACCATCAGCCATAACCACCTCTATGCTGCTCTGAGTAATCAACCACAATCAGCCATAACCACCTCTATGCTGCTCTGAGTCACCAACCACCATAAGCCATAACCACCTCTATGCTGCTCTGAGTCTCTAAACACCATCAGCCATAAACACCTCTATGATGCTCTGATTCATCAACCACCATCAGCCATAATAACCTCTATGCTGCTCTAAGTCACCAACCACCATCAGCCATAACCAACTCTATGCTGCTCTGAGTCACCAACCTCCATCAGACATAACCACCTCTATGCTGCTCTGAGTCATCAACCACCAACAGCCATAACCACCTCTACATTGCTCTGATTCATCAACCATCATCAGCCATAATAACCTCTACGCTGCTCTGAGTCACCAACATCCATCAGACATAACCACCTCTATGCTGCTCTGAGTCACCAACCATCAAAAGCTACAACCACCTCTATGCTGCTCTGAGTCACCAACCACCATCAGCCATAACCACCTTTATGCTGCTCTGAGTCACCAACCACCATAAGCCATAACCACCTCTATGCTGCTCTGAGTCTCTAAACACCAGCAGCCATAACCACCTCTATGCTGTTCTGAGTCACTAACCACCATCAGCCATAACCACCTCTATGCTGCTCTGAGTCATCAACCACCATCAACCATAACCACCTCTATGCTGCTCTGAGTCACCAAACACAATCAGCCATAACCACCTCTATGCTGCTCTGATTCATCAGCCATAACCTCCTCTATGCTGCTCTGAGTCACCAACCACCATTAGCCATAACCACCTCTATGCTGCTCTGAGTCACGAAACGCCATAAGCCATAACCACCTCTATGCTGCTCTGAGTATCAACCACCATCAGCCATAATCACCTCTATGCTACTCTCACTCACCAAATACCATCAGCCATATCCACCTCTATGCTGCTCTCAGTCACCAAACACCATCAGGCATAACCACCTCTATGCTGCTCTGAGTCACCAACCACCATCAGCCATAACCACCTATATGCTGCTCTGAGTCACCAACCATCAGCCATAACCACATCTATGCTGCTCCAAGTCACCAACCACCATCAGCCATAACCACCTCTATACTGCTCTGAGTCACCAACCACCATCAGCCATAACCACCTCTATGCTGCTTTGAGTCACCCAACATCATCAGCCATAACAACATCTATGCTGCTCTGAGTCACCAACCACCCTCAGCCATAAGCACCTCTATGCTGCTCTGAGTCACCGACCACCATCAGCCATAACCACCTCTATGCTGCTCTGAGTCATCAACCACGATCAGCCATAACCACCTCTATGCTGCTCTGAGTCACCAAACACAATCAGCCATAACCACCTCTATTCTGCTCTGAGTCACCAAACACCATCAGCCAATAACCACCTCTATGCTGCTCTGATTCATCAGCCATAACCACCTCTATGCTGCTCTCACTCACCAAACACCATCAGCCATAACCACCTCTATGCTTCTCTGAGTCATTCGGCCACAATCAGCCATAACCACCTCTATGCTGCTCTGAGTCACCGACCAGCATCAGCCATAACCACCTCTATGCTGCTTTGAGTCACCAACCACCATCAGCCATAACCACCTCTATGCTGCTTTGAGTCACCAAACACCATCAGCCAATAACCACCTCTATGCTGCTCTGATTCATCAGCCATAACCACCTCTATGCTGCTCTCACTCACCAAACGCCATCAGCCATAATCACCTCTATGCTTCTCTGAGTCATCAGCCACCATCAGCCATAACCACCTCTATGCTGCTCTGAGTCACCGACCACCATCAGGCATAACCACCTCTATACTGCTCTGAGTCACCAACCACCATCAACCATAACCACCTCTATGCTGCTTTGAGTCACCAAACACCATCAGCCATAACCACCTCTATGATGTTCTGATTCATCAACCACCATCAGCCATAATAACCTCTATGCTGCTTTGAGTCACCAACCACCATCAGCCATAACCACCTCTATGCTGCTCTGAGTCACCAACCTCCATCATACATAACCACCTCTATGCTGCTCTGAGTCACCAACCAGCATAAGCCACAACCACCTCTATGCTGCTCTGAGTCACCAACCACCATCAGCCATAACCACCTCTACGCTGCTCTGAGTCACTAAACCCCATCAGCCATAACCACCTATTTGCTGCTCTGAGTCACCAACCAACATCAGCCATCACCACCTCTATGCTGCTCTGAGTCATCAACCACCATCAGCCATAACCACCTCTATGCTGCTCTGAGTCACCAAACACAATCAGCCATAACTACCTCTATGCTGCTCTGAGTCACCAAACACCATCAGCCAATAACCACCTCTATGCTGCTCTGATTCATCAGCCATAACCTCCTGTATGCCGCTCTGAGTCACCAACCACCATCAGCCATAACCACCTCTATGCTGCTCTGAGTCACGACACCATATGCCATAACCACCTCTATGGTGCTCTGAGTATCAACCTCCATCAGCCATAACCACCTCTATGCTGCTCTCACTCACCAAACACCAACAGCCATAACCACCTCTATGCTGCTCTGAGTCACCAACCACCATCAGCCATAACCACCTATATGCTGCTCTGAGTCACCAACCATCAGCCATAACAACATATATGCTGCTCCAAGTCACCAAACACCATCAGCCATAACCACATCTATGCTGCTCTGAGTCATCAACCACCATCAGCCATAACCACCTCTATGCTGCTCTGAGTCACCGACCACCCTCAGCCATAACTGCCTCTATGCTGCTCTGAGTCACCGACCACCATCAGCCATAACCACCTCTATGCTGCTCTGAGTAATCAACCACAATCAGCCATAACCACCTCTATGCTGCTCTGAGTCACCAAACACAATCAGCCATAACCACCTCTATGCTGCTCCGAGTCACCAAACACCATCAGCCAATAACCACCTCTATGCTGCTCTGATTCATCAGCCATAACCTCCTCTATGCTGCTCTGAGTCACCAACCTCCATCAGCCATAACCACCTCTATGCTGCTTTGAGTCACGAAACGCCATAATCCATAACCACCTCTGCTGCTCTCACTCACCAAACATCATCAGCCATAACCACCTCTATGCTGCTTTGAGTCGCCGACCACCATCAGCCATAACCACCTCTATGCTGCTCTGAGTCACCAACCACCATCAGCCATAACCACCTATATGCTGCTCTGAGTCACCAACCATCAGCCATAACAACATCTATGCTGCTCCAAGTCACCAAACACCATCCGCCATAACCACATCTATGCTGCTCTGAGTCATCAACCACCATCAGCCATAACCACCTCTATGCTGCTCTGAGTCACCGACCACCCTCAGCCATAACCACCTCTATGCTGCTCTGAGTCACCGACCACCATCAGCCATAACCACCTCTATGCTGCTCTGAGTAATCAACCACAATCAGCCATAACCACCTCTATGCTGCTCTGAGTCACCAAACACAATCAGCCATAACCACCTCTATGCTGCTCTGATTCATCAGCCATAACCTCCTCTATGCTGCTCTGAGTCACCAGCCTCCATCATCCATAACCACCTCTATGCTGCTATGAGTCACGAAACGCCATAATCCATAACCACCTCTGCTGCTCTCACTCACCAAACACCATCAGCCATAACCACCTCTATGCTGCTCTGAGTCGCCGACCACCATCAGCCATAACCACCTCTATGCTGCTCTGAGTCACCAACCATCAGCCATAACAACATCTATGCTGCTCCAAGTCACCAAACACCATCAGCCATAACCACATCTATGCTGCTCTGAGTCATCAACCACCATCAGCCATAACCACCTCTATGCTGCTCTGAGTCACCGACCACCCTCAGCTTTAACCACCTCTATGCTGCTCTGATTCATCAGCCATAACCACCTCTATGCTGCTCTCACTCACCAAACACCATCAGCCATAAACACCTCTATGCTTCTCTGAGTCATTCGGCCACAATCAGCCATAACCACCTCTATGCTGCTCTGAGTCACCAACCACCATCAACCATAACCACCTCTATGCTGCTTTGAGTCACCAAACACCATCAGCCATAACCACCTCTATGATGTTCCGATTCATCAACCACCATCAGCCATAATAACCTCTATGCTGCTCTGAGTCACCAACCACCATCAGCCATAACCACCTCTATGCTGCTCTGAGTCACCAACCTCCATCAGACATAACCACCTCTATGCTGCTCTGAGTCACCAACCAGCATAAGCCACAACCACCTCTATGCTGCTCTGAGTCACCAACCACCATCAGCCATAACCACCTCTACGCTGCTCTGAGTCACTAAACCCCATCAGCCATAACCACCTATTTGCTGCTCTGAGTCACCAACCAACATCAGCCATAACCACCTCTATGCTGCTCTGAGTCATCAACCACCCTCAGCCATAACCACCTCTATGCTGCTCTGAGTCACCGACCACCATCAGCCATAACCACCTCTCTGCTGCTCTGAGTAATCAACCACAATCAGCCATAACCACCTCTATGCTGCTCTGAGTCACCAAACACAATCAGCCATAACCACCTCTATGCTGCTCTGAGTCACCAAACACCATCAGCCAATAACCACCTCTATGTTGCTCTGATTCATCAGCCATAACCTCCTCTATGCTGCTCTGAGTCACCAGCCTCCATCATCCATAACCACCTCTATGCTGCTTTGAGTCACGAAACACCATAATCCATAACCACCTCTGCTGCTCTCACTCACCAAACACCATCAGCCATAACCACCTCTATGCTGCTCTGAGTCGCCGACCACCATCAGCCATAACCACCTCTATGCTGCTCTGAGTCACCAACCATCAGCCATAACAACATCTATGCTGCTCCAAGTCACCAAACACCATCAGCCATAACCACATCTATGCTGCTCTGAGTCATCAACCACCATCAGCCATAACCACCTCTATGCTGCTCTGAGTCACCGACCACCCTCAGCTTTAACCACCTCTATGCTGCTCTGATTCATCAGCCATAACCACCTCTATGCTGCTCTCACTCACCAAACACCATCAGCCATAACCACCTCTATGCTTCTCTGAGTCATTCGGCCACAATCAGCCATAACCACCTCTATGCTGCTCTGAGTCACCAACCACCATCAACCATAACCACCTCTATGCTGCTTTGAGTCACCAAACACCATCAGCCATAACCACCTCTATGATGTTCTGATTCATCAACCACCATCAGCCATAATAACCTCTATGCTGCTCTGAGTCACCAACCACCATCAGCCATAACCACCTCTATGCTGCTCTGAGTCACCAACCTCCATCAGACATAACCACCTCTATGCTGCTCTGAGTCACCAACCAGCATAAGCCACAACCACCTCTATGCTGCTCTGAGTCACCAACCACCATCAGCCATAACCACCTCTACGCTGCTCTGAGTCACTAAACCCCATCAGCCATAACCACCTATTTGCTGCTCTGAGTCACCAACCAACATCAGCCATAACCACCTCTATGCTGCTCTGAGTCATCAACCACCATCAGCCATAACCACCTCTATGCTACTCTGAGTCACCAAACACAATCAGCCATAACTACCTCTATGCTGCTCTGAGTCACCAAACACCATCAGCCAATAACCACCTCTATGCTGCTCTGATTCATCAGCCATAACCTCCTCTATGCCGCTCTGAGTCACCAACCACCATCAGCCATAACCACCTCTATGCTGCTCTGAGTCACGACACACCATATGCCATAACCACCTCTATGGTGCTCTGAGTATCAACCTCCATCAGCCATAACCACCTCTATGCCGCTGTCACTCACCAAACACCAACAGCCATAACCACCTCTATGCTGCTCTGAGTCACCAACCACCATCAGCCATAACCACCTATATGCTGCTCTGAGTCACCAACCATCAGCAATAACAACATCTATGCTGCTCCAAGTCACCAAACACCATCAGCCATAACCACCTCTATGCTGCTCTGAGTAATCAACCACAATCAGCCATAACCACCTATATGCTGCTCTGAGTCACCAAACACAATCAGCCATAACCACCTCTATGCTGCTCCGAGTCACCAAACACCATCAGCCAATAACCACCTCTATGCTGCTCTGAGTCACGACACACCATATGCCATAACCACCTCTATGGTGCTCTGAGTATCAACCTCCATCAGCCATAACCACCTCTATGCCGCTGTCACTCACCAAACACCAACAGCCATAACCACCTCTATGCTGCTCTGAGTCATCAACCACCATCAGACATAACCATCTCTATGCTGCTCTGAGTCACCGACCACCCTCAGCCATAACTACCTCTATGCTGCTCTGAGTCACCGACCACCATCAGCCATAACCACCTCTATGCTGCTCTGAGTAATCAACCACAAATAGGCCATAACCACCTCTATGCTGCTCTGAGTCACCAAACACAATCAGCCATAACCACCTCTATGCTGCTCCGAGTCACCAAACACCATCAGCCAATAACCACCTCTATGCTGCTCTGATTCATCAGCCATAACCTCCTCTATGCTGCTCTGAGTCACCAATCTCCATCAGCCATAACCACCTCTATGCTGCTTTGAGTCACGAAACGCCATAATCCATAACCACCTCTGCTGCTCTCACTCACCAAACACCATCAGCCATAACCACCTCTTTGCTTCTTTGAGTCGCCGACCACCATCAGCCATAACCACCTCTATGCTGCTCTGAGTCACCAACCACCATCAGCCATAACCACCTATATGCTGCTCTGAGTCACCAACCATCAGCCATAATAACATCTATGCTGCTCCAAGTCACCAAACACCATCAGCCATAACCACATCTATGCTGCTCTGAGTCATCAACCACCATCAGCCATAACCACCTCTATGCTGCTCTGAGTCACCGACCACCCTCAGCCATAACCACCTCTATGCTGCTCTGAGTCACCGACCACCATCAGCCATAACCACCTCTATGCTGCTCTGAGTAATCAACCCCAATCAGCCATAACCACCTCTATGCTGCTCTGAGTCACCAAACACAATCAGCCATAACCACCTCTATGCTGCTCTGAGTCACCAAACACCATCAGCCAATAACCACCTCTATGCTGCTCTGATTCATCAGCCATAACCTCCTCTATGCTGCTCTGAGTCACCAGCCTCCATCATCCATAACCACCTCTATGCTGCTTTGAGTCACGAAACGCCATAATCCATAACCACCTCTGCTGCTCTCACTCACCAAACACCATCAGCCATAACCACCTCTATGTTGCTCTGAGTCGCCGACCACCATCAGCCATAACCACCTCTATGCTGCTCTGAGTCACCAACCACCATCAGCCATAACCACCTATATGCTGCTCTGAGTCACCAACCATCAGCCATAACAACATCTATGCTGCTCCAAGTCACCAAACACCATCAGCCATAACCACATCTATGCTGCTCTGAGTCATCAACCACCATCAGCCATAACCACCTCTATGCTGCTCTGAGTCACCGACCACCCTCAGCTTTAACCACCTCTATGCTGCTCTGAGTCACCGACCACCATCAGCCATAACCAATTCTATGCTGCTCTGAGTAATCAACCACAATCAGCCATAACCACCTCTGCTGCTCTCACTCACCAAACACCATCAGCCATAACCACCTCTATGCTGCTCTGAGTCATCGGCCACCATCAGCCATAACCAACTCTATGCTGCTCTCAGTCACCAACCACCATCAGCCATAACCACCTATATGCTGCTCTGAGTCAACAACCATCAGCCATAACCACCACTATGCTGCTCCAATTCACCAACCACCATCAGCCATAACCACATCTATACTGCTCTGAGTCACCAACCAACATCAGCCATAACCACCTCTATGCTGCTCTGAGTCACCAACCACCCTCAGTAATAACCAACTGTATGCTGCTCTAAGTCATCAACCACCATCAGCCATAACCACCTCTATGCTGCTCTGAGTCACCGACCACCATCAGCCATAACCACCTCTATGCTGTTCTGAGTCACCGACCACCATCAGCCATAACCACCTTTATTCTGCTCTGAGTCACCAACCACCATCAGGCGTAACCACCTCTATGCTGCTCTGAGTCACCAACCACCATCCGCCATAACCACCTCTATGCAGCTCTGAGTCTCTAAACACCATCGGACATAACCACCGGTATGCTGCTCTGAGTCACCAACCACCATCAGCTACAACCACCTCTACGCTGCTCTCAATCACCAAACACCAACAGCCATAACCACTGGTATGCTGCTCTGAGTCACCAAATACCATCAGCGAATAACCACCTCTATTCTGCTCTGATTCATCAGCCATAACCTCCTCTATGCTGCTCTGAGTCACCAACCACCATCAGCCATAACCATCTCTATGCTGCTCTGAGTCACCAACCTCCATCAGACATAACCACCTCTATGCTGCTCTCACTCACCAAAAACCATCAGCCATAACCACCTCTATGCAGCTCTGAGTCATCAGCCACCATCCGCCATAACCACCTCTATGCTGCTCTGAGTCACCAACCACCATCAGCCTTAACCACCTCAATGCTGCTCTGAGTCACCAACCACCATCAGCCATAACCACCTATATGCTGCTCTGAGTCACGAAACGCCATAAGCCATAACCATCTGTATGCTGCTCTCACTCACCAAACACCATCAGCCATAACCACCTCTATGCTGCTCTGAGTCACCGACCACCATCAGCCATAACCACCTCTATGCTGCTCTGAGTCACCGACCACCATCAGCCATAACCACCTTTATGCTGCTCCAAGTCACCAACCACCATCAGCTGTAACCACCTCAATGCTGCTCTGAGTCACCAACCACCATCCGACATAACTACCTCTATGCTGCTCTGAGTCTCTAAACACCATAAGCCGTAACCACCTGTATGCGGCTCTGAGTCACCAACCACCATCAGCCATAACCACCTCTACACTGCTCTGAATCACCAAACACCAACAGCCATAACCACTGGTATGCTGCTCTGGGTCACCAAATACCATCAGCCAATAACCACCTCTATTCTGCTCTGATTCATCAGCCATAACCTCCTCTATGCTGCTCTGAGTCACCAACCACCATCAGCCATAACCACCTATATGCTGCTCTGAGTCACGAAACGCCATCAGCCATAACCACCTCTATGCTGCTTTGAGTCACCGACCACCATCAGCCATGACCACCTCTATGCCGCTCTGAGTCACCAACCACCATAACCACCTATATGCTGCTCTGAGTCACCAACCATCAGCCATAACCACCACTATGCTGCTCCAAGTCACCAACCACCATCAGCCATAACCACATCTATACTGCTCTGAGTCACCAACCACCATCAGCCATAACCACCTCTATGCTGCTCTGAGTCCCTAAATGCCATAAGCCATAACTACCTCTATGCTGCTCTGAGTACCAACCACCATCAGCCATAACCACCTCTATCCTGCTCTGAGTCATCAACCACCATCAGCCATAACCACCTCTATGCTGCTCTCACTCACCAAACACCATCAGCCATAACCACCTCTATGCTGCTCTGAGTCACCAACCACCATCGGCCATAACCACCTCTATGCTGCTTTGCGTCACGAAACACCATCAGCCATAACCACATCTATGCCGCTCTGAGTCACCAACCACCATAACCACCTATATGCTGCTCTGAGTACCAACCACCATCAGCCATAACCACCTCTATCCTGCTCTGAGTCATCAACCACCATCAGCCATAACCACCTCTATGCTGCTCTGAGTCCCTAAATGCCATAAGCCATAACTACCTCTATGCTGCTCTGAGTACCAACCACCATCAGCCATAACCACCTCTATCCTGCTCTGAGTCATCGGCCACCATCAGTCATAACCACCTCTATGCTGCTCTGAGTCACCAACCACCATCAGCCATAACCACCTGTATGCTGCTCTGAGTCACCAACCACCATCGGCCATAACCACCTCTATGCTGCTTTGCGTCACGAAACACCATCAGCCATAACCACATCTATGATGCTCTGAGTCACCAACCATCCTCAGTCATAACCACCTATATGCTGCTCTAAGTCATCGACCACCATCAGCCATAACCACCTCAATGCTGCTCTGAGTCACCGACCACCATCCGCCATAACCACCTCTATGCTGCTCTGAGTCTCTAAACACCATCAGCCATAACCACCTCTATGCTGCTTTGAGTCACCAAACACCATCAGCCAATAACCACCTCTATGCTGCTCTGATTCATCAGCCATAACCACCTCTATGCTGCTCTCACTCACCAAACACCATCAGCCATAACCACCTCTATGCTTCTCTGAGTCATCGGCCACCATCAGCCATAACCACCTCTATGCTGCTCTGAGTCACCAACCACCATCAGGCATAACCACCTCTATACTGCTCTGAGTCACCAACCACCATCAACCATAACCACCTCTATGCTGCTTTGAGTCACCAAACACCATCAGCCATAACCACCGCTATGATGTTCTGATTCATCAACCACCATCAGCCATAATAACCTCTATGCTGCTCTGAGACATCAACCACTAACAGCTATAACCACCTCTACACTGCTCTGATTCATCAACCATCATCAGCCATAATAACCTCTATGCTGCTCTGAGTCACCAACCACCATCGGCCATAACCACTTCTATGCTGCTTTGAGTCACCAACCTCCATCAGACATAACCACCTCTATGCTGCTCTGAGTCACCAACCAGCATAAGCCATAACCACCTCTATGCTGCTCTGAGTCACCAACCACCATCAGCCATAACCACCTCTACGCTGCTCTGAGTCACCAACCACCATAAGCCATAACCACCTCTATGCTGCTCTGAGTCACTAAACCCCATCAGCCATAACCACCTATATGCTGCTCTGAGTCACCAACCACCATCAGCCATAACCACCTCTATGCTGCTCTGAGTCATCAACCACCATCAGCCATAACCACCTCTATTCTGCTCTGAGTCACCAAACACAATCAGCCATAACTACCTCTATGCTGCTCTGATTCATCAGCCATAACATCCTCTATGCTGCTCTGAGTCACCAAACACCATCAGCCAATAACCACCTCTATGCTGCTCTGATTCATCAGCCATAACATCCTCTATGCTGCTCTGAGTCACCAACCACCATCAGCCATAACCACATCTATGCTGCTCTGAGTCACGAAACGCCATACGCCATAACCAGCTCTGTGGTGTTCTGAGTATCAACCCCCATCAGCCATAACCACCTCTATGCTGCTCTCACTCATCAAACACCATCAGCCATAACCACTTCTATGCTGCTCTGAATCATCGGCCACCATCAGCCATAACCAACTCTATGCTGCTCTGAGTCACCGACCACCATCAGTCATAACCACCTCTATCCTGCTCTGAGTCAACAACCATCAGCCATAACCACCACTATGCTGCTCCAATTCACCAACCGCCATCAGCCATAACCACATCTATACTGCTCTGAGTCACCAACAATCATCAGCCATAACCACCTCTATGCTGCTCTGAGTCACCAACCACCCTCAGTCATAACCAACTGTATGCTGCTCTAACCATCAGCCATAACCACCTCTATACTGCTCTGAGTCACCGACCACCATCAGCCATAACCACCTCTATGCTGCTCTGAGTCACCAACCACCATCAGCCATAACCACCTTTATGCTGCTCTGAGTCACCAACCACCATCAGGCGTAACCACCTCTATGCTGCTCTGAGTCACCAACCGCCATCCGCCATAACCACCTCTATGCAGCTCTGAGTCTCTAAACATCATCAGCCATACCCTCCTCTATGCAGCTCTGAGTCACCAATCACCATCAGCCATAACCACCTCTATGCTGCTCTGAGTCACTAAATGCCATAAGCCATAACTACCTATATGCTGCTCTGAGTACCAACCACCATCAGCCATAACCACCTCTATGCTGCTCCGAGTAATCAACGACCATCAGCCATAACCACCTCTATGCTGCTCTCACTCACCAAACACCATCAGCCATAACCACCTCTATGCTGCTCTGAGTCATCGGCCACCATCAGCCATAACCACCTCTATGCTGCTCTAAGTCACCAACCACCATCAGCCATAACCACCTCAATGCTGCTCTGAGTCACCAACCACCATCAGCCATAACCACCTATAGGCTGCTCTGAGTCACGAAACGCCATAAGCCACAACCACCTCTATGCTGCTCTCACTCACCAAACACCATCAGCCATAACCACCTCTATGCTGCTGTGAGTCACTGACCACCATCAGCCATAACCACCTCTATGCTGCTCTGAGTCACCGACCACCATCAGCCATAACCACCTCTGTGCTGCTCTGAGTCTCTAAACACCATCAGCCATAACCACCTGTATGCTGCTCTGAGTCACCAACCACCATCAGCCATAACCACCTCAACGCTGCTCTGAATCACCAAACACCAACAGCCATAACCACTGGTATGCTGCTCTGGGTCACCAAATACCATCAGCCAATAACCACCTCTATTCTGCTCTGATTCATCAGCCATAACCTCCTCTATGCTGCTCTGAGTCACCAACCACCATCAGCCATAACCACGCTGCTCTGAGTCACTAAACGCCATAAGCCATAACTACCTATATGCTGCTCTGAGTACCAACCACCATCAGCCATAACCACCTCTATGCTGCTCCGAGTCATCAACCACCATCAGCCATAACCACCTCTATGCTGCTCTCACTCACCAACCACCATCAGCCATAACCACCTCAATGCTGCTCTGAGTCACCAACCACCATCAGCCATAACCACCTATATGCTGCTCTGAGTCACGAAACGCCATATGCCATAACCACCTCTATGCTGCTCTCACTCACCAAACACCATCAGCCATAACCACCTCTATGCTGCTCTGAGTCACTGACCACTAACAGCCAAAACCACCTCTATGCCTCTCTGAGTCACCAACCACCATCAGCCATAACCACCTATATGCTGCTCTGAGTCACCAACCATCAGCCATAACCACCACTATGCTGCTCCAAGTCACCAACCACCATCAGCCATAACCACATCTATACTTCTCTGAGTCACCAACCACCATCAGCCATAACCACCTCTATGCTGCTCTGAGTCACTGACCACCATCAGCCATAACCACCTCTATGCTGCTCTGAGTCACCGACCACCATCAGCCATAACCACCTGTATGCTGCTCTGAGTCACCAACCACCATCAGCTGTAACCACCTCTATGCCGCTCTGAGTCACGAAATACCATCCGCCATAACCACCTCTACGTTGCTCTGAGTCACCAACCAACATAAGCCATAACCACCTCTACGCTGCTCTGAGTCACTAAACACCATCAGCCATAACCACCACTATGCTGCTCTGAGTCACCAACCACCATCAGCCATAACCACCTCTACGCTGCTCTGACTCACCAAACGCCAACAGCCATAACCACTGGTATGCTGCTCTGAGTCACCAAATACCATCAGCCAATAACCACCTCTATGCTCCTCTGATTCATCGACCATAACCTCCTGTATGCTGCTCTGAGCCACCAACCACCATCAGCCATAACCACCACTATGCTGCTCTGAGTCACTAAATGCCATAAGCCATAACTACCTCTATGCTGCTCTGAGTACCAACCACCATCAGCCATAACCACCTATATGCTGCTCCGAGTCATCAACCACCATCAGCCATAACCACCTCTATGCTGCTCTCACTCATCAAACACCATCAGCCATAACCACCTCTATGCTGCTCTGAGTCATCGGCCACCATCATCCATAACCAGCTCTATGCTGCTCTGAGTCACCAACAGCCATCAGCCATAACCACCTGTATGCTGCTCTGAGTCACCAACCATCAGCCTTAACCACATCTCTGTTGCTTCAAGTCACCAACCACCATCAGCCATAACCACCTCTATTCTGCTTTGAGTCACCAACCACCATCAGCCATAACCACCTCTATGCTGCTTTGAGTCACCAAACACCATCAGCCAATAACCACCTCTATGCTGCTCTGATTCATCAGCCATAACCACCTCTATGCTGCTCTCACTCACCAAACGCCATCAGCCATAATCACCTCTATGCTTCTCTGAGTCATCAGCCACCATCAGCCATAACCACCTCTATGCTGCTCTGAGTCACCGACCACCATCAGGCATAACCACCTCTATACTGCTCTGAGTCACCAACCACCATCAACCATAACCACCTCTATGCTGCTTTGAGTCACCAAACACCATCAGCCATAACCACCTCTATGATGTTCTGATTCATCAACCACCATCAGCCATAATAACCTCTATGCTGCTTTGAGTCACCAACCACCATCAGCCATAACCACCTCTATGCTGCTCTGAGTCACCAACCTCCATCATACATAACCACCTCTATGCTGCTCTGAGTCACCAACCAGCATAAGCCACAACCACCTCTATGCTGCTCTGAGTCACCAACCACCATCAGCCATAACCACCTCTACGCTGCTCTGAGTCACTAAACACCATCCGCCATAACCACATCTATGCTGCTCTGAGTCATCAACCACCATCAGCCATAACCACCTCTATGCTGCTCTGAGTCACCGACCACCCTCAGCCATAACCACCTCTATGCTGCTCTGAGTCACCGACCACCATCAGCCATAACCACCTCTATGCTGCTCTGAGTAATCAACCACAATCAGCCATAACCACCTCTATGCTGCTCTGAGTCACCAAACACAATCAGCCATAACCACCTCTATGCTGCTCTGAGTCACCAAACACCATCAGCCAATAACCACCTCTATGCTGCTCTGATTCATCAGCCATAACCTCCTCTATGCTGCTCTGAGTCACCAGCCTCCATCATCCATAACCACCTCTATGCTGCTATGAGTCACGAAACGCCATAATCCATAACCACCTCTGCTGCTCTCACTCACCAAACACCATCAGCCATAACCACCTCTATGCTGCTCTGAGTCGCCGACCACCATCAGCCATAACCACCTCTATGCTGCTCTGAGTCACCAACCATCAGCCATAACAACATCTATGCTGCTCCAAGTCACCAAACACCATCAGCCATAACCACATCTATGCTGCTCTGAGTCATCAACCACCATCAGCCATAACCACCTCTATGCTGCTCTGAGTCACCGACCACCCTCAGCTTTAACCACCTCTATGCTGCTCTGATTCATCAGCCATAACCACCTCTATGCTGCTCTCACTCACCAAACACCATCAGCCATAAACACCTCTATGCTTCTCTGAGTCATTCGGCCACAATCAGCCATAACCACCTCTATGCTGCTCTGAGTCACCAACCACCATCAACCATAACCACCTCTATGCTGCTTTGAGTCACCAAACACCATCAGCCATAACCACCTCTATGATGTTCTGATTCATCAACCACCATCAGCCATAATAACCTCTATGCTGCTCTGAGTCACCAACCACCATCAGCCATAACCACCTCTATGCTGCTCTGAGTCACCAACCTCCATCAGACATAACCACCTCTATGCTGCTCAGAGTCACCAACCAGCATAAGCCACAACCACCTCTATGCTGCTCTGAGTCACCAACCACCATCAGCCATAACCACCTCTACGCTGCTCTGAGTCACTAAACCCCATCAGCCATAACCACCTATTTGCTGCTCTGAGTCACCAACCAACATCAGCCATAACCACCTCTATGCTGCTCTGAGTCATCAACCACCCTCAGCCATAACCACCTCTATGCTGCTCTGAGTCACCGACCACCATCAGCCATAACCACCTCTCTGCTGCTCTGAGTAATCAACCACAATCAGCCATAACCACCTCTATGCTGCTCTGAGTCACCAAACACAATCAGCCATAACCACCTCTATGCTGCTCTGAGTCACCAAACACCATCAGCCAATAACCACCTCTATGCTGCTCTGATTCATCAGCCATAACCTCCTCTATGCTGCTCTGAGTCACCAGCCTCCATCATCCATAACCACCTCTATGCTGCTTTGAGTCACGAAACGCCATAATCCATAACCACCTCTGCTGCTCTCACTCACCAAACACCATCAGCCATAACCACCTCTATGCTGCTCTGAGTCGCCGACCACCATCAGCCATAACCACCTCTATGCTGCTCTGAGTCACCAACCATCAGCCATAACAACATCTATGCTGCTCCAAGTCACCAAACACCATCAGCCATAACCACATCTATGCTGCTCTGAGTCATCAACCACCATCAGCCATAACCACCTCTATGCTGCTCTGAGTCACCGACCACCCTCAGCTTTAACCACCTCTATGCTGCTCTGATTCATCAGCCATAACCACCTCTATGCTGCTCTCACTCACCAAACACCATCAGCCATAACCACCTCTATGCTTCTCTGAGTCATTCGGCCACAATCAGCCATAACCACCTCTATGCTGCTCTGAGTCACCAACCACCATCAACCATAACCACCTCTATGCTGCTTTGAGTCACCAAACACCATCAGCCATAACCACCTCTATGATGTTCTGATTCATCAACCACCATCAGCCATAATAACCTCTATGCTGCTCTGAGTCACCAACCACCATCAGCCATAACCACCTCTATGCTGCTCTGAGTCACCAACCTCCGTCAGACATAACCACCTCTATGCTGCTCTGAGTCACCAACCAGCATAAGCCACAACCACCTCTATGCTGCTCTGAGTCACAAACCACCATCAGCCATAACCACCTATACGCTGCTCTGAGTCACTAAACCCCATCAGCCATAACCACCTATTTGCTGCTCTGAGTCACCAACCAACATCAGCCATAACCACCTCTATGCTGCTCTGAGTCATCAACCACCATCAGCCATAACCACCTCTATGCTACTCTGAGTCACCAAACACAATCAGCCATAACTACCTCTATGCTGCTCTGAGTCACCAAACACCATCAGCCAATAACCACCTCTATGCTGCTCTGATTCATCAGCCATAACCTCCTCTATGCCGCTCTGAGTCACCAACCACCATCAGCCATAACCACCTCTATGCTGCTCTGAGTCACGACACACCATATGCCATAACCACCTCTATGGTGCTCTGAGTATCAACCTCCATCAGCCATAACCACCTCTATGCCGCTGTCACTCACCAAACACCAACAGCCATAACCACCTCTATGCTGCTCTGAGTCACCAACCACCATCAGCCATAACCACCTATATGCTGCTCTGAGTCACCAACCATCAGCAATAACAACATCTATGCTGCTCCAAGTCACCAAACACCATCAGCCATAACCACCTCTATGCTGCTCTGAGTAATCAACCACAATCAGCCATAACCACCTATATGCTGCTCTGAGTCACCAAACACAATCAGCCATAACCACCTCTATGCTGCTCCGAGTCACCAAACACCATCAGCCAATAACCACCTCTATGCTGCTCTGAGTCACGACACACCATATGCCATAACCACCTCTATGGTGCTCTGAGTATCAACCTCCATCAGCCATAACCACCTCTATGCCACTGTCACTCACCAAACACCAACAGCCATAACCACCTCTATGCTGCTCTAAGTCATCAACCAACATCAGACATAACCATCTCTATGCTGCTCTGAGTCACCGACCACCCTCAGCCATAACTACCTCTTTGCTGCTCTGAGTCACCGACCACCATCAGCCATAACCACCTCTATGCTGCTCTGAGTAATCAACCACAAATAGGCCATAACCACCTCTATGCTGCTCTGAGTCACCAAACACAATCAGCCATAACCACCTCTATGCTGCTCCGAGTCACCAAACACCATCAGCCAATAACCACCTCTATGCTGCTCTGATTCATCAGCCATAACCTCCTCTATGCTGCTCTGAGTCACCAACCTCCATCAGCCATAACCACCTCTATGCTGCTTTGAGTCACGAAACGCCATAATCCATAACCACCTCTGCTGCTCTCACTCACCAAACACCATCAGCCATAACCACCTCTTTGCTTCTTTGAGTCGCCGACCACCATCAGCCATAACCACCTCTATGCTGCTCTGAGTCACCAACCACCATCAGCCATAACCACCTATATGCTGCTCTGAGTCACCAACCATCAGCCATAACAACATCTATGCTGCTCCAAGTCACCAAACACCATCAGCCATAACCACATCTATGCTGCTCTGAGTCATCAACCACCATCAGCCATAACCACCTCTATGCTGCTCTGAGTCACCGACCACCCTCAGCCATAACCACCTCTATGCTGCTCTGAGTCACCGACCACCATCAGCCATAACCACCTCTATGCTGCTCTGAGTAATCAACCACAATCAGCCATAACCACCTCTATGCTGCTCTGAGTCACCAAACACAATCAGCCATAACCACCTCTATGCTGCTCTGAGTCACCAAACACAATCAGCCATAACCACCTCTATGCTGCTCCGAGTCACCAAACACCATCAGCCAATAACCACCTCTATGCTGCTCTGATTCATCAGCCATAACCTCCTCTATGCTGCTCTGAGTCACCAACCTCCATCAGCCATAACCACCTCTATGCTGCTTTGAGTCACGAAACGCCATAATCCATAACCACCTCTGCTGCTCTCACTCACCAAACACCATCAGCCATAACCACCTCTTTGCTTCTTTGAGTCGCCGACCACCATCAGCCATAACCACCTCTATGCTGCTCTGAGTCACCAACCACCATCAGCCATAACCACCTATATGCTGCTCTGAGTCACCAACCATCAGCCATAACAACATCTATGCTGCTCCAAGTCACCAAACACCATCAGCCATAACCACATCTATGCTGCTCTGAGTCATCAACCACCATCAGCCATAACCACCTCTATGCTGCTCTGAGTCACCGACCACCCTCAGCCATAACCACCTCTATGCTGCTCTGAGTCACCGACCACCATCAGCCATAACCACCTCTATGCTGCTCTGAGTAATCAACCACAATCAGCCATAACCACCTCTATGCTGCTCTGAGTCACCAAACACAATCAGCCATAACCACCTCTATGCTGCTCTGAGTCACCAAACACCATCAGCCAATAACCACCTCTATGCTGCTCTGATTCATCAGCCATAACCTCCTCTATGCTGCTCTGAGTCACCAGCCTCCATCATCCATAACCACCTCTATGCTGCTTTGAGTCACGAAACGCCATAATCCATAACCACCTCTGCTGCTCTCACTCACCAAACACCATCAGCCATAACCACCTCTATGTTGCTCTGAGTCGCCGACCACCATCAGCCATAACCACCTCTATGCTGCTCTGAGTCACCAACCACCATCAGCCATAACCACCTATATGCTGCTCTGAGTCACCAACCATCAGCCATAACAACATCTATGCTGCTCCAAGTCACCAAACACCATCAGCCATAACCACATCTATGCTGCTCTGAGTCATCAACCACCATCAGCCATAACCACCTCTATGCTGCTCTGAGTCACCGACCACCCTCAGCTTTAACCACCTCTATGCTGCTCTGAGTCACCGACCACCATCAGCCATAACCAATTCTATGCTGCTCTGAGTAATCAACCACAATCAGCCATAACCACCTCTGCTGCTCTCACTCACCAAACACCATCAGCCATAACCACCTCTATGCTGCTCTGAGTCATCGGCCACCATCAGCCATAACCAACTCTATGCTGCTCTCAGTCACCAACCACCATCAGCCATAACCACCTATATGCTGCTCTGAGTCAACAACCATCAGCCATAACCACCACTATGCTGCTCCAATTCACCAACCACCATCAGCCATAACCACATCTATACTGCTCTGAGTCACCAACCAACATCAGCCATAACCACCTCTATGCTGCTCTGAGTCACCAACCACCCTCAGTAATAACCAACTGTATGCTGCTCTAAGTCATCAACCACCATCAGCCATAACCACCTCTATGCTGCTCTGAGTCACCGACCACCATCAGCCATAACCACCTCTATGCTGTTCTGAGTCACCGACCACCATCAGCCATAACCACCTTTATTCTGCTCTGAGTCACCAACCACCATCAGGCGTAACCACCTCTATGCTGCTCTGAGTCACCAACCACCATCCGCCATAACCACCTCTATGCAGCTCTGAGTCTCTAAACACCATCAGCCATAACCACCTGTATGCTGCTCTGAGTCACCAACCACCATCAGCTACAACCACCTCTACGCTGCTCTCAATCACCAAACACCAACAGCCATAACCACTGGTATGCTGCTCTGAGTCACCAAATACCATCAGCGAATAACCACCTCTATTCTGCTCTGATTCATCAGCCATAACCTCCTCTATGCTGCTCTGAGTCACCAACCACCATCAGCCATAACCATCTCTATGCTGCTCTGAGTCACCAACCTCCATCAGACATAACCACCTCTATGCTGCTCTCACTCACCAAAAACCATCAGCCATAACCACCTCTATGCAGCTCTGAGTCATCAGCCACCATCCGCCATAACCACCTCTATGCTGCTCTGAGTCACCAACCACCATCAGCCTTAACCACCTCAATGCTGCTCTGAGTCACCAACCACCATCAGCCATAACCACCTATATGCTGCTCTGAGTCACGAAACGCCATAAGCCATAACCATCTGTATGCTGCTCTCACTCACCAAACACCATCAGCCATAACCACCTCTATGCTGCTCTGAGTCACCGACCACCATCAGCCATAACCACCTCTATGCTGCTCTGAGTCACCGACCACCATCAGCCATAACCACCTTTATGCTGCTCCAAGTCACCAACCACCATCAGCTGTAACCACCTCAATGCTGCTCTGAGTCACCAACCACCATCCGACATAACTACCTCTATGCTGCTCTGAGTCTCTAAACACCATAAGCCGTAACCACCTGTATGCGGCTCTGAGTCACCAACCACCATCAGCCATAACCACCTCTACACTGCTCTGAATCACCAAACACCAACAGCCATAACCACTGGTATGCTGCTCTGGGTCACCAAATACCATCAGCCAATAACCACCTCTATTCTGCTCTGATTCATCAGCCATAACCTCCTCTATGCTGCTCTGAGTCACCAACCACCATCAGCCATAACCACCTATATGCTGCTCTGAGTCACGAAACGCCATCAGCCATAACCACCTCTATGCTGCTTTGAGTCACCGACCACCATCAGCCATAACCACCTCTATGCCGCTCTGAGTCACCAACCACCATAACCACCTATATGCTGCTCTGAGTCACCAACCATCAGCCATAACCACCACTATGCTGCTCCAAGTCACCAACCACCATCAGCCATAACCACATCTATACTGCTCTGAGTCACCAACCACCATCAGCCATAACCACCTCTATGCTGCTCTGAGTCCCTAAATGCCATAAGCCATAACTACCTCTATGCTGCTCTGAGTACCAACCACCATCAGCCATAACCACCTCTATCCTGCTCTGAGTCATCAACCACCATCAGCCATAACCACCTCTATGCTGCTCTCACTCACCAAACACCATCAGCCATAACCACCTCTATGCTGCTCTGAGTCATCGGCCACCATCAGTCATAACCACCTCTATGCTGCTCTGAGTCACCAACCACCATCAGCCATAACCACCTGTATGCTGCTCTGAGTCACCAACCACCATCGGCCATAACCACCTCTATGCTGCTTTGCGTCACGAAACACCATCAGCCATAACCACATCTATGATGCTCTGAGTCACCAACCATCCTCAGTCATAACCACCTATATGCTGCTCTAAGTCATCGACCACCATCAGCCATAACCACCTCAATGCTGCTCTGAGTCACCGACCACCATCCGCCATAACCACCTCTATGCTGCTCTGAGTCTCTAAAGACCATCAGCCATAACCACCTCTATGCTGCTTTGAGTCACCAAACACCATCAGCCAATAACCACCTCTATGCTGCTCTGATTCATCAGCCATAACCACCTCTATGCTGCTCTCACTCACCAAACACCATCAGCCATAACCACCTCTATGCTTCTCTGAGTCATCGGCCACCATCAGCCATAACCACCTCTATGCTGCTCTGAGTCACCAACCACCATCAGGCATAACCACCTCTATACTGCTCTGAGTCACCAACCACCATCAACCATAACCACCTCTATGCTGCTTTGAGTCACCAAACACCATCAGCCATAACCACCGCTATGATGTTCTGATTCATCAACCACCATCAGCCATAATAACCTCTATGCTGCTCTGAGACATCAACCACTAACAGCTATAACCACCTCTACACTGCTCTGATTCATCAACCATCATCAGCCATAATAACCTCTATGCTGCTCTGAGTCACCAACCACCATCGGCCATAACCACTTCTATGCTGCTTTGAGTCACCAACCTCCATCAGACATAACCACCTCTATGCTGCTCTGAGTCACCAACCAGCATAAGCCATAACCACCTCTATGCTGCTCTGAGTCACCAACCACCATCAGCCATAACCACCTCTACGCTGCTCTGAGTCACCAACCACCATAAGCCATAACCACCTCTATGCTGCTCTGAGTCACTAAACCCCATCAGCCATAACCACCTATATGCTGCTCTGAGTCACCAACCACCATCAGCCATAACCACCTCTATGCTGCTCTGAGTCATCAACCACCATCAGCCATAACCACCTCTATTCTGCTCTGAGTCACCAAACACAATCAGCCATAACTACCTCTATGCTGCTCTGATTCATCAGCCATAACATCCTCTATGCTGCTCTGAGTCACCAAACACCATCAGCCAATAACCACCTCTATGCTGCTCTGATTCATCAGCCATAACATCCTCTATGCTGCTCTGAGTCACCAACCACCATCAGCCATAACCACATCTATGCTGCTCTGAGTCACGAAACGCCATACGCCATAACCAGCTCTGTGGTGTTCTGAGTATCAACCCCCATCAGCCATAACCACCTCTATGCTGCTCTCACTCATCAAACACCATCAGCCATAACCACTTCTATGCTGCTCTGAATCATCGGCCACCATCAGCCATAACCAACTCTATGCTGCTCTGAGTCACCGACCACCATCAGTCATAACCACCTCTATCCTGCTCTGAGTCAACAACCATCAGCCATAACCACCACTATGCTGCTCCAATTCACCAACCGCCATCAGCCATAACCACATCTATACTGCTCTGAGTCACCAACAATCATCAGCCATAACCACCTCTATGCTGCTCTGAGTCACCAACCACCCTCAGTCATAACCAACTGTATGCTGCTCTAACCATCAGCCATAACCACCTCTATACTGCTCTGAGTCACCGACCACCATCAGCCATAACCACCTCTATGCTGCTCTGAGTCACCAACCACCATCAGCCATAACCACCTTTATGCTGCTCTGAGTCACCAACCACCATCAGGCGTAACCACCTCTATGCTGCTCTGAGTCACCAACCGCCATCCGCCATAACCACCTCTATGCAGCTCTGAGTCTCTAAACATCATCAGCCATACCCTCCTCTATGCAGCTCTGAGTCACCAATCACCATCAGCCATAACCACCTCTATGCTGCTCTGAGTCACTAAATGCCATAAGCCATAACTACCTATATGCTGCTCTGAGTACCAACCACCATCAGCCATAACCACCTCTATGCTGCTCCGAGTAATCAACGACCATCAGCCATAACCACCTCTATGCTGCTCTCACTCACCAAACACCATCAGCCATAACCACCTCTATGCTGCTCTGAGTCATCGGCCACCATCAGCCATAACCACCTCTATGCTGCTCTAAGTCACCAACCACCATCAGCCATAACCACCTCAATGCTGCTCTGAGTCACCAACCACCATCAGCCATAACCACCTATAGGCTGCTCTGAGTCACGAAACGCCATAAGCCACAACCACCTCTATGCTGCTCTCACTCACCAAACACCATCAGCCATAACCACCTCTATGCTGCTGTGAGTCACTGACCACCATCAGCCATAACCACCTCTATGCTGCTCTGAGTCACCGACCACCATCAGCCATAACCACCTCTGTGCTGCTCTGAGTCTCTAAACACCATCAGCCATAACCACCTGTATGCTGCTCTGAGTCACCAACCACCATCAGCCATAACCACCTCAACGCTGCTCTGAATCACCAAACACCAACAGCCATAACCACTGGTATGCTGCTCTGGGTCACCAAATACCATCAGCCAATAACCACCTCTATTCTGCTCTGATTCATCAGCCATAACCTCCTCTATGCTGCTCTGAGTCACCAACCACCATCAGCCATAACCACGCTGCTCTGAGTCACTAAACGCCATAAGCCATAACTACCTATATGCTGCTCTGAGTACCAACCACCATCAGCCATAACCACCTCTATGCTGCTCCGAGTCATCAACCACCATCAGCCATAACCACCTCTATGCTGCTCTCACTCACCAACCACCATCAGCCATAACCACCTCAATGCTGCTCTGAGTCACCAACCACCATCAGCCATAACCACCTATATGCTGCTCTGAGTCACGAAACGCCATATGCCATAACCACCTCTATGCTGCTCTCACTCACCAAACACCATCAGCCATAACCACCTCTATGCTGCTCTGAGTCACTGACCACTAACAGCCAAAACCACCTCTATGCCTCTCTGAGTCACCAACCACCATCAGCCATAACCACCTATATGCTGCTCTGAGTCACCAACCATCAGCCATAACCACCACTATGCTGCTCCAAGTCACCAACCACCATCAGCCATAACCACATCTATACTTCTCTGAGTCACCAACCACCATCAGCCATAACCACCTCTATGCTGCTCTGAGTCACTGACCACCATCAGCCATAACCACCTCTATGCTGCTCTGAGTCACCGACCACCATCAGCCATAACCACCTGTATGCTG
This sequence comes from Ambystoma mexicanum, assembly GCF_040938575.1. Taxonomy (NCBI): domain Eukaryota; kingdom Metazoa; phylum Chordata; class Amphibia; order Caudata; family Ambystomatidae; genus Ambystoma; species Ambystoma mexicanum. The sequence continues at coordinate 862,117,647 of NC_090931.1, read as the reverse complement.
CTCTGAGTCACCAACCACCATCAGCTGTAACCACCTCTATGCCGCTCTGAGTCACGAAATACCATCCGCCATAACCACCTCTACGTTGCTCTGAGTCACCAACCAACATAAGCCATAACCACCTCTACGCTGCTCTGAGTCACTAAACACCATCAGCCATAACCACCACTATGCTGCTCTGAGTCACCAACCACCATCAGCCATAACCACCTCTACGCTGCTCTGACTCACCAAACGCCAACAGCCATAACCACTGGTATGCTGCTCTGAGTCACCAAATACCATCAGCCAATAACCACCTCTATGCTCCTCTGATTCATCGACCATAACCTCCTGTATGCTGCTCTGAGCCACCAACCACCATCAGCCATAACCACCACTATGCTGCTCTGAGTCACTAAATGCCATAAGCCATAACTACCTCTATGCTGCTCTGAGTACCAACCACCATCAGCCATAACCACCTATATGCTGCTCCGAGTCATCAACCACCATCAGCCATAACCACCTCTATGCTGCTCTCACTCATCAAACACCATCAGCCATAACCACCTCTATGCTGCTCTGAGTCATCGGCCACCATCATCCATAACCAGCTCTATGCTGCTCTGAGTCACCAACAGCCATCAGCCATAACCACCTGTATGCTGCTCTGAGTCACCAACCATCAGCCTTAACCACATCTCTGTTGCTTCAAGTCACCAACCACCATCAGCCATAACCACCTCTATTCTGCTTTGAGTCACCAACCACCATCAGCCATAACCACCTCTATGCTGCTTTGAGTCACCAAACACCATCAGCCATAACCACATCTATGCTGCTCTGAGTCACCAACCATCCTCAGTCATAATCACCTATATGCTGCTCTAAGTCATCGACCACCATCAGCCATAACCACCTCAATGCTGCTCTGAGTCACCGACCACCATCTGTCATAACCACCTCTATGCTGCTCTCAGTCACCGACCACCATCAGCCATAACCAACTTTATGCTGCTCTGAGTCACCAACCACCATCAGCCATAACCACCTCTATGCTGCTCTGAGTCACCAACCACCATCAGCCATAACCACCTCTATGCTGCTCTGAGTCACCAACCACCATCAGACATAACCGCCTCCATGCTTCTCTGGGAGCTATTGATGATCCTGTGCCGAATTATCACCTGTTATGTACTTTGAATTATCAGTAATAGGCTAGTTTTGTGTTCATGAATAATATACTGTGTTCTACTTTCTGAGATGGCACAATACTGAAAAGCTGATGTTGGGCATTGCATGATAGAGATGGTTAAATGAACTAAATTACACATCATTGGCATCTAAAATGTGTTGTCCATTCTCAGTATTTCTACCCATAACAATGCAATTTGCTAACGTTCTTAGTGATGGGGAGATTTGGAATTCATTTATCATTTTTGGGAGATTTATGGTCAATGGAATGAACATTGGTCTTCCAAGACCCCGAATCTGTGCTGTCCAGTGAAAAAGTTGCCGCCAAAAAGGCAGTTTTCACAAAATAAGTGCACCAAAAATGCTGTGGTGTGACCTGGTAAAAGTGTCTCCATTATACCATTATACCTCACAAGTGGAGTGGGAGATGCAGGGGTGTCCCCTTCTGACCTTGAATGGCATAATGGGTCAAGGGAGTGCAGGGGTGTCCCTTGCATCCATTAGATGGATTGCGGAGGCCACACCATGGCCTTTTTGCTGCAAATTCTTGTGAAAACAGCCTTTTAGGTGGCACGTTTTTCACATGGAACTGAATATGTCAAGTTCAGGAGCGACTTGAGTTCACTAATTTACTACTAGAGAGTTCTGAGTATGGGCTGGAATCTGAACTGCCCCGCCTCTGCTCGGTGGAAGTGAAGAGTTGACTTGCTCTAGTGGGTTGGAGGGGGAGGCTGCAACCTGTGGCAGTCTAGGATTCCTCACCATTGACTGGTGGCTATGACTGATGGGAGTTGTAGTTCAAACAATCTGGAGAGCCAATGGCTGCAGGGAGCTACTCTAGTGGGTACATTTGTGACTTTGAAGCTCTGGATTCTAATTTCGGCTCCAACATAGTACCAAATAAAAAAAGCATGCGATCCTGAGACAAGAACTAAAAACAGAACTGAGTCTCGTGTAAGGGGCTGATGTGGTGCTGAGGTCTGGGGTTGGCGGAGGTTTGGGTGACCCTTCGTCATCAGTCTCCTAAGGAAGTTCAGCCAGTAGGCCAAGTCCGGCACCTAGAGAGCAGACACAGATCATATAGGGACTAGAATTCCTCACAAGCCAACAGGTTCAAGCACGATATGAAGTACATGAGTACTAGAAGAGCACCCTGTACCTCACTGAAAGGTGTTAGGAGCCATCGTAGCTGCAAAAAGTCAGATCCCGTGCCCTGCATCTCATGGATTCCTTCACCCTAGGAGAAAGGGTAGTGTGACACTCCCAGTTGGGACAGATCCCGCACTATGTCTACAAAGGCACACATGTCAAGCCATAATCATTGACCTCGTAAAGGAGTTCTAGGGGCACAGCGGGATACAGAGTGGATACAGGGGTGTGCCCTTTCTCTCCATGCTGGACATACAAAGTCCCTTCTGGCATGTGTTGGGTTGGGAGGAGTGTATAGGAGTGGTTTGGAATTGCTGATGCTCCTTAAATTCACCACTGTCTGCAGGGGTAAAAGGGGAGTGAAGCAACTCCTCCTCATCTAAATCCTTTTCATTTTCTACCTTTGATCCCATCCTCGAACCACTCGTTCCCTATGTATACTGTTTTACCCAGCCACTCAAAGCACTTTGCCCAAACCACTGGTAGGTAAAGTTCTTAATGACTCAATCCATCAAAAATGGCCAATATTCAGGCTTCTCGGTTCATGTTGTAACAGCTTTTCCCGGCATCATCAGCATAAAGGTTAAATGAGAGCCAGAAGAAAGAGCTAATGATGCAAGGAGTGTGAGGCGAGTTGTACATCTAGAAAGGAGGGGTGTCAACAAGAGAATCTTGGTGGAGTCCCATAGGGTAGTGGAAAAAGAGGAGAGGGAAGTCCTGACCAGAAATCGGAATAGGAGTGGCTACGGTATGATGCCAAACCTAGCTAGAACTGGGCCTGAAATAGTGACCAATAGGAAAGCCTAACAGAATAAGGAGAAAGGAATATGCATTTGTGTTGATATGAGGGAGCCAATTACAGGCAGGGGTGTGTTTTGTTTGGGTGGGCTGGGTAGAGAGTCATAGAGTGGCTGTTAGGGGACAACACACGACTTTACGTTTTGGTAAGAAAGGGGAGGGATTACAGTAATATATGGAAGTTAGCTGTCTGGAAGAGCCAATGAATTGTGCTTGGATGAGTAAAGAAATGCCCAGTGGAGGTAGAGAACAGGGGTTGAGAGCGGTATTGCCATGAGTGGGCACTAAATTACACAGCATTGGCATCAAAAATGTGTTTTCCATTCTCAGTATTTCTACCCATATCAATGGAATTGGTTAACTCTCTCAGTGATAGGGAGATATGGAATTCATTTATCATTTTTTCATTTACCAACAGGTTCAAGCACGATATCAAGTATCGGGGCACCGAAATAAGGAGGTACATTCTAGATACAAATGCACAATCAGCGTGAGGTGCTGGAGCCTAGGAGAGAAAAGGGAGTACAGGCGAAAACAAAGTTCAAGCCAGGTGAGGACCAGGTGGTAGAAAAGGTCTAAGAATACGATACGGCCAGCAACGGTGGGTCACGAGAATGGTCATGGGTATTTGGAGCTCGAGTTCCATTGCTAATTGAAATCAGTCAGAAGAGTGAGAGGATAGTAGAAGGTTTCTGCGTTTCTCCCAGAATGTCCTTACAAATGAATTGTGGGTGGTACAAAGAGTTGGACTAAGTTAAAGATAGTAAAATCAGGCAGTGCGTATGAGAGGAGTCAAGGATGTTTGAGTGACTTGGGTATAGAAGCAAGTTGAAGTGAACGAGGAGCCCATACACTGTAATAGTTCACAGCGTGCAACGGTCATGTTCACGCGTGATGGATATATAAAAAAGCAAAATCCCACAAGAGAAGTGTCAAGGTAAATAATAGGACCACTAGCATTATGGCCCGTTCGCCTATCAGTGGTAGTGAGGGGCGGTTCCCCTTTGATAGGCAGTACTGTAGATGGGCCAGATGTTGAGAGATCAGAGATCCTGGCATTATCGCCTGGACAGATCTCGAGTCCAGCTTGGGTCATATGTGAGCGGACTCTCTTTCACTACCAATGCTACTAACAGGCAAACAGCATACCACAGCATCATGCGTGCATTTTACCTTGTTGGTTGGGTTTGGAGCTAAGTGTGGACACGTCCTAGGTTTTGTACTCATCTTAAAGTACTACCTGCAAAATCAGGATTTGCAGGCCTTCGGTTCCCTTGTGTTTTACAGAACATGAATCGGGCCTGAATGGGAGGTGATAGTGACTGTTGATTGCCTCCAGGGCATGCCGATCCTCTTCATAGATCCACGGCAGATCCATCCATCTACAAAATAGGTCATGATGTGGCTACCACGGAATGAGGGATTAGCATGATGTATTGCTATAGATTGATACATTAAGGCCTAGTTGTCTTTTTTCGCAGCTGGGAAATGAATGGGATATCCCAACACGCCAAAGGTGGGAGGACAAGGGGTGGATTTCATCTTTTGGGCTTCACTGTTTCATCAAAGAAAGATTAAGGGGGGGTCAATACAATCTTGTTTGAAAAAGGGAGATAAAGGCTTTCCTATATGTTATGTGGCAGGCACTCCTCTACTGATTCGGGGCGCACACTGTTTAAAGATTGCAATATTTGCACCTGTTTGATCATTCCAAGTTTTTCTAAAGGAGGGCAATGCATGTCTTTAGCTTTGGGCACCTGGATCCTGCTCATTAATTTCATACTGGAACATGCAAAGTAGCAGGGATTTCCCTGCTCACATATTACATTAAAAGGAAAACAGCAATGGTGGTACTGCTGCCTGCAGAGTAATGCAGACAGCCGGGCGTGGTCTCTATCAGCGGACAGTAGGCTTTGAGAGAAGGATTGGTACCTTCCACTCCAAAGTACAGCAGCCCTTCAGGTTGGTGTTCATCAGGTGATGTTCATGTCTCATTAAAAGAGTATCATGCCTTCTGAAAAGTGTATCATGCCTGCTGAAAAGAATATCATGCCTGGTGAAAAGAGTTTCATGCCTACTGAAAAGAGTATCATGCCTGCTGAAAAGTGTGTCATGCCTGCTGAAAAGGGTATCATGCCTGCTGAAAAGGGTATCATGCCTGCTGAAAAGGGTATCATGCCTGCTGAAAAAGGTATCATGACTACTGAAAAGAGTATCATGCCTGCTGAAAAGAGTATCATGCCTACTGAAAAGTGTATCATGCCTGCTGAAAAGTGTATAATTCCTGCTGAAAAGTGTATAATTCCTGCTGAAAAGTGTATCATGCCTGCTGAAAAGTGTATCATGCCTGCTGAAAAGGGTATCATGCCTACTGAAAAGAGTATCATGCCTGCTGAAAAGAGTTTCATGCCTGCTGAAAAGTGTATCATGCCTGCTGAAAAGAGTATCATGCCTGCTGAAAAGTGTATCATGCCTGCTGAAAAGTGTATCATTCTTGCTGAAAAGGGTATCATGCCTACTGAAAAGAGTATCATGCCTGCTGAAAAGTGTATCATGCCTGCTGAAAAGAGTATCATGCCTGCCGAAAAGAGTTTCATGCCTGCTGAAAAGTGTATCATGCCTGCTGAAAAGAGTATCATGCCTGCTGAAAAGTGTATCATGCCTGCTGAAAAGGGTATCATGCCTGCTGAAAGGGTATCATGCCTGCTGAAAAGATTATCATGCCTGCTGAAAAGGGTATCATGCCTGATGAAAAGATTATCATGCCTGCTGAAAAGTGTATCATGCCTGATGAAAAGATTATCATGCCTGCTGAAAAGAGTATCATGCCTACTGAGAAGTGTATAATGCCTGCTGAAAGTGCATCATGCCTGCTGAAAAGGGATGGTACTGTCTAATTTAACGTAAACTAGTCCAAGTTAAAAGCAATATTTCTATCACATTTAAATCATGGCAGACCTGTCCAGAGGTTCAGACGCTATCACATTAAAAGTATAGCTTCTCTGGGTAGTGGCGGTACATTCGTAGGAAAGTAGAGCGGGCCTGATGAGAAGTGCCTGTACTCATCTGACTGTGACCGCATCGGTTCCTGAAATGCACTCCATCTGGCTGCTAGTTATCATGGCCCCTTAACTCTGACCCAGGACGGTCCCTAGGCTCCCTTGAACTTAGTTTCCCCTACCCAGCCTAGTTGCCACTATCCGCCTACTGGGAGTTGCCAGGGTGTGGTTTGCCCATTTCCAGCACTGGTGAGTCTCGACGTTTTACTGACTCTGTTACAGACATTTAAATACGCTGGCCTGTCGGAAATGTGTCTATAACCCATCCTAACTCTGAGCGTGAGAGTCGGCATGGAGACAACACGTGACGATGAACATCAATTGTCCCACTGTTGTGTGGTGTTCATTGAAAATGAATTACCCCCCTAACAATCAAAGACTTGTGTAACTGGAATGCTCTGGCCTCAGAGCTGCTTGGAGACGCACATCGATAGAGATGGGCTTAGCCATTCCACACAGGAATGTTTCCACCCTGGCCGGTTCTAGCAGAGAAAGTCCGGGACCAGCATGTTAATTTACTCGTGGCTCTTAAACTTCCCCGAAAGAGCGCTAATCTGCTTTAAGGCAGGATGTCATGATGTGGAGGTGAGCTCAGTTTTCCGGAGCTTGATTTATGCTGGAATTGTTACGCTGCCCTCGGCCCCTGGGCTAGGAGAGGAGGAGACCCGCTGTAATCACTTTAGTGTGTAATACTCGCAGGATGATGTCAGTGCGTTGTCTTCCGCTCTGTCTGATGCCGAGGGCCAGATATTAGCCCTTCAGAGGAAAGCGGCCTGATCTGCGCTGGGCCAGACGATTCCCACACAGGTCTATTCAGGGATTCGTCCATCTTGTCTTGGAGCCATGGGCCAGCCCGCGCAGTGCAAGGACTTTTGCAACGCCTGCAAAGAGACATTTTTGCAAGGCTGTGGCTAATACCAGCCTTGAAATATCGTTATCTTCCCAAAAGAATCACAGCCTGTCTACAGTGATGTTAAAATAGATCACCACTTGTGCTGAGCTCAAGTCCTAAACAAGCATTGGCAAAGCCAATAGTTTTGGCATTTGCTGCATTTTGCATTTATAGGCAACAGGGTGCAAGGAGGAGAGTGCAACGTTTTAAAGCAGGATGCGATAAAGGGCACGGGTGTGCAAGAGAATGTGAAGGAAGGAGCACAGAGCAAGGGAGGAGACAATTTGAGAGGGGGTGCCATCGATAATGAGCAAGAGACATTTTATGAGCGGGAATGGGTGAGAGGGTATGAAATAATGCAAGAGTGTAAGAGGAAGGATCAGAGAGGGCAGAGTGGTGGTCAGGTTGTAGAAAGAGTGGTAGGTGGGAGGGGGTAGAGAGAGTGGTAGGGTGGGTGGGTGGTGGTTGAGAGAGTAACAGGGAAATTGCCGAAGAAAAAGGAGAAGGCTGGAAATGGATAGAATGGGAAAAGTACGGACTCGCATTGACATTAATACACATGCAGCAATGTCGGCTGAAAATGGAAGGGGACCCTGATGGGGCTTAGTAAGATATTGGGATGGAAAAACACATAAACTACCCACCCACCACGTTGCCAAGTGTTACAGTTTAAATGCATGCAACATGTTTGTATGAAAAATCTACCCGCAAAGTTCTCAAAATTCATTATATAAAATGTACATGAGCAATGTATGCATGGACCCGGACTGCACTTTTGCTGCACACTTTCATCTAAACTACTGTCAGTTTGGCACTGCTAGGATGCACCGCATTCGAAGATTCCCTGTCAACAATTATTTTAGTTGTGCCGTAATAGACCCCCCATTGTCCACACTGAAGACAAATGGAATAATTGAGGTTTACCGCAGAGCCACTGCTTCAAGTATTTGTTTGCTGTGTGCAACGTTCATTTTCACGTATATTCCGTCCTATTGTGCAAGGTTTCCACCTCTGCTCCGTAGGACTGTGTGTCCCGACTGACTTCATGTGAACTAACGTCAGAAACAGTAACCACACATGTGGAGTGGTTAGTGTGGTGTCACGTGACCCGTTAGTCCGGGGCACGTGACGATAAGGAAATAAAGGAATCACCGGAACTGGCATCAGCGCGCCAGTCCGGGTTTATGCACCTCAGGAAGTGGTTGTGTCTTCCTTGCCGCGCTGCGCACCGGAGTAGGCCTCTGTCAGGGCCCGCTCCATAACCCCGCTGCCGCCCGCATCACCGGCAGCAGCCAACATCACACTGGCGACGAGGCCTTGGAAGAATCCACGTGAGACCCCGCCTCCCTCCCTCCTGTACGCGGAGCCATGCGGTCATACGCGCTCCGGTTGCCGTGCCTCGCACGCAGAAACAGTGACGATCCTTCTGCGAGGCCACGGACGGCCACAACCAACGCTGACACTCCATCAGGAAACACCCTGCCCACGCGTCGGCCACTACAACGTCGGCAGCGGCATCCCGAACATTCCATGATGCCGCGTATTAACACGCGCACCAGCAGTGAGGAAACCCCGCTTCATGCACATACAACGTGCAAGACTCCTGACTGCCCGGTGGCCACATAAACAACAGGAACCTACGCTCACCGCCCAGCCATCCCGACCTAGACACCGGTGAGTGAAACAACCACCCCATCCAGTGAGGCCGCGCAGTGACACGCTCTTCCACTAGGCCCATTCTACCTAGTGAGAAGTCCACTGCCCTAACAACATGTCGAGCTCCGAAAGCAGCTCTGTAAGAACCAACACCGGCTCCTCCATCAGAAAGAGCCTCGCCACAGACCACCCGGACCCAGCACTCACAACGCTCATGCCACCGTTTCACCCATTTACCACAGGGGCTGCCATCAGATGGGAAATCTGGCTACAACAATTTGAAATGCACCTTGACGCCAGGGACATCACCATAGCGAGAAAGAAGCGCACGTTTCTCCTACTCAATGTCGGAGCGGCCACCCTATGCCTTTTCAGCGCTACCCCTGATCGCGGAGACCACAAAAACTATGACGCAGCCAAAGCAATTCTCACAAACATGTTCAAACCTGACCTCAACCCTGATTATGAACGCTTCCATTTTTGCATGGCCAGACAGCGTGAGAAGGAAACAGTAGACAAATTTCACGCTCGCCTTCGCGAGATGGCAGTTGGCTGTGAGTTCCCGGACGAAGAGTTTGCAATCCACCTCCAAATAATAAACGGCATTTCCTCTGAAAAGCTGAGAAGAGCAATACTCTTGGAAAGGAACATACGGCTATCCCGCATTCTAGAAATGGCACGCCTTTGCGAGCAAACTGAAGACCAGGTAGCAGTGATCGAAGCAGCGATCCAAAGGCTCCCGTTAGACAACCCCAAGCCTTCAGAAGAGGTAGCAGCTTTATCTACACATCAAAACACTCGCATGAAGCACGGCCAAAGAACACAGATGCTGCAAGAACGGAATAAATCCTGCAAATGGTGCGGTGGCCCGTGGCACAAAGGAGAATCCTGCCCGGCATGGGGATCCACGTGCAGGAAATGCAACCGCCTCAATCACTATGCAGTGGTCTGCATGAACCCGCCAAACCGAAGCGACAGAGAAACAGCGTCACGACAACCACCCGAGCGACGGAAAAAGTTCGCCCCGAGAGAATATTCACACCAACAAGACCGGAAAGGAAAAGCCAGAGCTGTCGACCACTCTCAAATGTCCCCAGACACGAGCGACAGCGACGACAGCGACGACAGTGTATCCCCTGAGAGAAAAGAGAGACGGAAGAGAAGAGGCAAACGGATACACTGAGTACACCTTATATCGGCCGTCGAACCACACCGATCACGACAAAGAAAGAGACCATCGTGTACCGTCATCGCCAACGGCGAACCACTGAAAGTAGTCATCGACACTGGCGCAACAGTGAACGTAATGCCAGCGACTGCATTCAGCAAGCTTTGCCCGAAACCCACGCTCCACAAGAAGAAAGTCAGACTATACGCGTATGGATGCAAGAGACCCCTACCTGTACAAGGGTCTTTCAAGTCTGATTTTGCCCACAATAACACTAGCTGCAGGGAGCGCATCTATGTAGTGGATGCTGGCTGTGAAACACTGCTCAGCTGCAAAACTGCAGAGAAACTAAAGCTAATTCATTTTGCATTTAGCCTCCAACACAACAAACTTGACGATCTACTACAGCGGCACAAGAAACTGTTCCAAGGCATCGGGTGTCTAAAAGGCTGCACAATCAAACTCCACATAGACCCCACGATTGAGCCGAAAGCAGTACGGCACCGGCGGATACCATTCCATCTGCGTGAGGCCATAGAGGAAGAACTAACCAAACTCGAAGAAGCAGGGATAATCGAAAAAACATCAGGTCCTACCCCGTGGGTGTCACCAATGGTGGTGGCCCAAAAACCGAAACAGCCCAATGCCGTGAGAATTTGTATAGATATGAGGCTCCCCAACGCGGGGATCGGAAGAGAACGCCACATCACCCCAACGATAGACGAGCTCATTGTAGATCTCACTGGAGCGACAATCTTCAGCAAACTAGACCTAAGATCGGGCTATCACCAGCTCAAACTAGCCAGAAACTCAAGGTACATCACCACATTTTCCTCTCACCTTGGGCTAATGAGGTACAAGCGACTTAATTTTGGAATATCGTCGGCGGCCGAGGTTTTCCAGCACGAAATCCGCAAGGTCATCACGGGCCTAGATGGCACCACGAATATCAGCGACGACATTCTCGTGTACGCCTCAGATGAGAAAGAGCACCACAAACGCCTAGCAGCAGTCCTGAGCAGGGTAGAAACAGCAGGCCTAACGCTAAATGCAGAGAAATGCGAATTTGCAAAAGAAGGACTATGCTTCTTTGGATATATTTTCAGTGCCAAAGGTGTATCCCCTGATCCATCAAAGGTAAACCACGTTAAGAACACCAAAGCACCTCAATCAGCCACGGAGGTGAGAAGCTTTATGGGAATGGCGACAGACTGTGCACGTTTCATTCCAGACCTTGCTAACATCGCATGCCCACTACGTGAACTGACAAAAAAAGACCAGAAAAGGGAGTGGACATCGATCCACCAACAAGGCTTTCAGCAGATCAAGGACACATTATCAGCATCAACAACCATGGCCTTCTTCACCGTAGACAGGCACACCGAACTACTGGTAGATGCCAGCCCAGTAGGCCTAGGAGCTGTCCTAACCCAAATGGACAACGAGGGTAATGTGTTCCCTATTGCGTTTGCCAGTCGGGCGCTCACCAAATCGGAACAAAACTATGCTCACATTGAGAAGGAAGCCCCTTGCCATCCTGTGGGGATGTCGTCATTTCAAGGTATACCTGCTCGGAAAACAAGCAAAAGTTTATTCCGATCATAAGCCACTGATCCCGATATTCCGAGGCTCTGCTCCCCACCCCCCGGAACGCATTGAGAAATGGATGCTGCAGCTACAGCCCTATAACATAGAGGTCGACTACCGCCCAGGGACAGACAACCCAGCAGACTACTTGTCCCGCCACCCGAGACCTGCCACCAAGGGAAAACACCACCACTCGAAAGAAACGGACGAACACGTATGCCACGTGGTCGCCTGCGCCCGACCACGCGCCCTCACCATAAAGGAAATAGCCGATGAAACGGAAGCAGACACCATCCTGCAACACACCACAACCGCCATTCAATCAGGCAACTGGAAGACATACCTCACATCCATAGCCCAGCGCACCACATCAGCCCAAACCAAACTCCGGGCACTGTTCGGGATACGACACAAACTCTCCATTGCTCCTGAAGGAGTGATCCTCAAAGGTCACCTCATCATGTTACCTGAGTCATTGGAGGAGAGAGCCCTACGGCTAGCCCACAGCAGCCACCAAGGTATCGTCAAGACCACCGCATACCTCAAATCTAGAACGTGGATGCCCAACATGCAACAAAGGGTAATGGAGCTGGTGGAATCATGTGCCGCGTGCCAAGCATCCAGGAGACTGGAGAACCCGGAACCCATCAGCAGCGCTCCGAGAAGCAGCAAGCGGTGGGATGCAGTCAGCATGGATCACTGCACAATCACAGGCGAGGGATACCTACTCGTAGTGATCGACGAGTTCAGCAGATACCCTGAGGTAGAGCACGTCGCATCCACAAACGCAGAGACCACGATCCTCACGCTGGAGAAGATATTCGCGACACACGGAATTCCGAGAAAGGTGAAGAGCGACAACGGCCCATCAGTCACCAGCCAAGAACTGCGCGAATTCTTCAAAGAAGTGAACGTCAAACACCAGCGCATCCCCCCAGATGGCCCCAGGTGAATGGCGACGCAGAAAGATTTGTGGGGTCGCTAAACAAAATCATTCGCATCGCCAAAGGAAAAGGACACACATGGCTAAAAGCTGTCTATCGATTCCTAAGAACACACAGGCAAACCCCTCATTCATCCACTGGAGTCAGCCCTGCCGCCCTCATGCTCGGGGTACCGATACAGGCAGAGCTCCCCATACACCCTCAATGGGTAGCCCCGAACCGGACATCCCAGCCATAGAAGAAATGCGACTGAGGCGGAATGAACAAGAAAGCACTGCCCGGCGGGCCCGCCACAGAGAACTAAGACCAGGTGATACAATAATTGTCAGAAACCGAGAAACACCCAAAAAGATGTCCCTTAACTTCGAGCCGCAACCATGGACAGTTAGCGCGACGAACCACAGCATGGTCACCGCCACACGAGGGAATGAGACCGTGACAAGAAACGTGTCGCATTTCAGGAGAGTACCAGCTGAATTGTGGGAAGAGCAACCAGGATCTCCAAGGAGCGAGGCGACAGCACCACTCACGCCCCAGAACAACACACTGTCAAGAGCCCGCGCCCCAACACCCCCCTCCGAGACACCGCTCCAGCAAGAAGACCCAGCCATGCCGGCAGCCCCGAGAACAGACACACCGGAGAGAAGCAGCACTCGGTACCTTCTAAGAGAAAGACCCAGACCGTCGTCCCGTCTTCAAGGATACGTGGTGGACGGAATATACAGGAAACCCCGCCAAGACAGACTCTAAGACAGCAGAGCTAATAATATCTTGCTAAAATCACGTATGTTAAACAGTTGGTTGAACACCTCCAAGTTGGGGAGGAATGTGGTGTCACGTGACCCGTTAGTCCGGGGCACGTGACGATAAGGAAATAAAGGAATCACCGGAACTGGCGTCAGCGCACCAGTCCGGGTTTATGCACCTCAGCAAGTGGTCGTGTCTTCCTTGCCGCGCTGCACACCGGAGTAGGCCTCTGTCAGGGCCCGCTCCATAACCCTGATGCCGCCCGCATCACCGGCGGCAGCCAACATCACAGTTAGCCTTCATTAAGCACTGTGAGCGTAATTATAGGGGGGATAGGAGTTTTTGTCCCCCCAACTTCTGTTGCATGTCTTTTTGTCCCCCTCCATCTTTTGGAGGGAGGGCAGGGGTGCCGCAATCATCAATTATATAATTGGACAGCGCAAGTCTGGCTGGGGTGCCAGCAAGGCTTGCGCTGTCTCATTACATAATTCTGAGATGCCTGGCAGCCGTGCTGCAACACAATAAGGGGCAGGGATGCCCTGTGTGGCTCAGTCCCTCACCCTGGCTGGCCTTACTCAAAGTCAGCAGCCAGGGTGCTGAACTGGGTGTTGCAGGGACTGGCGCCTGTGCTTCCACGCTAACAGCAGCACTTCCAGGGGTCGCAGTGCAGAGAATCACTTTCTGGCTTTGTGTTCGTGTGACACACAGACAGGAACTAGGAAGCTCATTTTGCTTGCTGGTTTCTGTCTGGAGGTGTGTGAGTGCAAAGAAGTTAGGTCGGTGTAACATGGGAAGTGGCCCGGGTGGCATTTGAAAGCAGAGCAGAGGTACTTTTCTTTTTTTAAATCATTTTTAATTGTGTTTGTGTATGTTTGTTGTGGGGGCTGGGCTGTGGGCTGACCCTAGTAAGGGCGCGTATCACATTTGGACAATGTGAGCAGAGCTCACAGTACACATTAAGGCCCCAGGTATGAAGACACACTAACAATAACAAATGGGGCATTCTCTGAGGCAAGCCACAGCGCTGCAACGCCTCTAAAATTAGTCTTCGCAAGTTTTCAGATGCTACTAAAGCACCACCATCCTAATTTTAAAATGAAGTTGGTGGAAGGTGTACCCTGCCCAAGTAGAGTGGAAAGTGGTGAGCTGAGAAAACCTGTGACCCAAAACTGTCATACTCTGAAAATTCTGTAAAATGAAGCTGAGTGCTATACGCCTTCCAAACATGGTGAACTTTTGTTAAGCAGTTTTTGCTCTAGGTGAGCAGAAGGAACCGTATGGGATTTTGTGTTAAAAGCACACTTTTAGGAGCCCTGTCTAGCTTTTCCCCCTGCCGCCAAAAATAATCTTCACCAAACTAGCAAAAAGTATTTCGAGTTTTGCAGACACTTTTTCAGGGCGGTTTGGTGCAAATAAGTAAATGGGTGTCATGGTTCAGGTTACTGGCCACCAAAAACTGCTTCCCTTACCAAACTATGCAGGGGAGTATCCAGCATTGTAAGAGTGTGGGGGGTGGAGATGAGCAACTAAATGCAGTGTGTGGAATTCCACATGGTCTCATTGGTACCGTCCACCTCTGCCCCAATCTACTTTTTTGATAACATTAGTGGAAGATGACCTTTTAACACACAACAAAAAAAGAAAACTGCAGGATCATTCCAGATGCAGGAAACTCATCTATTAGACCTCTGTCCAAGCCCTCTGAGCAAGAATACATGCAAACTTCCTAATTATTATATGGATTGCGCCAACAGAAGTGACTTCATAGAAAAGGCGCATCATCAGTTTTTGATACTTGGAGGCTCCATGGAAGTGACTTTAGAATACGTTGCCATAAATAGGCTAAATGATAAATAACTTTGTGGTGCAAATACCTAAATTGCACTATTGTTATATTTGGAGCAACTCTATAGTCATTGGGTTTTTCCATTATAATAGCATTAACATAAGCTTTGAAGTGAATCAGAGTCACTTGCAGACCTGCAGATAAGGCACAATGTGATTAAATGATTTGCTCAGGATCATACACTTGGTTAAATAGTGAAACTGGGATGTGGACTATTTAAGCGACCACGCATATCATTCCAGGTTTAGTTGATAAAGATATTTATTAAGGCTTTGCTTTACATTTCATGTGCTTAAATATTTATTTGTAGCAATGCCTTGGAAGCAAACCACATTACATAATAAACTAGCCTTTCATAGTAAACTAATCATACACTATATACATTGTCATAGAAATATGTTGAGCAATGGGAGTATGGCTTTAGTTTTATTCTCCCCATTCTGCATGCAAATTCACAATAGCATCATGTAGATTGATGTGATCCTAACCAATCCCCCTTTGGGATTAAAGCCATAGTAATTATTTCATAAAGCATGCAACATTATCCACCCATCTCACTTCTGATAACTCCCTCCCATTCCCAATTCTAAAGGGACAAATGTCCCTGCTAATAGTACCCCCTCCCTCCCATCAGTGCCTAATGGCTCTCATTGTAATGCTCTATTGATACAGAGCAACGCGAGGAACCTCTGCTGCCTGGAGCTCCTTGCGACATTGTCCTGGCAGCGGGACACCTCTACCATTCAGAATGGGTAAGGTGTCCTTCTGCCAGGACAATGAGTGTGCTGAGCCGAAATTGCTCAGTACACATTGTCCTGCCAGCGGTACACTTTTGCAGTTGGGCACTCTCTTTGAGGTGCCGAACGGGAGAGGTGTCCCAATGACAAATGTCCTGGTCTGGCTCTTAAAAGATCCACGGGGGGCAGCTTGACCCCCCTGCCTCACCCGCTCAGTACTCCACTGCTTGGAGCCATTTGAACACAGAAAAACATACCTCAATTTTAATCAGACAGAATCTTGAAGAAAAAATCCATCAGCACATGCACATATAAGGTGCTGTGCAGAACCCAAGTTTGGAGATATATGGGATTTAAATATTCAAACAAGTATACTTGGTCACCCACTGCACTACATTAACCGATGTCTTCTGCCTTTGAATGTATGGAAAAATCAAGGGAATTGCTAACATTCCAGTGAATCTGGTCCTTTCGGCCATGGCTTTATAGTTCAGCTAGGTCAAGTCAACTTAGCCCAAAATTGCAGGGATCAGGGGTGATAAAGTCAGGTCTGCTCAATGGACGTTTTGCGCTGCTGTTTCCATATGTTATTGTAAATGTACATATAAATGTTGTGTGCACACAGTGTATGTCAATGGAGGTGCTGGGTGCATTTGTGTGTGAGTGTATGCAAGCATATGTGTGTTGAATTTTATGTCGGAATGAATGATAAATAATGCATTGTTTGTATGTTCTATTGGAATTAAGTTTGTGAATGTTATGTTGTGTCACTGGGTGCATGGCAGGCTGGCTGAAGATGTGTGGGGGCACAATTGAATTTTAAAGATATGCCACCAGGCTTATGAAAGTTATAACAGAGCGTCAGCAATGGACTCTTGTAGTGTAGTAGTTTAGTGTTTATCCCTCAGGGATTTAGGTTGTTTGACCGAGGTATAAAATCACAGAGGATTTGACCGTAGTCATTTTCGCTGCAAATATGTTTTTACCTCATTACAAAAAACCAAACCCATGTCCCCTCAAACCATCAGTACACCCATAAACCCCTCATTTACCTTTTCTCCATCCACCGCCTCTTCTGTACCCTGCAGTGTCAGATCCATCCAGCTAACCTGGGTCGGATCTGATGCTGCAAGGGCCCTTTATCTTTTTTTGTTGTTGGGTCCCCTGCCACCAATGCTGTGGAAGCAG
Source organism: Ambystoma mexicanum (assembly GCF_040938575.1). Taxonomy (NCBI): domain Eukaryota; kingdom Metazoa; phylum Chordata; class Amphibia; order Caudata; family Ambystomatidae; genus Ambystoma; species Ambystoma mexicanum. The sequence continues at coordinate 862,100,700 of NC_090931.1, read as the reverse complement.
GGGGACACGCCTGCAACCGCCGAAGCCAAAAATACCAAACATGGAGAGCGGTGCACCCCCCGCAACCTCAGCTCTTCATGTTCGGTATCTTTGGCTTCGAACTAATGGTGGTGACCGAATTCAATCAAATCTACCATTCAACCACATTTTTGTAAACAATTTGGCTGAAATGATCCCTAAGAGCCACCATCAGTCAATTAATCTTTCTCAGTTGAAGAAAGCTTGCAGGATAAATAAGCATTTGCCAAGTTGGCGGATTTTCCTACAACATTGCTGGCTAAGGGTAAAAGGTGCCACATTTTAAACTTAAGAATCTTCAACAAAACCTGTACTGGATAGCAGAATGTAAATATGAGACAATTTACTGTCATATGTTACAATTTATATTATACTATCACTGTACACTTAAAGTGGGTGCACAACATTTATTTTTTAAATCTTTGAAAATGCCCACAGGGTACAGAGCCCCCCTTTGAAAAAAGTGGGTGGACACCATCCACCTATGTGATCTCTTGACTTGTATCCAGCTCTTGTGGCAGGGCAGACATAATGTTGCTGTTTTTTTGGTTTTGCCTGTGTAGTCTGGGCAGCCTCTGCCCTGTCCTTGGTACTGGTAACAGGTAGCCAGAAGAGGAATGTGTTCCATTTTGCCTTAAGTACTGAAACATCAATGCTGTTTAGGTCTCCTGCCACCAGGGGAGTGCTGGCAACCTTTAGCCTGCGGTGGCAAGTACAATTTTCTGGGCCATGGTGCAGTGGCCCACACCCACCATGAAGCGTCCCTGATGTCAGGAACAACTAAATTTAATCTCACCCTGGCGGGTAATGTGGAATGAAATTGAAACTTTTGTGGCATAAAAAAAGCACATTTTGCAGCAAAAAATTGTATTTATTGCAACATTTCTCTGACACATTTTCATTGACTCCGTGAGAATACTGACAGCAGCATTATAAGCAGACTTTCTGCTGAAAGTCTGCCTATTTTTATATCCACCTAAATGGTTGAGTTAAAAAAGCCAAACTGGACCCAATTGTTTGAAAAATGTTTTCCATGTACAGATGGGAAGTGCAGGCACTTTCTTTCAATTCAGTGAAAAATGTACTTACACTGGGTGATGGTAAGGTGATTGCTCCCTGATTCCCTCCCTCATTGCCTTACATTTTGCATAACATTTTCAGACTGGACACTTTTCTGTATATAAAATGTGGAGTATTGGGATGAGCCACTAATGTACATGATCTATTAGCACCTTCACTTTGAAGATGGAAATTGCTGGCTTTTTTTTAGAACACCTTTTTATGTTACTGCCTGCAGAGGTGGTATTTCTGAAATACCTGCAGAGGTATTCCAAAAATACCATCTCCACAAGTGGTGTCCTCTGAATTGCACATATTTTTACAAATACCACTGGTGGAAATGGTAACTTTCTCCAGCGGTATTGAACACAATCCACCCAACTCTGAATTACCCCCTTAGTTTGTAGCCTACTAATATTTAATGCTTGAATCTTACATCTTTCTTTGCACATCTTGCACACAGGGCTGGACTGGTAACCAAATGTGGCCCTGGAATTTTTATTCAAAGTGGCCCCATATTTCGCCAAAGAAGCGAGCACATCGCGTGAACCCAACCCTTCTATGAGTGTATTGCGAGTATCCCTCAAGAAGATGTTGAATAAAATGAGTCCAAATTAGTGCATTTAAACCATGTTTAAAACATATATTGATTAAACAAATGCATGCAGTAAGATTAAAGAGCATGAAATATGTGCCCCTAAAGTTGATTCATGTCGCACTAGTGATAGCCATTAACCCCTCCCATTCCAAATTCTGCCTACGCAGGGCCTTCAATCAATCTTGCCTAAGGTGCCCTTTGCCTTAAATCTGCCTCTGCCCCTGTGGATTGATTGAGGTAAGCTTTGGAGGCTGTGGATAGGGTGGATAAGGATGATGTGAATATTGTGGGTTCTGGTTGCCGTGAATGCATTTAGCTCTGGAGCTGTGAAGACTGTGAGCTCTGGAGGCTGTAAATGAGGCAAGCTAAGGATGCTGGGAATAAGATGAGCGAAGGGCAAGGTGAGGCAGTGTATGAGGCAATCTCTGGGACTGAAAACATAGAACCCGGGATGACATGAATAAGGTACGCACTGTAAATAAGGTGAGCTCTGTACCTGGGAATACGTGAAGCTATCATGCTATGAGTAAAGTGTGCTCTTGGGCTCAGGGTGAGGGGCGTTCTGGGACCGTGATTACAGTGAGCATTGAAGTGAATAAAGTAATCACCTTGGCTGTGAATTTAGAAACGGCTGACCTTCGAAAAGGATCAGCTGTGGGGTCTGTGAATAAAGTGGGCCTTAGCACTGTGAATAGGGTGAGCTCTGTGGATGGGACTAAGGTGAGCAGTAAATAAGGTGAGCTCTTGAGGCTGTGACTGTGGGAGCTCTGGATTATGTGCATAAGGTGAGCTCGGAACACTGTGAACCAGTGGATCTCTAAATATGTGAGTACAGTGAGCTCTGGAGGCTGTGAAAGGTCGAGCTCCGGGTCTGTAAAAACAGTGAGGACTGGAGTCTGTGAATAAAGTTAACTTTGCTGGCTGTGATTATGGTGAGCTACTGGTACCACGAATTAGGTGAGCTCTGGGGGCAGTGAATAAAGTGCGCTCTCACTCTGAGCGATGTTCATAAAGTTAGCTTTGCAGCTGGGAATAAGGTGAACTTTGAATGCTGTGGAGGGGGGGGGGGAGATCTGGAGGCCATGAGTGTTTAGCGCGGAAGTTATGACTATGGTGCGTCCTTGGGCTGTGAACGAGGTAATCCCTGAATAAAGTATGTTCGGAGACTGTGAATAGGGCTGTCAAATGGGTGAGCTTTGACACTGTGAATGAGACAAGTGAAAAGCTTTGAAATGGTCGTCATTATCATATCTTGTTGTTCAATCATCACAACACAGTAATGACAGTAGAATAAAGCATCGGTCTTTCTTACCTTTCACATCACATGCCATATAGCTGAAGGCCTCACCACCGCTGTCCTGGCAGTGGCACCACACCACACACCAAACACTTGACTTTGCCCGCACTGCCCGGCTGCTGCCTGCTCTGCACTTGACCTGCGCTGCTGCACAATGTGTGTGCAGGGTACGTGCGGTTTCGGTTCCCCAGTGCCCAGGCCCTCATGCGCAGGTGCGCAGCCCAGCTGCCCATGCCTAGTCCTGCTGGGAAGAAAAAAGAAAGGCGCAGCAGCATCTCCAGCATCAGCGTGCCGTCGGTGGTGGCAGCTGATAGGCAGTCAATTCAATGAAACCACCCAGGCGGATTCACACGACGAGCACGCTTTGCATCCTTCCGCGCCAAAGAGGCCCTATGCCTAGAGGGCTAACGGGGGATGTCCCGGTGTCACAGTGGGCAGTCCAGCCCTGCTTCCACCTGTGCCCAATAGTGAGGACCACAAACAAGCCAACAGCCATTTGTATAAACCCATATAGTAATATCCATCAGTGCTATTCGGGGTGCCATTACATTTTTTTGTACTGAGCTCACCAGGGATCAAGGAATTCAGCAGAGAAAAGGAGAAGCATTCTTACAGAATAAAACTGGGGACACACTCTAAGACATGGAAGCTTACTTCCTTGCCAAGTAGGAGTCATAATAAGCTGCTGATAAATGTAACAGACCAATGGTGTATAGCGCTCCGTGGGGCCAGCATTACTAACCAGGGTCATGGATTCTAGGCACTTCTCGTTCTCACCAGGATCGGACTGGGCCATAAAATTGTATCGGGCACCAATGAAAAAATGTCTCTCAGTTGCAAATGGCTATTCATTCCTTTTGTGACACTGTTTGAAAAGTAACCAAGGGGAAGTATTTTGATAAAGTGTGATGAAAATTGTGCATTTTAAAGAATAGTTTAAAACTACTAGGCGCAGGGTGAAACTGCCCCAAATTGGCCAGAAAAGTGGCCCACTTTGACCCAAAAAACAGACCCGCACCAGCATTTTGTGTTTTTGGTGCGGCCATAGGCCCATTGCCCAATAGGCCAGTCGAGCCTGGTTCTCACTTACCCACTGTGGAGGGCCATGTGTGGGGACCGCTCAGGTACATCTGCAACACTGAGGAAATCAGGACAAGTGTTTCACCCCATCTAAACAAAAGCGCAGCAGGCCTGAGAGCATTCTGTTCCTTCAGGACAGGCTAGATTCTAAAGGATTTCACTGTTTTCAATGCTTTTATTTACATGTTGAAGCTCTGGCACTGGGAGCAACCGAGCAGCCAGTCTGGGGGCAATTGCCCCCCTTTCCAGTCCCCCCCTGCCTGCCACACTTCCTCCCCATCAGAAGGAGGGCAAATGCAAATGTGAGACCCCCTATTCACCACTTGTCTCCCTCATGGTCAAAGAGCATGAAACACATTGGTGAAATTATGGTTCTATGTGATATCATTGAATATTAAAGGCTGCACACAAAAAAGAGCATTTGTATTTGGCCAATTTGGTGTGGACTTTAATATTTGCCAAATGGCATGTTTTAACCTGCGCCTCACCACTGAAATCAGGGTTATCATCACCAAACCCACACATGAATCCTGCACTCTCTCACCCATAACATCCGTAAGACCCCCCACTAACACAAACACATGTGCAAACACCACTTCTTCCCAGCCCCATCCTCACACACACCAAACACCACCCCACAACATACACACAGACACGCAAACACATACTTACCTCACCTCCATCTTCTGTCTTCCTGTGCTGGTCTCAGCTGCTCCGGTCAGCCCCTGCACGTGCTCTTGTGCAACAGGGGCATGACAGTTAGATTAAGAAAGATTGCTCTGTGCAGTCACACAGCAGTCTTTCTCAATCCGTCTTTTTGAATGTTGTTGTTTTTAAAACATTTCCACTTTATACCGAAATAACAGCATGCAGCTAAAAGAAATGTATACAACTCCTCATTAGATCTGCCACCAATCGGTGGATTCACCCTCAACCTGTTCAGTCTCTGAGGATGATGGAGAAATCGTTCTTAAAAGTAGCAAAAACAAGTGTCCACAACGTATGGACACTCCCGTCCCATGCACACCTATTTTACGGAATCATACTTCAGTCAAATACTCAATTATGCTTATGTGGCTTTTCAATGAAACATAATTCAACATACACTCTTGTATATTGCTCTTGTGTGAAGTCTGTGATTTCTTTACTAGTGCCAACATGAGCAAATTGTTAATTCAATAATACATCATGTTATTAGTGCGACATCATATTCAATATAATTCAAATAAAACAATTCAAACAAAACAATTTATAAAGTGAGCTTGACGCGTTTCGAGACATCCATCTCTTCTCCAGGAGCTAAAGATCAATTCAACTTCAATTTTCAACAAAATAATTGTACAAACAAATTCAAAAGAGCATGTCAGAAAATATGGCCTCATGACTATCATAGTGTTTCTATGGTGTAATCACGTATATTTCTTGATACTTCACCTAATTTATTTTCGTGGCGTTGTAAAATAGTGCACCTCGTAAAGTTGAGGAGGAATTTTGGGGCAGTTAACCTGTGAATGATACATTCATAAAATACTGTGACTCTGTGTATCGATTTTCACTATGATAGATGTACTCAAAGCTACCCTTACATGGGAGTGTCTACAGGCTCAGCCAGTTACCCTGTATTGAATTGACCCTTTGCGGTTGTTCAGAGCTGAGGGGACCATCATTGAGACGTTGTGATGCAGTGATTCTCACATTCTTGGGGTGCAGCATCAAAGACTCTGTGAGGCAGCCCTACCGTGGCATAAAGTAGCAAACATGCAACAAGTTTATCATAACCTTATGTGGCCGCAGTTATGTTACCTAGCTTGGTTTTGTACTGCACTACACTGCCATTTGCATGTTCTTTCGGTATCACGTACCACACACAGCCCCCAGTACAGGAACTATGAGCTGTGCAGTGACTACACTTGCATGCAATGGTGCAGTGCTATTACATCTACCGTTGTGCACTATAATGCAATCAGTGTCCTTAGTATACATTGCAGAATCGCAACTCATTTGGTTCACTACACCTTTCAGCGTAGGTAGCAGTTTAGACACCACTTAGAACAAGTATTGACGAAGCAAACAGTGTTGGCTCATCTTTAAGCATTTTATAGGCAATGTCATCATAACTCTAGGCACTCATTCTAATTACCAGCTATTTCCATCATAAGCCCAGAGATTACCATACTTTGTCAGGTATTGCCATGACAAGCCATGTACCACATCTTGCACCCTATACCAGGTAATGACATCAAAAGCCATGGCACTCACCATTCCAAGGTTTTCTTATCAGAATTTAAGGTATCCATGCCATTACCAGGTACTGCCTTCAATAAACCAGGTTCTTGCACCATTATCATTCAATACCCAGGTACCCACACCATTGTCAAGGCTATGCACAATTAGTATAACAGTGCCAATCTCCATGATTCCAATTAGGAGGCGGTGCAAGGTTCCCTGATGTCTAGCTAGCATATTAGTGAAGGGTTCCATTAAACCCAACATGGACATCAATGGCAGATTCCATTATGCCCACTTTGCTCAGAAAGGTCAGATACCAAAATGCCAAGTTATCAAAAGCCATGGTAGATTTAAATGTACCTACCAGGTTAGCACACTGAGGGCTAATTCCATTATTTGCATTTATCACAATGAAGCAAGATACCATTATGACCACCAGCGCAGTAAGCCCAGACCTCAGTATGTCCGTTATCCCTCAAAGACATGTTCTGTATGTGTGTGTGTGGTGCAGTGGGATGGATATGTGTTGTGCTGGGGCAGAGTGAGCTACAGGGAGATATGTGTGGCGTGCACTGCTGGAACATTGTGTGTGTGCACAGTGCAGTTCTGAGGGTGGTGTGTGCACATGGCCTTGGTGGGTGAGTGGTGTTTGTGCAGTACTCAAACAATGTGTGTGTGTGTGCAGTGCTGGGCTGGTGGTTTGTGCGTGCCTGTTAGTGCTAAGGTCATGTTGAAGCAGTGCTGTGTGTGTAATCAAATCAATGCTGGGACAGTATGTGTGTATAATGCTGGGGCAATGTGTGCACAGTGCTGGGGTTAGTGTGTCTTTGTACAATAAAGTGGTGAGGACAATGTGTGTGTGGTGGTGAGATTGATTTGTGTGTACAGTACGATACTGTGGACAGGGTGTGAGCAAGTGTGCAGTGAAAGAGGAGACAGTGTTGTAGTGTGTGCAGAGCAGTTTTGAGGCTGTAAGACTGCATGCAGTTTGGGAATGGTGTGAGTGCAGGGCGGGAGGAAGTGTGCTGAAGAGCAGGGTTGGGGCTGTGTAGATTCATGCATTGTGTGGATGACGTGAGTGTAGAGCAGTGTTGGGGCGGTGGGCATGTGTGCAGTGCAGTGGAGGGTGTGAGTGTAGATCAGTGTGGGTGGGCAGTGCAATGGGGTGGTGTGTATGAACTGTGCCTGGCAGTGGAGTGTGCAGTGCAGTGGCAAGGTGTGTATGCACAGTGCTAGGTGGTGCAGGTGTGCCATGGAGTAGGGTGTATGCGCAGTACTGAGCGATGTGGGTGCAATGCAGTAGGTTGGTGTTTACACAATGCCAGGGAGGTTTTTGTGTTTACGTGGCTAGGGGCTTGTATTAGCTGGTGTTGGTGTTTGCAAATGTGCAGTGCTTTGATTTCCCTGGTCAGTTCTGGCATGTTTATTGCCAAAGTACACGTAGGAAAATGTTGTACCTGCTTCTTGCTTTTTAATTGGATGAGGTCCATAATGGTGAACACATCTCATTTACCTAATACATCAAAAAGAAAAGCCTTTCTCACACTTTTCAAAGAAGTTTCACTTTGCAAACGTTTAGCTAAAATTAATAATAAAAGTATGCATATTCAAAAAATGACATTGTTTTGATCACTTCCTGACATAATCATGCAGCTTCTTTGAGTAGACTCTGATGGGATGGGATGCAGCTGGTGCATCAACGCACAAAGCTATTTTACCAGCTACATCATGTCAATGTGGTAAATGTCCAGCAAAATCCTAGAAGCACACATTTACTGATCGTATTTACATGTGTTTATGAGCAAAGAGGCAAAGCTGGGTTCTGATGAATTGGGGTCAGTCCGGCAGGTGGCTCTGGGGAAGGGCCAGCTGAAGATGTTTCACGGCTGGTGGGGATTTTCAGGATGATGTTTGGTAGCCCCCTTTCTCTTACAAGTGCTAAAATCAGTCAGAGGCACAAGTGTGGTGTTTAAATTATAATAAAGTTCAAACCATGAAGTGAGGTGGTTAATAGCTGCATATTATCACGGGAAATGCAGCCAGCAGGGTGCTAAAACACTAAATGTCCCCTGAAAAGCTATGAATTGCTCCTTGGAAGCAGGATGCCAATGATGGGACATTCTGAATAAAAAGGCAAGGAGGTGCTAAGAACGTTCCTAGAGACTGCCAGAAGGAGGTGATGGTCTGCAATGTGCATACTGCGCACATTTAATGTCACAAATTAAAGGGATTTGTTTCTGTTTAATAAGACTTCCAGCCCAGGGCACATGCTCCAGGCACCCAAAGCTCCATGGCACATTTCAACTGGAAAAATGTAACGGCTCTGACGCTATCCCTGCTCTGGGGTGAGCGGCGAGGTCAGCAGGCAGCAGCTCTCCTCCAGAGGCAAGCAAGTAGGTCCAGTAGAAAATGGGACCAAGAAGTAGCGTTTCCAGGGCTGGGGACTGAAAAGCTCTTTCAGGTCCTGTTTGGGAAATTGCAGCTCAGCCAAGACTCCTCTTGTTCAGGTGGTGAAAGATGTTTTACTCAAGCATCTGTCTTTGATCTGTTCTTTCATTCTGTACCTGGGTTGTGATTTGCAGAGGAAGTTTTGCCCTCCCAACCACAAAGGTTGGGAAAAGTCACCCCTCTTGTTAAAAATATGTCATTTGGTAACAATCATCAAATCTTCTCTCTGTGACAAACTGTGACATATCAATTTTACAACAGATTTCTGGTCAGCCCTCAGTAGGAACTGCTAATAAAGCACCCTCTTTCTTAAAGTGTGACTTCTTAGTATCCTGCTGGTACAAAGGCACATGTCTCCTCTCCAACCCATCACATACAAAAAAAAACAGTATGTGTTTAACAGGAGAGCAATTGTCACCTTGCTAAATCTAAATAACGAAATGTAACAGTAAATGGGGCAGGCCAATCTGAAATCATTTTGCACGCCAAAGATGCCCCACCTGTGCTTTTGCCAAAGATCAGTGGATGTGATTGGGGTGAGTAGAGGTTAAATGGCTTTCATTTGCTTTTAATACATTACAAAATTATGGCCACTCTGTTTGAATATGAATATCTTTTAAAGTCTGAATCATACAAAGAAAATATTACTTAGTGGCTTAACATTAACATTAACATCTTTTCACTATCTTTGAAAAGATGCTCTGTACAATGCCCTTGTCAGGAAGGTGAGAGAGGTGTGACAGTATCCAGCTAGGTGCCCACTCACCCCCTACTCCACAGGACAGTGACCTTAATGGGCAATTGAATGGAAGGAAAGCACAGTCTGTTTACTCTTCATGCACTTGTGAAAAGAAAGGCAGGTTTCTAAACAGAAGGCCAATTGGAAAAATAAAAAAGCCTTTCTTTTCACTTGCTCCATATTCTGGAGGTGTAAATCATATTGTATTCCCCCTGCTGAAAATTGTGGGGGGAATGTATCCCTCCTGTCCCTCCCATTTCCTACACCCATGATCAGTCATTTTCATTCCGCGCGGAGGTGAAGAATGCTGATCTACCAGGTTTTTTCCTTGTGTATGGTTTAGGTTCTAAGTGGATGTCATTGCTGGATCTGAGTGTTCTAGTTGGCTTGTAGATGGTCATTTTCTTTTGTATGAAGTCTGCTCCTTGGCTGTGGATTGCTCTGTTTGTTATTCACGTTGTTTTGAAGGTCATTTGTTTTTTGACCGGGAGCCAATGTAGCATACTTAGCGCTGGTGTGATTTTGTCCCTTCTTGAGAGTTTGAGGAGAAGTCTGGCAGCTGCATTCTGTATTTGTTGCAGTTTCCTCACTAAGTAGTCCGGCATTCCGAGGTATATCTATCCCTAACATGATGAGGGACATGATGGCGAGTGTTTTGTGCGTGAAGGTCGAGGAATGGTACAATCTTCTTGATCAAGTGTAGTGGAAAGAAGCATTTCTTAATTATCGCATTTCCTTGCGGTTCTAGAGTTAATTCGTTGTCCATTAGGTTTTTGACAACTTTGGATGGTGCATGTGGCGTTCCCAGTTCTGTGGGCCATGGGATGTACTTGTTGTTTCCTTGGTTGTCGGCTGTAGTCATGATTTCTGTATTGTTCGGGTTCATTTTGAGGTTATTAGTGTTGATCCATTGGTAGAATTCTTTGAGACAGTCTATTAGCGTTGTGTTCTCCTCTTGTTTATCGCTGATTTTGTAGATAATTTGTGTATCATCTGCGTAGTTGTGGCATGTTAAGCCATGTCTTTTGTTGAGGTTGATTAGTGGCATCATGTACATGTTGAAGAGTAGCAGGGAGAACAATGAGCTGTGTGGTACGCCACATGTGGTGTCCTGCCGGTGTGGATTTTAATGGTTTTAGCCATACTGTTTCTGTTCTTTCAGACAAGAAAGATTTAATCCAGAGCAGCACCGTGTCAGCAATCCCTATTTCTTCTAGTCGCTTGATGAGGATGTTATGGTTGACTGTGTTGAATGCTGCAGAGATGTCGAGTAGTATCAGTGCCGAGTTTGTGTTGGAGTCTCCATTGCCTTTAAGCCATTCAATATCAAGACTAGTGCCGTCTCGGTTCCTCTCATGGGTCTGAAGCCTACTTGTGCCTGGTCCAATAGTTGATGCTAGTTTTAACATCCATTCAAATTTTCACCATTTTATCTAGACTCTACCAGAGAATGGCTCGCAATGAGAAGGTGTTTGGGCCACCAGTCAGTTTTTTTAACGTGTAGAATAGCTCTAATTGAAACAGATCGCCAGACAAATGGAATTAAATAATCGGAATGCCGCTTTTAATTTTTGCATTTCTAATGGATGTAACTCTACCATATTTTAGCTTTATTCATATTGTTCCATACCTACTCCTACCTACTTTTTTTAAATTTCCTTCTAACACATACATTCACTGACATCTAGGTGTAGCAATGCAGGATTGGGTTACACTAGAAGTAAACTGCATACTGCTTCTGTGTGATGCACACACATTAAGTTTAAGTGAACTATATCACAAGTGTGTTGGAATGACTGGTAGTAGTTTGATCAATGTTGGGATATTTTTCATGAGCTGGACGCAGGGGTGAACAACGTTTTTAGCTGGAGGGTCAAATGAACCACACTAGTCCTATACAGTGGGCCGGACTACCCATGGGAATGAGCAGGTGGTAGGGACATTGGTGTGTGAATTTGAGTTACAAAGCAAAACAAATGTGTTTTAAGGTGTACATTTTGTGTAGTACTTTTAAACTGTAACCATTATACATAGACATTTAACATCATTACCCTTTTGATTTATTTGTATTATGGAACTGAAATCCTGTTTTTAAATAAAGGTAAAACTGCATTTATCATGCTGCAAAGATAAAAGCTGGAGCGCAGAGGCTTTACACGCCTGCCATGACAGACTTAGTGACTGATTGACTGAAGTCCAGGCAACACTTCACTGTTAAACTCATGTCACTTGGAGGAATTTTCAAAAATGTTTTAAACATGTGACAGCCCCATTGAACTCTTTCATCCTATTCTTCAGACATTAACATCTACCCCAAGGTAGACTAAACGTCAAGGCAATTTGGAGATTTCCAGACAGGTCTGTGATGATCGGGGCACACATGCTCAGAAAATAAGCGGGGAGGCCAAGGCTTAAAATTAAGATTGGATAAGCAGGAGCTAAAATAGCTCCTGGGTGTCCAGCATTAACCAGTGACCAGTAGCTACCACAAAGGAACGAGTAGCTAGAGCAAAGCTTTCCACAAATGTAACTTCTGCATAAGAATCAAACATCTAATTGTGTCCATTATTGATGCAAACATCTCATTTTGTCCATTATTTATGACCCCTTATGCATTAAATGGTGTATAGATTTGTCCTAATGTTTATTTTTAGATTATCTCAAAGGCACATAATTGATTCACATAGGTGTGCTTGTTCGACATCCGTTGGCCTGGAGAGCCAAAAGTAGTTCCTGGTAGCAGTTGCTGTCAAACTAGCCACGATCTTCTAGTGTACAGGCAGGAGCTAAATAGCTCCCCTCAATTTCGAACCTTGCGAGACTAATTAGCATTTAGAATTTACACCATCACCGGAAGGAGCAACATCAGAGGATCTGAAGTCACGTCACAGCAAGTCAATGTTAGCCCTATATCTGGCCCTTCAGATAAAACCACTTAATTGTCAATAGTGCAGTTCTCTTCTGCCACAAGGAAATGCTTAAACCCAACAAAATAGTAATGTTGAAAAAATACTTTCCACTTTCCTCACGCAACGTCACTCTTCAATTATTTACACTTACTTTAAAATGGAGAATGGGACGGAACTTTGAAATGGTATTCTGGCTATTAGCTCAGACCATTTCCATCCCTGTTATGTATTCATAATATTATTTTCCTGCATAAACGTAGGACTACAAGTACCATAATGCAAAGAGATGTGAGTTTAAAAGCAAAGACTAGCTGAGCAGCTTGCACCTCAAAAGGAAAAACTTGAGATGTCTGTAAACCTTTCTACTAATTTAAAGATTTAAAGACAAGCCCCCATAAGAGCCTGTGTTGTGCCCCTCCCATTTTAATCAGTCATTGATACCATTGTGCAACTTGCCGTTCTGAAAAATGGGAACATTTAGGTCAACAAATAAAATATATCATGAATGTGTCAAACACCTAGACATTGTGGAAATGCACTAGGCATCTTTGTAACGTATAACATTTTTAATTTGAGCTATTAGGTGGCACTTTAGGGCCATCTATAAGCCAAAACTATTGCATTAGAGTACAGATAGGGGAAATGGCATATGAAGAGGGACACAAAGCTTGTAGGTGTTGTTTGGTTATTTGCCCACCCATTGACTGCCCATATTCATGCTAGTCCCTATGGACATTCCCACCCATTTCCTGTCCCTCCCCGCCCAAAACACCTACTCATGGAAACCGTTTGAGCTCACTTTAAACAAGCCTTACCATCAAACGTTGACAGTGTGTTCTCAGATCAGTCTTCTGAGAGTGAATGACTTAATTGGCGTTGCAAACGGACTACCGCTGTAATAGAAACGTCTTAACCAGATCTGCCTGCAGCAACTCGATTTATAAGTACTACGTTTTGACTTTGGCATAGGTATTAGACATTTGCCAGGCACTGCTCTTAGAGGCCCAGTACTCGCACCATTTTGCACCTGCTACCATCAATAACGTGTAAATACCACTAGAGCACTGCCTGACAAGCGCCTTTCCCATGCCTGTACAAAAGCTCAAGCTGTTGGCATTGCCAATGCTTGTTTTATTCACGTTTAATTTTCTTGAATGCAGATTCATATCGACCATCCAATTGGGGACACTGTTGGGCATTGGCGTTCAGATGTTACATTCCCATCACTAATAACCCCAGCATTAACACTCTTTAGTATGATCTAAGGCGTGGTCGAGATGGAGGACCCTTCCCAATCCTTTTCCAGCTCCTGGTCATGGCTGTGTGCCAGACAGGCCAGGACTAAACACAACAAGGCATGAAGTAATGAAGAGGTCTTATGCAGAAACAGGATGATTTCATATGCTTATTCTGTTTGCTATTTTTCTAAAGCGTAAGCTTACTTGAAACAGCATCTGAGTGCCATAGATAAGGTAGCAACCCAAATAAGAAAAAATGGCAAATCAACATTATACAATTAAAAACATACAGAAAATACTCCCCAGTACAACTTATGCACACAGTTCAGGAAAACCCCGAGACCAATACTGTGCAAAGTGCTGGTTTTACCCACGGAAAATTCAGAGTGGTACATTACATCGCACCAAAAATATCATTTTAACCCCTTACCCCACTACCATATATATATATTTTCAGTGTTTTTCTGTATTAGGGTCTTCAATGAAAGGTACCACTCTGAATTATTTTCGGCAAATTGACTGGGTACCCATGAATTCTATTCTGAACTGCTTCAGAGCAGGCTCTATTTTCTCTTTTTGAAAGCCTTCCTGAACAAGCCCTGAGATCCAAACCTTAAACTTAGCACTTGTGAATTCAGTGCAATTACTGAGCAGATGCCATGTCTATTGGTGGGTTCTGGAATGCAGCGCTCTGAATTGTTATGAAAAATACCTAACTTGTCTACAGCTTCACCACTTGTTGGTCATCCTTCTAGTCAAATACTTCCTGCCTCAGACCTTTACACTGTTCACTGTTCGTTATGATATAAATCATTAATTTAAAAAAACGAATATATCAAATGAGTTCCCTGCTTCCCCCCTGCAAACTCACCATCACAGTTGCCACAAAATTGTACCCCTCTTGGCACTTATAAGGTGTTTGGAAAACTCTTAACCAGGTTCCAGGAGTCAGAGCAGCGGGCAATCTCCGATACATATGAAACCCTTGCCACCGTGAGTCAATCAGTGCCACAGCTAGCATTGAAGTGCACTGAGGGCAGCACACTGCATTATGCCTCTGGACCAAAGGGTGGTTTTGCTCCTTGTTGATTAGTTTGAACATGGGTGGAATTCACGAACAATGCCCTTCAGTATGTTGCATTGAGATCATGCACGTCTTCTGAGTAATGCCCTGCTTTGCTGAATGTGCCATGCCCACAGCTCTGAGCTGGCACCAGCAGGATTCAGTTGAGCCAGAGTCTGGGCTGCTTGTACTTAGTCACCGGCGTCTGGTTTTCGTGTATTTCTTAGCAAGGCTTTTCCCTTATTCTGATAAATGATGTGTCAACGAGGACCAAGGGATTGCAGGAGCTGGCCAGACTGGCACTGCCCATTCTGGTGTGGTCACTTCATCTCAAAATGGATTTATACAAAGCATGCATGGGCCGTTAAGCCAATTATGATGGCAGATACCCTGTTCAGACATCTTTGGACCCTTAAGGCAATGAGGATGACAGCCCCTAGCATCTACAGGCCCTTAGGCCGAGGAGGACGACTGTCTCCCTGTTCAAAGCATCTTTGGGCCCTTAAGCCAATGAGGACGGCTGCCTCCCTTTTCACCCAGACATAAATCAAAATGACAGGACCAATAGCAACGTATAATGCATTTGACGTGCAATCTATTATTTGTAAATCAATCGTATACACAAATATGTATGTCAGTTAATCTTCCCCCTCCGACCCCCCATCATTGTCAGCCTAGTTTCCCTCCCACATTGTAGACCCATTCTTAGTCTCCTGTTATGCCTTTGCTCTCACACTATCCCTACATATGTTACAGATGTATCCTCACCACCCCTGCTGAAATCTGTCCCAGGATTTAAGCAAACTCCCCCTATGCTCATTGTGAATATTAGATCTCTTAACAGGTGACCCTTACCCTAGGTGCACAATGTCTGCACAGGGCTATCCTCCTGGCAGAGGCGTAGACAGGGTAGGGGCTGAGCGGGCAAGGACCACCCAAAATCTGTACAGGCCCACTCAGCAGCACTGTGTGGGCATTTAGAGATGTTAATGTCACTGGTGGGCCCAACTACATTAGCTTCAGTCCCTTCTTATTAGAGAATCCTGGCTACGCCTCTGACTCCTGGTGGCCATACCTCTCCCAGGTCGCCACAGCGTTCATCTGACTCCAGTCTTCTCCCCTTCATGGTAATCAGTGACCTTGATGCCATTGCATAGGATAATCCCAAGATCCTTCCCCTCTGTGATCGGCTCCTGTACATAATATTTTAAGACTAGAAGGACTGGTAGGGCAGGCTGTACTGGCTGGTAATGGCCCATCAGACCAGTTACCAGACCTGAGCAAACCAAGGTAAATCCAAGTCATCACTTTGTGGGGCCAAAGGCAGAGCAGGAGACTGAATATGTGTCTGCAGTGCAGCATGTATATACTTTTGCCACATTACGCTGCTGATCTCAAAGGCAAAGGGAAGGCGATGACGCACAGCTTCAACTTTGTGTGGTTTGTCTCTTAAGAGCTGCATTAATGGAAACTCAACCCTAAGCTTGGGATGCATCTTTCAGCCCATGCTCTGAGCCCAGGCAAATCATAGGAATCATTAACCACTTGTACAGCTGACACTTATTGGGGGGAACCCCCCAAAATAACAAATAAAATAAAAAGTCGAAGAGTTCTTTCGTCGGAATTCTGGCGAAGTAAAGTACTTCGGCAGAATCCTTGTCGAATAAATAACTGGTCATCCATTGTTCCTCTGTTTTATTTAATCTGCCAGTTGTGATATATCTTTCAAGACCCCCGTGGGCGTTTGATGTGTTGGTGAGTAAGGACTTCGCTCCTCTGATTAATCAAGAATTCACACGTTGTTTTACTAACAGATGATTTGATATCAATAGATGCATGTTTGCTCTTGTGGGATGTTCTATGCAGGGTGGGGAAAACAAACCGTAAACATGTATCCAAGGACATGTCAGGGTTATCATATCAAGGAAGTGACCTGCCTGGTGGCCATCCACATTTTAAAAAAAAATATTTTTTATTGGTTTGGTTAAACCTTTAAAAAACAGAACACATTACAAAACACAAAGAAAACACACTACTTCTCCTTCCTTATAAGACCCTTTCATCATGTCATCGGCATCTAATCGTCATTTTGCTGATAATTGGAGCGGGGTTATGTTTTTGGGGAGCAGGTGTAACAGTCTCACTCAATTGCTGGTCTCAGAATTATTTTCTCCTCATCTAAACATTCTTTTAGGACTCGAAGGAACACCACCAACGCAATTATCACTGGTCTGTTTGACCCATCAAACAAGGCTTTCCACCATTCTTCTACAGACAGAGTTTGATGATTTCTGATAATTGGGTCAAAAATAGTTTTTCTGTGTTGAAGGAACACAGGGCAGAACATCGTCAAATGTTTCAAAGTCTCCTTGCTGGCACCACAAAACCGACATGTTAGATTCAAATCCGCAAATTGCGACCAGATGCTTTGGCGTTCCTTGGTTGCCATTATGTTGAGCCTGAAGTGCATGTAAAGAGCTCTCGAGTGTTGATCAGGAAAGCAAGTTAGAGAAGCTGAAGCTGACCATAAGCTTTTGCTTCCTTGCTTCCCAGGGACCTCTGTCATCAATTTTGATTTCAGCCTTAGATCGCAGGTATTGATCCAGTCTGCTCTCCACAATTTTTTCTTGGCTAACTCTGGGTTGTCAATCAGAGTTTGTAGAGTAATATCATACTGTTTCAAGACATCAAGACAAAGTACATTCCATTTGGAGAGAATTGTATACGTTTTTCCCAGATCCGGTTTGTGTAATATTTGGATCTGAGGCACTGGAACCTTTAGCATCGTTTTTCTAAATAGGCTCAACAGATTCCACGATACTCTGGCTTGTATTGAGATGTATCCCAATTCAAATCTTATACAGACCATTGGTGTTCCCTTAGGCAAATGTAGCACTCTTGTCCAGAAGATATTTTCGAGAGAGTTCCACAATGAATCTGAACACCCAAAAGCATTTTCTCTGCCGTAAATGAGGGCCGGGATAGCTTTTTGTTGGAAGAAACTGATGGTTGGCTTTAATGAGAATTTCCCATATCTTTTGTTTATCGGGATCGCTTGGCATGCCAGCTGCAACATTTGCTGTTCGACACCTCAACCCATGGCGCATCATTCTTGCTTGTGCTATCTTCATACCCAGGTAGGTGGTGTTTTTTACAATGTTGACTGGTTCTTTAGCAAGATACCATTTACACTTTCTTCTGTTTCTACTATTGCCTGTCAGTTTTTTCAAAGATCAGGATTTCACATTTTTGTTTATTTATGTTCAGCCCATTCGCTGTTACATAAGTTTCAAGGATCGTGAGCTTCCGCTGGGGACCTATAGGTGTAAGATCAATTAGAATGAGGTCGTCCGCATATACATACACGATGTCATTGATGTCCGATATAAACACATTTCAAATTATCGCTGCCAGGGGCAGCCTTGACTCCTTTATAAGTGTTGATTGGTGCAGATAGCGTGCCTTTCCTGTCTAGTCTGATCTTGATAGTAGTGTTGGAATGTAACTCACGAATGGCAGCTAACAGACTAGGAGGACAGTTCCACGCATTCAATTTTTTCCACATCAGCTCTCTATTTATGCTATCAAACACATATAAAAGATCTATTAAGGCTAAATAGACTTTGGTGTTAGATTTGTGAGTTTCCATTTTCAGCAAGTTTAGGAGTAACAGGTTTACTCCACACCCCACACCCTTTACGAAACCTGCTTGTCTTGGGTCCACATGGTTTGTTTCCTTGGACCTTTTTGATAGTTTTTGTTGGAGGAGGGTAGCATAGATTTTCCCCAGTATGTCAAGCAAAGCTATCGGTCTGTAATTTTTTGGATTCCTTCTGTATCCTTTTTTGAAAATGGGCACAATCACAGTGCTCTTCCACAATTTTGGGGTGGCACAGCACTTGATTATTCTATCAAACAGAGTTACACAAAAGTAGGCCCATTGGTCCGGGTGACGCTTGATGGTGTAATTCGTTAGACCGTCCGGACCCAGGGCTCGAGAGGCATTCACACATTTAATTACTTGAAGGATGTCTTCTCTTTCAAACACTAGATCCCAGTGAGTCAGGGTTGGAGCTTTCCATACCTCAGTTACTTCATCTTTGCAGTAAAGGTTGGTATAAAATCATGCCCGTTCTTCTTCCGAAACTGAGTTTGACTGTAAGGCATTTTGTGGGGCTAAGTTGTTATTTATCAGCCTCCAAAAGTCAGCAGAGTTTTTGTTAGCCATTTTCGACAACATCAGTTCAGATTCGTTTTGTAGCATAATAGCCTTATGCGAATTGAGCCAGTTCTTATAAGTTTGTCTGATTAATCTTTTACATTCATAGGTGTTGGCATTGGGAGTTCTTTGTACTTTTCTTAGATCACGCTCCAGTGATCTTTTCCGTTGCAATATTTCCAGGTCAAATTTATGCTTTGGAGCAAAATCAACATGCCTTAAAATGTTTTTGCGTTCCTCAAATTGTGACAGCAGGTGTTCAATTCCAAGGACCACAATTTCGACTGGAATTCTGATGTAATATGGGTTACATCTTCGTCTTGTAGATGTAAGCGAAGCCTACATGCACCTGTTCTCACCGTGTGTGGCCAAGATGCTTGTTAACTTTGGGTGCAGTAGTTGAATTTTAACATCACCATATCGTGGTCACTATGAGTTATTTTAGTGACTTTGCGGTGGGTGGTCTACTCCAAGTGGGTTGAGCTGGGATGTCACCAGTTGTGTTGCCGTTCAGCATCGTTAGCTCACGCAGGTCCATTTCAAGGCACCATTGATTTGTTAACTTTTTACATTTAATTTGTTAATATGTTGGATGTTATTTTTCATTTTGCCACTGGCCCGATCATTCTCTGTAATGCAGTCGATGTTCAGATCACCGCATATAATTAGATCTGTAGGATTTTCTTTTTCAATTAAATCATCAATCACAGCTGAAACCTGATCAATAAAGGCCACCCCTCCCGTTGCTGAGTGATTCCAGTATAGATTGATGATAAAAAGCCAGGGTGCTTGAGGCTTTTCTGGTTGGGCTGAGCTAATGACCGATACTTGAATGAATGGAGATATATTCACTGATCTCTCAATCCTGAGACCAGATGTTTTCTTAGCCGCCAGTAGCAAGCCGGCCATAGGTCTTCCCTTTGCTTGCTTAATGGCTGGGGTCATCGCTATCTCAAATCCTTCAATAAACGCGGTTTCAGTAAACCAAGTTTCCTGTAAGCAGATTATGTCAAGGTCTTTTGCCCAGGCAGTCAAAAAAAGATGCAAGAAGCCCCTTGTGTTCCGGGATCCCATCGTGCATCCCTTGGGGCCCACATGGGCCTGGCATTACTTGACCTGTTTCATGTTTAAGGCCCTTGCAACCCCAGGGCAATCGTTGGCCTTGGTTTCCAAGTTGGTGACTGACTCTGCATCGTCTGGTTCAGGGGTTGCTCTTTGTGCCCCTTCAATTGTTATCCTTATGTGTTCCTCCATCTGTAAGTTCACCGATGGATCAGAGTTTATAGAGTTGGAACTCAATGCAGTCAACGGGATCAGTGCAGCAACTAGGTCTTTTGTCGCAGGAGTTTTTAGCCTTTCGTTTCACAGTCAGGCACACTAATTGTGGCATTTTGTGAAGATCTAGACAGAGAACGGTCAGCCACTTTGGAGATATCAAACCCCAGTGACATTAGCACTGGGCCAGCCTCAAGCAATGTATCCAGAATCTGTTTGGATTGGACATGTAGTATCACAGTATAATTTTTACTTTCATTAAAACATTCAACCACTTTCAAATCCTCAGATTCAATAGCTCTGAGGGTAGGAACAAGATGACATAACCACAAAACATTGAGGTGATTCAAGATTAACTCGTCTGAAGACTCAATGCGTTCCAATAACACTTGATGTAAGTATTGTGTTTTTTGGGTAGATGAATTAGCCTTTTTGCCATTGGATGTTTGGGGCTGAATTCTCCTGGTTTCAGGCACATTAGCATTGTTATTTAAGGTGGCACGTGTAATTGCAACCGATTTGGATGCGTCATATTGAGCATTACATGACGAACGCCCACTCACTTGTGACATTTTATTAGTGGAATCCCTAGGTTGTTTGTCTTGAACACATGTGGATTCACCTTTTAAAAGGGACGAAGCGGCCAGCTTCTTTCTTTTTACATCAAGAGTCATGAAGGTTGTGGATAGTTGGGGGCATTCCTCTTGCAGTACAGATGGTTGTTGAATCACTTGGCACACTCTTGTCACTTTGTTAGGCGGAATAAAACTTTTTCCTTCTCTCAGAACACCCTTATGGGTTATGGCCAGGGCCAATGAATCACTTTTTGCGTCTTGTGTCGTGGTCAATAGTTGTGACAGTTGAAGGGGTCTTACGCCTATATTATGGGAAGGTAAACCTTTATCCTCGCTTATGCCCTCTCGACTGGATGTATCGTGTATGTCATCACCGACAACCTGCGGGAGTGCTTCAGACTCAATTGAGTCAGCAATGTCGTCATTTTCATATGTTGACATATTCAACAGGTCCGCAGAGACATCGCTGGTACATGAGATAACAACCGATGCTTCATCGTTCAAAGAGTTTACATCTTTCGAGGTCGCTTTTGTTTCACCTCTTTTTTCATTTACAAAAGTTTTATTTAGCGTCATGTTGACTGTTTTAATGTTACGTAGGAATTTTTGTGAGTCAATACCTTGTTTCCTTCTCTTTAAAG
Source organism: Ambystoma mexicanum (assembly GCF_040938575.1). Lineage (NCBI taxonomy): Eukaryota > Metazoa > Chordata > Amphibia > Caudata > Ambystomatidae > Ambystoma > Ambystoma mexicanum. The sequence goes on along the minus strand of NC_090931.1, from coordinate 862,079,312 downwards.
GTTGATTTTTAGATTTTTTTAGACTTACATCCCTCGATTGGGACTGCGTTCATTGAGGACCTTGAGTGTTTGCAGGTTTTTTAAATATGTCATACAGTCCAGATGACTTGTCATTAGCATGAATCTTTGAGGGTGAGTCAGATATATTCATAGTTGAGGATTTAGGCGTACGTTGGATGTTGACGCCATTTGAGGGTCTTGCAAAGCCAAGTTCCCTGTGGCTTGACTCTCTTTTAGGATTGCAGTAAACTGAGAGGGCGGCAGGTTATCGTCCGGGTGTAGAGTATGGGTTTTTGATGACATAGGAGCTCTCACTTCCTAGTCCCCGACTGCCATCACAGAAGAACCTTGTGAATGGTTTGACTCAATTGGCAGTAACTTACTTTGAGTAAGGATTACTTCATCCACATTCAAGGACTCAGGCCTGACAGTATCTCTGTTGGGGACATCTTTCAAAGAGGACATCCCTGGCTTCTCCAAATCTATAATCGGCATGGCAGATGACGTATTTCTCTTGGCAGGATTGGCTTGATCAATAGAGGAGATTGACATCCAGCAGATCCGAGTTTCGCACATAAGAGGTTCACCTCTTTTTTTTGTTGGAAAAGGTTAAGTGCTTCTTTCGCTACTTCAGCCAACAATTTTTTATCTAAGTTGAAATTTTTGGTATACTCAGCCGATATGTCCAATGCCCAGTCAGTCTTCTTATGCATCCCATGCAGTGCCTCCTTATGGGCACTATGTGAATTTTCAAAAGCCAGGAGTTTACTGTTCATGGAAGAGACTAAGCTTGAGAGATCTTTAATATTCTCATTAAGATGTTCGTACATTTTAGTGAATGGCGCCATTGATATCGCCATAGAAGACATTATGGTTGCTTGTGACTCTTTCATATATTGGGCATTTCTCGTTACATCATCATGCAATGCCTCATGTTGAGTGCGTCGCCTCTGGTGGTATGCCAGCCGTCTGATTTTTGGAAACGGCAGTTCCATTATGGAGGAATCAGAGGATGATAGCTCTGATGACGTGGCTGCAGTCGCATTTCTGCCTCATGTCATTCCCTCACTTGTCGAGTTTGCCGGAATTTTGGGCGTTGGATTCACCATTTTAATTTTCTTTCTCTGTGAGCATCTGATATATGGGGAAACGCTCGAATCAACTCTCCTGCGTTTGAGGAAAGTCATTACATCTGCGACTTTAGGTTGATGTAGCTTTTCTACTTCGGGGTTTATGTTAGCAGGATGTTCAGTGAAAGACTCTAGCACAGCAACAGCAGTTTTATTTGGGTTAGTTTGACTTCTTTCTTTGTTTTGCCGCGTGAGATCAAGCAAAACTTTATTCACAACATCCAGTGAATTTCTTCTATTTCCGTGACAGTGGGACACTTGAAGGTCTATTGTTCTTAATGGAGGCTGGATATAAGAGGAACTTGATGGTTCAGTCACCCTTGTTTCCAATTAGTCGTATGAGGGGCAAAACGCATTGTCCACATCCTCAGTGACCGGGACACATTCCGAGCTGAGCAGTGGAGAGGGTGCAAGGTTTTCAAAAGTACTGAAGAAGCGAGTATGGGGAGACCCCAAATTCATACAGCTACTCCCACTTAGACAGATGTTTGGATCACTCGGCCTGAATGCAAGGCCTCTTTCCTCCACCCCGTCCACGAGGTCGTGTGACACATTCAAGCCATCACTGTCAGCTGTTGTGAGGATACGCTTATTCAGCGAGCGCCACACTAATTCGTGCAAAGGAACAACGTCTAGGGTTGAGAGTACAAACGAAGTGGGGCAACACACTGAATCGCCAACTGTGGATCCTAACAGCGGAGCCGCATACCCATTTGTGCGAGTGCTTTCATTGGTTACGCGGGGGAACGTCTTGTTTGCAGTATCAAAAGTATCTGCTCGGGGCGCTTGCAGTAAGTTGTTATTGACTAACGCTGTACTCATATGAACATTGCCATCTTCATGTGGCGAGTACGCCATACTGTCACTTACTTGAGGTTGATGCAGTGGCAGGTGGGTAGAAGGAGGTGAAGAACGCTCGGAAAGAATTCACTGGAACCTGGAAGATGCAGCTTCCAGCTTTCGCTGAGCGCGCGTTTTTGAAAATGACACCGGTTTTGTGGTGTTGCGCATGGCTCAGCTGGTCCACACCGAAAGCAATCCAGGCGAAGGGACGGACCGGGAGCAGCAGAGCGTAGAAGGTACACAGGGAAGACAAGGGAAAAGGAGAGGGAAGGAGGGCGGGGATCCGAAAAAGGGCAAGTCTGAGGAGGAGAGCACACCAGTCCAGGACTCCACGGACTTCCTCGGACTCCTCAGACTCTGCCAGACTCTGTGCCCGCTCCGGGGGGGAAGCAATACTTGTAGCAAAACACGCCCAGTAGAATAGACACAGAAGAGTAGAGTTTGTAGCAGAGCAGCAAGGAGAACAGACTCCACTTCTTTCACTCCTCAGACTCTGCCAGTCTCCGCACCCGCTCTGCGGGGGGAATCAGTTCTTGTAGCAAAACACGCCCAGTAGGATAGACGCAGAAGAGTTTGTAGCAGAGCAGAAAGGAGAACAGGCTCCACTCCTTTCACTCCTCAGACTCTGCCAGACTCCACAAAGTCTTGTCAACAACCTTTGTGCTCTTTCACAGAATTATGTGCCTCTCAGAGTCTTCTCACAAGTTCTTGTGTTTATCAAAATTCAAGCACACATATTTCGCAGTTACCCAGCGTCTTGGTTTTATCAGGAAACAAGGCCTTTTTCACAGAGGGTTTCTTTGCTTTTTTACCTTATCAGAAATACACTGGTGCACTTCACAAAAGCTTACCGTAGTCACCTAGAGGGCTTTCCCAGCCGATTTTCTTCATCAGGATATTACAAATATTTCACAGAAACTTCTCTAACCTCTTGGCATTGCAAGTATATCACAAGAATTCCACAAAGCCTTCTCCAGCGCTTGGGGTGAACAAGACCCATTCCCTAGAAACCTTCCCAGCCTCTTGGCTTAATCGAGAGATCACATGAGTTTCACAAAGACTTCCCTGATGCTTTGCAGGTTTCTTGACGTTTTAAGGATACGAGAACTGTTTTACAGAGGCTTCTCTAGCCTCTTGGTCTTACTAAACTATCACAAGCACTTCACTGAGGAACTCCTGGCCTCTTGGCTTTGCTTGGGAAATCGCATGTGCTGCACAAAGGCTTTCCCGGCCTCTTGGCTTTTTCAGGGTCGAAGAACTGTATAACCAGATTCCCCAATCCCATTTGCTTCTTCAGGAGATCACATCCTTTCTCAGAGACTTGTTAGAATCTCTGGACATATCCCAGATCAATATTGCAACATATGAAGTGGCCTCCTGGCGCTTGGCTTTAGGAGTTCACTGATGCTGGTAGAATCCAGTATAGGGGTGTTCATACCCTGTACACAGCTCCCCAGAATTCCTCCTTCGTGGATGGTCCTGAGTGTGTCTAAGTGTTTTCTCTCCTGTTGTGGTGCAGATCCTCTTCTATATCTCCCTTTCAGCCATGAGATTGGGTGGGGGTTCACATCCAAGTTGCTTGCATGCTCCTTGGTTTGGGAATTTTTGTACCAGCCTCCTTCCAGTGATTCTCAGAAAATGTGTTTTACCTAAGCCTTATGGTTTCAGGTGCAGATGAGTCTGGAGACTTTAGGGTACAAGTTAGACATTGTTCAGTTAAGTACAGCCACTTTGTAAGCCACATGGTACACAAAAAGACAGTATACACAGATTAACACTTCTCTGAAAATAGCTCATCCCCAACAACCACAGGCATAGAACATTCATTCAAACCCACTCACTCAACATTCTCTGAGCTTGCATTCACTCTGCTTTAGTCAACACTATACCTATGATGCATAATGACTAGCATGGCAGGCAACCAAGACACAACAAATGTTCCTCAATTATAACATAAAACACACAAAGTATCCATTCCCCCACACTCACTTCGACAAGTTACATGACAAAGGGCACCTTACACTGAATAGGCTACATCCATTGCCACATGAGCCAGGCTGAACTCAAACTACAAACCCATCCAAGCCTGATGGCCAGCCAAACCTGGACACAACTAGAGTCCCACAATGGCAAGACAACACAGCAGAAGACCTGTAAAACAGTTGTTAAAGAATTGTAAACGCATTTCCTTAGTGAAGCAAGGAACATGTGTGACATGAGTGTGCCGCAGGCCGGAAACCATTCACCTTGATGACTAGCCAGGGAAAGACGCATCCATATACATCATCATTTTTGGTCTAAGCTATTAGGTGCCAGAGCCACCAATAAGCCGAAACTATTGCATTAGAGTACAGATAGGGGGGAATGGCATATAAGAAGGGACACAAAGCTTCAAGGTGTTGTTTGGTTATTTACCCACCCATTGACTGCCCATAGCCATGCTCATCCCTAGGGCCATTCCCACACAGTTCCTACCCCTCCCCGCCCAAAACACCACCTCATGGAAACTTTTTCAGCATGCTTTAATCAAGCTTTAATATCAAACCTTGCACTCCAAGTGCCTGCCAGTGTTTTTTCAAAGCACTCTTCTGAGAGTTAATGACTCACTGGAGCTGTAAATGTGTTTCTGGTGTCAACAAAAATTTCTTGACCAGGCCTGCCTTCAGACAGTCGACTTATAAACCCTACATGTGTCCTTCACTGAAGGCCTATTAAAAACAAGCATTGGCAAAGCCAACTGTGTTGGCTTGTCTGTAAGTAATAGACATTTGGAAGGCACTGCTATTAGATGCCCAGGTATTTGCATCATCTTACACCTGCTCCATCAATGGCCAGTTATTACCACTACGGTAGTGCCTTTCCCATGCCTACACTAAAGCCCAATGTGTTGGCATTGCCAATGCTTGCTCTTATAGTTGTTAAAACATGTAAAACATTAATAATGGTCAATGGTTCCCTTCTCGCTTGACAAAGTGCAGATTGTTGTATGAAACGCCTGTGCGGCAACATTGAAATAATGCTTAAACAACGTTTATAAAATAAAGATGCAAGCATATGTACTTCAAAACCAAGCTTGTGACGGCTTTGTGTCCAGCTGCTGGGGTAATATGGAAGATGTTCTCGCGGCTCGTGCTGGACAGCGGCAGTGACGCGTGGTCTGCAGATTGCCTGCAGGCGGGGTTGCTCAGGCCGTCTTCTTGGACCTTCATGTGAACACTGGGGGCATATGTTCAAAACAAGTGGGTTCTGGGAAACATATACTCTGCCATACTTCATTTCAATCATGTGGCCTGTCTCAGTACCCCGTTAGACAAAAAAGAGAGCCTACATTTGAGAAATTGATTTGAAGAGGCACCTTGAGAGGCAGGCCTGTGCCAATGTCTGCAGAACCCTTTCGTATTAAGTGCCCCAAGTCACTGGCCCTCACTATAACTCTGGCGGTAGCCGTACCCTTATTAAGTGCACGGCTGCCGCCGGAGTTGGTTTTTTTCTGGCACCCACGAATGGGCAGTAACCGGGTCATGCCGAGTTTGGCAGACCCGGTAATTGCCCATTCGCGGGTGCCGTTATGGGCGGCCTCCCGATCCCCATTCTGCCACATAGGGCAGAATGGGGCTTGGGAGCATGGTTGCACCGGCACCGTTTATAACGGTGCCGGTGCAATCATGAGTTCTGCTCGCGAGTGCAGGTATGCACGCCTCATCAGACCAGGCGAGCAGTCCGGCACCGGCAAGCAGAACTCCTAGTGTGGTGGAGAGGTAACAGCAGCGCCGGTAGCACTACCGGCGCCGTTGTTGTCTTTCCGCCACACTCATAATGAGGACCACTGTCTACACTAGATTAGTGTGTGACTGTGATAACATGCGTGAAGATCTGTGTTAGTGAGACGGGAGAGTAGCAACGGGTTAGTCTATAAGTGTCTGTCACTAAGGGCAGTGCTTTGAATGACGTGCACTTCTTATTTTTGAGCAATTGAGTACCTGCACTTCTCAGGCGAGTACCATTGCTCAACTAAGTTGCAAGATGAAAATTAAAGCTTTTCATTTAACTTTATCGCAGCTTTAAGGACTACACTTCTGCAGCCTTTGCTGGGGAAAGCAGTGCCCTCTCCCTCCTTCTATACCCATGTCCTGCAGTGCCTATAATGTCTGCTTCAGGGCCCACCCTGCACAACAAAAAGAGGGACACACATGCATCTACTGTGCTCTCAGCACACTAGCGCAAAACACTAACTTGCAAACAGGGCTTCACCTTTTACCGTTGATGTCCTTTGATAGAGCAGGGATTGATTTGGAAAGCCTGGGAAACAATTTTTTTTAAAGATGTTTCTTTGTTATTAGCAGTGCCTGTTCTAATTTGAAAATGTTTAAGTAATTGGCGTTGTGAGGGAACGTTTTTGACTGAAAGCTCGCACACAGCTGCAGTTACGTACTGAGGGCCCGATTCATGGAAATATTTACGTGGAAAATTGTGGATTTGCGTGCCAATCTGCATGCAAATCCCCATTCGTCGATTTATGGAACCCACTGCGCAGGACTTTCCTGGGACTTGCGTGGAGTTCGCGCAGGCCCAGTATGCCTCTGCGAGTCGACAAGCACCTTGCGTGAGACTCCATGCAGAGTGTGGGTCGGACCTGCGCATCGACCAAAATAGGGGGTGTAGCAGGCAGAATGAGGAAGATCAGGCAAAAATGTGGGTGTGTTGAGGGATAGCCAAGGAATTGCATGCCCATAGCCATGCAAATATAACCGTATTCATGGATTTGAAATCAGAACACCGGGTCGCAAAAAAGCACACGCAAATCCCGCAAACCATACGCCACATGATAGCAGGCGTAAAAGTTAACGCGCATAGGAACAAATGCCTATAAAGCGTGCAATACACACCAAATGAACGTCTACAGCCAAGATGAATCCAGCAGTAGTCGGAGCTGTTGTGCACTGACACCGCAGGAGGAGGACGGTGCCCAGGGCCCGTATCTTCACAACATGCATTACGCTTTTTGGGATGCCAGATGATCACGTCTATGGCAGGTACAGGTTCCCCTCATATAATCCTGGACCTTGTCAGGGAGTGGGAAGATGGCCTAACATCGCCCACCATCTGCTCCCAAGCCCTTTCCTAGATAGAAAAAGTTCTGACTGCACTCCATTTCCTTGCCACTGGGTCCTTTCAGCGGACCACTGCAGTAGTTGGTGGGATATTGCAGGCCACTCAATCACGCTGTCTACACCAGGTGCTGTCCTGCATAACAGCACATGCATGTGTGTGCAGGTACATATATATGCCAGGAACACCACCGCAAAGGCAGACAGTCATGCAGGATTTCTATGCAGTAGCACGCTTCCCCCATGTACTAGGTGCAATAGGCTGCACACATGTTACCTTATAGCCATCCTGATTGACAGATCACATCTACCGAAACAGAAAACACCAGCACTCCATAAATGTACAGGTAGTGTTTGATGCCAAGGGAATCATTATGGAATTCTATGCAAAATTCCAAGGCAGCACACATGACAGCTACATCTTTCGCATTCAACCACTACACCAGGCCCTGGTATCTGGAAAACATGACAATGCATGGCTCAATGGTGAGTATGAACGCCCGACTAAAACTGACATTCTGCATCTGTTTGCTGCTGCCGCCTTGCAACAGGGGACTGAGCAACAAGTTTGTGCCACCAAACTGACTCTGCATTTGTATGCTGCTGCCACCCTGCAACAGGGGGATAGGCAACATGTTCGTGCCTCCTAAACGGGCTCTGCATTTGTATGCTGCTGCCACCCTGCAACATGGGGTTGGGCAGCATGTTAGGGCCACTTAAACTGACTCTGCATTTGTATGCTGCTGCCGCCCTGTAACAAGGGGTTGGGCAACATGTTTATGCTACCTAAACTGACTCTGCATTTGTATGCTGCTGCTGCCCTGCAAAATGGGGTTGGGCAGCATGTTTGTGCCACCTAAACTGACATTCTGTATTTGCATGCTTCTGCCGCCTTGCAACATAGGGATAGGAATCCTCTATGGTTTTGCAAGCACTTATGTAACTAAGTATGCCGCTCTGCAGCATGGGGTTAGGCAACATGTATCTTTTTTCAAGCACTTATGTAACTAAGTAAGCCACCCTGCAGCATGGGGTTAGGCAACATTTATGTTTTGTAAGCACTTATGTAACTAAGTAAGCCTTCTGTAACAGTGCTGCGATGTCCAAGGGCTGTTGTGCGCTTTATAAATGCAAATAAATAAATACATCAAAATAAAAAATCAGTAAGTACATTCAGAATGAATGAAACACTGCCAATGTGTAAAGTGTGAATAGTGCTGCACAATCCCTTACAATGATGGGGTCACTTATCAAAGTACATCCACCAAAACAATGCACACACATAGAAGTGTAACTGCACATAGACACACACACACACACACACATGCATGTGTAAAGACACACATCAGTACAGACATTCAACCGTGACACAAGGTTAACCCCCCAGTTTGTCAAGATGTGTACTGAATGCAAATACCAAGGTGAGCAAGAACACTGACACAACTCGCAAGACAGTGCACATGCTTACCTGCTGACTGAGCTGGCATGATGTGATTCCCTCATCACCTCCACCAGGAACTTTACCTCCAAATGCGTGAGTGGAGTGCCAGTGCCTGGCAAAAGGTACCTGTCGGACATCCCATGGAGTGCAGTCACTGCATGAATCTGTAGCACTGCAACAACATGGGGCAATGCATTACAACAGCCATAGTTCACAATGATGCATAAAACAGACACGCATCAATATTCCCTCCACCCAATGTTACCTGCACATGCCATCCTGTTGACCACGAGGCAACCATGCCAGTTGACGTCACTATGTATGGCTGCTTGTCCACAACTGCATTCATCAATCCCTTGAGAGGTCAATTGCACATCTCAAGGGATAAAAAACAAAAAAGATTTAAAAAATCCACCTGGTAAAGGGCAAAATAAAAACATACACCAACAGTTGTGCCAGGGGAATTTAAAAAATAAGAGAAAAGTGTCCATGCCTAATCAAGGGGAATAATAAAAACAAGAAAAATCTCTGGCCATGGACAACAAATAAAAGAAAATGGTCCATCGTGGACTGGGGGGAGTCCACCCTGGAGGGGGCAGGGGTAGGGTGCATGTCAATGTCCACCTGAGTGGAGCAAAGATTTGTCAACAATAAAAAAAATCCCCACAATGGGCTCATGGACCTCACGGCAACAGTGGATGAGGAGGCTTGTATATGCTGGTACCCCTATACTGTGGTTGATCTGCAAGTGGACTGTGACATGGTCGAATGCACTAGCATAGTGAGGTTGGTGAGGTCTCCATGCTTTTCCTCATGGATGGCTGCATAGTCTGAATGTGTGCTCACCCATGATGCATTGCGTTGTTCTAAGAGTGTCTGCCAGAAGGCATCATTCTCATTATGGATCAGTGTCCTAGTTGCTGAGAGTTCTTCATGGATAGCGGTCCTCATGGAAAACATCTCATGCCTCAGGGCTTCATTGTGTGCCTGAAGATCAGCCTTTCAGCCCTTGATGTTGGCCTTCGGGCGCAGTCTGGGGGAGCGGCATGAAGACTGCATGACCTGCAGCTGTTGCTCTACCCAGGCCGCTGGTGGGGTCATGGAATTGGCCATCTTATCCATCCCCTCAGATATTTTGTCCAACACATTTCCATGTCAGAGGGTGACATAGAACAACTGCTGTTCGCACCCTGTCTCTCCAGCCTGCACACATCCCCCACATGTGCGGGGCCCCTGGCGGCCTGATGCAAGGGGCCATTCCCATTGCTATGGTGCCCCTGTCGTTGGCTGCAGGTCTGCAACCCTCCCTTGGACATCAGCCCCAGGACCCTGAAACCAAATCATGGGAGGGTGGCTTGCAGCTGTAACCACTGCAGACGGGGGGACAACCACTCACTGGCCTTGTGAAGCCAGCTGCCCCACCATAGACTAACGGGCCCCATCTGAACAGCCCAGTTGTCACAGCATATCACACCACGTCCCCCACTGGTGGTCTGATGCACCATTAACTCTTTCTCCTCCTCCTCCTCCTCTGCATCCGGTACATCATCACTTACACATGAACAGAGAAAGACATATTGATCCATGTTCAAAGAGAAAACAATGCATATATGCGCTAAGGTACACTCTAACAACAAATGACAGGACACCCACCCATCAGACATTGTGCATTAACACACTTTGTTCAGTAAGCAACAAATGCATGGATTTTGCTGACAAGTGCCCCCCGCCCTACCGTCATCTTCATGCCAGCAGTGGATACATTGCCATTTAACAGTGGCGTAAACACACAATGAGGGACCATGCAATTGTCAAGTCCCCACGCAGTAGGAATACACACTTTGAACCAGGAACAAGACCGTTAGCATGCCGCTCGTCCAGAAGAAAAAATATTTATAATACAGAGCTAATAAACAAGAAGGTTCTGTCATTTGGAACTAGTTGACTTTTGGTGAGATCCAAAGTTCATCAAAATAGCAAAACAAAATAGGATGCAACAGTGCTGAGCATAAAAACGTGCTGAATTTACTACAGCAGATCAGAACATTAGCCAAATTTGAATTAAATTAAAGCCCAAAGTGGGCTCATCCCTCCTGAGGATCTGCCACACAATGGAATGGCAGTGAAACATGTGTAGAGGGCAAGTTACTTTGAGTTTGGACCATTAATTAAAACCAAATTCTTTTCAAAACCAAACAAGGAGTGATGTTTTTGTGCACAGTAAATGAAAGAGGACTGGGAAATCAAAGGCAGAAACCAACAACAAATTTCTGCGCGCAAAGGTTCATTCATTTGTTTTAAAAATCAGATTCCTCTTCTGATCAGCCTCAGAACAAGAACCCAGTGCAGCAGCTCTACAAAAAACATTCTAAGCTTTTCGCAACAAAAAATAAAAAAACAAAAAAAGACACAAACATTCAAATACAGTTAATTCAACAGGTTTCGCCATTTTGTTGTTTCAAGGCTGACTCTACTTAGGACAAGTCCCCACACATACCAGAGGAAAAGTAATGCACATGTGACATTCAAATGTTCAATGACATCACATGGCAACAGCCAGACATCCATATCCACAGACAACACCACGGTCAACACATGACACACTAATCAGGTCTGGGACAGGGAAATGTAGACACTGAGGACCTGCAGGAAGGTGTGGAAAGGGAAAAAGTCCATGAGTAGGTACAGCCGAAAGCGAGCCTTCTAGTCAATGTCTGTGAGGTGCAGAGAGACAGAGAGTGGATTGGGTGATGTAAACAAGTTCCACTGAGACACAAAAGGTTAAGGGGAGTGACCCCCATGGAGTGGGGCCAGAGTGTGGGGGGGCAATAGGGAGCAGGCATCAAAATGAGTAGGCTCTCTAAGTCACTGGAATTGAGTCACTTTGGATGTGGTCTATGGACACTTACCAACTTCACTCTGGAAACACGATGCAACTCTGCATGACATGGCATGAAAGTTAAACTTTGGCTGCATTCACCTGTCTAGCAGTGCAGAGTAACACACAACAATAATGTAGCGCTCAGCAATACATGTAGGTGTCTCATGTAGGTGTCTCATGGTGCCCATGTACCGGGGGACTACCCTGTGGGGGATGAGTACTGTCACACAGATATGTGCCACAAATGTCTGCCACACAGGGTACTCCCAGCATGATGGCCATTTGACATGAGTCTGTACATCACAGAACATGCTTTACCCAGGGATGTCATACAAATGCAGCCAGATGTGCCAATAGACAAATGATGTGGGTGATGCATGACTGGCATAACACTGGAGACACAATGACAGCCACTCACCTGATGTGTCTTCATAATTCTCTATGCCTCACATGCCTTGCACCTGCTCAAGGAGGATGAATTGGCTCGCGGCATCTACATGCGGTTTCAGCTGCTCCTCCTCTGCTCGACCCCCTCCACTTGCCAGTGCAGAGGACAGGATGAAATTCAGCATGTGCTTGGTGCGACGGGTAAGATCATGCAAGCACTTCTGAACCTGTTCAATAGTGCACATCTCCACACCTAAGGCGTTTATCTGGTAAGTGACTTGCTGCCAATGCACCATACGTTGTGCAGGTGTATTTTTACTCCCTGCCTACAAGCACATGTCACAATGGAGATCGGTCACGTAGTCAATGAGGATCTGGAGCGCCTCGTCAGTAAAGTTCTTCTTTCGCTGTGATCCAGTGTCCTGGGCTGTGTCTTAGGGTTTAACCTCTTCCTGCAATGCAGGGCGTCCATTCCTGCCACAAGTGGCATGGGGTGTTGGTGTTACCCCGGTTTGGCTGGAACCACGTTGGTGTCCAGGTGCCAGGCCACCGTGGACTGGGGCCTGCCATGTCCTCCTGGGGTGGGGGCAGATGTCTCCACACCACGTCCCCAAAGCCTTAGGGCTGCGGTAGATGTTTCATCACCACGTCCCCCACCTTAACCCCGCCTTCCCCCTTTTTCTCTTGGTGCCTTTCCACTCATGTCACAGGTGTAAGGGATGAATGGAAGGCACACCAAGTTATTGTCCTGGGCAAAATGAGTAAGGGAACAGTCTACGTGATGTGCGACATAGATGTGTGGTCCAGCAAGGCTCAAACGTACGGCAAAATGTCAAAATATACAGTACGCGATATGCAGTGACACCCAGAAAAACAAAAAGTACGTACACGATACCCGGAAAGCTTTTGAAAAACGGAAATGTGGTACGCAACACCCAGTGGCACCCCCACACACAAGCATTGCATACGAAAACTTCCGTAAAAAAAAAAGTGGTACGCGATACACAGAGGCACCCAGAGACATAAACATTGCATATGGGACACACCATACACATCAGAAAGTTCACAAAAAGATGCATGTATGTGCAGAGGCAATCCCCTGAAAGGACAAATGGGTACGCAGTACCTGAAGAAAAGGATTTTGTATCACTACAAAATACATCTGCGAAACTTCTCAGAATCGTAACCGTCACGCACAAAACTAGTGATGCGCGTAGCATGACTTATATCACCCCGTCATTGCAGTGAGATGTGTAGGTGTGCCACATAGGTGTGCAGCATCTCCGCACGCAGGACGTAACTTATGCCTTAAGGGCCGTTACTCTGCAATAGGCTGCTGTGGATGAAAGACACACAGCACTGTTCTTCCTGCCTTCCTGCCTTCCTGCTGCTGCATATGCCTCTTTTGGTCCTGCTTTGTCACAGTCACTCCTATAGTGCTGCTGCCTGCTCAGGAGTGAGTGCCTGCCTTAATCAGCATTGTCTTGGTGTGCCAGCTGCCCCACTTTTGCCGGGACTCCTGTGTTGGGCCTGCAACCACCTCCTCTGTACTTGCCGGAACTTCCACCTCTGCTAACACCACTGAAGATCTGCAGCACCTACCCATGACCCAGGAAGCCCATACCTGCCTCGGGTGAGCCATGTCTGCCCCATCCACATCATCTGGGGAGGGCAGCACCCCCACGTTGAGGAAGAGGGTGGCCAACTTAAACAACACTGAAGTTGGCATCCTGGTGGATCGGGTCCTGGGCACCTATATGCCCTCTTCAACCTAGCTACACAGCAGCCCAGTGACACAAGGCTAAAGATCTGGTACGACATCACGGCTGCCATCAACACAGAGGGGGTGGCAGTCCGCCCCAGGGGCACGGTCTGGAAAAATTGGGATGACCTCAAGACCCATAGCCATACCAAGGTGGTGGCAGCCCTTGACATGGAAACCATTGTGGAGAGGTACTGTGCTGGCTGCTACCAGTTCACCCAAATACAGGTGCAGGTACTTGAGAGGTTCTATCCGGACCTCCACTCTCGGTTCTTGTCCTGGAAAAGTCATCTGGAGGCCGCTGGTGAGCACCTATTTGGGACACTACTCTAGGGTATATGTGTCGCATGCCTGTTTACAGATGCCACATGCTGTTTTTGGCTTGTGTGTGTTGTGAGATGCAACTGATTGGTGACTCATGCCAATGCAAGCCATTTGTGCCATCAGACATTGTATGCTGTCATTTGCGTTAGGATTGGCGGATTGTTCATTCATGGCTTGTTGTTGTTGTGCACGTGCAGTTTGTGAGCATGGAGTAAGTGCTTGGATATGATTGATGTGGACATGATATGTTGTGGGCATGTGAGTGATGGGCATGATGTCCAAGTCTTTGTGTGACACAACTGACAGTGCATCCATGCAAGCACATCTGATGATAGTGACACAAGTGCTTTGATGCCTGATTGTGTGGAGTTCATGCATTGACGCCTCCGGGACTGGCATGTGACCTATCATTCCACTGGATTTGTAGAACAATTGTATGTGTGTGCATACAATATTTGCATGGTTGAACAAATAACATGTGCAATTTGTTCACAGATATGTGTGGCGGTACATGTTGCTTGCTTGCAGGTCATGCTGCTGCATGTGGACATTGGTGACTTTGTGTGGGCAGGTGCCCTGGTGCTGTCCCCATGACCATGGCTGCATGTCGGTATTGTGTTGTTTGGTCATTGTTATGGTGGCATTGCCTGTTTTAGGTGATGTGTCATTGTGGACTGTACAGTGTGCTTTGTTCTCATCAACACAGGAGGTTGAAACACTTGTATAGGCACGTTATAAATACCATATCATATCATATCATATCATATCATATCATGTGCATTGGTCATGACTGGGATTGAGCATTCACACTACACTCGTGCAACATTTGGAATGCAGTTTTCCAGGGCACATACATGTGAGTGTGCATTGTGTGTCTCAGTTCATGGATGAAACATGATGCATGACTTTCAATGTTTATTTTGTGTATGCCAGATATCCATTGACAACAATTACTGACATCACCGTTTTTTCTCAAAATGATTCAACAGTCGCTGCAGCTCGTTAAGTGGATGGAGGCATTGTTGTGGAGCCAAAAGGCAGGGACAAAGCCACCAGACAAAAGCAGACACCCCAGCCAGCCCGATTTCAGTCCACATCATCAAAGGGTGAGTTGGCTGGGGAGCGGAAGTTCCATCGGGCGGAGTTGCTGGGGGTACGATGCATGAGTTTGTTTTGGAGGGGGTTTCCTCAATGGCTGTGGGCCAGGGTGCAGAGAAGGAGGGGCCATCCACAAGGAATGCTCTCTGAAGTCATCCAGGGAGATGTAGGTGATGTTGGTGAAGGAGGAAGATGAAGGCCATCGTACAGGGTCGGGTGGTGGCATCCAGGAGAGTGTTCAGGCTGCAGCCCTGGGAGAGGCACAGGAGGATGAGCAGTGCGCCATGGAGGGAGCTGACCAACCTCCTGTCCATGATCCATCCTATGCAGCTGTGACCACCATCGTGGATGACTCCACCCAGTCCGGGACCCCCTTTGGGTCCACAGAGATCGCCCCTGAGCTTTTGCACACCATGCTGGCTGGGATAGCAAGGTGTACGGGCTCAATTCGTGATGATGTGAGAGTGATTCTTGAACTGCTCTCAGATCATCAACAATTGATGTCTGTTTCCCTTGCCCTGCTGGCACGTGCACTGTTCTCGGGTGGTCTCCCTGTGCTGGCGCTCATCTCGCTCCGTAAATACATTCCTACTGGAGATCTTCGCTCCTTTACCTCCAACTACCTCAGGGTCAGTCGCTTCTCCAAGCAATGAGTTGGGGGTAGATTCCTTTCCTCGGCTGGTGCCTCTCTCTGGAACAGCCTCCCTGCCTCTCTGAAACTTGAGGAGAGCATCTTCAGTTCCAGAAGCACCTCAAATCCTTACTCTTTGCTTCTGCCTTCCCTCTTCCTCTCCCCTGCTAATCTGTCCGCTTTAGCACTGGGCACCTGGTTACCCTCTGATTTCGGGCCCACAACCCTGCGCTCCCAGCCACACACCTGCACTGCCTCCTGGCAACCCCTGTACTTGGATCTGTATCTGCAACCCTACAGTCCCCTTCCAGCACTTATCAGACACCCATTGTCTACACCTTATTCTCACACTTACCACCTGTGGCCGCACTACCTGTTTTGGTTCTATCACATGTCCAGCACTTTCCACTCCCCCCTGCCTCTCTCACTTTCCCCGTTCCCTCTCCCCTGCACTTGCACATTCTCAATGTCACTGGGCCTAGCAAGACAGTTGTTTTGTCCTCCCTTGTTTCCCCTCCCTTGCCTTGTTGAGCTCTGAAACACTTGTTTGCGCAATACAAATAAAATATATCATATCATTCACCTGCCCTCTCCTCCAGTGCCTCCTCTGTGCCCAAGTTGTCCTCGAGGGGGGCCTTCCTTGCCAGTTCCCATCATGGCCCACTCTACTCCTGTCCTACCCACACCGCCCAGTCCGGTGGTCAGGACATCCGTGCCTAAAATGGAAGTCACGCAAAGTACAGTAGAACAGGCATCAGTGGGGCAGCTGGCACATCCGGACAGTCATGGTACTGTACCCCCCCTGTCGTGCAACATCCAGATAGTGGGGGTGCATGAGAAGGGAACGCTTCACCAGATAGCAGCACTATAGGAGTGTTCTTGGGCAATCATCACAGGGCCCTACTAAAACGGGGAGGCAAGCTACGCAGCGAGGTTCTTCCACCTGGCAGGAGGAGCACTGCCACTTTAGGCAATTGGTGTACATCAGGATGGAGTTAAGGATGCAGCTGATGGCAGAGAGGCAGCGGTATATGATGGCACGGGTTGGCAGGGCCAGGGCAGAGGTGGTGGCGAGGAGGACACAGTGGCAGGTTGACATCCTGGAGGAGGCTTGCAGGGATGTGGAGGAGGAAGCGGAGGATGAGGGACAGCCTGCAAGCCATCCAGGACCAGACAATGGCCCGCCTCCAAGTGGAGGATGAAGAATGTGATTCTGCCCTTGAGGACATAATGGGTGAGTACTGAGCCTGCTACCTATGTAAATAGTTAATTGTGTGTTTGTTCTTTTTTTTTCTTTTTTCCCTTGGACATTTCCCCCTTTCCACATATTAGTTTTGGATAGTGTAAATATTGTTAATACAGTTTCTCGTTATTCATCACACAGTTGTTTTGTATTTGTCCATGGGTGGCATGTGGTTTTCTTTGATTTGGCTATGCATTTGTTATTTGACTCTCACGTGGGTTGAGGGCCAAACTCTGGAGTTATGGAATACGCTCATCAATTATGCTGGGGGGTGCCTCAAAATGCATGACACCCACCAACACACATCAACTATCATACAGTGTGCGCGCTCATGGCATTCTGCATCTATGCCACTGAAATGCATCTTCATCACATCTGAGTTTGGTTGTCTGTGGAGGCACACATCATCCATCTGCTTGGCTCACACACTCTCACACTTCCTCTGCATCAGCCCAAAAAATGCCTGTTCAAATTATGTTAATTGCAGCGGCTTTGAATGCTGTGATTTCCAACCTCAGTACCTTGTTTCTTTGATTGTTGTTTGCTAATATGCACTGACATTACATGTAACTCCGTCCCGTAAATGATGTCTTGGACTACTGTCCTCTTGGGTCATGCACCTTGAGGCAATTGCAATGGCACATGTGCACAATGATACGTCACATTGCATCGCATTACTTTACTGTGTTACATGTACATGGTGCTTTCAATGTGTAGCTGCTGCTAAATTCAGCTGTCCAGTTGCTGTGCCAGTGGTTGGGATGTACCACAGAGTCCTATGATGAGCTACACACATGAATTCAGCATCAATGCACCTATTTTGTGGGTGTATGGTTTGGTATGTGGCCAGTGTGCTTCATGTTGGTGGCAGGGCAGTCGAGTTGAGGTGAATTGTTGTTCAATATTTCACTGGTAGAGGGGTGATGTGGCAGTGCCAGGCTGAGTTTGTGTTGGGGGTGAGGGGAGGCTGGTGGGTGGTGCGAGGCTTTTCTGGGGTATTGGTGGAGGTGAGAGGAGCTGGTGGGTTGTATCAGGACATGAGGGGGCTCCCTGGGGTATTGGCAGAGGTGAGGGGGGCTGGTGGGTTGTGGCAGGACTTGAGGGGGCTGCCTAGGGTTCTGTCAGAGGTTGGGGAGGTTGGTGAGTCAATATCTGGACCTGAGGGGCATGCCTGGGGGTGGTGTCGGAGGTGAGGGGAATTGGTGGGTTGTGTGAGGGCTACTTCGTGTTTAGGCAGGGGTGAGGGTGGCTGGTGGGTTGTGTCACGACTTGAGGGGGCTGCCTTGGGTACTGTCAGAGATGAGGGGAGCTGGTGGGTGGTGTCTGAACCTGAGGCACCTGCCTGGGGGTGGTGTTGGAGGTGAAGGGGGGCTGTTGGTTGGTGTGAGGGCTGCCTTGGATATTGGCAGAGGTGAGGGTGCTGGTGGGTTGTGTCACGACTTGAGGGGCCTGGCTGGGGTACTGTCGGAGGTGAGGGGGGCTGGCGGGTGGTATCTGAACCTGAGGGGCCTGCCTGGGGGTGGTGTCAGAGGTGAGGGGGGCTGGTGGGTGGTGTGAGGGCAGCCTGGGGTACTGGCAGAGGTGAGAGGGGCTGGTGGGTGGTGTCAGGACTTGAAGGGTCTGCCTGGGGTACTGTGAGAGTTGAAGGGGGCTGGTGGGTGGTGTCTGCACTTGAGGGGCCAGGTGTGCAGTCAGGATATGTGCCAGCAATTGTGTGCGGTGGGAGTAGGGGGATGGTGGGAGTAGGGGGATGGTTAGCAGGGGTGCAGGCATTAGTTACGTGTGACCTCATGCAGAGTAGCTGAGGTGTAGCCATTATTTACCTGGGACCTTGCGCAGAGTAGCTGGGGTGCAGCCGTTACTTACATGGGACCTTGCACAGAGTAGCTTGGGTGCAGCCGTTACGTAGAACTTTGTGCAGAGTAGCTGGGGTGCTGGATATTGTGTCAGAGGTGGATACGGAGCTTTGCGCAAAGTTTGGTCTTTGGCTATGTTTCTTGTTTGCGTGGGCGCGTGTTGTGGACGTTCCTCGCGCAGTTCGATTCCCTTCTGCTCGAAATGCTCATTTGGATCCATGAATACACAGAGCATGCAGATTTATTTATGCGCGCAGGCTCGCGCAGTGTCGTTCTCGGCACGCGGCCTTTGCAGGTTTCATGCACTCTTTTCCATGAAGCGGCCCTGAATTGCTGATTAGGCAATGAAAGCGAGCAATAGTAAAACTCCCCTTGTAAAGCTTAGTTTATAGCCATAATATCTGCTAGTTTAATATACAAAAGAAAGACTCATTCCATATAGATATTCAAACTTTCTTAAAACAATGCATAGCAACAAACTGGAAGTTTGTGTGAAAGGATCTCAGATACACTGCATTACCAAAGTGTGTGCTCCTTGGCACACACTTTAACCTCACTGGGCATTGCCTGGAAACAGGGTGTGGCTAAAACGGACCTGTGCCCAAGGTGTCGTGCTGAAATGGCTTGTGCAGAAAGCGCTGTCGCGGAATGTCCGGATTCGTAGGTTGGTGAGTACATGCACTTCTTTTTTTCCATTTAAAGCACTGACTGTAGGCCACATGAAGTGACAGCCAGGAGTATGTAAATACCTCTGCGACCCTCCCTCTAATTCTCCCTTTCAGATCCAAAGGGTGATACATTTGGGGATCCCTCCCTGTCATCCCTGGATGTTTAGGGAAAGTACTGCGAACTCAAGGAGACGTGGTCTATTGTCACGCTTCAGTATGCCTGAAGAACTGTTTGCTGTCAAAGTCGCGCGATATTACGGCTTCTTTTGGCGGACTCACGTGTAGATGCGTTTTTAGAGGGAAAGGTAAAGGCCTGTTATTACTGGTGGGAGGTGCCTTTTTCTAAGAAAGGTCAATATATGATTGCGCTGACCATGTTATTTTATCAGAAGTAAAATGTGTCGTCCCCGTTAGGCACACATATAGCAAATGTCGAATTGAAATATATTTTAATATCCTCCACTTTACCGTCCACTGTATAATTGCGCAGCTTCTGGAAACAGGAAGTTCAGTTTAATAGAGATTTCTTCCAAATAAGCTAACTGTGTAACTTTACTAGCTATGTAACTCATCAACTATACTAACTACACAACGAAACAATACTATGACACTAAACTAAGTACTGTACACCTATGTTATGGTATGTTATACTATGGGCAGCTGCGTAACATACATCTGCAGCTTCTGTAGGCTGTCTGTAATGTGCATTCGTGAACGGCTCTGGCTTTTCATTCAGGCCAGAGTTTGGATCGCAGAGGTTTGTAGCTCTTTGTGTGTTACAGTGAGCAGATGTTTAATGGTGGTAGTGTGGCCGAGCAGTAGTAAAGTGTAGTGCTTTTCGTGAAGACGTTCTCTTAGGTTTTCTCAAAGGCAGTGCTGATACTGGGCCAGATGCAGAATCTGGTAAAAATTGTATCCCAGGTCCCAGATCATGGGCAACCAAAATCTCGTGCTTGAGCCAGCCTGCAACGCTGAACCCATGTTCAGCTCTCCACAGCGCTCAAAGACTAAATTCAGAGCTCAGAGGAGCTAGGCTCAAATTTTAGTTTTGATATAAGGTGGCGCTGCAGCGCGAACAACATGCCAAACGGTTCCATTAGAGTACAGCTAGGGATAAATGTCATATGAGGACGGACACAACGCTTGTAGGTGTTGCTGGGCTATATACCCACCCATTGACTGCCCATGGACATGTTAATCCCTATGGAATTTTCCACCCACTTCCTGCCCAAGACACATCCTCCTGGTATCTCTTTTTTTTTTTCCATTTATTGGGTATTTATAAAGTGCCTATACACAATGTGGTTCAAAACGCAACAAGACAAGAGTGACAGGGGGCAAAAGAAAAACGATCCTACTAGGCCTTATGCAAGTGCAGTAAGAGAAGTGCAGGGGAGAGAGAGGGGGGGTGGGGGGAGTGCCAGTGAGGAAAACAAGTGCCAGGGGAGGTTAGGTGGACAGAGCCGGTGGAAGCAGAGTGCAGGGGAAGGAAGGTCCACAAGCTAAGTGCGAGGTAAGAGGCTGGAAGGGCTACAAGAGTTCAGGCCCAGCTAGGCAAGTGCGTGAGGAGGGGCCCGGAAGGGCACGTGCAGATTGAGAGGGGGAGAGGTGGGTCTGGGGAGACCAAGTACTGGAATGGGAGGACCTGGTGCCCTGGGGAACTCTGAAGAAACCAGGCATCCAGTTAAGAGGTAGACAGGGACATTAGCAAGGGAGGGGGAGAGGGAAGGAAGAATAGAAAAGGAAGGTCTTGAGACGCTTCCTGAACATAATGAGATCCGGCTCAAGTCTGAGAGGGGCAGGAAGGCCATTTCAGAGGGAGGCACCTGCGGAGGAGAGAGATCTACTCCCGCACTCTCTGTTTGGAAAATCATCTGACCTGCAGAGAGTTAGAGCTCGAAGACCATAGGGCTATAGCAAGGAGGTATTTAGAGAGGGAGAGAGTTAGATGTAGAGGGGTCCCAGGCACCAGGATGCCTTGTGGATGATGCAGAGGGTCTTGAACTTGATGCTTGCAGCGACTGGGAGCCAGTGGAGAGATTCTAGGGCTAGAGAGATGCAGTTCCTGGGCTTGAGGCCAAGGATACATCTTGCAACCTTGTTCTGGATTAGTTGAAGGGGGCGGAGGGAGGAGTTAGGCAGATTAAGGAAGAGGCTGTTTTGCAGCAGTCCAACCTGGAGAGGGCCAGAGCTCTGGAGACATTGAGTTTCTGGGGGAAGGTGAGGAGAGGGAGAATGCCTCTGAGGAGGTGCAGCTGAATGTGGGCCTTCTTGGCAAGGTCTTTGATGTGAGGAGAGAAGGAGAGAGAGGAGTCGAAGATGACACCAAGGTTTTTTACCTCACAGGAGGGTGAGGGGAGGGGTCCCTTGGAGGGCGGCCAGAGTGTGGGAGGGAAAGAGGGAGCAGGGGTCCCAATGAGAAGGATCTCTGTCTTACTGGCATTAAGGCAGAGATCGTTAGTAGAGCACCATGCCTGAATAGCAGAGAGGCAGTCAGGAATGAGAGAGGAAGAGGAGGAGGAGGTGGAGGAGGGAAGCATGAAGGAAAGTTGCATGTCATCCGCATAACACTGGAAGGTAGGAGAGAAGGTGGAGATCAAGTGAGCAAGAGGAGCCAGGTAGATGTTGAAAAGCCAAGGCGAGAGGATAGACCCCTGAGGAACTCTGCAGGTGGAGAATGAGATGGTGGAGAGAAAAGGGCCCAATTGAACCTGGGCAGGTCGGTCCAAGAGGAAGGAGGTTAACCAGTCCAGAGCCAGGTCTGTGATGCCAAGGGTATCACAGAGCCGACTTATCAGAGTGGCAGCTTTCTCAAGACTTACCATCAAACTGTTTATTGGCAGTGCCTGCCAGTGTTTTTTCAAAGCAGTGATCTGAGAGTTAATGACTCAATTGAAGTTGTAAATGCACTACTGGTGTAAAAAATCTCTTAACCAGGTCTACCTTCAGCCACTCAATTTATAAGCACTGAAGGTAGGCCCCTAAATGCTCACACCAGAAAAAAGTACAACACGTTAGGGAAAAAAGGGCAGGAGATTCTTGCAAGGATAACACGTTTTAAACACTCAAAAAAATAGGTAGGCCTGCAAAGAACTCTGCTGCTCAAGAACGTTCGGCCGAAAAATAGTACAAGCAGAAGGTAATAAGGAAACACATTGTCACTCATGATTTTGTTTGTTTATGTATGTATGTATTTATGTATGTATGTATGTATGTATGTATTTATTTATTTATTTATTTATTTATTTATTGCTTGTTATGAAAGGGGCCCCTAGGGGACCCTGACGTCTATGGAAACAAGGCGAGTCACCACACACGATAGATACGCCAGACACAAGGTTGTATTCCCAAAGCTAGGGTTTATTGCAAAGCAAAAGTCTCAGTTGGCCAACTCGGTCTCACGCCCCGCAACGTGTATCTCTAGACCTCGAGGGACGCAAGAGAGTGAATTACGTACATCAGTTACATATATACAAAATGCACAGCAAACAATCAGCTATGACATGTTGAACACCCCCCTTTTATTGGGTTTCGTTGAACTTGGTGTGATGATGGACATCTCCGACAACTATGACACCTTCAAACATCTATTCTAGTAACAATTTGCAATTTGTGAGTGCGAAGCACCCACAGGGCAGTGAGGGAGGGTGGGAAATGCAGATACAACACATATTGGGGGAAGAAGAGGAGGGATGAACCTACTATGTCTTGTGAGTATTCAGAACGTGCAAGTGCAAAAGGAAGAAGGAAGAGGGGGTAAGTGCTAACGAGTCCAAGCTCGAGGGTGTGCCATGGACGAAGTGCTAGGAATGTTGAGTGCCACACAGCCTGGGCCTCAGGAGGTGTAAGTGTGATTCTCTAGGGCAGAGGGTGTGCAGATGCAAAGTGCTGTGGATAGACAGGAGCTGGGGAGGTTTGGTGTGGGAGGTCAAGGCCCCCAAGATGCTTAAGGGCCAAGGACACCAATACAGCACCTGTGAGATTAGCAGAGGAGAGAAGGAGGGAAGAAGGAGGAAAAGAGGAAAGTCTAAATGAGCTTCTGGAATTTGATAAGATCCTGCTCAAGGCGTAGGAAGAGAGGGAGGCAATTCCAAAGGTGGGAGTCCGCAGGGGAAAGAGAGCGACCACCTGCCATCTGTTTCGCAAAACGCTTTACCAACAAGGAGTTGGTACCAGAGGAGCGAAGGGGTCTGGAGAGAGAGTATTTAGCGAGATAGAGTTGAAGATAGTTTGGTCCCTGGGCCCAGACAGCCTTTCGGATGATTCAGATGGATTTGAATTAAATCTGTGCAGCAACCAGAAGCCAGTGGAGACTTTTTAGTGCAGGAGAGATGTGGTCCCTGGACTTAAGGCCAAGGATAAATCTCTCTGCCCTATTCTGGATAAGATGAAAGGGTAGCAGATTGGAAGAAGGCAGATTCAGGAGGAGGCTGTTCCAGTAGTCAAATCTAGAGTGAACCAAGGCTTGAGTCACAGTGAGCCTCTGAGGGCAAGTGAGAAATGTTAGAATTCCTTTGAGAAGGATGAGCTGATAGTTGGACTTCTTGGCAATGTCCTGAGTGTGAAGGAGGAAGGAGAGAGAGGAGTCAAAGATGAAACCACGGTTTCTGGCTTCAGCTGAAGGTGTAAGGGGAGAGCCCAAGGAGGAAGGCCAGAGTGAGGGGAAGAAGGAGGGAGCAGGGGTCCCAATTGGAAGGATCTCAGTTTTACAGGTGTTGAGGCAGAGATCATTGGAGGTGCACCAGGACTGGATGGCCAATAGGCAGTCATGGATGATGGAGTGTGAAAGAGGGTCAGTAGAGAATCTGATGAAGAGCTGTGTGCTATCTGTGTAACAATAAAAGTTGGAGGAGAAGGTGGAGATGAGGCATGCAAGGAGAGCTAGGTAGAAGTTAAAAAGCCAAGGCGAGAGTAGAGAGACCTGGGGAACACAACAGGAGGAGGTGGACGTAGGAGAGGAGAAAGGGCCCAGGATGATTTAGGAAGAGCGGTTAATGAGGAAAGAGAATAATCAATTCTTGCCTGTTCTGAGATACCAAGTGTATCATGGAGCCTTTGTGTGAGGATGGAATGATTAACTGTGTCAAATGCAGAGGGGGGATCGAGAAGGATAAGGACAGCTGGGGAATTGGAGTCCAGAGATGCAAGCAGTTCTTCATGGATGTTCAGAAGAGCACTTTCCATGCCTCTGGATGCTCGGAATCCATATTGATGGTTATTGAGGCCAACAACAAGTTCAGTGTGAGAGTTAAGTTGGGGCAAGGCCAACTTTTTAAGTGGCTTCCCCAGTAAGGGGCTGATGTAGATAGAGTGATACCCAGCTCATTTTCAGACTACCCTCGGCCTCCTCCTCTCCCTCCCTCATCTCTGACTGTCTGTCTGCTATCCAGGAATGGTGTGCCGCCAATGACCTCTGCCTTAATGCCAGTAAGACTGAGATTCTACTCATCGGCACACCTACTCCCTCCTTCACTGCAGCTCTCTGGCCGGCCTCTCTTGGCCCTCTTCCTGCTCCTACCTGCAAGGCAAAAAACCTCAGGGTCATCTTCGACTCCACACTCTCCTTCTCTCCTCATATATCTGACGTCTCTAAGAAATCACACTACCAGCTGCACCTCCTCACAGGTATTCATCCCTTCCTCTCCTTCCCCCAGAAGCTCACTGTCTCCCGAGCCCTGGTTCTCTCGAAGCTGGACTACTGTAACAGCCTCTATCTTAATCCGCCTGCCTCCACTCTCCGCCATCTGCAACTCATCCAGAACAGGACTGAAATCTCTACACTGGCTCCAAGTGGCTGCGAGGATAAAGTTCAAAACCCTCTGCATTGTCCACAAGGCCTTCTGGGGCCTGGGGCCTAAATACCTTCAACTCTCTCTTCCTAAATATCTTCCTTCCCGAGCCCTTCGCTCATCTGTCTCCAACTCCCTCGGGGTCAGCCGCTTCTCGAAGCAACAAGCTGGGGGTAGATCTCTCTCTGCGGCAGGGGCCTCCCTCTGGAATAGCCTTCCTGCCTCCCTGAAACTTGAGGAGAACCATCTCCGGTTCCGGAAGCACCTCAAAACCTTCCTCTTTGCTTCTGCTTTCTCTCTCCCTCTCCCCTGCTAAATTCTTCACTGAAACTGCACTGAATCTGCAACTGGGCCACTCTCACCGACCTCGGTCCTGGGCCCAGCCACTCTCCACTTGCACTGCCTCCCTGGCAACCTCTGCACTGCGGGACTGTCTCTGTATCCCTACAGCCACCCGTTCCCAGCACTTGTCTGCACTTACCTTGCACTTGCCATCAGCTGGCCCTATTTATTTATTTTATTCTTCTTACTTGTACTGCACTTCCCCCCTCCCCCTTCCCATTGCACTTTTTCCCTTCCCCCTACCCCTGCACTTGCGCGATCTGAATGACACCTGGCCTAGTAGGATCGTTGTCTGTCTTCCCCTTGTTCCCCCCTCCCTGCCTCGTCGCGCCTTGAAACACTTGTGTATAGGCGCGTTACAAATGCCTTATCATATCATATCATACCAGGGCAGGTAGGGTCAGAGGAAGGTTTTTTGAGGAGTGGGTGCACAAGGGAGTGCTTGAGGGAGGATGAGAACGTTCCAGTGGCAAACAAGTGATTGCAGAAATCAGCGAGAGCAGGGGCAAGCAAGTCAATGTTAACCTTGATGGTACTAGATGAGCAAGGGGAGACCTGTTTAGAAGAGACTTTCATGGAGCTGTCAACTCTGGTAACTTCCACAGGTGTGACAGGAGAGAAGGAGGAAAAGGAGAAAGTAGATGGTGGGGGCTATGAGGAGGGGGAGTGAGGGATGAGTGTGAGGGAGAGTAGAAAGGGTGGGCAGAATGTCCCGGGTTTTGGTGGCAAAGTGTGAGGCCAGTGCGTGTATTGCAGAGGGCCTGGGACAGAGAAGGGAGGAGGAGACTGCAGAGGGGTTGCCTAGTGCACCCTGCAGATTTTGAAAAGCTCAGCCGAGTTGTTGGATGTGCTTGAGACCCGTGCCTGAATGTGGGCTCTTCTCGTTGCACGGATGCCGAGTTTGTATTGTCTTTGGAGCAGGCGACAGGCCAGTTTGTCATAGGATTAGCCAGAGATTTGCCACTTCTGTTCTGCTGCCCTGCACTTTTGTTTCAGGGTTGCAAGTTCAGTGTCGTACCAAGTGTTACACTTAGAGGCAGGTATCAGATCCTCATGAATGGGGCAAGAATGTCAAGAGCGTTGGTGATAGAAAGATGGAGGTTGCTGAGGGCAGAATCAGAGGTAGAGTCAGCGGTGGGGGGTCAAGGGGGTGGAGGCAAAGGCAGCTGCAGTCACTTGTTTCATAGGGCGGGTGTTAGTGAACGAGGTTGGGGCTGCTTCTGGGGGGGTCAGTCAGGGGGCCAATGGGACCTAGGTGGAATGAGAGAAGAGAGTGGTCTGTCCAGGAGAGAGGGGTGATTGATGGATGGGGAGAGAGATAGAGAGAGAGAGAGAGAGAAAGAGAGAGAGAGAGAGAGAGAGAGAGAGAGAGAGAGAGAGAGAGAGAGAGAGAGAGAGAGGTCAGAGTGTATGAGGGCATCTAGAGTGTGTCCAGCTGAGTGGGTTGGCCCAGAAGGGAGAATGGAGAGGGAAAGCGAAGAGCAAAGGTCAGTGAATAGAGTGGAAACAGAGACAGGAGAGTCCAGTTGAATGTTGAAATAACCCAGGAGGAGAAGGTTAGAGGTGGAAGAGAGTAAAGAAGAGCAGAGGTCAGCCCATTAAGAGAGGAATTGGGAGGAGGCGCATGGAGGCCGGTAGATGGTAGAAATGCTCAGGGTGGAGGTGGGAGAGGTGTTCAATTTGCAAACCAGACTTTCAAAAGAGGAATAGGTCTGGGTAGGTAAGATGGAAGCAGGAACCCACTCAGGGAAGATTAAGGCAACCCCCCCACCAGAGCGGTGAGGTCGAGGCTTGGAGATGATCTTGAAGCCGTCAGGGAGGAGGGAGTTAAAGGCAGTGACTGAGCTGGCATGGAACCAAGTCTCGGTAAGCATGAGAATGTAGAAGGAGACAGATGTCAGAGGCGTGTTTGTTGGCTGAGCAGGCATTGAGAGTCACCAGGTGGAGGTGGTCTGTGGTTTTGAAGGATTTCTGAGGTGGGGTACAGGGGCATGGTACACCATTCAGAAGAGGGAGCAAGAGGGTAGAAGGGGGAGATGCAGGCGAAGGAAGGAAGTTAATGACAGATGGCAGGGTGCATTCAAAGAGAAAGAGGTTGGGTTGAGGACCCTGAACCAGAATGGTGCCAGTGTGGGAGACATTAACCTAGCAACGAGAGGATGTGAAGCCAACCAAAAGGACTTCCCACTTGGTGCCCCCATTAATAGAGGACTGTGAGGAAGGAGAGAGAGTGGAGATGAGATGGGGGTCCAATGATCTGGAGAGGGGACAGAAAAAAGTATATCTGTGAAAACCTCTCTAGAGGAAGCACTGATATAGGTGTATGCAATGGGAAGTCCAGGGTTTGCACACAGGATATCCTTGTTGTGCTTTTTCCTGCCAGACTTGGAGAGAGAGGGTGGATAGGTGATAGTGTAGCATTTGTTGAAAATGGGAGAGATGGAGATAGCCATAGGAGGGCAGAGGTTTGGCTAAGGAGTGAGGGAGGAGTGGCAGCACTGCACTGCGCAGCTCTGGTGGAACTCACAGGGTGGCCTAGTAGGTTGAGACAGAGAGATAAGTGAAAACGCAGAGTAGAATTACAGTGGATAGGAGATGCATGAACTATACACACATAATATCGAATGTAAAATGGAGGCAGCAAAACACTAAGGTGCACATGTAATGCTAATACACCAACATTTCAATCCCAGAGCACACCCAGATTCGTTTTTAAAAATGGAGGCAGCAAAAAATGCAAAGCAGACAGTGCACAGGTAATGCTAAAACACCATTTCAATTTTTAATGCACACCCAGAATCGATTTTAATAATGGAGGCAGGAAACAAGGCAAAGCAGATGGTGCACAGGTAATGCTAAAACACCAACATTTCCATTTTTTAAAACACACCCAGATTCAATTTTTAAAATGGAGGCAGCAATCAATCCAAAGCACATGGTGCACAGGTAATGCTAAAACACCACAATTTCGATTTTTTAAAGCACACCCATATTCGATTTTAAAAGGAGGCAGCAAAACAGGTGCACAGCTAAAGCTTAACAACAATAAAATAACAAATAGGATGTCACATATACCGTAAAAAACCTGTGTGGCTCGTCGACGAGACCCTATACATGGGTGGCCTGCTCCATTGGGGATACACGGCTGCAATTGGTATCAGTCCCCGTCCCCGTTTGCCTTCCATCACGTGGGGTCAGCTGGGCTCATCTCTCCAGGGAATGAAGATCACGTTCCTCATTAGTTACTATTGTAAGACAATGCTACTCTTTCATTATGTCGTGCACCTGGGAAGCTCTGGGACCTGCACAGGGGGAGGCTTAAGATCCTGCTGGCCCACACATTCTTCTCTCATTCCATATTCCACCATCTGCACCCAAGGTTTGCACCATTGCTTTAAACTATAATGTATTCCACCCTGTACCTATTATTACAAAGTTTGTCATTATGAAATAGGGTCATGTTCTTTTAGCTCTTTTATGACCACAGGGTTTATGGTTGGTGGTCTGGGGTCACCTACTATCACGGAATTCAGGGGTCTCAGACTGGGGCAGTTGTGGGTGTCATAACTTATGGTGGGCTGGGTGGGGGTTGGAAGTCTGCTTTTGGCCTAGCTGTGATAAACGTGCATCGCAAGGCACCTGGTTACTGTTTCGTGGCCTTGCGGGATGCATTCCTTCTTGGGATAACACATATTTGCAACAGTTATGGAACAAAGGGAAGTTTCTATGGGAGCCAGCAGCGTGGGTCTCTTTATCATCAGCTCTTGGGCTTGTTCTGTTTTTTTCTATTGGATCTGTGTTTAACATGCAGCCATGCAGGGCCGAATGTTCCTACCATAACTACAAAAATGGCACTTCATTATACGTGTGCACTAAGTCTATGTATTTGTAATATTGCGTTAACGCAGGGTGTCTTAGCATGCCCCCTCCCCCCTGGTACATCGCAAGCATATCTACAGTATTCACCTCACCTTAAAGTGCCTAGGGGGATGTGAGAGGTTAATTTCCTTCCGAACAGCACTATGCAGGTCCGTCACTGAAGTTATTTAAAAGTAAGCATTAATAAAGCCAACAATTTTGGCTTAATTAGAAGTATTATGCATTTTCCAGGAATTGCTATTATATGCCTGGCAAATGCCTTTCACATGCCTGGACAAAAGCCAAAACAGTTGGAATTGTCAATTCGTGTTTATTTTGGTTTCAATTTAAGCACATTGAGCAATAATTGTTTGATGGTTGCAGTCATCGTAGTGAATAATTAATGGGGCTCGGGTTTATATAAATGTATCTTATGAGGTGTGGATGTAGGGTGATCATAAATGGGAGGGTTGCCTATAGCTGCATGCTGTGAGAAACAATGTTATTGTTTGCTTGTTACAATCAATACAATCCTGCACTTGTTGTACAACGTGTTACCATGAAGATTTACATATTAGGGTGCTCAGCCAATCAGGTGGGCAGAAACTCAGACAAGAACTGCCAACATCCTGCCCATGTACCCTTTCTGGGTACTGGCCATTTTTCTTTTTTAGTTTGCCACCTTTTCCCCCAGCCCTTCATCAGCTCCCTTCCCTGCCCTCTTCCCGCCTCAGCCCTGGGATGCACCCAATCCCCTAATTCTCAATTGTACCGACCTGCTGCATTTCCCAGCTCCACTGTTCCTTCCCGACTCAGGCCATCACCCTAGCAATAGAAAAGGGGCTATATTTTCTATGGTGGCAACTATCTTACTTTTTTTCAAGGGGGTTTGGACCTGTGCAGTATGCACAGAGTATGTCTCCCTTGAACACATTTTTACAGATCAATTTGCACCCCGGTTACAGCACCAGGTTGCGAACATGCCTCCACTTCCTTGTCAAGTTCACTTGCCAGGGTCCGTGCGTGGTGGCCGGATGCAGGGTGATTGCTATATTGTCAGGTTGGTTTATTATGTGAGTATGTGATTGTGAATGTTTCAAGTAATTTCTACAAATGTTAGTATTATTTTAGCATTGTGATTCATACTTGTGTGTGTGAGAGACAGTGATTTTTTTTAAATGTGTGGATGTAGTGTATGCACTGGAAAGTTATGTAGCTGGCATATATGACCTGATACATTCTGTAGAGTTAGATTAATGCTATTTGCACTGGCAGTCTGATTAGGATCACAACTGTGGTGGATGTGTGACTGTTTTGTTCAAGGGCATGGGCTGCACATTCAGTTTGCCTTAGTGCTGTTAAAAAGCAACACATATACTTTCTAATCTGTATGTCCTTTGATGCTGCATTGTTTGCGTGGGCGAGTCATTTTGGTGCAATATATAACCACACTGTGTACAACACTATTTGACTAGATTTGGTAACTATAGTCATGTGCCGATCATGTAACTGCAAATATAACAATTTTGAAACCAAGTCCTGCAGGCCCATCCTTTAGGGATCAGAAGGGGTTCCTGCCACCAAGAGCCTTCAGCTACCCAGTAAGATAGCTGAAGAGTGTTGCTTGCGGACAGACCTTTATTATAGTGGGCAGGGAACTCATTTGGGGGTCAACAGAGGTCGCAACTGCGACACACTGTGGTCTCCCTTGCTACCCCTATGATCTCCCTTGCTACCCCTAAAGAAAGAAAATACATTTTTTTTTGTTTATAATTGAAGCTTCTGGGCTGTGGCCAGTGCCATGTGGCTCTTTGTTTCTGGAGTGACTGGCTTTCTTGTTCAGGCCCCTTTTAAAAAAACAGGGGATTTCACAAAGATAGAACTAAGCAGTGACCCTAAATAAGAAAGAATAGGAATAACACTAATTTGTCTTTCTGGAATTCTATACAATAATTGCTAGACACATTAAAGTTGTATTTCATGCACACTTCACGGGGTGAGTCACTCATTTAGTCTGTTCTTAAACAACTCATATTCACAATGCAGACAAAAACGTCCAAAAAACATTTAGAGTAGAATAAGCATCCATTTCAGACTATGTATTTTGCTTTTTGCAAGTTGCAGCTTTTTTTCCTGCCGTCGTCTCTGTTACGATCATCACAAGACATTCCATCTCAGTGTCCTCAGTCACTTGACAAAATCATTGTGCCTAAAAGCTTGTGTACAGTGTATAAATATTTGACCATAGCACATAAAGTGGCCCTTGATTTCATTGTGCTACAATTAATGCGTTGTAATGTGTCTATCTTTCCTATCTCCATGGCATGCTGTTCAGGATGTTTGTTTGCATGCATGAGGTAACGAGTGCCCAGAGTACGGGATGCCGCGTGAGTGTGCTGCTTTCTCTGAGCTACTCTAAATTCTTTAATACGCAGTTATAAACCCTCCCAATGGTATGCATGTTTCCAACCTCTGAAGCCTGTAAAGTAGATCCATGCAGGCTTGACATGTGGCTAACTTTGCACGAGATCTACCAGTTTGATGGTATCCACTACAGAGTGTAATTTGCTTTCTGACTCTGAGAACATTCAGACATGTAATTGCTCATTTTACTATGGCCAGTAAGATTGCAATAGCTTGTAAGATAGCTCAGTGGATTCAGCATTTGTTGCTGCAATGTGTGTGTGATCTGCGGGTTTGAATCCTGGCAAGGCCAACTCAGCCTTTCATCCTCCTGAGGTTGATAAATGAGTACCAACACAAGTTGGGTGATATTGTATGTATATTTGTTCTATATAAACTAAAGCGCTTAAGCATAAGTGCTAAATGATAACACATCATTATCATTTGGCCTTGGACGTCTTCTTGCATTTGCAGTAATTTGGTAATATGGGTCTATACACACGAATATTAGCAATACATATGATGATCCATTCTGGAGTGCTATGCATATCACATTACAGTGATTTCGCAACCATAATTTTCGTAGTGTACTTAGAAACAATGCTATGTGATGCCACTTGCAGTTTTGTCAAGGGGCGAAAGGACGTGTTCCATCGCTTCCCGTGATATAACTTCGGGGTGGGGTCAAATGACATCACAAATAACATCACTTCCTGTGATGTCATCATAGGTCAAGGTTCGTGCAATGTGACTTCTGCTACCCCTGGCATTTCGATGAAATGACGTCCATGATAGTGGGGTATAGAAATTATGTAAAACCAAGAGCTTTATTGAGCTCCTAATACCTCAAAATTGTTACCTATTTGGTATTATGTGTCAAGAGGCCACCAGAATGTCAGACTTTGCGCTATATAAGAACTTTACTTTGCATTCCGCGCCCACCACTGTGCCATGGTGCACTAGAACTTTTAATGAAAGAGTTTCAGATCTAGGCCTGAAGCATGCATAGGGTGACCAGACGTGCCGGTTTTGCCAGGACTGTCCCAGTATTTGGAGCTGCGTCCCCCTTTCCCAAGTTTATGCTCCCATTGGAAACTGCAGTGGTCCCGTTTTTTTTTTGTAGTAGGTCTTCATAGCTCGCAGGCAGGAATGCATAATCTCGCACAGAAGAAATGCTTCATGTTACAATAAAATAGTGTTAGTTCGTGATACATTAATTATAATATGTGTTTCTTTAAACAGTGACACTTAAACCCCCTTCTCCAAACGCTACTGAAGAGTAGTGCCTTGACAGCCTCCTTCAAGAGTTTGTTGCCGTGTCCCGGATTCTTACTTTTTAAATCTGGTCACCCTAAATTTGCACGATATACGCGGATTAAGTTACGGCAGCGTGCCCAGCAATCCTCGCTCCTGCTCGCTGATTCGCCGCGCTTGTTTACGCTTCCCTGCTTCGCTGGTGAGTTAGATGCTTGTGTGGTGATGAGGAGATGAGATGGCATTGTGTAAATGGAACCTGGAAGACAGTCTGTTTAGGCTGCGGAGACTCCAGTCTGATGCCTCTGGGGCTGGCACGATGCCCGCAGGCCCTGTGTTGCCAATGCAGTGTACGCTGCTAAATCTCTTCCACGCTCTGCTGCCCTGTCTTCCTAAGGAGGCCTGGGCATTGCCTCCAAGCCTCTCACACAGAACAAAGAAAATCGAGATCCAAATGGGAGCGGCTTACGGTGGAAACATGGGCCGCTGCTAAATGCAGTGGACAGTGGGGTGCAGGCCGGCCCGAAGCTGGTCACACTGCAGAGGGTATGTCTATGCTTTGGGGCGTGGCTTGGACATATGATCGAAAGCAGCGATTGGTACCGAATGACTTGGCTTCTGTGTCCACCCCTGCAGGAGACATTCCTTCATGTGTGCACTATTTCTTTCTCATGCAGAAAAATGGCATTTCAACTATAGATCATACATGGGATGAAGTACTCACAACTCATCGTGGAAGTCACTGAAGAGTTCCATGAGCGCACAGGGGAAGGCGGAGTTGACTTGTAGCATCCCATATACATACAGCAGGGGCTATCGTGTTCCTTATAAAATGCATGGTCACACTGTCACCCCGTTGAATAACTGACATCATGTTTGCTCCAAAGCAAGGTATCCTCCACTTATTGCTACATATACTAAATGTACAGTAGGATTTGTTTGCTTGAAAAAATAACCAGCCAAAAATACACGCCGACCCCTTTTAACCCCTTTTCTCATCCCACCCCCATTGGGCCCCTTTTGTTGCTCCTAGTGTTGCTCTATACGTGAGGCTTGGGGAAGCCTTTTCCTTTGTTTATTTGTGATTGAACTTGAACGCATTGTGGGTTCTTCATGTGTTTAATGTTGATTGGCATGTCAGAAAAGTGATAGTAGACTGTTCTACTCGATATCAGCACTAGACATGTATAAACCTTCCTGTAGAACCCGGAATCATCACAATTGTGCGTGATTTGTCAATGGCGAACTTCGAACACACATTTTGAAAGGTTTGTGCGAAGTTCGCCCACATGGCTAAAATGGTGGACACATGGTTAGAGCTCCTGTTCATTCTCAATTAGTTTTCAGAGAGACAGGCGGTCATTGCCAGAGGCAACTTGAGGATATTTAGGGAAGGTTTCATAAACTGCAATGGGGATATAATAGTTGCAAAAAGAATGTTAGCGACAGGTATTGAGTGACTGGGACTCAATCAGTCATTGTGATTCAGGATATGTGGACTAATTAAGAGTTTGCCGGGACCCTGGTGGTAATACCGCTAGGATACATGTAAACGGAATGACCATTACCAGCACTTGATCTGGCAGAATTATCGCCAAATAAGTGCTGGTAAGGGCGGTAAATCGCCATTCCATAGGACTCCATAGGGGGAATTTGCCGGTATTAACATCACTGGTAATACAGGTGCCGGTAACACTATCTATTTTTGCCGGTAAGGCACCTGACTTACCTTCAGCTGTTAGCTGGAGCTGTTAACTGTTAGCTGTTAGCTGGAGGTAAGTCAGGTGCCCCACCGGCCAACTTGTAGTTGACTGGTATGGTGACAGGCCGGTATGCAGTAATACCGGCCCGTTAATACCGCACCGGCCGTTGTGGGACATATTGAGTGATTTGGAGTCGATCAACAACACAAGTGCTATAACTAGAGATTTTAGTAGAAAGGTGACACATCAGTACTCAGTGTACATCTCTTGAAGTGAGTGGCCGAGACATGTACCACCGGGTGCATCATGCGAAGGGGAGAAGGAGGAGCTGGGAATGACTAAGGACAGTGTGTGGAAGAGTCAACTGCCCGAGAAACATGCCATCAGGTGACACCTGGAAAGAGGAGAGGGTGAAGCTGGGGTCAGAAGCGATTCAGCGAGACACACCAGCCAGTTCCCATATCTTGCAGCGAGTTATGAGATAAGTGTCATCGGGTAGCACCAGGGAGAAGGAGCAGGAGGAGCAGGAGGAGCAGGGAATACCTGAGGGCAGCTGGCGGGACAGTTACACACACTGTACTTTTCTATGAGGGAGAAGCATAGATTCATGGATGTGGGTAACACGCATTTGGAACAACATGACAGCTTCCAAATAAAGGAGAGAAAGTGGGAGAGGTGCTGATTGTGGTCTTTTCACTCCTGCTGCAGAACTTGCTGCGTTGCCTGGATGGGCCGGAATTGCATGCAGACAATTAAAGGCATTTTCCGTCTCATGCTCCACAACTCTTCTCTGAAGTCAATCTGTACACATTTTGGCACAAGGGAATGGTGTGCATCGAAGGGTTCCAAAGTACAGTCACAGAAGAGTTGCCATATGGGAAAAGGTGGAGGAGAAACAGGGGCTAAGGCCCATAATATGCACTTGGTCTGGTCCGGTGGCCGGGAAGTCAGGCGCCGGTTATTTTGTAATTCCCCATGCCCATTGAGTCTCATAGGACTCAATGGGAATGGGGAACACAGAAGCATTGGCACTGTTAATAACGGTTCAGGTACTTTCGTTACGGCTTGCTTACCGTGGCCGCTGTGTCCGGCAGCGTCTGCCCTGTCAGGCACAGCGGGTCCGGCAGGCAAACCTGTACTGTGCCGGTAAGGAAATAAAGGTGCCGGTAGGCTTACCGGAACTGTTGATTCCTGACCGGCACAGTTGTAATGAGGCCCAATGTCTCAAAGATCATTGCTAACTTTTGAACTGGCAAAATAATGCATGCATCCTGGTTTGTGCATGACCTTGTTGTCACACATTTTATCTGAAATTGTGAGCCTGTGAAAGAAAGGGCCACTGTGGCCCAGAAGATCTGCTCCCATTTCACCTGTGCTTAGCATACCAAAAAAGCACTGGACCAGCTGCATGAGTGCCACAAGTACCTACTGCGCAACCTGATATCCTCAAAGACCACCGATTGGAAATCACTTTGCAGATGTTGGATAGGCTATGTGAACAGTGAAATGCTATCACATATTACGGTAACACTCACAGCAGACCTCAGCATGGTGTATTTTTTAGCAACAGTGGCAGAGCCTATGTAATGTCTGGTCTGTATTTTCTTTCAAGTAGGCCAGCAAGTGAGCTTTGCTGTCACCCTGAGTGAAGTTCTCCCTCTCTTATATCTGCTTGAGCTCAAACTGAGGGCCTGTGCCAAGACAGATGATGCCGATGAAGCAAAGCTGGTGAGGGACCTGCTTTCAACCTGTCGTGGCGATCCACAGAAGTTGAATTTAAAGATAACATTGAGTTCCTGCTTACTTCCTTTGTTGACCCATGTTTCAAAGTAAAATTGGCTACTTCTCATCCACCCATCTTGGGGTCCCCAGCCTCCCCCTGATAGACCTCCCACACAGCAGCATCCTTACCCTGCTGCCTGGAGACCATGTCCTCTTCTATGCCCCTCTTCTCAAACTGGAGGTATTGCAAACGCCACTTCAAGGGTGCTTACTGCGTCCAACTGCTTCTCTCACATGAGGCCCATGCCCTCGTGCCTCTCCCCTGGCCTTACCCCTGGCGGACATCCACAAGAGGAACCAACACCATTGCCTCAGTCGGGGTAAACGCGGCATGAGGCCCTGCCTCCTTTGCCTCGGTACTACTTATCATCGCTGGGGCCTCCTTTAATTGCCCCATCCTTCTCTCTAAGGCCACTCAGTGCATCAGCCTTCCTGGGCTGGGTGGCCCAGGCCCACAAACCGGCACTCACAAAGAGCACGAGGTAAGCCCCGTCCTCCTCATTCATGATGGGGCAACCCTCCTTCTCCTGCCAGGCGAAATGCAGCTTCTTCACCCTTCTCCCCCTTTCTCCTGCCAGCATTGCAGGGCCGGCCGCCCTAATAACACCCGCAAATGGCGATACTGTGAAACATGTACACACCCCTAGAAGCCTGAGTAGCCCCAAGAGAGCCAGAGGGAATCGCAGCACAACCCCAAGTGAGCAAACCAATGAAAAAAGCAAACGAATCCTATTACTAAATCTACTACTTAAACTAAAATGCTACTCCACTGCAATCCTAAACTAATACAATAATACTACAATACAAAATAATACAGTCCACGACAAACACACGAGGGGAACTGGGAAAGTGTAAACCATTTTTGTTTTTTCTTTTTGGTTGGGGATATGATTAGGTGTAGGAAACCTTTTTTGGCTTTTTATATTTTTATATTTTTTAAGGGGACAGCAAAGGGGAAAGGCACTTGAGCAAAAGGTAGACTTTTTGTTGTTTTTTTTATATTTGGAGACACCCCCTTCTATTCTCTCTGTAACCCCATCAATATTGCCTGACTCACAACCCACCATCTACATTTTGGTGGTAGTAAAATTTGAGAGGAAAAACAAGCAAAATAAATGTGAACAGTTTTTGGTCGATCAATAGACTCACACCCCTCACTAAGCCAGTGGATAGCTGCACACTTTGTCACTCCTGTGCCCACAGTCATCCTGCTCACTCTGCTCCCACAGATCTGTTATGCTCCCATCAGACAAGCTACACAGAACTAGGCGTGTGGCATGCTCATGGGGGAGTCAAGTATGCTGCCTTGGGAGCCCACATTCCTTCTAGGGGTCCATCAGGCTGCTTTCCACAGGAATCAATGCTTGCCCTCAATGCCCCTGGCTGTGTACCGAGTGTTGCCTGACCCTGCACAGATTGCCTGAAACTTCATGCCCATAGGCCCAAATTAGAGGGACAACTACATCTGCAGCAACAAGTGCAGGAAGCAGACTTTGCATCCAAATAGATATTGACACGCAGTCCTTTCTTACTTTCTATGATGCCATGTAGCAAATCGGGAGCGGACGCGATGGGGTCTGAAGTGTTCCCAGCACGTCCACTCTCAAGGTAAGTGGGGGTGGGAGGGCAGGAAGGGAATTCGGGTGAGGGTTCTGGGGGAGAAGACTTACCCGATTCCCCGGCGAGGGGAGATGGCGGCCGCCGGCCATGAGGAGGCGCAGGACAGCGGGATTACCATGTAGTAATGCCCACATTCTGAGCCTCCCCATTGGCTAGCAGGCCGCCACACCCACCTCGCAGGGTACTAATGCATGAGATAAAACACGATTAGCTTTTAAGCCGTGCACATGAACTGCACTGTTGCCTACTGTTGTAAAGTGACTTCCATGAGTCTCCAACTGAGATGTTAAGTAAAATACGTAGGAGAAGGACCCACTGGTCCCCACCACTCGGGCTTCATCTTTCAACTGACACTCGTGGGGCCTGGGGGTGGTATAATTGCTGCCGTCATTGCATTGTGAACTCCATGGTCTGACATCACACTCCCATTGAATTAACTATGAACACCACTCTTCTGCAGTGAATTTGGGCAGCATCAGGGATCAACCTGCATTATTGAATTCTTTAAAGTTGAGTGACAGTCCCCAAAGCAGAACGCTGCCAGGTAGCACAGCAGGTCAGGCGACTATTGCTGAGATATTCTTTGTACAGATCAACCTATAAATCCTTTCGGTTTTTCAAATTCCTTCTGCAAAATGTGCCCTAAAAGCAGTGGTCGAAGTGGGTGGGAGCGTTTGGGAGCGGTGCTCCTCTACTTTTTTAATAAACTTTTACTGTTGCAGAATAATTTCATTTTAAAATAAAAGTGTAGGAAGAAGTTGAAAGTTGCACTTCCGTGCACTCCACTGATCGTTCCCTTAAATAGCAAGCAGGCACATTTGTTTGGGGGTTTGAATTGCGTGTGGGAGGGGGCGTGGCAATGGGGCTTGTGGGGAGCAGGGACTGGCCAGCTGGAAACAAAGTTCCACTACGTCTTTTCGTACACTTTGACCACTGCCTAAAAGGCGCCGTTTCCACCTGGGAAGGGGTCGAGCTCGGTTACTTGCTCATATTCATGGGGCTAGTACGGGTGTGGATTTCTGCCCGCGTAATAAAATTCAAAAGTAAGTACCCATGTTCATGCCCCCAATAGCCTGCTGGATGCCAGGAATGAACACAGTGCTGGAGGCAAAGGCTCGCTCTGCAGATGAACATAAATCCAGTGGTCGAAGTGTATGAAAAGAAGTAGTGGAACTATGTTCCCTACTGGCCTGCACCGCTCCCCACAAACCCCATCACCACGCCCCCTCCCATGCACAATACACCCCCCAAAAAACATGTGCCTGCTGTTTAAGGGAACGTTCAGTGCAAGTATAGGAACGGTAATAATTAAAAGAAGTATAGGAGCACTGCTCCCGCCCACTTCGACCACTGCATAAATCACACCCCGGCTCTAGATGCACGGGTCTGCACGTTCCTCGAAGCCCTTTCAGAAAACCACAACGCTCATTAGAAGTGCTTCCAGAAAATGTTCTGGGAGCCAGTGACAGGCGCCCAATGCTGGAACCTAGGTTGCACTGCTGTGAGACCTAAAACCTAGCCACCAGTACTCAGGAATCTCTTATCATAAATCTGTAAACTGTCTCTTATTGGCATTCTGCGATTCAGGGCATGTTGTGTCACAGATTCCTAGGTATAAAAGGTGCACACCTTATATACTTGGCCAGCAATGTTATAGAAACATATTTCTTTTGGCAATTGCTTTTTTGTCCTGTGCACTTTCTTCAGCTGGTAAAGACAAACTGAGTACAATTTGCATATTGCACTTAAGCATGTTTTCACTTCCTGTGACGCCATTTACCATTGCGTATGCCAGAGAACCCCCAGAGATTTTAGGACTTGAGCCCTGCCTGGCGTGAAAAATGGACGCGGCCAAGCAGCTGCTTGTAACACTGTCCCCTGAGTAGTGGGCTACTAGAAGACCAACGTTTCCTGAGGAATTGTAAGGAAGTAAAGTATGTGTACAGAAAAAACGGAAAGCATAAGTAGTCTGCTCAAAAGCGCGGTGCTAGAGCCATATTTAAAACCACATGAAACCAGACTACTGTGAACCGATGGCAAATGGGAAGAACCGATGGCAAAATCATTCACCTAGCGACCCCTGCATATGAAACAAGCCTTCTCGGCGCCTCTCACTACACCTTTGTTCTTGGTTAGAATGTGCCAGTAACCGATGGCTGAGATATATGGACAAAGCTTGGAGGTTAAAGCACTGTGAGAAATCAACTTCCGGGGCACCAGTGGTCCAGGGATAAATATTGGTTTCTAAACCGTCAATCAGCCCCACACCTCTAATACACCAGAAGGGATCTGAACAAATTGGAACACAAGTAAATTATATACCTCCTTGTCCAATTTTGGTAGTGTGGATGGAATGGCAGGCTTATCTCTGCAAGGTCGTGGATCGTTGGTTAGTTGCAACACAGCAAAAATACAATTATTACACAATTATAGATGGGACTGTCCAGTCAAGATTGTATACAAATATCTATGTTATTATTATTACAAAAGACAGTTCTAGCACACTACAAAATACAACCCTCTCTGTAAAGGAGAACAGAGGACAGACGGTTTCACGAAGGAAAGGGATGCACTCTAGTCTAGTCTAGGGTAGTCGGTAAAGCAATCAGTCTTAACTGTTCAAGGTTATTTGGTTTCAGCACCAAGGGAGCAAGGGGTCGTAAATGTCACTAAGGGACTTCAGAGAAGGACCAAGGGGACAGAACCACAATGTACCCAGTGCTTGAGATGTTCTTGATAGTCAACAGCGTCAAGTCGGTTCCAGGATGCTTTGCAGCTTCTGCAACAGAGTTTAAGATGGGAGACAGCTGCAGGTATCAGGCGGCAGGCAGTTTGGCAAGTGAGACTGGACGGACGGCTGCAGGCTGGCCTACACGGCAGCTCAGTGTCAAGAATCGTTGTCTCTGTGCTCGTTGGCAAATCTGGAATGCCGGTCGAGGCGTCTCGGACGGCTTCAGTGACTGCAGCGTAACATCAGTCAGTGGTGCAGCCGGTCGCAGTTCGAGTGCTCGACTGTCTCAAAAATGTCCTTAAAAGATGGACGGTGGTGTATGCTTGTTGTGGTACTCCTTCTAGCTTCTTTGCAGGGTTTGTGTCTTCCTTTAAGTTGGACGGCCCAAAACTGAGCAGAGTGTTTGCAGGCAACAGCCTTGTCCTTTGTTCAGAGACTCTCTGGCACTTCCCCCCTAGGAAGCTAGGAAGCTTTATGGCAGAACCTAGCACGGCACGCTGTGTGCTGGCTGGGTACTGGTTCTGGAGCTGCCGGACAGGTGCCCTGAGTCCGGTATCTCCCACTTTTCCGTGAGAGATGTTTAGGGGAGGGATCTTGCTTCCCTCTTGAAAGTCCTGGCCTTCATTCACTGGCGGAAGATGTGAGGTAGACTGTACCTTCAGCCAGGGTTCAAATGCTGCTGTTCTTTCCTGCTTCTGGTGAAGCCTTCAGATGACCTGATAAGTGAGGGGCTCAGCTCTCTTTTAAAGCCAAATGGGCCTCAGTGACTGTTGCAGGCTAAGCCTACCTTAAGGTACCAATCCGGCGTCCCCTTTGACAATCTTCTGAAATGTGTAAGGTCAGGACCAGAGTGATTTGCAACAGGAAAGGTAAGGGGTGAGACCATGTACTCCTAAGTCCCACCCATCTTCCTGTCTGTTGTAGATCAAAGTGTCTCTCTGGTTAACTGAGCCCTCTGTGGCTCTTGATCAAAGCGCAGGTCTCCCTTGAAGTTTGTGTTGCGAACAGACTTTTGTCTCCCTCAATTCACATACTTTGGCCCTCTGAAAGGGAGTTTGCCTACTGTAAACAGTTGGCCCACACATGACATTCACTGCCCTTCGTACAGAGGGTGGGAGCTAGCTTCAGGGTGACACATTGCATATCAAAGAGGTGTTAGTTTCCCTGCCCATTGTTAAGTTCTGTGACCAGGCCTATTCGCAGGCCTGCTTTAATTAACTCTGATTAGTATGCGCCACCACCACACAGAACTTAGACAATTGAACAGGGCGGATCCATGGAGCCTTTGATATTTAATTAGGCTGGCCATTGGAGCGTAAAGGTGTTAACCTTCTCCTCTGGATGTTTTTGTGCACCCCTCGCTGTCACCTGTCAAATAAATGTGACAGGCAGGATGGTTCCTGTAGGCTGTGTCCCCCAGAGTACGAAGGTCTATATGTTTGTTGTGTGACAAGCATTAGAAAATGTGTGCGTAGTAGCCTCACACATTTTCAGAGGTTGATCTCGCATCATTCCATTTCCTAACAAATCATCAAAAAAAGCCCATGCGAGTGCACACTCCCCGT
Source organism: Ambystoma mexicanum (assembly GCF_040938575.1). Lineage (NCBI taxonomy): Eukaryota > Metazoa > Chordata > Amphibia > Caudata > Ambystomatidae > Ambystoma > Ambystoma mexicanum. The sequence goes on along the minus strand of NC_090931.1, from coordinate 862,036,893 downwards.
GCGGATGGTTGAATCCCTCACAAGGACCTAGGTATTAACGAGCGATAAGCCATACCAAATAAAGTAATTGTCTTCGTGATACGAATGCACTCTAATGCCAAACGAAGGGACAAATGGCACAATGGATAATGGCAAAATGTAAGGATGGGTAGTGGCAACATTTTTGGATGTAGCATTTCAAGGCCTGCTTTGAAAACCTTTGTGACTTGGGGTGGTGTGGGGGAATCTGTGGGGGAACGCTCGCTTGAAAAATGTGCTCCCACAGTGAGTGGTAGACACAATATAAAAACATACTAATATTCCACGAAATGGCACTGATGGTGACGTCTGCCATCTGATTGGCTGCCAGAATGAGAGGAAACGCGCTCAGCGTTGGCTTTAATTACAATGCTATAAAGCCAATCGTTTCCTGAATGCATGCTCTTCCCTGCATGATGCCTTTCTATCCTGCCCCATAAATCTGGGGGGCGTAGTGCTCCGACTCCTCACACTTGGCGACATGTGGTTGACAGCACTGGAGTCATAGTTGGCCCCGGGAGCCAGGGCGAGGAAGTGCACTCTGTTAGGTGCAAATGATTCCATAGAAGGGAAAGGACATTAGTCGTGTGAGGTCATCGGTTAAACTAGGCCAGTGTTTAGCTTGGACGCATTGGGAGGCAGAGCAATTACCAGTGCCTTAAGTATTACTTTTGGCATCGAGCATACAGTGCTAACTGTGTCCAGGAATGAAACTCAGCGAATATCGAAACAAATGTCTTCTTTCCACCAACTCACAAGAAGCCAATTTGTGGCGACTTCAACATTCTTAACGCCTTTCTCCAGCGATAAACCCTCCATCTTAAATCAAAGGTATTATGGGAAATGTGTCATCCGAGTTCTGAAAACATGGTGGCAGCAAAAGAATTTTGAGTACTTGTCTACTCTCTTTGGTTGCTGAAATGTATAGCATCTCACACAAAAGGTAAAAGGGTTACCTTTTTTTTCTCTCAGAGTGACTGTGATGCACATTGTGAAGAAGAGATGTTGGGTGATTGTGTGTGGCTGTTCTTTGGTTACCTGCCTAGCTGACCTGTTACTGTTTGGTCCGGTTGCTCTTTGAATGACTGTCTGGCTGAACGGTAACTGTTTGTTGTGGTTGCTCATTGATTGTCTGTCCAGCTGATCGGTTAGTGTTTCGACTGGTTGCTTTTTTAATACATTTCCGGTTGATTGGTTACTGTTTGGTATGGTTTCTCTTTGAATAACCTTCTAGCTGATCGGTTACTGTTTGGTGTGGTTTCTACTTGAATAACTGTCTGGTTTATTGGTAACTGTTTGCTGTGGTTGCTCATTGGTTATCTGTCCGGCTGATCAGTTAAAGTTTCGTCTGGCTGCTCTTCGAATAACCTTCTGGCTGATTGGTTGCTCTTTGGTCTGGTAGCTCTTTGAATTACTGCCCGGCTGATTGGTTACTGTTTGTTGTGGTTGCTCTATGAGTAACTGTCTGACTGTTACTGTATGGCATAGTTGCTCTTTGAGCCCCCGTCTGTTTCACTTTGCACATGGGTGTAACTGCTTTGCGACTGCCTTCTCAAGTGATTGCTCCGCGACTACTTCTTGAGACACAGGTGTTGAATGTATTCACACTGCATGGTGTTAGGTTTTCGAACCTTATGTTATGCTATGCTACTTTGTGTTATGTGTCTCTGATTTATACCGCACACAGCTGACATTTGCATGGTGTTATAACCAGGAACTTGATATGCTGATAGGCAATAGTAAAGAAGTACATCTGCCCCACCACAATAAAATGTAATTGACATGTGCAGAACTGATTTTGACAGATTTACTGATTGCCCCTGGGTTGGATTTATGGCTTAACAAGGCGCCAGGTACCACTGTACCTCAATACTTTCATCACTTCATACATTATCCATCTGCTAACACAGGTATGCAATGCATATCAAGGTCCACACAGGTTACATCAACCTGGAACTTTTTATTTCATTAATACATACTGAGTTCTCGGGGTGCCAGTATAATTGAATAAATAAATACATATATAAGTTTATAGATTCGTGGTATATCAAATAATTTACAAGGAACCCAAAATCCACCCGGCGCCTCTCCCCCTTAATTAGTTCTTGCCAGCTGCCCACAAGGGACATAAAAGGGCATCCTTTGGACCGACCATCTCCATGACAGGTGGTTGTGATTAAACCTTCAAACCTTCAGAATTCACTTTCTCAACACCGCCATCGGTGACAAGGCGCAAGGTGCGACTGCATCATGCAATCCAAGGTTTAAAAACCGCCATGTAATGGTAGAGAAACGTTGCCACCATGTCCTTTCCTGCATTGCTTCCATACCTACTGCTTCATGGAAGGAGGAGGAGAAGGAGGAGGAAGGCCAGAATCTACCATACACGCACAATGATATTCGGCATGCCTTATGAGGAAGTATATGGCACAAACCGCCCCCCATGTCATCCTTGAATTGGTAAGGAAGTAGGAGAATGACCTGGTGTTCCCATCCATGTGCTCACAGCCAAAACCACCCTTGTTGGAAGTCCCAACTGCCCTTCGCTGCCTGGGGACTGGCACATTCCAACGTACCACAGCCATTGTTGGGGGTATTTCACAGCCTACACAATCACGCTGTCGCAAACAGGTCCTATGCTCCATCATAGCACGTGTGCACAGCCACCGAGACATGCCATGCAACGTGCAGGCAAGGCAACGAGTGGCTCAAGAATTTTATGCAGTTGCCCAGTTCCCACAGGTACTTGGGGAAATTGATTGCACACATGCTGCATTACAACACCCACGAGCCACAGAACATATATATCAGAACCGAAAAAATTGGCATTCACTGAATGTGCAGGCCATCTGTAGTGCAAAGGGTCACATTGTGCATGTGAACGCAAACTACTCCTTCAATGCACTCACGAAATCTACATATTATGCCATTCCACCAGGCATTGGCATTGGAACGTTCAGCAACAAGTGGCTCATTGGTGAGTATCAGCTAGCACACACACAAAAACACAATGATTGGGGGCACATCCAATACAAATCACTATACCATCAAATACCATAACAAAATGTGATTATTGTCATTTACAGGGGACAGTGCATACCGGCTTTCACTATTCCTGAGGACGGCTATTGGAAACCCACCACACCAGCAGAGGCCTGCTATAGTGCAGCCCACACTGCCACCAGAAGCATAATCGAGCGCACATTTGGAGTGCTGAAATCACGTTTCCGCTACCTGGACCATTCAGGTGGAGTTCTGTTGTATGCACCAGCTGTGTCATGTAAAATCATATTGGCATGTTGCATCTTGCATAATATAGCCACACGTCGTGGCATACTAATAGAGGTGCATGAGGGGTTGTGGCCGCAGCCACAGGCAGTACCCATACCACTAGCAGGCCAAATAGTGAGGGGCCAGCACATATGCAATCAGCTCATCCAGACATACTTCAGATGAATAACATTGAGTGTGAAAGTCACACCAGATCCACATTCCTGATGGCCTTCGATGAAACATGGCAAGTACAGCTGGGCCATAAACAACAACCTGAGAATGGCAGGCCAGGGTGGGCATGTGGTTTGTGCCTCATACTAAAAAAAACACACATATCCTCCATTTACACCCTTCACAGAAAAACCTGATAACATGGACAGTGTCCTTAGTATTACACATTGCATTCCCCAAGTCACTCACCCAAGTATGCAAATACAGATAACAGGGTCGCTTGGCTACAGAGATCAACTAAGAAAGTAACATGGACATGACCCATCAAACAATGTCAAGCAAAGAGCATGGCACACCATCCCATATGGAGCCACATCCATTAATCGTTATCGACGTATGAACCCCCAATAAGTACATTGTAAATGACTGATTGTCTCCCTGATAATAAGCATGTACCATTTAAATGCCACTAAAAGTGGACCTCCTCCGGTGGTGGAGAAGCCAGAGGGTCAGGCGAGGTGGGAGAATTGACAGTGGCAGGCAACATCCGCCCAAGACTGGCTGGGGGCAGCATGAATGTCGCTCGTGCACAACAATGCATGCACAGCAGTTGGCCTGTTGGGGGTGGCCCAGCTCTCCATCATACTGGGTGGCCTGGGGGGTAATCGGCAGGGTCACGTGACTACAGGTGCCTCCACGGCACCATATCTGGGACTGCTCATAGGGCATCTAGTGCCTGGGCCACGGTGTTGGGGGCAATACCCTATCAGGGCAGTGGGCTGCGGGGCCAGTCAGCATTGCCACAGTGGGTGGTCCACATGGCATGGGACAGGGAATCAACACACAGGGTGTACTTTGCCCATCACTCATGCAACAAAATACAGCATAACGCACACATCATGAACACACAAACATGTGAAAAATAAAAATATTGCTCCTGCATGTTACAGAAAACTCCCCCCCATGTGGAAGGTCAGACTCAGGTGTAGAGGATACACATGCATGATGGAGTGGCTACTTGACAACAACCAATGCAGGATATGGCATGCAAGGCTCACAGGACATTACAGCTAATAACACAGCAACAAAAAAAGCGGTCAGTGTATGACCCAGCACCAGGAACACGTGAACATAAGCACCCTCAGTGGACAGACTTCGACCAGCATGCTGCAGAGATCAAAATAATGTCCACAATCATGTAAATTGTACCACTCCCATGTCCATAGACTGTGACAATCACCCACATATCACCAGATTGATACCTGCATGCACAACCCTACTTGTGTCACATCAGGAAACTACTGGAAAGCATAGGACAACAAGCATGTAAATGTGTGACCGTGTACTCTCTTAACCTTGTGTAACTGCAGTTGTGCTGTGTATCCCTCACCACCTCCACCTAACACTGTGCCTCCTCAATTGTGTCAGGAGTGACATTGTCCATCAGAGGGAATGGGGAATTGATGACAGAAGAGGGATCTGGGTGAATTCACAGAGTGAGTGGGAGCTGACTGTGCAAAGTGACCTGAAATGACAACGGATACACGTTCAGTAGAGTGTAAGGACCCTGTCAGACATACTCCACATATAATGCACATCATGGGTAAACATAATGCTTACCTGAATGACTGATCATGTCCCTCTGTGAATCAGCATGTCAGTTATCATCATTGAGCATGGCAGTACGTACATGCTACCTGGAGTATCACTAGCAAAGACCGATTTGAAGTGTACAAGCTGTACATGGTGCATCATGGCAATGTCTGTCAGACAGTCTGTCCACTTCGGACAGAAAAAACAAAATATCAACTACGAAACCATCACTGTGGACATAGCGGGCGGCATGAGAAAGGGTTGTGGTAAGGTGAGAAGCAACTTAAGAATGTTGTGCAGGGAAAAAAAAATAGCATCACTTGCAAGAAGACTTGCTAAGGCACACCCTGTGGATCCTGCTGGGATGGGGGCCCTTGCCATGCAAGGCCAATGCCCGGTCCTCTTGTGTGGCTGCCACACGTGACACAGAAGCATGCAACAGTTCACCAATTGCAACCAGGTCCTGATGACTCGCCTTGCGCATCTCCTTCATGTGTACCTGCATGGTAGCCCTTGTTGCATCCATCTGGATGTTGATAGTGTCCCTCGGGGAGGACATCTCAAGATGGTAATGCTGCCTTGAGGCGCCCAACTGCTCATGCAGGAGTACACTCATGTCTGTTATCTCCTGCCTGCATTAGTCCTCTGAGACTTTCGTCTCCTCATGCAGGCATTGCCTCAAGGCAGAGATCTCCCCATGCAACAGTTGGAATTCCGTACACATAGTGGCATTAGATGTGATAATATTGTCTGCCAGATGATGCATGTCCCTGCCGATCTCCTGCATGACCTTGCCCTTTAAACAATTTTGTGTATCACCTCCTCATTCAGTCAAAGCGGGCAACAGGCATACGTCCCCTATGTGTGCATGGCCGACGAAACTGTGATGAGGCAGTGCGCCCCTGTCTGATGAGCGCACTGGCATGGGCTGCGGGTCCACATACATCCGACTACCAGTACACACGTCTGCTGCCTCCCGTCAGAAGAAGCATGGCCCACCACTGGCAGGGGTACAGTGTTCTGTGCCCCCTCAGGCTCAGTTTCCTCCAAGATCTCAAGGAGAAACATGGGGTTGGGACTGCTGAGTGGTGGTTGTTCCACCATCTTTCTCAATATGGCTGCAACATCTGCATCTTCATCCTTCGGTGCTCACCACGCACAGCAGCCTGGCTACTGCTGGTGCCTGGTTGCGCATTCCCTGGCAACTCCTCTGCCCCCTGCTCACCCTCTGCTTTGTTATCACCTACAAAAAGGCAGATAACAAAAGTCTTGGGGCCATCTGCATATGCACGTATGACTCACATGCAATGCATGCAGAACGTAAGGACCATTTTACACATGCATCAGACTCACAAACTGGCCGTATGGTCTTGTCCAATATCCATGCTAACCCTAGCAGAAACACCATGCCACCCCAGACACCCCGCATCGGACATATATCATGGCAGTGTAAACCTGATGAGTAAGGAAAGAGGTATCCATGCAACTTGGACATGTCACAAAAGCCATCAGGACGTACACGGAGCACACTGACAGTGGCCTGCAGATATCCACGACACATATACTGGTGATGCAAGTGCAATGTCCCATTCAAGCAGGCATCATCAGTTTGCCCAATAAGTCTTAGCAGTCATGTAATTGGAAGCAAGACTGGATTCGCTTTGTAGAATGTGCATGTATCTGTTGGTGTCTGTATTCACACATGTTAACAGCATCACTTAGTTACACTGCCAGAGGAAGAAACAAATGGATGTTGCGGCTGCAGAGGCAAACATATGTAAGGTGTGGTATATGTTCGCAATGCAAAATGTAATAGACAATGGAACATGCAAGTAGGGAAATGATGCAGGCAGGAGTAGGAAATTGAGTCAGGGTCATTACTGCAACGGCAAGGTCTGTGGGCAAAGGTGTCAAGAGAACAGCCATGTTGATAACAAACCTTGTAACACTTCCAATCCAAAGGCAAGCCTCCATGTGCGTATGTGGCCATGTTCCGTCAGTGCCCCATTAAATCCCCCTACCAACCCTGTGGGTAAAGGCAATGCCACAGTTACAGGCAGCTGCCCTGCAAAGGTAAATGTCTAGGGCGTATCAAGTGCCAAATGCACACATGCATCACGGGCATGTCTGGCAAAGCCCGACATGGGTGTCACCTGTGTGCACTTACATGGACAACAGAGTATGGACACTCAAAATGCATCCGCATCATGAGAAGACATGTCAATGCTGTTTGTTGCCATTATAAGGGATGCAGTGGATGTGAACCCCTGTACATTTCACTGGCAGTGCACCCCTTCGTAGGACACCATCTGACCAGAGCAGTGAATGATTCATATATGCATGACCCATTTCTAGTAGAGGAGCCATGTGAGTGCACCCGGCCTTGATAGTACACTCTACACAGGCATGAAACTGATACTGTGTGCAGTGACATGTGTCATGCAGAAAATTGACAGATTAGCATGCAGGCAATGCCATTCACAAATACACCTGTAAGATGCAGTGAAATGACTACCATGAATCCAACAGTCGCACAGCATTTCATGTGGACAGTGTGCACATGTATGTACAGCCTGAATGGAAATGCCCTGACGTGAATCCCCCTGTGCAACTTCAATACACTAATTCATTGTCATGCACAGTGGTGTCATCACAACATGTATCAGACACACATGTCACTCAACTGCTGCAAGTCCATATGTGTCGTAGCCTCCCACACCAACAACCTGTTCACTCGTGATGAGTCCAGAGGTAACTTCTTCAAAAGGAGTGAGCTCCTCAACATGTGGAGTCCCACCAGTAGTCTGTGCAGAGGACACATTTGCACCATGTTTATCTTCGATACGCTTGGTGACGTCGTCCATCCTCTTATACACTTCTGGTGCTGTGCACTTCGCCATCCGATAGGCATTAACTAAATCAGTGACATCCTGCCACTCTCGCTGGCCCAGTGTAGGGTGCTGACCACCTCCTCAGGCACATCTGCCCCTGTCACCCCGTCGGCAAGTCTGGTGCCTGCTTTGCGCTCAGTCGGAGTGCAAGTGGCCATGGAGGCCGTTCAGGTGGTCCCACGGTCTGGGATGACCTTTGCAGAGGATCAAGCAGTGCAGGTGGACATGATACTGGAGGCGAGTGGTGGGGCAGTACTCCCCTCCAGGAGTCGTTTATCTCGCTGGAGGGAGGATTACAGGCAGCTGGAGCTGTTGCTGCAGCTGAGGCAGGCACACCGGCAACTCATGGCACCTGGTGTGCTGCAAGCTTTCGATGTCTGGCCGTAGAGGCAGGTGGCAAGGCACCAGATACATATAGCCACCACACGCGAACTGCAACTCATGAGGCAGCAGGAGTAACAGAGGCTTCAGGCAATGGAGGAGGCAGCTGCCAGGCTGCAGCGCAGGCAAGAATGGAGGAGTTGCGTGATGCCATTCTGGGGGAGAGTATGAGGGCTGCACAATAAATTGAACAGACCACTCGGGAGGCCCTGCAGGCCCTCAGGGACACCACTGAGGACCACCTGCAGCAAGTGGAGGCAGGGACGCAAGCAGCCTTAGGCCAAACATTTTCTGAAATACGACTGCAGCAGTGACTGTAAATATTTTGTTTTCTATGGATTTGCATCATTTATTTTTTCAGGATTCAACTTCTGTTTGCATCATAATACAGCTGTGTCTTTGGTTCAATTGGATTCATGTGGCTATTTTGTCTTTTTGTGTGAAATTACCTTTCTCCGACTCTCATGTCTGTGTGCATTCATCTTTTGGTGTGCATGTCATACTGAGCTGTTTTGATGGGTGCATGCTGCATACTCATGTGGTAAGCTTCTTGGGATTCATATGTCCCCACACAGCTTCTCATTGTTTTCAGTTGACAAGATTCTGTGTAGCATTTGTTTGTCATGCATCTGTCCGCCGTGCAGGTATGATTCCGTGTTACATGTGCATATTGCTAACAAGCATCATTTGCGCTGTATGCAGGTGTCAGGCTCACAGCCATGCACTTATGGATCACCATATTTAGATGCATTCATTGTGACCTTCTCAGTCCATGCATGTAGTCGATGTATGTGCATAGGATTGTTACATATATTTGTGTTGTGTGCAGACTGTCATGTGAATCTCTGGCTGTATGCGTGAGGGTGGTGGCGATGGGGTATTGTTATGGTTCATCATTGTGGTAGTCAAGGTTGTCATATATTGCATTCCTTGCACTGATGGTCATGTAGCCATTTATGTTGGCTGTACAGATCTATGATTACCTATGTATGACAATGATGATTGTGCCTTGCGGTACGCATGGATGTTGCAATGTATACACCGATGATCCTGAGATATGGGCAGTGTATATGGCCCCACTACTTCTGCAGTGTTGTGATAGTGTCGTGGATGTGGGTATGCTTTTAAGGGTGACATCACTATCAGCAAGGCTTTCTTGATGTCTTGTGTGTGTCAAAGATGTGTTGGGTGTGGTGATGTTGCCAGTGATGGTGTTTGTTGCTCTGTGATTTTGGTAATCCCTGCGATGGTCACTGTCATGCTCAGTGTATGTAATGTCAGTTGCGTTCAATTCATGCACCATGACTGCTAATGCATGTGTTACACTTCAAACATCACTCCGACATCTCTAGGACAGATGAGTGTGTGTGTAAGGGTGTTTATAGCTGTACATGTGCTTCGGGTGAATGTGTGTCAACAGCACCACAGGTGCCTCTAATGAATGTAGTCATTGTTTTCTCCAAGGCGTACATCATGGGAGACACATCTGTGTAGGATTGGAATCTGAATGACCAGTGTACAAAGGTGAGTGGGGATGTGATATCCCACTCAACGCTCACACTTCTAGGGATGGTGAGATGACACATTCATGTGGATGAACAGGTACACTCAGGTGGTATACCTCAGCCATATTTGGTGTGGCGGCCATGTGGAGTCAATTTCCTCAGATGGGGTGTTATGGTGTTACAGAGACCATACAGTGTCACTTTTGGCAATTAAGATAGTGCCCAATCCGAGTTCCGTCAACAATTGTGGTCACTCATTTTGTACACACCATGCACAGGTTAGAGTTTGTATGATGTGTGCGCAACGTCCCTCCACAAGATGCCGCTGGAGGTGGTAACACTTCTGGTGGATCTTGATTGGTATTGGGCTGAGTGCTGACATGCAGAGGTTTGGGGATCTGGGAACAGGGCTGTGTTCTTGTGGGATGCAGACCCATATGGAGCCTGACTGGTGTAGCCCTGTCCAAGCCCCAGGTCCCACCCTCCCTGCCTTCTCCACGCCTGTGCGTCCAGCTGATGGGCTTCATTGGGACTCACATTCCACTCTGGCCATTTGTTTCAGCTTAGTGGATGCCCAGTGGCCAGGACTGATGGCACAGTGTGTCATGATCCACCTCACGATTCCCAGCCAGCACTTCATATGGGACTCCTGCCAGGGGCAAAGTCCCACATAGCCCACAGCTTCAAGTCTCACATCAGCATCACTCTTGCCTCAGGGTAATTGGGCAACGCCTGCATTGTGGGCACCCAAGCCAGCTGTGTGGTGGTTGTCTTCCTGCCTTCCTGTTGCACATACAGGGGCAGGGAGGGCATCCACCAGCTGCCCCATACAACCGCTACCTGTAGTTGACAGTTCTCATCCACCATTGTGCCCCACAGAGGGGGTGCTAATGGAGACAGACAAGTGACAAATATATGAGTGAACCATGTGCCCTATTTTGTTATTCCAGGGGGATGCATGGGTGCAGGGTTGTGCGGTTTTGGGGTGCAACTTGTGTGTGCTGGTCCTTGGAGGGGGATACGTGGGTGTGGGGTTCTGTGTGGTGTGGTGATTAGTGGTTGTTCAGGGAGTAGGAATAGTGGGTGTAGGCACACCTTGCATGTGGGGGGCTCAGATTGGTGAGTGTACAGGGAGTAAGAAGAGTGGGCGTAAGTGCACTTTGCATGTGGGGGTGCTGATTGGTGGGTGTACAGAAAGTAGGAATAGTGAAAGTACATGCACGCTGCATTTGGGGGGCGCACATTTGTAGCACTGCTGGGACTGTTAATGGTTGTTATTGTTGCAAATAATGGTGATTATTTGTCAGTACTCGCCATGCAATTGATAGCATTTTCACTGCATCTGGTGTCAGGGTTCACATTCTCTGCAAAACAGTCTTTTTCAGTGGGACCTAGGTTTGCACTGGGGGCGTGTTGTGGGCGTGTCAGGTGCAATCCTGTTTTATTTGCACTGTAGGTCCCTGCTTGAACTTATTTCTGTAAATTACCTCGCGCGATGCATTTGCGCCATGCAATCCTAGCGGATGCGCTGGAATTTATGCGTACACTTTGCATGTTTTTCTGTAAATCAGGCCCACCTTCTCCTGAAAGAAGTACCACCCCACCTCTGAAAGATCCTCCTGATGGCCAGTAAGCTGTGCAAGTATGGTTTAATGAATAGCGGTCAGCGTGTGAGGGGCTCCCGTTCCATATCGAAAAGTGGGGGGGGCAAGCCCCTTCAGCGAAATAAAAAATCCTAACCCAGAGACAAATGTATGTTCCACGCTTCCCAAGAAGCACGTTCTGGAACAGTCGTCATCTCTCCGCGTCAGAGAATCAAATCCTGTCAGAACCAACTGTCAAAATGCCTGACTCTGATAAATTGCAAAACAGGACAGTCACTCTACAGCCTCCCAGATTACATTAAGGCACAGAGCACTGCACTGCCCTCTGAAGGCAAACACACTCCACTACACTCTGGGAGTGATGCTGCTGTCACAACAGTGAGCAGAACGAGATTAACCCTCTGCTTGCCAGGCTACAACCCCAGAGTAAATACACACAAACACGACAGACAAACATTAATGCTGTACAAACCTCCGATTGTAACAGGTGGCTACAAACAGCAATTAACATTAACAAAAAGATATTTTATTAAAATCTCAGATGCCCTCTCTGCATCCTGTAACACAATAATAGAGCGTTTCTATGTGGTGTGCACTCCTGATGCTTCTGGTGCGAACTCAGCAGTGCTTTTGACATCAAGAGCAGTTTCTACCTGCTTTTTTGTTGATTTTGTTGGGAGTATTTGCCTACGATTGAGGTGTAAAAAAGACAGGACTGCTGTTTATCTGGAGAGCAGGTGCTAGATTTTTCCTTTTGGCGCGATGAAGACGTGGAGGGATCCATTCGAGGGAGGGGAGGGAGAGGGGTGTGAGGGCTAGGTATTTTTAATTTTGTATGTTTTTCTCTCATGCCTCCTCTCTCCACCCCCTGCACTGCTCTTCCAGGAGGGGACGGGGATGCTCAGGGGGGTCCCTGTATAAAATAAAGATAGAGAACTATCAACAAAGGCAATATGTCCCACCTCAGTATCATTAGTGATAGGATAAAGTACAAGAGCGTCATCCCTGGGAAGATATCTCCAAGGACTTGGTGGAATATGGTGGTCAGTCATAATTTCGAAAAAATAATGTCAAATGACAAAAATGTCGAAAAAGAAATGTCGAAAAAAAAATGTCGAATTGTTTTTTTAAATTATATATTTATTTTGGGGCCCGGGAGTAAAAAAAATTGGGTAAAACAAAAAACAAATTTAAAAAAGTGGGGTTGGAGGGGGAACCCCCCCATTTCGAAAAAAAACGTATTGAAAAAAAAATTCAACTTTTTTTTTTCTACATTTTTTTCCTCGAAAAAATGACTTTCGACATTATTGTTTTCGAAATTATCACTATAAACCGTGGAATATATCTCGGCTGTTGAGAGCTACCCATCTGCATCGATATCATGAACTGTTTTAAATGATGCACCCCACAGCTAAAGTGCCATACCAGTACAATACAAAAAAACACAATGCTTTGGCATCATTTCCTAATAGCGAACAAAGCATGTTCTATCTCTCACCTAGTTTTAACAGGATGAAGCACAAAAGACACAGGCGTGCTACTCCTGGAGCAGCACCGTGGTCTGCAGCAGGGCTGTCACTCGAAAAGGGCTGTACCAAGTAGGGATATCATGGCAGGGGGCAGTTGAACTTTGCATTTTTTGAGGTTATAGACATGAGGGAGGTAAGCAAGGGTGGCTCGACATCAGGAATCTCGTTCTTACATATGGTTCATGGCCTCCTCCAAGACTCCCCTCGCCAAGTCCTGTGCTGCTGCTCAATGCAGACAGGTCAAGGGTAGTAACAAATGTAAGAGGACAAGCAGTTTGGGATAGACTGCCCCTTTTGGGGTGGGACCAATCCTGATTTGCATATGGTCTTTCCCCTTTTGTAATGGCTTGGCAGGCAAAGAACGATGGTCGGGTGGGTTGGTTGCCCAGAGCAATGCCATAGGATAAGATTAATTAAAAAATGTCCAGCCATCACCTCTTTTGCTTTGCGGAGGAGATGGACGACATACCATCTTCCATGGGCAGGTTTAGTCAATTGTGTGTTTTTTTCACCATGGCATTCTGATTAACAACATCAAATACTCTAGCTTTGCTTTCATTGTCAATGATGTCAATTGGAAACCACAAGTGGAAAACATTACAGTTGTTGATACTAAGCTTGTACAATGTGACTTAAAATGACCCGTGGGTGACCCATGTAACAATTTGATGACAAGTGAAATATTTTGGGAAACTTGCAGGACTGCTGATCTTGCCACAAATCATCTGTAGGGATTTTGTGGCCCATCCAGAAAGCTGTTTCTGAGCTTGCTGGATAACAGATTAAGCAGCCCGCAGTGCCAGTGGGTGCTCCTCTGTGATATGCGGCTGGCTGCTCTCTGCCGACTTGTGGATGACTGTGATGCATTCAAAATATGCAAACAAAGGAATGCATACTCCAAACGCAGCATGTGAGATGCGCTGGAGTCCCACATCCCCTGCCCCTCATACTTTGTGTTTACAGCCTTTCAAGTGGTTCAATTTATAAGTGATGTGCTTAACATTTCAGTGTGAAGAACTGAACATGGGGCATTTGTATTCACCTGGTCAGCACAAGTATCTGTTAGCTGACCAAACCTATGCATTCTACAAAGAGAATTAACGTGCTGCACAGAAAATGTTTTAAACTATTTTTTTAAATTTTATGTCTCTTTATTTGACAGAAAAAACGTTTTTTATTTGTTACTTTTTAGTTACATATGGGGCATCCCTGGGAAGATTAACTGTCATTTTCCTACTTAAGTATTCTAGTGGCTGCTTTGGGACATGGATTAAATGCATCAACTCAGCATCAAAGGTCTATACAAGCCAACCAATGCCTAGCTCACACACCAGATGGCTCCTCAATGTAACTTGCCACCTATTTTTAGGAAAGCAGGGTTCATTGAATGTCACCATGCAGACAGTAGTCCATGGTATATCAATGCAGTGATATGTGTGCAGCTTTGTGCGCTGCACAAGCCACCACCCTGTTGGTTAATGGCGTTTATGTGGTACTCCCGGATGTAACAGCACATATACCTGTTTTTGTCTGATGTGTCCAATATACATACAATAGCACACTGGAATGTTTTGTGTATGTGGCTCTGACGAGTATGCCATACTGTGCTTACACTTAAATGCATAAAGCAATCGAAGAAGTTGCCTCAAATTGTAAATCCACTAAACAAAACGCCCTTTCTACACTGCCACAACAATTTTCACCAGCTGCAGGCCAGCACTAATAAGAGATGCTAATGCCAGCTCTGTTAGATAAAGCATGGTCCTGCTAGTTTTTGAAGACTTAACCCCTGAGGCCTGTGTAATAGTTAGGAGGTACTGGCTGAGCAACAGTGGACCCTTTAACATGCATTAGAAGCTAGTTTTGTTTAAAACGCTTCATCAGCTTATTACTGGTCAGGCTAAAGTTTGTATGAGGCACAATCCTTTCTGTGTAGCCTTTATGTGCATTGTTTATTGGGTTTCACTTGTGCTGTATACTGAACTGTCTGTAGATATAATTCCCTAAAGATGTTTCTGTATTGAGGTTGGGTATGCCCACACTGAGACCCAGACCTTCTCTTCTAAAATTCTTCAGAAACAAGAAGCAAAAGAGCCCTTGTACCTCATTTGAGTGGCTGATGTTGCAACAATGTTATACTCACATCCAAAAATGTAAGCTATTCAAATGAGCATGTATGGTTCATGGTTACAACATTTTTATGTTAGAGTGAGTATTGTGATCAGTGATGTGAGCACCAAGTCATACACCAATTATGGATTTAGAGATTCACACATGCAATCCTTTTATCACAGCCTTGTTTATCAAATGTAGGGATCTCTGATCACTGTTATAGTCCTGACATGATCTGTGATAATTGCATTAGCAAACCATGCAGGAATCCTCATTGGTGCTATTTGTCCACTTTCCGACTCTAATAGAGGTATTTTGAAAGAGTACAATAAGAGTGTAACAGACTGTCCATCTTGGAATGATAACCTTCTATCAGAGAATAATTCATATGATTAGTCTAGTATTTCCCCTTGCGAAATACAAATGAGGTAGTACGAACAGAACACCTGCAACACAGGGCAAGCGGTCAGTGGGCCCTTAGACCCCGGGTGGCTGTTCAGACCGCAGTATGCCAGCACAGACAGTTTGAAACTGCATTCAGGCAAGGCCTTCCCTAACAGCAGGTAACAGAAAAACCATTTACTTGGGCAGCAACCGCTGTGTTTTCACATTAGAATTTTAGAATTCTTCTGTAAAGTACTTGAATTACAATGTAATAAAACCAGCTTCATTTATATAGCAATTATTTATTCATATTTAGGAGGGGTTTTGTCGCACGACACCGAGATGTAGATTGGGAGTGACGTGTGCCTGTCGTGAGGGAGGGCGTATAATGATGTTTCGTCCTGGGCACCTAGTTTGCTAGATACTGCCCTGTAGTGGGGGAAGGCTTTTTGAAACCTACTCTCATCCACAATTGTATTGTGCCCAAGGATCAAACTTAACCAGTGCTTTTGGATATAAGTCTAGAAAACTGAAAACTGAAAAACATATAAATATTAGAAGCCAGGGAGTCAAAGACTTTAATTAAAAATCATTTAAAATATGACAGAAGCCTCATAAGTATTCCTTAAAAATGTTGATGATGATGATATTTTTATTGTCCGTGAACTTTCTGAGAGTCCCTTTATCCACTGTCTGTGGCCTGATTGGGAGTTTTGTAAATCCATTTGCTACATTGGTTCGATGTCATTCCATTGACACTCGTTTTTACGGCGGGTGTTTTGCCACAGAATTTTTGTCGAAAAAACGTTCAAATACATTTTTACATTTTTTGGGGGTTCACGGCACGCCCCCTGTCATTTACATATATTTTTTTTATTACCGACCTTCCACAGCCCTTTATATGCGCTTGCCCACCCCCCCAAAAAATGTCAAAATGTTTTTTCTGGGAATAAATGCTGCGTCGAAACTCCCGTCGTAAAAATGGGTGCCAATGAAAGGGTGCTATATCCGTGCATTGGTTTTTGTATATTTCTTGGCCTTGAAAAACAGAAGGCAAAAGAATTCCACTTGTCTTTTTTATCTAGTTATTGACTTCCATTTTTTTTACATAGAAGTTATTTACTCCCAACATTTTAATCTGGTAAGTATTTTGACTTCCAAACATATGGAATGACTTCCAAATGATTAGGCTTGCAAATGTATGAATTCCTTTCCCACAAAGCTAACTGGAGCACTGAGGGAAAACCACTCCCTTGGTGTCAGTCTTGGAGCTGTCCATTGATAGCCTTGATTTAAATTAAATTTTCGATTAGCAAATGTTTTCTGTTGGAAACACTTTGCCTAAAATAGATGGTGTTGATGCCATTTTCCATTGTCTTGCCTCCGTTCCCCTTTTCTATTTCCTTGCAGGCCAAAGTCTGGAAAACCCTGGTGAGGACACAATAGACCATTCACCAGACAAGAGTAGGTGCTGTTAGACCACTATGGCGGTGCTTGCTGCAGTGTACTATTGTGGTGAAGATTAGGGCATTTTTTCTTGTAAATGAAGAATTGACAGGCTATTTAACAATTGCAACCACTATAGACAGTTACACTGAAAGATTCTTATGTGAGATAATGTAAGGGAACAGCCTATGGTAATGGAGTGCTCCGCTGCCTGCCCTGCCCACCGCTTGATTGGTCCACCTGTGTTTCATATGGGCCAATTGGAACCCGGCAGGTGAAGAAGCCGGCCCCCGACACGAAGGCCCACACAAAGGCCCCTGTCTGGCCTTTCACTGCCTCTTTCCTTCCGACATGAGGCATTGAATTGAATAGAATTGATATTTGATTTATATCTAGCAGAAGGGAATTCATCCATCGGCACAAGAGGTAAGCTCCACAGGGCTTGTAGCGCAATGTGTTTGCATTTTTCACCGAGCGCAGCAATGTTCGCTTATTGTTGGTGCCTGCCCTGACTGGGCTTTATTTTTCTGATGAAGCGCTGCCCTCTACCATCAGGGCTGGAGGCCTTCTTGCTGGCATTTTTTGTTAGAACTGGCCACATATGCACTGAAATCCAGCACCCTACATCATGGCTGCCTGCCGCTCCCGAGCAACAGAGTGCTCCGATGCCTTCCCTGCCCACCGCTTGATTGGTCCCCCTATGTTTCATCTGGGCCAATCGAGAGCCGGCAAGCGAAGAAGCCATCCACTGACACAAAGGCCCACACAAAGGCCCATGTCTGGCCCTGTCTGGCGTCTGTATTGCGCCCCATTGCTACTGTATCCCCACATCAAATATTCCACTCCCAACACCAACGACAATGATCACTTACACCATACACTTGCCCTGTGAGCTCCGGCTCAGCTGCACAAACTCTGTCTCACTCCTCTTGTCTGACTGCTGACTTTGCCTCCCTTGACGCGCAGCTTGACTTCCTATAGGTACCACTCCACCTCTGGTCGACATCCTTATTGTGTTTTCCAACTATGCATCCCCACTGTTTACTGACTCTAGTGTTTAAGTGCAGGTTCGAATTTAGATGTGTTTTCCAATTATGCATCCCCATTTTGTACTGATTCTAGTGCCTATGTGCAAGTTCGTATTTAGATGTGCTTTCCAACTATGCATCCCCACTTTGTACTGATTCTAGTGCTTATGTGCAAGTTCGAATTTAGATGTACTTTTCCAACTATGCATCCCCACTTTGTACTGATTCTAGTGCCTACGTGCAAGTTCGAATTAAGATGTGTTTTTCAACTATGCATCCCCACTTTTTACTGACTCTAGTGCTTACTGACTTAGGTGTATCTTACATCCTTGCACCTTACTGCGCGGTATATACCTTTGGCAAACTCTAACCTTAGGTTTTGCTCTACACCCGTACATCCTCTTGCCTCTTTCTTGTCTTCTAACTCCTCCTTCTCACCATCTTCTCCATCCTTTCCCCTCTCCTGCCCTCTCCCCTTCTCTCCTTCATTTGTGCCACAGCACCTACACTCTCTGAAATGCTGTCAGGCCTAGTATGAAAGTTTTATTGTTGTCTGTCCCTTCCCCCTCTCTCCCCCTCTCCGTTCTCTCCTTCATGTGTGTCACAGCACTTGCACTCTCTGAAACGCTGTCAGGCTTAATACAACAGTTCTGTTTCATGTTCTTCTGTTAAACAATCTCTCTGTGCTGTGCCTCTCTAACGATCATAGCACTTGCACATTCTGAATTTTTCAAGGCCCTGTAAGAATGTTTATTACTGCATTATCCCTTGTTCCCTCCCCTGCCTTGAAGTGCTTTGAAACACTGTTCTCTGTAAAAGCGCTTTACAAATTGACCAATAAAATTAAAAATAATGAACATAAATAAAGGCCTGTGTCCAACCAGGTTGGGTTCAATGAACGATCCCTCAACCCATGTTCCGTGCTGTGGTATTGTTCTGTTCCATCGTGAAAAACGCCTGCCATCTAGTATAACAAATAATGTTTATGTAAACAGGAGCAAATAAGCAGTGCTTAATTTGTAAAAAAAAAGTAAGTACCAGGGCCCAAATATTTTTTACCACTCCTGTGACACTGCAGGTGGGCACCGTTGCATCACCCATAGCTGCTCCCCACAGTGTCTTCATATTTGCGGTTACACTGCAGCTTGCACCTGATCATTGTGGCTGATGATTGCACTATCACCACTTCATAATAAAAGGGAGCCTCTAACAATATGGCCCACACCCCCACAAATTAAGCACTGCAAATAAGAAGAATACAATTAAACTAGAAACAAACTCAAGAGAGTGAGACAGGTGGGCTTTCCTTGCCCAGTGAACATGCAGATGCCCAGGGCACATGTAGAGGAAACGCTGAGTTGGGATATTTTTTTATTTTTATTTTACATTTCTAAAGCGCATCCAGGCGCTGTTACAGGAATTGTTTGTTTTTGGATGCGTAATTGTTTTTTTTTGTTGTCTTAGTTGCGTATTTATAATGCGCTTGAACACCCAGAGGTTTCTAAGCGTAGACCTGGGGATCGAACCTGTGTTGCTTCTGTGTCGTCTTTCTTCCAAGGCGTGCACGTTGCCGCTGAGCTATCCTCCAGGGACATGGTATTATATTTACATTTTCGTACATATAAAAGGTTTACACCTTTTATTCTTAGCCATCAATGTAGTAAGAACATCTGTTTTCTTGGCAAATGCTTCTTTTGTGTTGTGCACATCCTTTATCTGGAAAAGACAAATGAAATTAAATGTACATATTTCACTTAGGGTATGTTCACTTCCTGCAACGTCCCTTCTCATTGCATATCAAAGAGCGCCCCTCTTTTTCTTCTTAGGACATCAGCTGCAGATAAGGTTCTGTTTCCTGGGACGATTGGAGGTTTAGCATTTCTAAAAAATTAACTTAGGTGCACTTTTGACCTGACGCTTAAACATATATGTCTTTAAACTAAAGTTCGCTTTTCTAATGCCTCCCCTCCCGCAGCCATGTCGGCCTTTTATGTCATCAAGGTACGCACAAAAGGTTGAGCTACATTTCAGGGTGCTCATGATGTCAAGGAATGCTTAAATCAAAAGAAGCCTGTCTACAGGAACTGTGCTGGCCTCATTGTACTAAAGTATCCTGGGTATTTGATCATTCATTGAGAGTGACTGCCAACTGGTCCTATGCTGCTGCCGTAGCACAAATGCATGTACAAG
Source organism: Ambystoma mexicanum (assembly GCF_040938575.1). Classification (NCBI taxonomy): domain Eukaryota; kingdom Metazoa; phylum Chordata; class Amphibia; order Caudata; family Ambystomatidae; genus Ambystoma; species Ambystoma mexicanum. The sequence goes on along the minus strand of NC_090931.1, from coordinate 862,016,768 downwards.
ATCAGGCATGGGTTGAGTTACGAGGGTGAGCACGAGCAGGTTGCTAAATTCAAAATGAAGTCCCTGTTTACAAAAACATTCTAAACAATACACTGAATGTTCATGGAGCTGCTTGGTTAACACATCCTTTGACACCAGGATATCAACAATAAGCAATAGAAGTTCACAGTGACCTATGAACATGCCAAGCTCTCTCTTGTTTCCCCTATTCTTGGGCTAATAAAGAAGTACATATATATGTTTTGATATAATTTCGAAAGAACCGCTTCAAAATTGAATCATATCTCCAATGATTGTTATATCATGACTCAATCATTTATTTGATTCAGTTTTTCCGACTATAGGTGTTTCCGAAGTTTAGATGGTTCCGATGCAGATGGATGAGTCTATTTTGGTGCTGACAAAAGAAAAGTGCTTCCTCTTTATGATTGATGTCATCAACTGTGCCTCTCAGACTCAGAGCAAAATGCAGAAGAGGGTGATTACAGTTAAGGCGGCTGAGATTTTTAAAAAAATATTGTTGGATTTACAAGAGACTACTTAAAGGAAATCTTAATTCAGGGAAACATTTATCCACAGATTGCTATGGTGTGTATTTGAGATATGAGTGCTGAATGTTGTAGATTTGTGGACATGAAAGACGGACTCACGCTTTCTGTGGGAGGCGGAGCCTACATCATCCAATCAGATAGAAAACACATATACAGCCCAGGAAGGTATTAACCTAACAGAAGAAGAAGGGGTCCATGCCATCAGATTGTAAAGCCGGCAGGGCTTAAAGAAAGGACCACGCCGGCAGGTCTGATCCCTGGGTGACCATATTTGCCCAAATGCGTGATATGCTTGTTACCCCGCCAACCCCCATGACCTCAGATTTTGCATCCGTGCACCAACATATAATTACATGATGTTGTGCCTCACCCTCACCCTCTCTCTCTAATTCTCCGACCACACGTCTCCTAGAAAGTGGTGTAAAGCGCTTTGCAAGCAACCAACATCACATAAACCAAGTCAGGTGCCAGTTCTTTTTGTTGTTTGTACTGGTTGTTCTCATTTAAGGGAGCACCATCTCGCTGTACATTAGGATTATATGAAAATTTCTTTTTTTCACACAGCCTCAAAATGTAGGCTGAAGTGCTGTAAAAAATATGCAGAGCTTACTCATCAGTTCAAAATGTCTACGTTCAAAAGAGGGACATTTTGAGTATGAAAGAGTATGAAAGAGGAACATGATTCGATTTCCCTCTGCAAGTCATTAAGCTGAGCAGCTTTTTAGAGGAACAAGTAAGCACATTGCACAGGTAGTGGCATATTTTAGACTACCCCAAACGCCGCAAGATGATAATTTGAACATTACATTGTAGAAAAGCTTGTCTTAGGTCAACCCGGACGCTGGCTGCCCCCGTGTTGTGATTGCATGTCCACGGCCAATATGGCGGCCTATTGTTTTATAAATCTGAACTAGAGCAGTGCGTCTGCCCGGAAGCACTGCATGACCCCACCGCAGGCAAGAGGTTAATTTGAAATAACAGCATAAAAATCCTAACGCTTGAAATCTTGATTTCCTGTTTCTCTGAGAACACACTTTGATGGTGCGCCGAAGGTTAACCCCCATGGGCCTTCTTGTGGTTTTGGACGATGTTTCATGGTTCAGAAAAAAGGACAACGTAAAAATAGAAGACAAAACAAAAACACAAGGAACCATTGAAGTTCCCAGGCCCCCAGAGACTCCTCCCGGGGTTTCTAAGAACTAAAGAGAAACGTGACGTGAAATCCTTTTAAAGATAACAGGCAGCTCACAGCTGTGGTCGGGAACAGAGGAGCAGAGAGCACTGTCTCCTGATAATTGCTGTGTACAGTAGAAAGAGGAAGTGTCATATTTTGACTATACTGTAAAACCATCTTGCATACAGGCTGCCAGATGTTCAATGCAGAGATTACAAAAAAACTATTTTTACATTTTGTGTCTTTCCCACGAAGCAAGCACGCCGAACCTTGTTAGCAGAAGTTTGATGATTCGACTGTGGTTCAACCTATGGTGTCATTGTCTTAAGGCTTATTTCAAAACATGGTGAGGAAGTTTGCAAGAGTCGAACTCCCTCCAGGGACCAGCCCTGTTGTTTTCCAGAATCAGCAGACCAGGTTCTTCCAAGGAAATCAACGCAACCCATGTGCTGCGCTACCTCTAACAATCAGCAGACGGCAAATCACCCAAAGCACAAACACCTTCTACCCTTACACATAGAGCATTGCCCTGGCATGGGGCAACGCAGAGGTCTACACACAAGTTCATGCAAATGCTTTGGCGGGCACTCAAACAACTACAAACAAGGATGAGGTGGAGCACCGAAAGAGAGCCCCCTCCTCAAACATCACTATTCCCAGAAGACCCTATAGTGATTGCTCCACCCCTGCCCTTGTTCAGCCTATCTCTGATGGTAACAAGATGATCCACCTGGATCGCCCTGCTCCTTATCGTGGTGGTGGGGTAGCTGTTATTTTTAAAACATCAACATACGGGTCTACTTGAACCCTTAACTGATCTAATAGCCCGCCTTCAAATTAAATATACACATCTGATAGTGATGGGTGATTTAAATCTGAAAGAGCCCCTGCCCTTGATGACTTTTTTGCAGCCTTATTGATTTGAATCTCCATCAACATGTAGTAGGGCCCACCCATAAAATGGGCAATACTCTTGATGTAGTATTGGCCAAAAAAACACTACTCACTTTTCAACTGGCTGTGCCTATTCTCTGGTCAGACCACTGCTTAGTGACCTGTTCACTTCTGCCAGTGAAAAGACAGCCTAAGATCTTGCCAGCTAAAGTTTGGCCACGGCCTTGGAGCTCGGTTAACTCTCTCAGCCTGGTATCCTCTATTTAAACCAAATGTGCAGCCTCTTCGGTTCCCTCTCTATCACTGCTGTCAGCTTCTCTTCTGGCAGCGGCTGATGAAGGAGCTGCGCGTAGGCTTATCCAAACCCGCAGGCTCCCCTCAGAGCCATGGTTCTCAGAACAACTGAGGTCGGCGAGACTGACACTCAGACGAGCAGAACGTAACGGCGTATTGATTATGATCCGCATGCTAGGATCTTGTATAAGGCCAGTTCCAAGGCCTATTCAGAGGCTATTTCTGAGACTAAGAAATCCTACTTCGCCCAGAAGATCGAAACCTCCCTGTGTTAGGCTAAGGCTCTATTTGCAGTGGTCAAATCTATGTCTTCCACTGTAAATTGTACTGGTACTGTCAAGCCAACTCAGGAGTTGTGCAATTCTTTATTCCAATTCTTCATTAGGAAAATTGAGATTATTTGCACCAACATTTTGGTAAATACTGCATCTGTGGCCACTACCTCTACCTCCAATGAAAATCTCCCTGTCTCTGTTATGGATACCACATGTCCTGGCCGGTCTTCCTTCCCTCTTTTCTCCGAAGAGTCGGTCTCTAAGGCCATCCAGCAGATTGAATCTTATGCTCCTTCTGACGTGGTACCTTTAAGAGTCTTTAAGGAGGTTTCGTCTGGCCTCCTAGGGGTGATTACGGATGCTGTTAATGCTTCCTTTCAATCGGGACACATACCGTCAGAGCTAAAAGCTGCAACAGTTATCCCTCTTCTTAAAAAGCCTTCGCTGGATTCTTCTCTGCCATCCAATTTCCGGCCTATCTCTCTTTTACCTGCTCTAATGAAACTTTTGGAATCACTGGTCTCTCCTCTTCTGTCTTTCTTTCTTGGACTATCTGATTGTCTTGACCCAGCCCAGTCCAGTTTTCAGCCAGGCGGGGGCACTGAGGTTTGTCGTCATGGCCAGGCTAGTGGATGCAGGGGGGGTCGCAGCCCTAATATTATTGGATCTTTCAGTGGGTTTCAACACAGTGGATCACCCCACCCTGCTATCCCGGCCGGCCCAAGTTGGTATATCGGGTCAAGTATTAGCTTGGTTATCTTCTTTTCTGGTAGATAGATCTAAATCTCTCTTGCTGGGAGAGTCTGACTGACTCATAGATCTCTATGGATCATATACCCTCTATCACCACCCCCTTGTTTTAGCTCGTTTATGGACTATGCAAAATATGATCACTGATGACTTTTATTTAAGCTGAGGCTCTTTGCTTCAGGATCATATAAACTCACTTGTTATCTGTGAAGTCAGGTGGCCAGTTTGAAATCACAGATGCAGTGAGACTCTTATATTGTTTCAATCACCAGGGGAATGTATTTATTAATTTCCAATGAGCAGAAGCAGATATCCCCTCCATTTTTAAAAAAAATTCTATATTAAGGGAATGTCCAATCAAGGGTTCATAAAATACATATGAAGAGGGGAACCCAAGAGTGGCCCTCGTGACCCCACCCAACTCTCCGACAAAGAAACGAGAGATGCACATCACTCTTGGGCCCTTGCTCGCCATGGGTGATGTAGCGCAGATATGGGAAACGCTATTCACTCTGACAGCCATTTAAACCATATAACACCGACAACGTGGAGGAAATGCAGTTGTCTTCGATGGATCAAGTTGTCTGATTACAACCTCGAAGAAGCTGATGGCATCATCACTGACATCATGACACAGATGCATTAGACATGAGGCATATAGGCATCCATGCATGAAGGTACACACACATAATGGTTTATTGCAGATAGGCACAAGGCAAACTCTTATGACTCACATAGTTAGAGGACTGATACACACATACATGCATATCCTTTGCTAAACAGCAAGACATCTAAGATTACATATAACTAGCTTGCTCATACTTCATTGCGACTAATATGGATGGCCATAAGAATAAAGATGGAAGCAATAGGTGAATTAGGAAAGGCTGACAGATTGATCCAGTTGAAACACCAGATGGGCTTCCAGAGCAGACACTGGGCACATCCTTGCCGAGGGCAAACAGTGGCAGAAAGTTTACAGTTAACCAAGGCAATAAGGCACCTGCACATGATACAGCATAAAATCCTGATAATTACAAGCAGAAGAGCTTTATTTCATGCTCTCTACACACGTGACCTGAAAGCGCAGGACAGAGCCTATTCATTCGAGGTGGATGGGGAACCCGTTCCCATTGAACCAAAGGTGGAATGATACAACTATTATACAGGTTCTAAGCCACTGTCTCAGGGCTTAGGGGATCAGAGATGGTAACTTGTTGGGAACACTCAGCACCCTCAGGATCGTTCCCACCCTTGTAGAGTTTCACTTGGGCTGGTAGCTGTCCAAGGTCCCAAGCCTGGGAAGACTTGTCTTGCCTAATCCCTGACTACCTATCACGTTAAGCACACTATGTTGCACTGGCCAAATATTTTCATGCTAACCTGCAACTTTGTATTTTTGGCACTTAGAGGTGGTCCTAGGAGGAGCTACCAGATATGGTGATCCAATGGCCAGAAAAACCCATATAGATTGCATATGTAGTTTTTCCCGATTAACCAATTCCCTTCCCTGATAGGTTTTTGGGGATGTAACTTGTGTTGTGACATCACTAGCAGTTAAAACTAAGTGACACACATTTGGAGAGGGAGAGCTTGTGGAGACGTTGTGTCATTCCAGTTGCAATCTCTGTCATTTTGATTGATAATAAAGACAGTAAACGTTGCCCTGTGGTTGATTCTTCTGTTCTTGCTGCAGGGGATTTTGTTGGGGCCCAAGTACCCTCTTGCTGGTAATCAGGGTAGCTGCTAAGAGTGCCCCTGCTGCTCCTTTACACATATGCTTTAATTAAACACATCATCATAAAGGAACTAATAGACAACACTGTACAACCCCCCTGTGGAAGAAAAGAGAAGATGAAACACATTGATGAAAGTAGCACTCCGAGTGTGAAAACAGGGGCGATAGGCACAATAACAACCACAAAATGGTGCAATAGTAATCCAAGTGAACTGAGTGGGCAGTTTGTGGTCAACAGTACCTGGTTTTGGTTCTTTGGTAGGTTGACAGTGTCGAACCCTGAGTGGAACATTGATACGAGCGGATCGAGCTCACTTTGTTTACGGTGTGGGCCCAAGCAGCAAATGGGGTCCAGTTTTAGCCACTGGGAAGGGTCGATGTGTGATGCTCCAGCGGGTTGAGTTTTCAGGCGACCGTCGCTGAATTGGTGATGTGGTGTCATGATCTCTACATTCCAAAAGGTCAGGGTTTTCCCAACTCCCTTGGAAGCAGATCCATAACCCAGGTTCCGAGTGCCAACCAGTCCCAATTGGGACCTTTTGGACCCAGTCCTGGCGCCAGTGGCACCAGGCTCATAAATATCCCCAGTCCCAGCGCTGGAAGCGCCGGGCTCATAATGCTTGGGTGGACTTACCTTCAGCAGACCATGCTGCTTACTTGCCTGCCAGTTGAGCCTCTGATCCTCTTCTGTTTGGAACTACTTTTCCTGTTGGGTGGGGCTGGAGCCACTCCCTAGATTCAGAACACTGGAACTCTTCTGGAAGGCAGGAACTCTTTTTTTACCAGGAACTCTTTTCTTACTTAGGCGTGGCTGTGGAAGGAGACACCTAAGCACTACAGGAGGCTATTTAAACCACACCCGGTGGATGAATCTTGCTTTGCGTTATTCTGCAACCTCTGCAGCAGAACGCTCATCGTGTCTTCTGCATCCGGTCCTGGGCCTAAGGAAAAAGGCTTACCATCCTGAATCCAGTCTTCAGCAACACCTATAAAGACAAGAAAGAACAGGTTAGCATTCCGGCATCTGAAAGGCAAAGGCTTACCATCCTGAATCCAGTCTTCAGCAACACCTATAAAGACAAGAAAGAACAGGTTAGCATTCCGGCATCTGAAAGGCAAAGGCTTACCTACTCTTCGTACGCTCCGGAGGCCTTCGGCGCTGCATCCCGCATCTGAAAGACAAAACAAGGTGCGTTTAAAGACATTGGGGAACTTTAATACTCACGTGCCATTACTCCTTTCCACATCTAATCCAGTGGGTATTCCGGCACCCTGCAGCCGCTCCGAACTCGTACCTGCAAAATAAAAAGACAGTTAGAGCGCATAGTGAAGCAGGCAGCAAGCGCTTACTTACGTGCTTCCAGGCGCTTCTATTCATCACACGGGCTCCATCTTCAACTCACTTCAGCCCGTCATCCGCCATCGCCGGAACCCTGCAAAACAAGAGACATTTGAATGACTCGAAACTTACCGTTCGTGCAGTAAACGACGGACAGCAGTCCTCTGAAGTCAAGAGGCCTGCGCTACCTATCCAGTGAAGAAACTGGCTACAGCACCCTGCCCCGAGGCAGATGGAGAGCTCGGCATTCACTTACCTAAGGTGAGAGCGTTAACCTTTGGGGGTCTACAGGAGAGGAGAAGAGGAAAGAGATAGGGACACCCCAATAACCCCAGTTCATTAACCCCATATTTTCTATCTGCAGACATCTTACTCTACACGTCAGGCATACAGTGCACAGAGGTCCAGCCCAAAGAGCCAACCGGGTGCTACACATCACCTTTGAGGATACGGTAGTTGCCCAGTCAAGACCGGCGCCTCTGCGAGAATCAGGTGAGCGTTACAGAACGCAAAGCCTACCGCAAAACTCTCGCCCAGGCGCTATGGAAACCTCGGATACTGACCCCCTAGCCCGGTTACTTGGGGAACTAAGGGCAGAAGTGCATGCAGCTCGTCAGGAAACGAATGCTCTAAGAAGGGAACTAATTATTTCCAAGGAGAGAACAGACAATCTTGCTAGACAAGTGCTACAGTCACAAGCCGGACAGACCCCGTTACCCGCATCAGGGGCAAATCTTCCTTCAACATCCTCTATGAATCCAGTGCAGGTCAACCTACCTGGGAATGTACCTCTGGCTCCGCCCGAACGATTTTCTGGTGACCCAAAGAGGTTTGCAGTATTTATCAATCAGTGCCGGTTGCACTTCTTATGCCGGCCAGCAGCCTTTCCAACTGATCAAGCAAAAGTAGCTTTTGTACTTTCGTACCTTAGTGGCAATGCGGCAGACTGGTCGATCCCTCTAGTTAATCAAGATGATCCGGTTCTCCATGATTTTCAAGCCTTTCAGCTTAGTATGGAAAAACTGTTCGCAAGACATTCACAGGGGCAGGCCTTGGACAATGAGCTTCTTTCGTTGCGACAGGGTAATCAAGACCTTTTGGCTTATATTGCATCTTTCAATAGACTAATAGTGGAAACTCAATGGCCTGAGGACAAAAGGATTACGCTGTTTTATAGAGGTCTACGTGGAGAGCTCAAAGACGTTTTAGCCCAAGTAGTGAATCCCCCACAAGACTGTTCGGATTATATAGACTTGGTCGTTCAAATAGATCACAGGCTGCAGAACAGGAAGGCCAATCGTTCCAAGTTTGATGCTCGAGTATTTTCCAAACCGCCAACTCCTTCCAAAGGAGTAGACTCCGGGGAACCCATGCAAATAGGGGGTCTGAAAGGTCCTCTTACACAAAGGGAGCGGGAAAGGAGGAAACAGTTGCAATTATGCCTATATTGCGGAAACTCAGGGCACTTTCTTCGAGACTGTCCGGTGAAACCTGCCAAGAAGGCAGTAGGAGCTGCAGTTACCAAAGTTACAAACTCTGAGCAGGGAAACGACCTCGCCCGACAAGAATAGAGGTCCTCTTGCCGAGCGTGAAAACCAGTTCCGTGACCTCGCATTTCGTGATACCTATGGTCCTCATTAGCCCTGATAATCCGGATCGATTACATGCAATTGAAGCTTAGATCGACAGCGGTGCCATCGGCAATTATGTGGATCATGAAATGGTTTTGAGGATGAATCTAACTCTTTGTCCCAAGGCTGTAAAGGACGTCATTACTACGGTGGATGGTACGGAGATAGCCTCCGGGCCAGTAACGCATACCACTCAAGAGGTGACGCTAGTAAGTCAAGATGGACACCATGAGAAGATCGTGTTCGATGTGATCAAGGCCCCTCAGTTTCAGATTATTCTAGGAATACCTTGGTTAGAGAAACACAATCCTCTGATCGATTGGCGAGCAAGAACGGTCCAGTTTCCAGAATGTGTCTCTACTTGTCACCCTCCACCTGGTGTTGCACTGGCCGCAATTTCTTCAGAGACTCCCCAGTTACCTCCCGAATACCTAGAATACCAAGATGTTTTCCGGAAGGATCAGGCTAACTCTCTACCTCCTCATAGGTCTTATGACTGCCAGATAGACCTGATACCTGGATCTACTCCTCCTTGTAGTAGAATTTATGCCCTCACCGAGCCTGAGAACCTTCACCTTCGACAATACCTGGATCAATACCTGGCAAATGGGTTTATTCGTCCTTCCAAGTCCCCTGCTTCTTCAGCTTTGTTCTTCGTTCCAAAAAAGGAAGGAGACCTTAGAACTTGTATCGATTATCGCTCCCTGAACCAGATCACCGTTAAGAATAGATATCCGTTACCTTTGATCCCTGAACTCCTGGACCAAGTCAGAAAAGCATGCATATATACAAAGCTGGATCTTAGAGGAGCTTACCACTTGGTACGAGTAAAAGAGGGCGATGAATGGAAGACGGCCTTCCGCACCAAGTATGGGCTATTTGAATATCAGGTCATGCCCTTCGGACTTTGCAATGCCCCGGCCGCCTTTCAATATTTTATGAACGATGTCCTCAGAGAGCTCATAGATGTATGTGTTGTTGTTTACATTGACGACATCCTCGTTTATTCTTCATCGGAATCTGAACATCGGAAACACGTGAAAATGGTCCTCGAAAGATTGCGTCAACACAAACTTTTCGCTAAGTTGGAAAAATGTGTTTTCAACGTGACTGAAGTTGAATTCTTGGGATTTATATTATCACCTGGCGGAGTGCGTATGGATTCAAAGAAGGTCGATGCAGTTCTCAAATGGCCATCACCATCCTCCGTAAAAGGTGTGCAAAGCATGTTAGGCTTCGCTAACTTTTACCGCAGGTTTATCCCCGAATTCTCTCGAATAGTCCAGCCCATCACTGCCTTGTTAAAGAAAAACAAACATTTTGAATGGTCTACCGAGGCGGAACAAGCTTTCCAGGATTTGAAGACTAAATTTATCTCTGCACCAATCTTAAAACACCCTCGCCCCGAACTCCCCTACATCGTGGAAACTGATGCTTCAAGCCTTGCCATGGGGGCAGTTCTATCACAAAAGGACCCGGTAACCAATCAGTTGCATCCCGTGGCATTTTGGTCCCGCAAATTCTCGCCTCCTGAAATCAATTACACGATTACTGACAAGGAACTTCTGGCTATCAAGTCTGCCTTTAAGGCTTGGCGGCATTATCTGCTGGGGGCCCGGCACACCGTTACTGTGATTACGGATCACCGAAACCTGCAATATTTGAAGACCGCAAAAGCCCAATCCTCTAGACAACTCCGTTGGGCATTATTCTTTGCCGAGTTTGACTTCATAATTACCTATCGACCTGGTACAAAGAACGGTAAAGCCGATGCCCTTTCTCGGATGGGAGTGGAAGAACACTTGGTCAACCCTAAACCTGTACCAATCATTCCCGAACAAAGAATTCTGGGTGTAATCGCCACAGAATCCATAGAGGAAGTTAAGGATAAAGCCAGGCAACTTGTAACTCCAGCAGACATACAGAATTGGCATCTGCAGGGAAAGGACTTTGCAGTAAAGGACAACTTATTGTATTTCCAAGAACGATTATACCTACCCAGCACAGATTTACAGAAAAAAGTAATCTCTTGTTATCACGACTCTTTAATGGAAGGTCATCCCGGTATAGCCAAGACCTCAGAAAAGATCAAGCGCTACTTCTGGTGGCCGTCTTGGAAAAAAGATATCAGAGACTTTATAATGTCCTGTGGAGTATGCGCCCAAAACAAGAGTCAAAAGGAAAGACCAGCAGGCCTCTTACGCCCTATTGACATCCCACCTCGCCCTTGGCATACGCTTTCTATGGACTTCATCACCGATCTACCTCCATGCTCCGGATACAATACGATTCTAGTAATCGTGGACTTATTCTCCAAGATGGTGCATTTCATTCCGCTCAAAGGCTTGCCAACAGCAGCAACTCTGGCCCGAGAATTTCTCGAAAACATCGTCCGACTGCACGGTTTTCCTTCGGTTCTAATTTCGGATCGAGGTAGTCAATTTATTTCTCATTTTTGGCGAAGTTGCTGTCGGTCGGCTCAAATTGATGTGAGACTATCGACCAGTCACCACCCTCAGACCGACGGACAAACCGAGAGGACCAATCAAACTCTGGAACAGTATTACGCTGCATGCTGCAACAAACTGAAAAAACTTGGAAAGATATCCTTTGGATAGCCGAGTATGCCTACAATAACTCTGTCCATTCGGGAACTGGGAAAACCCCGTTTTTTCTTTTGTACGGCAGTCACCCTCGAACCTCGGAGTTGGATCCCCTCCAAGATCTTGAAACACCAGCAGTAGACTACCTGCATTCTACAATCACCCAAGCCTTTAGGGAAGCTGTTTCTCACCTTCAAAGGGCTAAAGAACAATACAAGAAAGGAGCAGATCAACATCGGAAGGAAGCCCCTCACTATCATGTAGGGGATCAAGTCTGGTTATCCACCAAATATCTATCTCTAAAAGGGCCACGCACATTCAACCCAAGATACCTTGGTCCCTATTCCATCACTACCATAGTAAACCCAGTAGCGGTCAAGTTGGACTTGCCCCCGCACATGAAGATACATCCGGTCTTCCACGTCTCTCTATTAAAACCCGTGCAACCTCAAACCCGACTAACCAAATCTCCAAAACCTATCCTAGTGGATGGAGAACTCGAGTTTGAAGTCAAAAGCATTCTGGACTCCAAGATCTCCAAATCTAAACTATTCTACCTAATTGACTGGAAAGGCTACGGCCCCCAAGAGAGATCCTGGGAACCTGCTGAATATGTCCACGCTCCTCGCCTAATCAAAAGATTTCACCGAACATTTCCTGACAAGCCAAAACCCCCGGAGAAGCCCGGTTTGGGAGGGGCCTTGAGGGGGGGTACTGTCATGATCTCTGCTTCCAAAAGGTCAGGGTTTTCCCAACTCCCTTGGAAGCAGATCCATAACCCAGGTTCCGAGTGCCAACCAGTCCCAATTGGGACCTTTTGGACCCAGTCCTGGCGCCAGTGGCACCAGGCTCATAAATATCCCCAGTCCCAGCGCTGGAAGCGCCGGGCTCATAATGCTTGGGTGGACTTACCTTCAGCAGACCATGCTGCTTACTTGCCTGCCAGTTGAGCCTCTGATCCTCTTCTGTTTGGAACTACTTTTCCTGTTGGGTGGGGCTGGAGCCACTCCCTAGATTCAGAACACTGGAACTCTTCTGGAAGGCAGGAACTCTTTTCTTACCAGGAACTCTTTTCTTACTTAGGCGTGGCTGTGGAAGGAGACACCTAAGCACTACAGGAGGCTATTTAAACCACACCCGGTGGATGAATCTTGCTTTGCGTTATTCTGCAACCTCTGCAGCAGAACGCTCATCGTGTCTTCTGCATCCGGTCCTGGGCCTAAGGAAAAAGGCTTACCATCCTGAATCCAGTCTTCAGCAACACCTATAAAGACAAGAAAGAACAGGTTAGCATTCCGGCATCTGAAAGGCAAAGGCTTACCTACTCTTCGTACGCTCCGGAGGCCTTCGGCGCTGCATCCCGCATCTGAAAGACAAAACAAGGTGCGTTTAAAGACATTGGGGAACTTTAATACTCACGTGCCATTACTCCTTTCCACATCTAATCCAGTGGGTATTCCGGCACCCTGCAGCCGCTCCGAACTCGTACCTGCAAAATAAAAAGACAGTTAGAGCGCATAGTGAAGCAGGCAACAAGCGCTTACTTACGTGCTTCCAGGCGCTTCTATTCATCACACGGGCTCCATCTTCAACTCACTTCAGCCCGTCATCCGCCATCGCCGGAACCCTGCAAAACAAGAGACATTTGAATGACTCGAAACTTACCGTTCGTGCAGTAAACGACGGACAGCAGTCCTCTGAAGTCAAGAGGCCTGCGCTACCTATCCAGTGAAGAAACTGGTTACAGCACCCTGCCCCGAGGCAGATGGAGAGCTCGGCATTCACTTACCTAAGGTGAGAGCGTTAACCTTTGGGGGTCTACAGGAGAGGAGAAGAGGAAAGAGATAGGGACACCCCAATAACCCCAGTTCATTAACCCCATATTTTCTATCTGCAGACATCTTACTCTACACGTCAGGCATACAGTGCACAGAGGTCCAGCCCAAAGAGCCAACCGGGTGCTACACATCACCTTTGAGGATACGGTAGTCGCCCAGTCAAGACCGGCGCCTCTGCGAGAATCAGGTGAGCGTTACATGTGGGTGCTCCGATGTGCAGGTCAGTGAGGCAGTTGTGTGAAGGATAGTCGGGTTGAACCATGGATGTAACCCCTGGCCAAAGTTGGCGTGGGACTCTTCAGCGGTTAGGATCAGGTTCCAGTTTTGAGCAGCTGATGTGAGCCCAGCAGGTGATGGGCTTAGCTAGGGCATGATGCAGCACTGAGCTGAAAGTGATTTAGTTTGGATCGGTGGGGAGTGCAAAAGCATGTGCCGGCATGTTCCCTCTAGTTGTACGGACGTTAACATGGTGTGACCAGTTCAGTGAAGCAGCACACTGAGCTTAGGCTGGTCTAGTCCTCTGAATGCTGTGTGGCCCACTCAGGAGGACTCAAGGACAGGATGGTTCTGGTCAGGGTCTGCTCGCCTACCTTTAGGAAAAGCTGGTGCAGATTGGCAGGTCCTGGTCCACAGCAAAAGTCACCCTCAATGTGCCCTGGGAGTGGGTAGGGGACATAGCTCTCCTCTGCCTTGGACTTCTTCATCTTCACCTCTGGCTGAAGACTTTGGAAAGTACAACTTTCCCAAAAGAGGTCCAGTGAATCATTCTCATGGGTTGTTCCAGAGTGAATCTAAGAAGTAGTGGGAGACCCCTTTTTTTAAAGGCAAACGTCTGCAGGTGATTGGACTAAAGCTATCCTGTATTCCAACCTGGCTCTTGAAATTAGTGGTCTCTGCCCCTGTGACATCACATCCAAAGAGCTTCGTACTACAGGAAGTGGAGGGGGCATGAATGAGAGAGAGGCAGACAGAAACACAATGGTGGAAGTGTCTTTCCATTGAACAGAGCCCTCCTGTCTACTCTAATCATGCCTCCTTCCCTTCTCACTGAGAGCAAAGGCCTTTAAAGATGCAGCATCCTGGTGTGAGGATACTCCTTTTGAATTGATGTGCTCCTTTGATGCCTGGCCACAGGACAGCTGCCTGCTGAATGGCTGTCTCTGGCAGAGGATGTTACCTGCTGCACAAAGCGATCAAAGAAGAGGCATGACCATTCAGGTTCCTGTTCTGCCATCTGGCAGTCTCAACCCATCTGGCCTGAATAGCTGATAGTAGAATTGACTCACAGGAGCTGAAATGTGTGACATCAATTTGCATGTGGCTATCATGGTCATAAGTAGTACCATGGATAAATGCAGGCATAACTTTTCTTTAGAGTCTATCCTGCCACCACCATGGGCTGCTTGTGATCATCATAGTTTTGGGAAAAACGGTCATACTTTAAATGCAGCCCCGGCACTGCAGAGACTTAGCTGTCACTGCAGCTGTCAAATGAGTAACTATGACCTCTGAACCTGCTCTGTTCCACTAGTAGAGCAAGTGCTGCGAGTCAGGTTACTGGTGTAGCAGGACCCAGATAGACGCTATGCTTTTGGTAGGAGGTTGTGAAAAGGGTGGTGATGGAATTACCTTCATCATTTTTTATTATTTAATACAAATCAAAACACTAGGGCTTTCACACCCTTGCAAAATGTCAATTCATCACAACAGGCTTCAAAGATACCAGAAGAAAACAAAAAGGTTATCGAGAGGAGACAGGTAAGGGCAGGTAAGAGGACCCACCACCATCACTCTCGGTTGTGCAAAGGGATCAGCCTGAGTAGAGAAAGGTAGTGGATGGGATGTTTAGTAGTGAAGAAAGGCTAATGCTGGGTCTGGAAAAAAGGTAGTAAGAGGAGTGGGAGAGATAGGAAGGAAAACAGGGTGTCATATAATTGAAGTACTCTGCTATGACTGAGGAGGAGAAAGAGCGAAGCTGAGGAGGGGCGAGCAGGAGCTGGAGGGTCATGGATAGTTTTCGAAAATATTGATTTATTGTTTGCTTTTTAGGCACCTATACAATAAGAAAATACAGTTTCAAAGCACCAAGAGGGCAGGGAGAGAGCAGAGGAGAGATATACATTCCAACGCAATATTTAAGAACAGAGGGGGAGGGACGAACCTACTATGCCTTGTGAGTATTCAGCATGTGCAAGTGCAGAAAGGAAGAGGGAAGAAGTTGTACATAAGGTCCTTAATCAGTAACCTGTCATGCAAAGGACGGGATGCAGAATAACCCTTACACCAAGAAATCAGACCAACCCAGGAAGTTGGCAAAGTCTCATTCAACTGTTTTATTATCAATTGTCTAAAACAGGGAGTTACACGGACATCAACGGACGTTCCATCGTGCTGTCAGCACAAATCACATGAAAACAGACTTAAGTACTAAAAAGTTGTCACAAGTAATGTCATACTACGTGCCAAATAAGAAAAAAACAACGGGGGATTGTGATTGGCTGAAGGGGAACATCTAATTATATTTTCTACACGGGATCGGGTTGTGGTTGGGTCTCTATGGTCAGGTGGACAATTTATGCCTGCCTCTAGTGCAAGTCATCCGCAGCACTTATTAAGTGCACAGAATACTATTGGTTCTTAAACAATAAGGCCCTTTGGTATATGGCCATCTACAATTGGTTGGCACACTCGTGTCATGTCTGGAACATTCGGCTCCTTAGCAGCACGTAAGCTCATACCCAGGTGTCGGGAGCTGGACATGACTTTACTTCCCACCCAATTAGCCCCACATCTCTCATCGCCCATGCATTCTGCCATGAAGACAGTCTTTGACCTTGGCCTTGCAACAGATTCTATTCTCTTGGGAATAAAAGGAAGTACAGGCACATGCTTATCATAGTTCTGGTCTGCATGCCCAACTCCTAATTCCATCCTTTGCTCACATTGTGGAATCAGAAAAAATACAATATTACGGCTGTTACACCGAGCAAAGGAAAATACACCGACACGGGCTTATAAAGATTCCCAGAATCTTTGTTACAAAAACTGAACAGTATTCAACAAAGTACACAAATAGCTATTTGGCCGTCAATACATCACAGAGACCACCAGCAGGGTTCAATATGAGCAGTGAGGGAATTTCCTAGCTCCTACCTACAGGTTAATCATGCACTGGGCTAGGGTCGCGCCAGGTTCACTTTCCTAATTTACATATCTCGTGCATGCGATTTACTTTTCAATACATTTGCTAACACACTCCATTATTCTTCAATTTAACATTTACACTCTTTATATATTGCTTTAATACAGACCAAACAATGTTTCGCCTATTATATTCGGATAGCTTTACTGTTCTTGTATACTTGTAGTTTAACATTGCTAATTCAAGTAATCCCCTGCTCCCGAGGTCAACAAAGGACAAGGTCTACATGACCCTAACATGTAGCCTGAGGGCAGGTTAGACATTAACTCCCCTTCAGAGGTTGGAGAGGTTAAGGCAAAAACAAGGACACACGAGACGGCCATTTATGATTACAAGGTGACTTTGTATAAAACCCCAAAATGGCAGTTTCTAACCTAAAATGGAGGCTTGATTCAACATGGCGGCTTACATCAATTTCTAAGGTCAAGACCTTGCCGCAGAGAGTTAATCGCATACAATTTTTAAGCAACTTGGCGTAGGCCAATATACATACAAATCGTTTGTAATAAGAGGCATAATTTAATATCCGGTTTGACAAACCCTCCTTTTGGCCTATGCCAAGTGCTAATACTATTTCTGATTTGATTGCAAGTAACTCCATGTGTCATCGTCCAGACACCCCGAATCATTGTCGGACATATCTATTGCCATAAGTCTGATACTAAAGTTTCTTTTAACACATACTCTTTGGAGAGCTCCTTTGGGGCGTATATTTTATTCCCTAATACACTTGTTGCTTGCGCGCAACATCCCCCTAATACTGAACATATATCAGGGAGACACTGTATACAACAACAAAGAAACAAAAAACTTCCCAAGAAAATCAGTAGGGGCGAGAACAACTTCCATCCCCATGTCCATAGGAGGTCCCAAAACCATGTACCAAGTTCCCAATTTCCCTCAGGAACATGTACTTCTGAACTAAGAACATGTAGATTTTGGATCGCCCTAAAGATCGTTGGAGAGGAGTCTGGAACGTAAACGCAGCAAGCGGACCCCACTAATTTACATACTCCTCTTCGCTCTGCCAGGATGACATCTAATGCCATCCGGTTCTGAAGAGCCACTAATCTTATCGCTCTCTGCTCTAATGTCATATTATAGAGAATGTCAGTGGTCCGATTGATGGTTCTCTCCAATACTCTCGCTAGTCCCCTAATATCTTCTGAATTCGTAATTTGCCCAAAAAATGGCACAAAAGATTTCATAATATCTCCTAAAGTTTGTGCTGGAGTATCGCCTCTTACACATCGCCGGGGACGAGTCTTTGAAATTTCTGTAGTACTGGCAATAAATACCCCAGGTAATAGAATGCCTAAATAACAGGTTCCTTGCCAATCCCTGGGCAACCACGGAAATGCAACATTACCGCAAACAAAATAGACAGGTTCGCCTACGTACAGAGGTCTGTTTTCACTAGTCAAATTTGCAACGTTGTATGCAGAAGGATACTGAATCGGGGCTATGGTTAAAAGAATAAGATGGAGGCGTGGCATCCTTATTGCCTATAGGAGCCATTTTGAAAGAGATTAGAGACTGAACAGGACGAGACAATCTATCAGAGGGCCTAACAGAAGCAACGTTTGGCTTACTTCTATTTGCAAAAAGTGAGCATCCCAGGGGCATCAAAACATTCTTTTCAAAACTATTTAAATTTGTACCATCAAAGTTCCCTGAGATACTGTCATTCCATCGACCAAAAAATAGTGCTCTAAGAGAAGCGTAACAGGCAGTTGTCAGAGGCAAAGGGTAAATATACCAACCTAGCCCCTTATCCCCATGTTGCGGTAGATGTGTACAGATCCAGCAATTGGTCTTATTAAAAATTGCATGAGTAGCATTCATTATTAACAAAAGGGTATTGTTCTGATAATTCCGTCTATGCAAAGAATCTCTAGGCGACAAAGTATGCAATTGCACAGGAGTGGGAATCACAGATACATTTTCAATAGATAAAAAGTCCTCTAATGGATATGGTTCTTCCAGATACCATAACCCAAACCCAAAAGTCATTACAAATCCAGTAATTAGTACGAGGAGGCAACAATACATTTTGGGGGTCCCCTTACATACTTGATCATTGTCTCTGCTAGTCACATTTTTATCTAAAAGTTCAGTACGAGCGTTAGCGTGTGCAGGCATCGTAGTCTTCAATCGAAAAACACCAATTGTTCGTTTGCTGGCGACTCCAGTCGCGCGTCTTCTTAATGTCTTTCCCACACCCTTAGCCTACAGAATCTTTCCGTACAATCGGGCCAAAAAGACAAGCCCTCAAATGATTTTTTTCAGTCGCACAGTCAGACCATGCTGTACATTTATTTCCTTGGGCGCAAATAATATTTTGCAGTTTCTGGTGAGAACAAAGTGTCGTCACTTCCTCCTGGAAGTGGTGAACGGACCGAAATGGGATCAAGAAAGGATTGATCCGGAAGTTCCACTGTTGGGGAGTGCAGAGACAAGATAGCCGTTTTGTCCGGCCCGGCGGATTCTAAAGCGGTCTCCGATTCTCCCTTGTTGGTTGTTGCTGTTTCAGGCACGCGAGTTACAGCAGTGGGAAGAGATTCTGTGTCTTCTGTATCGTATGGCACGGGCTGTGGGATCCGTTTGGTGTGCGTCGCATGGATCCAGTGTTTACGACCCGCTACCTGCACAGCAGTCTGGGTGACTAGCAGGACTTGGTAGGGACCCCTCCACCGAGGTGCAAGGCAAGATGACCTCTCAAAAACCTTTGTGAGGATCCGGTCCCCCAGTCGTAGACTGTGACCGGGGCCCTCGTAGTGTACAGATAATGCCTCTCGCACCTGGTGATAAATTGAAATCAGATTTTTAGTCAACTGGTTACAGTAGTCTGAAAGAAGCACATTTTCTATATCCCGTAATGAGCGACTTTTTGGCATACCCCAAATATTAGCAGGTCTCCCCATTACCACCTCAAAGGGAGAGAGCCCAGTCTTAGTTTGAGGGGTCGTTCTCATCGATAGTAACACGATCGGTAAGGCGTCCGGCCATTTTAGCTTGGTGCCAGCACACGTCTTAGCGAGTTTGTTCTTTATAATGCCGTTGTGCCTTTCCACTAATCCGGCACTCTGGGCATGTCTAGCTGAATGGAACCGCTTGTCAATCTGTAATCCTTTGCAAATTTGCAGGATTACAGTGGCAATAAAGTGTGGCCCACTATCAGACCAGCCCGAACCTAGGAAAAAACTCTTTCAACAGAGTTTTTGCCGTGGTTATGGCAGTTGCATCTTTAACCGGGAAGGCCTCAACCCATTTGCTAAAGGCGCAAATAACAACCAATACATATTTAAGATTGTTACACAGTTCCATTTCAATAAAATCAAAGTGAATAACCTGAAACGGGACAGAAGGTGGAGCGAAACTTCCTCTAGGAGTCGAGGTACCTTTCCCTACATTGTGCTGCAAGCAAACCATGCAGTTCTGGACAAAACGCTCCGCAATTTTGAAAATCGTATCATTGGCCCATACACTGTGGAGCATTTTTGTTAGTTTCCTCGCACACACATGTGTCGGACCATGAGCCATAATAACCATCATTGTAATGTAGGCGTCAGGGAGTAACCATTTCCCTTCAACATTGTCTACCCAACACCCATCATCATCCAATCTTCCTGCACCCTCGATCCATCTCTTAGTTTCCTCTATGGTAGCATCTGCTTGAATATCTTTTACAACATCGATACTTTCTCCCAAAGTGCAAACATTTACAACTTCTTTTACAGCGTACATTTCTGAACTGAACTCAGTGGCAGTCTGTTTAGCTATCTGATCGGCGAAAGCATTCCCTTTTCCTACATCATCTGTAACTTTTTGATGTGCTGAACATTTTATGATAGCTAACTGAACAGGGAGTGCAAGTGCTGAAAGTAATCGCACTATTAAAGTGCCGTGCTGGATTTTCGTTCCGTGCGAGGTCAAGAAACCTCGTTCTTTCCAAAGTCTACTGAAATTGTGGGCCACCCCAAAGGCATACTGACTGTTAGTATATATATTCACTGTACGCCCTTCAGAAAGCTCACAAGCTCGAGTTAACGCTATAATTTCTGCAGCCTGCGCAGAGTTATGCATAATTCTTTTAGTTTCCACAACCGTGCTCAAAGTAGTGACAGCATAAGCAGCCGTGGATGTACTGTCTTGAAGTTTAAAACAAGAGCCATCACAAAATAGCTCTCCTTGAGGGCTATTCAAAGGCGTGTATTTCAAATCAATTCTGCCTTTAGTCTCTTGTTCTGTCATATAAAAGCAATCGCGTGACGTATCGTCATCATCAACAATATTTTGTGAGATAGGTAAAAGTTCAACCGGATTTAATACGCAACACCTCTGAATTTGAATGTGGGGAGCAAACAAGATCAGTTCATATCTTGTCAATCGTGCAGAAGTGAGGTGTTGCGTTTGAGTTCTATTCAATAGAATATCTACTGAGTGAGGTACCATTAGGGTTAACGCATGCCCCAGGGCCATTCCCTCACTCTGTTTTACAGACGCAGATGCAGCAGCAACAGCGCGCAAACATCTTGGCAAAGCGCATGCTACAGGATCAAGGGCAGAGGAATAGTAGCTGCACGGCCTATTCTTCCCTCCATGTTCCTGCGTTAACACAGCCAAAGCACATCCATCCCGTTCATGCACAAACAATACAAAGGCCTTATCATAATTCGGAGTTCCTAAAACCGGCGCCGAACACAGCGCGGATTTGAGCAAATCGAGGGCTGTCTGGTGTTCCAAGGTCCATGGCAATGGTAAAGAAATGCCCTTCTTTGTGAAAGCCAACATTGGTTTAATCGTTAACGAAAAATTCGGGATCCACAATCTACAATAAGAAGCCATACCTATCAAGGCTCTAACTTCCTTTTGCATATTTGGGACAGGCATACCAGAAATAGTCTTTATTCGTTCAGGTGCCAACCGTCTTCCCTACTTTGACAGGAGATAGCCTAAATAGGCGACCTCCTGGCAACAATATTGGAATTTCTTAAGTGAAGCTTTGTGGCCATGTTTTGCTAGATGACAAAGCAACAACACGGTGCCTTCTTTACAGGCACTCTCAGAATCAGCAGCCAAGAGGAGGTCATCTACGTACTGTAGTAACGTGCAAGTAGTAGGCAACTCGAGGGTATCAAGCTGCTCTTTCAATGCCCTACTATAAATACTTGGACTCTCAGTGTACCCTTGTGGTGCACAAGTGAATGTAAACAAGCGTTCACCTAGGGTAAACGCAAACAAATACCTACTATCCTTGTGTATAGGAATACTGAAAAACGCGTTTTTAAGATCAACAACGCTAAAGTGAGTGGCAGAAGCCGGAATCATGGTTAATATCGTTGTAACATCAGGTACGATAGGAAATTGAGGAGCCACAATTTTGTTAATAGCGCGTAAATCAATTATAAAAAGAAAGGGAATCGCATTATCACCTTTTTTGTATACTGGCAAAATGGGGCTGTTACATATGCTACCCGTAATCTCCTCAATTACTCCACGATGTACAAAATCAGAAACTATACATTTCAAAGCCTGTTCGCCTTCAACTGAGATCTTATATTGCGGGATGCGAGGCAATTTTACTCCATGTTTCAAAATAAATTTCACAGGTTCAATTTGGAGAATGCCCACATCATTATCATCAATTGCCCATAAGCATTCTGGAACATTACTAAATTCTGGCGGTAAAGGTCGAGTCAAAAACTGAGAGGCGAGTGATTGCTGAGGTGAAATTGTTAGCCGAATTCCATCCGGAGAACAATGAATTACTGCGTGTAATGCCTTCAACAAATTTAGCCCCAGCAAGTTCTCCCCACAGTTTGTGGTAAGTAGAAATGGACACTGTTCCGTGAAGGGACCCAGTGTTATCAGTACCAGCAAAGAGACCGGACAAACTACAGGTGTGCCTGGATACCCTACGGAAAGGTTGGATTGCCCTGACAGGGGAATATTTGGAACCCGTGAATGGTCAATGGAACATTTCTGTGCTCCCGTATCTACTAAAAATAGATGCTTTCTATTTCCCACCGCCATCTCAACGTAGGGGCCTTTCTGATGAACAGGAATAGGTGTAGGTTCCAAATCCTGCTTCGGGCAATCCTAGCGGAACAAAATATTATCAAAAGGAAGTTCTTCGGAGAGGTACGCGGCAGAAGGGTGATCAAAATTTTTTCTATTATCCACATTCGAACCTTGCTTATCTTGTGAAGGAGGCTGTGATTCTGGTGCAAACTGACCTCTGCCAGGGCCCCCTGCACCTGGGCGACCTCTGCATCGTCTACCCATGTTCCCAAATGACCTTTGCTGTAAGGTCGGACATTGTGCGTGCCAGTGGCCTTCCTGCCGGCAATAGGCACACTGATTAATGGTTACTGGAGCCAAGGGCGCACTTCCCTGTGGAATGTACTGACCTCTGAATTGATTACCCCCTCTAGGGTTTCTAACAATCTGCTGCAATAAAACTTTCGTTTTCAAGTCACCCTTTTTTTTTCTCAAGTTTCTCTTTTCAGTATTTGCACGATTTTCATAATACTGAGCCACATGCAATACCTCTGATTGGTACTTCACCTGCCAAGCGCTTTCAGAGGACATAATCTGTAACTGGATGTCAGGCAGCAATCCACATACAAATTTGTCGACAAACAACCTTTTCCCTGACTCTGTGCCCAAGTCTTGTCCACTGAAATCCGAGAATACCTGCTCGAACCGATTGAAAAAATCAGTAGCGCCCTCAGACTTTCCTTGGACACAGGCCGTAAGCTTGTCCCAAATGATTCTTTTTTCTGGACCCATAGTTTTCAATTTTACAATAATTCTATCAGGCAAGGTTAATATCACTTGAGGTGGTCGTTCGCCAGCTGGTCTTTCTCTGTCCAGCCTAGTCATGTTATCCCATGTATCTCCCAATCCAGGTATGTCATCTATCGTCCTGATCTGCTTCCACAAATCAACTGGCAGGAGTACGGGAAATAATAGGTCAATATCACTTAGAGTAAATACCGACGACTGTAAGACCGACTCTATTTCTTTATAGAATCCGGTCGGATTTTTCCGTATATCAGGAATAGATTGCTTTATGGTGTTCACTTCCTGTCTTGAAAACGGGACGTGAGCAAACTGTGAAACGTAATGTGCAGGAATTTCTCCGGCTACTGTACCTCGTGCAGCATCAGCCGCAATCTTAACCTTTGGAACAAATGTCGTAGGGACCTCTCTCATAGGCAACTGAGAAGTAGGCAGCTCCGAATGCTTACTAAGCAACAGAGCCAAATCAAGCGCTAAGGCAGTCGAAGAAGTATCAATCGAAAAAGCTCTCTTTTAAAGACTCAACAATTCTGCGGGACAACAAATCTTTCTTCTTACACACTCATTCTGCAGGTGCTCTACCATCACCTGTATCACTTTCTTTTGCATTTCTAACGTACATTGACTGTATGTGTCATATACTTCATCTGGAGTTATCGACATATCCGAAATCCATCTTATCGCGTCCTTTGTACAAATTCGTGCTTCCTCACCTTTTAACTCTCGACGAGGAGAAAACCGTTTCTGTAAATACATAATACCTAAACTATCACCATCTACTTCCTCGTTCTTTAACTTTTCCAACTCCTTCCTATGCTCAAATATCCTCTCAACAGGCTCATATACCTTCTCCGCAGTATCTCTGGACAACGCTAAGGCGTTCAAATCCCGTAACCCTTGCGGGAAATCTACGAATCCCTAATCTTTCGATAAAAACATTTTTCTCAGGCATATCTTTTAAATTTTCGAGTGTGGAAAAAACATCAACCTGTTCACCCTTCTCCATACAATGTTTAGCCCAAGCAGTCAATTCACTCCTCTTGTCTGGGGACACAGTATTACGAGTCACAACCCTTGGTCTTGCTCCCTGGTCTACTACAAGCGATGTAGGATCACTTGAAAGAGGAAGAGTAGGCACATTCTGAATAACAACAGGTGAAGGCAAGGGGGTAGGCAAAGGGGCGACGGCTGGAAAAACAACAGGAAAAACAACGGGGAGGACCGGAGGAACAATGGGAGGAGGAATTACAACAGGAAGGGCCAAAGCGCCAGGAGGAGGGACATATGGAGGTGGCACGGAAGTATCAGGCCTTCGTTCATGCAAAAGTTTATTAATCAATTCGTCTGACGTATGAAAATCTTTAGAAGGGTAGATTTTCTGAATGCCTAATTGAAATGCCCTGTCCGTGTTCCTAACTGACTCCAATTGTTTATTTAGATCATATAACCGTGCCTTTTCGACACTCATCATATGTCGACACATATGTTTCTCTCTACTCTTTTGTTGCTGCAAAGCTTCTATTTTCCAACTGTGCAGCGTGTCAAATGCTGCAGGCCTAGCCTTCTTCTTTACTAATACAGACTCTAAATATTCTATACGAGGGATTTCAAAACTACCATTGGTTGGCCACCGAAGGTTAGAATTATGTCTGGTTTGTCTGTGCCAAATGTCATTAAATGCTATACTACCAAAGCCTTTCTTACAGTACATAGTACATGCCGGCGACCCCTCCTGTGGTGCAGGACGGCTATCTTCCAAAGATTGTCTGTCACTGCGGAAAAATGCCCTAAAGCAGGCAGACAATTTCCCAGGCATATCAAAGTTCTGGTGTTACCTGGTTAAATAATTGTGCTCGCGAGTACAATACTCCAAATTCAAATTTGTCAGGGTTAAATTAAGAATCGGGACACGATTCATCTCACCAAAGGACTGGGAGGCCCGATCGGGTTACTAAGGACAATGCAAATGACCCACGTCTCTGGTGATTTTTGGCAAATTTACCTACCTCAAATATATGGACCCTCGTCAAGACGTTGTCTCGGGCTACAGCTCACCGCCCAGGGATCGGATCATGCAGTTTCGTCGAGGAATTCACTTCTCGTCTTAGAGTTGCCGGTTCTGTTGACACCGTCCAATCCCGGTCCGATAGCCGAGCCAACCTTCAATGAGACAAAGTCAATCTTGAGGGTCCCTGTTCGGGCGCCATCTGTTGAATCAGAAAAAATACAATATAACGGCTGTTACACCGAGCAAAGGAAAATACACCGACACAGGTTTATAAAGATTCCCAGAATCTTTATTACAAAAACTGAACAGTATTCAACAAAGTACACAAATAGCTATTTGGTCGTCAATACATCACAGAGACCACCAACAGGGTTCAATATGAGCATTGAGGGAATTTCCTACCTGTACATCGACACATTTATACAATTTGTAAAATGATGTCTAGCCCCTTTACAGGTTAATCATGCACTGGGCTAGGGTCGTGCCAGGTTCACTTTCCTAATTTACATATCTCGTGCATGCGGTTTACTTTTCAATACATTTACTAACACACTCCATTATTCTTCAATTTAACATTTACACTCTTTATATATTGCTTTAATACAGACCAAACAATGTTTCGCATATTATATTCGGATAGCTTTGCTGTTCTTGTATGCTTGTAGTTTAACATTGCTAATTCAAGTAATCCCCTGCTCCCGAGGTCAACAAAGGACAAGGTCTACATGACCCTAACATGTAGCCTGAGGGCAGGTTGGACATTAACTCCCCTTCAGAGGTTGGAGAGGTTAAGGCAAAAACAAGGACACACGAGACGGCCATTTATGATTACAGGGTGACTTTGTATAAAACCCCAAAATGGCGGTTTCTAACCTAAAATGGAGGCTTGATTCAAGATGGCGGCTTACATCAATTTCTAAGGTCAAGACCTTGCCGCAGAGAGTTATTCGCATACAATTTTTAAGCAACTTGGCATAGGCCAATATACATGCAAATCGTTTGTAATAAGAGGCATAATTTAATATCAGGTTTGACAACATGACAGGAGACAGTATTTCGGCACATTTTGCGGCATTTAATTGTCTTGAATTATTAAACTTGACACTCATGGTGTTCTTTCTTTGCACCTTAACACGGTATGATTCAGCGTCTCACCGTTGTGATGTATGCGATCTCCAGCTAATTCTTTGCTAATACACACACAACTCTTGATCTTTCTTTCTCCATGAGTTTGAACTTACTAAAATGTATGGCACCAACGTCCAGACACTATACAATGGCAGCTTTGCCTGCAGTCTATTCACTACACATAACCAGCTTCTAAGATTACTTATCTACTTGCATTGTTGCATCCGTGCATTCATTCAACAAATTGCTTTTTCTGCAGTGTGTCACACACACATGCAATCTTCTTTTCTGCATACAGATCTTCACTTCATTTCTTATTTCGTCATCAGTTTCTATAAGGTCCATACATTTTCTTCTTATCTTCTTAGTGTGTCACTCTCAGTTGTGACATCACTGGCTTCTCTTTCTCCTTTTTTCATATTCCTTCAGGGACCTCTTCAAGTATACATCTGGTATGGCTTTCTTAATGGATAACTTTCATCGAACACTCATCACGGTATAGTCACAACTACTGGTGCCAAGCATGGTGCAGTTTCAGGCTCCCAACATACAGGCAGTGGGGGGGCGGGACTTCCAACAGAGGCATTCAGCTGCTCCTCTACAAGGTGGTAAGTGCTGGGGGGTCTCAGCTTGAGGGTGAGCCATAGACAAAGCGTAGGAATGTTGATTGCTACACAGCCTAGGCTGCAGGAGTTGTAAGTGCGAGCCTGCAGAACGGAGGGTGTGCAGATGCTAAGTGCTGTGGAGAGATAGGAGCTGGGAGGAATTAGTGTAGGAGGTCAAGGCCCTGAGAATGCATAAGGCCCAAGTACACCGATTCCGCAACTGTGGGATTTGCAGAGGAGAGAAGGAGGGTAGGAGTGGAGAAGGTTGGTCTACAAGTTGGACATGGCAGAGCCAAGAACAGTAGCTAGAGGAAGGAGGGATTCCTTACAGTGGGCAACAAGAGGAGCAGAGTTTACTTAGCAACAGTGGTGCAGCTTGAGGTGCGTAGTTGCTGTGAGCTTTTGGTTGACTGTGGAGATCCATGGTTGACGTTGCAGTTGCAAGATATTGAAGAAGTGAGTCATGTATTGGTGCTCACAGGGAGATGACACTGCTGACCAAAACTCCAGAAACACAAATGCACTGCGGTCAGAATGAGGTGAAGAGCTGACAGGAAGTTGTGATTTTGCCTAGGTAAGGGGCATAGACTCTTCTTTCAATATATGTTTTGTGATGTTTAAAAATTAGGAAAAGTGGAGAAGGCACAGAAAAAGTTTAATGTACAAGAGAATGGAAAAGGGCAACAAGTGATGGAGGCTGGCCAGAGAAATGAGTAAAGAGTAGAAGCATATGATATCTAATGAGTAATCACACTTGTGGGACGGCAGGCTATGGAGAATGATGGAAAATGGCATGATGTAGCGGAGTGAAGCTGGACTTTATGGGCCTTGGTTATGTTGTACAGGTTGGAGTTCCACATGAATAAGAAAAGGCTGCGGGTGCTGGGGAGCCAATAGATGAGGATGAGAATTAGAAGGATTAGTGTGAGCCCTTGAACTGCTATGTGTTTGAAAGATGACATGAGACATTCCGAAGGGGCAAACAGTGCAACTCAGGTGGCTTTATAAATATTGAGGTCAACGGTACACTTTTCATAGCCAAGAAATGAATGGGAAGAGTGAGAAGCGGCAGAGTCACTCTGCAAGGCTACAGGAGGGGAAGTATCATAAGGGAGATGTAGGTTCAGGGACAGCCATCACTGTTGGGTGGGGTGGTGTGAGTCGAGGTGGCTATTAGGAAAACAGGTTTTGTTTTAGAGATATGTGGCATTCAGGAGGTCCAACGTGAGTTCAGTGCGCAGCAGGAGGTTGTGGAAGGAAGAGGGCTGTTGCTTGAGGGTAACAAGAGTGGTAGATGAGGTTGGAGAGGGTGCAGGTTGAAAACGTGGAGAAAGGAAGAGAACTGGGATAGAGTGGGAAAGGCGATGTGAGAGGAATAGTGGGTGCTGGCCTGTGGGGTGTACATGGAGTCCCCAGGTGAAGGGTCAGTGTTTGTGGTTGTAGAGGTGGAAGAGTATGGGGGTAGGAGAACATCAGAGGACAAGGACCATTCCTTGGTAGATCGGCACTGACTGGAACAGGGAAGTGGGAGTTGGCGCCACCAAAGAGAAGAGCAGCAGAGAGCAGAGGAGGTGGCCTTTGGTCTTCCAATCTTTGCCCTGTCCAGTTTCTCCAAACTAGTCTACAACTACTTGAGCTATAGCTCTCGCAGCAGAGAATAGTGTGTGTGTTGTTGTACAGGGACTCATTTATGTTAAGGTGTATTACTGTCCATCTATGTGAATCCAGGTGAGCCAGCATTCAGTGATGTAGGATCTTTGATGGTACAGGCAGGACCGATGGTCCAAAAACACAAGAAAAGAAAGGTTTCTGTGATCAGGAACTTTAGAAAATTACATGCTATGGGGTTTACCTCTTCCCTACAGATTTCCTCTGCATATGCATGAAAAGGAGGGCACGAATCATGCTGAAAACACACACCCTCCTTTCCCTCCCAAAGAAAGCTGGATCGACAGAACACCAGGACAATTCAAAATTATAACTTATCCAGACAAGCTACTGCCAAGAGGCACAATGATCCAAATAGCAATATCATCCAGATGGACACTTGTTATGACCCTGGCATGCCACAAATCCCACTCTGGTATCCTCTTATATGGTTGCATTGCCCCCCAACTTTACCAGGAGTGGTTCAGGCAATGGAAAAGCCCCTTCTCTTGGAGAAATCTTTAAACTCTGCAGATTTCAAGTTTTGTCCTCATCTAAGTGACTAATTCTGTCCCCCTAGTCCCTGCTAAACAGCAATAGTGCCAAGAGGCCACATTGTGACGACCATGTGATCTACAAATGTAATTAATATATATCTGGGTTTCATTTTTTTCCAAATAGGATAGGTAGGTTCTCTGCATATTTTAAGGCAAAGTAAGATTTATGCCTTTGCATAGCTCGAGGTACTTGGGTGTAGGGGTGTGCTGGCCTATAGGAAACTCTGGAGACTTCCCGTAGGCCTCTGCACCCTCAACCTATTTTATTTCCAAATTTTCTCACAGGAAAAGAGTTGGACTTGCTGAAAATGTGTAACATGGGGCCACTTTGACAATTATATCTAGGGCCTTTCTTGGTTCCAAGTCCACCCTGCTTGGGTGCAGGAATAGTGTCTTGCGAGAGGCTTGAAAAATGAGACTGCACACTTTGTGCTCCACTATCAAGATTGATGTTTTTGATTTTATTTTATTGTGCATTTCTTAGGCGCTTATACAACAAATAAATTGTGTTTCAAAGCGCCCACATGGCAACATGGAGGGAACATGGGACCGTACAAAATATACATTGGAGGAAAAGTTGAACCTACTATGCCTTGTGAATATTCAGAACGTGCAAGTGCAGCGAGAGAAGAGGGGAGTAGGGAGTGGGGATACGTGTTGGAATGTCTATGGTCGTTGGTGGGCAGCAGATGTAAGTGCCTAGTAAGTGCGAGGGCGCGTTGTGCTGCAGTAAGTGTAAGTCCAAGCCTACAGTCAAGTAGGCTGGTGGGTGCTGAGGCAAGTGCTGTGTGTAAGCAGAAGTTGAGGCGATTGTTTTCTTTGAGAGGCCAGGGCCCCCAGGACACATAAGGGCCCTGTTTACCAGCAATTGTGAGGTCAGCAGAGGAGAGAAGAAGGGAAAGAGGAATTAAAAAGGAAAGTCTTGAGGAGCTTCTGGAATTTGATTTTTATTTTGTTTTTCTCTAGCACACACTGTACACGGAATAACTTCTAGGCGTCTGTGTTTATTTGGAGTGTGGCTCTGATGCTTATGCCTAATCAGGGGAAAACTGATAGAATTTCAGGGAGTTTAGCCAGGTCGAACTATTCAAACCTGTGAGGGGGTTCAAGCTTAAACCATTGAGTTGAAATTCAGTACGTAAAGAGGTGAAAACTTCATAGAACCGCAGAAAAGAAACAGTGTTTTCAGGCCTAATTACATGCAAGGGTTCTGTTTGATAGTTGGTCTAAGCAAGGAGAGACGTTAACTCTTCATATACAGTTTTCAAAAGCCTTTTGCAGAGTGCACACTTGCCCACATACTGTGATTAGTGGCAGCAGGCGGGATGGGCTGGCGGGGCATTTTCCCACAGGCCAGTGGGTCTGTTGCTTCCTGGGCTGGCAGTTGGGCTGGTTATTGGCTTGTGTTTAAAGCAGCTTGGAGACAACGCCATCCCACTGCCAGGCAAAGCACTGGGGCTAGTTGTAAAATGTTTTGCAACTGGGCCTGCCCCGCCCCTCGCGTGTGTTACAGCCTTGTGAGCAACTAGTCCAGTCAGAAGCAGCTGCTTGACTTCTCACACTTTTCTTGCTTCACCCATGGGACGAAGATTCCACATATGGCGATTTCTCCCAGTGTGCTTACGTGTTTTCTTTAAATGACCACGTTTCATAGTGCCTAATTTAATCACTTCTCACGAATAACTGATGAGTCAGGCCTATGGGATTCGAAGGCCTGCATGTTTCAACTTAATCAACAATGTGCTGAGATTTTTTACCGGATCTACATAAAAACCGAAAAAAATAACGAGGTGGAAAAGACCGAGTTTGCTTTGTTTGAATACAGGGCTCAAGGCGAGGGTACACCCCCTCCCCTAGCTAAAATGAAAAACATTGAATGTCCTCTTTGAGTTTATGAATTAAAGCCAATCTCGGACCGAACTGCAGTTGTTAGGTTTGCAGGCCAGACACTTCACCACTGCTCTATATAATTTGATGAAAAATGACAAACGACAAAAGCTGAAATTTACCATTTCGGTACTGCAAGTTCCAGGAAAAAACATTTGTATTGGTTCTTGGAGTATAAAACATGCACACCTTTTTATCGTTTTCAAAAACACTATGAGAAGAAAATGTCCTCTCTTGCTTTTGTGTGTGCTAATTTCCTGAGAGGTGCATGCCATTCGTCATGTGCAATTTGGGTGGTTATGCAAAGCCAATTCAACGAAATGTTCATATTTCACCTTGACATGCTAATTTCTGGGGACGTCACATTCCATTCAGTTTGTTGATGAGTCCCCACACTTTAATTTTTAGGACTGGACCCCTGGTTGAATGACAAAACATTTTGGGGCTTTTTGCATTTTCTGTTTGTTAATAATGCCCGGGGGGACCCCTGCACTCCCCACGACCCCTCCCTACCTTAAGTTATACCCTCACCGCCCCCGCATCTATTTTTTTATAAAATGCTTCTAAAATCTCACATAAATTCGGCCAAAAAAAGTCTGTCATTTCCACCTTCTTATTTTCTCATTCGATTTTTTGGGGTAATGCCATTGTACCCCACTGGAGCGACATTTCCCATGAAAGCAGCTTTGTATAGGAACCTGACTCGGAGCTTCGTGAGAGTGACAGGAGAGACAGCATGGCAACAAGACGGCATTGGAAACAAGTGAAAATCAAGTGTCTCTAACTCTTTCAGCGAGCACATGATTACAGCATGGACTCCCGTTATCCCTCTGGAAAAAGTACAACTAAACACTGGACAAGAATGCATGTGTATATTTATTTCAAGAAGGGCCTCATGGCACGCACCTGGTTTACCTGTTGCGATCAGCCTTTTTTGCACACTGGGATGAGATCCACGCTGGTCACTTTTGGGGACCAGAAACGGAAAAGGAAACATATGGTTCCAGTATGGTTTTTTTTAAAACTTGTTTTTATTGCATTTTAGAAAATAACACATTAGAATAAACTGTGGGATTTAAACATTGTCTCTTTCACTCTATCCTTCCCCCCACACTGCCCTCCCCCCCACCGGCCGAAGAATGATTATCTAAGCATATGTATGTCCATTGTACTATTTCCCTCATGTAAACAGATCCAGGATTTTGATTGAATGTGGGCACCATTGCAGCATATAGTCACTTTGAAGGTATTCAAGCACCGGTCCACAGTCTGTTTGGAAGTTTTGTCGGGCCCCTTGTAGGTTATACGTTATGCGCTCTAATGTTATGCTTTGCCAAACTCTCTGTATCCATTCTGTGAAAACAAAGAAATAATATGAGGCTGGGTAGCCCAAAAGGAAATACGCCAAACACAGGTTACAAAGGAACATACAAACATCTTTTAATTTGCACTGAACAGTTACAAAAAAAGTCAAAGACAAATCAGATAGCTATCGGCCCTCAGTACAACACAGCGAACTCCAGCGTGGTTCGGTGTGCTCAGTGAGTGCAAAAATACCTTGAAACAGTCAGGCTTTTATTCAATTTTCAGTATGCTGTTCAGCGCTACTTCGGGTTAACTATTCCATAAATACATCACTAACCTAGGGTCCATGGCAGGTTCGCTTCTAATTTGTTTGTCTATGTGTATCTTTGGTTTACACATCAACAAGTCATAATGGCAACAGTGTATTCTCTAGGTTTAACATTAAACCTTAGGACATAGTTTATACAATGTAGTTAAACTGGCGTTCCCATTCAGTTATTCAAATGACATTGCAGTTAATATATGTTCATGGATCTGTTTCGTTGACACAGGTAATCCTTTACACACAGGTCAGCGAAGGACAAGGTCTCAGTTCATGACCCTAACAAGTGGCCTGCAGGCAAGTTACATATTAGCTGTACACAGAGGTCATGACGGCCATGTTCTATTCTGAATGACATCGTCCACCATTTTAACTCACAGGGTGACTTTACAGGCAGAGAGAACCTAAAATGGCGGTTTACATTGATTCTAGGGTCAGGACCTTCAAAGACGAATTTCTTCACAAGTAGCTTGTTAGCAGCTTGGCGTAGGCCAATATACATATATTCATAGCAATTGGAGGCACGATATAATTTCTAGTTTGACAAACCCTCCTTTTGGCCTATGCCAAGTGCTAAATTACTTCTGATCTCCTTGCAAATAACTCCATGCATCATCGTCCATTTACCCTGAATCGCTGTCAGATATATCTATTGCCATCACATCATTTATTAAAATCTCTTTCAGCACATATTCCTTAGAAGTTTTATCTGGGCATACACTTTATGTCCTATTGTACCTATCGCCTGAGTGCAACATCCCCCTAGCATCGAACATATACTAGGTAGACATTGGATACAACAACAAAGGAACAACAGAACTCCCAAAATGATCAGCAAGACTGAAAGCACTTTCCAACCCCAAGATCGCAAGAAGTCCCAGAACCAAGCGCTAAGATCCCAGTTTCCCTCGGGAACATGCACTTCTGAACTAAGGACGTGCATATTCTGTATTGCCTTGAAAATAGTTGGGGAGGAATCTGGCACGAAAACACAGCAAGCGGACCCCACTAATTTACACACTCCACCACGTTCAGCCAGAATGACATCTAATGCCATCCGGTTCTGAAGTGCTACTAATCTTATCGCCTTCTGCTCTAATGTCATGTTATAGAGTATATCTGTGGTCCGGTTAATGGTTCTCTCCAGTACTCTCGCTAATCTCCTGATATCTTTGGAATTCGTTTTCTGCCCCCAAAATGGCACAACTGATTTTGCTATATCTCCCAAGATTTGTGCTGGAGTGTCACCATTCTCGTCCCACCGTGGACGAGCCTTTGAAACTTCTACAGTACTTGCTATGAACACCCCAGGTAACAGGATCCCTAAATAACAAGTTCCCTGCCAATCCCTGCGTAACCATGGAAATGCTACATTACCGCAAATGAAATAGACAGGTTCACCTACATACAAAGGTCTGTCTTCCCCAGTCAAATTTGCAACATTGGCACAACCTTTAAAATCTCCCATTGACCGAGTGCCATTCCTTTGTATGCAGAAAGAAACTGAATCGGGGCTATGGTTATCAGTGTAGGAAGGAGGCATGGCATCCTTATTGCCTATCAGAGCCATTTTAAAGGAAATCAAAGACAGGAAAGGACGAGACAATCTATCAGAAGGCCTAACAGAAGCAATGTTGAGCTTACTCCTATTTGCGAAAAGCGAGCATCCCAGGTGAGTCAAAACACGTTTCTCAAAACTATTCAAATTAGTGCTATAAAAGTTCCCTGAGATGCTATCGTTCCAACGGCCAAAGAACAGTGCTCTGAGAGAAGCATAACAAGCTTTTGTCAATGGTAAAGGGTGAATATACCAACCTTGCCCCTTATCCCCATGTTGCGGTAAATGTGAGCAAACCCAACAGTTAGACTTATTTATTAAAAATAGCATGTGTCGCATTCATAATAAGTAACAAGGTGTTGTTGTGATACCTTTGTCAATGCTGGGAGTCCCTAGGGGACAGAGTATGCAAATGCAGAAAAGGAGTGGAAACAGTAGGTACATTGTCAGTCGGTAACAAGGACTCTAAAGGATAAGTTTCCTCGAAGTACCACAGGCCTAAGACAGTGACTATTAAAAACCCAAATATTATCATAAAAACACAACAATACGTTTCCGGGGCCCAGATTTTCTGTCCATTGTCCTGGCTGGTCACCAGATCATTTACAAGTCCAATACGAGCGGTGGCATTGCAATCTTCAAACAACAAGACCCCATTGTTTTTGGCTGGCGATCTCCCGACCGCGCGACTTCTTAGTCCTTCCATAACCCTAGCCAACAGAATCCCCTTTCTCAAATTTGGGCAAAGGCAAGCCCTCTATGATCCTTTCCTTCTTTGAATGCACAGCCAAACCGTGCCGTAAGTCTATCAAATACACAGAAAAACCGTGCTGTATGTCTATTGTCTTGGACGTAGATTGTACCTTGCTGTTCCTGGTACTGATTGATCCGGAAACAAAATGTTGTCACTTCCCGTCGGAAGCAACGTATCAGAGGCAAGTGAAGTTGGAACAGCAATTTCCGGAATCAAAACTTTTGGAGAGTGTGGAGACAAAATGGCAGGTTTTCCAAGCCCCACAGGCTCAGAAAGATTCTCCGAAACACTCTCAATGCAATTTACTGCTTTGGGATCGTCGGTTGCAGCATTAGCGAGGGGTTCTGTTTCTTCTGTAACGTGTGGCACTGGGTGAAGAAGTTTCTTGACATGCGACGCATGGATCCAATGCTTCCGGCCTGCGACGCGCACCTCTGTCTGGGTGACCAGCAGGACCTGGAACGGGCCCCGCCACGAGGTGCAAGGCAGGAAGAGCGCACATATGCTTTGACGAGCACCCACTCCCCAGGCCGTGTGCTGTGACCCAGGCCCTCGTATCGCACAGGTAAAGCCTCTCGTACCTTTTGATAAATCAAATACAGGTTTTTAGTCAACTGACTACAATAGTCTGAAAGTAATATATTTTTAACATTCTTTAAAGTTCGACATTTTGGAAGCTTCCAGATATTGGCAGGTATCCCCATTACCACCTCAAATGGAGAGAGCCCAGTCTTAGTTTGAGGGGTTGTACGCATGGCTAGTAACACGATCGCTAAGGCATCCAGCCATTTTAGTTTGGTGCCGGGACACGTCTTAGCGAGCTTGTTCTTCAGAATACCATTATGTCTCTCTACCAGTCCGGCGCTCTGAGCGTGTCTGGCCAAATGGAACCGTTTGTCAATATGTAATGGCGCACATATCTGCAGAATTACAGTAGCGACAAAATGTGGACCATTGTCTGACCAGATGACTCTTGGCAGCCCAAACTGCGGGAAGTATTCCTTTAACATGGTCTTTGCAGTGGTCATGGCTGTAGCATCTTTGACAGGGAAAGCCTCTACCCACTTACTGAAAGCACAAATGACCACGAGGACATACTTTAGATTGTTGCATCGTTCCATTTCAATAAAATCAATGTGGATTACTTCGAATGGGACAGAGGGTGGCCCAAAACTTCCCCTTGGAGTTGCTGTCCTCTTTCCCACATTATGTTGTAGGCAAATCATGCAGTTCTGAACGTAACGCTGAGCAATTTTTCGAAATGTTGTAATTTACCCAAACTTTCTCTAACATTTTCGTTATCTGCTGGGCACACACATGCGTAAGACGTGTGCCATGATGACCATCATCATCACGTAAGCGTCAGGAAGTAGCCATTTCCCTCCAACCATGTCCACCCAACACCCATCGTCATCGAGTTTCCCCAAGCCCTTAGCACACCTCTTGGATTCTTCAAATGTTGCATCGGCTTGGATATCCCATACAGACCCAACACCCTCATCTATTGCATAGGCATTTACAGTCTCCCTCAAAACATACATCTCCGTAGAGAGATCGGTAGCAGTTTGTCTAGCTATCTGATCAGCGAAAGCATTCCCCTTTCCTATATCATATATAATCTTTCGATGTGCTGCACATTTCACGACCGCTAACTGAGTAGGGAGCGCTAGCGCTGAGAGCAGTTGTACTATCAGGGAGCCATGTTGAATCTTGGTGCCATGCGAAGTTAAAAACCCTCTTTCTGACCAAATTCTCCCAAAGGTGTGAGCCACCCCAAAGGCATACTGACTATCAGTATATATATTTACTGTAAGCCCTTCGGAAAGTTCACAACCTCGGGTCAATGCTATAATCTCTGCGGCCTGCGCTGAGTTATGCGTGATTCTCTTGGTTTCCACAACCGTGCTCAATGTAGGAATTGCATAAGCAGCTGTGGATGTACCATCCAGAAGTTTGAAACAGGGGCCATCACAAAACAGCTCCCCTTGTGGATTAACCAAAGGAGTATCCTTCAAATCAATTCTACCTTTTGTTTCCTGTTCGGTAGCATACAGACAGTCATGTGACTCTTCGTCACCGCAAACAGTATTTTGCGGGAAAGGTAGGAGTTCACCTTGATTAAGAACACAACACCTCTTAATTTGAATGTGAGGGGCAAACAAGATCAATTCATATCTCGTCAACCGTGCGGAAGTGAGGTGTTGCGTTTGGGTTCTGTTCAGTAGAACATCTACAGAGTGAGGTACAATCAGGGTTAGATCATGGTCTAGGACCATTCCCTCACTCTGCTTAACAGACGCAGCAGCGACAGCTCGCAAACATCTTGGCAAAGCGCATGCTACAGGATCAAGGGCGGAAGAAAAGTAACCGCACGGCCTATTCTTCCCTCCATGTTCCTGCGTTAATACAGCCAAAGCACATCCATCACATTCATGCACAAACAACACAAAGGCCTTTTTGTAATTTGGTGTGCCCAAAACTGGTGCCGAGCATAATGCAGTCTTGAGCAACTCAAATGATTGCTGGTGTTCCGAGTTCCATGGCAATGGCGAAGAAATGCCCTTCTTCGTCATGGCCAACATCGGCTTGATCACTAGTGGAAAATTTGGGATCCACAACCTACAGTAAGAAGCCATACGTATCAAGGCTCTAACTTCCTTCGTGTATTTGGGAAAGACATGCCAGAAATGAGTTTTATTCTTTCAGGTGTCAATCGTCTTCCCTCCTTTGACAGGAGATAGCCTAAATAGGCGACCTCCTGGCAACAATATTGAAACTTTTTAAGCGAAGCTTTGTGACCATGCTTAGCTAGATGGATAAGCAACAATACAGTGCCCTCTTTACAAGAGCTCTCAGAATCTGCAGCTAAAAGCAAATCGTCAACGTACTGAAGCAGCGTACAAGTAGAGGGTAATTCAAGAGTATCAAGCTGTTCTTTCAAAGCCCTACTATAAATACTAGGACTCTCAGTGTAACCTTGAGGTGCACGAGTAAATGTGAACGAGCGTCCCCCTAAGGTGAACGCGAACAAATATCTACTGTCCTTGTGTATAGGAATACTGAAGAAAGCATTCTTCAGATCCACAACCCTAAAGTAAGTAGCTGTAGCTGGAATCATAGTTAATATCATCGTCACATCAGGCACAATTGGAAATTGTGGAGCGACAACTTTATTAATAGCACGTAGATCAATTATGAAACAGAATGGAATTGCATTATCGCCTTTCTTGTACACTCAGGGTAAAATCAGACTATTGCACACACTACCTGTAATTTCCTCAATCACCCCGCGATGTACAAAATCAGAAACAATGCATTTCAAAGCTCGCTCGCCCTCAACTGAGATCTTATACCGTGGGGAGCGTGACAGTTTAATTCCGTGTTTCAAGACTGTTTTAACAGGCTCAATCTGTAGAACACCGACATCATTGTCGTCAATTGCCCATAAACACTCTGGTACATCAATGAATTCTGGCGGCAAAGGTCTAGTCAAGAATTGAGAAACAGAAAATTGCTGTGGTGAAATCGTCAAACGCACTCCATCAGAAGAACAATGAATTACCGCATTTAATTATTTCAACAGATTCAACCCCAGCAAATTCTCTCCACAATTCGAAGTCAACAGAAATGGACAGTGGTCCGTGAGATAGGTACCGACGAAGAAACCGGACGAATAACTGGTGTGCCAGAAAACCCTACGGAAACATTGGTTTGCCCTGACAGTGGAATGTTTGGAACCCGAGAATGATCAATGGAACACTTCTGTGCTACAGTGTCTATCAAAAACTGATGTTTCCTATTTCCCACTACCTTTTCAATGTAGGGACCTTTCTGATTAACGGGAATAGGAATAGGTTCCAAATCCTGCTTCGGGCAATCCTAACGAAACAAAATATCATTAAGGGGAAGCTCTTCATATAAATATGCAGCAGAAGGATGATAAAATATGTTTCTAGTATCCACACTTGAAGTCTGATTATCCTGTGAAAAAGGTTGCTGGGGATCCTATGAAAACTGACCTCTACCAGGGCCCCCCACACCCGGACGACCTCTGGATCGTCCAACATATTTCCAAATGTGTTATTCGACCTCTGTCGAAGGACGGGGCATTGTGCATGCCAATGACCCTCCTGGCGACAATAGGCACACTGATTAATGTTCACAGGACCCAAAGCATATTTCCTTGTGGAACATACTGACCTCTAATCTGCGAACTATCCCCTCTGGGGCCTCTAACAATTTGTTGTAACAATACTTTAGTCTTTAAATCACCTTTTCTCTTCTCGACTCTATCTTTTTCATTATTGACACGGTTCCCGTAGTACTGAGCCATGTGCAGTACTTCTGATTGGGATTTTGCCTGCCAAGCGCTCTCGGAAGACATAATTTGTGACTGGATTCAGGCAGCAATCCACGTACAAATTTGTCCACAAATAATCTTTCCCCAGACTCTGTGCCTAAGTCTTGTCCACTGAAATGCGAGAATACCTGTTCGAACTGATTAAAGAACTCGGTAGCACCCTCAGATTTCCCTTGGACACAGGCCGTAAGCTTGTCCCAAATAATTCTCTTTTTGGGAATTATAGTTTTTAATTTCGCAATGATTCTGTCAGGCAAAGTTAGTATCACCTGAGGCGGTCTCTCGCCAGCTCGTTTTTCCCCATCGAGCCTAACTATGTTAGCCCGTGTCTCCCAACCCTGGTACATCATCTATAGTCCTAACTTGTTTCCACAAATCTACGGGCAGGAGTACAGGAAATAACAAATCAATATCGCCTAGGGTGAATACTGAGGACTGCAAGACGGACTCTATTTCTTTATAGAACCCTGTCGGATTTTTCCTAATGTTGGGAATCGATTGTCTAATGGTGTTCACTTCCTGTCTTGAGAATGGGACGTGAACAAACTGTGATACATAATGTGCAGGGATGTCCACAGCAGGTGTACCTGCTGCAACATTAGCAGGAATCTCAACTTTTGGGACAAATGTCGGAGGTACCTGTCTCATAGGCAACTGAGATATAGGCAACTCCGAACGCTTACTAAGCAACAAAGCCAACTCGAGCGCTAAAGCAGTCGAAGAAGTGTCAAGTGAAAAAGCTCTCTTATAAATGCTCAATAACTCTGTGGGACAACTAATCTTCCTTTTTACACACTCATCCTGCAGGTACTCTATCATTACCTGTATCACTTTTCTCTGCATTTCTAACGTATACTGACTGTATGTGTCATTCACCTCAACTGGAGTTATTGACAAGTCTGAAATCCATCTAATCGCATCTTTTGTACAAATTTGTGCTTCCTCAGATATCGATTTACGACATGGAAAAAATTGTTTCTGTACATACATACTTTCTTGTTTGTCATCCTCATTCTGTAACCTTTCCAACTCCTTTCTATACTCAAATATCCTCTCAACATGCTCATGTACTTTCTCCACAGTGTCTCTTGAAAATGCTAAAGTATTCAGATCCCTCAACCCTTGTGGGAGATCTGCTTTATTTAATTTACCCCACTTTACACATAAATGAATCCCTAAACCTTCAATAAAAACATTTTTCTGAGGAAAATTATCCATATTAGATAGTGTGGCAAGAACATTAGCTCGATCATCTCTCTCCATACAATGTTTAGCCCATGCAATCAAATCCTGTTTCTTCTCTAACGGTACAGTATTACGAGTAACAACCCTCAACCCCGCACCCTGACAAGCGGTACAGGACTACTTGGGAGAGGGGGAGCAGGCAAATTCAATGGAGGTATTATTACTGCTGCAATAGGGAGAGGCAAAGGAACAGGTGTAGGAGCGACAACAACAGGAGGTGCAGGAACAACAGGTGGAACAGGAGGAGCAGGAATAAAAGCAGGAAGAGGCACAACAGCAGGAAGAGGAACAGACAGAGGTGGTGCAGAGGCACCAGGCCTTCGCTCATTCAACAACTTATCAATAAATTTGTCAGAAACGCAAAGGTCTTTAGAAGGATAGATTTTCTGAATACCGAGTGAGAAAGCCCTATCCATATTCCTAACCGACTCAGACTGTTTGTCCTGATCATATAACAACGCTTTTCAGCATTCGTTTTATGACGGCGCGCATGTTTCTCTCTACTCTTAAACTGCTTCAACGCTTCTTTTTTCCAGTTCTGCAAAACATCAAATGCTGCAGGTCTAGCCTTTTTCTTTAACAAGACTGACTCCAAATATTCAATACGAGGGATCTCAAACCTACCATTGATTGGCCACTGAAGTTCGGAGGCATGTCTGGTTTGTCTGTGCCAAATGTCATTAAATACTATACTTCCAATGCCATGCTTACAGTACATGGTACACGCCGGCGACCCCTCATGTGGTGCGGATGGCTAAATTCCAAAGATTGTCTATCGCTGCGGAATAATGCCCTAAGGCAGGTAGACAATTTCCCAGGCATATCTCAAATTCTTGGTGTTACCTGGTCAATAATTGTGTCTGCAGATACAATGCGCCAAAATTCAAATTATCAGGGTTGAATTAAGAGTCGGGTCACGACTCACCTGAACAAACCTAAGGAGGTCCGATCGGATTACAAAGAACTTACCTAACTAATTTTACCTTGTGTTTGGTGATTTCGGCAAATTTTCCCGCCTCGAGAAATGGACCCTCGTCAAGATGCCGTCTCGGACCACAGGCTAATCGTCCAAGGATCGGGTAGTGCAGCGCTGCTGAGGTGTTGCGTCTCGTTCAGTGGGGCCCCTTATGTCATACCGTCCGATCCCGGGCCGATAGCGTGCGTCAACCTTCAACAATCCGGCATCAATCTTGAGGGTCCCTATTCAGGGCGCCAACTGTGAAAACAAAGAAATAACATGAGGCTGGGTAGCCCAAAAGGAAATACACCAAGCACAGGTTACAAAGGAACATACAAAGATCTTTTAATTTGCACTGAACAGTTAAAAAAAAAGTCAAAGACAAATCAGATAGCTATCGGCCTTCAGTACAACACAGCGAACTCCAGCATGGTTTGGTGTGCTCAGTGAGTGCAAAAATACCTTGAAACAGTCAGGCTTTTATACAATTTTCAGCATGCTGTTCAGCCCTACTTCGGGTTAACTATTCCATAAATACATCACTAATCTAGGGTCCCTGCCAGGTTCGCTTCTAATTTGTTCGTCTATATGTATCTAGTTCATCTTTGGTTTACACATCAACAAGTCATAATGGCAACAGTGTATTCTCTAGGTTTAACATTAAGCCTTAGGACATAGTTTATACAATGTAGTTAAACAGGCGTTCCCATTCAGTTATTCAAACGACATTGCAGTTAATATATGTTCATGGATCAGTTTCGTTGACATAGGTAATCCTTTACACACAGGTCAGCGAAGGAAAAGGTCTCAGTTCATGACCCTAACAAGTGGCCTTCCCATTCAGTTATTCAAACGACATTGCAGTTAATATATGTTCATGGATCAGTTTCGTTGACATA
This sequence comes from Ambystoma mexicanum, assembly GCF_040938575.1. Lineage (NCBI taxonomy): Eukaryota > Metazoa > Chordata > Amphibia > Caudata > Ambystomatidae > Ambystoma > Ambystoma mexicanum. Next base: position 861,974,439 of record NC_090931.1, on the reverse strand, counting down.
GGTAATCCTTTACACACAGGTCAGCGAAGGAAAAGGTCTCAGTTCATGACCCTAACAAGTGGCCTGCAGGCAAGTTACATATTAGCTGTACACAGAGGTCATGACGGCCATGTTCTATTCTGAATGACATCGTCCACCATTTTAACTCACAGGGTGACTTTACAGGGAGAGAGAACCTAAAATGGCGGTTTACATTGATTCTAGGGTCAGGACCTTGCAACACGAATTTCTTCACAAGTAGCTTGTTAGCAGCTTGGCGTAGGCCAATATACATATATTCATAGCAATAGGAGGCACGATATAATTTGTAGTTTGACAATTCCAACGTGTCTGGCAGAGATTTCTGTTTCCGTCTTTGGGCTATTGTTAGCCAGGTGGCAATCAGGAGACCCATAAAATTCCTCTTCTGGGTCTTCGTCATCGTTCTGTCTCGGGGGTCCCAAAAGCCGCCCATCTACACCTCCTCTTTTAACGATTCTGCCCCTTTAAACATTTCTTGCATTTGGGTTTTTATCTCCGCCCAGAAGCCTTGCAGTTTTGGGCAGCTCCACCAAATGTGTTCTCAAGGTGCTCGCCTCATTGCAGCCTCGCAAGCATACATTTTTTTTCTTGTTGTACATTTGGTGTAGTCTTTCTGGGGTGTAATGCCATTGTATCATTATTTTTGTCCAAGTTTCTCTTTGCTGGATCGCCCGTGTCCAACTGGGGATGATTTGCCATATGTATTCCCATTGACTTCTCGTGATCTCTTTCCCCAGAGTTAATTCCCATGTTTTCATATATTGCCATTTTGCGTCTTCTGCTAGGACATTTATATATTTGTATAGTGTTGATACACATTTTTTATCTCCTCTGTGTAACATAATATATGATTCTAATGGGGTTAGATCTCTCGTTGCCGTATCCTTGGTGATGAGAGCCATTGATGGAGTTGTTCATATTGGAATCTTTCTTTTTCGGTGAGGCCGAGGAGTGTGCGGCATTCCATGAATGTTCTAATCAGATGGTCTTTGTATATATCCCCCACTTTAGTGCATTCTGAATCTTCACATTTTTTTAACTTTTCTTTTTCCGTGCCGGGTTTAAATTCCGGGTTGTCGAACAACAGCGTAAAGGGTGCCGGATTTTTTGACAGCGTTTCTTTTTTTGTTGCACTATTACAGATGTCGAGGGGGGCGCTCATGATTTCACTGATCCTGAGGTTTGGGTGCCAGTGTTCGGGGCTGGTCCACAGTAGGTGTTGGAGGTTTTTCCTTGTGACTGCCCTGTCTTGTGTCACCCATATCTTCTGTGATGTGTTGGGAATACATTCTGTCAGGACCCACAATTGTGCCGCCTCATAATATTTCCAGAAGTGTGGGAGTGCCATGCCGCCTGCTGACTTCGGGGCCGCAAGCCCTATGCTGGAGAGTCTCGGGGTTTTGTTCTGCCAAATGTATTTGTTGGCCGTTTTGACCAGTGCCATGAAGAACGTGGGCGGGATTCTGATTGGTAATGCTTGGAAGTGATATAGTAGTCTGGGTAGTATCATCATTTTTATCACTGTTATTCTGCCCCACCAGGACGTCGAGAGAGGGGTCCACTTGTCTAGATCTTTTCTTACTTTGGCTAACAAGTGCGGGTAGTTCCCAGCATATAGGCCTTTTATTGTGTTGGTGAGGGTGACCCCCAGGTACCTGAGACCTTCTTCCACCACCTGGAGTTTTAGCTCTCCTGCCCGTTTCTGTATTTCCTGTTTGTTTCCGGCCAGAACCATTAGCTCTGACTTTTGCCTCTTTATCTTCAGGCCCGAAGCCCTGCCAAACTCTTCTATCGTATGGATTAGTGGGGACAGAGTGTCTGCCGGCTCCGCTAGGGCCATCAGCATGTCATCCACGTAGGCTGCTGTTTTGTGGGTCATGCCTCCCATCATGATTCCTTTCATTTCAGTTGTGTTTCTTATTTTCATCAGCAGCTGCTCCAGGAAAATGGCGGACAGAAGTGGGGATAGGGGGCACCCCTGTTTGGTGCCTCTTTCGATCCTTATTGTATCAGAGAGCTCCGCGTTCACCGCAATTCTGGCTGTTGGTGTGTTATAGTTGGCCCTTATAATGTCGATGTATGTTTCCCAGAGGTGAAATGCCTCTAGAGTCTGGAAGAGCATGGACCACTCCACGCGGTCAAACGCTTTTTCAGCGTATATTGCCAGTAGGGCCGCTGGGGTGTTTGTGATCCCTATTTTCTCTAACAGGCGGATGATTCTTCTGATGTTATTGTGAGTTGTTCTGTTAGGGATGAATCCTGATTGGTCCTGGTGTATCAGTTTGGGGAGTAGGGGGGTGAGTCTATTGGCTAGTATTTTGGTATATAGTTTGGCATCCAAATTTATGAGTGCTATGGGTCGGTATGCACCTGGCCATTCTGGGTTCCTCCCTTCCTTATGGAAAACCAACATTCTTGCCTCGTTCATTGACTTTGTGATGTTTGCGGAGTCTTTAAAGGAGTAAAAAGGTGGCAGTATACCCGTCTTGGCCCGGAGCTTTGTTTTTTGGCAGCTCTCTAATTGCCTTAGTGACTTCCTCTACCATTATCTGCGCATTGAGAGCCATTTTCTCTTCTGGCGTGATGGTTGGAAGTCTCATTTCTTTTAGGTAGTTTATTTGAGTTATGTTTGCCGGTTTGTCCGACGTATATAGATCTTGGTAGAAGTCTCTAAATATTTCTTTGATGTCCTTTGATTGTGTTCTCACTTGGTTGTTGGAGTCTCTCAGAGCAAGTACTGTTTGCCTTTGTTGTTTGCCTTTCAGCTGCCTCGCCAATAGTTGGTCTGATTTGTTGGCTTTCATGGCATACCAATGTTTCAAGTGGAGTAGTTGGCTCTCTGCCCTCTTGGTTCGGATCGCCTCCAGATATCCCTGTATATGTCTATAGGCTCTCTTGAGTTTCTGTGTATGCTTATTTGCCATTTCCTCTCTAATCTTCTCCAGGTTGTTTTCGAGCTCCTCTTCCCATTTTCGGGATTGTCTATCTTTCTGTGCTTTTAGAGCAATCACGTGTTCCCTCATAACCGCCTTGAAGGCTTCCAAAATTGTTTCCTTGGTCACATCTGGGGTATTGTTTTGGTCGAAGAACTCTTCAATGTAGCCTCTGATTGTTTCTTTCATCGCTGGGTCCTGAATGACTTCTCTGGGAAGGGTCTATCGGCACAGGCCTGATTGTTTGCGGATGGCTGCTAGTGAGATCCAGACGGGGGCGTGATTTGAAATCGAGATGGGGCCTGTCTCAATCTCCTGAATCTCCCCCAGAAGGCTCACCGACTCCCAGATATAATCGATTCTGGAGCTTGAGCCGTGTATGTGGGAGTGAAAAGTGAATCCTGGTGTCGGGCCTCTAAGATTCCGCCACACGTCGACTAGTATTAGCTTTTGCATGGTATTCCTAAGCTATTGTGACGGGGAGCCTTGCAGTGAGAGGTTGCGATTCGATCTATCTTCTTGAGGATTCCAGGCCATATTGAAATCCCCTGCCATAATCATCTCTTCTTGTGAGAAGTTTTCCAGCTTGTTCAGCGTGTCTTTTAGGAAGCCATTGTGGGCCGTATTGGGGGCGTATATCGATGCAAGAGTCATAGGGCGATTCTCAATTTGAATTTTTGCTTCTATGAATCTCCCTTGCTTGTCTGCCAGGGTTTCTCGTATTTGGACATTGAGAGAGTCTGCGAAAGCTATTAGCATCCCCTTTTTCTTCTTTTCCCCGTTGTTTGCTTGTATTATCCTGCTAAAGCCTTTCAGTCAAATTTTCCCCTTATCCTTTTTCCGTACATGAGTTTCTTGTAGCATTACAATATCGTATTTCCCCTGTCATTGCTGGTGTTCGACTTTTTTCCTTTTGACTGGGGAATTTAATCCTCTGATGTTGTGCGTTAGAATTTTCAGCCCCATCCTGTTGTGTGTGCTTCAAAGCTTTGATGACATCTTCTTGCTGAATTGCAGTGTATTCTTCGCTGCATGCCGGTGGGTTTCCCATCCTTCTGCGGTGTTCGCATCTTGTCCTTTCGTTTTAACGGTCCGTTCCACCCGTATTGGTCCCCAACTCCCACCCCCCTCCTCCTCCATTTCCCTTGTAACTTCCCTGAGGAGGGCCCTGGGCCCTATGATCGCTTAGGCGTGTTGCCCTTCGCTCCATGCCCTTTCAGTCTCAGGAGAAACTATGGCGTGAGGAGTCCCAAACCTCACTAAACGACTCTTTGGGTTCCCTTGCGCTGCCAGCTCACCGCAGCATATTGGTGCCGGTGGTCGCCTTTTTATTGTTGTGATTTCTACGGAAGTCTGGCGGTCATTGTCCTTTTACTACACTGTGATTGTAGCCTTTATTTATGCCTTGTAGCTTCTGTGGCACGTCTCGATTTAGAGTTCGCTGTAGACCAGCCTCTCGGGCCCCTTTTCCCTTGGAGTGGTTCCCTGCCATTGTTCTGCGAACCCTCTGTCTCCTGTATGTTCAGAATCCGTTCTCCTTCCTTGCACGCAGTAATCCTGTGCTGCTTCCCTTCCCACGTGAATAAAAGGCCGAAGGGGAACGTCCATTTATAAAAAATTTGTTTTGCTGACAGTTCCTTTGTGATTAGTGACATCTCCCTGCGTTTTTGGAGGGTGGATTGAGCCAAGTCTTGATACAGATGTATTTCTGCGCCATTCATTCTGATGTGATCCATCGTCTGGGCTTTCAGTATTGTCAACTCCTTTTGTGGGTATGATGCCATCGCAATCAGGACGTCTCTAGGGCGTGCTCCTGGTTCTCCACTGCGGCATGGTCCCACTCTGTGTATCCTATCGATCTGGATTACTGCTTCGTCTTCCCATTCTAGAATATCTCGAAACACCTTTTGGACTGCTTGTTTGAGGTCTTTATCTTCCACGGACTCTGCCATATTTCTGATCCGGATATTGGATCTGCGTGACCGATTTTCTAAGTCCTTGCATTGTGATTCTAAATCTTGGGATATTCTCGCCAATCTTTCCTGAAGTTCCGCCATTTGTTGCCTTTCTTTGTCCATATTCTGTACCGTCTTTTCTAGTATGTCTGTTTGTTCTTCTAGGTTCCCAATGTCTGTTTTCAGCTCTTGGATCGCCTGTTTCATTTCTCCCTTCATGGTCTCAAATTGGGTGTGCATGGAGGCCATAAATTGTTCTTGGAATTCTTTAAACCATTCCTTCATATCTTCTTTGGTGGTCATGTCTGTGTTGTCTTCCTCCTCAACGTCTCTTCTCCCTTTCTCATTTAGCGCGGTTGTTTTCTGGTTCGTTGGCGTGTTCGTGCCCCAGAGGCGGTCCAAGTTCTGTTCTGGTTTGAACTTGTTAGAAGTGTCTTGCGCTTGCCTGACCCTGGATTTGGACATGTGGGCTCCTCCAGTATAGACTTGGGCTGTATGCTGTGGATGTTCCCCGGTGTGTAGTAAGGGCCTCTTATTGATTTACTGTGGGGTGGCGTTCTCTCCGTCCCCTATACTCTCTTCCTGTGCAATTGTTGCACCCTCCCTGTGGGGAAGGTGCGGCTTGGGATTGTTGCCTCTGGGTTGATGGGATTAGGGAGGATGTTGTCTCTGCCGATTGGCCCCTTATCTTTCCTTCGTGTGAGTTTATTAGTAGAAGGCGGGGGCTTTAGCCCTTTCCAGTGGCTATATGGAGAGTTATACCTCTGGATCGCTCCTCTGAGTCTATATTATAATGGGCGGGGGTGGCGAAACCCTCTTGCGTCCTCTTGGATACTGGGAAGAGTCGTGTCTTTCCCATTCTCCTTCCGCCTATTGGGGGTTATTGGTAGATTGTGCTATGATGGCTTGCCTCCTCTGGGGCTTTCCCTGGATGCCCTTTTAGCCCTCTTCTCTGGACTCTCTTGCTGAGTTAAGTTGTGGAGTGGAGAGGGGTGTATCTTCTCCCCCGGCCCTCTGTGAGAGGCCCGGGGGTGTTAGCGCTGCTTTGTTTGGATTCCCCCCTCGCCCTCACCTCTTCTGCGTTTCCCTGTGGAATAACGTGGAAACTTGCCGGGTGCCGGGTCGCCCCTCTCTCCCTCTGTTTCCGGGCGCCGCCACTAGAGCCGAGACTGCTGGGGCTCTCCCGTTTCCTTCTGCCTGCAGCTTCTGGCCTCCCCTCTGGAAGCTGGAGGGGCGCTGGGGAAGGGGGGCCCTCCTCCATGCTCCGGCTCCGCTATTCCTTACTGCCCTGCATTCGAAGACGCTGTACAGGCTCCCTCACCCTCTGCGGCTCTCGGTCACGGCGTTTGGTGTGCTGCTTGGGGGCTGTCCCCACCTCTCAGACTGCCCGGCGGACCCCTGGGCTGTTTTGCATTTGGGCGGGAGTTCAGTATCTTCCCTGGAGCCCCCTGCCAGTGGAGGCTGTTGGCCCCACCACTAGGTAATGCTTCCGGGGGGTCGGCTGCTCGCCTTGTCGGACGCGGCGAGTGGGGGTCCCATTCTTCTGGATTATGAAGCCTGGCTTGAGAGGTAGGGAGCCGCTCCTTCCCCGTTGCTCTGAGCTGGCCCGGTGCTTCTCACTGATCTTGCACCTTGCCTGTAATGGGCGCGAGTGCTCTGAAAGTATGGAGCGCGCCACTCACTGTGCCTTCTCTTTTCCGGGTAGTGACTGCCGGTTTCGGCGCTTCCCTGGGGCCACGGCTCTGCTTTATTACCCAACTTTGTGTTGCGGCCTCATGCTGTCAGATGGAGCTCCGCTCACACGCGTCTGTTCTGCACGGCCGCCATCTTGGAATCCCCGGTTCCAGTATGTTTTATAGACTGCTTTCTCTATTACTTTCCCTGCAACTCGTTTTTTGGGGAGTGCAGGTGCAAATACACAACTGAAGGAAAACCCTCCAGATGACACAGACTTTGCACGGCAAAAAAAAACTTTTCAGCAGTGCAATGCCACTTTGAACCGTGCAATAAATTCCATGAATCTGGCCCTTAGCGTACAGGTGTACTTATCACTGGCAAGCACGTGCCCATGAGTCCTCAACATGATACGCAGCCATTCACATGTAATTTCCATTATCCTCGCAGTTTGTATGAGGGACGTGCAAAGCCCCGCATCTTCAGGGCATTTTCTTTTAGAAATAGCCATGTTTCTATAACATCATCAAAGCCTAAGGGAAGTCTGCTAACAACACAGGGGTGCTGTGTTTCGCTAGGTCACATTGTTAGGTTCCTTGCCTCAATCTAAAGCAAATAATTCATGTGTGGTTAAAATCACTCAAAGATGGACTCCAAGTGACACTTGAAAGAATGACTGGCGAGTCAGCCCTTCCTGGATGTGAAATGATGTATGAGGGAACTAAACAGATTTCAGATTCATAACCTCCTGAGCCACGTTGCTAGCAGCACGCTCAACAACATGCATTTGATTGCACATTTCCAATACCTATCAATACAAACTAAAGCAAAGGTTTCCTTTTGCTTAACCTACCAGGGAAGATGCCCTCGGATTGGAATGGGTGGAAGAAAGTTCCTCGTGAACAGCGGCAACGACCACTCAGAGCAAAAGAGGTTCGAATCCCGGATCTGCGCTTAGAAACCGAACTCGGGTACAGTATTAAGCGCGTTATAAATAAATAAAGTTCATTTATTTGAAGCCCTGCTCTTTGGTTGGCTGTGATTGTCTGCAGGAAATCAGACTCCATCGCCAAACGTCCTGCCATGTCGAAACAATAATCACAGAAGGATAATGACATGAACATGTTACACGTTTGGCTTGTCATTGCTTCCAAACAAATCAATGTGTTGGAGAGAAAGGGATTTTATCAGCATGTCTCGTTATCATCAGACACCCCGTGTTTTAGGTAAGTAGCTATGGCTGCCTGTTGTCCTGGAGATCACCAGTCTCAGGATATCCTGGTTCACTTTTGCTACTTAGAATCTTGAAATGAAAGTTTGCTGCATGCTATGCTACGTGTAAACTTCGGGGTATGTCACACCAAATCTCTTAATTTTTTAGAAAGAGTGGACAGGATTTCTCAATTCTTTACAGTGGCAATACTGGACGTTTCGTTTTTGCAATGTTCCACCATGCTGCAGCACATCAAATGGAGCTTGGTTTTAAGAATTCAGCCAGCCACACATTTAGTAACTATTGGGCATATTGCCCATTTAGTTTAGTTTAGTTTAGTTTAGTTGAGTGTCAGTGAGAGACTTTAAAAAAAGTTTTGCGCCCTCTGTGTTGGCCCTGAGCTCCCCACTTGACTGCCTGCCTCTGTTCCCCCATCCGCTCCCTCTTCCTGCATTCCCCGTGCTTTCCCACCCCTCGACCCGCCCACCGCCTCCCATTGGTCAGAGTGCCTTTGCCTCGACTCTAACGACTCGCTGTGACCCACCGGCTCCATTTCCCACCTGGAAGTCGGTGAGTGTTAGTGAGAGCCTTTAAAAAAGGTTTGGCGCCCTCTGTGTTGGCCCGAGCCCCCCACTTGATTGCCTGCCTCCGTTCCCTCACCCGCTCCCTCTTCCTGCATTTCCTGTGCTTTCCCGCCCCTCGACCCGCCCACCCCCTCCCATTGGTCAGAGTGCCTTTGCCTTAAGTCTAACGACTCGCTGTGACCCACCGGCTCCATTTCCCACCTGGAAGCCGGTGAGTGTTAGTGAGAGCCTTTAAAAAATGTTTTGCGGCCTCTGTGTTAGCCCCGAGCCCCCCACTTGACCACCTGCCTCCGTTCCCCCATCCGCTCCCTCTTCCTGCTTTCCCCCATGCTTTCCTGGCCCTCGACAACCCACCCCCTCCCATTGGACAGAGCGCCTTTGCCTCGATTCTAATGACTCGCTGTGACCCACCAGCTCCATTTCCCACCTGGAAGCTGGTGAGTGTTAGTGAGAGCCTTTAAAAAAAGTTTTGCGCCCTCTGTGTTGGCCGCCAGCCCCTCACTTGACCACCTGCCTCCGTTCTCCCACCCTCTTCCTCTTTCTGCTTTCCCTGTGCTTTCCCACTCCTCGACCCGCCCACCCCCTCCCATTGGTCAGAGTGCTTTTGCCTTGAGTCTAACGACTCGCTGTGACCCAAAGCCTCCATTTCCCACCTGGAAGCTGGTGAGTTTTAGTGAGAGCCTTTAAAAAATGTTTTGCGGCCTCTGTGTTAGCCTCGAGCCCCCCACTTGTCCGCCTTGTCCTCCGTTCCCCCACCCGCTCCCTCTTACTGCTTTCCCCGTGATTTCCCGCCCCTCGACCCGCCCACCCCCTCCGATTGGTCAGAGTGCCTTTGCCTCGAGTCTAGCGACTCGCTGTGACCCACCGGCTCCATTTCCCACCTGGAAGGTGGTGAGTGTTAGTGAGAGCCTTTAAAAAAAGTTTTGTGCCCTCTGTGTTGGCCTCGAGCCCCCCACTTGACCGCCTGCCTCCGTTCCCCCACCCGCTCCCTCTTCCTGCTTTCCCTGTGCTTTCCACCCCTCATCCCGACCACCCCCCTCCCATTAGCTATCCCGACTGGTCTTAACCGGACCCCCCAGGGAAGCCCTCTGCCCAGCAGGCCCTCTCGGGTAAGGACCCTGAGGCAAAGGACCGCTCCTACAAAGACGGCTCCTGACCGTATCTGCAGGCATCCACAGGAGAAGCAGGAAGCCAGCACCCACCAAAAAGTATGCGTGGCAAGGGAAGGGACTGAGGCAATTACTTCTTGTCAGACAACCCTTCCACTCAAACCGACAAGCCCTACTGTCGTAAATTCTTGTAGCTAGACTGTACTCCCTACAAAATTGAGCACGCGTGATTTGTCGAACTAAGCTGATTCTCACATCTAGATTGTCTGCACAAACCTCACAATCTCAGATAATGTTCCTAATAGCCTAATATCCTCATTGCACCAAAGTTCAATTTAGAAAGTGAGCCTAAAATCATTCCTGTGGTCTAGTCCATTTAGAAAGTGCGCCAAATAGCATACCTGTGGTCTAGTCCATTTAGAAAGTGTGCCAAATAGCATATCTGTAGTTTAGTTGCAATTAGAAAGTGTGCCAAATAGCATATCTGTGGTCTAGTTGCATTTAGAAAGTGTGCCTAAAAGCATATCTGTGGTCTAGTCCATTTAGAAAGTGTGCCTACTAGCATAACTGTGGTTTAGTTGCACCTAGAAAGTGCGCCAAATAGCATTCGTGTGGTCTAGTTGCATTTAGAAAGTGTACCAAATAGCATACCTGTGGTTTAGTTGCATTTAGAAAGTGTGTCAAATACCATACCTGTGGTCTAGTCCATTTAAAAAGTGGGCCTATCAACATAATTGTGGTTTAGTTGCATTTAGAAAGTGTGCCATACAGCATGTGTGTGGTCTAGTTGCATTTAGAAAGGGTGCCAAATAGCATACCTGTGGTTTAGTTGCATTTAGAAAGTGTGCCAAATAGCATATCTGTGGTTTAGTTGCATTTAGAAAGTGTGCCAAATAGCATACCTGTGGATTAGTTGCATTTAGAAAGTGTGCCAAATAGCATACCTGTGGATTAGTTGCATTTAGAAAGTGTGCCAAATAGCGTATCTGTGGTCCAGTTACATTTAGAAAGTGTGCCAAATAGCATACCTGTGGTCTAGTCCATTCAGAAAGTGTGCATAATAACATAATTGTGGTTTAGTTGCATTTAGAAAGTGTGCCTAGAAGCATATCTGTGGTCTAGTCCATTTAGAAAATGTGCCTAATAGCATAATTGTGGTTTAGTTGCACCTAGAAAGTGTGCCAAATAGCATATCTGTGGTCTAGTTGCATTTAGAAAGTGTGCCAAATAGCATACCTGCGGTTTAGTTGCGTTTAGAAAGTGTGCCAAATAGCATATCTGTGGATTAGTTGCATTTAGAAAGTGTGCCAAATAGTGTATCTCTGGTCCAGTTACATTTAGAAAGTGTGCCAAATAGCATACCTCTGGTCTAGTCCATTCAGAAAGTGTGCATAATAACATAATTGTGGTTTAATTGCATTTAGAAAGTGTGCCGAAAAGCATATCTGTGGTCTAGTCCATTTAGAAAGTGTGCCTAATAGCATCATTGTGGTTTAGTTGCACCTAGAAAGTGTGCCAAATAGCATATCTGTGGTCTAGTCCATTTAGAAAGTGTGTCAAATAGCATACCTGTGGTCTAGTCCATATAGAATGTGTGCCAAATAGCATATCTGTAGTTTAGTTGCAATTAGAAAGTGTGCCAAATAGCATATCTGTGGTCTAGTTGCATCTAGAAAGTGTGCCTAAAAGCATATCTGTGGTCTAGTCCATTTAGAAAGTGTGCCTACTAGCACACCTGTGGTTTAGTTGCATCTAGAAAGTGTGCCAAATAACATTCCTGTGGTCTAGTTGCATTTAGAAAGTGTGCCAAATAGCATACCTGGGGTTTAGTTGCATTTAGAAAGTGTGCCAAATAGCATACCTGTGGTCTAGTCCATTTAAAAAGTGGGCCTAATAACATAATTGTGGTTTAGTTGCATTTAGAAAGTGTGCCATATAGCATTTGTGTGATCTAGTTACATTTAGAAAGTATGCCAAATAGCATACCTGTGGTTTAGTTGCATTTAGAAAGTGTGCCAAATAGCATACATGTGGTCTAGTCCATTTACAAAGTGGGCCTAATAACATAATTGTGGTTTAGTTGCATTTAGAAAGTGTGCCATATAGCATTCGTGTGGTCTAGTTGCATTTAGAAAGTGTGCCAAATAGCGTATCTGTGGTCCAGTTACATTTAGAAAGTGTGCCAAATAGCATACCCGTGGTCTAGTCCATTCAGAAAGTGTGCATAACAACACAATTGTGGTTTAGTTGCATTTAGAAAGTGTGCTTAATAGCGTCATTGTGGTTAAGTTGCACCTAGAAAGTGTGCCAAATAGCATATCTGTGATCTAGTTGCATTTAGAAAGTGTGCCAAATAGCATACCTGTGGTTTAGTTGCATTTAGAAAGTGTGCCAAATAGCATATCTGTGGATACATTGCATTTAGAAAGTGTGCCAAATAGCATATCTGTGATCTAGTTACATTTAGAAAGTGTGCCTAAAAGCATGTCTGTGGTCTAGTCAATTTAGAAAGTGTGCCTAATAGCACACCTGTGGATTAGTTGCATTTAGAAAGTGTGCCAAATAGCATTCCTGTGGTCTAGTTGCATTTAGAAAGTGTGCCAAATGGCATACCTGTGGTTTAGTTGCATTTAGAAAGTGTGCCAAATAGCATACCTGTTGTCTAGTCCATTTAGAAAGTGTGCCTAATAACATAATTGTGGTTTAGTTTCATTTAGAAAGTGTGCCAAATAGCATACCCATGGTCTAGTCCATTTAGAAAGTGTGCCTAATAACATAATTGTGGTTTAGTTGCATTTAGAAAGTGTGCCAAATAGCATACTTGTGTTCTAGTCCCTTTAGAAAGTGTGCCTAATAACATAATTGTGGTTTAGTTGCATTTAGAAAGTGTGCCAAATAGCATACCTGTGGTCTAGTCCATTCAGAAAGTGTGCCTAATAACATAACTGTGGTTTAGTTGCATTTAAAATGTGTGCCTAAAGCATTACCATGGTCTAATTGCATTTAGGAAATGTGCCAAACAGCATATCTGTGGTCTAGTTGCATTTAGAAAGTCTGCCAAATAACATATCTGTGGCTGAGTTGCGTCTAGAAAGTGTGCCTAAATAACATAACTGTGGTTTAGTTGCATTTAAAAGTCTGCCTAATAGCATAACTGTGGTTTAAGTTGCATTTAAAAATGCGCCTAATAGCATAACTGTGGTTTAGTTACACTTAGAAAGTGTGCCAAATTGCATATCTGTAGCTCAGTTGCATTAGAAAGTGTGCAAATAGCATATCTGTGGTCTGGTGGCATTTAGAAAGTGTGCCAAATAGCATATCTGTGGTTCAGTTGCATTTAGAAAGTGTGACAAAATAGCATAGCTGTGGGTTGGTCCATTAAAAAAGTGTGCCTAATAACATAATTGTGGTATAGTTGCGTTGAGAAAGTGTGCCTAATAGCATAACTGTGGTTTAGTTGCATTGAAACAGTGTGCCTAACAGCATAAGTGTGGTTTGGTTGCATTTAGAAAGTGTACCTAATAGCATAACTGTTGTTTAGTTGCATTTAGAAAGTCTGCCTAATAACATAATTGTGGTTTACTCGCATTTAGAAAGTGTGCCCACTTGCATAACTGTGGTTTAGTTGCATTTAGAAAGTGTGCCCAACAGCATAACTGTGGTTTAGTTGGCTTAGTTGCACTTAGAGAGTGTACCTAATAGTGTAAGAGAGCGTGCCTAGTAACATAATTGTGGTTTAGTTGCATTTAGAGAGTGTACCTAATAGCGTAACTGTGGTCTAGCTCAAGTTGGAGAGTGTACGTAATAGAGTAACTGTGGATTAGTTCAACTTAGAAAGTGTGTCTGATAACCACAGTGTGCCAAAGCTGAATTTAGAACTATCCCTAACAACTAACTGCAATCTAACTCAATTTATAGAGTGTACCCAGAAACCACACTGTGCCATAGTTGAATTCAGAAAGTGTGCCGATGTTGTAGTTGTGGTCTAGTTCAATTTAGAAGAATATCCTCCTTTGGTTCAGTTGAACTTAGAAACCGTCCCTAACTGTGGTATAGATAATCCTAGAGAGTGTGGATAATATCGTTCAGTGGCTAAGTTGAACTTATAAACTGCCCCAAACTGTGGTATAAACAAACTTAGAGCAAATAACATCTTTTGGTGGCGTACGTTCAACCTAGAATCTATCCCTAGCTGTAGTACATGTAAACATAGATAGTGTGAACAATCAACATCCGGTGATATAGTTGAACTCGGAAGGTGGGAACAAACTCTCCCTATGCCAACTATAACACAGTTTAACCTTAAACACGCCATGAACCTCCGCTCTACCCCAACCACCACCTTCCCCAAACGATCCCGCCCCCACCACATCCTCTGCCCATCCCCTATCCAACTCCCAAGCAAGAAGAACCACCCCATCCCAACCCAGGCCTTCCTCCACCCCGACCCCACCCCATCCCCTATCCAAACACCAAGCCAGAGGAGCCCGAAGGCGAGCCAACCATCCTAAGACCCCTGTTCCTCCCATCCCCTCCACCGACCCGCCCACTATCTTCATACCCGCATCCCCAGGCCCCCCAATTAACAGCCCGCCTAGCCTCCAAAGCACACCCTCCCCCACAACCACCCCCCGCCTGTCCCCTCATCAACTCCCACCAACATCCTCCTCTGACCCCACTCTTTCCCTTCCCTAAAAACTGCTCGTCTTGCCCTAGCAAGAACAGTAGCCACATCCCTTTAGCCCTCCGACCCACCTACAATTTCTCACACACCAACCACAACAAAAACCATGAAGAGAAAACGTACCTGGTCCTCCTCAATCTCTCACTACTCTTCTCCACTCCTGTCTCAACCCACCTCCTCAATCTCCCAATCCCGATCATCACCGCCCTCCCCCCTACCTCACCCTGCCTGAAACCCTTCTTCCTTGAATTCTCACCAACCACAACTGAAACTCCATACCCCCCACATCGCACCTTCAAATCCCCTGACCCAAATCAAAGCAACCTGACACACCCGTCCAACCCCTCCCCCCCACACCCACCACCTCGACCGCCTGCCTACTCTTCCCATCGACTGCCGACCACTCCCCCTCTCTCTCGCTCCAGCCTCCACTCAGCCCCCCACCACCTCCCACCGACACCGCCACCCACCCCTCCTACCCACTGCCCCTCCCCTCCCATCCACCACCTCTGCTACTCCCACATCATCCTCCTTTACCGAGTAAGATGCATCCCTTTGAATGCCCGATCTGTAGCAAAAAACAGACACAGCATCTTTGACCTCCTCGCCTCTGACAAACCGGACCTGGTCTTTATCACGGAAAGCTGGTTCTCTGATGACTTTGCCCCTATCGCCAATGAAGCCTTCCCCCCAGACTACTCCCTCATCCCACTAAACCGACCCTTGAGAGGAGGAGGAATAGCAATCGCCTTCAAGTCACACTTCTCCGCCTCACTCATCGACAACCAGCCAAACCTCCCTTCCTGCGAATCGCATCTCGTAAAACTATCCCTCCCCCCTCATTCTCCCACAACTTCCTACTCCTCTACAGACCTCCTGGCTACGACAGACAATTCTCAAACAACCTCTGCGACTCGATAGCCACCCTCCAATTAAACCATCCCACCCTCACCCTTCTATGAGATTTCAATATCTGGCTTGACATCCCCACCAACCTTATGACCCACTCTCTGGTTGACTGCCTAGACGCGATTAACCTCCATGCCCACATAAACGGGCCAACACACTATAAAGGACACACCCTTGATGCCATCTTCAGCTCCCACGACCAGATACATCTAGACCCCCTACCCCTATCATCTGGTCCGATCACTTCATTGTCTCTTTCACCATTCACTCACCCACCCCGCTCCCCATACCCGAACCAGAACCCCCAAATCTACGCAAATCCTGGAAGAAACTAAAAATCCTTCCCGACCTAGCTGATGCATTCCTTCAGTCTCCTCCCCCTACCCACCCACCCGATGAACACATAACGTCTGACGCCTTTGACTCATGGCTCAATACCTCATTAATCCAGCTCACTCCCACTTGCAAACCATCAGCTCACCATGGCCCTTTACCTAGATGGTTTACACCAGAACTGAAGACCGCAAAACAACTATATAAATCCCTCAAACGCAAATGGCGGAAAGGCAAAACAACCCTGAGCAGATCCACCTTGGCCCGGCACCATCGCCACTACAAAGCCGAAATCTGGAAAGCAAAAAAAGCCCATTACAACTCCCGAATCCTGAATTGTGTAAACCCCAGCAAAGAACCCCACAAAATCATCTCTGAATTCACCAAACCATCATGTACCACCTCCCAATCATCCCCCTCACAATCACTCTGCGACTCACTCTCTCTCCACTTTTACACCACTGCTCTCGAAAGAACAGCTTCTCTAACCAAAAGACTGACCCTCTTGCACACACCACACAATCCACCCACTCTACCTGCCATCCCACCGCCTGCAACTTCCACCCACCCAACCATCGATTCCTTCACCCCAATATCAACTGACCAATTTCTCAAACTTCTCTCTGCCCGCAAACCATCCGGCTCCCCACTAGACCCCTGCCCAGCCACAACCCTCAAATAAATATTTGCATCTACCTGCGCAGGAGAACACGCAAGAACTATCATAAATGACTCCCTCTCCTCAGGAATCTTTCCCGATGCGTTCAAAACTGCTCATGTCAAACCTCTTATAAAAAAACCTTCCCCCGATGCTCTCGACCCCAAAAATTACCGCCCCATCTCAAACACCAGGTTCCTTGCTAAACTCATTGACCTAGCTGCCTACTCCCAACTAAATGCCTTTGTTGAAGACAACAATCTCCTAGACCCCACTCAATCAGGTTTCACACCCCGACACGGACCAGTCAATACCAGAGTTCCATAAGGAGCTTGCCTATCAGCCCTCCTGTTCAACCTCTATATGTCCACTCTCCCACGAATAATCCGCTCGCACAATATCCTATGCTACAACTACGCCAATGACACCCAACTAATCCTAAAACTCCTAAACTCAAAACCCAACTACCAACCCGACCTCGCTGCCTGCCTCCTTGACATTGATCACTGGATGACCACAAACCACCTCCTGTTAAACCCCTCCAAAACTGAAATCATGGTGTGCAGCAACACCAAACTTCTTCCGCATCCCCTTCCCTGGCCATCTGCCATGGGCATTTCCCCAAAAACCTCAAACTCAGTAAAAAATCTTGTATGTACGCTCGACTCTGACCTAACCCTCTCGCTCCAAGTCAACAACGTCTCTAAGTCCTGCACTACCACCTCAAAATTCTGAGGTGCATTTTTCCATACCTCTCCTTTCCCAACAGACTCTCTGCGGTCCAATCAATTGTTATGTCAAGACTGGACTATGCTAACCCCCTTACCTCGGAGTCCATGCGTACCACCTGACTAAACTACAAAGAGCACAAAATGCTGCGGCCAAACTGCTACTTGCACTTGGCCCAAGAGATGACACTTCCCAGCTCTCAAAACTCTACACTGGCTTCCGGTTGCCCGAAGGGTGAACTTCAAAACTTTATGCATCTCTCACTGAGCAATGCACAAAACCAGACCTAAATATCTTCAAGACAAACTAAAACCCTACCATGCACCATGCACTCTAAGATCAAGCTCTGGCCGCCTCCTTGTGATTCCAAACACCAAATCAGTCAGGCTAGGTGGATCATCATTCTCAGCCCTGGCCCCCACTCTATGGAACTCACTTCCACCCCACCTCCGACACACCGAGGACCTCATGTCTTTCCGCAAATTACTGAAAATATGGCTATTCCCGTAAAAATAGACTCTTAACGCAAACAGTATAACAGCAACAATAGTCTGCAGCCCGATCAAGAAAAATGAAAACTAAAACTGTTAATGTGAACTAAAACGGATAAACTGAATAGAATGAATAAAGTGGATGAAAGAAATGAAGTAATTGCAATGAGTGAAACGAATGCAGCGGATGAAACCGATGAAATGGATGCAGCGGATGAAACAGATGAAGCAGATTAATCGGTTGCAAGTAGGTGTAACGGATGAAGCGGATGGAAGGAATGAAGTGGACAGAACGGAACAGATGAAGTGGACGGAACGGATGAAGTGGACGGACCGGATGTAGTGGACAGAACAGATGGAACGGATGAAGTGGATGGAACAAATGAAGTGGATGGAACGAATGAAGTGGATGGGACAAATGAAGTGGATGGAATGATGAAGTAGACTGAGCGAATTAAGTGGATGGAATGGATGGAGCAGACGAATCAGATGAAGCAAAAAGAACGGATGAAGTGGCTGGAACGGAACCAGTGGATGGAACGGAACCAGTGGATGGAACGGAACCAGTGGATGTAACGGAACAAATGGATGGAACAGAACAAGTGGGTGGAACTTAAGAAGTGGTTGGAACGTAAGAAGTGGACAAAACGGAAGAATGAATTAGATAGAATGGAAGAAGGAATTAAAAGAAGTATCTTGAATAGATGAAATGTAACGAACGGATGAGATATAAAGTACAGACCATGTATACGAATCAGAAAAGTAGATCGAACGCATGGAAAGGATGGAGTGACAGACAAAATGGACAAAGGAATGAAATGGTTGAAAAGGTGACTTAAGTGAGCAGCGAGAGTAGATTGAACAGATGAAGTTGACAGAAAGGATAGAGCGGACCGAATGCACAGAATGAATCAAACCGATGAAATTAATGGAAAATGGAACAAACTACTAGCGGGAATAAGTCTCCCTGTCAAAACAAATGGATGAAGTAGATGGTACTGACAAAACAAATGGAATGGAGTAATCGTACTGCTAGCAGAGCAAATGGAACAGACGAAACACTTAGAGTGATTAGAACGGATGGAGTGGGCGGAACGGATGGAGTGGGCGGAACAGATGGAGTGGGCGGAACGGATGGAGTGGGCGGAACGGATGTTGTGTGTGGGAAGGATGGAGTGGAT
The DNA here is from genome assembly GCF_040938575.1 of Ambystoma mexicanum. Taxonomy (NCBI): domain Eukaryota; kingdom Metazoa; phylum Chordata; class Amphibia; order Caudata; family Ambystomatidae; genus Ambystoma; species Ambystoma mexicanum. The sequence continues at coordinate 861,955,965 of NC_090931.1, read as the reverse complement.
GGAACAAATGAATGAATGGAACAGACTGAACGTATAGTAGGAGTAGAACAAATAAAACGGATGAGTGGATTGAATGGGCGAGACTACCGAGCAGACTGAACAAATGGAAAAAATGACTATCTTTAACAAATGGAACTGATCAAATGGACTGAACAGATGCAATGAATGAAATGGATACAGTAGACAGTATAGATGCAGTTGATGAAACAAATGGAGCGGAAGGAACAGATGGAGTGAATAGAACAAATTAATGAATGGAACAGACTGAATGGATGGTAGGAGTAGAACAAATAAAACGGATGAGTGGATTGAACGGGTGAGCAGACTCAACACATGGAAAAATGACTATATATAAAAAAAATTGAACTGATCAAATGGAATGAACATATGTAATGGATAAAAACAGATACAGTAGACAGTATAGATGCAGTTGATAAAACAAATGGAGCGGAAGGAACAAATGGAGCAGATCGGTCTGATAGAGTAGAGGGAAGAGATTAATTGAATGGAACAGGTAGAGTAGATGAGACCTGCAGAATGGATGGAACAGATGAAGTGGACAGAACAAATGTAAGGATGGAACAGATGGAGTATATGTAGCAGATGGAGTGGATGGAGCAGAAGGAGTGGATGCAACAGAAGGAGTGGATGAAACAGATGGAATAGTTAGAACTGGTAGAGTTGAACGAAAAGATGGAATGGATAGAAAAGAGAGAACAGATGGAACAAACAGGGCGGACTGGAGTGGATGGAACAGATGAGCTAGATGGAATAGATGGAACAGGTGAAGTAGATAGAACAAATGGAATAGATAGAACAGAAAGACCAGATAAAACGAATAGTGCGGATGGAACAAACCAAGTGAATCGAACTGACGGAGTGGATGGAACAGATGGAGTGGATGGATCGGTTGGAGTGGATGGATCGGTTGGAGTGGATGAATCGGTTGGAGTGGATGGATCATATGGAACGGATGGAACGGATAAAGTGGATGGAAAGGATAGAATGAATGGAACAGATAGAGGGGACGGAACGGATAGAGTGGACAGAACAGATAGAGTGGACGGAACAGAAAGAGTGGATGGAACAGAGAGAGTGGATGAAACAGATAGGGCCTCATTACGACCCTGGTGTTGGACCATGGTGCTACTAGCACCATGGTCCATGCCGGATTCCGCCATGGTGGATGGCGGAAATACCGCCCCATTAGGAGGTTGGTGGGGCGGTAATTCCCCATTCACCATGGCCCCTTCCCCACTCCCATTTTTGGCCCATAGGGCACAATGGGAATGGGGAAGGCGCTAATTACGGCACCGTAAATTACGGTGCCGTAATTAGCACCAAGGTCCCTTAGCGGGTTGGACTTCAACGCCTGCAAAAAGCAGGTGTTAAAGTGTGAATCGGGCGTTAAGGGTTTAACGGCGCCGCAGCCTTTTACGGCACCGTTAACCCCTTAGCGCCAGGGTTGTAATGAGGCCCATAGAGTGGATGGAACAGATAGAATGGATGGAACAGATAGAGTGGATGGAACGGATAGAGTGGATGGACTGAATGGAGTGGATGGAGTGCATGGAACGGATGGAGTGCATGGAACGGATGGAGTGGAAGGAGCGGATGAGGCCAGTGGAACTGATGAAGTGAGTAAAACACATGGAACAAATCGAATGAAGAGAAAGGATGGAACAGACGGAACACACTAAACAGATGGGAATGATGAAACAGCTCTACAGACTGGAGGGTGTAGTTTATGTGGATGAAGGATCGAACAATGGAATGAATGGAAAGACCAGTAAACTAAATGATGAACCAGACGAAATGTATGAACAGACAAAGATGAATGAACGGACAGAATGAACAAAACGGATAGAACAGATGGTACAAATCAGTGCTCGATCTCAAACACTGTACTGAAAACCACCATATCACACCTCCATGCTTACTCTCTCCTATGCACCACCACTCAACTAGAACACAGCGATGCTATGACACATTCGGTATAGCTGTTCTCATACTAACACCCGCCTCATACTCCTCATCATCCTAAGTAAACACAGCTAGCTGTTACGCTCACCTCATATCCCCGGGGGCGTCTGGAAGGCTCCGAGATCTGGAACCCTGGATGCGTAGTTGCCCAGTGCTGAATAATGAATCTGCAATTACAGAAGGGAGGATTTGTGATAACTGTCTCTAATGGGTGAATCTCCCACCTCCCTCTGACGGATTCCCTTCCCACTGGGCTCTTTTCTCACCTTAGTTTTTTGTAGGGTGAGCTATCCGTCCTGCGTTTCTTGTGCAGGGGCGCTTGACATTTGTTGGCGAGCTGCCCGAGTTGCTTCACTGGTACAGTACGCCTTCCTTGGGTCCAGGCCTGCTGTGACCCTGAATCTGCTGGTAGGCGGGTAGGTTTGTGAATTGTAAGTCTTTGTTCTGTTTATGGTGGGAATTTGTTAATGTCTTTATCTCCTTCTTTTCAGGTGCGAAGGTCCTGATGCTGGCGTGCCGAATGGAGAGGCACGTTTCTAGGTAAGAGAAAGCGTGAAGCGCAGCGCCTTTATTGTCTTTTGAAGCTAACCTGTGTTTTCTTCTTCTCCTCACAGGGCGCTGTGGTGCTGCGAGTGGATGAGAGCGCGATGAAAAAAAGGCCCACGGAATCCATTAAGGTAAGTACAGCGCTATGCGATTGTTTAATATTGAAAGCGAACCTGAATATGTCTCTTTTCCTTTGCAGGTGTTGCTGTGGTGCTCTGGAGGGAAGCGTGGCATAGTGCGATGGCATTCAGGTAAGACTGATGGAATTCGATGTTTTGGAAGCACTCGTTCTAATATTGGTTTTCCCTTTCTCGTTATTGCAGGTCGCAATGTTCGAACAGCAGCTGTGGTAGCAGTTCGACGGAAGTCCTTAAGCTAGTACTCACAGGTGAGTGATGTTTCTTCTTCTCTCAGTTTCCACAGATTGCAGCCTAGTTGAGATGCTGAGTGCTGGATGGTGTTTTCTCAGGTAAAACAGAATAATCTTGTTCTTGTTCTTGCAGGATTACATGAAGATGCTGAAGACCAGGAGCTGGAAATGGTGAGCGTCACGCTGCTGTTTGCAGAATAACACAAAGCATGTTCTGCAGCAAGGGTGTGGTTTATATAGCCCAGGTAAAGTAGTACCAGGGAAAGTAGTTCCAGGCCTGCCACACCCAAAACACTAGACCGCATGGCTTGGTTCTTAGAACTAGACTGTGAGGGTGCTTCCATGTTGGATTTAAAGGCCCATGTACATAATTGGGACCTAGTTTGAACAGCCCTTTTTTTCCTACATATGAGCCTGGTGCCAAAGGTGCCAGGACTGGCTCCAGGAGCCCTTTTGCAGTGGTTTTAAGGCCCTCAGGGTTCTTGTTCACAGTGGTCATGACACTAGCTCAGCACACACCGCTAGCCTAAGCGCCTCCTCAGGCCTAACGCAGCCAGAAATCAGTCTGGGTATCAACCAACCAGAATGAACACATACTCCTGACCCCCCATCCACCACACCTATCGCTAAAAAGCAGCTATCATGCAAGTATCACACCAGCTGCACACATATCCAGTGCACCCATGCACCTTATGACTCTCTCTCTCTCTCTCTCTCTCTCTCTCTCCTAACTTGAACTACGGTTCCCGAGGGCGTTCAACCTACCAGCGCTTTGAGATCATACCAATGATACATAAGACGCTATATGAATGCAAAATAACATAACATAACATAACATAACATAACATTTGTAACACACACCTGACCCGGAGGTAACTGGGTGCTTGAGCTTGTGACATAGTTACAGAAGCATACATACAGAGTAAATTGGACAGTGCTTGTCGCACATAGGTTATAGGTTAGTCAGCTTGCATATTAATACATGTAAGAGCATAGATTTGTTGCCGGCGGTTACAGTTTGGTCGACAGTGCAAGAAATACGTTAATACAGTGTGGGATGTATTAAGGTGCATAGGTTTCAGCAGAGGAGGATCGTGGATGAGACTGGGATCTGTTAGTGTTTCTTATCAGAGAGCCAGTTCTTCACTTTGGCTCTCAAGCACCAGAAGGAAGGTTCAGCTCTAATCGTAAGAGAGAGAGAGTTTCAACATTTGGCGGCAAGAATTGGGAAGCTGGCTCTTCCCGACACCTTCAGTTTGTACCTTGGGATATTGAGGCAGTGCGAGTAGAAAGATCTAGTGGGTCTAGCTGGTTGCTTTGTAGAGAATTTGTCCGACAGATATTTAGGGGCAGAGTTTGACAAACATTTACGAATGATAACTAGAATGCAGAGTGAGAGTCTATTGTGCACAGGGAGCCAGTGGGCATCCCGTCTAATGCTTGATATATGGTTAGAGCTGAGGATGTTTAACGCTGATCTCAGGGTGTTATTCTGTAGGACATGTAGTCTATTAAGATTCCGTTCTGAGGAGCCTAAGAAAAGAGTATTACAATAGTCCAACTTTGATAAGACTAGAGCCATGGCTAGCGTGATGCAAATGTTGTGGGACAGGAATGATTTGCAGGCATTAATCCGTTTATTGGTATAAGCAGTAGTAGAAGCAGAGGTGCTCACTTGTTTCTTAAGTGAGAGAGTAGAGTCTAGATATACTCCTAATGTTTTGACCTCCTTTGCAACTTTGATGGTGTTCCCTTCAATGTTGAAGGACGTGTACAGAGGGTCAAGTTTGTTTATACGTGCTTGGGATACAATGATCAAGAGCTCTGTCTTCTCATCATTGAGACACAGGTTGTGGCCGCCATCCATACCTGTATTTCAAGGTAGATTTTGTTTAACAATTTTGAGTGATTTTCATAGCAACCAGTCAGCGTAATGAGAAACTGGGTGTCATCCTCGTAATTCATATAGGTGACACCCGTGTTATCAAGATGTTGTAGAGCATCGGAGAGACGCATTAACCCTGTGGTACTCTGCAGTAGATGGGGACTGGAGAGGCAGAGGCTGAGGGTGCGAAGACCCTGGTAGTTCGGTTAGACAGAAATTATTGGATCCAATTTGAGGCATTTGTGGAAAAGGCAATCGGCTGTGATTAGGTGTTCTGTAAGGATCTGGTGATCAACAAGATCAAATGCTGCATAAAGGTCCAACAGCCGAAGGATGGCCAGATTGCCTTTGTCTTTGGCTTCATCCATTCGGATTTTTAATTCCAAGAGGGCCGTTTCTGCTCCATGTCTCGATCTGAAGCCAGATTGGTGGAGACCTAGTAGGCTATTATCCTCCAGGTGTTTTTGGATTTGGAGATAGGCCACTCTATCCAGTATTTTTAAGAGGAACGGGACAGTAGTAATGGGCCTATAATTGGTCGGAATGTTGGGGTCTAAATCCATTTATTTTAGAAGGAGCATAACCCAATCCTCCTTGAGGTTGTTGTTAACTGAACTGGCATTGAACGAGGAGTTAATCACAGCGGCAATGAATGGGGCTAAGTCTTTGGCGCCTTCCTTAATGACTGGGGCAGGACAGATATCTCCCTGGCACCTTGACGCTTTTAAGCCTAGGATAATATTTTCCACTTTATTCGGTGTGACTGAGGAGAAGAAGAAGGGAGGGCAGGAAGTGGGGTAAAGGTCCAACGGGATGTTAGTGTTAGAGCTATTGGCCAGAAAGTTTATTTTGGTCTCTAGTTTATTTTGCAACATTGTAATTTTGTCAGATAAAGCCTTCTGAATTTTGGCACACCAATCTGTATTCTTGACGCCGCATGCTTCTGTTGGTGGAGCTGGAGTCTCCAGTTCCCTCAGAATGCTGAAGAGCTCCTTGGTACCAGATTTTGCATTTGGGATCCTGTTAATGTATATCTCTTTTTTGGTGTTGAGGATGGCCGATTTATAAGAGGCAGCAGCAGAAGCGAACATTGCCTTGTTAGGAGTGGTAGGTGATTTTCTCCACATGGCTTTTGCCGCTCTTTTTGTGTTGCAGAGGGTTTTTAGTTCAGTCATGAACCATTTATTAAGGTGGGCTGCCGGTTAAGCTTTTTTTAGTTTGATAGGGGCAATGTTGTTTATGTCTAGTTCTACGGTTTCATTGTATAGGTCAACTAATATATCTGAGTCGAGGTTGTTGTAGTTGGGTTAATCCAGGATACCATGGAGCAGAGGTCGTAGGTTTTGAAGCGTTATGTTGCAGTTATTTCTGGATAGAGTTTGAGGGGCAATGGCGGAACTGGGATTAGGAGGTGCATTCTCCTGAATGAAGAAAGAGATGCAATGATGGGTTGACCATGCGGTGGGTTCATTCTGGAGGATTGTGGTAGAGCAATTGAGATCTGCCAGCCAGTCCAACGTTCTGCCCTTGTTGTGCGTGGGCCCCTGGATACGATGTTTAAAACCCAACTGGGATATAGAATATTCCACAGAAGTAGTGTTAGTGTGGTTAGGGTCGTGCAGGCCTAAATTGAAGTCTCCTAGCAGGATCATTTGAGGGCCTGGTTTGGTGTTTTGAGTTAGAAGGTCTGTAATGTCTTGCTCAAAGAAGGAGATGGACCCTGGGGGTCGGTAGATTAGATGCAATAGGATCGTAGGGGTTGCTGAGAGAGGGAGTTTAGCTGACAGGATTTCTGACGAGGGGAGGCAGACATGGGAAACGGCTCTAAGACCAAGTTGGGTTTTGGCTATGAAAGCTACTCCCCCCTCCTTTGCCGGTGTCTCTGTCTTGTCTGATGATGGTGCGACCCTCGGGGAGAGCTAGAGAGAGGCCGGGGCCTGCTGCCTTGTGCAGCCAGGTTTTGGTGATGGCGAGGAAGTCTAGGTAGTTAGTTGAGATTAGATCAGCAATATCGAGTGCATGTGCAACCAGTGACCGTGCATTGATTAGAGCTCCTTTGATGGTAGGAAAAGCTAGGTGAGGAGCTACCAAATGCTGGAATGTAGGTACCAATAGGCTGGAGTTTTCATTAGGCCCCGTAGTCTCAGCCAGAAAAGTGTTGGGCAGAGTGGAAGTGGTTTTGGTTGAAGGATGCCGACCAGTAGGCCTGGTGAGGGTCTTGCAGTTTAAGAAGCAAGATCCTAGTCTCTTGTTTCTGGAGCTCACTGGGCAAAGTATCAGTGGAGTGGGTGGCAAGGTCAAATGTTGGATCCATTCCACAGGGCTGAAAGGCCTGCCAGGGGTGCCAGTATTATTAATGCAATAGGCAGTAGTGGCAGGTTTGTCTGATGTATGTGGGAGGAAGAGGGGTAGAAAGTTTGTTGGTGTGATGGAATGGAATAGAGGGAGGATAGTGGCAATGGTGAGCGTGACTCTACGTAGGGAGGCCTTGAGGGCGAGGGATGTGCTAACCTAGTAACACAGTTGAATATCACAGCTAGAAATCACAGTAGGCTAAATATCACAGCAAGATAACACAGCTAAGTAGCACTGCATAAAATCACAGCTAGGAATCACATAGGATAAATATCATAGCAAGAGATCACTGCTAAGTAACACTGCTAAATATCACAGCTAGAAACCACAGTGGGCTAAATATCACAGCAAGGTATCACATCTAAGTAACACTGCTAAATATCACAGCTAAAAGTCACAGTGGACTAATTATCGCTGAAGCTATTTTTTACAATTTTTCACAAGAATCACAGTAGGCTGAATAACGCTGTAGGATTCCCGATTCTAACAATGCATTTGGTACGCAAAGTATTATCAGAGACACAGTTAAATAGAAGTGCTTTAGAAATGACAATGCATTTGGGGCATCAAAAATAGGAGGCGACAAAAAATCAAGTTAGCAGAGTGGCACTTGGAGTCGATATTGCAGTCAACATTGGCAAATGTTAGCTGATATTCATTAGATAGGATACCTGGGATTAAGGCGCTATATAAAACAATAAAAATACAAATACACATACGATAAGCACTAGGGATGTAACGGTATTAAGGTATACCGTTAAAGATACCGTGAACCAATGAATTGAACAATAATAACCGTCACATTGTTTATACCGGTATACCGTTCATACCGTTAAGTGTGCTTTTCAATCTGATTTGGAAAGGCTGCAGTAAGCAAGTGCTGCACAGTCTTGGTATTGAACTGTTGGATGTGCCGTCTGCCAAGTAGTTTCAGTTTGAGCAGTTTTTAATGCCATTCCATAAACCACATGTGCCTGACACAAAATCAATATGTTAGCAATAGGAAGAATAATACAGTGCCAAGAAGGAAAGGGGTTTGCTTTTTTTTTTATAGCGCTCACACAGCCCACGGGCATCACGGCGCTGTTAAAGAAATTGTTTTTGTTTATTTAGTTGCGTAATTGTTTTTGTCTTATTTGCATATTTATAATGCGCTTAAACACCCAGAGGTTTCTAAGTGCGAACCCGGGGATCGAACCTGTGTTGCTTTGTGTCGTCTTACTTCCAAGGCGGGCACTTTGCCGCTGAGCTATCCTCCCGGGACTTTGGGTTGGTGGCTTTGGGGTTTATATATTTATAATGGATAATGTTTTCTAAACATATGACAATGGGGGATTTCCCTGGTTCTATCATTGAATTTACATATAATAAGTCACACTGCGAAATTTAATAATCTCTGTGGGTATTCCCTGCTGCCATACCAAAGGGTAACATGTCTGTGATTACTGAACACCTTTTGGCCCGGAAGTAAACTAAAGGCTGTAATTTAAAGAGTGAGAGCCCGTGCATATGCACAAGCGTATACTACCATCAGACTCCATTGATCTGTGGCATGCAGGTTATCAAGATGGCAACATGTTCATCTTCACCAGTAGCCAGTGGGGGAGCTAAAAGCCTAAATGACCACTTAAGAAAAGCTATTCAGTTTGCTTTGCCAGTCGCAGCAGGGCTCCCCCCCCTCTCCTCCTCTCCCCACGTGTGTTTGTGTTTGTGGAAGCAAGGGGTGGCATTTCAGTGGAAAGTATGTTGAAAAGCCCAATTCTCGCCCTGGTTGCCTGGTTTTGTTTGTGATGAATAATCTGACAATTTATGACCTTTTAGAAAATATTTGTTAAGATTAGTTAACTCCACCTGCTATACCGCGATAACCATGATATACCGTCATTTGGCAAGAAGGTTATTGTACCGTCATAAAACTAATACCGTGACACCCCTAATAAGCACAGTAATGTACTAACGTACGTAGTAACACTGAATCACATAAGGTGCCCAAGAAAGATTGCATCACATCGGGGAGCTGGGCACTGTGTACTGATTATGTTAGCATTAATGATACAAGGCAAAGTTTGCCGCAGTCACTCAAACATATAGCAGGTGCCAGTCATAGTGAATGTGCATAAGGTGCAGTGCAGTGTTCACAGTAATCTAGACAATTTAATATGAAGCACCAGATGTACATGGCACACCGAACTCCCTAAGAAGGATGTGTAGCAATCCCGTAGTCACGGGTAATGAGAAGATGTAAGAGTTTAACGATCGCAGGGCATGGTTCAAAAAGTATGTGCCTCGGTAGACACCCACCTCTAATGGGACTAGTACCGGCAGGCGGAACAAAATTAGTCAGGCGGCATAGCTACTCACTTATTGGCGGGCGTTAGGGGGTGGCCATGTCATGGACATTCACGGACAGGCACAGATAGGTGAGCAGTCTTTTGTTTCAGGCCTTCTGTGTCCAAAGCTGGCTAACACCTTCCGGTGAATCTGGAACGGCCAAACAGATCACGATGACCAATCAGGAACTGCAGCTCAAAGGAGAACGTTGCTAAGCAATGACTAAACAAAGCTCGGCTGCGGCCATTTTATGTACAGCGCACGTGTCTGAGCACGGCTGTAACAACGAAAAAATCAGCTGGTTAAGAGTCACCGCTGCAGGATACTTCTCGGATCTCAGGGGCAGTATAGAAATTCTAAATAGGCTAATCGTTTTTTTTAATTCATATTGTGTTTGGTGCGCAGCACCTTTACAATACATGTATTCAAGTTATTAAGAATGAATGCATTTATAAAAACTAATGACACAGTAAGAAAGAATCTAAAAAGCTAACTATTACACTAAAATGCAGTGGTCGAAGTGTACGAAAAGAAGTAGTGGAATTATGTTCCCTGCTGGCCTGCACCCACTCCCCACAAACCCCATCATAACGTCCCCTCCAACACACAATACACACCACCAAACACTTGCACCTGCTGTTTAAGGGAACGTTCAGTGCAGTGCACTGAAAGGGCAAGTTTCAACTTCTTCCTACACTTTTATTTTAAAACGAAACCATTCCGGAACAGTTTCTTTTTAAAATAAAAGTATAGGAGCTGTAAAAGGTCATTTAAAAAAGTAAAGGAGCACCGCTCTCGACCACTCCCGCTCACTTCGACCACTGCTAAAATGTCGAAGATAATACTTCACTAGATAGAACTTATGATATAAAGCTTTCACAAGCATTTAAGACAATATAATTCTCAAATCATGTCAGCAGGACCATATAGCAATTAAAAACGTCTTACTATTAACATAGAATCGTCATGTGACTAACATACCGTTCATTCTTGATACAAATTGGAAAGCCAGCCCATGTCATTTCACATATAAAAAAGAAAACACTCCAATGGAACTTATATTAGAAGTTCAAATACTGCTAAACTCTTAGCTTTCTCTATTGCTCAGATTCGCCCATGTTTTCTCTCGATGATTGGTAGTAAGCGTACTAATGACAAGATTAAACAATTGCTTCGTTCCCACATACAATATACACAAAATAGTTCAAGAAAAAAGGGTGAATGATTACCTAGGTATTGGCCGAGTGTAAGTGCTCTATGGGTTTCAAAGAAGTTACAATATAAAATTAAATGTTTCAAGGTTTCCAGTTCATATGTGCTACCATAAAATCCACATAAGCCACCATTCATGGTGTGTGTGTTGTTTCTCCAGTGTTTTGTACGTGCTTTGGTGTGGAAAATGTTAATCTAAATCTCATGTATATTTTCCTGGATTGACTGCAAGGGAACTCTACGAGATATGAGAAACGCGGCAGCTGTTTGTGCCTAAATTTAGCATATTCTTCATATGATTGATACGATCAGAAGTGCACGCCCAATCATATTGGAATATTTTTCTTAACGACCCAGGGCGTGTAATAAGATCTTCTGGTAGCATTGCAATCACCACAAGTGAAGCCTGCACCTGGTTGTTGAAAAGGAATATTGAGGGTGGTGACTCATTTGCAAGCATTCGAGCTAAATCCTCATATAGTGAATTCGGGGAAGGTTGTGTCATTTCGCTGAAATTCCTAAGCCTTCTCCATTGCAGCCTTGAGGCCAATGAAAACAGTCCCAACTCATGGATGAAAATAACATTGGGCAGACTTTTAGGAAGGCCCAACACAGTCTTCCAAATCATGCCTTGAATTTTGTTTAAATGTCTACCGATCTCTAACAAGCAGAGATCTAGCCCGTATAGGATGATCCCCTCTACTTTAAGAAGATACAAATCGATCAGTGGGAAAAGTGAGAATTTGCAGAGTTTATGGAAAATAATCATCATTTGGGCTATTAAGGGAGCGATTTTAATAGTGATGGAATTGTGCCACTTCATAAGCGAGTTGGTGTTAGTCAAATTATAGCCCAAATATGTTGATCCTGTCATACGCAGAATTGGACTGTTTACTAAACTCCGTTGATATTTAGCCACTCTTTTTTGTTGGAAAATATTAAAATGTTAGATTTAGCAGAATGGATGACCAGATTGTGTTGGGTACAAAATGCTGAGAAGTACTGCAGTTTCTTCTGTAATCCGAAAGGTGTTCGGTCAAATAATATGACATCATCATCGAAAGCGAGCCAGTTGAGTTGTAGTTTGCCTAGCTTTACTAGAAACGTGTCAGAGTTGCACCACAACGGATCAATGTCCGCAAGGTATAAATGAAACATCATAGATGCAAGATTGCACCCTTGCTTTACCCCAATCTCGGTGGGAATTTTTTCTCTTAGTAACCCTGTTTGATCTATTCTAATTCGGTAGTTGGTTTGGTCATGCAGTATGCTAATAGTGATTCAGCATACACACTCAGCCTTACCCAAGTATCGGGTGGAGCAGGGAGCTCCGAACAACGTACTTCTTGTGAAGAAGTCGATGGGGGCAAGGACGGGCTTTTGCAAAAGATAGCCCACTCTGTCCAAAATTGTAATGCCACCAAGACGTTTTGGCTCTCTGTCAAGCACCTCACTCGGCTTTGAGTAAGGTACAAAAATCAGTGCATATTAAGACCTGCAATAACGCAGATGAATTTGAATCCACATAATTTACAGAATATTTTGCACATATGCATTATTTACAATGTCTGGTGTGCTCTTGCCCGTTTTTAGAGTGCATCATATCTCTTCTACTCAACATCCAATGAGTTTTGGTACATGTGGCCTGGTTTATTAACTATATGTTTTTAACTATATGTTTTGAAATCAGTTACTGAACACTGATTACTACGTATGCTAACTATGGTGATTGCACATTGTTTCAAAGCTGAAGATAGGATGGAATAAAATGTAGTCCGCTGAAAAATTGCAAACTGTGCAACTGGTGAAACTGGGATCACATCCTGGCTTCCCCACTTTGACAAGTGATGTTATCCTGGTGATAAAATCACTTTACCACACTGTGCTGCTAAAATTATGCCAGAGATGATTTTGTTAAGCATGCACTACACAAATAGCACCACGCATGTATGCTGTCCTAGACAACAGTGTTGCTCCTGACCGAGTTTTGGCTGGTGGCAGTGGATACTACTTTTTATATTCGACCACAAATATATTCCTATGGGATGTTCCCATTGTTTGAGGCTACCACTTTTTAAAATAGCCGCGAACATACCGCCGGTTTATTAAATTAATATAAATTCACCGGTTGGTATTTTTTGCCGAAACTTGGTTCTAAAATGGCATTTGTGTTCGCTTCTGTGACTCCAACCCAAGTCGAGCCCTTTGTTCCACTTTTTGGTGGGCTTCTCCACAGAAGCCTCCAAAAGTGGTGCCACTCTGTCTGGGTACCACAGGGGGTGTGGGAGGGGGTTTAGGCACCCTGGACTGAGTTGCCTCGGCAACTCAAGTCGCACTCTTGTGTGATTGTCCCAAGTGATGAACCGCCCGGCTCACCACTTAGCATGTTTGAGTGACAGCTAGGCTGAATTAATGGGGGTTTTCTGCATAAAAGCAGGGCTTTGGGGACTGGAACTTCAGAAGTCGCCAGAGGACCTAAAGAATCCAAGGAGGGAGAAGCCGAGCCGACCTGCAACGACAACACCACCGGTGGAGCCCTGCTGAGCCGTCTCACCACTTTTCCCGACGACAGAGGAGATCTCCAGTCCGGAGAGTCTTCTTCCTTTGACTGGTGGGGATAACCAGTTTGCCCGTCTTTTCGCCTTCCTGGACCATCTCATGGCCGCCTTGCCCATGCCAAGCACCCCGGCAACCGGAATACCACGGTTTACCACTACCGCAAAGAAAAGGGTGGTACCTTGTAACCGGGAAACTCCGCGGCTGGTTTCTTCCCTGGCAGTGCAACGACCTTCAGCTTTCCTCCACGTCGAGACCTCCTCTTCCTCTGGACGAAACACCGACTTGCACCCGCTGCCAGGAACAACTGCCCCCGCTGGAGCGTTCTTCCCATTTTCAGGTACTGTGTCCCGCCTGGCTTCCCTTGCGACAGATCGTTCGGGGTGACAGTAAATCCTCGACTTTCTAACCGGGGTTAGCCTGGGGCCTGTTAACTAACTTTTCCTGACTTGAACTCAATCTTTGTGAACTATCTACAAAGACTCTTTGGGCATAACCCCACTGTGTGATCCTGGACACCTTTCGCTTGCTCTCTCTAAGAGTGGGCCTGGCATTTGAACTTCTTTGCTCTCCAGTAGACTTTGCCTAACCTGCCTCACTATGGTTCTTTTAAAAGTATTGAAATTGTGTGCTTTCATAACTCTGCCTTTTCCCTCCCTTTTTATATAACTTATTAGAGTGCCATCTTAGGATAAGCGCTCACCTCTGTCTGAAAATAAGTGGTGTTTCTCACTAAGACTTGTCTAATAAGTAATCAGGGTTGTATATATATAATAGTGACTGTGTGTTGAATTTACTTACCTCTTTTTGTGCTAGTGTAATTTACAAGTGTGTCTTTAAATAAATAATAATATACTTTTACACCAAAGCTCTGGTCAGTGTTTGCTTGTGCTACTGTGTCTCTGTACCTATTGTGTATACTCTATATACTGCCTAACTCATCTTGAGAGAAGTCTGACTGCTCAGCCACAGCTACCAGGTAAATCTGGGTGGTACAGACTGCTACCAATTGGGTTTACTGCCAACCACCTGTAGTCCTAAATCTTTTGCAGTGGTCCCTAAGGGAACTGCACAGGTTTCTGCCTAACAGTTATGATCTCAGCGTGACCATGTGAAAACATAAAAATTGATATGAGGCTGGGAAGCCCAAAGCAAACACACCAACACAGGTTACAAAGGACATACAAAGTGCTTTATTTAAAAGCTACAACAGTTACCAAAGTCAATTGACAAACGGATAGCTATTCGGCTCTCAGAGTAACGTAACGAACTTCAACGAGGGTTCGATGCATTAGTAGAGAGACCGTACATTGGAATACTTGGGCTTTTATATCCTTTATCCAGCCCTTGGCCAACCCCCTCGCGGGTTAACCATTCTTGGGACCAGGCCTAGGGTTCCTTGCCAGGTCAATCCCATAATGTATGCATTTTGATCAGTTCCGCTGATACAGTTGTTCATTTACACATAGGTCAGGGATAGGACAAGGTCTCAGTTCGCGACCCCGACAAGTGGCCTGCAGGCATATTAATTATTTCGTGTGTGCGGAGGTCACAACGGCCAGAATCTCACTCAGAATGTCATTCGGCCTCCATTTTGATGTTCAGGGTGACTTCCACTTTACAAGAGAACCTAAAATGGCGGCTAAATCCAAGATGTCGACTTACATAACTTTTCGTTAAGGTCAAAACCTTGCCGCGGAATCTATTTACATGATATTTTAGACAACTTGGCGTAGGCCAATACACATTCAATTAATGCGATAGGAGGCATAATATTATTTCAATTCAAACAGACCCTCCTTTTGGCCTATGCCAAGTGCTAATATCATTTCTAATACTTTTGCAAATAACTCCATGTGTTATCATCCATACATCCCGAATCATTGTCTGTTATATCTATAGCCATTAGGTCGTTCATCAGAACCTCTTGTAACACGAACTCTTTAGATGCTGTATCTGGGGCATATATTCTTTGCCCTATTGTGCTCACTGCTTGGGCACAGCATCCCCCTAGCATTCCACATATACTCGGAAGACATTGAAAACAGCAACAAAGGAATAGCAGGATCCCCAAAATAGCTATAATAACAGAAAGCACCTTCCAACCCCAAGATCGTAAAGAATCCCAGAACCAGATGCTAAGATTCCAATCTCCTACAGGGATATGTACTTCAGAACTAAGAGTATGCAAGTTCTGTATTGCTTTAAAAATTGTCGGCGAGGAATCTGGTACGAAAACACAGCAAGCGGACCCCACTAGTTTGCATACTCCACCTCGTTCTGCCAGAATGACAACTAATGCCAACAGATTTTGGAGTGCTACCAATCTTATTGCTTTTTGTTCTAATGTCATATTGCAGAGTATGTCCGTGGTCCGGTTGATCGTTCTCTCCAGTACCCTTGCTAATCCCCTAATGTTCTCAGAGTTTGTTATTTGTCCCCAAAAGGGCACAACTGATTTTGCTATATCTCCCAATACTTGCCCAGGGGTATCTCCGTTCTCGTCCCGCCGTGGGCGAGCCTTAGAAACCTCCAATGTACTAGCTACAAATACCCCGGGTGACAGGATTCCTAAATAACAGGTTCCCTGCCAATCCTGGGGCAACCAGGGAAATGCTAAACTACCACAAACAAAATAAACAGGCCCCCCTACATACAGAGGCCTGTTTTCTCCAGTCAAATTTACAATGTTCTTACAACCTTCAAAATCTCCCATTGGCCGAGTGCCACTTCTTTTTTACACAAAAGGGGACCGAGTCAGGGCTATGATTTATAGAGTAAGAAGGAGGCACAGCGTCCTAATTGCCTATCGGAGCCATTTTAAAGGAAATTAAAGTTTGAAAGTGAAGAGACAGTTTATCAGACGGCCTAATAGAAGCGACATTAGGTTTACTTCTATTCGCAAAAAGCGAGCATCCCAGGGGAGTTAATTCACGTTTCTCAAAATCATTCAGATTAGTTCCATCAAAGTTCCCTGAGATGCTATCATTCCAACGGCCAAAGAATAGTGCTCTAAGAGAGGCATAGCAAGCAGTCGTTAAAGGTAAAGGGTGAATATACCATCCCAGTCCCTTGTTCCCATGTTGCGGTAAATGAGTACAAATCCAACAATTACTCTTATTAAAAATGTCATGCGTTGCATTCATCACTATCATTAGAGTGTTATTATGATATTTTTGTCTATGTTGGGAGTCTCTAGGGGACAGAGTGTGAAGGTGTACAGAGGGAGTCAAAGCAGTTGGTACAATCTCGGTCGATAGTAAAGGTTTTAGAGGATAGATTTCTTCAAAGTACCAAAGTCCTACAGCAGTAATTACAAAAATAACAATTATCGTTATCAAAACACAGCAGTACGTTTTCGGGGCCCAGGCACATTGTTCATTGTCCAAGTTGGTCACCCCCTTATTCACAAGTCCAGTGCGGGGAGCAGCAGCGGAGGTGGCAGGCATTGTAGTTCCTCAATCGACGACCCCAATGTTCGTTGCTGGCGACGCTACGGTCGCACGATTTCTTAGTCCTTCCCAACCCTAGCCAGCAGAATCCCTTTTGTTCAACAGAACTTTCTTATCCAAAAGAAAACTTCCAATCACTTCCCTTTTCCAAATGCACGGAAAACCCGTGCCGTAGTTCTATTTTCTTCGTCGAAGATTGTACCTGGTGGTACCCAAGATTGTTTGATCCGCAAATAAGATGTTGTCACTTCCTGAGGGAAGCGACGTGTCGGAGGCGACGGAAGTCGCAGAGCTTAAAACAGTGTTTTCCGGAAGTGATTTTTCAAGAGAGTGCTGAGACGAAATGGACTGTTCCCCAAGCTCCTCGGGCTCAGAGAAATTCTCCGACGCACTCACGGCGCTGTTTGCTACTCCAGGATCAGAGATTGTAGCATCAGCGAGGGGTTCTGCTTCTTCTGTAACGTGTGGCATCGGGTGAGGAAGTTTCTTGACATGCGTCGCGTGGATCCAGTGTTTCTTTCCAGCCACCCGCACTGCTGTCCGGGTGACCAACAGCACCTGGTAGGGTCCCTTCCAACGAGGAGCGAGACAGGAAGACCTTTCGTAGGCCTTCACTAGGACCCAACTTCCAGGCTGTATATCGTGTCCTGGGCCGGTGAACCATACAGGTAAAGCTGAAAACACCTGGTGATAAATGAAATATAGGTTTTTAGTTAACTGGTTACAGTAGTCTACAAGCAATACATTTTCCACCTCTCTCAGGGCTTTAGGTTTTGGGAGACCCCAGATATTAGCAGGTCTCCCCATCACTACCTCAAATGGAGAAAGCCCAGTCTTAGTTTGAGGTGTGGTACGCATAGCCAATAATACAATAGGTAAGGCATCTGGCCATTTCAGTTTGGTATCGGCACATGTTTTTGCAAGCTTATTCTTTAAGATACCATTGTGTCTTTCCACCAACCCAGCACTTTGAGGATGTCTAGCTGAGCGAAATCGTTTCTCAATACGTAAGGCTGTGCATATCTGCAAAATTACTGCTGCAACAAAATGAGGACCATTGTCCGACCAAATTACCCTTGGGAGCCCAAATCGAGGAAAGAATTCTTTTACCATAATCTTTGCAGTGGTCATGGCGGTAGCATCTTTAACGGGGAAAGCCTCGACCCATTTACTGAAGGCACAAATAATTACAAGAACATATTTCAGATTGTTACACCGTTTCATCTCAATAAAATCAAAGTGAATGACCTCGAAGGGAACAGAAGGGGGCCCTAAGCTTCCCCTTGGAGTTACTGTCCCCTTACCCACATTGTGCTGTAAGCAGATCATGCAATTTCGGACATGATGTTTGGCAGTCTCCGGAATCTTGTTATTCACTCAAACTTGTTGTAACATTTTCGTGATCTGCTGAGCACACACATGTGTAGGACCGTGTGCCATCGTAACCATTGCCAGTACGTATGAAACAGGGAGAAACCATTTTCCTTCAGATGTATCCACCCAACACCCATCACCATCTAGTTTCCCCATTCCTTCGGCCCACCTTTTAGATTATTCTACTGTGGCATCAGTTTGAATATCTCGCACAGACCCAATACCTTCATCCATTATATAAGCATCTTTCATTTCCCTCAAAGCATACATGTCCGTGCTAAGGTCTGTGGCCGTTTGCCTGGCTATCAGGTCCGCAAAGCGTTCCCTTTTCCCACATCATCTATGACCTTATGATGTACTGCACATTTCATGATCGCTAACTGCCTAGGGAGTGAGAGTGCCGAGAGTAATTGCACTATCAAGGGGCCATGCTGGATCTTGGTCCCATGTGAGGTCAGGAACCCTCTTTCCGACCAGAGCCTCCCAAAGTTGTGAGCCACCCCAAAGGCGTACTGGCTATCAGTATATATATTTACTATACACCCTTGTGAGAGTTCACAAGCTCGGGTCAATGCTCTCTGCGGCCTGCGTGGAGTTATGCGAAATTCTGCTAGTTTCAACAACTTTACTCAATGTAGTAACTGCATAAGCAGCTGTAGATGTACCATCTGAAAGTTTGAAGCAGGAGCCATCACAAAACAGCTCCCCTTCTGCATTGTCCAAAGGAGTATCTATAAGTTCTATCCTGCCCTTCGTTTCTTGTTCAGTGGTATACAGGCAATCATGTAATTCTTCGTCACCGCAAACAGTGTTTTGCGGGAAAGGTAAGAGTTCAGCCGGATTAAGAACACAACACCTCTTAATTTGAATGTGAGGGGCAAACAAAATTAATTCATACCTTGTTAACCGCGCAGAGGTGAGGTGTTGCGTTTGGGTTTTGTTAAATAGGATATCTACAGAGTGAGGTACCATCAAAATCAAATCATGGCCTAGGACTATTCCCTCACTCTGTTTTACAGACGCGGCAGCAGCAGCGACAGCTCGCAAACATCTTGGCAAAGCGCATGCGACAGGATCAAGGGCAGAGGAATAGTAGCTGCACGGCCTATTCTTCCCTCCGTGTTCCTGTGTTAACACAGCCAAAGCACATCCATCACATTCATGCACAAACAACACAAAGGCCTTGTCATAATTTGGAGTACCCAGAACCGGTGCAGAGCATAACGCGGTTTTGAGAAGCTCAAATGATCGTTGATGTTCCGATTTCAATGGCAGTGGCAGAGAAATACCCTTCTTCGTCAAAGCCAACATCGGTTTTATCACTAGCGAAAAGTTTGGGATCCACAACCTACAGTAAGAAGCCATACCTATTAAGGCTCTGACTTCCTTCTGTGTATTTGGAACAGACATGCCAGAAATGTGTTTTATTCTTTCAGGTGTCAATCTTCTCCCCTCCTTTGACAGGAGGTAGCCTAAATAGGTGACCTCCTGACAACAATATTGTGTATACTCTATATACTGCCTAACTCATCTTGAGAGAAATCTGACTGCTCAGCCACAGCTACCAGGTAAATCTGGGTGGTACAGACTGCTACCAATTGGGTTTACTGCCAACCACCTGTAGTCCTAAATCTTTTGCAGTGGTCCCTAAGGGAACTGCACAGGTTTCTGCCTAACAGTTATGATCTCAGCATGACCACACAAAGGTGTGTGATCCTGTACAAATCACCTTATCCCTCATTTCCTCAGCCCAATTATCTAGCGATATTGGGACAGTATAATACAGCTAAGTGCAATGTAAAAACTAAAAAAACAGTGCCTTCTGTTCTGCCTTGTTTTTGACATACTTCAGCTTGCAGTGCTGCAGTGCAGTGCCCCTAGGGTGAGTGTTTGGTATTGCCCCCCAAATGTTCTAATTAAACAGTCGTTGATGCTTTGGTCTTGTTAGTGTAGCACATAACATAAAAAGTTTATGGGACACCAGGAAATACTGCTGACTAAGGTATTATCTGGGCAACATACAGCTCTGCGGCCCAATCTAACTCACGCACTGGGCAACAGTCCTGGCAGAGCGTGGCTGCTGACTGCCGTGCATTACTTTAGTCTTGCTTGTTCCCAGGTCTGGCCTCCATGGGCAACACATGGTCTGGCACTTCAAGAGGACGGGTGTGCGCTGCATGGCATTGGCGTAATGAACACACATCCATCATGTGGAAATCGCCAGGCGACCCACTGATAGTCCCTCAAGCTTCAGCAGGATGCAGTGAGTTACGTTTCCTCTCTTTTCTGTTTGTGCGGTTTACCTGAACATACATTGCTAGATTGTGTAGCACTCAATTATTGTTTCCTATGTGTTTTACTTCTCAAGTATTGTTGTATATCAAACATATAGTTTGAATGGTGGTTTGGGAGTTTACTACATGGTGGGATGACACTGCTGCACCATGAGCCAGTGCTGTACTGGATTCCCAAGGCCAAAAGTTGCCAGTCCTCCCCGGGCAGCAGGCTTTGAAAAACGGCACATGAAGAGTTAAGGTGTATCCTTGTGTCCAGCAGATACGACTCAGAGCAATTGCTTTTGGTTAGCATTGGAACCGTAACTGTTTCTTTTGTAGGGAATAAGGACCATGACATATCGTAAAGAAAGCCAGGTGGCAGATAGAAGAAAGTAAACGCTGTGCTCAGAAGTATGGCCACCCGCAAAGACTTAATAGTGCACGTGCTCTTCAGCTTGTACTCTTGAGCATTATTTCTGATATGATATGAAATGATAGTTTATTTATATCGCGCTCGTACACAAGTGTTTCAGAGCGCAACCAGGCAAAGGGAGGTGAACAGGGGAGAACAAAAACAACGATCTTACTAGGCCCAGTGACATTAAGAGCACGCAAGTGCATGGGAAAGGGAAAAGGGGAAAGTGCGTGGAAGGGGGAGAAGTGGAAAGTTCGCAGCAGAAGAGAGAACAGAATACAATCGTAAGTACAATAAATGAATAAATAAAGGCGATAGAAAGTGGTAGTGCAGCCAGAATGTGGCAAAGTGCTTGGTTAGTCAGATGAGGTAGTTCTGATAAGTGCAGAAGAAAAGTGGGTTGGGGACTGTATGGGTACAGTTACAGACCCCAGTGCAATGGGCACGCAAGGGGGTATAGCGCTCTTTCATCAACAGTTGTGTTTTTTACAAGTACACTTTGCCAAAATAATTCATGGAAATTTGGGGGGGGGAGAAAGGGCAGATAAGGGTTTGGGGATGTCGGGAATAGGTGGAGGAAGGGGGTTTTATTAAAAAATAAAAAAATCGATTACTTATTTCAGCAAAATGTGTTTGTAAAAATACAAAAATGACTGGCGATGAAATGACATAGAACCTTCATTGAGCTGAAAAGTTTAGATAGCAAATTAAATGCAGGCATGGAGGATTCTGCATTCTGAAGCTGATGAAATGAGTACCCCTCATTTGGAAAATGAGCCCTAATCTTGTGGCAAGAAACAGTTCCGTTTGTGGTGTGAACTAGATCAACATAGCCATAATAATCTGAGGCCAATATTCCACAGGCACTGCCCTTAGAAAGTAGTAGAGAAAGAAGAAGGACCTGAGTGCAGCAGGCAAACAACCCAACCATCTTGAAATATATCAATGCAGCATACTTGTGCTGGTCATTCTACAAATTTGAATCTCAAATTAATTTTCCAGTTTTTTAGAATTCGGTTCTTCCCAAAACCACAAACCTTTCAATGTAGAAAAGAGATACTTTCTTTAACTTGTCTCCTGAAATGTCACTCCTTCCTGGATCTTCTTTATGGCAGTCCCATAACCTATGTTAGAAAAGTCCTCTTTTGGTATTTCAATTCCAGGACTGAATTATGACTTTTCAGCCAAGACCCTCCATCTTTGCAGACACGATCAAATTGTGAAGTAACATTCTTACATTTGAGCCGCTGTGAACCTAAAACCTGGGATAGGCATTTCAACATCAGCGATCATTTACTCCATCACTTTTCGATATCAACAAATCATAATACTTAGCTTCATGTACCTCATCTTGCAGGCTTTGTAATGCTGGTGTCCAGCAACATCAGAGTCATTTCACTGAACCACTTTATGACATATGGAGAGAGCTTCGGTGGAAGTACTGCCATCATGCTATGCCCAATGGCAACTTATTTTGTGAAATACTAGTAGCGTAAAAGTTCAATCGTCGTACGATAAGAGCAAATAGTATTGGAATACTATTTATGGGAAGGAAACACTTTCCCCAACTGGGATGAACATTACAGTGTTGGAATTGTTTTGACATGGTCATATGTATTGATCAGGAAGAATAAAGAGTAATAATTTGTCATTTTAATACCTAAAGAATAATTATTACGATATTAACTCGAGTGCATACTCTTAAGAGCCTGATTCATGGAAATGTGCGCTCAAATCCCGCAAGACCAATGCGCCGAGAAGGACACTGCGTGAGCCTGCGCCCAGAATAAAGAATGCACGCGGCATGCATTCATGGAATTTCCTGCGCAGAGAAACCGTATTCGCAAGTTGCGTCTGGAACGGCACCGACAAACTGACACGCAAACATAAACAGCCAGAACAGTTACCTTTGCGTGCTCCCCTGTGCATGAATACACATACCCTTCAAACAGTGTGTGGGGTCCCCCGCAAGCAGGCCTGCATCTCAGGGACCCTGCATAGCGTCCCCCGTAACTGTTGCCGGCACCCCGACCACGTGAGTATGAAAAATTGCAACTCAGCAAAAACGTGGAAAATCTGAGTGCAAACCCCGGTAAACCGTTCCTGCACCCCGCTACACTGCGTACACGCACCCCTAAGTTAGATCGGAAACCTGGTTGCGTACATGCACTCCTAAATCCGACATGCAAACCCACCTCCGTGCTGCGATTCCTACACGCAAGTGGCTTTACGCCTGCCTTCGGGTGGCATAGAGATCAAGGGATTTCCGTGACCATTTCTATGCCAAGAGGCTGCACGGGTGGTTACATGAATATGAGTCATTTGGCGCAATTGTGGGCATGCAAGGTACTGCCGGCGGGCCGTCCCTCAGAAGGCCCACTTTTTTCACATTTTCTTCCCCATTTTCTGTGTTTCCGGCCCCTTCCCAGACCTCTGCGCAAGCCAGCCCACGCTCAGCGTGGTGTCTCGCGCAAGTCACTTGATAGCCCACAGAGGAGCATGTGCAAACTCCACGCAAGTCCAGGAAAAGTCCTGCGCATTCAATACCAGGAATCGACAAACAGGATTTTGAACGCTGTTTGGCGCCCAAGTTCAATATTTTCTGCGCAAATAATTCCATGAATCTGGCCCTTAAACTCACCCCCCCTTTTGTTGCTCCCAATTGTTGTATTTGGTATTTGCCTATCCTTGTTAGAGTGTGATTTGTGTGTCAATGGTGTCTTTGTATGCTCTGATCTTGCAACTAATCTACGGTATGCGGGAATATCATACACGCAAGATGGATATTGTGCATCTGTACCTCCTTCGACTATACATTTTTGTATTAAAAATCTAATAGTAACACATATTTTCAAAACGTATTTCCTGCTAAAATTCTCTTCTCACTATTCTTGAATGTAAGCAAGAGCCTTGAGTTCCTCCCCTTCTACCTTTACTATCGCAGATGCACTGGTATTGCACAAGGATATGCCTGTCACTTGTCTCACCTCAGGAGCCATAGAAGGGACCGGTTGACTGCTGAGGTCGTGAGAAGGCACAAGAAAAGCGGCGTCTTCCTCCTGCTGTGGTACATTAGCAACAGGAAATGATGGATTAGTAATGACAGAAAGTCCCCATTTGGATTGCCTGCTGCTCTTCTGGTCCACGTTCCTCCCACTCTGGGATAGAATTCAGAAGAGAGGGGGGCAGAGAGAGCAGCCACAAAGGGAAGTTTTGCTTCTGTGTCCTTGTTAGTGAGGAAATCGCTGTTTCCCGTGCAGGCCCCTGTTCGCCCAGTCGTTCATGACTGGGGCCAGTACCCCTACTCCTCACAACATAGCATGAACCAATCACAGTAAGAAAGAGGGGAATTCTGTGCATAGGCCAGTGAGGCTCATCCTTGGCATATGAGACTGTACCTGGGCATATGCTGGATATATCTTTGCAAGAGGATGTCCCGAGGGTGTGATGGCTATACATTGGCATATGAGGCTCTTGCAGGCATATATATTTGTTTTTGTCTAGAACCCTAGTTGCCTCTATTCTACTTCAGTAGAGAACAAAAAGGGGGGGGCTACCACCACATATCAAGTGTTTTGCACTCTAATCCTAATTTGAGTGTTTACTGTGCTCTATCAGTAATCATTGCATATTAGTGCTTCAAAAGTAAGCTAAGTATCCAATAGTAGGGTTGTTTTACTCTGGATTCAGGTTCCATACACATATCTTGAGACATTAGTTTTATGCTCAGAAAAAACTGCTTTTATTTAGAAGATCCAGTCCTCTGGCTGGATTTACATCTATCACATTCACATTTCAACAAATGAACAGAGTATAGTAGTAGTATGTAGTGTTTTCAAGAGTACTTAACCACAATGCAGCGTTTGAATCAATGGTGTGATGTACGTTGTGGTTAAGTACTGTTGAAAACACTACATTATAAAACATGTTGCTGTGCTTGTGGCTCCACTTAACAAGGATATACCATACGGTGAACACGAGAAGACACAGTACTGGGTAACGTCATCCTAAAGCTGGCACATTGTTTAGTTACATGAGCATCTGCAAGACACTATTGTAGTTGGAAGAGGCATGCTCTGTCCCATGAAGCAAGAAGTGGCCATTGCACAAATGCCTGCCCCTGATGATTTGAGTTACATTCGCTGCTTCCTTGGCATTGCAAGCTATTGCAGCTGATACATAAGAAACATAAGAAACTCTGCAACGGTCAGCAACCCTCTGGGAGAATTAACAAAAAAGACTGCCCTTCTGCTCAAAACAATGTGATGATGCATATCTGAAGATAACATTGGATACAGAATTGGCAGAACATGTCTTATTTCGATCCCTCTCTATTCACAGTGGACATGTATCCAGTTGGACTCAGGGCCATAGTAGCCCAATACAGTCCTCAAAGAGCCAACATATGGCATATTGTTGCATACACCACTCAGGGTTTATCAGATTTGGAGGGGGCCTATTCTCAGCCTGAAAAGACAGCTACTCATTGTGTTGGTGTGCTGGAACTTTCGGTATTACCCAAATTGACTGAATACAATTGACCGTATGACCCAATTGGTCAAATCCTAATGGTCCCAATTGTCCTTTTTCACAATTGACCTTTTATTTTTTATATAGTGGGTTGGTTTCATTTTATAAATAATACAAGGGATTTGTGTAGGGGCTTGCAGGAATTTTTGGATTGGGTGGGGAGTTGCGGGGGATTTCCCCCCGCATACATGTACTAATTCACCTTTAAAATTCGATCAATTGTGCAAAAGGTCAATTGTCATTCGGACAATTGCAACTCAGTCAATTCGTATTCAACCGGAACTTTCACAATGGTATGCTTGGCAAAGCCTTCACCATCATTACGGACCACCATGCACAGCACCCATTTATGGCAATCACAGACACAGAATGCCCCAAAACTGAAAGGTGGGGTCTCAGGGATCAGGAGTAAAACTTCAAGATAGTCCACAATCTGGGACGGGAGATTTACCCATCTGATGTTAAGATACGCCAATCACCTAAGTGAATACAAAGGAAGGGGTTGCTGGTTGAAGTATATATTAATTACACAATCAATGCCTTCTGGCCTGTCTCCTTAAAGTAAAGGGTCAGTTCGATAAAGCCAGATCCAACACCCTGCAAAGTAATGGGACTGTTAGTGACAAGTCACTGGAGGATGTTCACAACAAACAGGATACTATTAGGGAAAGTGAATCTCCCTGATATGATTCCATTCAAACATGTACAGAATAAATTTTCAAATGCCATAAGAAGGCCTCATTCTCCGTGGATCCCATATGGTCATACTAAAAGAACTACAGCAATAAAAAATGAATACTGTGCCTTAAGGACATGCAGAGGTGGAAGCCACGAAAAGACAATTAAGAGATGCCATGTAGTTTCCCTCACTAGACAGAACCGTAACGGTCAAGCAACCTGTAGGCACATACCACCTGTCTCAATGCCGCAGCAGACCCAGCAAGGTCCAGCCACTATTGATGATGGAATTACCAGAGACAGCTCCGGTAAAAGCAGTGGCAGACATTTTCAGTCCATTGAAAAGCATGCACCAACATGTGCTTTATCCGGTTTATAGTTAATATTTCGAATTCAATTATTTCGAATGCAAAAATGTCAAAAACATGAAGTTGAAAAAAAAATGTCGAATGTTTAATGGGGGGGTTCCCCCAAACCCCTCTTTTTTTTACACTTTATTCTACTTACCAAACCCCCAAAAAACGTATTAAATACAAAAAAGATACATTAAAAAAAATGTTTTTCGACATAATGTTTTCGACATTTTTGCATTCGAAAAAATGCTTTTGACATACTGATTGGACACCGTTTTATCCCTCTGTCTCACAGGCCATCCCCACCATCATCAGGCAACGCCAACATCAACTTCTCCGGTGCTGGGATGAGGACAGGTGCTCCATGGCACAGTAAGTTGTGCATTTCTAAATGTTTTATTCTCGCCCCACAGTGTGTGTGTGCGCCCGCTCCCCCTCCCTTTGTCCTGGTTGCTTCCTTATTTGTTGGCTCCCCTCCCCCCTCCCACCATGCTCCCATTGGTTGGTGGGCACTTTAAATCGGCCACGCAATGCACCTCCTGCTGTAGCAGCCCCCTCAGCCAAGAACCAGAGGCTAAGGACAGCTCCAGTGGTGTCTGCAGGTGTCTGCCGTGGTAGCACGTAGCCTGCAGCCAGCGACCTGCTGTGACTGATCAGGTAAGTCGAATCTGGGTGTGTTGTATTGTGCTGTGCTCAAAAACAAAGCCTTTTTTCCCTTCCCTTCTAGGAAAGTTGAATCCGGGTGTTTGAATTGTGCGGTGTTCAAAAACATGAGCCCTTTTCCCCTTCTAGGAAAGTCGAATCTGGGTATGTTATATTGTGTTGTGCTATACTGCAGCTGAGGGTTCAGCCTGCAGTAAAAATGCACAATGATAGGAAAATTAAACTATTGCCACCAGCCATTTAAAGTTGTGAGGGTAACATAAAAATTTTACATGAGTAAGTAGCAAAAGGGGCTAATAATGAACCGCCCAGCGCTCCACATAAGATGGTTTGTGCTGGAAATACATAGGAAAAAGGTAAGTAAAGTCAATTTCACTTCACTACTCTTGGGAACAGTAATTCACCCAAGAGAAGTTATTTAAACCTTAGGAGAAATCCAAAGTCTTCTCTGTAACACTGCACTAAAGGTGCTGTGTGTCACAATACAAAAAGCAGATGACTATGGAGTTTTTCAGACTCCAAAAACAAAGAAACATAGATTCCAAATCAGATCAAAACACATGAGAGAGTGAGAATAAGGTCTCACTCACTCCAGGATAAAAATGAAAAAGTCCTAAAGTCCAGCAAAAGAGCGGGGGGGTCTCTAAGGTTGAAAGGAATTAGCACAGAAATGAGAATTCTCCCTAACACTCATCCCACCATCCCCAGACTAAGGGACATGAGGATTGAATCCACTCCTGGATGAATCTCCTAATCCAGTCTGTCATACTTTCTGGAGTGACCATCAGCATTTAGGTGATTACACCCTGACCTGTGTTCTATGGTGAAATCAAAACCTTAAAGGCTGAATGACCACCCTAACAATTTAGGATTCTCCCCTTCTGCATTAACCATCTCAAGGGCTGGTGGTCTGTCTGAATAACAAAGGTAGTTCCATACAATTATGATCTAAACTTCTTCAGAGACCACACAATGGCAAAATACTCACGTTCAATAGTTGCCCACCTTGTCTCACGGTCCTTCAGTTTCCTACTGATGAAGCAGATGGGGAGTTCCCTGCAGTTTCAGTTGACTCAAAACTGCACCTATCCCTGTATTAGAAGCATCTGTCTAAACACTGAAGGATTGGTTGTTGTCAGGAGCTTTCAAGAATGGCGCTTGACAAAGGGCTTTCTTCACTCCTTCAAAAGCCTCAGTGCGGTCCCCATTCCACCTGACCTTCTTGGGGCATTTGGATGAGGAGATCGCAGTCAAGGGAGAAGATATGGTGCCATATTTCTCTATGAAGTTCCTGTAGTATCAAGTGAGACCTAGGAAGGCTCTCAATTGGGCGTGAGTAGTAGGGGTGACCCAGTCTTATACAGTTTGTACTTTGCTAGGCAATGGACTTATTTCACCTCCTCCTATCTCATTTCCAAGGTAGACCACTTTACTCTGACCAATTTGACATTTGCTAGCCTTTATGGTCAGATGGGCCTGTTCAAGAGCCTGCAAAACATATCCAAGGTACTAAAGATGCTCTTCCCAAGTGTGGCTGAACACTGCAATGTCATCCAAGTATGCCATACAGAAGTCCCCCATCCCATTCAGAACTTGATTCACCATCTTCTGAAATATAGCAGATGCATTTTTGAGTCCAAAAGGCATAACCTTAAACTGGTAGAGGCCTCCTGGGGAAGAAAATGCAGTGTTCTCCTTGGCACGGTCTGCCAGAGCAATTTGCCTATAGCCTGAGGTTTGGTCAAATGTACTGAGGGACCTGGCTGAACCAAGTTTGTCCACCAGCTCATCTGTCCTGGGTAAAGAATGGGCATCCGCTGTGGTGACTGCATCAAGAGCTCTATAGTCCACACAGAATCTCAACTCTTTGGATCCTGCCTTTGGCACCAGTACAACTGGACTAGCCCATGGACTTGTAGATTGCTCTATTACCACAAGATCAAACATCTTCTTGACATTTTCCTTTATGTGGGATCTGACGTGGTCTGCCATTGTGTAACCCCTGTTTTTCACAGGGAGAGTGTCATCAGTGAGAATGTCATGCTGGTCCCAAGGAGTCAAGCCTGGTGTCAGTGATAACAGGCAAACTGATTTAACAGAGCCTTACACTCTTCCTGTTGTTGCAGAGTCAGATCTGAAGATAGATTTACTCCTTCAATTGTCTCATCTGAAGGTTGTTCCCTGAGGAGATGACCAGGGAGAAGCTCACTCTCCTCCTCCTCTTGATCAGAGGCTAGGAGGAAAGCTCCTAGTTCTGGTCTGGAAACATAAGCTTTTAGACGGTTTGTGTGATAGACAATAGGGGCCTCTTTGGGATTGCCCAAGTCCATTAAATGATTGACCTCTCCAGGTTTGCCCACAAACTTGAAGGGTCCAATCCATTTGTCCTGTAAGGCCCTCTGCCTTGTAGGTACCATATCTAGAAAAAGCTGGTCTGGAGTAAACTCCACCATGTTGGCCTTCTGGTCATACTAATGTTTGACCAGAGCCTGACCTGCTTCGAAGTTATCAGAAGCTTCTGTCATCATGACTTCCATTCTCCTTCTGAGACCTAGCACATAGCCAGTGACTCCTACTGGCTTAAGGGAAGGGGCACTCCCCAACCCTCCCTTGATCAGGGCCAAAGGGCCTCTAACTGGATGACATAGAGCAGTTCAAAGGTGCTGAACCCAACCCCTGCTTGAGGGACTTCTCTATAAGCAAAGAGAAGGCACGGCAGTAGAAGGTCCCACTTTCTTCTAAGGGATTCCTCTAAAGCACCTTTCATGCTCTTCATAGTTCTACTAAACCTCTCCTCCAACCATTTGGGTTGGGGATGGTAGGCTGTTGAGAAATTGTTGGTCACTCCACAGGTTTTTCACATGGTCTGCATTTGTGGGACATAACATTTGACCCCCTGTCAGAGATGATTTCCTTAGAAAACCCTACCATGGTAAAGATACCAAGTAGGAACTTAGCCACTGCTTGAGCAGTAACAGTTTTAATAGGTATGGCTTCAGGATATCTGGTAGCATGGTCTACCACAACCAATATAAATCGGTTGCCTGAAAAAGTTGGAGTGTCTAGGGGACCAACAATGTCAATCCCCACCCTCTCAAAAGAAACTCCCACCACCTGGAGGGGCACTAAAGGTGCCACATTCTTGGCTCCACTCTTGCCAGAAGTCTGACAAGTGTGACAGCTCTTACATAATATTTCTATATCAGACCCCACTTGGGCCAGTAGTAATACAGAGATAGTCTGCCCTAGAGGGTCCACCTTCTGCAGGTAAAGTTTGCAGATCAGGATGGCTTTAGGATCCACATCTCTGACATAAGGAAGGTTTTCCTCCAGCTGTGTTCCACCAGTAACTGACTCTTCTGAGTTTGGTTGGTCCTCACACTCAGCCTCACTGGGGTGACCTGGGACTGTCCTCTCGGGGGTGTCCTTGCCTGTGGACAGGTTTAGGTGTAATACCTTTCTTTCTCCCAGAGATCTTGGGCTTCCCCTTTGTCTCTTTCTTTGGCTTGGAAATAGAAGAGTGGCCTTCCTGTGGACTGGGGGTAAGAGGAATCTCCTCAACCTCCCAGTGAGGGTCTCCTAAAGTTGCCTCTGTGGCCAATCTTGTTTGCTCCTGCTTCTTTTTCTGGGAGGTCTTTGGGTACTAGATACACCTCCAAATGTTTTTAAATCATTACCCAAAAGGACTCTCCCAGGCACCTCATTTTGTACACTGACAGGTATTCTAGCAGTCATATTATTGCACTGGATGAGAGCTGGCAGAATTGGAACCATCTGGATTGGGCCTACTGCAAGTTTAGTGGGGTCTTTAGGTGCCTTTGCCACATCCCCAGCTTTGAAAAAACTTTCATCAACCACTGTAATGCTTGACCCAGTGTCTTTAATGGCAGGGCTCTCCTACCATTTAGAAGTACACTGTCCTTATAATATTCTTTTGTGTTATCTGGTATGGAGTTGTAGACATCCACATTCTGTAGTTCCTACAGACCCAGGGACACTAAAGAAACACCGATTTGAACTCCAATGGGGTCTTCAGCCAATAATTGAAAGTTACCACTTGCCATCTGAACTTCTCCCTCGGGTATGAAGGCTAAGGAGGCAGTGTGGACCCCTGAAGGTTTACCCTTACATCTGGGATCCCCTTCCACATGATTAGTAGACCAACATTCAAAACATTTCCCAAATATGCCCTGGAATGGGGGTTTCTGCTGACCTCCCTCTGGTTTGGCAACAGGGGTTACCCTACACTTACCAGGTTTCCTATGAGGCTTACCCTTGCTATGTTTGTGGCCTTCTCCTTTCCCTCTTTCATGTGCTGCTTCCCCTCATCCTTTTTGTCAGTTGCCCCAGAGTCCTTGTGAGTGGCCTTGTTGGCTACCCACAAGTCAGCAGCATGTCGTAAATTTTTGGGATCAAGCTCTTTTGAGTCAGCCAAGTGCTGTCTCGGTTCAGGAGAGCAGGCATCAAAAATAGATTCTAACAAAAACAGATTTCCCTTTCCTTGAAAGGTGTTCACTCTCTAATCCTTAACCCAACCATTTAATTCTTCAAACACTCACATACCGATGTAGCCCAATGGGTACAATCAGTCTTTTTGAGGGTCCTAAACCTCTTGAGGTACTGCAAAGGAGTTTCCCAAATCTGGATATTAATGCCAGCTTCTCTGATGTATAATCCCTTCTCTCAATGTCACCCAAATCCATTACAGTATCACAGCTATTCAGGGGGAGCCTAGACATGAGCCAAGGAATTAAATCATTTCCACTGATTTCTTGAAGACCCTAGGTATATTCAAACATACCCAGCCAATCCAATACATCAATTTTTGATTCATACATGCTCACTGCTTCATTGGGTAGGTGAGTCCTCTTGGGACTTGCATACCTAGAGCACCCTGGGAGGGAAGTTGATTCAAGAGACAGGGCCTCATTACACGGCGGCGGTAAGGGTTAACGGTCACCATTAATGGCAACGGTGACCGTTAACCCTTACCGCCGTACTACGAGGTCCCTCTGCGGGTTGGAGGATTTAACGCCTGCTTCTTGCAGGCGTTAAAATCCAACCCGCTAAGGGACCTCGGAGCTAATTACGGCACCGCAAAATTGCCGCCCCTCCAACCTTGGAATGGGGCGGTAAATCCCCTTTCCGCCAAGGCGGTGCCGGTATTTTACCGGCATGAGCCATGGTGCTAATAGCGCCATGGCTCACCGCCTACCGTGTAATGGGGCCCACAGTCTTTTCATATCTATTTCATGTTGCATTTCCAACTCCCTGAGTTTGATATCTTGATGTTTGGCTTCAGCTTGAGCTTTCAACCTTTTGAACTCTAACTCTAATCTTAGTGTCTCAAGAGAAACATATTCTGGGATTAATGTTGGACCTTGTGGAGTCCCAATAGAAATAAATTGAGGCAGAAGGGCAGGCTGTGGCAAAGAGGGGTTCTCTCTCTGTGACTCTTCTGCCTCATCTGACTCCTCTTGCAGATTGGAGTTAGACTCTAAACTGTCATCCTCATCATCATTTTCCACATTACTTGGTATAGTAGGTATTACAGGCCTACTACCCAAACTTTGGTGATTCAACAACCTTATAATCAGTTCACATTTCTTTCCTTTTACAGGCAGACCCCTGGCTTTGCAGATATCTTTCAGCTGATCTACTGTCAGAATAACCAGGGCTACCTCATTGAAGTTATGCATATTTGGCATGTTACAATTGCGTTACTTTGTATTTGTATTTATTATTTTCATATAGCGCTTTAATCCAAAGCGCTTTACAGTTTAACAACAAGAATACATCAAACATGAAACAGTAGTAGCAAATAACAATATATATGAATCAGACCAATAAAATAGTATGTAGAACAATTTTCATATGATGATGAAGAAGAGAGAAGGGGGTGGGAAGGAAAGGAAGAGGGGGAAAGAGTAAGGAGTAGAGTGAGTCAGTAGGAAGAGAGGAGGACTTAGGAGAGGAGGGGGAAGATAAAGAGAGCTATGATGGGGGTACTAGGGGAGAGAGAGAAAGGTGAAAGGGGGAAAAGGTGTCAGGGTGGCGAATGAAGAAGGAGTGATTTCATGGAAGCGCGGAAGGAGGAATAGGTGGGGATGGAGCAGATAGAAAGAGGTAGGGAGTTCCAGTGTAGGGGGGCAAGAAGCTGAAAGCAGCGGAAACGAGAAGAGGCACAAGGGGGTGGGGGAACAGAAAGTAAGAAGAGATCGCCAGAACAAAGGGAGTGAGAGGGGGTGTAGAATGAGAGAAGAGAAGAGAGATATGGGGGGGCAAGGTCATGAAGAGATTTAAAGACAAGACAAAGGAAGGGAAATTTAAGTTGGTAGTGGAAGGGAAGCCAGCCTAGGTAAGAGAGTGAGTTGGAGATGGAGTCATGAGGAGAGAGAGAAGACAGAGGGAATGGATGGCAGAGTGGTAGAGGGATTTGTGGGGGGCAAGATGGGAAGCGGGGAGACCGAAGAAGAGCGAAGAACAATAGAAAAGGAAAGAAAAGATGAGGGAGCAGATTAAAAGTTTGGTAGCATGGAAGGTGAGAGAAGAGCAGACTTTGCAGATATTGAAGAGGTGGTAGCGACATGCATGAGAAATAAGGGAAATATGATGGGTAAAGGAGAGGGAAGAGTCAAAGTGAATGTCTAGGTTACGAGCATGGGTGGAGATGGGAAGATTAGAAGGGGGAAAATGAATTTAAGGCGGGGAAGAGGGAGGAGGAAGTGTGTTAGAAGGAAAGAATAAGACTTCAGTCTTATCAGTGTTGAGAGATAGCTAGTGAGATGGCATCCAGTTTCTAATGGCGGTAAGACAGGAAGAGAGGTGTAGATGTAAGTCAGGAGTGAAAGAAGAAAAGGAGAAAAACAGCTGGGTGTCATCAGCATAGAAATGGTGAGAAATCCCAAAGGGAGAGATGATAGGGGCGAGGAGTGAAGTGTAAAGAGTGAATAAGAAGGGCCCGAGGACAGAGCCTTGGGGAATGCCATAGTTCAGAGGGAAAGTAGGGGAGGTTCGACCACCCCAAGGGACAGCAAAGGAGAGGTGGGAGAGGTAAGAGGAGAGCCAGTTGAGGACAGAGCCTTTGAAATCAAAGGAGGAGAGAGTATTGAGAAGTAGGGGTGATCGACAGTATCGAAGGCAGCAGAGAGGTCAAGGAGGATGAGGATTGAGGATTGCTTAGCGTAGCGAGCGGTAAGAAGGGAGTTGAGAACATAAGTGAGAGCGGTCTCAGAGGAGTGTTTAGGGCGGAAACCAGATTGAGAGGGGGGAGGAGATAGAGATTAGTCACAAAGGTTGAGAGCTGAGAATAGGCTAAGTGTTCAAGTATTTTAGAGAGAAAAGGTAGAAGTGAGATTGGACGAAAGTTGGAGGCAAGAAGGTGTTTGGCAGAAGGCTTCTTCAGGATAGGGATAATAGTGGCATGCTTGAAGGCAGAAGGGTTGGAATGGAATCAGAAGGGGTGACAGTAGGGTGGGATTTGGTCAGGAGGAGAGAGACATCAGAGGGAGTTATTGGAGAAAATTCAGAGATGCAAGACGAAGGGGAGTGGAAGGAAGGGGGAGGGGAATAGGAAGGAGAACAGTACATTTTTTGATGAAGAGAAAGGATTTTGGCAGAGAAGAAGTCCGCAAAGTCAGAAGGAGAGAGAGGAGATGTAGAAGAGAGGTCAGGGGTTGGAGGGGAGAGGAGACGAGAAAGGGTTTGAAAGATAAAACGAGGATGAGAGGCTTGGGAGTGAAGGAGGTTAGAAAAGAAGGAGCATTTGGCAGAGTTAAGGCAGGAGTCATATAGAGAGTGATAGGAAAAGTAGGAGGTTTGGTTAGAAAGAGTGGGGGATTTGAGCCAACAACGCTCAAGGCGATGGAGGAGACGATGCATGGACAGGAGGTGAGGGGAGAGATAAGGTTGGGAAGGCTTACGAGTAGAACGGAAAGAGGAGAGGGCATAGAGTTGATCGAGACTGGTAGAGATAGAGGAGGACAGAGAGGATAGGGTAAGATCAGCCGGGAGAGAGGAGAAGTCAGAGAGAGGTAAAAGAGAAGAAGAGCAGGTATCAAGGAAGAGAGAAGGGCTAAAGTTACGGAGGTCACGTCGAGTCAAAGATATGAAGGCTGGTAAAGGAGTGGGAGGAGGGAGAGACTGGGAGTGAGGGAGAAGAAAAGCAAAGCATGGTCGGATAGATAGTTGTGTAAAAAGGAGACCGGGGAGGAGGAGTAGGTAGAATTAAAGATGAAATCAAGAGTGGAACCATAAGAATGAGTAGGAGAAGAGGGGAGAGGAGAGAGAAGGTAGGAGTTGAGAATGGAGAGAAGATGTGAGGATAGAGGGGGAGTGGGAAGGTGAAGGTTGAAATCGCCAAGTGCAGTGAGGGGAGAGGTGTAGATAAGAGAGAGGAGGTGGTCAAGGTCATCGTAAAAGGAGGAGAGGGGGCCAGGAGGTCTATAGATAATTAGGAAGAAAATGGGGTGAGGGAAAGTAAAGGATTTATACAGGTATTCGAACAAAGGGAAGGTAGGAAGCGACAATGAGATAGATGAAAGGTATGTAGGGGGGAAGAGGAGATCAACGCCTCTGCCACGACCAGAGGTACGAGAAACATGAGAAAAGGAAGGGGTGGTGAGAGAGGCAGGGACAGTGGAGTTGTGAGGAGGGTTCCAGGTTTCGGTTAGACAGAGCCATTAGGAGCCAGAGCAGCCATGGTCACAGAGCCCAAACAGCCAGAGAAAGGGCCAGCTAGACAGACCAGTCCATTGGAGTTGGGCAGCCCACCAAAGAATGGAGAGCATGCAAGGCAGCAGAGAGCGCTTGGCAGAGGCACAGAGCGCTCACACGGCAGGAAACAAACTGTCAATGGGGAGAAGATCACACCCACAAAGGCGACGGGTCCACAAACCTCTGGCAGCAGAAGTCGAGGTAGGAGCAGCAAGTTGAGGTAGGTGGAGTCATTCTCCTAAGCCAAGGTGCAGTGGATGCCTGAGATCCCCTGCGGAGCCATTAGGAGCCGGAGCAGCCATGGTCAAAGAGCCCAAACAGCCAGAGAAAGGATCAGTGAGACAGAGCAGTCCATTGGAGTTGGGCGGCCTGCCAAGAAAGAGAGAGCAGGCAAGGCAGCAGAGAGCACTTGGCGGAGGCACAGAGCACTCACACGGCAGGAAATGAACTGTCAATGTGGAGAAGATCATGCCTGCAAAGGCGATGGGTCCACAAGCTCCGGCAGCAGAAGTTGAGGTAGGAGCAGCAGCAGAACCCCTGCTGATGTGGAGGAGGTGCAGGAGTCCCCCACCGAAGGGCCAAGATCAGGAGTCCGGTTGGAAACCGTCACAATGAGTTGATAGAAGACAGGGGCGGAAACCCGAAGAGACCTCGCCAGAGGAGGGGAAACCAGCCGATGGCAGAGAGGCAGGAAGCAGGAGAGAGCAGAGCCCTGAGGAGATTTTGCCAGAGGTGGGGATGCCAGCCGATGGAAGAGAAGCAGGAATCAGTAGACAGCGGCAGACGAGGGACCCGTGCACCCGCTCAGGGTCAGAGTGGGAAAGGCCACACTGATGTCAACAAGCCCGCGGCTGAAAGGGGTGGACACGGCCGAGAAGCCCACAGTGCACTCAGAGCAGAGGCTGGAAGAAGAGGCTGGGAGGAGTCGATCAAAGCATCCAGCAAGCATAAAGCAGATCTCGAGGAAGGCATCAGCAGGCAGATCCCTGAAGGAGCTCCGGAGCAGCCGGCAGAGGCCCAGGGTGCCCGCTCAGGGATGGATGGGAGCAGAAAGGACTGACAACAAAGAGGTGGCCACCGAACTGGACTGAGGGTCTGAATCTCAGCGAAACTCACTCCGAAGGTGCCCCGAAGGTAATAGCACAGAAGCGGGGAGTGAGATAGTAGGAAATTGCCTTAAATACTGGATTATGAGGTTTTATTCAGCCTGAAGTAGGAAGATGTCGGATCAGGCAGCCGAGCTTCTGCGCCCCCTGGTGGGGCATACGTTCTGATGGAGCTTAGCCTTGTGGCTGGTTCAGTTGGGCACAGAAATCCTCACCGGCTGCAACCAGTGTTAGGCAAGATTGCATGCAGCAAGCCTGTGGGAGACTACACCATTCTTGTCCTCTTGGTATTCGGTAACACACCTATTGGTATAGGTCTGTTCTAGACATTTCAGTAGAGTGACTGAGCAGCCAGACTTAGCTCAAGAGGGGTAAATGTGAGCCGAAGAGCTGTAGCATCGAACATCCACACATAGAAGTATCCATTCCACTTACACTCAAAGTTTTCTAGTAAAATAATAATGTATTTATTTAACGGTCAGTTTAAAATAAACCTTCTTTAGAAAGGGCAATGTGCAACAACAAAAAAATACACTTCTTTACACGTTCTCAGAATCAAGTTAAGCAAGTAGATACTCGTTAGAGATGCTTCCTACACACTTCCTACACCTTGAGGTGACTTCAATTATTAGGACAGTATTGGCATTTATATATCACTTTTGCACTTGGTCAAATTCTGAGGTTGTGGAAAAGGAAAAGGTTAGGGAAGGAAAAAGGTTAGCAGGTTCTCAGAGCATGTGAGCACTTTTGAATCTCCCAATGAAGTCTAGATTAGATAGTTCTCAGTAATACAAGTGCACCATCTATGAGGGACAGTTAGAATCAAATTCAATGGGTCAGCAGAGTCTGCAGGGAGCCAGGACAGCCAAAGTCAATTTCAACAATGTCTATGGAGCTGAGGCACTTCTTTAGATAGCACAAAAGTCTTGCACAAAGTTAGAGAGTTTGTAGAAAATCACTGTTGGGCCACAAGCTGTTAGGCTTGTGAAAGTCAGAGCTGAGATCAACGCTGCAAAAAGCAGCTACTGCAAGTCTCAAATGAAATAATGCAAGCTACAGACAAAAGAGGTTAGTACCCCTTAGTCCACACAGTACCTTAAATTCGAAGAAGAGCATCCAGCTGGCTTCTGTTCTGGTTGCAGTCTTGCAGATCCTGGGTCTCAGTCATGGGGGC
Organism: Ambystoma mexicanum; assembly: GCF_040938575.1. NCBI lineage: Eukaryota > Metazoa > Chordata > Amphibia > Caudata > Ambystomatidae > Ambystoma > Ambystoma mexicanum. Next base: position 861,917,991 of record NC_090931.1, on the reverse strand, counting down.
AAGAGGGAGAACAGCTGGAGGACTCCTGCACTGCAGTTTGAAGGTCGGCACCGGCTACAGGCTCTTTTCAATTCAGCAGCACTTTGCGGTTTCAGCTACCGGCAAATAGCACCACTGTGGATGTTGGACACCTAATGGGTTTCCCTTGCTTCTGGAGTCCAGCACTCTGGTGAGATGCCTCAGGCTTGGGTCATCCTGCTCCGGGAGGGTCCTCGGGATATTCCTGGAGCTCTGGTCCGGATTAAAGATGATGCACTCAACTATGGATTTCTCGACCACTGGCACTCGGTTCCAGCAGCAGCAGCAAGGAACTACAGCCAGTTGGGTAAGGTACACACCCAAGGGAAGAAGTTGTCTTCTCCAAGCTTCTCTAGTTGATTCGGAAAAGCATTTTCAGCACAGCAGCAGGGTTTCACCGGGCAGTTCAATGGTCCAGGAGGATGCAGCAAGCTTCTCTTCATGATTCCTTCATCAGATGTTTCATCCAGTGGTCGACTCTGCCTTCAGTCCAAGAAACCTTTCCTTTCATGCAGGTTTCTCCCATTCATGCACAGCCTAGCTGTCATTCACACAGCAGGGTAGCTGTCCTGCAAGGACAGCCAGGCAGCCAATCAGCCCTTGGTGCATTCAGATAACCAAAAAGACTAAGGACAGGGAGTTTCGGGCACCTCCTTCGCTTCCTGCCCTGCCAGACACACTGTGCCAGAGCTGGGTTTCAGTACTGAAGTCTGTCAAGGGCAAAATTAACAAAAGAGTTAAACCTGGTTTGCCTCGCAGAGTAAAACCCAAGGAAGAACTCACAAGCAATAAATGGCGAAAAAAGAAGACCAGGTCATTTTGACGCAATGGTCACCGATGGGTGCTATACTGCAGCTGAGGGGTCAGCAGGCAGTAAAAACGCACAATGGTAGGAAAATTAAACCACTGCTCTAGCCATTTAAAGTTGTGAAGGTAACATAAAATATGTAAAATGAGTAAGTAGGAAAAGGGCTGCTAAGTAACCCTCCAGCACTCCATATAAGATGGTGTGTGCTGGACCTAGATAGGAAAAAGATAACTAAAGTCAATTTCACTTCACTACTCTTGGGAACAGTAGTTTACCCAAGAGAAAGTATTTAAACCTTAAGAGAAATCCAAAGGACTTCTCTGTGACACTGCACTAAAGGTTCTGTGTGTCACAATGCAAAAATGCAAAAATCAGATGCCTGTTGAGTTTGTCAGACTCCAAAAACAAAGAAACAGCCACATCAGATCAAAACACATGAGAGAGTGAGAAAAAGGTCTCACTCACTCCAGGACAAAAACGAAAAAGTCCTAAAGTCCAGCAAAAGAGCTCGGGGTCTCTAAGGTGGAAGGGAATTCACACAGAAATTAGAATTCTCCCTAACACATCCTACAGGGCCTGTTGCTGCGTGATGTTTGAAAGTAGAGGATAATTTCTCCCACCCACCCTATAACCCTCCCCCTCCACCCACTTCCTCAGGACTGCAATGGGTGGGGCCAACTCTGGGGGAAGGTCATTTAAGATGGGTTGGCTGTAAACAAGGGGGCAGAAAGCGGGTTCTCTCTTCAAATTTGACATCTCCTCATGAGGCGGGATGCACTTGTGCAAAATGGCGGACTGAGAGCAGTCAGGAGGGGCTTGACTTTGTATTCTTTTATGGGAGTTACCTTTCGAACTACGCATTGCCTATGTCTTGTATAACACTGGATGTCGATCTTTATTCAACCTGTATCTGGTCCAACCCAGGAAAGGATTGCTCTTTTCTGTTTCCACCGCCTTCACGTTGGTTTAACAGCTGCGCTTGGCACAAACTTGCGGAGTCTCTTGTATCTTAGTTAAGAACATGCAAAGCACAATTATTTTTTCAGACCGTACATTCATTTGCAATGTGTCATTTTATAGGGATTTCTGCTTTTATAGTGCCGGAAGTCAAAATCACAAAAGTAGGGAAGATGTATGACTATACACTCAACAACCCCATACAGGAAAGTGGATCTTGCAAAATATTACCGACAAGCTGTAAGAAGCTATACTGGGAGGATTGGGGTTGCACAGACTCCAGGTCATTGGCTTGCCCTAGCTGAGTACCAACGGTGCTCTATTCAGGAATTTGAGAGCAAAGGACAATAGGGGGCAGATTCTCAAAAACAAACACAAAAAAAGTAAGAGGATCCACTTTTTTCATTTGTGTACATTTTAGAAATGTGCAGGTCACCTTATTCTCAAAGGTGGCCGGTGCATTTCAGGTCGGCTAGACAGCAGCATTAATGATGTACCGGCAAGCACCCTGCATAAGGTCTGACACTAATGTATTACAGGCTCACAGATGAGGTGCATTTCACAAGCACCCTGCATAAGGTCTGACACTAATGTATTACAGGCTCCCAGCTGAAGTGCATTTCACAGTTACCGCCCCCTCCTATGGATCTTTTGGCCTTTTCAACCACAGTGGAATAAACATTTGGGACCTGATTCATGTAATTATTTTCGTGTAAAACGGGGATTTGCCAGCCATTCTGCCCGCAAATCCCTGTTTGAAAAATGGGGCTTTACGGGCAGAATGGCACGCAGATCCCCGTTTTACACGCAAATAATTTCATTAATCTTGCTCTTGGAGTGTCAGAACTACAAATGCTACAATGCAGCTCTCTTTGGTTCTCTGAGCTTTTGCCAGCGCCACTGCTGTAAACTTTTATAGTAATTGAAACATCACTCCCACCATGGAATTCGTCTTTGAGATCTCTGTCGGTTTCTACTTCCAACCTCTCCCTCCGCACCGCCCTTCCTATATACCTCTGGCCCGCCACCTCTGTTCATCACTTCTCCCTGGCCTCTTGCTTCAGCCCTTTCTGTCTGTTACTTCCTCTGTCTGGGAGGTATGACAGAAACAGTTCTTGTCTTTGTTTGCATGCGTGTGTTTGCCTCTCCACTTTTCCCACCTCAGTCTATATGGGCCTCATTATGAGTTTGGCGGTGTGGCCAAAAACTTTGGTAATGTAGTGCTAACACTGCATTCCCTCCGCATTACCACACCACAGAACTATGAGATTGAAGGTAAGGCAGAGGAAAAATCTCCAGCAGAATATTGGGGGTAATATCCCCACTTTACAGTCTAAATAATGCCAAATCAGCGGAATTGCCATCCGGCGGAATTAACACCGGTGGCAATTTTACCGAAATCCCCATGAAGTCCTATGGAGTCCAATTAAAGGGGACCAACACCAGCTACAACCACTCATAACCCGGCATTAATTCCACCAGACCAAGTGGTGGTAACAGTAAATCTGTGTGATGGCATCTCAGCGGATTTACCACCAAACTTGTAATGAGGCCCAAAGTTGTACATCGGGCCTCATTATACGGACGGCGGTGGACCAAGGTGCTATTAGCACCTTGCTATTAGCACCTTGGTCCATGCCGGTAAAATACCGGCACTGCCTTGGAGGAAAGGGGAATTACCGCCCTATTCCGAGGTTTCTGGGGCGGTAATCCCCCCTTCCCCCATTGCCCTTCCCCATTCCCATTTTTTCCCCATAGGGCATAATGGGAATGGGGAAGGTGCTAATTACGGCACCGCAAATTGCGGTACCGTAATTAGCTCCCTGGTCCCTTTGCGGGTTGGTTTTTAACGGCTGCAAAAAGCAGGCGTTAAAGTCTCCAACCCGCAAAGGGACCTCGTAGTAAGGCGGTAAGGGTTAACGGTCACTGGTTCCATTAACGGTGACCGTTAACCCTTACTGCCGTCCGTGTAATGAGGCCCATAGTCTGAGTTTTTCTCAGTAGTTTTGCTCACGTGCTTGTGTTTCCCTCTCTGAGTCTCGCAAACCAGTCTCCATCATCAGAGATTTTCACAATCTGGATGGCCAGTCCAGGCTACTTTCCACCTGTAGTCTGCCAGCGTGTTGCTCTCTAGGCAGCTGAGCGAGGTTGGCCATCCTCGACACCACACTTGCGGCATGTACTTGCAACTTTGCACTATACAGCTCCCTGAAGCGTTTATTCAGCTCCTCACTGCAGCTCTCCGAGCCACGACCTTTGCTTCTCTGGCTGTCTTCTATTTCTGGGTCCTGTGGCTGCTCTAACGGGGTCACACGACTACAAACATTCAAGGGCCACTTGTTTTCTCGTTTTTCTCAAATGATGAATGGGGCAGCTTCATCACAGAGCAAATGTGGAAGGTATATTCATTTGGCAAAGCACACCTTCTAGCAGAATACATATTCATTTTGTTTATACAAATTTGAAAAATCTCAGGGAACTACACCTCAAATATTCCATTTTGTCGCACACCCTTTAGAGTTTCTTTGGCTCAAATAATGTTCACTTCTTCTCTGGCTAAACATGTCACAACATTTCAGAACATAGTATAACTAGCAATGAACCTGGAACAGAAAGCTTTGTGTAACCTTCCCATTTTTGGGGATTCCCTAATTGTGCCCTTCTTAGACCTTTAATGTATCCATAGCATTGGTTCTAGCACAATGACCAAGCCTACAGCTTCCACTCAATGTGTTTACAGTATTCCAATTGAGGATATCATGTATTAATGTCCTGTTTTTGAAGCACACCTTTCATCTTTGACATTGATGTTTCCTTGGCTCATTTGGAAATATCAAGATATCATCCAATTAAATGAGGACTGATGTATCCAGAAGATCACAAAGCACTTATTGTCAAGCCCAGTAGCTCTAAAGACTTAGGTGGAACGGAAGACACCCAGTGCACCCGCAACCCCAGACCTGGTGGCCTCTGTTTGCTATGCAGGTACCTAGCAGCGTGCTCTTGCTCATAGGGCCTGCATGTGATGCCATTGAGTTCACGTCTGCAGTGGGACACAGAAGCGGTGTCTCATACTAGTGTGTGGGGCCACTTCTGGATCCTGAAAATACCAGCATCAAATATTCAGACCCCACCCTTTGCATTGGAGATTTCATGCCAGTCATCATCTGGCATCATTTCCCCAGCCTGCCTACCTGATCACCTGGATCGTGTTTTCAGCTGCCTTTTGTCAACCATTCCGATAGAATGTGCAGCATCTCAGAGCCTCCTAATCTGCCCACTCCTCCCCAACCCCGTATAAAGGGGTGGTACGCCGTCCTTTGGTGCAGCCATTTCAGTGCAGCTTCCATTTAGGCCCCGCCCGGCCAACAGGGCTCAGGGACCTATTCGCACCTGGATAGCATTGCAATCAGTATTATCCTGGCGGAGGGACGTATCCTCGCCAGGATAGCATTGCAATCAGTAATATCCTGGCGCAGGGACCTATCCACGCTGGGATAGCATTTCAATCAGTAATATCCTGGTGCAGGGACCTGTCCACGCCGGGATAGCATTGCAATCAGTAATATCCTGGTGCAGGGACCTATCCGCGCTGGGATAGCATTTCAATCAGTAGGAACCTGGCAGAGGGGCCTATCCACGCCAGGATAGCCTTGCAATCAGTAATATCCTGGCGCAGGGACCTATCCACGCCGGGATATCATTTCAATCAGTAATATCCTGGCGCAGGGACCTATCCACGCCGGGATAGCATTTGAATCAGTAATATCCTGGTGCATGGACCTATCTACGCCGGGATAGCATTGCAATAAGTAATATCCTGGCGCAGGGACCTATCCGTGCCGGGATAGCCTTTCAATCAGTAGGATCCTGGCGGAGGGGCCTATCCACGCCAGGATAGCATTGAAATCAGTAATATCCTGGCAGAGGGACCTATCCGCGCTGGAATGTTACTGTTTGCTCAGATTTATTGTCATCCTATGCACTAATAAACGCTGTTCTTTGTGTGGCAGCACATTGAAGCCAAACACTACACTCTCAGTGCATGGAACCGTTACAACTCCCTGTACTGAGCGTGTGGTGTTTGGCTAAAATATACTGTCATCGAAAGCACAGCATTTATTAGTGCTTAGGCGGACAATAAATTTAAGCAAACAGTAACCTCCGGGCTCGTATAGGTCCCTACGGTGGTATATAACTGCTTGCAGTGCTATTCCGGTGGATAGGTCCCTGTGCCTACAGCGCCACGCTGGAACAGCCAGTGCCAAAAGGCTGGGTCAGTGAAGTCGACCAGAAATCTGCTTTTAGGTTCAACTTCCTTTTAGGTACTACTTCCAGGTGTCCTGATACCCATTCATTCTAATTGACTAGAGAGTATAGTTACAAGTTGCATATTTTTGCGGGCAGGGTACCTGAAGAGGTGATAGGTACAATGGCACCGTATGTCCAGCACCTGACATCCTCCAAATGGTAAAAAGTTGTGGAAGTACAAAAGCGACTGTATAAAACCAAATCACCAAACCAAGTGCTAGGCGGACAAACTACAATACCGAAAACACAGGATAATCATAGTGTTGCGCACAGAAACGCAAAGACAAAGAGGTAAGAAAAACCTGCTAACCCAACACTAAAACCTCAACTTTCATGCATACACTTATCCAACAGAAACTCACACAACCACCTCTCTGCACTGCAATCCGCACATACTTCATTTACCACATTGCAACAACAGACTAACAACACATAACCCGGCACAAAAGCACATGGGAATTCGTACTGACCCGAAAACCACACTGAAGCTCAGCGAATGGTGCAAACCAAACTGAAGCTGCCAACAGGACATCACAACTCTCACTCTCCTATTCCCACTACACCATATTAGCCCCTCCACTCCCCCCTTTTTTCACACCCTCCTTTTCAGATCCGCCAGAGTATCTGGGGACCACTCCAGTGGTGACGGTGCGCGGTACAAATACCTTTAACATTAACATTAAACATTTATTTATTTATTTATGTTTTACATTTATAAAGAGCGCTAAGCCCTGAGGCATCAATCCATTGTAACATGACTAGTTACTTTCAGGATAGTTCAAGCAAAATGTTACTTGCATTGGGGTTCTGGACCCAGATTGTTGAGTTTCGCAGTGCACTTCGGGTGGAAGGTGACATTAGGTGAACATCAAAGTTTTTAGAGCTCTCTGGAACGTCCAATACGAATGTTCTGCTCTCAGAGTACGTGGAAGAAGGTTCCAGTGTTTGGCTGCAATGACCAGGAAGCTAGAGCCTCCAGCTCTGGTCCATTTAAATTTGGACTGCGAGACGCAGTGGACATAAGCTACCCTGTTGGGTCTGGAGGAAGATGCTTTAGTTAACTTTTGGGATAACTATGGTGTGGTATTCTTTGACAAGCATTTGTGTGTGATGGACAAAGTTTTGAAGATAATCTGTTCACAAACCGTGAGCCAATGGGCTTTTTTCTTGCTGCGGTGATGTGCTCTGCTTTAGGGATGTTCAGAACTGCTCTCAGTGCATTGTTCTGGATAACCTGTATTTTCCGAATGTTCTTGTCGGAGGAAGCTGCAAATAGGGCGTTACAATAGTCAACCCTTGAGCCTACGGTAGCTCGGGCAATGGTAAGGCAGCTGTCCAGGGTTAGGAAAGGTCTGGCAGCGTTGATGAACTTAGTTGTGTGAGCACAGAGGAGACGTCGGTGCTCACTTGTCGTGAAAGATATAGGGCGGTGTCAAGGTATACTCGCAGGGTTTTCACAAAAGGAGAGACAGAGATCGGGATACCGTCAATGTTAAAGGTAGCGTATTGAGGATCAAGCCGCTTGACCACCGAAGGGGGGCCCACCAAAAGTAACTTGGTCTTCTCATCATTCAATCATAGAGGGTGTGTGGGCATCCAGGCATGGATGGTCATGTAGACGGAGTTGAGGGTAGTGGAATCTTTGTGATAATGGCCGGAGAGGGGGAGTAGAATTTGCGTGTCATCGGCATAGTTTGTGTATGATATACCAATAGAGTCCAGGAGGGTAAATAGAGGAATCGTGAATATGTTATACAAATTCGGAGACATGCAGGAACCTTGAGGCACACCGCAACTAATAGGTGCAGGGGGGTGCTTGCATTCTCCGCAAATACTCTTAAGGGTCGATCTCCTAAGAAGGAGGCTATCCAGGAAGTGGCTTTGGGGAAGAAGCTAGCTGAGGAGGATAGGTGGCAACTCAGGATTTTGTGGTCCACTATATCGAACGCTGCTGATAGATCAAGGAGAAGAAGCAGCGTGGGCTTGCCTTGATCACTGATTTCATCAATCTGGATCTTAAGGTTGAGTAATGCAGGCTCTGCCCATAGCGTGGGCAGAACCCTGACTGAGGAATACCCGGGATATGATTGGTTTCCAGGTATCGTTGGATTTGCAAATAAGTTGCTCTATCCAGAATTTTTTGCAAGAAAGGGACACTAGTGATGGCCCGATAGTTGGTGGGGATAGTGGGATATAGTGAGGGCTTTTTTGATGAGGGGGAGTACCCAAGCTTCCTTGAGGCTAGTAGGGACTGTGCCAGTGGAGAAGGAGGTATTGATAAAGGCGGTGATGAGGGTGCTAGGATGCCAGAGCATTCTTTGATTATGCTCGATGGGCGTGTATCTTCTTTGCATTGGGAGTGTTTGAGGCCTTTTAGGATGATTTTGACTTCATCTACAGAGACATCTGTGAAGTAGAGCATGGGGAGATCTGGGGGGCTGCTGGCAGGGGGGTAAGGTAGGCTGAGATGTTTGCACAGGTTGAATCAGAGATTGCTTGGTGTCCATTTTTGAGTGCAGGGTGTCAATGTTGGCAAACATAGCATTTTGGATATTGGTGCAGCTCAAATCATCTTTGATTATGGTGACCGGGCTGGGTAGTGGGTGTTTCCAATTCTATGAGAATGGAGAAGATCTCCCAGGTGATGGGTTTGGCGTTGGCTATTTGGAAATTATAGGTGGCTGATTTAGCAGAGAGGATGGCTTTTTTATAGTGTTTAGCAGCTGCAGTGAACAGTAGCTTTGTGGTAACGGTTGGTGATTTCTTCCGGCTAGCTTCTGCTAACCATTTGTTAGAACAGAGCGCTTGTAGTTCTGGGGTCAACTATGAGTTTCTGTAGGTGGATGGTTTGAGCTTGTGTGGTTTAAGAGGGGCTATACTGTCAATGGCGGCCGTTAAGGTTGTGGCATAAAGGTCCGCAAGTGAGTAAGGGTCATTGGTGAAGGAGGGTTCAGGTAGAAATTAGCTGATCAAGGGAGCCAGGTGTTCCTTGGTGAGGTTTTTGGAGCTATGGGCCAAAGAGGGGGGCAGCGGGACAGCAATGGTTGAGCAAAGAGTATTTGTCATTGACAGTGCACACTAATGGTTCAGGGTACGTAACTGCTTGACACTTAATAGGTAATGGGCCTCATCACGACCCAGGCGGTAAGTTACCGCCTGGGCCGTGACTTTACCACCATGGCGTAAACTATGTTTACGTCATGGTGGTTGGCGGACTTACCGCCCCATTCCGACCTTGGCGGGGCGGTAAGTCCCCAATCCCCATTTTCCCTTCCCCATTCCCATTTTTGCCCCATAGGGCATAATGGGAGTGGGGAAGGCGTTAATTACGCCACCGTAAATTACGGTGGCGTAATTAACTCCATGGTCCCTTAGCGCCATGGATTTTAACACCTGCTAAAAGCAGGTGTTAAATCCGCCATGGCGCTAAGGGACCTCGTACTCAGGCGGTAAGGGTCGGCGCTGTTTACGGCGCCGTAAACCCCTTACCGCCTGAGTTGTAATGAGGCCCAATGTGTTTTTGAAACTTACGGTGCAGGGGCGAAAAAGTGGTCTTGGCACAAAACCAGAATTGCTGAAAGAAGAGGAAGTAAGAGGATCCAGATTGGGAGCCCTCCCGTCCCCTGCACACTGTATAGTATTGTCAACAAAGACATTCAATAAATTACTTACAATTTTGCATATGCAGTATGATCAATAATAATCAAAAGAAATCTCAATATGAAGAAGGTAGAGAAATTTAATTTTGACAAGAACAATGTACAATAGTCATTATTGACTGTCGGTCAATAGGCATCAAAAATGCAAAACATAGCAAAGAAAAGTATCCATAAATTAGACTGTGCTTGGCTGACGCGTTTCGAGGTGAAATCCTCTTCTTCTTGAGCCTATTAGCACTCGGACACAAATGAACTTGACCTGCAGGCCCCATAGTCCCCTCCCCAGGCCGCCACGACTGCCTTTCTCATGGCCCACCATGAGCTTCCTGCTCCCCCTTTCACCCTCCTGCTCCCTCGCTGCAACAGCAATGGTTGAGGCCTGTCTAGTAGGGGGGATGGAGAGCTGCACTATGTTGTGATCAGACTACGGGTAGGGGGTATTGGTGTGAATGGACACCGGACAGTTGAGGTCCGCAATCCAGTCTAGAATGCGACCTGTGTTATGTGTGAGGGACCTAATGCATTGTTGGAAGCCTAGAGCGTACAGTGAGTTAGAGAGCGATGTGGCTGCTGGATCGTCTGGGTCGTTATAGCTTAAGGTGAAGTCTCCCAAGAGGATCAATTTAGAGGCGGGTTTAATGTGGGCCCCCAGGGTATGTAAGATGTTCTCTTTAATGGATGTCGGTAGATAGTGTGAAGAGTGATGGTGTCTGAGTTGGATAGGTTAAGTTTAGCGGACAGGATGTCGCATTTGTCGGGTTAGGTACAATTCAGCTCTCTGGTGGGCAGTGCATCCTGCAGTGCTATGAGTACTACTCCTCCGCCTCTGGCATTAGATCTATCAGGGCGGAAGATGGTGTACCCAGGGGGGAAGGGCAATGGAGAGAGCAGGGCCCGATGTGGCATGCAATTAACATTAAAGCAGTCTTCTTTTAATCCCCTGAATGATTTAACCAAGCTATATCCATCAGGGAGAGCAAGCGTGTTGATTATGGTGGCATATTGTAAATGATCAAATGGTGTGTCAATCAACGGCAGAAAAGATCAACAACAAAAAATGTTTGTATAAGGTCGCAAGGATCAGTTATCTTTTTCCTTAAAGCATTCCTGTCGCTTTTGCCTGTTCCCTACATTTTTCCTCTATATGTTGTACGACATGCTCTGCGTGGTGTCTCGCGCAAGTCACTCGGCTCGCAGAGACATGCCGGGCCTGCTGCGAACTCCAGGAAACGTCCTGCGCATTCGATGATTCCATGAATCGATGAACAGGATTTAGTACGCAGTTTGGCATGCAAGTTCTCTAATTTCCATCTAAATAATTCCATTAATCGGGTCCTTAAACTCAAACACCCTCTTTTTGTTGCTCCCAATTGTTGTATGTGGTATTTGCCTATCCTTGTTAGAGTGTGATTTGTGTGTCAATGGCGTATTTGTATGCTCTGATCTTGCAACTAATCTATGGTATGTGGGAATATCATACACCCAAGATGGATATCGTGCATCTGTACCTCCTTCGGCTATGCATTTTGGCTATTGTTTTGTATTCAAAATCTAATAGTAAAACATATTTTAAAAACGTATTTCTTGGTAAAACTCTCTTCTCAGTATTCTTGAATCTAAGCAAGAGCCTTGGGTTCCTCCCCTTCTACCTCTACTATCGCGATGCACTGGTATTGCACAAGGATATTCCTGTCCTTTGTCCCAGCCTGGGAACCATAGAAGGGACCGGTTGACAGCTGAGGTCGTGAGAAGGGACAATAAAAACATCTTCCTCCTGCTGTGGTACATGAGCAGCATGGAATGATGAATTTGACAATGACAGAAAGTCCCCATTTGGACTGCCTGCTGCTCTTCTGGTCCATGTGCCTCCCACTCAGGGATAGAATTCAGAAGATTGGGGGGCAGAGAGAACAGCCTCAAAGGGAAGTTTCCCTCCTGTGTCCTTGCTAGCGAGGAAATGGCGGTTTCCGTGCAGGCCCCTGTTCGCCCAGTCCCTCATGACTGGGACCAGTACCCCCAATCCACACAACATAGCATGAACCAATGAGAGTAAGAAAAAAGGTCGGCAGAGAGAGGGGAATTCTGCGCATAGGCCAGTGAGGCTGAGCCTGGGCATATGAGACTGTACCTGGGCATATGCTGGATATACCTTTGTAAGAGGATGTCCCGAGGGTGTGATGCCTATATATAGGCATATGAGGCTCTTCCAGGTTTTCGTCTAGAACCCCAGCTGCCTCTAACTTACTTCAGAGCACTTTCCATTGGAGCTGGGGGAGGGGGGAGTTGGAAGGTGGTCAGAGGTCAAAGAAGAGCTAGACAGCGCTGTTGCATAAGGTAGCAGGGCAGAGGTAGCTTGAAGATATGGGCCAGGCAGGAGATAGACCTACATAGAGCTGCAGATACCAGCGGAGGATACCAAGATATTATTGCATCCCTAAGTATATACCTCTCATATTAGGCAAGCTGGACATAGGCTGCTACCAGGTTCATTTGCTTGCAGCTGGTCTGGTAGTGAGCAGTAGAGGGAAGCTGAGGCTGTGTTTTGGAATGTGCACATGTGCACATGCAGAAGGATAGAGTTGTGATTTCAATATGAAACGTGTTGCTGTGCGTGTGGCTCCACTTAACAAGGATATACCATACGGTGAACACTAGAAGACACGGTACTGGGTAGCGTCATCCTAAAGCTGGTTGTGCATTGTTTAGTTACATGAGCATCTGCAAGACACTATTGTAGTTGGATGAGGCAGGCTGTGTACTATGAAGCAAGAAGTGGCCATTGCACAAATGCCTGCTCCTGATGATTTGAGAGACATCCGCTCCATCCTTGACAGTGCAAGCTATTGAAGCTGATACATAAGAATCTCTGCAAGGGTCAGCATCCCTCTGAGAGAATTTACATAAAAAGACTGCCCTTCTGCTCAAAAGAATGTGATGATGCATATCTGAAGATAACATTGGATGCAGAATTGGCAGAACATGTCTTATTTCGATCACTCTCTATTCACAGTGGGTACATGTCCAGTTGGACTCCGGGCCATACTGGCTCAACACAATCCTCAAAGAGACAACGTGTGGCATATTGTTGCATACACCAGTCGAGGTTTATCAGATTTGGAGAGGGCCTATTCTCAGCTACTCATTTTGTTGGCGTGCTGGAACTTTCACATGGGTATGCTTGGCAAAGCCTTCACCATCATCATGGACCACCATGCACAACACCCATTTATGGCAATCACAGACACAGAATGCCCCAAAACTGTAAGGTGGGGTCTCAGGGATCACGAATAAAACTTCAAGATAGTTCACAATCCGGGACGGGAGATTAACCCAGCTGATGTTATGATAGACCAATCAACTAAGCGAGTACAAAGGAAGGAGTTGCTGGTTGAAGGATATATCAATTACACAATCGATGCCTTGTGGCCTGTCTCCTGAAAGCAAAGGGTCAGTTCGATAAAGATAGATCCAACACCCTGCAAAGTAATGGGGCTGTTAGTGACAAGTCACTGGAGGATGTTCACATCCAACAGGATACTATCAGGGAAAGTGAGTCTCCCTGATATGATTGCATTCAAACATGTACAGAATACATTTTCAAATGTCACAAGAAGGCCTCATTCTCTGTGGATCCCGTATGGTCATACTAAAAGAACTACAGCAATAAAAAATGAATACTGTGCCTCAAGGACATGCAGAGGTGGAAGCCACGAAAAGACAATTAAGAGATGCCATGTAGTTTCCCTCACTAGACAGAACCGTAACGGTCAAGCAACCTGTAGGCACATACCACCTGTCTCAATGCTGCAGCAGACCCAGCAAGGTCCAGCCACAATTGATGACGGAGTTACCAGAGGCAGTGCCGGTAAAAGCAGTGGCAGACATTTTCAGTCCATTGAAAAGCATGCACCAACATGGGTTTTCTCCCTCTGTCTCACAGGCCACCTCCCCCCCTTCATCAGGCAATGCCAACGTCAACTTCTCTGGTGCTGGGGTGAGGAGAGGTGCTCCATGGCACAGTAAGGTCTGCATTTGTAAAAGTTTTATTCTCGCGCCACAGCGTGTGTGTGCTCGCTCCCCCCTCCCTTTGTCCTGGTTGCTTCCTTATTTGTTGGCCCCCTCCCTTCCTCACACCGTGCTCCCATTGGTTGGCGGGCACTTTAAATCGGCCACCCAATGCACCCCCTCCTGTGGCAGCCCCCTCGGCCAAGGACCAGAGGCTAAGGACAGCTCCAGTGGTGTCTGCAGGTGTCTGCCATGGGAGCACATAGCCTGAAGCCGGCGACCTGCTGTGACTGATCAGGTAAGTCGAATCTGGATGTGTTGTATTGTGCTGTGCTCAAAAACATATCCTTTTTTCCCTTCTAGAAAGTTGAATCTCGGTGTGTTGTATTGTGTTGTGCTGTACTGCAGCTGAGGGTTCAGCCTGCGGTAAAAACGCACAATGGTAGGAAAATTTAACCGCTGCCACCAGCCATTTAAAGTCATGAAGGTAACATAAAAAATGTTACATGAGTAAGTAGGAAAAGGGGCTACTAAGTAACAAGTAACCCCCCAGCACTCCACATAAGATGGTGTGTGCTGGACCTACATAGGAAAAAGGTAACTAAGTCAATTTCACTACACTACTCTTGGGAACAGTAGTTTACCCAAGAGAAATGACGCATTGAAAATGAATGCACAGTGGTTTACCCAAAAACAAAGAAACACAGAGTCCACATCATATCAAAACACATGAGAGAGTGAGAAAAAGGTCTCACTCACTCCAGGACAAAAACTAAAAAGTCCTAAAGTCCAGCAAAAGAGCTGGGGGTCTCTCAGGTGGAAGGGAATTCACACAGAAATGAGAATTCTCCCTAACACATCCTACAGGGCCTGTTGCTGCCTGATGTATGAAAGTAGAGGATACTTTCTCCCACCCACCCTATAACGCCCCCCCCCTCTACCTACTTGCTAAGGGCTGCAGTGGGTGTGGCCATTTCTGGGGGAAGGTAATTTTAGATGGGTTGGCTGTAAACATGGGGGCAGAAAGCGGGTTCTCTCTTCAAATGTGACATCTCCTCATGAGGCGGGATGCACTTGGGCAAAATGGTGCACTGAGAGCAGGCAGGAGGGGCTTGACTTCCTATTCTTTTATGGGAGTTACCTTTCTAACTATGCATTGCTTGTATCACACTGGATGTAAATCTTTATTCAGCCTGTATCTGGTCCAAGCTTTGCGGTCTTACCAAGGAAAGGATTGCTCTTTTCTGTTTCCACCTCCTTCACGTTGGTTTAACAGCTGCGCAAACCACAATTGATTTTTCAGACCGTGCATTCATTTGCAATGCGTCATTTTATAGGGATTTCTGCTTTTATACTGCAGGAAGTCAAAATCACAAAAGTAGGGAAGATGTATGACTATACACTCAACAACCCCATACAGGAAAGTGGATCTTGCACAATATTACCGACAAGCTGTAAGAAGCTATACTGGGAGGATTGGGGTCGCACAGACTCCAGGTAATTGGCTTGCCCTAGCTGAGTACCAAAGGTGCTCTATTCAGGAATTTGAGAGCAAAGGACAATAGGGGGCAGATTCTCAAAAACAAACACAAAAAAAGTAAGAGGATCCACTTTTTTCATTTGTTACATTTTAGAAATGTGGAGGTCACCTTATTCTCAAAGGTGGCCTGCGCATTTCAGGTGGGCTAGACAGCAGCATTAATGATATACTGGCAAGCAAACTGCATAAGGTCTGACACTAATGTATTACAGGCTCCCAGCTGAAGTGCATTTCACAATTGCCGTCCCCTCCTATGGTTCTTTTGGCCTTTTCAGCCACAGTGGAATAAACATTTGAGACCTGATTCATGTAATTATTTGCGTGTAAAACAGGGATTTGCAAGCCATTCTGCCCGCAAATCCGTTTGAAAAATGAGGCTTTGCTGGCAGAATGGCACGCAGATCCCAGTTTTACACGCAAATAATTTCATTAATCGGGCTCTTGGAGTGTCATAACTACAAATGCTACAATGCAGCTCTCTTTGGTTCTCTGAGCTTTTGCCAGCGCCACTGCTGTAAACTTTTTTAGTGATTGAAACATCACTCCCACCATGGAATTCGTCTTTGAGATCTATGTCGGTTTCTTCTTCCAACCTCTCCCTCCGCACCGCCCTTCCTATATACCTCTGTCCCGCCACCTCTGTTCATCACTTCTCCCTGGCTTCTTGCTTCAGCCCTTTCTGTCTGGTACTTCCTCTGTCTGGGAGGTATGAAAGAAACAGTTATTTTGTTTGCATGCTTGTGTTTGTCTCTCCCCTTTTCCCACCTCAGTCTATTGGGCCTCATTATGAGTTTGGCGGTGTGGCCAAAAACTTTGGTAATGTAGTGCTAACACTGCATTCCCTCTGCATTACCACACCACAGAACTATGAGTTTGGTGGTAAGGCAGAGGAAAAATCTCCAGCAGAATACTGGAGGTAATCTCTCCACTTTACAGTCTAAAAAATGTCAAATCAGCGGAGTTGCCATCCGGCAAAATTAACACCAGTGGTAATTTCACCGAAATCCCCATGGAGTCCTATGGACTCCAATTAAAGGGGACCAACACCACCTACAACCACTCATAACCCAGCATTATTTCCACCAGACCAAGTGGTGGTAACAGTAAATCTGTCTGGTGGCATCTCAGCGGATTTACCACCAAACTTGCATTAAGTTGTTCATAGTCTGAGTTTTTCACAGTAGTCTTGCTCACATGCTTGTGTTTCCCTCTCTGAGTCTCGCAAACCAGTCTCCATCATGAGAGATTTTCAGTCTGGATGGCCAGTCCAGGCTACTTTCCACCTGTAGTCTGCCACTGTGTTGCCTTCTGATTCGAAACATCGAATAGATGCCTGGTTACTAAAATCGCACGGGTGCATTTTCTAATTAATTTCCATGATGCATTTGTCAACCCTCTATGCCGCTATTCTGCTAGTGTACAACAAATATTGTTTTGCTGACTATGCCTAAAGAGGCCCCTGCTAGCTGTGCCAATACATGCCATTATCTCCATGTAAGATAACTCATCATGTGGGCTTTCCCCCTAATGCCAATAATGATGCTTTATAAAAACATGTCCATGCTGTTTGCTCCAAAACATGGTCAATACCTCCACATAAGACCACTCATCTTGTTGGCTTTGCCCTTAATACAAAGAATACATTATGCCATGCCGCTTTAGGTAAACACGTATATGTTGGAAAAGCCAGTATAAGTCAGTTCTCCACATAAGCAAACTCATGTTTGCTTTGCACATAACGTCAGTAAAAATCCGATGCCACTGTAAACAACATGTTAATGCTAGCTGAAGCACTGTAGTACAGTATCCCCATGGGTGCGCACATAATGCAAGTAAAACTGGCATGCCATTGTAAGAAAACATGTCAGTGCTGGTTGCATCAATTTCAGCCAGTTTCCACACGTAACAATGCACGGCATGTTGGCTTTGCCCATATTACACCCGATCCTAGTAATATCCTAGTAATATCCCCCATCCCTATGCCCACCCACAACCAGCAGATATGCTCCCCTGGCCTGCATGTACACATATTAGTACACATACACCTGGCATTTAAACACACCTGCACTGAACAACATACAACATAACACTGCACTCTCACACACATATGCGCACATTCCCACACACACTTACACACACACAGACCCCTGCATGCACACATACATACAAAAATGCATGCATACGCAAACAAATGTTTTCTTACCTGCCCAATGCCTTCACAGCATGGCACTCACTCCCACCACTGACACACACACACTACTCTGGATTGCCGTCCGGCTCCCACATAAACAGGAAGCAGGGAGAGATGTCAGTCAAACACCTGTGTGTCTGAGCTGAAGCGGAATCAACTCACTAATCCAGGATCTACTAATGTGTGGGGAAGCACAAAAGCACCCCTAGGAACATCTGGACCTGCAGCCCCCGCCTGCATGCCCAATGAGCCTGCAAGGCTGGAGAATCAAAAGGCCCCCAGCTTGCATGGCCTTTTGGGCATGCGCTGGCTGGAGCATTCTATGCCAAGGAAAACCCAATTTCCCTAACAACTATGCCACCCAAGGCACGTGCCCTCATCTGCCTGCTACACCTAAAGGTGCACCGAGGGGTTTTACTGAGCTGGCATGGGCCCCTCCATAGTGAGTGGCAGTTTGGCGCCACATTGCCCGTTATTGAGAAGCCACCACTGATTGACAGAGAATCTAGGGTGCAGGAGACACCGAAAGATGTGACACCACACACTGTTATGGGCCTTCTCAGATGGACAGTGTCTCCACACTGTAATCTCAATGTGTTCCGAGTGAATGCAAGGCACTTATAACCTCATACAGAGCACTGATGCTTCATGGTGTGATTTCAGGACTATCCAATAGTTTTAATGTCAAAGGTGTTTTGTATATTGTACACCTGTGAAGTGCTTTTCTAATGTAACACTGCAGAGCAGGAGAGATGTCAAGTCTTTATTCAGGGTTCCCCACCTCTCAAATGACAAATGTCACATCGAATACAGAGAGGGATTCCATAAGACAAACAGCTTTCCAAAATACTAGCACAATTATTTGACATATCATTATAACACTCTCTCATACATGCACATACAATGCGGACAACTGTATACTATATACAAACTGCAATCAGTAAAATCAAGCACAACTCTGATACAGATAAAGCAATATTAAGAATAACCTTTCAGCCATGTAGGTGTATTAGTATGTGTTGCCTGTTGGTTCCCAGCCCTCTTCCCTAAGGATCCTTGAGGATGGACTTTAGTTTCCAACTGAGCAACTCTCGTTAATGAATATGTGGAAATTGATCATATTTGAACAGCTTCCCAGACCACAGAATTGTTTTGAAATTCAAGAATGTTCCTTAATTTCATAAACATTGACTCACCACTCTGACACTGAGAATGGAGGTTCCGGACAACACCAAACCACCCACTTTCCATCCTTTCACTTTCAATTTGAGCTCAATATGAAATCTGCTTTGATTTGAATTGTGCCCCTAGATTATGGCCTCTGTTATGTGTTAAAGGGGCATGAATCATCCCTTGTCTGTTGCACACATATAGTTGTTTTGACACCTGGGCTTAATCAATCCTTCTACCTTTCCCTGGTATACTCTCCTGCCAGGGTATTGTTCCTTGTTCCTTATAAAGGCGAATTAACCTTCCCTTTCTATCCTTTATCCTTGTTACCCCTGGTTTAGTTGCCTGCCACGGTGTCGTCATTTTCTTGCTTGGGTGTGAGTCCTAGACTCACTGGTTGCCTGGTTCACTAACCTGCCAGAGCTCGTTGCTCCACTTTCTCTTTTATCCAGCTTACAACAATGTTCCAATATTGCATCAACAACCCTTTGTTACTTCTATCGCCTTTGTCTAGAGTTTGCCTTTAACACTGTTTGTACATTCGTAATTGCAATGATTTCACTGTTTCGCTCAGGTTCTATCTCTCAGCAATATTTGTGTCAGAAATACTTGCACTGCCTTTACTTCGACTCTTTTTCTCAACATTGTTCGTATTGGAAATACTTGCACTGCCTTCACTTATGCTTGTTCCTTTAACAATGTTCATACCAGTAATATTCACTCTGTATTTATTTAAGCTTGTTCCTTCTACAATGTTCTTATCGATAATATTCTTTTGCCATTACTAAGGCTTGTTCCTTCAATAATGTTCGTATCAGTCATATTCACTCTGCCTTTACATAGGCTCATTCTGTCAACAATGTTTATATTCACACTCTTGCGCTCTCTCGCATCGTACGCGGTACAGAGCATTCACCTAGATGCTCCCCGGTAACTCGCTCACTCTCTCTAGGCTTACCAGTAGTGGATGGCGTATTGAGCATTCCTTGTGTTTCCATAGTGACTGCACTCCCAATCCATTGACTGGTCTTGAGTCCTGCAAGTTGTTCACTTCCTGCTTCACTTTCCTCTGACTTTGGCAGCTCTGACTGCGCATTGTTGAAAAGCAGCAAACTTCTCCCGCTCTGGCTCCTCTGTGCACCATGCCCGTTTGCCTCTGCACTGCACTCTGTAGCCTGCTTGCCTTCAAACTCCTCTGCAGGGTCAGCACAAGTCTGCTACCTTTCCAGTTTCTATCTCCCTCTCTCTCTTTCTCTTGCTTTCAGTTCACCTTTATTGCTTTTAAATATCCCAGTCTTTCTCTGCAATCTCCAATGACTGGAATGCGGCATGGGTTTATCGTGTCCAGTCAACCTCATTACTCCATCTCTCTTACTCGTCTCAGTACCCCAAAAGGGGTACAGGCTGAGGGTTTGGGCTAGAAAGACCTGGGAAATCAGCATTTATATGACAACATGCCATGTATTAATGTTGCAAGGTTATATGTTTTCACTGAAAGGTAAGACTGAAGGGTTATCTTGACTTAGTCGCTTTCTGTCTCCGTGGAGATTGTCCTCTCCCACCTGGTCCACCCACAGATAGCCACCCCCAAGCTCAGAGTCAGGTAGCTTTTGCATTTCCATGGCCATGTAAGGGATGCTTCCTTCCAGGAAATCACTGACAAAGTTGTCAGATTCGTCTGTGAGGAACTCGACCATCCACACGGTGGGTGTGCACTCACCAGGGCTTTATTTTATTTTATATCAAATTGAATGATGGTAGATCAACCTCTGGAAAATGTGTGGAGCTAATCTGCATGTATTTTCCTATGCACACCTCACGGCATACACTTCGACCTGTCTACTCTGGGTGGACACAGCCTACAGGCACAGTCCTCTCTGTCATTTTTAGTTGGAATCTGCCAGGTGGAGTACACAATGCATCTCAGAAAGGGGGGGGCCAAAACCTTCCTTCTGCCAGCCTAATTAATTATTAAAGGCTGAATGGATCCGCCCTGTCCGTTTGTCTACCCTCTCCTGATAGTGGCAAGAATTAACATAATAAACATACTAATAGAGTGTACTTCAAACAGGCCCACATGTGGCCTGGTGCCAGCGGTTAAAACAAAGGAGACAGGAAACCCCAACACCCCTTTCATATGCACTGTCAACCTGAAGCCAGCTCCTGCCCTAAAGTAACAATGACAGTGAGCAGGCATGTCTAGTACATGGATTTACAGTAGGCAACTCCTGCAGGCGGACCCCATTCAGAGGGTAAGAAAATGTCATTTAATGGAGACAGAAAGTTTGTTCTTGCCACAGCTTCAAGCGAGACCTGCCACTTTAAACAGGAACCACAGAGAGCTTAATTAACCAGAGAGACCCTTTGATCTTCAATGGACAGGGAGAAGGGTGGGACTTACTATTACATGTTTTCACCCCTTTACCTTTTCTGTTGCAAAGCACTCTGATTATGACCTCAGGCATACAGGAGATTGTTGGTGGGGACCCAGGATTGGTTCATTAAGGTATGTTTGGCCTTTGGTCATCTGATGACTTTGAAAGGAGTAACAAGAAGAACTAATTTGGACCCTGGCTGAAGGTAAAGTCTGCGTTGCAGCTTCCGCCAGTGAAGGAAGGCCAGGATTTCCAAAGAGGAAAGCAATATCCCTCCCCTAAATATTTCCCAGGGAACAGAGGGAGATACGGAATCCAGAGGACCCTCCAGCAGCTCCAAATCCAGACCATAATCAGCACAACGCATGCTCTGCTAGGCTCTGCAAGCAAGCTTCCTAGGTGGGAAGTGCCAGAGAGTCTCTGAACTAAACCAAGGACAAGGCTGTTACCTGCAACACCCTCCTCAGCGTTGGGGTGTCTGCCTTAAAGGATGACAAAAGCCCAATAAAGAATCTAGGAGGAGTGTATTGACAAGCATCAACCAGCGCCACCTTAAAGAACATTTTTGTACCATGTCGAGCCCCTTGAGCTGCAACCGACTGCACCACTGACTGTTGTCATGCCACAGTTGCTAACGTAGTCCGAGACTCCCCAACCAGTGCTTCAGACACACCAACTAACACTGAGACAATGATTCCTGACCCCGAGCTACAGTGTACGCCAGCCTACAGCCATCCGTACAGCCTTGCTCGCCGATCTGCCTGCCACATGATACCAACATCTGTCTTCCATCTTGAACTCTATCACAGATGCTGCAAAGTGCCCTGAAACAGACGGTACACTGTTGAACACCAGGAACTTCTACAAGCACAAGGTACATTGTGGTTCTGTCTCCCTGATCCTTCTCCAAAGGCCTCTAGTGACATTTTATGACACATTGCTCCCTTTGTGCTGAAACCAATTATCCTTGAACTATTGCGATTAATTACTTTACCGACTACCCTCCTGTCAGTATCCAGAGTGCAACCCTTTTCCCCCTTGAAACTGTCTGTGCTCTGCATTCCTTTACAGGGTCAGCTGTATTTTTTAGTGTGCTAGAACTTTCTGTTGAATAATATTAAAGTTGATATTTTTATACAACCTTGATGGACAGTCCCTTTTATTTATGTATTTTTGCTGTGTTGCAACTAACCAACGATCCACGACCTTGCAGAGATAGGCCTGCCATTCCGCTCACGTTACCAAAATTGGACATGGAGGTTTATAATTTGCTTGTGTTTCCAATCTGTTCGGATCCCTTCTGGTGTACTAGAGGTGTGGGGATGATTGGTTTACAAACTGATATTCATCCCTGGACTACTGATGCCCCGGAAGTTAATTAGTCACATCGTCACACCACCCACTCCACCGCTCTTTCCCAATCGTGTGTGCTTTCTCTCATCACTCACACCCCTCCTCTTCAACCACCCTGATCAATCCTCTCTGTGACAACCTGGGTATCACGCATCAGGCCCTAGCCTGGTTGGCCTCCTTCCTCTCTGATCGTCCCTCCCAGGTACAACTGGGGTCCTTTCTCTCCTCCACCTCTCTCTCCACATGTGGTGTTCCCCGGGGCTCTAACCTCTCACCCTGGCTCTTCAACCTTTACTTGGCACCTCTGGCCCATCTCATCTCTACCTTCTCTCCTATCTTTAAGTGTTATGCAGATGACACTCAGCTCTCCTTCAGGCTCCCCTCTGCCTCCTCTCTTCTCGCTCTCCTTCTTGAGGGTCTATCTGCGATTCAGGAATGGTGTGCATCTAACTATCTCTGCCTGAATGCCAGTAAGACTGAGATCCTTCTCATTGGGACCCCTGGTCCTGCATTCCCTCTTTCACTCTGGCCGCCCCCCTTGGGCCCTCTAGCTGCACCTTCGTGCGAACCAAGGTGTCATCTTCGATTCCATGCTCTACTTTTCTCCTCAAATCATGGATGTCTCTAAGAAGTCCCACTACCAGCTGCACCTCCTCAGAGGTATTCTTCCTTTTCTCACTTTCCCCTAGAAGCTGACTGTCTTCAGAGCCCTGGATCGCTCTAGGTTGGACTACTGTAACAGCCTCTTTCTAAATCTGCCTGCCTCTATTGTTCGCCCTCTGCAACTCATCCAGGACAGGACTGCAAGACTCTTCCTTGGCCTCAAGCCAAGGGATTGTATATCTCCAGATCTGAAATCTCTCCACTGGCTCCTGGTGGCCACAAGTATCAAGTTAAAGGCCCTCTGCATTGTCCACAAGACCTTCTGGGGCCAGGAACCACAACACATCCAAATCTCTCTTCCTAAGCACTTTACTTCTCAAGCCTTCCCTTCATCCACCTCCAACTGTCTGAGGGTCAGACACTTCTCCAGGCAGAGGGTGGGAGGTAGATTTCTCTCCTTGGCTGGTGCCTCACTATGGAGCAGCCTCCCTGCCTCTCTCACAGTTGAGCAGGACCACCTCAGGTTCCAGAAGCAACTCAAGTCTTCCTTTTCGTTTCTGCTTTCGCTCTCTCCTGCTGATGTTCTTGTCTGCTGCACTAACTGGTTACCTGTCCTCCATCTGAACCTTAAGGGGACTTGGCTCCTTCACAACCATTAGCCCCATGCACTGCCTCCGGGCCTACCATGCACTAAGGACTGTATCTACAACCCTAAAGTCCCCTGTCTTCTGCACTTACTTAGAACTGGCCACCGCTGCGGCAATTACTTGATCATTGCTTTGCACTCTCCTTTTCCCTCCCCCTTGCACTTGCACGATCTGAATGACACATGGCCTAGTAAGATCATTTGTTTTGTTCCCCTTTGTCTTCCCCTTCCTTGTCTTGTTACGCCTAGAAACCCTTGTGTTCAGGCGCATTATAAATTACTTGTCATATCATATCATAACCTCTACCTAAGCCCCCTCCCGTACTCATTCGCTTTCATGACCTAACTTGCTACAGCTATGGCGATGACATCAAGGTCATTTTCAAGATCCCCTAAAGAACTTCCTCCTCCCACCCTGACCTCTCCTCCTACGTCTCGCCAGTCAACCATTGGATGACAGCCAACTACCTTCTCCTCAGCCCCTGTAAACCGAAATCATGATCTGTGGTAAGACCTCTCTCTTCCCCAAATCCTCACCCTGGCCGCCGGCCTCGCTAGGACTCCCACAAACAAAATCCATCTCAGTTAAAACATGGATGCAACTTGGGCACGGATCTAACTCTCTCTCACCACATCAACACCCTTTCCAAAACATGTAATCTCCACCTCTGTACCCTCAGACAAATCTTCCCGTATCTCTCCTACTCTCACAGAGTCTCAGCAATCCTGGCTATAATGCTCCCCGCCTGGGCTATGCCAACTCCCTCTGTAGCTCTATAACTTTGAGAACTCCAGCAGATCCAAAACTCAGCAGCCATACTTCTCCTTGCCCACCCACCCAGAGAACACATCCCTCCTGCCCTTAGAGTGCTTCACTGGCTTCCCGTTCAATTCAGCCAGAGTTGGAAAATGCTAATTTTCTGTCCAAGCGCACACCCTCTGCAACTCCCTTACGCTAATCATAGGTCACGAAGAGGACTACCTCTCCTTCAAGAAGGCCCTCAAAATCTGGCTATTCCCCCCAGCAACCTGAAGACTGTGCCCATCTCACACGCTCATTCCAGATCACCTGGGCAGTGACTCTGTCCAAAGACAAAGGAAGCTCCCTAGGGCAGCTTCCATCCCCTGTCTTCCCTACTTCACCCAGGGACGGCTGATGAAACACCCTGCAACTCAGGTAGAGTGGTATGGGTGGGGATCAAAAGCCATCAGTGTGCTCTGTTAAAACCCTGCCACTTCTACATTTCTACCACCTGATACTAACATGGCACTGATCTTTAAATGCACACTCTCCAGCTAGCCTATTGTGTTGAATTTAGAAGGAGTGCTTGGGCCCCCAAGAAATTGCACATTGAAGTAAATTGAGGGAGAGCTGGATATGGCATCTTGAGGGGGGCCATTGTGTAAAACTTGGAGGAACCGTGGGTGTTGCTATGGTGCTGCACGTGGTGAGGTGTTGGGGGTGGGCAAAGTGTTGCATTCCAGTTTAAGTCTGAGGGCGGGCATGCACTGCACTTGTGGAAAGGGGGGGAGAGTGGTGTGTTGCAACTGGAGGGCAGCTAACTGGAAGGAAGAATGTAGCCTGTGTACTGAACCTGGGTGAGTGTAGAATGTGGCTGATGTGTTGATCCTGGGTGAATGCAGAACATAGCCAATATATTGTAGGGTGCTTGTACTTGGATGCAGCTAATGTGAAGGGAGGATGTAGCATATGTACTAAATCTAGATGAATATAGAATGTAGCCAATTATTGACCTCTTGGTGAATGCAGAATGTATCCAATGTGTTGGATCTAGGTGAATGAAGCCAATATACTGAATCCAGGGAAGGTAGAATGTTACCAAGGTATTTAATCCAAGTGAATGTCGAATGCAGACAACACACTGTATTCTGGATGAATGTAGAATGAGGCGCTATGCACCCGTTCCATGTTACGCCCTGGTGTTGTCCGTGGAGCGGGAGCATAATGCGATTAGCACCCCGGGTTACCAAAGCAGTAACCAGGGGTACTAAATGAAATAGGTTTTTCATTCTTTTAACGGGACGCCACACACGTGGAATGGAGGCTGTGATCAGAGGTTTCAGCTTACGATCCGCGGAACCTGATTGGCTTTGCCCCCACCACGCAGCACCATCTTCCCCCCACCGTCCAGTTTCTTTTTCTATTCCCCAACCCTCCTCCCCTGCCCCACCTACCAGATTGTTGCAGTGTTTGGGCCCACTGCCACCGCAGCAGCTCCCCTCCTTTTCGCTTTGCCGACCACCATGGAAATGGAAGAGGGGCTTTGTACCCTAGGTACTGATTCTGGGTACACATAGAGTGTAGACGGTGCACTAAATCAGGTTGACTGTAGAGTGTAGCCAAAGTACTGATTCTAGGTTAAGCCAGGATGTACCCAATGCATTGAGTCTACAAGAATAGAGAATGTAGCCTATGGAGTGGCCCTAGATTAACCATATTACATCTGGCTGCATGCAGTAGGTAGACACTAATCTGTACCAACCTAGACACTCCAGAATAGAGAAGATGGTCAGAGCTAAGGCATTCATTAAAGTGTTGCCAATGTATTAAATCTGCTGCACTCCATGCTTATGGAACTTCAGCTGCAGGTACAGCTGCATTCCTGCATGCATTCGATCAATACGCTGGACTAAACACAAAGCACAATATCTCTGCCATCAGAATGCAGATATATCCTACGACACAGAATTCAGTGTAGCTTGACACATAACTAGTCACTCACACTCTCCCCTGACCTCCTGTCAGAGCCCACCTACATGCCTGACCTGCATAGGTACTGGGCCTCGGCCATCCCACCTACTTCCTATTTTGGCCAAATTCACACATGGATAATAATCCTCTCTGACAATTTTTCCCATACTTTGGACGTCGGTTCCCTGAGGGTGTTCCCCCACAAACACTTTGAGGCCATACTAATGGGATAAAGGAACTATATAAATGACAAATTACTACTACTAATACTCTCTCTCCATCATCACCCTCTTTAACCCTTATCACTTTCCCTCCCTAATCACTCTCTTGCCCCGTCACACTCTCTCTTCTCTTTCTCGCACTGTTAGTTAATCTCCCCTCACACTCTATCCAGACACCCCCTGTCTCCTCACACCCGGTCGCTCACCAAAAAAAACACACCTATACATGTGTCCAAATACTTCTAACACCCTGGGGAGCTTTCCCGTCACCCGTCATTATTGCACTCTAGTACATCTAGTGAGAAATGGCATATGAGGAGGGACACAATGCTTGTAGGTGTTGTTTGGTTATTTACCCACCCATTGATTGCCCATAGCCATGATAATCCCTATGGGCATTCTCATCCACTTCCTGGCCCTGCCCCCCCAAACGACATCCTCCTGGGATCTGTTTGAGCTAGCATTATCAAGACTTAGCATGAGACTTTGTGCAGTTCTGGTCAGTGTTTTTTCAAAGCAGTCTTCTGAGAGTTAATGGGCCTCATTACGGGATTGCTAGTAAAACCTGCTGGTAAGTGACGGGTTACCGTCAACCCTGTTACACTGTTTCCATCATCTCATTTCCCAGTGCCACCAGGTTATTATGGCAGGCCTTTTGGCACTGGGGCCGTTGCTAATGGTGCCAGTGCTTCAGTGAAAACACTGCTGATAGGGGTCTGAACTCCCAGCAGGTCAGGTCTGCTGGGAGTTCCTTGCCCCACACGGCAGTCTCTTAGTTTGGTGGTCCGGATACCCTGCTACTGGCACCCTTATTTCCGGACGGACCACCAAACTCATAATGAAGCCCAATGATTTAATTAGAGCTGTAAATCGGCTACTGGTGTAAAAAATAATGTCTTAACCAGATCTGCCTTTAGCCACTTGATTTATAAGCACTTTGTGGGTTCTTCACTGATGTCCTGTTCAAGTATTGTCAAAGTCAAAAGTTTTGGCTTGTGTATAAGTATTAGGCATTTGCCAGACACTGCTATTATACGGCCCGGTACTCACAGCATTTTGCATCTGCTACCATTGATGTCTAGGTAATACCAGTGCCTGGTAAACGTCTTTCCCATGCCTATGCAAAAGTGAATACTATTGGTATTGCCAATGCTTGTTTCTTACACCATTTAGTAACCCGCTTTGGAAATGCGCAAATCCCTGTGTTGGAAAGTGATGAATCATACCATTCTTCCTCCTATAATTGCCATATCCTCTCTGGACAATGGCACAAAATAAACTGAAATAAAGTGGAATGACCCCAAGGAAGAGCTCGGTGCCATCTCTGTGATTTTGGCATTGGTGTCATTAAAGGATGGGCAGCCTGCAAAATACAGGGCTCTGCCCAGGGCTAATGGCCTTCACAGCAGGATGGGTTCATGGTGGGTCCAACCATAGAAAGAAAATCTGGCCTACAGGGCAATACAAGATAACACGTGTTCAGGGCTGTCAAAAGATGTGATGAGGCCCGGGGCAAAACATATGTTGAGGACCCCTTACAATTTTTTGCACTGGGCCAGCGGCAGAACCTCTGCAAACAGGAGACTCAAGAAATCTCCCGTTGAGTTTGTGTCCAGGATCCCAAATATGGTTTATTACTACAACTGCAAATCAACTACAGAAAAGTAAGATTTTTCTACTGAAGAAAATGTTATGCCAGACTACCTTTGTATCATATGCATAAATATATATAGGATGGCATAAGATCTCCGCCCCACCACCTCCAACTCTCTGAGGGTCAGTTGCTTTTCCCAGCAAAGAGTTGGGGGCAGATCTCTTTCTTCGGCTGGGGCCTCCCTCTGGAACAACCTCCCTGCCTCTCTGAAAATTGAGCAGGGCTTTCTGCAGTTCCGGAAGCAACTCAAGACCTTTCTCTTTCCTTCTGCCTTCTCTCTTCCACTCCCTTGCTGATCACCTGCCTGATCCATGCACTGGTCACCCTCTGAATTCGTGACCAGGTCCCTGCCTGTCCAGTTGCAATCTTGCACTGGCTCTTGGCACCCCTGCACTTGTGGTCTGCATCTGTAACCATACAGTCCCCTTTCTTGCACTTATTCTCCATCCGTTGGCTGCACTTATGAGTATGCGCACTTGCAACCCGCTGGCTGCACTCTTGTCTATCCTTGTTCCTGCACTTTTCCATCCTACCCCACCCTCTGCACTTCTCCCCTCCCCCCTTCCCTGCTCTTGCGCAATCTGAATGACACAAGGCCTAGTAAGATCGTTGATTTGTCCTCCTGTTTTGTTCCCCCCTCCTTACCTTGTCGCACCTATAAACATTTGTGTACAGGCGCGTTATAAATTCCATATCATATCATTAAGGAGCATTCTGCCACTGTGTGCTCATTAAAACACACATCATACAAAGTTATGATAGATTATGTACAGTGGAGAGTGGTACATTTCTAACCTTAAGAGGCTTAAATGTTTGCGCCAATTATGCAGGATCAACAGAGCACAGTGAGGGAGCCCAAACCAAACAAGGGTTGCTTGAGAGGGGGTTCTAACACAAAATAATTGAAACATTGTGTTAGAAATATGCATTTTACAGCACTTTCTTTGAAAAATTGGGTAGAAATCCATACAGTTTGCAATTGGTTTTGTATGGAAACATATAGAAAATTCCAATAGTTGCAAATCACAAACTGTGCACAGAAACATTTTCCAATACATTTCATGCCGCCTTTCCACACAACATATGCTAGTATAAAAATATATTCATGCTAGTTGCTCGCATGTATGTCCATGCAGGCTGCATCAATATATGCCATTATTACCATGTACGGACTCCCAGTCCGTTAAAATGCCATGCTACAGAAAGTAGGTCCAAGCTTACTGTGTACCATAAGTGTTATCACTGGCTAGATTGGCCTTAATTCAATGTGGGCCAATTTACCCAAGTAGTATGTTTGCTTTAACCTTGATGTATAGTCCTGTGCATCAAGGATAAAGCAAAAAGAGCATTTGCAATGCTAACAGTTTGGGCTTTTGTGTAGGCATGGGAAAGGTACTTCTGTATTGGTATTAGCTAGCCGTTGATGGTGTCAGGTGCAAAATGGTTTGAGTACCTGAGCAGCTAATAGCAGTGCCTGGCAAATGCCTAATTCTTATGCACAAGCCAAAACTTTCGGCTTTGCCAATGCTTGTTTTTAACAGGACTTCAGCGAAAGACATGCAGGGTGCTTTTAAATCGTGTGGCCAAAGGCAGACCTGATCAAGACATTTTATTACACCAGTTCCATGTTTACAATTCCAATGAAGTCATAAACTTTCAGAATCTCCTTTTAGAAAACACTTGCAGGCACATTGAGGACAAAGTTTGATGGCAAGGCTTGTTTAAAGCTGGCTCAATGAGTTCCAATGAGGAGGTGTTTTGGGTGGGGAGGGCAGGAACTGGGTGAGAATTGCCGTAGGGATTAGCATGCCCATGAGAAGTCAATGGGTGGGCAAATAACTAAACAACATCTACAAGCTTGTTGTTCCTCCTCATAGGCCACTTCTTCCTATAAGTGCTCAATGCTGTCTTTGGGATGGATCTTCTCAGATCTAGGATCTGGCAAATAATGACTCACCAGATCTCAGTCACAGCTCCACAATCTGGGAAATCTATGTGCACCATATGTTTATTTTACAATGCTGTGGTGTGTTTGTGCTTTAAACTATGCTGGGCAGGGATTTGAACCGTGGTCACTAGGTTCCAAAGTGAGACACTTCCCCACAAGAACAGTTGAGGATCTGAGCGGGAGCCCTGTGAAATCCCTTGTCAATCTTGGACTGTACTGGAAATATTGATGTGCATTTTTTATATTTAAAAGGGGTGAAGATTTTGAACTTTGCTGATGAATCCTCTGAGGATGTTCATGTTCATGCTGGTGACTAAAATACCTGTCCCGCACTTGCTTAATCCTCCCGTCACTGGACCCTCTTCCACTGCGGTAGGAGGGATGCCCCAGAAAAAAAGTCCATTTCCACCACAGTCTGTTCATGAAAGCAATAGTTTTGGCTTATTGGTGGCACACCTAAAAACCAAACAAATAGAATGCCATGCAGTGATGCAACACCATTGAGCAGATTGGGCTCTAGCACCCTCCTGAAATGTTGGGCTTTGTTGACTCTACCGGGCTGCATGGGCAGCACCAGCCCCTAGCCACTTTGAGGCAGAAGGCCTCTTTCGATGCGTCGCCAGCCCATATCACTCGTTAAGGAGCAGCATCAGCATCAAACATGCAGAGCAAATAAAAACTATCCATGCAATATCAACAGACTCACTTTGATAAAACCAAAGTCTTAACTTATGGTATCAGCTTTTAGATAGCCTACCTCTCAAAAGATTAGCATAGCATTATGAAAGTAACCAGCCTCTAAATTGGGGTGAAAGGTACGACTAGTGGCCAAAGGAAAGGTGCAATAGGGTTTCGGCTTCATAGCTGGGCTCAGGGAGTTGGGAGGGAAATGGGAGAAGGGCTGGCTGAAGATGTGTCAGGGCAGTGGGGGCCCATTTCTTTTTGATGTTTGGGGCACCCATTGCCTTACTGATTGAAAATAATAGGCCAAAGCACCTGTATAGTGCTTAAATCAATAATGAAGTCAAAATAATGCAGCAAGGTGTTTAAAAGTTGCAGATTATCAGTAGGTATCTGTGCCAAATAACTGCCAACATGGGGCAATTGCCTTTGAGCCCATTTCAACTGTAAAAGCTGAAAGGCCCAGATGCCATCCATAAGTGGGGAGACCGACAGCACAGTGGGTTTATTGGCCCCACTCTCTATCTGCTTTCAAAACTGTCATCCATCCCCTTCCAGGCTGACCAACAGAGCCCTGGCCAGACGGAACAGGACAGAAACGTTAAATGGTGCATGGGCTTCGCTGTTAACAGAGGCATTGCAATTACTAACATAAAACATTTCACTGTTAGCACCTGAATTCATGTGCATACATTTATAGGTAATTGAAATTGTGATGTGGGGTTAGCGTTTGCATGCCAAGGGAGTGATTAGAAGGGAAGTGGTGACATGAGACATCTCGTTCTCATACCATTCCTTAAGTGGGACGTTTCAGAAATTAATGCAAGAGTTAGCTGCTTGTAACATTGAAACTTCACCAGAATGGTCTCATTCGAATGTGGAAAGATAGTAGATGCCGCCAAACGAGTAAGTTTGCCCCTCCCTCACAGCCTCTGAAGTTAGTGCCTCTCCCAACATTTGAAGTCTTAGTCCCCTCCCTTGCCCGACATTTTAGCCTAGGTGCATCTCTGAAGTCATGAACCAACCCCTTAATGAAGTGGCCGCAGGGCGGCTAAACTTAGGGGTGAGGCTGAACACACACTCATATACAACACTTTCACCCATGCATTCATCCACCAGTTACACAACTCCTTACATGAATGCATACTTGAAACCAAACACAGCATTAACACAAACATAAACACCAACATGCTTGCATGTATTCACACACATATACAAAAGTAATTTAAATGCACATATATACACATTTTACTTTAAATAAAAAAACACCTTACCTCCATGCACCCTTCCAAAGCATCCACAGAGCCGACACGTAGACATGTTGCCTGACAGGAGAGAACACCTCTCCCATCAGTCAGCGTGGTCATGCTGAGCAACATGAACACACTGACTGACAGGAGAAGAGTTCTCTCATGTCATTCAGCATGTCTAGGTTGTTAGCTGAATAACAGGAGACATCAGGGTTCACTTCTGAGCCCTGCTGTCTCCCATTATTTTGCTGTTTGTTGCGACCCAAACAGCTTTGCAACAAACAGCAAAATCATTTCAGGAGCAGAGAGCAGACAGCACAGTCCCCTGTGTGAATAAAGGACACGGGTGGACTGTGCTGTCTTCTACCGAGGAGAGGAGTGCTGCGAGGGCCCCCGCAAGCGCGAGGCATGGGGCAGTTTGCCCCTCCTGCCCCCCCCCACCCTTTGTGACAGCCGTGCACGTGCATCACTCTGTCCCAAACCTCAGAGACATAGATCGATTGTACATTGTGGCGTGAGACTGACTCTGTCTGGTCCAGTCCTAGCAGCCTCCCAGAGAGTGATAGGTGACCATGTTAATTTGTGTTGTCTCCAAGTTGTGAATGTACAGTTTCAAAACACATAGGAGATGTGTGTAGGCTGACATTACATTGCATTAAGGTACTTGTAGTCTTCCATTCAGGATGAGGGAAACAAAGCAACAGCCCTGCCCCCCTTTTTTTTGTTACGTGCTTTGTGCAAGGTGTTATTGTCCTGTGCCCTGAGGTCGTCAAAGTACACTTGCAAAAGTAGATTATTTTAGGTAGACATTTAAAACAAATGTTTTCAAAGCCAACAGTAATAGTCAAAGTAAATAACTTCATATGATGCAGTGAACAGAAGTCTTATTCATTATGGCTATCACTAATGCTGTCTTCAAACACTAATTTGGAGGCACTTTTGGAAGTTTTAAGGTAATTACTGGGTTTGTACTCATGCCTATAATTGTAAACTTCAATTAAGAACTGCAAATGCCAAAATTATTGGCTTTGCCAATGCTTGTTTAACTAGCGTTCTTTTTAGAGATGTGCAGTTCCTTATCCACAAAGCGGACCTGCGCATTTCAGTGGGCTGCGCAGCAACGCAAATGATGCGCTGACCTGCCCTAATGCATACATTAGTGTTGATAGTACACGCACGACATTAATGTATAACATCCTCAAAGTACCCATTCTGATTTTGGGAGCGTATTTCCCATTTATGGATGGGAAATTATAAAAAAAAAAAAAATCCTATTTTATGCCACTGCTATTCAAATGCCTTAGAGGGTTGGCAATGATCCTGTCATGCATTGCGCATCCCCTTGCGTCTGTCCCACATAGACGCAGGGGAATGTGATTATTTTCTGTGCATTTCAATGAGCATTGTATTTGTGGATTCGGGATGCACTTTTAAATGCACAAAACATACCTTAATTAGTGCAAATTAGCAAAAGGGTGAAAAAGGGTATCTGAATGACTGCATCCTTGGAGAGTAGTGCACAGGTTTATCTGGCGCAATGATGAGAAATGCACAAAACCATCTCATTACTTTGCTAAACAATGTTTTGAGATTGTGCCCCATTCTTTTTTTAAATCCACATGATTTAAAAAGTAACCAAATTCAAGACATAGTGATCCATGTCTCAAATTGGGACAAACCGATGGGAGCCGTACATTTACCAAATTGGATTGATTCAATTCGTGAGCCATCTCTATGGAGCTGTGAAGGGTTCGAACTGATTCAAACATTTTCTTCAAAAGCTTGTACTGGCTTTTGAGTCCAGCATTTTAAGGCCCACCCATCCCTACCAAAAATACTTGTGCATTTCCATGCGATTACTGCAAGGAAGACCCAGTCAGTGCTTTGTGTGACTGAACTGGCTAAAACTGGGCACTGCGGCTGTCTGGCCACACTGCACATCCCAGGCAGAGTATGTCCTGTTGCCGGGCAGATGCAGGTAGGACGGTACTTAATTTCTGGGGGTTTTCTGTTTCACTTGTAACCATAACATCCCTTTAACAAAGCTTTTTCACTGAATTTCATAGGTTTTAATTAGTGCAACTTAACCATAAAGTCCCTGTAACAAAGTTTTTTGACTGAATTTCATAGGTTTTTATTAGTGCAACTTAATCAAAATGTCTGTCAACTAAATTATTTCACTAATTTGATGGCGTTGTATCAGTGTAACTTAACCATAATGTATTTTTAACAAAGTGTTTTCACTGAATATATATTTATATATTTTACAGGGTCTGCGGTAGCAACATTGTAGTTATGGTTAATTGCTCAACCCATAGGAAGAGCAGTTTTTTGGCAGCATATATCTTTGGTGTCGTTTGATTAATCCTCATGAAATTTTGCGGAAAGGTTATACAGCCAATTTTGAATTATTTTGCCAAGTTTTGTGCGGTTTCATTGCGGGGGAGCAAAGTTATACGAGTGGTACCAAAACGTGTGAAATCCGGATAGACATGAATGGAAACGATTTTGCTTGCAACTACATCCCAAACTGCTGGATGGATTTGCACCAAATTTATTTAAGGAGTAGCAGCCTGTTCCTGAAGGTTGTATACGAATTGTTCGAACTACAATTGTTCGAATTACAATTGACCTTTGCACAATTGACCGAATTGTGAAGGTCAATTGTTATATATATATAAAAGCAAACCAAGATATATATAATATATATTCAGTGAAAAAACTTTGCTAAAGGGACGTTATGGTTAAGTTACACTATGAAAAACCTATGAAATTCAGTAAAAAAACTTTGTTAAAGGGAAGTTATGGTTCAAAGTAAAACCGAAAAACCCCTGAAATTCGGCAGTTATGGTAAGATAAGCAACCATAACTCGCGCCACCGTGCACTGCTAACACTTACACTCAGGACATCAAAGATGACATCACAAATGTCATTGATGACATCACTGATGACATCGCATGTCTGGCTTTTCCTTTTTTTCCCTTTACTGACATATCTAGGCCACATAGTTTTCTTCAGTAACAGTCAGGAAGTAAAAATTGAAAAGGTACTATATTTGTAGACTTAGGGTCAAGTCACATCATATGAAACATATACATAGTGGAAGACACAGGCTTGAAAGAGAGCAATCCTTTCTGTGCATGAAGATAATCGTTAGGGTTATCAGCACTTTCTCATAGTTTTATTTTTATTACTCTACCTTCCCTGTATATGCTCATATTTGTATACATTGTACTCACTCTCCTTTCCTTTGGGTGCAGTCACATCATGTGATACACATACATATGGTAAGTAGCAGCTTTGAAACAGAGCAATAGTTTCTCTGCATAAAGACAATCAGTTAGGTTATGAACTCTTTCTGCTACTACTTCTGCTTTTTTGTTTACTTCACTATCCCTGTATATACTCATATTTGTATGTGTTGTTGTCTCTTTGTGTTTTGTCTGTAATAATTATGTATTAAGTGGATTTTATTATCTACTTATTACATGTTTCACAGTACGCAAAACTCTAATAAGAAAGCAGTTATCATTTCACTATTCAACATGACAAGATTATGAATATTGCACCTTGATCATGTATGCTGCACACACTGCCTATGTTTCTGCATAAGTAGCTTAGTATACTGTATAGAACTTCATAACAGAATGCAATTTATATCAATGCATTGCTTAATGCACTAATTTGGTCATGATATTTATCCAAATGATCCTTGACAGTTTTTGGTCAGCATTATAAGAATCCCTTGTACAGAGTTTTCATGAAAAGTTAATGCACATGTGATGTCATCAGTGATGTCATCAATGACATTTGTGATGTCATCTTTGATGTCCTGGGAGTTAGTGTTAGCAGTGCACGGTGGCGCGAGTTATGGTTGCTTATCTTACCATAATTGCCGAATTTCAGGGGTTTTTCGGTTTTACTTTGAACTATAACGTCCCTTTAACAATGTTTTTTTACTGAATTTCATAGGTTTTTCGTAGTGCAACTTAACCATAACGTCGCTTTAACAAAGTTTTTTCACTGAATTTCATAGGTTTTTAGTAGCGCAACTTAACCATAACGTCCCTTTAACAAGGTTTTTTTACTGAATTTCATAGTTTTTTAGTAGCACAATTTAACAATAATAACTTTGACTTTATGTACATATAATATGGAACATACTGAACCCTTTCTACTGAATTTGACGGTCCGCAGACATGTTTGGACAACAGTACCATCACCTAAAATCTCTGGGGGGCTATGTGTAATAGTTATATCATAACATAGGAAGATTTAACAAATTCACAAAACAGCACACATACAAAGTATATGTAGTAATACTTAAAAAATGTAACCCATATATGTAACAGACTAACCATTCACTTAAATACAATATGTTTTAAAATGGAATATACCAAAAGAAGATAAAGTGGCTTCCACCATAATTACCTCACAGACATTCCACAACCAACAGCAAGACCAGACGTATAGACTGCTGATTACATATCTCACCAGACATAGTAAGTGCACTTCTTTTTACTCATATATTTATAAACTTTCTATATTAAGAAAAAAAAAACATATTACTTTTTTGTTTTCTCACAGAAATGTGTAGTACTCTCGACTGGCTAGAGGAGCATTTCCCACGAGAGGAAATGTTAGAAGATAGTCCACCTAATGGTACACACTTTACTATATAAACCAATTAATAAATATTATTTTGTATACATTTAACATATACATTTTGTTTATTACATACCATACAAAAATTCCAAGCATCTCACAACAACAATC
Source organism: Ambystoma mexicanum (assembly GCF_040938575.1). Taxonomy (NCBI): domain Eukaryota; kingdom Metazoa; phylum Chordata; class Amphibia; order Caudata; family Ambystomatidae; genus Ambystoma; species Ambystoma mexicanum. The sequence continues at coordinate 861,881,111 of NC_090931.1, read as the reverse complement.
AGAGGATATCACTCTACAACAGATTAATCAAAAAATGGACGAATTTATGCAAAATGTTATGGATTTGAAAAACTTTGTGAAAAATCATGTGAAACCACCAACAGCACACCATTGTCCAACCTGCACTTGTCCCCCCTCACCCTATCCCACTCAGTTAACCCCAAACCCTGTCTATGGACCAAATCGTTTCGATGAGCTTTCCTTCCCTTCTTCACCTGATCCCAGTTATCTAGAAATCCCTAATTCTCCTCTTTTTGTTTCTGTTTCTTCCCCACCTTCCCAGTCATAATTGTATATATATATGAAATAAAGTTAATTTTCTTATATTCTGTTGTTATTACTTTCAGTTCTTTGTGATGAAACCAATTTAGGTGTCCACGGACAGCGCGGTTGTTCGGAAATGTTTGTAAAGAAACGAAAATGTAACTGTCCTGAGGACACTACATCTGTCCGTAATGTTCTCATGCAAGTTGAAAATGTTCTAAGAACACTCGTAGTGTCCTGAAATGTTCGTAAATAAACGAAAATGGAGGTGTCCTTAAGAACACTATGCCTGTTCGCAGTGTTCGCCAGCAAGCACAAACTGTTCTAAGAACACTCGTGGTGTCCTGAATTGTTCGTAAATAAATGAAAATGGAGGTGTGCTTGAAACGCTATGTCTGTCCGTATTGTTAGCAAATAAATTAAACTGTGCTAAGAACAAACGGCTGTCTGTAACTGTTCGTTTTACATGTGACGCACTTTTAATTAGTTCAGAACCCGAACACTGTCCGTAGAACATCAACACGCATGCGCAAAACAATGTCCGTACATTGGGTGTCCCTTAGCAAACATGCTCACAAAACAATCATGTGACAGCACCGACGCTCATCTCGTGATCTAAATGCGGACACTGTTCGTGTCCCCGAACAGTTTAAAAGTACATTTCCAAGTAATCCACAATATTTCTCATTAGAAAATCACCATACCACAAATCCCACATATTAATCCTAACTTTCCACATAGTTTTTGTGACTTTTTGAAACTTTTTTGATGTTCGATCTGTCTTGCGGATGGCGCGCATGTCCGCGACCCGCGCACAAGCACCCCTATATAAGACCACGCCCTAGAGCGCATTCACATTGTGTTTCTGACTGTTCCACAGAGCACACTGCATTTTGCTGCATACTTTGCAGATTTTGAGATTTCCATCTCCAAGCCTATGACATCCATGGCTCGACTATTACCACATGGTGCTACATCTGCCTCAGCACCACCCCCACCCCCTCCACCACCACCATTTCCCCAAGGACCTAAAGAGGGGAACAGGAGTGAGGATACAGAGGAGGAAGAAGAGGATGACGAGAATGAGGTAGAGGAAATCCCTACTAGCCACCCGCGGCGTGATTCTTGGGTGTGGCGGTTGTTTACCATTCATGGGAATGGTCCTAAGGCTTGTGCAAACCATGTCACCTGCAACGAGTGCAAAATGGTACTCAGTCGCGGGAGGCATGGTTCGTATAGCTTTGGGACTACGACCATGAAGCGACACCTGAACTCATTCCACACTGGGGCCATTCACAAGGTTGTACCTTGCGAAGAGCATAGTAGGTTGATTGCCTCTACTTCATCCTCCGTTTCTGATCCTGTCACCACAAAGAACACCTCTGTGGGACAGCGTCTTCCTCAAGCTGCCTCACAGGCCATACAGAATTCTGATGACCCTTACCTTTCGAGGGTCACATTTGTATGTATGTACTGTGACACAGTACTCTGTAGGGGGGAGTGACTTCGGAGTACTTTTAAGACTATCGTCTCAGAGCACGAGAAGACCTGCTCCCTACCCAAATAAAACCCACTCTACATCTTCCTCTCTCAGCTCGCCCTTTCTTATCCCTGTGGTTGGTGTCCCCCCCTTTACCCTCCTTTCCCCTCCTCTCCTAGTGTGTCGTGTGTAAAAAACCAAAAAAACACAAAATAACAAAAATCAAAAATAAAATAAGGCTCTTTTCAGAGCCGCCTTTCACAGTTAAAAAATAGAAGTAACAATAAAGAATGCAGGGCCCTTTCTATTTCTTGAAAGTCCACGGACAGTTCGCTAAAATAAAAAAAATTGGGGTGCTGCCTTATTGTAACCATTGCTTTTTTCTCTGGGAGGAAGTGGTGGCTCTGAAAAGAGCCTTTGGGAGGTGTTTGTATGTCCAAAATTATAAATACTTAACACCTACTTCAAAATAGATGCTGCATTTCTAAAAAAGGTCGCAATGCATTTTGTACATTTCTCAGAAAAATCTGATTGCCAGCATAAGTAAGATGGACTCCATCTCTGCGAAAAATGTATGTACTACGAAACATAATATTTTCATTGTGAAAAGAGAACATGCCAAAATCTCTTAGGAAAGCACAAACAGTCTTATTGACATTACGCCTTGCTTTCTCCATTTGTGGACCACATGAGAAAGAACAAAGCCACATTGTCTCTGCGCAATCCGTGAAAAAATTACTTTGGAGTTTGGAAACATATCCATGATCTTCTGAAGTCCTTCTTTCATTGCAAATTGCAAAGAAATTCCAGACACATGTCCTAAACTGTTCCCTCCACAATGAATTACAATTATGTCTGGATGTTCCTCTATCTTCAAAGTTGCACAGAGAGGTAGCAAGTCCAGCCACTTCATTCCACACACTCCATGCCAGTGCACTTCCACATGTGGGAATCCAAGATCTATAGATACTCCACAGCTTTCTGCATGCAACTTCAACCAATGTATCCACAAGTCTACCAAAATCCACAAAATCTGTTTTTTGAAACACTCAGCCATAGCTATCTGTTCTTCTCTCACCAAAAAGAATATCAGAGAAAACCTCTCCTAGCACAACACACTCACTAAACTTTACTGACCAATCCCTTGCTACATTCAATCTCATTTGCATGCCTCCCCACCCCAAATTCCCCGGATGTAATACGCGGTGTCCTGGAACTACCGCCATGTCCGCGAACGTATCGTAACATGGACAGCCCTTCTACCATTTCCAATCACTCTCTGTGCGATTCCCTCATTGGATGTAGCTAAGAAATCACATGACCATCCACCAATCAAATCCACGACCTCTACATGTAACTGCATCATCATAGATCAGCACTGCAAATGTACGGTGAATCTCTTGGACTACAAGTCTCATACCATTGGCAAGCACGATCTACGAGAAATACTAGACAAATCTCCAAGATTTCTACTTGCAGCTTCGTCCATATCCATATGCATGAACACAAACTACAGGTATGCATATTTTCTATACAGTACATGAACACATTTTCTAACCGACTTTTACCTTGTATAATCTGTAAAATGAATCTACAATCATTTTTTCATTATCCTAAAATGAACTGTGACTTACACACCTTTATACCGTTTAATTTCTTCGTACACACATACACACGCAAATAATGTTAAACTAATCTTTTTCAAATAAAATATATAGACTACATATAATCAAACAAAATTACATGCACACTCTATGATCAAATCTCAAAGAATAATATTTGTACAAACACATATTTGGTTTTACTTTTTTTAGTTCATATAATTACTTACATTTATATAGGAAAAGCAGGCTATGACATTCACTCACTATTACGTGGAAAAGCAGGCTATGACATGGCCTCACTATTACGTGGAAAAGCTTAGTTGCAGGAATAGTGGTATACAGTGGTACATTATGAATTTAACAAGCCATAGTGAAGATATTTTCTTTCCTACAGTTAGTCACAAAATAGTTTTAATGGTTTTAAGGAAGGCGCTGAGCATTTCAATTAAACAAATCTGTCTAAATTAAAAAGAGTGCTATATACAAACCAAATTACTAATTTCTTTCTTTTACAATTGCAGTGAAGACCATTCTCCTGAAAAGAAGCAGCCGAATTGGAACTACAAAGAACAACTAAGAAGCAAACTGCTCATTTTAGAAAAAAAGTAAGTAGAATGTTACTATAATATTTGAATTATTACTCGCACTGTAAGCTTAATTCATGCTATTTCTGTGCCTAAAAATAGAGATTCTGCACCATTCTGACCAATAATCCCCCGTCTTAAACAGTGATTTACTGGCAGAATGGCCCTCAAATTCCTATTTTTCGACACACAAATTACCCAACTCAGCCGCTAGAATTTAGATGTTGTAGAAAAAACAACTGTTTTAGGGGCCGATTCATGGAACAAACGTGCGCCGAAAATCTACGCGCAAGCAGGCGCAAGCAGGCGCAAGCAGGCGCAAGCGGAAAAAAAGAGGCGCACGCGCACGCGTGCGATTCATGGAAGTCCCTGCGCGTGTCTTCCTCGGGATGTGCGCCAAACCCGTGCATGGCGCACACATCACTGCAACATCGCGAAAGGCGTGCGCGACGCGCACAGTGAAAGCGCACAACCGCAGCGCACACACCAGAAAGTGGGTGGGACATGGGGCGTAACGCGCGGAATGGGGAACAACACGCGAAAATAAGGGCGTAACTGGGGATGTACTGCAGGGAAGCAGACGGAACGCCCACACGCACTCGAACCACACGTATTCATGGAATCGAATAGGGCAAAGCCACGCACAGCCAAAGACACGCACAAGCTGAAACACGGCCGCCACACGAAGGCAGGCGGTAGAGTCCCAGCGCATCCAAAAAGTGACGCGCGGGAAGTTAAATACGCGATTGAGCGGGTACGTGGATTTCAGGGGTGCGCGAGAAATTCTACACGCGATTGGCCTGGGTACGTGTATTACAGGGGTGCGCGAGAAAATCTACACGCGATTGGCCTGGGTACGTGGATTTCAGGGGTGCGCTAGAAAATCTACACGCGATTGGCCTGGGTACGTGGATTTCAGGGGTGCACGAGAAATGCTACACGCGATTGGCCTGGGTACGTGTATTACAGGGGTGCGCGAGAAAATCTACACGCGATTGGCCTGGGTACGTGGATTTCAGGGGTGCGCGAGAAAATCTACACGCGATTGGCCTGGGTACGTGGATTTCAGGGGTGCACGAGAAATGCTACACGCGATTGGCCTGGGTACGTGTATTACAGGGGTGCGCGAGAAAATCTACACGCGATTGGCCTGGGTACGTGGATTTCAGGGGTGCGCGAGAAATGCTACACGCGATTGGCCTGGGTACGTGGATTTCAGGGGTGCACGAGAAATGCTACACGCGATTGGCCTGGGTACGTGTATTACAGGGGTGCGCGAGAAAATCTACACGCGATTGGCCTGGGTACGTGGATTTCAGGGGTGCGCGAGAAATGCTACACGCGATTGGCCTGGGTACGTGTATTACAGGGGTGCGCGAGAAAATCTACACGCGATTGGCCTGGGTACGTGGATTTCAGGGGTGCGCGAGAAAATCTACACGCGATTGGGCCTGTGCGAGTGGGGCAGTGTATTACGTGGGTGTGCGGGAAGTTGAAGAGGTGAATTGCCAGTGTGGGTCCTCCCAGGTCTCCCCTCTACCCCCTCCATGACCTCTGCAGGCAGCCCACACCACAGGGGACTACCCTGCACCCCTGGTCATGTCCCGCAGGCAGCCCATCCACCATGGGCATGCCCCCCAGCCAAGCCACATGTCCCCTTGCACCCCCACCCCCCAGCACCGTGGGGCACCTGCCAGCAGGCCCCCAACCATGTCCCACTCATGTCCCCTTGCCCCCCCCCAGTCACCAGGGGCAGCCTCCACCAGGCCCCCACCCATGTCTCCCACCACCCCCACCCCTCCAGTCACCAGGGGCAGCCTCCACCAGGCCCCCACTCATGTCCCCCTGCGCCCCCACCCCCCAGCACTGTGGGGCACCTGCCAGCAGGCCCCCAACCATGTCCCCTTGCACCCCCACCCCCCAGCAGGCCCCCACCCATGTCTCCCACCACCCCCACCACCCAGTCACCAGGGGCAGCCTCCACCAGGCCCCCACCCATGTCTCACACCACCCCCACCCCCCAGTCACCAGGGGCAGCCTCCACAAGGCCCCCACCCATGTCTCACACCACCCCACCCCTCCAGTCACCAGGGGCAGCCTCCACAAGGCCCCCACCCATGTCTCCCACCACCCCCACCCCTCCAGTCACCAGGAGCAGCCTCCACAAGGCCCCCACTCATGTCCCCTTGCACCCCCACCCCCCAGCACTGTGGGGCACCTGCCAGCAGGCCCCCAACCATGTCCCACTCATGTCCCCTTGCACCCCCACCCCCCAGCAGGCCCCCACTCATGTCCCCTTGCACCCCCACCCCCCAGCACTGTGGGGCACCTGCCACCAGGCCCCCAACCATGTCCCCTTGCACCCCCACCCCCCAGCAGGCCACTGTGGGGCACCTGCCAGCAGGCCCACAACCATGTCCCACTCATGTCCCCTTGCCCCCCCCCAGTCACCAGGGGCAGCCTCCACCAGGCCCCCACCCATGTCTCCCACCACCCCCACCCCTCCAGTCACCAGGGGCAGCCTCCACCAGGCCCCCACTCATGTCCCCCTGCGCCCCCATCCCCCAGCACTGTGGGGCACCTGCCAGCAGGCCCCCAACCATGTCCCCTTGCACCCCCACCCCCCAGCAGGCCCCCACCCATGTCTCCCACCACCCCCACCACCCAGTCACCAGGGGCAGCCTCCACCAGGCCCCCACCCATGTCTCACACCACCCCCACCCCCCAGTCACCAGGGGCAGCCTCCACAAGGCCCCCATCCATGTCTCACACCACCCCACCCCTCCAGTCACCAGGGGCAGCCTCCACAAGGCCCCCACCCATGTCTCCCACCACCCCCACCCCTCCAGTCACCAGGGACAGCCTCCACAAGGCCCCCACTCATGTCCCCTTGCACCCCCACCCCCCAGCACTGTGGGGCACCTGCCAGCAGGCCCCCAACCATGTCCCACTCATGTCCCCTTGCACCCCCACCCCCCAGCAGGCCCCCACTCATGTCCCCTTGCACCCCCACCCCCCAGCACTGTGGGGCACCTGCCACCAGGCCCCCAACCATGTCCCCTTGCACCCCCACCCCCCAGCAGGCCACTGTGGGGCACCTGCCAGCAGGCCCACAACCATGTCCCACTCATGTCCCCTTGCCCCCCCCCCAGTCACCAGGGGCAGCCTCCACCAGGCCCCCACCCATGTCTCCCACCACCCCCACCCCTCCAGTCACCAGGGGCAGCCTCCACCAGGCCCCCACTCATGTCCCCCTGCGCCCCCACCCCCCAGCACTGTGGGGCACCTGCCAGCAGGCCCCCAACCATGTCCCCTTGCACCCCCACCCCCCAGCAGGCCCCCACCCATGTCTCCCACCACCCCCACCATCCAGTCACCAGGGGCAGCCTCCACCAGGCCCCCACCCATGTCTCACACCACCCCCACCCCCCAGTCACCAGGGGCAGCCTCCACAAGGCCCCCACCCATGTCTCACACCACCCCACCCCTCCAGTCACCAGGGGCAGCCTCCACAAGGCCCCCACCCATGTCTCCCACCACCCCCACCCCTCCAGTCACCAGGGGCAGCCTCCACAAGGCCCCCACTCATGTCCCCTTGCACCCCCACCCCCCAGCACTGTGGGGCACCTGCCAGCAGGCCCCCAACCATGTCCCACTCATGTCCCCTTGCACCCCCACCCCCCAGCAGGCCCCCACTCATGTCCCCTTGCACCCCCACCCCCCAGCACTGTGGGGCACCTGCCACCAGGCCCCCAAACATGTCCCCTTGCACCCCCACCCCCCAGCAGGCCACTGTGGGGCACCTGCCAGCAGGCCCACAACCATGTCCCACTCATGTCCCCTTGCCCCCCCCCAGTCACCAGGGGCAGCCTCCACCAGGCCCCCACCCATGTCTCCCACCACCCCCACCCCTCCAGTCACCAGGGGCAGCCTCCACCAGGCCCCCACTCATGTCCCCCTGCGCCCCACCCCCCAGCACTGTGGGGCACCTGCCAGCAGGCCCCCAACCATGTCCCCTTGCACCCCCACCCCCCAGCAGGCCCCCACCCATGTCCCCTTGCACCCCCACCCCCCAGCACTGTGGGGCACCTGCCAGCAGGCCCCCAACCATGTCCCCTTGCACCCCCACCCCCCAGCAGGCCCCCACTCATGTCCCCTTGCACCCCCACCCCCCAGCACTGTGGGGCACCTGCCACCAGGCCCCCAACCATGTCCCACTCATGTCCCCTTGCACCCCCACCCCCCAGCACTGTGGGGCACCTGCCAGCAGGCCCCCAACCATGTCCCACTCATGTCCCCTTGCACCCCCACCCCCCAGCAGGCCCCCACTCATGTCCCCCTGCCCCCAGGTCCTGACGAAACGCAATCATGGCAGTAATGGGCAGCATACCCAGCACAAACACCCAGGCAAGGATTGCATCCACCCACATAGTAGATGCAATTACATGATACAACCCCAATGGCAAGTATGTAAATGAACACATGTCCCTCACACACACATACACAATGGGTGCAAGTGAATGTCAAAACCCATATCATGACATGCATGAAACCAATGAGAAAATACCACAAATGTAAGTAATAAATATATGTATTAAAGATGAAAATGAAGTAAAGAAATAAAACACACAACAATGGGGATGACAAAACAAATGGTCCATGTCCGAGAACAAATAGAAAAAATCAAAAAACAAAGGAATCCAAAAAATAATGTAGTCCAAAGCAAAATAATGGGGGGAAAAATAAGGAAAAACCATTGCCTCATGGTGAACACAAATATAAATCCAACAAATGTTTTCCAAACATCAAACTATGTACAAGAATATCCCAGGGTCCATGAGCCCAACACCATAAATTAAACCTACTACTACTAACTAATAATAAAAATATATACAGAAAAGTGGCCATTGTCCGAGCGGTCCAAAAAAAACTTAAAAAATAAAGGAAACCTAACACTAACTAACTAAAGAACTATATACAATGGCAGCGGGCAAGTCCTGCGGCTCACTCTGTGATGTTGCCGGCCAGGGCATCCTCGAACTCCATGTCGATGTCCCGGAGGCGGGACTCTGTCCTGGCCCTGAGGTCTCGCAGGGACAACCCCGTGTCCACCTCAAACTCCCTGCGAGCTTCCTCGAGGCACTCAGCCCGCCTCAACGCCCGACGCATGGAGAACTCCGCCCTGACCATGGTGAGCCGCTCCTCTTCCGCCCGCTGCCGCTCCGCACCTATCCGCTGGACCAACTGTTCCCACACGGAAGACACTGCCATCCCAGGGTTCCCCTGCCCTCCGGCCGATGCCTGCCCCTCTGATCTTGATGGCCCCGAGCCATGATGCCTCCCACGTCGAGCCTGCTGCTGCCTCCGACGCCACTGCCTCTGCCAGCACGACGGCATCCAGGCTGATGGAATCCACCGATGCCGTCGTGCACGTGCCCTGCCAGATGATGCCGGCACATCCTCCATCTGCAGGGGGACAGTTGCTGGTGTGTCCACCCCTGCTGGACCTTCGACTCCCGACTGTGGCAGGGATGGGGTCCCCACCGAGCTGGCTGCGTTGGTCGGGGCAGGTCCACAGGGGGCCCTGGTGGCATCTGGGCCGGAAGACGGCATGGAGCACGACTGGCGCATAGCCTCCACAGAGGAGGAGAGGGTCGCCAGAAGGCCACACACATGTAGGAAACCCCCGACCATGGCGGCTCCCAAATGGTTCACGTACGCACGGTGCTCTTCGTGATGATGTGCATGCTCCTCCCGGGAAGCATGCACCTCATCACGAATGCCAGCCGTGCGCAACGCGACACCAATCAGGACCCTCTCCACACGGCCAGGGGTCCCTTCGTCCGCAGGTAGAGGAGTGTCAGATGACATGGACATCTCCCCTACCTGCGGACGGGCCTGGGATGGGGCATCCCTGCTGGTGCATGGTGGTGCAGTCACAGTGTCAGGGACAGTGACATGCACAGGCACCTCCACGGCGACCTGTGCTGCCTCCTGCCCCTGGCCCTGGACTGCACCACTTGCACCAGCGGGGATGCCCCCACCAGGCCCCATGTGTGGCTCAGTAGCGGCCTCCTCCCCCTCTGTGGAAACCACCAACCTGGATGTCTCCACGCCGTCTTCCGCCGGTGCAAGCCCCTGTGGGGGCTCACCCACCCCTTCCGCTGCAGCCGTGGTGGCATCCCCGCCGCTCTGCTCCACAGCGCCTTCTCCGCCCTCTTCTTCACTTGCCACTGTGTAGAGGGAGACATAGAACACAAGCATCAGGGTACTGTACAATGGTCCCCTAGACAGGAAGCAACAGCAGATGAGTGGCACTGTCATACATCACTTCCATCATGTCCCGCCACAACACATGGGTCAGTGCAGGCAAAACACATACAGTAACAGGCATGGCGCATGCCATGGACATTGGCATACATGACCAAGGGACTCATGATTCATACAATGTTGGTTTTAAACTCACATGCATCATGGGTCTTGCCATCACATGCACACACCTCACCGTAGTTCCATCCATCTGGCCTCGTACACCACAGACGCAGTGGATACAAGGATGACTAGGCTGCATCAGTGAATCTGAACATTGTCACAGACATGTGTCATGCATCCATGGCAGTTACAAGTCACAGACACGCAGTTCAGACACACACACATGGGCACCATACGTGTACATGGGACCAGCACCCATCCCTCACCCCCACCCATGTCCAGGAACAGAGATTGCCATGCTTCCATGTGTCCATTCCGCACAGAGCCCCCCATGTTGCAATAGAACACATGCACCAACCATGTGGTTCACACATCACTGTACTCACATGCCTGACCATGATGTCCCTGCACACACACATACGTACATGGCCTATGTCACACATACAGGGAGGTATCAGACAACCAGCACACTGCAACATGCCCTGTCTCACACAGTAATGCTTGGCCACTTACCGGCCAACTCCAGATGGATCTGCCTCCGAAGGATCTGGGCGTGGAGCGCTGGGTCTACGCGTTCCAGGACCCTCATCTCGATGTCACTCAGGCGTGCCCGGCCCCCCTCCGCGAGGCGCCAGGCCTTATTGAGGGTCCTGGACCTCAAGTCCTCCCAGCGCTTCTTGATGTGCTTGATGTCGCGGGTTGCCACCCCCTCCGCGTTGATGGCAACCACTACATCGTCCCAGATCCTCTCCCATCCTTCCTTGTTGGCGCGTGGTCTTCCGAAGAGGGCATCATAATGCCCCAGGACATGCTCCACCAGGACACCAACTTCCTTCTCACTGAAGCTGGTGGCCCTCTGCCTCTCTGGCTGGGGGTCGCCACTGGTCTCAGATGGTGCTTGCCCCGACATGGCGACCCCCGAGGCAGGCGTGGGTGGGCAACTGGGTCCTGGGGCTGGGCTGTGGAGCGATGGTATCCCAGTCGGGAGTCTACTGTTCCAGCAGGGGTCGACACAGCAACTGGACCCCTGCAGATGGCTGATGTGCAGGCACCAAATGGCAGTGCACGGTGGCAGCAGGCAGGCAGGCAGGCAGCAGCAGATGGCACGTGGGAGGCTGCTCGGGGCACTGGGGGGCAGTGATTCGGCCTACTGGGCAGGAGCGTGGTCTTCCGTGTGTATTCGTGGCCAGCTTGATACGGAGTGATTTGGCACGTGAAAAATCTGCACGTCAGCGTGTAATTCGAGGAAAGGCCCGTAGCGCGTAAGCGCGTCTGCACGCATACGCATTTTCATTGGACCAAAGGCCCTCAGCGCGTGAGCGCGTCTGTGACGTGTCGTGCGAGGGTGTATCCCTCATTGCACGTGATGACAGAACACACGTGGATTACAATCAATCGCGTGTGAAAGTTCACGCCACCCCGGAACACACGTACCCAGGCTAATCGCGTGTGGAAAACTGCACGTCCGCGTGTAATGCGCGTAATCGCGCGTGAAAAACTGCACGTCCGCGTGTAATGCGCGTAATCGCGCATGAAAAACTGCACGTCCGCATGTGACGTGACGCGCGCGTGCGTTTCCCTCAGCACGGGTTAAAGGTGAGCGGGCCCAGCAGTTCGCTGTACGTGCCTTCCGTGGAGACCGACGTGTGTTGCTGCTTCCAGTTGTTTCGCGCGCCATCTACTTCACAGCTCTCAAGGACGTATCTCTTCTTTTGGCGGGGGTATTGGCTACGCGTGTTTTTCTGCATCGCGCTAGTCAGACGGTGAGTCGCAAACGCTCCTTTTCCCACTGCGGGTGCCCCTGTGTATTGCACCCATTTTCGATGTCATCGTAGCCTGCGTGTCCCACGCGTACGCGTTATTCGTGTTACTGGGTGCCACCGCGTACTGCGGGAGGTCAAATCCACGCACGTAGGCTGCAGGGTTGCGTGCACGGTTTTACTGCAGTTTTGGGGTGCCTGAGCGTTGCGTGACCCGTCACCACATCACCGGGGTCACATACAGCCTTGCAGGTGCAGGGGGGCTGTTAACATCTTGCTTCCCACCCCCTTCACCCCAATTGCCCAGGACAATTGTGGTGTACACCTCCCATTGGCACCACTCCATCTGTGCCAGCACTATTACATCTGTGCCATGGTTGGGAGGCCACCAAAGGTGAGGGGCGCCTCAGCTGGGCGTACTCCTCGTGGCGGGCGTGGTCGGGGACGTGGCCGTGGTGGCCAGGGAGTAGGGGGACTCCAGGGTGTCCAGGGCAGCCACAGAGGGGGAAGAGGCAGGGGTGCGCCACTTGAGCACAATGTTGTGCCATGTGTCGGTGCAGCCATGCCACCACCCCCTGTGGTTCCGGGAATGCAGCTCCTGCATCTGGCACTGGCACCCGTATGACCCAGCAGTCCGTTCCATCGACTGCCACGGGCCCAAGGGTAGCGGTAGCTGCAGGTGCAGCTGTGGACACCGCCACCCAGGCTCAGGGTCTGCCAGCGCAGGCTGCGTTGGCACTTGAAGAGCCCTTGGTAGATCTCCAACAGGCCAGGGGGGAAACCATAGGGGCACGCCGGGCTGCTCAGACCAAGACACGTGTCCCTGGGGCAGTCATGTCATCTGCTGCCCCGAACAGCCGGGTGTTGGCAAGTGCAGGGGCAGATGCACCCAACAGCACCCCGGTTGTGAGTCTGCCAACCAGGACCATTGCGGTCAATGACCCTGCCACAGCTGATGTTGCTGCGCAGGGTCCATTAGTGGGCACCCAGCTGCCACTGACACAAGTCAGGCCTTTGGTCATCCCTCCACCTGCCACTCCCTCGGCTCAATCCACCGAACCCACTGGCCATACTGGTCAGGGCGGCATTAGCCAGCCAGGGTCTGCGCCACAGTCCAAGAGGAGGAAGGTTGCACCTGCAGCACAGGCTGGGACCCCACACACAGCCACGACCTCCTGCACGTCGAGGAAGAAGCCTTTCTGTAAGCAGGAACTGGACTTCCTCGTGGACTACGTGCGGGGACACAGCCGTGACATGCTAGTGGGTGCCAATAGTCAGACTACGGCTGCCCAACGTGACACCCACTGGAAGCATGTTGCGGAACATGTCAGTTCATTCGGCCATGAGGTGCGCACAGCGCAGGAGTGCAAAAAGCGCTGGAATGACATCAAGCGCAGCACTAAGGCTAAGCGTGCCTCAAATTACAACTTGACTCTGGTGACTGGCGGTGGGCCTGCACCAGAGGAGGAAGAACTCACTCTGCATGAGGCTCTCGTTGCGGAGTTCATACCACCAGAATTGGTCGAAGGTGTGGGAGAGATGCTGGACTTTGATGCCCAGTCCAGTGAGTGTTGAAGCGTAGTTGTTGAGGACGTGTGTGTTTCACTTGTGGGATGTGTTGTGCATGATTGCTGCTACATGTGACGTGTACATGGTTCTGAGGTGTAAGTAATGCAATGCTACCGTCATGCATGTCTCCTCTGCTTGCATGCGGGACTCCATGTGGGCATGCTCCCTTGCCCCTCCTCCGCCACTCTGCACCCCAGTTCCACCTTTGCACTGGTCTGCTACATTCTTGCCAATGTGTAGTTTCTTGTTCATGTGTCCTGTGTAGATGCTAACTTCCAGCTTAGAAACTGCCAGACATATGCCGTGTGGTACAGCCTTAGTACTCGATGCAGGGTATCCCACTTGTACTGTGCATGGGTCAGATGTCCCGCAGGGACATGAGTGCCCATTCATGCTCCATGTGCATTGCACGCATGCCCCTATGTGTCCTTGACTGGATGAGCACTGTAATATGAGTCCTTGGTTACATACATTGCCTGCCATATTATCGGCCTCCCCATGTCAACTGTGGCTCAGTCCTGCGTTGCACACATGTTTAGGCAATGACAATCTGTGTGGCTCACAGGCCTCAGCCTGTTCAATGGCCAATGACTCTGTCCAACTCTTGTCGTGTCTTCTTCACACGTGGCTGGCCTCCGGATCTTCCATCATGTGTCCTGCCCACTGTCCCAGCATCATTAGCAGTGTTGTAATTTGATTCACATTAAGCTGTTGATGCCAGTCAACACTGCTTGTCAATACACAGGTGTATGGGCAGCCTTTTGATACCATGCTAGGCATCCCTGCTTTGGTACTGGGGTGGAGGGGTGCTTGGCTGCTAGACATGGTACACATTGAATACACAATGCACGTGATGTCTGAATTTGACATTGCACTGCCTTCACATTTCCTGGCACACACCATGGAGTGCTTGTACATGTAGGTAGTGAGTGGCGTACACATTTTCAGCACTGCATAGACCCACTTCCATGCAAACTGCCACCTTTCAACAGGTCTGATCACAGTGGCTATTCTAAGTAGACCCAGCATGCATGCCAGGTCATATGTTGTGTGTCACATGTCTGCCGGATGCCTTTGCTGTCGGTGTGTGTGTGTGTTGTGTGCTTCTGACATGTGTAGTTACCTTTTCCTCTCTATTTTTCAGGTGATGACGCAATGGATGCAGAGGATGGTGTTGTCACGCCAGACACAGGGTTGGTAAGACCACATCAACCCGGCACTAGTGGGGGTCGTGGGGTGGTAGGCCACGAAACCCCCCAAGTGCTGCAGTCCATCCTGTCTCTGGCTGCCTATGAGTCCAGCCTTGATGACGACTCTGACGTCCATGTTGAGTTGGATGACCATCAAGTCCATGTGTCAGGGGTGAGTGATTCTGATGTGGACACTCCTCTGTCTGCGACACCTGCACTGAGGGATCAGACAGTCTTGGTTCCTCCGCCCGTGGTGGATCGGGACGCAGGGTCACCCTCCACACCAGTCACTGATGTGCCTGGGACATCACGTTGACGGGGGCATGTAGTCGTGCAGCCGCAGGCGGTGCCAACACAGCGAGGACCTCCGGTCGTTGGGTCCCGCAGGGGTCAAGCCCGGCAACGCGGTCGCCGCGCGCAACCGCTGTATACTGAGTGGGAGCAAGACATGACTGCCAATACCGAACGGCAGGGGGCAGCAATGGAGAACATCGCTGAGAGCATGGAGCGTGTGGCCCGATCTGTGCTCCCCCCTGCTAGGCAGGTGCTTCTCCAGCAGCAGGCGGCACGGTCCACGGCCCGCTCGCTCAGGCTGGGCATGGCGGCCTCAGACAGGGCACGCCAGGCTGAAATGTCGTCTCTGCGTCAAGCAATTGCTGCTCACGCAGAGGCGCACATGGATGCCCTGAGGGAGGAGTATGCCTCCCTCAGATCCACTCTGGGTGTCCTTATGATGTCCCAGAGGCAGCAGGCAGAGGAGAGGTTTGCACAGCTTGAGCGCACCATCTCGGCTGAGCTACAGGCTTGCCGGGAGGTGCAGCGGTTGTCCAGCCAGGCCTTGCAGGAGGAACTCCGTGTTACACGTGCTACCTTGCAAGAGGAAGCACGTGTATCACGTGAGGTTCTGCATGCAGACCTATGTAACATCGCCACACAGAACCAGGCTCACCTGTCCGGCAGACTTGCTGCCGACGAGGGGCAAGCTGCGGCTAGGCGTGGCCAGGCTACTGTGCCACGTCCTCCTTTCCAGGATGAGCCAGACTCGGACGACCATCTATCTCCCACATAGGTCGTGCTGTGCAGGCGTTGAGCCCATGGAGGTATTTTTTTTTGGCTCAGCATCATCGCATGTGGATGTTGAGCAGCACCCTGTACCTCCCCCCTCCTGGGTGCCTCCCCTCCCCCCCGGGTCGTATGTGGCCATTTTTGATTTTTCGTTTAGTTTAGTTAGTTAAGTTTCTGTTTGATAGTTAGTTTAAATAGGTAATGTAGGTTTTCCATAGTTAGTGTAATTAGTTAATAGTTGAGTTAGTTTAAAATGTGTAGTCTATTGTGCTTTCATGTGACAGTGCGGTGCCTTGTGGTTTTTGAAGGCATCCACTGTCTGTTCCAGCTGGGCCCTTCATGGTTGTCTTGTGTATGTGTTTGCTGCTTGGGTTCCTTGACTCACATATGCCACTCCTGCCTCCCTTATCCATGGGCTCGCAAGGATGGTTCGGTGTTACAGAATTTTACACAAGGGCTTTGGACTGTCATATCTGTGGCATGTCTGGTGCTTTGTGACTTGTGTTGACACCCCTAGTGGGGATGATTTAGGTGTAATTGTCCACTGTTCAGCTTTTGCTAGATGGGGTGTGTCATGATTAATGTGGACATTGATTGCTATGCATTGTGTATTATGTCTCATTTCTTTCCTGTACACGTGCCTGTTGCAATTCATGCTGTAGATAGTGTTCCACACTTTGGAAGTCAAAGCCGGACTGATGGTGTGATTTGTGATGTGACTCTCTGACATGGTCAAGTAATGAGATGCCTGATGAGACACACACAGATCACTTTCATGCATTAATCATTTGTTCCAAGCACTTTCTGCAGGGGGATGAGGCACCAGAGCACCTTTGGCAGCAGACATGGCCCATTGGACGACGGAATTCCTGACCCGTTTGTTGGTGCCCACATGCACATGTGTGCACGAGCAGAGCCACAGTGATTGCAGACCCACATCCTAGAACTGCTGACATGTTCCAAGGAACTCCAGGCAAGGTGAGCATCACAGGGGGGCCACGACACAGCAAAGCTTGCACCAGGCGAGTTGCACATGCAGGCTTAGTCACAGCACTGAGGGTGAGCTTAGACGAATATTGGTGTTGAAGCACACAATGCAGCTCAGATGTGTTTGTGGACTGATGGCTGTTGATAGTAGGGTTGTCTGGGACACATGCAGGGGCAGTGGCACATACCCTGCGGTACACCAAGGTTCATTGAGGCACTTGTATCAACCATGTAGCCTTCAGAGACATGGAAAGGGGCAGCTCACAGGGACATACAGCAAGGGACATACTTGGGTGCAGTGCATGTCTATTCCACGTACTTCATGATAAATGCACTGCCAACTTTGTTTTGGTCATGGTGGTACGCAACTTGCTCTGTAGTCATGGCTTGCCATATGGGTCTGTCTGCTTACCCAGGGAACATTGCATGTTGTGTGAATTGTGACACATTGGTGTTCCATTTGCCACGCACCCACCAGCGCCTGACTCACTGCATTGACTGTGTATGACCCGTCACAGGGGTGATGTTATATATGGGTACGAAGCATCGAGCACTGATTGTCTGTTTGTAGAGTAGATTGTTGCTATGGGGCATGTTTTGTGTTGTGTTTTCGTGTAATTGGCACATACAGGTTGTTGACTGTGTCTCTCTTTGCAGCATTGGAGTGCTCCTGTAACCGGCCCTGAGAGTGCGCAGGCAGGAGGCCAGCACTCAAAACCAGAGCTAAGTGTCTTGTTGTTTTCCTTACAAACTGCCCTGCATAGGCTTGCTGGGGAGTGTACTGATGCACGGATGTATGTGTGGTCCTATTTGGTATGTTTTTTTCCCTAATCACCCGTGATCCTATGCAATTATGAAACCTGTACCCTCTACCCGGTGTTCCTGCTTCCCGTGCCTATCCAAGCAACGTTCCCTGACCCTCTTTCCCCACTGGGGTTGCGGATGCCTGTGTAAGCCCCGAACTTGCAGGCGCCAAAACCCTAGAGGGGGTGGTTGGTTCGTACCACTCCTGAGCCTGGACTACAGAATGTCATGACAATAATGTCCAAGTTTGTTTGGATTGTGTATGTGTTCATGCAGGTTGTACATTTTTGTGCATTCCCTAGTTTCATGTGTCATTCCTCCTCCCCTCACCTGCCACTCATTCCAGTCATCCAGTGTGTCTACACCTGTCCCGACTGCATATCCCTGAACCTCATTCCCCACCATGATCTCAGGGGCCTGTGTAAGTTTGACCTTGCAGGCACCCGGGACATGGTGTGGGTGGTTGTTTCATGAGACTCCCGCGCCTGTGCAGGGGACCTGTGACAGTACACATCCATTCATTGTGCATCATCCTATGTCATGTACCACACATGTCTCACATCCTGTCGTGACATTGTTCTGCTGTGCTACCTTGGTTGTTGCATCATTGTGGTAGTACTTGGCGTTTGTGAGGTACTGCTACGTCAAGTCTTCTACTGGAGGGTGTTTGGGTTCGTTTTCATGCCTTGGATTTTGTGATTTTGTAAATGAGTGTGGATTCTGAGGGTTCAGGCATCTTTTTACACACAAGGTGGGAGATGGACACGAAGGGTAAAGGTGATCCTGTGGCCAGGTGGAAATGAGGGTTGGAGGCTCCATGACCCAGGTGCAGTTGTTCAGCGGGTCATGGTCATTTGCGCGGGAGGGGGGGGTTGTTGTTGATAGTTGCATTGCCCTGCAGTGTGATGGGAACTCTGACATTGTAATGTTGTTGTCCTATGTACATGTTGTGTTCTGCTGATCAATGCCTGTTCATGTGTTGTGTTTTCCTTTCAGGTGCGAGGGGATAGTTGTGGTTTGACATGCTGGGGTGTACACATGGTGGATGTTCACATGTGATGTGTAGGGAACACTGATGGTCACTTGAGTGCACATGCATATGTGGAGTGCATGTCCCTGCAGAACCACACACTTGCACTCGGATGCACTCCATGTACTCCCACCCTTGCATATCCACGTGTACACTGTTTGCCTTCTGGTGCCCACTGTGTCCCGGCAGCACATGTTCTGTGACCGATTATGGTTCCAGTACATGCCAAAAATTTGATGTTTGATGTAGTCTGTCACTTAGATGTGATGCTCAGGGTGTGCATCACACGCAATGGCTGTTCACTGTGCTGTGCGCTGAGCAGTGTGATGCAGGAGTGGGACACTGCACACATGAGCTGCAGTGTTGATTTTGCAATGCATAATGTGCATATAGACAGGCATTCATTGTGATGTTACGTCTACGACTGTTGCAATGCATTTGGAAACGACTTATTTTGGGTGGGACATTTTGTTGGTCTGTCATTTCATCTGATTCCGGGTCAGGCATCATTGTCCGATGCCACTGTACATTTAGGACATGGCAATGTGTACCTTATTGTTACTGCGTCAGTGTATGGGTATTGCTTGCCATGTCATGTTGATGTTTGGGAGGGTTTGAGTGACATGACAGTGATGGCCATGGCCTGTTTTGCAGGTGTGTGTGATGCACACCTTGCATGTCCAGGTCATCCGCTTCTCAGAGCAACTAGCTGGGGGTATGTTTCTCTCCGCAGCAGGGCCCTCCCCCTGGAACAGACTTCCTGGCTGACTTGAACTTGAGGGGAACCATCTCCAGTTCTGGAAGCACCTCAAGACCTTCCTCTTTGCTTCTGCTTACTCTCTGCCTCTCCCTTGCAGAATTCTTCACTGGAACTGCACAGGAGCTGCTACTGGGACACTCTCACCAACCTCGGTCCCTGGCCCAGCCACTGTCCACTTGCACTGCCACCCTGGCAACCCCTGCACTGCAGTACTGTCTCTCTATCCCTACAGCCCTCCCTTCCCAGCACTTGTCTGCACTTATCTTTGCAGTTGCCACCAGGCGACCTATGTATTATTCTTTTGGCCTACTTCCCCTGTACTGGACTCCCCCCCACCCTTCCCCTTGCACTTTTCCCTTCCCCCTACCCCTGCACTTGCACAATCTCAATGACACCTGGCCTAGTAGTACCGTTCTCTGTGTTCCCTTGTTCCCCCCCCTGCCTCATTGGGCCTTGGAATACTTGTGTATGGCCCATGTCATGTCACATGTCATATGTGTGCATTTTGGTTGCACAGGATAGCTTGTGTTTAAGTAGCTAGGGATGCAGACGATGTGGCACTTCCATGGCAACTATCTCAGGGTGGTAGAGTTGTGACAGTTGACTGTCACTTTGTCATCATCGATTGTCACCTGGTATGTGCCAGGCCTGTGTGCACTCCGCAGGGGTGGGAGTTTAGGTGAAAAATGTGGCCACAAGCTGGGTCCGGGCTTCCTCGCCACGTGCCCTGTCCCCTCCCATGGGCAGCGCCTGTGCCTGTGGTTGGGGATGTGGGGGCACCACCATGTCCACCGGGACGCCCTGCCGTGTTGCAACATTGTGCAGGACACATGCTGCCACAATGATCCTGCACACTACTGGTGGTGCATAGAGTAGTTGCCCACCAGAGCGGTCAAGGGAGCGGAAACGTGACTTGAGCACTCCGAATGTGCGCTCCACTATGCCCCTGGTTGCAATATGGGCGGCGTTGTATCTTACCTCGGGTGGTGTGGTGGGGTTCCGGATTGGCGTCATCATGTGGTTGCTCAGAGGGTAGGCACTGTCCCCTGGGGAGGTGATAATAATTGAGATTATTAGGGTTGGGATATTTGTCTGTGTGTGACTTGCATGCATGTGCAAGGGCATTTGTACTGACCTAGGAGCCATGTGTCGCCATGCTGCCCAGCTTCCAGGGCCCGGCTCAGGGCGGACATTCTGTATATGAAACTGTCATGGGTGGAGCTAGGGTAGTTTGCATAGACAGAGGTGATGATTCCCTTTGCATCGCATACCACCTGTACATTGATGGAATGCCAGTGCTTGCGGTTTCGGTAGATGTGCTCAGTGGCCCTAGGTGGACGTAGGGCCACATGGGTGCAATCTATGGCACCGAGCACTTTGGGGAAGTGTGCCACCCTGAAAAAATCCAGGACAACGGCCTGCCTTTCTGCGGGTGTTCTGGGCATGTATATGTGCCTGCGGACTGAGGGGCGCGCTGTCATGATTGCCAGTACCTGGTGTAGGCAGCGTGACTGCGTGGCCTGTGAGACCCCCCCCACTATGGCAGTGGTCCGCTGAAACAACCCAGTGGCCAAAAAATGCAAGACATTGAGCAGCTTCTCCAAGGGGCTCAATGCTTGGGAGCAAAGGGTGGGGGATGTGAGGTCATCTTCCCACTCCCTGACCAGGTCTAGGATGATATGGGGTGGAAACCTATACCTGCCGTAGACCTGGTCGTCATGCATCCCAAAAAGGCTTGTCCGTGGTGCAAAAATGCGTGCCCTGGCTATTCTCCTCCTCCTGCGGTGTCCCACAATCAGTGCAGCAACAAATGGGGCATTCATCGTCGCTGTATATACGCGTTTGTTGTTTGCGCGCACTTTTATGCTGTGCGCGGGCGCGGGACGCCTCCGTTTGGGCGGACTCGTTGGTTTCCCGTATTCGGGTGTCATCGCGTGTGATCGGAGGGGAGCGAGCGTACACGCGATTGGCCTGGGTACGTGTGTTTCGGGGTGCGCGGGTAGTTCCACACGCCATTGGCCTGGGTACGTGTGTTTCGGGGTGCGCGGGTAGTTCCACACGCCATTGGCCTGGGTACGTGTGTTTCGGGGTGCGCGGGTAGTTCCACACGCCATTGGCCTGGGTACGTGTGTTTCGGGGTGCGCGGGTAGTTCCACACGCCATTGGCCTGGGTACGTGACGCCATTGGCCTGGGTACGTGTGTTCCGGGGTGCCGTGAACTTTCACACGCGATTGGCTGAAATCCACGTGTGTTCTGTCATCACGTGCAATGAGGGATACTCCCTTGCACGTCACGTCACAGATGCGCTCACGCGCTGAGGGCCTTTGGTCCAATGAAAATGCGTATGCGTGCAGACGCGCTTACGCGCTAAGGGCCTTTCCTCGAATTACACGCTGACGTGCAGAATTTTCACGTGCCAAATCACTCCGTATCAAGCTGGCCACGCGTAAGCACACGGAAGACCACGCTCCTGCCCAGAAGGCCGAACTACTGCCCCCCAGAGCCCCGAGCACGCTCCCACCTGCCATCTGCTGCTGCCTGACTGCCTGCTGCCCACGTGCCCTGCCATTTGCTGCCTGCACATCAGCCAGGGGTGCTGTTGGTGTGACCACCCCTGCTGGAACCAAAGACTCCCGACTGGGATTCCATCGCTCCACAGCCCAGCCCCAGGACCCAGTTGCCCACCCACTCCTGCCTCTGGGGTTGTCATGTCGGGGCAAACTCCATCTGTGACCACTGACAACCCCCGGCCAGAGAGGCAGAGGGGCACCAGCTTCAGTGCCACCGAAGTTGGTGTCCTGGTGGAGCAAGTCCTGGGGCAGTATGATGCCCTCTTCGGAAGTTCCCGCGCCGACAAGGAAGGACGGACTCGGATCTGGACTGACATCGTGACTGCCATCAACGCGGAGGGGGTGGCAGTCCGCGACTTCCAACATGTCAAGAAGCGCTGGGAGGACTTCAGGTCCAGGACCCTGAACAAGGCCCGGCGCCTCTTGAAGGCAGCGGATGCCAAGGGGCGCCGGGGCCACTTGTCGGAAGAACAGATGGGGGTCCTGGAACACATATCCCCAGCGCTCCACGTCCAGGTCCTTGAGAGGCAGACCCGTCTGGAGTCGAGCGGTGAGTGTACATGCATCCTGATTGTGAGCAGTGCGTGTGGTGATTGTTCAGTAGTGTGCAGGTTGCACATCTGTTTGTATGGGGTCGAGTATGGGTGCGGGTGTACAGGTCCGTGGGGCTGACACATGCGAGGGCTGTAATGTGTGAGACATGGATGGTGCCTGTGTGTGTGGGCTTGCATGCCAAATGCAGTTGTGTGGGCACACAAGTTTGTATGAATGCGTATGTGAGTAGACATGTCCGTGATGTCACGCATGTATGTTGTTTTCAGCTGCATGTATCAGCGCTGTGTACATGTGCATGTGTGTGTATTTGACAAGGGTGCAACAGTGATGCAACATGGATGCATGTGACAGCCGTATGTGGAAGCCTGATGGGCAGATGTGACATGGATGCCCGTCTGAACACTGCGACACTTGGCAGAGGTGTACACATGCATGCAAGTGTGGTGGTGTGTGTACATGTGTGGTGCACTTCCTGTGTTGCATGTGATGTCTGGCTCACCTTTGGCTGCTCATGCTGTTGTATGTGTATGGATGGTGTTGGCAGTTGCGATATGGCTGTGGTATGGCTCGTGTGTGCGAGTTGTAATGACATGTGTGTTGGGGATCGTGATGACATGTCTGAGGTTTGCCAATGCCACTCATGTACAACTGTCATGTGTGTATGTGTCCATTGTACATTGCCCTGATGCGTGTGTTTTGTTTCTCCCTGTCTGCAGCGTCAACTGATGAAGAGGGCGGAGAAGGTGCTGTGGAGCACAGCAGCGGGGATCCCACCGCCAGCCGGAGACGCAAGGCCCGGCTCTCCTCCCATGTTGTCATCTCGTCGGGGAGTGAGGAGTCCGGTGCCGCGTCCAGGCCGCAGCTGCCGGGGGGAGGTCCAAGAGGCGGAGGTTGCAGTTGGACTCCTCGGCAGCAGAAGGGGCAGCTGGGACCCCACAGGGCCCAACGGGGGAAGATGGCACAGAGTCATCCAGGTTGGTGGGGGGTTTGGTGGAGGAGGAGGCCGTGCAAGCACCAGAGACGGGGTCTGGGGGTGGGGATCCCACTGGTGCTAGTGGTGCAGTGCAGGACAAGGGACAGGAGGCAGCACAGGCCGCCGCGGAGGTGCCTGTGTGCAATCCTGTCCCTGATCCTGTCCCTGCATCATCTTGCACCAGCAGGGATGCCTATGTCCAGACCAGTTTTCAGGCAGGGGATGAGCTGACGTCAACTGGCCTTCCTCTGCCTGCGGACGTGGCTATCCAGGCCCGGGTTGAGCCTGTCCTGGCTGGTGTGGCGTTGCGTCAACAGGCCATGCGAGGTGACCTGCAGTCTTTTCATGAAGAGACTGCACGTCATCTCGAATGGCTCGTTGACCACGTCAGCCTGCTGGGACAGGTCACCCAGGCCGGATTCCTCCGTCTGATGGGGCTTGCCACGACCCCGTCCTCAGCTGGACCCCCTACGCGCCAGTCGTCCTCTGTGCCATCTTCCCACCCATCAGTCACCTGGGTGCCCTGTGGAGCTGCCTCTGACGGTGCGGCCAGGCTGGTGGAGGAGGCATCCCTGCCACAGTCGGGAGTCGGACGTCCAGCAGGGGTGGCCACGTCAACGACTGCACCCCAGCCGGCGGAGGATGTGCAGGCAGCAGGATGCAGTGCAGGGGCAGAGGCACAGCAGCAGCAGCACCATGGTGGGAGCCATGAAGGCTCGGGGCCTTCGACATCGGAGGGGCAGGCATCGGCCGGAGGGCAGGAGGACCCAGGACAAAAAGTGTCTTCCGTGTGGCAGCGGTTGGGCCACGCCATAGATGCGGAGCGGCAGCGGGCGGAAGAGGCACGGCTCTCAATGGTCAGGGCGGAGAACTCCATGCAGAGGGCCCTGAGGCGGGCCGAGTGCCTCGAGGCAATCCGCAGGGGTTTGGAGGTGGACACGTCGACGGCCCTGCGGACCCTCGGGGCCATGGAGGAGGACCGCCTCCGGGACATTGAGGAGGAGTTCGATGATGCCCTGGCCCGGCACATCCAGAAGTGAGCCGTGGAACTAGCCCGCTGCCCTTGTACATAGTTATGTAGGTAGTGTTAGGTTTCATTTTTGTTTTTGTTTCATTTGGACCTTTTGGACATTGGCCACATTTTTGTATATATTTTTTTTATTAGTTAGTGTAGTTAGATAGGTTTCCTTTATTTTGTTGGGATAATGGACCCTGGCTTCTTGCATTGTACATAGTTGTAGACTTGTACATACTTTCTTTTTTAACATTCTCCATGGATCAATGGCTTTTATTTTTATTTCCCATTGGATTTTGTTTTGTGGACATTGACTTTGTACAACATTACTTTGGATTTCAATATATTTTTATTTTTTTTATTTTGAACGGACATGCTTCTTTTCATTTTTTTACATTCACATTTCTGTTTCTTCATTTTTGATTCTATTCATGTTTCCTTTAATACATTATTTTTTTGTTGAACTTCAATGTGTGGTATCTCATTGTTTTCATGCATTTCATGTTATGTGTTTTGAGATTCACTGACACCCATTGGGTGTATGTGAGGGACATGTGTTTGTTTCGGAACTTCCAATTGGTGTTCTGTGATGTGATTGCAAATTATGAGTGGGTGGATGCAATACTCGGGTGGGTGTTTTGCATTTGGGGGCTGACCATAGAGACCAGGGTTCTGGATTGTGATGACATGTTGGGTGGGGAACATGAGTTGGACATGGGTGGGGGCCTGGTGGAGGCTGCCCCTGCACTGCTGGGGGGTGGGGGTGCAAGGGGACATGAGTGGGACATGGTTGGGGGCCTGCTGGCAGGTGCCCCACAGTGCTGGGGGGTGGGGGTGCAGGGGGACATGAGTGGGGGCCTGCTGGGGGGTGGGGGTGCAAGGGGACATGGTTGGGGGCCTGCTGGCAGGTGCCCCACAGTGCTGGGGGGTGGGGGTGCAGGGGGACATGAGTGGGGGCCTGCTGGGGGTTGGGGGTGCAAGGGGACATGAGTGGGACATGGTTGGGGGCCTGGTGGCAGGTGCCCCACAGTGCTGGGGGGTGGGGGTGCAAGGGGACATGAGTGGGGGCCTGCTGGGGGGTGGGGGTGCAAGGGGACATGGTTGGGGGCCTGCTGGCAGGTGCCCCACAGTGCTGGGGGGTGGGGGTGCAAGGGGACATGAGTGGGACATGGTTGGGGGCCTGGTGGCAGGTGCCCCACAGTGCTGGGGGGTGGGGGTGCAAGGGGACATGAGTGGGGGCCTGCTGGGGGGTGGGGGTGCAAGGGGACATGAGTGGGACATGGTTGGGGGCCTGGTGGAGGCTGCCCCTGGTGACTGGAGGGGTGGGGGTGGTGGGAGACATGGGTGGGGGCCTGGTGGAGGCTGCCCCTGGTGACTGGAGGGGTGGGGGTGGTGGGAGACATGGGTGGGGGCCTGGTGGAGGCTGCCCCTGGTGACTGGAGGGGTGGGGGTGGTGGGAGACATGGGTGGGGGCCTGGTGGAGGCTGCCCCTGGTGACTGGAGGGGTGGGGGTGGTGGGAGACATGGGTGGGGGCCTGGTGGAGGCTGCCCCTGCACTGCTGGGGGGTGGGGGTGCAAGGGGACATGAGTGGGACATGGTTGGGGGCCTGCTGGCAGGTGCCCCACAGTGCTGGGGGGTGGGGGTGCAGGGGGACATGAGTGGGGGCCTGCTGGGGGGTGGGGGTGCAAGGGGACATGGTTGGGGGCCTGCTGGCAGGTGCCCCACAGTGCTGGGGGTGGGGGTGCAGGGGGACATGAGTGGGGGCCTGCTGGGGGGTGGGGGTGCAAGGGGACATGAGTGGGACATGGTTGGGGGCCTGGTGGCAGGTGCCCCACAGTGCTGGGGGGTGGGGGTGCAAGGGGACATGAGTGGGGGCCTGCTGGGGGGTGGGGGTGCAAGGGGAAATGGTTGGGGGCCTGCTGGCAGGTGCCCCACAGTGCTGGGGGGTGGGGGTGCAAGGGGACATGAGTGGGACATGGTTGGGGGCCTGGTGGCAGGTGCCCCACAGTGCTGGGGGGTGGGGTGCAAGGGGACATGAGTGGGGGCCTGCTGGGGGGTGGGGGTGCAAGGGGACATGAGTGGGACATGGTTGGGGGCCTGGTGGAGGCTGCCCCTGGTGACTGGAGGGGTGGGGGTGGTGGGAGACATGGGTGGGGGCCTGGTGGAGGCTGCCCCTGGTGACTGGAGGGGTGGGGGTGGTGGGAGACATGGGTGGGGGCCTGGTGGAGGCTGCCCCTGGTGACTGGAGGGGTGGGGGTGGTGGGAGACATGGGTGGGGGCCTGGTGGAGGCTGCCCCTGCACTGCTGGGGGGTGGGGGTGCAAGGGGACATGAGTGGGACATGGTTGGGGGCCTGCTGGCAGGTGCTCCACAGTGCTGGGGGGTGGGGGTGCAGGGGGACATGAGTGGGGGCCTGCTGGGGGGTGGGGGTGCAAGGGGACATGGTTGGGGGCCTGCTGGCAGGTGCCCCACAGTGCTGGGGGGTGGGGGTGCAGGGGGACATGAGTGGGGGCCTGCTGGGGGGTGGGGGTGCAAGGGGACATGAGTGGGACATGGTTGGGGGCCTGGTGGCAGGTGCCCCACAGTGCTGGGGGGTGGGGGTGCAAGGGGACATGAGTGGGGGCCTGCTGGGGGGTGGGGGTGCAAGGGGACATGGTTGGGGGCCTGCTGGCAGGTGCCCCACAGTGCTGGGGGGTGGGGGTGCAAGGGGACATGAGTGGGACATGGTTGGGGGCCTGGTGGCAGGTGCCCCACAGTGATGGGGGGTGGGGGTGCAAGGGGACATGAGTGGGGGCCTGCTGGGGGGTGGGGGTGCAAGGGGACATGAGTGGGACATGGTTGGGGGCCTGGTGGAGGCTGCCCCTGGTGACTGGAGGGGTGGGGGTGGTGGGAGACATGGGTGGGGGCCTGGTGGAGGCTGCCCCTGGTGACTGGAGGGGTGGGGGTGGTGGGAGACATGGGTGGGGGCCTGGTGGAGGCTGCCCCTGGTGACTGGAGGGGTGGGGGTGGTGGGAGACATGGGTGGGGGCCTGGTGGAGGCTGCCCCTGGTGACTGGAGGGGTGGGGGTGGTGGGAGACATGGGTGGGGGCCTTGTGGAGGCTGCCCCTGGTGACTGGAGGGGTGGGGGTGGTGTGAGACATGGGTGGGGGCCTGGTGGAGGCTGCCCCTGGTGACTGGAGGGGTGGGGGTGGTGGGAGACATGGGTGGGGGCCTTGTGGAGGCTGCCCCTGGTGACTGGAGGGGTGGGGGTGCTGGGAGACATGGGTGGGGGCCTGCTGGGGGGTGGGGGTGCAAGGGGACATGTGGCTTGGCTGGGGGGCATGCCCATGGTGGATGGGCTGCCTGCGGGACATGACCAGGGGTGCAGGGTAGTCCCCTGTGGTGTGGGCTGCCTGCAGAGGTCGTGGAGGGGGTAGAGGGGAGACCTGGGAGGACCCACACTGGCAATTCACCTCTTCAACTTCCCGCACACCTACGTAATACACTGCCCCACTCGCACAGGCCCAATCGCGTGTAGGATTTCTCGCGCACCCCTGAAATCCACGTACCCAGGCCAATCGCGTGTAGAATTTCTCGCGCACCCCTGAAATCCACGTACCCAGGCCAATCGCGTGTAGATTTTCTCGCGCACCCCTGAAATCCACGTACCCAGGCCAATCGCGTGTAGAATTTCTCGCGCACCCCTGAAATCCACGTACCCAACGCAATCGCGTGTAGATTTTATCGCGCACCCCTGAAATCCACGTACCCAGGCCAATCGCGTGTAGAATTTCTCGCGCACCCCTGAAATCCACGTACCCAGCCCAATCGCGTGTAGAATTTCTCGCGCACCCCTGAAATCCACGTACCCAGGCCAATCGCGTGTAGAATTTCTCGCGCACCCCTGAAATCCACGTACCCAGGCCAATCGCGTGTAGAATTTCTCGCGCACCTCTGAAATCCACGTACCCAGGCCAATCGCGTGTAGAATTTCTCGCGCACTCCTGAAATCCACGTACCCAGCCCAATCGCGTGTAGAATTTCTCGCGCACCCCTGTAATACACGTACCCAGGCCAATCGCGTGTAGAATTTCTCGCGCACCCCTGAAATCCACGTACCCAGCCCAATCGCGTGTAGATTTTCTCGTGCACCCCTGTAATCACGTACCCAGGCCAATCGCGTGTAGAATTTCTCGCACACCCCTGAAATACACGCTCCCCGCTCTGCGTTTGCTGCTGCCCTTTGCGCTGGATTGGGGATTTTGATGGCTTTTCCCTGCGCAAGGGGCGTTCTTGGGGGCGTAACTGACGCTGCTGCAGGGTCGCTGCGCCACTCTGCGCCACGGCTGGTTGTGGATGTTGGAATCCATGAATACGCTGTGCGCCTGAATTTGTTTCGGCGCACGCGGCTGGCGCAGACTACCGCACGCGCACACTGTGCGCCAGCCGCGTGCGCCACTTGTGCGCCGAATTCTATGAATTGGCCCCATAGTATTTATAATTCTCCACACCACTAGCTTACTTTTTTCTGTCATCTGAACCCCAGTTTAGTAACACATTAATTCAAGAATACCCATCCCTACTAGTTGTACTTCCCAATGCACAATCACACACCATTACATACATCTTTATCACCTTACGCAAACACTCATGCACCCACCACACATGCATTGCAGAACACCCCAACCCATATCTTCTGTATTTTTTTCAACAGACCCTAAAGAATGCCTACCAAAAAGCAACTCCGTAGAAAGGGACACAGAAGTAGAGCAAATGAAAAGAAAAGTCTCCAACATAAACATCCATCTATAGCAAAATTTGTAAAAAAAAGTTGAAACACAACAGCTAATACAGTCATGTAGTGAAACAGAAGAAGTTTGTAGTACAAACATTTTCCCTCCTCTATCAAAAAGTAAAACAACCCAAAAAACAATTAACAGAAAAGCAACTATCACTACAAATAAAACGTCTTCTATAAATCTTGATATAGTACAAAGTGGGCATACCAAGAAAAGTATTTTAGCCAAAATGTTCCGTCACAAAGTCCTTCAAAATCTTACAAAAACAGGAGAGAAACCAGCTTCAAGACTTCAAACCTATCGTAGGAAAGTAATCTTAGAAGCGTTGATAGACAGTGCACTTCTTCTCAAAACGAAGTTATTTATTTTAGTGTTAAACAGAATGAAACCACTAACAAAACTAATAACTAAATTACAAAAAAGACTTCTCAATAAACGAAATGTCAACAGAAATAACTTCTTAAATATCTGTGGAGGTGAATGGAGTCACACTACAACCACAGAACCATACTTTAATGAAGAAGCCTACAAACAAAAGCAAACAAATACAATTGCCATACATAGCAGTGGTCGAGGTTATGAAAAAGTTAATAATACCATAATGGAACAAGAAGAACTCCTTACAATAATATGCCCTGAAAACGTAGATTTACCCCTCCATTCAACTGAATCAGAACATCTAGTGTACAAATGGCCATGCACGTCAATGTGTAACATTCCCAAAAAAATGTTCAAGTCTTTACGCCAATTCCTCAATCAATATGTGAAAAGCAAAGACAAAATCAAAATTAAACTACTGCAAAATATGGATGCTTGTCCAATACGCAAGTACACAAGACTACAAGGACGTTCCTTGGCCTGCATTACAGGACCTACTTGCAAAACACCCTCCATGATATCAAAAGGATATCAACACAACATGCAAGTATAAGAAATCTAGTTTATAAACTGTACTATGCTAAAAGTCCTGCTTTATTACTAGCCAATTTAAATAACATTCTTCTACATGGTACAGCAAAAGACCTCCTAGAAGAAATCGACTATATCCAGACAAAATATTTTGGAAGTGAAACCCACTTACAAGATGAATTAGCTGTCAACCAACTTCGTAACAATTCTGCACATGGCAACCTTTCACTACAGACATACAAAAAAGAAATACTAAAATTTTAAAGTACTTCAGCTGAAGTACCAAACCACGTGTGTGTATGTTGCCGCAGAACTTTACATAAAAGTAGCACAAAAACTATAGACCTATCATACAAAATGGAAGACAATGAAGATTCTAAATGGTTTGAATTAGCTCTCTACCTTATAGCAGAAAACAAATACGAAATAACTGACCCCATAATACTTTGCAGTTACTGCACTACAAAACTTGACAACAACCAAACTCCTTCACGTGCTATCACAAATAACTTGGAATTGTATCCACTACCAAAACCCCTTCAACAACTTAATTTATATGAGAGCATCATAATTCAAACAGTGCACCCATTTCAAGCAATAATACGCCTTCAACCAAAAACTGCAAAATTATCTCCCTCTGAATTAGTGAAAGGTATTCGTGGAAAAGTAGTGTATTTACCATTAGATCTAAAAGAAAATGTGCACACTCTCGGAGTGCAACGTCCAATGCAGCAATCTTTAAATATCTTGGTAAATGGAGTACCTACAAAAGACAAAAAAATTTGACAACAACTGGTAGATTTACATAAAGTTAGAGAAGCCCTACAATATCTTAAAGAGAACAATGAATATTACAAAGAAGTTAATATTGAAGAAAACTTGCAAGATACAAGTGAAATAATTGAACAGACACAAGAAGCTGGTCAATTTGAGCTCCTAGATCCTGCTACAATATCAAACACTTTAGACCATTATACAATTCATCCATTGCACTCTAATGACACCATAGAAGATGCACTGGAAACGTACCAAATGCGTCAAACAAAAGGATCACCAATCAGCATATGGGAAAAAAGTATAGAAGCACGTGCTTTTCCTCTACTCTTTCCTACTGGCAAAGGAGGAAGATACGATGATAGACCTACTCAAATATCAGCATCAGAATATCGCTCATTAAGAATGTTTTCTGAAGATCCCAGATTTCGACAAAATGTGGAATACATATTCCACCTACTCTTGGAAAGTGAACTAGCAACTTTATGTTGCGGAGTTGCACACATATTAAAATCAGGATCACACTTTCAAAATATGACAGCTACACAATTATTACAAAAAGTTCAACAAAAAGTTGAGGTTTCACAAGCAAATCTTACAAATCTATTAGCAAATATGCGTGGTACTAAAGAGTACTGGTTTCAACGTCATGGAGATGTACGTTGTATGATCAGAAACCTTGACCCACCCACTTGGTTTGTTAGATTAAGTTGTGCAGAATATGCATGGGAAGATTTACATGCTTTCCTACGCATATCAAACGAAAACAAAACAAACATAGATATACTAACACCTGGAGAACTTTGTTCACAGGATCCTGTTAATGTTTCACGATATTTTCACCATCGCTTCATTGCTATGCTACATTTTATTTGCAACAAAACTGTTCCTCCCCTTGGAGAAGTGCAACACTTCTTTTGGAGGAGCACCACATATCCACATGCTTTTATGGATTAAAGATGCTCCTAAATTTGGTCAAGACAGTGATACCACTGTTTTACAGTTTATTGAAAAATATGTCACTTGTGAAATTCCATCAGAATCCACAAATAGTGATCTTCATGCAAACATTTTACAATTCCAAAGACACAAATGTGGCAAATATTGTCGTCGCAAATACAAAAACAAAGGGAAATACTACACCAAATGCCAATTTGGTTTCCCTAGACCAGTCACAAATACAGGTCAAGTGAACAACCTCATGTCTTCAGTTAGACATAGTGTTAAAGGTAAGTCACCTAAAAATACATATTGCATAAAAAGAAAAGAAGAAGAAAAATATATCAATGATTACAATGCAAACATTGCCTACTTATGGAATGCAAACATTGACGTGCAGTACATTGCAGACAATTCTACTGCAGTTGCACAATATGTCACAGCATACTTAACCAAATCAGAAAAGGCAGAGCTCCAAGACCTCTGGAATGACCTGTCATCAGATAAAACAGTGTCTCAGAAATTATACAGCTTGGGCATAAAAATGCTGTCCCATAGAGAATGTGGATTCTATGAAGCAGCTGATCGATTAACTAGTACTGCATTGTATGGTAAATCTGCAAATATAGTATGGCTAAGTCTTGGTCCAGCTAAATCTAGAAAAAGAGTTCTAAAATCATACGAAGATATAGAAACAATAGCCAAACATGATCCCAACAGCCAAGACATTTTAAAAAACAATTTATTGGACACATACTACCCAAACAGGAGTACCACTTTGGAAACCGTGAGTCTATACCACATAGCCCAAAACTACACATACAAAAATAATATAAAACCTGATAAACAAACCGTAAATACAAAGTGACTAACTGTGAAGGCAGCTTAGTAAAACTCACCAAACCAAATTTAATTAATCATATCAAATTGTCATTAAAGACTCCTCAACATAAAGAAGTATATTACATGTCCCTGCTACAACTCTTTAAACCATGGAGAAAAGAAGAAGAAATACTAGATAACTATGACTCATATGAAGACACTTTCAAAGCAAATAAAAGCAGTATAACTGATGTAAACTTTGCACAGTACAAAACAATGTTACAAAGTGAACACCAACACGAAGAAGAACTCCAGGCCCAACTAGATAAGAACACTCCTGACAGTAGTCAACCATCTGTCACAGGAAGCCAAGAACCACTGGGAGACCCACTAATAACAAATGAGGCAGAATTAGCTATGATAGAAGTACAAAACACCAGTATGAAGATAAAGAAGACTTAACTATACTAGAATCAAAGCTAAACAATGAGCAACAGAGCATTTTTCAAGAAATAACAAAAGAAATTGCACATGGTGTACAACATGAAAACAAAGAATGCACCTGTCAAAATTACAAACCTATACTATTGTATGTCAGTGGTGAAGCTGGTTATGGCAAAACATTCCTAATCAAAATCATCAGTAAGTTCCTTCAACAATTCACAAACAACAAACTGTCAGCAATTGTCACTGCCCCCACAGGTTTAGCTGCCTACAACATAGGTGGTGTCACTTTACACCGATTACTACTCCTGCCAGTAGAACACCAAAACAAATGAGATTATTACAAACTTTCTGCAGAATCTGCAATTGAACTAAGCAGAGTATTAAAACAAATGAAAATGCTACTAATAGATGAAGTGAGCATGGTGTCCAACCTAATGTTGGCTTTGATTCACCTCAGATTACAGGAAGTACTCAAAACAAACTATGAAGAGCTCTTTGCAGGAAAACACATTATTGTTTTCGGAGATCTTCTTCAATTGACACCTGTAAAAGGTGAGCCTATTTTTAAAACATTAGGACACAAACTCTGTCGTAAAACTGTTGGCAGCATTGGAAATGTCAACCTTTGGCAACATTTCCAATACAGAGCATTAACACAAAACATGCGCCAATCTGCAGATCTCACTTATGCCAACATCTTAAAAAGTATCAGAGTTGGTATACTTTCTAGAGAAGCAGAAGCAATATTGAAAACCCAGCACATTCATGCATTTTATGATGCTACAGATGTTATGGAACAGTTAGCCCACAACAATGTCAATTGTATGGCCTTAATGCCAACTCTTGCAAGATGTTTCAAATTCAATGAAATCATGTTAAGTAAAGAAATGCAACCAATAATGGAAATTAGCGCCACAGACAAACTAGATGTACATGGAATGACACTACCCATGTGTGACCAAGCCACAGCAAGACTAAACAGTTTAGAAAAATCAATCTCAAACACAGCAGGCTTAGAAAAGATATTAAAATTATCCTTAAGCTGCAGAGTAATGCTGAAACGTAACCTTGACGTAGACCAAGGACTAGTTAATGGAGCACTGGGTACAGTTGTTGGCTTTCAAACATACCCACGTGACAACAAATTTCAGAATGTCAATATTCTCTTTGACAAACTTTCAGATGTTAAAAGAATAGGACGCTCAACAGCTTGATTCCTTCTCTTCAAAGACATGTATGTACGCAGAGAACAATTTTCTCTAACTCTTGCATACGGAGTCACCATTCATAAATCACAAGGTCTTACCTTAGACAAAGCAATGATAGACATTGGTAACACAGTCTTTAAAGAGGGCATGAGCTACGTAGCACTATCACGCTTACGTACACTTGACAGTCTATTTCCAATCAACTTTGATGCAAGTAAAATAAACGCTGATATTCCTTGCATTTTAGAGTACAATAGACTTTGTTCACTATACACCCCCCATCCACAAACATATCCTGTTCCACAAAAATGAAAATGTTTTAAAAGAAAACTAAATCAAACAGAAATGCAACAGGATGTCACTGCAAATCCTCCAAAAAGAGTAAAAGAAACTAAAACTTCATCAAGTATCACAATCAAAAAAGAATCAATTAGGGAAAGTAAACCAGGTACTTCTTCAAAGAAGGAAGACAAACTCCAAAAAAAGCAGTCAGATACAGAACTACATGGTCCATTTAAACTCTCAAATATAGTTGGTGTATGTTGCTACGCAAATGTAGCAATGAATATTCTATTTCAATTACCACCAATTGTTGAGGTGATTTACTTACACAGTGCAGACCCATTGTGTTTGCAAATGTAAGTACTTCACAGAAATGCAGCAAACAATCCTGACAACACGTATAGTGTTTATGGAATAAGACAACAATTGGACTACTGTGCTGGAATGGTGAAATTCACTATAAACTCACAGGAAGATCCACAAGAATTTCTAATGTACTTACTACAAGTACTGGAAAACAAAAACATACCTACAAATGAAATCTTACAGATTTCATACATGTGGAAACATACATGCACTCTCTTCAACAATCTGACACAAGAACAAATCCCCAATGAGCGCTTTGTGTATAGATCAATACCTAATTGTGAATCCGTTCCATTTCAACAACTTGCACAAAATGCAAACCACGGTAGATTATGTTCCACCTGCAATTCAGATAATCGCTCCACGTTAGTAATACAAACACATAGTAAATACGTAATACTAATGCTTCTACGTTACAATGCAGATGGTACCAAAAACAACTGCAAGCTGACTGGATTCACACATGGTCAAATATCACTTGGTAGGAAAACCTTCACAACAATAGGTATCATCTACCACGCAGGAGCCATAACCAACTCAGGACACTACACTGCATTTATAAAAAAGAAATGTGGATGGTTTGAATGTAATGATAGAACCATTACTCTAAAGCAGAGATTGCCAGCAAATCTTACAAACGCTTATTTAATGTTCTTAAAACCAAAATTGGATAACTAAACTGTACTTAAACCTTAAGTACACTTGTAGTAAAAAAAATATAAACTGGCACAACAAAAGCTATCTAACTGCCCAAAGATGCTACAACAACTAAACAGATAAATAAGGACTACTCAAATAAATCAAAAAATAGACAGTTAGAATACGCCAATTGGTATCTAACTGTCCCAAAATTTAGAAATATTCAAACAGATAAATCAATACCACGAAATTATATCAAAAAATAAACAGTTAGAATACGCCTACTGGTATCTAACTGCTCCTAAACTGTACAATGTCCAAACAAATACCTAATATCTTACTGCTCCCAAAAACTGGAATAATCCAATGTATAAAGCATTAGCGAGAAACAACAAGTAAACACTGAAAACAAACAAACAAATAAACTGTAGCATAACAGAAAAAGTTTTTTTTTTAATCCAACATGGATTTTTTTTCTCCCACAGACCCAATGATTTTAGCAACAAACACATAAACTGAGCAAATTGCACAGTACTCTCGTTTGTCATCGACTAAATATGAGGGTAAAAAAAAAGAAAAATGTTGATTGTACAATGTAATAACTCTTTATAAAATACTAATACTAACATGCTATTTTCTTTTATCACAAGAAAAACATGAACTCCCGTTACTAAACCAAATGGTAAGTATAACATCATAAATACAACCATCGCAGCATATCACACCCATACTGGCTTATAACATTGTTCCTTATAAATTTGTTTTTGACCCAAAGTTATAAGCCACTCTGAGTGTGATATGCTGCGGTTCTTCTGGCAAGGGCATACACTCTTGGGTGCATGGCATATGACTGTGATATGCTACAGAGCTTCTGGCCAGGGCATAGACTCTTGGGTGCATGGCATATGACTATGTCACACCCATAGATTCAAGCATTGCAACCATTTTAATGTCCGCGGACACAAGGAAGGTCCTAGAACACATTCAACTTGCCAGAGGACAATACGGACAGCGTCCTCAAGACACCCCCATTTTCTTTGTGTACGAATATTTCAGGACACCGCGAGTGTTCTTAGAACACTTTCAGCTTGCCAACGAACAATACACACAACGTCTCCAGGACACCCCCTGCTAACATTCCAAGACCCCACAAGTGTTCTTAGAACACTTTCAACTTCACACCAAATCCATTCTGTTTATTTATGAACATTCCAGAACAGCTGTGTTGTCCGCAGACAAATCGAACACAACAAAAGCGTCTAGTACATAAAAGAAAATACAACATTGAACCTATCTCATACTCCCCCACCCTCCCCAAACACTCTTACACACCAACACACGCCACTAAATACAATTTTTAATTCAAGTTTCACCGTGCTGTCCGCGGTCGTCGGCGAATGCAAGATGGCGGGCGCGACAGAAAATCTGACGCGCATCACGCACCACACCGCCCAATCAGCGAACACGTTGCATGTCCGCGGACATTACGCAAGCCCATGGGCCAATCGGGGTGCTGTCCACGGAGCGAACAGGGAAGTCCGTCCGCAAAGCGAACACAGATATCACACATTTTTTTGCCTTACATTTTGGTCATTTTAAAAAAAAAACTCCTGGACGGATTTACACCAAATTTGCAAAAGCACGCTTTCTGGACCAAGCCGGCGCTCCTGCCACAAATTCGGTGTAAATCCGTCCAGCGGTTCAGGCTGTAGCCGTGCCAATTTTTTTCCCATTATGTCTATGGGAAAAAACAAAAGTTTTGGGACCCCCCCTATAACTTTGCACCCCCTGGACCAAACCTCTCCAAACTTTGCAAGACAATTCAGAGTGGGCCATATACTTCTTTTGCAAAGTTTGGTGAGGATTCGTCCAGAGGGAGCGAAGTTATAAGCCACCCAGAAAGCGCTCTTCCTATGGAAACACCAACTTAACCAGAACTACATGGACGCTACCGTGTCCATGTAATATATATATATATATATATATATATATATATATATATATATATATATATATATATATATATATATATATATATATATGCGGTCAATTGTGCAAAGGTCAATTCGGACCCTTGACTTTCGGTCAATTAGGTAATTCGAACAATTGTGTTCGAACAATTTGGTTAATACCTTCCTGAAAGCGTGCTTTTGCAAATTTGGTGTTAATCTGTCCAGTAGATACTTTTTTAATGCCCAAAATGTAGGTCCCAAAAAATTCATTTACAGTCTTTCTTCCCTTTCCACTCTCCTCGTCCCACCACGCCCTGATTAGGTATTTGTAAGTACTGACAAACGCATCCATCAATGGCCTCCAAGACTTCAGCATCCTACAATGTCATTTCTCCACTAGAGTTCATATGACCCGTTACAACATTAGGATGCACATGTGCTGTTATTGGGAAGCACTTCCAGTTAAAACTTCAGTGAAACATTGCAGTAATTATGCATGCACATTCATGCACAAAAGCACCCATCACCACAAAAGAAACTGGTGGACATTTTTTTAGCAGTGTGTGCACAGCTCTGTTAGAAGTACCTATGTACACGAAATCTACTTATAAGCGTCCACTATGTCTTTTAAAAGCATACTAATGTTCCTCCCATCTGCCACCATGAAGTGGCAATTTGTTGGTGTATGCTTCCAATGTTTTTATTTACCCATATCATACACTATATTAGCTAATCAGTAACTCTGTTCTTGCCTTCCCACATTGATATCAAAAGTGTTCCCCACTAACCCACCTACTACATAACTCATAGAAATAAGGCACTAAATGCACCACTGAATGTATTTTAGGAACCTACAGGCACTTTCCAAAAGGTCACTGTCTGCACGAGTGTGGTGCTTTGTACGCTACACTGTTGCCAAAGGCTCTTTTTAAATTTGCCCACTTCCACTTTCTGTCCTCACCAACTCATGCATAAAGAGTGTGCAACTTGTCCTTCGCCTCCACGGCAGTTATGCTACCTCTGCTTTTGTAAAATATGTGCGCTACCTCCCACTAACTGTGAAAAATAAAATAAAAGCCCTGTGCATTATGCGGAATGACATATAGTCCTTGGGACCTCAATACCTTCCACTCTGACTTCCTACATATCTGCCTGCTCCACCTTTTCCCTCATTAGCCTCCTACTCCATCCGGGTCAGTTGCTTGTGCACACAATCAGATGATGGTCTTTCTTCTTCTGCTGCCTCCCTGTGCAACATGCTCTCTGTTTCCCTGCACCTTGAGGCGAATAATGGTAGGCTCTCAAAGCACCTGAAAACCTTCCATGTACTTCTTTTTTAACCCTCATGTCACCGGCTGACTTCCTGGCTAAAATGTATTGTGCACTGGTTTCTTACCCAACCTATCAGTGTCCCATTCCACCTTCCTCCCTACAGTTCCACCCATGCACTAGCTTTCAGCCAACCCCCGCACTTGCGTACTGCTTTCTAGAACCCTAACAGTGCACACATCACTTTATGTGAACACTTATCCTTCCACTTGCCAGCAACAGCCGTAGTTGCATGTATTTCTGTTCCTTATTGTTCCCTTATACTGCACTTTGCCCTCCCCCTTCCTATTCACCTGCGCACGGTCAATGTCAGCTGGCCTAGAGGAATCAATATCTCTGTATGGCTTCAATTTTGCGTCACTTTCCTTGGCTCTCCTTCACACACTTGTATGTATGCGCAATACAAACAGCAGAAAGTACCATAGCACATCATATAATATAATGCACACATTGCATGCATAACAACATCATGGCTTTATACACTTCACAATATGGTCTTCCATTGTAATGCATGTACTACATATGTCGGAAAAGTGGTCCCACAAAAACAGCAGGGAATGTATAGTAGCAACGTTACGCAAGTGCGTTCAGTCCATGCATACAAACATGATGCATGCCCCTAACCTTGCAAACTTTCACCATAGCCTCCTACATTTAAGTGTACAAACAAACCTTCTCTCACAGTCTTTGTGTACACACCACAACCAGTAAGCACATTGTCCAATTGCATGGCCTCCTCAGTGACAATGCTATAGCTGCCATCCTAAAAACAACAAGATGTGCAACGTGGAATCCTCACAGTACCGCGGATTGCGAGCCATTACTGTGCTACACACTAGAAGGGGGGGTTGAGAGGGTCTTAGGGGTGGTGGGGGGATGAAATAAAGGGGTGAGATTGTGTCTTTAGAATGGTGTGTAAACCCACTGCAGTGGCCTAGAAGGATAACAGGACGCTCTATGGTTTCAGTGGGTGTTTATTTAGACACCAGCACAATAACAATGTGGTGGGGTTGGGTATGGTCCAGAGCAGGACTGTGATCCGTACTCACTGTTGTGCTGTCTAATTATGCAGTTAACCTCACTGCATCCACAGTGTCATGGAATGAGACACACATAGCCAGAAAAAGCACCAAGGAAGCTGTCCTCAGCCTTGGTATTACGCTTTGCTAGCTGGGCCTCTGTCAGGTGAGCCCTGTCACTTATCAAGCTCCTTCTCAGGAGGAGGGTTGGGGCTGACTGCCTTGGTCATCTTCCCGCCGACGTCTGGCACTCTGTTCTCTTTGCGCTCTTCCCGCTCTTTAATTCTCACTAGATCACGCGAGGAGGAGTCCCCAAAAACACTTATATTTTTTTGTCCTTTTTGTTGTGTTTTTATTAGATACGTGCATTCATAAAAACATGTCTTCTTCTCCTGTCTTTTGCTCACTGTCTGTTTCCTTCTCCTGACATTTTTCTCCACTGAAGATTAACCGTTATTTTACATTTCTACAGGATTGTCTGCAAAGCTTCGTGCACAGTGGCAAACACAACAGCAATGCCAATGCAAGCAAAAAAATGCCATTTCCCTGGAACCACTGGAACTCTCGCTGGTTATCAATGCTGTCATAGTCCGTGCACAACTTTCCAACACTGGACATAAAGTCCCACATGCTTTTGTTTATCCAACGTCTCTCAACCTCTAACTCTGGACAACTGACACCGGCATGCTCCCATTTTCCTCTTGGTGTCATTGATGAGAAAATCACCTTTGCAGTAGGAACTATCTGCATCACAGCTCTCATCAACCTCTTTAAATAAACAAGCAAACATAAACACGACATGTGTCCCAAATGTAGTCCTCCAAAATGCATGACCACCATATCCACAGTACCAACAGAGGCCACATATTTGCAAAGAAGATCCATGTAGCCGAAACCCCACTCATAAATTGTGGCCCAAAAAGCCTGCACTCCTTCCAACTGAAACTCAGTATCGAAGCCTCATTCCAGCTATCACCGACCATAAGCACTCGCAGTCTCTCCATGTCCGCCAACCTCAATACATCTACCTTTCGGTAAATATGTCACTGCCCCTTCTGTTAAACCACACCGTCCAATCCTCATTGGAGAATCCCCACAATTCCATTTGCGCAGGCGCCATGCTCATAAAGCCATGATGTGGCACGTGCACTTTCCCAGCTACAGCTAGGGCCACGCCCCAGTAAATCACACACAAAACTTCTTCCCTTTGCACTCGATTTCTCCAACAGTCCCTTACTGCCGCCTATTAACAATTATCAAATTTTCTAAAAGGCCTGCACCAATCACATACTTAAACTCTGCATTGCACACTTTCATTTCTATACACAACTCTATATGTCCCCTTTAACAGTCTGAGAACATGTTCCCTTTGCTTCCAAAGCCCCTCCACCAGAAACCTTTCCTACAGAATGCCATATTTCTGCATCCACAACAATCTGCTGGCGCACCCAGCACACCTTTTCCCATGCACAAAACACTCCACCCTTGCGCACACCCAGAATAACACTATGAATGCATGCATACACCCATGTACGCAGTTAACATAGTACACAAATGTAACATACATAGCAGCACTTCAACCCAACTCCCTCACTCCATAAAGCACCAATTGATGAAAACAGGTCGCAATTATCAACATCCACAAACATACCATAGCCTCCACCACCCCTACCCACTGCCGTGCAGAAAGTATTGTTTCACTAGCAACCTAATCACAACATTGTCACAACATTTCCCCAACCTCAACAATTCTGCACACATCACAGTAAAGAACCCATATCAGCTGCACTTCAACCATACCCTGTGCCATACGGCCAGTATGAACACACTGCACCAAGTGGGCACACTGTGTGACTTTTCATTGCACCATGTCCAATCATACATCCCAAACTTTACCATATTCTACCATCCACCTCACATGCGGAACCAAACATACACACCTGCCAGCTCATTTGCACTGCTCTATGTCATCTGCAACGTACTGCACAACCATTCTTTGAAGGTCATCACTGTCTACCAGATGCACAGTCAACATTGCATTAGTGGCGTGGGTGTCCCCAAGTCCTAGGTTCTTCAATCCACGTCCTGCAACCTACCACCTTTGG
Source organism: Ambystoma mexicanum (assembly GCF_040938575.1). Taxonomy (NCBI): domain Eukaryota; kingdom Metazoa; phylum Chordata; class Amphibia; order Caudata; family Ambystomatidae; genus Ambystoma; species Ambystoma mexicanum. Next base: position 861,838,898 of record NC_090931.1, on the reverse strand, counting down.
CCATACACCAAATAGTCTACACCTTTAACACAGGCACCACAACTCCATAGTGACATTATGCAAACCCGGCACCCAGTGGACACACTGCATCACTTTTCACAGCACCATCTCCAAGTACACATCGAAAACTTTACCATGTTGTAACAGGGTCCTCACCAGCAAAACCACACAAGCAGTCAGGCAGCTCACTTCTCCTGTTCTATTGCGTCTGAAATGTGCTCCACACCCATTCTTTACAGGTCAAAACCCTCTGCCTGCTGCTGAATCTGAAATGCCTTACTACCGTATGTGTCCTAAAGTCCTAGCCTCTTCAGTGCATGGCCTACAGCCTTCAGCGGTGCACCCAACAGTCTAGTCCTGCAGGACTGTCACTGCTATGTAATTGCATCATCCATTTCACCATTTCACCAACTTCGCCTATCCACAAACACAGCAGTACCACCAGCACTGCTACCCAACCTGCGCACCGCTATGGACCTACAGAGCAACAATTTGCACCACTTACCATAATGTAGAAAGAAAACACTCTCTCCTACATCCCTGTGCACTTTCATTCACATACTATGGCCGTCCCCATTCCCATTCCCAAAATATAGTGCCACTGCCTAAGTAGCCACATTCAGTTTGCAACAGTAGCCTGCTACAGTACATGTGCACACACTGCACTCTGCAAACACCACCCTGCACCACGTGTACATCCACACTTGCTTTACTGCAGTAGATATGGTAAAGGCCTATGCTCTATATTATAATCCTTCCACAAACCCAACGCAGCTTCCTTAACCCATGCTTGCCACTATGTGCCCAAGTACCGCATTCCTTCCGCATGACACAGCCACCCACACTCCCACCCAACCAGTTCCCAAACTGCATCACTTTTCACATCACCATCTCCAAGTACACATCAAATACTTTACCATGTTTTAACAGTGTCCTCATTCAGCAAAACCAAACATGCAGGCATGGCAGCTCACTTGTTCTGCACTATTGCATTTCAAATGTGCTCCACACCCTTTTTTTACAGGCCACCACCCTCTGTGTGCTGCAAAGTCCAAAATGCATTAGAACCATGTCTGTCCTAAAGTCCTAGCCTCTTGAGTGCATGGCCTACGGCCTACGGCCTTCGGCCATGCACCCAACAGTCTAGGCCTTCAATAGTCTCACTTCTATATAATGGCACCATCCATTCACCAGCCTGTAACTGCTAGACATTCCGAAATGCATTAGTGCTGTGTGTGTCCTACAGTCCTAGCTTCTTGAGTGCATGGCCTACGGCCTACGGCCTTTGGCCATGCACCCAACAGTGTACACATTCAACACTATCACTACTGCATAATTGCACCGTCCATTTGACCATGTGACCAACTTCACCTATCCACGTACACAGCACTACCACCAACACTACTACCCAACCTGCACGCTAGCCTTTACCTATATAGCAAAAAATTGCACCACTTATCACAATTTACAAAAAAAACACTCTCTCCTTCACCCCTGTGCACTTTCCTTCACATACTATGCCCGTCCCCACTTCCATCCCTAAACTATAGTGCCACTGCCAAATTACCCAAATTCGGTTTGCTACACTAGCCTACTGCAATCAATTTCCACACACTGCACGATGCAAACACCACCCTGCACCGGATGTATAACCACACTTGCTGCGTTACTGTGTTACGTATGGTAAAGGCCTACGCTCTTCACTCCATGCCCTACGGTCTACGTCCTTACTCCCTGCAGCCAATATTGTAATACTTCCACTAACCCAATGCAAGTTCCCAACCCATGCATACCACCATGTGGCCAACTACCACATTCCATCTGCATCAGAAATAGGTGGGCGCAAACAAGTGGCGGCACAATGTATGGTGCCATTGCGCCACCTACCTCCAATCACCACACAAAGTACTCGCCTGCGTAGGTACCCGCCAGTTCACGCAGTACACGCCAACAGTACAGGCACTCCTCCGTCTTCTTCCACCTACACACATATCTCACATAGCCTACTTTTCACTCACCTACCCGTTCCGTACGGTCCATTTTCCACACCCCTCCTCCACCACAGTGTCCTCCGATACACCATGGCGGCTTTCACCAAAAATGTTGATGCACAGCACGCTTCCCTCCAGCCAACCAATGGGCGCGTCCAAACTTTTCCGACACCACGCCTTACCGCTATCCAATGAAACTTCTGTCCGCGGAGTGAACAGGGAAATGGGTCAGTAGTGGACCCATATATCACACATTTTTTGGGACGTACATTTTAGTGTTTTGTAACAAATTTACCGGTCTGATTTCCACTGAACACACAAAAGCACGCTTTCTGACCCAAACCCCGATCCTGCCGCAAATTTGGTGAAAATCCATCCAGCCGTTCGACCTGTAGCCGTGCGCAAAGTTTTTCCCCATTCAATCTAAAAATGGGGGGGAATGTTGGGACCCCCCCTATAAGTTCCCCCCCGCATGAAACCTAAGCCCAACTTGCCGAAAAAATTCAAAACCGCCCATACACTTTTTTTGCAAAGTTTGGTGAGGATTCGTCCAGGAGGAATGAAGTTATAAGCCGCCAAAAGAGTGCTCTGCCTATGAGTTTAACAACTTAACCATAACTACACGGTCACTTCCTGCGGGCTGTGTGATATATTTGTGATGGATACTTTAATATGTTTTGCCCATTTAGTGCTTATTACAATCCTGTGAGTTTTTAAACACATCTAGTACAAACTTAAATATATTGCAATATGTGGGCATGGCCTTGCGAACGTGTGGGCGGGGCATTCCGTTGATCTAGATCTCTGGGTTTTTCATTTTGGAATGTGGGCAGGTATGTGTTACAGGGCCCTGTCCCTTTAACACAGGGCTCCGGTTGTAAAGGCCACGTGTGCGTGTGACGGGGGAAGGAGGAGGGGAGTAAGAAGGAGAGACTCTTTCCATGTATTGTTAAAATAAAGAAGATGTATTTTCCAGAAGGTGTTGTGCGTCCTTATTTGTATCTGGCCTAAAGGCCAACAGTATGCACAGGACTGACCTTCCCCAAGGACCTGATTCACTCTTGCATGTAAAGCTCTGCATTCCTCCACAGATCAGTCTACCTATGCAAGGGTCTCTTAACCGGAAGTATATACTAGAAACGATACAGGAACAATGGATATTTTCAAAAGCAAGGTACAGACCAATGAAACAGCCTGTTCAAAAAACAGACAAAAAGAAAATGCCCTGACAGGCGCTCTGCACCGCGCAGAGCTCATGAATTATGTGCCCAAGACCTTCCCCCCTCCAAAATAACAAGGGCGTGCTTGGCTAATGACTAGCCAAGTCGTTATACTTTGAAGCTCCGGCATGCTTTTGAAATCGCTTTATGTCAATGAGAAGCGTGGTCTCCGTGTGACACGTCTCGACGACCTCCAGGTCAGACCGTTTTTGTTTCCCAGCAAAAATAAGCAGCAAAGAGTGGGAGAAATGGATATGAGCCTTTGATCCCGAGGGAGGCCTTCTCATTTCCTGCGACATGGCCCTCCAGCCTCCACTTAGGCCTTAAGGACGTTCACAGCCCCCACGGGTAATTCACACACAGGTGCTGCACTGCTCATCCCTTTATCTCTTGGAAGTACGCTTACTTAAGTTTGAATTCGTGCTGGCGGTGGTAGCTCGTGACGTTTGAAACCCGGTACTGCAAGTTCACCACTTCTCTTTTCTTCTTGCTATGGTTGCCGTGGGACCAAGTTTGAAGTAGCTGCGAAGTAACACACATACGCAAAATAATATAGAGCTCAGCATGCATTGATAACCCCAAGATTCTAAGGGCATTTCACAGAACTGTTTTATAATGACAAAACCCCATTGGAAAACGCTCTGTGAATAAGGGCCCAAATGTCACTGACAGGTAGGGGGGCAGCTCTGTATTCATGTGATGTCATTCCTCTGTGCAACTCTCAGCATGTCCTTGGCTTCACACAAAGGCCAAGATACCCGCCCCATTACACACAGGACAGCCTTCCCTCTATTCTTTCCATTTTCTTTCCTCCCTCTCTTCTACCTCCATCACTATCCTTCGTGATCGTTCTTTCTTACTTTCCTTCGTATTTTTGATTTAGTAAATCTGTTTTGTTTTTTGTCCTAATTCTCAAGTTCTTCCTTGTTACTTTCGTCTGTCTCTTTTCTTTGCTCTTTTCCTATTACGTAATTCTGCCCTACTTCGCTTTCCTCCCTGCTTTTCTTATCTTCTCTAATCTTTTTTCATTTGCCAGTTTATTTTTTTCTGTTTGACTTTTTCATCAGTTCCTTCTATCAATCTTTCAGGAGCAGACGTGTTCCTGCATTCCCGAAGGTATGCTTGTTCGCTTTACTGTTTGCTAGCACGGTTTACTATTTGAGTGCACTCTTTTAACGTGTCCCTCAAATGTGCTATGAGTAGCACAGCAGCACAGGTTAATTGCTGGCAGGTCAGCATATGCACCTAATTAACAAAGCATTCTTTGGGAGAAGTGTCAGGTGTTGCTTGGTTTTCGTGTGTTTTCACTGTTGCAGTGTTGCTTCCCTTTCCTAGGGATGATGGCTGGTGTCTGAGGACACTGCCGTCTTCCATTGGTCTATGATATGATATGGCATTTATAACGCACCTATACACAAGTGTTTCAAGGCGCGACGAGGCAAGGGAGGTGAACAAAGGGAGGACAAACAACAATCCTACTTGGAACCCAAGTGCTGGGGATGCCAGGCGGGCAGTGAAGGTGTGTGACGCTGGCGGGGGAAGGACTTGGGCCCGAGATCAGAGGGTATCCAGGTAGCCAGTGCAGTTCAGGCTAGAGCCAGGAGGTCAGCAGAGGAGAGGAGGAGAAAAAGCAGAAGCAAAGAGAAAGGTTTTGAGGTGCTTCCGGAACCAGAGATGGTTCTCCTCAAGTTTAAGGGAGGCAGGGAGGCTGTTCAAGCGAGAGGCACCAGCCGAGGAAAGAGATCTACCATCAACACGCTGCTTAGAGAAGCGACTGACCCTGAGGGAGTTGGAGGCGGATGAGCGAAGAGCTCAAGAAGGAAGATATTTAGGAAGAGAGAGTTGGAGGTGTTGAGGCCCTAGGCCCCAGAAGGCCTTGTGGATGATGCAGAGGGTATCCCTATTAAAACTCCACTAGTCCATTGTGACAAAATGACTTCTGATCTGCAGGAGCGTAAGGATGAGCAGTGGTTAAACCGCCTACACTTCTACAAACAGTGATACCAAACATGAAGGTAGAAAAAGCGCAGCTAAGAGATGTACCTCCTTTGTCTTTTGTGGTAACTGGGCTGATGGAAGGCTACGGGGAGGGAATGTGATTGGGTAGCAAACGAAGAAGCAATAGTACACAGTTCCAAAATAAAAGAATGCCCAATGAAGGGTCTATAAAAATATATACTTTAATTGCACAACTTAATTGAACACGTTACTGTCAAAAACACTATACAAATCCACTTATGTAAAAGGAAGACAGAGAGATGCAGACTGTAATGATTCAGCACTCTGCATACTTTGCGGGGTGAAAAAACAGGCAAGACATGCAACCCGTAGTTCAAAAAGGCCAATTCTTGGAGGAAAAAGGTTAAAAAAGAAAAGGACTTTAGCTGTCTCTAGGGCCCCAAAAGGTAGGCATGAGAGAATGGGTCCTTTTGAAGTACCTCATTCCAAGTTTAGGTAGTTTGATGGTATCGAGCCAGGCTCAGAAATGCTGCATCTTTGGGTCAAACGAGGTTGGGTGCAGCGAGTCGGATTGGTCCAAGCAACAAGCTGGTATTGAGTCAGTTTAAAGCTGGTGCTCGGTGCAGTTGTCGAGCAATGCGGTTCAGATGGCTCACCAGGATTGGTCTGAATGTCGAGTCATTCTTAATGTTAGGAACCACTGGTGGTCCGAAGGCTGCAGTTCCAGTTTGCTCCCAAAAGCAAGCTCTGTGTTAGGGCAAAACGGATGATGTGCTCTACCTTGTACGATGCAAGGGTAAGCAGGTCTGAAGGTGCAGAAGCAGCAGTAGTTCAGAGTTTGATGGAATGCTAAGAGCAGAACCGGCAGCTCCTTCTGGTTCAAAAGTGGTGAACATTGCTCAAATGCTGTTTGATCAGCTTGATGCAACAAAAACAGGCATTCTAGCTGTTCTGGCCCTCAGGATGCTGTGAGATTCATTGCAGGGGCTCTAGGACAGGCTGAGTTCTTTCAGGTTTTAAAGTAGAGTGGCAGGTGCTGGTCCTTATCAAGAGTCACCCCCAATGTACATTGGGAGTGGGTATGGAGCAGAGCTTGCCTCTGTTTTGGAGCATTCCCTCTTCACTCCAATGGCTATGGGCTTTGGAAAGATCTCCTCTCTCAAGAGAGGTCCAAATGAATACTTTCTTAAATCCTGGTTAATTCAAAAGTGAATGAAAGCAGGGAGGGAGTCTTCTCCTATATAGGCAAAAGGACCCATGGAATTGGGTGACAGCAAGTCAGTATTTTCCTGGTTGCATCATACCCTATGTGCTTTTTGCTAAAGGAAGTTTACGAGACTGGAAGGAGGTAGAGGGTCAGAGAAAAGCAAAATGGTGGAATCCTTCCCCAAATGTTCTACGCTCCTTCTGACTGCACAAACCACTCCCCCTTCTTAGATCCATAGCATCAAAGTCCCTTTGCTATGCAACAACCTGTTGTGAGGCTAATCCTTTGGATTATGGTGTGTCATTTGATTCCTGTTTCCAGGACAGTTCCTGCCGAGGCCTGTCCTACTGCAGAGAGGTGTGACCTGACCTCACAAAGGATAAAATACAAGGCACAGTTTTTCAGTCTCTAATCGTGCTGGCTGAACAGAGACAGGCTGTCTGATTAGAATGCATGCAACACTCCCACAACTGATCTGGGCTCACACTGTTGACATGTGTATGACTTAAATCAGATGTGGCTTTAATAAATATTTAAATTACTAGCCATCATAGTAGTACATCATAATTCAGTGATTTAGCTGTCACAGCAGCTATCAAAAGAGCAACTGCGGCCTCCGAATCTGCTCTGTGCCACTGAAGGTAGGCTCTATATATTCTTTAATGTGATGTAGATTGAAAGAAATTCAAACTTTACACATAATAAACAATTATACATTAAGATCAGTAAAAAAACAATTAACGAATATTATACAAGAAAAAAGGAAAATATTTAAATTAACAAATAATGATATGTCATATATATATCGAATTAAGAATGAGCAATACTATCTTTTCCCAAAGTTCTGTGCAAATGTATACACTTGGAATAAAAGTATGCATATTTCCAAAGCTGCTCACATCGAGATCATATATTAAAAGAGATTTGCAGTGTACCTACAACAAGTCCCACTATGGCATATATTTACTTAACATTGCGATTCTCAAGTTACTCAGATCAGTGCGCCCAGCTTTGATTACATTTTTAGCCATATATTGAAAAGGGCTATAAACAAGTGCATGTTACAAGTGTTTGTGCAATATAGCCAGAATGACATTTCACAGATGTTTTTCGGGATTATGTACAAATTCGCCAAGGTGTAATACTATTGTACTAATTAATGTTGGGCATTCCGTTAAAAGATGTTTGGCTGTCTCCAAGGATTCAAACTCGCTCTTGGACATGAATGTTTTCCCTGACTCCAAGATTCCTCAGAGTGGGTAGTTGTTCCAATCTGAAGAAGGGGATGAAACGTCTGAGTCTTTTAGTAGGACAAAGATTCAAATACGCTTGGGGATTCATGTAGGTGTATAATCTGTATTTGATAAATTGATAGCTCTTTAAAGTACTCAGATGTGCAAAGTTCTCAAGCCAATCCCAGAGGTCCACCCTTTTCCCAAGTGCATTTTGAACTTCCTTAGTAGGTAGGCTCTGCAGATCAGTATACTGATGCAGCAGAGAACAGGCATACATTATGGTTTTGGCATGGAGCTTTATGATAGAAGGATCTGGTTGGCAGACCATTCTTTCTGAGACGGAATTGCCCATATAATTTGATTGATTGATGGAAGTAAATAAGCTGGAACTTCTAAACCTTTGCCAGATAGCTTTCCTCACATCCATTGTGCCCAATTGCTCCCCTCACCCACTTCTGATCTTTCGTCTTACAGTCAGACCCCCTTGGGCTGCAGACCCATTGCTCCCACCAACCATTCCCCTTAGGTGTTGGGCTCCCAGTCTAGGAACAATAACTGAATATTTCAAGTGATTGAGGTGAGAGCAACCCCCCGGGACCTGCCTGGGAACATATAAGAGGAGTTCATCAAGCACTGCAAGAGGAGAGTGTGAGTCAGCGCTGGAGCAAGGTGATACAGGGTTGATGAGTGGCTGCCGAGGAATTCAGACTGGAGAGAGTAGATGGGGATATGATATGATATGATATGGCCTTTGTAATGCGCCTATACACAAGTGTTTCAAGGCGCGACGAGGCAGGGAGGGGGGAACAAGGGGAAGACAGACAACGATCCTACTAGGCCAGGTGTCATTCAGACCGCGCAAGTGCAGGGGGAGGGGAAAAGTGCAAGGGGAAGGGGAGGGGGGAAGTGCAGTACAAGTAAGTAGAATAAAGTAAATAAATAGGGCCAGCTGGTGGCAAGTGCTGGGAAAGGGGGGGGCTGTAGGGATACAGAAACAGTCCCTCAGTGCAGGGGTTGCCAGGGAGGCAGTGCAAGAGGAGAGTGGCTGGGCCCAGGACCGAGGTCGGTGAGAGTGGCCCAGTTGCAGATTAGGTGTAGATTCAGTCGAGAATTTAGCAGGGGAGAGGGAGAGAGAAAGCAGAAGCAAAGAGGAAGGTTTTGAGGTGCTTCCTGAACCGGAGATGATTCTCCTCAAGTTTCAGGGAGGCAGGAAGGCTGTTCCAGAGGGAGGCCCCTGCCACGGCGAGAGATCTACCCCCAGCTCGTTGCTTCGAGAAGCGGCTGACCCTGAGGGAGTTGGAGATGGATGAGCGAAGGGCTCGGGAGGGAAGATATTTAGGAAGAGAGAGTTGAAGGTATTTAGGCCCCAGGCCCCAGAAGGCCATGTGGGCAATGCAGATTGTTTTGAACTTAATCCTCGCAGGGAGACATCACTAGGCACTCGAAATCTGACTATGGAAATAATGGCAGCCCTAGACCCCCACACCTAGTACCCTCCATATCTGCAAGTCCATACCCTGTCCCTTTAGGCCAGAGTGACAAGTGAAGCAGTAGACATGTTCCGTTCACAAGAAAGCCCAAGGGAAAAGTGGGTGGAAGTAGAGAAACTGGCTTCAACATAAGCCCCTTCGACCTGTAAACAAACATGCTGGGAATTAGCACTACAACTAAGACTCCATGTTGATTTGTACCCAAGAGACAGAACCCATATTACCTATTAGTCCAAAAAGGGAGTGGCACTGACCAATGCTAGGAAGAGTCTGATCCTGAAGGAACGCAGTGAGAACTGGGGATCAACCGAGCTGAGACTGAGGATGGGGAAAGGGAAGGAAAAACAATGAACTGAACTTAGCTGAAGTAGAGATTGGAGGGAAAATGAAGAAACCCAGAGTATAAGGGCTAAGTATACACAAGCCAATGAGGAAGGACATTGCCAGACAACCATATGAACAGGCATAATCTAATAAGAGCATGCCAGGGGTTAATATGGAAGTACCTAACCTGACTTTCTTTCTCAAACTCACACCTACTGACATTGGCAGCCGCCATCTTTGGTAGCATCTAAGCAAACAGATTACACCAACACGCATGGTACCATCACCTAGCAACCAAGGTTTCCTTCTAAACTATCTCCTTTAAATTCTTAAACCTCCACCCACTAAAACTCTGTCTAATAACCTTCATGAAGCTTTGGACCTTGGAAATTGGTAAAGGAGCATCTCATTTCGCATAACCTAACCTTTGCCTCACCATAGCCATTAAATAGGAGTTCTGAATGGGAGAAAGGGGATGAAGGACCAGAACCCTGAAACACACTCCGATGGCAATGGCAAGCCCCGGCACTACTCTTTTCCTCTCGTTTGGGGGTCTATAGCAACTGTGCATAAGTATGCGTCTTGGTTTAGAATCGAGACAACAACTTTGGGTTGTCCCCGACACCCACACTATGAGTAAATATGTCAAGTTCCTCTATTCCAAGTGTACTGCACACAAACTACCTGAATTCTTTTTTTTTTTTTTACTTCTGTTTATTAGGTTTACAATACAGCAGTTCTACCTAGGATCAAACTAACATTGCAGTATTCATTTTCAAATGAAAGTCATGAGCAAACCATTTAAACCAAATCCAATAATAAAATCAACCATGCAAAACGTATCTAAATGAACCCCGCTAAATATTATCCCTAATACACATAAAATACCACAAAGACAAAACCAAACATCACAAAGAGAAAAACAAAAAAAACACCCCCTTATCCTACCCTCTAATTATCCACAGAATATAAAGTCAATCATAGAGGGCATCAAACGATCCCCACAGCAACAAATATTCATCTTCCTTGCCTCTATTTTTCAACGAAACCTTATCATACCTAGATAAAACCCTCAAATCCATCAACCAATCCTCAACGCTGGGTTTCTTCTTAGTTTCCTATCTAATCGCAATCATCAGTGCTCTATCAATCCAAAAGTTATGCTTTCTAATCTGAACACCCCTTTCAACATGTGAGAGCAAGATTATATTAGCTGCAGATCTGATTAAACTTATCCCAAAAATGAAATCAATTCTATCTATCACCTCACTCCAAAATGACAGTACCCTTGGGCATCCCCACAGTAGATGTAAAAGAGTACCTCTATCCGCACTACAGCTCCAACACAAGTCATCTAAACTCAATTGTAACTTAAACATTTTCTCAGGAGTCCAATACAATCTTCCAACAATCTTCTGCCGAATCAGATGCAAGTTCATATCTTTCCCTAAATTCACACCCACTTTTAAAATATCACTCTAATCAGTATCAGAGATGACCCTACTGACATCATTCGACCAAGTAACTCTCAGCCCATCCCATGCCAACAAATGTGGGGGCGTGGCCAGCGCCGATGGTGTAAAGACGTGTCTGTGAGGAGCTCCCGTCTCGATCCTGGCCTAGATCCTTAATTCGATCGAAAATTTTGACCTGAACAAGTTCCAAGCCCATACTCCGGTGGGGGAAGCGATTCTGGCCCTGCTCGGCGCAGGAACAAAGAGAAACGGAGCCGGCGTCCCTGAAAACGCAGCATCCGAACTGATACCCCCGGGAGAAACAAGATGGCGGACGGCGCCGAGGCCTGACGGAAGAGCAGTTTAAGCCGGCAGCGAGGCAGCGGGGAGAAGGTCGCGTCGAAGGAGTCCCTGTGAGTAGAGCGGAAAGACCCCAGTGGAAACCAGGCGCAGGACCGGCCGCCCTTAGATCTCCAGAAGCCCCTCAGCGCACAGGAGAGCCTCCGCATTACCCAGGGGAGCGAACGGAACTACATCCGAGGCCCTGGGACCGCTGCAGAGGAGACACAGGGGGTAAGCGGACCGCTGCCATTTCGAGGGAGACCCGTCGGTGAACTGCCAGCCGCGAGTGCGGTGGTGCTCCGTGGGCCAGAGAGGCAGCAGAGTTAGCGGACCCTTGACGCTGTCGTTACAGCGTACTGCACGGGGCCCTCCTCCCTCCCTGAACAGGCAACCGCGCGGTTGAAGAGGGAACGGTCCACGCTCAGATGAACCGGAAGACTTGCAGACCCTAACCCAACACCGGGGAGCAGGAACTCGCCCGTGCCGCAGACAGCAGGGCCTAACAGGGTTACAGGACAGCGGCCCAGCGTGCTGAGAGATCGCAGAGCACTCCATTGCCCAACCGGGAGAATACCCTGCGCAGGAGCGTATACTTAATTGCACCCCCCCTGTGTTCTCCGGTGCCATCACTGACTAACACTGTGCATCACTGCATAACGCTCGCCTTGTTACTCACTGTCTAAGGGCTCGTATCTGCCTCCACAACATTAATAGGGACTAATGTCTACCTCACGAAACAAAAACAGGGGTGCAACAATCATGGACTCGTTCTCAGGGGCTAAACCTAAACAGTCCAGCCAATACGAGATCCCCACACAGACGGAACCCCCTGCAACAGTTGACGACCCCAGCAACGCCCAAGTGCTGCAGGCCATTGCTACACTCCAAACGTGCATGGAGACCAGGATAGATGAACTTAAGGTAGACATGCAGCTCATCCGCCAAGATGCCCGCAACCTAGCGGAAAGAATAAACACGGTGGAAATAAAACTGCAGGACACCACAGACACTGCCAAGGACTTAAAGCACAAAGTTATCGCACTTGAGAAACAAGTGGCTTGTCTCGAGGCGAGGTCTGAGGAAGCAGAGGGAAGGGCCCGCCGCAGTAACATCCGAGTCCTTGGCGTTCCGGAAGGGATGGAAGGTACCGACCCCACGGAATTTATTGAATCCCTATTAATACAAGAGGTGGGAGCTGGCAAGCTTACACAGGGATTCTCCGTCGAGAGAGCCCACCGCTCCCTACAAAAACGACCCCCACCGGGATCACACCCACGCCCGATGATAGCCAAGATCTTAAACTTTCGCGATAGAGAGACGATCCTCAAATTCTCGAGGGACGGAGGCGAGATCAGACGCAATGACTCCAAGATCGTTATCTACCCAGATTATACCCCACAAGTGCAGCGCGCCAGGAACTCATTTATACCTGTCAAAGCCCAACTGCGGAAGCTGGATCTTAAATACATGCTCCTGTACCCCTCGCGCCTTAAGATACTATACAAAGGCAAAGCTGTCTTCATGGAGACTCCGGCAGCAGCCACTATGTGGATGGAGCACAATAATTTGGCTGAGGGAGAGGATCACGCCCTGACGCCCAACGGCTGATCACGAACAGATCTCTTTGCTGTAATGATCAATTAGTTCTTTCAAGGACGGGAGCTATAAGGACTACCCACGGACATTGTCACAACCCACCCCACCCCAAACATGGCTGACCTATGGCCAACACCACATCCGCACCTCACGGCCCGGATCGGCCTATGGGCAGCGGAAGCCCCCGAGCGTTGTCCTCCCAGAACGACTGCTGGGGGCAACACACAGTTATCGTTCATATTCGATCCACCTGTTCGAGTGGAAGTTAAATTTGTTCATAAGTCTCCGTTTAATATATCAACACAACAATCATGGGCAACAGGAAGATTGCAATGCGCATTGCTGACGGCCGACCCAGGGGGCATTTGTTCAGCACACGAAGCTGGCTTGAAGACGGTTGAGACCACCATGAGTTCAGCGCTCCAACTCCTCTGCCACCATCATGTCTACACGCCTTAAGATCGCCACTTGGAATGTGAGGGGTTTGGGTACCTACTTACGCCGCAACAGAGTTAAATCCTTCCTACACAGGAAGAAGATAGGGCTGGCCCTATTACAAGAAACCCACTTAACCAAGGAATCCACCGCGACGCTCCAATCATACTGGGGTGGACAGGGGTTCGGGTCCGCCTATTCTAAATTCGCAAGAGGGGTGTTCACTTGGATCAGCCCTCACATCCCCTTCCAGCTCAAAAAAGCCGAACAGGACCCGGAAGGAAGGTACGTGATACTCTGGGGCCACATCGAACAAACTGAGGTATGCATTGTCAATTCATACCTCCCCAACAACAATATCCCTGCGCACCTTGCTATGTTGTACACAAAGATTACACTGTATAGAGACACATTCTTTATCTGGGGAGGCGATTTTAATTGCGTCGGTGACACAGTGCTTGATAGATCTGCTCCTCCCTTGGGGGGCCCGTCGACCGCTACCACCGCCATGAATGTCATGCTGAACCGCCTAGACCTGGTAGACATCTGGCGGGAGCAACACCCAGGGGATCGAGGCTATTCCTTCTACTCCTCGCCACATAATCTTCACACCAGAATTGACTACCTCTTTACTGGCAGAGAAAGCTTTCCCCAGATTGCTTCTTCCAATTATTTGGGCCGTACCATCTCTGATCACTCCCCCCTGGTAATTGAATGGAACGTCACGGGCCCCAGACCTCCTATACCTACATGGAGGATGCCCACCGAAGCACTTAAAGATTCGGAGTTCAGGGAAGATCTCAGGGAATCCCTAGAGAACTACATTCGTGAGAATAAAGACAGTGTTGACCACCTAAGCACAGTCTGGGATGCTCTCAAAGTGGTTGTAAGGGGAGAGGTCATAGCAAAGGCTGGAGGAATGAGAAAACGCCTAAGAACTGAACTTGAATTACTAGAAACTGAAATAGAACAGCTAGAATCCAACACCCTGGACCCCCAACCGCAGGAAGACAGGCTTGCCAGTACAAGGGCCACCTGCAAGGAAGCTTGGGACAGACTGGCCAAATTTGATTATATCACCAGAACCAATAAAGCACACGCCCACGCTGATAAACCTGGTAGACTGCTCGCCTGGCTGTGTAGGAAAGAACACCCTAAACATCCGACTACAGCCTTAAGAGATGCTGATGGCACATTACATCGGACCCAACATGGGATTAACGACACTTTCGGGCAGTTTTATGCCCAACTATACTCCCATAATGACGTGGTGCCCCCTGAGGAAATTTCAAACACCTTGGATGAAATTGGCCTGCCCCTACTCCCGCCGTCACATAAGGAGGCTTTGGATGCTGATATCACCATAGATGACATAACCGATGCCATCAAGTCTCTGGCCACTTGCAAGGCCCCGGGCAGTGATGGGCTACCTGCCGAATTTTACAAAACCTACGAGCCGGAATTGACTCCGCTGCTGCACGAGGTGTTCCTAGAAGCCTACGAGACGGGTATCCTGCCTGGGAGCATGCGTGAGACTTTGGTGGTTCCGCTCCTCAAGCCAGGTAAACCTGCAGATGACTGTGACTCCTATCGCCCTCTCGCGATGCTCAATTATGATGTCAAAATTCTTACAACCATTCTGGCTAAGCGGCTGTCCAGGGTGATCGGAGGAGTGGTGCACCCCGACCAGAGCGGCTTTGTGCCGGGCCGCAACACCACTGCCAACCTTCGTAGGCTACAACATGTACTATCACATTCCACTCATGTAGGGAAATCTTATGCCTTGCTCTCTTTGGACGCCATCAAGGCGTTCGATTCTATTTTCTGGGAATGGCTAATTGCGGTGCTTCGGGAGTTTGGCTTTGGAGAACGATTCGTTAGATGGAGCACAGTTCTCTACACTAAACCACGAGCACGAGTAAAATCTGGCCGGCTCATCTCCACGGCATGGGACATACAAAGGGGCACGAGGCAGGGCTGCCCGCTCTCCCCTATGTTATATATACTTGGGCTCGAACCCATCGCCATTTTTTTTAGGAAACAGTTCTTCGATGCTGGCATAAGGCTAGACGGGGTGGACCACATAATTTCCCTGTATGCAGATGATGTCCTCCTTTATGTGAGGGACCCGCAGTTGAATGTCCCGACCATGCTGGAGGTCCTCGGCAACTTTGCCAAGGTATCAGGCATACACTTCAGCAGACATAAGTCTTGTCTGTTTCCGTTAGGTGCCCTCCAAAACACACACGTCGATGACCTCCCCTTGCTGGGTATAAGTTGGCGCCCCATCACGTTCCGCTATCTGGGCATTAATATCTATCACACGCCTGAACTTATGCACGTCAACAACACGGCAGCGGCGCTGCCTCCCTTGCGCAGGTCGATTAGGTTTTGGGCTCGCCTCCCCCTATCCATGATGGGCAGGGCTTCCATCATCAAGATGATTGTTCTCCCCAGATTTCTTTATGGTTTCCAAAACATTTTTTATTATATTAGGACACCCTTCTTTCGCCTTTTGGGGAAGATACTTAAAGACTTCCTGTGGGGAATTAGTAGGCACAAATTTGCATTATCCACGCTGACCCTACCCTATGAGCAGGGAGGCATTCGGCTCCCTGATCTGGAGCGATACTACCTGGCTGCCCAACTAAGCTTCGTGGCTAAATGGCTAGCTGATGATGACACCCCCGAAACAGCGCTTTTACAACGCTCAATTGCTCCGATCCGGCTTAACGAACTCATCTGGGCCCCTCAATGTCTTGTGGATGGGATCCCATATTTAGCTACCCTGGGTCGTCAGATATGGCAAAGGGTTAAAATTCTTCTCCACTTGAAACATAGATATACTCCGGACACACCGCTCCTGGCCGACCTGTGTCAGAACTCTGTAGACCTTGCTTCCATTAGATACTGGGAAAGGCTGGGAGTGTACACTTGGGGGGATCTATATAACGAGGGCTCCTTCCGGGATTTCTCCTCCTTGCAGTCAGTAGATGGCGTCCCGGCTGGCCAATTCCTTTGGTACTTAAAGATCCGTAAATTTGCTCGGACCAAATGGGACGCGTGGCCAGAAGAACCTGAAACTGACCCCTTCATAACACTCCTATATAGTTTGGGAGATGGATGGAGGCCTGTGTCCCGTATATACAGCCACCTAATCGATAGGCCCAATCCCCGCAGTCAGGATCTCAAACTCAAATGGGAAGGAGACTTGGGGCATGAATTGTCTGAAGCAGAATGGGGCAGAGCACTAGCGTTTCCCAACGTGGTATCTAGAAACTCTAGATTTAAATTGATTCAGCTTAATATGTTATATCGCTCGTACCTGACACCACTTAGAATAGCCAAAATATATGGGCTACCCCAACATAACTGCCCTTGGTGCGGCAGAGATGAAGCAAATCTTTTACACATGTTCTGGGGATGTGTCCAGGTCCGGCAACTCTGGGCGAAGGTGGAACTCCTCTGTAGCGAGGCAGGCATGACCAGATATGAGTGGACCCCAAAGGAGTGCCTTCTCGGAACGTATCCCAGACTGGCCAAGTTCAAACACTCAGTTAAGATCATGGACCTAGTATGCATTCTGGTCAAAAGGACCATTGCTATGGCCTGGAAGCGACCTGGAGGCCCACGATACCAGGTATGGCGTAACGAACTGGAGCGCTGGATAGGGGCAGAAACCTCTGCTTGGGAGGATGGGGTTACCACATCCCCCGAAGACACGAGCTTGGCACTTTCTGCCTGGAAAACTCTCACTTGGGCCTTACTTAACCCCCCCAATGACGATAAACCCCCTTGAGCAATTTGCCACTATCGAAACATGCTATCTGACACAGAACATTTGCGCAGTCCATAACTTGAACTTATTTGTTGCCTGATCTTCCTACGTTGCTTACGCCACTGACCATACGGAGACTTGTTAATGTTGTTTACGTTTTGTTGTTTCTGTTTAATTGTTAATTTCTATTTGGCCTATCTTGATTAATCCTGACTCATACCAATGTGATCGCACAATGTTACGATGCAACTGTCTCTTATATAAATGCCAATAAAGAAATTTGAAAATAAATCCCATGCCAACAAATGTTTTGCATTCATGGGCATGAAATTCATGTAAGTTCGTGCACCATACTCTTGACCATCCAGTAATTTACTAACCTCAGGCTTCTTCCCAAGTGAGCCTCCCGCCATAGCGATCCTCTGATTAATCCCAGTTGCCAAACTCAAATACCTAGTCATTTCTCTTAGACTCAAATTAAATCTATCTACTAACTCCTCAAAACTCAACATCCGAGTCCCATCCAAAACATCCCCCAGTTTCAAAATCCCTCTTGAAACCCAACTTTTCCAATTAAGACATCTATTATCAATCTTTAAAGCTTCATTATGCCATATAGAGGCATCTGTACTGAAACTATAAGTTTGTCCATTCTCACCAAACCAAGAGCCCAAAACCTGTCGAGTAACCATAATTGGTTTCAAAACCAGTTTCTTGTTTGATAATTTTTCCATACAGTAGAGATTATCCAAATGAAACGGCGCACACATTTGCAACCAGAACGGCTCATTAACAGTCTCCGCTCTAAAGTAATAGGAACTCTTCTTAAGTAAAAAGGACCTATAGTCACAGTCCAAAGCATTATCACAGTACCAAGTATCACAGTCCACCGGGTGCTCCAATGTGGAGGCCTTTGTGCTCTGCCTGAAAGACAGTGGGGCATAGGAAGTCTGTCCCACTGCATCTCTTCTGAGTGCACACATTTATTAATGTGCCCATGTTTGAATGTGTGCATGTTTGTGTTCGTTTTTATGTATGGGCGCTTGTATAGATGCTGTATGATTGTGCGGGTGAATGAGAGGGTGTATGTTTTATGTATGCATGTGTGCATGAATGCTGTGTGCCAAATGAGTGAGTATGTGTGTGGGTGGGCCTGTAGGTGAATGGGGCGGCTGGGTACTGGCAGCATTGTCGTTTTGGATGGGCATGAAACGTAAACACATGATAAGTGTTATTACGTGGCCAGACTGGTCCACAGTGGTGGTGCTGCTAATCTGGCCATGTTTTCTAAATGTGTCATGGCATTTTCTGCTGGTCATGAAGGGTCACGCAAATGTGATAAGGTGTAATTAAGGGACTAGATTGGCCCACTTCGGTGATGCAGGTAGTATATCCAAGCATTCCAACTGTGGCATGGATTTTTTTTACTGGCCATCAAGAGTAAAGCAAACATGATATATGTATTACGTGGCTACAATGCCCTATGTTGTACAGCCAGTCTGGATATAATTTTCTATTGCAGTATGACATTTATTACTGGGCATCAAGCGTAAAGAAAACATGATAAGTGTTACAACATGGCTATGCTGACCCGTGTTTGTAGAGCCAGCCTTGATATACTTTCTTACTGTGGCATGGCATTTTTTACCTGCGACAGGAGTATGTACTTTTTTGTCACTACTGGCACATATTGGTGCAGCCTGCATGGACATGTATGGCACAGCCAGCATACCAATGTTTTTATACTGGCATATATTGTGTGGCAAGGCATCATGAGGACGCTTCTGTGCACTGTTGGTGACGTGCACCTATCAGAATATTTCACGTGCTACCAGACACAACTGATTTAAACTGGTGTGGATTTTTACCCAATTTGTTAAACCTGCCATTTTCACCCAGTATTGAATTCAAAATGTAGGCCTGTTTAAGTAGGTAACCTTGGGAGATGTTGGGTTTTATTTAAACTCAGTGTTAAATTTGCATCATAGCCATTTGGCTTCTAGTGGTTTTGGTATCTGCATGTTAAGTGTGGGCTTTACTCAGCACAGAGACCAACCCTCAAGAAGAATCAAACCTTTTCTGACAATTCGTTGATCATTAGTCATATCAGTTGTGCCACTCCCCTTGTTCAGGATTATTGTACTGGACAACAAGGCCTAGATTCAGCTCCCTTCTGTAGAATAGCGACCCCCCCCTCATCAACGTATCCATCAAGAAAAAAAAGAACTTAAACATCAACTACCAAGTGCTGCTATTGGATATGCATTAGTAAATACTTTGATCCCAAGATGTTCTTGCCCTGGTGAAAACCAAAAACAAAAGGCAGTAACCATTGTTTTGACTTGAACTAGGTACACGTTGAAAGAGAAGGAAGAAATCAAGAATGTTCATGGTGTAAAATATATTGCCAGATTCAAGAAAGAGTATTAAACAATGCAGTATGGAGAAGTAAAAAAAGGGTGCTTGATACCACCAACTGGACCTGAGGTATTCAAAATATAGAATACAATTACTAAACCTCATCAAATTCAACATAGAGTGGCACCCACTCAAAAAGTGGTAATTGAACATTCACCCTTTTTCACAGACTAAATCAATGATATTAGACACAAAGGGGCCAATCCTCAGATAATCGAACATCTAAAATAAGCACAGACGATGCGTTGTTTTTAGATACCCCATTTTTGGAAATACACAGGTCTCTTTACTCTCAAAGATGATCTGGCAGTTCCATGGTGGCATGCAGAAGTGGACATGTTGTACTGACCAGGCCCTTGAATACATTAGTGTTACAAGCTCCCAGAATCTATGTGGGTGCTGGGAGCGCATTTCACCATTACTGGTGCCAAAAGGATCTGCCACTGAATTAAAAAAAAAAAAAACATTTCTATCCCTGTTTGAGGGATAGAAATGCATGCATGATTGCTCATACCGCTATCGCCACACTTTAAAAAATAAATTGCACGAAGGGATCAGAACAGACCATGTCGTGCAATATTCACTCCCCTGCGCCTATCTAAAACAGTGACAGGGGATATCTTCCGTTTTTGTGCATTTTAAAGCACATCCCATCTGTGAATTTGGGTAGCACTTGAAGCTGTTCAAGGAGCATGAGAAACACTGCCCTCTACCTTATATCTAACACATGCACAACATCTTCTCCTGTCCACCTGCCCCTCCAAATATGTGGTTGGTGCCCCTTCCCCCATTTCCCTTCCCACCTTGCTTCCTGGCCTCTTCTGCAAAAATAAAATTTTGAAAATAAAAAAAACATTTAGAAAAGAATCCTTTAGGAACCACTTTTCACAGTTAGAAAATATAGCTAAAAAATAAGTGTATAGACTCCATCTACTTTACATTTTTCAGTAAAGTAGTTAGATTCAATAAGATTCTCCAACATTCCCATTAGCATTTTCTACAAGGCTAATGGAAATAATGGACAATTGTATACTAAAGTTAAAATAAAATCACAGAAACAAATATATGTCTGAAATTCTTCTCTCTAGTATACAAACTCCATAATCCATTGCCGTTTATAACTCTACACAGTCTCCACTTTCCCGTCTAGCCCATGCCTTATTAGAAAACCCGAATTTCACATGCACACCATCACACAAAACATCCTACATACATTATGACAATTTTCAAAAAGTAAGACACATACACATTTGCAAAACCATGCTTTCAAGTCCGTGCCAAAGCTCCTTGCATACCTTTCCTGCAAATACATCCATATTTTATTTTTTGAAAAGTGTCAAAATGTACATTCATAAAATAGTCATATAACTTAGCTCCCAGTTGACAAAACCAATTCAGACTTTGCAGAAATATTCAAGGTTCGGTCTGTATTCTTTCTAAAATCTTTTGTGCACATTCGTCAAATGGTACCAAAGTTATAACCCATCTACAAATGTTAAACCCCTCTCTAATTTTGCCCCTCTTCACAAAATCCCACCAAACTTTGCAAAAAAACATTCAAATCTGGGTCTTAAATCGTTTTGAAAACCTTTGTGCAGATTCGTGAATCGGAACCATATTTATAAGCCTTTCAAATATTTTGGGACCACTCAAGGTCACGTCTAGAATAATATCACACATTTTCATAGAGTTTCATTGAGTGGCGTCAAAGTTATACGCCATCCAAAAACTGCTTTTCACCAACCCTATAATGCAAAAATATGTATGGATGCTCCCAAATATCTGAGATGTTCTCGAACATCACAGGGCTGTCCTCGAACTGTTCGCGGACATCAGAGATGAAAAACCACCAATTTTTTGCCTTTTTATTGCCATATCCTATCCCATCCTCATTGCCCCTCCCCTCCCCAAAGATTGTTTAATTAGTTTGATAAGTGCAATGTTGTGGTTTTTAATATATTTTTACCGCAATGTTCGTGGACTACGAGTGCAGTCTGCAAATCCACATGACGGGCATTTCCAAAAAATATGACGTGCCTTGTGCTTTTCACCATCCAATCAGCGGGCACATCCGATGTCCCAGGATATCATGCCGCCCTCTGGGCCAATCGGTGGCCCGTCCGTGGACCGAACAGGGAAGTGAAGCCGCAGACAGACCTCAGATATCACAAATTTTGTTTACCTACTTTTTTGCCATTTAAAAAAAAACTTTACGGATTTACACCAAATTTACAAAAGCATGCCTTCGGGACCAAGCTGCCTCTCCTGCCACAATTTTGGTGAAAATCGGTCCAGCGGTTTGGGATGTGGGCATAAGCAACATTTTATTTCCAGTGCATCTATGGGAAAAACACACATTTTGGGACCCCCTATAACTTTGACCCCTTCGCACGAAACCTCACCAAACTTCACAGAATGAATCTGACGGGCAATATACTTATTTTGCAAGGTTTTGTGAGGATTCACCCAGGGGGGGGCAAAGTTATAAGCCACCCAAAAATTGCTTTTCCTCTGGGTTGAGCAACTTAACCATAACTACACGGATGCTATGGCAGGCCATGTAATAATATGTGTATGTGTGTGTCGACATGTATGTCTATACATGCGGCAGGGTAGTTGTAAGGAGCTCTTTCAGGCAGCATTCTACAACCCTAGACCCAATTAAACACAGTAGCCCATGTATTTACAAAATGGTTGATCCTAACCATACAGATGCCACTTTGCTCAAGTTTCAGGGGATTACAAGCTTCTTCTTTGGGTTCCATGTGTGTATGTGCACATATATATATATGGCCCATTAAAAACCTATGCCATTCTGTACAAAAACTTTGTAAAAAGGATGTTATGATTACAACCATACTCGCGCCACCACCGTGCACTGCTAAGACTAACACCCAGGATATCAAAGATGACATGACAAATGTCATTGATGACATCACGAATTTCAGGGGTTTTTAGATTTTACTTGTAATCATAACATCCTTTTTACAAAGTTTTTGTACAGAATGGCATAGGTTTTTAGTAGGGCAACATAACCATAATGTCCCTTTGAGAAACGTTTTATGAATGATTTGCATAGGTTGGCAGTACTGTAAGTGATTCATAACATAAGTTGACCAACATTTTTATTGAGTATTTAGAAGGATTCCAATAGTAACACATAAGCATACTGTAAAGCAACATTTGACTTCACTGCCCATCTTTCTACGAATTGCACAGTAGCATATGCAGTAGCACAGCATGGCCACATGGTGCAGAACTCCTACACAATTCACAATAATATGGGTGAGTCGTTGATAGTGCAGAAGGACATTGTATATTGTTGTACGAACTTGTAACTGAAACAATTCCCGTTCACAACTCAACAGGGCAAGTTTGCACCACAATAGAAGCAAGAGTGCATACCAAGGTCTTTGAATCAGTAAACCCAATTGCACCCTAAAAAAATGGGGGCTGAATGCCATTAGCAATACAGATTTTACAGCACTAACCCATTGCACCAAAAAAAGTATTTTTTATCTTCAACCGGAACGCCTCCGTCGTTCCTGTTTAAAGAAAAGAAATCCTTTTCCAAGATGGCCACCGCTTTCCATTACAGCTGCCAGAAAGTAAAAAAGGAAAACGTGTGACCGTAATGGGTGAAGATTTGTATTTGTTCTAAAATATGTGGTTATCAGCAACACCTTTAACAGAAAGCCAGTGCCTGGTGGACATGGCGACTGCAATTCTGTGTTTTGTCCCAACCAGTATATAGCAGTATTTACCTCCCCGACATTGTGGCCAGTAAACATACCTACAGCATACTCTTCAGAGACGAAAGGCGTACCGTTGATTTCTTATGTACATGACGACACTTGTGAAGTATGAAAACACTACCACATGTAAAACACAAAGGTGTTTGTTCGTGCGCAATGACCTTTCCATAAATGTGTGGAAAATACAGGGAATATGTTTGGCGAAAATGTGCGTACAGAAGGCAAAGAAGTGTGCACCACAATAGAAGGAAGAGTGCATACCAAGGTCTTTGAATCAGTAAACCCCATTGCACCCTAAAAAAATGGGGGCTGAATGCCATTACCAATACAGATTTTACGACACTAACGCATTGCACCAAAAAAAAGGATTTTTTATCTTCAAGCGGAACGCCTCCGGCGTTCCCGTTTGAAGAAAACAAATCCCTTTCCAAGATGGCCACCATGGAAAGGGAAGGCGGCCGTTGCATAGAAAGTCCTTTTCTGCTTTCCATTACAGCTGTCAGAAAGTAAAAAAGGAAAACGGGTGACGGTAATGGGTGAAGATTTGTATTCGTTCTAAAATGTGTGGTTATCAGCAACACCTTTAACAGAAAGCCAGTGCCTGGTAGACATAGCGACTACAATGCTATGTTTTGTCCCAACCAGTAAATGGCAGTATTTACCTCCCCGACATTGTGGTCAGTAAGCATACCTACAGCGTACCCTTCACAGATGAAAGGCGTACTGTTGATTTCTTATGTACATGATGACACTTGTGAAGTATGAAAACACTAGCACATGTAAAACACAAAGGTGTTTGTTCGTGCGCAATGACCGTTCCATAAATGTGTGGAAAATACAGGGAATATGTTTGGCAAAAAAGTGCGTACAGAAGACAAAGAAGTAGTGTTCTAATGTGTGGACAAAATCACAACAAACCCTGTGAAGTGAAGTGCACTAATGGCAGAAATATTGCAAGCAACACCATTACCACTGACCTGTGCACACATTTTTGTGTAAGTGTCACAAGGTGAAATGGGTGAAGAAATGTGTAGTGAGAAGGCAAAAGGAAGCATTGCTTTCGAAACGTTTCTGTACAGCAAATACTTTCACTGCACCTGATCTAATTTTTCCACTTTTAGAAAGATACCAAATATGACAAGATAGCGTCTTCATGCAGAACTGCTTTTGGTAATTTGGGCATCTGGGAAACAGAAAAGACCCTAATGGCACAAAAGCATAATAGATGGCCCTGAGTCTTACGTTGCCAAAGCAAGTGGTATGCAATAGCGTTCTGGATAACGTACCTTGGCAGCGTAAACAAATGATTCCATAAAGACTTACGTACCGTGATACGGCACCCATTAAAGAACATACTACAACCTGCAACATACCATGGCACATTGGAAAGGGAAACATGAAATGGGTAAAAAACACACTAACATGTAAAAAGTAGTAAGGTACTTTTATTTCACAGTGCACAGCGCTAAATCATCGCCATTTTCTCAGTTGCAAAGAAATTGGAAGTTTGTGTCTCTGCTGTACAATGAAAATGTTAATTTTGACGGTCACATTGATGTTTTCCCACACAGTCCCCATGCGTTGGCACCACAGTTTTTATCACACACACAGTATGCAGTGGCGACACAGTAGTCGGTTTCCTCTCACATTCATTGACAAGATGGCATCAATCGCTGTGATGTAGTCCATCAGAATGTATGGTATTTTACTTATAATGTTAGTAGTAATGGTGACGTTGTTGTTTAACCACACTGAAATTATGCGTTTTTGACACAGTAGGCGTATTCCCGTCACAGTGATTTACAAGGCGACGTGAATGGCTGTGTCCTAGGAAACGAGAAAGGATGGTATGTTGCTTCTTATTGCTACAACTGTGTATGGACATAGAGGTCCGATGCGGTCATCCCATTCAATGATGACGCACATACAACCCGTGACGAATAGCTGCACTTGACGATTAAAAAAAACATCACTCGGACGCTGCAATCCATGACATTCGCAATACGGTAGGAAGTAGCTGAGGGGAAAATGACAAAAAAGATCTGTCAATACGAAGCCTTTGCAGAAATGTAAGGTGTAACACATAACATTTCTATAAACAATTAATGTTATATGGGGAAATGTACTAACTCCCTACAAACGGCGACAATGTACAATCTGCATAATAGGTAAAAGAATATCAATGCCACATACATTTCGTAGGTAATAGTGGAAATTTTAGTGACATGGTACAGACGGCGGTAATGTGCGATCTGAAATTTCAACGGCACACAAACTCCCAAATGCATTACTAGTAATATTTTTTTTTCAGACTAAGTAAATAATGGCAGTTTGGTGTACAGGCCTGAAAAATAAGCTTACATGATATGCACCGCCTACATTTCGGCCTCCGCAATCACACAGTAGTTGTTTGCAAGAAGACGTCCTCGGGAACTGATATTTTATGTGCTTCACAAACCTTTTTGAAGCATAACTTATCAAAGGGAATGTTTCACAAACTGTGACTCCCTACATTCTTTCTGTCTCCGTTCCCTGTACGCCAAGGTCGAAAAACATGAGGTTTGGTACATGTGCGACCATACTGAGCGCCTACTGAAAATATGAAATAAAATGAACTGACCTTCACTCCGAATGCAAATACATTCTCATTTTGCAACAACATATCAGCAGCCAATCATGAGAACCGTTACTCCCGATCACCTGCAGACGCGCTGTGTTTACGGAACCGTGCAAGTGGCTGCCTCAGATTCCAAAATATAGGACGCCAGTCTAACCGCAGTACTTTTGGTGGTGGCTTCTTACATAGACGCAGTAAGGACTTGTCGTACATTGCCTACCAAGTTTCACTGCATGGTACGATAGTGGTAACAAGAATAAACCACTGTTTCACTTTCTACTGCCACATATCAGTAATGCTTACCTTTCGACACAGTGTTCCATAAGGATTTGTTTGCGGGGATTTCGGCGTACAACACAAAAACTAAATAACCATGGCGGCCATATCAAAAGAATGCTACGCACTTGACGCTGTGGCAGAACCAATCAGTGAAAGCGCAACATCTTAACATACAACATGCCATAGATTAGCCAATAGAAATCTTCTCCACTGAGCGTACAGGGAAGTGGGACAGCGGAGCTGACATAGATATCACTAGTTCTTAGAGTGCTACTTTTTGATCGTTTTAAAGGAAACTACAGCACGATTTCTCACAAAATGTATAAAAGCACACTTTGGGGAACAAGCCCCTGCCGCAATATTGGTGACAATCCGTCCAGTGGTTTGGCCTGTAGCCATGCGCAAAGTTTTTGCCCCATTTAGTCTATGGGAAAAAAAGATGTTTTGGGACCCCCCCTATAACATTGCCCCCCCTGGATGAATCCTTACCATGCTTTGGAAAAAAATTCAGAGTGGCCCATATACTTTATTTGCAAACTTTGGTAAGGATTCGTCCAGGGGGAGCCGAGTTATAAGCCGCCCAAAAAGTGCTCTTCCTATGGAAACAGCAACTTAACCATAACTATATATATATATATTACATGGCCACGGTAGTGAGGGAATGGCACAGAGAGTGAAGTGGAAATGGTAGAAGGGCTGTCCAAGAGTTACGCGGTCCGCGGACACTGCGGCTGTCCGTGGACAGGGCGTGCTACATCCGGTGTTTTCCAGCAAATCCAGCATGGAAAGAAGACTGTAGGGATCAGCCAATCAGATGTTGAGGTTGTGGATTTGTGTTGAAAGAGACTGTGTGTAGTGAAGATGGCAGAAGTGGAGAAAGTCAGGGTGTTGGTGCTCGGAGATATGTTTGTGCTCGGAGATATGTTTGTGCATGTTTTACAACAGTATGCTCAATGCAGGCATGTTGCAAAGAATTTTGATGTTAAAGGAGTGGAGGTCGTGTGGAGCACTGTGCCTGATTGCAATGTACAGGGAATTGTACAAGTTTGTGAAGATATGGGCAGGATCAACAGTCCCCATGTGGTAGTTTTGCACTATGGTGCTTTCCGTTTGGGCTATGTCAGTGGCCCTACTTTGTTGGCAGATTTGGAACAATTGGTTCAAGCAGTAATGAACATCCTTCCAAATGCCAAAGTAATTTTTTCTGTATTACTACCTAGGGCAATATGGGACTATAGTTCAGTTTTTTGTCCTCAGCAAAACAATGCTAGGTGTGTAATCAACCGAGGCATGTGTGCCTTCATGCTTAGAGCTGGTATGTTCTTCTGTAATAATGAGAATATTGATTCCAGTAATGCTGTTTATTTTAAAGAAGATGGCATTTCATTATCTTTTATGGGAAATGCCATGCTGTTTTGGAATGTAAGGGTTGCTTTGGAGAAGGTTATGTGAAGATTTTAGGGGTAAAGTAAGAAAAAAAGAAGAAAAAAAATACAAAATAACAGGTGTCTGTCAAGCATCTGCAAAAAAAACAAAAAAAATGGCTCTTTTCAGAGCCAACCTCAAAGGGGAAATGGGGCACATTATTTAAATTTACATTTACCACGCTCAGATTTTCGATATGTCCGCGGACATGGCGGTAGTCCGCGGACATCAAAATCTCGAGCTAGGGGTTCAGTATGTTCTATGTTACATGTATTTGAAGTCAGGGATATTATGGTTAAGTTGTGCTACTAAAAACCTATGAAATTCAGTAAAAAAACGTTGTTAAAGGGACGTTATGGTTAAGTTTTGCTACTAAAAACCTATGAAATTCAGTAAAAAAATGTTGTTAAAGGGACGTTATGGTTAAGTTGCGCTACTAAAAACCTATGAAAATTCAGTGAAAAAACTTTGTTAAAGGGACGTTATGGTTCAAAGTAAAACCGAAAAACCCCTGAAATTCGGCAGTTATGGTAAGATAATCAACCATAACTCGCGCCACCGTGCACTGCTAACACTAACACTTTGAACCATAACGTCCCTTTAACAAAGTTTTTTCACTGAATATATATATATATATATATATATATATATATACACAATGGGCAGGTTAGACTAAAGGAGCTTTTATAAGAAGCATATTACAACCCTAGACCTGGCATACACAGTAGCACAGCTATTTACAAAGTGGCTGATCCTGTCCACACGTATGCCAATTTGCTCAAAATTCAGTTGAGCGCGAAACGCGTTGTGGCAGGGCTGTTTACCAGGCGTCCTGCTTTAGTCTGTTCTGCTGTTTCCCCCCCCCCCCCAGGTTAGACTAAAGGAGCTCTTATAAGAAGCATATTACAACCCTAGACCTGGCATACACAGTAGCACAGCTATTTACAAAGTGGCTGATCCTGTCCACACGTATGCCAATTTGCTCAAAATTCAGGGACTTGCAAGTCTCTTCTTTGGAATGCACATTCGCTATTTAAATATCACAGATGGCTTAGCATCAATCAGAAGGAGAGCAGTATTGTATTGCTTTTGTGGTCACAGAGAGCACACACAGCAAATGCACAGTTTAAGGGCTAGTGTGTGGTACCTGTGATGCCTTCTCTGACCTTTTTCCTCAGACATGTTACCAGCTTGTGTAAAAGAGAGAAGCAGCCCCTCCCCACTTCCTCCCTAGGGTAAATAGCTGTTAATGGGCAAGGCAGTTCCTTCTCTGGTTCCAGGACACACTCTGTAGAGAACAGCTCACAACCTTTGCAAATACTAATCCCTGAAAGCCCCCCCCTACCCTTTCAAAGAGCGCCCTTAAAATCTGGATGTAGAAAGCATGGCTGTTTTGCCTCGGTTCCATCATTTAGATGTGGCACATGCACATTGATTTGTAAGGGAAAAACCCCTGATACTCTAAGCTAGGACGGGGCCAGAGAGACTGCAAACTTGAGATTGCAGTGTGAGTTGAAAGTTCACCCTATCCCTTCCTCCCAAATCCCCTGTCTGTCTGTCACTGCCAACACACTGGTCTTCCCCATCATGCAGCTGCTGCATATCCTGTCCAGGTGGTTCACATATTAAGGAATCCACACTCCACCTTCTTTCTTTTCTGCTCCTCATTTCATGTCAAGAACCCCTTTCAGGTTTACAGCATCATTCTGAGGCCAAGTGCCCCGTGGCACCTCAAAACCTGGTGAGTTGTGCCTTTTGAAGGTGAGGGGGAGGGAAATTGTATTTTGGTCTGTCTAAAAAGAGTTGTGGGCATGTGGAGACATCAGGGTAGATCTCTGGTGAAATTAATAGGGATTCTGCCCCCTGCCTCAACCAACACCTTGATGGATCCTGCCCTTGATGGGCAAAAGTCCTAGAAGGCCACTGAGCATAGCACCTGAGCTTGTTAGAGTGAGGTTTGAGGCCTCTCACAGCCTGACAATCAACATATAAAGAAGGTGTAATGGGTGATGGCGGGTCCTCACATTTCAAGTAGCCCTTCCTCTGAAACAAGGTTCTTGCCTCCCATAACCCTTAGTAGATAACTCATGGTAATATCTGAGTTTCCAAACTGCCCCATTCCCTCATCTGCCAACACGAATATACTTGTTATGTTCCTCATGGGATCCAATGGATCTATAAGAGAGAGATAGAGAGACATAGATACAGAGAGAGAGAGAGAGAGGGAAAGAGAGAGGGAGAGAAAGAGAGAGAGAGAGAGAGAGAGAGAGAGAAAGAGAGAGAGAGAGAGAGAGAGAGAGAGAGAGAGAGAGAGAGACTGCAGGTGGCATTGTGAGCTAGACAAAGGAGACCAGTCTACAAATAGCCATGGGAATGAATGCAGGGTTGCAGGTTGTTTTGCCTTGAAAGACATACTCCTCCATCCCCTCAACTAACCAACTCCCCTCTAAGATCTTCTAGCACCTTACACTACACATGCAAACCCCTCGCAAACAGTCCCTACAGGCTTACCCATTAGCTCATCAACACTAACCAATCCATGACTAAACTCTCTTTCTAGCCCTATTGTATTCAGCAGTATCAGCAGCTAACCAGAGTGCTTTCGATTATCAGATATTTTGAAAGCAGATTGGAACTGGGTACTTCCAACCTGCAGCTATCCACACCACAGGTTTCGCATCTGCCTCTTCAGCTGCCCTACTAATGAACTCCCTCCTCATTTTTCTTACAGAGTCAAGCATAGTGTGACCACCAATAGTGGCAGATGGGTGCTATACAAGACCACTTAAATGGCATTTTATTACATATTTTGCTGATGGATCAGATTGTTAATCATGATGCTCTTCACACTTTACTAGCCCACTAGCTGCAAGGGATATCCAGGTTTCAACGTTCTCAGGTCAAACCCGTGGATGAGGATCCCTTTTGATTGTTCTCCACCCTCCTTCCTGCATCATTGAAAATGAATGAGGAATTTGAGGTTTCGAAGATCATCTCAAATACAATTACAGTATTTGGTTTGCAGGAAGAGTAATCCTGTTAGCAATTAATCATGGGAACCTGCTTCTTTTGCCCATTATCCATTGCTGATATTTTCCCAACAAACCCATGGCTCCTGTCTATACTTGACTCTTTTCACCATGTGTGGGCCCGATATCCCCAATGACCATTGTATCATTGGCTCACACATCAACCTTGCTGTTACATTATAAGCTCAGGCCTTGCTTCTTTTTTTCTATCTACAAAGGTGGATCACGTCTTTTTTCCTTTTTGTTCACTAGCCATGCACCCTTTGACCTACATTCGCTGGGAATACGTTCCTCATGCTCTGCTGTTATTTCCTCTTTTCCTTACATTGATTATTTCTCTTCCTTCAAACTATCTGAGGCTTCTCATCTTCTTATCACTGGTATTTCATCAGCCACGATCTCTCGCTCACCCTTTCACCCCTTCTCTTGTTTGCGTAAACCTCTTCAGCCGTCGCTCATTTTTTCTGTCACTGAAAATGTGCTCTCCAAAGCCCAAAAAAATGGGAAATCTCTCATGATTCACATTCACACACCGTTTTCCCTTCAACCTTCCTACCATACATATTCTCATTTTTCATCTGTAAAACGAACAAACTACTAATGTATTTCTCACTGTCCTACTCCTGCATCATTCTTGAACCTCAATAATTAAGCATCAACCTCCTTCATTCATATTTCTGATAATGACCTAGATGTCCTGTTCTAGCACACTAATCCTTTGGCTGTCCTCCTTTATACACTTCCATCTTTTCACATCCCTTCGATCTTCCGCACCTTTCTCTGTATTTGGGCTCTCTATTTTACCTTTGTCTATCCACTGGTATCTTCCTTGGCCTTTTGAAACATGCTACTGTTCTGCCTATTCTTAAAAACCACATTGATAATCCTTTGTTCCCTATCAAACACCATCCAAAACTGCTTCTTCTATTCGTTGCTAGACTCAAAGAACAATGTATCTACAATCTGCATACTCTATATCTTGAATCTAACTTGCAAATATCTCCTCTGCAACCCTTTTTTTGATCTACTTAATTCAGTAAAACTGCTATTCTTTCAGTCACAAACATTCTTACCTCTGCCATTCCTCCAAACAGTCCTCTCTCCTTATCTTACTCAACCTAATGGCAATAGTGAACATGGCCAACCGCCATGTCCTCAACCCTACCCTTGCTTCTTTAGTGTTCATGGCTCTGATATTTCCTGGTTTTCTTCACACCACTTTGGCCAATCATATTCATCTCTTGGGCTGATATTACTTCCTGTCCTCTCCTTCTTCACTTCAGTATTCCTCCACTTTCTGTTCCAATTTCCTTTCCTTTTTCCTTTTACAAAACTCCTTGTGCTTCTATCATCTGATCTTTCGGACTCTCATGCCTCGTTCATTCTGAACATTGAAACATATTTGTGTTTATTTCCTCTTGCATTGCTGCTCTTCACTCTACTGTCTTTAATTCTCTCGCCGCCATTCAGCTCTGTGTGAATTTTCATTCTCTTCACCTGAATTCCAGTGAAGCTAAAATACTTCATCTTTGCTGACTCAATGTATGCCTGTCATCCCTCAGCCTTGGCTGATTTCTGCAATCACTCTTTCGCAACTTGATCTTTGCCCTCTCTCCTCAAGCACTCCCTTGTGCATCACCTCCTTAAAAACTCTTCTGCTGATCCTACTTGTCCGGCAAACTATCGCCCTATTTCTATCACTCCTTTTCTGGATAAACCCCTGGAAAAGCTGACCATCTCCCAGCTTACTCTCCACACTGATCTGTTGATTGTCTCCATGACCATCAGTCTATCATCAGAGCAGCCAGAGGCAGCGAAACTGCTCTCCTGAACACCCGTGAAGACCTGCTCACTAATCTCGATTCTAGCCTTCCTTCTGCCCTCATCCTTCTTAACCTTTCCTCTGCTTTTGACACAGTTAATCACACCATCCTGATCAATAGACTCTGTGAGAACCTTGGCATTACTGATCAGGCCCTGAAGTGGTTGTCTCCTTCCTCCTTGACCAACCCTCCCAGGTCCAACTTGGGCCCTTGCTCTCCACCACCACTCTCTCCACATGTGGTGTTCCCCAGGGCTCTAACCTTTCTCATTGGCTTTTCAATGTCTACTTGACCCATTTAGCCCACCTTACCTCTACCTTCTCCTCTAACTTTCATTGTTAATGTGGATGACACTCAGCTCTCTTTCAGGCTCTCCCCAGCATCCTCTCCTCTCTCGCTCTTTTCTGACTGTCTATCCGCAATTCAGGAGTGGTGGACCTCTAACAATCTCTGCCTAAATGCCACTAAGACTGAGATTCTTCTCATTGAGACTCCTGCTCCCGCTTTCCCTCTCTCACTCTGGCCACCCACTTTGGGGCCTTTTCGTTCGCCTTCTTGTGAGGCAAGAATCTTCGACTCCACTCTCCTTCTCTCCGCACATCACAGACCTTGCCAAGCAGGCCCACTAGCAGTTGCACTTCCTCAGTGGTATTCTTCCTTTTCTCACTTTTCCCCAGAGGCTCACTGTCTCCAGAGACTTGGTTCTCTCTACGTGTGACTACTGTAATAGCCTCTTTCTCAATCTGCCTTCCTCTACTCTCTGCCCTCTGCAGCTAATCCAGAACAGCACTGCGAGACCTGTCGACCTGGCCTTGGGTAAGCTCTGCACAATAACAACACTGTCCACCAGAGAAAGTGCTGCTTCAGTATGCATAATGGTCCTTTATACGCTAAGCAGAAAGTGGTTCAAAGGTGATACCTCCCATGCAGTCGCCGCCAAGGAAGGCTGGATCCTGAAGTACAGTTAGGTAAAATTGGCACAATAACACCACGGTCCACCACAGAAATGTAAAGCTTTCTAAACCCACACGCCCGCCCCCACGCGTCACGTCGTTACCTCAGTAACAAACGTGTATTTTCCGCATTCCTGCATTTATCCACAGCAGAGGCTCCAACGTGGCACACTCGCAGTCGATAGCTAAGTCCTCTCCCACTCGCTTGGGCTACAGACTACGGAGCCTTAATCTCCATTTTTTGAGGTAGACACACTTACCATTCCTCATTTTTAAGTTGAATGCCTCTGAAACGGCCTTCTATCCACCTTGTTAGGCATACACAGGGGGACTTTTGGCTCCGTGCCTTACTTCATTTGTGCTCACTGTCTCTCCCCACCTGCAGAGTGACTGTTCAGAACGCCCCTGATGATACGGCCAAGTTGATGAACTCACCACCAGTTTCTGATGCCCTACAGGTTTCAGTGACCTTACCGTTACCCAAGGCGGTTCCCTCTTTCCATCTGTCTCACCAAGGACATACTGCAGGTAATTTTACTGTTCACCTGCCATCGACTCCTATGCCACAGAGTCTTACATGGCTATTTCTTGAGCATTATTCTCCCACACTTTACCTGGCTGACCATTTTATGCACATATCTCCAATCCCAGATTTCAGACACTTTTCATATGGTCTGGTGATACCGCCACCCAGGACGGATGGGCATCTGAGCTCTCTCAGGCTTGACCACACAGGAACTAATGCATTCCTCAGATGCAAGACTAACTGTCCATTCGCATATGGTCCCATTCTTTACCAATACCTTAGGTAAGTGGCCTACAGCACTTTTAGCTTCAGTCACTTCCCAGTTCTCATAGGCTTTCCCCTGTTTCTGCTGCAATTTCACCCGCTCCTTCAGCCTCCCTCGGCCCGTGGGTTTGTTGAGCTCGTGGGGGTGGGCCGTGCAGCCTATTTCTTTAAGGGGAATCCATGCCATTATCTTTCTTTCCCTTTGGGGGGGGACCCATCGGTATTTCACCAGAGGATCCCCATCCATTAGGATACCTAGACATGGCCTTGAGGTGCTTTGCAGACATGACCAATGTCTATTGTTCTGCAACCAGACAAGTGCATCCCGTCTACATTAAATCCTTTTGTATAAATCATTCTTTAAACCAAGTCAACTCATCTTTCAATCTTTCTATCATCAATTTACCTTTCTCAAAACCTTCTTTTTCTTATTTCAACTAAATTATTGCTTTCCTCTTTCCTTCTTTTTTACAATACAGGGTCCTGCTACCCACTGCCCTGATAAAGGCGGAATTTTCTCTTCAGTTGTGAAGAGCATCTTTTCACCCACTTGGTACCGCCGAAACGCATTACTGCTAAGAGGGATTGGAGGTCCTTTATAGAACATTTTATTCAGCCCGGACCTCACACCGTTTGGATTTTTTGTCAATTAGTTAATAAGGATACTCCTCTCAGAAGCTTTTCTGATTTTCCGCTTCTGTGTTTCTTTCCCCCTCATGCGTAGGCAGACCCAATCCCAATGTATAACAATGTTTACCCTGGGATTTCATTTGTATCAAAACATGATTATACATTATTGAAAAACAGTCATTGTTACCTTTTTTCAAGTTTTCAATTTGATGCAACAAAATTCGTGATAAACACTGAACTGACCTTTCATTTTTCTGTTGTTCAAATAGGACAAATTGATCACTAAAATGATAAATAATCCCTAGTCGCTGTTTAGACTTGCTTTGTTTCTCCCACGCATTTTCTTCTGCATCATTGTTTTCACATATGTTGTGATGGACTTTATTTTAATTTTAGTTTTGTATTTTTATGAATGTACACATTGTGTTATTGATTGTTTATGCACCCACATGCTGGGCTTTTTTACTTTATGCACAACCTTTTTGATATAAAGCTTTGTCTTAATTCCTACAAGCTCTAATGTTTTCTTTGGTGTTCTGTTTAGTGATATATACAATTACATGTAGAGGTAATAACCCATGTGGTTATACAGGATTGGACCAGGAGTAGGGTCTTAATTCATTAATAACCCTCATAGGCCAATCTGCACACGTACCAGTACCCTTTGTTAATTCTAAACCCACAAGAACATCCAACAAAATTGCAAGAATATGTTATGGTACAAGTCTATTACTATATTATAAGAATACCTGACATATGGTGGGGCTATCTAATTGCATGATGGAAATGACTGATATATTATGTCAATACGTGTTGTTGGTGTAGCCATGTGCACCTCAGATAGGTGTTTTTCACTATTAAAAAAAGTGAGCTTTTACCTTGTCAGTGCTTGCTTGCTTGGTTAGCTATTAGACTAAGTGTCCTGATAGGAACACAATTCCTATGCTGCAGGTCTTATCTGGCATTTCAGTTTCCTTTCTGAAACACTGCAAATTCCTTACTTTGTCTTGATCTGCCCTACGAGCTCTTCACTGGTTCAATTTGTGATGTACTTCCCTGAGAAACCTAGGTTTCCGAGGGCAGTATTTACACCTTGTAGCCTGTATGTTTCCTCTCTGAGTAAGAGCACCTGGCTTGAAGCGAGAAATCCACTCTGGTTGGTAGCTGTTAGGAGTAACTTTGGGGAGTACAGGTTGGCAATACCCCAGAGGTGAGCCCATCTACCCCTTCTAAAAATGCAGTAGGACACCCTACAACAGCACATGGTTCCCATGAGAAATGAATAGGGGACACAGATGTGTCCATAGCTGGCCATCACTCACATACCTGTGATACCCAGAGACAGTGCCGGGGGAAGACCAAATCCTGCAAGTGTCCATAATGTGTCTTGAATCTTGAATTAGAAGAAGCCTACAAAAGATGCATGCAGGGGCCATCACTGATTCAGTGGCTGCCAATTTGTTTGAATGGATGGAGTTTAGACGACTTACTCTCAAACCTGAGTCCCCATTAATATGGAGGGCCTGCTCCAGTTGATTGACAATGAACAGAAGAGAATGTATGGCAGAAAAATCGAGTTTGCACGCCCTGCTAAGGAACCCGCAAACCCTTCCAATATCGCCTGGCAATGAGGCTCTGCTCAGCACTTTGGGGATCCAGACTGTCTGCCTTCCACAGTGAGACCTGTACATAAGATCATCTCTCTTTTCTTTGTCATGAGCAGACATGATGAAGTATCACCTGTGGCCTATTCCCCTGCTTGCCAGCTACCGTCAGCCTTTCAATGATGTGAACAACTACTGGGTGAGCGAGCAAGTGAGAAACGAGGATCTTTAGTCGTTAGAGCTTAAAACCTGTAGTTGCAAAGCTCAATCAGGGTGGAGGGTCTGAAGTCACAAGAACATGGGGCCCTGACCTGCTCTCTAAACCTAAGCAGTAAACATGTTACCCTGTTCGATCTTCCTGTGCTGGTAACACCGTTCAGGTTACCACCATATCTGTTATTCCACACTAGGAGTTGTACATACATTTTCTGTTAACATAGTGTGATGAATCAACTTCCAGGGCACCAGTGTCCCGCGATGAATATCGGTTTCTAAACCATCAATCAGCCCCACACCTCTAATACATCAGAAGGGATCCGAACAGATTGGAAGCACAAGCAAATTACAAACCTCCCTGTCCAATTTTGGTAGTGTGGACAAAACGGCAGGCTTATCCCCGAAAGGTCATGGATCATTGGTTATTTGCAATACAGCAAAAATGCAATTATTTTCCAATGACAAAAGGGACTGTCCAGTCAAGGTTGTATAAAAGTATCTACTTTCTTATCTCAACAGACACTTCTAGCACACTATAAAATACAACCCACCCTGTAAAGGAATGCAAAGGACAGACAGTTTCAAAAAAGGAAGATGGATGCACTCTGGACACTGACAGGTAGTCGTAGTAATTAATCGCAATAGTTCAAGGATACTTGGTTTCAACACAAAGGGAGCAATGGGTGGTAAAATGTCACTAGGGACCGTCCGAGAAGGAACACAGTGACAGAACCACAGTGTACCTTGTGCTGTAGGAGTTCTTGGTGCTCGACAAGGTGGAGTTGGTTTCAGGGCGCTTTGCAGCGTCTGCGATAGAGTTCAAGTTCGGGCAGGCAGTTTGGCTAGCGAAGCTGTACGGATGGCTGCAGGTGGCTTCTCGGGGTCAGGAATCGATGTCTCAGTGCTAGTCGGCGGTTCTGAAGCACTGGTCGAGGACTCTCAGGCAGCTAGTGACTGTGGCGTAACAACAGTCAGCGGTGCAGTCGGTTGCAGCTGGAGCAGCTCGACTGGCTCAAAAATGTCC
Organism: Ambystoma mexicanum; assembly: GCF_040938575.1. Classification (NCBI taxonomy): domain Eukaryota; kingdom Metazoa; phylum Chordata; class Amphibia; order Caudata; family Ambystomatidae; genus Ambystoma; species Ambystoma mexicanum. Next base: position 861,801,304 of record NC_090931.1, on the reverse strand, counting down.
TTTAATGCAAATATCAGTAGATGCTTGTTGATGCACTCCTCCTAGCTTTTTCACTGGGCTCATGTTGTCTTTTTAGGTGGCAGTCCCAAAACTGAGGAGAGTGTTGCAGGCTGCTGCCTTGTCCTTGGTTTGGCTTTGAGACTCTCTGGCACTTCCCACCTAGGAAGCTTGCTACAGAGCCAAGCAGGGCATGCTGTGTGCTGGCTGGGTACCGATTCTGGAGCTGCTGGAGGGTTCTCTGGATTCTGTATCTCCCTCTGTTCCCTGGGAGATGTTTAGGGGAGGGATATTGCTTCCCTCTTGGAGGTCCTGGCCTTCCTTCATTGGCGGAAGATGTAAGTCAATCTGTACCTTCAACCATGGTCCAATGATGAGTTCTTCCTTCTGCTTCTGGTGAAGCCTTCAGATTATCTGCCAACAGAAGGGCTTGGCCCTCTTTTAAAGCCAAATAGACCACAGGGATTGGTGTAGGCTGAGTCTACCCATATGAACCAATCCTGGCTCCCCACCAACAAACTCTGGTATGTGTAAGGCCAGACACTGAGTGCTTTGCAACTGAGAAGGTAAAGGGGTGAACACATGTAATACTAAGTCCCACCCATCTTCCTGTCTGTTGTGGATCAAAGGATCTCTCTGTGTAATGGAGCTCTCTGTGTTTCCTTATTAAAGCGACAGGTCTCCATTGAAGCTGCAGCAAGACCAGACTATGTGGCTCCCCAAAACACATTCCATACCTTCTGAATGGGATCCCCCTGCAGGGATGACTTCTGTAATACACGCAGTGCCAGACATGACATTTCACTGTCAATCGATACAAAGGGTGGGAGCTGGCTTCAGGTTGACACAGTGGATATTAAAGGGTGTTGGGGTTTCCTGTCTCCTTTGTTAGCCTCTGCAGCCAGGCCCCGTGTGGGCCTGTTTGAATTAAACTCTGATCAGTATGTGAGTGCTGCCACCAGCTACATGGCTCAACAAAAGGGTGGATCCATGGAGCCTTTGTTCTTTAAATAGGCTGGCCATGGCAGTGGGAAGCTTTGGCCCGCCCCTTCTGGAGATGCATTGTGTACTCAACCTGTCAGATCACAACTAAATGTGACAGGGTGAACTGCGCCTGTAGGCTGTGTGCATCCAGAGTACACAGGTCTATGCATATGTTGTGCGGTGAGCATAGGAAAATGTGTGTGAATTAGCCCGACACATTTTCCAGATGTTGATCTACCATCATTCAATTTAATTTAAAATTTCAAAAAAGCCCAGCCGAACACACACCTACCGTGCGGATGGTTGAATTCCTCACACATAGTCACCAGAATCACATTGCTACCAGACCAGCAACATTGTAGTCCCCTACATACTTTGATGCTTGTCACTGCCTATTTTCCAACTTAACAACACTTTTGATTTTGGAGGACCTCTCCTGCGATGGCGATAACCCCACTGGATATCCTAGGAACAATATGAAAAAACTCTGACAGGCCGGGTCCCTAAACACTTGAGTGTTTGACGGCGAAGGGCTGAATGCAGCCAAAGACATTCATCCATTAAGATACCTATTAGAAAATGTAACATTTTGCACTCAATAACAGCCAAATGGTCTCAACTGCAAGTAATGTATCGTCCACTTAGTTGTGGAGCTTTTGACTCGAATATGGCTTCTTTCTCTCAGATCTTGACTCTGGGTATGAGCTCTTCACAAGTCAAGACATCAAAACTGTGTACCCTACCATGGACCCCCATGTTAAGCTAGCTCAGCATCAGGACCATCTTCCACTTAGCCAGTGAGCCTTCCCCTGGTTTAAACCCTGTTACCTGAGCTAAACCCACGGAACAGTCGAGATATAACCTTTCAACGGGCCTGTGGGCCACCCTGTGATCGCATATACACCTTATTGACTCCGAGTGAACCTCTGAACCTTCTGTGACCTCACAGCTGACCATGGCCCTAATGGACAGTGGCTCTTGAACATCTTACCCCAAATAGTTTGGTGTATTACTAAAGAACACTACATTTCCTTGTATGTAGCCATCCTGCATACATTCTTAAGAATTAATTAATCCAATCATTTGTATAGTGCCTTTCACCATAATTATGGTCCCAACGCACTGTTGGTCGAACACCCTCAGAGGGACCAAAGTCCAGAAATATGGGAAAAACTTTGCAGGTGCTATTATGCATGTGTGCATTTCAGCAATTACAGTTATAAGCGGGTGGTCAAGACCCTGCAGGCCATCCATGTCTGAATGGCATGTGAATGGGCAGAAATAAGTTATAGTATGAACTCAGCAGGAGGTGTTGTGTTTAAATGGATAGATGTCAGTAGCTACAGTTCGAATTTTGGGTTGTGGAAGGTAGCTTCATTCGGTAGACGTGTTGTGCAAAAGTGTTTGTGTTGTATGTGAGTGTGGATGTGTGTGGCAATGGGGCCGTGCCTTCATCTAAGTTACAAAGGTGCAGAGTGTGAGAGGAAAAAATGGTTTAGCTGTACAAACAACAATGTCTATCCCCTGGATTGGATAGATGTGCAAAGGGCAGTGCTTAGACCCACATGCGATCTAAGTGTGACAATTTAATGAATGTAAGTACTCAGCTCTTGGAGTGATAGATTGCCAACAGCTGGTCCTTCAAGTGCAAAATGATTCCCAACTTAGATGTATATTTGCAACTGCAATACCCACCCTCATATGCTTTAGAGTTACACTTGAAACACTTGTGTATAGGCGCGTTACAAATGCCATATCATATCATATCATATCACATACAGTGCCGACTACAAAAGAAGATATAATTTAACTAATTAACCTCTTCCAAATTGATCCAATTTCTTTACCTAATGTACATTTAAGTGTGATGCATTGCCCACCCCCAGAGCCCAATTGAGTATAATACCTGACCTGCTCTCAGGAATCTCATCTTGTACAAGTTACTGGATACCTTGTTGAGTCCTCCATGCGGAGTTGGCCAGGCTCAATGGGGGTGATAGGGTGGCAAGGCACAGGCGACAAATGAGAGACGAGGCAAGGTAGCTGAGTGACAGACAGGAGGGAGGGAGTGTGCATGTGATGGGGGGTCTGTCTGCTAGATCAACCTAGTGTTCAGGGGGGATGGTGGGTGGGGGTTTAGGAAACACGAGGGAACAGCCAGGTTTTGCTGGCTTTCCGAAAAGCCAGGTGATCATCTATAAGATGGAGAATGAGGGGGAGGGAGTTCCAGAAGGTGGGTGCGAGGACAGAGAAGGAGGTACATCCTAGCTTGGAGAACTTGAAAGGCGGGGGTCTAATAGGAGGTGTGCAAAGCCTGATCTGAGCATTCAGGTGGGGTGGTAGCATGAGAATTTACTTTGTAGGAATGTAGGGCCTTCCTTATGCATGGCACAATGGGTAATGCAGATGGCTTTGATGGAAACCCGTCGACTGATGGGCAGCCAGTGGAGTATCCTGAGTGCAAGGGAGATGTGTTCTCTGGGGGCGAGTGCAAGGAGGAGCCTTACTGAAGAGTTTTGGATCCATTGGAGCTTTCTGAGTTGAGATATGGGCACTTCTATATAGGGGGAATTGGAATGGTGTATGCGCGAGAGGATGATGGCCATGATTGCGGAGACTTTATGGAGGTAGGAGAGATATGGAACAAATCCACTGAGAATGCAGAGATGGAAAGTGCATGATCTGGCGACTGCATTGATGTGGCAGGAGAGGGTCATGTCCGAGCTAAAAGGGCATCCAAGGTTTTTAACTGAAGGGGATGCAATGGGTGCGGGTCCTAAGCAAGGTGGCCAAGGGGTAGCTTGGGGAAAGAGAGCTGTTTTGGCACAGATGAGGGTTTCATTTTTTCCAGGGTTGAGGAGGAGGGAGTTGTTTGCCATCTGTTCAAGAGGAGAGGAATTCGCTGACGGGCCCATTGGTCAGCACTCACCCTCTAGAACGTGTATGACAAGATAGCTGCACCATGTGAGGACAGGGGGTGCAGGATTCGCTTACTCCGACATGACTCAATAACGAGGACTCAGTAGTTTGGCAAAGGGAAGTCCGTTTAATGATACATACATCAAACAGGGAAACAAATGGGAATCAGCTGTAGTGCGATCACCGGTCTCGCTCCGACTTCCACAAACCTCAGTTCAACAACGGTTTTTATAGGCACAAATCATCACCACTGACGTCTAATTTCTATAAAAAATCATCATGCAATATAATTGGCTAGGAAAGGTAACTTAAATATAGGTGTTATATCTGTATATGATAATGGAGCATGTGGATTGGATAACTCTTATCGGGTGGGCGTCTATGCCCATCCCTCTATATCACACGGTATTGACGTCACTACAAATACGACATCTCATTGACTACAGTGTCTATATGACCCTAGGTTACATGGTCCATTGTGATTGGGCAAGTTACACCCCTAAACATAAATCTCCACTTTAATTAGCAGCATGCAGAATAGACACCCCTGTGCCTGGTGGCCAAAGTTTCACCCTGTCTCCCTTCCATCAATCAGTGTTTTAGGGCGACATGTCAATTAGTTGGCTAAGGATGGCCTCGAAACTGTAGTCTCTTATTGGGAAAAGTTATGGCATCCTCGGGTCCTGGATGACATCAGGGGATGGTACTTCTTCGCGCCTGGCTGGTCACGTGTCAGTTCACCATGAATCTGCTTCAGTTTCCAGCTTTTAGTGCATTTAATTCTGTGTCGGCCCAGCCACCTGCATGGGCCCCCCTTATCTTGACCTTCATGAGGCAGGCTGGTATGCTCTGAAGTTGGAGTCTTGTGAGCTGACGCTCTCCTCCCCTTCTCCAGTTGACCTCGATTTCCTAGGCATGAGCCGCTCTTTGTTGAGTTTTGATTCCGCTCCTTCTCTTGCCTTTGGCTGGGTTTCGAAACTTGGCCTGGCAATCCTGTGGCCGCCTGGGTACCTTTACTGATTTTACAAATGGAGTCGCACTTGTATAATGTGACTTATTGAGGTAGATATACGGTTGGCGCTTGCCGCTCTATCTTCTCCTAAGCATTGCAAGCAATATCGATTTCTTAGCATCTTGCGTTTCAAGCCTATTTACACACATTTAACAGGACGGTTGCTTCCATCTTGTCTCGTAACACTGTTTCCTGGCGTTGTAACATTGTCTCCTCTCTGTGCCTATTCCATTCAATTTCGTAGTTACTCGCACTGGCGTGTTAACTTCGATAGCTGCTCTTGTTCATTCTCGAAACTGTTCAGGCCCTCGTGTCATTTCCACTGGCCTTCAGTTAAGGCACTTGGGGTCTCTTCGTGGACCGTGTGTAGGTACTCATTTCGTATCAGCGGCTGGTATGGCTGTCTGATAGGGTACCATGCTGCCCAGGTTCGTGTGGTTATGGGTGCTTCAACCGGTATGAATCTTCTGCAGCTCTTTGTAGGTTCATTTCCTCTTCATACGTCACATACCTTGGCGAGGCTTTCCTGGTGCCTCGAAAGGAGGGGGAGGGGTGCAGGCCATGTCTGGAACCTCCTCTACACTCCCCCCTCTGGTCGGTTCATCGACCACTTCTGCAGTCTCCTTTGCATTCATTTCTTTTGTTTCTTCAGTGTCATGCTCATCGTCCTCTGTGTTGGTACATGATGGTGTGAATGTGTAAGCCTTTGGAGTCCATATATTTATCACTCCCTTCAAACTCCCTGCTGTCTTCACATGTTCATCTTTGTTCCACGTCATTAGCTGACATTGTCCATTTGGGCTGCAGTAGATCCCTTTTCCCTGATACCTTCTTCGTTTCTTAGGGTATGTGAACTTTGTTCCTTCTGGCGCAAATTTGCTGGCTTTCACAAAGTCTCTTATTTCTTCATCAGTCAGGTCTCTGGGCTTCCATCCTGGTTCGACATCAATCATTATTTTCATCCCTATGGCCTTCTTCACAGTTTTCTGGCACTGTGTAATGATTATCTTGATTACACAGAATCCTAGCAACACCATTGCTAGTAGAGCTCCCAGAAACTTGAATATATCTGCCATCCATTGTGGGACCCACGAGAATAGGTCTCCAAACCAGCTGTCATCGTCTACTTCGTCACTTTCATCGTCACTTTCATCGATCATCTGGTTTTTTAGGCTTGTCAGCATGCTTATAGACTCTGTTAGGGTTCTGTTTTCTTCATCGTGTGATGGTACGAATGTGCAACATGATTCTCCGATTTTTGCACAAACACCTCCATCCATTGCTGTGATCATGTCAAGCACATATCTGTTCTGAAGGGTCATCAGTCTGATTGCTCTCAGCTCTTCTTTGATCACGTTGAATCTTTTATAGTGGTATTGATGGTCTGCAATAACTCCCATCTGGTTATCTGCAACCATTTAGCATTCACTCCAACTTGGATGTGGGGCAGGAGCAGTGTTGTGAATACTGTTGAGGTGAGGCTGAACAGCCTGTGTTCATACGGGATTGCATGGAATGCCTCTTCTGATTTGGGAGAAAAGTAATTTTCCCTCTTCATCCTGGATATTAGTTCCACAGCTCTTCTTCTTCTTCTTAGATGAGCATCTGCTTTCGGGAAACTGTCTAACTTCAGGTCACTTTTAGGGATCACTAGTGCGGGAACGTGGACGTTCACTAGTGTGCATATGCATCCCCAGTTTTTCGGCAGTCTTATGTATGCCTTGGATCCACATGCCCGGCAATGGTCCATCATAACTGTGGTTGCTTGTGTCATTCCTGGAGCTTCAAAGATTTGTCCGCAGTTTTGATTCTCTCCCATCTTCCTTGTGCCATTGTTTCTGAAGCATAGTTTCGGGCTCTCCAGCGGCACTATCTGCAGGGGTCCCCCTCTATCTTCGACCCATGTTAGTAACTTTACTAGCTTTGGCCCAGAGGTTTGCATAACTTCTGTGAATTCTCTATTGCTTCCTTGCAGGCTCCAAGGACCATCCACGCTCGGCAGATTACTACTCCGTCTTCCCATCCGTCTGGGGAGACCACTGACCCCCAGATCTGCATTTGGCCTCTGTTCTTCCAGATTTGGGCCTATTTTGTAGTCTTCCCTCGAACGTTCAGTCTCTGGTTAACTTCCCATCTTATCCCTGATCCTTTGACACCAGGGTTCTCGTATCTAATCACATGATTTCTGTTGTGCGCTCGGTTTCCTGTTTTAATGTCCTGTACATAGCCATCTTCATCCGGGTAATCCTTTTCGTTGGCCCATATCAATGAGGCGTCTCTTCCCATAAATTGTCCTCTGGTGTTACACATTGCTACTTGTGACATACAGTGTGCTGTAGAGACATCAATTTCTACAGCCACAAAGATCTTGGGCTTTCCCATACTGTATGGCAGGAGTGCACAGATGAAGAATTCTCCTCCTGACTGTCTTTGTCCTACTTCTTTCATATGCTGGTACCATATGTTGTTTCCAAGATGGGCTGTGCTGTCCAGGTAGTCATTAAGTTCATTGTTATCTTCATGAGTCATTGTTATCTTCATGAGGGCTTCTCTTGATTCTCAGCGTTCTTCTGTAGTTTGCTATGACTACGTCTCTGTATGCATCTGTGCTGCTTTTCCACTTCGGTTATCTCGATGGAGCAGGCTGCCTTGACTGCATCGCTGTGGTAGGAGGAGGATTTGTGCTTCCTTTCCTTACCTTTTGCAGTCTGCCATAAACTTCCCGTAACCACCATTGGTTCATCAACCTCCCAACTTGTGACTGTGTTGTAGGCCTGCGGCTTGTTCCTTGCGTTGGGGCAGGTGTGCTTGCAGTTACAGTTTCTATAATTCTGTTTTTCAGCTCCTCGTGTAGTTTCTTTGCTTGGACTAAGAATGGGAACAAATACTCTATTAGCATGTGGGTCTTCTCTGTGAGTTCTTTTTTGGCCACTTCTGTTCTTTCGAGGGATCTTGCTATTCCCTCCTTCTTTGGCATTTCACTTGGCTTTTCTTGGTTATCTCCACTATTCTCTGGAATTGAAAGTTCGGCAGGCAGTCTCTCCTTCTCTGCTGCCTTCGTTGGAGGCCTTGTAGCCATTGACACTTGCCCTTGTTTGTGTGCATTCTGAGTGTGGGTGCGTGCCGTGGCCAGTGCTACATTATTATTCATACCGTGCTGACCCTGTCGCCAGCCTTTTCTCTCATTCATCACCTCGTGTGTATATGTACCACTGCTAATTATATTCATTTTTAATCATTTGCTTCATCATTAGCTTTTCATGGAACTGGAATCACTATGTAGGGTCTGGGTGCTTTTGTAGGCCCCAGATGTTCATTATCTGGTGGGTGCACTGATAGGGGGACACTTTGTGCACCAATAAAGAAAGCAGTTCTGATTGTTAATAATAGAAAAACAATTATGATCACTGTACATATGCACATAATCGTTCTGAGTGAAAGTGTGTAGCATTTTCTTCCAGGAAAGCGGGGGCGCCCTTCTGTTGGGGGTAAAACCAAGTTACTGTTCTGGGCCCCCATTTCGAATGAGTTCATAGTCAGTTGTTTATTCCTTCTTTTGCTCTGGTCTCACAGTTCGAACGTTTATTATTACTAAAGTATCGAGTGCTTTCAGTGTCCCCCCTCTTGTGGGTGATGATGGCAGTCTCTGGGTATGCAGCACGGTTCTGTTCACTAGACTATGGAAAAAGGTTAGGCTATCAACTCTGGTACATCACATCCATCTAAGCATATCGATACTAGATGAGGTCCCAGTACACACCTCGAATTTGCTTTGGTCCTGAGTACGTGCTGGAAACAGTTCAAATGTGAAAAAATAAAATGATGGAACTGCTACAAAATCACACAAAATGAAATGCTGAGAAAGTAAAAAAATAAAAATAAAACTGTAGTGTACGTGTGGCAAAATAGGAAAAACTGAGCTATACTTCACAAAAATAGCATTGCAAAATTAGGAACAAAAATAAAAATTAAAATGTGGAAAAAATAGAAAACGAGTCAGAATCGCACAAATGAGATGTCATACCAACAGGAACAAAAATAAAAGCAGAAGTCAATATATGAAAAAATAGGAGAGCTGAGAAGGATGCAGCACAGGGAAAAATACGATGGCAAAGTTCTTGTGTCTGCTCCATTCGTTCGGTCTCTCGGTGACGAGCTGAGGAACAGTGTCTCCCTTCTCTATCTGCTCCACAGTGAAATGATGACGACAAAGTTCTATTCTGGATTTCCACCTTCTAAGGCTCTCCTCAGGAGTGGATGTCCATAATTGCTTCTTAGTTGCGCTGCAATAGCCCTCGGGAGCGGTTCAGTTGAACGTTTTTTGCTGGATTACTGAGGAATGCGGGTATGTCAACATTGCTGGGTCTACCCACTAGTTCTGGAAAGTTTTCAATGAGGTGGAAGAAGACCCGGAATACGTATCTGCTGTCTTCTGGTGTCAACGACATTTGCTCTTGTTTTCTAGTATCTAGATCACAGGCCTTTTTGCTGTGTTAACAGTTTTTGTCTCCTCGATCTGTCCCTCGGCGAAAGGTCTCACTGGAATCTCCTTAGGAATTCCCACTGGAAGTTGGACAGCTCTACTTGGAGCATTATTCCATGGAGAAGTGTGCCCATGTGTGGGGCGTTGGCTGGATCTCTGATCAAGGTGATGAAGTCAACATCTGCAGGCCTTCCTACCATTTCCAGATAGTCTGGAACTAATCTAAACAGGACATTGTGCGCCAGACGGGTGTCCTCGGGTGATAGGGACATTTGCCCTGTTTGGTTGTGTCCTGATCACAAGCTTTTCTTTTGATTTGCACAGTTTTTACACTTTCCTGATGCGTGTATTGCAACCACGTAATTCAATTTGTACCATACTTGGCTGAGAAATTCATTGTTTCTTGGATCTCTGATAAAGGTTAGGGTATCTGTGGTTCTCCCGACAAGTCCTGGGCATTCCTCTATGATGCGGAAAAATAGGGTATAAGTCAATTCATCTATGATACTATGAGGTGGAAGCATTTGCTTTTTGTTCGCTGTGCTTGGGCAATTCGGCGAAGACCTCTGCGATGACAGTCCGTAGTTGCCAGATTACCTTCTTGTTATCTGGATCCTGAATGAATTCTGTGACACTTGTTCCCCTCCCTATGAACGCCGGATATGTTAATACCACGAATTGAAAGTAGGTTAGCACATCCCACTTGAGATTTCTGCTGGAATGTATCATGAATTCTGTGATTAAAGTCTCGATACTGGTTGCTTCAGGATACTGCGTTGCACTCTCAGGCAAGGGTTTGGTTACAGTCTATCAGGGTCTTGATTCTTGTATCACTTTGGGCATTTTGTGCTTTCAACAGTTCATTTTATTAATGTTGTTGTGGCTTTCATTGTGCTTCCCCTTAGCCTGCAACTGGGATGTACAGAGTGTTCGTTATGTCCTTATCCCCCTTTGCTTGAGGAACCTGTCCAGTTTTATGCCACACTTGCATTCGGGTTCTTTGTCTTAGTTTTCTGCTCATGCATCCTTCTTCCTCACCATGGATCTTGTCTGCACATGCTGAGGTTCTTCCCTGTTGTCTGTTGCTTCTTTGTAGTTGGATGTAGCAGGAGGGCTCTCTCCTAAGTAGGGTTTAATGTCATTTAGGAATATCCATGCCCTTCTGCCCTGGAGCTTGACGGTGGAGGGGGAGCAGTCCTCTACGATGAACGGGCCATTAAACCGTGGTTCGTCCCACCTTGTTTTGGTGAAATTTCTTACGAGGACGCTGTCACCAGGGAAGATGAGGGGCGCGCAAAGGCTGTGAGCTGTGCCTGCATCAGCACTATCTGTTGTGGTTTGTGCTGTGCTATCCCCTTTCTGCCGTCCCTGCAGCTGGCCTGAAATGACAAAGGTGCTGGATGTCAAACAGTCCAGATAGGCTTTCATCTCTTCTCCTAGCACCTCCTAGTTGGCTGGGCATCACAAATAGCTCTATCTCTGGGGGGAAGAGGGGGCCTCATCCTTCTGCCTGTAACTATCTCGTGTGGCGTGAGGTGATGGTCGGAGTCTGGTTGGTTCCGAAGTGCATACAATGCCAGTGGTAGACAGTGCAGCCATCCCTTTTTTAATGTGAGCTTCAATTTGGCTATCCTCTCTTTAAGCAAGCCATTGATCCGTTCACATATCCCATTCCCCTCTGGATGATACGTCGACGAGAACTTGTGCTTTATACAAAGCAATGAACTAATCTGTTCGAACACTGAATTTACAAAGTGGGCCCCATTATCTGATCTCATTACCTTGCACACCCCCCATCTAGGGAATACTTCCCTCACCAGGAACTTAGCAGCACAGGCAGCGTCGGGGTGTGTACAGGGGCCTGATTCTATCCAATTAGAGAAGGGACACACCACCACAATTAAATACCTGTACACGTTGCACACTTGAATCATGTCGACGTAGTCGATATTTAAGTGCTGGAATGGTCCATTTGGTCTGGGAATGATTCCTCTCACTACTTTTAATGTGTGCCCAGCGGTGAATTGCTGGCAGATAATGCAGTTCACCATAAAAAATGCAACATGCTCCGCTAAATTCCGCGTGAACCAGTCTTTTGCGAGCGTTGCGGCAAGATTTTCTTTTGTCATGTGGATAGGGTAGTGCAGTTGTTCTAATGCTATCTTCAGGAGGGCGACAGGCATTACTGGTTTCTAAGTGCTGTCTTGCCTCCACAGCCTGTCAGAAGGGTTTAAAGAACACCCACGACGCTTCCATAAATTCTTCTCCTCTTGTGGTGCCTCTCCTTGGAGCTCCATTAGCTGGGTCTGCCCCATATTGCTATAAGCCTCTGGTGTGGCTCGTGCTATCATCATTCTTTCATGGGTACGTGCCACATCTAAGTCCATGATTGTTTCATTCTTGGATGCCATGCGCTTGGCTTCTGTGTCCGCTTCATGATTTCCACGAGACACGAAATCCGTCCCCTTGGTATAAGCGGCGCATTTCACGACTGCTATACCCACTGGGAGCTGTAGTGCTTTTATCAGCCTGTCCAACAAGGCTGCATGTTGCACTGGTGTGCCGTCAGCTTGGAGGTAGCCCCTCCTTTTCCAGCGTGCTAGTCCTGCGTGAACTGTGGATGTCACATAGGCGGAGTCACTATACACCATTACTCCCTGGTCTGCATGGTTCTCAATGGTGAGTATCAATGGCACTAGCTCTGCAGTCTGTGCCGAATAGTGAGATGGCATTCGTGCACTAACGAGTACTTGAAACTCTCCATTCACTATGTGTTTTTCCACAACAACGCCTGTATACCTTTGTCCGTCTTCTTGGTCAATTCTTGAAGACCCGTCAATAAAGACGATCTCTCCACCTGCCAGAGCATTTTCTTTTATCCTGGCGATCTCATCATAGAATTCCTCATAGTTCGCACAGTCGTGTATGGGTTCTCCCTTCGTGACTGGCTCAGCTATGAATGTAGCAGGGTTCACAGTTTTACATCGCACTATTTTGATTGATGGGTTGGAGATAATCACCTCATAGGCGGATGCTCTTTGAGATGTCAGTGTGCCCCTTGGCTTCCCTAGTATGGCAAACAGTGAGTGCTCATCATACAATGGCCCTCATTACGACCCTGGCGGAAATCGAAAAACGATGTCGGAAATGCAATACCGCCATCGAATAGCGCTCGGTGCGACTATGACCCGTCACCGCAAAGTACGATGCCATTAGCGACACCGTAGTGAACGCCAACGCTAACTGCACCAAGTACGCGCGCGCGCGCCATGCCAAACCGTAAATACCACCATGGCGCAAGGGTACGCGAATTCCGACCCTAGCGGACATGTACCTAACGCCATCAAGCATGGCGGAAAGTACCATTCCGCCATGGTGAGAAGTACGGCATCGCGAATCAACCGTAAACGGCCCCACTGAGTGCCTGTACACCGCTCCCTGCCCACAAAGTACAACTCCCCGTAGGTGCAATGAAGTCACAATGCAACCAGTGAAATGTACAAGTCACCCATGCATGCCAACGAACAAAAGATTCACAAGAGGGGCCAATGGGAGCTGCAGGGCACAGATGGCACGAATACAGAAGCCATTCCAATGGACATGACCACAGTCCCCCCCCCAGAAACGCACGCAAACACAGGCACCTGTGACCAGCAATATTCCGAAAATCACATCATTCCACTATCCACCTGGCTGACCGGCATCTGTTACACAAAACCCAATCCCCCGCCCCTGAGCATGACAACATTCAAACTGTCATATTGGCAGCCCCCATCCCTGACCTCACTGGGCTTCGTAGGCAAACGCGCCCAGCACAGTACCACGCAACTAAACTCCGAAGCTGGAACCCAATGCAGATCTCCTCACAATACATCGCTCCCCAAATAGGAATATGCCACAGCACTCGCAAAGAAGAACGCTACACGGCCCATATCAGAATAGAAATTTAATGCACAACAAAATCACCAAGCCCATACAGCCATTAGGCCATGAACTCCAAAACACATTTCACCATTGTGGGCTGCATCCGCAAGAAATGACCAGCTACTACTTGTGTGACGCCCTGTTCCATCATGGTACACAGAGCCACATTCACGTACGAAAAGGCAACATGGAAGCGCACAGAACCGCAGGGCCGTCCCAATGGGGAGGCACTAGTCCAGCTGAAAGGCCGAAATGTTGCTCCGAGCCACTAGTACTGCGTAAGGGCATGTGGCCCATTGGCGATCGTCCCATAAGATCGTAATGCTGCTCCACTGATTAACACGAAGCAGCAGGTGTCGGGAGTAAAAGCCATCTGCAGGAGTGGCATACAGATGGCAGTGGCAAAAGGGGAGGAGATACCTGTCAACCAAAAGAAAAGAAAAAGAACAGAATGGCCATCAGAACTACATTCGAACAACTCACTTCAATGATCACACTAAATCCACAGCCATATGCATGCTAGCCCACTCCAAAGGATCATCACCACCCCAAAACCACTTGCGACTCATAACCATCTAAATCGAGGTGTAAACACCATCACAAACGAGTGTACCTGTGCATGCGTCTGTCAAAACAGAATCCATCAGATGGGAATGTTAACGTGCATGGACACAAGTGTCTGAAGGCGCGTTGAGAAAGGGAGGGCTCAACAAGGCCAGATAGACGATGGTCCCACTATGGCAGCCCTGCATCACATAGCGCAGGGGAGGCGGATAGATTCCAAGAAGCCCTGTACATGGCAAACTCTGTATCAAATCATCTGCCCATGCATCCATTCATCATTCCCTCATCCCGGCATAAATACGCCTGAATATTTACTCACATAACATTAGAAATTTCCATTGAGTCTGTGCGCTATGCAGCCTGCAAAATCCACAGTGCCCCAGCCCGTAATTCCAGTGTTGTGAAGTAACATGTATTTGGGCACGTCCGGCCTCATCGCCCACGTCGCTATTGCGCATCCCAAACTATTCATATCAATCATTGCATCCTCGCCATGGCCCCTGTCTCAAGGACATTGAACAATAGAACGTTATATTTGCAGTCAGACCTGTGGGCATCTCCTCGCCGCTAGCTGAAAACCGAAAGCGCCGCCCTTCGAATTCCTCATTTGCAACATCACGTCGAAAAGGCATCTGTGGCCGTTTGAAATCACAAATTAATCCATCTAGTGCGGCTGTGTGTGAAAATGGCAACTGCCTTCACCCACGAATGGGACGCCCCGCCCGTCGGTGCAACTCGGTACAGTGATGCATGAGGGCCCACCGTTACTCGAGTACTACGTTCCACTGACCCTTCACAAGTCTGTTCGCGACTGCAAAGATTGTATGTGAAACAATGGGACCATAGCCGAATGTACATATCAACAAATGTTACACGGCCATCGGGTACAAATACATGATTGCAATAGCAAGATGCCATTACTCGAATTGCAGCGTTGTGTGCGGGACGTGCTCGGCCAAAGGGGAGTGCAGCTTGCACAGGTGGAATGAATCACCACAGGTGGAGGCCATACAGCCTGAAAACACATAAATTGCACACCCAGTCTCCTCCCACAACCACACCCACTCCGAAATGCTACCGGCAGGACTCGCGATGTTGGCCCTGGGGGACCTGATAGCACTGCAAGTACTCCAACTCCAAGAAGAAGACGAACACCAACTACAACCGGCCGCACGGAGGGGACGCAGGAGGAGGAGGAGGCCAAGGCAGGGCCAGCAAGGGCCGCCAGCACAGCCACTACCACCACGCAGGCAGCCCGCAATCCCACGCCTCCGAGCACATCCGTTCAACCTCACTGATGAGCAGATCCACACCCTCTACCGTTTGGACCGGGACACCATAGCCGCCATTGTGGACATGACACAGGCTGACCTTGTCAGCATGATAGATAGCCCAACCGCCATCCCACCCCTACTGAAGGTGGTGTCTGTACTACACTTCCTGGCCACAGGCACCTACCAGCACACAGTCGGACAGTTGCATGGCATTTCTCAGCCACTGTTCTCACGGACACTATTGCAAGTGCTCGATGCCCTCCTGCAGCACGCAGACGACTACATCTCTCTACCACGCTCGGAGCAGGAAATTACCAACACAAAAGTGGGATTCCATGCACTTGCCGGCATACCGGGTTGCATTGGTGCCATCGACTGCACCCATGTGGAATTGGTCGTCCCACATGCCATGGAGGCCCAGTACCGCAATCGAAAACAATTTCATTCCCTGAATGTACAAATGGTGTGTGACTCCAACAGGATCATTACACATTGTTGTGCCCGATTCCCTGGATCAACCCATGATTCTATGGTCTTGAGGAACTCTACAATACCACGCTACATGGAGCGACACGCAGGGAACAGATCCTGGCTACTCGGTGAGTCTCATTACATGCATGATAATGTGGGGTATGTGATTCGGCAATGACCTGGCAGGAAGGGGGGGGGGGGTGTGCGTACGTAGCAATGGCATTCCACATAATCCGTTTATCGTCCACATACAGGTGATGCTGGATATCCACTGAAGAGATGGCTCCTCACACCAGTCCGGAACCCACGGGACCAGCATGAGGAGGACTACAACCATGCCCACTCACGTACCCGTGTAGTCATTGAACAGGCATTCGGCCTACTGAAGACTCGTTTCCGCTGCCTCAGCAGGTCTGGCGGGGCACTCCTGTACCGCCATGAGAAGGTTGCAAAGATGGTCATGGCATGTGTCATGCTCCACAACATGTGCGTACGTAGAAATGTGCCCAAGCCCCCTGACGCAGAACTGCAAGCACCTGATGATGGTCATGATGAGGGTGGGGATGTGGCAGCACCTCAAGGAGTCTGCGAGGCACCGGAGGGCCGTGACATTCGTCAGCATCTCATTGATGCATGCTTCTAGCACTCACGCCTGGTGGCTGATACATGGACACGGTACTCGTGGCACTGTGTGTGTCTGGTACATGCACAATATGGACTGTACGCCTATGATGGCCTAGTACACAAAGATCATTGTCCACACATCTCATTGGTTGATCGTGCACTGTTTATGGCATATGTGATATCATATTGAACACCCTATCGACCCGCCACCCAAGTGAGCCCAACACACCCCCTCCACCCTCCTACCTCCCCCCCGAACACCAGTGTCCAAAGATGCTCATTGTCAGTGGGCTGTCGCTATTGCAAGCCCCCTCTGCGGGTATCAGGGGCACCCCTGCCTGTGGAGCGCAGGTTCCTCCCAGATCTACGTTGGGGGCTGCCCTGGACGGAACTTGCAACGGATGATGTCTCTGCCTGCTCACGTCCATGCATGTCCCTAAGTGTTTGTGAGAGCTCAGTGAGCACACGGCGCACTGCGGCAAGTTCGGCACATACGTCTTTGGACGTCGCATGCAGTTCCCCCCTCAGGCTCTCGGTGCTTCTCTCCATTTGGACTCTCAGGCTCTCGGTGCCACTCTCCATTTGGACTCTCAGGCTCTCGGTGCCACTCTCCATTTGGACTCTCAGGCTCTCGGTGCTACTCTCCATTTGTGCCCTTAGTGTCTCTGTACTTCTCTCCATTTCTGCCCTAAGTGTCTCAGTTGCTGTTTCTATGTCTGCCTTAGTGCCCCCACATTCATCGGCATGGTCCTTGAGGAGCGTGGCCAGTTGCTGCTGTTGCACGATTAACTGGTCGAGGGACTGTTGCCTCTGCTGGGCCATGGCCATTTGCGGGGGTGTCACAGAGGGGCTGTTGACCTCATGTTGCCTTGCCACAGGGCTTGTGGGGGATGGCCAGTCGTCGTCTTGTGGGTGCCCCTGCGTGGTATCCTCATGTTGTACGGGATGGGACAGACAGGGGGATTGGGACAGGTCATGGATGGATCTGACTTCGACATCCCCGTCTTCTGTGTCGGAGCATGCTGCCATCAATGGGGTGTCACCTATGGTGCTGCTGCCACCAGAGGCAGTGCCTTCTGTGGCATCCGTTGGGGGGACCTGTGGTGGTGGTGTTGTGGGCATGCTGGCTGCTGGGGTGCCTGTTGATGTTCCCTCCTCTGTGCTGCCACCTGATTTGTGCTGCTGCCGTGTCTTGATGCGTGCAGCTGAGGTGGAGGGTCTTTGGCCGTTGGTCTTGGCCCTCTTTGCAGGTGTGCTGGTAGGGGTGTCCTGATGCTCGTCGTTTGGATCGGACCCTGTGGTGGAGTAAAGGAGGGCGAGGGTTATTAATGGGTCTGTGGGTATTGGAATGGCATTGTATCACATGCATTGGGGTGGTACCTGAGGGTGATTTGGGTCGGGGCCTTGGAGGTGCTTTCATTTGTGTGTGGAGTGAGGGTGCAGTTGTTTGGCAGCCTGCAGTTAGGGTGTGCCTGCTGCACGTGTAGTGGGTGTTTTAGGGGTTTTTAATTATTTATGTATTTATTGTGAGTTTTAAAGTGCGCTATCAGGCCGATGTGTGTGGACGTTCTCCTGGACATGTGTTTCTGTTGCACTATGTGGACACATGGTACTTCACATGATTGGACATTGTGGATTTAGCATTGTTTTATTTGGCCCACCTACCTGAATCTTCGGATGTCTGCACTCCTTTCTCCATCCCTCCGACTCCCTCTATGCTCTCCATTCCGATGGTGGAGGCACAGATTTCTTCCCAGGGGGTCAACTTGATGGGTGATTCAGGACCTCCCCCGGTGGCTGTGGCAATGTTGCGGTTGGCAGAAAGTATGCTGCGGACGCGTATCCGCAGGTCGTCCCATCGCTTTCTGCATTGCTGTGGGTTGCGGGGTGCGGTCCCCACCGCACTTACACGCTGTGCCACCAGAGCCCATATGGCCTTCTTGTTCGCAAGTGCCGTCCTGGTCATTTGCGTGGAGAAGACGACGGCAGCATTCTCCTGGAGGGTCTCTGTTAGCACGGTGAGTTCCTCACGGGAGAAGTGGACCTGCCGCTTGCGGTCGCACGCTTTCTTCGCTACTTTTCCCATTTTTCTTGGTTTCGCTAGGGTGGATGACGGGTTGGGGTGTGTCTCAGGGTAGTGTTTTTAGTGGTTGTGTGGATTTTGTGGTTTTATAGGTGTACGCCGGGATGTTTCCCGTTCCGGGCCCATGTTTTTACTTCCGTTTCCGTATATTTACGGTCACCGTACTTTCCGGTTGGCGCTCACTGCGGTGTCCGCTGTGATGGGTGGCGGTATTGCACCTAGGGCGCCGTACGGCGGTGGTGTGGGCCGTTTTGGGGTCATTTCCGCCATCGCGGACTTTGCACTTCCGCCATGGCGTGGTGCTCGTGCCCGATGGGTCGGAATGGGCCGCACTTTGCTCCATCGTGCAATGGCGGAAACGCTATTTACGCTGTGGCGGTCCGGTCAGTCACTTTCCGCCAGGGTCGTAATGAGGGCCAATGTCATGGAGCATCCTATCACAATAGACGATGCCTTTTCGATAGCGAATGCGGCAGTAGCTAGGTTTTGTTCGCATGGGAAGTGGCCCTTCATGGCTGGGTCCAGATTCCTGCTGTAATATGCTAGGGGCTTGTAGTCCAGCGAGATTCGCTGTGCGAGCACTGCCGTCATAAAACTGCCATCGGTATGTGAGAACAAGTAGAATTCCTCTGCATAATTAGGAATCCCGAGCACTGGGGCCTTACAAATTGCCCCCTTGAGCTCTGTAAACCCTTTCTCCATTGCTTCATTACATTCAATTTATTCTCTTGTTGCCTGGGCCTTTTTAAGGGCCTGTAGCAAGGGCTTGGTATACGAGCTGTAGTCAAAGACCCATGCTCGGACATAATTGCACAGTCCTAAGAAGCTTTGCATTTGTTTTATCGTGCGCGGCTTGGGCGTGTTCATGATAGCTTCAGCCCTTTCTGGGGTTACCTTCTTCCCCTCATGTGAGATCAGTTGCCCTATTTACAACACCTCCTGTTGGCAGTACTGCAACTTTTCCTTGTCAACTTTGTATCCCTTCTCAGCCAGTATAGTCAATAGCTGGACAGAATCGCACCTGCATTGCTCTTCAATGGTGCTGCAGATCAGAATGTCATCTACATACTGCAAAACAACACTGTCCACCGCAAGATTGCTTAGGTCCATTTGCAGGACCCTGTTGAAGATTGACGGGGATTTACAGTACCCCTGTGGCAACCTCGTACTTTTCAGGCGCATTTGTCTGAAAGTAAATGACGTCAGGTCTTGTGAGTCACGGTGCAATGGAATTGAGAAAAAACGCATTTTTCAAATCAATCACCGTGAAATATTTTGCTTCAGTTGGTATATTGCATAGTATTGTGGATGGATTAGGGACTAGAGGGAACTCGGCTTCGACTATATCGTTTAATGCTCGTAAATCCTGGATTAAATGCCAGGACCCTCCCTTTGATTTCTTGACAGGATAAATCACTGTGTTGCAAGGTGATTCTGACGTCACCAAGATGCCCTGTTCCATCATGCAGAAATTGTCTTTGTGATCCCTTCATCTGCTTCTCTGGACATGGGGTATTGTCGTGCTCGCGGCTAAATAGCTCCTGGCTTCAGCTTAATCTTTACTTCACCTGCCCCTTTCAGGAGACCTACGTCATAGGGCCCTGTAGTCCAAACTGCAGCAGGCACTTGGGCCATGTCATTATCAAAGTACTCTGGGCGTATTAGTGCCAACATCATTTTCTGTTGCACCTCCTGTTTGATCATTTTGACCCAAAATATGAGACTCACTTCCACCCTTGTCTCTTCTAGGTCGGGGTGTTCTTCGAACAGATCGTCATCGGTGACATCAGTCACTCGGTACCCTTCTTCAATGGCAATGATTGCACAACATTGTCTGCCTTCATCGTCATATCCTTCAACCAATACCACTCTCCCTCGCACTGCGGCAGATTGTATCATTTGGGGGAATACTTGTCCCTCCTCTTCGTGCATGGGTATTCTTGGTCTGAATAGAAATTCATCAGGGGTTCTCATAGTTCTGTCTGCGAGGCCCGGCAATCCCGCCATAAGCACTCGCACGCCATATGCGAAGACTTCTGGCTCCAGCGGTATAGCCCTCATGGCTGCACGTCCAGAATATGCTCTGATCATTTCTCACACGTTTGAGTAGTGCATTCCTGGGGTGGAGCACACTATACCATTCTCGGTAAACGAGATGGTCATGTTTAGTTTAGTCATCGTGTCCCGACCCAGAATATTTACTGGGGCCTGACGCGAATACAATAGAGGTGCATTCATTTCGCGCTCTCCCACTGAGACTGGGAGTGCATCTGTAAAGGGAACTCTACTATGAGCTCCAGTGAAACTCTGGGTATCTATGGCCTCGCGGGACAAGGAAATTTGCCTTCTCGTATGCACGAACGCGTTGCACCCGTGTCAACTAGGAAGGAATATTCTTTACCCCTTATGGTGACATTCACCCTAGGTTCCCTATTAGGGTCTGGTGTCACTGATAGGATAGAACACATCAGGGTCTCCCGTGAGCTGTCCTATTTTATATATAGGTTCGAGTCCTCTGCGGCGGTGCCTGCTGGGGTTGTCCTTGTGGCATACTACCCATTTTCGGTGGTTGAACCACTTGCTGTGCACCTTGATGCAAGCCTGCCACCTGCTGCTGCACCGTGTAATTTTGGGCACCGCCCTGTTGCGGGATGGCAGGTTGATTTGCCATGCCTGCCCCCATCCCTTGGTTATTTTGCCACATGCCATGGCTTCTGCAAATGCGTGCCACGTGTCCAGTCATTCCACACAGCCAACATACTGGCGGTGGTCGGGCCATCTGTCCATCTGGCATAGTTGGATTTCCCATCTGTGTGTTCTGGAAGCCACCTTGAACATTCTGAAACCCTCCTTGGTTACCTCGAAACCCTTCCTGATTACTCTGCCATTCTCTATTTCCAAACCCTCTTTCACTCGGGTAAAATCCTGTGCTACCTTGATTATTTTGTGAGGGGTTAGTCGCTTGCTGTATGCTTGGTTCGGCCGGGCTGGTGAGCATTGCTCCCTCGAGAGTATACTTCGAGAGCTTCCTTTGCACCAACTTTGCCTCCTCCCCCTTACACGTTGCCTCCTTTTTGCGATTCTTTTCTTGCAGCAATCTGCAATAATGTGCAATTGTCAACTGGATTTCGGCCCATGGTTTAGCTTCTATTCCTACCAATTTCTTGAGATGTTTTTGCACCGGTTCTGGTAACCCTTGGCACAATATATTATAGAATACAGGGATGGATTTTGTCCAAGATTCATGTGTTTCGAGCACCGACACGTCTTGAAAATTCTGGATATAAAGCAACGGGTCCTCTGACTCTTTCATTTTTCGAGTCATTAACGCTCCCATATCAGACGTGTTTGGATATAGCGTACGCAGCGCTTTCCACACTGCTGCTCTACAGTTATTAAATGGTGCTCCATCATGGGAGGTGTCAGTTAGGGTTACCCTAGAGTAGCCTGCCCGTTTCCATACATCATCGGCTCTTTCACCCAGTATGGCAATTAGGAGGCCCTTAATGTCCCCTATAGCTAAGGTGACACCCCCCGTCATTTTCTCGAACTCATGTATCCACTTTCCGGCTCCCGATGTCAGCACTGGAAGCTTATTTTTTAGGTTTTCTCGGTCCATGTGTGGCCATGGAATATATTGTGGTCTTCCTCCCCCCTTTGCTAGCAACGGGAATTGGAAAGCACAGTCCCCCTTCTCTTTCCCCATAGCTCTCCGGTCTACTGCCGGGGTTACGTTCCCACCTTGCCGTCTGCCTGGCAGTGCCCTTAGCCTGTCTGCATAGGCAGGCACCGACGCCCCCCTCTGACCGCGGGGTGTTTCTTCATGTTGGCTGGATTGTCCAGCGGACTTCGGTGTCCTACTTGCGGACCCGCTAGCATCTGACCATCGTACCTCTCGGCCCGTTGGGAGCCATTTTTCGCACGTCTCTCTTCATCATATGCCACTTCCTCCGTTTCCCCACCGGAGTCAGACCCTGAATACTCCCAGTTTATGCCACTTCTTGCATCTTCTTCGTCCTGCCCAATCTCTAGCCTGTCTAGGTATAGTCCCCTGCTCCCACTACTTTGGGTGACATCCTCAGTGTCATATAGCAGAGTGCTCCCTTCCCCCTTGGGAAATTAGTTCCTGCTCCATCTCATCATAAATGTTATCAATCGTTTCCCCGATGCTTCTGGTGTCAAAGTCATCTTCAATATTTGTCCCGCTTGTACTTGGTACCGCATCGCTTGCAGGAAAGAATTCTTCTATGTCTTCCCATTCTACAACAGGATTGGGTTTTTTAACTTCCGGTTGTAAATATTCTAAATCTCATGCCCTCTGTCTGTACTTACGTTCTGCTTCCTCATCTATTTCCTTTCGCTTCTTTGCTTCTTCTCGAGCCTTATCTACTTCCCTCATCCGTTCATTTCTACGTTCTTTTCCCTTCTACTTTCCTCGTCTTCCCGCTTCTTTACTTTCCTTTCTTGCACTCTCCTTTCTTCCTCTAACTTTAGCATATTCTGCCTGTACTTCTCATAGGCTGCGCATTGTGTGCGACTGAGTGGTATTCCTTGCTCTTCGCGATATAGTTGTTCTCGCCTCAGCCTATTCTTCTTTCTTATCCTCTCGTCTCTCATATCCTTTTCTTTCTCCTTTTCCTTTCTCAGCACCTCATCAGACTATTCCCTCGGTCTTATGTCATCACTCCCTTTACAATCAAGTTTTAGCAATATCTGACCTCCCATCCACACGTCCTTTGCGAATGCTAACTCGGTACTACCTTTCTTCTTTTTTCCCTCTCTCGAGAGATGTTCTACTCTGTGCCTGATCCTTTCCTCCATCTCCGCATCTCTCCTTGTCCCTCGGGACTACGGAGGCAAGATTACTTTCCTGCCCTTTTTCTTTGATGTCGTCACCGCTGCATGCAGGTGACTCATTTGCCGGGTTGCTGTATCCTGTGGCTGCCTTAAGTTCTTTTAGAGGGTAAAGACCCTCTGACTTACTCCCTTCAATTACTGGTTCAGGTGGGGCAGGTGGCGCGGTAGGCGTCTCACCCCCCTCTGTACATACATTTAATATCCAGTCTGCGGGTGGTTCTTCCACCTTCGTTTCTTCAAACATTTTCCACAGTTCCAGCACAGTAAGACGTTTCTCTAGCTTTTTGCCGGTATATGTGGCATGTAGGAAGGTGGTCATGTGCTGTAAAACAGCCTTAGAGAGTGACCCGTTCTGGGGCCACGCATAAACATCTTATTTGCGGTGCCCTTAACCCACTCCTGGCTATATTTCTTCAGCTTTGTTGCATGCTTGAGCAGTTGCTTGCATAAATGCGCAAGGGGGGCAACTTCCTACATTCTTAATTCCGTCACCAATCAGTAACTATACAGTTTTTTTTACTCTTTTAATAGTATGAGCGAGCACCAAATACGCAAGCTCCAATCCAATCTTTTCGCCCCAAATTTTATACCAACAATTTACTCAAAACTCATCAATTCAGTGGCGATTCCCTCTCAGTTACAGAATCGCGTAAATCCAAAATGAATTTTAAACAATCACCAATACAATTATTTTACATTCGACATACAACAGAACATATATGACAGACGTTTGACAGACTAGACAGACACCAGCTGGTCATACGTATACCTGCCTTCTAATTAATACCCCGTCATGGGATTTGAACTAACCCCCTTTATGACGTCTTTAAACGTCATCGTAGCCTAAATTGTCCCCCCACTGTGGGCTCTGGGTTCACGTTCCTTCTGACCACTCTTTAAAGTGCAGGAACAAGGCAAATCTTTACGTTTTTACTTCAGGTGCCCCCCTGATTTAGGATTTTACTTCAGGTGCCCCCCTGATTTACGTTTTTACTTCAGGTGCCCCCCTGATTTACGTTTTTATTTCTTATGCTCGAGTCATTAACCCCTATATATATATATATATATACAGTCTTCTCTACTTCTAACTATTTTATTGTTTCTCCACCGCCCTCCGTTACCTTTCCCTTGCTGGCTCTAATGCCTACACGACATTTGCCAAAGTAGCGAGTTTACTGTTTTACTCACCGATCACATTGTTTCCTCTCTGGAACTTCGGGATCACGGCCCCTTCCTCTTCCTGCTTTTAAGGTTTTCGTCTGATCCGCTGCCCATGGGAATGAGAACGGTTATGCTTGGAAAGGCGGTTCCTTCAGACCCACTGCAGATTTTTTGAAATTTTTACTCTATCATTGTCCACAGGAAGCTTCTCAGTCTACTCAGCCGGAATGGCGAAAGGACTTGTGATCTTACCGAAGGCCCAGAGTTACTTTGTGCCTTCGGTCTAAGGGTGTCTTATGACTATATCAATCGATAATCTATAATCGATGGCCGTAACCATCCTCACGCTACCAAGTGTTCATGAGGAGAGGAATTAGCTGACGGGCCCATTGTTCAGCACTCACCCTCTAGAACTTGTAAGACAAGATAGCTGCACAATGTGAGGACAGGGGGTGCAGGATTCACTTACTCCGACACGACTCAATAACGAGGACTCAGTAGTTTGGCAAAGGGAAGTCCGTTTAATGATACATATATCAAACAGGGAAACAAATGGGAATCAGCTGTAGTGCGATCATCGGTCTCGCTCCAACTTCCACGAACCTCAGTTGAACAATGGTTTTTATAGGCATAAATCGTCATCACTGACGTCTAATTTCTATAAAAAATCATCATGCAATGTAATTGGTTAGGAAAGGTAACTTAAATATAGGTGTTATATCTGTATATGATAATGGAGCATGTGGATTGGATAACTCTTATCGGGTGGGCGTCTACGCCCATCCCTCTATATCACACGTGATTGACGTCACTACAAACATGACGTCTCATTGACTACAGTGTCTATAGGACCCTAGATTACATGGTCCATTGTGATTGGGCAAGTTACACCCCTAAACATAAATCTCCTCTTTAATTTGCAGCATGCAGAATAGACACCCCTGTGCCTGGTGTCCCAAGTTTGACCTTGCCTCCCTTCCATCAATCAGTGTTTTAGGGCGACCTATCAATTAGTTGGCTAAGGATGGCCTTGAAACTGTAGTGTCTTATTGGGAAAGGTTATGGCATCCTCGGGTCCTGGATGACATCAGGCAATGGTACTTCTTTGCACCTGGCTGGTCACGTGTCAGTTCACCATGAATCTGCTTCAGTTTCCAGCTTTTAGTGCATTTAATTCTGTGTCGGCCTAGCCACCTGCATGGCCCCCCTTATCTTGACCTTCATGAGGCAGGCTGGTATGCTCTGAAGTTGGAGTCTTGTGAGCTGACGCTCTCCTCCCCTTCTCCGGTTGACCTCGATTTCCTAGGCATGAGCCGCTCTTTGTTGAGTTTCGATTCCGCTCCTTCTCTTGCCTTTGGCTGGGTTTCGAAACTTGGCCTGGCAGTCCTCTGGCCGCCTGGGTACCTTTTCTGCTTTTACAAAATGGAGTTGCACTTGTATAATGTGCCTTATTGAGGTAGATATACGGTTGGCGCTTGCCGCTCTATCTTCTACTAAGCATTGCAAGCAATATCGATTTCTTAGCATCTTGCGTTTCAAGCCTATTTACACACGTTTAACAGGACGGTTGCTTCCATCTTGTCTCGTAACACTGTTTCCTGGCGTTGTAACACTGTCTTCTCTCTGTGCCTATTCCATTCAATTTCGTAGTTACTCGCACTGGAGTTTTATCTTCGATAGCTGCTCTTGTTCATTCTCGAATCTGTTCAGGCCCTTGTGTCATTTCCACTGGCCTTCCATTAAGGCTTTTGGGGACTCTTCGTGGACTGTGTGTAGGTACTCCTCATTTCGTATCAGCGGATGGTATGGCTGTCTGATAGGGTACCGTGCTGCCCAGGATTGTGTGGTTATGGGTGCTTCAACCGGTATGGATCTTCTGATGTATACTGGGCAGAGTCCCACTGCAGCTCTTTGTAGGTTCATTTGCTCTTCATACGTCACATACCTTGGCGAGCACGTTCCTGGTGCCTCGAAATGAGGGGTAGGGGTGCAGGCCATGTCTGGGACCTCCTCTACACATCCATCAGTCAATGTCTGAGAGGCAAAATGCCAGATCAGGGTGTGGTGAAGACGGGTTGGGAATCTTGAGGATGATCTGAGTGTCATCCGTGTAGTTGTATACCGGAGGTTGCGGGAGCAGATGATCATGGGAAGGGGCGAAAGGTGGATGTTGAAGAGGATAGGGGGAGAGAGGGGCTCCCTGCGGGACTCCGTGGGGGAATGGGTGGGTGCAGAGGAGAAAGGATGTAGAACAGTGATTTGGGAGTGGTCAGATAGGAAGGAGGTGATCCATCGACGGGCAGAGTCTCTGATGACTAGGTCAGAGTGTCTGTTTGTAAGGATGGAGTGGCTGATTGTGTCAAAGGCTGCCGACAAGTCAGGAGGATGCGTGCGGCTCAGTCCTTAGAGTCTGCTGTTCTTTTCAGATTGAAACAAGGGAGGATTCAGCTCAATGGAGAGGTTGGAAGCTAGACTGCAAAGGGTCAAGCAGGCAGTGGGTTTCTGTGAAGAGGCTGAGTTGATATTAGGTCATACAATCTATCAGTTTGGCTATGAAGCGGTTGTTCGAAATTGGGCGATAGTTGGAGGGGAGGAGAGAGTTAACTGAGGGCTTTTTAGTATTGTGTTGACGTGAGACATTTTGTATGCTGTTGGGAAGATTACAGCTGTTAATGAGTGGTTGATTATAGATCTGGCAAGGGTGCCTGCGCAGGTGGAGGAGAGAACGTTTTTGAAGAGGGCCGGGGGGGGGCAAGAGTTTCCGGGGACTTAAGGAACTCTGGATGGGAGATTGCTGAGAAGGAGCAAAAGAGAGTGTTGGGTGGGGTGAAATAAGGGGGAAGAGGGTGATAGTTTAGCGCTGATAGCGAAGTTACTTTCAACAGCAATTTTGAAGTAGTGGTCAGACATGGTGTCGCACAGTGCTTGGGATACAGGGGGAGGAGAGGAGGTGCAGGGGGCTTGAATTTGAAGATAATCTTGTGGAGTTCTTTGCAGGGGTTGGTTGCATTGTCGATGCAGGAGCTCGTTTGGAAGGCTTGTTTGGCTTTTATGTTTTTTTAGTATATTTTTATTAAAATGTTGTTAAACACCACAAATGTAAACATTCCCTTCTACCCCCCCACTCCCCCACCGCCTACTCCCCCCTCTGACCCTATATTCCCTGGATCCAGCTTGAGCTCGCCCTCTTCTATACAAGCCAACAAACACAATTATGTAGTACCCAAAATACATCGTTTTTGTGGCTTTTCTGATTTTAAACCATAACTCTATACAAACGTTTTTTTTTTAAATAAAGTCTGTCTTAAACCACTCCACCAATGACAGCTTCACTTAGATCGCTAGATCGTTTGTGGACACAAAAAAACCTTGCTCACAATACAACATTGAAAAGGATTGCGCCTAGAAACACTTGTGTACAGGTGCGTTATAAATGACTTATCATATCATATTGTGGGGTATGCTTGTTTCATTCAGTTGTTGCATTCTTTGACAGGTGCGTTATAAATGACTTATCATATCATATTGTGGGGTATGCTTGTTTCATTCAGTTGTTGCATTCTTTGAGTCTCTTTTCTTTATAATCGTCTAGACCTGTAAACGCTGTCCTAAAATCCCAAACTATGTGCCTCCTACACATAACCAAGTGATCCCTCTTCATGCTGTGGCTTCATTCCTTCTAGGTAACTGGCGCATCAGATTTTTCTTATTTCAAAGAAAGGTCACAATATCATGTTTCCAGCTGGGCGGACTCTCAAAGTAGAACGCTAATTAGTCCTTTGGCAGCTAAATTATGGACAATCAAAATGGCGGCCCAGAGATCTAATCCCATCCCATCTTTGGGCCTCATTACGACCCAGGCGGTAATCTTCCGTCATTACCGCCATGGCGTAATGAGCGTTTACGCCGTGGGCCGATGGCGTAAAGAGCGCCACATTACGACCCATCGCGCACGAGCATTACGCCATGGCGGTAATGCAATTAACGCCATGGCGGAAAAGGCCCCTACCGGCATCGTAAAGCGAGCAAGGTGCACTTCCGCCACCGTAAGTAGCGGCCACCGTAATTAGCGCCCACCGTAATTAGCGGCCACCGTAATTTGCGGTGGCCGTAAAAAGCAGGACCGGAAATAGCGTCATCGCGCCGGAACGGGAAACAGCACGTCGGCCATCTTTAAAAACACAATCCATTGCCATCCTACCGAACAACACCAGATCCAACCCTGACACCTGTCCCAACCAATCACCCACCCATCCAAGTACCCGAAAATGCCTAAAGTTGTAAAGAAGGCATGTGACCGCCAGCGCCAGGAGAGATTCAGCCAGGAGGAACTCTGCATGCTTGCGGAGACCCTGCAAGACAACGCAGGTGTCGTTTTCTCCCCGGAAATGACCAGGACAGCGATAGCGAAGAAGAAGGCCATCTGGGCCCTGGTGGCCGAGCGCGTCAGCGCGGTGGGGACCGTACCCCGCACCCCACAGCAGTGCAGGAAGCGCTGGGATGACCTACGCATACGGGTCAGAGCCGTCATCTCTGCAAACCGCAACCTTGCCCTGGGTACCGGTGGAGGGTCGGAATCCCCACTAAAACTCCAACCGTGGGAGGAGATCTGTGCAACCACGATTGGCATGGAATCCATTGAAGGCGTCGGAGGGATGGAAAGGGGAGCTCCGACATCAGGCAATGAAGGTAGGTGCCTCAAACAAGACATGCCATAGTCACTGCAGTCCATTCATGTGTAGCACAAGGTTGCCCTACAGTGTAAATGCAACACATTTCAACACTGCCCATAGCCACATGCGAGCACCACCCTGTATACACTGCTGGCACCCGCATACCTGCATCCACATTCCACACTAAAAGGAGACAACCTGCATGGCCCTGCCTGAAATCTGCCTCATCTACTGACCAGAATAATGTCAATCATTGTCATTCCAAAGTCCGCAGACCCATCAATAACGCCCTCCCTCCTTTGCTCCACCACAGGCACAGATTCACACCCCAAGGACCAGGACACCCCTGCGACGAAGAGAGCCAAGAAGGCCATCAATACCGTCCCCGCACCCTCAACCTCAGCTGCAGTGAGGCAGACCCCACAACAAGTAGGACCCACTGCGAGCATACCGGACGTCCCACCGGCAAGCACCCCTGTAGGCAGCAGGCCAGCAGCAGCTGCTCCACCTCTACCGACATTGCCTGCCACAGAAGGCACCGGGTCAGCGGCCAGCAGCAACATCGGTGAGACAGCTGCAATAGCTGCATGTTCAGACTCAGACATGGAGCACGAGGTCAGAAGCCCCACTGACCTACTACATTCCCCCTGTTTCTCAGACGCCAGCCCCCATGAGGATCACACACAGGGGCACACAGAGGTAGAGGAGTGGCCTTCCACCCCATGCCCAGTCCTCACTCCACAGGAGGGGAGCAGCCCCTCCATCACACCACCAGCACTGGCCATGGGCCAGCAGGGGCAGCAGTCCCTCGAGGACATCACAGAACAGCAGCAACAACTGTCCACGATGCTGACTGAGCATGCCGCGGAATGTGTGGGGGCTAGGGCAACCATTGAACAGCCCACGGAGACCCTAAGGGCCGAAGTAGCGCAGAGCACTGCCACCCTGAGGGATGCCATGCAGGCCATGTCCAGGGACATCTGTGCTGAACTTGCCGGCTTGCGTCGTGCGCTCACTGAGCTCACCCACACCCTACAGGACATGCATGCACGGGGGCAGGCAGGGACATCCTCCACTGCCAGTTCTGCACAGAGCAGCCCCGTGCGACGTTCCGGACGTAACCTGCGCTCCACAGCCAGGGGTGCCCCGGGGGCCGAGAGAGGGGGCTTGTAACAGCCTGTGGCCACTGTCACAGGCATCTGTTGACACCTACATGGGGTGGGGTGTGCAGGGGGGAGGTGGGAGGGGGTGTGTTGGGGTGTGCAGGGGGGAGGTGGGAGGGGGTGTGTTGGGGTGTGCAGGGGGGAGGTGGGAGGGGGTGTGTTGGGGTGTGCAGGGGGGAGGTGGGAGGGGGTGTGTTGGGGTGTGCAGGGGGGAGGTGGGAGGGGGTGTGTTGGGGTGTGCAGGGGGGTGGTGGGAGGGGGTGTGTCACGACGTTTCATAGTTTGAATACACTTTTTTCTTTCCGAAAAAGAAATGTGTGGACATTTTCATTGCGTATGTGTGCTTTATTGGTGTACAGTCCACAGTGTGCATGTCCCAGAGCCACACAGTGCCCCAAGTGCAGTCACCATGTGATACACACCAGCCGTGTGTGCTAGAAGCAGTGGTCGATGATACTTTGGCGCATTGCACGCCCCTCCTGTGCATCGCCTCCTCCATGGGGTGCCGCCCCATCTGCACCCTCCTCATCGTCAGGTGGTTGCAGTTCTGCGTCAGGGGGCAGGGGCACATTCCGTCTAACGCACATATTGTGTAGCATGACACATGCCATGACGATCTTTGCCACCTTCTCATGGCCATACAGGAGTGCCCCACCAGACCTGCTGAGGCTTCGGAACCGTGCCTTCAATAGGCCGAATGTCTGCTCTATGACCACACGAGTACGTGTATGTGCACGGTTGAAGCCCTCCTCGTGCTGGTTCTGCGGGTTCCGGACTGGTGTAAGGAGCCACCTCTTCAGGGGATAGCCTGCATCACCTGTATGTAGGCGAGAATGTATGTGTCAGTCATGTTGTCTGATCAAGAACATGATGTTCCACCATGGCTTGCATCCAACTGTTACTTTGGCTCACTTCTACATGCACTAATTGATTCACACAATGCAACCAGTATATGCTCATGGCTCCCATGGCCTGTTTTGCATGCCATCACCCAATGTATGCAGAGGGGTTGTGTGCATTGTGAGTGCCCATCCTCTGTCTCCGTTCTCTGTGTTACTCACAGCCAGGTGGCATATGCATCCCCCCCCCTTTCAGCCAGGTGGAGTATGCATCATCCCCCCCCCCTTTCAGCCAGGTGGAGTATGCATCACCCCCCCCCTTTCAGCCAGGTGGAGTATGCATCATCCCGCCCCCTTTCAGCCAGGTGGCATATGCACCCCCCCCCTTTCAGCCAGGTGGAGTATGCATCACCCCCCCCCTTTCAGCCAGGTGGAGTATGCATCATCCCCCCCCCCTTTCAGCCAGGTGGAGTATGCATCATCCCCCCCCCCTTTCAGCCAGGTGGAGTATGCATCACCCCCCCCCCTTTCAGCCAGGTGGAGTATGCATCAGTACGTCATTCACCTGCCCACTTCCATGACATTGGACTCACCGAGTAGCCAGGATCTTGGCCCTGCATGTCGCTCCATGTAGCGTGGTATTGTGGAGTTCCTCAGGACCATAGAATCATGGGTTGATCCGGGGAATCGGGCACAACAATGTGTGATGATCTTGTTGGAGTCACAGACCATTTGCACGTTGATTGAGTGGAACTGTTTCCGGTTGCGGTACGGTACCTCCATGGCACGTGGAACCACCAATTCCACATGGGTGCAGTCGATGGCACCAATGCAACCGGGTATACCGGCTAGTGCATGGAAACCCACTTTGGTGTTTGCAATCTCCTGGCCAGTCCGTGGTAATGAGATGTGGTCATCTGTGTGCTTGAGGAGGGCATCGAGCACTTGGATGAGTGTTCGTGAGAATAATGGTTGTGAAATGCCATGCAGGTGCCCCACTGTGTGCTGGTAGGTGCCTGTGGCCAGGAAGTGGAGTACAGACACTACCTTCAGTAGGGGGGGGTGGCGGTTGGAGTTTCTATCATGCTGACGATGTCATTGTGTGTCATGTCTACGATGGCGGTGATGGTGTCCCGGTCCAAACGGTACAGGGTGTGGATCTGCTCAGCAGTGAGGTTGAATGGATTGGCTCTGATGCGTGGGATTGGGGGCTGCCTGCGTGGTGGCACTGGCTGTGCTGGTGGGGCTTGCTGGGCCTGCCTTGCCCTCCTTCTCCTCCTGCGTCTCCTCTGTGCTGCCTGTTGTTGTTGTTGCTGTTGTAGCACATGCATTGCTATCAGGTCCTCCAGCCCCAACATTGCTAGTCGTATTGGTATCATTGTGGAGTGTGACTGGGTGTGGGAAGGGGTGGGGTGTGCTCTTTTTGTACTTCCTGAGTCTGTATTGCCTTCACATGTGCTGTTTCTGTGCACCTGTGGCAGCTGCATTCACTTAACATGGCCCTTTACGGTTGGTTCGCGATGGCGTTATTAGCACCATGGCGGTAAGGTACTTAACGGGCTGGGTGATGGCGTTAGGTGCATGTCCGCTTGGGTCGGCATTTGCGTACCTTTTCGCCATGGCGCTAAGTACGGTGTGGGAGGTCGCGTGCGTGCACCCTTAGCGCAGTTAGCGGCAGCGTTATCTACGATGCCGCTAATGGCATCGTAGTTAACGGTCACGGGTCATGATCGGACCTGGCGGAAAACGATGGTGGTAACCATTTACCGCCATCGTTTTTCACTTAGCGCCAGGGTTGTAATGAGGCCCTTTGTCTTTTGATTACATATTGTGATCCTGTGTTCATCCAACTAGCTCATACTATGTCATGTTATGCTAATATGCTTTCATACTTTTCCATATCACCACCATAGTAGTCTCGGAGCAGCTAGGCTTGTCCGTGGAGTATCGTAGTGTGCCCCCTTCCTGCCACCGGTGTGGGCAGACCTTTGACTGCTAGAAAAAAGGTCATGAGCGTGGGGAAGATGAGAGGATGGAAAAGAAGTAGCAAGATTCGGTGAACATAGGGTGGGCGGAATGTAGCAGGGTAGAATGTTTTGTGATGGCATGGCTGCATGTCTGCCCTGTGAGGTGGGCGAGGCTTCTGCAAAAGGGATGTTCTAAAGTGCTGGCATATTAGAGTTGCGTTTCCAAGGCAGATCTGGAGAAGAGAATAAAAAAAAAAAAACCCTGTCAAAAGTGGGCGAGAGGAAATGTGACGTGATGTGAAGAGCCGGGAACTAAACCTGGTGATCATTATCGGCTAGAGGCGGCCTTCATGCCAGCCCCACCAGTGCTGTGCCAGACAGGGAGCGAGCTGCTGTGGACAGCAGGCACGTAGCAGCGGTTCCAGTTGCAGCAGGGCACCGGTGTGATTGCAGAGGTATTTGTCCATAAATGTATGGAAACGGCGCAGCTTCCGCCCACAGCGTCCAACGTGGGCTGGAGGGAGCCGTTACTCAGCGGGAAGCCTGGCCTAATTCCAGCGCCCGCCCGTGCAATTCCCACCAAAAGATGAGAGAAACTTTTGCCGAGTCTCTCGTATAATAATGTGCGGGGTGATGTCTCTGCTTTAATAGAAAGACATGATAACAAAGGGCATAGCATCTAACCTCCTCTACTGAATGCTGATGTGCTTACGTTACCGAGGAATGCCAAATTCTGATCCAAGGGAGCCAACTTTTAAAAGTACTACGAGTGAGTGGCAGAGGGGGACAGCACCCCATGCCGCACTCTTTGACCAAGTTGGTGGGATGGGAAGTTTCATGGGGAGTGGTATCACTGGGAATGATATCACAGACACCGGCCTGTGGGCAGCGCACTAGCTAGGCCTAATTATTTTATTGACAAGCTGCTTACCCAAAAGTAAAGTGAAGGATGGCAGGGTTTGAATTAATCATAACCACTGGTATTGATTGGAAAACTTTCATAGCCTAATTGCCGGACCTGTCTGCACCATTAAAGAAGGGACCAGGCATAAGCAAATCAGTCTTCGTATTGACACCAATGAGAGCAGTCCACAATGTAGTTGCAAGCCATGTCTTCCCTACACTGGAAGGCAAGTAACCATGGACATGTGATTCTCTGCACGCAGCAAGCATCACCCTTGGTCACTTCATTCTTTACCAACAGGACAGAAAAAAACAGACATAGCCCCCGAAGGTCATGCCCCCACACCATCACTTGCGGAGTACTCCAGGTGTCCAGCCTTTCTCCCCCCACATAATCACTTGCGGAGTACTCCAGGTGTCCAGCCTTTCTCCCCCCACATCATCACTTGCGGAGTACTCCAGGTGTCCAGCCTTTCTCCCTGTGATGCTGGAAATGCTAAAGTCCTTTATTGCTTTTTATCGTGTGTTCTGTCGTGTTTTCCGCGCAGGTGTTCACGTGGGACTCCTAGCTGTGCAGCTCTCTCTTTTGGTTTGGTGAACAGACCCATTGGATACCCTTATGGCGCCCATGGGTGGGGGGTACAACCCTGTGCCCCTAGTGTATGTTTTTGGGCACCTGTATGTGGCCTACAGAGCAGGGTACGGGCTGGTGGCAGCTCTGTGCTGAATTGACAGGTGCCCTGAGCGTCCTCCATTTGGGATGCTCAGGCCCTGTCATTTGAATCGGTAGATTCCTGATGGAGACAAGATGGCCCCCGTGGCCTCTTGCCTTCCATCACCTGTTACCTTGATCTTCCCGAAGTCCCAGGAAGCCCTGACTCTGTCCCTTCCCCCTGACTGGCTGTTGGGTGGAAGTTCCTTATATGGTAGTGTGGGGAAGTGCTGACCAGACTGGGTGGAGCCTTCCCAACCACCGTATGTTGTGGGTACGCCTGTGGGTGGGACCTGGGTGAATAAAGTGTGTGACGAATACGC
The DNA here is from genome assembly GCF_040938575.1 of Ambystoma mexicanum. Lineage (NCBI taxonomy): Eukaryota > Metazoa > Chordata > Amphibia > Caudata > Ambystomatidae > Ambystoma > Ambystoma mexicanum. Next base: position 861,766,371 of record NC_090931.1, on the reverse strand, counting down.
ATTCTGAGTTGTGGATGTCTAGTATCTGGTGTTTGACACAGTGACTGAGACAGCCCTGCCCGAAACTGATATGAATGCAGTGTGGAGTGTTGAATGGCTGGGTACTTGTCCCAATACACATAACTTGTTGTGAATGTCTGGAGGGAAGTGAATGGCCTGAATGCAGTATGCACCTGATTGGCTGCCTGCCTGCATGAATGCCCTTCGTAGTGATTGGATGCTTAAGTGTGACCCAGCGGAATGAATGGGAGATCAACAGTATATCTGGGGACCTCTCACTGCTAGGAATCGTGTTCAGAAGTGTTCAGAGCTGAAGTCCAAACTACTAAGAGTAACTGGAGTGAAACTGACGCTTGACCTTGAAGCCCTGCTGGAAGAGAAGAATTGCTGTTACTCTCCTTCATCAATCTGAAAGCTGCTGTGTCTCCAAGGACTGACCCAGAGAGGACCTGGTAAGGCGCCCTCTGTCCCGAGTTACTTGGGACCATCATGCACAGCTGATCTTTGCCAAAGCTCCCTGGTAGACAGACCTTCGACAGGCTGCCGACCCGAGACGGGGACTGCTGCGGAATCCCAAGGAGAAGCACCCGGACTGTTGTCCGCCACCGTCGACGACCGCCATCGCCGACCGAAGCCATCGTGCTCCCGTTTGCCTAAGAACTCTTGATCCAAGGACGCTTTTGTCCGCATCGTCGCCGTTGCATCCTGCTGGAGAAGGCCTGACCGTCGATGCGGCGAGGAGCATCCGCCAGTGGGTTTCCCGCCACCCAAAGACCACATAGACACCGACGACTCGACGCCCTTGCTGGGCCACAGTTCTTCAAACCCTTTGCGGTCCAGAACTATCGACATCGAGGTGCCCCGCACGCCCCTTCCTTGCAGGACGTTTACGTTTCCCTGTCAACGAGCACCGCTAGGAATGAAGCTGCCACTTCACCGTCGTAGCTCACTCTGTTCTCTGTCGGACGTTCGATGACCCTTGACTCCTGCCTTAAAGGGAGGGCACTCATGAAGGGCTGTCGATTCCCTGACAAGGAACGCTACAACACCAGGTACTTTGGGGTTGCAGAACTATTGGGAAGTCTCTTGTGAACAATATATGGACTGGGCTTGTGATATATCTTTATTCTACAGGTTGCCCAGGTGGGTGGATCTCCACACAGATGTGTGTCTAGGTAACGGGCCAGTATTCTGCCAATTGTTCGAACGAACTGCTTTCCTCTTATCTCTATTGCTGGTTTCCCTTACGAACTGATTTGTGTGCCCTTTAACCATACAGTTGATGCACTTTAAAGAGATCTATTAGTAGCTGTGGTACCACGTAGAACTGTATATTTGCCATTTTAGATAACTGAGTACAAAGTGAGTTATCGTGATATTGTACATAACCTTGAATATTAATTATATAAAGACTGTGTTTTAACTAATACAGTGTGCGGACATTCCTTTGTGGGTGCTTGGGGACTACACTATACTTAAGAACCAGCCTGCATCACCTCCTGAGAAGCTAGGCCTTGATTGCTCAACCACATACCAATAATAGAGAATCCTGGCTGGGGGTCTCTGTGCCTCTCCTCTACTATATAGAGAGCAGAAGTACAGACCCCCCCTCCGGCGTCTATACACTCCCCCGCACCATCACTTGCTGAGTACCCCAGGTGTTCAGCTTTTCTCCCCCCACATCATCACTTGCTTAGTACTCCAGGTGTCCAGTCTTCCCCCCCCCACACCATGACTTGCGGAGTACTCCAGGTGTCCAGCCTTTCTCCGCACACCATCACTTGCTGAACACTCCAGGTGTACAGCTTTTCTCCCCTGCACCATCACTTGCTGAGTACACCAGGTGTCCAGCCATTCTCCCCACACACCATCACTTGCTGAGTACTCCAGGTGTCCAGCCTTTCCCCCACACCATCACTTGTTCAGTACTCCAGGTGTCTAGCCTTTCTCCCCAACACCATCACTTGCTGAGTACTCCAGGTGTACAGCCTTTCTCCCTCACACCATCACTTGCTGTGTACTCCAGGTGTACAGCCTTTCCCCCACACCATCACTTGTTCAGTACTCCAGGTGTCTAGCCTTTCTACCCCACACCATCACTTGCTGAGTACTCCAGCTGTTTAGCCTTTCTCCCCCACACCATCACTTGCTGAGTACTCCAGGTGCTAAGCCTTTCTCCCCCCCTACCATCACTTGCTGAGTACTCCAGGGTTACAGCCTTTCTCCCCCCACACCATCACTTGCTGAGTTCTCAAGGTGTTCAGCCTTTCTCCCCCACACCATCACTTCCGGAGTGCTCCAGGTGTACAGCCTTTCTCCTCTCACACCATCACTTGCTGAGTTATTAAGGTGTCCAGCATTTCTCCCCCCACACCATCACTTGCTGAGTTCTCAAGGTGTTCAGCCTTTCTCCCCCACACCATCACTTCCGGAGTACTCCAGGTGTACAGCCTTTCTCCCCCCACACCATCACTTGCTGAGTACTCCAGGTCTCCAGCCCCAGCCCCCACACCATCACTTGCTGAGTATTCCAGGTGCCCAGCCTTTCTCCCCCAAACCATCACTTGCTGAGCACTCCAGGTGTCCAACCTTTCTACCCCACACCATCACTTGCTGAGTACTCCAGGTGTCCAGCCTTTCTCTGCCACACCATCACTTGCTGAGTCCTCCAGCTGTCTAGCCTTTCTCCCCCCACACCATCACTTGCTGAGTACTCCAGGTGATATGATATGATATGATATGGCATTTATAACACGCCTATACACAAGTGTTTCAAGGTGTCGAGCCTTTCTCCCCCAAACCATCACCTGCCAAGTACTCAAGGTGTTGAGCCTTTCTCCGCCAAACCATCACTTGCTGAGTAATCCAGGTGTCGAGCCTTTCTCCCCAAACCATCACTTGATGAGTAGTCAAGGTGTCGAGCATTTCTCCCTAAACCATCACTTGCTGAGTACTCAAGGTGTCCAGCCTTTCTCCCCCACACCATCACTTGCTGAGTACTCCAGGTGTTGAGCCAATCTTGCCCAAACCATCACTTGCTGAGTACTCAAGGTGTACAGCCTTTCTCCCTCACACCATCACTTACTGTGCACTCCAGGTGTACAGCCTTTCCCCCACACCATCACTTGTTCAGTACTCCAGGTGTTGAGCCTATCTTGCCCAAACCATCACTTGCTGAGTACTCAAGGTGTACAGCCTTTCTCCCTCACACCATCACTTGCTGTGTACTCCAGGTGTACAGCCTTTCCCCCACACCATCACTTGTTCAGTACTCCAGGTGTCTAGCCTTTCTACCCCACACCATCACTTGCTGAGTACTCCAGCTGTTTAGCCTTTCTCCCCCACACCATCAGTTGCTGAGTACTCCAGGTGCTAAGCCTTTCTCCCCCCCTACCATCACTTGCTGAGTACTCCAGGGTTACAGCCTTTCTCCCCCCACACCATCACTTGCTGAGTTCTCAAGGTGTTCAGCCTTTCTCCCCCACACCATCACTTCCGGAGTGCTCCAGGTGTACAGCCTTTCTCCTCTCACACCATCACTTGCTGAGTTATTAAGGTGTCCAGCATTTCTCCCCCCACACCATCACTTTCTGAGTTCTCAAGGTGTTCAGCCTTTCTCCCCCACACCATCACTTCCGGAGTACTCCAGGTGTACAGCCTTTCTCCCCCCACACCATCACTTGCTGAGTACTCCAGGTCTCCAGCCCCAGCCCCCACACCATCACTTGCTGAGTATTCCAGGTGCCCAGCCTTTCTCCCCCAAACCATCACTTGCTGAGCACTCCAGGTGTCCAACCTTTCTACCCCACACCATCACTTGCTGAGTACTCCAGGTGTCCAGCCTTTCTCTGCCACACCATCACTTGCTGAGTCCTCCAGCTGTCTAGCCTTTCTCCCCCCACACCATCACTTGCTGAGTACTCCAGGTGATATGATATGATATGATATGATATGGCATTTATAACACGCCTATACACAAGTGTTTCAAGGTGTCGAGCCTTTCTCCCCCAAACCATCACCTGCCAAGTACTCAAGGTGTTGAGCCTTTCTCCGCCAAACCATCACTTGCTGAGTACTCCAGGTGTCGAGCCTTTCTCCCCAAACCATCACTTGATGAGTAGTCAAGGTGTCGAGCATTTCTCCCCAAACCATCACTTGCTGAGTACTCAAGGTGTCCAGCCTTTCTCCCCCACACCATCACTTGCTGAGTACTCCAGGTGTTGAGCCTATCTTGCCCAAACCATCACCTGCTGAGTACTCAAGGTGTTGAGCCTTTTCCCCCCACACCATCACTTGCTGAGTACTCCACCTTTCTCCCCCCACACCATCACTTGCTGAGTATTCCAGGTGCCCAGCCTTTCTCCCCCAAACCATCACTTGCTGAGCACTCCAGGTGTCCAACCTTTCTACCCCACACCATCACTTGCTGAGTCCTCCAGGTGTTCAGCCTTTCTCCCCCACACCATCACTTCCGGAGTGCTCCAGGTGTACAGCCTTTCTCCTCTCACACCATCACTTGCTGAGTTATTAAGGTGTCCAGCATTTCTCCCCCCACACCATCACTTGCTGAGTTCTCAAGGTGTTCAGCCTTTCTCCCCCACACCATCACTTCCGGAGTACTCCAGGTGTACAGCCTTTCTCCCCCACACCATCACTTGCTGAGTACTCCAGGTCTCCAGCCCCAGCCCCCACACCATCACTTGCTGAGTATTCCAGGTGCCCAGCCTTTCTCCCCCAAACCATCACTTGCTGAGCACTCCAGGTGTCCAACCTTTCTACCCCACACCATCACTTGCTGAGTACTCCAGGTGTCCAGCCTTTCTCTGCCACACCATCACTTGCTGAGTCCTCCAGCTGTCTAGCCTTTCTCCCCCCACACCATCACTTGCTGAGTACTCCAGGTGATATGATATGATATGATATGATATGGCATTTATAACACGCCTATACACAAGTGTTTCAAGGTGTCGAGCCTTTCTCCCCCAAACCATCACCTGCCAAGTACTCAAGGTGTTGAGCCTTTCTCCGCCAAACCATCACTTGCTGAGTACTCCAGGTGTCGAGCCTTTCTCCCCAAACCATCACTTGATGAGTATTCAAGGTGTCGAGCATTTCTCCCCAAACCATCACTTGCTGAGTACTCAAGGTGTCCAGCCTTTCTCCCCCACACCATCACTTGCTGAGTACTCCAGGTGTTGAGCCTATCTTGCCCAAACCATCACCTGCTGAGTACTCAAGGTGTTGAGCCTTTTCCCCCCACACCATCACTTGCTGAGTACTCCACCTTTCTCCTCCCACACCATCACTTGCTGAGTACTCCACGTGTCCAGCCTTTACCCCACACCGTCACTTGTTCAGTACTCCAGGTGTCTGGCCTTTCTCCCCCACACCATCACTTGCTGAGTACTCCAGGTGTCCAGCCTCCCCCCACAACATTACTTGCTGAGTATTCCAGGTGTCCAGCCTTTCTCCCCCACACCATCACTTGCTGAGTAATCCAGGTGTCCAGCCTTTCTCACCCCACACAATCACTTGCTGAGTACTCCAGGTGTCGAGCCGTTCTTCCCCACACCATCACTTGCTGAGTACTCTGCCTTTTCCCCCACACCATCACTTGCTGAGTACTCAAGGTGCACAGCCTCCCCCAACACCATCACTTGCTGAGTGCTCCAGGTGTCCAGCCTTTCCGCCACACCATCACTTGTTCAGTACTCCAGGTGTCTAGCCTTTCTCCCCCACATCATCACTTGCTGAGTACTCCAGGTGTCCAGCCTTTCTCCGACACACCATAATTTGCTGAGTACTCCAAGTATCCAGCCTTTCTCCCCCACACCATCACTTGCTGAGTACTCCAGGTGTCCAGCCTTTCCCCCACACCATCACTTGTTCAGTACTCCAGGTGTCTAGCATTTCTCCCCCACACCATCACTTGCTGAGTACTCCAGATGTCCAGCCTTTCTCCGCCACACCATAATTGTCTGAGTACTCCAGGTATCCAGCCTTTCTCCCCCCACACCATCACTTGCTGAGTACTCCAGGTGTACAGCCTTCTCCCCCCACACCATCACTTGCTGAGTACTCCAGGTGTCCAGACTTTCCCCCACACCATCAATTGTTCAGTACTCCAGGTGTCTAGCCTCTCTCCCGCACACCATCACTTGCCGAGTACTCCAGGTGTCCAGCCTTTCTCCCCCACACCATCACTTGCTGAGTACTCCAGGTGTCCAGCCTTTCTCCACCAACACCATCACTTGCTGAGTACTGAAGGTGTTCAGCCTTTCTCCCCCCACACCATCACCTGCCGAGTACTCCAGCTGTTTAGCCTTTCTCCCCCACACCATCACTTGCTGAGTACTCCAGGTGCTAAGCCTTTCTCCCCCGATACCATCACTTGCTGAGTACTCCAGGGTTACAGCCTTTCTCCCCCCACACCATCACTTGCTGAGTTCTCAAGGTGTTCAGCCTTTCTCCCCCACACCATCACTTCCGGAGTGCTGCAGGTGTACAGCCTTTCTCCTCTCACACCATCACTTGCTGAGTTATCAAGGTGTCCAGCATTTCTCCCCCCACACCATCACTTGCTGAGTTTTCAAGGTGTTCAGCCTTTCTCCCCCACACCATCACTTACTGAGTACTCCATGTCTCCAGACCCAGCCCCCACACCATCACTTGCTGAGTATTCCAGGTGTCCAGCCTTTCTCCCCCAAACCATCACTTGCTGAGTACTCCAGGTGTCCAGCCTTTCTCTGCCACACCATCACTTGCTGAGTCCTCCAGCTGTCTAGCCTTTCTCCCCCCACACCATCACTTGCTGAGTACTCCAGGTGATATGATATGATATGATATGATATGGCATTTATAACACGCCTATACACAAGTGTTTCAAGGTGTCGAGCCTTTCTCCCCCAAACCATCACCTGCCAAGTACTGAAGGTGTTGAGCCTTTCTCCCCCAAACCATCACTTGCTGAGTACTCGAGGTGTCGAGCCTTTCTCCCCAAACCATCACTTGATGAGTAGTCAAGGTGTTGAGCATTTCTCCCCAAACCATCACTTGCTGAGTACTGAAGGTGTCCAGCCTTTCTCCCCCACACCATCACTTCCCGAGTACTCCAGGTGTACAACCTTTCTCCCCCCACACCATCACTTGCTGAGTACTCCAGGTGTCCAGCCTTCCCCCCACACCATCACTTGCTGAGTATTCCAGGTGTCCAGCCTTTCTCCCCCAAATCATCACTTGCTGAGCACTCCAGGTGTCCAGCCTTTCTCCCCCACACCATCACTTGCTGAGTACTCAAGGTGTTGAGCCTTTTTCCCCACACACCATCACTTGCTGAGTACTCCACCTTTCTCCCCCCACACCATCACTTGCTGAGTACTCCACGTGTCCAGCCTTTCCCCCACACCATCACTTGTTCAGTACTCCAGGTGTCTGGCCTGTCTCCCCCACACCATCACTTGCTGAGTACTCCAGGTGTCCAGCCTCCCCCCACACCATTACTTGCTGAGTATTCCAGGTGTCCAGCCTTTCTCCCCCAAACCATCACTTGCTGAGCACTCCAGGTGTGCAGCCTTTCTCTCCCACACCACCACTTGCTGAGTACTCCAGGTGTCCAGCCTTTCTCTGCCACACCATCACTTGCTGAGTGCTCCAGGTGTCCAGCCTTTCTCACCCCACACAATCACTTGCTGAGTACTCCAGGTGTCGAGCCATTCTTCCCCACACCATCACTTGCTGAGTACTCTGCCTTTTCCCCCCACACCATCACTTGCTGAGTACTCAAGGTGTACAGCCTCGCCCCACACCATCACTTGCTGAGTACTCCAGGTGTCCAGCCTTTCCGCCACACCATCACTTGTTCAGTACTCCAGGTGTCTAGCCTTTCTCCCCCACATCATCACTTGCTGAGTACTCCAGGTGCCCAGCCTTTCTCCGACACACCATAATTTGCTGAGTACTCCAAGTATCCAGCCTTTCTCCCCCACACCATCACTTGCTGAGTACTCCAGGTGTTCAGCCTTTCTCCGCCACACCATAATTTGCTCAGTACTCCAGGTATCCAGCCTTTCTCCCCCCACACCATCACTTGCTGAGTACTCAAGGTGTACAGCCTCCCCCCACACCATCACTTGCTGAGTAAGCCAGGTGTCCAGCCTTTCCGCCACACCATCACTTGTTCAGTACTCCAGGTGTCTAGCCTTTCTCCCCCACATTATCACTTGCTGAGTACTCCAGGTGTCCAGCCTTTCTCCGACACACCATAATTAGCTGAGTACTCCAAGTATCCAGCCTTTCTCCCCCCACACCATCACTTGCTGAGTACTCCAGGTGTCCAGCATTTCCCCCACACCATCACTTGTTCAGTACTCCAGGTGTCTAGCATTTCTCCCCCACACCTTCACTTGCTGAGTACTCCATGTATTCAGCCTTTCTCCGCCACACCATAATTTGCTGAGTACTCCAGGTATCCAGCCTTTCTCCCCCCACACCATCACTTGCTGAGTACTCCAGGTGTACAGCCTTCACCCCCCACACCATAACTTGCTGAGTACTCCAGGTGTCCAGACTTTCCCCCACACCATCACTTGTTTAGTACTCCAGTTGTCTAGCCTCTCTCCCCCACACCATCACTTGCTGAGTACTCCAGGTGTCCAGCCTTTCTCCCCCACACCATCACTTGCTGAGTACTCCAGGTGTCCAGCCTTTCTCCGCCACACCATAATTTGCTGAGTACTCCAGGTGTACAGCCTTTCTCCCCCCACACCATCACTTGCTGAGTACTCCAGGTGTCCAGCCTTTCTCCGCCACACCATAATTTGCTGAGTACTCCAGGTGTACAGCTTTCTCCCCCCACACCATCACTTGCTGAGTACTCCAGGTGTCCAGCCTTTCTCCACCAACACCATCACTTGCTGAGTACTGAAGGTGTTCAGCCTTTCTCCCCCCACACCATCACCTGCTGAGTACTCCAGCTGTTTAGCCTTTCTCCCCCACACCATCACTTGCTGAGTACTCCAGGTGCTAAGCCTTTCTCCCCCGATACCATCACTTGCTGAGTACTCCAGGGTTACAGCCTTTCTCCCCCCACACCATCACTTGCTGAGTTCTCAAGGTGTTCAGCCTTTCTCCCCCACACCATCACTTCCGGAGTGCTGCAGGTGTACAGCCTTTCTCCTCTCACACCATCACTTGCTGAGTTATCAAGGTGTCCAGCATTTCTCCCCCCACACCATCACTTGCTGAGTTCTCAAGGTGTTCAGCCTTTCTCCCCCACACCATCACTTACTGAGTACTCCATGTCTCCAGACCCAGCCCCGACACCATCACTTGCTGAGTATTCCAGGTGTCCAGCCTTTCTCCCCCAAACCATCACTTGCTGAGTACTCCAGGTGTCCAGCCTTTCTCTGCCACACCATCACTTGCTGAGTCCTCCAGCTGTCTAGCCTTTCTCCCCCCACACCATCACTTGCTGAGTACTCCAGGTGATATGATATGATATGATATGGCATTTATAACACGCCTATACACAAGTGTTTCAAGGTGTCGAGCCTTTCTCCCCCAAACCATCACCTGCCAAGTACTGAAGGTGTTGAGCCTTTCTCCCCCAAACCATCACTTGCTGAGTACTCGAGGTGTCGAGCCTTTCTCCCCAAACCATCACTTGATGAGTAGTCAAGGTGTTGAGCATTTCTCCCCAAACCATCACTTGCTGAGTACTGAAGGTGTCCAGCCTTTCTCCCCCACAACATCACTTCCCGAGTACTCCAGGTGTACAACCTTTCTCCCCCCACACCATCACTTGCTGAGTACTCCAGGTGTCCAGCCTTCCCCCCACACCATCACTTGCTGAGTATTCCAGGTGTCCAGCCTTTCTCCCCCAAACCATCACTTGCTGAGCACTCCAGGTGTCCAGCCTTTCTCCCCCACACCATCACTTGCTGAGTACTCCAGATGTCCAGCCTTTCTCTGCCACACCATCACTTGCTGAGTGTTCCAGGTGTCCAGCCTTTCTCCTCCCACACCATCACTTGCTGAGTACTCCAGGTGTTGAGCCTTTCTCGCCCAAACCATCACTTGCTGAGTACTCAAGGTGTTGAGCCTTTTTCCCCACACACCATCACTTGCTGAGTACTCCACCTTTCTCCCCCCACACCATCACTTGCTGAGTACTCCACGTGTCCAGCCTTTCCCCCACACCATCACTTGTTCAGTACTCCAGGTGTCTGGCCTGTCTCCCCCACACCATCACTTGCTGAGTACTCCAGGTGTCCAGCCTCCCCCCACACCATTACTTGCTGAGTATTCCAGGTGTCCAGCCTTTCTCCCCCAAACCATCACTTGCTGAGCACTCCAGGTGTCCAACCTTTCTACCCCACACCATCACTTGCTGAGTACTCCAGGTGCTAAGCCTTTCTCCCCCGATACCATCACTTGCTGAGTACTCCAGGGTTACAGCCTTTCTCCCCCCACACCATCACTTGCTGAGTTCTCAAGGTGTTCAGCCTTTCTCCCCCACACCATCACTTCCGGAGTACTGCAGGTGTACAGCCTTTCTCCTCTCACACCATCACTTGCTGAGTTATCAAGGTGTCCAGCATTTCTCCCCCCACACCATCACTTGCTGAGTTCTCAAGGTGTTCAGCCTTTCTCCCCCACACCATCACTTACTGAGTACTCCATGTCTCCAGACCCAGCCCCGACACCATCACTTGCTGAGTATTCCAGGTGTCCAGCCTTTCTCCCCCAAACCATCACTTGCTGAGTACTCCAGGTGTCCAGCCTTTCTCTGCCACACCATCACTTGCTGAGTCCTCCAGCTGTCTAGCCTTTCTCCCCCCACACCATCACTTGCTGAGTACTCCAGGTGATATGATATGATATGATATGGCATTTATAACACGCCTATACACAAGTGTTTCAAGGTGTCGAGCCTTTCTCCCCCAAACCATCACCTGCCAAGTACTGAAGGTGTTGAGCCTTTCTCCCCCAAACCATCACTTGCTGAGTACTCGAGGTGTCGAGCCTTTCTCCCCAAACCATCACTTGATGAGTAGTCAAGGTGTTGAGCATTTCTCCCCAAACCATCACTTGCTGAGTACTGAAGGTGTCCAGCCTTTCTCCCCCACACCATCACTTCCCGAGTACTCCAGGTGTACAACCTTTCTCCCCCCACACCATCACTTGCTGAGTACTCCAGGTGTCCAGCCTTCCCCCTACACCATCACTTGCTGAGTATTCCAGGTGTCCAGCCTTTCTCCCCCAAACCATCACTTGCTGAGCACTCCAGGTGTCCAGCCTTTCTCCCCCACACCATCACTTGCTGAGTACTCCAGATGTCCAGCCTTTCTCTGCCACACCATCACTTGCTGAGTGTTCCAGGTGTCCAGCCTTTCTCCTCCCACACCATCACTTGCTGAGTACTCCAGGTGTTGAGCCTTTCTCGCCCAAACCATCACTTGCTGAGTACTCAAGGTGTTGAGCCTTTTTCCCCACACACCATCACTTGCTGAGTACTCCACCTTTCTCCCCCCACACCATCACTTGCTGAGTACTCCACGTGTCCAGCCTTTCCCCCACACCATCACTTGTTCAGTACTCCAGGTGTCTGGCCTGTCTCCCCCACACCATCACTTGCTGAGTACTCCAGGTGTCCAGCCTCCCCCCACACCATTACTTGCTGAGTATTCCAGGTGTCCAGCCTTTCTCCCCCAAACCATCACTTGCTGAGCACTCCAGGTGTCCAACCTTTCTACCCCACACCATCACTTGCTGAGTACTCCAGGTGCTAAGCCTTTCTCCCCCGATACCATCACTTGCTGAGTACTCCAGGGTTACAGCCTTTCTCCCCCCACACCATCACTTGCTGAGTTCTCAAGGTGTTCAGCCTTTCTCCCCCACACCATCACTTCCGGAGTGCTGCAGGTGTACAGCCTTTCTCCTCTCACACCATCACTTGCTGAGTTATCAAGGTGTCCAGCATTTCTCCCCCCACACCATCACTTGCTGAGTTCTCAAGGTGTTCAGCCTTTCTCCCCCACACCATCACTTACTGAGTACTCCATGTGTCCAGACCCAGCCCCCACACCATCACTTGCTGAGTATTCCAGGTGTCCAGCCTTTCTCCCCCAAACCATCACTTGCTGAGTACTCCAGGTGTCCAGCCTTTCTCTGCCACACCATCACTTGCTGAGTCCTCCAGCTGTCTAGCCTTTCTCCCCCCACACCATCACTTGCTGAGTACTCCAGGTGATATGATATGATATGATATGGCATTTATAACACGCCTATACACAAGTGTTTCAAGGTGTCGAGCCTTTCTCCCCCAAACCATCACCTGCCAAGTACTGAAGGTGTTGAGCCTTTCTCCCCCAAACCATCACTTGCTGAGTACTCGAGGTGTCGAGCCTTTCTCCCCAAACCATCACTTGATGAGTAGTCAAGGTGTTGAGCATTTCTCCCCAAACCATCACTTGCTGAGTACTGAAGGTGTCCAGCCTTTCTCCCCCACACCATCACTTCCGGAGTACTCCAGGTGTACAACCTTTCTCCCCCCACACCATCACTTGCTGAGTACTCCAGGTGTCCAGCCTTCCCCCCACACCATCACTTGCTGAGTATTCCAGGTGTCCAGCCTTTCTCCCCCAAACCATCACTTGCTGAGCACTCCAGGTGTCCAGCCTTTCTCCCCCACACCATCACTTGCTGAGTACTCCAGATGTCCAGCCTTTCTCTGCCACACCATCACTTGCTGAGTGTTCCAGGTGTCCAGCCTTTCTCCTCCCACACCATCACTTGCTGAGTACTCCAGGTGTTGAGCCTTTCTCGCCCAAACCATCACTTGCTGACTACTCAAGGTGTTGAGCCTTTTTACCCACACACCATCACTTGCTGAGTACTCCACCTTTCTCCCCCCACACCATCACTTGCTGAGTACTCCACGTGTCCAGCCTTTCCCCCACACCATCACTTGTTCAGTACTCCAGGTGTCTGGCCTGTCTCCCCCACACCATCACTTGCTGAGTACTCCAGGTGTCCAGCCTCCCCCCACACCATTACTTGCTGAGTATTCCAGGTGTCCAGCCTTTCTCCCCCAAACCATCACTTGCTGAGCACTCCAGGTGTGCAGCCTTTCTCCCCCACACCACCACTTGCTGAGTACTCCAGGTGTCCAGCCTTTCTCTGCCACACCATCACTTGCTGAGTGCTCCAGGTGTCCAGCCTTTCTCACCCCACACAATCACTTGCTGAGTACTCCAGGTGTCGAGCCATTCTTCCCCACACCATCACTTGCTGAGTACTCTGCCTTTTCCCCCCACACCATCACTTGCTGAGTACTCAAGGTGTACAGCCTCGCCCCACACCATCACTTGCTGAGTACTCCAGGTGTCCAGCCTTTCCGCCACACCATCACTTGCTGAGTACTCCAGGTGATATGATATGATATGATATGGCATTTATAACACGCCTATACACAAGTGTTTCAAGGTGTCGAGCCTTTCTCCCCCAAACCATCACCTGCCAAGTACTGAAGGTGTTGAGCCTTTCTCCCCCAAACCATCACTTGCTGAGTACTCGAGGTGTCGAGCCTTTCTCCCCAAACCATCACTTGATGAGTAGTCAAGGTGTTGAGCATTTCTCCCCAAACCATCACTTGCTGAGTACTGAAGGTGTCCAGCCTTTCTCCCCCACACCATCACTTCCGGAGTACTCCAGGTGTACAACCTTTCTCCCCCCACACCATCACTTGCTGAGTACTCCAGGTGTCCAGCCTTCCCCCCACACCATCACTTGCTGAGTATTCCAGGTGTCCAGCCTTTCTCCCCCAAACCATCACTTGCTGAGCACTCCAGGTGTCCAGCCTTTCTCCCCCACACCATCACTTGCTGAGTACTCCAGATGTCCAGCCTTTCTCTGCCACACCATCACTTGCTGAGTGTTCCAGGTGTCCAGCCTTTCTCCTCCCACACCATCACTTGCTGAGTACTCCAGGTGTTGAGCCTTTCTCGCCCAAACCATCACTTGCTGACTACTCAAGGTGTTGAGCCTTTTTACCCACACACCATCACTTGCTGAGTACTCCACCTTTCTCCCCCCACACCATCACTTGCTGAGTACTCCACGTGTCCAGCCTTTCCCCCACACCATCACTTGTTCAGTACTCCAGGTGTCTGGCCTGTCTCCCCCACACCATCACTTGCTGAGTACTCCAGGTGTCCAGCCTCCCCCCACACCATTACTTGCTGAGTATTCCAGGTGTCCAGCCTTTCTCCCCCAAACCATCACTTGCTGAGCACTCCAGGTGTGCAGCCTTTCTCCCCCACACCACCACTTGCTGAGTACTCCAGGTGTCCAGCCTTTCTCTGCCACACCATCACTTGCTGAGTGCTCCAGGTGTCCAGCCTTTCTCACCCCACACAATCACTTGCTGAGTACTCCAGGTGTCGAGCCATTCTTCCCCACACCATCACTTGCTGAGTACTCTGCCTTTTCCCCCCACACCATCACTTGCTGAGTACTCAAGGTGTACAGCCTCGCCCCACACCATCACTTGCTGAGTACTCCAGGTGTCCAGCCTTTCCGCCACACCATCACTTGTTCAGTACTCCAGGTGTCTAGCCTTTCTCCCCCACATCATCACTTGCTGAGTACTCCAGGTGCCCAGCCTTTCTCCGACACACCATAATTTGCTGAGTACTCCAAGTATCCAGCCTTTCTCCCCCACACCATCACTTGCTGAGTACTCCAGGTGTTCAGCCTTTCTCCGCCACACCATAATTTGCTCAGTACTCCAGGTATCCAGCCTTTCTCCCCCCACACCATCACTTGCTGAGTACTCAAGGTGTACAGCCTCCCCCCACACCATCACTTGCTGAGTAAGCCAGGTGTCCAGCCTTTCCGCCACACCATCACTTGTTCAGTACTCCAGGTGTCTAGCCTTTCTCCCCCACATCATCACTTGCTGAGTACTCCAGGTGTCCAGCCTTTCTCCGACACACCATAATTAGCTGAATACTCCAAGTATCCAGCCTTTCTCCCCCCACACCATCACTTGCTGAGTACTCCAGGTGTCCAGCATTTCCCCCACACCATCACTTGTTCAGTACTCCAGGTGTCTAGCATTTCTCCCCCACACCTTCACTTGCTGAGTACTCCATGTATTCAGCCTTTCTCCGCCACACCATAATTTGCTGAGTACTCCAGGTATCCAGCCTTTCTCCCCCCACACCATCACTTGCTGAGTACTCCAGGTGTACAGCCTTCACCCCCCACACCATCACTTGCTGAGTACTCCAGGTGTCCAGACTTTCCCCCACACCATCACTTGTTCAGTACTCCAGTTGTCTAGCCTCTCTCCCCCACACCATCACTTGCTGAGTACTCCAGGTGTCCAGCCTTTCTCCCCCACACCATCACTTGCTGAGTACTCCAGGTGTCCAGCCTTTCTCCAGCAACACCATCACTTGCTTAGTACTGAAGGTGTTGAGCCTTTCTCCCCCCACACCATCACTTGCTGAGAACTCCACCTTTCTCCCCCCACACCATCACATGCTGAGTATTCATGGTGTACAGCCTCCCCCCACACCATCACTTGCTGAGTACTCCAGGTGTCCAGCCTTTCCCCCATACCATCACTTGTTCAGTACTCCAGGTGTCTAGCCTTTCTCCCCCACACCATCACTTGCTGAGTACTCCAGGTGTCCAGCCTTTCTCGCCCCACACCATCACTTGCTTAGTACTCCAGGTGTCCAGCCTCCCCCCACACCATCACTTGCTGAGTATTCCAGGTGTCCAGCCTTTCTCCCCCAAACCATCACTTGCTGAGCACTCCAGGAGTCCAGCCTTTCTCACCCACACCATCACTTGCTGAGTACTCCAGGTGTCCAGCCTTTCTCTGCCACACCATCACTTGCTGAGTGCTCCAGGTGTCCAGCCTTTCTCACCCCACACCATCACTTGCTAAGTACTCCAGGTGTCGAGCCTTTCTCCCCGCACCATCACTTGCTGAGTACTTTGCCTTTTTCCCCCACACCATCACTTGCTGAGTACTCAAGGTGTAAAGCCTCCCCCCACACCATCACTTGCTGAGTACTCCAGGTGTTGAGCCTTTCTCGCCCAAACCATCACTTGCTGAGTACTCAAGGTGTTGAGCCTTTCCCCCCACACCATCACTTGCTGAGTACTCCACCTTTCTCCCCCCACACCATCACTTGCTGAATACCCATGGTGTACAGCCTCCCCCCACCATCACTTGCTGAGTACTCCACGTGTCCAGCCTTTCCCCCACACCATCACTTGTTCAGTACTCCAGGTGTCTAGCCTTTCTACCCCACACCATCACTTGCTGAGTACTCCAGGTGTCCAGCCTCCCCCCACACCATCACTTGCTGAGTATTCCAGGTGTCCAGCCTTTCTCCCCAAACCATCACTTGCTGAGCACTCCAGGTGTCCAGCCTTTCTCCCCCACACCATCACTTGCTGGGTACTCCAGGTGTCCAGCCTTTCTCTGCCACACCATCACTTGCTGAGTGCTCCAGGTGTCCAGCCTTTCTCACCCCGCACAATCACTTGCTGAGTACTCCAGGTGTCGAGCCATTCTTCCCCACACCATCACTTGCTGAGTACTCTGCCTTTTTCCCCCACACCATCACTTGCTGAGTACTCAAGGTGTACAGCCTCCCCCCACACCATCACTTGCTGAGTACTACAGGTGTCCAGCCTTTCCGCCACACCATCACTTGTTCAGTAATCCAGGTGTCTAGCCTTTCTCCCCCACATCATCACTTGCTGAGTACTCCAGGTGTCCAGCCTTTCTCCGACACACCATAATTTGCTGAGTACTCCAAGTATCCAGCCTTTCTCCCCCCACACCATCACTTGCTGAGTACTCCAGGTGTCCAGCCTTTCCCCCACACCATCACTTGTTCAGTACTCCAGGTGTCTAGCATTTCTCCCCCACACCATCACTTGCTGAGTACTCCAGGTGTCCAGCCTTTCTCCGCCACACCATAATTTGTTGAGTACTCCAGGTATCCAGCCTTTCTCCCCCCACACCATCACTTGCTGAGTACTCCAGGTGTCCAGCCTTTCTCCGCCACACCATAATTTGCTGAGTACTTCAGGTGTACAGCCTTCTCCCCCCACACCATCACTTGCTGAGTACTCCAGGTGTCCAGCCTTTCCGCCACACCATCACTTGTTCAGTACTCCAGGTGTCTAGCCTTTCTCCCCCACATCATCACTTGCTGAGTACTCCAGGAGTCCAGCCTTTCTCCGACACACCATCATTTGCTGAGTACTCCAAGTATCCAGCCTTTCTCCCCCCACACCATCACTTGCTGAGTACTCCAGCCTTTCCCCCACACCATCACTTGTTCAGTACTCCAGGTGTCTAGCATTTCTCCCCCACACCATCACTTGCTGAGTACTCCAGGTGTCCAGCCTTTCTCCGCCACACCATAATTTGCTGACTACTCCAGGTATCCAGCCTTTCTCCCCCCACACCATCACTTGCTGAGTACTCCAGGTGTCCAGCCTTTCTCCGCCACACCATAATTTGCTGAGTACTCCAGGTGTACAGCCTTCTCCCCCCACACCATCACTTGCTGAGTACTCCAGGTGTCCAGACTTTCCCCCACACCATCACTTGTTCAGTACTCCAGGTGTCTAGCCTCTCTCCCCCACACCATCACTTGCTGAGTACTCCAGGTGTCCAGCCTTTCTCCCCCACAACATCACTTGCTGAGTACTCCAGGTGTCCAGCCTTTCTCCACCAACACCATCACTTGCTGAGTACTGAAGGTGTTGAGCCTTTCTCCCCCCACACCATCACTTGCTGAGAACTCCACCTTTCTCCCCCCACACCATCACATGCTGAGTACTTATGGTGTACAGCCTCCCCCCACACCATCACTTGCTGAGTACTCCAGGTGTCCAGCCTTTCCCCCACACCATCACTTGTTCAGTACTCCAGGTGTCCAGCCTTTCTCGCCCCACACCATCACTTGCTGAGTACTCCAGGTGTCCAGCCTTTCTCGGCCCACACCATCACTTGCTTAGTACTCCAGGTGTCCAGCCTCCCCCCACACCATCACTTGCTGAGTATTCCAGGTGTCCAGCCATTCTCCCCCAAACCATCACTTGCTGAGCACTCCAGGTGTCCAGCCTTTCTCCCTCACACCATCACTTGCTTAGTACTCCAGGTGTCCGGCCTTTCTCTGCCACACCATCACTTGCTGAGTGCTCCAGGTGTCCAGCCTTTCTCACCCCACACCATCACTTGCTAAGTACTCCAGGTGTCGAGCGTTTCTCCCCCACACCATCACTTGCTGAGTACTCTGCCTTTTTCCCCCACACCATCACTTGATGAGTACTCAAGGTGTACAGCCTCCCCCCCACACCATCACTTGCTGAGTACTCCAGGTGTTGAGCCTTTCTCGCCCAAACCATCACTTGCTGAGTACTCAAGGTGTTGAGCCTTTCCCCCCCCACACCATCACTTGCTGAGTACTCCACCTTTCTCCCCCCACACCATCACTTGCTGAGTACTCATGGTGTACAGCCTCCCCCCCACCATCACTTGTTCAGTACTCCAGGTGTCTAGCCTTTCTCCCCCACACCATCACTTGCTGAGTACTCCAGGTGTCCAGCCTCCCCCCACACCATCACTTGCTGGGTACTCCAGGTGTCCAGCCTTTCTCACCCCACACCATCACTTGCTAAGTACTCCAGGTGTCGAGCCTTTCTCCCCCACACCATCACTTGCTGAGTACTCTGCCTTTTTCCCCCACACCATCACTTGCTGAGTACTCAAGGTGTACAGCCTCCCCCCACACCATCACTTGCTGAGTACTCCAGGTGTTGAGCCTTTCTCGCCCAAACCATCACTTGCTGAGTACTCAAGGTGTTGAGCCTTTCCCCCCACACCATCACTTGCTATGTACTCCACCTTTCTCCCCCCACACCATCACTTGCTGAGGACCCATGGTGTACAGCCTCCCCCCACCATCACTTGCTGAGTACTCCACGTGTCCAGCCTTTCCCCCACACCATCACTTGTTCAGTACTCCAGGTGTCTAGCCTTTCTCCCCCACACCATCACTTGCTGAGTACTCCAGGTGTCCAGCCTCCCCCCACACCATCACTTGCTGAGTATTCCAGGTGTCCAGCCTTTCTCCCCCAAACCATCACTTGCTGAGCACTCCAGGTGTCCAGCCTTACTCCCCCACACCATCACTTGCTGGGTACTCCAGGTGTCCAGCCTTTCTCTGCCACACCATCACTTGCTGAGTGCTCCAGGTGTCCAGCCTTTCTCACCCCACACAATCACTTGCTGAGTACTCCAGGTGTCGAGCCGTTCTTCCCCACACCATCACTTGCTGAGTACTCTGCCTTTTTCCCCCACACCATCACTTGCTGAGTACTCAAGGTGTACAGTCTCCCCCCACACCATCACTTGCTGAGTACTCCAGGTGTCCAGCCTTTCCGCCACACCATCACTTGTTCAGTAATCCAAGTGTCTAGCCTTTCTCCCCCACATCATCACTTGCTGAGTACTCCAGGTGTCCAGCCTTTCTCCGACACACCATAATTTGCTGAGTACTCCAAGTATCCAGCCTTTCTCCCCCCACACCATCACTTGCTGAGTACTCCAGGTGTCCAGCCTTTACCCCACACCATCACTTGTTCAGTACTCCAGGTGTCTAGCATTTCTCCCACACACCATCACTTGCTGAGTACTCCAGGTGTCCAGCCTTTCTCCGCCACACCATAATTTGTTGAGTACTCCAGGTATCCAGCCTTTCTCCCCCCACACCATCACTTGCTGAGTACTCCAGGTGTCCAGCCTTTCTCCGCCACACCATAATTTGCTGAGTACTCCAGGTGTACAGCCTTCTCCCCCCACACCATCACTTGCTGAGTATTCCAGGTGTCCAGCCTTTCCGCCACACCATCACTTGTTCAGTACTCCAGGTGTCTAGCCTTTCTCCCCCACATCATCACTTGCTGAGTACTCCAGGTGTCCAGCCTTTCTCCGACACACCATCATTTGCTGAGTACTCCAAGTATCCAGCCTTTCTCCCCCCACACCATCACTTGCTGAGTACTCCAGGTGTCCAGCCTTTCCCCCACACCATCACTTGTTCAGTACTCCAGGTGTCCAGCCTTTCTCCCTCACACCATCACTTGCTTAGTACTCCAGGTGTCCGGCCTTTCTCTGCCACACCATCACTTGCTGAGTGCTCCAGGTGTCCAGCCTTTCTCACCCCACACCATCACTTGCTAAGTACTCCAGGTGTCGAGCGTTTCTCCCCCACACCATCACTTGCTGAGTACTCTGCCTTTTTCCCCCACACCATCACTTGATGAGTACTCAAGGTGTACAGCCTCCCCCCCACACCATCACTTGCTGAGTACTCCAGGTGTTGAGCCTTTCTCGCCCAAACCATCACTTGCTGAGTACTCAAGGTGTTGAGCCGTTCCCCCCCACACCATCACTTGCTGAGTACTCCACCTTTCTCCCCCCACACCATCACTTGCTGAGTACTCATGGTGTACAGCCTCCCCCCCACCATCACTTGTTCAGTACTCCAGGTGTCTAGCCTTTCTCCCCCACACCATCACTTGCTGAGTACTCCAGGTGTCCAGCCTCCCCCCACACCATCACTTGCTGGGTACTCCAGGTGTCCAGCCTTTCTCACCCCACACCATCACTTGCTAAGTACTCCAGGTGTCGAGCCTTTCTCCCCCACACCATCACTTGCTGAGTACTCTGCCTTTTTCCCCCACACCATCACTTGCTGAGTACTCAAGGTGTACAGCCTCCCCCCACACCATCACTTGCTGAGTACTCCAGGTGTTGAGCCTTTCTCGCCCAAACCATCACTTGCTGAGTACTCAAGGTGTTGAGCCTTTCCCCCCACACCATCACTTGCTATGTACTCCACCTTTCTCCCCCCACACCATCACTTGCTGAGGACCCATGGTGTACAGCCTCCCCCCACCATCACTTGCTGAGTACTCCACGTGTCCAGCCTTTCCCCCACACCATCACTTGTTCAGTACTCCAGGTGTCTAGCCTTTCTCCCCCACACCATCACTTGCTGAGTACTCCAGGTGTCCAGCCTCCCCCCACACCATCACTTGCTGAGTATTCCAGGTGTCCAGCCTTTCTCCCCCAAACCATCACTTGCTGAGCACTCCAGGTGTCCAGCCTTTCTCCCCCACACCATCACTTGCTGGGTACTCCAGGTGTCCAGCCTTTCTCTGCCACACCATCACTTGCTGAGTGCTCCAGGTGTCCAGCCTTTCTCACCCCACACAATCACTTGCTGAGTACTCCAGGTGTCGAGCCGTTCTTCCCCACACCATCACTTGCTGAGTACTCTGCCTTTTTCCCCCACACCATCACTTGCTGAGTACTCAAGGTGTACAGTCTCCCCCCACACCATCACTTGCTGAGTACTCCAGGTGTCCAGCCTTTCCGCCACACCATCACTTGTTCAGTAATCCAAGTGTCTAGCCTTTCTCCCCCACATCATCACTTGCTGAGTACTCCAGGTGTCCAGCCTTTCTCCGACACACCATAATTTGCTGAGTACTCCAAGTATCCAGCCTTTCTCCCCCCACACCATCACTTGCTGAGTACTCCAGGTGTCCAGCCTTTACCCCACACCATCACTTGTTCAGTACTCCAGGTGTCTAGCATTTCTCCCCCACACCATCACTTGCTGAGTACTCCAGGTGTCCAGCCTTTCTCCGCCACACCATAATTTGTTGAGTACTCCAGGTATCCAGCCTTTCTCCCCCCACACCATCACTTGCTGAGTACTCCAGGTGTGCAGCCTTTCTCCGCCACACCATAATTTGCTGAGTACTCCAGGTGTACAGCCTTCTCCCCCCACACCATCACTTGCTGAGTACTCCAGGTGTCCAGCCTTTCCGCCACACCATCACTTGTTCAGTACTCCATGTGTCTAGCCTTTCTCCCCCACATCATCACTTGCTGAGTACTCCAGGTGTCCAGCCTTTCTCCGACACACCATCATTTGCTGAGTACTCCAAGTATCCAGCCTTTCTCCCCCCACACCATCACTTGCTGAGTACTCCAGGTGTCCAGCCTTTCCCCCACACCATCACTTGTTCAGTACTCCAGGTGTCTAGCATTTCTCCCCCACACCATCACTTGCTGAGTACTCCAGGTGTCCAGCCTTTCTCCGCCACACCATAATTTGCTGACTACTCCAGGTATCCAGCCTTTCTCCCCCCACATCATCACTTGCTGAGTACTCCAGGTGTCCAGCCTTTCTCCGCCACACCATAATTTGCTGAGTACTCCAGGTGTCCAGCCTTTCTGCCACACCATCACTTGTTCAGTAATCCAGGTTTATAGCCTTTCTCCCCCACATCATCACTTGCTGAGTGCTCCAGGTGTCCAGCCTTTCTCCGACACACCATCATTTGCTGAGTACTCCAAGTATCCCGCCTTTCTCCCCCCACACCATCACTTGCTGAGTACTCCAGGTGTCCAGCCTTTCCCCCACACCATCACTTGTTCAGTACTCCAGGTGTCTAGCATTTCTCCCCCACACCATCACTTGCTGAGTACTCCAGGTGTCCAGCCTTTCTCCGCCACACCATAATTTGCTGACTACTCCAGGTATCCAGCCTTTCTCCCCCCACACCATCACTTGCTGAGTACTCCAGGTGTCCAGCCTTTCTCCGCCACACCATAATTTGCTGAGTACTCCAGGTGTACAGCCTTCTCCCCCCACACCATCACTTGCTGAGTACTCCAGGTGTCCAGCCTTTCTGCCACACCATCACTTGTTCAGTACTCCAGGTGTATAGCCTTTCTCCCCCACATCATCACTTGCTGAGTACTCCAGGTGTCCAGCCTTTCTCCGACACACCATCATTTGCTGAGTACTCCAAGTATCCAGCCTTTCTCCCCCCACACCATCACTTTCTGAGTACTCCAGGTGTCCAGCCTTTCCCCCACACCATCACTTGTTCAGTACTCCAGGTGTCTAGCATTTCTCCCCCACACCATCACTTGCTGAGTACTCCAGGTGTCCCGCCTTTCTCCGCCACACCATAATTTGTTGAGTACTCCAGGTATCCAGCCTTTCTCCCCCCACACCATCACTTGCTGAGTACTCCAGGTGTCCAGCCTTTCTCCGCCACACCATAATTTGCTGAGTACTCCAGGTGTACAGCCTTTTCCCCCCACACCGTCACTTGCTGAGTACTCCAGGTGTCCAGACTTTCCCCCACACCATCACTTGTTCAGTACTCCAGGTGTCTAGCCTCTCTCCCCCACACCATCACTTGCTGAGTACTCCAGGTGTCCAGCCTTTCTCCCCCACACCATCACTTGCTGAGTACTCCAGGTGTCCAGCCTTTCTCCACCAACACCATCACTTGCTGAGTACTGAAGGTGTTGAGCCTTTCTCCCCCCACACCATCACTTGCTGAGAACTCCACCTTTCTCCCCCCACACCATCACATGCTGAGTACTCATGGTGTACAGCCTCCCCCCACACCATAACTTGCTGAGTACTCCAGGTGTCCAGCCTTTCCCCCACACCATCACTTGTTCAGTACTCCAGGTGTCTAGCCTTTCTCCCCCACACCATCACTTGCTGAGTACTCCAGGTGTCCAGCCTTTCTCGCCCCACACCATCACTTGCTTAGTACTCCAGGTGTCCAGCCTCCCCCCACACCATCACTTGCTGAGTATTCCAGGTGTCCAGCCATTCTCCCCCACACCATCACTTTCTTAGTACTCCAGGTGTCCGGCCTTTCTCTGCCACACCATCACTTGCTGAGTGCTCCAGGTGTCCAGCCTTTCTCACCCCACACCATCACTTGCTAAGTACTCCAGGTGTCGAGCGTTTCTCCCCCACACCATCACTTGCTGAGTAATCTGCCTTTTTCCCCCACACCATCACTTGCTGAGTACTCAAGGTGTACAGCCTCCCCCCCACACCATCACTTGCTGAGTACTCCAGGTGTTGAGCCTTTCTCGCCCAAACCATCACTTGCTGAGTACTCAAGGTGTTGAGCCTTCCCCCCCACACCATCACTTGCTGAGTACTCCACCTTTCTCCCCCCACACCATCACTTGCTGAGTACTCATGGTGTACAGCCTCCCCCCCACCATCACTTGCTGAGTACTCCACGTGTCCAGCCTTTCCCCCACACCATCACTTGTTCAGTACTCCAGGTGTCTAGCCTTTCTCCCCCACACCATCACTTGCTGAGTACTCCAGGTGTCCAGCCTCCCCCCACACCATCACTTGCTGAGTATTCCAGGTGTCCAGCCTTTCTCCCCCAAACCATCACTTGCTGAGCACTCCAGGTGTCCAGCCTTTCTCCCCCACACCATCACTTGCTGGGTACTCCAGGTGTCCAGCCTTTCTCTGCCACACCATCACTTGCTGAGTGCTCCAGGTGTCCAGCCTTTCTCACCCCACACAATCACTTGTGAGTACTCCAGGTGTCGAGCCGTTCTTCCCCACACCATCACTTGCTGAGTACTCAAGGTGTACAGCCTCCCCCCCACACCATCACTTGCTGAGTACTCAAGGTGTTGAGTCTTTCCCCCCCCACACCATCACTTGCTGAGTACTCCACCTTTCTCCCCCCACACCATCACTTGCTGAGTACTCATGGTGTACAGCCTCCCCCCCACCATCACTTGATCAGTACTCCAGGTGTCTAGCCTTTCTCCCCCACACCATCACTTGCTGAGTACTCCAGGTGTCCAGCCTCCCCCCACACCATCACTTGCTGGGTACTCCAGGTGTCCAGCCTTTCTCACCCCACACCATCACTTGCTGAGTATTCCAGGTGTCCAGCCTTTCTCCCCCAAACCATCACTTGCTGAGCACTCCAGGTGTCCAGCCTTTCTCCCCCACACCATCACTTGCTGGGTACTCCAGGTGTCCAGCCTTTCTCTGCCATACCATCACTTGCTGAGTGCTCCAGGTGTCCAGCCTTTCTCACCCCACACAATCACTTGTGAGTACTCCAGGTGTCGAGCCGTTCTTCCCCACACCATCACTTGCTGAGTACTCAAGGTGTACAGCCTCACACCCACACCATCACTTGCTGAGTACTCAAGGTGTTGAGCCTTTCCCCCCCACACCATCACTTGCTGAGTACTCCACCTTTCTCCCCCCACACCATCACTTGCTGAGTACTCATGGTGTACAGCCTCCCCCCCACCATCACTTGTTCAGTACTCCAGGTGTCTAGCCTTTCTCCCCCACACCATCACTTGCTGAGTACTCCAGGTGTCCAGCCTCCCCCCACACCATCACTTGCTGGGTACTCCAGGTGTCCAGCCTTTCTCACCCCACACCATCACTTGCTAAGTACTCCAGGTGTCGAACCTTTCTCCCCCACACCATCACTTGCTGAGTACTCTGCCTTTTTCCCCCACACCATCACTTGCTGAGTACTCAAGGTGTACAGCCTCTCCCCACACCATCACTTGCTGAGTACTCCAGGTGTTGAGCCTTTCTCGCCCAAACCATCACTTGCTGAGTTCAAAAGGTGTTGAGCCTTTCCCCCCACACCATCACTTGCTGAGTACTCCACCTTTCTCCCCCCACACCATCACTTGCTGAGGACCCATGGTGTACAGCCTCCCCCCCACCATCACTTGCTGAGTACTCCACATGTCCAGCCTTTCCCCCACACCATCACTTGTTCAGTACTCCAGGTGTCTAGCCTTTCTCCCCCACACCATCACTTGCTGAGTACTCCAGGTGTCCAGCCTCCCCCCACACCATCACTTGCTGAGTATTCCAGGTGTCCAGCCTTTTTCCCCCAAACCATCACTTGCTGAGCACTCCAGGTGTCCAGCCTTTCTCCCCCACACCATCACTTGCTGGGTACTCCAGGTGTCCAGCCTTTCTCTGCCACACCATCACTTGCTGAGTACTCCAGGTGTCCAGCCTTTCCCCCACACCATCACTTGTTCAGTACTCCAGGTGTCTAGCATTTCTCCCCCACACCATCACTTGCTGAGTACTCCAGGTGTCCAGCCTTTCTCCGCCACACCATAATTTGTTGAGTACTCCAGGTATCCAGCCTTTCTCCCCCCACACCATCACTTGCTGAGTACTCCAGGTGTCCAGCCTTTCTCCGCCACACCATAATTTGCTGAGTACTCCAGGTGTACAGCCTTCTCCCCCCACACCATCACTTGCTGAGTACTCCAGGTGTCCAGCCTTTCCGCCACACCATCACTTGTTCAGTACTCCATGTGTCTAGCCTTTCTCCCCCACATCATCACTTGCTGAGTACTCCAGGTGTCCAGCCTTTCTCCGACACACCATCATTTGCTGAGTACTCCAAGTATCCAGCCTTTCTCCCCCCACACCATCACTTGCTGAGTACTCCAGGTGTCCAGCCTTTCCCCCACACCATCACTTGTTCAGTACTCCAGGTGTCTAGCATTTCTCCCCCACACCATCACTTGCTGAGTACTCCAGGTGTCCAGCCTTTCTCCGCCACACCATAATTTGCTGACTACTCCAGGTATCCAGCCTTTCTCCCCCCACACCATCACTTGCTGAGTACTCCAGGTGTCCAGCCTTTCTCCGCCACACCATAATTTGCTGAGTACTCCAGGTGTACAGCCTTCTCCCCCCACACCATCACTTGCTGAGTACTCCAGGTGTCCAGCCTTTCTGCCACACCATCACTTGTTCAGTACTCCAGGTTTATAGCCTTTCTCCCCCACATCATCACTTGCTGAGTACTCCAGGTGTCCAGCCTTTCACCGACACACCATCATTTGCTGAGTACTCCAAGTATCCAGCCTTTCTCCCCCCACACCATCACTTGCTGAGTACTCCAGGTGTCCAGCCTTTCCCCCACACCATCACTTGTTCAGTACTCCAGGTGTCTAGCCTTTCTCCCCCACACCATCACTTGCTGAGTACTCCAGGTGTCCAGCCTTTCTCCGCCACACCATAATTTGCTGAGTACTCCAGGTGTACAGCCTTCTCCCCCCACACCATCACTTGCTGAGTACTCCAGGTGTTCAGACTTTCCCCCACACCATCACTTGTTCAGTACTCCAGGTGTCTAGCCTCTCTCCCCCACACCATCACTTGCTGAGTACTCCAGGTGTCCAGCCTTTCTCCCCCACACCATCACTTGCTGAGTACTCCAGGTGTCCAGCCTTTCTCCACCAACACCATCACTTGCTGAGTACTGAAGGTGTTGAGCCTTTCTCCCCCCACACCATCACTTGCTGAGAACTCCACCTTTCTCCCCCCACACCATCACATGCTGAGTACTCATGGTGTACAGCCTCCCCCACACCATCACTTGCTGAGTACTCCAGATGTCCAGCCTTTCCCCCACACCATCACTTGTTCAGTACTCCAGGTGTCTAGCCTTTCTCCCCCACACCATCACTTGCTGAGTACTCCAGGTGTCCAGCCTTTCTCGCCCCACACCATCACTTGTTTAGTACTCCAGGTGTCCAGCCTCCCCCCACACCATCACTTGCTGAGTATTCCAGGTGTCCAGCCATTCTCCCCCAAACCATCACTTGCTGAGCACTCCAGGTGTCCAGCCTTTCTACCCCACACCATCACTTTCTTAGTACTCCAGGTGTCCGGCCTTTCTCTGCCACACCATCACTTGCTGAGTGCTCCAGGTGTCCAGCCTTTCTCACCCCACACCATCACTTGCTAAGTACTCCAGGTGTCGAGCGTTTCTCCCCCACACCATCACTTGCTGAGTACTCTGCCTTTTTCCCCCACACCATCACTTGCTGAGTACTCAAGGTGTACAGCCTCCCCCCCACACCATCACTTGCTGAGTACTCCAGGTGTTGAGCCTTTCTCGCCCAAACCATCACTTGCTGAGTACTCAAGGTGTTGAGCCTTCCCCCCCACACCATCACTTGCTGAGTACTCCGCCTTTCTCCCCCCACACCATCACTTGCTGAGTACTCATGGTGTACAGCCTCCCCCCACCATCACTTGCTGAGTACTCCACGTGTCCAGCCTTTCCCCCACACCATCACTTGTTCAGTACTCCAGGTGTCTAGCCTTTCTCCCCCACACCATCACTTGCTGAGTACTCCAGGTGTCCAGCCTCCCCCCACACCATCACTTGCTTAGTATTCCAGGTGTCCAGCCTTTCTCCCCCAAACCATCACTTGCTGAGCACTCCAGGTGTCCAGCCTTTCTCCCCCACACCATCACTTGCTGGGTACTCCAGGTGTCCAGCCTTTCTCTGCCACACCATCACTTGCTGAGTGCTCCAGGTGTCCAGCCTTTCTCACCCCACACAATCACTTGTGAGTACTCCAGGTGTCGAGCCGTTCTTCCCCACACCATCACTTGCTGAGTACTCTTCCTTTTTCCCCCACACCATCACTTTCTGAGTACTCAAGGTGTACAGCCTCCCCCCACACATCACTTGCTGAGTACTCCAGGTGTCCAGCCTTTCCGCCACACCATCACTTGTTCAGTACTCCAGGTGTCTAGCCTTTCTCCCCCACATCATCACTTGCTGAGTACTCCAGGTGTCCAGCCTTTCTCCGACACACCATAATTAGCTGAGTACTCCAAGTATCCAGCCTTTCTCCCCCCACACCATTACTTGCTGAATACTCCAGGTGTCCAGCCTTTCCCCCACACCATCACATGTTCAGTACTCCAGGTGTCTAGCTATTCTCCCCTACACCATCACTTGCTGAGTACTCCAGGTGTCCAGCCTTTCTCCGCCACACCATAATTTGCTGAGTACTCCAGGTATCCAGCCTTTCTCCCCCCACACCATCACTTGCTGAGTACTCAAGGTGTCCAGCCTTTCTCCCCAAACCATCACATGATGAGTTCTCAAGGTGTTCAGCCTTTCTCCCCCACACCATCACTTCCGGAGTACTCCAGGTGTACAGCCTTCTCCCCCCACACCATCACTTGCTGAGTACTCCAGGTGTCCAGACTTTCCCCCACACCATCACTTGTTCAGTACTCCAGGTGTCTAGCCTCTCTCCCCCACACCATCACTTGCTGAGTATTCCAGGTGTCCAGCCTTTCTCCACCCACACCATCACTTGCTGAGTACTCAAGGTGTTGAGCCTTTCTCCCCCCACACCATCACTTGCTGAGAACTCCACATTTCTCCCCCCACACCATCACTTGCTGAGTACTCATGGTGTACAGCCTCCCCCCACACCATCACTTGCTGAGTACTCCAGGTGTCCAGCCTTTCCCACACCATCACTTGTTCAGTACTCCAGGTGTCTAGCCTTTCTCCCCCACACCATCACTTGCTGAGTACTCCAGGTGTCCAGCCTTTCTCCCCCCACACCATCACTTGCTTAGTACTCCAGGCGTCCAGCCTCCCCCCACACCATCACTTGCTGAGTATTCCAGGTGTCCAGCCTTTCTCCCCCAAACCATCACTTGCTGAGCACTCCAGGTGTCCAGCCTTTCTCCCCCACACCATCACTTGCTGAGTACTCCAGGTGTCCAGCCTTTCTCAGCCACACCATCACTTGCTGAGTGCTCCAGGTGTCCAGTCGTTCTCACCCCACACCATCACTTGCTGAGTACTCCAGGTGTCCAGCCTTTCTCCCCCACACCATCACTTGCTGAGTACTCCAGGTGTCCAGCCTTTCTCTGCCACACCATCACTTGCTGAGTGCTCCAGGTGTCCAGTCTTTCTCACCCCACACCATCACTTGCTGAGCACTCCAGGTGTCCAGCCTTTCTCCCCCACACCATCACTTGCTGAGTACTCCAGTTGTCCAGCCTTTCCATATATCAACCAAACAGAGACATTAAGCCATTTATCGACGTGTTGACCTGACTTATTACACAAAAAAAGCTGGACAGTCCTTTGACAAAGGATCAATCACGTCTACTTGTTACCTTTCTTTGTCCTACCCAGGTCGCCATATCTTAGTACTTTGAACAAATAGGTACTAAGTTTCAAAAAACTTTGACAAAACTAAACCAAAAAACAGTAATTCATAATTTTATTACATATACATCACGCAATTTCTAAAACATGTAAAATTTGTAAAAAAATTCCTAAAACCTTATACAAATATAAAATACAATTACAAAACCATACAATACCATACAAAACCCAGTGTTGTTTTTCAACCTTGTAACCTCCTGCCTATACAGAACTGAATAATGTATAGTGCCTACAAGAACATTACCTTTCCTAAAGAAAGCACAATGGTCGGTAGCCCACAGCTTCCCTTTTAAATACTGGATACCTTGTGTTTTCTACTCTGTATATTAATACCCTTCATAATGCTACTCAAGGGTTTGGTCACAACTGAATTTACAGTGTTGTTTGTGTATTGTCACTGACTCAATACTACTCAATTGCCCAACATGTTTCGTCCAACAATTCAGTTCAATATAATGCTCAAGAACTTCATCAGGGGGACCATCTGTACCCTTTAGCTCTCTTAATGTCTATAAGGTTGTTACATCACTTTTCAACATTTCACCCTCAGTGACGCTCAAAAAATTATAACTCAGAATATACTTCAAACATAGTTCTTGACGTGGGGAAACAAAAAGTAGGACAAAATAACAAGAAACAACAGTCATTAGTACTTCAGTAACTGTTGTACTTCCTAGTTGATATCTAAGTTTATCAAACTAAGGCTTACCGTGTCACTCCAAGAGTGTCAATTGACCACGATACCATAGGGGAGGGTCCCAACATATATGTCAGACCACTCAAAACCTAGAGAAACACAAGCAAAAAAGCACTTCTATGTGGTGACTAATCTCCAGTCGAAACTACTTACAATCATTTTTTTCCAACACGGTCTGCTAGCTATTCATAACACCTCTTAGCCAAAATTACCATTAAAGAAACGCCATAAGTTTGTCCATAGTGCTTGAACTCCGGCTTAAAGGTGCTCGCTGTGTTTATACCATTAGCTAATGGAACCACCTCTACGTGGCGAGTCGGTCACCAACATCCACCTTCTACATCGTGTACACCACACCTTCTACGTGCTGAATTCTCTGATGTACAAAATGCCAGCAAGGGGCACACTCACATACCTTTTATCAACGGAACTTAAATCTCACGTTGATCGGTCGTACTTTGTGTATTCGCAGCTCGTTTTTTCGTTAACATCGCTTTCACTTGTGAAGCTGCAATGCGTTCTTGTCCGTAACAAGTGTATTACCGAGTGAATTATCTACACCAAAAAATGGGAAAATACACCAACTTCATAAAATTGTCACAAGCGTCATGGTGCGAATGCTCCCCTAGGTCTCCATTCTATGTGCAAAGTGCTTACCTCATCCATGAACTGTTACGACCTCGTCTGTCTCTTCTCAAACCGTGCTGTGCGCTAGCGATATTCAGACATAGAAGATTATATCCGGGTTTCTAGCACCACGTACGCACGATTTGTTCTCCGTCACACGGTATGAACGTCTGTATCACGTGGAGGTTCACGTGACCGATTGTTTAGTCTTGCTCTAATAGTTAACTTGTTGTTGCCCGTGCGAAGGACACCAAATCCGACCCTCTGTCTGAGTGATGCGCAACACATCGCTCGACAGAGCACATGCCCGCTGAACAGTCTTGCATGTACACTGGGTACCATCAACATGGTGAGTTTCAACGTTACAGGTATGATTACTAATACCTCCCGCCTGTCTTATCTTGATTTCATCAATTACCATAGTAATACAGGCAAGGGTGCAGTGGACCGCTATAGGATTCATTCTCCTTGCAGTCCTGTATGGATCTAAACTATCATCAGTCTATGAATAGCTCGTCCCTGCCATTGGATCATCCAGAATTAAAATTTCCAATTGTTTAATTCGTTAAGCCCTGTATTCGCTGAGTCAGTTAAAAAGATTAACCATTGTTCTTTATATTGGAGTTTCCTTAAATCTGCTTCTGAGTTATTAGTTCTTTCTGCTTGCCACAGTACCGTCCACTTCAGTTCCTCTACATTGTGGTCCATTACCATAAAATGGCTAACCATCGGAGCCAATATATTCTTATTACGGATACAACTTCTGTGTTCTCCTATTCTTGTGGTCACTCTTCGTTCAGTCAAGCCTATGTAAATTTTCTGGCATGGGCACCATACTGCATAGATCACATGCGTTGAATTACAATTTGTGAATTTGGTCTGTTGCCACATTTTTTGTAATTTCAAATCAACCTCTTTTGTTCTCCGCGTGTACTTACAATTGACACATTTGCCACACTGCGCATGTCCCCCACACCATCACCTGTTCAGTACTCCAGGTTTCTAGCATTTCTCCCCCACACCATCACTTGCTGAGTACTCCAGGTGTCCAGCCTTTCTCCGCCACACCATAATTTGCTGAGTACTCCAGGTATCCAGCCTTTCTCCCCACCCACACCATCACTTGCTGAGTACTCAAGGTGTCCAGCCTTTCTCCCCAAACCATCACTTGATGAGTTCTCAAGGTGTTCAGCCTTTCTCCCCCACACCATCACTTCCGGAGTACTCCATGTGTACAGCCTTCTCCCCCCACACCATCACTTGCTGAGTACTACAGGTGTCCAGCCTTCCGCCCCACACCTTCACTTGCTGAGTATTCTAGGTGTTCAGCCTTTCTCCCCCAAACCATCACTTGCTGAGTATTCCAGGTGTCCAGCCTTTCTCCCCCACAACATCACTTGCTGAGTACTCCAGGTGTCAAGCCTTTCTCTGCCTCACCATACCTTGCTGAGTGCTCCAGGTGTCCGCCCTTTCTCCCCCCACACC
This sequence comes from Ambystoma mexicanum, assembly GCF_040938575.1. NCBI lineage: Eukaryota > Metazoa > Chordata > Amphibia > Caudata > Ambystomatidae > Ambystoma > Ambystoma mexicanum. Next base: position 861,733,598 of record NC_090931.1, on the reverse strand, counting down.
ATCACTTGCTGAGTACTCAAGGTGTAGAGCCTTTCTCCCCCCTCATCATCACTTGCTGAGTACACCAGGTGTCGAGCCTTTCTCCCCCAAACCATCACTTGCTTAGTACTCAAGGTGTTGAGCCTTTCTCCCCCCACACTATCACTTGCTGAGTACTCCACCTTTCTCCCCCCACACCATCACTTGCTGAGTACTCAAGGTGTACAGCCTCCCCCCACACCATTACTTGCTGAGTACTCCAGGTGTCCAGCCTTTCCCCCACACCATCACTTGTTCAGTACTCCAGGTGTCTAGCCTTTCTCCCCCACACCAGAACTTGCTGAGTACTCCAGTTGTCCAGCCTTTCTCCCCCAAACCATCACTTGCTGAGCACTCCAGGTGTCCAGCCTTTCTCCCCCACACCATCACTAGCTGAGTACTCCAGGTGCCCAGCCTTTCTCTGCCACACCATTACTTGCTGAGTACTCCAGGTGTCCAGCCTTTCTCACCCCACACCATCACTCTCTGTTTACTCCAAGTGTCTAGACTTTCTCCCCCCACACCATCACTTGCTGAGTACTCCGCCTTTCTCCCCCCACATAATCACTTGCTGAGTACTCAAGGTGTACAGCCTCCCTCCACACCATCACTTGCTGAGTACTCCAGGTGTCCAGCCTTTCCTCCACACCATCAATTGTTCAGTACTCCAGGTGTCTAGCCTTTCTCCCCCCACACCATCACTTGCTGAGTACTCCAGGTGTCCAGCCTTTCCCCCACACCATCACTTGTGCAGTACTCCAAGTGTCTAGCCTTTCTCCCACACACCATCAATTGCTGAGTACTTCAGGTGTCCAGCCTTTCTCCCCCTACACCATCACTTGCTGAGAACTACAGGTGTACAGCCTTTCTCCCCCCACACCATCACTTGCTGAGTACTCCAGGTGTACAGCCTTTCTCCCCCACACAATCACTTGATGAGTATTCCAGGTGTACAGCCTTTCTCCCCCCACACCATCACTTGCTGAGTACTCCAGGTGTACAGCCTTTCTCCCCCCACACCTCACTTGCTGAGTTCTCAAGGTGTTCAGCCTTTTTCCCCCACACCATCACTGACGGAGTACTCCAGGTGTGCAGCCTTTCTCCCCCCACACCATCACTTGCTGAGTATTACAGGTGTCCAGCCTTCCCCCCCACACCATCACTTGCTGAGTATTCCAGGTGTCCAGCCTTTCTCCCCCACACAATCACTTGATGAGTACTCCAGGTTTCCAGCCTTTCTCTGCCACACCATCACTTGCTGAGTCCTCCAGGTGTCCAACCTTTCTTCCCACACATCATCACTTGCTGAGTACTTCAGGTGATATGATATGATATGATATGGCATTTATAACACACTTATACACAGGTGCTTCAAGGTGTCTAGCCTTTCTCCCCCAAACATTCACCTGCTGAGTACTCAAGGTGTTAAGCCTTTCTCCCCCAAACCATCACTTGCTGTGTACTCCAGGTGTCGAGCCTTTCTCCCCAAACCATCACTTGCTGAATACTCAAGGTGTCAAGCCTTTCTCCCCAAACCATCACTTGCTGAGTACTCCAGGTGTCCAGCCTTTCCCCCACACCATCACTTGTTCAGTACTCCAGGTGTCTAGCATGTCTCCCCCACACCATCACTTGCTGAGTACTCCAGGTGTCCAGCCTTTCCCCCACACCATCACTGGTTCAGTACTCCAGGTTTCTAGCCTCCCCCCACACCATCACTTGCTGAGTACTCCAGGTGTCCAGCCTTTCCCCCACACCATCACTTGTTCAGTACTCCAGGTGTCTAGCCTTTCGCCCCACCACCATCACTTGTTGAGTACTCCAGGTGTCCAGTCTTTCTCCCCCCACACCATCACTTGCTGAGTAGTCCAGGTGTCCAGCCCCGCCCCCCACACTATCACTTGCTCAGTATTCCAGGTGTCCAGCCTTTCTCCCCCAAACCATCACTTGCTGAGCACTCCAGGTGTCCAGCCTTTCTCCCCAACCCATCACTTTCTGAGTACTCCATGTCTCGAGCCTTTCTCCCCCACACCATCACTTCCGGAGTACTCCAGGTGTACAGCCTTTCTCCCCCCACACCATCACTTGCTGAGTACTCCAGGTGTCCAGCCTCCCCCCCACACCATCACTTTATGAGTACTCCAGGTCTCCAGCCCCCGCCCCCACACCATTACTCGCTGAGTATTCCAGGTGTCCGGCCTTTCTCCCCCAAACCATCACTTGCTGAGCACTCCAGGTATCCAACCTTTCTCCCCCACACCATCACTTGCTGAGTACTCCAGGTGTCCAGCCTTCCCCCCCCACACCATCACTTGCTGAGTAGTCCAGGTGTCCAGCCCACCCCACACTATCACTTGCTGAGTATTCCAGGTGTCCAGCCTTTCTCCCCCAAACCATCACTTGCAGAGCACTCCAGGTGCACAGCCTTTCTCCCCAAACCATCACTTGCTGAGTACTCCAGCTGTCGAGCCTTTCTCCCCCACACCATGACTTCCGGAGTACTCCAGGTGTACAGTCTTTCTCCCCCACACCTTCACTTCCAGAGTACTCCAGGTGTACAGCCTTTCTACCCCCACACCATCACTTGCTGAGTACTCCAGGTCTCCAGCCCCCTCCCCCACACCATCACTTGCTGAGTATTCCAGGTGTTCAGCCTTTCACCCCCAAACCATCACTTGCTGAGAACTCCAGGTGTCCAAAATTTCTCCCCCACACCATCACTTGCTGAGTACTCCAGGTGTCCAGCCTTTCTCTGCCACACCATCACTTGCTGAGTCCTCCAGCTGTCCAGACTTTCTCCCCCCACACCATCACTTGCTGAGTACTCCAGGTGATATGATCTGATATGGCATTTATAACGCACCTATACACAAGTGTTTCAAGGTGTCGAGCCTTTCTCCCCCAAACCATCATCTACCGAGTACTCAAGGTGTTGATCCTTTCTCCCCCAAACCCTCACTTGATGAGTACTCAAGGTGTTGAGCCTTTCTCCCCAAACCATCACTTGATGAGTACTCAAGGTGTTGAGCCTTTCTCCCCAAACCATCACTTGATGAGTACTCCAGGTGTCTAGCCTTTCTCCCCCACACCATCACTTGCTGAGTACTCCAGGTGTCCAGCCTTTCTCCCCCCACACTATCACTTGCTGAGTACTCCAGGTGTCCAGCCTCCCCCCACACCATCACTTGCTGAGTATTCCAGGTGTCCAGCCTTTCTCCCCCAAACCATCACTTGCTGGGCACTCCAGGTGTCCAGCCTTTCTCCCCCACACCATCACTTGCTGAGTACTCCACATGTCGAGCCTTTCTCTGCCACACCATCACTTGCTGAGTGCTCCAGGTGTCCAGCCTTTCTCACCCCACACCATCACTTGTTGAGTACTCCAGGCGTGGAGCCTTTCTCCCCCACACCATCACTTGCTGAGTACTCTGCCTTTCTCCCCCCACACCATCACTTGCTGAGTACTCAAGGTGTACTGCCTCCCCCCACACCATCACTTGCTGAGTACTCCAGGTGTCCAGCTTTTCCCCCACACCATCACTGGTTCAGTACTCCAGGTGTCTAGCCTTTCTCCCCCACACCATCACTTGCTGAGTACTCCAGGTGTCCAGCCTTTTTCCGCCACACCATAATTTGAAGAGTACTCCAGGTATCCAGCCTTTCTCCCCCCACACCATCACTTGCTGAGTACTCCAGGTGTCCAGCCTTTCCCCCACACCATCACTTGTTCAGTACTCCAGGTGTCTAGCCTTTCTCCCCCACACCATAACTTGCTGAGTACTACATGAGTCCAGCCTTTCTCTGCCACACCATAATTTGCTGAGTACTCCAGGTATCCAGCCTTTCTCCCCCCACACCTCACTTGCTGAGTACTCAAGGTGTCCAGCCTTTCTCCCCAAACAATCACCTAATGAGTTCTCAAGGTGTTCAGCCTTTTTCCCCCACACCATCACTTGTTCAGTACTCCAGGTGTACAGTCTTCTCTTCTCCCCCCACACCATCACTTGCTGAGTACTCCAGGTGTCCAGCCTTTTCCGCCACACCATAATTTGCTGAGTACTCCAGGTATCCAGCCTTCCACCCCACACCATCACTTGCTGAGTATTCTAGGTGTCCAGCCTTTCTCCCCCAAACCATCACTTGCTGAGTACTCCAGGTGTCCAGCCTTTCTCTGCCTCACCATACCTTGCTGAGTGCTCCAGGTGTCCAGCCTTTCTCCCCCACACCATCACTTGCAGAGTACTCCACCTTTCTCCCCCCTCACCATCACTTGCTGCGTACTCATGCTGTACAGCCTCCCCGCACACCATTACTTGCTGAGTACTCCAGGTGTCCAGGCTGTCCCCCACACCATCACTTGTTCAGTACTCCAGGTGCCTAGCCTTTCTCCCCCACACCAGCACTTGCTGAGTACTCCACGTGTCCAGCCTTTCCCCCACACCATCACTTGTTCAGTACTCCAGGTGTCTGGTCTTTCTCCCCCACACCATCACTTGCTGAGTACTCCAGGTGTCCAGCCTCCCCCCACACCATTACTTGCTGAGTATTCCAGGTGTCCAGCCTTTCTCCCCCAAACCATCACTTGCTGAGCACTCCAGGTGTCCAGCCTTTCTCCCCCACACCATCACTTGCTGAGTACTCCAGGTGTCCAGCCTTTCCGCCACACCATCACTTGTTCAGTACTCCAGGTGTCTAGCCTTTCTCCCCCACATCATCACTTGCTGAGTACTGCAGGTGTCCAGCCTTTCTCCGACACACCATAATTTGCTGAGTACTCCAAGTATCCAGCCTTTCTCCCCCCACACCATCACTTGCTGAGTACTCCAGGTGTCCAGCCATTCCCCCACACCATCACTTGTTCAGTACTCCAGGTTTCTAGCATTTCTCCCCCACACCATCACTTGCTGAGTACTCCAGGTATCCAGCCTTTCTTCCACCACACCATCACTTGCTGAGTACTCAAGGTGTCCAGCCTTTCTCCCCAAACCATCACTTGATGAGTTCTCAAGGTGTTCAGCCTTTCTCCCCCACACTATCACTTCCGGGGTCTCCAGGTGTACAGCCTTCTCCCCCCACACCATCACTTGCTGAGTACTCCAGGTGTCCAGACTTTCCCCCACACCATCACTTGTTCAGTACCCCAGGTGTCTAGCCTCTCTCCCCCACACCATCACTTGCTGAGTACTCCAGGTGTCCAGCCTTTCTCCCCAACAGCATCACTTGATGAGTACTCTAGGTGTCCAGCCTTTCTCCACCAACACCATCACTTGCTGAGTACTCAAGGTGTTGAGCCTTTCTCCCCCCACACCATCACTTGCTCCCCCCACACCATCACTTGCTGAGAACTCCACCTTTCTCCCCCCACACCATCACTTGCTGAGTACTCATGGTGTACAGCCTCCCCCACACCATCACTTGCTGAGTACTCCAGGTGTCCAGCCTTTCCCCCACACCATCACTTGTTCAGTACTCCAGGTGTCTAGCCTTACTCCCCCACACCATCACTTGCTGAGTACTCCAGGTGTCCAGCCTTTCTCCCCCCACACCATCACTTGCTTAGTACTCCAGGTGTCCAGCCTCCTCCCACACCATCACTTGCTGAGTATTCCAGGAGTCCAGCCTTTCTCCCCCAAACCATCACTTGCTGAGCACTCCAGGTGTCCAGCCTTTCTCCCCCACACCATCACTTGCTGAGTACTCCAGGTGTCCAGCCTTTCTCTGCCACACCATCACTTGCTGAGTGCTCCAGGGGTCCAGCCTTTCTCACCCCACACCATCACTTGCTAAGTACTCCAGGTGTCCAGCCTTTCTCCGCCACACCATAATTTGCTGAATACTCCAGGTGTCCAGCCTCCTCCCACACCATCACTTGCTGAGTATTCCAGGTGTCCAGCCTTTCTCCCCCAAACCATCACTTGCTGAGCACTCCAGGTGTCCAGCCTTTCTCCCCCACACCATCACTTGCTGAGTACTCCAGGTGTCCAGCCTTTCTCTGCCACACCATCACTTGCTGAGTGCTCCAGGTGTCCAGCCTTTCTCACCCCACACCATCACTTGCTAAGTACTCCAGGTGTCGAGCCTTTCTCCCCCACACATCACTTGCTGAGTACTCCGCCTTTTTCCCCCCACACCATCACTTGCTGAGTACTCAAGGTGTACAGCCTTCCCCCACACCATCACTTGCTGACTACTCCAGGTGTCCAGCCTTTCCCCCACACCATCACTTGTTCAGTACTCCAGGTGTCTAGCCTTTCTCCCCCACATCATCACTTGCTGAGTACTCCAGGTGTCCAGCCTTTCTCCGCCACACCATAATTTGCTGAGTACACCCGGTATCCAGCCTTTCTCCCCCCACACCATCACTTGCTGAGTACTCCAGGTGTCCAGCCTTTCCCCCACACCATCACTTGTTCAGTACTCCAGGTGTCTAGCATTTCTCTCCCACACCATCACTTGCTGAGTACTCCAGGTGTCCAGCCTTTCTCCCCCCACACCATCACTTGCTGAGTACTCAAGGTGTCCAGCCTTTCTCCCCAAACCATCACTTGATGAGTTCTCAAGGTGTTCAGCCTTTCTCCCCCACACCATAATTTCCGGAGTACTCCCGGTGTACAGCCTTCTCCCCCCACACCCTCACTTGCTGAGTATTCCAGGTGTAAGCCTTCCGCCCCACACCATCCCTTTCTGAGTATTCTAGGTGTCCAGCCTTTCTCCCCCAAACCATCACTTGCTGAGCACACCAGGTGTCCAGCCTTTCTCCCCCACACCATCACTTGCTGAGTACTCCAGGTGTCCAGCCTTTCTCTGCCTCATCATACCTTGCTGAGTGCTCCAGGTGTCCAGCCTTTCTCCCCCCACATCATCACTTGCTGAGTACTCAAGGTGTTGAGCCTTTCTCCCCCCACATCATCACTTGCTGAGTCCTGCAGGTGTCGAGCCTTTCTCCCCAAACCATCACTTGCTGAGTACTCAAGGTGTTGAGCCTTTCTCCCCCCACACCATCACTTGCTGAGTACTCCACCTTTCTCCCCCCACACCATCACTTGCTGAGTACTCCAGGTGTCTAGCCTTTCCCCCACACCATCACTTGTTCAGTACTCCAGGTGTCTAGCCTTTCTCCCCTACACCAGCACTTGCTGAGTATTCCAGTTGTCCAGCCTTTCTCCCCCGACACCATCACTTGCTGAGTACTCCAGGTGTCCAGTCTTCCCCCCCACACCATCACTTGCTGAATGTTCCAGGTGTCCAGCCTTTCTCCCCCAAACCTTCACTTGCTGAGCACTCCAGGTGTCCAGCCTTTCTCCCCCACACCATCACTTGCTGAGTATTCCAGAGCCCAGCCTTTCTCTGCCACACCATCACTTGCTGAGTGCTCCAGGTGTCCAGCCTTTCTCCTCCCACACCATCACTTGCTAAGTACTCCAGGTGTCGAGCCTTTCTCGCCCAAACCATCACTTGCTGAGTACTCAAGGTGTTGAGCCTTTCTCCCCCCACACCATCACTTGCTGAGTACTCCAGGTGTACAGCCTTTCTCCCCCCACACCTCACTTGCTGAGTTCTCAAGGTGTTCAGCCTTTCTCCCCCACACCATCACTTCCGGAGTACCCCAGGTGTACAGCCTTTCTCCCCCCACACCATCACTTGCTTAGTACTCCAGGTGTCCAGCCTCCCCCCACACCATCACTTGCTGAGTATTCCAGGTGTCCAGCCTTTCTCCCCCAAACCATCACTTGCTGAGCACTCCAGGTGTCCAGCCTTTCTCCCCCACACCATCACTTGCTGAGTACTCCAGGTGTCCAGCCTTTCTCTGCCACACCATCACTTGCTGAGTGCTCCAGGTGTCCAGCCTTTCAAATCCCACACCATCACTTGATGAGTACTCTAGGTGTCAAGCCTTTCTCCCCCACACCATCACTTGCTGAGTACTCCTCCTTTTTCCCCCACACCATCACTTGCTGAGTACTCCAGGTGTCCAGCCTTTCCCCCACACCATCACTTGTTCAGTACTCCAGTTGTCTACCCTTTCTCCCCCACATCATCACTTGCTGAGTACTCCAGGTGTCCAGCCTTTCTCACCCCACACCATCACTTGCTAAGTACTCCAGGTGTCGAGCGTTTCTCCCCCACACCATCACTTGCTGAGTACTCTGCCTTTTTCACCCACACCATCACTTGATGAGTACTCAAGGTGTACAGCCTCCCCCCCACACCATCACTTGCTGAGTACTCCAGGTGTTGAGCCTTTCTCGCCCAAACCATCACTTGCTGAGTACTCAAGGTGTTGAGCCGTTCCCCCCCACACCATCACTTGCTGAGTACTCCACCTTTCTCCCCCCACACCATCACTTGCTGAGTACTCATGGTGTACAGCCTCCCCCCCACCATCACTTGTTCAGTACTCCAGGTGTCTAGCCTTTCTCCCCCACACCATCACTTGCTGAGTACTCCAGGTGTCCAGCCTCCCCCCACACCATCACTTGCTGGGTACTCCAGGTGTCCAGCCTTTCTCACCCCACACCATCACTTGCTAAGTACTCCAGGTGTCGAGCCTTTCTCCCCCACACCATCACTTGCTGAGTACTCTGCCTTTTTCCCCCACACCATCACTTGCTGAGTACTCAAGGTGTACAGCCTCCCCCCACACCATCACTTGCTGAGTACTCCAGGTGTTGAGCCTTTCTCGCCCAAACCATCACTTGCTGAGTACTCAAGGTGTTGAGCCTTTCCCCCCACACCATCACTTGCTATGTACTCCACCTTTCTCCCCCCACACCATCACTTGCTGAGGACCCATGGTGTACAGCCTCCCCCCACCATCACTTGCTGAGTACTCCACGTGTCCAGCCTTTCCCCCACACCATCACTTGTTCAGTACTCCAGGTGTCTAGCCTTTCTCCCCCACACCATCACTTCCTGAGTACTCCAGGTGTCCAGCCTCCCCCCACACCATCACTTGCTGAGTATTCCAGGTGTCCAGCCTTTCTCCCCCAAACCATCACTTGCTGAGCACTCCAGGTGTCCAGCCTTTCTCCCCCACACCATCACTTGCTGGGTACTCCAGGTGTCCAGCCTTTCTCTGCCACACCATCACTTGCTGAGTGCTCCAGGTGTCCAGCCTTTCTCACCCCACACAATCACTTGCTGAGTACTCCAGGTGTCGAGCCGTTCTTCCCCACACCATCACTTGCTGAGTACTCTGCCTTTTTCCCCCACACCATCACTTGCTGAGTACTCAAGGTGTACAGTCTCCCCCCACACCATCACTTGCTGAGTACTCCAGGTGTCCAGCCTTTCCGCCACACCATCACTTGTTCAGTAATCCAAGTGTCTAGCCTTTCTCCCCCACATCATCACTTGCTGAGTACTCCAGGTGTCCAGCCTTTCTCCGACACACCATAATTTGCTGAGTACTCCAAGTATCCAGCCTTTCTCCCCCCACACCATCACTTGCTGAGTACTCCAGGTGTCCAGCCTTTACCCCACACCATCACTTGTTCAGTACTCCAGGTGTCTAGCATTTCTCCCCCACACCATCACTTGCTGAGTACTCCAGGTGTCCAGCCTTTCTCCGCCACACCATAATTTGTTGAGTACTCCAGGTATCCAGCCTTTCTCCCCCCACACCATCACTTGCTGAGTACTCCAGGTGTGCAGCCTTTCTCCGCCACACCATAATTTGCTGAGTACTCCAGGTGTACAGCCTTCTCCCCCCACACCATCACTTGCTGAGTACTCCAGGTGTTCAGCCTTTCACCCCCAAACCATCACTTGCTGAGAACTCCAGGTGTCCAAAATTTCTCCCCCACACCATCACTTGCTGAGTACTCCAGGTGTCCAGCCTTTCTCTGCCACACCATCACTTGCTGAGTCCTCCAGCTGTCCAGACTTTCTCCCCCCACACCATCACTTGCTGAGTACTCCAGGTGATATGATCTGATATGGCATTTATAACGCACCTATACACAAGTGTTTCAAGGTGTCGAGCCTTTCTCCCCCAAACCATCATCTACCGAGTACTCAAGGTGTTGATCCTTTCTCCCCCAAACCCTCACTTGATGAGTACTCAAGGTGTTGAGCCTTTCTCCCACAACCATCACTTGATGAGTACTCAAGGTGTTGAGCCTTTCTCCCCAAACCATCACTTGATGAGTACTCCAGGTGTCTAGCCTTTCTCCCCCACACCATCACTTGCTGAGTACTCCAGGTGTCCAGCCTTTCTCCCCCCACACTATCACTTGCTGAGTACTCCAGGTGTCCAGCCTCCCCCCACACCATCACTTGCTGAGTATTCCAGGTGTCCAGCCTTTCTCCCCCAAACCATCACTTGCTGGGCACTCCAGGTGTCCAGCCTTTCTCCCCCACACCATCACTTGCTGAGTACTCCACATGTCGAGCCTTTCTCTGCCACACCATCACTTGCTGAGTGCTCCAGGTGTCCAGCCTTTCTCACCCCACACCATCACTTGTTGAGTACTCCAGGCGTGGAGCCTTTCTCCCCCACACCATCACTTGCTGAGTACTCTGCCTTTCTCCCCCCACACCATCACTTGCTGAGTACTCAAGGTGTACTGCCTCCCCCCACACCATCACTTGCTGAGTACTCCAGGTGTCCAGCTTTTCCCCCACACCATCACTGGTTCAGTACTCCAGGTGTCTAGCCTTTCTCCCCCACACCATCACTTGCTGAGTACTCCAGGTGTCCAGCCTTTTTCCGCCACACCATAATTTGAAGAGTACTCCAGGTATCCAGCCTTTCTCCCCCCACACCATCACTTGCTGAGTACTCCAGGTGTCCAGCCTTTCCCCCACACCATCACTTGTTCAGTACTCCAGGTGTCTAGCCTTTCTCCCCCACACCATAACTTGCTGAGTACTACATGAGTCCAGCCTTTCTCTGCCACACCATAATTTGCTGAGTACTCCAGGTATCCAGCCTTTCTCCCCCCACACCTCACTTGCTGAGTACTCAAGGTGTCCAGCCTTTCTCCCCAAACAATCACCTAATGAGTTCTCAAGGTGTTCAGCCTTTTTCCCCCACACCATCACTTGTTCAGTACTCCAGGTGTACAGTCTTCTCTTCTCCCCCCACACCATCACTTGCTGAGTACTCCAGGTGTCCAGCCTTTTCCGCCACACCATAATTTGCTGAGTACTCCAGGTATCCAGCCTTCCACCCCACACCATCACTTGCTGAGTATTCTAGGTGTCCAGCCTTTCTCCCCCAAACCATCACTTGCTGAGTACTCCAGGTGTCCAGCCTTTCTCTGCCTCACCATACCTTGCTGAGTGCTCCAGGTGTCCAGCCTTTCTCCCCCACACCATCACTTGCAGAGTACTCCACCTTTCTCCCCCCTCACCATCACTTGCTGCGTACTCAAGCTGTACAGCCTCCCCGCACACCATTACTTGCTGAGTACTCCAGGTGTCCAGGCTGTCCCCCACACCATCACTTGTTCAGTACTCCAGGTGCCTAGCCTTTCTCCCCCACACCAGCACTTGCTGAGTACTCCACGTGTCCAGCCTTTCCCCCACACCATCACTTGTTCAGTACTCCAGGTGTCTGGTCTTTCTCCCCCACACCATCACTTGCTGAGTACTCCAGGTGTCCAGCCTCCCCCCACACCATTACTTGCTGAGTATTCCAGGTGTCCAGCCTTTCTCCCCCAAACCATCACTTGCTGAGCACTCCAGGTGTCCAGCCTTTCTCCCCCACACCATCACTTGCTGAGTACTCCAGGTGTCCAGCCTTTCCGCCACACCATCACTTGTTCAGTACTCCAGGTGTCTAGCCTTTCTCCCCCACATCATCACTTGCTGAGTACTGCAGGTGTCCAGCCTTTCTCCGACACACCATAATTTGCTGAGTACTCCAAGTATCCAGCCTTTCTCCCCCCACACCATCACTTGCTGAGTACTCCAGGTGTCCAGCCATTCCCCCACACCATCACTTGTTCAGTACTCCAGGTTTCTAGCATTTCTCCCCCACACCATCACTTGCTGAGTACTCCAGGTATCCAGCCTTTCTTCCACCACACCATCACTTGCTGAGTACTCAAGGTGTCCAGCCTTTCTCCCCAAACCATCACTTGATGAGTTCTCAAGGTGTTCAGCCTTTCTCCCCCACACTATCACTTCCGGGGTCTCCAGGTGTACAGCCTTCTCCCCCCACACCATCACTTGCTGAGTACTCCAGGTGTCCAGACTTTCCCCCACACCATCACTTGTTCAGTACCCCAGGTGTCTAGCCTCTCTCCCCCACACCATCACTTGCTGAGTACTCCAGGTGTCCAGCCTTTCTCCCCAACAGCATCACTTGATGAGTACTCTAGGTGTCCAGCCTTTCTCCACCAACACCATCACTTGCTGAGTACTCAAGGTGTTGAGCCTTTCTCCCCCCACACCATCACTTGCTCCCCCCACACCATCACTTGCTGAGAACTCCACCTTTCTCCCCCCACACCATCACTTGCTGAGTACTCATGGTGTACAGCCTCCCCCACACCATCACTTGCTGAGTACTCCAGGTGTCCAGCCTTTCCCCCACACCATCACTTGTTCAGTACTCCAGGTGTCTAGCCTTACTCCCCCACACCATCACTTGCTGAGTACTCCAGGTGTCCAGCCTTTCTCCCCCCACACCATCACTTGCTTAGTACTCCAGGTGTCCAGCCTCCTCCCACACCATCACTTGCTGAGTATTCCAGGAGTCCAGCCTTTCTCCCCCAAACCATCACTTGCTGAGCACTCCAGGTGTCCAGCCTTTCTCCCCCACACCATCACTTGCTGAGTACTCCAGGTGTCCAGCCTTTCTCTGCCACACCATCACTTGCTGAGTGCTCCAGGGGTCCAGCCTTTCTCACCCCACACCATCACTTGCTAAGTACTCCAGGTGTCCAGCCTTTCTCCGCCACACCATAATTTGCTGAATACTCCAGGTGTCCAGCCTCCTCCCACACCATCACTTGCTGAGTATTCCAGGTGTCCAGCCTTTCTCCCCCAAACCATCACTTGCTGAGCACTCCAGGTGTCCAGCCTTTCTCCCCCACACCATCACTTGCTGAGTACTCCAGGTGTCCAGCCTTTCTCTGCCACACCATCACTTGCTGAGTGCTCCAGGTGTCCAGCCTTTCTCACCCCACACCATCACTTGCTAAGTACTCCAGGTGTCGAGCCTTTCTCCCCCACACATCACTTGCTGAGTACTCCGCCTTTTTCCCCCCACACCATCACTTGCTGAGTACTCAAGGTGTACAGCCTTCCCCCACACCATCACTTGCTGACTACTCCAGGTGTCCAGCCTTTCCCCCACACCATCACTTGTTCAGTACTCCAGGTGTCTAGCCTTTCTCCCCCACATCATCACTTGCTGAGTACTCCAGGTGTCCAGCCTTTCTCCGCCACACCATAATTTGCTGAGTACACCCGGTATCCAGCCTTTCTCCCCCCACACCATCACTTGCTGAGTACTCCAGGTGTCCAGCCTTTCCCCCACACCATCACTTGTTCAGTACTCCAGGTGTCTAGCATTTCTCTCCCACACCATCACTTGCTGAGTACTCCAGGTGTCCAGCCTTTCTCCCCCCACACCATCACTTGCTGAGTACTCAAGGTGTCCAGCCTTTCTCCCCAAACCATCACTTGATGAGTTCTCAAGGTGTTCAGCCTTTCTCCCCCACACCATAATTTCCGGAGTACTCCCGGTGTACAGCCTTCTCCCCCCACACCCTCACTTGCTGAGTATTCCAGGTGTAAGCCTTCCGCCCCACACCATCCCTTTCTGAGTATTCTAGGTGTCCAGCCTTTCTCCCCCAAACCATCACTTGCTGAGCACACCAGGTGTCCAGCCTTTCTCCCCCACACCATCACTTGCTGAGTACTCCAGGTGTCCAGCCTTTCTCTGCCTCATCATACCTTGCTGAGTGCTCCAGGTGTCCAGCCTTTCTCCCCCCACATCATCACTTGCTGAGTACTCAAGGTGTTGAGCCTTTCTCCCCCCACATCATCACTTGCTGAGTCCTGCAGGTGTCGAGCCTTTCTCCCCAAACCATCACTTGCTGAGTACTCAAGGTGTTGAGCCTTTCTCCCCCCACACCATCACTTGCTGAGTACTCCACCTTTCTCCCCCCACACCATCACTTGCTGAGTACTCCAGGTGTCTAGCCTTTCCCCCACACCATCACTTGTTCAGTACTCCAGGTGTCTAGCCTTTCTCCCCTACACCAGCACTTGCTGAGTATTCCAGTTGTCCAGCCTTTCTCCCCCGACACCATCACTTGCTGAGTACTCCAGGTGTCCAGTCTTCCCCCCCACACCATCACTTGCTGAATGTTCCAGGTGTCCAGCCTTTCTCCCCCAAACCTTCACTTGCTGAGCACTCCAGGTGTCCAGCCTTTCTCCCCCACACCATCACTTGCTGAGTATTCCAGAGCCCAGCCTTTCTCTGCCACACCATCACTTGCTGAGTGCTCCAGGTGTCCAGCCTTTCTCCTCCCACACCATCACTTGCTAAGTACTCCAGGTGTCGAGCCTTTCTCGCCCAAACCATCACTTGCTGAGTACTCAAGGTGTTGAGCCTTTCTCCCCCCACACCATCACTTGCTGAGTACTCCAGGTGTACAGCCTTTCTCCCCCCACACCTCACTTGCTGAGTTCTCAAGGTGTTCAGCCTTTCTCCCCCACACCATCACTTCCGGAGTACCCCAGGTGTACAGCCTTTCTCCCCCCACACCATCACTTGCTTAGTACTCCAGGTGTCCAGCCTCCCCCCACACCATCACTTGCTGAGTATTCCAGGTGTCCAGCCTTTCTCCCCCAAACCATCACTTGCTGAGCACTCCAGGTGTCCAGCCTTTCTCCCCCACACCATCACTTGCTGAGTACTCCAGGTGTCCAGCCTTTCTCTGCCACACCATCACTTGCTGAGTGCTCCAGGTGTCCAGCCTTTCAAATCCCACACCATCACTTGATGAGTACTCTAGGTGTCAAGCCTTTCTCCCCCACACCATCACTTGCTGAGTACTCCTCCTTTTTCCCCCACACCATCACTTGCTGAGTACTCCAGGTGTCCAGCCTTTCCCCCACACCATCACTTGTTCAGTACTCCAGTTGTCTACCCTTTCTCCCCCACATCATCACTTGCTGAGTACTCCAGGTGTCCAGCCTTTCTCACCCCACACCATCACTTGCTAAGTACTCCAGGTGTCGAGCGTTTCTCCCCCACACCATCACTTGCTGAGTACTCTGCCTTTTTCACCCACACCATCACTTGATGAGTACTCAAGGTGTACAGCCTCCCCCCCACACCATCACTTGCTGAGTACTCCAGGTGTTGAGCCTTTCTCGCCCAAACCATCACTTGCTGAGTACTCAAGGTGTTGAGCCGTTCCCCCCCACACCATCACTTGCTGAGTACTCCACCTTTCTCCCCCCACACCATCACTTGCTGAGTACTCATGGTGTACAGCCTCCCCCCCACCATCACTTGTTCAGTACTCCAGGTGTCTAGCCTTTCTCCCCCACACCATCACTTGCTGAGTACTCCAGGTGTCCAGCCTCCCCCCACACCATCACTTGCTGGGTACTCCAGGTGTCCAGCCTTTCTCACCCCACACCATCACTTGCTAAGTACTCCAGGTGTCGAGCCTTTCTCCCCCACACCATCACTTGCTGAGTACTCTGCCTTTTTCCCCCACACCATCACTTGCTGAGTACTCAAGGTGTACAGCCTCCCCCCACACCATCACTTGCTGAGTACTCCAGGTGTTGAGCCTTTCTCGCCCAAACCATCACTTGCTGAGTACTCAAGGTGTTGAGCCTTTCCCCCCACACCATCACTTGCTATGTACTCCACCTTTCTCCCCCCACACCATCACTTGCTGAGGACCCATGGTGTACAGCCTCCCCCCACCATCACTTGCTGAGTACTCCACGTGTCCAGCCTTTCCCCCACACCATCACTTGTTCAGTACTCCAGGTGTCTAGCCTTTCTCCCCCACACCATCACTTCCTGAGTACTCCAGGTGTCCAGCCTCCCCCCACACCATCACTTGCTGAGTATTCCAGGTGTCCAGCCTTTCTCCCCCAAACCATCACTTGCTGAGCACTCCAGGTGTCCAGCCTTTCTCCCCCACACCATCACTTGCTGGGTACTCCAGGTGTCCAGCCTTTCTCTGCCACACCATCACTTGCTGAGTGCTCCAGGTGTCCAGCCTTTCTCACCCCACACAATCACTTGCTGAGTACTCCAGGTGTCGAGCCGTTCTTCCCCACACCATCACTTGCTGAGTACTCTGCCTTTTTCCCCCACACCATCACTTGCTGAGTACTCAAGGTGTACAGTCTCCCCCCACACCATCACTTGCTGAGTACTCCAGGTGTCCAGCCTTTCCGCCACACCATCACTTGTTCAGTAATCCAAGTGTCTAGCCTTTCTCCCCCACATCATCACTTGCTGAGTACTCCAGGTGTCCAGCCTTTCTCCGACACACCATAATTTGCTGAGTACTCCAAGTATCCAGCCTTTCTCCCCCCACACCATCACTTGCTGAGTACTCCAGGTGTCCAGCCTTTACCCCACACCATCACTTGTTCAGTACTCCAGGTGTCTAGCATTTCTCCCCCACACCATCACTTGCTGAGTACTCCAGGTGTCCAGCCTTTCTCCGCCACACCATAATTTGTTGAGTACTCCAGGTATCCAGCCTTTCTCCCCCCACACCATCACTTGCTGAGTACTCCAGGTGTGCAGCCTTTCTCCGCCACACCATAATTTGCTGAGTACTCCAGGTGTACAGCCTTCTCCCCCCACACCATCACTTGCTGAGTACTCCAGGTGTCCAGCCTTTCCGCCACACCATCACTTGTTCAGTACTCCATGTGTCTAGCCTTTCTCCCCCACATCATCACTTGCTGAGTACTCCAGGTGTCCAGCCTTTCTCCGACACACCATCATTTGCTGAGTACTCCAAGTATCCAGCCTTTCTCCCCCCACACCATCACTTGCTGAGTACTCCAGGTGTCCAGCCTTTCCCCCACACCATCACTTGTTCAGTACTCCAGGTGTCTAGCATTTCTCCCCCACACCATCACTTGCTGAGTACTCCAGGTGTCCAGCCTTTCTCCGCCACACCATAATTTGCTGACTACTCCAGGTATCCAGCCTTTCTCCCCCCACATCATCACTTGCTGAGTACTCCAGGTGTCCAGCCTTTCTCCGCCACACCATAATTTGCTGAGTACTCCAGGTGTCCAGCCTTTCTGCCACACCATCACTTGTTCAGTAATCCAGGTTTATAGCCTTTCTCCCCCACATCATCACTTGCTGAGTGCTCCAGGTGTCCAGCCTTTCTCCGACACACCATCATTTGCTGAGTACTCCAAGTATCCCGCCTTTCTCCCCCCACACCATCACTTGCTGAGTACTCCAGGTGTCCAGCCTTTCCCCCACACCATCACTTGTTCAGTACTCCAGGTGTCTAGCATTTCTCCCCCACACCATCACTTGCTGAGTACTCCAGGTGTCCAGCCTTTCTCCGCCACACCATAATTTGCTGACTACTCCAGGTATCCAGCCTTTCTCCCCCCACACCATCACTTGCTGAGTACTCCAGGTGTCCAGCCTTTCTCCGCCACACCATAATTTGCTGAGTACTCCAGGTGTACAGCCTTCTCCCCCCACACCATCACTTGCTGAGTACTCCAGGTGTCCAGCCTTTCTGCCACACCATCACTTGTTCAGTACTCCAGGTGTATAGCCTTTCTCCCCCACATCATCACTTGCTGAGTACTCCAGGTGTCCAGCCTTTCTCCGACACACCATCATTTGCTGAGTACTCCAAGTATCCAGCCTTTCTCCCCCCACACCATCACTTTCTGAGTACTCCAGGTGTCCAGCCTTTCCCCCACACCATCACTTGTTCAGTACTCCAGGTGTCTAGCATTTCTCCCCCACACCATCACTTGCTGAGTACTCCAGGTGTCCCGCCTTTCTCCGCCACACCATAATTTGTTGAGTACTCCAGGTATCCAGCCTTTCTCCCCCCACACCATCACTTGCTGAGTACTCCAGGTGTCCAGCCTTTCTCCGCCACACCATAATTTGCTGAGTACTCCAGGTGTACAGCCTTTTCCCCCCACACCGTCACTTGCTGAGTACTCCAGGTGTCCAGACTTTCCCCCACACCATCACTTGTTCAGTACTCCAGGTGTCTAGCCTCTCTCCCCCACACCATCACTTGCTGAGTACTCCAGGTGTCCAGCCTTTCTCCCCCACACCATCACTTGCTGAGTACTCCAGGTGTCCAGCCTTTCTCCACCAACACCATCACTTGCTGAGTACTGAAGGTGTTGAGCCTTTCTCCCCCCACACCATCACTTGCTGAGAACTCCACCTTTCTCCCCCCACACCATCACATGCTGAGTACTCATGGTGTACAGCCTCCCCCCACACCATAACTTGCTGAGTACTCCAGGTGTCCAGCCTTTCCCCCACACCATCACTTGTTCAGTACTCCAGGTGTCTAGCCTTTCTCCCCCACACCATCACTTGCTGAGTACTCCAGGTGTCCAGCCTTTCTCGCCCCACACCATCACTTGCTTAGTACTCCAGGTGTCCAGCCTCCCCCCACACCATCACTTGCTGAGTATTCCAGGTGTCCAGCCATTCTCCCCCACACCATCACTTTCTTAGTACTCCAGGTGTCCGGCCTTTCTCTGCCACACCATCACTTGCTGAGTGCTCCAGGTGTCCAGCCTTTCTCACCCCACACCATCACTTGCTAAGTACTCCAGGTGTCGAGCGTTTCTCCCCCACACCATCACTTGCTGAGTAATCTGCCTTTTTCCCCCACACCATCACTTGCTGAGTACTCAAGGTGTACAGCCTCCCCCCCACACCATCACTTGCTGAGTACTCCAGGTGTTGAGCCTTTCTCGCCCAAACCATCACTTGCTGAGTACTCAAGGTGTTGAGCCTTCCCCCCCACACCATCACTTGCTGAGTACTCCACCTTTCTCCCCCCACACCATCACTTGCTGAGTACTCATGGTGTACAGCCTCCCCCCCACCATCACTTGCTGAGTACTCCACGTGTCCAGCCTTTCCCCCACACCATCACTTGTTCAGTACTCCAGGTGTCTAGCCTTTCTCCCCCACACCATCACTTGCTGAGTACTCCAGGTGTCCAGCCTCCCCCCACACCATCACTTGCTGAGTATTCCAGGTGTCCAGCCTTTCTCCCCCAAACCATCACTTGCTGAGCACTCCAGGTGTCCAGCCTTTCTCCCCCACACCATCACTTGCTGGGTACTCCAGGTGTCCAGCCTTTCTCTGCCACACCATCACTTGCTGAGTGCTCCAGGTGTCCAGCCTTTCTCACCCCACACAATCACTTGTGAGTACTCCAGGTGTCGAGCCGTTCTTCCCCACACCATCACTTGCTGAGTACTCAAGGTGTACAGCCTCCCCCCCACACCATCACTTGCTGAGTACTCAAGGTGTTGAGTCTTTCCCCCCCCACACCATCACTTGCTGAGTACTCCACCTTTCTCCCCCCACACCATCACTTGCTGAGTACTCATGGTGTACAGCCTCCCCCCCACCATCACTTGATCAGTACTCCAGGTGTCTAGCCTTTCTCCCCCACACCATCACTTGCTGAGTACTCCAGGTGTCCAGCCTCCCCCCACACCATCACTTGCTGGGTACTCCAGGTGTCCAGCCTTTCTCACCCCACACCATCACTTGCTGAGTATTCCAGGTGTCCAGCCTTTCTCCCCCAAACCATCACTTGCTGAGCACTCCAGGTGTCCAGCCTTTCTCCCCCACACCATCACTTGCTGGGTACTCCAGGTGTCCAGCCTTTCTCTGCCATACCATCACTTGCTGAGTGCTCCAGGTGTCCAGCCTTTCTCACCCCACACAATCACTTGTGAGTACTCCAGGTGTCGAGCCGTTCTTCCCCACACCATCACTTGCTGAGTACTCAAGGTGTACAGCCTCACACCCACACCATCACTTGCTGAGTACTCAAGGTGTTGAGCCTTTCCCCCCCACACCATCACTTGCTGAGTACTCCACCTTTCTCCCCCCACACCATCACTTGCTGAGTACTCATGGTGTACAGCCTCCCCCCCACCATCACTTGTTCAGTACTCCAGGTGTCTAGCCTTTCTCCCCCACACCATCACTTGCTGAGTACTCCAGGTGTCCAGCCTCCCCCCACACCATCACTTGCTGGGTACTCCAGGTGTCCAGCCTTTCTCACCCCACACCATCACTTGCTAAGTACTCCAGGTGTCGAACCTTTCTCCCCCACACCATCACTTGCTGAGTACTCTGCCTTTTTCCCCCACACCATCACTTGCTGAGTACTCAAGGTGTACAGCCTCTCCCCACACCATCACTTGCTGAGTACTCCAGGTGTTGAGCCTTTCTCGCCCAAACCATCACTTGCTGAGTTCAAAAGGTGTTGAGCCTTTCCCCCCACACCATCACTTGCTGAGTACTCCACCTTTCTCCCCCCACACCATCACTTGCTGAGGACCCATGGTGTACAGCCTCCCCCCCACCATCACTTGCTGAGTACTCCACATGTCCAGCCTTTCCCCCACACCATCACTTGTTCAGTACTCCAGGTGTCTAGCCTTTCTCCCCCACACCATCACTTGCTGAGTACTCCAGGTGTCCAGCCTCCCCCCACACCATCACTTGCTGAGTATTCCAGGTGTCCAGCCTTTTTCCCCCAAACCATCACTTGCTGAGCACTCCAGGTGTCCAGCCTTTCTCCCCCACACCATCACTTGCTGGGTACTCCAGGTGTCCAGCCTTTCTCTGCCACACCATCACTTGCTGAGTACTCCAGGTGTCCAGCCTTTCCCCCACACCATCACTTGTTCAGTACTCCAGGTGTCTAGCATTTCTCCCCCACACCATCACTTGCTGAGTACTCCAGGTGTCCAGCCTTTCTCCGCCACACCATAATTTGTTGAGTACTCCAGGTATCCAGCCTTTCTCCCCCCACACCATCACTTGCTGAGTACTCCAGGTGTCCAGCCTTTCTCCGCCACACCATAATTTGCTGAGTACTCCAGGTGTACAGCCTTCTCCCCCCACACCATCACTTGCTGAGTACTCCAGGTGTCCAGCCTTTCCGCCACACCATCACTTGTTCAGTACTCCATGTGTCTAGCCTTTCTCCCCCACATCATCACTTGCTGAGTACTCCAGGTGTCCAGCCTTTCTCCGACACACCATCATTTGCTGAGTACTCCAAGTATCCAGCCTTTCTCCCCCCACACCATCACTTGCTGAGTACTCCAGGTGTCCAGCCTTTCCCCCACACCATCACTTGTTCAGTACTCCAGGTGTCTAGCATTTCTCCCCCACACCATCACTTGCTGAGTACTCCAGGTGTCCAGCCTTTCTCCGCCACACCATAATTTGCTGACTACTCCAGGTATCCAGCCTTTCTCCCCCCACACCATCACTTGCTGAGTACTCCAGGTGTCCAGCCTTTCTCCGCCACACCATAATTTGCTGAGTACTCCAGGTGTACAGCCTTCTCCCCCCACACCATCACTTGCTGAGTACTCCAGGTGTCCAGCCTTTCTGCCACACCATCACTTGTTCAGTACTCCAGGTTTATAGCCTTTCTCCCCCACATCATCACTTGCTGAGTACTCCAGGTGTCCAGCCTTTCACCGACACACCATCATTTGCTGAGTACTCCAAGTATCCAGCCTTTCTCCCCCCACACCATCACTTGCTGAGTACTCCAGGTGTCCAGCCTTTCCCCCACACCATCACTTGTTCAGTACTCCAGGTGTCTAGCCTTTCTCCCCCACACCATCACTTGCTGAGTACTCCAGGTGTCCAGCCTTTCTCCGCCACACCATAATTTGCTGAGTACTCCAGGTGTACAGCCTTCTCCCCCCACACCATCACTTGCTGAGTACTCCAGGTGTTCAGACTTTCCCCCACACCATCACTTGTTCAGTACTCCAGGTGTCTAGCCTCTCTCCCCCACACCATCACTTGCTGAGTACTCCAGGTGTCCAGCCTTTCTCCCCCACACCATCACTTGCTGAGTACTCCAGGTGTCCAGCCTTTCTCCACCAACACCATCACTTGCTGAGTACTGAAGGTGTTGAGCCTTTCTCCCCCCACACCATCACTTGCTGAGAACTCCACCTTTCTCCCCCCACACCATCACATGCTGAGTACTCATGGTGTACAGCCTCCCCCACACCATCACTTGCTGAGTACTCCAGATGTCCAGCCTTTCCCCCACACCATCACTTGTTCAGTACTCCAGGTGTCTAGCCTTTCTCCCCCACACCATCACTTGCTGAGTACTCCAGGTGTCCAGCCTTTCTCGCCCCACACCATCACTTGTTTAGTACTCCAGGTGTCCAGCCTCCCCCCACACCATCACTTGCTGAGTATTCCAGGTGTCCAGCCATTCTCCCCCAAACCATCACTTGCTGAGCACTCCAGGTGTCCAGCCTTTCTACCCCACACCATCACTTTCTTAGTACTCCAGGTGTCCGGCCTTTCTCTGCCACACCATCACTTGCTGAGTGCTCCAGGTGTCCAGCCTTTCTCACCCCACACCATCACTTGCTAAGTACTCCAGGTGTCGAGCGTTTCTCCCCCACACCATCACTTGCTGAGTACTCTGCCTTTTTCCCCCACACCATCACTTGCTGAGTACTCAAGGTGTACAGCCTCCCCCCCACACCATCACTTGCTGAGTACTCCAGGTGTTGAGCCTTTCTCGCCCAAACCATCACTTGCTGAGTACTCAAGGTGTTGAGCCTTCCCCCCCACACCATCACTTGCTGAGTACTCCGCCTTTCTCCCCCCACACCATCACTTGCTGAGTACTCATGGTGTACAGCCTCCCCCCACCATCACTTGCTGAGTACTCCACGTGTCCAGCCTTTCCCCCACACCATCACTTGTTCAGTACTCCAGGTGTCTAGCCTTTCTCCCCCACACCATCACTTGCTGAGTACTCCAGGTGTCCAGCCTCCCCCCACACCATCACTTGCTTAGTATTCCAGGTGTCCAGCCTTTCTCCCCCAAACCATCACTTGCTGAGCACTCCAGGTGTCCAGCCTTTCTCCCCCACACCATCACTTGCTGGGTACTCCAGGTGTCCAGCCTTTCTCTGCCACACCATCACTTGCTGAGTGCTCCAGGTGTCCAGCCTTTCTCACCCCACACAATCACTTGTGAGTACTCCAGGTGTCGAGCCGTTCTTCCCCACACCATCACTTGCTGAGTACTCTTCCTTTTTCCCCCACACCATCACTTTCTGAGTACTCAAGGTGTACAGCCTCCCCCCACACATCACTTGCTGAGTACTCCAGGTGTCCAGCCTTTCCGCCACACCATCACTTGTTCAGTACTCCAGGTGTCTAGCCTTTCTCCCCCACATCATCACTTGCTGAGTACTCCAGGTGTCCAGCCTTTCTCCGACACACCATAATTAGCTGAGTACTCCAAGTATCCAGCCTTTCTCCCCCCACACCATTACTTGCTGAATACTCCAGGTGTCCAGCCTTTCCCCCACACCATCACATGTTCAGTACTCCAGGTGTCTAGCTATTCTCCCCTACACCATCACTTGCTGAGTACTCCAGGTGTCCAGCCTTTCTCCGCCACACCATAATTTGCTGAGTACTCCAGGTATCCAGCCTTTCTCCCCCCACACCATCACTTGCTGAGTACTCAAGGTGTCCAGCCTTTCTCCCCAAACCATCACATGATGAGTTCTCAAGGTGTTCAGCCTTTCTCCCCCACACCATCACTTCCGGAGTACTCCAGGTGTACAGCCTTCTCCCCCCACACCATCACTTGCTGAGTACTCCAGGTGTCCAGACTTTCCCCCACACCATCACTTGTTCAGTACTCCAGGTGTCTAGCCTCTCTCCCCCACACCATCACTTGCTGAGTATTCCAGGTGTCCAGCCTTTCTCCACCCACACCATCACTTGCTGAGTACTCAAGGTGTTGAGCCTTTCTCCCCCCACACCATCACTTGCTGAGAACTCCACATTTCTCCCCCCACACCATCACTTGCTGAGTACTCATGGTGTACAGCCTCCCCCCACACCATCACTTGCTGAGTACTCCAGGTGTCCAGCCTTTCCCACACCATCACTTGTTCAGTACTCCAGGTGTCTAGCCTTTCTCCCCCACACCATCACTTGCTGAGTACTCCAGGTGTCCAGCCTTTCTCCCCCCACACCATCACTTGCTTAGTACTCCAGGCGTCCAGCCTCCCCCCACACCATCACTTGCTGAGTATTCCAGGTGTCCAGCCTTTCTCCCCCAAACCATCACTTGCTGAGCACTCCAGGTGTCCAGCCTTTCTCCCCCACACCATCACTTGCTGAGTACTCCAGGTGTCCAGCCTTTCTCAGCCACACCATCACTTGCTGAGTGCTCCAGGTGTCCAGTCGTTCTCACCCCACACCATCACTTGCTGAGTACTCCAGGTGTCCAGCCTTTCTCCCCCACACCATCACTTGCTGAGTACTCCAGGTGTCCAGCCTTTCTCTGCCACACCATCACTTGCTGAGTGCTCCAGGTGTCCAGTCTTTCTCACCCCACACCATCACTTGCTGAGCACTCCAGGTGTCCAGCCTTTCTCCCCCACACCATCACTTGCTGAGTACTCCAGTTGTCCAGCCTTTCCATATATCAACCAAACAGAGACATTAAGCCATTTATCGACGTGTTGACCTGACTTATTACACAAAAAAAGCTGGACAGTCCTTTGACAAAGGATCAATCACGTCTACTTGTTACCTTTCTTTGTCCTACCCAGGTCGCCATATCTTAGTACTTTGAACAAATAGGTACTAAGTTTCAAAAAACTTTGACAAAACTAAACCAAAAAACAGTAATTCATAATTTTATTACATATACATCACGCAATTTCTAAAACATGTAAAATTTGTAAAAAAATTCCTAAAACCTTATACAAATATAAAATACAATTACAAAACCATACAATACCATACAAAACCCAGTGTTGTTTTTCAACCTTGTAACCTCCTGCCTATACAGAACTGAATAATGTATAGTGCCTACAAGAACATTACCTTTCCTAAAGAAAGCACAATGGTCGGTAGCCCACAGCTTCCCTTTTAAATACTGGATACCTTGTGTTTTCTACTCTGTATATTAATACCCTTCATAATGCTACTCAAGGGTTTGGTCACAACTGAATTTACAGTGTTGTTTGTGTATTGTCACTGACTCACAATACTACTCAATTGCCCAACATGTTTCGTCCAACAATTCAGTTCAATATAATGCTCAAGAACTTCATCAGGGGGACCATCTGTACCCTTTAGCTCTCTTAATGTCTATAAGGTTGTTACATCACTTTTCAACATTTCACCCTCAGTGACGCTCAAAAAATTATAACTCAGAATATACTTCAAACATAGTTCTTGACGTGGGGAAACAAAAAGTAGGACAAAATAACAAGAAACAACAGTCATTAGTACTTCAGTAACTGTTGTACTTCCTAGTTGATATCTAAGTTTATCAAACTAAGGCTTACCGTGTCACTCCAAGAGTGTCAATTGACCACGATACCATAGGGGAGGGTCCCAACATATATGTCAGACCACTCAAAACCTAGAGAAACACAAGCAAAAAAGCACTTCTATGTGGTGACTAATCTCCAGTCGAAACTACTTACAATCATTTTTCCAACACGGTCTGCTAGCTATTCATAACACCTCTTAGCCAAAATTACCATTAAAGAAACGCCATAAGTTTGTCCATAGTGCTTGAACTCCGGCTTAAAGGTGCTCGCTGTGTTTATACCATTAGCTAATGGAACCACCTCTACGTGGCGAGTCGGTCACCAACATCCACCTTCTACATCGTGTACACCACACCTTCTACGTGCTGAATTCTCTGATGTACAAAATGCCAGCAAGGGGCACACTCACATACCTTTTATCAACGGAACTTAAATCTCACGTTGATCGGTCGTACTTTGTGTATTCGCAGCTCGTTTTTTCGTTAACATCGCTTTCACTTGTGAAGCTGCAATGCGTTCTTGTCCGTAACAAGTGTATTACCGAGTGAATTATCTACACCAAAAAATGGGAAAATACACCAACTTCATAAAATTGTCACAAGCGTCATGGTGCGAATGCTCCCCTAGGTCTCCATTCTATGTGCAAAGTGCTTACCTCATCCATGAACTGTTACGACCTCGTCTGTCTCTTCTCAAACCGTGCTGTGCGCTAGCGATATTCAGACATAGAAGATTATATCCGGGTTTCTAGCACCACGTACGCACGATTTGTTCTCCGTCACACGGTATGAACGTCTGTATCACGTGGAGGTTCACGTGACCGATTGTTTAGTCTTGCTCTAATAGTTAACTTGTTGTTGCCCGTGCGAAGGACACCAAATCCGACCCTCTGTCTGAGTGATGCGCAACACATCGCTCGACAGAGCACATGCCCGCTGAACAGTCTTGCATGTACACTGGGTACCATCAACATGGTGAGTTTCAACGTTACAGGTATGATTACTAATACCTCCCGCCTGTCTTATCTTGATTTCATCAATTACCATAGTAATACAGGCAAGGGTGCAGTGGACCGCTATAGGATTCATTCTCCTTGCAGTCCTGTATGGATCTAAACTATCATCAGTCTATGAATAGCTCGTCCCTGCCATTGGATCATCCAGAATTAAAATTTCCAATTGTTTAATTCGTTAAGCCCTGTATTCGCTGAGTCAGTTAAAAAGATTAACCATTGTTCTTTATATTGGAGTTTCCTTAAATCTGCTTCTGAGTTATTAGTTCTTTCTGCTTGCCACAGTACCGTCCACTTCAGTTCCTCTACATTGTGGTCCATTACCATAAAATGGCTAACCATCGGAGCCAATATATTCTTATTACGGATACAACTTCTGTGTTCTCCTATTCTTGTGGTCACTCTTCGTTCAGTCAAGCCTATGTAAATTTTCTGGCATGGGCACCATACTGCATAGATCACATGCGTTGAATTACAATTTGTGAATTTGGTCTGTTGCCACATTTTTTGTAATTTCAAATCAACCTCTTTTGTTCTCCGCGTGTACTTACAATTGACACATTTGCCACACTGCGCATGTCCCCCACACCATCACCTGTTCAGTACTCCAGGTTTCTAGCATTTCTCCCCCACACCATCACTTGCTGAGTACTCCAGGTGTCCAGCCTTTCTCCGCCACACCATAATTTGCTGAGTACTCCAGGTATCCAGCCTTTCTCCCCACCCACACCATCACTTGCTGAGTACTCAAGGTGTCCAGCCTTTCTCCCCAAACCATCACTTGATGAGTTCTCAAGGTGTTCAGCCTTTCTCCCCCACACCATCACTTCCGGAGTACTCCATGTGTACAGCCTTCTCCCCCCACACCATCACTTGCTGAGTACTACAGGTGTCCAGCCTTCCGCCCCACACCTTCACTTGCTGAGTATTCTAGGTGTTCAGCCTTTCTCCCCCAAACCATCACTTGCTGAGTATTCCAGGTGTCCAGCCTTTCTCCCCCACAACATCACTTGCTGAGTACTCCAGGTGTCAAGCCTTTCTCTGCCTCACCATACCTTGCTGAGTGCTCCAGGTGTCCGCCCTTTCTCCCCCCACACCATCACTTGCTGAGTACTCAAGGTGTAGAGCCTTTCTCCCCCCTCATCATCACTTGCTGAGTACACCAGGTGTCGAGCCTTTCTCCCCCAAACCATCACTTGCTTAGTACTCAAGGTGTTGAGCCTTTCTCCCCCCACACTATCACTTGCTGAGTACTCCACCTTTCTCCCCCCACACCATCACTTGCTGAGTACTCAAGGTGTACAGCCTCCCCCCACACCATTACTTGCTGAGTACTCCAGGTGTCCAGCCTTTCCCCCACACCATCACTTGTTCAGTACTCCAGGTGTCTAGCCTTTCTCCCCCACACCAGAACTTGCTGAGTACTCCAGTTGTCCAGCCTTTCTCCCCCAAACCATCACTTGCTGAGCACTCCAGGTGTCCAGCCTTTCTCCCCCACACCATCACTAGCTGAGTACTCCAGGTGCCCAGCCTTTCTCTGCCACACCATTACTTGCTGAGTACTCCAGGTGTCCAGCCTTTCTCACCCCACACCATCACTCTCTGTTTACTCCAAGTGTCTAGACTTTCTCCCCCCACACCATCACTTGCTGAGTACTCCGCCTTTCTCCCCCCACATAATCACTTGCTGAGTACTCAAGGTGTACAGCCTCCCTCCACACCATCACTTGCTGAGTACTCCAGGTGTCCAGCCTTTCCTCCACACCATCAATTGTTCAGTACTCCAGGTGTCTAGCCTTTCTCCCCCCACACCATCACTTGCTGAGTACTCCAGGTGTCCAGCCTTTCCCCCACACCATCACTTGTGCAGTACTCCAAGTGTCTAGCCTTTCTCCCACACACCATCAATTGCTGAGTACTTCAGGTGTCCAGCCTTTCTCCCCCTACACCATCACTTGCTGAGAACTACAGGTGTACAGCCTTTCTCCCCCCACACCATCACTTGCTGAGTACTCCAGGTGTACAGCCTTTCTCCCCCACACAATCACTTGATGAGTATTCCAGGTGTACAGCCTTTCTCCCCCCACACCATCACTTGCTGAGTACTCCAGGTGTACAGCCTTTCTCCCCCCACACCTCACTTGCTGAGTTCTCAAGGTGTTCAGCCTTTTTCCCCCACACCATCACTGACGGAGTACTCCAGGTGTGCAGCCTTTCTCCCCCCACACCATCACTTGCTGAGTATTACAGGTGTCCAGCCTTCCCCCCCACACCATCACTTGCTGAGTATTCCAGGTGTCCAGCCTTTCTCCCCCACACAATCACTTGATGAGTACTCCAGGTTTCCAGCCTTTCTCTGCCACACCATCACTTGCTGAGTCCTCCAGGTGTCCAACCTTTCTTCCCACACATCATCACTTGCTGAGTACTTCAGGTGATATGATATGATATGATATGGCATTTATAACACACTTATACACAGGTGCTTCAAGGTGTCTAGCCTTTCTCCCCCAAACATTCACCTGCTGAGTACTCAAGGTGTTAAGCCTTTCTCCCCCAAACCATCACTTGCTGTGTACTCCAGGTGTCGAGCCTTTCTCCCCAAACCATCACTTGCTGAATACTCAAGGTGTCAAGCCTTTCTCCCCAAACCATCACTTGCTGAGTACTCCAGGTGTCCAGCCTTTCCCCCACACCATCACTTGTTCAGTACTCCAGGTGTCTAGCATGTCTCCCCCACACCATCACTTGCTGAGTACTCCAGGTGTCCAGCCTTTCCCCCACACCATCACTGGTTCAGTACTCCAGGTTTCTAGCCTCCCCCCACACCATCACTTGCTGAGTACTCCAGGTGTCCAGCCTTTCCCCCACACCATCACTTGTTCAGTACTCCAGGTGTCTAGCCTTTCGCCCCACCACCATCACTTGTTGAGTACTCCAGGTGTCCAGTCTTTCTCCCCCCACACCATCACTTGCTGAGTAGTCCAGGTGTCCAGCCCCGCCCCCCACACTATCACTTGCTCAGTATTCCAGGTGTCCAGCCTTTCTCCCCCAAACCATCACTTGCTGAGCACTCCAGGTGTCCAGCCTTTCTCCCCAACCCATCACTTTCTGAGTACTCCATGTCTCGAGCCTTTCTCCCCCACACCATCACTTCCGGAGTACTCCAGGTGTACAGCCTTTCTCCCCCCACACCATCACTTGCTGAGTACTCCAGGTGTCCAGCCTCCCCCCCACACCATCACTTTATGAGTACTCCAGGTCTCCAGCCCCCGCCCCCACACCATTACTCGCTGAGTATTCCAGGTGTCCGGCCTTTCTCCCCCAAACCATCACTTGCTGAGCACTCCAGGTATCCAACCTTTCTCCCCCACACCATCACTTGCTGAGTACTCCAGGTGTCCAGCCTTCCCCCCCCACACCATCACTTGCTGAGTAGTCCAGGTGTCCAGCCCACCCCACACTATCACTTGCTGAGTATTCCAGGTGTCCAGCCTTTCTCCCCCAAACCATCACTTGCAGAGCACTCCAGGTGCACAGCCTTTCTCCCCAAACCATCACTTGCTGAGTACTCCAGCTGTCGAGCCTTTCTCCCCCACACCATGACTTCCGGAGTACTCCAGGTGTACAGTCTTTCTCCCCCACACCTTCACTTCCAGAGTACTCCAGGTGTACAGCCTTTCTACCCCCACACCATCACTTGCTGAGTACTCCAGGTCTCCAGCCCCCTCCCCCACACCATCACTTGCTGAGTATTCCAGGTGTTCAGCCTTTCACCCCCAAACCATCACTTGCTGAGAACTCCAGGTGTCCAAAATTTCTCCCCCACACCATCACTTGCTGAGTACTCCAGGTGTCCAGCCTTTCTCTGCCACACCATCACTTGCTGAGTCCTCCAGCTGTCCAGACTTTCTCCCCCCACACCATCACTTGCTGAGTACTCCAGGTGATATGATCTGATATGGCATTTATAACGCACCTATACACAAGTGTTTCAAGGTGTCGAGCCTTTCTCCCCCAAACCATCATCTACCGAGTACTCAAGGTGTTGATCCTTTCTCCCCCAAACCCTCACTTGATGAGTACTCAAGGTGTTGAGCCTTTCTCCCCAAACCATCACTTGATGAGTACTCAAGGTGTTGAGCCTTTCTCCCCAAACCATCACTTGATGAGTACTCCAGGTGTCTAGCCTTTCTCCCCCACACCATCACTTGCTGAGTACTCCAGGTGTCCAGCCTTTCTCCCCCCACACTATCACTTGCTGAGTACTCCAGGTGTCCAGCCTCCCCCCACACCATCACTTGCTGAGTATTCCAGGTGTCCAGCCTTTCTCCCCCAAACCATCACTTGCTGGGCACTCCAGGTGTCCAGCCTTTCTCCCCCACACCATCACTTGCTGAGTACTCCACATGTCGAGCCTTTCTCTGCCACACCATCACTTGCTGAGTGCTCCAGGTGTCCAGCCTTTCTCACCCCACACCATCACTTGTTGAGTACTCCAGGCGTGGAGCCTTTCTCACCCACACCATCACTTGCTGAGTACTCTGCCTTTCTCCCCCCACACCATCACTTGCTGAGTACTCAAGGTGTACTGCCTCCCCCCACACCATCACTTGCTGAGTACTCCAGGTGTCCAGCTTTTCCCCCACACCATCACTGGTTCAGTACTCCAGGTGTCTAGCCTTTCTCCCCCACACCATCACTTGCTGAGTACTCCAGGTGTCCAGCCTTTTTCCGCCACACCATAATTTGAAGAGTACTCCAGGTATCCAGCCTTTCTCCCCCCACACCATCACTTGCTGAGTACTCCAGGTGTCCAGCCTTTCCCCCACACCATCACTTGTTCAGTACTCCAGGTGTCTAGCCTTTCTCCCCCACACCATAACTTGCTGAGTACTACATGAGTCCAGCCTTTCTCTGCCACACCATAATTTGCTGAGTACTCCAGGTATCCAGCCTTTCTCCCCCCACACCTCACTTGCTGAGTACTCAAGGTGTCCAGCCTTTCTCCCCAAACAATCACCTAATGAGTTCTCAAGGTGTTCAGCCTTTTTCCCCCACACCATCACTTGTTCAGTACTCCAGGTGTACAGTCTTCTCTTCTCCCCCCACACCATCACTTGCTGAGTACTCCAGGTGTCCAGCCTTTTCCGCCACACCATAATTTGCTGAGTACTCCAGGTATCCAGCCTTCCACCCCACACCATCACTTGCTGAGTATTCTAGGTGTCCAGCCTTTCTCCCCCAAACCATCACTTGCTGAGTACTCCAGGTGTCCAGCCTTTCTCTGCCTCACCATACCTTGCTGAGTGCTCCAGGTGTCCAGCCTTTCTCCCCCACACCATCACTTGCAGAGTACTCCACCTTTCTCCCCCCTCACCATCACTTGCTGCGTACTCAAGCTGTACAGCCTCCCCGCACACCATTACTTGCTGAGTACTCCAGGTGTCCAGGCTGTCCCCCACACCATCACTTGTTCAGTACTCCAGGTGCCTAGCCTTTCTCCCCCACACCAGCACTTGCTGAGTACTCCACGTGTCCAGCCTTTCCCCCACACCATCACTTGTTCAGTACTCCAGGTGTCTGGTCTTTCTCCCCCACACCATCACTTGCTGAGTACTCCAGGTGTCCAGCCTCCCCCCACACCATTACTTGCTGAGTATTCCAGGTGTCCAGCCTTTCTCCCCCAAACCATCACTTGCTGAGCACTCCAGGTGTCCAGCCTTTCTCCCCCACACCATCACTTGCTGAGTACTCCAGGTGTCCAGCCTTTCCGCCACACCATCACTTGTTCAGTACTCCAGGTGTCTAGCCTTTCTCCCCCACATCATCACTTGCTGAGTACTGCAGGTGTCCAGCCTTTCTCCGACACACCATAATTTGCTGAGTACTCCAAGTATCCAGCCTTTCTCCCCCCACACCATCACTTGCTGAGTACTCCAGGTGTCCAGCCATTCCCCCACACCATCACTTGTTCAGTACTCCAGGTTTCTAGCATTTCTCCCCCACACCATCACTTGCTGAGTACTCCAGGTATCCAGCCTTTCTTCCACCACACCATCACTTGCTGAGTACTCAAGGTGTCCAGCCTTTCTCCCCAAACCATCACTTGATGAGTTCTCAAGGTGTTCAGCCTTTCTCCCCCACACTATCACTTCCGGGGTCTCCAGGTGTACAGCCTTCTCCCCCCACACCATCACTTGCTGAGTACTCCAGGTGTCCAGACTTTCCCCCACACCATCACTTGTTCAGTACCCCAGGTGTCTAGCCTCTCTCCCCCACACCATCACTTGCTGAGTACTCCAGGTGTCCAGCCTTTCTCCCCAACAGCATCACTTGATGAGTACTCTAGGTGTCCAGCCTTTCTCCACCAACACCATCACTTGCTGAGTACTCAAGGTGTTGAGCCTTTCTCCCCCCACACCATCACTTGCTCCCCCCACACCATCACTTGCTGAGAACTCCACCTTTCTCCCCCCACACCATCACTTGCTGAGTACTCATGGTGTACAGCCTCCCCCACACCATCACTTGCTGAGTACTCCAGGTGTCCAGCCTTTCCCCCACACCATCACTTGTTCAGTACTCCAGGTGTCTAGCCTTACTCCCCCACACCATCACTTGCTGAGTACTCCAGGTGTCCAGCCTTTCTCCCCCCACACCATCACTTGCTTAGTACTCCAGGTGTCCAGCCTCCTCCCACACCATCACTTGCTGAGTATTCCAGGAGTCCAGCCTTTCTCCCCCAAACCATCACTTGCTGAGCACTCCAGGTGTCCAGCCTTTCTCCCCCACACCATCACTTGCTGAGTACTCCAGGTGTCCAGCCTTTCTCTGCCACACCATCACTTGCTGAGTGCTCCAGGGGTCCAGCCTTTCTCACCCCACACCATCACTTGCTAAGTACTCCAGGTGTCCAGCCTTTCTCCGCCACACCATAATTTGCTGAATACTCCAGGTGTCCAGCCTCCTCCCACACCATCACTTGCTGAGTATTCCAGGTGTCCAGCCTTTCTCCCCCAAACCATCACTTGCTGAGCACTCCAGGTGTCCAGCCTTTCTCCCCCACACCATCACTTGCTGAGTACTCCAGGTGTCCAGCCTTTCTCTGCCACACCATCACTTGCTGAGTGCTCCAGGTGTCCAGCCTTTCTCACCCCACACCATCACTTGCTAAGTACTCCAGGTGTCGAGCCTTTCTCCCCCACACATCACTTGCTGAGTACTCCGCCTTTTTCCCCCCACACCATCACTTGCTGAGTACTCAAGGTGTACAGCCTTCCCCCACACCATCACTTGCTGACTACTCCAGGTGTCCAGCCTTTCCCCCACACCATCACTTGTTCAGTACTCCAGGTGTCTAGCCTTTCTCCCCCACATCATCACTTGCTGAGTACTCCAGGTGTCCAGCCTTTCTCCGCCACACCATAATTTGCTGAGTACACCCGGTATCCAGCCTTTCTCCCCCCACACCATCACTTGCTGAGTACTCCAGGTGTCCAGCCTTTCCCCCACACCATCACTTGTTCAGTACTCCAGGTGTCTAGCATTTCTCTCCCACACCATCACTTGCTGAGTACTCCAGGTGTCCAGCCTTTCTCCCCCCACACCATCACTTGCTGAGTACTCAAGGTGTCCAGCCTTTCTCCCCAAACCATCACTTGATGAGTTCTCAAGGTGTTCAGCCTTTCTCCCCCACACCATAATTTCCGGAGTACTCCCGGTGTACAGCCTTCTCCCCCCACACCCTCACTTGCTGAGTATTCCAGGTGTAAGCCTTCCGCCCCACACCATCCCTTTCTGAGTATTCTAGGTGTCCAGCCTTTCTCCCCCAAACCATCACTTGCTGAGCACACCAGGTGTCCAGCCTTTCTCCCCCACACCATCACTTGCTGAGTACTCCAGGTGTCCAGCCTTTCTCTGCCTCATCATACCTTGCTGAGTGCTCCAGGTGTCCAGCCTTTCTCCCCCCACATCATCACTTGCTGAGTACTCAAGGTGTTGAGCCTTTCTCCCCCCACATCATCACTTGCTGAGTCCTGCAGGTGTCGAGCCTTTCTCCCCAAACCATCACTTGCTGAGTACTCAAGGTGTTGAGCCTTTCTCCCCCCACACCATCACTTGCTGAGTACTCCACCTTTCTCCCCCCACACCATCACTTGCTGAGTACTCCAGGTGTCTAGCCTTTCCCCCACACCATCACTTGTTCAGTACTCCAGGTGTCTAGCCTTTCTCCCCTACACCAGCACTTGCTGAGTATTCCAGTTGTCCAGCCTTTCTCCCCCGACACCATCACTTGCTGAGTACTCCAGGTGTCCAGTCTTCCCCCCCACACCATCACTTGCTGAATGTTCCAGGTGTCCAGCCTTTCTCCCCCAAACCTTCACTTGCTGAGCACTCCAGGTGTCCAGCCTTTCTCCCCCACACCATCACTTGCTGAGTATTCCAGAGCCCAGCCTTTCTCTGCCACACCATCACTTGCTGAGTGCTCCAGGTGTCCAGCCTTTCTCCTCCCACACCATCACTTGCTAAGTACTCCAGGTGTCGAGCCTTTCTCGCCCAAACCATCACTTGCTGAGTACTCAAGGTGTTGAGCCTTTCTCCCCCCACACCATCACTTGCTGAGTACTCCAGGTGTACAGCCTTTCTCCCCCCACACCTCACTTGCTGAGTTCTCAAGGTGTTCAGCCTTTCTCCCCCACACCATCACTTCCGGAGTACCCCAGGTGTACAGCCTTTCTCCCCCCACACCATCACTTGCTTAGTACTCCAGGTGTCCAGCCTCCCCCCACACCATCACTTGCTGAGTATTCCAGGTGTCCAGCCTTTCTCCCCCAAACCATCACTTGCTGAGCACTCCAGGTGTCCAGCCTTTCTCCCCCACACCATCACTTGCTGAGTACTCCAGGTGTCCAGCCTTTCTCTGCCACACCATCACTTGCTGAGTGCTCCAGGTGTCCAGCCTTTCAAATCCCACACCATCACTTGATGAGTACTCTAGGTGTCAAGCCTTTCTCCCCCACACCATCACTTGCTGAGTACTCCTCCTTTTTCCCCCACACCATCACTTGCTGAGTACTCCAGGTGTCCAGCCTTTCCCCCACACCATCACTTGTTCAGTACTCCAGTTGTCTACCCTTTCTCCCCCACATCATCACTTGCTGAGTACTCCAGGTGTCCAGCCTTTTCCGCCACACCATAATTTGCTGAGTACTCCAGGTATCCAGCCTTTCTCCCCACACACCATCACTTGCTGAGTACTCCAGGTGTCCAGCCTTTCCCCCACACCATCACTTGTTCAGTACTCCATGTGTCTAGCATTTCTCCCCCACACCATCACTTGCTGAGCACTCCAGGTGTCCAGCCTTTCTCCCCCCCCACCATCACTTGCTGAGTACTCAAGGTGTCCAGCCTTTCTCCCCAAACCATCACTTGATGAGTTCTCAAGGTGTCCAGCCTTCCACCCCACACCATCACTTGCTGAGTATTCCAGGTGTCCAGCCTTTCACCCCCACACCATCACTTGCTGAGTACTCCAGGTGTCCAGCCTTTCTCTGCCTCACCATACCTTGCTGAGTGCTCCAGGTGTCCAGCCTTTCCTCCCCCAAACCATCACTTGCTGAGTACTCAAGGTGTTGAGCCTTTCTCCCCCCACACCATCACTTGCTGAGTACCCCACCTTTCTCCCCCACACCATCACTTGCTGAGTACTCAAGGTGTACAGCCTCCCCCCACACCATTACTTGCTGAGTACTCCAGGTGTCCAGGCTGTCCCCCACACCATCACTTGTTCAGTACTCCAGGTGCCTAGCCTTTCTCCCCCACACCAGCACTTGCTGAGTACTCCAGTTGTCCAGCCTTTCTCCCCCCACACCATCACTTGCTGAGTACTCCAGGTGTCCAGCCTTCCCCCCACAACATCACTTGCTGAGTATTCCAGGTGTCCAGCCTTTCTCCCCCACACCATCACTTGCTGAGTACTCCAGGTGTCCAGCCTTTCTCTGCCACACCATCACTTGCTGAGTGCTCCAGGTGTCCAGTC
The DNA here is from genome assembly GCF_040938575.1 of Ambystoma mexicanum. Lineage (NCBI taxonomy): Eukaryota > Metazoa > Chordata > Amphibia > Caudata > Ambystomatidae > Ambystoma > Ambystoma mexicanum. The sequence continues at coordinate 861,696,958 of NC_090931.1, read as the reverse complement.
TTTCTCACCCCACACCATCACTTGCTGAGTACTCCAGGTGTCCAACCTTTTTCCCCCACACCATCACTTTCTGAGTACTCCAGGTGTCCAGCCTTTCTCCCCCACACCATCACTTGTTCAGTACTCCAGGTGTCTAGCCTTTCTCCCCAAACCATTACTTGCTGAGCACTCCAGGTGTCCAGCCTTTCTCCCCCACACCATCACTTGCTGAGTACTCCAGGTGTCCAGCCTTTCTCTGCCACACCATCACTTGCTGAGTGCTCCAGGTGTCCAGCCTTTCTCACCCCACAAAATCACTTGCTAAGTACTCCAGGTGTCGAGCCTTTCTCCCCCACACCATCACTTGCTGAGTACTCTGCCTTTTTCCCCCACACCATCACTTGCTGAGTACTCAAGGTGTACAGCCTCCCCCACACCATCACTTGGTGAGTACTCCAGGTTTTGAGGCTTTCTTGCCCAAACCATCACTTGCTGAGTACTCAAGGTGTTGAGCCTTTCCCCCCCACACCATCACTTGCTGAGTACTCCACCTTTCTCCCCCCACACCATCACTTGCTGAGTACTCATGGTGTACAGCCTCCCCCCCACCACCACTTGCTGAGTACTCCACGTGTCCAGCCTTTCTCTGCCACACCATAATTTGATGAGTACTCCAGGTATCCAGCCTTTCTCCCCCCACACCATCACTTGCTGAGTACTCCAGGTGTCCAGCCTTTCCCCCACACCATCACTTGTTCAGTACTCCAGGTGTCTAGCATTTCTCCCCCACACCATCACTTGCTGAGCACTCCAGGTGTCCAGCCTTCCTCCCCCCACACCATCACTTGCTGAGTACTCAAGGTGTCCAGCCTTTCTCCCCAAACCATCACTTGATGAGTTCTCAAGGTGTTCAGCCTTTCTCCCCCACACCATCATTTCCGGAGTACTCCAGGTGTACAGCCTTCTCCCCCCACACCATCACTTGCTGAGTATTCAAGGTGTCCAGCCTTCCACCCCACACCATCACTTGCTGAGTATTCTAGGTGTCCAGCCTTTCTCCCCCAAACCATCACTTGCTGAGTACTCCAGGTGTCCAGCCTTTCTCTGCCTCACCATACCTTGCTGAGTGCTCCAGGTGTCCAGCCTTTCTCCCCCCACACCATCACTTGCTGAGTACTCCACCCTTCTCCCCCCACACCATCACTTGCTGCGTACTCAAGCTGTACAGCCTCCCCCCACACCATTACTTGCTGAGTACTCCAGGTGTCCAGACTGTCCCCCACACCATCACTTGTTCAGTACTCCAGGTGCCTAGCCTTTCTCCCCCACACCAGCACTTGCTGAGTACTCCACGTGTCCAGCCTTTCCCCCACACCATCACTTGTTCAGTACTCCAGGTGTCTGGTCTTTCTCCCCAACACCATCACTTGCTGAGTACTCCAGGTGTCCAGCCTCCCCCCACACCATTACTTGCTGAGTATTCCAGGTGTCCAGCCTTTCTCCCCCAAACCATCACTTGCTGAGCACTCCAGGTGTCCAGCCTTTCTCCCCCACACCATCACTTGCTGAGTACTCCAGGTGTCCATCCTTTCCGCCATACCATCACTTGTTCAGTACTCCAGGTGTCTAGCCTTTCTCCCCCACATCATCACTTGCTGAGTACTCCAGGTGTCCAGCCTTTCTCCGACACACCATAATTTGCTGAGTACTCCAAGTATCCAGCCTTTCTCCCCCCACACCATCACTTGCTGAGTACTCCAGGTGTCCAGCCATTCCCCCACACCATCACTTGTTCAGTACTCCAGGTGTCTAGCATTTCTCCCCCACACTATCACTTGCTGAGTACTCCAGGTGTCCAGCCTTTCTCCGCCACACCATAATTTGCTGAGTACTCCAGGTATCCAGCCTTTCCCCCCCACACCATCACTTGCTGAGTACTCAAGGTGTCCAGCCTTTCTCCCCAAACCATCACTTGATGAGTTCTCAAGGTGTTCAGCCTTTCTCCCCCACACTATCACTTCCGGAGTACTCCAGGTGTACAGCCTTCTCCCCCCACACCATCACTTGCTGAGTACTCCAGGTGTCCAGACTTTCCCCCACACCATCACTTGTTCAGTACTCCAGGTGTCTAGCCTCTCTCCCCCACACCATCACTTGCTGAGTACTCCAGGTGTCCAGCCTTTCTCCCCCACAGCATCACTTGATGAGTACTCCAGGTGTCCAGCCTTTCTCCACCAACACCATCACTTGCTGAGTACTCAAGGTGTTGAGCCTTTCTCCCCCCCACACCATCACTTGCTCCCCCCACACCATCACTTGCTGAGAACTCCACCTTTCTCCCCCCACACCATCACTTGCTGAGTACTCATGGTGTACAGCCTCCCCCCACACCATCACTTGCTGAGTACTCCAGGTGTCCAGCCTTTCCCCCACACCATCACTTGTTCAGTACTCCAGGTGTCTAGCCTTTCCCCCCACACCATCACTTGCTGAGTACTCCAGGTGTCCAGCCTTTCTCGCCCCACACCATCACTTGCTTAGTACTCCAGGTGTCCAGCCTCCTCCCACACCATCACTTGCTGAGTATTCCAGGTGTCCAGCCTTTCTCCCCCAAACCATCACTTGCTGAGCACTCCAGGTGTCCAGCCTTTCTCCCCCACACCATCACTTGCTGAGTACTCCAGGTGTCCAGCCTTTCTCTGCCACACCATCACTTGCTGAGTGCTCCAGGTGTCCAGCCTTTCTCACCCCACACCATCACTTGCTAAGTACTCCAGGTGTCGAGCCTTTCTCACCCACACCATCACTTGCTGAGTACTCTGCCTTTTTCCCCCACACCATCACTTGCTGAGTACTCAAGGTGTACAGCCTCCCCCACACCATCACTGGCTGAGTACTCCAGGTGTTGAGCCTTTCTCGCCCAAACCATCACTTGCTGAGTACTCAAGGTGTTGAGCCTTTTCCCCCCACACCATCACTTGCTGAGTACCCCACCTTTCTCCCCCCACACCATCACTTGCTGAGTACTCATGGTGTACAGCCTCCCCCCCCACCATCACTTGCTGAGTACTCCACGTGTCCAGCCTTTCCCCCACACCATCACTTGTTCAGTACTCCAGGTGTCTAGCCTTTCCCCCCACACCATCACTTGCTGAGTACTCAAGGTGTCCAGCCTCCCCCCACACCATCACTTGCTGAGTACTCCAGGTGTCCAGACTTTCCCCCACACCATCACTTGTTCAGTACTCCAGGTGTCTAGCCTCTCTCCCCCACACCATCACTTGCTGAATACTCCAGGTGTCCAGCCTTTCTCCCCCACACCATCACTTGCTGAGTACTCCAGGTGTCCAGCCTTTCTCCACCAACACCATCACTTGCTGAGTACTCAAGGTGTTGAGCCTTTCTCCCCCCACACCATCACTTGCTGAGAACTCCACCTTTCTCCCCCCACACCATCACATGCTGAGTACTCATGGTGTACAGCCTCCCCCCACACCATCACTTGCTGAGTACTCCAGGTGTCCAGCCTTTCCCCCACACCATCACTTGTTCAGTACTCCAGGTGTCTAGCCTCTCTCCCCCACACCATCACTTGCTGAGTACTCCAGGTGTCCAGCCTTTCTCCACCCACACCATCACTTGCTGAGTACTCAAGGTGTTGAGCCTTTCTCCCCCCACACCATCACTTGCTGAGAACTCCACCTTTCTCCCCCCACACCATCACTTGCTGAGTACTCATGGTGTACAGCCTCCCCCCACACCATCACTTGCTGAGTACTCCAGGTGTCCAGCCTTTCCCCCACACCATCACTTGTTCAGTACTCCAGGTGTCTAGCCTTTCTCCCCCACACCATCACTTGCTGAGTACTCCAGGTGTCCAGCCTTTCTCCCCCCACACCATCACTTGCTTAGTACTCCAGGTGTCCAGCCTCCCCCCACACCATCACTTGCTGAGTATTCCAGGTGTCCAGCCTTTCTCCCCCAAACCATCACTTGCTGAGCACTCCAGGTGTCCAGCCTTTCTCCCCCACACCATCACTTGCTGAGTACTCCAGGTGTCCAGCCTTTCTCTGCCACACCATCACTTGCTGAGTGCTCCAGGTGTCCAGCCTTTCTCACCCCACACCATCACTTGCTAAGTACTCCAGGTGTCGAGCCTTTCTCCCCCACACATCACTTGCTGAGTACTCCGCCTTTTTCCCCCCACACCATCACTTGCTGAGTACTCAAGGTGTACAGCCTTCCCCCACACCATCACTTGCTGACTACTCCAGGTGTCCAGCCTTTCCCCCACACCATCACTTGTTCAGTACTCCAGGTGTCTAGCCTTTCTACCCCACATCATCACTTGCTGAGTACTCCAGGTGTCCAGCCTTTCTCCGCCACACCATAATTTGCTGAGTACTCCCGGTATCCAGCCTTTCTCCCCCCACACCATCACTTGCTGAGTACTTCAGGTGTCCAGCCTTTCCCCCACACCATCACTTGTTCAGTACTCCAGGTGTCTAGCATTTCTCCCCCACACCATCACTTGCTGAGTACTCCAGGTGTCCAGCCTTTCTCCCCCCACACCATCACTTGCTGAGTACTCAAGGTGTCCAGCCTTTCTCCCCAAACCATCACTTGATGAGTTCTCAAGGTGTTCAGCCTTTCTCCCCCACACCATAATTTCCGGAGTACTCCCGGTGTACAGCCTTCTCCCCCCACACCCTCACTTGCTGAGTATTCCAGGTGTAAGCCTTCCGCCCCACACCATCCCTTTCTGAGTATTCTAGGTGTCCAGCCTTTCTCCCCCAAACCATCACTTGCTGAGCACACCAGGTGTCCAGCCTTTCTCCCCCACACCATCACTTGCTGAGTACTCCAGGTGTCCAGCCTTTCTCTGCCTCATCATACCTTGCTGAGTGCTCCAGGTGTCCAGCCTTTCTCCCCCCACATCATCACTTGCTGAGTACTCAAGGTGTTGAGCCTTTCTCCCCCCACATCATCACTTGCTGAGTCCTGCAGGTGTCGAGCCTTTCTCCCCAAACCATCACTTGCTGAGTACTCAAGGTGTTGAGCCTTTCTCCCCCCACACCATCACTTGCTGAGTACTCCACCTTTCTCCCCCCACACCATCACTTGCTGAGTACTCCAGGTGTCTAGCCTTTCCCCCACACCATCACGTGTTCAGTACTCCAGGTGTCTAGCCTTTCTCCCCCACACCAGCACTTGCTGAGTATTCCAGTTGTCCAGCCTTTCTCCCCCCACACCATCACTTGCTGAGTACTCCAGGTGTCCAGTCTTCCCCCCCACACCATCACTTGCTGAATGTTCCAGGTGTCCAGCCTTTCTCCCCCAAACGTTCACTTGCTGAGTACTCCAGGTGTCCAGCCTTTCTCCCCCACACCATCACTTGCTGAGTATTCCAGATGCCCAGCCTTTCTCTGCCACACCATCACTTGCTGAGTGCTCCAGGTGTCCAGCCTTTCTCCCCCAAACCTTCACTTGCTAAGTACTCCAGGTGTCGAGCCTTTCTCGCCCAAACCATCACTTGCTGAGTACTCAAGGTGTTGAGCCTTTCTCCCCCCACACCATCACTTGCTGAGTACTCCAGGTGTACAGCCTTTCTCCCCCCACACCTCACTTGCTGAGTTCTCAAGGTGTTCAGCCTTTCTCCCCCACACCATCACTTCCGGAGTACTCCAGGTGTACAGCCTTTCTCCCCCCACACCATCACTTGCTTAGTACTCCAGGTGTCCAGCCTCCCCCCACACCATCACTTGCTGAGTATTCCAGGTGTCCAGCCTTTCTCCCCCAAACCATCACTTGCTGAGCACTCCAGGTGTCCAGCCTTTCTCCCCCACACCATCACTTGCTGAGTACTCCAGGTGTCCAGCCTTTCTCTGCCACACCATCACTTGCTGAGTGCTCCAGGTGTCCAGCCTTTCTCATCCCACACCATTACTTGATGAGTACTCTAGGTGTCAAGCCTTTCTCCCCCACACCATCACTTGCTGAGTACTCCTCCTTTTCCCCCACACCATCACTTGCTGAGTACTCCAGGTGTCCAGCCTTTCCCCCACACCATCACTTGTTCAGTACTCCAGTTGTCTACCCTTTCTCCCCCACATCATCACTTGCTGAGTACTCCAGGTGTCCAGCCTTTTCCGCCACACCATAATTTGCTGACTACTCCAGGTATCCAGCCTTTCTCCCCACACACCATCACTTGCTGAGTACTCCAGGTGTCCAGCCTTTCCCCCATACCATCACTTGTTCAGTACTCCATGTGTCTAGCATTTCTCCCCCACACCATCACTTGCTGAGCACTCCAGGTGTCCAGCCTTTTTCCCCCCACACCATCACTTGCTGAGTACTCAAGGTGTCCAGCCTTTCTCCCCAAACCATCACTTCATGAGTTCTCAAGGTGTTCAGCCTTTCTCCCCCACACCATCATTTCCGGAGTACTCCAGGTGTACAGCCTTCTCCCCCCACACCATCACTTGCTGAGTATTCAAGGTGTCCAGCCTTCCAACCCACACCATCACTTGCTGAGTTTTCCAGGTGTCCAGCCTTTCTCCCGCAAACCATCACTTGCTGAGCACGCCAGGTGTCCAGCCTTTCTCCCCCACACCATCACTTGCTGAGTACTCCAGGTGTCCAGCCTTTCTCTGCCTCACCATACCTTGCTGAGTGCTCCAGGTGTCCAGCCTTTCCTCCCCCAAACCATCACTTGCTGAGTACTCAAGGTGTTGAGCCTTTCTCCCCCCACACCATCACTTGCTGAGTACTCCACCTTTCTCCCCCACACCATCACTTGCTGAGTACTCAAGGTGTACAGCCTCCCCCCACACCATTGCTTGCTGAGTACTCCAGGTTTCCAGGCTGTCCCCCACACCATCACTTGTTCAGTACTCCGGGTGCCTAGCCTTTCTCCCCCACGCCAGCACTTGCTGAGTACTCCAGCTGTCCAGCCTTTCTCCCCCCACACCATCACTTGCTGAGTACTCCAGGTGTCCAGCCTTCCCCCCCACTCCATCACTTGCTGAGTATTCCAGGTGTCCAGCCTTTCTCCTCCAAACCTTCACTTACTGAGCACTCCAGGTGTCCAGCCTTTCTCCCCCACACCATCACTTGCTGAGTACTCCAGGTGTCCAGCCTTTCTCTGCCACACCATCACTTGCTGATTGCTCCAGGTGTCCAGTCTTTCTCACCCCACACCATCACTTGCTGAGTACTCCAGGTGTCCAACCTTTCTCCCCCCACACCATCACTTTCTGAGTACTCCAGGTGTCCAGCCTTTCTCCCCCACACCATCACTTGTTTAGTACTCCAGGTGTCTAGCCTTTCTCCCCCAAACCATTACTTGCTGAGCACTCCAGGTGTCCAGCCTTTCTCCCCCACACCATCACTTGTTGAGTACTCCAGGTGTCTAGCCTTTCTCCCCCAAACCATTACTTGCTGAGCACTCCAGGTGTCCAGCCTTTCTCCCCCACACATCACTTGCTGAGTACTCCAGGTGTCCAACCTTTCTCCCCCCACACCATCACTTTCTGAGTACTCCAGGTGTCCAGCCTTTCTCCCCCACACCATCACTTGTTTAGTACTCCAGGTGTCTAGCCTTTCTCCCCCAAACCATTACTTGCTGAGCACTCCAGGTGTCGAGCCTTTCTCCCCCACACCATCACTTGCTGAGTACTCTGCCTTTTTCCCCCACACCATCACTTGCTGAGTACTCAAGGTGTACAGCCTCCCCCACACCATCACTTGCTGAGTACTCCAGGTGTTGAGCCTTTCTCGCCCAAACCATCACTTGCTGAGTACTCAAGGTGTTGAGCCTTTCCCCCCCACACCATCACTTGCTGAGTACTCCACCTTTCTCCCCCCACACCATCACTTGCTGAGTACTCATGGTGTACAGCCTCCCCCCCACCATCACTTGCTGAGTACTCCACGTGTCAAGCCTTTCCCCCACACCATCACTTGTTCAGTACTCCAGGTGTCTAGCCTTTCTCCCCCACACCATCACTTGCTGAGTACTCCAGGTGTCCAGACTTTCCCCCACACCATCACTTGTTCAGTACTCCAGGTGTCTAGCCTCTCTCCCCCACACCATCACTTGCTGAATACTCCAGGTGTACAGCCTTTCTCCACCAACACCATCACTTGCTGAGTACTCAAGATGTTCAGCCTTTCTCCCCCCACACCATCACTTGCTGAGAACTCCACCTTTCTCCCCCCACACCATCACATGCTGAGTACTCATGGTGTACAGCCTCCCCCCACACCATCACTTGCTGAGTACTCCAGGTGTCCAGCCTTTTCCCCGCACCATCACTTGTTCAGTACTCCAGGTGTCTAGCCTTTCTCCCCCACACCATCACTTGCTGAGTACTCCAGGTGTCCAGCCTTTCTCGCCCCACACCATCACTTGCTTAGTACTCCAGGTGTCCAGCCTCCCCCCACACATCACTTGCTGAGTATTCCAGGTGTCCAGCCTTTCTCCCCAAACCATCACTTGCTGAGCACTCCAGGTGTCCAGCCTTTCTCCCCAAACCATCACTTGCTGAGTACTCCAGGTGTCCAGCCTTTCTCCGCCACACCATAATTTGCTGAGTACTCCAGGTATCCAGCCTTTCTCCCCCCGCACCATCACTTGCTGAGTACTCAAGGTGTCCAGCCTTTCTCCCCAAACCATCACTTGATGAGTTCTCAAGGTGTTCAGCCTTTCTCCCCCACACCATCACTTCTGGAGTACTCCAGGTGTACAGCCTTCTCCCCCCACACCATCACTTGCTGAGTACTCCAGGTGTCCAGACTTTCCCCCACACCATCACTTGTTCAGTACTCCAAGTGTCTAGCCTCTCTCCCCCACACCATCACTTGCTGAGTACTCCAGGTGTCCAGCCTTTCTCCACCCACACCATCACTTGCTGAGTACTCAAGGTGTTGAGCCTTTCTCCCCCCACACCATCACTTGCTGAGAACTCATGGTGTACAGCCTTTCCCCCACACCATCTCTTGTTCAGTACTCCAGGTGTCTAGCCTTTCTCCCCCACACCATCACTTGCTGAGTACTCCAGGTGTCCAGCCTTTCTCCCCCACACCATCACTTGCTTAGTACTCCAGGTGTCCAGCCTCCCCCCCACACGATCACTTGCTGAGTATTCCAGGTGTCCAGCCTTTCTCCCCCAAACCATCACTTGCTGAGCACTCCAGGTGTCCAGCCTTTCTCCCCCACACCATCACTTGCTGAGTACTCCAGGTGTCCAGCCTTTCTCTGCCACACCATCACTTGCTGAGTGCTCCAGGTGTCCAGCCTTTCTCACCCCACACCATCACTTGCTAAGTACTCCAGGTGTCGAGCCTTTCTCCCCCACACCATCACTTGCTGAGTACTCTGCCTTTTTCCCCCACACCATCACTTGCTGAGTACTCAAGGTGTACAGCCTCCCCCCATACCATCACTTGCTGACTACTCCAGGTGTCCACCCTTTCTCCCCCACATCATCACTTGCTGAGTACTCCAGGTGTCCAGCCTTTCTCCGCCACACCATAATTTGCTGAGTACTCCCGGTATCCAGCCTTTCTCCCCCACACCATCACTTGCTGAGTACTCCAGGTGTCCAGCCTTTCCCTCACACCATCACTTGTTCAGTACTCCAGGTGTCTAGCATTTCTCCCCCACACCATCACTTGCTGAGTACTCCAGGTGTCCAGCCTTTCTCCCCCCACACCATCACTTGCTGAGTACTCAAGGTGTCCAGCCTTTCTCCCCAAACCATCACTTGATGAGTTCTCAAGGTGTTAAGCCTTTCTCCCACACACCATCATTTCCGGAGTACTCCGGGTGTACAGCCTTCTCCCCGCACACCCTCACATGCTGAGTATTCCAGGTGTAAGCCTTCCGCCCCACACCATCACTTTCTGAGTATTCTAGGTGTCCAGCCGTTCTCCCCCAAACCATCACTTGCTGAGCACACCAGGTGTCCAGCCTTTCTCCCCCACACCATCACTTGCTGAGTACTCCAGGTGTCCAGCCTTTCTCTGCCTCATTATACCTTGCTGAATGCTCCAGGTGTCCAGCCTTTCTCCCCCCACATCATTACTTGCTGAGTACTCAAGGTGTTGAGCCTTTCTCCCCCCACATCATCACTTGCTGAGTCCTGCAGGTGTCGAGCCTTTCTCCCCCAAACCATCACTTGGTGAGTACTCAAGGTGTTGAGCCTTTCTCCCCCCACACCATCACTTGCTGTGTACTCCACCTTTCTCCCCCCACACCATCACTTGCTGAGTACTCAAGGTGTACAGCCTCCCCACACACAATTACTTGTGAGTACTCCAGGTGTCCAGCCTTTCCCCCACACCATCACTTGTTCAGTACTCCAGGTGTCTAGCCTTTCTCCCCCACACCAGCACTTGCTGAGTACTCCAGTTGTCCAGCCTTTCTCCCCCCACACCATCACTTGCTGAGTACTCCAGGTGTCCAGTCTTCCCCCCCCACACCATCACTTGCTGAATGTTCCAGGTGTCCAGCCTTTCTCCCCCAAACCTTCACTTGCTGAGCACTCCAGGTGTCCAGCCTTTCTCCCCCACACCTTCACTTGCTGAGTACTCCAGATGCCCAGCCTTTCTCTGCCACACCATCACTTGCTGAGTGCTCCAGGTGTCCAGCCTTTCTCCTCCCACACCATCACTTGCTAAATACTCCAGGTATCGAGCCTTTCTCACCCAAACCATCACTTGCTGACTACTCAAGGTGTTGAGCCTTTCTCCCCCCACACCATCACTTGCTGAGTACTTCAGGTGTACAGCCTTTCTCCCCCACACCATCACTTCCGGAGTACTCCAGGTGTACAGCCTTTCTCCCCCCACACCATCACTTGCTTAGTACTCCAGGTGTCCAGCCTCCCCCCACACCATCACTTGCTTAGTATTCCAGGTGTTCAGCCTTTCACCCCCACACTATCACTTGCTGAGCACTCCAGGTGTCCAGCCTTTCTCTGCCACACCATCACTTGCTGAGTGCTCCAGGTGTCCAGCCTTTCTCATCCCACACCATCACTTGCTGAGTACTCTAGGTGTCAAGCCTTTCTCCCCCACACCATCACTTGCTGAGTTCTCAAGGTGTTCAGCCTTTCTCCCACACACCATCATTTCCGGAGTACTCCGGGTGTACAGCCTTCTCCCCGCACACCCTCACATGCTGAGTATTCCAGGTGTAAGCCTTCCGCCCCACACCATCACTTTCTGAGTATTTTAGGTGTCCAGCCGTTCTCCCCCAAACCATCACTTGCTGAGCACACCAGGTGTCCAGCCTTTCTCCCCCACACCATCACTTGCTGAGTACTCCAGGTGTCCAGCCTTTCTCTGCCTCATCATACCTTGCTGAGTGCTCCAGGTGTCCAGCCTTTCTCCCCCCACATCATCACTTGCTGAGTACTCAAGGTGTTGAGCCTTTCTCCCCCCACATCATCACTTGCTGAGTCCTGCAGGTGTCGAGCCTTTCTCCCCCAAACCATCACTTGCTGAGTACTCAAGGTGTTGAGCCTTTCTCCCCCCACACCATCACTTGCTGTGTACTCCACCTTTCTCCCCCCACACCATCACTTGCTGAGTACTCAAGGTGTACAGCCTCCCCCCACACCATTACTTGTGAGTACTCCAGGTGTCCAGCCTTTCCCCCACACCATCACTTGTTCAGTACTCCAGGTGTCTAGCCTTTCTCCCCCACACCAGCACTTGCTGAGTACTCCAGTTGTCCAGCCTTTCTCCCCCCACACCATCACTTGCTGAGTACTCCAGGTGTCCAGTCTTCCCCCCCACACCATCACTTGCTGAATGTTCCAGGTGTCCAGCCTTTCTCCCCCAAACCTTCACTTGCTGAGCACTCCAGGTGTCCAGCCTTTCTCCCCCACACCATCACTTGCTGAGTACTCCAGATGCCCAGCCTTTCTCTGCCACACCATCACTTGCTGAGTGCTCCAGGTGTCCAGCCTTTCTCCTCCCACACCATCACTTGCTAAATACTCCAGGTGTCGAGCCTTTCTCGCCCAAACCATCACTTGCTGACTACTCAAGGTGTTGAGCCTTTCTCCCCCCACACCATCACTTGCTGAGTACTCCAGGTGTACAGCCTTTCTCCCCCCACACCATCACTTGCTGAGTACTCCAGGTGTACAGCCTTTCTCCCCCCACACCTCACTTGCTGAGTTCTCAAGGTGTTCAGCCTTTCTCCCCCACACCATCACTTCCGGAGTACTCCAGGTGTACAGCCTTTCTCCCCCCACACCATCACTTGCTTAGTACTCCAGGTGTCCAGCCTCCCCCCACACCATCACTTGCTTAGTATTCCAGGTGTTCAGCCTTTCACCCCCACACTATCACTTGCTGAGCACTGCAGGTGTCCAGCCTTTCTCTGCCACACCATCACTTGCTGAGTGCTCCAGGTGTCCATCCTTTCTCACCCCACAAAATCACTTGCTAAGTCCTCCAGGTGTCGAGCCTTTCTCCCCCACACCATCACTTGCTGAGTACTCTGCCTTTTTCCCCCACACCATCACTTGCTGAGTACTCAAGGTGTACAGCCTCCCCCACACCATCACTGGCTGAGTACTCTAGGTGTTGAGCCTTTCTCGCCCAAACCATCACTTGCTGAGTACTCAAGGTGTTGAGCCTTTTCCCCCCACACCATCACTTGCTGAGTACCCCACCTTTCTCCCCCCACACCATCACTTGCTGAGTACTCATGGTGTACAGCCTCCCCCCCACCATCACTTGCTGAGTACTCCACGTGTCCAGCCTTTCCCCCACACCATCACTTGTTCAGTACTCCAGGTGTCTAGCCTTTCCCCCCACACCATCACTTGCTGAGTACTCAAGGTGTCCAGCCTCCCCCCACACCATCACTTGCTGAGTACTCCAGGTGTCCAGACTTTCCCCCACACCATCACTTGTTCAGTACTCCAGGTGTCTAGCCTCTCTCCCCCACACCATCACTTGCTGAATACTCCAGGTGTCCAGCCTTTCTCCCCCACACCATCACTTGCTGAGTACTCCAGGTGTCCAGCCTTTCTCCACCAACACCATCACTTGCTGAGTACTCAAGGTGTTGAGCCTTTCTCCCCCCACACCATCACTTGCTGAGAACTCCACCTTTCTCCCCCCACACCATCACATGCTGAGTACTCATGGTGTACAGCCTCCCCCCACACCATCACTTGCTGAGTACTCCAGGTGTCCAGCCTTTCCCCCACACCATCACTTGTTCAGTACTCCAGGTGTCTAGCCTCTCTCCCCCACACCATCACTTGCTGAGTACTCCAGGTGTCCAGCCTTTCTCCACCCACACCATCACTTGCTGAGTACTCAAGGTGTTGAGCCTTTCTCCCCCCACACCATCACTTGCTGAGAACTCCACCTTTCTCCCCCCACACCATCACTTGCTGAGTACTCATGGTGTACAGCCTCCCCCCACACCATCACTTGCTGAGTACTCCAGGTGTCCAGCCTTTCCCCCACACCATCACTTGTTCAGTACTCCAGGTGTCTAGCCTTTCTCCCCCACACCATCACTTGCTGAGTACTCCAGGTGTCCAGCCTTTCTCCCCCCACACCATCACTTGCTTAGTACTCCAGGTGTCCAGCCTCCCCCCACACCATCACTTGCTGAGTATTCCAGGTGTCCAGCCTTTCTCCCCCAAACCATCACTTGCTGAGCACTCCAGGTGTCCAGCCTTTCTCCCCCACACCATCACTTGCTGAGTACTCCAGGTGTCCAGCCTTTCTCTGCCACACCATCACTTGCTGAGTGCTCCAGGTGTCCAGCCTTTCTCACCCCACACCATCACTTGCTAAGTACTCCAGGTGTCGAGCCTTTCTCCCCCACACATCACTTGCTGAGTACTCCGCCTTTTTCCCCCCACACCATCACTTGCTGAGTACTCAAGGTGTACAGCCTTCCCCCACACCATCACTTGCTGACTACTCCAGGTGTCCAGCCTTTCCCCCACACCATCACTTGTTCAGTACTCCAGGTGTCTAGCCTTTCTACCCCACATCATCACTTGCTGAGTACTCCAGGTGTCCAGCCTTTCTCCGCCACACCATAATTTGCTGAGTACTCCCGGTATCCAGCCTTTCTCCCCCCACACCATCACTTGCTGAGTACTCCAGGTGTCCAGCCTTTCCCCCACACCATCACTTGTTCAGTACTCCAGGTGTCTAGCATTTCTCCCCCACACCATCACTTGCTGAGTACTCCAGGTGTCCAGCCTTTCTCCCCCCACACCATCACTTGCTGAGTACTCAAGGTGTCCAGCCTTTCTCCCCAAACCATCACTTGATGAGTTCTCAAGGTGTTCAGCCTTTCTCCCCCACACCATAATTTCCGGAGTACTCCCGGTGTACAGCCTTCTCCCCCCACACCCTCACTTGCTGAGTATTCCAGGTGTAAGCCTTCCGCCCCACACATCCCTTTCTGAGTATTCTAGGTGTCCAGCCTTTCTCCCCCAAACCATCACTTGCTGAGCACACCAGGTGTCCAGCCTTTCTCCCCCACACCATCACTTGCTGAGTACTCCAGGTGTCCAGCCTTTCTCTGCCTCATCATACCTTGCTGAGTGCTCCAGGTGTCCAGCCTTTCTCCCCCCACATCATCACTTGCTGAGTACTCAAGGTGTTGAGCCTTTCTCCCCCCACATCATCACTTGCTGAGTCCTGCAGGTGTCGAGCCTTTCTCCCCAAACCATCACTTGCTGAGTACTCAAGGTGTTGAGCCTTTCTCCCCCCACACCATCACTTGCTGAGTACTCCACCTTTCTCCCCCCACACCATCACTTGCTGAGTACTCCAGGTGTCTAGCCTTTCCCCCACACCATCACGTGTTCAGTACTCCAGGTGTCTAGCCTTTCTCCCCCACACCAGCACTTGCTGAGTATTCCAGTTGTCCAGCCTTTCTCCCCCCACACCATCACTTGCTGAGTACTCCAGGTGTCCAGTCTTCCCCCCCACACCATCACTTGCTGAATGTTCCAGGTGTCCAGCCTTTCTCCCCCAAACCTTCACTTGCTGAGCACTCCAGGTGTCCAGCCTTTCTCCCCCACACCATCACTTGCTGAGTATTCCAGATGCCCAGCCTTTCTCTGCCACACCATCACTTGCTGAGTGCTCCAGGTGTCCAGCCTTTCTCCCCCAAACCTTCACTTGCTGAGCACTCCAGGTGTCCAGCCTTTCTCCCCCACACCATCACTTGCTGAGTATTCCAGATGCCCAGCCTTTCTCTGCCACACCATCACTTGCTAAGTACTCCAGGTGTCGAGCCTTTCTCGCCCAAACCATCACTTGCTGAGTACTCAAGGTGTTGAGCCTTTCTCCCCCCACACCATCACTTGCTGAGTACTCCAGGTGTACAGCCTTTCTCCCCCCACACCTCACTTGCTGAGTTCTCAAGGTGTTCAGCCTTTCTCCCCCACACCATCACTTCCGGAGTACTCCAGGTGTACAGCCTTTCTCCCCCCACACCATCACTTGCTTAGTACTCCAGGTGTCCAGCCTCCCCCCACACCATCACTTGCTGAGTATTCCAGGTGTCCAGCCTTTCTCCCCCAAACCATCACTTGCTGAGCACTCCAGGTGTCCAGCCTTTCTCCCCCACACCATCACTTGCTGAGTACTCCAGGTGTCCAGCCTTTCTCTGCCACACCATCACTTGCTGAGTGCTCCAGGTGTCCAGCCTTTCTCATCCCACACCATTACTTGATGAGTACTCTAGGTGTCAAGCCTTTCTCCCCCACACCATCACTTGCTGAGTACTCCTCCTTTTCCCCCACACCATCACTTGCTGAGTACTCCAGGTGTCCAGCCTTTCCCCCACACCATCACTTGTTCAGTACTCCAGTTGTCTACCCTTTCTCCCCCACATCATCACTTGCTGAGTACTCCAGGTGTCCAGCCTTTTCCGCCACACCATAATTTGCTGACTACTCCAGGTATCCAGCCTTTCTCCCCACACACCATCACTTGCTGAGTACTCCAGGTGTCCAGCCTTTCCCCCACACCATCACTTGTTCAGTACTCCATGTGTCTAGCATTTCTCCCCCACACCATCACTTGCTGAGCACTCCAGGTGTCCAGCCTTTTTCCCCCCACACCATCACTTGCTGAGTACTCAAGGTGTCCAGCCTTTCTCCCCAAACCATCACTTCATGAGTTCTCAAGGTGTTCAGCCTTTCTCCCCCACACCATCATTTCCGGAGTACTCCAGGTGTACAGCCTTCTCCCCCCACACCATCACTTGCTGAGTATTCAAGGTGTCCAGCCTTCCAACCCACACCATCACTTGCTGAGTTTTCCAGGTGTCCAGCCTTTCTCCCGCAAACCATCACTTGCTGAGCACGCCAGGTGTCCAGCCTTTCTCCCCCACACCATCACTTGCTGAGTACTCCAGGTGTCCAGCCTTTCTCTGCCTCACCATACCTTTCTGAGTGCTCCAGGTGTCCAGCCTTTCCTCCCCCAAACCATCACTTGCTGAGTACTCAAGGTGTTGAGCCTTTCTCCCCCCACACCATCACTTGCTGAGTACTCCACCTTTCTCCCCCACACCATCACTTGCTGAGTACTCAAGGTGTACAGCCTCCCCCCACACCATTACTTGCTGAGTACTCCAGGTTTCCAGGCTGTCCCCCACACCATCACTTGTTCAGTACTCCGGGTGCCCAGCCTTTCTCCCCCACACCATCACTTGCTGAGTACTCCAGGTGTCCAGCCTTTCTCTGCCACACCATCACTTGCTGATTGCTCCAGGTGTCCAGTCTTTCTCACCCCACACCATCACATGCTGAGTACTCCAGGTGTCCAACCTTTCTCCCCCCACACCATCACTTTCTGAGTACTCCAGGTGTCCAGCCTTTCTCCCCCACACCATCACTTGTTTAGTACTCCAGGTGTCTAGCCTTTCTCCCCCAAACCATTACTTGCTGAGCACTCCAGGTGTCCAGCCTTTCTCCCCCACACCATCACTTGTTGAGTACTCCAGGTGTCTAGCCTTTCTCCCCCAAACCATTACTTGCTGAGCACTCCAGGTGTCCAGCCTTTCTCCCCCACACATCACTTGCTGAGTACTCCAGGTGTCCAACCTTTCTCCCCCCACACCATCACTTTCTGAGTACTCCAGGTGTCCAGCCTTTCTCCCCCACACCATCACTTGTTTAGTACTCCAGGTGTCTAGCCTTTCTCCCCCAAACCATTACTTGCTGAGCACTCCAGGTGTCGAGCCTTTCTCCCCCACACCATCACTTGCTGAGTACTCTGCCTTTTTCCCCCACACCATCACTTGCTGAGTACTCAAGGTGTACAGCCTCCCCCACACCAACACTTGCTGAGTACTCCAGGTGTTGAGCCTTTCTCGCCCAAACCATCACTTGCTGAGTACTCAAGGTGTTGAGCCTTTCCCCCCCACACCATCACTTGCTGAGTACTCCACCTTTCTCCCCCCACACCATCACTTGCTGAGTACTCATGGTGTACAGCCTCCCCCCCACCATCACTTGCTGAGTACTCCACGTGTCAAGCCTTTCCCCCACACCATCACTTGTTCAGTACTCCAGGTGTCTAGCCTTTCTCCCCCACACCATCACTTGCTGAGTACTCCAGGTGTCCAGACTTTCCCCCACACCATCACTTGTTCAGTACTCCAGGTGTCTAGCCTCTCTCCCCCACACCATCACTTGCTGAGTACTCCAGGTGTACAGCCTTTCTCCACCAACACCATCACTTGCTGAGTACTCAAGGTGTCCAGCCTTTCTCCCCCCACACCATCACTTGCTGAGAACTCCACCTTTCTCCCCCCACACCATCACATGCTGAGTACTCATGGTGTACAGCCTCCCCCCACACCATCACTTGCTGAGTACTCCAGGTGTCCAGCCTTTCCCCCGCACCATCACTTGTTCAGTACTCCAGGTGTCTAGCCTTTCTCCCCCACACCATCACTTGCTGAGTACTCCAGGTGTCCAGCCTTTCTCGCCCCACACCATCACTTGCTTAGTACTCCAGGTGTCCAGCCTCCCCCCACACATCACTTGCTGAGTATTCCAGGTGTCCAGCCTTTCTCCCCAAACCATCACTTGCTGAGCACTCCAGGTGTCCAGCCTTTCTCCCCAAACCATCACTTGCTGAGTACTCCAGGTGTCCAGCCTTTCTCCGCCACACCATAATTTGCTGAGTACTCCAGGTATCCAGCCTTTCTCCCCCCGCACCATCACTTGCTGAGTACTCAAGGTGTCCAGCCTTTCTCCCCAAACCATCACTTGATGAGTTCTCAAGGTGTTCAGCCTTTCTCCCCCACACCATCACTTCTGGAGTACTCCAGGTGTACAGCCTTCTCCCCCCACACCATCACTTGCTGAGTACTCCAGGTGTCCAGACTTTCCCCCACACCATCACTTGTTCAGTACTCCAGGTGTCTAGCCTCTCTCCCCCACACCATCACTTGCTGAGTACTCCAGGTGTCCAGCCTTTCTCCACCCACACCATCACTTGCTGAGTACTCAAGGTGTTGAGCCTTTCTCCCCCCACACCATCACTTGCTGAGAACTCATGGTGTACAGCCTTTCCCCCACACCATCTCTTGTTCAGTACTCCAGGTGTCTAGCCTTTCTCCCCCACACCATCACTTGCTGAGTACTCCAGGTGTCCAGCCTTTCTCCCCCACACCATCACTTGCTTAGTACTCAAGGTGTCCAGCCTCCCCCCCACACCATCACTTGCTGAGTATTCCAGGTGTCCAGCCTTTCTCCCCCAAACCATCACTTGCTGAGCACTCCAGGTGTCCAGCCTTTCTCCCCCACACCATCACTTGCTGAGTACTCCAGGTGTCCAGCCTTTCTCTGCCACACCATCACTTGCTGAGTGCTCCAGGTGTCCAGCCTTTCTCACCCCACACCATCACTTGCTAAGTACTCCAGGTGTCGAGCCTTTCTCCCCCACACCATCACTTGCTGAGTACTCTGCCTTTTTCCCCCACACCATCACTTGCTGAGTACTCAAGGTGTACAGCCTCCCCCCATACCATCACTTGCTGACTACTCCAGGTGTCCACCCTTTCTCCCCCACATCATCACTTGCTGAGTACTCCAGGTGTCCAGCCTTTCTCCGCCACACCATAATTTGCTGAGTACTCCCGGTATCCAGCCTTTCTCCCCCCACACCATCACTTGCTGAGTACTCCAGGTGTCCAGCCTTTCCCTCACACCATCACTTGTTCAGTACTCCAGGTGTTTAGCATTTCTCCCCCACACCATCACTTGCTGAGTACTCCAGGTGTCCAGCCTTTGTCCCCCCACACCATCACTTGCTGAGTACTCAAGGTGTCCAGCCTTTCTCCCCAAACCATCACTTGATGAGTTCTCAAGGTGTTCAGCCTTTCTCCCACACACCATCATTTCCGGAGTACTCCGGGTGTACAGCCTTCTCCCCGCACACCCTCACATGCTGAGTATTCCAGGTGTAAGCCTTCCGCCCCACACCATCACTTTCTGAGTATTCTAGGTGTCCAGCCCTTCTCCCCCAAACCATCACTTGCTGAGCACACCAGGTGTCCAGCCTTTCTCCCCCACACCATCACTTGCTGAGTACTCCAGGTGTCCAGCCTTTCTCTGCCTCATTATACCTTGCTGAGTGCTCCAGGTGTCCAGCCTTTCTCCCCCCACATCATTACTTGCTGAGTACTCAAGGTGTTGAGCCTTTCTCCCCCCACATCATCACTTGCTGAGTCCTGCAGGTGTCGAGCCTTTCTCCCCCAAACCATCACTTGCTGAGTACTCAAGGTGTTGAGCCTTTCTCCCCCCACACCATCACTTGCTGTGTACTCCACCTTTCTCCCCCCACACCATCACTTGCTGAGTACTCAAGGTGTACAGCCTCCCCACACACAATTACTTGTGAGTACTCCAGGTGTCCAGCCTTTCCCCCACACCATCACTTGTTCAGTACTCCAGGTGTCTAGCCTTTCTCCCCCACACCAGCACTTGCTGAGTACTCCAGTTGTCCAGCCTTTCTCCCCCCACACCATCACTTGCTGAGTACTCCAGGTGTCCAGTCTTCCCCCCCACACCATCACTTGCTGAATGTTCCAGGTGTCCAGCCTTTCTCCCCCAAACCTTCACTTGCTGAGCACTCCAGGTGTCCAGCCTTTCTCCCCCACACCATCACTTGCTGAGTACTCCAGATGCCCAGCCTTTCTCTGCCACACCATCACTTGCTGAGTGCTCCAGGTGTCCAGCCTTTCTCCTCCCACACCATCACTTGCTAAATACTCCAGGTATCGAGCCTTTCTCACCCAAACCATCACTTGCTGACTACTCAAGGTGTTGAGCCTTTCTCCCCCCACACCATCACTTGCTGAGTACTTCAGGTGTACAGCCTTTCTCCCCCACACCATCACTTCCGGAGTACTCCAGGTGTACAGCCTTTCTCCCCCCACACCATCACTTGCTTAGTACTCCAGGTGTCCAGCCTCCCCCCACACCATCACTTGCTTAGTATTCCAGGTGTTCAGCCTTTCACCCCCACACTATCACTTGCTGAGCACTCCAGGTGTCCAGCCTTTCTCTGCCACACCATCACTTGCTGAGTGCTCCAGGTGTCCAGCCTTTCTCATCCCACACCATCACTTGCTGAGTACTCTAGGTGTCAAGCCTTTCTCCCCCACACCATCACTTGCTGAGTTCTCAAGGTGTTCAGCCTTTCTCCCACACACCATCATTTCCGGAGTACTCCGGGTGTACAGCCTTCTCCCCGCACACCCTCACATGCTGAGTATTCCAGGTGTAAGCCTTCCGCCCCACACCATCACTTTCTGAGTATTCTAGGTGTCCAGCCGTTCTCCCCCAAACCATCACTTGCTGAGCACACCAGGTGTCCAGCCTTTCTCCCCCACACCATCACTTGCTGAGTACTCCAGGTGTCCAGCCTTTCTCTGCCTCATCATACCTTGCTGAGTGCTCCAGGTGTCCAGCCTTTCTCCCCCCACATCATCACTTGCTGAGTACTCAAGGTGTTGAGCCTTTCTCCCCCCACATCATCACTTGCTGAGTCCTGCAGGTGTCGAGCCTTTCTCCCCCAAACCATCACTTGCTGAGTACTCAAGGTGTTGAGCCTTTCTCCCCCCACACCATCACTTGCTGTGTACTCCACCTTTCTCCCCCACCCCATCACTTGCTGAGTACTCAAGGTGTACAGCCTCCCCCCACACCATTACTTGTGAGTACTCCAGGTGTCCAGCCTTTCCCCCACACCATCACTTGTTCAGTACTCCAGGTGTCTAGCCTTTCTCCCCCACACCAGCACTTGCTGAGTACTCCAGTTGTCCAGCCTTTCTCCCCCCACACCATCACTTGCTGAGTACTCCAGGTGTCCAGTCTTCCCCCCCACACCATCACTTGCTGAATGTTCCAGGTGTCCAGCCTTTCTCCCCCAAACCTTCACTTGCTGAGCACTCCAGGTGTCCAGCCTTTCTCCCCCACACCATCACTTGCTGAGTACTCCAGATGCCCAGCCTTTCTCTGCCACACCATCACTTGCTGAGTGCTCCAGGTGTCCAGCCTTTCTCCTCCCACACCATCACTTGCTAAATACTCCAGGTGTCGAGCCTTTCTCGCCCAAACCATCACTTGCTGACTACTCAAGGTGTTGAGCCTTTCTCCCCCCACACCATCACTTGCTGAGTACTCCAGGTGTACAGCCTTTCTCCCCCCACACCATCACTTGCTGAGTACTCCAGGTGTACAGCCTTTCTCCCCCCACACCTCACTTGCTGAGTTCTCAAGGTGTTCAGCCTTTCTCCCCCACACCATCACTTCCGGAGTACTCCAGGTGTACAGCCTTTCTCCCCCCACACCATCACTTGCTTAGTACTCCAGGTGTCCAGCCTCCCCCCACACCATCACTTGCTTAGTATTCCAGGTGTTCAGCCTTTCACCCCCACACTATCACTTGCTGAGCACTGCAGGTGTCCAGCCTTTCTCTGCCACACCATCACTTGCTGAGTGCTCCAGGTGTCCATCCTTTCTCACCCCACAAAATCACTTGCTAAGTCCTCCAGGTGTCGAGCCTTTCTCCCCCACACCATCACTTGCTGAGTACTCTGCCTTTTTCCCCCACACCATCACTTGCTGAGTACTCAAGGTGTACAGCCTCCCCCACACCATCACTTGCTGAGTACTCCAGGTGTTGAGCCTTTCTCGCCCAAACCATCACTTGCTGAGTACTCAAGGTGTTGAGCCTTTTCCCCCCCACACCATCACTTGCTGAGTACTCCACCTTTCTCCCCCCACACCATCACTTGCTGAGTACTCATTGTGTACAGCCTCCCCCCCCACCATCACTTGCTGAGTACTCCACGTGTCAAGCCTTTCCCCCACACCATCACTTGTTCAGTACTCCAGGTGTCTAGCCTTTCTCCCCCACACCATCACTTGCTGAGTACTCCAGGTGTCCAGCCTCCCCCCACACCATCACTTGCTGAGTACTCCAGGTGTCCAGACTTTCCCCCACACCATCACTTGTTCAGTACTCCAGGTGTCTAGCCTCTCTCCCCCACACCATCACTTGCTGAGTACTCCAGGTGTACAGCCTTTCTCCACCAACACCATCACTTGCTGAGTACTCAAGGTGTTGAGCCTTTCTCCCCCCACACCATCACTTGCTGAGAACTCCACCTTTCTCCCCCCACACCATCACATGCTGAGTACTCATGGTGTACAGCCTCCCCCCACACCATCACTTGCTGAGTACTCCAGGTGTCCAGCCTTTCTCTGCCACACCATCACTTGCTGAGTGCTCCAGGTGTCCATCCTTTCTCACCCCACAAAATCACTTGCTAAGTACTCCAGGTGTCGAGCCTTTCTCCCCCACACCATCACTTGCTGAGTACTCTGCCTTTTTCCCCCACACCATCACTTGCTGAGTACTCAAGGTGTACAGCCTCCCCCACACCATCACTTGCTGAGTACTCCAGGTGTTGAGCCTTTCTCGCCCAAACCATCACTTGCTGAGTACTCAAGGTGTTGAGCCTTTTCCCCCCCACACCATCACTTGCTGAGTACCACCTTTCTCCCCCCACACCATCACTTGCTGAGTACTCATGGTGTACAGCCTCCCCCCCACCATCACTTGCTGAGTACTCCACGTGTCAAGCCTTTCCCCCACTCCATCACTTGTTCAGTACTCCAGGTGTCTAGCCTTTCTCCCCCACACCATCACTTGCTGAGTACTCCAGGTGTCCAGCCTCCCCCCACACCATCACTTGCTGAGTACTCCAGGTGTCCAGACTTTCCCCCACACCATCACTTGTTCAGTACTCCAGGTGTCTAGCCTCTCTCCCCCACACCATCACTTGCTGAGTACTCCAGGTGTACATCCTTTCTCCACCAACACCATCACTTGCTGAGTACTCAAGGTGTTGAGCCTTTCTCCCCCCACACCATCACTTGCTGAGAACTCCACCTTTCTCCCCCCACACCATCACATGCTGAGTACTCATGGTGTACAGCCTCCCCCCACACCATCACTTGCTGAGTACTCCAGGTGTCCAGCCTTTCCCCCGCACCATCACTTGTTCAGTACTCCAGGTGTCTAGCCTTTCTCCCCCACACCATCACTTGCTGAGTACTCCAGGTGTCCAGCCTTTCTCGCCCCACACCATCACTTGCTTAGTACTCCAGGTGTCCAGCCTCCCCCCACACATCACTTGCTGAGTATTCCAGGTGTCCAGCCTTTCTCCCCAAACCATCACTTGCTGAGCACTCCAGGTGTCCAGCCTTTTTCCCCCACACAATCACTTGCTGAGTACTCCAGGTGCCCAGCCTTTCTCTGCCACACCATCACTTGCTGAGTGCTCCAGGTGTCCAGCCTTTCTCACCCGACACCATCACTTGCTAAGTACTCCAGGTGTCGAGCCTTTCTCCCCCACACCATCACGTGCTGAGTACTCTGCCTTTTTCCCCCACACCATCACTTGCTGAGTACTCAAGGTGTACAGCCTCCCCCCACACCATCACTTGCTGAGTACTCTAGGTGTTGAGCCTTTCTCGCCCAAACCATCACTTGCTGAGTACTCAAGGTGTTGAGCCTTTCCCCCCCCCACACCATCACTTGCTGAGTACTCCACCTTTCTCCCCCACACCATCACTTACTGAGTACTCATGGTGTACAGCCTCCCCCCCACCATCACTTGCTGAGTACTCCACGTGTCCAGCCTTTCCCCCACACCATCACTTGTTCAGTACTCCAGGTGTCTAGCCTTTCTCCCCCACACCATCACTTGCTGAGTACTCCAGGTGTCCAGCTTCCCCCCACACCATCACTTGCTGAGTATTCCAGGTGTCCAGCCTTTCTCCCCCAAACCATCACTTGCTGAGCACTCTAGGTGTCCAGCCTTTCTCCCGCACACCATCACTTACTGGGTACTTCAGGTGTCCAGCCTTTCCCTGCCACACCATCACTTGCTGAGTGCTCCAGGTGTCCAGCCTTTCTCACCCCACACAATCCCTTGCTGAGTACTCCAGGTGTCGAGCCGTTCTTCCCCACACCATCACTTGCTGAGTACTCTGCCTTTTTCACCCACACCATCACTTGCTGAGTACTCAAGGTGTACAGCTTCCCCCCACACCATCACTTGCTGAGTACTCCAGGTGTCCAGCCTTTCCGCCACACCATCACTTGTTCAGTACTCCAGGTGTCTAGCCTTTCTCCCCACATCATCACTTGCTGAGTACTCCAGGTGTCCAGCCTTTCTCCGACACACCATAATTTGCTGAGTACTCCAAGTATCCAGCCTTTCTCCCCCCACACCATCACTTGCTGAGTACTCCAGGTGTCCAGCCTTTCCCCCACACCATCACTTGTTCAGTACTCCAGCAGGTGTCTAGCATTTCTCCCCCACACCATCACTTGCTGAGTACTCCAGGTGTCCAGCCTTTCTCCGCCACACCATAATTTGCTGAGTACTCCAGGTATCCAGCCTTTCTCCCCCCGCACCATCACTTGCTGAGTACTCAAGGTGTCCAGCCTTTCTCCCCAAACCATCACTTGATGAGTTCTCAAGGTGTTCAGCCTTTCTCCCCCACACCATCACTTCTGGAGTACTCCAGGTGTACAGCCTTCTCCCCCCACACCATCACTTGCTGAGTACTCCAGGTGTCCAGACTTTCCCCCACACCATCACTTGTTCAGTACTCCAGGTGTCTAGCCTCTCTCCCCCACACCATCACTTGCTGAGTACCCCAGGTGTCCAGCCTTTCTCCACCCACACCATCACTTGCTGAGTACTCAAGGTGTTGAGACTTTCTCCCCCCACACCATCACTTGCTGAGAACTCATGGTGTACAGCCTCCCCCCACACCATCACTTGCTGAGTACTCCAGGTGTCCAGCCTTTCCCCCACACCATCTCTTGTTCAGTACTCCAGGTGTCTAGCCTTTCTCCCCCACACCATCACTTGCTGAGTACTCCAGGTGTCCAGCCTTTCTCCCCCACACCATCACTTGCTTAGTACTCCAGGTGTCCAGCCTCCCCCCACACCATCACTTGCTGAGTATTCCAGGTGTCCAGCCTTTCTCCCCCAAACCATCACTTGCTGAGCACTCCAGGTGTCCAGCCTTTCTCCCCCACACCATCACTTGCTGAGTACTCCAGGTGTCCAGCCTTTCTCTGCCACACCATCACTTGCTGAGTGCTCCAGGTGTCCAGCCTTTCTCACCCCACACCATCACTTGCTAAGTACTCCAGGTGTCGAGCCTTTCTCCAGCACACCATCACTTGCTGAGTACTCTGCCTTTTTCCCCCACACCATCACTTGCTGAGTACTCAAGGTGTACAGCCTCCCCCCATACCATCACTTGCTGACTACTCCAGGTGTCCACCCTTTCCCCCACACCATCACTTGCTAAGTACTCCAGGTGTCTAGCCTTTCTCCCCCACATCATCACTTGCTGAGTACTCCAGGTGGCCAGCCTTTCTCCGCCACACCATAATTTGCTGAGTACTCCCGGTATCCAGCCTTTCTCCCCCCACACCATCACTTGCTGAGTACTCCAGGTGTCCAGCCTTTCCCCCACACCATCACTTGTTCAGTACTCCAGGTGTCTAGCATTTCTCCCCCACACCATCACTTGCTGAGTACTCCAGGTGTCCAGCCTTTCTCCCCCCACACCATCACTTGCTGAGTACTCAAGGTGTCCAGCCTTTCTCCCCAAACCATCACTTGATGAGTTCTCAAGGTGTTCAGCCTTTCTCCCACACACCATCATTTCCGGAGTACTCCGGGTGTACAGCCTTCTCCCCGCACACCCTCACATGCTGAGTATTCCAGGTGTAAGCCTTCCGCCCCACACCATCACTTTCTGAGTATTCTAGGTGTCCAGCCGTTCTCCCCCAAACCATCACTTGCTGAGCACACCAGGTGTCCAGCCTTTCTCCCCCACACCATCACTTGCTGAGTACTCCAGGTGTCCAGCCTTTCTCTGCCTCATCATACCTTGCTGAGTGCTCCAGGTGTCCAGCCTTTCTCCCCCCACATCATCACTTGCTGAGTACTCAAGGTGTTGAGCCTTTCTCCCCCCACATCATCACTTGCTGAGTCCTGCAGGTGTCGAGCCTTTCTCCCCCAAACCATCACTTGCTGAGTACTCAAGGTGTTGAGCCTTTCTCCCCCCACACCATCACTTGCTGTGTACTCCACCTTTCTCCCCCCACACCATCACTTGCTGAGTACTCAAGGTGTACAGCCTCCCCCCACACCATTACTTGTGAGTACTCCAGGTGTCCAGCCTTTCCCCCACACCATCACTTGTTCAGTACTCCAGGTGTCTAGCCTTTCTCCCCCACACCAGCAGTTGCTGAGTACTCCAGTTGTCCAGCCTTTCTCCCCCCACACCATCACTTGCTGAGTACTCCAGGTGTCCAGTCTTCCCCCCCACACCATCACTTGCTGAATGTTCCAGGTGTCCAGCCTTTCTCCCCCAAACCTTCACTTGCTGAGCACTCCAGGTGTCCAGCCTTTCTCCCCCACACCATCACTTGCTGAGTACTCCAGATGCCCAGCCTTTCTCTGCCACACCATCACTTGCTGAGTGCTCCAGGTGTCCAGCCTTTCTCCTCCCACACCATCACTTGCTAAATACTCCAGGTATCGAGCCTTTCTCACCCAAACCATCACTTGCTGACTACTCAAGGTGTTGAGCCTTTCTCCCCCCACACCATCACTTGCTGAGTACTCCAGGTGTACAGCCTTTCTCCCCCACACCATCACTTCCGGAGTACTCCAGGTGTACAGCCTTTCTCCCCCCACACCATCACTTGCTTAGTACTCCAGGTGTCCAGCCTCCCCCCACACCATCACTTGCTTAGTATTCCAGGTGTTCAGCCTTTCACCCCCACACTATCACTTGCTGAGCACTCCAGGTGTCCAGCCTTTCTCTGCCACACCATCACTTGCTGAGTGCTCCAGGTGTCCAGCCTTTCTCATCCCACACCATCACTTGCTGAGTACTCTAGGTGTCAAGCCTTTCTCCCCCACACCATCACTTGCTGAGTTCTCAAGGTGTTCAGCCTTTCTCCCACACACCATCATTTCCGGAGTACTCCGGGTGTACAGCCTTCTCCCCGCACACCCTCACATGCTGAGTATTCCAGGTGTAAGCCTTCCGCCCCACACCATCACTTTCTGAGTATTCTAGGTGTCCAGCCGTTCTCCCCCAAACCATCACTTGCTGAGCACACCAGGTGTCCAGCCTTTCTCCCCCACACCATCACTTGCTGAGTACTCCAGGTGTCCAGCCTTTCTCTGCCTCATCATACCTTGCTGAGTGCTCCAGGTGTCCAGCCTTTCTCCCCCCACATCATCACTTGCTGAGTACTCAAGGTGTTGAGCCTTTCTCCCCCCACATCATCACTTGCTGAGTCCTGCAGGTGTCGAGCCTTTCTCCCCCAAACCATCACTTGCTGAGTACTCAAGGTGTTGAGCCTTTCTCCCCCCACACCATCACCTGCTGTGTACTCCACCTTTCTCCCCCCACACCATCACTTGCTGAGTACTCAAGGTGTACAGCCTCCCCCCACACCATTACTTGTGAGTACTCCAGGTGTCCAGCCTTTCCCCCACACCATCACTTGTTCTGTACTCCAGGTGTCTAGCCTTTCTCCCCCACACCAGCACTTGCTGAGTACTCCAGTTGTCCAGCCTTTCTCCCCCCACACCATCACTTGCTGAGTACTCCAGGTGTCCAGTCTTCCCCCCCACACCATCACTTGCTGAATGTTCCAGGTGTCCAGCCTTTCTCCCCCAAACCTTCACTTGCTGAGCACTCCAGGTGTCCAGCCTTTCTCCCCCACACCATCACTTGCTGAGTACTCCAGATGCCCAGCCTTTCTCTGCCACACCATCACTTGCTGAGTGCTCCAGGTGTCCAGCCTTTCTCCTCCCACACCATCACTTGCTAAATACTCCAGGTGTCGAGCCTTTCTCGCCCAAACCATCACTTGCTGACTACTCAAGGTGTTGAGCCTTTCTCCCCCCACACCATCACTTGCTGAGTACTCCAGGTGTACAGCCTTTCTCCCCCCACACCTCACTTGCTGAGTTCTCAAGGTGTTCAGCCTTTCTCCCCCACACCATCACTTCCGGAGTACTCCAGGTGTACAGCCTTTCTCCCCCCACACCATCACTTGCTTAGTACTCCAGGTGTCCAGCCTCCCCCCACACCATCACTTGCTTAGTATTCCAGGTGTTCAGCCTTTCACCCCCACACTATCACTTGCTGAGCACTGCAGGTGTCCAGCCTTTCGCTGCCACACCATCACTTGCTGAGTGCTCCAGGTGTCCAGCCTTTCTCATCCCACACCATCACTTGCTGAGTACTCTAGGTGTCAAGCCTTTCTCCCCCACACCATCACTTGCTGAGTACTCCGCCTTTTTCCCCCACACCATCACTTGCTGAGTACTCAAGGTGTACAGCCTCCCCCCACACCATCACTTGCTGAGTACTCCAGGTGTCCAGCCTTTCCCCCACACCATCACTTGTTCAGTACTCCAGTTGTCTACCCTTTCTCCCCCACATCATCACTTGCTGAGTACTCCAGGTGTCCAGCCTTTTCCGCCACACCATAATTTGCTGAGTACTCCAGGTATCCAGCCTTTCTCCCCACACACCATCACTTGCTGAGTACTCCAGGTGTCCAGCCTTTCCCCTACACCATCACTTGTTCAGTACTCCAGGTGTCTAGCATTTCTCCCCCACACCATCACTTGCTGAGCACTCCAGGTGTCCAGCCTTTCTCCCCCCACACCATCACTTGCTGAGTACTCAAGGTGTTCAGCCTTTCTCCCCCACACCATCATTTCCGGAGTACTCCAGGTGTACAGCCTTCTCCCCCCACACCATCACTTGCTGAGTACTCAAGGTGTCCAGCCTTTCTCCCCAAACCATCACTTGATGAGTTCTCAAGGTGTTCAGCCTTTTTCCCCCACACCATCATTTCCGGAGTACTCCAGGTGTCCAGCCTTTCCCCCACACCATCACGTGTTCAGTACTCCAGTTGTCTACCCTTTCTCCCCCACATCATCACTTGCTGAGTACTCCAGGTGTCCAGCCTTTTCCGCCACACCATAATTTGCTGAGTACTCCAGGTATCCAGCCTTTCTCCCCACACACCATCACTTGCTGAGTACTCCAGGTGTCCAGCCTTTCCCCAAACCATCACTTGCTGAGCACACCAGGTGTCCAGCATTTCTCCCCCACACCATCACTTGCTGAGCACTCCAGTTGTCCAGCCTTTCTCCCCCCACACCATCACTTGCTGAGTACTCAAGGTGTCCAGCCTTTCTCCCCAAACCATCACTTGATGAGTTCTCAAGGTGTTCAGCCTTTCTCCCCCACACCATAATTTCCGGAGTACTCCAGGTGTCCAGCCTTTCTCCCCCAAACCATCACTTGCTGAGCACACCAGGTGTCCAGCCTTTCTCCCCCACACCATCACTTGCTGAGTACTCCAGGTGTCCAGCCTTTCTCTGCCTCACCATACCTTGCTGAATGCTCCAGGTGTCCAGCTTTTCCTCCCCCAAACCATCACTTGCTGAGTACTCAAGGTGTTGAGCCTTTCTCCCCCCACACCATCACTTGCTGAGTACTCCACCTTTCTCCTCCCACACCATCACTTGCTGAGTACTCAAGGTGTACAGCCTCCCCCGCACCATTACTTGCTGAGTACTCCAGGTGTCCAGCCTTTCCCCCACACCATCACGTGATCAGTACTCCAATTGTCTACCCTTTCTCCCCCACATCATCACTTGCTGAGTACTCCAGGTGTCCAGCCTTTTCCGCCACACCATAATTTGCTGAGTACTCCAGGTATCCAGCCTTTCTCCCCACACACCATCACTTGTTCAGTACTCCAGATGCCTAGCCTTTCTCCCCCACACCAGCACTTGCTGAGTACTCCAGTTGTCCAGCCTTTCTCCCCCAAACCTTCACTTGCTGAGCACTCCAGGTGTCCAGCCTTTCTCCCCCACACCATCACTTGCTGAGTACTCCAGGTGTCCAGCCTTTCTCTGCCACACCTCACTTGCTGAGTACTCAAGGTGTCCAGCCTTTCTCCCCAAACAATCACCTGATGAGTTCTCAGGGTGTTCAGCCTTTCTCCCCCACACCATCACTTGTTCAGTACTCCAGGTGTACAGTCTTCTCTTCTCCCCCCACACCATCACTTGCTGAGTACTCCAGGTGTCCAGCCTTTTCCGCCACACCAAAATTTGCTGAGTACTCCAGGTATCCAGCCTTTCTCCCCCCACACCATCACTTGCTGAGTACTCCAGGTGTCCAGCCTTTCCCCCACACCATCACTTGTTCAGTACTCCAGGTGTCTAGCATTTCTCCCCCATACCATTACTTGCTGAGCACTCCAGGTGTCCAGCCTTTCTCCCCCCACACCATCACTTGCTGAGTACTCAAGGTGACCAGCCTTTCTCCCCAAACCATCACTTGATGAGTTCTCAAGGTGTTCAGCCTTTCTCCCCCACACCATCATTTCCAGAGTACTCCAGGTGTACAGCCTTCTCCCCCCACACCATCACTTGCTGAGTATTCAAGGTGTCCAGCCTTTCTCCCCCAAACCATCACTTGCTGAGTACTCCAGGTATCCAGCCTTTCTCTGCCTCACCATACCTTGCTGAGTGCTCCAGGTGTCCAGCCTTTCTCCCCCCACACCATCACTTGCTGAGTACTCCACCTTTCTCCCCCCACACCATCACTTGCTGAGTACTCCGCCTTTTTCCCCCACACCATCACTTGCTGAGTACTCAAGGTGTACAGCCTCCCCCCACACCATTACTTGCTGAGTACTCCACGTGTCCAGCCTTTCCCCCACACCATCACTTGTTCAGTACTCCAGGTGTCTGGTCTTTCTCCCCCACACCATCACTTGCTGAGTACTCCAGGTGTCCAGCCTCCCCCACACCATTACTTGCTGAGTATTCCAGGTGTCCAGCCTTTCTCCCCCAAACCATCACTTGCTGAGCACTCCAGGTGTCCAGCCTTTCTCCCCCACACCATCACTTGCTGAGTACTCCAGGTGTCCATCCTTTCCGCCACACCATCACTTGTTCAGTACTCCAGGTGTCTAGCCTTTCTCCCCCACATCATCACTTGCTGAGTACTCCAGGTGTCCAGCCTTTCTCCGACACACCATAATTTGCTGAGTACTCCAAGTATCCAGCCTTTCTCCCCCCACACCATCACTTGCTGAGTACTCCAGGTGTCCAGCCATTCCCCCACACCATCACTTGTTCAGTACTCCAGGTGTCTAGCATTTCTCCCCCACACTATCACTGGCTGAGTACTCCAGGTGTCCAGCCTTTCTCTGCCACACCATAATTTGCTGAGTACTCCAGGTATCCAGCCTTTCTCCCCCCACACCATCACTTGCTGAGTACTCAAGGTGTACAGCCTTCTCCCCCCACACCATCACTTGCTGAGTACTCCAGGTGTGCAGACTTTCCCCCACACCATCACTTGTTCAGTACTCCAGGTGTCTAGCCTCTCTCCCCCACACCATCACTTGCTGAGTACTCCAGGTGTCCAGCCTTTCTCCCCCACAGCATCACTTGATGAGTACTCCAGGTGTCCAGCCTTTCTCCACCAACACCATCACTTGCTGAGTACTCAAGGTGTACAGCCTCCCCCCACACCATTACTTGCTGAGTACTCCAGGTGTCCAGGCTGTCCCCCACACCATCACTTGTTCAGTACTCCAGGTGCCTAGCCTTTCTCCCCCACACCAGCACTTGCTGAGTACTCCACGTGTCCAGCCTTTCCCCCACGCCATCACTTGTTCAGTACTCCAGGTGTCTGGTCTTTCTCCCCCACACCATCACTTGCTGAGTACTCCAGGTGTCCAGCCTCCCCCCACACCATTACTTGCTGAGTATTCCAGGTGTCCAGCCTTTCTCCCCCAAACCATCACTTGCTGAGCACTCCAGGTGTCCAGCCTTTCTCCCCCACACCATCACTTGCTGAGTACTCCAGGTGTCCATCCTTTCCGCCACACCATCACTTGTTCAGTACTCCAGGTGTCTAGCCTTTCTCCCCCACATCATCACTTGCTGAGTACTCCAGGTGTCCAGCCTTTCTCCGACACACCATAATTTGCTGAGTACTCCAAGTATCCAGCCTTTCTCCCCCCACACCATCACTTGCTGAGTACTCCAGGTGTCCAGCCATTCCCCCACACCATCACTTGTTCAGTACTCCAGGTGTCTAGCATTTCTCCCCCACACTATCACTTGCTGAGTACTCCAGGTGTCCAGCCTTTCTCCGCCACACCATAATTTGCTGAGTACTCCAGGTATCCAGCCTTTCTCCCCCCACACCATCACTTGCTGAGTACTCAAGGTGTACAGCCTTCTCCCCCCACACCATCACTTGCTGAGTACTCCAGGTGTGCAGACTTTCCCCCACACCATCACTTGTTCAGTACTCCAGGTGTCTAGCCTCTCTCCCCCACACCATCACTTGCTGAGTACTCCAGGTGTCCAGCCTTTCTCCCCCACAGCATCACTTGATGAGTACTCCAGGTGTCCAGCCTTTCTCCACCAACACCATCACTTGCTGAGTACTCAAGGTGTTGAGCCTTTCTCCCCCCACACCATCACTTGCTCCCCCCACACCATCACTTGCTGAGAACTCCACCTTTCTCCCCCCACACCATCACTTGCTGAGTACTCATGGTGTACAGCCTCCCCCCACACCATCACTTGCTGAGTACTCCAGGTGTCCAGCCTTTCCCCCACACCATCACTTGTTCAGTCCTCCAGGTGTCTAGCCTTTCTCCCCCACACCATCACTTGCTGAGTTCTCCGGGTGTCCAGACTTTCTCGCCCCACACCATCACTTGCTTAGTACTCCAGGTGTCCAGCCTCCTCCCACACCATCACTTGCTGAGTATTCCAGGTGTCCAGCCTTTCCCCAACACCATCACTTGTTCAGTACTCCAGGTGTCTAGCATTTCTCCCCCACACCATCACTTGCTGAGCACTCCAGTTGTCCAGCCTTTCTCCCCCCACACCATCACTTGCTGAGTACTCAAGGTGTCCAGCCTTTCTCCCCAAACCATCACTTGATGAGTTCTCAAGGTGTTCAGCCTTTCTCCCCCACACCATCATTTCCGGAGTACTCCAGGTGTCCAGCCTTTCTCCCCCAAACCATCACTTGCTGAGCACACCAGGTGTCCAGCCTTTCTCCCCCACACCATCACTTGCTGAGTACTCCAGGTGTCCAGCCTTTCTCTGCCTCACCATACCTTGCTGAGTGCTCCAGGTGTCCAGCTTTTCCTCCCCCAAACCATCACTTGCTGAGTACTCAAGGTGTTGAGCCTTTCTCCCCCCACACCATCACTTGCTGAGTACTCCACCTTTCTCCTCCCACACCATCACTTGCTGAGTACTCAAGGTGTACAGCCTCCCCCCGCACCATTACTTGCTGAGTACTCCAGGTGTCCAGCCTTTCCCCCACACCATCACGTGATCAGTACTCCAATTGTCTACCCTTTCTCCCCCACATCATCACTTGCTGAGTACTCCAGGTGTCCAGCCTTTTCCGCCACACCATAATTTGCTGAGTACTCCAGGTATCCAGCCTTTCTCCCCACACACCATCACTTGTTCAGTACTCCAGATGCCTAGCCTTTCTCCCCCACACCAGCACTTGCTGAGTACTCCAGTTGTCCAGCCTTTCTCCCCCAAACCTTCACTTGCTGAGCACTCCAGGTGTCCAGCCTTTCTCCCCCACACCATCACTTGCTGAGTACTCCAGGTGTCCAGCCTTTCTCTGCCACACCTCACTTGCTGAGTACTCAAGGTGTCCAGCCTTTCTCCCCAAACAATCACCTGATGAGTTCTCAGGGTGTTCAGCCTTTCTCCCCCACACCATCACTTGTTCAGTACTCCAGGTGTACAGTCTTCTCTTCTCCCCCCACACCATCACTTGCTGAGTACTCCAGGTGTCCAGCCTTTTCCGCCACACCAAAATTTGCTGAGTACTCCAGGTATCCAGCCTTTCTCCCCCCACACCATCACTTGCTGAGTACTCCAGGTGTCCAGCCTTTCCCCCACACCATCACTTGTTCAGTACTCCAGGTGTCTAGCATTTCTCCCCCATACCATTACTTGCTGAGCACTCCAGGTGTCCAGCCTTTCTCCCCCCACACCATCACTTGCTGAGTACTCAAGGTGACCAGCCTTTCTCCCCAAACCATCACTTGATGAGTTCTCAAGGTGTTCACCCTTTCTCCCCCACACCATCATTTCCAGAGTACTCCAGGTGTACAGCCTTCTCCCCCCACACCATCACTTGCTGAGTATTCAAGGTGTCCAGCCTTTCTCCCCCAAACCATCACTTGCTGAGTACTCCAGGTATCCAGCCTTTCTCTGCCTCACCATACCTTGCTGAGTGCTCCAGGTGTCCAGCCTTTCTCCCCCCACACCATCACTTGCTGAGTACTCCACCTTTCTCCCCCCACACCATCACTTGCTGAGTACTCCGCCTTTTTCCCCCACACCATCACTTGCTGAGTACTCAAGGTGTACAGCCTCCCCCCACACCATTACTTGCTGAGTACTCCACGTGTCCAGCCTTTCCCCCACACCATCACTTGTTCAGTACTCCAGGTGTCTGGTCTTTCTCCCCCACACCATCACTTGCTGAGTACTCCAGGTGTCCAGCCTCCCCCACACCATTACTTGCTGAGTATTCCAGGTGTCCAGCCTTTCTCCCCCAAACCATCACTTGCTGAGCACTCCAGGTGTCCAGCCTTTCTCCCCCACACCATCAATTGCTGAGTACTCCAGGTGTCCATCCTTTCCGCCACACCATCACTTGTTCAGTACTCCAGGTGTCTAGCCTTTCTCCCCCACATCATCACTTGCTGAGTACTCCAGGTGTCCAGCCTTTCTCCGACACACCATAATTTGCTGAGTACTCCAAGTATCCAGCCTTTCTCCCCCCACACCATCACTTGCTGAGTACTTCAGGTGTCCAGCCATTCCCCCACACCATCACTTGTTCAGTACTCCAGGTGTCTAGCATTTCTCCCCCACACTATCACTTGCTGAGTACTCCAGGTGTCCAGCCTTTCTCTGCCACACCATAATTTGCTGAGTACTCCAGGTATCCAGCCTTTCTCCCCCCACACCATCACTTGCTGAGTACTCAAGGTGTACAGCCTTCTCCCCCCACACCATCACTTGCTGAGTACTCCAGGTGTGCAGACTTTCCCCCACACCATCACTTGTTCAGTACTCCAGGTGTCTAGCTTCTCTCCCCCACACCATCACTTGCTGAGTACTCCAGGTGTCCAGCCTTTCTCCCCCACAGCATCACTTGATGAGTACTCCAGGTGTCCAGCCTTTCTCCACCAACACCATCACTTGCTGAGTACTCAAGGTGTACAGCCTCCCCCCACACCATTACTTGCTGAGTACTCCAGGTGTCCAGGCTGTCCCCCACACCATCACTTGTTCAGTACTCCAGGTGCCTAGCCTTTCTCCCCCACACCAGCACTTGCTGAGTACTCCACGTGTCCAGCCTTTCCCCCACACCATCACTTGTTCAGTACTCCAGGTGTCTGGTCTTTCTCCCCCACACCATCACTTGCTGAGTACTCCAGGTGTCCAGCCTCCCCCCACACCATTACTTGCTGAGTATTCCAGGTGTCCAGCCTTTCTCCCCCAAACCATCACTTGCTGAGCACTCCAGGTGTCCAGCCTTTCTCCCCCACACCATCACTTGCTGAGTACTCCAGGTGTCCATCCTTTCCGCCACACCATCACTTGTTCAGTACTCCAGGTGTCTAGCCTTTCTCCCCCACATCATCACTTGCTGAGTACTCCAGGTGTCCAGCCTTTCTCCGACACACCATAATTTGCTGAGTACTCCAAGTATCCAGCCTTTCTCCCCCCACACCATCACTTGCTGAGTACTCCAGGTGTCCAGCCATTCCCCCACACCATCACTTGTTCAGTACTCCAGGTGTCTAGCATTTCTCCCCCACACTATCACTTGCTGAGTACTCCAGGTGTCCAGCCTTTCTCCGCCACACCATAATTTGCTGAGTACTCCAGGTATCCAGCCTTTCTCCCCCCACACCATCACTTGCTGAGTACTCAAGGTGTACAGCCTTCTCCCCCCACACCATCACTTGCTGAGTACTCCAGGTGTGCAGACTTTCCCCCACACCATCACTTGTTCAGTACTCCAGGTGTCTAGCCTCTCTCCCCCACACCATCACTTGCTGAGTACTCCAGGTGTCCAGCCTTTCTCCCCCACAGCATCACTTGATGAGTACTCCAGGTGTCCAGCCTTTCTCCACCAACACCATCACTTGCTGAGTACTCAAGGTGTTGAGCCTTTCTCCCCCCACACCATCACTTGCTCCCCCCACACCATCACTTGCTGAGAACTCCACCTTTCTCCCCCCACACCATCACTTGCTGAGTACTCATGGTGTACAGCCTCCCCCCACACCATCACTTGCTGAGTACTCCAGGTGTCCAGCCTTTCCCCCACACCATCACTTGTTCAGTCCTCCAGGTGTCTAGCCTTTCTCCCCCACACCATCACTTGCTGAGTTCTCCAGGTGTCCAGACTTTCTCGCCCCACACCCTCACTTGCTTAGTACTCCAGGTGTCCAGCCTCCTCCCACACCATCACTTGCTGAGTATTCCAGGTGTCCAGCCTTTCTCCCCCAAACCATCACTTGCTGAGCACTCCAGGTGTCCAGCCTTTCTCCCCCACACCATCACTTGCTGAGTACTCCAGATGTCCAGCCTTTCTCACCCCACACCATCACTTGCTAAGTACTCCAGGTGTCGAGCCTTTCTCCCCCACACCATCACTTGCTGAGTACTCTGCCTTTTTCCCCCACATCATCACTTGCTGAGTACTCAAGGTGTACAGCCTCCCCCACACCATCACTTGCTGAGTAGTCCAGGTGTTGAGCCTTTCTCGCCCAAACCATCACTTGCTGAGTACTCAAGGTGTTGAGCCTTTTCCCCCCACACCATCACTTGCTGAGTACTCCACCTTTCTCCCCCCACACCATCACTTGCTGAGTACTCATGGTGTACAGCCTCCCCCCCACCATCACTTGCTGAGTACTCCACGTGTCCAGCCATTCCCCCACACCATCACTTGTTCAGTACTCCAGGTGTCTAGCCTTTCTCCCCCACACCATCACTTGCTGAGTACTCCAGGTGTCCAGCCTCCCCCCACACCATCACTTGCTGAGTACTCCAGGTGTCCAGACTTTCCCCCACACCATCACTTGTTCAGTACTCCAGGTGTCTAGCCTCTCTCCCCCACACCATCACTTGCTGAATACTCCAGGTGTCCAGCCTTTCTCCCCCACACCATCACTTGCTGAGTACTCCAGGTGTCCAGCCTTTCTCCACCAACACCATCACTTGCTGAGTACTCAAGGTGTTGAGCCTTTCTCCCCCCACACCATCACTTGCTGAGAACTCCACCTTTCTCCCCCCACACCATCACATGCTGAGTACTCATGGTGTACAGCCTCCCCCCACACCATCACTTGCTGAGTACTCCAGGTGTCCAGCCTTTCCCCCACACCATCACTTGTTCAGTACTCCAGGTGTCTAGCCTTTCTCCCCCACACCATCACTTGCTGAGTACTCCACGTGTCCAGCCTTTCTCGCCCCACACCATCACTTGCTTAGTACTCCAGGTGTCCAGCCTCCCCCCACACCATCACTTGCTGAATATTCCAGGTGTCCAGCCTTTCTCCCCCAAACCATCACTTGCTGAGCACTCCAGGTGTCCAGCCTTTCTCCCCCACACCATCACTTGCTGAGTACTCCAGGTGTCCAGCCTTTCTCTGCCACACCATCACTTGCTGAGTGCTCCAGGTGTCCAGCCTTTCTCACCCCACACCGTCACTTGCTAAGTACTCCAGGTGTCGAGCCTTTCTCCCCCACACCATCACTTGCTGAGTACTCTGCCTTTTTCCCCCACACCATCACTTGCTGAGTACTCAAGGTGTACAGCCTCCCCCCACACCATCACTTGCTGACTACTCCAGGTGTCCAGCCTTTCCCCCACACCATCACATGTTCAGTACTCCAGGTATCCAGCCTTTCTCCCCCCACACCATCACTTGCTGAGTACTCAAGGTGTCCAGCCTTTCTCCCCAAACCATCACTTGATGAGTTCTCAAGGTGTCCAGCCTTTCTCCCCCACACCATCACTTGCTGAGTACTCAAGGTGTCCAGTCTTTCTCCCCCAACCATCACTTGATGAGTTCTCAAGGTGTCCAGCCTTTCTCCCCCACACCATCACTTCCGGAGCACTCCAGGTATCCAGCCTTTCTCCCCCCACACCATCACTTGCTGAGTACTCAAGGTGTCCAGTCTTTCTCCCCAAACCATCACTTGATGAGTTCTCAAGGTGTCCAGCCTTTCTCCCCCACACCATCACTTGCTGAGTACTCAAGGTGTCCAGACTTTCTCCCCAAACCATCACTTGCTGAGTACTCAAGGTGTACAGCCTCCCCCACACCATTACTTGTGAGTACTCCAGGTGTCCAGCCTTTCCCCCACACCATCACTTGTTCAGTACTCCAGGTGTCTAGCCTTTCTCCCCCACACCAGCACTTGCTGAGTACTCCAGTTGTCCAGCCTTTCTCCCCGCACACCATCACTTGCTGAGTACTCCAGGTGTCCAGTCTTCCCCCCCACACCATCACTTGCTGAATGTTCCAGGTGTCCAGCCTTTCTCCCCCAAACCTTCACTTGATGAGCACTCCAGGTGTCCAGCCTTTCTCCCCCACACCATCACTTGCTGAGTACTCCAGATGCCCAGCCTTTCTCTGCCACACCATCACTTGCTGAGTGCTCCAGGTGTCCAGCCTTTCTCCTCCCACACCATCACTTGCTAAGTACTCCAGGTGTCGAGCCTTTCTCGCCCAAACCATCACTTGCTGAGTACTCAAGGTGTTGAGCCTTTCTCCCCCCACACCATCACTTGCTGAGTACTCCAGGTGTACAGCCTTTCTCCCCCCACACCTCACTTGCTGAGTTCTCAAGGTGTTCAGCCTTTCTCCCCCACACCATCACTTCCGGAGTACTCCAGGTGTACAGCCTTTCTCCCCCCACACCATCACTTGCTTAGTACTCCAGGTGTCCAGCCTCCCCCCACACCATCACTTGCTGAGTATTCCAGGTGTCCAGCCTTTCTCCCCCAAACCATCACTTGCTGAGCACTCCAGGTG
The DNA here is from genome assembly GCF_040938575.1 of Ambystoma mexicanum. NCBI lineage: Eukaryota > Metazoa > Chordata > Amphibia > Caudata > Ambystomatidae > Ambystoma > Ambystoma mexicanum. The sequence continues at coordinate 861,657,163 of NC_090931.1, read as the reverse complement.
TCCAGCCTTTCTCCCCCACACCATCACTTGCTGAGTACTCCAGGTCTTGAGCCTTTCTCGCCCAAACCATCACTTGCTGAGTACTCAAGGTGTTGAGCCTTTTCCCCCCACACCATCACTTGCTGAGTACTCCACCTTCCTCCCCCCACACCATCACTTGCTGAGTACTCATGGTGTACAGCCTCCCCCCCACCATCACTTGCTGAGTACTCCATGTGTCCAGCCTTTCCCCCACACCATCACTTGTTCAGTACTCCAGGTGTCCAGCCTTTCTCTGCCACACCATCACTTGCTGAGTGCTCCAGGTGTCCAGCCTTTCTCATCCCACACCATCACTTGCTGAGTACTCTAGGTGTCAAGCCTTTCTCCCCCACACCATCACTTGCTGAGTACTCCTCCTTTTTCCCCCACACCATCACTTGCTGAGTACTCAAGGTGTACAGCCTCCCCCCACACCATCACTTGCTGAGTAGTCCAGGTGTCCAGCCTTTCCCCCACACCATCACTTGTTCAGTACTCCAGTTGTCTACCCTTTCTCCCCCACATCATCACTTGCTGAGTACTCCAGGTGTCCAGCCTTTTCCGCCACACCATAATTTGCCGAGTACTCCAGGTATCCAGCCTTTCTCCCCACACACCATCACTTGCTGAGTACTCCAGGTGTCCAGCCTTTCCCCCACACCATCACTTGTTCAGTACTCCAGGTGTCTAGCATTTCTCCCCCACACCATCACTTGCTGAGCACTCCAGGTGTCCAGCCTTTCTCCCCCCACACCATCACTTGCTGAGTACTCAAGGTGTACAGCCTTTCTCCCCAAACAATCACTTGATGAGTTCTCAAGGTGTTCAGCCTTTCTCCCCCACACCATCATTTCCGGAGTACTCCAGGTATACAGCCTTCTCCCCCCACACCATCACTTGCTGAGTATTCAAGGTGTCCAGCCTTCCACCCCACACCATCACTTGCTGAGTATTCCAGGTCTCCAGCCTTTCTCCCCCAAACCATCACTTGCTGAGCACACCAGGTGTCCAGCCTTTCTCCCCCACACCATCACTTGCTGAGTACTCCAGGTGTCCAGCCTTTCTCTGCCTCACCATACCTTGCTGAGTGCTCCAGGTGTCCAGCCTTTCCTCCCCCCACACCATCACTTGCTGAGTACTCCACCTTTCTCCCCCCACACCATCACTTGCTGAGTACTCAAGGTGTACAGCCTCCCCCCACACCATTACTTGCTGAGGACTCCAGGTGTCCAGGCTGTCCCCCACACCATCACTTGTTCAGTACTCCAGGTGCCTAGCCTTTCTCCCCCACACCAGCACTTGCTGAGTACTCCAGTTGTCCAGCCTTTCTCCCCCCACACCATCACTTGCTGAGTACTCCAGGTGTCCAGCCTTCCCCCCACACCATCACTTGCTGAGTATTCCAGGTGTCCAGCCTTTCTCCCCCAAACCTTCACTTGCTGAGCACTCCAGGTGTCCAGCCTTTCTCCCCCACACCATCACTTGCTGAGTACTCCAGGTGTCCAGCCTTTCTCTGCCACACCATCACTTGCTGAGTGCTCCAGGTGTCCAGTCTTTCTCACCCCACACCATCACTTGCTGAGTACTCCAGGTGTCCAACCTTTCTCCCCCCACACCATCACTTTCTGAGTACTCCAGGTGTCCAGCCTTTCTCCCCCACACCATCACTTGTTCAGTACTCCAGGTGTCTAGCCTTTCTCACCAAATCATCACTTGCTGAGCACTCCAGGTGTCCAGCCTTTCTCCCCCACACCATCACTTGCTGAGTACTCCAGGTGTCCAGCCTTTCTCTGCCACACCATCACTTGCTGAGTGCTCCAGGTGTCCAGCCTTTCTCACCCCACAAAATCACTTGCTAAGTACTCCAGGTGTCGAGCCTTTCTCCCCCACACCATCACTTGCTGAGTACTCTGCCTTTTTCCCCCACAACATCACTTGCTGAGTACTCAAGGTGTACAGCCTCCCCCACACCATCACTTGGTGAGTACTCCAGGTGTTGAGCCTTTCTCGCCCAAACCATCACTTGCTGAGTACTCAAGGTGTTGAGCCTTTTCCCCCACACCATCACTTGCTGAGTACTCCACCTTTCTCCCCCCACACCATCACTTGCTGAGTACTCATGGTGTACAGCCTCCCCCCCACCATCACTTGCTGAGTACTCCACGTGTCCAGCCTTTCCCCCACACCATCACTTGTTCACTACTCCAGGTGTCTAGCCTTTCTCCCCCACACCATCACTTGCTGAGTACTCCAGGTGTCCAGCCTCCCCCCACACCATCACTTGCTGAGTACTCCAGTTGTCCAGACTTTCCCCCACACCATCACTTGTTCAGTACTCCAGGTGTCTAGCCTCTCTCCCCCACACCATCACTTGCTGAATACTCCAGGTGTCCAGCCTTTCTCACCCACACCATCACTTGCTGAGTACTCCAGGTGTCCAGCCTTTCTCCACCAACACCATCACTTGCTGAGTACTCAAGGTGTTGAGCCTTTCTCCCCCCACACCATCACTTGCTGAGAACTCCACCTTTCTCCCCCCACACCATCACATGCTGAGTACTCATGGTGTACAGCCTCCCCCCACACCATCACTTGCTGAGTACTCCAGGTGTCCAGCCTTTCCCCCACACCATCACTTGTTCAGTGTTCCAGGTGTCTAGACTTTCTCCCCCACACCATTACTTGCTGAGTACTCCAGGTGTCCAGCCTTTCTCGCCCCACACCATCACTTGCTTAGTACTCCAGGTGTCCAGCCTCCCCCCTCACCATCACTTGCTGAGTATTCCAGGTGTCCAGCCTTTCTCCCCCAAACCATCACTTGCTGAGCACTCCAGGTGTCCAGCCTTTCTCCCCCACACCATCACTTGCTGAGTACTCCAGGTGTCCAGCCTTTCTCTGCCACACCATCACTTGCTGAGTGCTCCAGGTGTCCAGCCTTTCTCACCCCACACCATCACTTGCTAAGTACTCCAGGTGTCGAGCCTTTCTCCCCCACACCATCACTTGCTGAGTACTCTGCCTTTTCCCCCCACACCATCACTTGCTGAGTACTCAAGGTGTACAGCCTCCCCCCCACACCATCACTTGCTGACTACTCCAGGTGTCCAGCCTTTCCCCCACACCATCACATGTTCAGTACTCCAGGTATCCAGCCTTTCTCCCCCCACACCATCACTTGCTGAGTACACAAGGTGTCCAGCCTTTCTCCCCAAACCATCACTTGATGAGTTCTCAAGGTGTCCAGCCTTTCTCCCCCACACCATCACTTGCTGAGTACTCAAGGTGTCCAGTCTTTCTCCCCAAACCATCACTTGATGAGTTCTCAAGGTGTCCAGCCTTTCTCCCCCACACCATCACTTCCGGAGTACTCCAGGTGTACAGCCTTCTCCCCCCACACCATCACTTGCTGAGTACTCCAGGTGTCCAGACTTTCCCCACACCATCACTTGTTCAGTACTCCAGGTGTCTAGCCTCTCTCCCCCACACCATCACTTGCTGAATACTCCAGGTGTCCAGCCTTTCTCCCCCACACCATCACTTTCTGAGTACTCCAGGTGTCCAGCCTTTCTCCACCAACACCATCACTTGCTGAGTACTCAAGGTGTTGAGCCTTTCTCCCCCCACACCATCACTTGCTGAAAACTCCACCTTTCTCCCCCCACACCATCACATGCTGAGTACTCATGGTGTACAGCCTCCCCCCACACCATCACTTGCTGAGTACTCCAGGTGTCCAGCCTTTCCCCCACACCATCACTTGTTCAGTGTTCCAGGTGTCTAGCCTTTCTCCCCCACACCATTACTTGCTGAGTACTCCAGGTGTCCAGCCTTTCTCGCCCCACACCATCACTTGCTTAGTACTCCAGGTGTCCAGCCTCCCCCCACACCATCACTTGCTGAGTATTCCAGGTGTCCAGCCTTTCTCCCCCAAACCATCACTTGCTGAGCACTCCAGGTGTCCAGCCTTTCTCCCCCACACCATCACTTGCTGAGTACTCCAGGTGTCCAGCCTTTCTCTGCCACACCATCACTTGCTGAGTGCTCCAGGTGTCCAGCCTTTCTCACCCCACACCATCACTTGCTAAGTACACCAGGTGTCGAGCCTTTCTCCCCCACACCATCACTTGCTGAGTACTCTGCCTTTTCCCCCCACACCATCACTTGCTGAGTACTCAAGGTGTACAGCCTCCCCCCCACACCATCACTTGCTGACTACTCCAGGTGTCCAGCCTTTCCCCCACACCATCACATGTTCAGTACTCCAGGTATCCAGCCTTTCTCCCCCCACACCATCACTTGCTGAGTACTCAAGGTGTCCAGCCTTTCTCCCCAAACCATCACTTGATGAGTTCTCAAGGTGTCCAGCCTTTCTCCCCCACACCATCACTTGCTGAGTACTCAAGGTGTCCAGTCTTTCTCCCCAAACCATCACTTGATGAGTTCTCAAGGTGTCCAGCCTTTCTCCCCCACACCATCACTTCCGGAGTACTCCAGGTGTACAGCCTTCTCCCCCCGCACCATCACTTGCTGAGTACTCCAGGTGTCCAGACTTTCCCCACACCATCACTTGTTCAGTACTCCAGGTGTCTAGCCTCTCTCCCCCACACCATCACTTGCTGAGTACTCCAGGTGTCCAGCCTTTCTCCACCCATACCATCACTTGCTGAGTACTCAAGGTCTTGAGCCTTTCTCCCCCCACACCATCACTTGCTGAGAACTCATGGTGTACAGCCTCCCCCCACACCATCACTTGCTGAGTACTCCAGGTGTCCAGTTTATCCCCCACACCATCACTTGTTCAGTACTCCAGGTGTCTAGCCTTTCTCCCCCACACCATCACTTGCTGAGTTCTCCAGGTGTCCAGCCTTTCTCCCCCCACACCATCACTTGCTTAGTACTCCAGGTGTCCAGCCTCCCCCCACACCATCACTTGCTGAGTATTCCAGGTGTCCAGCCTTTCTCCCCCAAACCATCACTTGCTGAGCACTCCAGGTGTCCAGCCTTTCTCCCCCACACCATCACTTGCTGAGTACTCCAGGTGTCCAGCCTTTCTCTGCCACACCATCACTTGCTGAGTGCTCCAGGTGTCCAGCCTTTCTCACCCCACACCATCACTTGCTAAGTACTCCAGGTGTCGAGCCTTTCTCCCCCACACCATCACTTGCTGAGTACTCTGCCTTTTTCCCCCACACCATCACTTGCTGAGTACTCAAGGTGTACAGCCTCCCCCCACACCATCACTTGCTGACTACTCCAGGTGTCCAACCTTTCCCCCACACCATCACTTGTTCAGTACTCCAGGTGTCTAGCCTTTCTCCCCCCACACCATCACTTGCTGAGTACTCAAGTTGTCCAGCCTTTCTCCCCAAACCATCACTTGATGAGTTCTCAAGGTGTCCAGCCTTCTCCCCCCACACCATCACTTGCTGAGTACTCCAGGTGTCCAGACTTTCCCCACACCATCACTTGTTCAGTACTCCAGGTGTCTAGCCTCTCTCCCCCACACCATCACTTGCTGAGTACTCCAGGTGTCCAGCCTTTCTCCACCCATACCATCACTTGCTGAGCACTCCAGGTGTCCAGCCTTTCTCCCCCACACCATCACTTGCTGAGTACTCCAGGTGTCCAGCCTTTCTCTGCCACACCATCACTTGCTGAGTGCTCCAGGTGTCCAGCCTTTCTCACCCCACACCATCACTTGCTAAGTACTCCAGGTGTCGAGCCTTTCTCCCCCACACCATCACTTGCTGAGTACTCTGCCTTTTTCCCCCACACCATCACTTGCTGAGTACTCAAGGTGTACAGCCTCCCCCCACACCATCACTTGCTGACTACTCCAGGTGTCCAACCTTTCCCCCACACCATCACATGTTCAGTACTCCAGGTATCCAGCCTTTCTCCCCCCACACCATCACTTGCTGAGTACTCAAGGTGTCCAGCCTTTCTCCCCAAACCATCACTTGATGAGTTCTCAAGGTGTCCAGCCTTCTCCCCCCACACCATCACTTGCTGAGTACTCCAGGTGTCCAGACTTTCCCCACACCATCACTTGTTCAGTACTCCAGGTGTCTAGCCTCTCTCCCCCACACCATCACTTGCTGAGTACTCCAGGTGTCCAGCCTTTCTCCACCCATACCATCACTTGCTGAGTACTCAAGGTGTTGAGCCTTTCTCCCCCCACACCATCACTTGCTGAGAACTCATGGTGTACAGCCTCCCCCCACACCATCACTTGCTGAGTACTCCAGGTGTCCAGTTTATCCCCCACACCATCACTTGTTCAGTACTCCAGGTGTCTAGCCTTTCTCCCCCACACCATCACTTGCTGAGTTCTCCAGGTGTCCAGCCTTTCTCCCCCCACACCATCACTTGCTTAGTACTCCAGGTGTCCAGCCTCCCCCCACACCATCACTTGCTGAGTATTCCAGGTGTCCAGCCTTTCTCCCCCAAACCATCACTTGCTGAGCACTCCAGGTGTCCAGCCTTTCTCCCCCACACCATCACTTGCTGAGTACTCCAGGTGTCCAGCCTTTCTCTGCCACACCATCACTTGCTGAGTGCTCCAGGTGTCCAGCCTTTCTCACCCCACACCATCACTTGCTAAGTACTCCAGGTGTCGAGCCGTTCTCCCCCACACCATCACTTGCTGAGTACTCTGCCTTTTTCCCCCACACCATCACTTGCTGAGTACTCAAGGTGTACAGCCTCCCCCCACACCATCACTTGCTGACTAATCCAGGTGTCCAACCTTTCCCCCACACCATCACTTGTTCAGTACTCCAGGTGTCTAGCCTTTCTCCCCCACATCATCACTTGCTGAGTACTCCAGGTGTCCAGCCTTTCTCCGCCACACCATAATTTGCTGAGTACTCTCGGTATCCAGCCTTTCTCCCCCCACACCATCACTTGCTGAGTACTCCAGGTGTCCAGCCTTTCCCCCACACCATCACTTGTTCAGTACTCCAGGTGTCTAGCATTTCTCCCCCACACCATCACTTGCTGAGTACTCCAGGTGTCCAGCCTTTCTCCCCCCACACCATAACTTGCTGAGTACTCAAGGTGTCCAGCCTTTCTCCCCAAACCATCACTTGATGAGTTCTCAAGGTGTTCAGCCTTTCTCCCACACACCATCATTTCCGGAGTACTCTGGGTGTACAGCCTTCTCCCCCCACACCATCACTTGCTGAGTACTCCAGGTGTCCAGCCTTTCTCCCCCCACACCATAACTTGCTGAGTACTCAAGGTGTCCAGCCTTTCTCCCCAAACCATCACTTGATGAGTTCTCAAGGTGTTCAGCCTTTCTCCCACACACCATCATTTCCGGAGTACTCTGGGTGTACAGCCTTCTCCCCCCACACCATCACTTGCTGAGTACTCCAGGTGTCCAGGCTTTCTCCCCCCACACCATAACTTGCTGAGCACACCAGGTGTCCAGCCTTTCTCCCCCACACCATCACTTGCTGAGTACTCCAGGTGTCCAGCCTTTCTCTGCCTCATCATACCTTGCTGAGTGCTCCAGGGGTCCAGCCTTTCTCCCCCCACACCATCACTTGCTGAGTACTCAAGGTGTTGAGCCTTTCTCCCCCCACATCATCACTTGCTGAGTCCTGCAGGTGTCGAGCCTTTCTCCCCCAAACCATCACTTGCTGAGTACTCAAGGTGTTGAGCCTTTCTCCCCCCACACCATCACTTGCTGAGTACTCCACCTTTCTCCCCCCACACCATCACTTGCTGAGTACTCAAGATGTACAGCCTCCCCCCACACCATTACTTGTGAGTACTCCAGGTGTCCAGCCTTTCCCCCACACCATCACTTGTTCAGTACTCCAGGTGTCTAGCCTTTCTCCCCCACACCAGCACTTGCTGAGTACTCCAGTTGTCCAGCCTTTCTCCCCCCACACCATCACTTGCTGAGTACTCCAGGTGTCCAGTCTTCCCCCCCACACTATCACTTGCTGAATGTTCCAGGTGTCCAGCCTTTCTCCCCCAAACCTTCACTTGCTGAGCACTCCAGGTGTCCAGCCTTTCTCCCCCACACCATCACTTGCTGAGTACTCCAGATGCCCACCCTTTCTCTGCCACACCATCACTTGCTGAGTGCTCCAGGTGTCCAGCCTTTCTCCTCCCACACCATCACTTGCTAAGTACTCCAGGTGTCGAGCCTTTCTCACCCAAACCATCACTTGCTGAGTACTCAAGGTGTTGAGCCTTTCTCCCCCCCACACCATCACTTGCTGAGTACTCCAGGTGTACAGCCTTTCTCCCCCCACACCTCACTTGCTGAGTTCTCAAGGTGTTCAGCCTTTCTCCCCCACACCATCACTTCCGGAGTACTCCAGGTGTCCAGCCATTCTCTGCCACACCATCACTTGCTGAGCACTCCAGGTGTCCAGCCTTTCTCCCCCACACCATCACTTGCTGAGTACTCCAGGTGTCCAGCCTTTCTCTGCCACACCATCACTTGCTGAGTGCTCCAGGTGTCCAGCCTCTCTCAAATCACACCATCACTTGCTGAGTACTGTAGGTGTCAAGCCTTTCTCCCCCACACCATCACTTGCTGAGTACTCTGCCTTTTTCCCCACACCATCACTTGCTGAGTACTCAAGGTGTACAGCCTCCCCCCACACCATCACTTGCTGAGTACTCCAGGTGTCCAGCCTTTCCCCCACACCATCACTTGTTCAGTACTCCAGTTGTCTACCCTTTCTCCCCCACATCATCACTTGCTGAGTACTCCAGGTGTCTAGCCTTTTCCGCCACACCATAATTTGATGAGTACTTCAGGTATCCAGCCTTTCTCCCCACACACCATCACTTGCTGAGTACTCCAGGTGTCCAGCCTTTCCCCCACACCATCACTTGTTCAGTACTCCAGGTGTCTTGCATTTCTCCCCCACACCATCACTTGCTGAGTACTCCAGGTGTCCAGCCTTTCTCGCCCCACACCATCACTTGCTTAGTACTCCAGGTGTCCAGCCTCCCCCCACACCATCACTTGCTGAGTATTCCAGGTGTCCAGCCTTTCTCCCCCACACCATCACTTGCTGAGTACTCCAGGTGTCCAGCCTTTCTCTGCCACACTGTTAGGCGGAAACCTGTGCAGTTCCCTCTGGGACCACTGCAAAAGATTTAGGACTACAGGCGTTGGCGGTGAACCCACTTGGTAGCAGTCTGCACCACACAGATTCACGTGGTAGCTGTGGCTGAGCAGTCAGACTTCTCTCAAGAAAAGTAGAGCAGTATGTGGAGTATACAAAATAGGGCAATTCTTCACAGCAAGACAAGTAAACACGCAACAAGGCTTAGTGTAAAGATATAAAGGTATTTATTTATAACAAAATGTCTATGAAAAACACTAAGGCAAATCACGGCAAACAAATCAAACACAATTACTCTACGGAGTAGACGATCAATCCCCCTAGCAATATCGACAACTCTAGGTTCTACTGGTACCACTTATGTTCAGACAGAGGTGTATACCTCAACCCAGATGACACTCGAATATTAGTTAGGACGGCAGAGAAGAAGATAGGCAGGTTACAAAATCAACACAGTTTGATCCTATTGGATAAAAATGCAAGGCAGGAAGGCAAGAATCACAATAGATCGTAAAGTTCAGAGGCCAGGCCCACGCGGAGAGAGGCAAGGCGCGATGTCCCAAAAAGTCTCTAGTGGAGATGCATTCAAGTCTGTATTACAAATTGTTATCGGTGGATAGAACCAGTTCAGAACAACAAATGAGAAAAGCTTGGAGGCGACCCAACGGAACGGAGAGGATTAAGACACCTCACTCGAACCGCTCGAAAGGGAAGCCAGGCGGACACGGTACCTTGTTGTGGAGGGAGCTCCGGCGGGGGCAGTTGTTCCTGGTGGTGGATGCACGTTGGTTCTTTGCCAAGAGTAGAGATGATCTCGTCGTCGAAGAAAATGAAGTCCGGTGCACCACCAGGGAAGAGACCAGCCGCGGAGTGCTCCGTCACAAGGCACCACCTTTTGGTCGCGGTTCAGGGGTAGTGGCTATCCGGTTGCCGAGGTGCTTCTGCACGGACAATTCGACCACCGCGTCCTGAGGCGAATAAAAAGCAAAGGGGACTGGTTGTTCCCACCAGTCAGGGGAAGAGACTCTCCGGCAGGGAGATATCCTCTGTCGTCGGGAAGTGGTGAGTCGGTTCCGCAGGGCTCCACCAGAGGTGTCGTCGTGCAGGTCGGCTCAGTGTTACCCTCGTCAGATTCTTAGGTCCTGTGGCGACTTCTGAAGATCCAGTCCCAAAAGCCCTGCTTTTATGCAGAATACCCCCATTCATTCAGCCTAGCTGTCAATCAACACATGCTAAGTGGTGAGCGGGAAGGCTCACCACCTGGGCCAATCACTCCAGAGTGCGACCGGAGTTGGCAAGGCAACTCGGTCCAGGGTGCCTAAACCCCCTCCCACACCCCTGTGGTAACCCAGACAGAATGGCACCACTTTGGAGGGTCTCTGTACAGAGCCCGCCAAAAGTGGAACAAAGGGCTCGACCTTTGGTTTAGGAGTCACAGAGACGAACACAGACGCCATTTTACAAACCGAGTTCTGGCAGAAAATACCACTCGATAAACTTATTTAAGATAAGTAGATCGGTGGTACGTCAGAGATTAATGAGAAAAAGTATCAATCTCCAACAATGGGACGAATCCCATAGGGTTATGTTCGGGGACGAACATAACAAGTAGTTTCCACTGCCACCAGCCAAAACTCGACGAGGGGGGACGGGACAGTGCCCCCTCGAGTAACAGATCCAGGAGTAATCGAATTACCCCTAGTAGTACGTCCACAATAAGATGGTTTGTACTAGTTCTGTTAGTAAATTTAGGTCTAGTAAAGCCAATGGTGACTTTACATGCCCGGGGAGACAGTAGTCAGTCCCCGGGTATGGAGTCTATGGTGGGGGACCCGCTAGGGCACCCCCGTGTTACGGCACGTAGGGTGCGGTGTAACACACATAGAAAAACATATGAGACCCTATGGAGTAAAAGACCCCATAGCCCATCGAACACATTGACATTTCAAAAGGAATTACACACATACATGTCCAAGAGTGGGAGAAAAGAGTCGCACTCTTGGCAGGATGGAAAAAAACAAACTCCAGAAATCCAGCAAAGTTGCTGGGGGACTCACTAGGTTAGGAAATTCAGCCTAAACAGAGAATTCTCCCTAAATCACACCATCACTTGCTGAGTGCTCCAGGTGTCCAGCCTTTCTCACCCCACACCATCACTTGCTAAGTACTCCAGGTGTCGAGCCTTTCTCCCCCACACCATCACTTGCTGAGTACTCTGCCTTTTTCCCCCACAACATCACTTGCTGAGTACTCAAGGTGTACAGCCTCCCCCACACCATCACTTGCTGAGTACTCCAGGTGTTGAGCCTTTCTCGCCCAAACCATCACTTGCTGAGTACTCAAGGTGTTGAGCCTTTTCCCCCCACACCATCACTTGCTGAGTACTCCACCTTCCTCCCCCCACACCATCACTTGCTGAGTACTCATGGTGTACAGCCTCCCCCCCACCATCACTTGCTGAGTACTCCATGTGTCCAGCCTTTCCCCCACACCATCACTTGTTCAGTACTCCAGGTGTCTAGCCTTTCTCCCCCACACCATCACTTGCTGAGTACTCCAGGTGTCCAGCCTCCCCCCACACCATCACTTGCTGAGTATTCCAGGTGTCCAGCCTTTCTCCCCCAAACCATCACTTGCTGGGTACTCCAGGTGTCCAGCCTTTCTCTGCCACACCATCACTTGCTGAGTACTCCAGGTGTCCAGCCTTTCTCCGCCACACCATAATTTGCTGAGTACTCCAGGTATCCAGCCTTTCTCCCCCCACACCATCACTTTCTGAGTACTGAAGGTGTCCAGCCTTTCTCCCCAAACCATCACTTGATGAGTTCTCAAGGTGTTCAGCCTTTCCCCCACACAACATCACTTCCTGAGTACTCCGGGCGTACAGCCTTCTCCCCCCACACCATCATTTGCTGAGTACTCCAGGTGTCCAGACTTTCCCCCACACCATCACGTGTTCAGTACTCCAGGTGTCTAGCCTCTCTCCCCCACACCATCACTTGCTGAGTACTCCAGGTGTCCAGCCTTTCTCCACCCACACCATCACTTGCTGAGTACTCAAGGTGTTGAGCCTTTCTCCCCCCACACCATCACTTGCTGAGAACTCATGGTGTACAGCCTCCCCCCACACCATCACTTGCTGAGTACTCCAGGTGTCCAGCCTTTCCCCCACACCATCACTTGTTCAGTACTCCAGGTGTCTAGCCTTTCTCCCCCACACCATCACTTGCTGAGTACTCCAGGTGTCCAGCCTTTCTCCCCCACACCATCACTTGCTGAGTATTCCAGGTGTCCAGCCTTTCTCCCCCAAACCATCACTTGCTGAGTACTCTGCCTTTTTCCCCCACAACATCACTTGCTGAGTACTCAAGGTGTACAGCCTCCCCCACACCATCACTTGCTGAGTACTCCAGGTGTTGAGCCTTTCTCGCCCAAACCATCACTTGCTGAGTACTCAAGGTGTTGAGCCTTTTCCCCCCACACCATCACTTGCTGAGTACTCCACCTTCCTCCCCCCACACCATCACTTGCTGAGTACTCATGGTGTACAGCCTCCCCCCACCATCACTTGCTGAGTACTCCATGTGTCCAGCCTTTCCCCCACACCATCACTTGTTCAGTACTCCAGGTGTCTAGCCTTTCTCCCCCACACCATCACTTGCTGAGTACTCCAGGTGTCCAGCCTCCCCCCACACCATCACTTGCTGAGTATTCCAGGTGTCCAGCCTTTCTCCCCCAAACCATCACTTGCTGAGCACTCCAGGTGTCCAGCCTTTCTCCCCCACACCATCACTTGCTGGGTACTCCAGGTGTCCAGCCTTTCTCTGCCACACCATCACTTGCTGAGTGCTCCAGGTGTCCAGCCTTTCTCACCCCACACAATCACTTGCTGAGTACTACAGGTGTCGAGCCGTTCTTCCCCACACCATCACTTGCTGAGTACTCTGCCTTTTTCCCCCACACCATCACTTGCTGAGTACTCAAGGTGTACAGCCTCCCCCCACACCATCACTTGCTGAGTACTCCAGGTGTCCAGCCTTTCCGCCACACCATCACTTGTTCAGTACTCCAGGTGTCTAGCCTTTCTCCCCCACATCATCACTTGCTGAGTACTCCAGGTGTCCAGCCTTTCTCTGACACACCATAATTTGCTGAGTACTCCAAGTATCCAGCCTTTCTCCCCCCACACCATCACTTGCTGAGTACTCCAGGTGTCCAGCCTTTCCCCCACACCATCACTTGTTCAGTACTCCAGGTGTCTAGCATTTCTCCCCCACACCATCACTTGCTGAGTACTCCAGGTGTCCAGCCTTTCTCCGCCACACCATAATTTGCTGAGTACTCCAGGTATCCAGCCTTTCTCCCCCCACACCATCACTTGCTGAGTACTGAAGGTGTCCAGCCTTTCTCCCCAAACCATCACTTGATGAGTTCTCAAGGTGTTCAGCCTTTCCCCCACACAACATCACTTCCTGAGTACTCCGGGCGTACAGCCTTCTCCCCCCCACACCATCATTTGCTGAGTACTCCAGGTGTCCAGACTTTCCCCCACACCATCACGTGTTCAGTACTCCAGGTGTCTAGCCTCTCTCCCCCACACCATCACTTGCTGAGTACTCCAGGTGTCCAGCCTTTCTCCACCCACACCATCACTTGCTGAGTACTCAAGGTGTTGAGCCTTTCTCCCCCCACACCATCACTTGCTGAGAACTCATGGTGTACAGCCTCCCCCCACACCATCACTTGCTGAGTACTCCAGGTGTCCAGCCTTTCCCCCACACCATCACTTGTTCAGTACTCCAGGTGTCTAGCCTTTCTCCCCCACACCATCACTTGCTGAGTACTCCAGGTGTCCAGCCTTTCTCCCCCACACCATCACTTGCTGAGTATTCCAGGTGTCCAGCCTTTCTCCCCCAAACCATCACTTGCTGAGCACTCCAGGTGTCCAGCCTTTCTCCCCCACATCATCACTTGCTGAGTACTCCAGGTGTCCAGCCTTTCTCTGCCACACAATCACTTGCTGAGTGCTCCAGGTGTCCAGCCTTTCTCACCCCACACCATCACTTGCTAAGTACTCCAGGTGTCCAGCCTTTCTCCCCCACACCATCACTTGCTGAGTACTCCGCCTTTTTCCCACACACCATCACTTGCTGAGTACTCAAGGTGTACAGCCTCCCCCCACACCATCACTTGCTGACTACTCCAGGTGTCCAGCCTTTCCCCCACACCATCACTTGTTCAGTACTCCAGGTGTCTAGCCTTTCTCCCCCACATCATCACTTGCTGAGTACTCCAGGTGTCCAGCTTTTCTCCGCCAGACCATAATTTGCTGAGTACTCCCGGTATCCAGCCTTTCTCCCCCCACACCATCACTTGCTGAGTACTCCAGGTGTCCAGCCATTCCCCCACACCATCACTTGTTCAGTACTCCAGGTGTCTAGCATTTCTCCCCCACACCATCACTTGCTGAGTACTCCAGGTGTCCAGCCTTTCTCCCCCCACACTATCACTTGCTGAGTACTCAAGGTGTCCAGCCTTTCTCCCCAAACCATCACTTGATGAGTTCTCAAGGTGTTCAGCCTTTCTCCCACACATCATCATTTCCGGAGTACTCCGGGTGTACAGCCTTCTCCCCCCACACCCTCACTTGCTGAGTATTCCAGGTGTAAGCCTTCCGCCCCACACCATCACTTTCTGAGTATTCTAGGTGTCCAGCCTTTCTCCCCCAAACCATCACTGGCTGAGCACACCAGGTGTCCAGCCTTTCTCTGCCTCATCATACCTTGCTGAGTGCTCCAGGTGTCCAGCCTTTCTCCCCCCACATCATCACTTGCTGAGTACTCAAGGTGTTGAGCCTTTCTCCCCTCACATCATCACTTGCTGAGTCCTGCAGGTGTCGAGCCTTTCTCCCCCAAACCATCACTTGCTGAGTACTCAAGGTGTTGAGCCTTGCTCCCCCCACACCATCACTTGCTCAGTACTCCACCTTTCTCCCCCCACACCATCACTTGCTGAGTACTCAAGGTGTACAGCCCCCCCCCACACCATTACTTGTGAGTACTCCAGGTGTCCAGCCTTTCCCCCACACCATCACTTGTTCAGTATTCCAGGTGTCTAGCCTTTCTCCCCCACACCAGCACTTGCTGAGTACTCCAGTTGTCCAGCCTTTATCCCCCCACACCATCACTTGCTGAGTACTCCAAGTGTCCAGTCTTCCCCCCACACCATAATTTGCTGAGTACTCCAGGTATCCAGCCTTTCTCCCCCCACACCATCACTTGCTGAGTACTGAAGGTGCCCAGCCTTTCTCCCCAAACCATCACTTGATGAGTTCTCAAGGTGTTCAGCCTTTCCCCCCCACACCATCACTTCCGGAGTACTCCGGGTGTACAGCCTTCTCCCCCCACACCATCACTTGCTGAGTACTCCAGGTGTCCAGACTTTCCCCCACACCATCACGTGTTCAGTACTCCAGGTGTCTAGCCTCTCTCCCCCACACCATCACTTGCTGAGTACTCCAGGTGTCCAGCCTTTCTCCACCCACACCATCACTTGCTGAGTACTCAAGGTGTTGAGCCTTTCCCCCCCCACACCATCACTTGCTGAGAACTCATGGTGTACAGCCTCCCCCCACACCATCACTTGCTGAGTACTCCAGGTGTCCAGACTTTCCCCCACACCATCACTTGTTCAGTACTCCAGGTGTCTAGCCTTTCTCCCCCACACCATCACTTGCTGAGTACTCCAGGTGTCCAGCCTTTCTCCCCCCACACCATCACTTGCTGAGTATTCCAGGTGTCCAGCCTTTCTCCCCCAAACCATCACTTGCTGAGCACTCCAGGTGTCCAGCCTTTCTCCCCCACATCATCACTTGCTGAGTACTGCAGGTGTCCAGCCTTTCTCTGCCACACAATCACTTGCTGAGTGCTCCAGGTGTCCAGCCTTTCTCACCCCACACCATCACTTGCTAAGTACTCCAGGTGTCGAGCCTTTCTCCCCCACGTCATCACTTGCTGAGTACTTTGCCTTTTTCCCCCACACCATCACTTGCTGAGTACTCAAGGTGTACAGCCTCCCCCCACACCATCACTTGCTGACTACTCCAGGTGTCCAGCCTTTCCCCCACACCATCACTTGTTCAGTACTCCAGGTGTCTAGCCTTTCTCCCCCACATCATCACTTGCTGAGTACTCCAGGTGTCCAGATTTTCTCCGCCACACCATAATTTGCTGAGTACTCCCGGTATCCAGCCTTTCTCCCCCCACACCATCACTTGCTGAGTACTCCAGGTGTCCAGCCATTCCCCCACACCATCAATTGTTCAGTACTCCAGGTGTCTAGCATTTCTCCCCCACACCATCACTTGCTGAGTACTCCAGGTGTCCAGCCTTTCTCCCCCCACACTATCACTTGCTGAGTACTCAAGGTGTCCAGCCTTTCTCCCCAAACCATCACTTGATGAGTTCTCAAGGTGTTCAGCCTTTCTCCCACACATCATCATTTCTGGAGTACTCCGGGTGTACACCCTTCTCCCCCCACACCCTCACTTGCTGAGTATTCCAGGTGTAAGCCTTCCGCCCCACACCATCACTTTCTGAGTATTCTAGGTGTCCAGCCTTTCTCCCCCAAACCATCACTTGCTGAGCACACCAGGTGTCCAGCCTTTCTCTGCCTCATCATACCTTGCTGAGTGATCCAGGTGTCCAGCCTTTCTCCCCCCACATCATCACTTGCTGAGTACTCAAGGTGTTGAGCCTTTCTCCCCTCACATCATCACTTGCTGAGTCCTGCAGGTGTCGAGCCTTTCTCCCCCAAACCATCACTTGCTGAGTACTCAAGGTGTTGAGCCTTTCTCCCCCCACACCATCACTTGCTCAGTACTCCACCTTTCTCCCCCCACACCATCACTTGCTGAGTACTCAAGGTGTACAGCCCCCCCCACACCATTACTTGCTGAGTACTCCAGGTGTCCAGCCTTTCCCCCACACCATCACTTGTTCAGTATTCCAGGTGTCTAGCCTTTCTCCCCCACACCAGCACTTGCTGAGTACTCCAAGTGTCCAGTCTTCCGCCCCACACCATCACTTGCTGAATGTTCCAGGTGTCCAGCCTTTCTCCCCCAAACCTTCACTTGCTGAGCACTCCAGGTGTCCAGCCTTTCTCCCCCACACCATCACTTGCTGAGTACTCCAGATGCCCAGCCTTTTTCTGCCACAACATCACTTGCTGAGTGCTCCAGGTGTCCAGCCTTTCTCCTCCCACACCATCACTTGCTAAGTACTCCAGGTGTCGAGCCTTTCTCGCCCAAACCATCACTTGCTGAGTACTCAAGGTGTTGAGCCTTTCTCCCCCCCACACCATCACTTGCTGAGTACTCCAGGTGTACAGCCTTTCTCCCCCCACACCTCACTTGCTGAGTTCTCAAGGTGTTCAGCCTTTCTCCCCCACACCATCACTTCCGGAGTACTCCAGGTGTCCAGACTCCCCCCACACCGTCACTTGCTGAGTATTCCAGGTGTCCAGCCTTTCTCCCCCAAACCATCACTTGCTGAGCACTCCAGTTGTCCAGCCTTTCTCCCCCACACCATCACTTGATGAGTACTCCAGGTGTCCAGCCTTTCTCTGCCACACCATCACTTGCTGAGTGCTCCAGGTGTCCAGCCTTTCTCCTCCCACACCATCACTTGCTGAGTACTCTGCCTTTTTCCCCCACACCATCACTTGCTGAGTACTCAAGGTGTACAGCCTCCCCCCACACCATCACTTGCTGAGTACTCCAGGTGTCTAGCATTTCTCCCCCACACCATCACTTGCTGAGTACTCCAGGTGTCCATCCTTCCTCCCCCCACACCATCACTTGCTGAGTACTCAAGGTGTCCAGCCTTTCTCCCCAAACCATCACTTGACGAGTTCTCAAGGTGTTCAGCCTTTCTCCCACACACCATCATTTCCGGAGTACTCCGGGTGTACAGCCTTCTCCGCCCACACCCTCACTTGCTGAGTATTCCAGGTGTAAGCCTTCCGCCCCACACCATCACTTTCTGAGTATTCTAGGTGTCCAGCCTTTCTCCCCCAAACCATCACTTGCTGAGCACACCAGGTGTCCAGCCTTTCTCTGCCTCATCATACCTTGCTGAGTGCTCCAGGTGTCCAGCATTTCTCCCCCCACATCATCACTTGCTGAGTACTCAAGGTGTTGAGCCTTTCTCCCCCCACATCATCACTTGCTGAGTCCTGCAGGTGTCGAGCCTTTCTCCCCCAAACCATCACTTGCTGAGTACTCAAGGTGTTGAGCCTTTCTCCCCCCACACCATCACTTGCTCAGTACTCCACCTTTCTCCCCCCACACCATCACTTGCTGAGTACTCAAGGTGTACAGCCTCCCCCCACACCATTACTTGTGAGTTCTCCAGGTGTCCAGCCTTTCCCCCACACCATCACTTGTTCAGTACTCCAGGTGTCTAGCCTTTTTCCCCCACACCAGCACTTGCTGAGTACTCCAGTTGTCCAGCCTTTCTCCCCCAACACCATCACTTGCTGAGTACTCCAAGTGTCCAGTCTTCCCCCCCACACCATCACTTGCTGAATTTTCCAGGTGTCCAGCCTTTCTCCCCCAAACCTTCACTTGCTGAGCACTCCAGGTGTCCAGCCTTTCTCCCCCACACCATCACTTGCTGAGTACTCCAGATGCCCAGCCTTTCTCTGCCACACCATCACTTGCTGAGTGCTCCAGGTGTCCAGCCTTTCTCCTCCCACACCATCACTTGCTAAGTACTCCAGGTGTCGAGCCTTTCTCGCCCAAACCATCACTTGCTGAGTACCCAAGGTGTTGAGCCTTTCTCCCCCCCACACCATCACTTGCTGAGTACTCCAGGTGTACAGCCTTTCTCCCCCCACACCTCACTTGCTGAGTTCTCAAGGTGTTCAGCCTTTCTCCCCCACACCATCACTTTCGGAGTACTCCAGGTGTATAGCCTTTCTCCCCCCACACCATCACTTGCTTAGTACTCCAGGTGTCCAGCCTCCCCCCACACCATCACTTGCTGAGTATTCCAGGTGTCCAGCCTTTCTCCCCCAAACCATCACTTGCTGAGCACTCCAGGTGTCCAGCCTTTCTCCCCCACACCATCACTTGCTGAGTACTCCAGGTGTCCAGCCTTTCTCTGCCACACCATCACTTGCTGAGTGCTCCAGGTGTCCAGCCTTTCTCATCCCACACCATCACTTGCTGAGTACTCTAGGTGTCAAGCCTTTCTCCCCCACACCATCACTTGCTGAGTACTCCGCCTTTTTCCCCCACACCATCACTTGCTGAGTACTCAAGGTGTACAGCCTCCCCCCACACCATCACTTGCTGAGTACTCCAGGTGTCTAGCATTTCTCCCCCACACCATCACTTGCTGAGTACTCCAGGTGTCCAGCCTTTCTCCCCCCACACCATCACTTGCTGAGTACTCAAGGTGTCCAGCCTTTCTCCCCAAACCATCACTTGACGAGTTCTCAAGGTGTTCAGCCTTTCTCCCACACACCATCATTTCCGGAGTACTCCGGGTGTACAGCCTTCTCCCCCCACACCCTCACTTGCTGAGTATTCCAGGTGTAAGCCTTCCGCCCCACACCATCACTTTCTGAGTATTCTAGGTGTCCAGCCTTTCTCCCCCAAACCATCACTTGCTGAGCACACCAGGTGTCCAGCCTTTCTCTGCCTCATCATACCTTGCTGAGTGCTCCAGGTGTCCAGCATTTCTCCCCCCACATCATCACTTGCTGAGTACTCAAGGTGTTGAGCCTTTCTCCCCCCACATCATCACTTGCTGAGTCCTGCAGGTGTCGAGCCTTTCTCCCCCAAACCATCACTTGCTGAGTACTCAAGGTGTTGAGCCTTTCTCCCCCCACACCATCACTTGCTCAGTACTCCACCTTTCTCCCCCCACACCATCACTTGCTGAGTACTCAAGGTGTACAGCCTCCCCCCACACCATTACTTGTGAGTACTCCAGGTGTCCAGCCTTTCCCCCACACCATCACTTGTTCAGTACTCCAGGTGTCTAGCCTTTTTCCCCCACACCAGCACTTGCTGAGTACTCCAGTTGTCCAGCCTTTCTCCCCCAACACCATCACTTGCTGAGTACTCCAAGTGTCCAGTCTTCCCCCCCACACCATCACTTGCTGAATTTTCCAGGTGTCCAGCCTTTCTCCCCCAAACCTTCACTTGCTGAGCACTCCAGGTGTCCAGCCTTTCTCCCCCACACCATCACTTGCTGAGTACTCCAGATGCCCAGCCTTTCTCTGCCACACCATCACTTGCTGAGTGCTCCAGGTGTCCAGCCTTTCTCCTCCCACACCATCACTTGCTAAGTACTCCAGGTGTCGAGCCTTTCTCGCCCAAACCATCACTTGCTGAGTACCCAAGGTGTTGAGCCTTTCTCCCCCCCACACCATCACTTGCTGAGTACTCCAGGTGTACAGCCTTTCTCCCCCCACACCTCACTTGCTGAGTTCTCAAGGTGTTCAGCCTTTCTCCCCCACACCATCACTTTCGGAGTACTCCAGGTGTATAGCCTTTCTCCCCCCACACCATCACTTGCTTAGTACTCCAGGTGTCCAGCCTCCCCCCACACCATCACTTGCTGAGTATTCCAGGTGTCCAGCCTTTCTCCCCCAAACCACCACTTGCTGAGCACTCCAGGTGTCCAGCCTTTCTCCCCCACACCATCACTTGCTGAGTACTCCAGGTGTCCAGCCTTTCTCTGCCACACCATCACTTGCTGAGTGCACCAGGTGTCCAGCCTTTCTCATCCCACACCATCACTTGCTGAGTACTCTAGGTGTCAAGCCTTTCTCCCCCACACCATCACTTGCTGAGTACTCCGCCTTTTTCCCCCACACCATCACTTGCCAAGTACTCAAGGTGTACAGCCTCCCCCCACACCATCACTTGCTGAGTACTCCAGGTGTCTAGCATTTCTCCCCCACACCATCACTTGCTGAGTACTCCAGGTGTCCAGCCTTTCTCCCCCCACACCATCACTTGCTGAGTACTCAAGGTGTCCAGCCTTTCTCCCCAAACCATAACTTGATGAGTTCTCAAGGTGTTCAGCCTTTCTCCCACACACCATCATTTCCGGAGTACTCCGGGTGTACAGCCTTCTCCCCCCACACCCTCACTTGCTGAGTATTCCAGGTGTAAGCCTTCTGCCCCACACCATCACTTTCTGAGTATTCTAGGTGTCCAGCCTTTCTCCCCCAAAGCATCACTTGCTGAGCACACCAGGTGTCCAGCCTTTCTCTGCCTCATCATACCTTGCTGAGTGCTCCAGGTGTCCAGCCTTTCTCCCCCCACATCATCACTTGCTGAGTACTCAAGGTGTTGAGCCTTTCTCCCCCCACATCATCACTTGCTCAGTCCTGCAGGTGTCGAGCCTTTCTCCCCCAAACCATCACTTGCTGAGTACTCAAGGTGTTGAGCCTTTCTCCCCCCACACCATCACTTGCTGAGTACTCCACCTTTCTCCCCCCACACCATCACTTGCTGAGTACTCAAGGTGTAAAGCCTCCCCCCAAACCATTACTTGTGAGTACTCCAGGTGTCCAGCCTTTCCCCCACACCATCACTTGTTCAGTACTCCAGGTGTCTAGCCTTTCTCCCCCACACCAGCACTTGCTGAGTACTCCAGTTGTCCAGCCTTTCTCCCCCCACACCATCACTTGCTGATTACTCCAGGTGTCCAGTCTTCCCCCCCACACCATCACTTGCTGAATGTTCCAGGTGTCCAGCCTTTCTCCCCCAAACCTTCACTTGCTGAGCATTCCAGGTGTCCAGCCTTTCTCCCCCACACCATCACTTGCTGAGTACTCCAGATGCCCAGCCTTTCTCTGCCACACCATCACTTGCTGAGTGCTCCAGGTGTCCAGCCTTTCTCCTCCCACACCATCACTTGCTAAGTACTCCAGGTGTCGAGCCTTTCTCGCCCAAACCATCACTTGCTGAGTATTCAAGGTGTTGTGCCTTTCTCCCCCCAACACCATCACTTGCTGAGTACTCCAGGTGTACAGCCTTTCTCCCCCCACACCTCACTTGCTGAGTTCTCAAGGTGTTCAGCCTTTCTCCCCCACACCATCACTTCCGGAGTACTCCAGGTGTACAGCCTTTCTCCCCCCACACCATCACTTGCTTAGTACTCCAGGTGTCCAGCCTCCCCCCACACCATCACTTGCTGAGTATTCCAGGTGTCCAGCCTTTCTCCCCCAAACCATCACTTGCTGAGCACTCCAGGTGTCCAGCCTTTCTGCCCCACACCATCACTTGCTGAGTACTCCAGGTGTCCAGCCTTTCTCTGCCACACCATCACTTGCTGAGTGCTCCAGGTGTCCGGCCTTTCTCATCCCACACCATCACTTGCTGAGTACTCAAGGTGTCCAGCCTTTCTCCCCAAACCATCACTTGATGAGTTCTCAAGGTGTTCAGCCTTTCTCCCACACATCATCATTTCCGGAGTACTCCGGGTGTACAGCCTTCTCCCCCCACACCCTCACTTGCTGAGTATTCCAGGTGTAAGCCTTCCGCCCCACACCATCACTTTCTGAGTATTCTAGGTGTCCAGCCTTTCTCCCCCAAACCATCACTTGCTGAGCACACCAGGTGTCCAGCCTTTCTCTGCCTCATCATACCTTGCTGAGTGCTCCAGGTGTCCAGCCTTTATCCCCCCACATCATCACTTGCTGAGTACTGAAGGTGTTGAGCCTTTCTCCCCTCACATCATCACTTGCTGAGTCCTGCAGGTGTCGAGCCTTTCTCCCCCAAACCATCACTTGCTGAGTACTCAAGGTGTTGAGCCTTTCTCCCCCCACACCATCACTTGCTCAGTACTCCACCTTTCTCCCCCCACACCATCACTTGCTGAGTACTCAAGGTGTACAGCCCCCCCCACACCATTACTTGTGAGTACTCCAGGTGTCCAGCCTTTCCCCCACACCATCACTTGTTCAGTATTCCAGGTGTCTAGCCTTTCTCTCCCACACCAGCACTTGCTGAGTACTCCAGTTGTCCAGCCTTTCTCTCCCCACACCATCACTTGCTGAGTACTCCAAGTGTCCAGTCTTCCCCCCCACACCATAATTTGCTGAGTACTCCAGGTATCCAGCCTTTCTCCCCCCACACCATCACTTGCTGAGTACTGAAGGTGTCCAGCCTTTCTCCCCAAACCATCACTTGATGAGTTCTCAAGGTGTTCAGCCTTTCCCCCCCACACCATCACTTCCGGAGTACTCCGGGTGTACAGCCTTCTCCCCCCACACCATCACTTGCTGAGTACTCCAGGTGTCCAGACTTTCCCCCACACCATCACGTGTTCAGTACTCCAGGTGTCTAGCCTCTCTCCCCCACACCATCACTTGCTGAGTACTCCAGGTGTCCAGCCTTTCTCCACCCACACCATCACTTGCTGAGTACTCAAGGTGTTGAGCCTTTCTCCCCCAACACCATCACTTGCTGAGAACTCATGGTGTACAGCCTCCCCCCACACCATCACTTGCTGAGTACTCCAGGTGTCCAGACTTTCCCCCACACCATCACTTGTTCAGTACTCCAGGTGTCTAGCCTTTCTCCCCCACACCATCACTTGCTGAGTACTCCAGGTGTCCAGCCTTTCTCCCCCCACACCATCACTTGCTGAGTATTCCAGGTGTCCAGCCTTTCTCCCCCAAACCATCACTTGCTGAGCACTCCAGGTGTCCAGCCTTTCTCCCCCACATCATCACTTGCTGAGTACTCCAGGTGTCCAGCCTTTCTCTGCCACACAATCACTTGCTGAGTGCTCCAGGTGTCCAGCCTTTCTCACCCCACACCATCACTTGCTAAGTACTCCAGGTGTCGAGCCTTTCTCCCCCCACACCATCACTTGCTGAGTACTCCGCCTTTTTCCCCCACACCATCACTTGCTGAGTACTCAAGGTGTACAGCCTCCCCCCACACAATCACTTGCTGACTACTCCAGGTGTCCAGCCTTTCCCCCACATCATCACTTGTTCAGTACTCCAGGTGTCTAGCATTTCTCCCCCACATCATCACTTGCTGAGTACTCCAGGTGTCCAGATTTTCTCCGCCACACCATAATTTGCTGAGTACTCCCGGTATCCAGCCTTTCTCCCCCCACACCATCACTTGCTGAGTACTCCAGGTGTCCAGCCATTCCCCCACACCATCACTTGTTCAGTACTCCAGGTGTCTAGCATTTCTCCCCCACACCATCACTTGCTGAGTACTCCAGGTGTCCAGCCTTTCTCCCCCCACACTATCACTTGCTGAGTACTCAAGGTGTCCAGCCTTTCTCCCCAAACCATCACTTGATGAGTTCTCAAGGTGTTCAGCCTTTCTCCCACACATCATCATTTCCGGAGTACTCCGGGTGTACAGCCTTCTCCCCCCACACCCTCACTTGCTGAGTATTCCAGGTGTAAGCCTTCCGCCCCACACCATCACTTTCTGAGTATTCTAGGTGTCCAGCCTTTCTCCCCCAAACCATCACTTGCTGAGCACACCAGGTGTCCAGCCTTTCTCTGCCTCATCATACCTTGCTGAGTGCTCCAGGTGTCCAGCCTTTCTCCCCCCACATCATCACTTGCTGAGTACTCAAGGTGTTGAGCCTTTCTCCCCTCACATCATCACTTGCTGAGTCCTTCAGGTGTCGAGCCTTTCTCCCCCAAACCATCACTTGCTGAGTACTCAAGGTGTTGAGCCTTTCTCCCCCCACACCATCACTTGCTCAGTACTCCACCTTTCTCCCCCCACACCATCACTTGCTGAGTACTCAAGGTGTACAGCCCCCCCCACACCATTACTTGTGAGTACTCCAGTTGTCCAGCCTTTCCCCCACACCATCACTTGTTCAGTATTCCAGGTGTCTAGCCTTTCTCCCCCACACCAGCACTTGCTGAGTACTCCAAGTGTCCAGTCTTCCCCCCCACACCATCACTTGCTGAATGTTCCAGGTGTCCAGCCTTTCTCCCCCACACCATCACTTGCTGAGTACTCCAGATGCCCAGCCTTTCTCTGCCACAACATCAGTTGCTGAGTGCTCCAGGTGTCCAGCCTTTCTCCTCCCACACCATCACTTGCTAAGTACTCCAGGTGTCGAGCCTTTCTCGCCCAAACCATCACTTGCTGAGTACTCAAGGTGTTGAGCCTTTCTCCCCCCCACACCATCACTTGCTGAGTACTCCAGGTGTACAGCCTTTCTCCCCCCATACCTCACTTGCTGAGTTCTCAAGGTGTTCAGCCTTTCTCCCCCACACCATCACTTCCGGAGTACTCCAGGTGTACAGCCTTTCTACCCCCACACCATCACTTGCTTAGTACTCCAGGTGTCCAGCCTCCCCCCACACCGTCACTTGCTGAGTATTCCAGGTGTCCAGCCTTTCTCCCCCAAACCATCACTTGCTGAGCACTCCAGTTGTCCAGCCTTTCTCTCCCACACCATCACTTGATGAGTACTCCAGGTGTCCAGCCTTTCTCTGCCACACCATCACTTGCTGAGTGCTCCAGGTGTCCAGCCTTTCTCCTCCCACACCATCACTTGCTGAGTACTCTGCCTTTTTCCCCCACACCATCACTTGCTGAGTACTCAAGGTGTACAGCCTCCCCCCACACCATCACTTGCTGAGTACTCCAGGTGTCTAGCATTTCTCCCCCACACCATCACTTGCTGAGTACTCCAGGTGTCCAGCCTTTCTCCCCCCACACCATCACTTGCTGAGTACTCAAGGTGTCCAGCCTTTCTCCCCAAACCATCACTTGACGAGTTCTCAAGGTGTTCAGCCTTTCTCCCACACACCATCATTTCCGGAGTACTCCGGGTGTACAGCCTTCTCTCCCCACACCCTCACTTGCTGAGTATTCCAGGTGTAAGCCTTCCGCCCCACACCATCACTTTCTGAGTATTCTAGGTGTCCAGCCTTTCTCTGCCTCATCATACCTTGCTGAGTGCTCCAGGTGTCCAGCCTTTCTCCCCCCACATCATCACTTGCTGAGTATTCAAGGTGTTGAGCCTTTCTCCCCCCACATCATCACTTGCTGAGTCCTGCAGGTGTCGAGCCTTTCTCCCCCAAACCATCACTTGCTGAGTACTCAAGGTGTTGAGCCTTTCTCCCCCCACACCATCACTTGCTCAGTACTCCACCTTTCTCCCCCCACACCATCACTTGCTGAGTACTCAAGGTGTACAGCCTCCCCCCACACCATTACTTGTGAGTACTCCAGGTGTCCAGCCTTTCCCCCACACCATCACTTGTTCAGTACTACAGGTGTCTAGCCTTTTTCCCCCACACCAGCACTTGCTGAGTACTCCAGTTGTCCAGCCTTTCTCCCCCCACACCATCACTTGCTGAGTACTCCAAGTGTCCAGTCTTCCCCCCCACACCATCACTTGCTGAATTTTCCAGGTGTCCAGCCTTTCTCCCCAAAACCTTCACTTGCTGAGCACTCCAGGTATCCAGCCTTTCTCCCCCACACCATCACTTGCTGAGTACTCCAGATGCCCAGCCTTTCTCTGCCACACCATCACTTGCTGAGTGCTCCAGGTGTCCAGCCTTTCTCCTCCCACACCATCACTTGCTAAGTACTCCAGGTGTCGAGCCTTTCTCGCCCAAACCATCACTTGCTGAGTACTCAAGGTGTTGAGCCTTTCTCCCCCCCACACCATCACTTGCTGAGTACTCCAGGTGTACAGCCTTTCTCCCCCCACACCTGACTTGCTGAGTTCTCAAGGTGTTCAGCCTTTCTCCCCCACACCATCACTTCCGGAGTACTCCAGGTGTACAGCCTTTCTCCCCCCACACCATCACTTGCTTAGTACTCCAGGTGTCCAGCCTCCCCCCACACCATCACTTGCTGAGTATTCCAGGTGCCCAGCCTTTCTCCCCCAAACCATCACTTGCTGAGCACTCCAGTCCAGATGTCCAGCCTTTCTCCCCCACACCATCACTTGCTGAGTACTCCAGGTGTCCAGCCTTTCTCTGCCACACCATCACTTGCTGAGTGCTCCAGGTGTCTAGCATTTCTCCCCCACACCATCACTTGCTGAGTACTCCAGGTGTCCAGCCTTTCTCCCCCCACACCATCACTTGCTGAGTACTCAAGGTGTCCAGCCTTTCTCCCCAAACCATCACTTGACGAGTTCTCAAGGTGTTCAGCCTTTCTCCCACACACCATCATTTCCGGAGTACTCCGGGTGTACAGCCTTCTCCCCCCACACCCTCACTTGCTGAGTATTCCAGGTGTAAGCCTTCCGCCCCATACCATCACTTTCTGAGTATTCTAGGTGTCCAGCCTTTCTCCCCCAAACCATCACTTGCTGAGCACACCAGGTGTCCAGCCTTTCTCTGCCTCATCATACCTTGCTGAGTGCTCCAGGTGTCCAGCCTTTCTCCCCCCACATCATCACTTGCTGAGTACTCAAGGTGTTGAGCCTTTCTCCCCCCACATCATCACTTGCTGAGTCCTGCAGGTGTCGAGCCTTTCTCCCCCAAACCATCACTTGCTGAGTACTCAAGGTGTTGAGCCTTTCTCCCCCCACACCATCACTTGCTCAGTACTCCACCTTTCTCCCCCCACACCATCACTTGCTGAGTACTCAAGGTGTACAGCCTCCCCCCACACCATTACTTGTGAGTACTCCAGGTGTCCAGCCTTTCCCCCACACCATCACTTGTTCAGTACTCCAGGTGTCTAGCCTTTCTCCCCCACACCATCACTTCCGGAGTACTCCAGGTGTCCAGACTCCCCCACACCGTCACTTGCTGAGTATTCCAGGTGTCCAGCCTTTCTCCCCCAAACCATCACTTGCTGAGCACTCCAGTTGTCCAGCCTTTCTCCCCCACACCATCACTTGATGAGTACTCCAGGTGTCCAGCCTTTCTCTGCCACACCATCACTTGCTGAGTGCTCCAGGTGTCCAGCCTTTCTCCTCCCACACCATCACTTGCTTAGTACTCTGCCTTTTTCCCCCACACCATCACTTGCTGAGTACTCAAGGTGTACAGCCTCCCCCCACACCATCACTTGCTGAGTACTCCAGGTGTCTAGCATTTCTCCCCCACACCATCACTTGCTGAGTACTCCAGGTGTCCAGCCTTTCTCCCCCCACACCATCACTTGCTGAGTACTCAAGGTGTCCAGCCTTTCTCCCCAAACCATCACTTGACGAGTTCTCAAGGTGTTCAGCCTTTCTCCCACACACCATCATTTCCGGAGTACTCCGGGTGTACAGCCTTCTCCCCCCACACCCTCACTTGCTGAGTATTCCAGGTGTAAGCCTTCCGCCCCACACCATCACTTTCTGAGTATTCTAGGTGTCCAGCCTTTCTCCCCCAAACCATCACTTGCTGAGCACACCAGGTGTCCAGCCTTTCTCTGCCTCATCATACCTTGCTGAGTGCTCCAGGTGTCCAGCATTTCTCCCCCCACATCATCACTTGCTGAGTACTCAAGGTGTTGAGCCTTTCTCCCCCCACATCATCACTTGCTGAGTCCTGCAGGTGTCGAGCCTTTCTCCCCCAAACCATCACTTGCTGAGTACTCAAGGTGTTGAGCCTTTCTCCCCCCACACCATCACTTGCTCAGTACTCCACCTTTCTCCCCCCACACCATCACTTGCTGAGTACTCAAGGTGTACAGCCTCCCCCCACACCATTACTTGTGAGTACTCCAGGTGTCCAGCCTTTCCCCCACACCATCACTTGTTCAGTACTCCAGGTGTCTAGCCTTTTTCCCCCACACCAGCACTTGCTGAGTACTCCAGTTGTCCAGCCTTTCTCCCCCAACACCATCACTTGCTGAGTACTCCAAGTGTCCAGTCTTCCCCCCCACACCATCACTTGCTGAATTTTCCAGGTGTCCAGCCTTTCTCCCCCAAACCTTCACTTGCTGAGCACTCCAGGTGTCCAGCCTTTCTCCCCCACACCATCACTTGCTGAGTACTCCAGATGCCCAGCCTTTCTCTGCCACACCATCACTTGCTGAGTGCTCCAGGTGTCCAGCCTTTCTCCTCCCACACCATCACTTGCTAAGTACTCCAGGTGTCGAGCCTTTCTCGCCCAAACCATCACTTGCTGAGTACCCAAGGTGTTGAGCCTTTCTCCCCTCCACACCATCACTTGCTGAGTACTCCAGGTGTACAGCCTTTCTCCCCCCACACCTCACTTGCTGAGTTCTCAAGGTGTTCAGCCTTTCTCCCCCACACCATCACTTTCGGAGTACTCCAGGTGTATAGACTTTCTCCCCCCACACCATCACTTGCTTAGTACTCCAGGTGTCCAGCCTCCCCCCACACCATCACTTGCTGAGTATTCCAGGTGTCCAGCCTTTCTCCCCCAAACCATCACTTGCTGAGCACTCCAGGTGTCCAGCCTTTCTCCCCCACACCATCACTTGCTGAGTACTCCAGGTGTCCAGCCTTTCTCTGCCACACCATCACTTGCTGAGTGCTCCAGGTGTCCAGCCTTTCTCATCCCACACCATCACTTGCTGAGTACTCTAGGTGTCAAGCCTTTCTCCCCCACACCATCACTTGCTGAGTACTCCGCCTTTTTCCCCCACACCATCACTTGCTGAGTACTCAAGGTGTACAGCCTCCCCCCACACCATCACTTGCTGAGTACTCCAGGTGTCTAGCATTTCTCCCCCACACCATCACTTGCTGAGTACTCCAGGTGTCCAGCCTTTCTCCCCCCACACCATCACTTGCTGAGTACTCAAGGTGTCCAGCCTTTCTCCCCAAACCATAACTTGATGAGTTCTCAAGGTGTTCAGCCTTTCTCCCACACACCATCATTTCCGGAGTACTCCGGGTGTACAGCCTTCTCCCCCCACACCCTCACTTGCTGAGTATTCCAGGTGTAAGCCTTCTGCCCCACACCATCACTTTCTGAGTATTCTAGGTGTCCAGCCTTTCTCCCCCAAAGCATCACTTGCTGAGCACACCAGGTGTCCAGCCTTTCTCTGCCTCATCATACCTTGCTGAGTGCTCCAGGTGTCAGGCCTTTCTCCCCCCACATCATCACTTGCTGAGTACTCAAGGTGTTGAGCCTTTCTCCCCCCACATCATCACTTGCTCAGTCCTGCAGGTGTCGAGCCTTTCTCCCCCAAACCATCACTTGCTGAGTACTCAAGGTGTTGAGCCTTTCTCCCCCCACACCATCACTTGCTGAGTACTCCACCTTTCTCCCCCCACACCATCACTTGCTGAGTACTCAAGGTGTAAAGCCTCCCCCCAAACCATTACTTGTGAGTACTCCAGGTGTCCAGCCTTTCCCCCACACCATCACTTGTTCAGTACTCCAGGTGTCTAGCCTTTCTCCCCCACACCAGCACTTGCTGAGTACTCCAGTTGTCCAGCCTTTCTCCCCCCACACCATCACTTGCTGAGTACTCCAGGTGTCCAGTCTTCCCCCCCACACCATCACTTGCTGAATGTTCCAGGTGTCCAGCCTTTCTCCCCCAAACCTTCACTTGTTGAGCACTCCAGGTGTCCAGCCTTTCTCCCCCACACCATCACTTGCTGAGTACTCCAGATGCCCAGCCTTTCTCTGCCACACCATCACTTGCTGAGTGCTCCAGGTGTCCAGCCTTTCTCCTCCCACACCATCACTTGCTAAGTACTCCAGGTGTCGAGCCTTTCTCGCCCAAACCATCACTTGCTGAGTATTCAAGGTGTTGAGCCTTTCTCCCCCCAACACCATCACTTGCTGAGTACTCCAGGTGTACAGCCTTTCTCACCCCACACCTCACTTGCTGAGTTCTCAAGGTGTTCAGCCTTCCTCCCCCACACCATCACTTCCAGAGTACTCCAGGTGTACAGCCTTTCTCCCCCCACACCATCACTTGCTTAGTACTCCAGGTGTCCAGCCTCCCCCCACACCATCACTTGCTGAGTATTCCAGGTGTCCAGCCTTTCGCCCCCAAACCATCACTTGCTGAGCACTCCAGGTGTCCAGCCTTTCTGCCCCACACCATCACTTGCTGAGTACTCCAGGTGTCCAGCCTTTCTCTGCCACACCATCACTTGCTGAGTGCTCCAGGTGTCCGGCCTTTCTCATCCCACACCATCACTTGCTGAGTACTCAAGGTGTCCAGCCTTTCTCCCCAAACCATCACTTGATGAGTTCTCAAGGTGTTCAGCCTTTCTCCCACACATCATCATTTCCGGAGTACTCCGGGTGTACAGCCTTCTCCCCCCACACCCTCACTTGCTGAGTATTCCAGGTGTAAGCCTTCCGCCCCACACCATCACTTTCTGAGTATTCTAGGTGTCCAGCCTTTCTCCCCCAAACCATCACTTGCTGAGCACACCAGGTGTCCAGCCTTTCTCTGCCTCATCATACCTTGCTGAGTGCTCCAGGTGTCCAGCCTTTCTCCCCCCACATCATCACTTGCTGAGTACTGAAGGTGTTGAGCCTTTCTCCCCTCACATCATCACTTGCTGAGTCCTGCAGGTGTCGAGCCTTTCTCCCCCAAACCATCACTTGCTGAGTACTCAAGGTGTTGAGCCTTTCTCCCCCCACACCATCACTTGCTCAGTACTCCACCTTTCTCCCCCCACACCATCACTTGCTGAGTACTCAAGGTGTACAGCCCCCCCACACCATTACTTGTGAGTACTCCAGGTGTCCAGCCTTTCCCCCACACCATCACTTGTTCAGTATTCCAGGTGTCTAGCCTTTCTCTCCCACACCAGCACTTGCTGAGTACTCCAGTTGTCCAGCCTTTCTCTCCCCACACCATCACTTGCTGAGTACTCCAAGTGTCCAGTCTTCCCCCCCACACCATAATTTGCTGAGTACTCCAGGTATCCAGCCTTTCTCCCCCCACACCATCACTTGCTGAGTACTGAAGGTGTCCAGACTTTCTCCCCAAACCATCACTTGATGAGTTCTCAAGGTGTTCAGCCTTTCCCCCCCACACCATCACTTCCGGAGTACTCCGGGTGTACAGCCTTCTCCCCCCACACCATCACTTGCTGAGTACTCCAGGTGTCCAGACTTTCCCCCACACCATCACGTGTTCAGTACTCCAGGTGTCTAGCCTCTCTCCCCCACACCATCACTTGCTGAGTACTCCAGGTGTCCAGCCTTTCTCCACCCACACCATCACTTGCTGAGTACTCAAGGTGTTGAGCCTTTCTCCCCCCACACCATCACTTGATGAGAACTCATGGTGTACAGCCTCCCCCCACACCATCACTTGCTGAGTACTCCAGGTGTCCAGACTTTCCCCCACACCATCACTTGTTCAGTACTCCAGGTGTCTAGCCTTTCTCCCCCACACCATCACTTGCTGAGTACTCCAGGTGTCCAGCCTTTCTCCCCCCACACCATCACTTGCTGAGTATTCCAGGTGTCCAGCCTTTCTCCCCCAAACCATCACTTGCTGAGCACTCCAGGTGTCCAGCCTTTCTCCCCCACATCATCACTTGCTGAGTACTCCAGGTGTCCAGCCTTTCTCTGCCACACAATCACTTGCTGAGTGCTCCAGGTGTCCAGCCTTTCTCACCCCACACCATCACTTGCTAAGTACTCCAGGTGTCGAGCCTTTCTCCCCCCACACCATCACTTGCTGAGTACTCCGCCTTTTTCCCCCACACCATCACTTGCTGAGTACTCAAGGTGTACAGCCTCCCCCCACACCATCACTTGCTGACTACTCCAGGTGTCCAGCCTTTCCCCCACATCATCACTTGTTCAGTACTCCAGGTGTCTAGCATTTCTCCCCCACACCATCACTTGCTGAGTACTCCAGGTGTCCAGCCTTTCTCCCCCCACACCATCACTTGCTGAGTACTCAAGGTGTCCAGCCTTTCTCCCCAAACCATCACTTGACGAGTTCTCAAGATGTTCAGCCTTTCTCCCACACACCATCATTTCCGGAGTACTCCGGGTGTACAGCCTTCTCTCCCCACACCCTCACTTGCTGAGTATTCCAGGTGTAAGCCTTCCGCCCCACACCATCACTTTCTGAGTATTCTAGGTGTCCAGCCTTTCTCTGCCTCATCATACCTTGCTGAGTGCTCCAGGTGTCCAGCCTTTCTCCCCCCACATCATCACTTGCTGAGTACTCAAGGTGTTGAGCCTTTCTCCCCCCACATCATCACTTGCTGAGTCCTGCAGGTGTCGAGCCTTTCTCCCCCAAACCATCACTTGCTGAGTACTCAAGGTGTTGAGCCTTTCTCCCCCCACACCATCACTTGCTCAGTACTCCACCTTTCTCCCCCCACACCATCACTTGCTGAGTACTCAAGGTGTACAGCCTCCCCCCACACCATTACTTGTGAGTACTCCAGGTGTCCAGCCTTTCCCCCACACCATCACTTGTTCAGTACTACAGGTGTCTAGCCTTTTCCCCCCACACCAGCACTTGCTGAGTACTCCAGTTGTCCAGCCTTTCTCCCCCCACACCATCACTTGCTGAGTACTCCAAGTGTCCAGTCTTCCCCCCCACACCATCACTTGCTGAATTTTCCAGGTGTCCAGCCTTTCTCCCCAAAACCTTCACTTGCTGAGCACTCCAGGTGTCCAGCCTTTCTCCCCCACACCATCACTTGCTGAGTACTCCAGATGCCCAGCCTTTCTCTGCCACACCATCACTTGCTGAGTGCTCCAGGTGTCCAGCCTTTCTCCTCCCACACCATCACTTGCTAAGTACTCCAGGTGTCGAGCCTTTCTCGCCCAAACCATCACTTGCTGAGTACTCCAGGTGTACAGCCTTTCTCCCCCCACACCTGACTTGCTGAGTTCTCAAGGTGTTCAGCCTTTCTCCCCCACACCATCACTTCCGGAGTACTCCAGGTGTACAGCCTTTCTCCCCCCACACCATCACTTGCTTAGTACTCCAGGTGTCCAGCCTCCCCCCACACCATCACTTGCTGAGTATTCCAGGTGTCCAGCCTTTCTCCCCCAAACCATCACTTGCTGAGCACTCCAGGTGTCCAGCCTTTCTCCCCCACACCATCACTTGCTGAGTACTCCAGGTGTCCAGCCTTTCTCTGCCACACCATCACTTGCTGAGTGCTCCAGGTGTCTAGCATTTCTCCCCCACACCATCACTTGCTGAGTACTCCAGGTGTCCAGCCTTTCTCCCCCCACACCATCACTTGCTGAGTACTCAAGGTGTCCAGCCTTTCTCCCCAAACCATCACTTGACGAGTTCTCAAGGTGTTCAGCCTTTCTCCCACACACCATCATTTCCGGAGTACTCCGGGTGTACAGCCTTCTCCCCCCACACCCTCACTTGCTGAGTATTCCAGGTGTAAGCCTTCCGCCCCACACCATCACTTTCTGAGTATTCTAGGTGTCCAGCCTTTCTCCCCCAAACCATCACTTGCTGAGCACACCAGGTGTCCAGCCTTTCTCTGCCTCATCATACCTTGCTGAGTGCTCCAGGTGTCCAGCCTTTCTCCCCCCGCATCATCACTTGCTGAGTACTCAAGGTGTTGAGCCTTTCTCCCCCCACATCATCACTTGCTGAGTCCTGCAGGTGTCGAGCCTTTCTCCCCCAAACCATCACTTGCTGAGTACTCAAGGTGTTGAGCCTTTCTCCCCCCACACCATCACTTGCTCAGTACTCCACCTTTCTCCCCCCACACCATCACTTGCTGAGTACTCAAGGTGTACAGCCTCCCCCCACACCATTACTTGTGAGTACTCCAGGTGTCCAGCCTTTCCCCCACACCATCACTTGTTCAGTACTCCAGGTGTCTAGCCTTTCTCCCCCACACCATCACTTCCGGAGTACTCCAGGTGTCCAGACTCCCCCACACCGTCACTTGCTGAGTATTCCAGGTGTCCAGCCTTTCTCCCCCAAACCATCACTTGCTGAGCACTCCAGTTGTCCAGCCTTTCTCCCCCACACCATCACTTGATGAGTACTCCAGGTGTCCAGCCTTTCTCTGCCACACCATCACTTGCTGAGTGCTCCAGGTGTCCAGCCTTTCTCCTCCCACACCATCACTTGCTTAGTACTCTGCCTTTTTCCCCCACACCATCACTTGCTGAGTACTCAAGGTGTACAGCCTCCCCCCACACCATCACTTGCTGAGTACTCCAGGTGTCTAGCATTTCTCCCCCACACCATCACTTGCTGAGTACTCCAGGTGTCCAGCCTTTCTCCCCCCACACCATCACTTGCTGAGTACTCAAGGTGTCCAGCCTTTCTCCCCAAACCATCACTTGACGAGTTCTCAAGGTGTTCAGCCTTTCTCCCACACACCATCATTTCCGGAGTACTCCGGGTGTACAGCCTTCTCCCCCCACACCCTCACTTGCTGAGTATTCCAGGTGTAAGCCTTCCGCCCCACACCATCACTTTCTGAGTATTCTAGGTGTCCAGCCTTTCTCCCCCAAACCATCACTTGCTGAGCACACCAGGTGTCCAGCCTTTCTCTGCCTCATCATACCTTGCTGAGTGCTCCAGGTGTCCAGCATTTCTCCCCCCACATCATCACTTGCTGAGTACTCAAGGTGTTGAGCCTTTCTCCCCCCACATCATCACTTGCTGAGTCCTGCAGGTGTCGAGCCTTTCTCCCCCAAACCATCACTTGCTGAGTACTCAAGGTGTTGAGCCTTTCTCCCCCCACACCATCACTTGCTCAGTACTCCACCTTTCTCCCCCCACACCATCACTTGCTGAGTACTCAAGGTGTACAGCCTCCCCCCACACCATTACTTGTGAGTACTCCAGGTGTCCAGCCTTTCCCCCACACCATCACTTGTTCAGTACTCCAGGCGTCTAGCCTTTTTCCCCCACACCAGCACTTGCTGAGTACTCCAGTTGTCCAGCCTTTCTCCCCCAACACCATCACTTGCTGAGTACTCCAAGTGTCCAGTCTTCCCCCCCACACCATCACTTGCTGAATTTTCCAGGTGTCCAGCCTTTCTCCCCCAAACCTTCACTTGCTGAGCACTCCAGGTGTCCAGCCTTTCTCCCCTACACCATCACTTGCTGAGTACTCCAGATGCCCAGCCTTTCTCTGCCACACCATCACTTGCTGAGTGCTCCAGGTGTCCAGCCTTTCTCCTCCCACACCATCACTTGCTAAGTACTCCAGGTGTCGAGCCTTTCTCGCCCAAACCATCACTTGCTGAGTACCCAAGGTGTTGAGCCTTTCTCCCCTCCACACCATCACTTGCTGAGTACTCCAGGTGTACAGCCTTTCTCCCCCCACACCTCACTTGCTGAGTTCTCAAGGTGTTCAGCCTTTCTCCCCCACACCATCACTTTCGGAGTACTCCAGGTGTATAGACTTTCTCCCCCCACACCATCACTTGCTTAGTACTCCAGGTGTCCAGCCTCCCCCCACACCATCACTTGCTGAGTATTCCAGGTGTCCAGCCTTTCTCCCCCAAACCATCACTTGCTGAGCACTCCAGGTGTCCAGCCTTTCTCCCCCACACCATCACTAGCTGAGTACTACAGGTGTCCAGCCTTTCTCTGCCACACCATCACTTGCTGAGTGCTCCAGGTGTCCAGCCTTTCTCATCCCACACCATCACTTGCTGAGTACTCTAGGTGTCAAGCCTTTCTACCCCACACCATCACTTGCTGAGTACTCCGCCTTTTTCCCCCACACCATCACTTGCTGAGTACTCAAGGTGTACAGCCTCCCCCCACACCATCACTTGCTGAGTACTCCAGGTGTCTAGCATTTCTCCCCCACACCATCACTTGCTGAGTACTCCAGGTGTCCAGCCTTTCTCCCCCCACACCATCACTTGCTGAGTACTCAAGGTGTCCAGCCTTTCTCCCCAAACCATAACTTGATGAGTTCTCAAGGTGTTCAGCCTTTCTCCCACACACCATCATTTCCGGAGTACTCCGGGTGTACAGCCTTCTCCCCCCACACCCTCACTTGCTGAGTATTCCAGGTGTAAGCCTTCTGCCCCACACCATCACTTTCTGAGTATTCTAGGTGTCCAGCCTTTCTCCCCCAAAGCATCACTTGCTGAGCACCCCAGGTGTCCAGCCTTTCTCTGCCTCATCATACCTTGCTGAGTGCTCCAGGTGTCAGGCCTTTCTCCCCCCACATCATCACTTGCTGAGTACTCAAGGTGTTGAGCCTTTCTCCCCCCACATCATCACTTGCTCAGTCCTGCAGGTGTCGAGCCTTTCTCCCCCAAACCATCACTTGCTGAGTACTCAAGGTGTTGAGCCTTTCTGCCCCCACACCATCACTTGCTGAGTACTCCACCTTTCTCCCCCCACACCATCACTTGCTGAGTACTCAAGGTGTAAAGCCTCCCCCCAAACCATTACTTGTGAGTACTCCAGGTGTCCAGCCTTTCCCCCACACCATCACTTGTTCAGTACTCCAGGTGTCTAGCCTTTCTCCCCCACACCAGCACTTGCTGAGTACTCCAGTTGTCCAGCCTTTCTCCCCCCACACCATCACTTGCTGAGTACTCCAGGTGTCCAGTCTTCCCCCCCACACCATCACTTGCTGAATGTTCCAGGTGTCCAGCCTTTCTCCCCCAAACCTTCACTTGTTGAGCACTCCAGGTGTCCAGCCTTTCTCCCCCACACCATCACTTGCTGAGTACTCCAGATGCCCAGCCTTTCTCTGCCACACCATCACTTGCTGAGTGCTCCAGGTGTCCAGCCTTTCTCCTCCCACACCATCACTTGCTAAGTACTCCAGGTGTCGAGCCTTTCTCGCCCAAACCATCACTTGCTGAGTATTCAAGGTGTTGAGCCTTTCTCCCCCCAACACCATCACTTGCTGAGTACTCCAGGTGTACAGCCTTTCTCCCCCCACACCTCACTTGCTGAGTTCTCAAGGTGTTCAGCCTTCCTCCCCCACACCATCACTTCCGGAGTACTCCAGGTGTACAGCCTTTCTCCCCCCACACCATCACTTGCTTAGTACTCCAGGTGTCCAGCCTCCCCCCACACCATCACTTGCTGAGTATTCCAGGTGTCCAGCCTTTCTCCCCCAAACCATCACTTGCTGAGCACTCCAGGTGTCCAGCCTTTCTGCCCCACACCATCACTTGCTGAGTACTCCAGGTGTCCAGCCTTTCTCTGCCACACCATCACTTGCTGAGTGCTCCAGGTGTCCGGCCTTTCTCATCCCACACCATCACTTGCTGAGTACTCAAGGTGTCCAGCCTTTCTCCCCAAACCATCACTTGATGAGTTCTCAAGGTGTTCAGCCTTTCTCCCACACATCATCATTTCCGGAGTACTCCGGGTGTACAGCCTTCTCCCCCCACACCCTCACTTGCTGAGTATTCCAGGTGTAAGCCTTCCGCCCCACACCATCACTTTCTGAGTATTCTAGGTGTCCAGCCTTTCTCCCCCAAACCATCACTTGCTGAGCACACCAGGTGTCCAGCCTTTCTCTGCCTCATCATACCTTGCTGAGTGCTCCAGGTGTCCAGCCTTTCTCCCCCCACATCATCACTTGCTGAGTACTCAAGGTGTTGAGCCTTTCTCCCCTCACATCATCACTTGCTGAGTCCTGCAGGTGTCGAGCCTTTCTCCCCCAAACCATCACTTGCTGAGTACTCAAGGTGTTGAGCCTTTCTCCCCCCACACCATCACTTGCTCAGTACTCCACCTTTCTCCCCCCACACCATCACTTGCTGAGTACTCAAGGTGTACAGCCCCCCCCCACACCATTACTTGTGAGTACTCCAGGTGTCCAGCCTTTCCCCCACACCATCACTTGTTCAGTATTCCAGGTGTCTAGCCTTTCTCTCCCACACCAGCACTTGCTGAGTACTCCAGTTGTCCAGCCTTTCTCTCCCCACACCATCACTTGCTGAGTACTCCAAGTGTCCAGTCTTCCCCCCACACCATAATTTGCTGAGTACTCCAGGTATCCAGCCTTTCTCCCCCCACACCATCACTTGCTGAGTACTGAAGGTGTCCAGACTTTCTCCCCAAACCATCACTTGATGAGTTCTCAAGGTGTTCATCCTTTCCCCCCCACACCATCACTTCCGGAGTACTCCGGGTGTACAGCCTTCTCCCCCCACACCATCACTTGCTGAGTACTCCAGGTGTCCAGACTTTCCCCCACACCATCACGTGTTCAGTACTCCAGGTGTCTAGCCTCTCTCCCCCACACCATCACTTGCTGAGTACTCCAGGTGTCCAGCCTTTCTCCACCCACACCATCACTTGCTGAGTACTCAAGGTGTTGAGCCTTTCTCCCCCCACACCATCACTTGCTGAGAACTCATGGTGTACAGCCTCCCCCCACACCATCACTTGCTGAGTACTCCAGGTGTCCAGACTTTCCCCCACACCATCACTTGTTCAGTACTCCAGGTGTCTAGCCTTTCTCCCCCACACCATCACTTGCTGAGTACTCCAGGTGTCCAGCCTTTCTCCCCCCACACCATCACTTGCTGAGTATTCCAGGTGTCCAGCCTTTCTCCCCCAAACCATCACTTGCTGAGCACTCCAGGTGTCCAGCCTTTCTCCCCCACATCATCACTTGATGAGTACTCCAGGTGTCCAGCCTTTCTCTGCCACACAATCACTTGCTGAGTGCTCCAGGTGTCCAGCCTTTCTCACCCCACACCATCACTTGCTAAGTACTCCAGGTGTCGAGCCTTTCTCCCCCCACACCATCACTTGCTGAGTACTCCGCCTTTTTCCCCCACACCATCACTTGCTGAGTACTCAAGGTGTACAGCCTCCCCCCACACCATCACTTGCTGACTACTCCAGGTGTCCAGCCTTTCCCCCACATCATCACTTGTTCAGTACTCCAGGTGTCTAGCATTTCTCCCCCACATCATCACTTGCTGAGTACTCCAGGTGTCCAGATTTTCTCCGCCACACCATAATTTGCTGAGTACTCCCGGTATCCAGCCTTTCTCCCCCCACACCATCACTTGCTGAGTACTCCAGGTGTCCAGCCATTCCCCCACACCATCACTTGTTCAGTACTCCAGGTGTCTAGCATTTCTCCCCCACACCATCACTTGCTGAGTACTCCAGGTGTCCAGCCTTTCTCCCCCCACACTATCACTTGCTGAGTACTCAAGGTGTCCAGCCTTTCTCCCCAAACCATCACTTGATGAGTTCTCAAGGTGTTCAGCCTTTCTCCCACACATCATCATTTCCGGAGTACTCCGGGTGTACAGCCTTCTCCCCCCACACCCTCACTTGCTGAGTATTCCAGGTGTAAGCCTTCCGCCCCACACCATCACTTTCTGAGTATTCTAGGTGTCCAGCCTTTCTCCCCCAAACCATCACTTGCTGAGCACACCAGGTGTCCAGCCTTTCTCTGCCTCATCATACCTTGCTGAGTGCTCCAGGTGTCCAGCATTTCTCCCCCCACATCATCACTTGCTGAGTACTCAAGGTGTTGAGCCTTTCTCCCCTCACATCATCACTTGCTGAGTCCTGCAGGTGTCGAGCCTTTCTCCCCCAAACCATCACTTGCTGAGTACTCAAGGTGTTGAGCCTTTCTCCCCCCACACCATCACTTGCTCAGTACTCCACCTTTCTCCCCCCACACCATCACTTGCTGAGTACTCAAGGTGTACAGCCCCCCCCCACACCATTACTTGTGAGTACTCCAGGTGTCCAGCCTTTCCCCCACACCATCACTTGTTCAGTATTCCAGGTGTCTAGCCTTTCTCCCCCACACAAGCACTTGCTGAGTACTCCAAGTGTCCAGTCTTCCCCCCCACACCATCACTTGCTGAATGTTCCAGGTGTCCAGCCTTTCTCCCCCACACCATCACTTGCTGAGTACTCCAGATGCCCAGCCTTTCTCTGCCACAACATCAGTTGCTGAGTGCTCCAGGTGTCCAGCCTTTCTCCTCCCACACCATCACTTGCTAAGTACTCCAGGTGTCGAGCCTTTCTCGCCCAAACCATCACTTGCTGAGTACTCAAGGTGTTGAGCCTTTCTCCCCCCCACACCATCACTTGCTGAGTACTCCAGGTGTACAGCCTTTCTCCCCCCACACC
Source organism: Ambystoma mexicanum (assembly GCF_040938575.1). Taxonomy (NCBI): domain Eukaryota; kingdom Metazoa; phylum Chordata; class Amphibia; order Caudata; family Ambystomatidae; genus Ambystoma; species Ambystoma mexicanum. The sequence goes on along the minus strand of NC_090931.1, from coordinate 861,616,066 downwards.
TCACTTGCTGAGTTCTCAAGGTGTTCAGCCTTTCTCCCCCACACCATCACTTCCGGAGTACTCCAGGTGTACAGCCTTTCTCCCCCCACACCATCACTTGCTTAGTACTCCAGGTGTCCAGCCTCCCCCCACACCGTCACTTGCTGAGTATTCCAGGTGTCCAGCCTTTCTCCCCCAAACCATCACTTGCTGAGCACTCCAGTTGTCCAGCCTTTCTCTCCCACACCATCACTTGATGAGTACTCCAGGTGTCCAGCCTTTCTCTGCCACACCATCACTTGCTGAGTGCTCCAGGTGTCCAGCCTTTCTCCTCCCACACCATCACTTGCTGAGTACTCTGCCTTTTTCCCCCACACCATCACTTGCTGAGTACTCAAGGTGTACAGCCTCCCCCCACACCATCACTTGCTGAGTACTCCAGGTGTCTAGCATTTCTCCCCCACACCATCACTTGCTGAGTACTCCAGGTGTCCAGCCTTTCTCCCCCCACACCATCACTTGCTGAGTACTCAAGGTGTCCAGCCTTTCTCCCCAAACCATCACTTGACGAGTTCTCAAGGTGTTCAGCCTTTCTCCCACACACCATCATTTCCGGAGTACTCCGGGTGTACAGCCTTCTCTCCCCACACCCTCACTTGCTGAGTATTCCAGGTGTAAGCCTTCCGCCCCACACCATCACTTTCTGAGTATTCTAGGTGTCCAGCCTTTCTCTGCCTCATCATACCTTGCTGAGTGCTCCAGGTGTCCAGCCTTTCTCCCCCCACATCATCACTTGCTGAGTACTCAAGGTGTTGAGCCTTTCTCCCCCCACATCATCACTTGCTGAGTCCTGCAGGTGTCGAGCCTTTCTCCCCCAAACCATCACTTGCTGAGTACTCAAGGTGTTGAGCCTTTCTCCCCCCACACCATCACTTGCTCAGTACTCCACCTTTCTCCCCCCACACCATCACTTGCTGAGTACTCAAGGTGTACAGCCTCCCCCACACCATTACTTGTGAGTACTCCAGGTGTCCAGCCTTTCCCCCACACCATCACTTGTTCAGTACTACAGGTGTCTAGCCTTTTTCCCCCACACCAGCACTTGCTGAGTACTCCAGTTGTCCAGCCTTTCTCCCCCCACACCATCACTTGCTGAGTACTCCAAGTGTCCAGTCTTCCCCCCCACACCATCACTTGCTGAATTTTCCAGGTGTCCAGCCTTTCTCCCCAAAACCTTCACTTGCTGAGCACTCCAGGTGTCCAGCCTTTCTCCCCCACACCATCACTTGCTGAGTACTCCAGATGCCCAGCCTTTCTCTGCCACACCATCACTTGCTGAGTGCTCCAGGTGTCCAGCCTTTCTCCTCCCACACCATCACTTGCTAAGTACTCCAGGTGTCGAGCCTTTCTCGCCCAAACCATCACTTGCTGAGTACTCAAGGTGTTGAGCCTTTCTCCCCCCCCACACCATCACTTGCTGAGTACTCCAGGTGTACAGCCTTTCTCCCCCCACACCTGACTTGCTGAGTTCTCAAGGTGTTCAGCCTTTCTCCCCCACACCATCACTTCCGGAGTACTCCAGGTGTACAGCCTTTCTCCCCCCACACCATCACTTGCTTAGTACTCCAGGTGTCCAGCCTCCCCCCACACCATCACTTGCTGAGTATTCCAGGTGTCCAGCCTTTCTCCCCCAAACCATCACTTGCTGAGCACTCCAGGTGTCCAGCCTTTCTCCCCCACACCATCACTTGCTGAGTACTCCAGGTGTCCAGCCTTTCTCTGCCACACCATCACTTGGTGAGTGCTCCAGGTGTCTAGCATTTCTCCCCCACACCATCACATGCTGAGTACTCCAGGTGTCCAGCCTTTCTCCCCCCACACCATCACTTGCTGAGTACTCAAGGTGTCCAGCCTTTCTCCCCAAACCATCACTTGACGAGTTCTCAAGGTGTTCAGCCTTTCTCCCACACACCATCATTTCCGGAGTACTCCGGGTGTACAGCCTTCTCCCCCCACACCCTCACTTGCTGAGTATTCCAGGTGTAAGCCTTCCGCCCCACACCATCACTTTCTGAGTATTCTAGGTGTCCAGCCTTTCTCCCCCAAACCATCACTTGCTGAGCACACCAGGTGTCCAGCCTTTCTCTGCCTCATCATACCTTGCTGATTGCTCCAGGTGTCCAGCCTTTCTCCCCCCTCATCATCACTTGCTGAGTACTCAAGGTGTTGAGCCTTTCTCCCCCCACATCATCACTTGCTGAGTCCTGCAGGTGTCGAGCCTTTCTCCCCCAAACCATCACTTGCTGAGTACTCAAGGTGTTGAGCCTTTCTCCCCCCACACCATCACTTGCTCAGTACTCCACCTTTCTCCCCCCACACCATCACTTGCTGAGTACTCAAGGTGTACAGCCTCCCCCACACCATTACTTGTGAGTACTCCAGGTGTCCAGCCTTTCCCCCACACCATCACTTGTTCAGTACTCCAGGTGTCTAGCCTTTTTCCCCCACACCAGCACTTGCTGAGTACTCCAGTTGTCCAGTCTTTCTCCCCCCACACCATCACTTGCTGAGTACTCCAAGTGTCCAGTCTTCCCCCCCACACCATCACTTGCTGAATTTTCCAGGTGTCCAGCCTTTCTCCCCCAAACCTTCACTTGCTGAGCACTCCAGGTGTCCAGCCTTTCTCCCCCACACCATCACTTGCTGAGTACTCCAGATGCCCAGCCTTTCTCTGCCACACCATCACTTGCTGAGTGCTCCAGGTGTCCAGCCTTTCTCCTCCCACACCATCACTTGCTAAGTACTCCAGGTGTCGAGCCTTTCTCGCCCAAACCATCACTTGCTGAGTACTCAAGGTGTTGAGCCTTTCTCCCCCCCACACCATCACTTGCTGAGTACTCCAGGTGTACAGCCTTTCTCCCCCCACACCTCACTTGCTGAGTTCTCAAGGTGTTCAGCCTTTCTCCCCCACACCATCACTTCCGGAGTGTTCCAGGTGTACAGCCTTTCTCCCCCCACACCATCACTTGCTAAGTACTCCAGGTGTCGAGCCTTTCTCGCCCAAACCATCACTTGCTGAGTACTCAAGGTGTTGAGCCTTTCTCCCCCCAACACCATCACTTGCTGAGTACTCCAGGTGTACAGCCTTTCTCCCCCCACACCTCACTCGCTGAGTTCTCAAGGTGTTCAGCCTTTCTCCCCCACACCATCACTTCCGGAGTACTCCAGGTGTACAGCCTTTCTCCCCCCACACCATCACTTGCTTAGTACTCCAGGTGTCCAGCCTCCCCCCACACCATCACTTGCTGAGTATTCCAGGTGTCCAGCCTTTCTCCCCCAAACCATCACTTGCTGAGCACTCCAGGTGTCCAGCCTTTCTGCCCCACACCATCACTTGCTGAGTACTCCAGGTGTCCAGCCTTTCTCTGCCACACCATCACTTGCTGAGTGCTCCAGGTGTCCAGCCTTTCTCATCCCACACCATCACTTGCTGAGTACTCTAGGTGTCAAGCCTTTCTCCCCCACACCATCACTTGCTGAGTACTCCGCCTTTTTCCCCCACACCATCACTTGCTGAGTACTCAAGGTGTACAGCCTGCCCCCACACCATCACTTGCTGAGTACTCCAGTTGTCTACCCTTTCTCCCCCACATCACCACTTGCTGAGTACTCCAGGTGTCCAGCCTTTTACGCCACACCATAATTTGCTGAGTACTCCAGGTATCCAGCCTTTCTCCCCACACACCATCACTTGCTGAGTACTCCAGGTGTCCAGCCTTTCCCCCCCCACACCATCACTTGCTGAGTACTCAAGGTGTCCAGCCTTTCTCCCCAAACCATCACTTGACGAGTTCTCAAGGTGTTCAGCCTTTCTCCCACACACCATCATTTCCGGAGTACTCCGGGTGTACAGCCTTCTCCCCCCACACCCTCACTTGCTGAGTATTCCAGGTGTAAGCCTTCCACCCCACACCATCACTTTCTGAGTATTCTAGGTGTCCAGCCTTTCTCCCCCAAACCATCACTTGCTGAGCACACCAGGTGTCCAGCCTTTCTCTGCCTCATCATACCTTGCTGAGTGCTCCAGGTGTCCAGCCTTTCTCCCCCCACATCATCACTTGCTGAGTACTCAAGGTGTTGAGCCTTTCTCCCCCCACATCATCACTTGCTGAGTCCTGCAGGTGTCGAGCCTTTCTCCCCCAAACCATCACTTGCTGAGTACTCAAGGTGTTGAGCCTTTCTCCCCCCACACCATCACTTGCTCAGTACTCCACCTTTCTCCCCCCAAACCATCACTTGCTGAGTACTCAAGGTGTACAGCCTCCCAACACACGATTACTTGTGAGTACTCCAGGTGTCCAGCCTTTCCCCCACACCATCACTTGTTCAGTACTCCAGGTGTCTAGCCTTTTTCCCCCACACCAGCACTTGCTGAGTACTCCAGTTGTGCAGCCTTTCTCCCCCCACACCATCACTTGCTGAGTACTCCAAGTGTCCAGTCTTCCCCCCCACACCATCACTTGCTGAATTTTCCAGGTGTCCAGCCTTTCTCCCCCAAACCTTCACTTGCTGAGCACTCCAGGTGTCCAGCCTTTCTCCCCCACACCATCACTTGCTGAGTACTCCAGATGCCCAGCCTTTCTCTGCCACACCATCACTTGCTGAGTGCTCCAGGTGTCCAGCCTTTCTCCTCCCACACCATCACTTGCTAAGTACTCCAGGTGTCGAGCCTTTCTCGCCCAAACCATCACTTGCTGAGTACTCAAGGTGTTGAGCCTTTCTCCCCCCCACACCATCACTTGCTGAGTACTCCAGGTGTACAGCCTTTCTCCCCCCACACCTCACTTGCTGAGTTCTCAAGGTGTTCAGCCTTTCTCCCCCACACCATCACTTCCGGAGTGCTCCAGGTGTACAGCCTTTCTCCCCCCACACCATCACTTGCTTAGTACTCCAGGTGTCCAGCCTCCCCCCACACCATCACTTGCTGAGTATTCCAGGTGTCCAGCCTTTCTCCCCCAAACCATCACTTGCTGAGCACTCCAGGTGTCCAGCCTTTCTCCCCCACACCATCACTTGCTGAGTACTCCAGGTGTCCAGCCTTTCTCTGCCACACCATCACTTGCTGAGTGCTCCAGGTGTCCAGCCTTTCTCATCCCACACCATCACTTGCTGAGTACTCTAGGTGTCAAGCCTTTCTCCCCCACACCATCACTTGTTGAGTACTTCGCCTTTTTCCCCCACACCATCACTTGCTGAGTACTCAAGGTGTACAGCCTCCCCCCCACACCATCACTTGATGAGTATTCCAGGTGTCTAGCATTTCTCCCCCACACCGTCACTTGCTGAGTACTCCAGGTGTCCAGCCTTTCTCCCCCCACACCATCACTTGCTGAGTACTCAAGGTGTCCAGCCTTTCTCCCCAAACCATAACTTGATGAGTTCTCAAGGTGTTCAGCCTTTCTCCCACACACCATCATTTCCGGAGTACTCCGGGTGTACAGCCTTCTCCCCCCACACCCTCACTTGCTGAGTAATCCAGGTGTAAGCCTTCTGCCCCACACCATCACTTTCTGAGTATTCTAGGTGTACAGCCTTTCTCCCCCAAAGCATCACTTGCTGAGCACACCAGGTGTCCAGCCTTTCTCTGCCTCATCATACCTTGCTGAGTGCTCCAGGTGTCCAGCCTTTCTCCCCCCACATCATCACTTGCTGAGTACTCAAGGTGTTGAGCCTTTCTCCCCCCACATCATCACTTGCTCAGTCCTGCAGGTGTCGAGCCTTTCTCCCCCAAACCATCACTTGCTGAGTACTCAAGGTGTTGAGCCTTTCTCCCCCCACACCATCACTTGCTGAGTACTCCACATTTCTCCCCCCACACCATCACTTGCTGAGTACTCAAGGTGTAAAGCCTCCCCCCACACCATTACTTGTGAGTACTCCAGGTGTCCAGCCTTTCCCCCACACCATCACTTGTTCAGTACTCCAGGTGTCTAGCCTTTCTCCCCCACACCAGCACTTGCTGAGTACTCCAGTTGTCCAGCCTTTCTCCCCCCACACCATCACTTGCTGAGTACTCCAGGTGTCCAGTCTTCCCCCCCACACCATCACTTGCTGAATGTTCCAGGTGTCCAGCCTTTCTCCCCCAAACCTTCACTTGCTGAGCACTCCAGGTGTTCAGCCTTTCTCCCCAACACCATCACTTGCTGAGTACTCCAGATGCCCAGCCTTTCTCTGCCACACCATCACTTGCTGAGTGCTCCAGATGTCCAGCCTTTCTCCTCCCACACCATCACTTGCTAAGTACTCCAGGTGTCGAGCCTTTCTCGCCCAAACCATCACTTGCTGAGTACTCAAGGTGTTGAGCCTTTCTCCCCCCAACACCATCACTTGATGAGTACTCCAGGTGTACAGCCTTTCTCCCCCCACACCTCACTTGCTGAGTTCTCAAGGTGTTCAGCCTTTCTCCCCCACACCATCACTTCCGGAGTACTCCAGGTGTACAGCCTTTCTCCCCCCACACCATCACTTGCTTAGTACTCCAGGTGTCCAGCCTCCCCCCACACCATCACTTGCTGAGTATTCCAGGTGTCCAGCCTTTCTCCCCCAAACCATCACTTGCTGAGCACTCCAGGTGTCCAGCCTTTCTGCCCCACACCATCACTTGCTGAGTACTCCAGGAGTCCAGCCTTTCTCTGCCACACCATCACTTGCTGAGTGCTCCAGGTGTCCAGCCTTTCTCACCCCACACCATCACTTGCTGAGTACTCTAGGTGTCAAGCCTTTCTCCCCCACACCATCACTTGCTGAGTACTCCGCCTTTTTCCCCCAAACCATCACTTGCTGAGTACTCAAGGTGTACAGCCTGCCCCCACACCATCACTTGCTGAGTACTCCACTTGTCTACCCTTTCTCCCCCACATCACCACTTGCTGAGTACTCCAGGTGTCCAGCCTTTTCCGCCACACCATAATTTGCTGAGTACTCCAGGTATCCAGCCTTTCTCCCCACACACCATCACTTGCTGAGTACTCCAGGTGTCCAGCCTTTCCCCCCCCCACACCATCACTTGCTGACTACTCAAGGTGTCCAGCCTTTCTCCCCAAACCATCACTTGATGAGTTCTCAAGGTGTTCAGCCTTTCTCCCCCACACCATCATTTCCGGAGTACTCCAGGTGTACAGCCTTCTCCCCCCACACCCTCACTTGCTGAGTATTCCAGGTGTAAGCCTTCCGCCCCACACCATCCCTTTCTGAGTATTCTAGGTGTCCAGCCTTTCTCCCCCAAACCATCACTTGCTGAGCACACCAGGTGTCCAGCCTTTCTCTGCCTCATCATACCTTGCTGAGTGCTCCAGGTGTCCAGCCTTTCTCCCCCCACATCATCACTTGCTGAGTACTCAAGGTGTTGAGCCTTTCTCCCCTCACATCATCACTTGCTGAGTCCTGCAGGTGTCGAGCCTTTCTCCCCCAAACCATCACTTGCTGAGTACTCAAGGTGTTGAGCCTTTCTCCCCCCACACCATCACTTGCTCAGTACTCCACCTTTCTCCCCCCACACCATCACTTGCTGAGTACTCAAGGTGTACAGCCCCCCCCACACCATTACTTGTGAGTACTCCAGGTGTCCAGCCTTTCCCCCACACCATCACTTGTTCAGTATTCCAGGTGTCTAGCCTTTCTCCCCCACACCATCACTTGCTGAGTACTCAAGGTGTCCAGCCTTTCTCCCCAAACCATCACTTGCTGAGTACTCAAGGTGTCCAGCCTTTCTCCCCAAACCATCACTTGATGAGTTCTCAAGGTGTTCAGCCTTTCTCCCCCACACCATCATTTCCGGAGTACTCCAGGTGTACAGCCTTCTCCCCCCACACCATCATTTGCTGAGTATTCAAGGTGTCCAGCTTTCCACCCCACACCATCACTTGCTGAGTATTCCAGGTGTCCAGCCTTTCTCCCCCGAACCATCACTTGCTGAGCACACCAGGTGTCCAGCCTTTCTCCCCCACACCATCACTTGCTGAGTACTCCAGGTGTCAAGCCTTTCTCCCCCACACCATCACTTGCTGAGTACTCCGCCTTTTTCCTCCACACCATCACTTGCTGAGTACTCAAGGTGTACAGCCTCCCCCCACACCATCACTTGCTGAGTACTCCAGGTGTCCAGCCTTTCTCCCCCCACACCATCACTTGCTGAGTACTCAAGGTGTCCAGCCTTTCTCCCCAAACCATCACTTGATGAGTTCTCAAGGTGTTCAGCCTTTCTCCCACACACCATCATTTCCGGAGTACTCTGGGTGTACAGCCTTCTCCCCCCACACTCTCACTTGCTGAGTATTCCAGGTGTAAGCCTTCCGCCCCACACCATAACTTTCTGAGTATTCTAGGTGTCCAGCCTTTCTCCACCAAACCATCACTTGCTGAGCACACCAGGTGTCCAGCCTTTTTCTGTCTCATCATACCTTGCTGGGTGCTCCAGGTGTCCAGCCTTTCTCCCCCCACACCATCACTTGCTGAGTACTCCAGGTGTACAGCCTTTCTCCCCCCACACCTCACTTGCTGAGTTCTAAAGGTGTTCAGTCTTTCTCCCCCACACCATCACTTCCGGAGTACTCCAGGTGTACAGCCTTTCTCCCCCCACACCATCACTTGCTTAGTACTCCAGGTGTCCAGCCACCCCCCACACCATCACTTGCTGAGTATTCCAGGTGTCCAGCCTTTCTCCCCCAAACCATCACTTGCTGAGTACTCCAGGTGTCCAGCCTTTCTCTGCCACACCATCACTTGCTGAGTGCTCCAGGTGTCCAGCCTTTCTCATCCCACACCATCACTTGCTGAGTACTCTAGGTGTCAAGCCTTTCTCCCCCACACCATCACTTGCTGAGTACTCCGCCTTTTCCCCCCACACCATCACTTGCTGAGTACTCAAGGTGTACAGCCTGCCCCCACACCATCACTTGCTGAGTACTTCAGGTGTCCAGCCTTTCCCCCCATACCATCACTTGTTCAGTACTCCAGTTGTCTACCCTTTCTCCCCCACATCATCACTTGCTGAGTACTCCAGGTGTCCAGCCTTTTCCGCCACACCATAATTTGCTGAGTACTCCAGGTATCCAGCCTTTCTCCCCACACACCATCACTTGCTGAGTACTCCAGGTGTCCAGCCTTTCCCCCACACCATCACTTGTTCAGTACTCCAGGTGTCTAGCATTTCTCCCCCACACCATCACTTGCTGAGCACTCCAGGTGTCCAGCCTTTCTCCCCCTACACCATCACTTGCTGAGTACTCAAGGTGTCCAGCCTTTCTCCCCAAACCATCACTTGATGAGTTCTCAAGGTGTTCAGCCTTTCTCCCCCACACCATCATTTCCGGAGTACTCCAGGTGTACAGCCTTCTCCCCCACACAATCATTTGCTGAGTATTCAAGGTGTCCAGCCTTCCACCCCACACCATCACTTGCTGAGTATTCCAGGTGTCCAGCCTTTCTCCCCCAAACCATCACTTGCTGAGCACACCAGGTGTCCAGCCTTTCTCCCCCACACCATCACTTGCTGAGTACTCCAGGTGTCAAGCCTTTCTCCCCCACACCATCACTTGCTGAGTACTCCGCCTTTTTCCCCCACACCATCACTTGCTGAGTACTGAAGGTGTACAGCCTCCCCCCACATCATCACTTGCTGAGTACTCCAGGTGTCTAGCATTTCCCCCCCACACCATCACTTGCTGAGTACTCCAGGTGTCCAGCCTGTCTCCCCACACACCATCACTTGCTGAGTACTCAAGGTGTCCAGCCTTTCTCCCCAAACCATCACTTGATGAGTTCTCAAGGTGTTCAGCCTTTCTCCCACACACCATCATTTCCGGAGTACTCTGGGTGTACAGCCTTCTCCCCCCACACCCTCACTTGCTGAGTATTCCAGGTGTAAGCCTTCCGCCCCACACCATCACTTTCTGAGTATTCTAGGTGTCCAGCCTTTCTCCCCCAAACCATCACTTGCTGAGCACACCAGGTGTCCAGCCTTTCTCTGCCTCATCATATCTTGCTGAGTGCTCCAGGTGTCTAGCCTTTCTCCCCCCACATCATCACTTGCTGAGTACTCAAGGTGTTGAGCCTTTCTCCCCCCACATCGTCACTTGCTGAGTCCTGCAGGTGTCGAGCCTTTCTCCCCCAAACCATCACTTGCTGAGTACTCAAGGTGTTGAGCCTTTCTCCCCCACACCATCACTTGCTGAGTACTCCAGCTTTCTCCCCCCACACCATCACTTGCTGAGTACTCAAGGTGTACAGCCTCCCCCCACACCATTACTTGTGAGTACTCCAGGTGTACAGCCTTTCCCCCACACCATCACTTGTTCAGTACTCCAGGTGTCTATCCTTTCTCCCCCACACCAGCACTTGCTGAGTACTCCAGTTGTCCAGCCTTTCTCCCCCCACACCATCACTTGCTGAGTACTCCAGGTGTCCAGTCTTCCCCCCCACACCATCACTTGCTGAATGTTCCAGGTGTCCAGCCTTTCTCCCCAAACCTTCACTTGCTGAGCACTCCAGGTGTCCAGCCTTTCTCCCCCACACCATCACTTGCTGAGTACTCCAGATGCCCAGCCTTTCTCTGCCAATCCATCACTTGCTGAGTGCTCCAGGTGTCCAGCCTTTCTCCTCCCACACCATCACTTGCTAAGTACTCCAGGTGTCGAGCCTTTCTCGCCCACACCATCACTTGCTGAGTACTCCAGGTGTACAGCCTTTCTCCCCCCACACCTCACTTGCTGAGTTCTCAAGGTGTTCAGCCTTTCTCCCCCACACCATCACTTCCGGAGTACTCCAGGTGTACAGCCTTTCTCCCTCCACACCATCACTTGCTTAGTACTCCAGGTGTCGAGCCTCCCCCCACACCATCACTTGCTGAGTATTCCAGGTGTCCAGCCTTTCTCCCACAAACCATCACTTGCTGAGCACTCCAGGTGTCCAGCCTTTCTCCCCCACACCACTTGCTGAGTACTCCAGGTGTCCAGCCTTTCTCTGCCACACCATCACTTGCTCAGTGCTCCAGGTGTCCAGCCTTTCTCATCCCACACCATCACTTGCTGAGTACTCTAGGTGTCAAGCCTTTCTCCCCCACACCATCACTTGCTGAGTACTCCGCCTTTTTCCCCCAGACCATCACTTGCTGAGTACTCAAGGTGTACAGCCTCCCCCCACACCATCACTTGCTGAGTACTCCAGGTGTCCAGCCTTTCCCCCACACCATCACTTGTTCAGTACTCCAGTTGTCTACACTTTCTCCCCCACATCATCACTTGCTGAATACTCCAGGTGTCCAGCCTTTTCCGCCACACCATAATTTGCTGAGTACTCCAGGTATCCAGCCTTTCTCCCCACACACCATCACTTGCTGAGTACTCCAGGTCTCCAGCCTTTCCCCCACACCATCACTTGTTCAGTACTCCAGGTGTCTAGCATTTCTCCCCCACACCATCACTTGCTGAGCACTCCAGGTGTCCAGTCTTTCTCCCCCCACACCATCACTTGCTGAGTACTCAAGGTGTCCAGCCTTTCTCCCCAAACCATCACTTGATGAGTTCTCAAGGTGTTCAGCCTTTCTCCCCCACACCATCATTTCCGGAGTACTCCAGGTGTACAGCCTTCTCCCCCCACACCATCACTTGCTGAGTATTCAAGGTGTCCAGCCTTCCACCCCACACCATCACTTGCTGAGTATTCCAGGTGTCCAGCCTTTCTCCCCCAAACCATCACTTGCTGAGCACACCAGGTGTCCAGCCTTTCTCGCCCACACCATCACTTGCTGAGTACTCCAGGTGTCCAGCCTTTCTCTGCCTCACCATACCTTGCTGACTGCTCCAGGTGTCCAGCCTTTCCTCCCCCAAACCATCACTTGCTGAGTACTCAAGGTGTTGAGCCTTTCTCCCCCCACACCATCACTTGCTCAGTACTCCAACTTTCTCCCCCCACACCATCACTTGCTGAGTACTCAAGGTGTACGGCCTCCCCCCACACCATTACTTGCTGAGTACTCCAGGTGTCCAGGCTGTCCCCCACACCATCACTTGTTCAGTACTCCAGGTGCCTAGCATTTCTCCCCCACACCAGCACTTGCTGAGTACTCCAGGTGTCCAACCTTTCTCGCCCCACACCAGCACTTGCTGGGTACTCCAGGTGTCCAGCCTTCCCCCCCACACCATCACTTGCTGAGTATTCCAGGTGTCCAGCCTTTCTCCCACAAACCTTCACTTGCTGAGCACTCTAGGTGTCCAGCCTTTCTCCCCCACACCATCACCTGCTGAGTACTCCAGGTGTCCAGCCTTTCCCCCACACCATCACTTGTTCAGTACTCCAGGTGTCTAGCCTTTCTCCCCCACACCATCACTTGCTGAGTACTCCAGGTGTCCAACCTTTCTCGCCCCACACTATCACTTGCTTAGTACTCCAGGTGTCCAGCCTCCCCCCACACCATCACTTGCTGAGTATTCCAGGTGTCCAGCCTTTCTCCCCCAAACCATCACTTGCTGAGCACTCCGGGTGTCCAGCCTTTCTCCCCCACACCATCACTTGCTGAGTACTCCAGGTGTCCAGCCTTTCTCTGCCACACCATCACTTGCTCAGTGCTCCAGGTGTCCAGCCTTTCTCACCCCACAACATCACTTGCTAAGTACTCCAGGTGTCGAGCTTTTCTCCCCCACACCATCACTTGCTGAGTACTCTGCCTTTTTCCCCCACACCATCACTTGCTGAGTACTCAAGGTGTACAGCCTCCCCCCACACCATCACTTGCTGAGTACTCCAGGTGTTGAGCCTTTCTCGCCCAAACCATCACTTGCTGAGTACTCAAGGTGTTGAGCCTTTTCCCCCCCCACACCATCACTTGCTGAGTACTCCACCTTTCTCCCCCCACACCATCATTTGCTGAGTACTCATGATGTACAGCCTCCCCCCACCATCACTTGCTGAGTACTCCACGTGTCCAGCCTTTCCCCCACACCATCACTTGTTCAGTACTCCAGGTGTCTAGCCTTTCTCCCCCACACCATCACTTGCTGAGTACTCCAGGTGTCCAGCCTCCCCCCACACCATCACTTGCTGAGTATTCCAGGTGTCCAGCCTTTCTCCCCCAAACCATCACTTGCTGAGCACTCCAGGTGTCCAGCCTTTCTCCCCCACACCATCACTTGCTGGGTACTCCAGGTGTCCAGCCTTTCTCTGCCACACCATCACTTGCTGAGTGCTCCAGGTGTCCAGCCTTTCTCACCCCACACAATCACTTGCTGAGTACTCCAGGTGTCGAGCCGTTCTTCCCCACACCATCACTTGCTGAGTACTCTGCCTTTTTCCCCCACACCATCACTTGCTGAGTACTCAAGGTGTACAGCCTCCCCCCACACCATCACTTGCTGAGTACTCCAGGTGTCCAGCCTTTCCGCCACACCATCACTTGTTCAGTACTCCAGGTGTCTAGCCTTTCTCCCCCACATCATCACTTGCTGAGTACTCCAGGTGTCCAGCCTTTCTCCGACACACCATAATTTGCTGAGTACTCCAAGTATCCAGCCTTTCTCCCCCACACCATCACTTGCTGAGTACTCCAGGTGTCTAGCCTCTCTCCCCCACACCATCACTTGCTGAGTACTCCAGGTGTCCAGCCTTTCTCCACCCACACCCTCACTTGCTGAGTATTCCAGGTGTAAGCCTTCCGCCCCACACCATCCCTTTCTGAGTATTCTAGGTGTCCAGCCTTTCTCCCCCAAACCATCACTTGCTGAGCACACCAGGTGTCCAGCCTTTCTCTGCCTCATCATACCTTGCTGAGTGCTCCAGGTGTCCAGCCTTTCTCCCCCCACATCATCACTTGCTGAGTACTCAAGGTGTTGAGCCTTTCTCCCCTCACATCATCACTTGCTGAGTCCTGCAGGTGTCGAGCCTTTCTCCCCCAAACCATCACTTGCTGAGTACTCAAGGTGTTGAGCCTTTCTCCCCCCACACCATCACTTGCTCAGTACTCCACCTTTCTCCCCCCACACCATCACTTGCTGAGTACTCAAGGTGTACAGCCCCCCCCACACCATTACTTGTGAGTACTCCAGGTGTCCAGCCTTTCCCCCACACCATCACTTGTTCAGTATTCCAGGTGTCTAGCCTTTCTCCCCCACACCATCACTTGCTGAGTACTCAAGGTGTCCAGCCTTTCTCCCCAAACCATCACTTGCTGAGTACTCAAGGTGTCCAGCCTTTCTCCCCAAACCATCACTTGATGAGTTCTCAAGGTGTTCAGCCTTTCTCCCCCACACCATCATTTCCGGAGTACTCCAGGTGTACAGCCTTCTCCCCCCACACCATCATTTGCTGAGTATTCAAGGTGTCCAGCTTTCCACCCCACACCATCACTTGCTGAGTATTCCAGGTGTCCAGCCTTTCTCCCCCGAACCATCACTTGCTGAGCACACCAGGTGTCCAGCCTTTCTCCCCCACACCATCACTTGCTGAGTACTCCAGGTGTCAAGCCTTTCTCCCCCACACCATCACTTGCTGAGTACTCCGCCTTTTTCCTCCACACCATCACTTGCTGAGTACTCAAGGTGTACAGCCTCCCCCCACACCATCACTTGCTGAGTACTCCAGGTGTCCAGCCTTTCTCCCCCCACACCATCACTTGCTGAGTACTCAAGGTGTCCAGCCTTTCTCCCCAAACCATCACTTGATGAGTTCTCAAGGTGTTCAGCCTTTCTCCCACACACCATCATTTCCGGAGTACTCTGGGTGTACAGCCTTCTCCCCCCACACTCTCACTTGCTGAGTATTCCAGGTGTAAGCCTTCCGCCCCACACCATAACTTTCTGAGTATTCTAGGTGTCCAGCCTTTCTCCACCAAACCATCACTTGCTGAGCACACCAGGTGTCCAGCCTTTTTCTGTCTCATCATACCTTGCTGGGTGCTCCAGGTGTCCAGCCTTTCTCCCCCCACACCATCACTTGCTGAGTACTCCAGGTGTACAGCCTTTCTCCCCCCACACCTCACTTGCTGAGTTCTAAAGGTGTTCAGTCTTTCTCCCCCACACCATCACTTCCGGAGTACTCCAGGTGTACAGCCTTTCTCCCCCCACACCATCACTTGCTTAGTACTCCAGGTGTCCAGCCACCCCCCACACCATCACTTGCTGAGTATTCCAGGTGTCCAGCCTTTCTCCCCCAAACCATCACTTGCTGAGTACTCCAGGTGTCCAGCCTTTCTCTGCCACACCATCACTTGCTGAGTGCTCCAGGTGTCCAGCCTTTCTCATCCCACACCATCACTTGCTGAGTACTCTAGGTGTCAAGCCTTTCTCCCCCACACCATCACTTGCTGAGTACTCCGCCTTTTCCCCCCACACCATCACTTGCTGAGTACTCAAGGTGTACAGCCTGCCCCCACACCATCACTTGCTGAGTACTTCAGGTGTCCAGCCTTTCCCCCCATACCATCACTTGTTCAGTACTCCAGTTGTCTACCCTTTCTCCCCCACATCATCACTTGCTGAGTACTCCAGGTGTCCAGCCTTTTCCGCCACACCATAATTTGCTGAGTACTCCAGGTATCCAGCCTTTCTCCCCACACACCATCACTTGCTGAGTACTCCAGGTGTCCAGCCTTTCCCCCACACCATCACTTGTTCAGTACTCCAGGTGTCTAGCATTTCTCCCCCACACCATCACTTGCTGAGCACTCCAGGTGTCCAGCCTTTCTCCCCCTACACCATCACTTGCTGAGTACTCAAGGTGTCCAGCCTTTCTCCCCAAACCATCACTTGATGAGTTCTCAAGGTGTTCAGCCTTTCTCCCCCACACCATCATTTCCGGAGTACTCCAGGTGTACAGCCTTCTCCCCCACACAATCATTTGCTGAGTATTCAAGGTGTCCAGCCTTCCACCCCACACCATCACTTGCTGAGTATTCCAGGTGTCCAGCCTTTCTCCCCCAAACCATCACTTGCTGAGCACACCAGGTGTCCAGCCTTTCTCCCCCACACCATCACTTGCTGAGTACTCCAGGTGTCAAGCCTTTCTCCCCCACACCATCACTTGCTGAGTACTCCGCCTTTTTCCCCCACACCATCACTTGCTGAGTACTGAAGGTGTACAGCCTCCCCCCACATCATCACTTGCTGAGTACTCCAGGTGTCTAGCATTTCCCCCCCACACCATCACTTGCTGAGTACTCCAGGTGTCCAGCCTGTCTCCCCACACACCATCACTTGCTGAGTACTCAAGGTGTCCAGCCTTTCTCCCCAAACCATCACTTGATGAGTTCTCAAGGTGTTCAGCCTTTCTCCCACACACCATCATTTCCGGAGTACTCTGGGTGTACAGCCTTCTCCCCCCACACCCTCACTTGCTGAGTATTCCAGGTGTAAGCCTTCCGCCCCACACCATCACTTTCTGAGTATTCTAGGTGTCCAGCCTTTCTCCCCCAAACCATCACTTGCTGAGCACACCAGGTGTCCAGCCTTTCTCTGCCTCATCATATCTTGCTGAGTGCTCCAGGTGTCTAGCCTTTCTCCCCCCACATCATCACTTGCTGAGTACTCAAGGTGTTGAGCCTTTCTCCCCCCACATCGTCACTTGCTGAGTCCTGCAGGTGTCGAGCCTTTCTCCCCCAAACCATCACTTGCTGAGTACTCAAGGTGTTGAGCCTTTCTCCCCCACACCATCACTTGCTGAGTACTCCAGCTTTCTCCCCCCACACCATCACTTGCTGAGTACTCAAGGTGTACAGCCTCCCCCCACACCATTACTTGTGAGTACTCCAGGTGTACAGCCTTTCCCCCACACCATCACTTGTTCAGTACTCCAGGTGTCTAGCCTTTCTCCCCCACACCAGCACTTGCTGAGTACTCCAGTTGTCCAGCCTTTCTCCCCCCACACCATCACTTGCTGAGTACTCCAGGTGTCCAGTCTTCCCCCCCACACCATCACTTGCTGAATGTTCCAGGTGTCCAGCCTTTCTCCCCAAACCTTCACTTGCTGAGCACTCCAGGTGTCCAGCCTTTCTCCCCCACACCATCACTTGCTGAGTACTCCAGATGCCCAGCCTTTCTCTGCCAATCCATCACTTGCTGAGTGCTCCAGGTGTCCAGCCTTTCTCCTCCCACACCATCACTTGCTAAGTACTCCAGGTGTCGAGCCTTTCTCGCCCACACCATCACTTGCTGAGTACTCCAGGTGTACAGCCTTTCTCCCCCCACACCTCACTTGCTGAGTTCTCAAGGTGTTCAGCCTTTCTCCCCCACACCATCACTTCCGGAGTACTCCAGGTGTACAGCCTTTCTCCCTCCACACCATCACTTGCTTAGTACTCCAGGTGTCGAGCCTCCCCCCACACCATCACTTGCTGAGTATTCCAGGTGTCCAGCCTTTCTCCCACAAACCATCACTTGCTGAGCACTCCAGGTGTCCAGCCTTTCTCCCCCACACCACTTGCTGAGTACTCCAGGTGTCCAGCCTTTCTCTGCCACACCATCACTTGCTCAGTGCTCCAGGTGTCCAGCCTTTCTCATCCCACACCATCACTTGCTGAGTACTCTAGGTGTCAAGCCTTTCTCCCCCACACCATCACTTGCTGAGTACTCCGCCTTTTTCCCCCAGACCATCACTTGCTGAGTACTCAAGGTGTACAGCCTCCCCCCACACCATCACTTGCTGAGTACTCCAGGTGTCCAGCCTTTCCCCCACACCATCACTTGTTCAGTACTCCAGTTGTCTACACTTTCTCCCCCACATCATCACTTGCTGAATACTCCAGGTGTCCAGCCTTTTCCGCCACACCATAATTTGCTGAGTACTCCAGGTATCCAGCCTTTCTCCCCACACACCATCACTTGCTGAGTACTCCAGGTCTCCAGCCTTTCCCCCACACCATCACTTGTTCAGTACTCCAGGTGTCTAGCATTTCTCCCCCACACCATCACTTGCTGAGCACTCCAGGTGTCCAGTCTTTCTCCCCCCACACCATCACTTGCTGAGTACTCAAGGTGTCCAGCCTTTCTCCCCAAACCATCACTTGATGAGTTCTCAAGGTGTTCAGCCTTTCTCCCCCACACCATCATTTCCGGAGTACTCCAGGTGTACAGCCTTCTCCCCCCACACCATCACTTGCTGAGTATTCAAGGTGTCCAGCCTTCCACCCCACACCATCACTTGCTGAGTATTCCAGGTGTCCAGCCTTTCTCCCCCAAACCATCACTTGCTGAGCACACCAGGTGTCCAGCCTTTCTCGCCCACACCATCACTTGCTGAGTACTCCAGGTGTCCAGCCTTTCTCTGCCTCACCATACCTTGCTGACTGCTCCAGGTGTCCAGCCTTTCCTCCCCCAAACCATCACTTGCTGAGTACTCAAGGTGTTGAGCCTTTCTCCCCCCACACCATCACTTGCTCAGTACTCCAACTTTCTCCCCCCACACCATCACTTGCTGAGTACTCAAGGTGTACGGCCTCCCCCCACACCATTACTTGCTGAGTACTCCAGGTGTCCAGGCTGTCCCCCACACCATCACTTGTTCAGTACTCCAGGTGCCTAGCATTTCTCCCCCACACCAGCACTTGCTGAGTACTCCAGGTGTCCAACCTTTCTCGCCCCACACCAGCACTTGCTGGGTACTCCAGGTGTCCAGCCTTCCCCCCCACACCATCACTTGCTGAGTATTCCAGGTATCCAGCCTTTCTCCCACAAACCTTCACTTGCTGAGCACTCTAGGTGTCCAGCCTTTCTCCCCCACACCATCACCTGCTGAGTACTCCAGGTGTCCAGCCTTTCCCCCACACCATCACTTGTTCAGTACTCCAGGTGTCTAGCCTTTCTCCCCCACACCATCACTTGCTGAGTACTCCAGGTGTCCAACCTTTCTCGCCCCACACTATCACTTGCTTAGTACTCCAGGTGTCCAGCCTCCCCCCACACCATCACTTGCTGAGTATTCCAGGTGTCCAGCCTTTCTCCCCCAAACCATCACTTGCTGAGCACTCCGGGTGTCCAGCCTTTCTCCCCCACACCATCACTTGCTGAGTACTCCAGGTGTCCAGCCTTTCTCTGCCACACCATCACTTGCTCAGTGCTCCAGGTGTCCAGCCTTTCTCACCCCACAACATCACTTGCTAAGTACTCCAGGTGTCGAGCTTTTCTCCCCCACACCATCACTTGCTGAGTACTCTGCCTTTTTCCCCCACACCATCACTTGCTGAGTACTCAAGGTGTACAGCCTCCCCCCACACCATCACTTGCTGAGTACTCCAGGTGTTGAGCCTTTCTCGCCCAAACCATCACTTGCTGAGTACTCAAGGTGTTGAGCCTTTTCCCCCCCCACACCATCACTTGCTGAGTACTCCACCTTTCTCCCCCCACACCATCATTTGCTGAGTACTCATGATGTACAGCCTCCCCCCACCATCACTTGCTGAGTACTCCACGTGTCCAGCCTTTCCCCCACACCATCACTTGTTCAGTACTCCAGGTGTCTAGCCTTTCTCCCCCACACCATCACTTGCTGAGTACTCCAGGTGTCCAGCCTCCCCCCACACCATCACTTGCTGAGTATTCCAGGTGTCCAGCCTTTCTCCCCCAAACCATCACTTGCTGAGCACTCCAGGTGTCCAGCCTTTCTCCCCCACACCATCACTTGCTGGGTACTCCAGGTGTCCAGCCTTTCTCTGCCACACCATCACTTGCTGAGTGCTCCAGGTGTCCAGCCTTTCTCACCCCACACAATCACTTGCTGAGTACTCCAGGTGTCGAGCCGTTCTTCCCCACACCATCACTTGCTGAGTACTCTGCCTTTTTCCCCCACACCATCACTTGCTGAGTACTCAAGGTGTACAGCCTCCCCCCACACCATCACTTGCTGAGTACTCCAGGTGTCCAGCCTTTCCGCCACACCATCACTTGTTCAGTACTCCAGGTGTCTAGCCTTTCTCCCCCACATCATCACTTGCTGAGTACTCCAGGTGTCCAGCCTTTCTCCGACACACCATAATTTGCTGAGTACTCCAAGTATCCAGCCTTTCTCCCCCACACCATCACTTGCTGAGTACTCCAGGTGTCTAGCCTCTCTCCCCCACACCATCACTTGCTGAGTACTCCAGGTGTCCAGCCTTTCTCCACCCACACCATCACTTGCTGAATACTCAAGGTGTTGAGCCTTTCTCCCCCCACACCATCACTTGCAGAGAACTCATGGTGTACAGCCTCCCCCCACACCATCACTTGCTGAGTACTCCAGGTGTCCAGCCTTTCCCCCACACCATCACTTGTTCAGTACTCCAGGTGTCTAGCCTTTCTCCCCCACACCATCACTTGCTGAGTGCTCCAGGTGTCCAGCCTTTCTCCCCCACACCATCACTTGCTTAGTACTCCAGGTGTCCAGCCTCCCCCCACACCATCACTTGCTGAGTATTCCAGGTGTCCAGCCTTTCTCCCCCTAACCATCACTTGCTGAGCACTCCAGGGGTCCAGCCTTTCTCCGCCACACCATCACTTGCTGAGTACTGCAGGTGCCCAGCCTTTCTCTGCCACACCATCACTTGCTGAGTGCTCCAGGTGTCCAGCCTTTCTCACCACACACCATCACTTGCTAAGTACTCCAGGTGTCTAGCCTTTCTCCCCCACACCATCACTTGCTGAGTACTCCGCCTTTTCCCCAACACCATCACTTGCTGAGTACTCAAGGTATACAGCCTCCCCCCACACCATCACTTGCTGACTACTCCAGGTGTCCAGCCTTTCCCCCACACCATCACTTGTTCAGTACTCCAGGTGTCTAGCCTTTCTCCCCCACATCATCACTTGCTGAGTACTCAAGGTGTTGAGCCTTTCTCCCCCCCACACCATCACTTGCTGAGTACTCCAGGTGTACAGCCTTTCTCCCCCCACACCTCACTTGCTGAGTTCTCAAGGTGTTCCGCCTTTCTCCCCCACACCATCACTTCCGGAGTGCTCCAGGTGTACAGCCTTTCTCCCCCACACCATCACTTGCTGAGTACTCCAGGTGTCCAACCTTTCTCGCCCCACACTATCACTTGCTTAGTACTCCAGGTGTCCAGCCTCCCCCCACACCATCACTTGCTGAGTATTCCAGGTGTCCAGCCTTTCTCCCCCAAACCATCACTTGCTGAGCACTCCGGGTGTCCAGCCTTTCTCCCCCACACCATCACTTGCTGAGTACTCCAGGTGTCCAGCCTTTCTCTGCCACACCATCACTTGCTCAGTGCTCCAGGTGTCCAGCCTTTCTCACCCCACAACATCACTTGCTAAGTACTCCAGGTGTCGAGCTTTTCTCCCCCACACCATCACTTGCTGAGTACTCTGCCTTTTTCCCCCACACCATCACTTGCTGAGTACTCAAGGTGTACAGCCTCCCCCCACACCATCACTTGCTGAGTACTCCAGGTGTTGAGCCTTTCTCGCCCAAACCATCACTTGCTGAGTACTCAAGGTGTTGAGCCTTTTCCCCCCCACACCATCACTTGCTGAGTACTCCACCTTTCTCCCCCCACACCATCATTTGCTGAGTACTCATGATGTACAGCCTCCCCCCCACCATCACTTGCTGAGTACTCCACGTGTCCAGCCTTTCCCCCACACCATCACTTGTTCAGTACTCCAGGTGTCTAGCCTTTCTCCCCCACACCATCACTTGCTGAGTACTCCAGGTGTCCAGCCTCCCCCCACACCATCACTTGCTGAGTATTCCAGGTGTCCAGCCTTTCTCCCCCAAACCATCACTTGCTGAGCACTCCAGGTGTCCAGCCTTTCTCCCCCACACCATCACTTGCTGGGTACTCCAGGTGTCCAGCCTTTCTCTGCCACACCATCACTTGCTGAGTGCTCCAGGTGTCCAGCCTTTCTCACCCCACACAATCACTTGCTGAGTACTCCAGGTGTCGAGCCGTTCTTCCCCACACCATCACTTGCTGAGTACTCTGCCTTTTTCCCCCACACCATCACTTGCTGAGTACTCAAGGTGTACAGCCTCCCCCCACACCATCACTTGCTGAGTACTCCAGGTGTCCAGCCTTTCCGCCACACCATCACTTGTTCAGTACTCCAGGTGTCTAGCCTTTCTCCCCCACATCATCACTTGCTGAGTACTCCAGGTGTCCAGCCTTTCTCCCCCACACCATCACTTGCTTAGTACTCCAGGTGTCCAGCCTCCCCCCACACCATCACTTGCTGAGTATTCCAGGTGTCCAGCCTTTCTCCCCCAAACCATCACTTGCTGAGCACTCCAGGTGTCCAGCCTTTCTCCGCCACACCATCACTTGCTGAGTACTGCAGGTGCCCAGCCTTTCTCTGCCACACCATCACTTGCTGAGTGCTCCAGGTGTCCAGCCTTTCTCACCACACACCATCACTTGCTAAGTACTCCAGGTGTCTAGCCTTTCTCCCCCACACCATCACTTGCTGAGTACTCCGCCTTTTCCCCAACACCATCACTTGCTGAGTACTCAAGGTATACAGCCTCCCCCCACACCATCACTTGCTGACTACTCCAGGTGTCCAGCCTTTCCCCCACACCATCACTTGTTCAGTACTCCAGGTGTCTAGCCTTTCTCCCCCACATCATCACTTGCTGAGTACTCCAGGTGTCCAGCCTTTCTCCGCCACACCATAATTTGCTGAGTACTCCCGGTATCCAGCCTTTCTCCCCCCACACCATCACTTGCTGAGTACTCCAGGGGTCCAGCCTTTCCCCCACACCATCACTTGTTCAGTACTCCAGGTGTCTAGCATTTCTCCCCCACACCATCACTTGCTGAGTACTCCAGGTGTCCAGCCTTTCTCCCCCCACACCATCACTTGCTGAGTACTCAAGGTGTCCAGCCTTTCTCCCCAAACCATCACTTGATGAGTTCTCAAGGTGTTCAGCCTTTCTCCCACACACCATCATTTCCGGAGTACTCCGGGTGTACAGCCTTCTCCCTCCACACCCTCACTTGCTGAGTATTCCAGGTGTAAGCCTTCCGCCCCACACCATCACTTTCTGAGTATTCTAGGTGTCCAGCCTTTCTCCCCCAAACCATCACTTGCTGAGTACTCAAGGTGTTGAGCCTTTCTCCCCCCACATCATCACTTGCTGAGTCCTGCAGGTGTCGAGCCTTTCTCCCCCAAACCATCACTTGCTGAGTACTCAAGGTGTTGAGCCTTTCTCCCCCCACACCATCACTTGCTGAGTACTCCACCTTTCTCCCCCCACACCATCACTTGCTGAGTACTCAAGGTGTACAGCCTCCCCCCACACCATTACTTGTGAGTACTCCAGGTGTCCAGCCTTTCCCCCACACCATCACTTCTTCAGTACTCCAGGTGTCTAGCCTTTCTCCCCCACACCAGCACTTGCTGAGTACTCCAGTTGTCCAGCCTTTCTCCCCCCACACCATCACTTGCTAAGTACTCCAGGTGTCCAGCCTTTCTCTGCCTCATCATTCCTTGCTGAGTATTCCAGGTGTCCAGCCTTTCTCCCCCAAACCATCACTTGCTGAGTATTCTAGGTGTCCAGCCTTTCTCCCCCAAACCATCACTTGCTGAGTACTCAAGGTGTTGAGCCTTTCTCCCCCCACATCATCACTTGCTGAGTCCTGCAGGTGTCGAGCCTTTCACCCCCAAACCATCACTTGCTGAGTACTCAAGGTGTTGAGCCTTTCTCCCCCCACACCATCACTTGCTGAGTACTCCACCTTTCTCCCCCCACACCATCACTTGCTGAGTACTCCACCTTTCTCCCCCCACATCATCACTTGCTGAGTACTCAAGGTGTACAGCCTCCCCCCACACCATTACTTGTGAGTACTCCAGGTGTCTAGCCTTTCTCCCCCACACCAGCACTTGCTGAGTACTCCAGTTGTCCAGCCTTTCTCCCCCCACACCATCACTTGCTAAGTACTCCAGGTGTCCAGCCTTTCTCTGCCTCATCATTCCTTGCTGAGTATTCCAGGTGTCCAGCCTTTCTCCCCCAAACCATCACTTGCTGAGCACACCAGGTGTCCAGCCTTTCTCGCCCACACCATCACTTGCTGAGTACTCCAGGTGTCCAGCCTTTCTCTGCCTCACCATACCTTGCTGACTGCTCCAGGTGTCCAGCCTTTCCTCCCCCAAACCATCACTTGCTGAGTACTCAAGGTGTTGAGCCTTTCTCCCCCCACACCATCACTTGCTCAGTACTCCAACTTTCTCCCCCCACACCATCACTTGCTGAGTACTCAAGGTGTACCGCCTCCCCCCACACCATTACTTGCTGAGTACTCCAGGTGTCCAGGCTGTCCCCCACACCATCACTTGTTCAGTACTCCAGGTGCCTAGCATTTCTCCCCCACACCAGCACTTGCTGAGTACTCCAGGTGTCCAACCGTTCTCGCCCCACACCAGCACTTGCTGGGTACTCCAGGTGTCCAGCCTTCCCCCCCACACCATCACTTGCTGAGTATTCCAGGTGTCCAGCCTTTCTCCCCCAAACCTTCACTTGCTGAGCACTCTAGGTGTCCAGCCTTTCTCCCCCACACCATCACCTGCTGAGTACTCCAGGTGTCCAGCCTTTCCCCCACACCATCACTTGTTCAGTACTCCAGGTGTCTAGCCTTTCTCCCCCACACCATCACTTGCTGAGTACTCCAGGTGTCCAACCTTTCTCGCCCCACACTATCACTTGCTTAGTACTCCAGGTGTCCAGCCTCCCCCCACACCATCACTTGCTGAGTATTCCAGGTGTCCAGCCTTTCTCCCCCAAACCATCACTTGCTGAGCACTCCGGGTGTCCAGCCTTTCTCCCCCACACCATCACTTGCTGAGTACTCCAGGTGTCCAGCCTTTCTCTGCCACACCATCACTTGCTGAGTGCTCCAGGTGTCCAGCCTTTCTCACCCCACAACATCACTTGCTAAGTACTCCAGGTGTCGAGCTTTTCTCCCCCACACCATCACTTGCTGAGTACTCTGCCTTTTTCCCCCACACCATCACTTGCTGAGTACTCAAGGTGTACAGCCTCCCCCCACACCATCACTTGCTGAGTACTCCAGGTGTTGAGCCTTTCTCGCCCAAACCATCACTTGCTGAGTACTCAAGGTGTTGAGCCTTTTCCCCCCACACCATCACTTGCTGAGTACTCCACCTTTCTCCCCCCACACCATCATTTGCTGAGTACTCATGATGTACAGTCTCCCCCCCACCATCACTTGCTGAGTACTCCACGTGTCCAGCCTTTCCCCCACACCATCACTTGTTCAGTACTCCAGGTGTCTAGCCTTTCTCCCCCACACCATCACTTGCTGAGTACTCCAGGTGTCCAGCCTCCCCCCACACCATCACTTGCTGAGTATTCCAGGTGTCCAGCCTTTCTCCCCCAAACCATCACTTGCTGAGCACTCCAGGTGTCCAGCCTTTCTCCCCCACACCATCACTTGCTGGGTACTCCAGGTGTCCAGCCTTTCTCTGCCACACCATCACTTGCTGAGTGCTCCAGGTGTCCAGCCTTTCTCACCCCACACAATCACTTGTGAGTACTCCAGGTGTCGAGCCGTTCTTCCCCACACCATCACTTGCTGAGTACTCTGCCTTTTCCCCCACACCATCACTTGCTGAGTACTCAAGGTGTAGAGTCTCCCCCCACACCATCACTTGCTGAGTGCTCCAGGTGTCCAGCCTTTCCGCCACACCATCACTTGTTCAGTACTCCAGGTGTCTAGCCTTTCTCCCCCACATCATCACTTGCTGAGTACTCCAGGTGTCCAGCCTTTCTCCGACACACCATAATTTGCTGAGTACTCCAAGTATCCAGCCTTTCTCCCCCCACACCATCACTTGCTGAGTACTCCAGATGTCTAGCCTCTCTCCCCCACACCATCACTTGCTGAGTACTCCAGGTGTCCAGCCTTTCTCCACCCACACCATCACTTGCTGAGTACTCAAGGTGTTGAGCCTTTCTCCCCCCACACCATCACTTGCAGAGAACTCATGGTGTACAGCCTCCCCCCACACCATCACTTGCTGAGTACTCCAGGTGTCCAGCCTTTCCCCCACACCATCACTTGTTCAGTACTCCAGGTGTCTAGCCTTTCTCCCCCACACCATCACTTGCTGAGTGCTCCAGGTGTCCAGCCTTTCTCCCCCCACACCATCACTTGCTTAGTACTCCAGGTGTCCAGCCTCCCCCCACACCATCACTTGCTGAGTATTCCAGGTGTCCAGCCTTTCTCCCCCAAACCATCACTTGCTGAGCACTCCAGGTGTCCAGCCTTTCTCCCCCACACCATCACTTGCTGAGTACTCCAGGTGCCCAGCCTTTCTCTGCCACACCATCACTTGCTGAGTG
Source organism: Ambystoma mexicanum (assembly GCF_040938575.1). NCBI lineage: Eukaryota > Metazoa > Chordata > Amphibia > Caudata > Ambystomatidae > Ambystoma > Ambystoma mexicanum. The sequence goes on along the minus strand of NC_090931.1, from coordinate 861,589,747 downwards.
CTCCAGGTGTCCAGCCTTTCTCACCACACACCATCACTTGCTAAGTACTCCAGGTGTCTAGCCTTTCTCCCCCACACCATCACTTGCTGAGTACTCCGCCTTTTTCCCCCACACCATCACTTGCTGAGTACTCAAGGTGTACAGCCTCCCCCCACACCATCACTTGCTGACTACTCCAGGTGTCCAGCCTTTCCCCCACACCATCACTTGTTCAGTACTCCAGGTGTCTAGCCTTTCTCCCCCACATCATCACTTGCTGAGTACTCCAGGTGTCCAGCCTTTCTCCGCCACACCATAATTTGCGGAGTACTCCCGGTATCCAGCCTTTCTCCCCCCACACCATCACTTGCTGAGTACTCCAGGTGTCCAGCCTTTCCCCCACACCATCACTTGTTCAGTACTCCAGGTGTCTAGCATTTCTCCCCCACACCATCACTTGCTGAGTACTCCAGGTGTCCAGCCTTTCTCCCCCCACACCATCACTTGCTGAGTGCTCAAGGTGTCCAGCCTTTCTCCCCAAACCATCACTTGATGAGTTCTCAAGGTGTTCAGCCTTTCTCCCACACACCATCATTTCCGGATTACTCCGGGTGTACAGCCTTCTCCCCCCACACCCTCACTTGCTGAGTATTCCAGGTGTAAGCCTTCCGCCCCACACCATAACTTTCTGAGTATTCTAGGTGTCCAGCCTTTCTCCCCCAAACCATCACTTGCTGAGTACTCAAGGTGTTGAGCCTTTCTCCCCCCACATCATCACTTGCTGAGTCCTGCAGGTGTCGAGCCTTTCTCCCCCAAACCATCACTTGCTGAGTACTCAAGGTGTTGAGCCTTTCTCCCCCCACACCATCACTTGCTGAGTACTCCACCTTTCTCCCCCCACACCATCACATGCTGAGTACTCAAGGTGTACAACCTCCCCCCACACCATTACTTGTGAGTACTCCAGGTGTCCAGCCTTTCCCCCACACCATCACTTCTTCAGTACTCCAGGTGTCTAGCCTTTCTCCCCCACACCAGCACTTGCTGAGTACTCCAGTTGTCCAGCCTTTCTCCCCCCACACCATCACTTGCTAAGTACTCCAGGTGTCCAGCCTTTCTCTGCCTCATCATACCTTGCTGAGTGCTCCAGGTGTCCAGCCTTTCTCCCCCCACATCATCACTTGCTGAGTACTCAAGGTGTTGAGCCTTTCTCCCCCCACATCATCACTTGCTGAGTCCTGCAGGTGTCGAGCCTTTCTCCCCCAAACCACCACTTGCTGAGTACTCAAGGTGTTGAGCCTTTCTCCCCCACACCATCACTTGCTGAGTACTCCACCTTTCTCCCCCCACACCATCACTTGCTGTGTACTCAAGGTGTCCAGCCTTTCCCCCACACCATCACTCGTTCAGTAGTCCAGGTGTCTAGCCTTTCTCCCCCACACCAGCACTTGCTGAGTACTCCAGTTGTCCAGCCTTTCTCCCCCCACATCATCACTTGCTGAGTCCTGTAGGTGTCGAGCCTTTCTCCCCCACACCATCACTTGCTGAGTACTCCAGGTGTCCAGTCTTCCCCCCCACACCATCACTTGCTGAATGTTCCAGGTGTCCAGCCTTTCTCCCCCAAACCTTCACTTGCTGAGCACTCCAGGTGTCCAGCCTTTCTCCCCCAAACCATCACTTGCTGAGCACTCCAGGTGTCCAGCCTTTATCCCCGACACTATCACTTGCTGAGTACTCCAGGTGTCCAGCCTTTCTCTGCCACACCATCACTTGCTGAGTGCTCCAGGTGTCCAGCCTTTCTCACCCTACACCATCACTTTCTGAGTACTCTAGGTTTTGAGCCTTTCTCCCCCAAACCATCACTTGCTGAGTACTCCAAGTGTCTAGACTTTCTCCCCCCACACCATCACTTGCTGAGTACTCTACCTTTCTCCCCCCACACGATCACTTGCTGAGTACTCAAGGTGTCCAGCCTTTCCCCCACACCATCACTTGTTCAGTACTCCAGGTGTCTAGCCTTTCACCCCCAGGCCATCACTTGCTGAGTGCTCCAGGTGTCCAGCCTTTCTCCGCCACACCATCACTTCCGGAGTTCTCCAGGTGTACAGCCTTTCTCCCCCCACACCATCACTTGCCGAGTACTCCAGTTGTCCAGCCTTCCCCCCACACCATCACTTGCTGAGTATTCCAGGTGTTCAGCCTTTCTCCCCCAAACCATCACTTGCTGAGCACTCCAGATGTCCAGCCTTTCTCCCCCCACACCATCACTTGCTGAGTACTCCAGGTGTCCAGCCTTTCCCCCACACCATCACTTGATCAGTACTCCAGTTGTCTAGCCTTTCTCCCCCACTCCATCACTTGCTGAGTACTCCAGGTGTCCAGCTTTTTTCTGCCACACCATAACTTGCTGAGTACTCCAGGTGTCCAGCCTTTCTCCCCCCACACCATCACTTGCTGAGTACTCCAGGTGTTGAGCCTTTCTCCCCCAAACCATCACTTGCTGAGTACTCCAGGTGTCGAGCCTTTCTCCCCAAACCATCACTTGCTGAGTACTCAAGGTGTACTGCCTCCACCCACACCATCACTTGCTGAGTACTCCAGGTGTCCAGCCTTTCCCCCACACCATCACTTGTTCAGTACTCAAGGTGTCTAGTCTTTCTCCCCCACACATCACTTGCTGAGTACTCCAGGTGTCCAGCCTTTCCCCCACACCATCACTTGTTCAGTACTCCAGGTGTCTAGCCTTTCTCACCCACACCATAACTTGCTGAGTACTCGAGGTTTCCAGCCTTTCTTCGCCACACCATAATTTGCTGAGTACTCCAGGTATCCAGCCTTTCTCCCCCCACACCATCACTTGTTCAGTACTCCAGGTGTACAGCCTTCTCCCCCCACACCATAACTTGCTGAGTACTCCAGGTGTCCAGCCTTCCGCCCCACACCATCACTTGCTGAGTATTCTAGGTGTCCAGCCTTTCTCCGACAAACCATCACTTGCTGAGCACTGAAGGTGTACAGCCTGCCCCCACACCATCACTTGCTGAGTACTCCAGTTGTCTACCCTTTCTCCACCACATCATCACTTGCTGAGTACTCCAGGTGTCCAGCCTTTTCCGCCACACCATAATTTGCTGAGTACTCCAGGTATCCAGCCTTTCTCCCCACACACCATCACTTGCTGAGTACTCCAGGTGTCCAGCCTTTCCCCCACACCATCACTTGTTCAGTACTCCAGGTGTCTAGAATTTCTCCCCCACACCATCACGTGCTGAGCACTCCAGGTGTCCAGGCTTTCTCCCCCACACCATCACTTTCTGAGTACTCCAGGTGTCCAGCCTTTCTCTGCCAGACCATCACTTGCTGAGTGCTCCAGGTGTTGAGCCTTTCTCCCCCAACCATCACTTGCTGAGTACTCAAGGTGTTGAGCCTTTCTCCCCCCACACCTTCACTTGCTGAGTACTCCACCTTTCTCCCCCCACACCATCACTTGCTAAGTACTCAAGGTGTACAGCCTCCCCCACACCATTACTTGCTGAGTACTCCAGGTGTCCAGCCTTTCCCCCACACCATCATTTGGTCAGTACTCCAGGTGTCTAGCCTTTCTCCCCCACACCAGCACTTGCTGATTACTCCAGTTGTCCAGCCTTTCTCCCCCCACACCATCACTTGCTGAGTACTGCAGGTGTCCAGATTCCCCCCCCACACCATCACTTGCTGAGTATTCTAGGTGTCCCGCCTTTCTCCCCCAAATCATCACTTGCTGAGCACTCCAGGTGTCCAGCCTTTCTCCCCGACACCATCACTTGCTGAGTACTCCAGGTGTCCAGCCTTTCTCTGCCACACCATCACTTGCTGAGTGCTCCAGGTGTCCAGCCTTTCTCCCCCCACACCATCACTTGCTGAGTACTCAAGGTCTTGAGCCTTTCTCCCCCCACACCATCACTTGCTGAGTACTCCAGGTGTCGAGCCTTTCTCCCCCAACCATCACTTGCTGAGTACTCAAGGTGTTGAGCCTTTCTCCCCCCACAACTTCACTTGCTGAGTACTCCACATTTCTCCCCCCACACCATCACTTGCTAAGTACTCAAGGTGTACAGCCTCCCCCCACACCATTACTTGCTGAGTACTCCAGGTGTCCAGCCTTTCCCCCACACCATCACTTGGTCAGTACTCCAGGTGTGTAGCCTTTCTCCCCCACACCAGCACTTGCTGAGTACTCCAGTTGTCCAGCCTTTCTCCCCCCCACACCATCACTTGCTGAGTACTCAAGGTGTCCAGACTCCCCCCCCACACCATCACTTGCTGAGTATTGTAGGTGTCCAGCCTTTCCCCCACACCATCACTTGTTCAGTACTCCAGGTGTCTAGCCTTTCACCCCCACACCATCACTTGCTGAGTACTCCAGGTGTCCAGCCTTTCTCCGCCACACCATCACTTCCGGAGTTCTCCAGGTGTACAGCCTTTCTCCACCCACACCATCCCTTGCCGAGTACTCCAGTTGTCCAGCCTTCCCCCCACACCATCACTTGCTGAGTATTCCAGGTGTCCAGCCTTTCTCCCCCAAACCATCACTTGCTGAGCACTCCAGGTGTCCAGCCTTTCTCCCCCCACACCATCACTTGCTGAGTACTCCAGGTGTCCAGCCTTTCCCCCACACCATCACTTGTTCAGTACTCCAGGTGTCTAGACTTTCTCCCCCCCACACCATCACTTGCTGAGTACTCCACCTTTCTCCCCCCACACAATCACTTGCTGAGTACTCAAGGTGTCCAGCCTTTCCCCCACACCATCACTTGTTCAGTACCCCAGGTGTCTAGCCTTTCACCCCCACACCATCACTTGCTGAGTACTCCAGGTGTCCAGCCTTTCTCCGCCACACCATCACTTCCGGAGTTCTCCAGGTGTACAGCCTTTCTCCACCCACACCATCACTTGCCGAGTACTCCAGTTGCCCAGCCTTCCCCCCACACCATCACTTGCTGAGTATTCCAGGTGTCCAGCCTTTCTCCCCCAAACCATCACTTGCTGAGCACTCCAGGTGTCCAGCCTTTCTCCCCCCACACCATCACTTGCTGAGTACTCCAGGTGTCCAGCCTTTCCCCCACACCATCACTTGTTCAGTACTCCAGGTGTCTAGCCTTTCTCCCCCACTCCATCACTTGCTGAGTACTCCAGGTGTCCAGCCTTTTTCTGCCACACCATAACTTGCTGAGTACTCCAGGTGTCCAGCCTTTCTCCCCCCACACCATCACTTGCTAAGTACTCCAGGTGATATGATATGATATGGCATTTATAACGTGCTTATACACAGGTGTTTCAAGGTGTCGAGCCTTTCTCCCCCAAACCATCACCTGCTGAGTACTCAAGGTGTTGAGCCTTTCTCCCCCAAACCATCACTTGCTGAGTACTCCAGGTGTCGAGCCATTCTCCCCAAACCATCACTTGCTGAGTACTCAAGGTGTCAAGCCTTTCTCCCCAAGCCATCACTTGCTGAGTACTCAAGGTGTCCAGCCTTTCTCCCCAAACCATCACTTGCTGAGTACTCCAGGTGTCAAGCCTTTCTCCCCCAAACCATCACTTGATGAGTACTCAAGGTGTTGAGCCTTTCTCCCCCCACACCTTCACTTGCTGAGTACTCCGCCTTTCTTCCCCCACACCATCACTTGCTGAGTACACAACGTGTACAGCCTCCCCCCACACCATCACTTGCTGAGTACTCCAGGTGTCCATCCTTTCCCCAACTCCATCACTTTCTGAGTACTCCAGGTGTCCAGCCTTTCTCTGCCACACCATCACTTGCTGAGTCCTCCAGCTGTCTAGCCTTTCTCCCCCCACACCATCACTTGCTGAGTACTCCAGGTGATATGATATGATATGATATGGCATTTATAACACGCCTATACACAAGTGTTTCAAGGTGTCGAGCCTTTCTCCCCCAAACCATCACTTGCCAAGTACTCAAGGTGTTGAGCCTTTCTCCGCCAAACCATCACTTGCTGAGTACTCCAGGTGTTGAGCCTTTCTCCCCCCACACCTTCACTTGCTGAGTACTCCGCCTTTCTTCCCCCACACCATCACTTGCTGAGTACACAACGTGTACAGCCTCCCCCCACACCATCACTTGCTGAGTACTCCAGGTGTCCATCCTTTCCCCAACTCCATCACTTTCTGAGTACTCGAGGTGTCCAGCCTTTCTCCCCCACACCATCACTTCCGGAGTACTCCAGGTGTACAGCCTTTCTCCCCCCACACCATCACTTGCTGAGTACTCCAGGTGTCCAGCCTCCCCCCCACACCGTCACTTTCTGAGTACTCCGGGTGTCCAGCCTTTCTCTGCCAAGCCATCACTTGCTGAGTCCTCCAGGTGTCCAGCCTTTCTCCCCCAAACCATCACCTGCTGAGTACTCAAGGTGTTGACCTTTTCTCCCCAAACCATCACTTGCTGAGTACTCCAGGTGTCGAGCCTTTCTCCCCAAACCATCACTTGCTGAGTACTCAAGGTGTTGAGACTTTCTCCCCAAATCATCACTTGCTGATTACTCAAGGTGTCCAGCCTTTCTCCCCCACACCATCACTTCCGGAGTTCTCCAGGTGTACAGCCTTTCTCCCCCCACACCATCACTTGCCGAGTACTCCAGTTGTCCGGCCTTCCCCCCACACCATCACTTGCTGAGTATTCCAGGTGTCCAGCCTTTCTCCCCCAAACCATCACTTGCTGAGCATTCCAGGTGTCCAGCCTTTCTCCCCCCACACCATCACTTGCTGAGTACTCCAGGTATCCAGCCTTTCTCTGCCACACCATCACTTGCTGAGTACTCCAGGTGTCCAGCCTTTCCCCCACACCATCACTTGTTCAGTACTCCAGTTGTCTAGCCTTTCTCCCCCACTCCATCACTTCCGGAGTACTCCAGGTGTACAGCCTTTCTCCCCCCACACCATCACTTGCTGAGTACTCCAGGTGTCCAGCCTCCCCCCCACACCGTCACTTTTTGAGTACTCCGGGTGTCCAGCCTTTCTCTGCCACGCCATCACTTGCTGAGTCCTCCAGGTGTCCAGCCTTTCTCCCCCAAACCATCACCTGCTGAGTACTCAAGGTGTTGACCTTTTCTCCCCAAACCATCACTTGCTGAGTACTCCAGGTGTCAAGCCTTTATCCCCAAACCATCACTTGCTGAGTACACAAGGTGTCAAGCCTTTCTCCCCAAACCATCACTTGCTGAGTACTCCAGGTGCCCAGCCTTTATCCCCCACACCATCACTTGCTGAGTACTCCATGTGTCCAGCCTTTCTCTGTCAAACCATCACCGGCTGAGTACTCGAGGTGTTGAGCCTTTCTCCCCCAAACCATCACTTGCTGAGTACTCCAGGTGCCCAGCCTCTCTCCCCCACACCATCACTTGCTGAGTCCTCCAGGTTTCCAGCCTTTCTCCCCCCACACCATCACTTGCTAAGTACTCAAGGTGTCAAGCCTTTTTCCCCCAATTCATCACCTGCTGAGTACTCAAGGTGTTGAGACTTTCTCCCCAAACCATCACTTGCTGAGTACTCAAGGTGTCCAGCCTTTCTCCCCCACACCATCACTTCCGGAGTTCTCCAGGTGTCAAGCCTTTCTCTCCCAAACCATCACTTGATGAGTACTCAAGGTGTTGAGCCTTTCTCCCCCCACACCTTCACTTGCTGAGTACTCCGCCTTTCTTCCCCCACACCATCACTTGCTGAGTACACAACGTGTACAGCCTCCCCCCACACCATCACTTGCTGAGTACTCCAGTTGTCCATCCTTTCCCCAACTCCATCACTTTCTGAGTACTCCAGGTGTCCAGCCTTTCTCTGCCACACCATCACTTGCTGAGTCCTCCAGCTGTCTAGCCTTTCTCCCCCCACACCATCACTTGCTGAGTACTCCAGGTGATATGATATGATATGATATGGCATTTATAACACGCCTATACACAAGTGTTTCAAGGTGTCGAGCCTTTCTCCCCCAAACCAACACCTGCCAAGTACTCAAGGTGTTGAGCCTTTCTCCGCCAAACCATCACTTGCTGAGTACTCCAGGTGTTGAGCCTTTCTCCCCCCACATCTTCACTTGCTGAGTACTCCGCCTTTCTTCCCCCACACCATCACTTGCTGAGTACACAATGTGTACAGCCTCCCCCCACACCATCACTTGCTGAGTACTCCAGGTGTCCATCCTTTCCCCAACTCCATCACTTTCTGAGTACTCCAGGTGTCCAGCCTTTCTCCCCCACACCATCACTTCCGGAGTACTCCAGGTGTACAGCCTTTCTCCCCCCACACCATCACTTGCTGAGTACTCCAGGTGTCCAGCCTCCCCCCCACACCGTCACTTTCTGAGTACTCCGGGTGTCCAGCCTTTCTCTGCCACGCCATCACTTGCTGAGTCCTCCAGGTGTCCAGCCTTTCTCCCCCAAACCATCACCTGCTGAGTACTCAAGGTGTTGACCTTTTCTCCCCAAACCATCACTTGCTGAGTACTCCAGGTGTCGAGCCTTTCTCCCCAAACCATCACTTGCTGAGTACTCAAGGTGTTGAGACTTTCTCCCCAAATCATCACTTGCTGATTACTCAAGGTGTCCAGCCTTTCTACCCCACACCATCACTTCCAGAGTTCTCCAGGTGTACAGCCTTTCTCCCCCCACACCATCACTTGCAGAGTACTCCAGTTGTCCGGCCTTCCCCCCACACCATCACTTGCTGAGTATTCCAGGTGTCCAGCCTTTTTCCCCCAAACCATCACTTGCTGAGCATTCCAGGTGTCCAGCCTTTCTCCCCCCACACCATCACTTGCTGAGTACTCCAGGTGTCCAGCCTTTCTCTGCCGCACCATCACTTGCTGAGTACTCCAGGTGTCCAGCCTTTCCCCCACACCATCACTTGTTCAGTACTCCAGTTGTCTAGCCTTTCTCCCCCACTCCATCACTTCCGGAGTACTCCAGGTGTACAGCCTTTCTCCCCCCACACCATCACTTGCTGAGTACTCCAGGTGTCCAGCCTCCCCCCCACACCGTCACTTTCTGAGTACTCCGGGTGTCCAGCCTTTCTCTGCCACGCCATCACTTGCTGAGTCCTCCAGGTGTCCAGCCTTTCTCCCCCAAACCATCACCTGCTGAGTACTCAAGGTGTTGACCTTTTCTCCCCAAACCATCACTTGCTGAGTACACAAGGTGTGGTGCCTTTCTCCCCCAAACCATCACTTGCTGAGTACTCCAGGTGTCAAGCCTTTATCCCCAAACCATCACTTGCTGAGTACACAAGGTGTCAAGCCTTTCTCCCCAAAGCATCACTTGCTGAGTACTCCAGGTGCCCAGCCTTTCTCCCCACACCATCACTTGCTGAGTACTCCATGTGTCCAGCCTTTCTCTGTCAAACCATCACCGGCTGAGTACTCGAGGTGTTGAGCCTTTCTCCCCCAAACCATCACTTGCTGAGTACTCCAGGTGCCCAGCCTTTCTCCCCCACACCATCACTTGCTGAGTCCTCCAGGTTTCCAGCCTTTCTCCCCCCACACCATCACTTGCTAAGTACTCAAGGTGTCAAGCCTTTTTCCCCCAATTCATCACCTGCTGAGTACTCAAGGTGTTGAGACTTTCTCCCAAAACCATCACTTGCTGAGTACTCAAGGTGTCCAGCCTTTCTCCCCCACACCATCACTTCCGGAGTTCTCCATGTGTACAGCCTTTCTCCCCCACACCATCACTTGCTGAGTCCTCCATGTTTCCAGCCTTTCTCCACCCACACCATCACTTGCTAAGTACTCCAGGTGTCGAGCCTTTTTCCCCCTAACCATCACCTGCTGAGTACTCAAGGTGTTGAGCCTTTCTCCCCCAAACCATCACTTGCTGAGTACTTCAGGTGCCCAGCCTTTCTCCCCCAAACCATCACTTGCTGAGTACTCCAGGTGCCCAGCCTTTCTCCCCCACACCATCACTTGCTGAGTCCTCCAGGTTTCCAGCCTTTCTCCCCCCACACCATCACTTGCTAAGTACTCCAGGTGTCGAGCCTTTTTCCCCCAAACCATCACCTGCTGAGTACTCAAGGTGTTGAGCCTTTCTCCCCCAAACCATCACTTGCTAAGTACTCCAGGTGTCGAGCCTTTTTCCCCCAAACCGTCACCTGCTGAGTACTCAAGGTGTTAAGCCTTTCTCCCCCAAACCATCACTTGTGAGTACTCCAGGTGTCCAGCCTTTCTCCCCTCCTCTAATGCCTGCAGGAGCCCTCCTCTTGCAAACTGTGGATTACTCCGGCCTCACATGTTTCCACCACACAAACAAGACACAAAACATCTGCAAGCTTACAAACAACCCGATCGTAATAAATGCCACGTGCATGTCCACTCATGGAGGATGGCAAATAGGCCGAAACTCAACCTAGACAAAACCGATTTGTGGCACCACCACCTCGAACCCCAAACTAATCCTATGACCCGACGAAGTGAGAACCTGCCCACAAGCAATGGCGGGAGTAGAAAGAACCTGGACTTTTCATAGTCAGCATCGTCACACTCAAACTGCAAGTTATAGCCAATCTGAAAAGCTTCTTGTATTTTTGTATTTTATTGAGATTTAAATAGCGCTTTCACCGAAGCGCAGCACAAGAGGACCATAATGGCATAACATGATGAACACTGTTAGTAAGTAAAACAATTTTAATTAGGATAGCCGAGAAAGAAGATAGGATTTTTAAAATGCATTTATTTATTTATATAGCGCCGAAAGCCCGCAGGCTTTGGGCGTGAAAAGAGAAGGAGACAAAAAGACGAAAGGGAAACAGCATATGCAGACAAGACGGACACATGAAGGCTAAGCATGTCCGGACATGAAGTGCTTAGGAAAACAGCAAGGTTTTTAGTTCCTTCCGAAAGCTTACAGAGTCGGTTTTCTGTCTAAGGTCAACAAGGAGTGAATTCCAAGTAACAGCTTCAGGGATTTTACATGGCAAATCAGGTGCTGGGAAGAAGACCACAGAGTTCTAGCTGGCTGGTACGGACATGTCAGCTTTTTGAGATAAGCGGGGCAGGATCCATACAGGCATTTATGCACCAAGGTGGCGGTCTTCAATTGTTTTCTTGCCACAACGGGGAGCCAGTGTAGAGATTTGTGGAAAGTCGTTAAGTAGTCTCTTCTTGTTTTATTTTTTACTATGCAGACGGTCTCGTTTTGAACCACCTGAAGTTTCTGCAAACTTTTCTTGGAAGTACCCCCAAGGAGGGTGTTACAATAATCAATTCTTGGCAGTATCACTGCACGACCAATTGAAACACTGTTTGATTCAGATAGAAAAGGGCAAATGTTTCTCAAAAGCCGCAGGTAGTAGGAGCAATTTGCGACAGTTTGATTAATGTGAGACTATTGGCCTCATTACACCTCAGGCGGTCCGGAAATAATGGTGGCAGGCGGACGAGGTAACACCGGCAGCATTACAAGATGCAGCCGGTGTTTCCATGATCCCCATTCCCATCGAGTCCCATAGGACTCAATGGGAATGGGGATTAACACCATTCTGCCTCCTTGATTCCCAGAAAACCGGGGTTGTAATGCCCCGGTAATTCCGGGAATCACGGAGGCGGAATGGTAATACGAGTCCGGCGGTAACCAGGTGGTTTTACCGCCTCGGTTACCGCCGGACTCGTAATGAGGCCCTATGCCTTAAGTGAAGCATCTAGGTGGAAATCCAAGGTCTTCACTTTCTTAACTACAGGAATATTAGATTCCTGGATCCTGAAGGAGTGATATCTTGTGTCAAGTTTGTTGCGAGAATGGCGCGAGCCGCAGATTATCAGTTTTGTCTTGCTGTTGCTGAGAAACATCCAGTTATGATACATCCAGGTATCTATCAACAGGTAGATATCATTCAGTCTGGCCGCTTCCTGTTCATACACCCCACAAAGCTCCAGGACTAGCTGAGTGTCATCAGCATAATTGGTAAAATAGTCCTCGGAGCTTTGCAAGAGTTCACACAAAGGTTTAAGATATAAGTTAAACAGCAATGGTGATAGACAGGCGCCCTGGGGGACCCCAAGTAAAATGGGAGTAAGGGCGGAGGATGGATACCTCTCCCCAGTGGACAGCAGAGGTGTGATTTGACAGAAAGAATGTCACCCAGTTAATCGAGTCTGGATCAAGCGGTCGTGGTCGAGCAGGTTGAAAGCTGAAGACAGTTGAAGCAGCACAACAAGCCCAAGGTTTCCCCTATGCAAGATACTGTGCAGGCAATCTATGAGGGCAGGTTCTGTGCTAAAACCGGGCCTAAAATCCGATTGCATGGGATGCAGGATGCCGACTTTTTCAACGAAATTCTGAAGTTGTATGGTAGCGGCTTTGTCTAGAATTTTAAGCAGGAAATTGCAGTTGGTAATAGGACGCAAGTTGTTTGCATTGGGCCGTTCTAAGCCTTTTTTTTCTGACCAATGGAGAGATAGTGGTCTTTTTAATGGAATCTGGAACCACACAGAAGAGGAAATATGCATTTACAAACCTTGTCAGGAATGGGGCAAAGGTCTCTTTCTGTTCCACAAGTAATTTGGGTGGAATAAGATTTTCTGAACAAGATGAGGAGTGAATAGGGGATAGCATTTTAACCAGATTAGTGATGACACAGGCTGAATGTCAATTTTGTCGAGTTCACACTGTTAGTTTTAGCCTGGGCCGTGAGCTCAAGGGGTTCTTTATCCAGTTTGCCTTGAATCTTGGCTCTTGCGATTTTTATTTTGGTTTCGAAAGCCAATTGGACCCTGGTGCAATCCTGATCCGTGTTGATGTTGGGGGTGTTAGAACAGCTGCCTTTTCTAGTGTCTTAAACACTTCAAAGAGTTTTTTGTGCTATTTGTGGCCTTCTCAATTTGGTTGTTGAAGAAGGTGCCTTTGCATCGAGCACCTTTTCCCTGTAGACTTTTCCGTAACTTTACAGTTTGTTTTATTAGTGGGGAAGGGAACTTAAGCCACTTAGTTTCCGCCCTTCTCTTTTCCCTTTTGAGGTCTATTAAGTCCTGGGTGAACCAACTTCTATGATCTACATTGTCCCTAACGTGTTTCAAACGAAAAGGAGCCACCCTGTTTAACAGGGTGTTTAATTCGCTGGAAAAATGATCACCAAGTGCAGAAGCATTATCTAGGTCGGACGTGATAGACATGATATTGGCTAGACAACCCTTTAGGTCGTCTTCATTCAATTTCATTAAATTGCGGTTCATAATCTTTTTTTACAGGCTTAATTATTTTTGGGGGTGGTGGTGGAACAGATAAATCAAAACTGGTGGCAAAATGGTCCGACCATATACACAGGTTTGTATTCATATTGGTGACTAGAAGGTTTCTTGCCGCAATCCAATCAAGCATATGTCCTTTATCGGTGGTAGGCTCTGAATTGAGCACTGTAATGCCTTGGTTAATGAGGGTGCATTCTAGGTCTGTGGCTTTTTTATCCAGAGTATGATTGTGCTAACGATTTAGGTCGCCAACCAATAGTGTCGAGCAGATTGGGCCATTCATTTCTTCAAGGATGTTACTGATTTCATTGTTGAAATTCGGCATCTCCGACGGGGGGCAATAGACAAGTAGGAGGTTCAGACAGCAACGTGTGGAGTAGGTCATTTTTAGGTGAAGTGTTCCACAGCCCTTGCAATTGTTGCTCTTTCTAAAGAGATTTACATGTTTTTTAGCGATAACGGCTACACCTCCCCATTTGCCATGGGTGTAATTTTGGCAACTGATGTAGTATCCTTCGGGGGTGGCTAGAGCTATCTGAGGGCCACGTGAGTCACTTATCCAGGTTTCAGTGAGGAACAGGAGACCAGGTCAAGGTTAATAATATAGTCATGAATATCTATTGTGTGCTTATTCAATGATCTGGTGTTTAGTAAAGCACATTTCAATGAGTAGCCCAATAAGGGAACATCTTTTGTTGCTCTATCCATGCCTGAAGGGAAAGAGGCCTTAGTTAAATTATGGTAGTTATCTATGGAGCTTGGAATAGTACCATCATTAAGATATGGTGCAGTCACTGAGGGAGGCTGGAATATAATCAGGTCCTCCTTTGAGTCAATTAAATTGTGTGTCAAACCAGTAGAGGCAGGGGACGGATTGTTTCTCAGGGGGCATGGTTCAACGTAATAGACAGGCATAAGATTTAGGAGGGTGGTAGTGTCTGGACCTGTGACTAGCTTTTTGAGAGGAAGCAGAGCCCCACCATTATCTGCTGACCCACAAGAGGAGATAAGAGCATTCTGAGCCGATGGGATAAGGTAGAGCCGCATGGCAATGTACTTCTCAACAGTCGCCATGCGGGCGGCCTTTTGCACCACCGGAAGAAGGTTACGTGTGTCCAAGTACCCCATGTTGGTTATAGGTCAAAGAAATCGTATAAGGATACAGTGACCATGACAGAGTACATCACAGAGCGGATACCTGAGTTTGTCCACCTCACTTACCAGAGCCGTTTAGCCACTGACCTGCCATGGACCGACAAGAACAGCTTTGGAAGGAGAGGCATGGACGCCAAGAGGGAGAACATTCTAGTGTTTCGTGGCCAGAAGTGAACATGAGTGAAACCGAGATTGGACACCGGGAGGTTCTGGGACTGAAAAGAAATTGAGCATGAGATCAGAGAGGGCGAAGGGACAGGTAATTGGAAACCAAGGACGAGAGGTAGGGTGGTGCACGTCTGTGAGTGCATTTGTACACAATGCAGAGGAAGGGAAACAGAGGCCGTGAATCAAAAGAGAGTAATGAGAGAAGAGGAAACAGAGGTGCAAAGATAAAAGACAAGCCATATGGCTGAGTTATGTATAGAACGAATGGGAGAGATTTGACAAGCAGGAAGTCCAATTAGGATGGAACAGTAATCAAGCGGTGACAAAATGGAAGAGGAAAGAAGAAGCTTAATTGCATGGAAGAAAAGAAAGGGACGGACTTAACAAATGTTGTAGAGATGGAAGCAGCACGTGTAAGCACAGATGTGAGATGAAAATGGAAGCGTTTAGTCAAACAAGATGCCAAGATTCTGAACAGAGGTTGCGATATGAAGGAAGCTGAGGAGAAATGAGAGATTAGAATGGGGAATAGTGGGATAGGAAGTGAGGCAGGAAAGTAGAGAACTTCATTTTTTTCCTTCGATTAAGGCGCAAAAAAGAGACAGTTCATCCATGTCTAGACTGTAAGACGGCATGTCGAGAGCGTAGGGTGAATCTCATCAGAGAGGGAGGAGAACGATTGAAAGATCTGTGACTCATCAGCATAGAAATGGCAGGATAGGTTTAAAGAAGAGAGAAGTGAGGAAAGGGGGATAATGTAGAGAGCGAAAGGAAGAGGACCTTGAGGAACACCAAATTGAAAAAAAAAGGATAAGAGGGGTCTTCACAATGACTGGAAGCACTGGTTTATGGAGCTGAGAAATCAAGAGAGGACAGAATTCATAGAACAGAAGGAAGATCCACAGTATTGAAAGCAGCAGAAAGATCAAGGAGGACAAGAACAGAAGAGAGTTTGTTATGAGAAGCCGAATGGAGAGAGTTAGTGACACACAGCACAGAAGTTTCAGTGGTGTTTAGCGGCTGAAAGCCAGATTCCCGTAGGGGGAGTATGGAATGCAGGCCCAGGTCAGAGGAGACTTGGGCGTATAGCAATCGTTTCAGGACCACTGAGGGAAATGTTAGAAGGGTAATGGTTACAAGCGTTAGCAGGATAAGATGAATCAGGTGGGGATTTCTTTTAGAATAGTAAGAATAGCAGCATGTTTGAATTCAGAGGGAAAGACAAAAGTAGCAAGGGGAATATTAAGGAAAGAGGCTAGCATAGGAAGCAACCAGGATAGACTTTGGTTATCAAGAGGGAAGGAAGAGTGTCCTAGGGAGAAGCAGTGGAGTGGGGAAGGGAGAGTGTGTGAGTATCAGAGAGAGGGGAAAAGAAAAGAAGGATAAAGTGGGATACAAATGAAGAGGGAAAGGTGGAATTGGAGTGAGAAAAGAGAGGGAAGGAAGAGTTTAAGAGAGTTACTTTAGTGGAGAATAGTGAGAAGAGTCCAGGGAAGAGGAAATAGAAAGATCAGATGGATGGGCAGCCAAGATGTGCTTAAGGAACAGAAATGAATGCTGAAGGCGAGAAGAAAAAGAGCCAGAGAAAAGAGAAATATTGTTTTTAGATGCAAGTAAGGAGTCATAGAATGTGTGTAATGCGGAGAGAGAAGCAACATCATCAGAGGAATTCGTTTTTTCCTACGTCTTTCGATGCTGCAATCAAAATGCCGAAGGGATAGAATTCCAGACGAGAGCCACAGCTCGGGAGGCTTATCGGAGGAATTAAAGGACTGAGAAGGAAAGTGAGAATTAAGAGTAGGGAGGAGAGTAGAACTAAGAATGGAACCTGCCGATTCAGCAGAGAGAGACAAAAAACACGTCAAGAGATAGAAAGGAATTCTAACATAAATGCGGAAGTGCCACAGAAGCGTAAGTGACGATGAAAGTGGAAGGAGGTACTGAAGTATTGTCAGAAAGAGGGAAAGATAGAGCGGATAAAAGGAGGAAATCATCTGATTAGATTTGAGAGGTGGAAATCGAGGTTTCATAAAGAAGAGACTACGGCAACAGTCTATACCTAGGGCTCCCCGATTACTTACTGAACAGACTACAAACATAAAAAAAATGCTGCAGCTGGACTTCTTCTGAAACTTCAAAGACACATCCTCATCCCACCCTCTGAACTCTCTAGTTGCTTCTGATTAAACAGAGGATCCAATTCAATCCCTATGCATCGCTCATCGCACCTTGCACGGCAAGGGCACAGAGTCCGGCATTAGGAAATTCATCCACTTAAAGCCAACTGGAATGCTATGGTCAAGTGATGCGCCCTTAGGGAGAGACCAAACTTGGGAAACGCCAAGGGGGATAGTCATTCTATTTTCCCACTACCAAGCTCTGGAACTCAGTTCCCAGGCATCTGCCCACTTAGAAAAAATTGAATTACCCCTTTTCCTCACTTGCCGCTTCCATTGAATCCCATTTCACCAAATAGATTTTCCCACATTTTTGCATAACTATGTAGATGGGGTGTAGGTGTAGGTATTTAGAAAGGTGGATGTTGTTAGAGGGTGTGGGGGATTTCTACCCGCTTTTATTTTTGGCAAATTGCAGTAAAGAAAATGGTGAAATGGGATTCGATGAAATCTTTGTGAGGAAGTGACATAGATGCGAAAAACCAAATAGGATTGGATTGGGATCATGTTTCCGCTTGATGCTTTTCCATGGAACATGGCACTGCACACCCGGTTTCCTCTACCACACACTGTCATCCACTCCCGCTGCATCTTTCCAGGCCTCCTACAGGTGTCATTCGGGTCTATGCTGCCCCACAGTGGTCCTGGCGTTTACCTCCCCTCATCACACAATACCCGTTGATTCTGTGTGGCGGCCATGAAGCGCCCTTTCATAGGAGAGCCCCAGCATTACTCCAATTCCCTTTTTATATATATATTCCTCGTAAAAACGCGGTCTGTGAAATTGAATCTGTGAAAGAATGACCCACCCCAATAGGCTTCAGAAAATCCCTGAAAACAAGACTATTCAAATGACACACTAGCAGAACACAACATCCAGTAGAGTGGATCAAACCTAATCGACTGTGGCCAAAACCATCCAGCATACTTCAAATTCCCAGAGCCAGCAACCAAGACAGAACCGTCTCTGCTTACTCACCAACATATCAGGCACCCATACACAACGCTTCAGCCAAGGAATTCTGCAAATAAGACTCTTTCTGGATGTTTTCCTGTGCCCTGTGGCAGACATTGCCTCAGTCAATGAATTTGAGAGCTCAGACTCTATCAGGTCTGTCTTCCTGCGCCCCTTAAAATTGAATCGTAATGCTAAATGTCCAGTGTGACCTGGACAGTTATATTGAAGCAAATGGTTTATTGCTGCAAGCCCAGTCTCACTCTCCTAACCACTTTGCACTACTCAAGTGACCTACAAACATACAATGTTATTATAGAAACACCACTGCTCAATTCTCTAGTCCAGTTGCAGAACGCTCCATGCCACCAGCTAGCCCAGTCTTGCAACACTGACATCCAACTAATTGAGTGTAGGCTCTCCCCTCTGGATGAAACACACTGCCAAGTGACTCTACCACTGACCGCTAAGTGTCATACTGGCAATCAGGATTCAGGTCCACCCAGCCCAAATCGCCACTATAGGTTTTGCATCTAACCTTCCTCTCTATCAACCAACCCTCTGCACTCTTTTGTTGCGGGGCCATGCACAACAAGTCCAAAATGGTAGAGGTGCGCTATACAAGACCAGTTTCCATTTAATTATAACTGACAATATGACAGGGAGGAATGCGCCTGTAGGCTGTGTCCACCCTGAGTACACAGGTCCATGTGTATGTCGTGCGGCGAGCATAGGAAAATGTGTGCGGATTAGCCCCACAAATTTCCAGAGGTTGATCTACCATTATTCAGTTTCATAGAAAATTTCAAAAAAGCCAAGGTGCGCGCACACCCACCGTGCTAATGTCGAATTCCTCAGAGCCTTAAAGGAAATGTTCGAGCCAGTTGAGTTCCTTGAGCTGCAACCGACTGCAACTCTGACCGTTGTCAAGCAGCAGTCACTTAAAGACCTCTGAGATGTCTCGACCAGTGCTTCAGAACCCCCGACCAGCACTAACACAACTATTCCTGACCGCGGGCCGCCATGTAGGCCAGCCTACAGCCATTCATCCAGCTTTGTTTGCCGAACCTTCTTGCCGCCTGATACCTGCAGCTGACTCCCATCTTGAACTCTGTCTCAGAAGCCTGTAAAGTGCCCTGAAGCCAACCCAACCCTGTTGAGCATCAAGAACACCTATGGTACAAGATTCATTGTTGTTCTGTCCCTTTGGTCCTTCCCAGAAGGCCCCTAGAGAAGTATTAAGACCCATTGCTCCCTTTGTGCTATAGACAAGTAACTTTAAACTGTGGTAGTTATTAACCATACCAACTACCCTCCTGTCAGTATACAGAGTGCATCCCTTGTCCTTCTTTGAAAGTGTCTGTCCTCTGCATTCCTTTACAGGGTGGGTTGAATATCGCAGTTTGTTTGTTTGTTTGTTTAGTATTCATTGTGTGCGCCAGACCGGAGGGTATAAGGGCACAAGAGCATAAGAAAACGTACAGCTTGGTGCCAAAGTTACAAATTACAGGGTGTCAGTAGTGAACAAAGATTAAACAGTACAACAATTTAATTAAACAATATGGACATAACAATTGTAAGCAAAATCAGAAGTATATACAATAAGAACAGATTTGTACATTCATTTGTCGTTTGTCTCTTTTAACCAACCGATCAAATTTTGCTTGAATTTAGTGAAGGATTGTTCCATTCTCAGTGAGGTGGGTAACTCGTTCCACAGTTGGACTGCTTTGACAGGGAAGCTGGAGCCTCCAATAGTCGAGAGTTTGAATCGGGGTACCTGAGGGCGATTAGTATTAGCTAGTCTTGTTAGTCTGGAAGATGTTGTTCTAGAGAATCTGTCTGATAGGTATTGTGGGGCTTTGTTATTTAGACTTTTATGTGTGAGGGAAGCAGTTTTAAGTCTAATTTTCTCATGAGTGGAAAGCCCTTTGTACTTCCTTCTTGTTTCAGAGATGTGTTCTCTCTTGGGGATATTCAGTGCAGCTCGAAGAGCATTATTTTGCTGTATCTGTATTTTATTGATAGTGGATTTGGTCCCTCCAATGTAAAGGGCATTGCAATAGTCTAATTTGGAGATAATCAAGGCTCTGTCTAAGGTCATGCAGCTGTTCAGGGATAAGAATTGTTTACCTGCTCTGATAAGTTTACATGTATAAACTGTTGATGAGGCTAGAGTATTTACCTGTTTGGTGAATGATAGAGTAGAGTCTAAGTATAGACCTAGCGTTTTTACTTCCTTAGCTACTTGAATTAGGTTCTCATCGATGATGAAGGAAGAGTAGCTTGCTCCTAGTTTGTTGAGAAGGGGTGTAGTACCCAAGATGAGAAGCTCTGTTTTATCATCGTTCAGGCAGAGGCCATGGGTGGCCATCCATGCCTGAACGATGCTGTAGATTCTGTTCACCATTGCTAGATCCTCACTGTAGTCCCCTGTAAGTGGCAGGAGGATCTGGGTATCATCTGCATAATTAGTGTAGGTGATACCCAGATGGTCCAAGTCATCAAACAAAGGTTTAGTGAAGATATTATATAGTGTTGTTGATACACATGAGCCCTGTGGCACTCCACAAGTGATGGTTATAGGGTCAGCAGCTGCAGAAGATGAGAAGACCCTCATGGTGCGGTCACTGAGAAATGATTGAATCCACGCTATTGCCTCACTGGAGAAGTGGGCTGCTGAATCCAAGTGGTTGCATAAGACTTTATGATCCACTAGGTCGAACGCTGCAGATAAGTCTAGTAGGAGAAGTAATGGAGGTTTTCTATTGTCTCTTAGTTTATCTATTTGGGCTTTGAGATCAATAAGTGCGGTTTCAGTGCCATGTAAGGGACGGAAGCCAGATTGACGGGAGCCTAATAGCTGGTTAGATTCTAGGAAGTTCTGGATTTGGATGTATGCTACCTTATCCAGAATCTTCAGCAAGAACGGCACAGTTGTAATCGGTCTGTAATTGATCGATACAGCCAGGTCTAGAGTTTGCTTTTTGAGGAGTAGGAGTACCCATGATTCCTTTAAGTTGCTGGGAATAGTGCCAGTGGTGAAGGAGGCATTGATCAACTTAGTGATAAATGGAGCTAGATCCCTAGCAGCATCTTTGATCAATTGTGCTGGGCATAGATCACCTTTGCAATTGGAGCAGTAGAATCCAAGTATTACTTTCTCAACCTCGATCATGGAGACTTCAGAGAAGTGAAGTGAAATTGGGTGTAGGGTTTGGTTTTGGAAGGTACTGTAATTTTAGGCGGTGCTGTGGTGGCTAATGACTGTTTAATTCTATTTTCTTTTGGAGATTTAGGACTTTGTACGCTAGCGCATGCTGGATTTCAGAACACCATGTTTTGTCTTTGGCACAATTATCTTGGGCTGTTATGGGGTTTTGGAGTTCTCTGAGTATGGAGAATAACTCTTTCATGCTAGAGTTTGCTTGAGTAATTATATTATTATAAGTCTCTTGCTTAGCTAAGAGGATCTATTTCTTAAACTGAGATGAAATGTTTATTAGTTTCAGTTTGTTTTCTGGTGTATGGTAGAGTTTCCAAGTATTTTCACATTTTCTTTTTTCTAGTCTGAGGTTTTTTAGGTGGGGGGTGAACCAGTTGTTCAAATGATTATAAGGTTTACTATTTCTGAGTTTTAAAGGGGCGATGTTATCAAGAGTTTTGTTCATAATTTTGTTGTATTCATCAACTAGGAGGTTGGGATCTAAATTAGCAGATAAAGCTTTGAGGGTAGGCAAGATGCCAGGAATTAATTTGCCTACTGTCATATTTATTTTATTTCTGGTAAGTATAGGTGGCGCAAAGAGTTTTTGTAGGGTGGGAGTTTTAGTATCTAATGTAAATATCAGGTGGTGGTCTGTCCAAATTTGGAGTGAAATAGTTAAGGTAGAGATGTTGCAGTTGTGGTCAGCAACCCAATCTAGAATTCTCCCTTTGTTGTGAGTTGGCTCATTCACTTTTTGGGTGAAGCCCAGGCCTCATTACGACCCAGGCGGTAAGGGGTTTACGGCGCCGTAAACAGCGCCGACCCTTACCGCCTGAGTACGAGGTCCCTTAGCGCCATGGCGAATTTAACACCTGCTTTTAGCAGGTGTTAAAATCCATGGCGCTAAGGGACCATGGAGTTAATTACGCCACCGTAATTTACGGTGGCGTAATTAACGCCTTCCCCACTCCCATTATGCCCTATGGGGCAAAAATGGGAATGGGGAAGGGTAAATGGGGATTGGGGACTTACCGCCCCGCCAAGGTCGGAATGGGGCGGTAAGTCCGCCAACCACCATGGCGTAAACGTAGTTTACGCCATGGTGGTAAAGTCACGGCCCAGGCGGTAACTTACCGCCTGGGTCGTGATGAGGCCCAGAATGTTAGATGCTGCTGTGGCTTGCTGGTCATTGGTGTCATTGTAACCAATATTAAGATCGCCGAGCAGTAATGTTTGGGATGTGTCTTTTAAGTTTTCTGAGAGAATAGTGGATAGATCTTCTATGAAGGTCTTGATGGGACCAGGGTGTCTATACATCAAGTGAATGTTCAATGTTTGAGAGTTGGCTGTGGGTTTTTTAATGGACATTATTTCACAGTCTTCAACGACAGGTGAAGGAGATATTCTCATGCCAAGCTCAGTTTTGGCAATAATGGCAGGGCCTCTGCCTCGAGCTTCACATCTATCCATTCTGAGGATAGTGTAGTTGTTTGGAATGGCTAGGGACAGTGCTGGACCTGATGCCTCGTGGAGCCAAGATTCAGTAATAGCTAAGAAATCGTAATCTTCAGTGGAAATGACATCAATTACATCTATAGCATGGGCAACTAGTGACCTGGCATTTATTAAGGCGCCTTTCAGGTTAGGTATGGATTTGGCTAGAGGAGGTGGGCCTGTTGGGCAGCTAATAGGTCTACCTCTTTTTACCTGTGGGTTATTATGGCTATTATGATTGTAGTGGTTAGATTTGGATGTGGGTTCAGAGGCAGTTTTCATTCGGAAGGTATTGGTCTAATATCTGATAAAAGGATCTAAAATTCTTGGTAGTCATGCCCGTAGTCTAATATTTCTAAGAGCTGTGTTGCAAGGTGTAGTTTGGTATGGTAGAATATGTCGATGGCTGACTAGTTTAGGCAGTGGTAGGTGGTTTTTGGAGGTGTTTATTATACCTCCTGATGAAGACATTGTATAGAGTATCGCTAATGTAAGTAAGGTGCACAAGTGTACTGGGTTGGACATTATCAGGTGCATGATGTGTTGTACAGTGGGTCTATATCTAGGTGAGTGATCTGAATGGACTAAATGTGTTGGACACATATAGTGGCAGTCTTCAGAAGTGTTAACACCTATAAGTAGTGTTGCTAGAACTGTCTGTTGTGATATAAATAAAGTAGCTACTTTTGATAAAACCTTGACTAGACAGTCCCTTTTATCATTGGATAATAATTGCATTTCCGCTGTGTTGCAACTAACCAATGATCCACAACCTTTTGGTGATAAGCCTGCAATTCCATCCACGTTACCAGAATTGGACAAGGAGGTTTATAATTTGCTTGCTATTCCAATCTTTTTGGATCCCTTCTAGTGTATTAGATGTGTGAGGCTGAGTGATGGTTTGGAAATCGACCCAGGACCACTGGTACTCCGGAAGTTGATTTGTCACACTCCAACTCAGCCTAAGCAAAAATTAGGATCATCCAGTTCAACAGTTTAACTAATCCAAGCCAAATGAAGAGTGCAAAACAAAGCGTTCTAAAGTCCCTTTCAGTCTCATCAACAAAAAAAAGAGAAAGCAAAAGGTTTATTGTTCACAGATGATGTCATCGCTCCTCTCTTCAGTTCTCTGCCACTTAGCACAGGTTATAAACCTTCTCCAGACGTGCACTCCCATTTCTGGGTCATCCAGATGGATGTACATTAAAAGAATGCATCACAAAAGATCGAATTACAAAATCACAGAGACCACTTGCCTGTATTTTGTAATTTGATATTTTGGGATTTTGCCTGTTTGTCCCCCCCACTGCCTTTAATGTATGCGCCCGCAACCACCTCAACCAATATTACCAAACAGGTGGGGTGGGGGGCACCCCTGCGACCCCCGCTCCCCTGTTTGGTATTATGAGCAAAAGATCTAATCTACTATGCCGAATGCACACTAAACGTGCATTCGGCATTTTAGATTTGATCTTTTTGTTCATTACCATCCAGATACATACAGGGTCTGTTTGTTCACTGTCTTCTAGGCAGCTTCAGTGGGGCATTCCTCTGACTGAATGGTAATTACTTTCAGCCGTTCGGGGTTGCAGGTTGACAACTTCGAGAAAATGTACTGTGCCATGGTGGGGTTCAATGAAGAAGTGTGTCCCTTTCTTACCCTGCTCACCTCAGGGTTCGCTCTGAGACTTTGTCCTACTGTTTCTACTAATAGGCTATCCTACCTGCCCCTTGGTGTAGTTGGCTGACTTGTTCCTCCGGCTGCCTTTCCACTCTCCCCTGATATCTACAGGACCCCATGGCCAGTCTCCCTCTTCCTATCGGAGTGGGATGACCTCACCTCCTCTCTCCTGACTTCTACTTTTAAGCTTCTCCTCCTCAGAAACTTCAATATTCATCTCAACTCTCCTGATATGGCCTTACCCATCTGCAACCTCTGTGATTCTCTCTCCTTACCATTCTTTCCTCTGGTCCGACTCACTCAGCTGGGCATACCCTGGATGCACTAATCTCTGCTGACCTCCCTCTCTCTAACCCTCTCAGTACACCTCTCTCTTGGTCTGATCACTCTCTCTTCTCCTCTCATCTGGAGCTCCTGGGCTCCCCGACTAAGCCTATGCCCACACTGCCAGCCCCCTTATCCATCATCCGACCGATGAAGTGAGTGTCAGTGGCATCCTTTGACGCCCCTTTCACATTACCGCCGCCACCCCTGCTATTGACTCTCAATCTGACTCAGTCCTTGCTAACCTTCACCTCTCCATCTCCAACACCCATGACATCCTTGTCCCTGCCATCAGAATCTGCATGAAGCCTGCCTCCAAGTGCAACAGTTGGTATGATTCTGATCTAGCCTCGCTGAAAAGCAAGTGCAGAGTTGCGGTACGGATGTGGCTGGATTCTGCACATCCACTGGCAAACTGGCCTGTTGCCTGCTCCAAAGGCATTACAGAGTCTCCATTCAGTCCAAGAAGTGGGCCCACATTCAAGCACGCATCTCTGGGGCTACCAATAACACAGCCAAACCTTTCAAAATCTGTAAGAAACTTGGCAATTCTACTTCAGTCTCTACTTCTCTGCTTCCTTCCCAGGCCACGTGGCCTCCAATTTCACAACCAAAACTCGGGACAACCTGTCCTCAATCTCCTCCACTCCCTTAGCCCCTCTCTCTCCATCCCTCCTACTCTCCTTCTTCTTGCCCATAGCACCAGATGAGTTCACCACAACATTTTGTTCTAGAACTTTCAAGGACAATGCTCTTTGGCTGAGTTCTGCAATCACTCTTTTGCCACTTGCTCCATCCCATCACCCCTCAAGCACTCCCTTGTGCATTCCCTCCTAAATAAATCAGTCTGCGGACCCTTCCTGTCTGGCTTACTACCGCCCTATCTCCACTACCCCCTTCTTGCACAAACCTTTGGAGAAGTTGTTCATCTCTCAATTAATCCACCATTTTGAATCTGTTGGCTGTCTCCACAACCACCAGTCTGGCTTCAGAGCACCCAGAGGCACGGATACTGCTCTCCTAAACACCTGTGAAGACTTGCTCTTAAACCTTGACTCCAGCTCTCCTTCTATTTTCATCCTCCTTGATCTGTCTTCTGCCTTTGACACGGTCAAACATGCCACCCTCCTAAATAGTCTCCATGATATTCTGGGCATCATGGACTGGGCACTGGCTTGGCGGACCTCTTTCCTTTCGAATTGGCCCTCCCAGGTTCAAATGCTCTCTTTTCTCTCCTCTACCTCACTCTCTACTTGTGGGGTCCCTCAGGGCTCTATGCTCTCGCTGTGGCTCTTTAAAATGTATCTTGCCCCTCTTGCCCAACTGATCTCCACCTTCTCTCCTCACTTCCAGTGTTATGCAGATGCCACCCAGCTCTCCTTTAAGCTGCCCTCCTCTGCCTCCTTCTCTTCTTCCTCTCTCATTCCTGATTGCCTGACTGCTATCCAGGCATGGTGTGCTTCTAATGATCTCTGCGTTAATGCCAGTAAGACCGAGATCCTTCTCTTTGGAACTCCTCCTTCCCCCCTAATCTCTGGCTGCCCTCCTTGCCCCCACACCCTTTCATGAGGCAAAAAACATGGGTGTCATCTTCGATTTCTCTCTCTCCTTCTCACCTCATATCGCTGACCTTGCCAAGAAGGGTCAGTTTCAATTTCACCTCCTCAGAGGCATTCTCCCTTTCCTCACCTTCCCTGAGAAACTCAATGTCTCTATAGTCTGGTTCTCTCCAGGCTGGACTCTTGCAACAGTGTATTTCTCAATCTTCCTCTCTCCTCCCTCTGCCCTCTTCAATTAATCCAAAATAGTACTGCAAGACATTTACTTGGCCTCAAGACACTGCATCTTACCAGACCTACAATCTCTCCACTGGCTCCCAATGGTGGCAAGGTTCAAAAGACCCTCTGCATCATCCGTAAGTCTTTCTGGGGCCTGGGACCACGCTAGCTTCAACTTTCTCTCCCTAAATAACTCCCTGCTAGAGTCCTTCGATCCTCTGGCTCTAAGTCTCTGCAGGTCAGATGTTTCTCCAAGCAGCGTGTGGGGGTTATGTCTCTTTCCTCAACAGGAGCTTCCCTCTGGAATGGCCTCCCTTCCCTTCTCAGACTTCAGCTGGACAACCTTAAGTTCCAGGAACTTGTCAAGACCTTCCTTTTCTCCTTCTCCTTCCCTCTCCCCCTTCCTTGCTAATGCCCCCCTGCTGTTGCAACAGGTTCCTGGTCTCTTCTGAGTCATACCAGGTCCCTTGGCCAGTCTGCCTCAGCCCCCTGCCACCCCTTATCAGCACTTGCCTTCAGGCACCCTTCACTGACTAGATTGCGGAGTCTGGTCAACCCCCTCTCTTCGCGGTAGTTACTCTTACCCCGTCCCCCAGTGCACTTGCCTTCCTGGTTCCTCTAAACACTTACCCAGCGCCTGGGCCCCCCTCACTCTCCTCTTACCTTCCTTCGCCCTGGCCTTGCCCCTCCCCCCTAGACTTCTTGCTTGCTGCACTTGCATGATCTGAATGTCACAATGACTAGTAGGACTATTTATTGATGTTTATTCTCTTCTGTTCCCTCTCTCCCTTAGTCTTGTGGCACCTGGAATCACTTTCTGATGTATTGGCGCCATACAAATGTGAAAGAAAGAAAGAAAGAAAGAAAGAAAGAAAGAAAGAAAGAAAGAAAGAAAGAAAGAAAGAAAGAAAGAAAGAAAGAAAGAAAGAAAGAAAGAAAGAAAGAAAGAAAGAAAGAAATAAAGATCCTCCTAGACCTCTCTTGCCTTCTTTGTCTAGGAAGCTGGTTTTTGGTATTTCCCTCTTCTCTTTGAGGGTCTAAACGTCTCCCGCTCTCCAGGTTTTCAACCCTTCCATGCCTTTCTCTATAGTACCTGCCTTCCAACTCCCACATCTATTCCAATTTCCCATCTCCCTCTTCCCTCTACTCACAACAATCTTTTCTTCCTCTATAAGCTAGAATCTCCTTGATGCAAGTGGTATCCTCACCTGTAGTCTCTCCAAAAATATCTCTAGTGTACCTCCTCTATAATATCTTTCTAAATCCCTTATATAACAGCGTCACTTTTCACCTCCAAGCAGTTATCCTTCACCATCCTCATTATTACACTGGGCCTCATTAGGACCCAGGCGGACTTCGCGGTGCTAAATGCACCGCGAAGCATGGCGGAAAGCCGCCGATAGCGCCATGGGGGTTGGCGGATTTACCGCCCCATTCCGACCTCGGCGGAGCGGTAAATCCCCAATCCCCATTCTGCCCTTCCCCATTCCCATTTTTGCCCCATAGGGTATAATGGGAGTGGGGAAGGAGTTAATTACGCCACCGTAAAATACGGTGGCGTAATTAACAACGAGGTCCCGTAGCGCCATGGTTTTCTCCGCCTGGTAAAACCAGGCGGAAAAGGCCGCCATGGCGCTACGGGAACTCGTAGTATGGCGGAGAGGTACGCCATGCACTACGCTGGCGTAACACCCTCTCCGCCAGGGTCCTAATGAGGCCCACTGTCTGTTTCTGTAACCCTTTTATTAGTGTAGCCCAGTTCTCTGGCCCTAACTCAAGTCAAGGAGCGTCCAATCCTGGCCTAGGTCAGGGAGAGTTCCCAAGGAAACCACCAGCGCCCACTGACTAAGGAGGGGGGGCTGAACCTGTTAATTAAAATAGCTGTTAACAGAAGATGGGCTACATCCTGAGTTCTTTGATCACTAAGGGAGACAGACACCAGAGCAAATTTTATAGGAATCCCAACAGGACCCACCCTTTATTTAATAAAACATGAACACCTTTTTCCTTTTCCCTAGGAGTTCCCTGGCATGAGATCCAAATCACTGAGGAATCGCTACGACAAGTCACACATCCTTGGAGGGAGTCTTGGGGACCTTAGGGTGAGTCTAGTGCAACAGAACCCCTACATAAACTCAGGTACCACCCACATGCAGTGTCAGGCCAGAGGATGGCCTCTGTGGGTGGTCCCATCCTGCTAGGCGACTTCAGGCTGGCCGCCACACATTATACCTTACCTCACGCCAGCCAGAATACCTCTCCTGTACCCCCTAACTAATGGCCATACCTATACATTGTCCTACTTAACTATTAACGCTACTTAACATTTAATCTGCTTAACATTCCCCTTAGCTCTCCTACTCCCTACTTAATGTTTAATCTACAATAATTAAATATGCACACAACTCAACATACATATATATTTACATACAACATAAACATGTAAGACACTATGTCAAAATGGGGTGACTGCTGCAGTCAGTCAACCCCTCACAGTACCTTCTATGGGTCTGTCCTTGGTGGCATTGGTACCCCTCTGGGTGGCTGCTGGCTGAAGGCAATTCTGGCAAGATGTTGACTGCTGGTTGATTGGTTGCTTGGCTTCCTGGGGCCTTCCCTTGATGTGAAATGATGGGGCCATGTGCCCTCTTCTTTCTTCAGGATGGCCCTGTACACCGTGTGGGTCCACCTTTATTCACAGGGCAGCCCTCGCTCTTATAAATCTTCTGGGTGCCTCCCTGTGTGAGTGGAGGTCCTCCCATGTTCACTGCCATGCCATGCGGGCAGTTGTTAACTTCAAGGAGGGCCCTGTGGGTTGGGGGGCCCACCTGACATCACTGCCACACCGGCAGCGCCATTTAGTCTTCAGCAGCATCACAATGACAATGGGGAGGCCAGCCTTCTTTTCTTTACTTTTAACATTCCATCCAGCCCCTTTGTGGGCTGGATAGTTTAGTCCAAAGCACACTCGCACAGAAGACACATAAATAAAATACCCACTACACTTTTGATAAAAACTCTATTATCCTCGTGTCTTCATCTTTATTCTTAGGTATTCCCTCAGAGGGCATGCATTCGGGCCCTGAGGGCACATGGGCTACATTAGTCTCCCCCTCCTGTAGTGTTGCCTTGTCCCTCTTACGGCCCAATATACTTTCGCTCTCTGTTCTAACTCAAACTTCCCTTCTTTAACAATGCAGCGCTCTTTTCGAAATGATCCTTTCCTTTGTCCCTGATGTTTTGCAATATCATTCTCCCTTACCGTCTTCAAATGATGCCCCTCATCTCTCTAACACCACTGATGTCACTCTGACTCCGTTCCAAAGACCTTACGTCAAACTCTCTCTCCTGTTTTAACTCTGTACCTTTCATTCCAACCAGGCCTGTTCCTGTATGTCCAAAGCTTTCCTCCACTCAAACTTCAATTAACCTTGCTGAACACATTCCCGTTCTGTATCTTTCCTCCCACCCAAACCTGCCCCCCCCATAACTTTCTCTATGAGTCCTCTCAGCAATATTTCTCTCTAACAACCATACTAGCTCAAGTAGAATATTTTTCCTATTACCTAGACGTTTTCCTTCTGACCCACAACGTTCTCCCTCCTTACAGGATAATAGAATAAACTTGTAGCCTGTGCCTTTAGTTTTACCCACACTTCTTTCATTTCAACACACACTATTACCTGTTGCAAAGGTTTCTGAATTAGCCTCTCTATTTGACAACCCTCCGGAATGGTGTCTCCCATGATTTATTTATTTATTTATTTATTACATTTGTTATGCGCCCAGACCCGAAGGTATCACGGCATAGTTACAGACAGTGGGTAAGTACATTTTTATGATATAACATAGGAATATAATAAAACAGTGGTATTGTTACTTACATTGTATATACAGATGATGGTAGAGGTCTAATCAGGATGGGTGAGGGGTCTAGCTAAGGTTAGTGTTGTTTGAATAACCAAGTTTTCAGTGATTTTTTGAATTGTGGAAAGGAAGTTTCAGTCTTGATATTGGTGGTTAATGAATTCCAGTGCCTAGGTGCAAGGACTTTAAATCCACTGCCCTCTGCTTTCTCTCTTTTATATCGTGGGATTTTGAGGTGAAGGTTGTTAATGGATATAAGGAGTCTAATCTGAGATTTCTTTGTGACTGTTGATGAGGTATTTGGGAGCTTTGTTGGCAATGCATTTATGCGTGATGCTTAGAGTTTTGAATAGTATCCTAGCTTGGATAGGGAGCCAGTGATTGTCTCTCCTGATGTTGGAGATATGTTCAGATTTGTTTATTCCTAGGGCGGCACAGAGAGGTTTGTTCTGCATAAAATGAAGTTTGGCTATGTTAGTGTTGGAGGTTCCAAGGAAGAGGATGTTACAATAGTTGAGCTTGGATAGTATGAGTGCTCTTGCTAATGTAACGCAGTTTTTGGGTGACAGGAATTTGCGGCTTAGGGAGATGAGTTTAGATGTATAGGCGGTGGAAGAGGCTAGTGTGTTTACTTGCTTTGACATGGTTAAGGTGGCGTCTAAGTAGACATGCAGTGCCTTGACTTGTTTAAGTACTGGGATTGGGGTACCATCAATGATGAATGATTTAAAAATAGGCTGAAGTGAGTAAATTTTAAAAGACTGAGGCAAAGTCTATTGTTCGCCATCCAGTTTTGTATAAGTGAGTATATTTGGTTGATGAGCAGTGAGTCTTGCTCGTGGTTACCTGTTAGTGGGAGAAGGATCTGCGTGTCATCTGCAAAGTTGGTATAGATGACACCCATAGAATCCAGGCTTGCAAAGAGCAACTTAGTATAGGCATTGTACAGTGTTGGGGATAGGCATGAGCCTTGCGGGATGCCTACTGGAACTGGTATGGGGTCGGCTGATTCTTTGCCGATGGATACGTTTGATGTCCTGTCTGCTAGGAAGGATTTGATCCAGTCAGTGGTGTCCTTAGACAGATTGAAGTTATTGGCTAGCATATTGCAAAGTTTATCATAGTCAACCAAATCAAAAGCCGCCGAGAGGTCCAGTAGCATTAGTAGGCAGAGTTTGCCTGCTTCTCTGGTGGCATCCATTTGGATTTTCAGATCGAGAAGGGCTGTCCCGGTACTGTGATTAGGGTGGAATCCTGACTGTCGGTCCCCCAGTAGTTGGTGTTATTCTAGGTGGTTTTGTATTTGGGAGTACGATATGTAACGGTACTGTAGTGATAGGTTGGTGATTGGTGGAGATTGATGGATCTAGGGTTGTTTTTTTTTAGGAAGGGGGTTACCCAAGCTTTTTTAATGCTGGTAGGGACTGTATTGGTATGAAAGGAAGCATTAACAAATTCAGTGGTGATGGGTGTTAGGGTGGGGGCACAGAGTTTGACTAGGTGGGAAGAGCTTTGTGTTTCGCTATGGTATCTAACACTTCTTTATCTGAGACTGGCATGAAGTGGAATGGAGTTCCAGAGGTGGTGTTAGATGGGTTCGCTGTGATGGTGGGTGGTGTTTTTTCTGCTAGGAGTGTCTTTTTACTGTCAATTTTCTTTTCTAATAATAAGATTTTAGATGCTAGAGTGTCTTGTATAGTAGTGAACGAGGCTTTGCTGGCATTGGTGGGTACACTAATTTGACATGTTTTTCTAGCTCTCTAAGGATAGAGAACAGTTCTTTGCTGTCCAATGAGGCATTGGTGATAGGAAGGTTAAAGGCATTACCTTTTTGGGTGATTATAGCTGATTTGTATTTTTTGTTGGCTTAATTAAAGTCTTTTGCTGATTCTGGAGTGTTGGTTTTCCTATGGAGGTGCTTGAGCGATCTTTTTATACATCTAAGGGTGACTAGTTCCTCGTTGAACCAGAAACAAGATCATTTATCTGGCCTTCGAGTTTTGGTAGTGATGGGAGCAAGTAGGTCGATAGTATAGGTGAGACATTGTTGGTAGCGCTCTGCTAGGTAATCAGGGTTGTTGGTATCTGGAATCATGTTAGCTAGGGCTTCATTCAGGACAGGGGACAGGTTGTCTGCTGTGAACTTTTTGATGTTTCTGGTTTCAAAGGTGTCAGATTTTTTGGTGATAGTGTGGACTGCGTTGTTGTTATTCAGTGTAAAGTTGATGACGAAATGGTCTGACCACTTTAGAGGGAGGATAGAGTCGATAGCGACTTGTGAGTTAAGAGTGAGGAGCCAATCCAGTGTTCTTCCTTTGGAATGGGTGGGTTCATTAATCAACTGTGCGAAATTCATATCTAACATAGCTGTGGGGAAGGCTGATGCTTCAAGATCTAAGGGATCGTTGAAGCCTAGGTTCATATCACAGAGAATGATACATTTAGTGTTGGGCTTCATAAGGGGAGTTAATAGTAGCGGAATGTCCAAGTTAGGGTGAGTGTTTTTATTCGGTGACCTATATATTACTAGGAAGTTGGTAGTGCTTTTAGGGTTGGATGTAAATTTTACCAGTAGTAGTTCGTAGCCTTGCATTTAATGTTCCATTGGGCAGGCTCTGATTTGCAAGGAGGTTCTGGCTATTAAGGCGACTACGCCTCCTTGGGTGTTGGTCCTGTCCGTTCTAAGGATGCTGAATTCTGAGGGATAGCAATAGCTAGGAGTGGGCCTGCAGCGTGGTGTAGCCATGTTTAAGGGACTACCAAAATATCAAGTTGTTAGTCCACAATGAGGTAATGGATTTCTATGGCATGAGTTCTGAGGGATCGCGCATTGATGAGTGCGCCTTGGAGAGTGGTTGTGGGAGTGGTATGCAACCGTGTTTTACCTGGTGTAGCACCTAGGTTAGGGGTATTAATATTTGTTTTGGTGTTGGTTTTAGGTTTGGTGGCTTTCTTGGAATTGTTTTTATGTTGGCAGTTGTTAGAGGGGGTGGTTAATTTGGTAGGAGTGTTTGTGGTGAGAGTAGTGACTCGGTGGGTTGTTCTGGTTCTAGCCCTGAGCCTATTAAGCCTGTCGATACCCAAGGTGGGTGTAGTCTTGGTGTTTGTCTCGTTAGTGTGCGGGTGTTTGGCAGAATTCTGACTGAGGCTCGGGATAGTTGGGATTACTTTGTTCGTAGCGTTGGAATAGGACTTATTGATGGATGCAAATTGCAAGGGAAATGGAGGTAGTGAGGGAAGGAATGGGGTAGGGCAGGGGATTGGATAGTGACACTGACATCTCACTTTGGCTAATCCTTCTTTGATATTGATGATACACTTGCGTCCTCCTTGCATCTCTCTCATAGACTGACAATTCGGATTTAAGTGGCTGACTTTTAAAGGGCAGGTCTCCCTTCCCATGGAAGTTGTCTGGAAAGCATTGGATTCAGCTGTGCTGTAAGGGCTGGTCTGTTCCCTGATTGGGAGGTTTTCCCAAGGCCATGTGGTGTGTCAGGGGGCCAGCATATTGAATTCTGCCCTTGCGTCTGTTGATGCAGGGACTGCTGTCTGTCTTTCTGTTCACACTGCTCTTCCTGGCCTAGTACTCAGGAAGAGATCTAGCAGTTTGTATAATGTTTCAATTGATTTCCCAGCATGTGTATACCTTTCCACATGTTTGTGGGTTCACAGACATTTACCTCAAATTCATAGACTTTTGCCATAGGTCCACAGACCCGAAAAAGTCTGTGATTCCGAACTCAAGATCTGTAAGGTTCCACGAACTCTGCAAACGCATACAATCTCATATTGTGGGCGTTCAGTGGCTTGGCGACTCCATGAAGGGGTTACAAGTAGCCACAAAGTCGCATTTCCAGATTTTAGGGACTAGGAACTTGCCATTCCCTTCACTATTGCAATTGGGACTTCCCTTATTGGACAGTGAGTAACTTTTACTTATTTACATCCTAGCTGTGCTTCAGAGCCTGCCCCAAGCAGCGAGTGGCCTCCCCTCATTGTACTGGAATAATAGCTGCAGTGATTTGAACTGGGCCTACGGAAACTAGTCTTTTGTCTATCCATAAGAAGGGTCTGTTTTCTACCTCTTGCTCTTTAGCCTAGACACAATATTACAGTTACAGAATTTTAGATTGTGATTCACAACATTGAGAGACAGAGCTATTGAGCTCTGCCTCTTCTCAAACAGATATTCATTGTTGCTTTATGAAAAACTGAAATATAAAACAGTTTTGTTTTTGGTCCTTAATGTTTGCATCATATTATCTTTCCCGAGAGAATTCTGGGTTATCTGCCAACACGTATCCTCCGCTCCATCTATCTCCACCTATTGATCGTTCCTACATCCCGCTTCTTTTTTTAAACAGTGGACCGTTGAAGGTATTGTGCAATGAATTGATAATTTAATTCTTGTTTTACACAACTCCTAAAACAGAGGTCTCAAGCGCATGTCAGATGTGGGTGAACCTTTTGTTACTGGTTTGCTTGTTGTTTTGCATTGCCCCTGAAAAATGTAGGGCTGCAAGTCCCAGAGTGCAGACTGGAAGCAGGACTTGGGTGGTCTGCTAATGAAAGGCGAGAAACGACTCCAGAGCACCAACACAGCAGTACACCCCGTTTCGAAATACACCTGTTACTTATATTAACGTGGGTCACTCAGAATATGTAATGCTTAATATGGGTGTTGCAGAGAAAATCCAAATGATCAGTATGGACTTGCGGTTAACTGTTCCGTCTCCAGACCCTGCAGGCCCTAATTCTATATTTATTATTTGTTTTAATTACAATTGCAATACAATGATAATTAAACTTGCGTCGAACTGGCCACGCCGAAGCGGAAGCACCGAAAAGGTCCTTTTCCGCCAACACAGTGTGCACGGTTGTAATATAGTTTTGTAATTAGCATCGCCATAAGTAATCTGTGTTACACACTGTGTGCAAGTCACAGTAAAAGTGTTGGTAAAATGCAGGGTGCCGGGGAACAGTGGTTTACTTCAAGCTTGTTTGTGACATAGGCCCTCATTACGACCCTGGCGGAGATCCATGGTGCAATTTGCACCATGGACCATGGCGCAAAGCTGCCAACACCGCCATGGGGGTTGGCGGACTTACCGCCCCATTCCGACCTTGGCGGGGCGGTAAATCCCCAATCCCCATTTTGCCCTTCCCCATTCCCATTTTTGCCCCATAAGGTATAATGGGAGTGGGGAAGGCGTTAATTACGCCACCGTAATTTACGGTGGCGTAATTAACAACAAGGTCCCGTAGCGCCATGGATTTTTCCGCCCGGAAAAAGCAGGCGAAAAAGGCTCCATGGCGCTACGGGATCTCGTAGTAAGGCGGAAGGGTACGCCATGATTTACGCTGGCGTAAACCCTCTCCGCCAGGGTCGTAATGAGGGCCATAATGTTTTGAATTTAGTCCGGTTGAAAAAAACTCTGATCTGCTATGTTTTCCCTGTTGATTGCAGATCATGTAGAACACCAGTGCTTATTGCCAGTTTCATGTAATTACTCCTTAGGAAATGCTACTGGATCATAGGAGGCACAGACCAGGTGGGAAGCTGGCCCACCCATAATCTGTAAGTGCCCACTCAGCAGCGCTGTGTGGGCATTTACAGATGTCAGTGTCATTGCAGTGGGCCCGCTACATTAGCTTCAGGCCCCACTTATTAGACAATCCTGGCTACACCTCTAGATCATGTCCAAACCAGCGCAGTGCTCAATAAACCAGCTTGCCAGGAATCTCGAATCTCCAAAATGCCAGTCATAGCGGAAGTGACATCCAGTGCATGAGGACATCAAACAAAGTCATCAGTTTACTTTTGTGTTGACCTTAGGTCCGAGTGACATCATGAGCTCCTCTCTGTCTTGCCAAGACCCTTTGCATCATCCACAAGGCTTTCTGGGGCCTGGGACTACGCTACATCCAACTCTCTCTCTCCCTAAATACCTCCCTGCTACAGCCCTTCTGTGTCTTCTAGCTCCAACTCTCTGCAGATCAGGCACTATTCCAAGCAGAGAGCGGGGATAGATCTTTCTATACCGTGGGAGCTTCCCTCTGGAATGGCCTCCCTGCCCCTCTCGGACTTGCGTTGGATCTCCTTATGTTCCGGAAGCTTCTCGAGACCCTCCCTTTCTCTTCTTCCTTCCCTCTCCCGCTCCCATGTTAATGTCCCTCTCTGCCGCATGGTGTCTGGCTGCTTGGTTCCTTCTGATTCATACAGGGCATCAGGCCCTCCTCGCCCAGTCTACCCCATCAACTCAGTTTCCCCTGAGCCCCCCGCAACCTGCATCTTCCTTTCTGGGCTCCCTTCCCCTGCACTAGCCTGGCTGGGCCTGCACTCCTATTCAGCCCACCCAGCACTCTCTGCATTCCCCTGGCACTTGTCCACCTGACTTCCCCTAAGCACTCCGGAGGATAGCTCAAGGGCAACGTGCTCGCCTTGGAAGCAAGACGACACAGAGCAACATAGGTTTGATCCCTGGGTCTGCGTTT
This sequence comes from Ambystoma mexicanum, assembly GCF_040938575.1. NCBI lineage: Eukaryota > Metazoa > Chordata > Amphibia > Caudata > Ambystomatidae > Ambystoma > Ambystoma mexicanum. The sequence goes on along the minus strand of NC_090931.1, from coordinate 861,553,238 downwards.
AGAAACCTCTGGGTATTAAGCACGTTATAAATATCATCACTCCCCAAGCCCAAGGGCCCTCCTTCTTCCTCCCCCACCCCAGCACTTGCGTGCTCTCTACTCCGACCCGCACTTCCTTTCCCTCCTTAGCATTAGCGCACTCTGCTCTGACCGGAACTGCCCACTCCCCTGCACTTCTTGTTACTGCACTCGCACGATCCGAATGACACAAGGCCTAACAGGACCGCTTTTGCTGTTCTTCGTCTGACCCTCCGCCCCCCTCCTCTCTGTCTTGTTCCGCCTTGAAACATCATTTGCTGTATAGGCACATTTCGAATACACAATAAATACATTAAATAAATGTAATGCTAGAGCTGATAAAAGGCTATTTTTAGCTTCCCTCCACATATTAACTAGGGTGCTCCCTAATATGCCATGGGTCCAACTACCCCAACTGTAACTCTGTAAATAATGTAAACACTAAGATTATGGATTATGGATTGTGCCGCATTCTATTGTCAGTCTGTGCAGTCTCCTTCCAATGTTTCATGCCCCTTCCTCTCCATCAACCGGTTTCTGTATACTCCAGTATGTCTTGTATTAACCTTTTGAAAAGGTCCCCAAAATGGCATAGCTGCTGCCAAAATGACCCTCTGTACATGTATTCTGATTAAAGCACTTGGCTCTCTCTAATAAATACAAAAAGAGCCATGATATGTGAGGGGCGCCCACAGAAGAACCATCAAAGACCAGGATCACTGCCTTAGTATGACAATACAGCCTATATGAACAATTACTGCCACCTTATGCCAGGCACAGCCTAACATGCCTGATATATATAAAGAATGTGCCAAATAAAGCCTTGCGGGCCCAATATATGCCAAGGGCCGCTTCAATAGACAAGAGTACTACCAGGAATAATCATCATAGGTAAGGAATATTCTTATGTGCCCAGGTGTTTCCATTATATGTCTAGCGTAGGCTTATCTTCCCAGACACTGCATTGGGCCTATTATGCCCCTTCCCAGATAGTGGCAGAATTAAGATAAATGCCCAATCGTCAAGAATGTCAATAGTGGCGGGGGGGGAGGGGGAGCAGGGGCAGAGAATGGAGTATATGGAAGGGCAGATTCTGTGTGTTCTCGAATGTGACTGTGGTACATTTTAGGGGTAAATGATTCACCTTTAAGCAAATTTGAGCAGTTATAAAAACTTAGGTTTTTAGGGTAATGATTTGACCAGCATGACACAATTTGGCCAAGTGAGAAGCTGGGATTTGTGCCCATTGTCCTGGTTTCAGAGACTCGATTTTGTTTTGTTATGTAGCATTGGAAAAGCACTTAATATTTGCGTTGTTGTTTTTCAGGAGCAGTACCTGGTGCTTGTGTTTAACAAAACTGGTTTGCGCAGTACCAAACTACATTCTAAATTCAAAAGGAAATAAATAATGATCATACCATGTTGAGAACAAGGATCAGATTGTATTCTCTTGTTTCCGCTGAAGTTCCCGTTAATATAGATTTCCATTTTGTAGCAATGCAAATAACAGATCTTGCTGCTATCAACATTAAAAGTACTAAATCTAAGTCGGAGTCACGCCTGCTGGGATTCTAATCTGTGAAAGGTTGTAGAATGAGCAACTACTTTGGGCAAGAATTTAACCCACTGAGCAATGTCCACCCTTTCCATACACTTCCGTCCACCCACGTGTACCCTCGACTTGAGCCCTGTTGACAGCTTGTGCTCCTGCAGATGTTGCTTGTGGTGGTGGTTTCCAGTGTGAACAAGCAACTGTAATTTTGAAAAAGCGAAGAAGACCGCACACAATTGTGTCAAATTCAAACTGATTTATTTCATGTGCAACAGTAATTCTCACTGCGCAAAAGAAGTCCGGCAGAAACAAACCACTTGTTGAACCCTTTGTACTGGCTCACACATACAGTGCCTCGGGATCGCCTGGGGTTGCCGTTGGTACCCCAGCCAGCCCCTAATTGTCAGCCCATTCAGCACTGTGGAAAGGGCATTTCTTTAACAATCTGCCATGAAAAAGGCTGATGCCTAAACTGAACCCCACAGGAGAGTCCTCCATGCACAGTGATGAAATGGGGGACCGGTGGCGGGTGGGAGGGATGGAATGGGATCTCACTGAGCCCCACAGTCCAGTGAACCTTAGAATATCCCTGAGATAAGCAAAGGGGGAATGCAAGGATAACCAATGTATAACCAACGTATAGTATATGAAAGATGAATGCATGAACTGCATTGTTCCACAAGGATGCAGTGTGGGAATGAATAATGCACTGTTAAAAGGCTAAGAGTTGCATGTGGTGAAACCAGAAGACTTGCGTTCTAGAACCAGCCTTCCAAATAGCCTAAAATGAGTGACCCCAGGACAATCCCCGTATCTCTCCATTTGCCAGAGGTGCCGTTGCTGGAAAAAAGATGTAGTGCTTGAAAGGTTTGGGTATGTATGACTGACAAAAATATTGGTCAAGGTAAATCGATCGAAAAAAAGCTGACCGCATCCAACATCATATCGTATGATGTAGAGCACAGCTTTGCGGTATTAAAAAAAAAGTTTTGTTCCACATCCCCCATCCCCCACCTGCTTTCCCCCATTTACCTGTTATCTCACCACATGGTCGACTTCAGCCCTGTGGCGTCAGATCCGTCCCTCCAACGTGGGTCGGATCTGACGCTGCAGGGTCCCTTTTTCTTCTTTTCATTTTTTGTTTCCAAATTGTGGAAGCAGAGGACAACCCCGTAACCCCCCAAGGCTAAGGCTAATACATGCCGATCATAGGGAGCGGGGGACAGCCCTGCAACCCCCTCCACCTGATCGGTATGTATTAACCTAATCGTTTTCGCTCGAATGGTACTGACCAACTTCGGTCAAATGTATCATTTGATCAAAAAAAACGAACAAATATGCTAATTCCTTAAAAGGTGATTAACGGATGGCCAGTGTAATGTGGGACCCTACCATGCGTATTGTCCTTTTCAGCTGTGGATCCCTCCCACTGTGTAATGCCCTTTTAATATGTGCCATAACGTGTCATGACTCAAGCTAATAAAAGGAGCAACTGCAGGCACGTGCATCAGAACAGCTGCAGACTCCAACCATGGAACATCTGTTGTCTCCGAGGCCTACACCGTGTGATCACGGTCCTGCAGCCCTGACCTGCAGGCTCACGCCGTTTGATCGAGGCCCTGCAGGTTCCTGCTGGACTGGCCCCCCCAGGCCAGCCTGGTGCCCTGGGACCAGCCCAGGCACCCACCATTTATGATGCTGCCAGCATCCAAGGTGCTGCGGCACCCAGGCTTTGTCCCCACAGCCTCACAGGGCCCTGCCCTGCAACAGCTATAAGTCCGGGTGACCCGACACACCATCATGGCCATCCTGAAGAACTTAAGGGTTCCACAAGGCACACAGCACCCCTCCCAGGCACGTGCCACCCAAAAGAGAACTAAGTGGCCATGGGGCGCTGCAGTGATCTGGGCGAGCCCCGATTCAGGCAGGAGTCTGCCCAAGAACGTTTTAATAAGTGCAGGCTGTGTATTGAGTTTGGGTGTCCCCAAGTGGTGGACAATGCCACTGAAAAGAAAGAAGCTGTGGGCCATGTCCCAACTTCCAGCACTGACAGACTCTTTCCCCAGCCTCAAGCCTCAAAGACATCAGGGGACTCCACCAAAAGACATCTCTGTAAGATACTGTGAAAGGGGTGGCTAGCTGCAGCAGTCACCCCTGCGGATAAAGACAGTATGTGCGACATTGATGGAAGTGGCAGCCTGCCTGAGGCCGCCTTGGGAAGTGGGACCACCCACGGCGGAGGCCATCCTCTGGGCTCATGCTTCAGTGGGTGTTTCCAGGCATTAGGCAGGGGCAGGGTCTGTTGCATCAGTCTCATCCTATGGGCCTCCCTGTAACCCCTGCCAGATAAGGGTGGGCTGATGGCGCAGATTCCCCCATTTAGAGGGAACTCATGTCAGGGGAATTTCAGGAGGGGAACTAGGAATAAGGGAATATACATGTTTAATAAGAGAAAAGGTGTCTTTTATAAATAAAAAGAGGGGTCCCGTTGGGATCCCTATAAAATCCACCTTGGGGTCTGTGTCCAGTTTATTAAGGTAAGAACTTAGGGTCTAGCCCGTCTTCTGTTATCAGCAACTGTATTGTATAGGTGTAGCGCCGCTCCCTATGCAGCTGGCCTGGGTGACAGGGTTGGTGGTTCCCAGGGGGACTGTCCTTGCTCTGGGGTGAGGGAGGCGTATACCGTTGCTTGGATCAGGGCTGGAAAACAGGTGCTACACAAATTTTGTGTAGTACAACATATTAAAATAGTGCATTTTCTCAAAGTGGCATATTACCTAGGATGGAATAAATGCTACAAACTGCCTTGCACCTCCTACACTAACTCACAACTAAGCTCGCACCTGGAGTTTTAATTATTGGCAAGCTCTTTCTCTGAACCAAAAGGGTCATGCCTTACATAACACGTAGCACTTCACTTAGGATAGTGAGTAGAGTCCCCACGTGATCCTCTTCTCTTCTGCCAATTCCCTGATCCTTGTTGCACAAGGTGCACAATGTATTTATCTGAGAAGACTCTTTCATTCTTTGTTATGACCTCTAATGTTTTGTTGTTCATTTCAAGGCTTTTTGTGCCATGTGATTCCTTGCCGTACGTGGTTGCTTGACCCTCACTAGCCTGATGACCACTGCTCCCAGGTGCCCCATTGCACCCCAGCTCCAGTTGTCCCACTGATGTGGCTGCATATTTCCCCACTGTAATGTTACTCTGCTTTGTCCCACTGTGGTTTTGACTCCCGGTGCACTGCTGCAGCTCTGCTGCTCCTTCGTGTCCCTATGGGAAATTTCCATGGGGCAATGTCACTATACTGCTGACTGGATGTGCACTGCTGCTTGTTCCCGTGTGTCTTCCCCCATCTTTCTCCCACATGATTTAGGACCGGACACTGTATGATTTCTGCTAGCGTGCAGACCAACCCATTCCCGGTGGCCTTCAGCCATCTCCTCACAATGGCCCTACCTGAGGTGCACCACTACCAGGACATCGGCACGGACACAGTGCTGGATGGATCTGCAAAGCCCCACTGAGATCTCCACTGGCGGCTCCCCCACACTCACCCACTCAAACTGTACCCTCCAACACACAAAATGCATAGCAACCGATGGCAAGCGAACACCCCCACACTCATCTACGGTGTGGTCTAATGATCTTTGCAATACCAGTGACCCACGGTGTATTCATAAAAAGTGGGCAACCCTAGGCAGTGGCTAACATCTCATTGTAAACCTCCTATCCTAAGCAACACCCAGCACCCACCATCTGCCTCACACAAACCAAGCACCCAAGACGCTCCCCAACCCTATCACCTACACTTGCCACCTCACCATACCCTTAGACTAACCCATAACCCACACACACGACCAGCGAGAAACCAAGAATCACCGAAACACAAAGGCATACCGCACACAAACCCCACGCAAGGAGCAGTAGAGCCCGGCCTTTCTGCACGGCTGATGTAAAAGAGGCCTCTGCTCCGATCCCACCCACTCACCATTTTACCTGCATGACCCGAAGCGCCAAGAGGCCATGCAAGTGGAAAAAGCTGCATCATAGCACGATCCAGTAACGCAGCATAACAATTGGAACAATTCATAATTACATTTTACACAAAGCAAGATGAGAAATAATGGCTAGAATCCAAGCCACAACCATAAATAACTCTCAACGAGGTGCAACCAAACTCCTCATTTGCCGCACCACTAGCATCAGGAGTGTAATGTTTGTGAGAATCATTAAGTGCCGCCCATGCGGCATCTTTACATAGTTCCTCAACAGGCAATGCCATGGAAGCTGTTTTCTGCTATGATTGTATGCGCATGAATCTCTTTGGGAGAAGGGATATCCCTCATGGCAGAGCTTTGTAGGATGCAACTTACTAGCCATTGGCCAATGGAGCTGTCAAATCCCCCCTTTCTGGGGTATTATCAACAAAGCTGACAAACAGGCCTAACATGGAATTATCAGAGAAATCAGACTATTTCATCACGCTGACCTGTCTTACCGAGGAGCTCCTATGTTAGAAGTGGTAAAGCGGATTTACTAAGAGTCCATCTACGGATGGGAAGAAAAAGGAGGCCAATGGGACACATTCTTGAGACTTTTTTGCCGCCTACAATAGTGCCACTCATCAATTGTTGGAGGAAAAAAAAGGTCCCTATTCTTTTAACCCGCTTTGCGTATTTGCACATTTGCACAAATCATGGGGGTGTTGCTGCACATTTGAATGTGCATTGTATATTCAAAAAGGGAGGCACCTTAAAATGCACAGAAAATAAAGACATTCCCCTGAGCCTGTTTGGAGAGGTCGCAGGCTGACGTACATTGCAGGACAGGGTCGTGCCTGATCTCGTCATGCTTTTTCTTAGAACGGCAAGTGTCCCATTTTCATTTCTATCCCTCAAACCGTTAGACATGGTTTTGTTTCAGCAATTCAGGTCTGTCTCCGTGAAATGCGGGGCAAGCCATGCATTGGCGTCAGGAGCAGGCTCGTGTAAAGTGGGCTGGCCAGAGCATCTTCTGTACTGCTCCCCAGGTCCCCTGAAATGCGCAGTAGGTCACCTTTGAGCATAAAGTGACCTGCTCATTTCTAGAACTGACACAGATAATAAAGAGCACCCTCTGTACTCTTCCTTTAGGTTTCTTTATGAGTATTTGCTCCAATGTCAGTAAATGCGTTGCCGAATCCCGCCAAGTGACATCATTGGTCAGTAATATCGCTCACAGGCCACCTGCCCGCCGCGCAGACGCGCCAGGTGACTCAGGTAACGTTCTGTCTGCGCGTCCGCACCGGAGGGCAAGAACGGACCGAGGAGTGACTAACACCTCGCACCTGGGGAGGACTGCTGGGGGCGGAGGCAAGGTGATGACTAACCGAGGCCACGGACTGAGGAGACATGCAGCAGAACTGCGTAGTACGCCATGGCGGCTAAAGCCGGCTGAAGGGAGACACATACACGCCGCGCCGCTATTGTAGAATGCAGTCGACACATATGCACGCTCCCTGCATGACTCTATTAACAGGCTTCCAAACGAAACAGAGGCGCCGTGTATTCATATTTTCCATGAGATGTGCACACGTTTTAGATTCAGTAATTCCAGGCAGAAGCACAGAATACGTTTCCCGTCTAATATCTGTGTGACTGAGTACATGGCCGAAACGTCGTTATCAGTAAAAATATATACCAAACCTCTGTCTAATAGACTTTCTCTAAATATACCCTACTTAATATTGCGATGTCAACATGACGTTATGCATGTGGGCGGAGCTGCAGAGCACATTTTCCTGTAGGATGCTGCGGAACCACAGGGGAGGTGGAATTTGCAATGATCCGCTTGTACCCAAAGACAGTTTGTGAGGGAGCTCATTGGGCAGAAGGGCTTTGGTGGTTTGGATTCAAGTATTAGAGGTGTTCCACTGCGCTAATAGACGGTGTGCTAAAAGAATACTGCCCACCCTCCTCAACATCCAGTGAAGACCCTGGCCAGGCTGCCCATTATCACCCTTTATCACATTATAACTCTGAAGGACACTTAAATCCCTTATACAAGCACTGGTGCATGTAGATGGTATTGCTGTTTATTCTAGCAACCAGCGATCAACCATAAATGCTATTTCATGGGACCGGCCAGGAATTTGGGTTGCCAAGACCTGCATATTAGAAGCTCGCTGTACTCCAACCTTCATCCGCAAGATGTATCCCTGGCCTCAAGCCCAGGAACCATATCTCTTCAGTACTGAAATCTCTCCGGTGGCTACAAGGATCAAGTTCAAGACCCTTTGCATTGTCCACAAGGCTTTCTGGGGCCTGGGACCGCACTACATCCTACACTCTCTTCCTAAATACTTCCTTCACAGGCCCTTCGCTCAGCTACCTCCAACTCTCTAAGGGTTAGACGATTCTACAGGCAGAGTGTGGGGGTAGATCCTTCTCCCCTGCAGATGCCTCCCTCTGGAATGGCCTCCCATCCGCTCTCAACCTTGAGCCAGACCACCTGAAGTTCTGGAAGGAGCTCAAAACGTTCCTCATCTCCTCTGCTTTCTCTCTCTTCCTCCCCTGCTAACCTACCTGACCTACCTATCTGCTGCACAGACTGATTGCTCAGCTCTCACTGGGTACCAGGCTCATTCTTGATCAGTCACCCTTGCACTGCCTCCAGGACTACCAATTACTTAGGGACTGTAACTGTAACCCTGCAGTCCCTTGTTCTCCTTGCACTTAAATACTTGCAGATTTTGGAATTATGTTAATAAATGCCTGTGGGTTGATCAATTTAAACTTACTCTGTTTTGGACGGATTTATGAGAACTACTATCATAACTATATCTCAGGTCTATTCTTTATGAATGGAGCATAGAAGAGATGATTTGGAAAAGAAAGCTAGTGATTGGCGGATAATTGAAGGCTGTGCGAGATCAAAGACAATGTGGGATTATCTTTAAATACAAAGGAAAAGTCGACGGATTCAGATTAATTTGAGACTGTGTCATGAAAACTGTACTGCTTTATATAATTCGTCTGGGAAATTGGAAACAAACATTGACAAAGTGAATAGGTCGAGCCCTGTTTAGCTCCACTTGCAGTCCAAAATACTCATCTACAGGCGTCAGACTCCCGAGGGCAGCCTCGCATGCACGAATCCTGCCGTCAAATACTGGGCGCAGTCTCATTCCGTGTTTACTGCCATTGTATGATGGATGCAGCCTAACACAATCAAAGCACACTTAGAAATCCGACATGCACAGTCACCAGTTCTTCCTGGTTCTGCAAGCAACAACAGGCAACAACAGAAAAGCGTAACCTCTATCTTATCCCATTTCCCTCTTTCTTACAGAGCCACGTGAGCGCCTAGAGACCATGCCAATGGGAACAGTGCACAGTATAAGTCAACTAAACATAACATAACATAACATGTCAAATACAGCTTTATTTTTTAGGCACACCATACCATATGTATTATGTTTATTGTATACCACATACCACAAAGTTAATTGTCACTAGTAATAAAAAATGCACAAACACAACAGGACTACACTTCCCAGAATGTTATCTGCTCATTCAGTGCAGAAGTTCAAACTTGTCCTCTCGTGATAGGACTACATGTACCAGAATGCATTATGCCCCGCTCATTACTAATGCCATGGCATGCATACATGTTTCCTTACTCAGTAAAGCTGACACACATAACTGTGGGCCTGATTCAGAGACATGTTTTATAATGCTGCAATCCCATTTGAAAACCCTCTGTGAATCAGGTCCTCTATTTTCTCCTTTCTTATTTGCATCACACTGTGCAAATTCTACCACAGGGTTTCATATCCCAGAATTAATACTCTCACACAGTTAGAAGCCAGCATATTGCACAGTGCTTGAGATCCTTGAATACACCTTCCTTCTCAAAGTGCAGCTAATCATAGTGCATCCAAAGGACTATGTGTTCAGTATACCATGTATTCTTCTTCTGCACAGATACCTCAACACGACTACATTTCTCAAGAGACACTCTGATGTCTCTCCTAATCACAGACCAGACTGCATGTCAAGAAATGCACATCAACTCAGTACAAAAACACACATCTGCCAACTTTGTTTTTAAAATGCACTTTCTCTCGCAGAAATTAGAGATCCTTCCAGAGGACTAAAAACCCCAGAATTCACGTTACACTGCTAAGTGCAGATGTACCAATATGACTACCAGTCCAAAAATATACATAGTTTCTCCCTTATTTTTATTTTTTATTGTTTTTATTTGTATATGGTTTACATATGAAACCTTTACAATTGCATTTAATACCAACAGCCATAAAATTCATAAGAAATACATAGTTTATACATAATCAGTGCAAAAGTAGAAAAAATAATAATATCATAATACATGTTAAATCCAGATTTCATACATGGCAGAAATCATTGCAACCACCCATAGTCTTCAGTAGCAGCTTAGAATGTAAACCAATTAACTAACAAAAGGCTACAGGAGAAGAAAAAAGGTGCTGACAGAATGGAAACAAGAGAGGCATTAAGAGAGAGGGGGTGCCTTAATCAATTCAGGGGTGCAAAGAGGTCTGAAGTTTTGATAAATCCAGCAACCGCCAAGCCCTCCACAACATTCGAGATAGAGAGACGTCTTGACCAGATGAAGTCATCTGCCCCCAGAAGTCCTAGAGTATTACATTTCCCCAGGTATGGGGCCCTGGGGCCTTTCAATTCGGCACAGTCTAAAAACAGATGACGAGCAGTTTCTATAACCCCTGGCCTATGACAAAAATGGCAGAGGGTTTTAGTCTCTTTAATCAAATTCCTTTTATTCAAAACCTCTTTGGTGGGGAGAATATTCCATCTAAGTTTCATAAGGAGAGAACGAGAATAGCGATTTGGGAATTGTGTCATAATGAAAGATAAAGTTCCTCTTTTCTTATGGTCATATTTTAAATTACCCAGAGAGGAGAAGGAATTACATTTTTAGATTGTACTATTCCAGTTATGGGTATAGAGGTGTTTTTTTACTTTGTCTGGATTATTCATTAATGTTGCCCTGTCCGTAGACAATTCCAACAGAATCCTGTCACAGACTTCTCTGAATTTAGTAAGGTAAACATTACGAACCAAACAACCCTGGGAAAAAAGCATGTTGCCTAATTCAGCATAGAGGGAATCCTCTTTAGGACAAAGCAGAGAGCGAAATAAAGCCAGAACCCGCCAAAGGGATTTAGCTCTCATTGACACAAGTCGCAATTCAAACCTTAGGGCCACAATTGGACTATTGTTAGGCAGTTTCAACACCTTTCTCCAGATGATACCATCTAGGGTGTCCTAAAAAAGTGTGAATATCCATATAGTGAAGCTCCATACCATATGTCAGCTTCGGGACAACCTTCCCTTCAAAAAAATCTTCCGCTGGCTTTAGGGAGAATCTCCCATATTTTTTGTCCAACTTAATGGTGTGGGAAATAAGTGGTATAGCCTTATGTCTAATAAACCGTTTAAGTTCACAAATCAAAGGTTGGACTAAGATCTCTTCTCCCTTATCTTAAAGTACAATATGTTCCAGAATGCACTTTGGCACCCTCAGTTCAGAGGGCCCTGCTGTACTCCACATATCATAATGCACTCTGCCTCACTTAGGGAAGATGCCCTAGCAGGTCTATACACTGAAGAATGTCCCTTGCTTCACTTCAGAGGTACTCATTCTCGAGCAAGACTTCATAGCCCAGGATGCAATATGGCTAACAGTCTGGATGACCTAGTTTAGCACAATATTTTCCAGAATAAACACTGCCTACATAACACCACTGACTACATTACATGTCCCCAGTTCACCAGAAATTGATATTTTCTCTTGTGTTTCCAAAATATCCTCCCAAACCCATTGATATTCCAAAATGTCCTTAATGTTTGTGTGTGTCAGTCACAGGCACAGAATCTCTCTCCATACCTCCTCAGGTCTCCCTCCACCCCACTCTTTCAATAAGTTAACTAATATCCATAATGTCCTCTGCAAATCTCCCCGATTTTCTTCCAACTCTTCTAGGTGTATGTGAATCTTTGCACACTGTGAGAGAATATGGCTGTATGGCAAATTGTTCTTCAGATGTTGTGGGTGATGGCTTTGGTAATGTAATGAGTTGTTTACGTCTGTTTTTTGTGAAAAATATTAGTTATGATGCATGCAGTTCCAATTTACAGCTGTTGTTACTCACCGAGCCGGAAGGTGTGCGTAACCCCATCCTGGATCGAGATGTAGGATGAGCCGTAGACGTCTCAGGAAACCCAGGTCCCCTGATTTCAAAGAATCAGGCTTCCTCTTAGAGAGGGGCTCTTTTTCATGATGTACCACTCTGCTATTTTTGTAAGAACAGACAGAGCAGTCTATAATGCAAAAAAGCGGGATTGAGCGCACTGCCAGATCAATGCTGCAAGAGATACAGAAAGGTTTGAGTATTATGCCTAACTTGTTTTTTTAAAATTATTTCCATTTAATACAATAGAACTGCCGGTACCTGAGGTAGTGTATGTGAGTAGAATCTGAGAGGGAATCCTGTACCAGTTTCAATAAGGAACACAAAATCCAAATGGTGGATAACAACGACAGGATAAAATAATAAAGTGGGAAGGTTAGTATAGGGAGGACAACTCGAACGGCACGAGGGACGCACTAGAGACGGGTTGGTGCATGTCCTGGAAAGCGTTCGTAAATGCACTTCAGTAGAAAAGAACAAACAGTCTCCCAGGATGCGAACACAGTTAATCCGGTAGTTGGAGCAAAGGCAAACCATTATATGCAGAACTGGTAGGATGGGATTTATACTTCAAAATAGATGATTCAGATAGAACAGGAAGAAAAGGACCAACCAGGATACCACTTATGCTATTAGCGAAATTCTCACGTGTCGCGCTGACGCAGATCTCAGCAGGTCTTAATCATAGAGCCGGAAATCAGATGGAAAGCAGAGGCTCTCGTGTAAGTGTAAGATGAATGACAGCTGGAGCCCAGTTTTGAGTGGAAGTGAAGCGCCGCAGAGTCAGCAGACTTAAAGTTGAGCGGGGAGGCTCCTGCGGTTTTACGGCAGTAAAGGAAAACTGCATGTGAATAGAAAAGCTCGTGGCAACAAGTCCGTAGGGTAATCCAAATAAGCAGAAACAGAGCACAAAGCCAAGGTCTGGTAATGAGAGTTCAAAGTCAATAAGGTTCATGGAGGGTAATCCGAGGAAGGCAAACGGAGCTGTAGGCGGACTATGAAAAGGCACATAGTAACGTACAATTGGCAGCAACGAAGTTCCCGCGGCTGAAGGCTTTAAGGAACAAGGGGGCATGGCTTCCGTGTAAGCAAAGCACGTCCGATCAGCTGATTAGCACGTTTACGTGATCTGAACAGTTTCCAAGGCAACTTGTAATGATGCCAAAGCGGATTCCATGGTCGGGAAGTTCTTCGCAAGAAAGCCCTTTGCTGCCATAGTGTAACAGCTGTCCATCTAGGAAATGTAATTTTGGCGTGCCCACCTCCATGGTAAAAGTAATGCGTTTGTGGATCAAGTTTAACAAAAACAAAGGATACAACATAAGACGACACCAAAGTCAACTCATCAGGAAGTTGGCAGATGACATCACCTTAACCATAAATCCGGTGGATAAATGCAGAGCCATCATTGTAATGGTCACTGCATTTTATGAAGAACAATTGAAAGAATTATTGGATGATGTGAATACATACATCAAAATAGACAAAGACCCTACCATGGAAGTAACAAGGATCATAAAAGATACATTGCAAAAAGCTGTTGAACAGGACTGGATTTCGGAAAAGACTGAAACATTTTTGTTAAACATTCACCCAATAACTCTAATATTTTATGGATTACCTAAAATTCATAAAAACACTAAGAAGCCACCTTTGCGCCCCATAGTGTCAGGAACTGAAAGCATATTTAACCCACTAGCGATCTGTGTGGATAAAGCTGTGCAGCCTTTAGTACAGAATACATATACCTAATTGACGAATACAACTGACTTTTTGAATGCTATAAAGGAATTGACAGAAATACGAGAGAAAGACATGTTGGTGTCATTTGGTGTGCAATCACTCTACACATCCATTCCCCATTAAGACGGACTTGAAGCTCTAGAATGGGCTCTTTTGAGAAGCAAAGAATGTAAAGCTACAAGGTATTCATTCTGGAACTCAGCAAAATATTTCTAGTCAACAATTCTATTAGACACAAGACGCAATTCTATCTTCAAGCTTTCGTAACCTCAATGGGGTCGGCAATGGCCCCAGTGTACGCTAACCTTTTCATGTTCCACCTGGAGAGATTGCATATATTGACCAATGAAAGATGGAGAAATAACATAGTCACATGGAAGAGGTACATTGACAATGTTTTTGTCGTCTGGCGAGGGAACAGGAGTGAACTGGAAGAATTTATGACCTACTTTTACCATGGAGGTGGGCATGCCAAAATTACATTTCCTAGATGGACAGCTGAAAATTGGAACTGCATGCATCATAACTAATATTTTTCACAAAAAACAGACGTAAACAACTCATTACATTACCAAAGCCATCACCCACAACATCTGAAGAACAATTTGCCAGACAGCCATTTTCTTTGCTTAAAAAGAATGATCTCATCAGAAGACATACTGGAAGATGAAAATATGACGATGACTGATAAATATCTGGAGAGAGGATATCCAAGAAACATTGATTAATTGGCAAAATCAAAAACTCAGAATGTTCAAAGGACGAACTTATTGTTACCAAGAGCATAACCAATAGATATTCCTTTTTTGTATGCCTTGAGGTACTCAGAACAGAGTCAGCAAGTGACGAGACTTATTAAAAAGAATTGGCGACTTATACAATTGAATCCCCAACTACAACAATTATTCCCAAAACCTCAAATAATCGCTTATAAAAGGGGTCGCAATTTGAAAGACCAACCGGTGAAAGCTGAAAGACCACCAAAAGACAAACAACTAACCTTGAGTACAAAGAAAACTTTGTAACTTACACGTACCCATGTTTAAATTGCTGCAACTGCAACAATATCATGAAGGGATGATACATTAGACATCCAAAGAAGGGCAACAAGATCAAATTAAAGGGCTACGCTACCTGTGATTCCAAATCAATCATATAGGGACTCAGCTGGCCATGTGGCATCTATTATGTAGGCCAAATTGTAAGGAAAGCTAAAGACAGATGGAACGAACACAAGAGCAGCATAAGAACACACAATGTAAAATCACCAATGGCCAGACATTTTAATGAGAAACGACACACGATTGCACTATTGAAATTGGTCATCCTAGAGATTGTGAGGAAAGCACATAGGGGAGGGAGGGGGGAACCATGCGCAACGAATGGAGCAAAGAGAAAGCTTTTGGATCGAAACATTGAACAGCATGACCCCTGACAGGATGAATGAAGAATTCAGTCTCAATTGTTTCCTATAAATCTAAAAAGGTATTACTAACTAAATAGAGAGAAGCACACACTACAATTAGGATATACATCACACTCAGGGTGTATAGCTACGAGGTCAACTAATATGGATATGCAATGAATGTATCTTATGATATAATACCACATGATATTCTTTTGGTTCAATTAACAGCACAAAGACTGGAGAAAACCAGCACATGTCCCTGTATAAGAACAGAAGAGGGAGTAAATTAAAGATAATTATTTATGAAACCCTGCAGTAGGCCTTTTTTATACACTAAAGAATAAACATTGGTGGCCATAGTAACATGGACAAATTCACTTCATGCTGAGACATACTTCACCAAATTGGTCTATTTCTTGAAGAAGTGCTTTCAGGATGAAACACGTTACCCATTTGGGCAAGTGCACTGATCAACTTTAATAAAATTGAGTATCTTTGCAAAAGCATATGCTGTCATTGTGTACGTTAACACATATCTCCGTCCCCTGCCTACACTTACACATTTTGAATGTAGTAAATGACGATATATAGGGCATTACTAAGTTATTTTTTCCACTTCTTTGACATACCCAGTTTTTGTCTGCCACAACAACGTGCTTGTGAGGGTCCAGACAGGAAGTCACTTCAAAAGAAGAGCTTGTTCTGGAAAGGGTCCAGCTAGAATGGGTTGTGCCACAAAAGAAGATTCGGTTGACAGGCTACTTTTATCTGGTATGCTCAACGGAGCTGTCAATAGGCTGTACTCTTTTTTCCTTTTATTTTTATTTGTTGAAGAATGATGTCCCCAGACAATCACCACTACCCTTGACCGCAACAATTATGCCTTTGCCAAGGGTAGCCAGTTCCTGTTCTATACCTATTTGACATTAAAATTGCTTAAAAGACCAAGTGTACATTAACCTGCCTCTGATTGCTTGGTGACATGGCATAGCCATTTTTAAGTTCACCCACCATGATGAGTCAAGTCAAGTCTAGAGAAGAGAAGCTTAATTTTAGCATATAACAACAATGCATCTATCTCTACGGGCTACACTTGTAACCTTTTCAGTATGATATCAGGTGTTTTCATTTGTTCTTTGCCAGTCCAGATCAGACACATTCCACCATCCTGCATATCCACAATTACCTTGACATTGTGAGTGTTGTGTGTCACTCTCCATGTTCCGCACTTCCTGCATGCCCAACTACCTCCTCCTCCATCAAATATGTTGTAGCAACATCAATCAGGCACCGCTTCAGTGGCAACACATTCCCATAAGTGTCTGGGTCCTGCAGTACTATGGCACAACCTCCTTCAAGTGAGTGAGGGCCTCTTCCTGTGGGTGCCACGGCTTCTTGACTTTCTTTCAATGTAAATACACATTGCTCTATATCTTCCTCCTTTTTGTCTGAAGTGGGAGAGAAAGGCACAACTATTTGAACACCCTGTGACCAAATGAGAGCATACCATATACATGGCACATGCTTGATGTACCAATAAATGCAAAGTAAAGGTTACTTACATCTGGAACCTTTGTTCATTGAGTCAACCTCACTGACACATGCTGGGTTGCCAACATCCAGAATTGTGTAGACCTTCTCTGCAATTTTTCAGAGGTTTTTCTTTTTAGGTGGCCTATCTCCTGTGCACTTCAGAGAGGGGAAGAAAGAGACCCGAAGAAGAGAACATCTGAAATTCTACCTCCAGCGGAGACAGTCACTTGTATGACAGGCCCTAGACCCGGGATCCATCCAGAACAATCCTCAGCTGTTGCACCATCATTGAAAGGCACCAACCCTGGGTCATTGCCTCCAATGGTTAAATGGAAATCCCATGAAAGAAATTGAAGCAAAGATTGGTTTGAAAACAGAGCAATCATACTCAAAGAAGCAAGAAGTGGTTTATCATAGAAGAGGTGGAACAGGAAGCAAACTCAGTCAGGTGTCAAGCTGCCCAACTAATCAAGCCACATCATCCACAATTATGGTAAATCCTCACCCTCCAGCTGACTTGAATGTGCAATAGTTTCATCTGCACTCACTCATTCAACTTGCTCACATGATATTGAGATGAAAAAAGAAAATGTGTCACCAAAAATGGAATTAAGTCTTTATCATATAAAACCAAACATATCAATTTGCATGTGGCAGCCTGTTCCAAACACTGTGTAAACAAAGCCCGAACAGTTGCACAGAAGAATTGGATTCTTGTAAAATAAAACCACTGTTTTGACATCAAAACAAAAAGCTGTACAGAATTCATCATATAGAACAAATAAAACAATATTTGAAGAGACCTTGGAAAGAAACACAACATATCCAGACATTCAGCACAAAAGGCACGTTGTTAAACGGCTTACCGTCTCTTTTGCAGTTGGTGGGATGGTGCAAGTGGTGCAAGTGGATCTAGATCAGATGACACCTGCCCATCCACCTTCTAATTACTGTTAATATTTTGATGCCCCTTACCTGGTGTTCATTTGCTTAATACCATCCCTTTGAGTCTCTTTTCTTCTGCAGGCAGATGGTGAGCTGGTGCAAGTGGTAGTGCAGCCTCGGACAGAGGAAGCATTTCATGAGACCTCACTCCTCCCATCTCACAACATCTAACTCCACCCACTATGCTACTTCTCCACTCAACCTAGTGTGTCCTTTGCCCAGGCATCCTTGGCTAAGGCCAGGAATTGGCAAGGGTCATTCCTGTTTGGAACAGTTTGGACCAGGAGGACCCAGAAGCCTAACCCCTGCACGCCAAATTCCAGGTAGGCACCTAATAACATTTGTCTCACCCCTCTCTCTCTCCAGAGCACTTCCCCATCATCACCGAACAACATCAATTACACCATTCACCACCATAATCATGGACATTGCACCACAGCAACCTCACCTACAATCTCTGTGAACTCATGAGCACTCCATCACGCACAACACAAAAACTGATGCTCACCAATGTCCTCTATGCAATCAATTTCATTGCAGACATTGCAGACCTCATCACTGCATACAACGTAGATACTATCTTCATCACCCGTGAAGACTTGTTCTCCAATTTAGACTCTAACCTTCATTCTTTCCTAATTCTCCTGGATCTTTCCTCTGTTTTGGACATGGTCAACCACGCCATCCTGCTCAATCGTCTCTGTGAGAACCTGGGCATCAACTGTTAGGCCCTAGCCTGGTTGACCTCCTTTCTCTCCGATCGACCCTCACAGGTCGAACTTGGGTCCTCCCTCTCCTATCCCTCTCTCTGCTTGTGGTGTTCCCCAGGGGTCCAACCTCTCTCCCTAGCTCTTTAACCACTACCTGGCACCTCTGGCCCACTGCATCTCTACCTTATATTTGAACTTTCAGTGTTATGCCGATGACACTCAACTCTCCTTCACACTCCCCTCTGCCTCTTCTGCTCCTTCTCTCATACCTGACTATCTGTCCGCAGGTCAGGAATGGTGTGTGTCCAACGATCTCTGCCTTAATGCCAGTAAGACTGCGATCCTCCTCATTGGGACACCTGTTCCTGCCTTCTATCTCTCTCTCTCTCTCTCTCTCTCTCTCTCTCTCTCTCTCTCTCTCTCTCTCCCTCTCTCTATATATATATATATATTTCTCTCTCTCTCTCTCTCTCTCACTGTGTCTGCCCACCCTGGGCCCTCTACCAGCACCTTCCAGTGAGGCTAAGAACCTTGGTGTCATCTTCGACTCCACCATCTCCTTCTCTCCTGACATCTCAGATGTCTCTAAGAGGTCACACTATCAGCTGCAGGTCCTCAGCGGTATTCATCCTTTTCTCACTTTCCCCCAGAAACTCACTCTCTCCAGAGCCCTGGTTCTCTCTAGGCTGGACTACTGCAACAGTCTCTTCATTGGGACACCTGCTCCTGCCTTCCCTCTTTCACTCTGGTCACCCACCGTGAGCCCTCTACCTGCACCTTTCTGTGAGGCTAAGAACCCTGGTGGCATCTTCGACTCCACCCTCTCCTTCTCTCCTCACATCTCCGACATCTCCAAGAAGTCACACTATCAGCTGCACGTCCTCAGAGGTATTCTTCCTTTTCTCACTTTTCCCCAGAAGCTCGGTGTCTCCAGAGCACTGGTTCTCTCTAGGCTGGACCACCGCAACTGCCTCTTTCTAAATCTGCCTGCCTCTACTCTTCGCCCTTTACAACTAATCCAGAACAGGACTGTAAGACTTGTCCTCAGCCTCAAGCCCAGGGATCGTATCTCTTCAGCTCTGAAATCTCTCCACTGGCTCCCTGTGGCTGCAAGGATCAAGTTCAAGACCCTATGCATCGTCCATAAGGCTTTCTGGGGCCGGGGACTAAACTACACCCAACTTTCTCTTCCTAAGCATCTTCCTTCTCGAGCACTCCGCTCATCCACCTCCAACTCTCTGAGGGTCAGACGCTTATCCAGGCAGAGAGTGGGGGGGTAGATCTGTGTCCTTGGCTGGGGCCTCCCTCTGGAACAGCCTATCTGCCTCTCTCAAACTTGAGTAGGAAGCAACTCAAGACCCTCCTCGCTTCCGCTTTCTCTCTCTCTCTCCCATGCTGATGCCCCTGCCTGCTGCGCAAACTGGTTCCCTGGCCCCCCACCTGACCAGTTGCCCTTGCACTGACTCCGGGCCTCCCAACCACTTAGGGACTGTATCTGCAACCCTACAGTTCCCTGACTCCCTGTACTTATGTGCCACCTCCCTTGCAGCACTTACGCGTTGCATTGCACTCTCCCCTCCTCCTTCCGCCCTGGCACTTCTCCCCCTTTCTCCCCACTGCGCTCGCACAATCTCAATGACAAAAGACCTAGTAAGATCATTGTTTTGTCCAACATCTGTCTTTCCTTCCTTGTCTTGTCGCGCCTAGAAACACTTTGCCTTATAAATGACTTATCACATCATATCACCAAGACTTGATGGCACCCACCTCCACCCATATCCTAGACATCCTCCTCCACAATTGCTACAACATACAATATAGCAGGTCTTCAATCTGTGGGTGGCACCCCTCTTGGGGGCGTGGCTACATACCGAGGTCGGGTGCGAAGCATGGCAAAAAATTGCCTTTTTTATGGTCGTACTGAGCATGTGCGATGGAGAGCCACATATTTCCATGGCTTCCCCATTGCACATGCTCAGTGCGACACGAGGCGTGGGGGCGTGACTACTAATATAGGAACTAAACACGGCCTGGACGTGCACTTTCCTGCATTTAGATCGCACATCCAGACTGTGTTTTTTTTCTGCTGCCCCATTGCCTGGAGCTTTGTTGACGCCCCCAACTCGGCTGACAGGGTGGGTTTGCAGGGAGAGGGGTCACTGGCAAAGTGAGCGGAGATCGGACCAGCACTTTGCTGGTCCACCTGTGCCCCTCTCCCTCTGCTGACTCACCTTGTAGGGCATGGGAAGAGAGGAGGCATGCAGGGACCAGAGCAGAACTTTGCCAGCCCCCTTGCGCTCCTCTTCTCCTATGAACCTATCTTGGAGGCATTGGGGCAAGTGGAGGAGAGCGGGACCAGACCATTGCTTTTTTGTGTGCTTTTTTCCATGGTGCACCTGCATCCCTCCCCCATGGAGCCACATTGGATGCTGCAGGGGGAGAGAAGCGCAAGCAGGGACAAGAGCGCTGCTTTGCTGGTCCCCTTGCACCCCTTCCCCCCACTGAGACATATTGGACACCGCAGAGGGAGAGGAGCGCAAAAGCATAGCTTTTCTTTGATTCACGCTGGCTTGTATGGTTAGTTCACCTTGCTGAAATCTTTGAAAAGAGGAATTCTCTAAACCGTTCTCTGCAAGGCACCGAAACCTCATCATTTGCTATGAATGCAAAAATATCAGCATTGAAGAAGAAGATGGAGCTTTTGAATAGGAGGGTTGATGTTGCCATTACCGATGAGTTTCCATTATTAGCAGATGTTCTTGAGGAGACAGAGTATGATCTTTCATGTGTTGCTGAAGTAATAAGAAATAATTTAATTGTTCTCAGAGCTATTCTCGAAAAATACTTCCCAGAGGACAAATGTAACCTCAATGATTGGGTGGTTCAGCATTCCTAGCAGCAGTAGGGGTCAATCTCCCAATACACCTCCAGGAGGAGCTAGCCAGGATTCAAAGCGACCGCATACTGGAAAGCCAATTCAAACAATTATCTTTGGGTGGATTTTGGAGAAATGTGTGTTCAGATTTTCCTGTATCCACATTTGCAGTCAATCTATTGTTACCTTTTAGCTCCTCATACCTTTGGGAGATTAGATGCTCAGCACTTGCAGCCCCAAAGACAAAATATCCGGCAAAGCTGGAGGTGGAAGAAAACTTGTTGCTGGCTGTCACAAAAATTGAACCAAATATTGACAGGCTGACTGCAGAAAAACAGGCCCACACTTCACGCTAGTTCTCCAATGTCCCACTGTCCAACCTGCAAGTGACAGCATTGATGGCAATCTCAAAGTTGTTTTACTTCAGGAAAGAATTGCTACGCCACTTGCATGTTAAACTTTATTGTAGGACAGCAATCTTGGCTCTTTTGTGGAAAAGAATATCCAACTCTATTTTTAGTCCAGTCCTCTGTATTCTAGCAAATAATACTGAATGCTGGATGCTGTTTTCAGTTTAAAACAGGTATTTGTCTTCTAATCTAAAATGAGTTACTGCAAAGCAACATGATTTTGGAATAATTTAGTGTTTGGCACCTCTACCTCCATTTGGGGCACCATTATTTGCCAGCGTACAATAAACGTTGGCAACCAAGTACATTTTTGGAGTCCATGTATATAGTGGGGCAGAGGGGGCAGTCCCAAGCTTGGTAATGGTGTATTGGGATCAAAACATTTGAAGACCACAGCAATATAGAGACTGGCCAAACAAGACAGACAGAGGCCTTGCCATTATGCACAAGACCTCATAGTTATGCACCAGATAGGACGCCACACCAGTCAGATCCTTCAAAGCCCTCCCCTGCCACTTTCTTCTCTCCACAACTAACCCACCCACCTTCCACCTCATCTACAGACCACCAAAACCCAACACCTCCCTTATTGATGTCTACACCAACCTAGTCACCACTATGTCTCACTCATGCCAACAACATCTACCTCAGTGACTTTAACCTCCCCAGCAACCAGGCATCCAAAAACATGGGAGAAACTTTTTGCTGCCTTCATGACACCCAGAACCTGATGCAACACACACAAGATCCAACACACAAGAAAGAAAACATCCTCTCCCTCATCATCACCCCCTTGCCAACCCTCAGAAACAAATCTCCACTTCCACTCAACTGGTCAGACAAACTAGCAGTTCCCTTTGACATTCTGCACACCACCCCTGTCAAGCTCGCCCAAAAGAAACCTAGCCAATTAGCCCTCAGATCATTTAAGAACGTCCCAGAGGAAACCCTCAGAGAAGACCTCAAAAACCTCCACCTCAATTGTGCTGAACAACCACAAACAAATCCAGATTGTGATGCATTTCTCGAAGCTCTCAAACCACCCTCACATTCAACATCAATCACCTTTCTCCAGTGAAACAATGCCCCCTCAGGCCCAAACATTCTTTACCTTGGTACACTCAAGTAAGTACTCAACCTCAACAAATGCGCCATCAGAAAACATGAAAATACTTGGCACCAATCTTACAGCCCTTTTGACCTAGAACTACTCAGGGAACTCCATTCAATCAAGATGCTGCTCATAATTGCCAAGGCCACCTATTGCCCACATAGTCAAAATCTACAACAAAAGCAGAGTCTTTTTCAAGCCATCAAGCACTGCATCAACCCTCTAGTCATCCAAACCGTACTGCACTCGATCCAAAAATCCACCTCTATCAATTCCATCTTCAATGCTAAGATCAACAAGATCCTCTAGCACATAAATGACAATACCACAACTAACATTACACATATCCCATTACACAAAGTTGCTTGCTACAGCCTGGAAGGTATTCCAAACACTAACCATGGAAGACCTGACAGATATTTTTGTATCGCTCAAAGCTGTGTACAAAGCCTGATGGTATTCTCCCACGTACTCCCCTGGTATCCTCCATTCTGGTGGCCAGGGAAGGGTCATTGCATTTGGATCCCGACACTGGGGGTGAACAAGCGAAGGAGGATCACCTGAGTGGAGGGTCATGGGTGATTGGGAGGAGAATGTCTAAAGGCAAGACATGGTATTCCCCCTTCTCCGATTGTACATAAAACCCTCTCCCTTAGCTTTTATGAGATTTTTCCAATCCACATCCATCTCCCACTCCCCATTTCCAACATGTATTGGAAAGAAGAAGAGGCGACCAAGAGTAGTGAAGATTACCCACAGACAAAACAGTGAGGAGCAGAGAGAAGCCTACCACATTACATCACTAGGTTGTCCCACTGATAGAGTCAGGCAAGGTCAGGCTGTTTACCTTAACTATTCACACCGGACTCCTCTTGACCCTCAGTTAGGGTATAAAAGGTTTGGTTCTGCCAGAGAAGATGAGCGAGCTGGGGTTGCTGGTTGGAATGTGGAGGCTGCAGCACGAGAAGTCTGAAAAGTCCGAAGAAGAGCGGGACACCCGGACGCTGACCCTGTGTGGCTGGAGGGTTGCAGGATGGCGAGGGAGCTGTGTCTCCATGGAGCCGGAGTGAGGCAAGTTGCTAATTGTTGTCTGTGTCCATGCCACTGCTAGTTCCCTTGGAACGTGTTCCAGTCCCAGGGTTGTCTGAGGGGCAGGTAGTGAGACCCTGACTTTGACCCAAAGAAGCTGCTCATGAGTGCTGCGCTATCTGGGTGAATTTCGTAGCAGGAGAGAGTGAGAGACCCAGTGGCATGTGTGTGGCTGGAGCAGGAGCAGGGATTTGAAAGTGGAAAGCGGCACGGAAAAAGTAAAGCAATGAAAACAAGGAGCAAGCAGGAAGGAAAGCAAAGAAATGGCACAAGAGACCCGAAAGCAGGAGAGAGTGTGCAAATGACCCAAAGACATAAAGAATGCAAAGAGGGAGTGGGAGCGACCCGAAAGCAGAAGAGAGGGTGCGAGCAACCCAAAAGTAAGAAAAGAAGGTGCAAGGGTGCAGGGCAAAGTGAAAAACGTGGGCCAGGGGCACAACAAAGCAAGAGGGGTGTGCAAGAGGCACAGCAAAGAGAAAGAAGGTGTAGGAGTGCACTGCAAAGTGGAAAGAATGGGGAAGGAGAAACAAGACAGAAGAAAAGATACACAGTGTGAGGAGAGGGGTCAGAAGTCAGAGCGGTCGCGCAGGGGTGGAGCAAAAGGGCAGTGTTTTTGAAAATGTCTCTGACACTGCCCCATGGAAGGAACTGTGTGAACTTTTGTTTGAGACCGGAGGGGCCTAAGCTTGGGAAAGGGAACCCTGAGAGGTCCGCAGAAACATTTTGAACCTTTACAAGAGAGGCCTTAACATGGAGAAGAGAACCCTGAGAGGTCTGACCAGAACTGTGTCTTGTTGCTTGGAACTGGAAGAATTAAAGCTTGGGGAATGGACCCCAAGTGACCCAGAGATATTATGAACTTTATTTGCTGCAAGAGCCCCACTTGGAAGGTACCAAGGGCAAACCTTTTTGTGTTGAAATATCTTTTTTCTGAAACAGGCAGAACTGCATGTGATGGTGAGGCCACCTGAAACTAGTTGTGGTTTACATTTTAAACCACCATTTTTCTTTAAGAAGATCCCAGAACACATTTTGTCTAAGAGTGCAAACAAGCATGGGTTTTTACGCAGAGAGACTTTGGTTTTGGACTTACGGACATCGACGGCCCTTAGAAACATCAGTTGAGGGGACAGCCCCTTCAGAGTTAGAGCCAGTTACGCATTACAGCAACACAGCAAATGTTTTCATTAACGGTTTTCAAAACTGTTGCTTTTGAGTCTGTGGGCCTCATTACGAGGTTGGAGGTAGCCTTGCTGGTAAAATCGGCAAGGCTACCGCCATACCGGCATGGAAATCTGGCACCCGTGAATGGGCAATTAACGGGGTATTCTGACACCGCCTGACCTGGTAATTGCCCATTTGCGGGTGGCTCAATGGGAATGGGGATGTCTGTAGCACCGGCACTGTTTAAAACGGTTCCAGTGCTACAGGCACCCATGGCACAACTCAGAGTTTGCCGGTCTGGGAACAATGGTACCGGCAAGCATACCGGTACCGTTGCTACCGGACTGGCAACCTCGTAATGATGCCCACTTGATGCCATGCCTGTCTCACAGCTGCAAAGTTATGGATGACATCCTCCTACCCACCGCCCCCAAGTTGCTACCTACAGAAGAACCCAACCGCTTTGTGGTGATCATCAACTGCTCCCTCACTAAATGCTACTTCGCTTCAACCCTCAAGATCTGGCAAATCCTCCTTCTCTTCAAGAAACCCATCTTGGACTGCGGTGACCTTTGCAACATCTGCCCCATCACCCATCTTCACATCCTAGACAGGATCCTTGAGAAAGCAGTCACCATTCAACTCCACGAACACATTGACACCAATAACCTCCTATATTCATACCAATTTGGATTCAGACACAGATGCAGCACAAAGACAGAAATCATTGAAATGATCGATGATGCCCTCAATATCTACAATGAGGGACATCCCTACCTTCTGGTTCCCCTCGAACTCTTGGCCATGTTTGACACAGTATGAGACCTTGCTCTCACTGACATCCTACATCATCACATGGGGATCAGCAAGGTCACCCTCCAATGGTTCAAATCCTACCTCACTAAACACCAACACTTCATCCAGATGGACTCATCTAGATCACCTACTCTAACCCGTGGAGTACCGTAAGGATCCATCTTTTCCCTATGATCTTCTACCTGACATGGAACCCCTGAGTCTCCTCCTGGCCCTGCACTGCATCCCCATCCTCCAATACACCAATGACATGCAGCACTATCTCACAATATACTCAGTCCAACACATCCACATTACTCAAGGACTGCTTTGCACTAATCCAGTCCTGGATGCCCATAGCTTACCTAAGCTCAACCCATCCAAGACCATATTCCGACTTCTCACCAACAACACCGACTATTAAGACATTCAGACTTTGGCCTCTGCCGTGATCCTCAAGTGCTTCACACTCCAGCTGCCCACTGCTGTCGAGTTCCTTGGGCTCTACATTAACATACACCTCTTGTGCAAGACACACATATTTAATAAGATGCAAACGACATGAAACCAAATCTCCCTCCTGAAGAAATTCAAGCCCTTCATCCCAGCAATTAACTTCAGATCCACGGTCCAATCACGCGTCTATTCCCTACATGGTGGCAATGCTCTTTTTGAAGGGCTCTCCAAGAACCTGTGATGTGTCCTATATGTAGCATTTTGTCTCCTTGATTGACTCCTTAAATTCGTTCACATCACACTGGTCCTTATCAAACTGTACTCGCGCCCGCTGAATGGACCCATCACATTGAAATGCTGTTACATCATGTACAAAGTGGTAGTCCTCAAGACTCCCGGCTACCTTGCCGCAAAGCTATTTCACCCTTGCTCTTCCTGTGGACCGGACCCATGTGGGCTTCCTGTGCCCCACACCCCTCGTTATGCACCCGCAGTAGTGCAAACACTCACTCCCAGCTGTAAAGCCTCCCTGCTGTGTTGCCCACCTCTTTCCACCTGCTGCGTCTGTACTCTCTTCTATGTTAACCAACAGATTGCTACTACTTTATCAGGTGCTAGCCCACTGTGTCCCAGATCTCTGGTTGGATCCCTTCCCCTTCACGTCTCAGCCCCTGCTCCGATGCCATGCCCCTTCTTACAAACACCCCACCTACCTGTAGTTTTCTGTATTAATCTGTAAAGCGCTCTGATGCTTTCTGAAGCTTGGTTTGTGCTCAATAAACACCCAGAAATAAAATAAATAGTAAAAGAAACAGGGTTTCTCATGCAAGTGCATATTGTAGAAAACCAGGCTTCCTATTCAGCTGTAGAGGACCAGGCTTTCTATTCAGAAGCAAATTGACTTCATATGGATGAATACCACTATGCAACGGGCCAAACACAACACCATTTTAGATGGCAATCGAACAACTAGCAGAACACTTATGGCCTAATTCACAGCATTTTTATAATGGCAAAACTCCATGGGAAAACGCTCTGTGAATCAGGGCCTTCATTTTGAATAGTAACACGTACGGTACAGCGATATTTTGGCCACTTCTTTATTGAAGATATCTTGGTCAGTGAAATAGGGGAGCTTTACAAGAGAAATAATAAGGAAAATGACTTATCTTGTAAATATCCAAATCTAAATCCTTCTCAGACAACAACATCCCAAAACTCCCATCGAGAGTCATCCAGGAAACGTCTTCTCCCATCCCGAAAATACTATACACAACATTGGCATAGCTAGAACAGTCTCAAAGCTTGGCTTCGAGCTCTGAAGGGAACTGTAGTTTAGAGGAAAACAGGAACAATTCTAAAAGCTTGAAATAACAAGAAGAAACTGTCTATGAGATATAGGCAAAATCGTGTTACAGGAAGGTTGGCTTGAAGGTTGTGCAAACCAGTAGGAGAATGACTGCCACAGAATGATATTTACATGAGACATCTAGCCTTACCCAACAAATACATAGCAAAAGCGGGACATCACACTGAGGTGGGAGTGCAAAGGAAGCAGGGGAATAAACAGGTCAGAAAGGTCTAGATGTTCTTAATAATCAGTCAGACATCCATGTAAATTGCACCAGTAAGCAGCCTAAGCAGCATAATACACACAGAAAAGTAATACCATGCCCAAGGGTCCCTCGGAAAACCTGAAATGGCATTAAACATGTGTCATTGGTCACAGAAAACAGCACTACTTTCCCAAAGATGTTTACAGAATAAAGGGACTTATCACAGGATGTCAGGTCCAAGGATATCCATTCTTAGCGAAGCAAAGAAAGCTCTGGTGCTTGCATGTCGAGAAATGACAGTCATGTAATCCTTTCCATCTGTTCATGGCATGCAGACGCCTAAATTAGGATGTACTGCAAGATTATCTTCCCACCAGGAAATAAGGAATGGGGAGAGGTAAGCCTGCACAGCACACTAACATTCCCACAAATGAAATCCAGCTACAAGCAACTAGAAGGCAATTGGTTTCATCCCTCCCCCACAAGCTGTAGCCCTGACCCATGTAGGGTTAGATAGAAGGAAACACTGCATTGGAAACCCATCTGCCCCAAAACAGAAGCAGGAACTACTGCGCAAACAACCCCATCTGTGTCTCAGAAACATTCCAGGGTGCCAGGCCTCCAGAATATCAGAAAACCTGAAAAACAAAAACACATATATCAAAATGGCGCCTTGGCGTGTCTTTGTAAGGGCTGGAGAGGCAAGCTCCTCCACAGCACATTACAATCAACTAACTACGCAGACAAAACAAGCATTGGCAATGCCAACAGTTTGTGATTTTTGTGTAGACATGGGAAAGGCACTTGCCAGCCACAGCCGTAATGATATTAACTGCCCATTAATGGTAGCAGGTGCAAAATGTTGCGAGAACCTTGACATCTAAAAGCAGTGTCTGGCAAATGCCTACTATTTATACAGAAGCCAAAACTGTTGACTTTGCCAATGCTTATTTCATTGAAGGACACGCTTAATAATTGAAATGGCTGAAGGCAGTTATTAAGACATTTTTACTAGACCAGTAGCTGGTTTACAACTTTCCAGTTTGTGCCCATTAAGAGTCCATGAATATCGAGGGATTTTTTAAGCCATTAACTCTCAGAAGACTGCTTAGAAAAAACACTGGCAGGCCAAATTAGTACAAACGTTGATGGTAAGGCTTGATTAAAGCGATCTCAAAGTATTCCCATGAGGAGGTGTTTTGGACAGGGAGGGACAAGAAATAGGTGGGAACGGCCATGGGGATTAGCATGGCCATGGCCAGTCAATGGGTGGGCAAATAACCAAACAACACTTACAAGCTGTGTTTCCCTCCTAATATGCCATTTCTCCCCATCTGAACTTTAATTCAATAGTTTTGGCTTGTAGGTGTTGCATGCACCACCTAATAGCCCAAACTAACAAAAAAGGGAATTTAGGTGGACAGAGAACAGTATCCAGTTCCCAGAGGGGATTCTGAATCAGGGGACACACAAACAGGATTATGGATAATTAGTCAGGTGCCTTATACCCATGGATGGGCTATGCGGTTCGTTTTTTCCCACCTCCTGATCACTCATCTCTGGCATCTGTACACTTCTTCTATGCACAGTACAACTTGCACATGCTCCGAAGCTGCATTTCTATAGCATTTAGCACATTACAGAAAAACCCAAATTAAATCAAATAAATGTAAATGACTAGCGTTGTTGCCTGGTTCTCGGACATTACTCATCCTCTCCTCATAGATTAAGACTGTAACAAGAAGATTGGTTTAGTGGTATTGAGGGTAGGTGCGTAGGGTTGCTTATTGCTTAGTTCTTAAAGTCAAGTTCGGAGCTGTCACTTGTAATATACAGCACAACCATGTGAAACATACATCTTTTCTTTTTTTTTTAATTAATATAGTGTGTTATAGTTTACAAAAGAAACTTTTCACACTGACAGAATTCAAATGAAATTTCAAAAGTTCATAATAAAATTAACTCTAGATATTTTTTTGTAAACTACAATTCATAAACAAAGAGAGCATAAAACAGAACATTTTAGATAACTTCCTTCTTCATAGTAAACTTGCACACATGATTCCAAATTATTCAAACAGAAAATAAAAGTCTATTACTGAAAGTCCGGTCAAAGAAAAAAGACTGTGAAAAATTATAAAATGCTATTACTGATCAAGATTAAGTGAAAGTAATTCTCATTCTACACCATTTTCATAGCACTTCATTTTCAACATAAGTTGTTCTTCAATTTTGAATAAAAGTCTAGCCAATGCACACATGAAAGCAATACAAGGATTATTCATACATTTATACCATAGCATTTCACGTGACAAAATTGAGTTCCCAACATTTTTGTCTCCCAGACACGCAATTCTTTCTTTGTCAAAGTGTTTACAAAAAATGACCAGATGTTTTATGGTTTCTCTTTGAGGAGCTATCTCGCAAAAGGGACATATATCCGAATCAAAATGAATCCAGTGACGGATGTTTTCTTTTGAATGTAGTTGGTTCATACGAAAACGCATGTAAATTTCCCGGACTTTGATGTCAGGGAAACATTCTATATACATCAGCCTAGGAGCCCTTTTGTGCGAACGTAAGGCAAACTCTTTATATAGCTTATATGTACCAATTTTGTCATGCGCATCAACCCAGTCCATTTCATATAACCTTTTTTAGCATAGCTCACTCTCGTTGTTAAATCTTCTTTAGTGATATTAATTCGAAGTAGGGCATGATCCTTTCTTTTTTTTAAAAGTGAAATAGAGATAGGATTATCTAAGACAAGCATCCTAGTGAACTCTTCATAAACGGAGTTTCTGGGTGGATTCAACATTTTAACATAGGAATTCATTTGCCGCCATAAATGACGCGAAGATAGACTTGAGAGACCCAATTCAATACGTATACATACATTTGCAACAGATTTAGCCAGATTTAACACATTTTTCCAAATGGACCCTTGCACTGTGTCTAGCAAATCATCAATTTTATGGAGACACAGGTCCAAATTGTACAAAATTATTGGTTCGACTTTTAATAAGTAGAACTGAAGTGCAGGATTTAAGGAGAATTTACAAAATGTCTGATGAATGATTTTTAATAAGGAAATTAAAGGTCTGACTTTGGTTGTTAATAAATTATTCCAATATTTTTGGGAAAAATCATTTGAAACGTCAAAGCCCAAATATTTAAGTGTAGAGATTCTTTCCAGTTTGTGCCCATTAAGAGTCCATGAATATCGAGGGATTTTTGTTTAATCCGAAAAAATTAGAATCTTGGATTTTCCAACATTTGCCTGTAAATTATGTTCTATAGCAAAAGTAGAGAAAACCTGTAATTTATTTTGTAGTCCCAGAGGAGTTTTGTCAAATAATATAATATCATCAGCGTAAGCCAACCAATGAATCTTAAGGTGCCCAAGTCTAACCGGATAGCATAGAGTTTGTTCCCAAAGATTTTCAACATCAAGCAGATAAAGGTTGAAAAGAGAAGAAGCCAGGCTACAACCTTGCTTCACCCCAGTGCAAGTTATTATTTTTTGTGTCACATCACCCTGCCTATTAATACGAATCTTGAAATAAGTATCAGTATGCAGGAGTGCCAATATCTGAGTAATGTTTTCTGGAAAACCTAGTTTTCGTAGTTTGCGCCATAGTTTATCGCGGATAACGCAGTCAAAAGCTGAGCGCAAATCTATCGATGCCATATAGATGTTACCTGTATGATTTGTTTTACCGGAATACAACATATTCAATAGAATAATGGCATTGATAGAAGTTCCCATGTGTTTACGAAAACCAGTTTGATTCTTGGATAGAATGTCGTGGGATTTTATGAATTGATCTATTTTATTTAGAAGCAGAATAGTAAAAACTTTGTACAAACAATCCATGAGGGCAATACATCTTTTCTGCTGTGGATTACAGGCGAGGGACTCGTTAATCTTCCTGATCATCAGCAAGAGGAACTGGGACACGGAAATTCCCAACACTCACGAACATCGAAGTCCAAAAATATAACAAAGTTCAACTGCTTTATTAGAGGGCTCTCATACACGGGTTCAGCAATAGAGAATACAGCAATTCTCCATTACATCTTCTGACGATCTCAAGCTTGTCCGCCCTTTTTGTTACTGTATGATGTCACAAAATAATGATACATCATGAAAAGTTATCCTGGATCACGATTGGTTAGTAAGGTCAACTATGTATATGCTATGTATGGGATTACTTCAGGGATTGGATAAGCATATCTGGTGGCTCCTACTGCGACCACCCTCTAAATGTTGCAACTTTGGTATCTCAGGTTAGTGTAATGCTATTGTGGGGTGCAACAAAGTGTGAGCTTAATGTGAATGGTCGGAAAGGATTGGTCAGAGAGTGTCTTCTCAGCCATGGCTCTCTGGAAAGTCACCATCTAAGTGCAACTATTCAAGGTAGTGAGATCAACCCTGAATGTGCTGCATCTTCCCGATATGTTACCATCTCCAACCCTCTAAGCCTTGAGACAGAAGGTTTAAGCTTTTAACCTGGTATCTCTTTTGTATCACCCTGTTTTCAGTCGGATGGGAACAACTGGCTCTGTCTAGCTCAAATGAATAGGCTTTGCTGCTCAGTCCTCGATCACGTGTGCAGGGACCACAAATTTGACTTTCTCCTGTCTGTATTTTTGAGGATTTTCAGCTTTTAGTCAAGCACGTGTCCTATCTCGTCTGCTAATATGAAACTTGTCCCTTTTGGCGTCCTTGGCAAGGCGGGGCACAGTAACAGCACTGGAACATGGTCTGCACGCCTCTGCAAATTCAGCACATCTGCCTCTCTCTGTATTCTCAAATCCTTTCAGCATCTCCCATTCACTTCAATGCATTCATTTTGATTTACATGGTCGCACATGCTAGCTGCGTTTAGCGTCAGCAAGCAGGACATATGTATGTGTATAAGACTAGTGAAATTCTGCTCATCAAAGGCATGTGTGCATCCTCTAGCTAAGTGAGTCATGAGCATGTTCTTCGTGTCTCCCAGTAATTTTAATCTAAAGTGTGTATATAACTTGGTGCAGGGATGCATATGTACTTCATGTGTAACGCATCTAAGTCATGGTTCACTCATGACATCATTAGCTTCTACGCAGTCTCAATCAGTCGAACTGCTCCATTGACTGCAAGTTTATGTCCTCATTGACGTCATTAGGGTATGGACTGAATGGCTTTCCGAGTGAGTAACGGTTCTCACACCTATGATACATCGACAATGGAAGGAATGGGGTCATAAACGATGTGCACCACTCATTTCACTGTGATGAGAGTGGGTTGGGTGTAACGAGGATGTTTGTTTTGCTGAGTGTCAGAACATGTGTTTTGACAGCACATTTCTAAAGCTCCGGCTGTTGTTCTCTTTTGTGTGTATGTGCGCAGATGGTTTGTTCCAGTCTGCAGCATAGATTACATCTTTGTGCAGCAACTTTTCTGGGATGGTGGAGTTCATCGAAGGGACCATTCCGGGGAATAGATCTGTTAATCTGATTAGCTACAGTAGCTCTCATTCATGTTTTGGAGTGTTTAAGGTTACTATGGTTAGTTCCTCTTACTACTTGCTTAGAGGGTTTATTAGGATATTAAGATGCTATCAGCCTTTATCTTTTGCCTCCCTTTCGCTTGCAGGGTGGGTCCACAGATGTTGGCTCCTTTCAGACCCACTGAACTGATGTTTGCACTCTGCACAATGCCCCTATGGTCTCCGAAAGTGGGATGGTAAAGACATCCCTAGTCCACAGCCCACAGTTTATTGGACTAAGTCAAAAGATGGCTGAGAAGATTAAAATGTCTACAGTTAATCTTGAAGAAAGTCAAGAGTTGGTCATATTCTGATGGCAACAGAAATACAGTGGGCCTCATTACGGGTTTGGCGGTAACACAGGCACGGCTGCTGGCAAACCTGTGATTTTACCAGCACCCGCGAATGGGCAATTACCGGGTCATGGAATGGGGAGCTTGGATGCACCGGCACCGTTATGAACAGTGCCGGTGCATCCACGAGTTGTGCTCGTGGGTGCCGCACTGCCCGTCAGGTCTGAGATGGCGGGCAGAGCGAGACCTGCGAGCACAACTCGTAGTATGACGGTACGGTAGCAACGGTGTCGGTAGGCTTACTGGTGCCGGTAAGCTTACCGGCATCGCTGTTACCGTACCACCAGGGTCATAATAAGGCCCAGTGTGTCAAAAATATTATTCATCACACCTCACCTCATTAAACCAAGAACCCCTATCAAGAAATTACACGACTGAATAATAATTGCATAATGTGAATGACTGGAACACCCTAAGGATAGTTTTCCTTTTTTAAAAGGCAATTTAACCCCTATCTATCGTTTAACAAAGCAAGCAGACATAATAAAAATGTATATAGCATGTTTTGACAAGATCATTTGCTCATTAATCGGGCATCTTTGCCCATAGTTGTTTTGGTCGTATTTTTTAAATATATTACATGGCCCGCGCTACCGGCCGTTTAGTTATTGTTAAGTTGCTAAACTCATAGCAAGAGCACTTTTTCGGTAGGGCTTATAACTTCGCTCCCCCTGGAGGAATCCTCACCAAACCTTGCAAAAATAGTATATGGGCGGTTATGAATTCGTCAAGTTGGGTGAGGTTTCGTGCAGAGGGGACAAAGTTATAGGGGAGGGTATAGGGGAGCTCCCAAACATTTTTTTTCCCATAGACTGAATGGGGAAAAACTTTGCGCACGGCTACAGCCCGAACGGCTGGATGGATTTTCACCAAGTTTACGGCAGGAGCGGGGGTTTGGGCCAGAAAGTGTGCTTTTGTGTGTTTGATGGAAATCAACCAGTACTTTTGTTGCAAATTACTGAAATGTATGTCCCAGAAAAATGTGTGATATCTGTGTCCGCTATGCGGACCCATTTCCCTGTTCGCTCCGTGGACCGAAGTGTCATTGGCCTGCGGTACGCCATGATGTCGGCGAATGTTGGACACGTCCGTTGGTTGGCTGGAGGGAAGCGTGCTGTGCGTCAACATTTTTGGGAAGCGCTGCATGGTGTATTTCGGAGGACAGTGCGGCAGTGGAAGGGTCTGGAAAATGTACCGTAGACCATGTGCTGGTGGCAAGAAGGGAGGGAACGGGTCGGGGAGTGAGAAGTGGTTCATGTGACATATGTAGGTAGGTGGAAGAAGACAGAGGAGTGCCTGCAGTTTTCGCGCGTACTGCATCAAGTTGCCGGTAGCTGGACAGGTAGGTACTTTGTGTGGTGATTGGAGGCAGGTGTTGTAAGAGCCCGATAGATTCTGTCTCGACCTGTTTGCGGGGACCTCTTTCCGTGGTGAGTGGTGGTAGATCAATTTTAGAAGGGGAATGAATTGCACATGACATAGGTTGGATGGGAGTGCGGGTGGCTGTGCTATGCCTATGGAATGCGGTAGTTGGGCACATGGTGGCATTCATGGGTACAGGAAGTTGCGTTAGGTCTGTAGAAGAATTAGACTATCGGATGCATGGGTGAGGGCCGTAGACCCTAGTGCATGCACTGAAGACCACCGCAGTAACGCAAGTGTGGGTGTGCATCCGGTACAGGATGGAGCTTGCATAGTGCGGTGTGTGCACATTGGTTGCAGTAGGCCAGTGTTGCAAACCGAATGTGGGTAGTTTGGCAGTGACACAATAGTTTGGGAAGGGAAGTGGGGACGGCCATATTATGTGAATGAAAGTGCACAGGGGTGCAGGAGAGAGTGTTTTTTTTTTCTACATTATGGTAACTGGTACAATGTGTTGCTGCATAGTTCCATGGCGGTGCGCAGGTTGGGTAGGAGTGCTGGTGGTAATGCTGTGTATGTGGATAGTCAAAGTTGGTGACATGGTGAAATGGATGGTGCCATTATGTAGCAGTGAGAGTGTTGAAGGCCTAGACTTTTGGGTGCATGGCGAAGACGTAGGCTGTAGGCTATGCACTCAAGAGGCTAGGACTTTAGGACACACACGGCAGTAATGCATTTTGGATTATGCAGCAGTTAGAGGGTGGTGACCTGTAAAGAATGGGTTTGGAGCACATTTCAGACGCAATAGAGCAGGAGAAGTGAGCTGCCATGCGTGCATGTTTGCTTTTGCAGGTGAGGACACTTTTACAACAGGGTAAAGTTTTTGATGTGTACTTGGCGATGGTGCTGTGAAAAGCCATGCAGTGTGGGCACTGGGTGCTGGGTTTGCATACTGTTGGTATGGAAGAAGATATGGTAGAAGTGCACCTTGATTGTGTTTGGTTACTATGCTGTGTGCGGAATTGTTGAAGTAGGGCCAATGTTGTGAAAAAGATGGGGTTAGGTTGGTAGTGACCCAATACTTTGTGAATAGGTGTGAGTAGGGGTGGTGGAGGCTGTGGTATGTTTGTGGATTCTGTTGATAGCAACCTGTTGTCGTGAATGGATGCAATGCAGAGGTTCAGTATGTGATTAGTTGATGTGTGTGTAGGTTGGGTAGGAGTGCTGGTGGCAGTGGTGTGTATGTGGATTGGCGTAGTTGGTGATATGGTGAAATGTATGGTGCCATTATGTTGTGGGTAGTTTGGCAGTGACACAAAAGTTTGGGAATGGAAGTGGGGACGGCCATAGTATGTGCATGAAAGTGCACAGGGGTGCAGGAGAGAGTGTTTTCATTTTTACATTATGGTAACTGGTGCAATTTGTTACTGCATAGTTCCATGGTGGTGCGCAGGTTGGGTAGGAGTGCTGGTGGTAGTGCTGTTTATGTGGATAGTCGAAGTTGGTGATATGGTCACATGCATGGTGGAATTACGTTGCAGTGCCTGTGTTCAAGGCCTAGCCTATTGGGTACATGGCCAAAGGCCGTAGGCTGTAGGCCATGCATTGAAGAGCCTAGGACTTGAGGAAACCCACACCACTAATGCAATTTTGACTGTGTATCTGTTAGAGGGTGGTGACCTGTAAAGAATGGTTGTGGAGTTCATTTCAGACATCATAGAGCAGCAGAAGTGAGCTGGCAGGTGTGTATGTTTGGTTCCGCAGGTGAGGTCGCTGGTAGAACATGGTAAAGTTTTGGATGTGTGATTGGAGATGGTGCAATGAAAAGTCACGCAGTGTGGGCACTGGGTGCAGTGTGTGCATATTGGCAGTATGGCAGAGGATATGGTTGAAATGTAGCTTGTATGGGTTCTTTACTATGCTCTGTGCAGATTTGTTGAAGTAGGACCAATGTTGTGAAAATGTTGTGGTTAGGTTGGTAGTGACACAATACTTTGTGAATGGCAGTTGGTAGGGGTGATGAAGGCTGTGGTATGTTTGTGGATGCTGCTAATTGCAACCTGTTTTCGTGAATGGGTGTTTTATGGTGTGAGGGTGTTGCGTTGAAATGCTGCTACGTATGTTACTTTTGTGCACAATTTATCTGCCCACATGGTCGCATGCATGGATTCATAGGGTTGTGCTGGGTGTGTGCAAGGGTGGACTGTTGTGTGCATGGCGAAAGGTGTGCTGGGTGCACCGCAGAATCACTGTAGATGCTGAAATAGGGCATCATGTAGGAAAAGTTTCTGGTGGAGGGGCTAAGGAAGCAAAGGGAATATGCTCTCAGAGTATTTAACGGGAAATATGGAGTTGTGTACAGAAATTATAGTGTGCAATGCCGAGGTTCAGTATGTGATTGGTGCAGGCATTTTTGAAATTTTATAGTCGCCAATAGGTGCCACGAAGGGAGTGTTGGAAAATTTGAGTGCAAAGGGAAGAAATATTGTGTCTGCTTTACTGGGGCGTGGCCCTAGCTGTAGCTGGGAAAGCGCGCGCGCAACATCATGGCCTTCTGAGCATGGAGCCTTCGCAAATGGAGCTGTGGGTATACTCCAATGAAGATTTGAGGGTGTGGTTCACCGGAAGGGTCGGTGACATATTTACCCAAAGTTCGATGCAGTGAGGTTGGCAGAGATGGACAAACGGCAAGTGCTTATAGTCGGTGATACCTTTGTGCACAATCTGCACATGTATGCCGTGGAAAGAGGCTTCGATACTGAATTATAGTTGGAAGGAGTGCAGGCTTTTTGGGGCACAGTTTATGATTGGGGTTTCGGGTGCATGGATCTCCTTTGCAAATGTGTGGCATCTGGTGGTACTGTATATGTGGTGGTCGTACATTTTGGAGGACTATATTTGGGGCACATTTCGTGCTCACATTTGCTTGCTTACTTGAAGAAGTTGATGACAGCTGT
This sequence comes from Ambystoma mexicanum, assembly GCF_040938575.1. Classification (NCBI taxonomy): domain Eukaryota; kingdom Metazoa; phylum Chordata; class Amphibia; order Caudata; family Ambystomatidae; genus Ambystoma; species Ambystoma mexicanum. The sequence goes on along the minus strand of NC_090931.1, from coordinate 861,515,426 downwards.
GATGCAGATATTTCTTACTGCAAAGGCGATTTTCTCATCGATGACACCAAGAGGGCAATGGGAGCATGCCGGTGTAATTTGTCCACAGCCAGAGGTCGGGAGATGTTGGATAAACAGAAGCATGTGCGACTTTATGTGCTGTGCTGGGATGTTCTCCACCGACTTTGAAAGCATTAGTAACCAGCCAGATCTCCAGGGGTTTCAAGGAAATGGCATTTTCTTTTACCTCCATTGGCAATGCTATTGTGTTTGCCACTCTGCACGAAGCGTTGCAGAGAATTTAAGATAAGCGTTCATCTTCAGTCGAGCAAAAGTGTCAGGAGGAGAAGCAAACAGACAGTGAGCAAAAGATAGAAAAACAAGAAAAGAAAATGTATGAATACACGTAAAAAACAAAAACACAACAAATATATATATATATATATATACACAAGTATTTTTAGAGACAATCCTAAAAACACAATCCCCACCCCTGTTTCACACACCCCCAACACCCCCTCAACCCCCTCCTCCAGTTTCTAGCACAGTAATGCAGCGGATTCCGCTGGACTTTGAGGATTAGACGTGGCACATCCATCTCTTTTTAGGATGGCAGCTATGGCATTGGCCCTGTGGAGGCTAAGCCATTGTGCAATGTGGTTGCTGGATGTGGTGTGTACACAAACACTGTGAAAGAAGGCCTGTTTGTACAGATAAATATAGGAGGCTATGGTGGAAGTGTGCAGGTTAAGGGGCATGCATCCTGTTTGTATGCATGCACTGCACGCACTTGCTTAATGTTGCTAATATACATTCTCTGCTGCTTTCGTGGGATCACTTTTCCGACATTTGTAGTACATGCATTATAGTGGGAAGACCATATTGTGAAGTGTACAAGGTATGTGGCAAGCATCATGTTGTTATAAATGCAGTGTGTGCATGATGATGTGCTATGGTATTTTGTGCCATTTGTATCGTGCCTTCATACAAGTGTGTGAAGGCACGCCGAGGAAAGGGAGGCGGAACGGAGGCCACACAGAGACATTGGGCCTGATTACACGGTAGGCTGTAAACCATGGCGCTATTAGCGCCATGGTTCATGCCGGTAATTTACCGGTAACGCCTTGGAGGAAAGGGGAATTACCGCCCTATTCCAAGTTTGGGAAGGCGGTAATTCCTCCTTCCTCCATTACCCTTCCCCATTCCCATTTTTGCCCCATAGGGCATAATGGGAATGGGGAAGGCGCTAATTACGGTACCGCAAATTGCGGTACCGTAATTAGCTCCCTGGTCTCTTTGCGGGTTGGATTTTTAACGCCTGCAAAAAGCAGGCGTTAAATTCCCCAACCCGCAAAGGGACCTTGTAGTAAGGCGGTAAGGATTTACCAGTTCCAGTAAAATACTGGTACTGGTAAACCCTTACCACCTACCGTGTAATGAGGCCCATTGATTCCTATAGGCCAGCTGACATTGAGAGTGCGCAAGTGAATGGGAAGGAGGAGGGCAAAGTGCAGTACTTGGGAACAATAAAAAATAGAAATACATGCAACTAAGGCTGGTGCTGGCAAGTGCAAGGATAAGTGTAGACATCAAGTGGTGGCTGGACTGTTAGGATTATAAAAAATAGTCCCCAAGTGCAGGGGTTGGTAGAAAGCCAGTGCAGGGGTGGAACTATGGGGAGGGAGGTGGCCTGAGGGACAGATTATAAAGTGGGTAGGAAACCAGTGCACAATACTTTTAGCCAGAAAGTGATTAGGGGAAAGGAGGGGAAAAAGAAGAAACACATGGAAAGATTTTCAGGTGCTTGCAGACCGTACGATGCTTCTCCTCAAGGTCCAGGGAGACAGAGAGCGTGTTCCACAGGGAGGCCCCAGAAGAAGAAACACATCTACCAGCATCTGGTTGCATGTAGAAGCAACTGACCCTGAGGGAGTAGGAGGCAGATGAGGGAAGAGATGGAACAAGCAGACATTTAGGAAGTGAGAGTGCAAGGTATTGAGGTCCCAGGGACCAGAAGGCTTTCTGCATAATACATAGGGCTTTTATTTTATTTTTCACAGCCACTGTGAGCTATTGTAGACATTTTAGTCCAGCAGAGATACAATCCCTGCTGTTCAGGCCCAGGACAAGTTGCGCACTCCTCTAATGGATGAGTTGCTGAGGGTGCAGAGTTGAAGCTGGCAGATTTAAAAAGAGCGTGTGCCAACAGTGCAGCGTACAAAGCACCACAGCAGTGCAGAAACGGACCTTTTGGAAAGTGACTGTAGGTTGCTATGATACATTTAGTGGTGGCTTTAGTGCCTTCTTGTTATGAGGTATGTAGTATGTGGGATAACGGGGAACCATTTTCGTAGCATTGTCAGAAGGAAAGAACAAAGTTCCTGTTTCGCTAATATACTGTATGAAATGGATAAATGAAAACGTTGCAAGCACATACCAACAAATTGCCACTTCATGGTAGGAGATGGGAGGAACATCAGTATGCTTTTTAAACATGTAGTGGATGCTTAGAGGCAGATATTGTGCACAGAGGCACTTATAACAGAGTTGTGAACATACTGCAAATAAATGTTCCTACCTTTCTTTTGTGGTGATGGGTGCTTATGTGGATGAATGTGCATGCATAACTCCTGCAATGATTCAATTAACTTTCCACTGGACGTGCTTTCCAATAACAGCACACGTGCAGGCTTAATTTGTAACGGTACATATGAGGTCTTGTGTAGAACTGACATTGTAAGATGCTGAGGTCTTGGAGGGCATTGGTGGATGCATGTGTGAGTACTTAGCAATACCTAATAAGGGTGTGGTGGGAAGAGGATAGTGGAAAGGGAAGAAGGACTGTCATGATTTACTGGGGCATGGCCCTCGCGATACTTTGCGAGGCGCACGCGCTACATTCTGCACTTTTGAACATGATGGCCAATGGACATGCGATTGTTGCAATTGTCCAATCAGGTGGTTAGAGTGTGCGTCACAGGAAAGGGCGGGCATATTTTGTTTCATTACTCTGTGTAGTGAGGCTGGCTGAGATGGCGAGATGCACAGTTTTCATAGTGGGTGATCGTTTTGTGCCAGATCTGCTCCAGTAAACCGTGGAAAGAGGCAATTTGAATTTGGACGAAGTAGAGACTTTGTGGTGCAGTGTCGCTGTCCGTACTTTTGACCATTTGCTTGCAGAATGTTGACGAGTGGCCACTTTAGGTACTGTACACGTTGTGGTAGTGCACTATGGAGCATTGCAAAAAAAAAAAAACTAATAACTCATGGAGATATATCGCTGACTAATGAGCAGGGCATTGACAAGTTCATCTACTTGGAAATTGACCAGGAGACCCTACTCTGATTAGGATCAAGAAACACAAGGCGCACAGAAGGCACCTTTAGAGAAGAACGCTGCACCTCTTCTCAGTAACTGTGACACCATAATTACTGGCTCAGATGTCCCACAAAAGGTGTTACACCCGGATTTCGGCATACCACTCTCTGGCATCGTTGGCGGCTACAGCCGCGGATGCAAGTTCATACCACCAACATGGAGCCTCAAGCTCAGAGGAGCGGTCTAGTGGCTCGTGAGAAGGACGAGAGCGAGACTCCTCCCCCCACTCCGGAAGTATGATATGAACGAGAGTTGCCAGGAGTACTACGCGTTGCTACGATTCATTACAGCTCCGCTCCGTGAGTTATTGAAACTGCGATACGCACCTCTCATTGATTTAAAATCAGTGTAGCCTTTCTTTCTTTACTTTACTCTGCTTACATTTCCCTGCAGGACTTTCCACCATTTCACCCCTGTTCTGTCCGAACCGGCAATTCCACTCTGCCCAGCTTTACGGACGAAACCTTCAGCAGACTTATGGAAGCTATCCCCTTTTTCCTCTGAATCAGGATCCTAGTTTTCTTTGCAATCTAGTATTCACAAGTTCTTTCTCTTTTGGCAGCAGTTCACTTTGGTCGATCTCGTCTCGACACTACACTCAAACTCCCAAGATTCAACACGCGATCTCCGCATTCTGGCATATCCAACAGGTAGGGATCTAAGCATTCAGCTCCCTTTCACTTCTCTTCTTACAAAACCTTATTCAAACACTTCCATTCTGTTTCCTTTAACCTATATCAGATCGGACAACAACCCCAGCCAACAGAGACTCTCCATAACACTCTTTGGGATCCTCCCACAGGTACTTCCCACTCATTCAACTTTGGGTAACCATAAGACAAAGGGTGCAACAGATAGATAATTCTATCCATTCTATTCCCACAGAAGAGTCTCACCGATTAAACCCCAAGTCAATTTAACACGACTCCATCTTGTTAGACTTCCTACTCCAGTCGTGAGGGATCGACGAGAACCACCTACAGAACAACATCCACGACCGGGTTTTTTTCCCTCTAAGAGGGTTTCCCGGAGAACCCCTTTCTGGCACCTGTGTTAGAAGGTTGGGGAAGGGGCCTCTGGTAAACTTTCACTCCCTCAGAGATACCGAAGACAAGGTAGGACTTTTCCATTGTTACCTGCAAAGTGCTTCTGTATTGTATTGGCAGTCGTTACAGATAGCAACGCCTAAGGTTACGTGTTCAAATTTACTTGAACAGGCATTTCAGCTGGTAACAATGGAACAACAGGTACAGCAATTAGTCGCCGCAATGCAGAATATGTCTGCTGAGGTGCAATTATTTAAACAGGAGAACGCCACTCTTAAACAACAGGTAGGGCGTTCCGCTCAGAGTTCGGAGGTACCCCAGGGGCCTTTACCAGGGCGCGCTTTGACAGCAATCCACATGCGGTGAAAGAGTTCTTTGAATCTTGTACAGTCCAATTTTCATTCAAGGCGGCATTCTTCCCCACCGATAGGGACAAGGTAGGGCACATGATTGCCCAAATGACAGGTGCCGCTCTGGGGTGGGCCACCCCATTAGTCACCAACAACAATCCAATCCTCGATTCGTACCCTGCTTTTTGTAATAGTGTCCGAAGCATGTTTAGCCGACAGGAAGTAGTAGTGGCCTCTCAAGAGAAACTTTTAGATTTAAAACAGGGTACTCAGGATATACTTACTTATATAACAGCGTTCAAAAGAATGGCTGCAGACACCTCTTGGGCTGATGACGCCCTAATGACTCTGTTTAGACGTGGTCTGTCAGAAGACTTAAAGGACGAAGTGTCCCGCGTTCCCAGACCTACAAACCTCACAGAATACATTGCCTTGGTTATGCAATTGGATTACCGTCTTCAAGAGAGGAACAGAGAAAGACGAAAGGGAAAAGGGCCTCGGACTCATGTAGAGGTATTTACCTCCCCTAAATCAGGCCCTTCAGACAAACCCATGCAAATGGGAACAGCTAGAGGTCCATTAACCCCAGAAGAACGAGCCCGAAGAAGAACACTCGGCTTGTGCATGTACTGTGGGTCTAATAGCCACACTATTAGGGAATATACTTTGATTCCTCCCAGGAAACCGGGACAGGGAAACGCCAGTACCCGACCGTAAAAGGGACGACAGCATCAGGTCCTTTCACTACACGTAGTCCCTCTTCTAGCATATCTGGTGGGTTTTCTGCCCATTCGTCAGGGAGCATCATGATCAGTTTGAATATCTCTTTATCCTGGGACAGCACTTCCTTACTTAATGTTCCTGCCCTCATTGATAGTGGTGCCTCAGGAAATTTCACAGATGATACCTGGGCACGCTCTCATAACATTCCTCGTACCTCCAAAGAGATGGCCATACCTGTGGAGAGCGTGGACGGGAGTCCGCTCACGTCAGGACCCATTAAGGATCAAACCCTACCCTTGTTAATGGTGGTTGCTTCACATCAAGAGAATTTAGAGTTTGACATAATCAGGACAGCCCACTACCCAATCATTTTAGGGTTGCCCTGGTTAAGACACCATAATCCCTATATTAACTGGGCAGCAGGCACACTTTTTTTGGGGTCCGAACGATGCGTACAACATCACCAAATGGTAAACTCCCCCAAGTTAGAGCAGATTCCAGATACTGGGATTTCTACTACTGTAGTCAACGAGATCTCTTCCTTGCCTCCAGAATACGAATGGTTTCGTCCCGTATTTTCTCACCAAGATATTTCAGAACGCCCGCCTCACAGAAGGGATGATTGTGCCATAGACCTGGTCCCAGACACACCCCTTCCTTTTGGCAGAATGTATATTCTGTCGGCAAGAGAGAAGGAAGTTTTGAAGGAGTACCTACACACCCATCTTAAGAATGGATTAATCACAGAATCCGCATCCCCGGCAGCCGCCTCTCTTTTTTTCATTCCGAAAAAAGACACATCGGAACTTCGCCCTTGCATAGACTTCAGAGGGTTGAACAAGATAACCATCCCGGACAAATAGCCGATGCCCCTTATCCCAGACATACTGGAAGCGGTGCAAGGGGCCAAATTCTACATCAAATTGGACCTAAGGGGGGCGTATCATCTGATTCGCATCAAAGCTGGCGACGAATGGAAAACGGCGTTCTGAACACCATTCGGCCATTTCCAGTATAAAGTCATGCCCTTTGGATTTATGAACGCCCTGGAAGTTTTCCAAAGGTTTATGGACCACATCTTTTCAGATGTTAGTCTTCATTATGTTATTGTTTATTTAGATGACCTTTTAGTTTTTTCTTCCTCTTTGAAAGAACATCAGTCCCAAGTGAAGGAGGTCCTAAAAAGGTTGCAGGAAAACCATCTGTATTGCAAACTGGAAAAATGTGTGTTCCATAAGACCACCATACATTTTTGGGATATAGTCTCTCCCAGGAAGGGATTGCTATGGATCCTGCTAAAGTGTCCGCTATCACAGAATGGCCTCCTCCTCGTTCTATCAACGAGATACAAAGATTCCTGGGTTTTGCCAATTTTTATAGGCATTTCATTCCACACTTCTCCTCTTATACCAAACCTATCACTCAATTGCTAAAAAAAGGCACCCCATACCTTTGGAACTCCGAGACGCAGGAAGCATTTGACCACCTGAAGACTCTGTTTACCCAGGCTCCGATACTTAATGTCCCAGATCAACAGCGTCCTTTTATTGTTGAATCTGATGCCTCAAAATATGCCTTGGGAGCGGTCCTACTTCAACCGGACAGTCATAACATCGAAAGACCAGTAGCCTTCCTATCCAAAACCCTTTCACCCGCAGAAATCAATTATACCATCTTGGAAAAAGAACTTCTAGCCATCAAGCGGGCTTTTGAGGAATGGCGGCATCTCCTTTTGGGAGCACGATACCCTATCGAAGTTAGAACTGATCACCACAACCTTCGTTCTCTTCAGTATGTGCAAACCTGCAACAGCAGACAAGCACGATGGGCACATTTTTTCTCACCCTATCAAATCAAATTCTCCTTCATCCCGGGAAATACAAATCTCTGAGCCAACGCTTTATCCCGAAAAGACCCTATGGGTAAGATCCCCTTCCGAGCAGAACCTATGTTTCCAAAGGCTGTTTTTGTTCCAGTAGTCCATCACTTTTTGCAGACACTGGAGTACAAGACTAAGGATCTGCTAAAGGCAGAACCAGAACATGGTCTCATTAGGGGATTGACAAGCAGTCGAGGACTCCTATTCAAAGGGGAACAAGTGTACGTCCCGGATATAACTCTCCAAAAAGAAGTATTGAGACTTTGTCACGATTCGCTAGCAGCTGGTCACCGAGGAATCGTCAACACTCTCGAATTGGTTCAAAGGCATTTTTGGTGGCCTTCGGTCCGTACTGATGTACGGGATTATAGTGCATCATGCACGGTATGCCTTCAGACTAAATCTCCCCGGATACCACCCTTGGGAGAATTGGTCGCAACTCCTATTCCGGAGAGGCCATGGCAAATAATTTCAACAGATTTCATTGTGGATTTACCGAGATCAGAAGATTGTACCGCTATCATGGTGACCATTGATACATTGACTAAAATGGCTCATTTTATACCCTTGCCTGCAGTTCCTTCAGCGGCCCAGATGGCTCACATATTTTTGGAACGCATTTTTTCTCTACATGGCCTTCCGGATACTATTATTTCAGACAGGGGTCCACAGTATACTTCCAGATATTGGAAACAACTTTGCTCCCTTCTAGGGATATCCTGAGCTTTGAGCTCTGGGTTCCACCAGCAGACCAATGGTCAGACTGAGCGCCTCAACCAGATGCTGGAAGGATATCTTAGGTGTTATGTCTCCTCTGAACAGGACAATTGGAAGCGTCAACTGCCGTTGGCCAAATTTGCTTATAATAATGCAGCACATTCAGCCATCAAAGCAAATCCTTTTTTTCTGCACTTATGGCTTTCATCCTACGGTTTTTCCAGTTGCCATATCACCAGACGCACAATTCCCTGCTCTAGAAAGATTGGTGGACGCCATCCAACAAGAACATCGAACTGCTCACCTGGCTCTTCAAGAAGCCCAAACTCGCAGTAAAGCTCAAGCAGATAAACATCGCTCTCCAGCTCCTCAATTCCAGATTAGTGGACAGGTCTGGTTGGTGAGCAAATTTCTACCTAGAAGGCTTGTCCCGTCCAAACTGTCTCCCAAAGATTTTGGACCATTCTCCATAGTGGCTAAACGGGGTCCTGTGGCCTATACCTTGCAGTTGCCCAGATCCTGGAGCCGTATTCATCCGACTTTTCATGTCTCCCAATTGAAGCCGGACATACGGAACCACTTTCATAGAACAGCGGTATCCGCCCCTCCGCCGGTGATGACCGATGCGGGTCCCGAATACGAGATCTCGGGTATCTGTGACTCTCGGTATCATCGTGGTGTCCTACAATACCTGGTGGACTGGAAGGGTTATTCTCCTTCTGAAAGGTCATGGGAGCCGGCTTCGGCCGTTCATGCTTCCCGATTGGTTCGCTCCTTTCATCTTTTTCATCCTGGCAAACCTGGTTTCGCTTCTCTGGGGAGTGGGTATACTGTTACACCCGGATTTCGGCATACCACTCTCTGGCATCGTTGGCGGCTACAGCCGCGGATGCGAGTTCCTACCACCAACATGGAGCCTCAAGCTCAGAGGAGCGGTCTAGTGGCTCGTGAGAAGGACGAGAGCGAGACTCCTCCCCCCACTCCGGAAGTACGATATGAACAAGAGTTGCCAGGAGTACTACGCATTGCTACGATTCATTACAGCTCCGCTCTGTGAGTTATTGAAACTGTGATACGCGCCTCTCATTGATTTAAAATCAGTGTAGCCTTTCTTTCTTTACTTTACTCTGCTTACATTTCCCTGCAGGACTTTTCACCATTTCACTCCTGTTCTGTCCGACCCGGCAATTCCACTCTGCCCAGCTTTAAGGACGAAACCTTCGGCAGACTTGTGTAAGCTATCCCCTTTTTCCTCTGAATCAGGATCCTAGTTTTCTTTGCAATCTAGTATTCACGAGTTCTTTCCCTTTTGGCAGCAGTTCACTTTGGTCGATCTCGTCTCGACACTACACTCAAACTCCCAAGATTCAACACGCGATCTCTGAATTCTGGCATATCCAACCGGTAGGGATCTAAGCATTCAGCTCCCTTTCACTTCTCTTCTTACAAAACCTTATTCAAACACTTCCATTCTGTTTCCTTTAACCTATATCAGATCGGACAACATCCCCAGCCAACAGAGACTCTCCATAATACTCTTTGGGATCCTCCCACAGGTACTTCCCACTCATTCAACTTTGGGTAACCATAAGACAAAGGGTGCAACAGATAGATAATTCTATCCATTCTATTCCCACAGAAGAGTCTCACTGATTAAACCCCAAGTCAACTCAACACGACTCCATCTTGTTAGGCTTCCTACTCCAGTCGTGAGGGATCGACGAGAACCACCTACAGAACAACATCCACGACTGGGTTTTTTCCCTCTAAGAGGGTTTCCCAGAGAACCCCTTTCTGGCACCTGTGTTAGAAGGTTGGGGAAGAGGCCTCTGGTAAACTTTCACTCCCTCAGAGATACCGAAGACAAGGTAGGACTTTTCCATTGTTACCTGCAAAGTGCTTCTGTATTGTATTGGCAGTCATTACAAAAGGGGTTTACAAGGGATACCACCAAGCCCACTTGCACAGTCCTGAAGACGGCACCAGAACAGCTAAACACCCAGTTCGTGCCAGAGACTAGATAGATGTGTTGTGTATATTAACCACATCCTAAGTCACAACTTGTACTAACCCTCACAAAATATCAGTATTACAATGTGTTAGTAATATGAAGACTTAATATGATTGCTTTGGTATGCAACTCCTTTTGAATAGGAGGTTGAAAAATGGTGACATACACACAGTAGCCTTAACAGGCTTTTTAAGGATTTATTAGAAAATAAAAAATTGTTATATGTGAAAACTAAGATTGGTGCTCTCCAATTCATACAAAGATCAAATGTTATAATCTTTTGTGCGACATTAAACTACCGGCAAGTGCCATACAGGTGGGGTAGCTTATGTCCCTGTGTCTTAAGTAGCATTGCTTTTGGGTTCCATAGCTTGTGCAAGTGTGTACCGTCAACTCAAAAAAGATGATGAAAGAAGTGCAGCGCATTTTTGCCACTGCAAAGGTGCTTTTCTCATGTATACCACCAAGTCCAGTATATAACTATCCCAATGAATGTTGTCAGCAGCCAGAGGTGGGAAGGCGTCTTATCAACAGAAGTATGTGTAACATTTTTGCCTGCTGCTGGGATGTACTCCTTTGACAATGACAACATTGATTATGGATATGTGCACCTTCTCTATGGAAATGGCATTTCATTGTTGCCCAGTGGAAATGACATTTGGATTTCCAATCTACAGGTTGCACTGAAGATGCTATTGTTAGCATGTGAGGCACAGTGAAACAAATAAAAACCATTTTAAAAGCCCAAATAAGAGTTATTACTGTGGAAGCTGTTTTCAAAATCTTTTAAAAACAGCTTTTTTAAGAGCCACCACTACAAAGAACATCCCCTACACTGGTTGGCATTTATTCCCCTACTCCCGCACGCACACACCTGGAAAAGTCTGCGGACTTCGCAACAGTTGCAGGCTTGTACATGTAACATATGCCCCTTTTGCACATGGCCACCTTATATTTGGGACTGTGGAGGACACCGGATTGCACAATAAGCTTTCTGGGTGTGGAGTTCACGCACAGACTGTGGTATACGGTATATTTGTCAACCTAAATGCAGAGGGTGAGCCTATGGCTGTGTGTTGTACGAGCCACAGCGTATGCTTTGTGGGTGAATTGCACATACATTACTTTACAGTGAATGGAAAACTGAGTCCGGTGGGAGTTATGTGTGGAGTGTATCATATGGATGTGTACACGTATGGAGCACCTACAATCAAGTGATTGATTTTGGTTTGTCTGTGTGAGACTTTGGTGATGCTCAATCATGATGATATTATTGTTGTTGATTGTGGCGGGACAAATGAACAACATGTAACATGATTTTCAGTGCCGTTTGTGCTGAGGGAGGCAGTAGGCCAGGTAATGCTTCTGTTTCCGATCTCCTGCATAATTGTGTATCCCATTATTCAGACACTCATGGAGGCGCATTATTTTTTATTTGGTACGGAAAAGGAGAAAGCGCGGTACATTGTGAAGAAATGTATTTCTGTCTTTTTACAACTTGTGCCATTGTTGTACTGTACAAATTAAATCTATTGTTTCACAGCACAAACAGTTTTCCCCACAAATAGTGTCCCTGTTGATATTACTGCATTTCTGAATTCTGCACGCTCTACACACATTGCCTTGCTGCCCTTTTTGGAAGTATAGGAATAATGTTTGTGCTTGCTGTTGCGCACTTGCACTCTCGAAAACGCACTGCAACAAGCACAACCATCTGTTTCAACAGCCACCCATTTCTACCTGTTTCCACTGCAGTGTTTTCCACAGTACCACAGTTCCTTCCATTTACCACACAATTGTGTGGAGGGTATACGATGTGTGTTGCACTTCCTCTCTTCATTGCCACTTACATTGTGACACTCTAAACGGAGCTTTATATCATCAGCCACAAGAAATATTGCTAAAGGGACGTTATGGTGAAGGTGCAGTACTACAAACATTGCATCAATTCTAAATACACTATGCTAAAGCAACCTTCTGTTTACACACTATGCTAAAGCAACCTTCTGTTTACACACTATGCTAAAGCAACCTTATGTTTACACACTATGCTAAAGCAACCTTATGTTTACACACTATGCTAAAGCAACCTTATGTTTACACACTATGCTAAAGCAACCTTCTGTTTACACACTATGCTAAAGCAACCTTATGTTTACACACTATGCTAAAGCAACCTTATGTTTACAGTGCCCTAATAAAAATCTATGAAATTTACTGACAAAAAATGTTGTTAAAGGGACGTTGTGGTTAAGTTGCACTAGCAAACACCTATGAAGTTCAATGGAAAAACGTTCTTACAGGGATGTTATGGTTACAGGTCAAACTGAAACACCCCACAAATTCGCCAGTTATGGTAAGCTAAGCAACCATAACTCGTGCCAGCACTGTGCTCTGCTAAGACTTACACCCATGACATCAAAGATGACATCACAAATTTGTCATGGGGGTAGAGGTTTGGGGGGTTTTGGATGGCAGGGTAAGTTGGTGGGGGTGGGTTAGATGAGGGTTTGGAGGGGGGATCGCCAAATTTTTAAATAATTGCAACAGAGGAAAGTGACCTCGTTAAAAACATGTACACATTAAAAATATAATGCAAACGCTAGATTTGCATGCACTATATATAACACACGTGCAACAATATGCTCAGGGAGCTGGGACTCCACTGACCCCCACATTATTAATACAGAGAGCACTTTGCCCAATGCAAAAAACATTGAAAATGCATAAAATAGTATGAATTGGGACACAATGAGAAAACCCTCGAGAGCTGCACCTGGACAAACAATAACAGATGTTTTACAGTTTCTATGTGAGCACCAAACGATCTAGATAATCGGTAGGCTATGGTAGTTTACACCAGGCCTCCAAACCTTCTAACAAATTCAACTATGTGGAGTGGAAGAGCATACATTTCCACTGTACTGATTAATTGGCGATAAAGACAAGTATCTTTGGATGCCAAACTCAGATGCATAATTCAAAACAAACTTCTTAGCCGAGGATTTCGACTACAAAACCTGGAGCGCGTTAGCCCCATTCTCCTACGAGGTTTCTGACCGCAAAACCTGGAGACTGTTAGTCCTATATGTCTCCAATAGAGATTTTGAAGTATGCCCTAAAAGTGAGCTGAGAGGCATTTTGTGCGATGCTAAAATTACATTTCTTTTTTTTTAAACCCAGAGAAACCATTCAACTTTCACATAAGGTTTATAGAACACCTCCCTCACAAAGCACATTATTGACCCTCACGCTAAAATCCAATCTTTTAAATAAAAATAGGCATAACTTTAAAAAGCAAAGGAAAACAAACACCGTAGCCAAAGCTCTAACTGAATTGGTCTCAACTTGTCCCATCCATTCAATACCCCAGAATTGGCCTTCCAAAGCATTTAAGCTATTCCACTCTGTTGCCCCCAGATCAGATTTCTGAACCGAACAATTCTCTTTCCAGAGTAAACTTCCAGCAGGGGCAGAGCACAGCACTACAACCTTTGGGGCCGATTCATGGAATTAATTGCACAGAAAATAGGCTACTTGCGCCCAATCTTCGTGCCCAACTCTTTTGGTTGATTCATGTAATTGAATGCGCTGCACTTTTCTCTGACTTGCGTGGATTTTGCGCTGGCCTGGCACGCCTGTGTGACCCATCGAGGGCATTGTGCGAGACTCCGAGCAGTGGGTAGGGCTGGGAAGGGGGTGGAACACCTGAAATGGGGAATAACTTGCAAAGAAGTGGGCGTTCCAAGCAGCGGCCTGTAGGCAGTTACGATTTTTCGGACGCATGTTGTCAGGGTGCCGGATACTGTTACGAGAGACCCAGCGCAGGCTCCCCGAGTCACAGGCCTGCATATGGGGGACCCCAGGCACTGTTTTCAGGGTGCCTGTATTCACACCCAGGGGAGTGCGCAAAGGTAGCTGATCTGGCAGTTTCCTGCTTTGCATGTGGGCGTGTCGGGGCCATGACTTGCGAATACAGTTACTTTGAGCGTACAAATCCATGAATACGCATTGCGCAGATTTTCTTTATCGCGCAGGCTCGCATAGTGGACTTTTCAGCGCGTCGCCATTGTGCGATTTCTGCACGTAATTCCACGAATCAGCCCCTAATAGTTTGCATTGAATATGCCTACGGCCATGTTGAACTGAGTAGATGTAGCTTTTTTTTCTTTCACCAAGGGGTTCAGAGAGAAGGGTGAATCAATTCCAAGCCCCAAACAGACATAGCCTCATCAAGGGTTGGGCGGAGCGGCAAACATGCACGGTAACACTATTACCGCCACATTACCGCTCTGCCCAATCCCGAGGTAAATCTCCAGCTTTCCACTCCGTTTCGGTGCTATTACTGCCGGTGCTATTACTGCCGGCAGTAATACCGCTAAAAAGCCCCATAGAGTCCGATGGACTCTTAAAAAAATGGGGAGTTACAGCCTTACCACAACTCAGGATCTGGCGCTAATAGCGCCAGACCGAGTTGCAGTAACGCTATTTGTGTTGGTGGTATCCCGGGGTGCAATTACCACCATGATACCGCCAAAGGTGTGATGAGGCCCATAATCTCTAACAGTGTCCAACCTATTCCTAACTATTGACCAACTGAACTTGTTTTTTGTATTATTCCTCAAACACATGGGGGGTCATTATGACCTTGGCGGTAGCCATGCTGGTAAATGAATTTTCCGGCACCTGGGAATGGGCAATTACTGGGGCATTACAGCCCCGGCAGACCCAGTAACTGCCCATTCCCGGGCGCTGGAAAATATTACTCCCCATTCCCATTTGAGTCCTACTGGACTCAATGGGAATGGGGAGGATGGATGCACCGGCTCCATTCATGAATGGTGCCGGTGCATCCGTCAAGGTCTGTGAGCGAGTGCCGTTTCGCCCGCCAGGTCAGTCCTGAATGGCACCTGAATGTCACCTGCTCGCAGAACTCGTAGTTTGCCGGCAAGTGGTACCGTTGTTTCCGGACCGGTAAACTTGTAATGAGGACCATGGCCTTAGTATTTTAATAATGTACCCGCTGTTCCCTGCGCATTATATGCCGATCTAGCTCGCACTCTCTCTGGGTTTCTATCTTTCTCTGCGCCCTCCATTTCTCTGTCACTCTCTCTCTCTGCGAGAGCCAAGTTAGGTGTGCTCTCTATGTTCTCCCTCTCGATTAGTGCAGTCTGGTACGTACCCACTATTGCGCTCTGTCAGTGAAGTCTGTTTCTCTATGTTTCTCTGTGTCAATACAATCTGCCTCTCTCTCTCTCTCTCTCTCTCTCTCTCTCTCTCTCTCTCTCTCTCTCTCTCTTTCTTTCTGTCTCTCTCACTCTATCTTTCTATGTCTGTGTCTCTGTATCTCTCTCTCTTTTCCTCTGTTAGTTGGGGTCTTACAGGCTCTATGCTCTCTGTCTTTCTGTGTTAGTACAGTCTGGTACACACATGCTCTCTGTCAGAATGGTCTCGTTTTCTCTCACCCTGGACCCATCCCTGGACCCATCCCTCTTTTACAATCCATCAGTTACTCTCTCTCTCTTCCTCTCTCTCTCTCTCTCTCTCTCTTTCTCTCTCTCTCTCTCTTCAACCCAATATTTCTCCTACTCACCCCCTTTCTCGCTCTCTCTCTCTCTCTCTCTGTCTCTCTGCTTCTCTCTGTCTTGGCCAATCTCTTATTCACGATCTCTCCCTCAGTGTTTGCACTTCATATTTTGCTCTTTCTTAGCCCCTCTCTCTCCCACTACCTCACCCTGTATGTGTCCCTCAAGTAAATATTGTTTGGTGCTCACAAAAGAAACAGACCATTGGTTTTAATCTGACCCTTGCAAGGAAGGGGGTACATTTTGGAAGGCAAAATGCTATGTATTCTGGGCAAAAGAAGCTATTAAAAGGGGAAATGATTTAATTGTACTAACCTTTTGAACTGGCTATTTTTTTAAATATTACATTTAGGGAAGATATGAGTGGACAAAGATCTTTATATTTTGCAAATATGACTATAATTAAAAAGTTGTGTGCTTTAATCATTCAGTATAAAATTGATACTGGGCTTGGTCCTCATTTACATTTCCACAACACTCACTCTAGCAGTAAATGGTTTGTAACGTTGAGCCATATTTAGTCATTCAGACAGCACCAGGGTTTGGCTGTGAGAATGAAATGGCTGCAATGTTTGTCACTCCATTGGAGGTGAAGCGACCCAGGTTGAATTGTATAATACTAGGGGCTGAGAGGGAAAGCTGTGTATGGGACTGTGAGTGTACCTAGCCCCCAAGTCAAAGGCATTTTTAGATAATTTTATATTTAGCATGCTAAGATCACTGGTGTCACAGGAACCCTGGAACAAATCCAAGAGGCATTGTAGGCCTACTGGAATATGATCCAGGAGGACTATGTAATCTGCATAATACAACATTTTAAAAACATTTTTTATTTATTGTGATTGGCTGATCAAGCCTTTCACAAAACAAAAAAACGAACATTATGAACAAAATCATCATCATACATTTAATCTTACAATAAAAATATTAATACAAACTAAGAATAAATTCATATTTCTCTAAAACAAGACGAACATTTATCTACATCTTCAATCATCTTAAAAAACGCTTAAAAATATCATTAAATTCAATTTACTACTGACTTTGGAGCCTTCTTAAATAACATTCCAGATTGTTTCCTCATTTATTGTAAAGAGGTTGGATAAAAATGTCCAATGATAGACTTGCCGCATATTCACCTAATTCACACATTGTGGGATATATTGACCCACTTCACAGTATTCCACCACATCACCAAGCTGCCTGTCTGCAGAAAACAGCAAATGGCTGCACTGGCTCCTGTGCGCACCAGGTCCTCAAAACTGCGTTTTTGCAGCAACAAAAAGATGGCGGCAACGTCCTGCCAAGCACCCTTCAGGCAGGATGGAACAAGGGGACACACTGAAGGAGCGTGCCAGTGTGTTCTGAAACATATAAATGGAATCAAGTGAAAAGGCAGCACTGCTTTGCTGAAAACCAATTTCCCCTTCAAAATGAAACTTTTCACCCTTTAAAAATGCTGCTTTGACGTTAATCCCATCTGTTCATTCTGAAACCACTGTGATTAAAAAGGCCCTGCCATGCCCAGGATATTGCTTTGTGACTCCGCAAAACCAGGCATAATTCCTGAATGACAGGCCCTGTCAAACCAACTCTGAGAGAAATAAAAGGAACTCCACTTTTACTTGCACGGGAACACGTGTTTATTTCTTTACAAAAAGTACCCCAAAACTCATCAGTTCAAAGAGACTCTAACTCTCTGAGCCAGGTCAATTTCAAGGCATCTGTGCTTCAAAATCAAAACTCCTGCATTCAAGAAAATAACTGTGGCTGCAAGGCAGTATTGGGAAGTCAGATGGCAAAATCAAATTTGAAAGGAAATGCTAGCAGTTTTTAACACATGTGTAAAAAATGGGCTTTTGCAAAACTAAAGGAGAAAAATGCCCATTTAAAAAGTAAACTGTTGAAGGAAAGCCTGTCATTACCTAGCAATGTGAAGGGGTTTGTGGCTGGTGAAAATACATACAGGGGCTATTTTATATTCCACAGGTTTGTTTGAAGTCAGAACCCAAAATAAGAAAATAAAGATTTAAAACACATGGGCTAAATTTGCAAACTCCTCCAAACCAGTTATTCCAGTTGCCAGCCCTGAAACTTCCCCCTAGGAAGGGAGACACACCATAAACTTCCAGGACACGAAAGTGATAATTGCCAGCTTGAAAAACTTTGAATGGGCCAGGGCAAAGTAAATTCACACGCTCGTCAGACATTGTCTGTGTTCAAGGCTGGGACAATAGAAGTCCTGAGACACCAATCTGTCAAGTGGATGGGGCCATAAAACCTTCAATCAAACTGGGAACCACCACCGCACACAGGGCTGAAGTGACAGTTGGTTGCAGCTGAAAAAGAAAAAAAATGTTCCAGTGCAGGTCAAAGGACTGCCATTTGCTTCCAAAGACTATTTTATGAATAAACTGAAAGACTTTTTATCTCTGCAGCAAGAGTTTGTAAAAATGTAAAATGTTCACAGTGTAAAAGTGATTTTTCAGGCTTTCTTTTAAGACTTGGTAGACTTCATTGCCGCATAGGGAACAGAAGTTACAAAATATGGCAGATTACGAGAAAAGCATCCATATTGCAAATGCACATTTTTGTACATAAATCCAGCCGCCGTTCCTCACCATGTAGTAATGTTCACCCTGGCTTTATCCGATTCAGGACCACCCTGTAACCCGGTCCTCACTCTCCACTGTAACTATCTTGTACCTTGTTCTCTGTATACTTCTTGTATGTAACTACTCAGAGCCTGGACTAATGTATGCTCTGACTGGTGTATTAAGGTGTTTGTGTAACGATATGTAACTCTGCTGTGCACATGATTATGCGCCCAGCTACCTGAGGGTTCGGACGCGCTTTATAAATAAACAAACTAAACTAAACTAACTTATGATAATCCACACCCATGTATAAAGTTATTGAATTTTGAGTAATATAAATCCCATTGAAAAGCACAAAAAACTGGCAGATGGGTGAAACAAGGTCGCACGGACTGGAGGATTGGATTGCATTGTGCTGCACAAAACATGTAACCTGTGTATGTTATTTGTTAAGAGATTGCAATTGTATAAATGTATGTTTGTGGCAAAATCGGATTTTAGTTAAAGTAACTATGGGAGATTTTTGGACATTGTAAAACTCACCACAGTAATCTGACATAATTTTCCTGAAATCCAAGCAACTGAGAGCGAGGTGGAGACTATCACCCTTGTCACATCCCATTGTTAGAGGCATGTTTAGCTAAGCCTGCCCCAGTCATATTCTTTGATGATGTCACTAGGCATTATAAATAAGAGTCCCTGACAAGACTCTAGACACACACTCTTCCTGACGTTCCTGTGCTGTGTTCCTGTTTAGTCCATCCAGATCCTGATCCCCACTGCAAGGCCAAAACATTGCTGACCCTACTCCAGCGACCACTGCAAAACTCAAGCATTGCTGATCCTGCTCCAGCAAGGCCTCAATTCTGAAAACCAACTAAAAATCCCAAATAACCAAAGGGGAAAGCTGTGGTGTTTTTGGGAAGCATCCTGATACCACTAACTGCATGCATCCTGCAAACCCGCCATCCAGCTGATCTTTTGTATCCAGTGACCAGAATTGCCATTCCAGTCCAGTGCCATCCGGTGACCAGAACTGCCCAGCTGTTTGCCAGGCACCCTGCGGTGTATTGACCAGAACCCTTGAGGTTCCAAAATCCCAAACTAAAAGTGGACTGTAAGTATCATCTCAACCCCCATCTGAACCCATTGTATATTTTGTCTTGCCTTGGTCCTTATCCCACTCTCAAAGCCATCCTATCCTTATCCTGATAACCTGTTCAAACTGTGACAAACCTTCTTGCAACCTTGCCTTTGATTTCTAGTGTTAGCACCACTTTTCTCTTCATTTCTGTGTTGCACAGATCCTAATTCATCAGCAATATTGTGTTTAAATAAATTAATTTTCCTTTAAGAAAAGGGGTACACTGCATGAAGGGTTACAACTGCAGCATAACTTTTGATATTCATGGGTGGTGTTCCGCTTTTCTTATCCATTAAATCTAGTTTAAGTGAGATTTGCCTTTCAATTTTAAAGCCGATTCCTCTTTTCACTGCTCTATTTTCCTAAAAACAAACCTCACTCTACCTTCCATAACTCATCCAATTTACCAGCTAAAAACGTACTTTCACTTCCATGTTGTACCTGTGATCCATAGCTATACCCCAACCAAAAAACTACATTCTGAATCGTATTTCACCCGTTTTTAATAAAAAACGTTTTGTCAATTTTAGGCGTAAATGAAAAAAATGCAACTTTCACACATGTCATTTTGCTGCAATCTGTTTTAAACTTGCCACTCATTTTCAAACTGTATGCTTTTGGTAATCCATTCTTTGTGATTATTAGTGTCTTTGCATTGTTGCTTTAGTGAAGAATTATATTTGCTTCAAGGTTTTTAACGCACATTCATTCTTTATTTGTCCATTTCCGAGTGTCATTTTCTAACATTGAAAGGGGTTTAAAATCCGTTTTTCTCTATTATTTGGGGAGGGAAGTTCAGATTTGGATTCCGTTTCTTGCCTCTTATTCCTGATTAACTACTGTGTCTGTTTATCCACTCAGATTGATTATTTGTGGGTTGAGGGAACATTGCAGGGGGAAATTCTAAGTTGGGTGCTATCTTTCCTAAACCAAAAAGT
Source organism: Ambystoma mexicanum (assembly GCF_040938575.1). Lineage (NCBI taxonomy): Eukaryota > Metazoa > Chordata > Amphibia > Caudata > Ambystomatidae > Ambystoma > Ambystoma mexicanum. Next base: position 861,495,078 of record NC_090931.1, on the reverse strand, counting down.
GCTCCTGTCCCGCTGTGCTGTGTCTATGTCCACTAGCAGGTTAAACACAGTGTATTGCTCACATTCTCATTATAATTATCACCCCGTTAGTGATTGCTGCCCCATATTAAAAAGTGTATAATTTCTTTTGAATTTTTAAATAAATAAATAAATATTGTATTTTACCAACCAGCCTAGTTCATGGTCCACTGTGACCCGGGGTATTTGAAAAAGGGGTGTGATATGAGTGGTGTACCATTTCAATAATGAATCAATATCAAAAGATAAGGATTTCAGTCGTGAGCTGCATACTAGGCTGAGACCAAGGTGTGTGTCGCCTGATTGAAATCCTTAACAACATTTTCAGCATCAAAGATGTAAATATTAAATTTGAGGATCTTTGCACACCTGGCAGGTTCTATTTACCCTTACAACATTCAGCCTTGCTCCCTACATTTCCATTGTATTTAACAAATTCAACCTAATCCTTAGTAAGAATTTTCCCCAGTTACAATCAGAAAACAGGGACATATACTTCGGGACAGTGTTCACTGCTTTCCCATCCAGCAATAGATAATGCTGATTGGCATAGGCTTTACAGGTATCTAAGGTGCCTATCCTGTCTACCTCAATCAAGTGTTATTTTACTAATTGCAGACAATCTTTTAACATTTGCATATTTAAATCAGCTTCTGATAAAAAAATATGACATGACTTTTCTCCAAAGCTAAGCGAACCTGCCCATCACAGAATCCTGTCCTGCAATAAAAATGTTCCTATAGAAGGTTAACACGTTCCATGTAACCTGGGACCTGTGGGACGAAAGACCTAACTCGAATCAGATTAGTGTATGGGGGGAGCTCAGAGGCAAATCTAATACTTTTTTCAACAAATACTTTTTTCAACAAGATACCATCCAGACTGGCCCAATTCACCTCCTTCCACATCAGTATGGCATTCACCCCGTAAATCATTATTGGTACAACCTTTGTTCGTTAAAATCGTAATTGGGTATTTGCAGTAAACTTACCATATTGGTGTACGATCATGGTTGCCTGGGAGATCACATTACTTAATTTGTTCCTAATGTCTAGGAAGTGTAACTTAGGTCTTTCAACTTCATAAATATTAAAACCCAAACATACAAAAATCAGTAACTTTACCTATAACTCTGTCCAGTAAAACCCATTTAAAATTCATTACCTTTTTTTTTTCCGGCAGGTTTTAAGATCATCACCTTTTTTTTAAAAAAAATGCTAATTTACAAGCTATTAACTTTCATGTACTGCACTAGAGCAGCCAATAGACGTTGGAGGCCAATGGGAGTTTGGGGGCATAACACCAAGTCATCCACGTGTAAAAGCTGATTAACATGTAGCAAGTCTATTCTTGGCAGAAACAATCTGGTCTCATCAAGGGTAAGCCGCAGTTCGGCAAACAAAAAGATTTAAAAGTAATGGAGCCAGAACGCAGCCTTGTTTCAGACCATTGTTGTTTTTTATTGGTTTAGACAAGATGTCCCCCGAATGTAGCCTAATTTTTAAAGAGGTTCCTGAATATAGCTCATGTAGGACTTCGACCAGGTATTGTGGACAGCCCCACGTTCTTAACTTATTCCACAATAAAATGCAGGAAATAGAGTCGAAGGCCATTGTAAAATCTATCAAACATATACACACACAACTCTTAAAATCCTGAGAATGTGCCCGAACCAAACCTAAGGGCAAAGTCCCTAACCCTCAAAATTATAGTAGAGAACTTGGCTACATAAAGCTTAAACGGAAAACCAAATATGTTGAAACTGGTAATTTATTTATCTGGTGTATGAGGCTATAACTAATGTGGAATGTTGACAACTCCCTCGATAAGACTGTGCTGGCATGTAAAGGCAGAGTCCTTGGCATATGATGACTTTACTGGCCGAGCCCTAACATATAATAGCTCTACCCCCTGCCCCCACACACATTACAAAAAGGCTGCACCCTAGTTAGCATATCTTTGTTTAATAAAATCACCTTTTGTTTGCTTTGGTAACTTTTGATTGTTTTAATAACCTTATACATATGTTAGTTTTAGGTTAGATCAGTAATGTAGCTAATTTCTATATTGTCAAGTTTAAAGGTCCTATGGCATCACTTTAAGTAAAGCCATCAGGGGCATATTATCATATTTTGATATCATTTGGCTTGTGGTGTCAATTTTGCTATCCCTGGAATTTAGAACAATTGACATCACTTAGAGACCCAAACTCATAGTGCAGGCACACATCTTCCAAAGGAACCAGACCCCAGATGAATGACTAAAATGTAAGGGAGGGATCAGAATGCCTAACTACTTGAATGTCCCAGGATTAGACCTCTGACCCACACTCTCCCGTAACATAGGATACAAGAGGGACTTAAAGAGTTTTCAAATCTCATAATTTAGAGGATGTTAGGGAGATGTATCATTGTTATGCTTCATGCCCTCTCCCAGTGAGACCCCAGCACTTATTGTTGGACTTTTGGACCTTTTTTTGAAATCCTGAATGAGTGGAGCCTTTTTCCACTCATTCGTTCTCATGGGCTCTGTCTTTTGGAACTCTGGTCTCTGTGTTTTACATGTCCTAAGGACTCTACTTTCCTGCATACCTCTATATGGCATCTATATTTTACTATTGCAGCACACAGCTCCTTATGGGTAGTGTTGCTGGGGACCCTTTGGGTCCTCCTAAGAGAGAGTGACTACCGTTCTTAAAGATAGAGAGATTCTTAGTATCTCTCCTAAAAGCTTTTATTTTGAGAGATTGGCATACACCACCACATGTGGAGTGCCAAGGGGATACTTAGTATTCCCCTTCTTTCTACTCCGGTGACTTTTTAGTCACATAGACAACCTCCAAGTTATGGCTCGTGGCAGTGGACGTGTTCTACCAACTATTCTGTGATTTTCTCCCGCAGGCTATATCCATAGCCCCGGTAGTTCACAATAGAGCACCCAAATACTAACTTGGAGGCTTCTTTCTTGGAGGCTTCTTTCTTTTTTCACAATTTCTAGCATGATTGTTCTTTGTTGGCCCTTCTTTTAGCATTCTGGCAGGGGCAGGTCTGTGTGTGTGTCTAGCCTTTGGGGGGAACCCTTGGGTGTCCCTGACTAGGCTCCAGAGTGTCTGGGCATGCAGGAAGTGGGGGTGAAATTTTCCATCCCCTTGTCCTCTGTCTGCCAGAGTGCCTGAATAGAACCAGCTCCCACTTGGGGTCCGGGTGTTCTGATTGGAGAGTCATATGCTGCTTTCTGTAAACTGCTGAGCGAGATTCCAGAGGAGGATATGCTGGAACTGTATATAAGGTGAGGCTTCTGGAGTGAAAAGCAAGTTGACAACTGGAAACTAAAATAAACAAAGAAGAAGATGACTCGAGATGCCTGCAGACCAATTGTAATGCAGTTAAGAGACCACTGCTGTCCTGACCCTGTTTCTATGCGACAGAGGAACTCCGAAGAGGATGACTCCTTCCCTTTGACTGGTTGTGAACAACCAGACCCAAGACAAATTTAAATTTTAGCCATATCCCAAGGTCATGTGACTTTCCAAAGCTGCAGAACCCCAATACCAGGAGACCGTCAACCTATTTTAAGTGCAACATTGTGGAAAGGCCAAACTCGTCCAAATCTTTTCCAAGCTCTCAAGAACTCTCCAGAGACACAATCCAACTCATCCAAGTCCCCTCAACAGAGTGCAGGACTGCATCAACCGAAGAAGATCAACCGGGCAAATCGAGTCCTTTGTTGGTGCTGCAGAAATCCAAGCCAGAGGTCATCCCTCAAGACTGCTGCTGAGAGATCCCATCCATTGTCCTGCATTTCGTCATCAGACCAAGGAATTCAGAAGTCGGTCCAGCTCTGTCACATCGAGGAGAACCAAGCCACAAATATGTCTTCAAACCAGAGGTACTGTGGGGAAAAGGATAGTGCTTACCTTAATCCAAAAAGTCACTCCAGAGTGTTGGAGTGCACGTGGAGGTGTCCAGGGCAACCCCCTCTTACCTCTGACAAAAGCTGCTGCTTGTGTCCCTTTACCGATTCCTTTAACAGGTTCTGCCACATTGGTTGTATCTTCTGGCATCTTGGATCCTAGAGACTAGAAAATATCCACAGGAACTTTTGTGTTCTGCTGCTTTACAAGACTGAAAGCCTATCCAAACTGCCTTTTAGCTAGGGTTGGTTTTCAGACTTTAAAAGCGTTACTGTGCAAAGAAAGTGCCTCTAGAACCTTAAGATCTGCTAGTATTACACAAAACAACTGTCTTCCTTCCTAAAAATCACTATCTTGTGTGGTTTTGCTAACTCATTTAAATTACTGTATTACTTTGTGGGTGCCCGTTATTATCAATAATGTGGTAGACCTGTCAAACACTGTAACAATTGTAACCATTCAGCAACTACCAACTAAGCAGTGGCCTTTGAAAAGTATCTACAAGTGTGCCAATGTGTTTTGATTTATTGTGCTAAGTATTTAAAAGTGAATCTTGTGTAAATATAATAAATCTATCTTTTAATTTAAATGTATGTGTAAGTGTTCCTTTGATGTGCATTACTAACTAGGTTCAGTGTACTTACCTACAGCTCACATCTGCCTCTTCTGATAAGCATGACTGCTCTGCTACTCTACCAAGGTTCCTGAGTAGTACAGATTGATTCTAAGAGCTGGGGAACTACAAACCACTGGCATAGCTTACTAAAATCTTACCTCCAAGTGGGACTTTAGAAAAACTCCCCCAACAGAGGGTCATGGTACAGAATGCTGCAATTTAAAAGCTTAGATCCACCTTTCCGATGGGAAGAAATTTAGAGAAAAGACTGCGATCAAATCTCTAAAACTAATAGGAATAGTTTAAGGATATAGAAGCTCTGTAAAAGAAAAGTGGTCTGAAACATGGGAAATAAGGGATCTCGCCTCTCTGATTCTATGTTTCAGCCTTGGACCCGCAAAGTAGAAAAAGACAAAGAGAGACTCGGCAGCAGACTTATCTGAGAGCAGTCCAGATGCAGGCCTGAAGAGTGACCCAAAACGTTCTGGGTCTAGCTCTTGACACTGCACTTCTGTGATCACACAGCAGACCACTCGTGAAGATGAGAGACGAAAGGGATAGCCCGCTTATATATTTCAGATAGAATCCTTGTCTAACATCAAACAAACCATGTGGACATTATCCTTTTAGAAAAATCCATCCTTAATATATAGAAAGAAGTGCAGGCATGCCCGACCACATGATTCCATAAATTGGTGTGGCACTTTAAATGTAGAGTAATGTAAGTGGTCTTGTATAGAGCCGCTTTGCCACATTTGGTGGACTCGCTAGTGTTTGTTGAGGGTACAATAGTCCTACGAGTTTAAGCACTATGAGCGGAGGGGATCTTAAAGAATGTGTTCCCATCCCAGAATGAACACGTCTGATAACACGAGAAGATTCTTAATCTCAATTACCAAACCCGCTACGGATGAATACAAGATCTCGCCTCCTATGATATGTGTAAGTCTCACTGACTGTGCTTTCCGTTTGAACCGTGCCCTTTGAAAGTGAAGATGACCCCTTTCATTTATCAGGCCCCTGATCACTGAAGCCACTGAATTCAATCAGAAGATTAGCACGCTCCATTTGGGGGAGTAATTCTCAAATTCTTAAGGTCCCCTTCGTCTCCCTAACTGATTGATGATGCTTTAATACTAGCTATTACTATCCCCTAATTCAATGTCGATGATTTTACCAAACCTTGCATGTAATGTAAAGTAATCTAAAGTGGTCTTGCAAGGAAAAATGAAGAGTTGGGGTGTTAGGTGTGGTGTAAGTGGGACAGAGGAAAAGGTAGAAGTGCAACCTGTAGAGTTCGCGAGTGCAGCCTGGAAGTACCTGAGACCTCCTGAGGGCTGGTCTGTTTCTGCATCATTTGTGGCAGTGACACTTAGGTATGTGTTTTATCTGTTGGACTAGAACCCAAGAGCTATAAAATGGCAGCACTGCAACGCCAGTTTAGCTCTTGGCAAACGTGAGGGGGCTCAAAGGAGTACGGGGGCATAAAGAAGAGGGAGATTTTGAGAAAGGAGAGTTGGAGCAGGAGTGTAGAGAGGGACGAGCGAGGAAAGATAGAGTGGAGCTAGACCCTGGTAACATTTAAAAACAATAGAGAGGAAGTGAAACTGAAAATGTTACTGTCCCTAAAGCACCCTGTGCAGCCTCTCGTTTCCGCTCATTCACGCTCCTCATTCCCAAAAATTGGAACTCCCTTCCCCTATGTATCTGCTCCCCTCCTTAAACACTGGAACTGCCTTCCTCTATGTATGTGCTCCCCTCCTTAAACACTGGAACTCCCTTCCCCTATGTATCTGCACCCCTCCTTAAACACTGGAACTCCCTTCCCCTATGTATCTGCTCCCCTCCTTAAACACTGTAACTCCCTTCCTCTATGTATCTGCTCCCCTCCTTAAACCCTGGAACTCCCTTCCTCTATGTATCTGCTCCCCTCCTTAAACCCTGGAACTCCCTTCCTCTATGTATCTGCTCCCCTCCTTAAACACTGGAACTCCCTTCCCCTATGTATCTGCTCCCCTCCTTAAACACTGGAACTGCCTTCCTCTATGTATGTGCTCCCCTCCTTAAACACTGGAACTCCCTTCACCTATGTATCTGCACCCCTCCTTAAACACTGGAACTCCCTTCCCCTATGTATCAGCAACCCTCCTTCCCCCCATGTCTTTTGGACGCAACGCAAAACCCATCTGCTCTAGTCATTATCCAAAGTGTCATTTTGTTACCTTGTTTTTTCACATACATTGTTGATATTTGTACTGCTGGTACTATTAATTATTGTCAAAGCGCTTTGGTGAAAGCGCTCCATAAAGAAGATAAGATGCAAATACAAATAAGGTCAAAAGGGAGAAAAAAGAGCGAAAGGGACAGCTGGAAAAGAAGACGGATAGCAGAAATGAAAATAGAGTGAAGAGGAGTAAGATGAGATGCCGGGAGGCAGACCAGCAAGGCAGAACAGTAGTCAAGTCGGGAGAAGATAGAGGAGAAGACGAGAAGTTTTGTGGTGTGAAAGAACAGAAGGGGCTGGATATTTCGAAAGTTGAAAAGGGGAAAACGACAGACCTTAGCCGTAGAAGATATATGATTGGAGAAAATAAGTCCAGAATCGAATATCAAACCCACGTTACGGGCAGTGGGGCAAAAGTGATATGGGAGGGAAGGAAGAAGATGGAGGAAACAGGGGGAGGGGAGGAAGAGCACGGGGGCGGGGGCAGCAGTACAGAATTTCAATTTTGGAACGGTTAAGGGGGTGGAAATTAGAAGGCATTCATGATTGGATGGCAAAAAGCAGGAAGAAAGTCAGGAGTGCAGATAGTCTGAGAAGGAAGAGAAGGAGAGAAAGATCTGCGAATAGTCTGCAAGGAAGTGACAGGAAAATTGAATCACTGATGGAGGCTAAAGGGATAGTGTAGATAGCGAATAGGAGAAGGCTGAGAACAGAGCCTGAAGAACGCCATAGATTAGTGGAAGAGGAAAGGAAGTGCTACCAGACCAGGAGACAGTATAGGTTCAGGAGGAGAGATAATAATAGAACCAGTAAAGGACAGAACCAGAAAAACCAAGAGAGGAGAGGGTGGAGAGAAGAGTGGGTGGTCCACCATGTCAAAATGCAGGTAGATATTTCATTGTGTGTAGGAGAGGGTATTTGGTATTAGTGAAGACTGCTGTAGGCGTTTAAATACTTTTGAGTTATAACCTGTTGTTGAGCAGGAAGTAGTTGAGTTGCTATTTTATTTTCCGTTGGCATACTGAGTTCTTACTGTTCCAAGTTCTGTTTTCTGGCAAGAACAGAGGAGACTGACCCTGAGTTCAATCTCCTGAATTTGCTGATTGAGGCATTGTCTACGGGCAAATGGAATGTCTTCATCAGAGAAAGCTGAAAGAATCCAATCTCGGTTTCATCTTGGTTTGCAAACCTAGCATGCCGGTCATTGTTTGCTTTGGATAAAAGTCTGTAATGCTTACATATGTTGTAAAATGTCTGAAGCAGCTTGCCTTTGGGGATGCATGTCTGTCTGTAATTTTCCAGTGGGCCTTTTGGTTCTGAGTCTGGCATAACGTATCTTGTATGCCTCGGTTTTGGGCCAGTCTTCAAGGGTGTGTCCTAGTATGTCACTCGTAATCTTGTAAATAATCACGTTGTGTGTGGTTTTTGAAGAAATTGTGGTCTTCCTCTGTACACAGATACCTCAGGATTGAGTTCCAAAGCTTCAGCAATAGAAATGAGAAGGAAGATTCTCTGTGGCATTTCCAGTTTGAACTTTGTGCTGCTACTAAAGCCGGTTGATGACTCTCAGCATTCAGTTCTGCTTGTAGCATATGAATTCACTCTCGCTGTATTCTAGACCCCAGCTGTGCAAGGCACGCTGGGTGATACAAAGGGTTTTGAACTGTAGCCTATTCTTTACTCTGAGCCAGTAGAGGGTTTGAGAGTTGTTGAGATGTCGCCTGACCTTTGGAGACTCAGGAGGAATCTAGCAACAGCCTTTTGGCCTCTAAATATTCCAGACGCCCTGGGTGGAGGCTCTTGGCAAAGTCTATCCTGGATAGTAATAGTGCAATGACTGACATGATTATGTGTGCAAATGCCAGGTATAACATTATGTGCTGGACAGTTCGTTGTTGAAAGAAGCAACTTCTTATGACAGCGTTTACCTGAGGTTTGAGTGTGAGGGTGCTTTTCATGAGGTTTGAGGATTATGAGCAGTACAATCAGCTGTAGCTTCCATTTTTCAGGCCAGGGGATTGAGGTGGGTTTGGAGGTTGTGATACCATTGTTTTGGTTTATTTTAAGTTAAGTTTGAGTCCATTTGTAATCATCCATTAATCTTCTTTCATGGGGCAGGTATTATTTCAGTCTTAATTGCTACGTTTGTAGATGATCTGGTTATCAGCTGCGCAGTTGACGCATGTGAGGCCAAGCTATTAATGAATTCCAAGAGGAGAGGCATGTAGAAATTGAATAGAATTGTTCAAAGTATGGATCCCTGAGGTAATCCGCAGGTGATGATGTGGCGGTGTGACCTGAAAGGGGCCCTGTCTGTCTGGAATTATTAATCCAGCATAGTACAGTTCACTCTGTCCCTAGGTATTTTTAAAAGGATACTATGGCAATATCAAATGCTGCAGAAATATATAAGAGGATAGGTGCACTTGGAGTGTTTGCGTCAGATTTGGTTTTTAGAATTTCCTAAACTGGAGGAGCGCGTAGATTCTCTTTCCCTTATTGGTCTGAATCTGTTTTGTGATTTGTGGTTTCCACGTGATCATGGTGTAGTTGATAGATACATTTCTCAAAGATATTAATAGTGATGGGCATGTTGAAGACGGAGAATTAGTTTGCTTGGTGGCTGGGGCTAGCTGTCAATGTTTTTAATAGAAGCTTTGTGGAAGCAGCATTGAGGGCTTGGGGGAAAATGTATTGTCATATCAATGAATTACAGAAATTCTGGAAAGTGTGGTTGAGTCCATGGCTGTTGAGTGATGGCTTTGTAGCTGTGGGAGGAGGCACATGTCTTTGTGTAACCCTGCTGCAATGCTGGTGTTGAATGTGGTTATGAATTCTTGCATTGATAAAGGGTGGAAAGCTGCTAATAGCGGTGTTCTTACTCCGCGTGACTCTACTTCCAATCCTGAGTTTAGTGTTGTTGAGACTTTCTTGTCTAGGTGATGATCTTGGACTTGTTGAATCTTGTTCATGAAGTCTGCTGAGATGGAGGGGACTTGTTATTGGGCTGTATATCTGTAATGCTAGCTGAGGGATTTCTGAATTCTTTGATCATTTTGAATATTTTTTCTCCAGCCCTGTAGTGCCTTTTTTGGTTTTGTTGCTTCTGCACTCTAGACATTACTGGAAAAACTTCATATTGTTGGCTGGTGAGTAGATTTTTCTCTCAAGGCTCATTCTAGTCTCCTGTTTTCTCTCTTGAGCTGGTAGAGCTCATGGAGGGACCAATCAGTGGCTTGTGTCTTTCCTGCCTGTTTGAATGGCTTCTTTGGGCCTATATGTCAAGAGTTTGTGAGATCCATGCATGAGGATTGTGGAGATCTTGGTCTGTTGTTCCAATCTGGTTTTTGGTGGAGGATTGAGGTTTGGCAGTTGCTAGTTTGCCCATAAGCATGTCGAGTCTGATGCTGTTCCAGAATCTGATCCATCCTGAAGGAAAGTTTATACTTTTAGGTAGTGGTGTGGCTTGGGTGAAAGCATTGAACCGGATATTGATATCGATATGGATATTTTACTTCTATCGCGCTCGTACACAAGTGTTTCAGAGCGCAAAAAGGCAAGGGAGGGGAACAGGGGAGAAGAAAACAACAATAGGTCCAGTGCCTTTGAGAACGCGCAAGCGCATGGGAGAGGGGGAGGGGAAATGTGCATGGAAGGGGGGAGAAGCGGAAAGTGTGGACCAAAGGAGAAACAGATAACTAATAATAAATAAATAAAGGTTTAAGGCAGCAGACATGGTAGGTCTGATAAGTGCAGGAAGTAAAGAGGGGGCTGTATGGGTACAGATACAGACCCCAGTGCAAGCGGTGCCCCGGAGGCAGTGCGGGAGGGTGGCAGGGTGAGCAGGTACCTGGGCCCGGAGGACAGAGGGTGGCCAGGTGCACGGTGTCAAGAGAGAACAGATCAGCAGGAAAGAGGCAGAAGCAAAGAGGAAGGTCTTGAGGTGCTTTTGGAACCGGAAATGGTTCTCCTCAAGTTTTAGAGTGGCAGGGCGGCTGGTCCAGAGGGAGACTGCAGCCTAAGACAGAGATCTACCCCCAGCTCGTTTCTTTGAAAAACGTCTGACCCGGGGGGAGTTAGAGGTAAAGGAACGAAGAGCTCGAGAGTGGAGCTATTTGCGGAGGGATAACTGCACGTATTTTGTATCCAGGCCCCGGACAGCCTTGTGGACAATGCAGATGGTTTGGAATTGAATCCTTGCATTCACTGGGAGCCAATGGAGAGATTTCAGAGCTGGAGAGATACGATCCCAGGTCTTGAGGCCAAGGACAAGTCTTGCAGTCTTGTTCTGGATTAGTTGCAGAGGGCGGAGAGTAGAAGCAGGTAGATTTAGAAAGAGGCTGTTACAATAGTCCAACCTAGAGAGAAGCAGAGCTTGGGAGACCATGGGCTTCTGGGGAAAGGAGAGGAAAGGCAGAGTACCTCTGAGTAGGTGCAGTAGGAAGTTTGACTTTTTAGAGACATCAGAGATGTGGGCGGAGAAGGAAAGTGTGGACTCAAAGAGGACCCTGTGGTTCGTAGCCTTGCAGGTGGGGGTAGGAGGAGGGCCAAGGGAGGCTAGCCAGAGGGTGAGGGGAAAGGATGGTGAAGGTGTGCCGATGAGGAAGATCTCCATCTTGCTGGCATTCAGACATAGATCATTGGCGGCATACCAATCTTGAATGGCAGTTAGGCAATCAGAGATGAGCGAGGGAGAGGAGGTGGCCGAGGGAAGCCTGAAAAGAGAGGGGTTCTGCTGTTCCAGGCGACCACCTGCTGGTGGCTGGTGGTGGCTGCCCGGATGGTGAGGTGGCTGGTGGTGGCTCATCGGATGGTGAGGGGGCTGCCCCATCGAATGAGTAGTCGGTATAAAACCATGGTGATGTTTTCATTGCAGAAGACTACATGCAGTGTGTGTCTAACAGCATTTGTGTGAGTCATTTTACCAATTCCTTGCAGTGCAGGGAACTAAGTTCGCTAAAAGAGATTTTGCAGAAGTGTTCTTTTTTTCCAGCAAAGATGAAGTCTCCCAGTATGGTGATGTGCTAGCAGTCTAATGAGAGGAAGCAACCACATTGTTCAGGTTGTCTTGGAATGAGGGGTCTGTACAAGAGGAGCAAGCTCAAAGTTGATGAATGCAAGGCAGAAGAGAGTATGAGACGTGATTTGCAGGTCAGCATGATGTCTGAGGGTGATATTTTAATTTTGATAGGGAACCCAGAGGTGGACCCCTTGCTCACTGTGTTCAGAGAGGCCCAGTTCCACCTCATTGATGAGGCCCAACAAGGCTGAAACACGTGCCTGGGGTTGCTGTTGGTACTCTTGTTCAAAGGAGGTTTGCCCGGTATTTTTCGGTGCTGGACTGCGCTTGTGGGTGGGACAAAGACTGATATGCAAATGGTTATTCTTCCTTTGTGAAAAGTACAGTGAGCAAAAAGCGATGGCTATGGACTCTCAAAGTGGGAAAAAAACACAGAACAGGTTATCATGCCATGTTCTTTCGATAGAGGGGCGCCTGCTACCTTTTTTGTAACTTTGATAGAGACCTTGCATGACAGAGGGGTTTCCTGCACCTCTCTGACCAGTTCTGTTGTTGAGGTTAATCTTGTCACCCAAGGAGCTAGCCTCATGTGTAACTGTTGAGCAATCTTCTGCATGAAAGGTTTCTAGAATGAAATGTAGATGCACTTTCCCCTCTCTGGTAAAGTTATAGATGTTAGTGGATTAGTTTGCTATGGATCGGGCATTGATAAAGAAGCATCTGGTGCCATGCGTTTCCTTACTGACACGGTCTACGAAGTAAACTCTGGTGGAGCCGCATTGGCCTTTCCTCTAACTCCATACCCAAGAGCCCTATGGTGCTATGAGCATAGATACTGTCACAAACTCTAATAGCAGGAAGTAATCTCTCCAAAGAGGATACGCATGCAAATAGAAGGTGTAGAAACCAAAGTGGATTGCCTTACATAGGGAAACTCAGAGCATTCCAGACAAGGTAGTTAGTAGTATGAGCGGGCATCACTCTCCATTAAAGAAAGTAATTAGGTAGTATGCAATTTAATGCTATGTAATCAATATGTGGGGTGCCAGGAACAATACAACATAAGATCAATCTGACGACCAAGGTTCATCAGAACTATTATTAAACATAAGAACTGGTGACTCCCCCTGTAGCAATCACTACTGCATTATTATGTCTGGCCACAGTAACTTGGTGAAAACAACATTGCAAAATAACAAATGTTCTACAAACTTCTTGGTGACAGTCTTTATTGCCATATGACCTGCCATTGCTTGCTGCACGCTGTGATCTTTTTAGGAATAATTCCCCCATTTGGGAGAAATATTTAACGCGCAAGTAGGAGGTCTGAGCCTGAAATGCATCGGCTTTGTGTTCTGCACCAGCAACTTTTATGAAGGCAGATTATATGCCAATAAAGACTTTCACCAAGATTGTAGAACATTTGTTATTTTGCAATGTTGTTTTCACCAAGTTATTGCGACCCCAACATAGTAATGCAGTAGTGATTGCTACAGGGGAAAAACCTATAACTGTTAACACGCCCACCGCCTGAAATTTCTTGTGGTACTTTTGCAGCGCTTATAAGGGGTGTTATCTGCCAGGGGAAGTCACCAGTTCTGATGGACATTGGTGTCAGATTGGTTTTATGTAGCATTGCAGACAAGCTCATGTCTCTGTTATACTGACAGAGTGGGGCAGGTTCAGTCACATGCCAGGCCTGACTGATATGAGACCATCAGTGCCCCAGCCTAGCTGTCTTTAGAAGCATACTCATCACATTGACATGTCTGACTGACTCTATCCCAGCCCTGTCCGTTTGTCCTTGTCAGGGGTGGATTGGGAACTGAAAGAGGCCCTGGAAATAATGTTCAAAGTGGCTTCATATGACACATTTTCAGCAAGCCCAATGCTTTTCCTATGGGAAAATGTGGAAATACCACACAAAAGAGGCCGAGGGTGCAGAGGCCTACTGGGAAATCTCCAGAGTTCCCTATAGGCCAGTCTACCCCTGGTCCTTGTCATGAACTCTCCCAAATGTTCCTTCCAATTTACACATTTTCCATCAAATGTGCTAACTGGTCTTCTTCCTTCATTTATGCCACTCAAACAGTAACTGCGTGTAGGAGTCAGTTGATCTGACGCTTCCGCCCGTCCCATGTTTTCTGGGACAGGGGAAATTCCAATTCGATTCCTCACACATGACTTGGGATCTGTTGTGTTATACTAGCGAGCGCCTTGGAAACCGTAGCCATCCCGTTCTTCTACCAGGGGAGCAGAACTTAGAAAAATTCCTCGGTGACTTCAGTGTGTGTGGGCGGGGCTTGGAAGTCCACACAGATGAGGTCACCTCTACAGTGAACAGTCGATTAATCTTGCCCTGCCAGTCTTTGAGAAGTCTAATTTACAATAAATCAAGGGCTTTGCCACGAATGGGCATGTCTGCTTCCCTGCTAAGTCTATGTAGAACAACATATCTGGTTTCATTGCAAGGACATGCCGCCATTTTAAGAAACGGCCAGTAAATGAGATCTGCAGGGGAGCGAGATAAATCTCCCATGATGTAAGCTGAAGGTTTCATATACAATGACATCGGCGCAATCATGTATGCAAGGCAGCCAAGTGATTCACGTGATGGCCAGGAAAGCCCGGGAAGCAGGGCCTTGGAGAGGCCTGTGAGCCAGAATCCTGGCTAATGGAGTGCATTGCTTGACAAGGAGAGCCCCAGGTTGCAGTCTACATGTGCTCATGCATTCTTCATGAGTGACTGGCATGAGTTCACGGCACTTGCATGGAGGCATTTTCTCTTAAATCGTGGAAGGCGGCCAACGGATTTTCATTTAGAATGAACAATATTTCACTTTGCTTCAAATTCCACGCTGGTCCCAGGCTGATTCTCTAGAAAAAGTTAAATGCGCATGTATTGTATTGTATTTGGTTATTTACATAGCGCTCTTTCCCCACTTGTGTGGCTTCAATGCGCTTTAAGTTGTCATAAATTGCTGTGGTTATGCAAGATTTCGTTTCACTGTGCATGTTTACGACTCACATGGATCGTCTAACATTGATGAGGGCGTCAGGAGTAGTGGTGAGTGGCTCAGAGGCATTGCTAGGAGGGAGTGAGGGGGCTATATCCGGGTCTTCTAGTTGTAGCCCTGGATAGAAGCTCAGAGGCTACAAGCAAAAGGCTAGCTAGCCCTGAATCCCAACGGTCCCAACATTAGCGTAGCCCCGCATCTTTTCCAGACCTAGCAACACCCCTGACTGGCTTACAGGGAACTGTGCGCCTCTTTTGAGTGGGATGAAGTCAAGAATGTGTTACAAAGCTTCCAGTATATGGGAGTATTCGGCCACTTTGAAAAACTTTTCCCGGGCCACTTTTGTTTCGCCGTCCAGTCCTAGTCCGGAGGGCTCTTGTAGACCATACGGTAGTATATTTCATATGCCCACACAGGCGTCGGGTGTTTGCCATACTGGCCCATCACTAATAGGTGTTGAAAATGAGCTTACTGTACACAGGAGAAGTTGGTGCCACCAGATGCTACAACTGGTTCCACCTACCATGTACCCGGTTACGAAGATTGTAGAGGCCGCTGAGCTGCAGCTCTTTCTAAGCAAGGTTTGTGGAAAAACCTATAACTGCTAACACGCCCACCGCCTGAAATTTCTTGTGGTACTTTTGCAGCGCTTATAAGGGGTGTTATCTGCCACCCCATGATGATGTGCCTACCTGGCCTATTGGCGCAAATGCAGCAGGCATGCGCCGGACAGAAGAGGCAATGCTTGCTTGTCCCGGGGAGTGCCTTCCCAACACACTTTCCCTGGCCCGAAGGCCTGCTAATCTGGCCAAATATGGGAGTGTAGAAGAAAAGATGGCAATGGCACCGTGAGCACAGACGGAGCATCACCGGTGGCAGTACATGAAACGACCAACAAACGGCATTGGCAGCATTTTGGCGACTTGCAAATACAAGAAAAGCTATTGACCAGCTGTCCTGGGCCCGCCCGATGCAAGCACCAACTCTCCCAGTATGACGGGAATTGACAGGATATGACTCTCTTCCCCGCGTGACTATAGTTGCAAAAAAAGAATGAATAACCAAGGGTGTCCCTCGCAACTTGTGACTGTCGTTACACAGAGTCCAATAACTACCAACTTGTATTATTTGTTCTACACACCGTTGTGAAACTCCATTTCTTGATATTTGGAGTCCCTTCTCTGCTGCTGAGTCCCAAACTCCTTTTTGGATCATTTATCGGACAAGAAGAGTTTTTTGGATTACCAATACACTTGAACATGTGCTTATAACTACTGCATTTGTTACTGTGTTTTTTATATGCTGGTAGTAGTATTGTTCTGAGTTTAAGGATTAACTTATGCTATGTATCCTCACCAACATCAGTAATTGCTGTTTTTGGTTCTGGTAGACGGCAGACTACCCCTGAAGAATTTCTGTTTATTTTTTGTTTACACACGTTCAGAAAGAAACATGTTGGGAAAATGATGACTGTACGAATGAGAATATCTGAATTTGAATTAGAATGAATGTAGTGAGCGATTAGGTTGATTTGAGTGACATTTACACAACACTACCCCGGGGTGACCCCACTCTTTATTTACTCCTGGTTTTCACTTGGTTTATTACTATTAATTTTTTGTATCTTTGGTGATTACTCTATATATATTTTTTCTATCTGTTCTGCTGTTCTACCTCCATTCTGTGAAGTGGTACATGGTACTAGCACTTGCACTTTATACCAGTTTTCTGGTTGTTGTTGTTTTTAATGATGACTATGAAGTAATTCAAAGTTTTTTAATGATGACAATTAATAAATGAGATATATTATTTTCATAAACATGTTTGGAATCCAATTAATAATGGGTGACTAACACCGCAGGTATTGGGACACAAATTGAAAAGGGACCAACTTAAGCCCCTTGGCACTGTTTTGTTTACAGATTTAGTTTTTCCTAAAAATATAGAGGTTGTGCCAAGAAGTAGGCTCATATTCCTCTTACCTCTCCTTAGGTGTTCTGTTGTTGTCCTGGGGAGTGCCTTCCCAACACACGTTCCCTGGCCTGAAGGCCTGCTAATCTGGCCAAATATGGGAGTGTAGAAGAAAAGATGGCATCCTAAAATCAGGATACCCCAGTCCCCACACCCCAGTCCCTGCACTCTGTGTTACTGGTCAAAGCCCAATCAATATTTTTTTAGATTAAACATATTCTATGCATAATGTTCAATGACAATGTTACGCAAGAAAATATAGATTGACAATCCGAAATTCGGTAATAGAAAGTCTTTATATTTAATAAAGTGGACGCACAACGCATTTAAATTAATGAATCTCAACACATTTCATTAAATACATTGGAAGTTCAACGAATATTACATGCGCAATCTATATTTTCTTGCTTAACAACACTATCATTGAATGTTATGCATACAACATCGTTAATCTGAAAAATATTGATTGGTCTTTACCCAGTGTGAACCGGTGTGAACGGGGCTGGGGTATCCTGATCTTAGGAAACCATCTTGTGTTCTCTTATTTATCTGCCTTTGTGTCCAGGCTGATTCGCCTACACTCTGCTCAAGTGGCTTTAACGTTGTATGAACTGATTCTAATTGCATGATCTGTACTTTGGTGTGCCCTAGGGTGACCAATTTAAAAAATAAAACACAGGGACATGGTTACTAAAATAAAAGTAGGATTAACTCTTGAAAGTGGCTGTCAAGGCACCACACACTTCAGTAGAGTTTGGAGGAGAAAGAGGTTTAAGTGTTACTGGTGGAATAAACACATATCACAATTAATTTATCACAAACTATCACTATCTTAATTCGTGAAACAGAGCATGTCTGCTGTGAGATTGTGCATTCCTGCCTGCCAGCTATGAAGACCTACTACGAAAAACCAGAAAGACTGCATTTTCCAATTAAAAAATAATCTTGAGAAAGGTGGACAGAGCCCCAATTGCAGGATAGGTCCCTGCAAAACCGGGACGTCTGGTCACCCCCGCGTGCCACTGAACAACTTTTGTAACACCAAATATGTGACTGTCCCAATGCTACCAGTCCCTCGGCGCCACCATAACATCTCCACTTCCCTAAACCGAATTTGGTGTCTTGGTTGAAAGTTTACTTTTAAGATGTCTGCTGTTATTGCTTTCTCTGTGCCAGAAGTGACCTTGGCAGGAATACGTCGACATTCTTGTGCCTACATTGTGTATTCCGAAAAACTATGTTAGAATAGGATTTGAGAGCACCAAAGCTATAGCGCTAAACGTACGACGCTCAGAACAACACAAAATAGATATTTGGTGGCCAGAGGGGCATTGTGTTTTTAGTTTGCAGGGCCCATTTCTCTACACAAGGTTCAGCGGGGTCAGAATTCGTTTTACGTCTTGTTTCCCTGACGTGACGTGGGCAGCCACATCCTGCAAGTTCACCTCCGGGGCATCTGGGTTGAGTAGACACTCATGGCGGCTGGTCAGACAAAGCAAGGCAAAGGCGCAGGTACGGTTTTCCTGTACCACACGAAAGAAGCACCCCTATTGGCCCCAGCACACGTAAACCGTCACTGTGTTTATTCTGTCAGGAGCATGCCCGAGCGATAAATGACCCCGGGGGACCTTGCCCAGGAACATTGAGAGGTGTAGGCAAGGTTCAGAGAGGGCTGCAGCCGACTGCACAGCATGTCCCCGGAGAGTGGAACAAAAACGGTATTCACGGCAGCGCCTCAGGCTGCAGGCTGGCCCATCATGACTGGCCCACTTTGCAGACATTACTCAAAACATGGTCATAACAAAAAACAAACCAAAAAAAAAAAAAAAAATATATATATATATATATATATATAAATCAAGTCCTCCTCTCCCCTTCCATGCACAATTTCAGAGGACACTTCAGAGTTTTATTTTCAATCTTATTTTGACTACTTTAATGTGTGTATGTTTTGTATATTGCAGACCACGCTTTAAAACAGCACACAGCATCCCCTTTTAAAACTGCGTACAACTTGAGCCAGAATCACCAATAAAGAGTAGGAAAATAGCAACGCCTTGTTATTAACGGTACTTCGAAGTGTCAAGACTGTAGCATCAAGTGCTGCACATTAACAATGTATTATCACTACTACAACTGCGGCCTTATACGGCACCATACATGTTCATGCCACACAGAAGCACGTGTACAATGGTTGCAATGTTTAGTTTTTCACAACATACAGGGTACGGCGGTTTTGGGTCAAGATACAGTGGCAATGTTCTAGTGCCCCTTATGCCCACACGCCACCCTAATCCTACATGTGACAGCCTATCACACTCCACAAACACCGCTCTCTGCAACACCCACATCTCACCTTTTAGATCACCCCACTGCACGGGGATCCCCTTGTAATGTCTCTCTCCCCAACTCCATCTTCATTACCATCTCCCTTTCCCCACCCCCTACCACTTCTTCAGGGGGGGGGGCAAGAGGACAACCAGGGAGGCTCCTGGCTGCAGGGCACTGCATGTGCTGTAAGCTTGTCTGGGACAGGCTAATAGCGGTAGCGTGATCCATTTTCAGTCTGTGAGGGGCACATTTAATGTGAATAATTTGGCCTATCAGTCCAGTCTATTTGCATGCTGAATGGTTTATCCATAGCAAAATGACAAACTAACCAGTAGGGTTGGGGGCATTTCACCCACCCAGCACCATGAACATTGAATTGTGCTGTTCCAGTGTTGGAAATGACCCCTGAACTTCCAGTGCACTTTGGTCTCTTTCAAAAGGTAAAGACTGCAGAGGTCTAAAGAACTCCATGGCGGAGAAAGCTAAATAATCCAGGGGCCTCATGGGAGTGTAACAGCACCCCTCTAGTGAAGAGTGCCCTGCTATTCAGGAGGCCCTGGAATCCCCCAGACATGTGTACATCTCTAGGTTTCAGAGGTTTTAGGGGCCCCACTCACTGCATTTGGTATGTGGCCCCCTTCACTTTGTGTTAGGCCGTTGGGCCCCAGCTTCGGTTGAGGGAAATGTAAACATGCCAGTCAGTGGCAATGGAGACGGAAGTAACCTAACCCCCTCCCATGGCCTGTTTGATGGAATCCTTCGCTGGCTATGAGTGGCCGGGATTTGGAGGTGTGTGGACATCTTGAACAAAACACCCCATTCACTAAGACAGACACATGCGGTCATGGGCTGGTGGGTACAGATCAACCCCCTTTTTTAATGTGTTAAAAGAGGGAAATCTTAAGCTTGTGATAAAGCAGATGGGTAGGTAGCGTTACTCCTGTAACTACATTGAGAACCTTGATCTTAGCACATTTCAAAGCTCGTTTGTATAAGAAGCCTGGATTGAGACTGAGTCAGTCTTGACTCACTTCCATGAAGTAAGCAAGTTTGGCTCCCTGAAGATGAGAGAGCTAAGGACTGTGGTTAGAAGCAGGGGAAAGATACACAGCTTCGCATGGGACAAGGACAAAGTTACTTACTTTGCGTCAGACTGGGAAGCCTCTGTTGCCAATACAATAGCAATAACCAGGAAGTTTGTTTTCTTTTACATTTGACATCTAATTAGCTCCATTTTGACTCCTATCACTAAGGTGGCGACTCTAGGCTCCTGCCTAGGATCTATAATCAGATTTTACAGAATCAAGAGTACATATATGCAACCTGAGAGGCAGTATAGTGCATGTAAATCTATGAAAGATACCAATGCTGGAGAACTAGAGTCACCGGTACATAATGCTTTCCTTCCCCAAGTTTGCATGCTTAGGAAGGATTACAAAGCAGTGCCACACCAGAAAGGGATGGCGGAAGAGGCAGTAGACAACAGTCAAAGGCATGTAGTTTTTTTCCACAATAAACAAGAAATCACCTCTATAGGGAAAGGTGCTGCAGCAGTGCATCCTCCCCTCCCCCCTCATTTCTGTTCTGCATCAGAACCCAGCTAATAGTGCTTGGCAAACATAGGAAGCATGCGCGCCTTGAAACACTTGTGTATAGGCGCGTTACAAATGCCATATCATATCATATCATGCTCCACAGTGCTGCCTGGCAAATGTCCTTGATTGGAATAGAAGTATAGAAAGTCACTGATTCTGCCCTTTCTTCCTCTACTAGAACATGCTCAAACATGCCCTGGTCTATGCCTGCCAGGTGTTACGTGACAATATTTGATGCAGTGTTTGGAATTAGAAAACGGCCACATTCACTTGGTCTTAATGATTCTCTTAAGAATGTTTTTTATGAGTAGTTATGTTTTCCTGTAGTTATGGATGCCAGTACTAAGGAACATGAGCTATGTTCCTCCAACTGAACGTATCCCGTGCCTGTAGAAACCCCTGGAAGACTAGTACTGTACTCTCCAATGGAATGCATCCAAACACAAATTACATGCAATTCTCTAATAGCACTTATATTTGATAAATACATTGAATGCAATTATTTAAAATGTTGTTAATAAATAGAATGTTTATGTTTTAGTGAATCCATTATATATTGTGTATCCACATCTTTCATAAAAAGAAAATGTGTATACACTTCTAGGGTTTCAATCAACTTCCATTGTTACAGTACAACACACAACTTTGCACCAAAAGAAAATTATTGAATGAACCACATTTTGCATTTAACATGTTGATGATATCATAAATTGACAAATTCTAGGTGTTTTTAGATAAATCCTTCATCAGGAACTGATATTCATCAACTTCTTGAATATGCTAAATAAAATGTTTTCTCGGAGGGTTGTCTTAGAATGATATACATTGTTAAGCCAATCATTACTGAACAATTAATGCTTGATATGTTACTTGCATTTAATGCCACCTAGTCCTTCAGTAATTTGATGATTATTTTCTATTCTTGCACTGGTAGCAAAATCTACTTTTATTTTAGGAAAACAATCAATTTGGGGTTTAAAGCTTCAAAATTATCAGCCAGGTTTATCTATTTGGTTTTATGTGATTTTGGTGAAGATTTTTTTATTCAAGGCATTTTGTAACAAAAAATGTTTACAGAAAAAAGACCAATACATTTTTTTTCATTGGGGGGGGCTCACCCCAATCTCATTTACCCATGTTTTTACCACCCAATCCCCTCCCCACCTGTTTTAAACCTTTGTTTTTTTTTCCGGTAAACATTTCTTTCTTAAAAATGCCTTGAACAAAATATCCTTGGTAAAATCATTCGATACCATCTATTGCTGATAGACCGTCCCCAGTGAATGTTACTATTTAATGTTATTATTACATTATACAAATCATTATTAGTTTCTCCAAGTATGACAAAGTATGACAAAGAATGATCGTATAGTTTCAATATCTACCGGATCCAACAGGTCCTTGAAATTATACCTGGTCCAAAAATGTACATGTTCTTAGCTCTTGCTATGCTATGCATTGACCAAGTAGGAATTACCATTCACATTGTTATTAAATCCTTTATCTAAATATACATAAAAACGTACTTGTTGGTCTATGTAGTATTATTCAATAAGATTTGCTGTTGCGATAATCAAAAGGAGCACTATTGTCAGCATTATCCTAATATGGATACAATCTCAAGTACTTTTACGGGAACTGGCAGCAACAGTGTCTAGCATTTTAGTATTTATTTTGGGGAAAAGCTGATGCAAACATTCTGCATGCATTACAGCAAATTGTTCCTAATTTGTGAAATTATGTGTGTAGTTTGTAGGTGCTGCATTCATGTTTTTCATGATGATATTTATTAAGTATTTCCTTATGCATTTCAAAATTATCAACCATACGTTAATACGTTCTCTCTAGTTTATGACATGGAAGTCCAATATCGTACTGTATTTTAGTGATCCCTTCATAGAGGATAGTCTAGTATTCTAATGCTCATATTTTCCATTATACACCAATGCACAATCGTGCTTCTATTCCTAATTAACATCATCTGGAATACATTAAACAATCCTCCATTGATTTATGAAATTTACATGATTTCAACAAAATCACTTCAGGACATCTAATTTGTTATGATTCATAGAAAAGATACCTTGATTCAAATGTTCATCAATTAATATATTTTCAGGTAACAGTTACTATCCATGGTTTGATGAACAGTTAATCAAAAATACTATTTAAAAAACAATAATCATAGAAAACAATTGTAATCGAATTGTCTGACCATTCCTTTTGGATACATTGACATCCGTCGTTCAATCCAATACACTTCCCTTTATTGTAATCTCCTAAAAATGTTTTCTTCTCTTGGAACTTGAACTACCTCTAAATAACACATTTTTACCTGAACCAGTGTGTGTTTATATTCCACAAAACACTTTGCCCCTGGATATTTCTTTTTCTTCATGCTGACATTTGACTTATGCTCCATCATCTCAGCTTTACTTTTCTTGTGCTTAAACACACATAAATAATACTACAAGGAAACTGAATCCCAATCTATCATATTATTGCTTTCACAAGTACCTAAGTGTTTCAATCAGATGTATTTTCCTGTATATGGATAATGGACACTATCTCCTTTTATCAAGTTGTCAGTGTTGAAAATGTTGCCATGAAATAGTGCCTCCTTTTGATGATTTCACTCATAAACTCTGTTCTAATCAGGATGTTCCGTAATGCCCGTTTGAAGAACGATGGTCTGGAGGGTTGCCCAGAGCAATGCTAGAGGTTAACATTAATTCTTAACCTTCCAGCCATCACCTCTTTTGTTTAGCTGTAGTCACCCTGAGTGGGATGTGTATGCAAGACATGGGTTCTGTGCATGCTGGGCCTAGAGACCCAAGCAACTCCTCACTGAATAGGCCCAACGAGGACAAAACATGTTTGGGGATGCTTGTGGTCTAGTGCAGAAGGGATGTGACCAAGCAGTTCAGGCTGGACTGCCCCTTTTGGGGTGGGACCAAGTCCGATTTGCATATGGTCTTTACTATTTTATAATGGCTTGGCAAGCAAAGAATAATGATCTGGAGGGTTGCCCAAAGCAACAACAAAGGATAAGATTAATTCTAAACCTTCCAGCAATCACCTCTTTTGTTTTGCCTTAGTCACCCGGAGTGGGACAGGTATGTCAGACGTGGGTTCGATGCCTGCTGGGCCTAGAGACCCAAGCTACTCCTCACTGAGGAGGCCCAATGAGGCTGAAACATGTTTGGGGATGCTTTTGGTCTTGTGCAGAAGGGATGTGACCAAGTGTCAGAACCCGTCCTTGGAAGCTCTGGCAGCGGTGGAAACATTAGAGCGCTTCTGCATCATTTCAGCATTCTAGTATTCCCCTAACATGGCCGCCATGGATATATATTGGGCCACGCCCCCTGGAACAGCGCGTTGTATCCGTCATTTTGACTTTCTAACGCTGCTGTGTCGCTTACAGTTGTACCTTCATTGGAGTGTTTCTTCCTCACCTCTTTGATTTGTTTTTCTGCCTTTCGTCCGGGTTAGCGCTCGCTAGCTCGGTCCTCCCCCTTTCCGGGTATTGGAGTTTTCTGTGCACCGTGGATGCTCGCGCTAGTGGTTGGCTCTTGTTAGTCCTCCGGTGGGCCAGCTAACCTTCTTTTCCTTGACTTTGGGGCTTTGGGTGCCTTTCTGTTCTCCTTGGTTCCTTTTTAAGGACCGTGGACACTACCAGTGAGTTTTTCTATTTCTTTTGTGCTGTAGCCTGTATTGCGGTCCTCCCGCACCGTTATCTCTTCCTTTCTAACTCGATTTCTGAAGCTCTCCTTTCTACTCTAGCCTATCATTTTCTCATTTGATACTCTGACTGTCCTTTACCTTTCTACACCTACGTCTTTTTGCACCGCTCCCCACTTCCTTCAGGAATCCTTCTTCTTCTTTCTTCTCTGTGCTCCGTAGTTATTTCCTTTGAGTCTTCTCTCTCCTCCTCTACTCCTCTTCAGTCCGAAGCCTCACTAGTGCTGCTGTGTGCCTTCTTATACACCGTCTCTGGCAACGCCTATCTTGAAGCCACCTGGTCTGGAAACTACACTTCCCAGAAGCTATACCATCCAGCATACCAACCAGTGGGGTCTTGGACTGTACTACTTGCGATCCTCCTATCCAGAACAGATCATCTGCGAACTCAGGGTTTTTTGTGCCGCTGGCTTTTTCCCTGGTTTGAGGTATGGCTCCTCGGGGTCCACTGACGACAGCTCCCTATCCTGCCAAAGTGGCCTCTGAGGGAGCCAGACCTTATCTGCACAACAAGAAAGAAAAGAAAGCCAAGGAAAGGAAGCCCCAGGATCATAAGAAGACCAGCTCCAGGAGAACACTGAAACACAGATATAGCTATTCTGAATCCTCAGGTGAGAAGAAGGTTCGGGAGGGTAGGAATCATCTTGACCGATCGGACAGCATACAACGCCCAAAAACACCAATGGCATACTTGAAGCAATACCAGGAGCCTATTGCAGCTTGCAGAACCTTACTGCGGAAGTACAGACCCTTCGCAATGAAAATGTGACCCTTTGCCAACAAGTGGCAGTACGCGATGAGAATCGAGGAGATCTGCCTCCTATGGCTTTATCCATTAGCAAGTCTGATGGTAATCCAGGAGATCTGAAGGATTTCATTGATGCTTGCCAGATCCATTTCGCCTTCACAACCCATACCTTTGAAACAGCAAGATCTAAGGTAGGGTTTTTGATCACCAACTTAACAGGCAATGCGTTAGCATGGGCAACACCGTTGGTGATAAACAATGATCCGGTCCTTAATGATTATGATCGTTTCCTTGAGAAGATCAGAGAGCAATTCGAGCATCCTGAGGTTGCTTACACAGCCTTTGAAGCTATGCTTGATGTACGTCAAGGAACTTCTGATGTGCAGTCTTATGTTTCCCGCTTTCAGCGATTGGCCGCCAAGGCAGAATGGCCAGATACCGCTCAACAGACAATATTTAGACCGGGATTACACGAGGAGATCAAGGACGAATTGGCCAGAATTGCTCGTCCTGCTTCGTTCCAAGAGCTAGTTACATTGTCTTTACAGATCGAATACAGACTTGGAGAGCGTCGGCAAGAAAAGCGGTGGTCTCGTTCCTACCCTCTACCGAACCCTTTTTCACAACCGGTCAAGGAGAATGCCAGCACAGAAGAACCTATGCAGATAGGCATCACTCGTGGACCTCTAACTCCTGAAGAACGTAAGAGACACAAGGATGCTGGACTCTGCATGTACTGCGGGTCTTCCAAACATCTCCTTCCTAATTGTCCTGAGGTTCCACCTAGGTGAAAGGGAAATGCCAGCCCCCGATCTTATGCAAGGGAGATCTCGGGGGAGCAATCCGCAATCCTTGCAGCAACATCAGACCAGTAGCTGAAATGGAAGACAATCGTTTGATGGTGTTTCTTGTTCACTTATGGATCTTTGAGTCTGAGATGAAGGAAGTCCTGGTCATGTTGGACTGCGGAACTGCAGGAAACTTTATTGATGTGGATTGGGCCAGAGTCAATAAGGTACCTCTATGGAATAAACAGAGGCCCATTCTGGTGGAAGGAGTGGATGGGACTCCACTGTCTTCAGGACCCATTGTCCAAGAAACTCAACCCTTCAGGATGCGCATAGAGGGACACGAAGAATTCTTGTCCCTAGACATTATCAAGGCCGCACATTTTTCACTGGTGTTGGGAATACCCTGGTTGCGTAAGCATAATCCACAGATCAATTGGGCTGCTAACTGTTTGAGCTTCAACTCCTTGTATTGTGGTAAAAATTGTGTGGAATCTCCAAGTGTAAAGGCAGAGACTAAGACAAACAGGTCTAAGTCTGCCTGGACTGTGGCATCGATTCCATTGCAGTATCAAGAAGTTGCTGAGGTATTTAAGGAAACCATACCTAGAGAACTACCTCTGCACCGGTTAGAAGATTGCACCATAGACCTGGTTCCTGATTCCACAGTACCGTTTGGGCACATGTACCCTTTGTCACTTCCTGAGAAGAGAGTACTCAAGGAGTATTTAGAAGCAAACCTGCAGAACAGTCTCATTAGGGAATCCAAGTCTTCCTGTGGTGTGTCGCTTTTCTTTATCCCTAAGAAAGACTCATCGGAGCTCAGACCGTGCATCGACTATCCCGGGCTCAACAGAATTACCATAAGGGATAGATATCCTATGCTGCTCATTCGGGACATCCTCGAGGCAGTTCGAGGAGCAGGTTACTTCACAAAGTTGGATCTCCGAGGAGCATATCACTTGTTACGAATAAGAGAAGGAGACGAGTGGAAGATGGCCTTCCATACACCTCTGGGCTTATTCGAATATAGAGTAATGCCATTTGGCCTGGTAAACGCACCTACGGTTTTTTAGCGGTTTAAAGATAAGATCTTTGCCGACATGTTGTTCCTATCTGTGGTCGTTTATTTAGACAACATTATTATCTTCACTCAAACTCTGACTGAACACTGCATACAGGTTAAGGAAGTGCTACGACGGTTATTACAGAACCATCTTCTGGTCAAGCCGGAAAAATGCCAATTTGAAGTAACCTCTGTGTCTTATCTGGGTTATATTCTGAACCAGGGAGGCATCCTCATGGATCCCATGAAAGTCAAGGCTGTGCAGGAGTGGAAAGAACCTCAGAATGTCAAGGAGGTGCAAAGATTCTTGGGTTTGGCCAACTTCTACAGGAGATTTATCCCACATTTTTCTCGACTAGTGTTGCCAATTACAGCCCTACTCAAGAAGGGGGTTAAGTTTGCCTTTGGTCAGGAAGCCAGAGACGCCTTCCATCAGTTAAAGGACTTGTTTACCACTGCCACTGTCCTAGTCGAACCAGACCAGAGCAAGCAATTCATCCTCGAGACATATGCTTCGGAAGGGGCACTGGGAGCTGTACTCCTACAAAGGGCTGAGGACAACCTGGAACAATCGGTGGCTTACTATTCTAGGACCTTGCCCGCGAGTGGACGAAATTACTCAGTCATCGAGAAGGAGTTACTTGCCATAAAGCAAGCCAGCCAAGAGTGGCGCCATTTGTTTCAGGGAGCCACTCATCAGTTCTTAATCCAAACAGACCACAGAAACTTGCGAGTCTTGCAGCAGATGGAATGCACTAACTCTTGTCATGCCCGTGGGGCTTATTTCTTTTCACAATACGATTTTCTGATAAACTACATACCAGGCACCAAGAACCAGGTAGCCGATGCCTTGTCAGCAGTCTAGGAGAAGATCCAGGACGGAATCACGGTCCAGAACACATCCTCTCCCCTAGTATGATCCTCACTGCCACCACCCTGTTGGAACAGGAGGTCCAACAACAGTATCCTACGGATCCAAAGAGGCAGGATGATCTGTTATTGTGCAGATTGAAGGACGGACTATATTACCAAGGGGAGGCTTTGTATTTGCCGACAAGGTCCCTCCACACCAAGCCATATCCTGGTGTCGTGATACACTCTTGGCGGGACATCCAGGCATTACAAAGACCCAGGAATTGGTCACTTGTCGGTTTTGGTGGTCGTCCCTGCCTCAGGATGTCAAAGAGTATGTCCGTTCTTGCCCTACCTGTGCCACCAGCAAGAACTCCACTAGCAGGCCGTTGGGTCTCTTGAAACATCCCCTGTTACACACTCGCCCCTGGGAGCATATTTCCACTGACTTTATAGTAGACCTACCGGAGTCCCAGGGCAAGATTACTATAATGGTAACAATTGACTCCTTTAGTAAGTTGGCTCACTTCTCCGCCTTAGCTCGACTTCCGTCGGCTCCGGAAACAGCAGAGGTGTTCTTACATGACATTGTCCGTTTACATGGTTTTCCCAGAACTATAATCTCAGACCGAGGCACTCAGTTCACCTCAAAATTCTGGTCCTCGTTGTGCCAACAATTAGGCATCCAGCGGGCTCTGTCCTCAGGATATCATCCGCAAAGTAATGGGCAGACGGAGAGACTTAATGCCAGCCTGGAACAGTATCTGAAATGTTTCTGCAGTTCTGAACAGGAGAAGTGGGCAACTTTCCTTCTGCAGGCGGAATTCGCCTATAACAACAGTATACATACCTCTATCCGCATGAGTCTCTTCTTTTGCACTTAAGGGTACCATCCTCAGCATCTTCCCTGGATAGGGATGTCAGCCACTAGCTCACCTATCATCGACGGTTTCCTGGCTGACCTTCAGAGGATACATGCCACGGCCATTAAATCATTGGAAGCCAGTCGGCTGGAGAGTAAGAGATGGGCCGATCGCAAGAGAAGACCCAACCCGGAGTGGAAGCCGGGCACACTGGTTTGGTTATTGTAAAGACCGGTAGGGGGTGTCTGTACTTCTGCTCTCTATATGGTAGAGGAGAAGCACAGAAGACCCCAGCCAAGATTCTCCATAAGGTAGCAATGGACGAGCAATCAAGGCCTAGCTTCTCAGGATGTGATACAGGCTGGTTCTTAAGGACAGTGTAGTCCCCGAACACCCACAAAGGAATGTCCACACACTGTATTACTGAAAACACAGTCTTTATATAATTAATATTCAAGGGTATGTACACGATCACAATAACGCACTTTGTACTCGGAAGTCAATAATGATAAATATATACAATTTTAAAGTGGTACCACCAATGTTATCAAATCTCATTAAAGTGCATCAACTGTACGGTTAAAATGTCACACATATCAATAACGAGGAAACCAGCAATAGAGATAGGAAGGAACGCAAGATGGTTGAAACAGTAGGCAGAATACTGGCCCCGTACCCTTGACACAGTTCTGTGTGGAGATCCCCCCACCTGGGCAACCTGTAAAATAAAGATATATCGCACAAGCCCAGTCCATATGTTCAATAGTCTCACTTCTTCCTATTAAGGTTTTACCCCCCCAATGTACCTGGTGGAGTAGAGTCCTCTGAGGATGCGCCGACCAATCCTTCTTGAGTGCCTCCCTTTCAGGCAGGAGCCACGGATCGTCGAGAGGTGTCGGGGAACTTGGCGTTCGGTGTCGGGGAATCGACGGCCCTTCTTGAGTGCCCTCCCTTTAAGGCGGGAGTCACGGGTCGTCGAACGTCCGACGGTGAACAGGGTGAACTACGGCAGGGAAGTGGCAGCTTCGTTCCTAGCGGTGCTCGTCGATGACAGAGCGTTGGCGTCCTGCAAGGAAGAGGTGTGCGGGGCACCTCGGTGACGATAGTTCTGGACTGCAAAGAGATGATGAAGAACTGTGGCCCAGCAAGGGCGTCGAGTCATCGGCGTCTCTGTTGTCTTTAGGTGGTGGGAAACCCACCGGTGGATGCTCCTCAGCACGTCGACGGTCAGGCCTTCTCCAGTGGGAGACAAGCGGGTGACGATGCAGACGAGAGCGTCCGATGATCAATGGAAGTTCTTAGGCAAACGGGAGCACGGCGGCTCCGGTCGGCGACGGCGCTCGTCGACAGTGGCGGACAACAGTCCGAGTGCTTCTCCTTGGAGTTCCGCAGCAGTCCTCGTATCGGGTAGGCAGCCTGTCGAAGGTCTGTCTACCAGGGAGCGTTGGCAAAGATCAGCTGTGCACGATGGTCCCTCATAGCTCGGGAAGAGGTTGCCTTACCAGGTCCTCTCTGGGTCAGTCCTTGGAGGCACAGCAGCTTTCAGATTGTGAAGAAGAGCAACAGCAATTCTTCTCGTCCAGCAGGGCTTCAAGGTCAAGCATCAGTTACTCCAGTTACTCGTCGTAGTGGACTTCAGCTTCTGAACATGATTCCTAGCAGTGAGAGGTCCCCAGATATACTGCTGATCTCCCATTCATTCCGCTGGGTCACACTCAAGCATCCAATCACGGATACGGGCATTTATGCAGGCAGGCAGCCAATCAGGCACACAAGGTATTCAGGCTATTCACTTCTCCCCTGACACTCACAACAAGTTATGTGTATTGGGACAAGTGCCGAGCCATTCAACACTCCAAGCTGCATTCATACTGGTTTCGGGCAGGGTTGTCTCCGTCATTGTGTCAACCACCAGATACTAGACACCCACAACACAGAATGTATATTCGTCACACACTCTATTCACCCAGGTCCCACCCACAGGAGGTACCCACAACATGCATCACCGGGAAGACTCCAGCTAGTCTGGCTGGGCCTTCACAACAACACCATATATGGCATTCCCACCCAACAGCCAGTCAGGGGGAAGGGACAGAGTCAGGGCTTCCCAGGACTTTGGGAAAACAAGGTAATGGGTAATAGAAAGCAAGAGGCCACAGGGGCCATCTTGTTTCCCATCAGGAATCAACTGATCCCAATGGCAGTGCCGGGGTATCCCAAAATGGAGGATACTCCGTGCACCTGTCAAGTTCAGCATGGAGCTGCCACCAGCCCATTCCCTGCTCTGCGGGCCACCCACAGGTGCCCAAAAACATACACTAGGGGCACAAGGTTGTACCCCCTCATGGGTGCCATAAGGGTATCCCACGGGTCCGTTCACCAAACCAAAAAGAGAGAGCTGCACCGCCAGGAGTCCCATCTGAACTCCTGCGTGGAAAACACGACAGAACACACAATAAAAAGCAGTAAAGGATAAGGATACGGAGGCCCTGTCCCTCCGATGCATTGCCAGCATCACAGTTATCAACCAAGTTTTTGCCCAAATGGGTACATACAGGCAAATTCGCACCTCAGTATATCGGACCCTTTCCAGTTCTCAAACAGATCAACCCAGTGGCCTTTCGGATACGCCTACCCAAGAACTTACATCAAGTTCATCCGGTGTTCCACACCACATTGCTTGATCCGTATCACAGAAATATCCAGAAAACAAAACCTACAGTCACCAATTGCCCCGATGTGTATGAGGTTTCTCGCTTAGTAGACTCAGGATACCAGAGAAGATGAGTACAGTACCTGGTGCACTGGAAGGGTTACTCAGTGGAAGAGAGAACGTGGGAACCCCGGAGTCACATACATGCTCCCAGACTCTTACGAAGATTTCATCAGCTTCATCCGGGCAAACCGGGGGGTACCCCAAAGGGAAGAGGGTATACTGTCAGAACCCGTCCTTGGAAGCTCTGGCAGCGATGGAAACATTAGAGCGCTTCGGCATCATTTCAGCGTTCTAGTGTTCTCCTAACATGGCCGCCAGGGATATATATTGGGCCACGCCCCCGGAACAGCGCATTGTATCCGTCATTTTGACTTTCTAACGCTGCTGTGTCGCTTACCGTTGAACCTTCGTTGGAGTGTTTCTTCCTCACCTCTTTGATTTGTTTTTCTGCCTTTTGCCCGGGTTAGCGTTCGCTAGCTCGGTCCTCCCCCTTTTGGGGTGTTGGAGTTTTCTGTGCACGTGGACGCTCGCGCTAGTGGTTGGCTCTTGTTAGTCCTCCGGTGGGCCAGCTAACCTTCTTTTCCTTGACTTTGGGGCGTTGGGTGCCTTTCTGTTCTCCTTGGTTCCTTTTAAAGGACCGTGGACACTACCGGTGAGTTTTTCTATTTCTTTTGTGCTGTAGATTGTATTGCGGTCCTCCCGCACCGTTATCTCTTCCTTTCTAACTCGATTTCTGAAGCTCTCTGTTTTACTCTTGCCTATCGTTTTTTCATTTGATACTCTGACTGTCCTTTACCTTTCTACACCTACCTCTTTTTGCACCACTCCCCACTTCCTTCAGGAATCCTTCTTCTTCTTTCTTCTCTGTGCTCCGTAGTCATTTCCTTTGAGTCTTCTCTCTCCTCCTCTACTCCTCTTCAGTCCGAAGCCTCTCTAGTGCTGCTGTGTGTCTTCTTATACACCGTCTCCGGCAACGCCTTTCTTGAAGCCACCTGGTCTGGAAACTACACTTCCCAGAAGCCATAACATACAGCATACCAACCAGTGGGGTCTTGGACTGTACTACTTGCGATCCTCCTATCCAGAACAGATCATCTGCGA
This sequence comes from Ambystoma mexicanum, assembly GCF_040938575.1. Taxonomy (NCBI): domain Eukaryota; kingdom Metazoa; phylum Chordata; class Amphibia; order Caudata; family Ambystomatidae; genus Ambystoma; species Ambystoma mexicanum. The sequence goes on along the minus strand of NC_090931.1, from coordinate 861,462,498 downwards.
ACCCAGGGTTTTTTGTGCCGCTGGCTTTTTCCCTGGTTTGAGGTTTGGCTCCTCAGAGGCCACTTTGGCAGGATAGGGACCTGTCCTCGGCGTCCACCGAGGACAGGTCCCTATCCTGCCAAAGTGGCCTCTGAGGGAGCCAGACCTTATCTGCACAACAAGAAAGAAAAGAAAGCCAAGGTTAGGAAGCCCCAGGATCCTAAGAAGACCAGCTCCAGGAGAACACCGAAACACAGATATAGCTCTTCTGAATCCTCAGGTGAGGAGAAGGTTCGGGAGGGTAGGAATCGTCTCGACCGATCTGACACCAAGCAGTTCAAGCTGGACTGCCCCTTTTGGCGTGGGACTAAGTCTGATTTGCATATGGTCTTTCCTATTTTATAATGGCTTGGCAAGCAAAGAACAATGGTCTGAAGGGTTTCCCAGAGCAATGCCAAAGGATAACATTAATTCCAAACTTTCCAGCAATCACCTCTTTTGTTTTGCCTTAGTCACCCCGAGTGGGACGGGTATGCCGAGACGTGGGTCCCATGCCTGCGGGGCCTAGAGACCCAAGCTACTCCACACTGCGGAGTATGACCAAGCAGTTCGGGCTGGACTACCCCTTTTGGGGTGGAACCAAGTCTGATTTGCATATGGTCTTTACCCTTTTGTAATGGCATGGCAGATGAAGAACGATGGTCTGGAAGGCCCAGGGTAATGCCAGAGGTTTAGACTAATTCTAAAACTTCCAGCCATCACCTGTTTTGCTTTGCTGTAGTCACCCCGAGTGGGATGCATGCCGAGACGTGGGTCCTGTGACTGCTGGGCTTAGAGACCCAAGCTACTCCTCACTGAGGAGGCCCATTGAGGCCGAAACATGTTTGGGGATGCTTGTGATTTTGTGCAGAAGGGATGTGACCAAGCAGTTTGGCCGGACTGCCCCTTTTGGGGTGGGACCACGCCTGATTTTCATATGTTATTTTCCCTTTTGTAATGGCTTGGAGCGCAAACGGCAGAGGTTAAGATTAATTCTTAAACTTTCCAGCCATCACCTCTTTTGTTTTGCTGTAAATCCAAAATGAGGCGCGCACGGCACACAGATAGCATGCACTGACTACTTTCTCTATTTTGTCATAGCAGCCCACGTGTGAAGAAGGTGCGCTCGCTGAAGGCGGACATCAGAGTGTCCGCGCTCTTGCGAAGCATCAAACGTTTAAATTAGGTAAGTGGGAGGGAGCCTGGCAGTCAGGCCTCGGGGCGGCCCGCGGGCTTTGTACAAGTGCGACTTTGGCACAGGACATTTGATATGGAACAGTTTTAAAAGCCTTTCTGCACAATTTCCTCCGGTTTTGGCGAGCCCATTAGGAATGTAGATTGCCAAAATGGTATTGTTGTCTTCTGTTTGTTTAATGGGCTTTGGGCACGTTTCATTTGTGAAAGGAGATTGCAAAAAAAAAAAAGTTTAAATAGTTGCCTGTCATAAAATAAATGCTCCCATGTTAAATGAACCCAACCATAGGGCACAATGAAAATAGGATGCAGGCAGTTGGAATGAGATCGCAAAATGTCAGCTTTGAAAGACGTGACTGTGCTGGCTACCTACATGCAGCATATGGATTGCATGCAACCAAGTAACGTAGTTGACTTACCTGCTCCATGTCATGAGAGTCATGTTCGCCCATTCATGACGTCTTAATGCTTTTCGTACATGGCATTTGCCCAATAGCTATGAATTCATGCATACATATAAAAAGTGTGCATTGCAGATGCTAGGCACAACAAGTTGAGAGAGGTTACAACTAGCTCAAAGAAGTGGCCTGTGAGCTGTGACGCCACCACACGTCTTCGAAAAGAAATAGAACATGGGCTTGGGGAAATAAATACACACACGCGTGTCTTACCTTTGTGTTCGAAAAGCAGGAATGAGAGGCAGGGGACATTACACTGGAATCCCAGCAGGGCAGACGTATAGGGAATGTTGGAAGATGGCTCTGAGTGGAAGAGCACTCCTCAGGGAATCATGGTATCAAATGATGGTTTCCAGGAGCTAACATTGCAAAGTAAAATAAAGCATTCAATGTCCACGAGCTCACATCGTATCAAAATTCAAGTTAAGTTACAGTGAATGTATCATTTTGGAATAGGTACCTATGTGGCCCACAAAAATATTCAACTGTTGGTAGAAGTATGTTTGCATTGTACCTATTGCAAACATGCTTACATCTTCATAGGACATTGTCCCCAGCTTTACGAAATGTGAAAGGGCCTACGGCTGTCACAAAGTCACAGTAAGGTGTGCACAAGACAAAATGTACTTCATTGAAATATTGTAAATAATACATTACTAAAGAGATTTAATAATCGTTGTTCTACTTGAACGTACATTGCATCAGACATTACATTAAATAACATATTACGAGATGTAATTGCAAACGTGCTTAATTACTCTCTCGTGTTCATACTTAATTGTAGATCATTGTATTTGTATTCTTGCAAGGGATGCATGGCGATACTTTACTATATGCTGTGAATGACAGCCCACCAATCATTATTCTTCGTCAACATTCGCCACAATACTTACTAGGCCATAGGCCACCTACGTCTACTGCCTCTGCCCACTCATAGGCCCTTCTACCGCCTCTGCTGCGTGTACTCCACCTGCACCCCACCCCTGAAGTCTTTCAAATGTGTCAACCTGCTGCACGTAGCTACAACTCTCGCTCTGCTGTCAAATATTCCTCCTCTATCTCCCACCTTCTCGAAGACCGTGAGCTGGATGTCCTCGCTCTCACCGCGACATGGCTCACGGCCAGCTGTCATGAGTTTTGACACTCTCCTCCATGAGGGCTACAAGATCCTCTCCGAGCCGAGAACCAACCGGCCTGGAGGTGGAGTGGCCCTGATTTTTCCGGAATGGGTCCCTGCTTCTGTCATTCCTGCGCAGGCTACTCCTCCTTTAAATGCCTAGTCTGCACGCTCCCTATCTCTCCTGTCCTCTCTCTGACTGTGGCCACCATCTGTAGGCTAGCTGGCCAGCTCTCCCTCTTCCTCTCTGAGTGAGCTGTCATCTCTTCCTCACTCCTTGCCTCATCCTCTCTACTTCTCCTCAGAGACCTCAACATCCACCTGGATGCTTCTAATCCCTCCACTGGGAATTTCCGCAAACTATGCAACTCTCTTTCCCTTTCCATTCTACCCTCTGGCCTGATACACTCTGCTGGACAACCTTGGGTGTTCTCATCTCCACAGACATCCCCTCTCTAACCCTCTCACCACTCCTCTCCTCTGGAATTACCACTTTCTGCTCTCCCCTCACCTGAAACTTCTTGCCACTCAAGCAAAGCCTACCCCAGCACTGACACTGTCCTTCTCGGTCATTCGACCCATGAAGCAAGTGTCAGTGGACACCTTTGCCTCTACTTTCTCTTCTCCTCCTACTCGTGCGGCTGATTTGCACCCTTACCTAGTGCTCTCTAACCTGCATCTTTCTATCTCCAACACCCTAGACATCCTTGCCCCAGGCATGAGAATCCTCCTGAAGCCTACCTCCAAGTGAAACTCTTGCTATGGCTCCAATCTTGCCGCCCTGAAACGCAAGTGCAGAGAGGCTGAGAGGAAGTGGAAGTCTTCAGGTGCATTCTCTGACAAACTGGCCTGCCACCTGCTTCGAAGTCAATACACTCTCTGTCCACTCTAAGAAGAGGGTCCATATCCAAGCCTGCGTCTCTGCGGCCTCTAACAACATGGCCAAACTCTTTAAAATCTGAAAGGAGCTGGCCAATCCTACTGCAGGCTCCACCTCTCCTATTTTCTCCCAGTCCCTCTGTATGGCTCTTGCCTCTCATTTCACCACTAAAACTCAGTACATCCTGTCCTTGCTTTCCACTTCCTCTCCCTCTCCCTCTACCTCTCTCAGGCCCCCTCTTCCTTTTTCCATCTTCGCTCTGACAACACCTGACAATGTCTCTAGACAAGTCCGATCTATGAAAGTATTGTCCAAACAGGTTCTCCCCTGTTCCTCCAGAGCCATCAAGGACCTCATTGCCACCCTCGCTCCAGCCTTGGCCAATTTCTGCAATCACTCTTTCACCACTGGACCCTTCCCCTCTCCCCTCAAGCACTCCCTTGTGCACCCCCTCCTAAAAAAGCCTTCTGCCGATCCTACATGTCTGATAAACTATTGCCTCATCTCTCTCCTTTCCTGGGAAAACTGCTGGAAAAGCTGTCCATCTCCCAGCTTACCCTCCACAGTGAATCTGTTGGCTACCTCCATGACCATCAGTCAGGCTTCAGAGCAGCCAGAGGCATGGAAACTGCTCTCCTGAACACCCATGAAGATCTGCTCTCTAACCTTGACTCCAACTCTCCCACTGTCCTCTTCCTCCTTGACATTTCCTCTGCTTTTGACATGGTCAATCACACCACCATGATTAACAGATTCTGGGGTAATCTGGGCCTCACAGATCAGGCCCTGGCATGACTGACCTCCTTTCGCCTGGACCGTCCCTCCCAGGTCCAACTTGGGTCCTTTCTCTCCACCACCTCTCTCTCCATTTGTGGTGTCCCCCAGGGCTCTATCCTCTCACCCTGGCTCTTCAATGTCTATCTGGCCCCTTTGGCCCAACTGAGCTCCACCTTCTCTTCTGTCAGTGTTATGCAGATGACGCTCAGCTCTCTATCAGGCTTCCCTGTGCCTCCCCTCCTCCTTCTCTCATTTCATGGCTGTTTATCCGCGATTCAGGATTGGTGCGCCTCCAATGATCTTTGGCTTAATGCCAGTAAGACAGAGATCATTCTCATCGCTTTCCCTCTATCACTCTGTCCACCCTCCTTGGGCCCTCTACCCTCGGCTTCCTGTGAAGCAAAAAACATTGGAGTCTCCTGCGACACCACCCTCTCCTTTCCTCCTCACATCACTGACCTTGCCAAAAAGGCCCCCTGCCAGCTGCACATCCTCAGAGGTATTCTACCTTTCCTCACTTTCCCCCAGAGGCTCACTGTCTCCAGAGCCCTGGTTCGCTTCAGGCTGTAACAGCCTCTTTCTCAATCTTCCTACCTCTACTCTTTGCCCCCTGCAACTAATCCAGAACAGGATTGCAAGACATATCCTTGGCCTCAAGCCCAGGGACTGTATCGCTCTAACCCTGAAATCTCTTCACTGGCTCCGAGTGGCTGCACGGATCAAATTCAAGACCCTCTGCATCATCCAGAAGGCTTTCTGGCCATTACTACATCCAACTCTCTCTTCCGAAATACCCTCCTTCTAGAGCCCTTCGCTCATCTAACTCCAACTCTCTGAGGGTTAGATGCTTGTCCAGGTAGAGAGTGGGGGGTAGATCTCTCTCTTTGCAGGTGCCTCCATCTGGAATGGCCTCGCTGCCCCTCTCAGACTTGAGCTGGACAACCTGAATTTCTGGAAGCAGCTCAAGACCCTCCTCTTCTCCTCTGCCTTCTCTCTCTCGCTAACTTAACTGTCTGCTGCGCTGACTGGTCGCTTGGTTCCCTCAGACTCTCACTGGGTGCCAGGCTCCTCGATGACCAGTCTTCCTGGCCTAACGCACACTTCAGGCTGTAACTGTAATCCCTACAGCCCCCTGCCTCCTGCACTTACCTAAAGCTGTGCTGCCCTGGCTACACTTACTCAGAGCCATGCTGCCCTGTTCGCATTCCCCCCCTTCCTCTCCCTTACACTTTCCCTTCTTCTTCCCCTTGCACTTCTTTTGTCGCACTTGCACGATCCTAATGACACAAGGCCTAGTAGGATTGTTTGTCTTGTCCTCCCAATGTTTAACCTCCCTTGTCTGGTGATGCCTAGAAACACTTGTTCACAGGCGCGTTCTAAATGACATATATCATATCATACTGAGGAGAATTCTCCAGAAACGGATGACTCTGTAGATAGGGTGGCAGAGGTGGGAGAAATGGGGATATATATATTTAGAAGGCAGTACAAATGGGGAGATTTGATACAGATTAAGGTTTAGAGTGGCGACTGAAGTGCAACGCCAACTCTTTTTCTTTTCATGGCAAAGGATGAGTTACCAAGAGACAAACAGTAAAAAGGGAGTGCTGAGAGTGAGTGCTGTACATGCTGGAGACGCTGTTTCTCAACAAATTACTATCTGTGGATTACCTGGTAGGAGCCAAGTCAGCCTATGAACTATTGCTCAGAACTATTGTGGAACGTTAAAAATCGCAAAGATATGCTAAAACCTTGTACTAAGACCTTGTTTTTGCTTACTTAAATCTTGGCTCTGCCCCTTTTACCCAGAGGAGCATGTAGTTTTGTGCACCCCCGCTTCTGTGCATGCACTTCAAGGGAGTGCTGACAGTGAGTGCTGTTCGGCTGATCAGCTGGGCAGCCAAGCCGCTCTAAGGAGGACCTCCCTATTTTCGTTTTCCTGAATTTTGAGCAATTGGAGCTGCTGTGGGGTTTCCCTCCCCCCCTCGTTTCCATTTTTCTTTTCTTTTTTTTTAATTGCCATTCGAACTATCTATGATGTACACGCACACAACGAATATGCCACTGCAGGCTGTCGGCATCGTGGATTGCTAAGGAGAAGATGAGTAGAACGGTCGCAAATAGAGGGAAAGACTACACTAAACCAACAAATATGTTCCGCTCCAAGTCAGTCGGAGCTGATATTAGAGAACTGTGGGCTCCTGCCCTTTTCAAAGGGGCTGCGGTTTCTTCTACGAACAATGTGGAGACACCGGAAAGCAACAGAGCCATATGTGCAGCCCAGGCGGCGCCAGCATACGTGACGAATGCAGAACTTTTGGGGCTCAAAACGTAGGAACACGGAGAAGTAAGTGACTCGATGTGTCTCGCAGAGCGACAAAGAGAGAACGACTCTTATAGACCTTGCAGACCTGAAATAGAAGGCAACCATAAAGTAATACAGGTCCATGCACCTGAACATTTAAACATTATGAAATTGTACTCACAGGCAGTAAAGAATAATCAATATTTGCAAAATGATGATGTAAATGAAGAGCGTAATGAACAACTTGGTATGACTGCAGGATAGGGGGGTGATTTAAATAAACATGCAGAGAACATTAGTATGAATGTAAGTGGACATGCTGTTAATGCGAATGATTGCAAAGCTAGCAAATTGAATGAGGAGATATTAGTGCCTGAAACCCAAGCTCAACAAATTGAAGAGCACCTTGGTGAAAAGGGACTGCAAAATATTACCAACTTATCTGCATCCCCGATCTTGGGTAATAGAGAGATGAATATCATGTTAGACTCCTGTGTGTCCACAAAGGAGTCTTACATCCGACCGACCCCGAGACCTTCATTTGGTTTCAGAAATCCAAATATTTCAGCCTATGATATCACTCTGGCAGCCATGAATACAGGCTTATTTGGATTGACTAAAATATATGAGCATGTGGAGCTAAAAATGGAAAATAACACCAGAACACTTGCATCTTTTAATAACAACTTTGAGCAAGTGTTCTCTGAGCTGAACCACATCAATTTGAACATGCAGGAAATATAAACGCAATTAAAACTAGCTGAATTGACTCAGGAGAGATTTCTGATCATTCTTGAAGACAAGTGGAATCTCGGGCCGGTCATGAAACTCACTCAGACAATTTACTCAATCAGTCAAAGACCCTGTTAGAAGATGGGGAAAAGCAGCACTTGGAGACACTGGAATTGGAGGTTAGCATAGAACTCAATGAGAGTAGGGCCACAGAGCCAGCGGTATCTGTTGACATAAACAACGGTCATAGCGTATCAACATGGATTGCCCATTGGAACAAGATGAAATCTATGACATATTCCAACCACAACAAAAAAGACATAATAAAAAGAAAAACACAGCTACAAATGATAAAACAACCAAAAACCAGTGCAAATTAAAATATAATAAGCAAACGGTAGGTAAAAAAGGTTCTTGAAAGCCCGCACCCTATCTATTAATATAGAAAATAATCAAAAAGAAGCAACAAAAAAACACACAAACAAACAAATTCAGATGAGAAAAATATATTGGAATGAGAACCTGAAGTGAGCAATTGCGCTCCTCTTGAGAGAGATCCAGTTTTCCCTACCGCCGCAAGATAGAAATTGATCATAATGAGCTATTAAACTTGAGTACCTACTCGATAATGAATGAGATAGATACGGAGGAGAGAGAGGATGAGGTTGTAGCCCCGCTAGATTTGGTAAAACCATTTGCCAACACCGCCCAATCAAACTATCAAACCATAGCGGAAAGAAGAAAATGGACCTGTAGTAGAGAAGAGGAAAGAGAACGTAAGGATAAACAAATGTGCGAAACAACTGATAAAAAGAAAGACATAAGATAAATATAGGCGAGACAACAAGCAACTGAGAGATGAAGATCTGCTTAGTAATAATAAATTCACCATGACAATGACGGATAGAAGGGAGAAATATTGTATCCCAACAGAACAACTATAATAGCAGCGCTACACTCCATTGAATTGCGAAGAGAAATTAGATCTAGGTACATATAAATGGTTACCATTGTAAGAAACAAAAGAATGGATACAGCAATCATATAAATTCCCTCGCTAGTAGTGAGAAAACAAATATGGGACAAAAGGCAACAAATACACAACATAGGGTTTGAAATGCAATTTCAAAAGGAATATACACGCGGTGAACGACAGAGAACCTATAGAACAGATCATTAGAAAAAACAAAGCCTGAAAACAACATACAGCCCCCTAATAATAAAATGTCAAGGAGCTACAGGAAGTTTAGGGAGAGATGTAAATTACGGAGAGCTGGTGGAATTGACTCCCCATAGTGAACCAACAAAATTGAGCTGGTTGGAGAAGGCGAGAAGAGAAACCAAACATGGAAACTCCCGATAGAGATTAAAACAGGAACGCTGTATACCAATGAAGATTGTGATCTGGAACACCAGAGAGCACACGCATTTAGGCCAATTGGAAAGTGCAAAACTACTCTGAGAGTATGACATAATACTGCTTCAGTAAACATGGTTGCCCAAACCACCAACCTGGCCAAATTACCAAATCTGCTGTGCACCTGCCTTAAAAGGACCTATGGGAATGCCAAATATGGGGCTAATTGGCGCCTTGAAAATTACTGCCGCTGTCAGACTCATCCAATGGGATATTTCATATCCTGGATTACATTTATTAAGGTATGTAGTCGATACCATAAATCATCCAATGGCGGCGCCTGCTATGGCTATTATTAACACATATTGGAATCTCACTAACATAACTGACAAACATTTCATAAAAGTAGTAACAAAATTAATGGAAAAAATCAATACTGCTCCAACAATTGGCTTGATACTAATTGCAGGAGAACTAAATGCAAAATGCATAAGTAATAACAAGAAAACAAGATCTGGTAAAGCAGAGAAATGGCTAAGAGTGATGGAAGACAGAAATATGATAATGCTCAATGGTTGTATTGAAGGTGATGTGCCTCCAAAATCGACTTGGGAGAGTTTATCATCTGAATCAATAATTGGTTATGCCTTCGTTATCCAAAAAGCACATGGAAATCGTAAGAAACTTTGGAGTAATTTCAACAGAACTAAGCAACCATAATATACCAGCTGTGACATGTAACTCCTCTCCCACCATCGAAAAAGAGAAATATGCGCACTCTCGTAAAGTTAACTAAGGACTTAATAGAATCAAATGGAAAAACAGTAAATTAGATTGCCTATTAGATAACATAAACCAAGATAGGAAGGGTGAATATGTTAGTGCCCTCCTTCAGTTTAGAGATGAAACTTATGAAAACCAGCCAGTAAGAGAATAAATGCCCATAACTTTTGACCCTGTAATTAAGAAAAAAAAACGAGAGAAAAGAAGAGCTGTTAGGAACATTGCTGCAAAAAAATCTAGTGGTGTATAAGAGGGAGAAGCATAAAATCCAAGAGGAAAATGAACAGATGTTAAAAACTCTTGTAACAAAATCGAGCACACAAATCTGGCATTTGCTTAGAGAGGTGTAAAGGTGGACAGCATGCCCCATATGCTTAATAGCATTGGCGAGGAGGGTTGGGTAGAACATTTTTCTAATTTATTCAAACGTGAAACATCTGAAGTTGAACTAAAAGAAGAAAAATTAACTGATGCATGAAGCCTGAATATAGATCTCCTAGACATAACAAATTGTCATAAAAAAGATGAGCACATCAAGGGCACCTGGGCCGATGATGTTTCTAATGCAACCCTAAAAAACGCACCCAAGAAATGGCCATTGATATTATATAAAATGTATAAAAATTGGTAGATCAGGAAAAATCCCTGAATCTTGGAAACAATCTGTCATCATCCCTGTGTTCAAAAAAGGAGATAGGCTAAAACCCGAAAATTACAGACCTCTGGCCCTCCTAGACTCAGTCAGCAAAATGTACGCAATATTTATATTGGTAGCCTTTGAGAAATGGCTTAATAAAAACAACCTGAAAGATAAAAAACTTGCAGGATCCATAGCACGTGTGGGAACAACTCCAAATCTCCTGATTATGCAAGCACTTAAACATCAAGCAATCAGAGCAAAAACACCTATATATGTGGCTTTTATTGACTACAAACAGACTTTTGACACTGCTTCACGACCCAGATTATGGGACAAATTAAAACAAGCAGAGTCCCCCTCTAACCTATTGAATCTAATAAAATAATTGTACACAGGAACTTCCATAAGAGTTAAATTAAACAGTGAAGGCCATCTAACTAAATCCATACTGACCAACAATGGATTGAAACAGGGATTCTTGCTAGCATCGACGCTTTTTAATTTCTACATTAGCGATGTTGGACTGTATTTTAAAAGCGCTAGATCCTTCCCCCATAAGATAAATCGAATTATGATAAAAGGTCTAGGTCTCCTCTGTTAGTCCTATAACAATAACAGAGGGGTTAATTAACTAAAAGAGCCAGTAGAAGAACCAATACCATCAGGTGTACGCCAGCTGGAAATAAAAGATAGGTCTTAATATGGAGTACTGGAAGCAGGCAAGAAAAACCAGAGTGGGTATTAGAACTAACCTTTCTGTCTTGGGGCACAGGTCCTAACAACTGTCTACTGGCTTAGGTAGTTCTTCTTAGTAGAATGGCCACTATAGAAGGGAACTGGGGAAATAATAAGGAACTACACTAAAACAAATTCAGAAAATGAGGTGTCAGGAGCGAATACTCTTACCTGTCTGTGGGAGAGCAATGGGTCAGGAAGGCAGGAGTCAAAGGAAGTCCCAAATAATCTAGGAGGTGAGCAAACAAAAAAGGAAAGCAAGGGAGTGAAGTTAGTGGTGTTAGTGGGACCTGAATTCCCGGGCGGCAAAAGGGTGCTTTAACATCCAGGATGGTGCATGTATAACCAGCAGAGCGTCTCTTAGTTCGGTGCACTGAAGGCTTTTAGGAATCAGGAAGAAATCCAAAAGCAGTCTGTGTTTCAGAAATGAGTTGACAGCGTGGGGGCAGCAGAAATACAAAACGTCATGATGAGGCAATCCATATTTCCATAGCAGGTATTTGGCAGTGAGCAGGCAGAGTAAGGAATCAAACTACAGGAATAATGCAGTCTGTAGTCAGTAGCAGATAGTCGGCAACAAGCAGGCAGTAGAAGTACAATACGCAAGCCAGGTTGATGTTCAAAAGCAGAAGGCCGATACCGGGTAATCAATTCAGAACAGGACTTAACGAGGAGGGAGTCCAAAGCACAGGGGATAAAACAAGAACGAGGAGCAAGACTGTGAATTTGTGCATCACAACTTCAATCAGAAGCACCCGTGTCAGCGCTCAGCTGAGTTTTATGGGGCCCTGCACCCCTGCGGCCTCACCGAAATGGCATTAATGTTGGTCGGGCCACCGGTGAAAAGCCAATGGCCCGACCTTATCTGCACAAATCGGGGACAGCTCCACTGTCCAGGAGAATCCCCCAGACTCAGTCCAACCCGGCGGCCTCGAAACCTGGGTACAGGGAAGGCAGTGCCGCCACGAAGTGGGAGTGAGTCCTGCATGTCAATGGGCCCGCCCAGCCTGTTTGCCATCCCAGGGGGCCATTGTTCACCCCCCTTGCTGTGGTACGGTGGCAGAGGTCCTCGGAGCATCATGCCACCCATCGACGGCTGCATCATGTCTTGAAGGGAGATATGCAGATCCTTCGTCTCTTCTCCTGCAGTTTCCTCCCGGCCACCTGCTCCGGTGTCAGGCTGTCCTGGTTTAGCTGCTAGATCATCATGTTCATCTGCTGGCCAATGTCCGATCCAGGATGATGAGGCATCTCGTGCTCCATGCCCGGGCCCCCCAGGTTCTGTGTCTGTGATATCATACACTGCATTGGCTCCTCGGACCCCACCTGCCCCCTTCAGCACCACTGAATTGTGATCGTTTGTGTCTGTCTTACTTGTTGCCTGCCACCATACCTTCCTCACACCCCACCCGTCCCCTTCAGCACCCTTGAACTGTGATCATTTGTGTCTGTCTTTCTTGCTGCCTGCCACCATACCTTCCTCACACTCCACCCACCCCCTTCAGCACCCTTGAACTGTGATCATTTGTGTCTGTCTTACTTGTTGCCTGCCAGCATACCTTCCTCACACCCCACCCGCCCCCTTCAGCACCCTTGAACTGTGATCATTTGTGTCTGTCTTACTTGTTGCCACCATAAGTTCCTCACCCCACCCACCCCCCTCCTCTCTCTACCCCCACCGATCCCCCGCCTCTCTCTACCCAATCTCCCTACCTCACCACCCCCAATCACCCGCTAGGGAGGGTAGTGGTAGGGAAGTTGGAGGTAGGGTGGGTGGGGGTATAGTGTGGTGGTAGGTGGGGGGGTATAGAGTGTGGGGCTTTTTGTATTTTTGGTTCAGGCATTTGCCCTATTGCCCACTCCCCAAAAGTGCCCCACTGATGTTGCAAATGGCTATTCATTCCTTTTCTGATACTGGTCCATGCTAGCTTTTTGTGGTATTGGTTCCAGACTTCCATGCCAGAGGGGATTGATTTGCAAGGTGGTGTGTGACTGGGGACAGCATTGGCCTCTGGTCAGTGCTTGGGGTCTGGCGTAGGAGTATAAGGGTGCACTCTCAGCCGCTCATACATAAGTAACATAATTCTTTACTTAACTTTAGTTATACCACTGCCCAGAAAAGATGCAGCACCAACCAAGGAAGCTCATCTCGGAGACCGGCTTGCCGTTCCACCACCTTGATTCAGATCACTGCCTAGTGCCTACAAATCCAGGTGAGTACTATGGGGGCTTTACTCTTCAGGGGAAGCTTGAGGTGGGAGGTTACCACTCGGTGCATATGCCAGATTAAATGAAAGACTGCTATCTCATGCATGCCGCAGTCAGTGGATGTACATAAAAGCTCCTTCAACTCCTGTCAATTTCAAGCGCAGTTTTTGTGATTGTTCATATTTCCTTTTTTACATCATTTTACATGCCTTTTTAAAAACATTTTTGATGGAAACCCGAATACCACGTCAGAGCCATCATTCGGTACAGCCCTGCCAAAACATACTCTTAAGTTTGACTTTTGCTTTACATTTTTTTCTGTCACCAGTATGAGCTTCTGATTTACGTAAAGGCCCACAAGCAACAACTAGGAGATGTACCCAGCAGAAACCCTATCCCTCCCCCAGAGCGGCGGAACCCCCTAATGTTTGCCATGAATAGCACCAAGGAGAAAACCAGACCTGTGTGGGATTACTTTACCCTTAAAATGGATGATAACTCCAAGGCGGTGTGTTCTGTGTGCCTTGTAGTTTTGTCTCGTGGTTCTGCAAACTCGAGACAGTGCAGCACATCAGCACTGACCAACCCTCTGCAGTCCAAACATCACAATGACTATGTTCAATATGAAAGGAAAAAAAAGGCAGTTGTAGGAAGAAACAACAGCAATGTGATTCCTGCGAAGTGCAAGAGGGCATGGTCACAGCTGTCCATTCAAGATTGTCTGGACAAAAAACGAGTGTGGCCTCTGGACAGCCCTTCCACAGACGCTGTGCATTGCAGTATTCGTGAAATGATAGCATTGGACTTGCATGCATTTTCTGTTGTTGAGAATGTAGGTTTTGTCTGTTTACTCCATAAGGTGGAACCTAGGTGCAAAGTACCATCAAGTAAATATTTTTTGACTAGTATCATCCCTGACCTGCATGAGAAAGTGAGCCAGTTTATTGCTTCAGAGTTTCAGAGGGCTGAGAAAATTGCATTTACTGTAGACCTTTGGACCTCTGATAACACTGTGAAATCTTTTGAGCTTAACAGGACATTGGCTGGCCAGCAACATGAAAAAGCATGGAGTTTTGTTGCAGTGCAAGGCTTTTGGCGAAAGCCATACTGGTGCCAAAATAGGATTAGCATTCCAAAAAATGCTTGAAAGGTGGCAAATTAGCCATTCCAAACTGCACATCATTCTTCGTGATAATGAAGCTAACATGTGCAAGGCCTTCAGAGAAGCAGATTTAGTTAGTGTGGGGGGTTTTGCACACACCCTACAGCTTTGCATCCATGATGGCCTTTTTGTGCAAAGATCTGTGTTGGACATGATGGCACATGCAAGAAAACTTGTTGGCCACTTCAAACATTCTAGTTCCGCCATGTCCCGCTTGCACGCACTGCAAAAAGATCTTGGGTACCCTGAATTGCAGTTGATTCAAGGCTTGTCAGCCCAGTGGAACGCGTCCTTTATGATGCTGGGGTGACTGGTAGGGCAGAGGCGTCAGTAAGTTTGTACTTTGCGGAGGACGATAAAGTGTCTAATCGTTCTGCATGCAAGTGGCTTTTGACAGAAATTTTTTTATTTTTGTTGGCACCCTTTGCAGAGCTCACAAAGGAGATTTGCTCCCATGCATCAAGCATCTCCTTGGTGGTTCCTGCTGTGAAAGCTTTAAGGTCCTACCTGAGATCTGGTGAGGTTAGGGACACTGGTGTGAAGCTAGTGAAAACAGAGTTATTGAAGGCTGTAGAGGCAATGTTCAAAGACATTGAGGGTATACCTATCTACTGTGTGGCGACAGGTATCGATCCGCGGTTCAAATTAACATTTTTCAGTAATGATGTTGCGGCCAACAATGTGAAATGAGCAATACACTCTACTGCCTTAGCCCTCTGTGAGCAAACCTACCACCCACCTGAGGGGCAACCTGCAGACCCTGACCTGCACGGAGACGAGCCACCACCCAAGAAGAGTGTTCCACCATGTGGCATATGGGCCCTCTGGGACAGTGTTGTTCATCAGTCCACGGCTGATGTGAGTCAATCAATAAGTACCATAGACACTGAGCTCACTATCTTTTTGAGGGAGCCGCTGCTCCCTAAAACTGCAGACCCGCTGGAGTAGTGGGACATGAACAGTGTTTGGTTTCCAAGGTTGGCAAAAGTTGTGCAAGTGTATACTTGCCACCTCCTCCTACCAGTGTGGACAGCGAGAGAGTGTTCAGTACAGTTGGAGATATTTATTCTGAACACAGAAGTAGCCTCTTAGCAGAAAATGTTGAACGGCTTGTTTTTCAAAAATATAACCTTCCCCTTACAGGTTACTCTTATTAGGAGTGAGGGCTTTTTCCTGATCTGTTTTGTATTTATTTTTGTCTTTGCCATAAGCTTACAGATTTGTGTCCAATTAATAAATATGAATACCCATGCAATAGAATGCCTCCCTTAGTTTATTGATTGAAATGCTGTTTATTATGCCCTAGAACATGTTTGCCTAAAAAATAACTGTTCGGCTCACTATTCGGCTCCAGCCGAACAGTTGGACCTGCTATTTGGTATTCGGCTGAATAGTAAATTAACTATTCGGTACACCCCTAATTTTGTATGAATTAACCGGACGCACTTGCGGAGTCCCATTAATTTGTATAAACTACTTACGTAAAATGGCCGCCATGGAGTTGGAAGATATTTCCATGGCAACCCGGCATGCTGGAGCAGCTGCGGCTATTGCACTGTCCCTAAAAGACAAAGGTGAGGGGGGTGGGTAGGGAAAAGAGCGGTGACCACAGGGAAGGGGCTGCAGTGGGGGGAAGATAACAGAATGGGAGAGCAGCCTTCAGGTTGCTCAGAATGCGGGCTTGAATCATGGGATTCAGCCTGTGATTTTAGCAACCTGATTGGTTGTCTCCCCCGCCTGGGTACTAATTAACATTTATTGTTGTTAGAGTTATTTATTTCCATTTTCTTTGAGTGCTGAATGATGCATGTGGCCTCACAGCACATGTGCAAGCACAGTGTCACTGTACTGAGCGGGAGTCAGAACTGAAGAGGAATGTTTTGCAGTCCTTTCAAAATCTAAGCAGATAGGGTTCCAGAAGGAGTTCAATGGGGAGGGAGTTCCAAAGTCTTTCACTGTGATAAGAGAGCGGTTCCTTGGTCTTCCTGATTTTGGGGCGTGGTAAAGTCCAGCATTGCATGGCAGAAGAGACCAGCAGGGTGTGTAAGAGTTTAATTTGGTGATGAGAAAGTCAGGGCTGACACCATAGTTTAATCAATGAATTATGCATACCGGTTTGACAAGGATTCCTTTTTGTAATGGGAGGCTAGAGGAGGGATGACAAGGCTGGTGAAATGTGCCTCCATTGGTCAAGGCAGAGCAGGATTTTTGTTTTTGTATTTTGAACTCTTTGGAGATGGATTCAGTGGTGTAAAAGGATTTCTTACCAGAGTGGGCTTGCACATTACACATGTGTGCCCAGGGCAAGACCCCAGAACTAAAGCACAGTGCAGAGGTTTTGTTTTTATAACATGCTACCGTGGACTAGGCCAAAGTTTGAACTATTCTAGTACATTGTATATTTTTAACTGCATAAAGGACACTATTCAACCAAGTGCCCACCTCTATTGTACCAGAATATAAAGCGATGTTAGTCCAAACATCTCCTCTGGATTTTACCACTCTACTTTCAAGACACACAACAAAACAAACTATGACAAATGGCCACATTGCCTCGCAGAACAACAACCCTGCCAGTACCACAGCCATGCACCCATGTGCGGTCAGCCCACAATGGCCACCCATTGGCACAAAATGCTCAGGGACACAGCATGCACAGACATTCAATAGACACATTACACGAAATGAAGGCCCATTTGCATGCACTGAATGTACATTGCCCTGATATTGTGCAAGGCCACCCCTACACCTTACACCATGACTAATACCTGTGCCCCTCTTGATGGTGACACCGGATGCCCACAGCTGCCCAGGCTAATGACCCCTGTGCGTGATCAACAAACACTGCAGGAGAATGCCTACAACCATGCTCACAGCAGGACCCATGTGTGCATCGAGAATTCCTTTGGCCTCCTGAAGTCCCGTTTCCGCTGCCTCGACCGTACCGGTGGAGCCCTATGTACGCTACATAGAAAGTGGGTACAATTGTGCTTCTGTGTGCCATGCCGTGCAATATCTGCCTGAAGAGAAATGTTCTGCTACCCTCTGATGTGTAAATGCCATTGGAGAGGATGAGGATGCAGTGCCTGTGGCAGAGGAAAATGCACGCATTGCTAGAGATGAGGCAAGGGATGGAAGACTGGCCCGCCAGGGACTAATAGACAATTTCTTCTGACACTTTTGCATGGCACAAGCCATGCACAGCTGTGACACTCACTTCTATCAATAAACAGGACAATGACACAATCAGGACCCAATCATGGCATGTTTCCAACACGGCTCAGTGTCCGTTGTGTGGGAATCCAAAAGAAACATGATTACATTTTATGTTACTATGCCAAATATCTTTGTACCTGAGGTGATTGTACTTGAGGCTTTTGTGTTCTTTGGTTGTGCACGATATATCTATAGGACCTGGCTCCTAAGGATGAAGGGGTTGAAACCCCTCGGGACCTGAGAAGTTCTCAGTACAACCAACTTTAGGGTAACATATACGTTTAATACATGGTTTATTGTGCACCCCACATGTAGCAGCTATTCCAAAGTTCTTTTTTAATACTCTGGTTCAAACTGTATCCTGAGGCAGCAAATAATACTCTCTTCAGAGCTTATATTGGTTTGATTGTTTGCTGTTTAGTACATATCTAATTGGTTTTAGATTTTATGATTACATGAACTGTCTATACCTCTATATTTACTGGTGTATACATTTATTGTAGGT
Source organism: Ambystoma mexicanum (assembly GCF_040938575.1). Lineage (NCBI taxonomy): Eukaryota > Metazoa > Chordata > Amphibia > Caudata > Ambystomatidae > Ambystoma > Ambystoma mexicanum. The sequence goes on along the minus strand of NC_090931.1, from coordinate 861,444,411 downwards.
TGTATTTGTCTTTTCAACATTACTGAGTATATTTTGACTTTTGGTAATTGATGTATGTGTTTCTTCTACTTGAAGGCGCATGCTGAATAAATCTTTGTTGACTAACTAACTGAGATGTGGCGTTGCACTTGGGCATTAGTGCTTCGAGCACCTGGGTCAACACTGCGCAGAATGTGGGCTTTGCCATGCCGTGCATCATGGCCACAGAGTGCTCGAAAGTGCTAGTTCCAAGGAATTGTAGGACAGACACTAGCTTCAACAGCAGGGGCACAGCTGTCCGGATGTTGATCCTGCTCCCTATGTCATCCTGTATTGTGGTGTGCAGCTCAGTTATGGTCTCCCTGTTGAGGCGGTACAGGGTGACCAAATGGCTGTTGGTGAGGGACCAGGGTGAGGGCCTAACTCTGGGGATCAGTGCATGCCTTGCTTGGGCTCTCCTGTTCCTCTTCCCCTCCCCCCATCCTCCCTGTGCCCTGGCCTGGCCGTCCTGCCTCTCCACTTCCAGGCGCAGAATGAGCAGCTGCCTGTCCCAGCTCACAGTGGCTAGTGGCAGCATGGTATTGGAATCATTGTTTGGGATAGGAGTGTGCCTTATGTAGCCCTCGGGGGTGGATTGGGATCGCCTGTGGCTTCATTTCAGGCACCTGTGTTAATTTACCTTCAGCTGGAAGATCCAGGTTACCACGCCACATTTTTCAGTGGTATTACCACCGGTTTTCAGCACTAATAATGCCATACATGGACTTGTGATGCGGCTGTGTTTGCACCTCGTGTGGCCGGATATAATTGCACCAGATGGTTTTACAGTCGGCGTTATTGGTGCCGGCTCATGATCCGGCAGAGTGGTATTGGCAGTGCTATTTCCGTTACCGCCACATTTAAGGGTTAGGACTTCTGATAAGGCCCATAGTCTAAAAGTGTGTTTTACAGTCTATATGTAGTTTCAGGACATTGTGGGAATTTGAATGCAGCTGCTAAGTTTTCATGACTGGTATACAAAGTGACACTAGAAAATATGCTCTCGAGGTTTAACTGGTGCAGTCTACAATATTACTTCAGAATGCCTCAAGCTTTACAATGATTTCCTGGCTTGTGCCCATCTTGTGTGAATTGTAGACCAACTGGTGTTTCTGTTTTATTGTTCGAGATGGTGTAACTATGTTGGTTTACCCTTTTACACAGCTCTTTGTAGATCTCATATAAATACTTACCTCACAGGCAATTCTTGCATTGGATGAGTTATACAACATTAGATGGTCTCCAGTTATATGTCCCTTGTATCTGTGTTGTTCGGTTCTGTGGTGTTGTTATGGCAGATCCAATTCGGATATCTTAGCATGTTGTGCCTCTACTTATTGGCACTTCCTTGTTGGAAATCTATTGGATCTATTGGAAATGTATTCTTTGGTAGAGACCATGCTAGGTTTCTCGGTTGCTTTTAGGTAACTACGGGAGCATCTTTGAAAATGTCACGCAGCTCATCATCACTCCTAAATATTGGTTGTAGGTTCTTAACAATCCTATTCACTTGTGTTAGCGGCGGATTGGTAGTCGACAACCAAAGTTATTTACTCTGTATATGATGCCCAGTGAAAAGAGGAAGCTGGCATAGAAACACCATGGGCCTCATTACAAGTTTGCCAGTCTGGTAACAACATTACCAGTAAGCTTGCCGGTACCATTGTTACCGGACCGGCAAACTACGAGTTCTGCTCGCGGCGGCCTTCCAGCCCGCCAGGTCTGACCTGGCGGGCATACCGGCACACGCGAGCAGACACTGCTGGTAGCACCAGCACCATTCTGAATGGTGCTGGTGTTACCGGCCTCCCCATTCCCATGTGAGCCATTTGGAACTCAAATGGGAATGGGGAGTAAAAGTTTCCGGCCGCTGGCAATGGGGAAATACAGGGTCTGTCAGGGTTCAAATGGCCCTGTATTTCCCCATTGCCAGGGGCCGGAAAGATTTGCAAGTTTGGTGGCAGCCTGCCGGTTTTACCAGAAAGGCTACCGCCAAACTTGTAATGAGGCCCTATGTATGCTTTTCAGGCACAAGATGGGCAACCATACAGCATGGCAGCCTCTAGGAAACTTGGAAAAGCCGAGAAGAGTAAACAGGGAAACCTGTTGGGCAAATACTGTCAGATTCAGCCGGTGTTTCAAGCATCCTCTTGTCCAAACAGCAGTTCAAGGATGCTACTGAATGATAGACCTGAGAAAAAGAATTGTCAGCAAAATGCCTCATTTTACTGATCATTGTCCACCCATGCGCAGAAACTCGCAGTTTATCACCAAATAATCCAACAGGAGAACAGGCAGCAAAGGCAGAAATGAGGTTTATTTTAATAAAACTGCATAAATGGGTTAGGAATCCAGCATAGTATCCCATCCCAAATGTGTGGCACCCAAGCACAAGAACTTTGAGGTTCCTATACATTTCTAGAAAAGAACCCCATATGGAAAAGTCAGTAAGATACATTTAGTCTACTACATTAAAATTGATCTTCCTTACAGTACATCCTGGAGGCATGGCTCTAGAGAACCATCCGAGCTCCAGGTAACACTGCTCAGCCCAACTATCATGACACTGACTATCTCCTTTTCAGGAGTTTTCCATCACACTTAATGATACCAAAATATTATACTCAGCAGTCACATGGTTGTAATTCCGGTAAACCGTCTTCATGATCTTATGCATGGCTTGTATGAAGGCGTCCATACACCTCGCATAGTGGCTTACTTTATCATCCAACAGCATTATGTGCAACCATGTGCTTACCAACCAATCAGTATTTGGACTGCACCACCACTGGTTGGCATGGCTGTGACTCCTACTTCATTGTCACAATGATGGCCGCTGTTATGCACCAACCAATGGATAACATACATCCAAGGTTCAGGGTCTAAACCCTGCAAACAAAAGACCAACAACACAAGCCTGGTCTTTTTCCTCACCCTCGGTCCCCTTCTCAATTTTGAGGGGAGCCCCCCACACCCTACATAGCCCTCCTACCATAATCCTCCCACCTCTGCCCACTTACCTCAACCAGCTCCCTCAAAGCCTTCCAGCATCCCTCCTGGCTGCATCCCCTAAAGACCTACATATGGGATGCAGCCTTCTATGCATGCCCTCTGCATGTCGATCTCTGGGGCCATGGCTTAGAGACAGCAATCAAAAGTAAAATGTCACCAGCTTCCACACACGCCGGCTACCAGTGGTTTCTAGAAGGTTGGACAGGATTGTGGTATTAAATTTATCATGGCTTTCACCAAGGAAATAGGGTAAATGCTCTAAATACAAAAGTGGCTCCTTTGTTTGGAAGATGCCAGATATCCAGATCAACGTACAAGGTAGAGCTATTAGTTCAGGGCAATTTCCTTGTGCAATACAGGTACTCTGATAAATAGTATACATAAGCTAAGACCTTATTCATAATCTATGTTTTTTGTCTTTGCAGGATTTCCTCTTGGCCTTGCGATTGGTTTACCATCCAGATTATGTGTGTTTCCATCAATATTAACTTGAGGATACAACATAAAAAGCAAAGATTCACCCAGACAAAAAGGGAGGGTACCATCCAGCAACCCCACATATGCATTGGAATACAAGCATGGTTGCGACAGGGAGTACTGGCAAACCATTAACAGTGCAGTGGGTGGAAATAAACACAGATTCTTGTTTGTGTTTGGCTAATACTAACACTAGAAAATGATCTATCAAGGCAGGGTCAAAGAAGAACCAGGGACAAACAAAACGAAGGAAGAAATACAGTGGCAGATGAATAGAAAAAAGTAAAGAAAAGATAAACAATGTATGTTAATGTAATATCATGGAACATTATTGTACTGTGTGATAAAGTCACATGTAAGTAGAGTAATAGAGACAGAAAGGTGGATTCAGGGAGAAAGGGGAAGCCAATATGTTAAGGAAGGGGGTAGAAATCCCCAGGGTAAGCAGTAAGGACAGGCCAAGGAAATCCCATGCCTAATAACGGTAGAGTAAAACAAATCAGTGATCCAAGGGACTACAAAACTGGTAACTGTTCCCCTCTACGTTATTCCTAACTGGTCAACAATGTTAGGACTCCAGCCATGAAATCTGAGTCCCAGATTATTGCCACAGTTCTCAGATGATATTATAGCGTGGGTCAATTTTGTAACAGGTTAATGCAATCCCGCTACTGACACCATACATGGCATGCTGGAGGAAGGAATCGGACAAAGGGGTGGCATAGTATGAATGCTTCTGTATGAATCAATAAGCAAAAAGGACTAACTCTGCCTATTCTAAAGTGTGTCCCCTACCAAAGTACAATTCAGGTGCTCATTGTCCAAATGAAAACGTCCTATCCTCTGTCCAAAACTACCTAACTCTAGTCCTATCCTTATATACACAAACAACATGAAGAATACCAGGAGAATGACTCCCTTCTCCTGGTATTATTATTATTATTATTAATATTATTGTTATTATTATTATTATGATTATTATTAATAATATCATTATCATATTTCATCGTGCATCATCCCCAAAGGCCTCAGTCCACCCTGGTGGTTGTGCTTAAAACGTCTTAACTTAGAGTTCATGTTCCACAAAGATATGGCAACTATTGGCAACTATTGCCCTAGTGCATGAATGAACAAAACTGTTTTGGGAGACAGAAGAATGACTTCCTTCTCCTGGTTCACAATGACCTTTAGTGACAATATTTCTTAAACGTTCTTATTAAGCTTTGTACTTCTCTCCAGGCTTTCTCCAGAATTAATTTAAGTGTTCCTGCTTCACTTTGTGTACTGCTACCATAAGTATTTTTGTGAGGGAGACTACTCCTGAGTTCTTGGTTTTCTTTGCCAGAATCACTGAGATGAGAGAGTTTACTCCCAAAACTATGGTAGACTTTGCACCAACTACTTAGAGGAGGGAGATCACTCACCAGGTTTGGTCAGCTTTGTAACAATTATTGAGACAAAAGAGGTCAGTCCCAATGCTTATTCCATTTTGCTTCCTCTTACAATAAGTACTGCATCAAGGGAGATCATTTCCAATGCTTTTGTCAGCTTTACAATTATTGAGATGAGGGAGATCACCCCCCTTACTTTGGCCAACTTTACAACTATGACTGCGATGAGGGAGATCAATCCTGATGCTTTGATCAGTTTTGCAAGAATTACTGAAATGAAGGAGATCAATCCTGATGCTTTGATCAGCTTTACAACAATTACTCAGAAGAGGGAGATCACTCCCAATAGACTTCTCACTGACAATGTCACTCTTGGCACTTCTCCATCAATCACTGTGTCGAGGGAGATTACTCATGATGCTTTGATTAGCTTTCCAAGAGTAACGGACATGAGGGTGATCACCCCTGATGCACTCATTACTCTTGCCCAAGCCCCTACTAGGCCTACCATGATTCCTGTTTCCTCTTTCTTACTGGGACTAAGTCGCTGGTTCTTCCTGGGATGTTGGAGCCACTGTTCTGTGTTTGGCTTTCGTCATTGCTCTTTCCTCACTTCCCCCTACCCCGCTTCAGTTCTGCAGCACCTTCGATCACTGTTATTGGTGCTGTTAAGGTGCATACCAGTCCACCTCACTGAGGTCACCCCACCGCTAACAGGAGTATCACTTCTGCTTTGTCCAAGCCTCCTCCTAGCTCCTGAGGCTTCCTTCAACCTTCCATCCAGATCCTCTCGACAGAGGACTTGCTTCTCTGTCCGGCGTCTTGGTTGCCAGGTTTCACATTCTGGGGCAGGTGGGTCTTCATGCTGGTTTTCCTCTGGATCTCCTGGTTCTCTTTCGGGCTGTCCTTTGTTTTTATGGTCAGTAGCTGCATACTTCCCAGCGCAATGTCAAATTCCCTTGTGTGAGGAGTCAGGAATGAAACTCAGACACAGTTGATTCATGGTTTTGGCCATAGACTTTTATTAAACAAAAATGAGTTTGAAAAATGCTGCTTTGTCCTTGCTCTAAGCGGTATTCTCCCTACCTAAGACAAAACAAATTTGTTGGTCATTTGTCAAGATGTCCAAAAGTGTCCTGTGCCCAAAGTACTATTCTGACCCTCACATTGGAAAGGGAAATGTCTTTAGCCCTGAAATGTGTACAAATTTTCCAAAAGAAGAATTCTAAACTCCAACACAAAAGTTCAATGCAAATAAAGTTCACAAATCCAGACGGTAGTTCCATTCTCCCTGTTTTCTCTTCACTCAGCTTTATACTGGTTCCTTAAGTTCCATTGGATCAAAATAACTTAATATACAAGTTATTTTGTCCTGATGTATCTGTATCAGGATTTTCTCATGCAGCATATTCTATAGATTGTTCATTCTGTTCAAACCCATTTTACTCTCCTGCTGTGATTCTCTCAAATGTAAAATAATGCTTTCCTCAAACACAAACCCTTATGACTTGCACTGCCTGATCTACTCTCCGGCCAGGGCTTTTATTTACATGCAAACACTTGCCCTCTTATACGACAACACCTATGTGACTTGAAATGCTTTGTTTATCGTTATTTGCTTTTGGTTCTATTGCCAAAATGCCCCATTGTTCCCTTCTCCCTCATGTAGACTCACTAGTCTGCTGTAGCGGATACTGCTTTCCCTACAGTGAAACTGCAGCGGCTCGCTGGCGTCTGCTTTCCACATTTGCGTTTGCCGACACTCTGGCTTGTGGTTCTCGTCTCTCTCGTAGCTCTCGCTTTCCTTTTCCATGCTCTCCTGGGCTGTGGCAGTGTGCAGGTGACTTTACTGTACCGCTGTGCATCAGGAGGTCGTCTTCCTCCTCTGGCAATCTCGCTGTGTACCAACCTCCACAATCTGCCTTCTTTTGTATCTCGCGTGAGCCAGTTGGCTCCACAGAATGTGTACTCTCCCAGCAGTCCTGCAGTCAACACTGCGAGGACTCAACCTCTCCAGTCAGCTCTCTCAGGTCAGCTGTTTCCCAGTTTAAATGTCCCCCCAGCTGATATGCGCTGGTAACAACTAGAGTGCTGTGTGTGTTCTCGGTCATTACTGATCTTCATTACTCAGCCCAGCTTCCTCCTGACAGTATTTCTTTCATTGGAAAAAGGGGAGTCAGTTTGCAAGAACTTGTATGCAGAGTCTAAAGAAGTATTGTCAGTAGTTTTTCATGACAAACTTGATGATTTATATTGTGAGTTTATAGAAACATCTTCAGCAGTTTTAAAGGACAATTTTGATGATTTGTATGCAGAATTTGAAGACATATTTTCAACAGTTTTAAATGACCAAATAGGTTTCAGATCACTCAGTTCTGCTTGCGGCGGCCTTGCGTACCAGCACACGCGAGCAGACACTGCCGGTAGCACCAACACCATTCTGAATGGTGCTGGTGTTACCGGCCTCCCCATTCCCATTGAGCCCTGTGGGGCTGTGTGTACTGTGTACTGTGTCTGTACACACAGGGCATGTACATTTGTACACACCCTGTGTGTACAAATCTTCCAAAAGAAGAATGCTAAACTCCAACGCAAATGTTCCATGCAAATAAAGTTCAGAAATCCAGACGGTAGTTCCATTCTCCCTGTTTTCTCTTCACTCAGCTTTATACTGGTTCCTTAAGTTCCATTGGATCAAAATAACTTAATATACAATGTAGCTTGGCTGGCAGTCTGTTTTTGATAATTACATGGTGTACCCTCCTGCCAGGTTTCTTCTTACTCCTTGATATCTCAATTACACTCTTGGACTATTGTCCTGATGTATCTGTATCAGGATTTTCGCATGCAGCATATTCTATAGATTGTTCATTCTGTTCAAACCCATTTTACTCTCCTGCTGTGATTCTCTCAAATGTAAAATAATGCTTTCCTCAAACACAAACCCTTATGACTTGCACTGCCTGATCTACTCTCCGGCCAGGGCTTTTATTTACATGCAAACACTTGTCCTCTTATACAACAACACCTATGTGACTTGAAATGCTTTGTTTATCGTTATTTGCTTTTGGTTCTATTGCCAAAATGCCCCATTGTTCCCTTCTCCCTCACGTAGACTCACTAGTCTGCTGTAGCGGATACTGCTTTCCCTACAGTGAAACTGCAGCGGCTCGCTGGCGTCCACTTACCGCATTTGCATTTGCCCACAATCTGGCTTGTGGTTCGCGTCTCTCTCCTAGCTCTTGCTTTCCTTTTCCATGCTCTCCTGGGCTGTGGCAGTGTGCAGGTGACTTTACCGTACCGCTGTGCATCAGGAGGTCGTCTTCCTCCTCTGGCAATCTCGCTGTGTACCAACCTCCACAATCTGCCTTCTTTTGTATCTTGCGTGAGCCAGTTGGCTCCACAGAATGTGTACTCTTCCAGCAGTCCTGCAGTCAGCACTGCGAGGACTCAACCTCTCCAGCCAGCTCTCTCATGTCAGCTGTTTCCCAGTTTAAATGTCCCACCAGCTGATATGCGCTTGTAACAACTAGAGTGCTGCGTGTGTTCTCGGTCATTACTGATCTTCATTACTCAGCCCAGCTTCCTCGTGGCAGTATTTCTTTCATTGGAAAAAGGGAAGTCAGTTTGCAAGAACTTGTATGCAGAGTTTAAAGAAGTATTGTCAGTAGTTTTTCATGACAAACTTGATGATTTATATTGTGAGTTTATAGAAACATCTTCAGCAGTTTTAAAGGACAATTTTGATGATTTGTATGCAGAATTTGAAGACATATTCTCAACAGTTTTAAATGACCAATTAGGTTTTAGATCACTCAGAGGGGATGGATACTGAACTACCCGAGGAGGTACCTTCACTACTCCCCGTCTCCCCCTCTTCTCAGTGGTCCTCATATCCTCTCTTGCGGGAATATCTAGCTAAGATACACCAACTCTACACCAAAGGGAGTAGTGAGGGTAGCAGCATGCCAACAAGACCTGGGGAGCGGTGGAAGTATCCTTTAAGGAAAAAGAAGGGTATGTGATTTCTTTCACTGATGTCATCAGGTCTCCCTGAGAGTCACCTCCCCCCAGGAGGTCCTCCCTCATATTGCTGCCCTCAGGGTCAGGATCAGGTAGCAGCTGCCTTCCCCTGGCCACATAGGGGAAGGTCGCCCCAGGGAAAGGATTAATGACATCCTTGGATTCATCATACTTGTTTGTATCGATGATGCACTCTTCAGGCCTCCTCTGGGCCACCTCTTCTCTGAACTTTGTAAATTTATATAACTCCTGTGATCTTCATAGTTACAGTATTTCCACAAGACAGTGAATTAGTTTTTATAGGAAGAAAAGGAGTAGTGTCACAATAACATACAGTGGTACTGTCCGAGGCTTTCCTTACAGATCTGCAGGATTTCAGAACTCAAAGGTAAGAGGGTTAGGGAGTTCCACCTTGGAATGGGAGCCATTATCCCCAGGAGGGAAGTCCCTCCCTCTGAAGACCTCCCGCTTTGTACCACCCCCATGGGGAATATCGGGCAGTGTCCTCCCCTGTGTAGTTTAACAGGGAAGGGCTCCTCCACGGGAGAAGTGACATGATCCAACAATTTGTCACAGCTGCCATTATAGCTCAACCTTATTTTAAGATGGTGGGAACAATATTTAGCTGCAGCTAATGGAGCTCCAGTAAGCAGTGAATACAGCAAACCAGAAAATGCACAACAGATATGAGCGATGAAAGGAAAAAGAGGAAAGTGAGGTGGCATCACAAAGCCCTGACTAAACATGTAACCTAATTTCAAGGGGGTAAAGGATCTAACCAACCACAGATCTTAGTGATGTACATTATGCCATGGAGGCAATGCGTAAAGTGGCAGAAGGAGGCAACCTCTTATCCAGGGGTAAAAAGTTTGGTGTTTGTGCAGAGAAAGCGAGACGAGTGAGAAGCAAGTGGCTGGCACAGAGGTGGCCCAAAACCTTAGAGAGTACATGCAGCAGGGAGGTTATGGTGTACAGGGCTTATTAGGGCCTACTACCCAGTTCATGGTTGGATTCGTGGGACCATCAGAGCTTTTAAAGGAGAGGCATTAGGCTGTTTGGGGTGGATCCTGGCAGGAGTAGGAAACCTAAAGAATCTGATTAGAGCCCGAAGTGGGCTCAAGTCCAGTAGTGCATCCCTTCGGCGAGATCAACCTTTGCCAGAAAAATTAGGGGTGTGTGTAATGGAGCAGAATTCCTACTGGTGAGTATTTTGGGTATCAACTAAGTCCAGCTCGAATCATCATGTCTGGTGGCCAGTTGAGTGCTGAAAAAACAGCTATCGAGCACAGAAAGGCCACTCGCAAAAACTGAGGACAACGATAGCAACTTCTGGAGAAATCAACAAGGCCAAGAAATAAGTAAGCTGGCCACTTTAAAGAAAATCTGAGACTATGGGTGAGCTGGAGGACAAACTCAATTTGTGACAACCCTGAGATCCTGTTAGATAGGGAAGTGAATTGAGACTAGGAAACTATGGATCACATTATGATGTTTGTGGTAATTCATGATAAATTATTGCAAAACTCGGATAGGGTTACCACCACTGGTAATCAATCTAAATCTGCATGATTATGAGAGTCAGCATAGTGTGTTGACCACCACTTTTTAAGCCTGTAGGACTGGTCTGGGAGATTCGTTGGAATTACCTGGGGTGATAATTACACCAATCGTAATTCCTTCATTTTGAGGAATAGATCTACTACACTTTAATTCTAAACTTGTAATTCGGTGGTGCAGGAAAGTGGCGGTAAATTTGTCGAAATGCAATACCGCCATTTAACTAACACTTTTTCTCACACCTCCAACTTTCATAATCAGTTCTTAGGTCTTATTGGGATAGATTCTTTTGCTAAGTTTTGTTAATTCTCCACTGTGATACTGTCAAACATAGTATTCCTCCTGTTTTTTAGATATATGTACCTTGACTATACTGTTTGGGGCCGATGTGAGTTGCAGGATAAAACAGCCGTGGGACTACGGTTTGCCTTCCTCTGCCATAGGCCTTCATCCAAGCCGATGTGTTGTAACAGTGAAGCTGTTGAACCACAATTTAACAGTGTGTTGTTCCTACTGTCACTTCCCCACCATAACAACTACAAAACAGGAACAACAATGTAGGGGCATTATTACCAGTTTGGTGATATTAGTAGTGCTAATACCACAAAATGAATCACTTTTACCATCGGTGGTAACTGATAAACCTCAGCCTGATTATGAGGATTCTTTCATTAGGACATCATTGGGGTATATATAGATTCCCGTCAGTGATGATGCTGCCAGTTGTATTACTACAATTCTTCAGGAGGTACTGCCTCTATACAAATGTAGAACGTAATTCCTGCTTACAGGGTTTGGCAACCCATAATCAAGCAGAAAAATCAGGCCTTAATACCAATCCGGCATGTTTTTTCAGTTGCTGGTCATCTCATTTACTATCTATTTACAATCGCACTTCAAGACATCCACTAAAGAAAGAAGTAGCATTATCTATTCATACCAGCGGGTTCAAAAGTAATAAGTAATGTACACATTCCAAGTACACCGCAACAGAGGGTGCCACTACACAAACAACCACATTTACCAGGTGCAATCACCACAATGAGGTCAGATAAAAAAGGCAAATGGTTTATAACAGGGGACTTATTAGATGTTACATGCATTGCTGTAAGCTGTTATTGCCCACATAGAGATGCTAAGTAATAATACAATGTCACTTTTTTCTCTCAGGCAAGCTCAATTTCGAGCGCCCCTTCAAATTGGAGGAAATATTGATGTCACATTTTGTTTAAAGAAAGATAGAAAGAGAATAGAAAATACTTTGCACAATCAACAAGCGATGATTTAAAGGCTATCCTCAGAGATTAGGTTAGTAGAAAAACCAAGGGCAAGACAGGACTCCTTATCCTCCTTGATTTAATTGCTGCTTTCGATCTCTTGGATCACAAACTACTCCAGCGTGCACTGGAGAGAGTAACTAATTGCTCAAAGGAGGCAATTAGCTGGTTGGCTTCCTTCCTTACTGATAGGAAATCAAAGATACATTGGGGAGATACATTCTCTGATGAATCTGTTATCTGCTGCAGCGTTCCGCAAGGAGCCAGCTTATCACCGCTAATTTTTAACCTGTATCTGAGGTTCTTCTGTGAAGTTCTGGATAACACCAATGCCTCCATCACTAACTACGCTGATGATACCCAGCTGGTGGTGGAGTTGAGCAGTGATCATGCAAAGGATAGCCAGACAGTAAAGACACTATATAACATCATAGAACCTTGGATTTGTATTTGTATTTGTATTTATTGATTTATAAAGCGCCTTACACCAAGGGATCGTAATTGGATGTGCCTTAATGGTAATAAAACCGAGCTGTTGGTCTTTGGATCCCACACACAAACCTTAGGGAGACTAGAGGGAATATTTATCTGGACCACTTTAAAACAGCCCTCTTTAAGTCTAAAGACTAAAACAACAACAGCATTGTTTAAAGGGTCCCTTGCTTCTCCAGTACCTTATTCCTCTGGCACAATCATCTATGTTGTTTATTCATTACATTCCAACATACTCTTTCAAATTTGTATCAAAAATAACGCTTTATTATCATTTTATAGAAACATTTCAATAAAATACATTTAACATCTTTTCTAAGACCAATTCACAACCTATTTGTTATAATTCTAGACACTGTTAAACCAGGACATGCAAACACAACACTCTGTTACCTAATGCATTGATTCTCTGTTATTCAATTCATTAACAAGACAAGATTTCCGTAAAAAAATCTATTGTAAACATTTGTCTATTCCAACAGGGGAAACAAATAATCCCAAGGCTTTCTGTTCATCCGTACAACTGTACTTCTGTCACTCATACACACAGTCATTCAACAATCAACGCTACCCAACATGTTTCTTTCCTTTTGTTGTTGGTCACAAATATAGGAAATTCTTGAGGGGTTTTCGTACTATAACAGTTTGTTTATACATTAGCCATTGTGGTCTTCTTGCCCTTTATTTGACTTCTTGGTGATGAAGTCCTATGTTCTACTCCCATATATCTTGTGTTTGGGCCAGAATTCCAAAAAGGTATCTGTGAGAAGCAAGTACACAAAGACTGGTTTTATTATTCAACCAACTTCACTGTAGTTTAATTGCTACGTGGGGGGTATATCAATTACCGGGAAAAAGAGAGCATTTTATACAATCTTCTTCCTTACATTTGTCATTGACATGCATTGCTTATTGGAGGAAACTAGTAAAAGCACTGACACAATTCTTTGAGGGGTGTGTCATTTTCATAACCCCCTTCCTCCTCAACACTTAATATTAGAACCCCTGGTCATCAAGGGGAATCAAATATACATTTTTGTTTGTCTACACAACAGTGGCGTCTACAGTGGTGCACTCTTTACCTCCTGGATAAGTTCTGTGGGTTTATTTATCATCCACGGCCATCATCCCCAATGTTTGTCTCTATGGTCATATTTCACCGTGGCGCACTTGTGCTGTTTCTGTTCTATCTATTCAAAAAGACAGATACATATAGGGACAGTCGTTAAGATTCTTTCTTTTGGATCCCACCAAGCCAGGGCCAAACTCCCATCCCAATATGAATCCTTCATGATTAAACACACCCATATCCAAGTGGTGGGTAAGGTTATGACACTTGGCATGACACTAGAAGCCTCTATGAGTGCGGAGGCACAGGACCTGTACGTGAGCAAAAACTGCTCCTTAGAGTGATCAAACCCTACCTCAATGAAGCAAATTGTGCTACTATAGCAAGAGCAACTATCCTTTTACGTCTGGATTATGGCAATGCGCTTTTGATAGGCGCTAGCAAACAGAGCACTGCCAAATGACAGCTAATTCAAAACAATGCAGTAAGGATAGTTAAACAGAAATCCAGGACTGAGCACATAGGCAATGCCAGAAGGGAGCTACATTGGTTGACGGTGGAAGACAGAGTACTTTTCAAGTCCATGACACTAGTCCATAAGGATCTGTACAGGAAAGAACCTGACTATCTTAAATCTAAGAACGTTTGTTATGCGCCAGTAGGTGCTTTGAGATCGGAAGCACTTGGCCTTATAGTGGTTGCTCAACATAAGAGAGCCAACGGGCTAGGCAGAGCTCTTCCTACCTTTGCGGCTTCTAAATGGAATAACCTACCACTGAACTTGAGACTTGTGCCCAAACATCTCACTTTCAGAAAAAACTTGAAAACATACCTGTTTAAGTGAATTTACTAATTGCCCCAATTAGATAGGCAGTCTTTCTGTGGTTGGCTAAGCCAATTGTCCAGTCTCTACATTTGTTTTGATATTTTGCCTGTGTCTTTTTGTCGTGCCCCGATGCCTGCGGGCTTTTGGCACGATATAAATAAATAAAATAAATAAATAATTAAACAAGGTATGTTCACTTCAGCAAAGGGCAGAGTATACATTTGCGGTGCTTAGTGAAAAAAATATGTGGAGCTGATAAACCAAGTTAATTCTGTAGGGCTCACCACTTCTGAGAATGACAAGCAGGCGGATCCCACTCCACTCTATGAAACACGGTGGCAATAACAGTTTGGTGGTATAATAAGATTGAATTTTAAATGTGTGTCTAGATCCTGCCCAAGTGCAGTGAGGTGTCCCGGGCTAAGGCGACGTCCGCTATGATGCATGATAAAGAAACCCTGAGACCCACGGCCAGGAAGTCTTGCAAAATACGCTTTGAAGGGCAGTTCTTGGGGTAGCTTGCTGCACTTCAGCACGTGCATTGAGACTGCAATTGGGCTTACCCCCTGTGACTGCCCAAGCTTGCTTACGGCCTTTAAGTTAAAGTTCTTGTATACATAATAAGATGATGATTTGGCAAATGTACACTCACTACTCTGTTCGAAGATACCCACAGCTCAATCATATCCATTCCTGGCGCCTTTATCACAAAATGCACTTTAGGCCCCACCTATTGATTAAGAAACATGTAATTTCTCAATAGGCTGCACTATATATGTTTCTGGATCTTAAGGCGACTTTTAGCAGTGTTTCTCGGGCTGCGATTTGGAATTGTTTATTGGCGTCAAATATTCCTCAAAACTTTTTATTAAGGAGCATGTATGTCTGCTCGAACAGCACAGCTAGGGTAAGATGGGGCCAGAGCGGTCAAGCATCACATGATATTTCAGTGGAGAAGCGTCTCCGCCAGGGCTGTGCCTTCGCGCCGCTTCTCTTCAGTTTATTTATGAACAGTATTCCATTGAATTCTGGCCTCAGGTTCTGATCTTCCGAAGTTAAATGGGCAGAACGTGGGTATCTTACTTTATGCAGATGAGGCTGTTTTAATTTCTAAAACCGCCATGGGTCTGAGAAGGCAGCTAGGACTGTTTAGTGATATGTGTGCAAAGAAGGGATTAAAGGGCAATTGTGCAAAAGCTAAACTGATATATGTAAACCCAAAAGACAGAAAGCTCAGACAGCCCAACACTTTGTTTGCTAATACTGTTATTGAAGAGGTTCCGCATTTTGACTATTTGGATCTCAGATTCAGTAACGATGGTGGCTGGGAGAAACAGATGGGAAAAAGTGTCTTGACTCTTTCCAGATCGTGTGCAGCTACTCTTGAATTCTGGCACACATTTGGAAGCAGATTTATTAGCTTGGTGCATGAAGTATATAGTAGATGGGCCCTCTCGGCCACCTTTCATAGGGTTGAGGTGACAAGCGTGTTAAAGGGATCCAGATTTGCTATTGTAGAAAAAGACTTCTTGAAAAATCTGGTGAGTATTTCTCATAGTGCTCTCAATAAATCAATGCATCTCTACCTGATAATGAAACTTCAAACCGTTCCAACTGAAGTGGCAACACTGCTTCTCAGAATGAAGCAATTTGAACACATCGCCTCAGCATTGCATATTCTCCAGTGGCTCACCATAAAAAAAGGGTTAATTTGAAATCCTCTGGATCACGACCATTCATACCATGATGGAGACCCTTCCATCTTCAGAAGTAAGTCTCAGTACTAGACTAGCCCGACCATCTTAAGGAATGGTAAGGTGGATCCTCTTTTTCAGCTCTAGCAACAAAACTGTGGAACATCCCACAAAAACTTCCCTGCTGGAAGTGAATCAACTGACTTTCAGGAAACCATTCAAGACTTGGCGTTTTAACCTACCTCTTCAAAAGAAATGAAAGATAATAGCAACCGACTAAAAACTGTTTCTCAGAAACATAGACTTCTTTGCGAGAAGCAACTGTGAAATTCTTCGCAGTACTATCTGTGGGAAATCAATTTGATTTATCGATTCTCTGCTACATGATACTGGTCCGCACCTGAATCTCAGTGAAATCTACAACCATGAGCCAGGAAGCAACAGCACCCTAACCCACCTCCCCCTCCTCATCTCTCAACTAACTCCTCACTACTAACATCTTGCATCCCTACACTTCCCACACTCCACTAGACGATCAACCAGGTCTAGTGTACTTAGTAGACTCAGCACTATCCATCGCCTATCAGCAACCATTCTACCATTCTGTCAATTTATGCACTCGCAAACCGGAGGCTTCCCATGTGGCTAACCTACCCAGTCTGTAACAAACACAAATTGATTTTCACATTAGCCCACAGGTGCCTCCAACGGTTACCAGTCAAATGGTCGAAAACATTTGGTCGACAGACAATTTGGTCGACACCATTTGGTCGAATGCCAAATGGTCGAAATTTTTTTTTTTTTTTGTTTTACCTATTTTTTGGTTTTTTTTGGGGGGGTCCCCCCCCAACCCCCTTTTTTTTCTTTTTTATTTTTTTTCCCCACACGAAAACCCACAAAACACATATATATAAAAAAAAAAAAATTCGACCATTTGGCATTCGACCAAATTGCGTCGACCAAATTGCAGTCGACCAAATTGCAGTCGACCAGTTGACTGGACACCGCCTCCAACCTGCATCCGTCACTCTGTATCTGCCTGCCTTCCCACTATGCGATTAGCACATCCTGCCCCCCTTTCTTACACAGCCATGTGCACCAAGGCCAACATTATCAGCAGCACGGCGCTAGATATCCAATTCTTGGCAGCACAGTGGATTTTGTATCCCTTTCAATTGGAAAACTCAAATAAGATGCTCTCGAGAAAAAAACTAAAATGTTAGCTCAAGCAGATTGAATGGTAGGTGACTCATAGACTAATGGCAAATCAAAGAATTTAATTAAAATGTTTTTGTCTGTAAAAGGCCCAAGTGTGCCTTAAGCATATCCTACTGATATGCTGTCCCTGTATTTAAAAGGTAATAACTGCCAAGGGCATGCATGTTGATCGGGAAAAGGTAAAGGCTTGGAGATGGTAGGAAAAGGGATGTCAGTGGGTGGGACACCACATCCTTTGTTCTACCCTTACAAGCACATAGTGTCACACGCCTGCCTTCCTGGTGCTTATGGTCTTCCTGGAGATTACGCCGCAATTGAACTTTCCGGCATGTTTCCATACGCCTTCACGTTAACGGGCTAGTGTTTTGTTTTCCTTTCCTTCACTTCCTACATTAGCCCGCCCTTTCTTCGTTCGTGCATTGCAACCCCGTTCAGTTCGCTTTGCGCTTTGGGTTAACGCTTCCTAGTTTTCCTTTTGCAGTTGCTACTGCCTTCTTTCCTTGTCTCTCCTTCCTTTCTGGCTCTCGTCCTCCTCCTTTGCTGATTCCCCCTCCGCTCTGCTGGTCTGCTGCCTCGGTGCTTCCTCTTCCCGTCCTTGGATCTGCCTTCCGTCCTCTCTTCCGTTTTCCCTGTCCTCTTTGGTTTTCTGCGTACCTGTTTTCGCTTTGGTTGCCCGCTTCACTGTACACCCTTGTTGTTTACTTCTACTGTTACGTGTGATTACTTCGGATCGCTCCTTGGCTCTGTGTAACGGTGCCTATTTAACTGGTTACTCACTGTTGCTCACCGGTCCATTTTCGTTATCCATCGGTTCTTCAGCAGTCACTCCAAGAGTATTTTTTTTAAGCCGTTGGCTTTTTTTCCTCTTGACTTGGTGTTTTCAGGAGGGGGTCCTGTGTTTTCCAGCTTGTGTCGAGCGCCACAGTGTCTTCCTTCCAGGGACGACCGTATCTCGATCAAAAGAAAAAGACCAACAGACTGAAGAGAGGCAAGGGACCTGAGATCACCTCAAAGGATTCAGGTGAGGAGGAGGGGGAGTTAACAGATACTGAAGATATAATTATCCACAAACCATACACAGCTGACACAAAGGACTAAGGAAACATTATGCCCTTTCCCCTGAACTATGCAAAATAAGCTCAATCTGAGGCCATGGAGCAGATATTCCAGGAAAAGGACACAGAAATATTATGCTGTGGACATTTAAAAGAAAGAAACTGTGTACAAGCGGTTTATGTTGTTTGCACTTAAACATTTAGGCAATCTCAAGGGGAAATTGGGGGATTATCTTGATGGAATTTGTATGTAAAATGTATGTTTGATACGTTTTAATATTTTAAGACGGTCAGTTAACTATAGCATATTAATTGTGTGCTCAAAGAAGTATCAAGAGTGCATTGCTTTAATATGGAGTGTCTTTTTAATGATACAAGTTGAATCAAATATATTGCTGCAGAGGACTAAACTAGTTGACTGCAAAATATACTTTTATTTTCAACCTGCATTTAAAATGTTCACTTCTGGACTGCAGTATTTTTACTCAGGCTAAGAATATAAATCATTATTCAAGGCTTACTCTAGATCAGTGGTTTTCAAACCGTGCGCCTGGTCCCCCTGGGGGAGCCCAGAAGATGTCTCGAAAGTGGACACAAGGAGTTTTTAAGAAGGAGGAGAGTAACTACTGGTGAGAAAATATAAGCCGTTCTAGCATTGGGTAGGGCTCCAGCAACATATTTGGACTCAAAGGGGGCCTCAGTATAACAGGGTTGAAGCTCACTACCCTATATGCATTTCTCACAATGGAAATGTGCAGTTAAATATATCTGGACACTGACAGAGGATGAGGAAAGTAAACAAGTGAAAAGTAAACAAGTGAAATCGCAAATTGACAATCTGGAAGCTGCAAGCGGAAATCCAAAGCACAATTTAAGCAAAAACTATTATAAAACATGAAAATAAAGATCAAAAGCAGGTTAACAAACTATAATAATTCAACTATGAAGTGAGAAATTAAGGCACTAAAGCACTAACATGGTTAACAAAGGACACAATTTCCAACAAATATGACACAGGTGAAAACTAGTCCCATTAGATCAGGGGACAATGTAATTCTAGCCATACATAAAAAACCTCTCGCAAAACCTTCACAAAACAGTAGCATTTTCCCTAATTGAAATATGTTTCACCGCTTTAAGAATGTGACTATTTTGTGATCCCTAACACTGGTCCTTGTAATCTTCCAGCTATAAAGATGGCTCACACACAGCATCCTAATGCAGTTTACCTATTTGTTCCGCCACTTGTGTAACTTGTTTTGCATTAATGTGCCCCCTCACCTTCTTCCCCTCCTGCACTTTCCTTCTTCCCTCTCTCCCCCTTCCTCATGTTAAGGACTTGCATGTTCCAAATCGTTGCACGACCTAGTCAGAGTGCTTGTTTGTTTTACTTCCCTTCTACCCCTTCCTGCACTTCCTTCCTCCCCCTCTCCCCTGATCTCATGCTTTATACCTTTTTCCTCTTCCATATCCCCCTTATGTTGATGTGCCTTGAAATACAATGTTTGCTGTATAGTGTGCATTACAAATAGCCAATAAACAAAATAAAATAAAGATTTCCAAGTTTTTGTACAAATGATTATCAGTGTATGTTTGGGAACAGACCTTGCTTCAGGAAGCAACAGAGTGCATTAAAAGTCATAGTGGGAAGTGCAAAGCAAGGGAAGCAGATCGCTAGGGAGTGGGGATCTACCAACAGAGGAGAAGGAGGGTGGGCAATTTGGCAGCAATAGATCTACAAGCAACCAGGGAGGAAACAGCGGGGAGCAGGTCACCCAGTCTCAGGTTGGGTAGGGAGTTGAGTGTGCAGAACTAGGTGTTACGGAGGAGACATTCCTTTACAAGGAGTTGTAGAGTAGCAGGTGGACATGTTATCCCTAGCTCCTGCCCCCTCACCTCCATCATACTGGAACAGTAGGAGATGAACCCTATGTGGAACACCAGGTATCATCCGAGACTCACTAAAATGACATGCAAATACTCAAAAAAAGTAAAGATGTAACTGAAGTAATGACAGAAATATGTAATCGAATATGAAGAAACTGAATATACAAAGAAGATAAAGTAACCCTCTAATTAATAATTGTATATACACAGAAACGCAAGGTAGATGAAACATATATAAGCTTGGTGCAGAGGAAAGCATAATATGGCTAGAGCAGCCATGATGGAAAGCTAGACATCGGATTCGTATTAAAACCATTCAAGCTACTTCGGAGACAGAACAGAGCTGCAGAGTCAGGAGATGCTGGAAAAACAGCTTTGCGTGAGGAATAAAGAGGAATATATTGGCTTGGGATCAAAGATGCTATTTCAAGGAATGATTGCAATGAACAAGGGGAGTCAAAAGGGTAAGCCATGTACGTAAGAGATATTTCTGTTCGATTAAGCGAAGGAGAAACTATCAGTTCAGTTCAAAAGAATTTTATTCGACACAGTGTCATCCAGTCACAATTACATATACAAAAACACACATTTGCCATTTTTAAATAACACAAGTATACAGCATTGTTTGAATTCATTCATCAATACTGGAAATTCAAGTTTTTCTAAAAAATCGATTTGAACCATGTTTAAAGTACTACCAACGTCTTGTAAAATAATATAAAAGGCCACCCTGCTGGTTCACACTGGCCCGTTATGAGGCATCAGGCATTCCCCCGTGACACAATTTTAACACTTTTCAACCTTGCTCTCCAGGCTTGAGTTAAATCGGTGGTAACACAATAGCCAACTTTTATCACTTCACATTTTCGTAGGAAGAGGAGCGCAGAGTCTACATTGCATACACCATTTCAATCAATAGGGGAATCAAGAGACTCCTTCTTGGGGCTTGGTAACAAATACAAAAAAAGAGAAAGTGAGACAAGATCTCCTCTGCTCCCAAAAACACGGGGCATATGCCGCTCCCATTTGGGGCCCACTTCTTAATAATGCTAGCCAGATTTAAATTAGAAATTCTAAACCAGATGTAAAGATTATGCAAGTATTGATTAAGCGAAGGAGAAAATACCTGCAAGAGCCAAGTATTAGACGATTAAAGATGCAGAAAACGCACACAAGATGGAGTGAGCATGTCTCCAGAGACCGAGAAGTGTAACGACATTCAGCACAATTGAATCAAATAGCAGTAAATAGAAGTCGAGATGGACAAATTTGTGGTCTCCTCACATGTGTTTCAGTAATTGAAAACAAGGGCTTCTCCTTAAGCCCAAACAAAGATAAAAGTGTGCCTACTCTCCCTTGAATGTCCCAGAACAAAGAGCAGGCTTTGAGGGCAACTACAAAGGAGAAGCCTTGGCTTGGGGCCTGACCGATGAGAGACGATGGACTAATTGGGAAAGTGGGGAGTAGTCTGACATTGTTTGCAGCACCTGAGTTTTGTTTTGCATACGTGCTGCTAACGAGCCAAAAGTCCAAGGTGGGGAAAGCATGCCAATCAATAAGAGGGTCTTTGTAGCAACATACTATACACTGTTGCAGAAACCAACCTGCTGCTATTTATTTTGCTATACTCAGTATTATACGTATTTAGAGGTAGTTTGAGGCATGCCCACCAGATAAGGGGCAGCCAATTAAGTAATTAACACTTATGTATACTATAGGTACATATCTTCCCCTAAGCAATCCCTCCCTTTAATAGGTTTTAGTTTGCCACGTACAATGACATCATAAATGATGCATATCAAGGTATAAAACCTTTGTATAATCACATTTGGGTGTCAGTGTGTGAATTACTGCCTGTTGTTGGTAATTCCATCAAGCACATGAGATGCTTCAAGGTACTAGAGCACAGAGTGTCTTTAACGCCTGTGCGAAACCTGAGGGTTCTACCTGACTAGTCCCCAGAGGTCTGTCATCCAGGTGGCCAGAACACTGCCACCATGAGCTCCTTACACTCCTTCCTGAGAAGTAGAAGGAAGGGGCTGAGTCTGGTGTTGATGTGGAGGAGGTTACAGTGTCTGAGGACAAAGACAGAGATGTCCTGCTCTCTGGTTCTTTGCTTCCTGCTCTGACAGATTTCAAGTCTGCACATGGCCTTACTTTTGATGGATCATAGGCCTCCAGAGAAGTTGAGCTTCTCAGCGAGTTAGCCTGGGGACTTGAGGGTATCAGTCTTGTAGATGATTGAGTAGGATTAGAAGCATATAGGTGCCTGCAGCGGGAGCCGGTGAGTTTGATGAGGATTGGGCTCATGTGGTAGATTTGCTTTGATGAGTCATGCTGCGGAATGTAGGACTCCTTCCAGGGTGGTCACCGAAATGCCTTTCAAAAGAGCATTGTCACCATCCACCTGGAAGACAAGCAAGGTTTGGATAGCAGATCTGATGTTGATGGACTTGATTTCCTGCAAGAGGTAAAGTTGTTGTTCAGTGCTGTTGGTGAACAGGCACAATTCAGTCTCGGAAGATTTCATCTTCAAATAAGCACTGGACATTAAGGACTGTATCAATGTTAGGCAAGCCTTCAGCCTGTGGATGTCTCAGATGGAAGAGATCTTGAGGTAAAACTGCATATTTTCTGTATATTGATGTGGAGCCAAGAGGGTTCGGAGTAGTTCCATGTAAAGGTTAACGGGGGGATGGATCCTTGCGGGACTCCATAGGAGATGGGTAGAGTTGGTGTGTTGGTAATGGTTTGAATAAGGGTTGACCACGATTTTCATGTAAGGATTTTTTATACATGCTCTGTCACCAGCATAATCGATATTTTAGCACAACTATTATTACAATTATCATAAAATCACAAATACGTCCTCAATAAAACATATTATCAATATTACAGTTACCATGCTGAAAAGGATCTTGAATGATTGCCCCTGGTTTACAATGTTTTCTCAAGTTGCGAGCTCCAGCTGCAAAGTCTTTGGTGCAGTGACCAGTAGAGTCTAATACTACTATAGACTGTGGCAAACGTATTACTCTTGAAAAATGAAAATAAAACAACTATTCATCTTTTGAGCTCTTAGTCACAGACCTAAATTAAAGCTAAGGGAAACAAGCTAATATTAACATTTGAAAACTTAAAGCACTATCAAAAAGCATAACTCATGTCAATTAACAGCTTTGATGAAGTTCTTACGTGCCAAAAATGTGTTGGCATTTTTCATATAAATATTCTCAATGGTTATACCCCAGCCACTTAGTGAAAGAGTGGTTTGGACACAACCATAACCTGCACATAAAACGATTGGGCACTGAACTCATTACACATTGTCTGTTTAATTCTTGTAAAACAGATAGCACTTGGAATGTTTAATGTACTCATGAATGGAAAACAATGTAGGTATCCTATGAAAGGGAAACAATTTGCATAAATACAATATAAGAAAATATAATGTAATGGCATCCAGCGGAAGTAATTTCTTTATATCTTTGGTAGACTGATATCAAAAGTGTATTTCATGCAGCACAACGAGTAATGCACTAATTTGAGTGATTCGCTAAGTGTACCACATTGTATACCCGAAAGGGACCCAAAGGGCGGCATGCCAATCTTTACAAAAACAAATATGTTGTTACCCCAGGGAGAATTACTTTCACTAGGCATCTTGGTTTTTCAAAACGTACACACTTTAACCATTAAATCCCACTAAATTGAAATGAAGCAAGAATATCCATCTTTAGATTCATATCAATGCAAATCATATCAACTTGTTTCTTTATTGAATGCTAACACTAATCTCTTCAATAAGATGTTGGCAGACGGACTATGCACTGTTATTCCTTATGTGAGCAAATCTGGTGATTAAAATGATTTCAGAAATTCAGCAAATGTTTTTCCTTATAGACTACAGGAATATCTTACAAGCTTTATTCTGCCTAGAAGCTGAATAAACATGAAATCGGGTTGAGTGATTATTCCTGCGGACAGTGATGAGATTTGTGGGGAAAGTATGCAAATTTATAAACTTAGTCCCATGCTTTTACAATGTGTCGCAATGAGGACTTTAGTTAATGGGGAATTATGCTGCTTGCTTATCTGGAAAGGGGAAGCCCTTATGTCTGTCTGCTATTTCCAGCTCTTCTCATGATTTTCATTGTGTCACTTGCGCATATAACAATAAAGCCTAATTCAAACAAGTAAGTGTGATTTTGAAAGGAATCTGCCTAAAACAAATATGTATTGTAGTTGATATGTTAACAGTCTCCAAAGATCATAAAATGGAATTACCAGTTTGCAAGAAACATTTAACCAGTTTAACAAATACGTTGTGTAGAAAAGATCTGTTGATGAAATAACATGCATGACTTTCAACTGTTGACTGCAAACTTTTTTTTAAAAACTCACAATGTAATTACTTAGGAATTCAGATCAGTCAAAACGTTGACAAGACTTTTAAATCAAGTCTGACTCTTTACTCAATAAAACCAAATCCAATCAGAAACATGCAGGAACATTGAATGGACCTTAATAGACAGAGTTAATAGATCGAAATAATGACACTGCCAAAGTGGACTCTAGTATTTAAAGCTCTCCCCATTCAGAACCTGCTGACAATTTTGAGGTTTCTACAAATGTAATAAAAGGTGTTGTATGTAACCACACATCACCAGTAAATAAATGATCAGGAGAAAAATGAAAGTAGAATGAGTGGAAGTAGAATAGCTTTCAAGAGAACTTTTGCTGTGTATTCCTAAACATACTACCACTTCTTACAAACATTCTACTAGTAGATTATGCTGTAATTGAAACCTTTGTTTCTCCAGGTACAATTACTGACAATATAGTCAAAAATAAACACCATAAATTCCCTTCTGAAAATCTAAAAGGATAATGCTACAGTACCAGAATTGATAAGCTTTATATCCCATTCTAATACCAAGGGAACAAGCTTTGCCTTGAGACAAGGAACCAATAAATAGATCCTCAAAATTACACTTGATGTATTCAATATACACACGTTCCCCCACAAGTCAGTTCAAAATAGTATTGTCAAGTTGTTGACACATGGTGGACAAAGAGCTAATGACTAAATTAAATAATAAACTGGACAGCACCCCGAGCGGTGAAGTATGGAAAATAAATTATAGGCTAACAAAAATATTTTTATTACCATTTAATTTAAAGCGGACACACAGTTTTATTTTATTTTATTTTTTTACCAAAAACAATGTTATTCCTAATTGTGAATGTTTTATCTTCTGCCTATTGTCCAATGAAAAAAATAACTTTTCCATCTATATTCGTTGCAACATTTGACGTCTTTTTCTTGCTTGTACCGTCCTCCATTTTGTGAGCTACTTTCAGGTCGGTAGAGCTGTAGTAACATCAGAGGGCAGAGGACGTGCCGTTTGTAGATCAATTATAGAAGAAAAGGGAAAAATGATCATGTTGCATTCTTTTATTTTACAACAGAAAGGTTATATTGTCAAGGTGATGTCAGCTACCATAAAACTAATAAAGAAAAGTGTACTAATAAATGATTAAACCTTGCATACTTCACTATCCCTAGTTAGGTTGACAACAAAGTGTAATTACCACTTGTCAGACCCATGTGCTATTCTCCTCGCCCACCTGATAAAGTTAGCAACTACAAATGTGACCTCTAGGCAGATAGCACTCGAGGCACATAAGAGCATCTCCAGACTCATACATCCTTTTGGGCACAGACACACATGGAGGTTAAATCTCCGTCTGTGACATTTCCCTACCTCACCCTTAAAAGGGAGAATGCGCATTCTGAGTTTTGTATAAATGCTCTCATCTCTGTGAAGGACATTAAATGTGAATATCCTTCTAGGTGTCAGCACCTCTTGCTATCAAAGATTAAGAGCCTCGCTTTCCACATAATCCCAAAATCGGGATTTCAAGGTCCCATTACCATCTTTTTAATTGATTTGGGATTTTCCAAAGCATTCTGCATCTGTAATGTCTTTGCACATGCCCCGATGTATGTGGACTAGGGCAGAAAGCTGGAAAACCTCAGCTACTTCACCTGCTCAAACTCGGTTTTATAGACTGAGGGCCCGGGTTTTTCCCCACTTTCGAAACCATAAGAGTGGGGTCGTTAGGGACACTACATGCTGGATGCATTAAACAGCAACTAAATATCAGTCTGGTTTCAGAAAAGGTTGTGGGACCGAGACAGAATTATTGGAGCTGAAGTCCAGGCTTCTAGAATGTATTTACAATGGATAGGCCTCTCGTCTTATGTTGTTGGTCTTGTCTGCAGCCTTCCACCTGGTTGATCACTCCATCTTGGTCACCAGGCTGAAGGATGTTGCACACTCTTTGGACGAAGCAGCTTCATGGATATCATCATTCTTTAGTAACAGATGGTGTAGTGTGAGTTACAGAGAGGCAAAAGCACCTCCTGTTACTCTTGAATATGGTGTCCCTGAGGGTGCATGTGTTTCCCTCTCCGTATATCATATTTTCACGGTCCTCTTTTTTGATCTTATGGTACAGAATTTCTTGGCCTTTACAAACTATGCTGATGACACACAATGTGTCATTCCTCTGACTGGATCACAAAATTATTATTAATAGAGTGTTTAACCTTATTCAAAATTGGATGTTGCAGAATGGCCTGGCCTTGAATAAAGATAAGACTGAGCACATGGTGGTTGGCACTAAAAACATGATACAAAAATACTAGGATCTACTTATGATTGTTTCTCCATTGCTGATAGTACAATTGCCACAAAAAAGAAAGTCAAGACTCTAGGCACTATACTTGATCAGCATTTAAACATGAAGGTGCATGTTACCCTCCTGGTGTCTACGTCTGCTAATTATATCGAATTAGTGCCATAGTAGGATCAAAAATCGACTACTGCCGTAGTCTTTTGATTGGCATTGCAAAATCGGAAAGAAACCGCCTACAGGTAATCCAAAATAGTGCGGTTAGAGAAGTCACAGGCCTTGGCTGGAGAGATGACATATCTAAGGCCAGACAGAGCTTGCATTGGCTCCCAGCAGAATCTAGAGTATTGTATCGCTTACTGCTGATCACACATAAATATCGTTTGGGCGTGATGACTTCTTACCTGCAGCAACTTCTCACTGAGAAATCTTGTACAGGACTCCTCAGATCGAATAACTCAACTCAATTGAAGCCCCCCAGATGTAACACTACTAAAGCCATGAAAGGGGCTTTTGTGAATGCGGCTCCAAGGGCTTGGAATGGTTTTCCTCTCGACCTGAGAGTCCTAAAATCCACAGATGTTTTTATCAAAAAATTAAAAACACTTCTTTTCTCTTAAACACTTGTCCTAATCTGATATGCTACCCCATGTCCATGTTTTTTATGTTTATGTGCTATGCCTGTTTCTTTGTATTTGTTTATCTGTGTGCCCTTAAGCCTACGGGTCACTGGTTGCGCGTTATAAATTAATTAAAGTAAAGTAAAGTAAAGTAAAGAAAGAGGAAGGAGGGACTTTAAAAATCTATTCTCTTTATCCGTTAGTGATGTCGTTTTGGGTGGCCCCATAACTTGCTACCATATACAGCCCCTGTCACTGCATTGGGTATGTAAATTCGAACAGAGCCGATAAGTGTAGAGAACCCAAGTACTGGTGAAAATGTAGTATTCCCAGGCAAACTGGGCCAAGGTAATTGAGCATTTTGCCATTTGATTACTCCATGAAGTCGAGGCGTTAAAAAGAATAGCAAGCTACTCAGAGCAGGGGGCCGCTTACACATGCTCAGCAACAATCAAGGTCTTATGCCACTACAGCCTAGATTGGGGATCACATTACCATCAACTTGGTGTTGGCAATATTCCCAAATAGCCCCTCATACTCACAATATGCTTGGAAGCTCCTAAGTAGCCTGATCATGCTATTTTCTGTATGGTCAGAAGGACTGGCTTTCCCTCTGGAGGCCATGACACTGCCCTAGTGAGCCTGGACATGGAGAACACAGGGGGACGTACAAAATAACTTGCCTCTGAAGCATGAGGCTGTGTATGGAGAGAGCCCCAGGCAGAGCCTACACAGCTAACTGCACAATTCTGAGGTATATTAAGGACACCCTTCATGTCTGTTCCAGGAAAATGGTGTTTATGTTCGATGAAGTGATAACATAGAAAACTCTAAACACACTGATTTTCTTAAAGTTTGTGTGATTTGCAATAAACAAGTAGGGCCCGATTCTCAAACCTTTTTGGACACCATAGATGAGATGTCCTGGCGCATCTCCTTCACCTGTGCAAAAAAAATTGCACCGAATGCACAATGGGTATCTGAATCTGTGTGTCACTGATACACACGTCAGATGCCCTGATTCACACCCTTTGTGTATTTGCGCAAATAAGAGGGCACCTCTGCACATTTTATTGCACATTTCGAATTCACAAACAGGATGCACTTTAATCTTGGGTTTAAAACAAAAACATTCCCCTACGCCGGTTTCGAACATGGCAATGCATGAAAGAGTCATTTCTGTCCCACTTGCATTTCTGTCCGCTAAGCAGGAATATACATGTTATTTTTTGTTGTTGACACGCAACAATGTCCTATAAGCGCCAATGACTGTAAAGGGCGGTCCCATCGCCCCCAGTTATACATGCGTTTCGGGAGCATACCCGTAACCCTAATGTATGCAAGGGGGGTAGACAGCGTGCCATTCGTGCTGCCACCTTGCTCCCCCAGTAATCCACAGAACATTCCTTGAATAAGTAAACAGCCTATGCCTTTTTCATTTGTTTGACTTTTCAAGATTTAGGCCCATAATCTTAAACTTTCGGAACAGGGAACACACTGAATCTTTGGGCTATGAAATTTCTCTGGAGTTAGGTGAACTAGGGTATTATTTTATAGTGCTTTAGCCCAGCAATGCAAATAAAGGACAGCACAGTTCAGGTCCATAACTCCAGAGATTGGGAAAAAGATTGTAATTGTATTGAAAAAAGAATCTCCATGTGTCACAGGTAGATATGAAAACCTCACACAGTAATATTGCCTTTATCCTGGAATAATCTGCAAATGCAAGAACGCAAAGAAAAGATAAGAAATGGATGAACAAATCTCACGTGACAAGGGACAACTTCAGGTCTCTGACATGTGTCCCTTTTCTTGATTATGGATTTAGTATGTGTTGTGAGAAATCTGAGGGCATTCTCACATGTATCCCTTTTAGGATCCCCTCTCGGGTAACCAAGAGAGGGGAGAGGATACCAGATCTTGACCCCAGGGTTGGATCCATGAGGGAGGATCACCTGAGTGGAGGGTCCTTGGTGATTGGGTGAGGATGCCCATTG
Organism: Ambystoma mexicanum; assembly: GCF_040938575.1. NCBI lineage: Eukaryota > Metazoa > Chordata > Amphibia > Caudata > Ambystomatidae > Ambystoma > Ambystoma mexicanum. The sequence goes on along the minus strand of NC_090931.1, from coordinate 861,415,096 downwards.
GTGAGATGCAGTATTCCCTACATCATTATGATGACCTACCCTCTAAGTTTATGGTTTATTGCCAACTTTGTGCCGTTTTCCCTCCTTCACTCTTATAAAGTGCAGGGTTCAGAAACAGGCAAAGTAGAGTAATTTCACCTTCCTATCACAAAACATATTCCAATGCTAGGGTGACAACAAAACAGCAGAGAATAATATCTACTCCCTATCACAGAAACCATTCGGGGAGTGGGAAAAAAGGAGGACAATCACGAGACACTTACACTTCGTACTGTAAATCCCAATCCATCAGTTTCCCTTTACTCCCACCAAATTCTAAGAAGAGCTAAACATGGTATGGTATGCCCCCTTCCTAACATTGATGTACCCTCCCTTTCCTCAGCCTTCATGCATTATTTCCACTCATGTCCTATTCCACCCCATGAGTCACCGCAAAATACTGAGAAGAAGAAGCCTCAAAGAGGAATATACACTTCCCCTAGAAGACACCACTCTAGTACTGGGACGAAGAAGAGGGATTTGGAGGAATACAGTCTTAAAGGTCAGGCATGACCCATTGATTGTGTTGACTGTGGCCATGCAAAAGAGGCCAAGGACTCAAACCTGAAACCGCTTAACTGGGTTCTGGTGTATAAAAGGTGGAGCACACAGCAGAAGGAAGTTCAGCAGGAGAGAGCAGCAGCAAGTCTAGTCCAGCCTGTGAAGAGCCTGTGGAGAGCGTGGTGAGGGAGCTGTGTCTCCAGGGAGCCAACGAGGTTGGAAGACGGGAACCATGTGGCAGATCGGTCCCTTCATTGTGGCAGACTAGTGCTCGTTTTGCTGGGCAAGGAAGCCGACCCAAGAGTGTCTGAGAGACAGGAGGTGAGACTGTGACCTCAGGTGTGAGAAGCTGTGTGAGCAGATAAACCGTGATATCCAGCAGCATGACCGGTGAGTTTCAAGTGTTTGCAAAAAGCCTGGTACGCGAGCAAATGAAAATTGCTGATGAAAACTGTTGTGATATATTGCATCGCAGTGGTCGCGTGCAGCCGGCATGTTGTCGAAAGTCTCTGATCTAGAGACAATGAGAGAATAAGCCAATGTGATGCCAGCAATGGACCATCTGGAAATACGGTAACAGAGTAGTCGCGCATAAGGAAATCATACGCGTATGATGGTCACTGAACATTTGAATGTGAATTGAAAGTATTACAAGCAAGAACTCGATAAAGAGCTGGCAGAAAACAGCAGAAGACCGGGAGCAGTGACGTGTGAGCAAAAGCTTGATCTGGAAAAGCCTTAAAAAGCACAAAGAGGCTGCTAGTGGCACCTGACAAATTGAATATTTGAAAAGGGGAGACAAAGAAAGCAAGTCACCTACCAGTGAATATTTGGACAAAAAGCTTGTGCAAGAAAGAAGCCAAGTAAGAACCCAGTTAAGGAACTAATTAAGAAACTACAAAGGCTTGGTTGCGTGACCCGTAGTGGGTTGACCGTTTGGTCTGTCAACTGTGCCAGACCAGGGCACCCCAATGAACCTGTAACAATTGTTAAAGGAAGTCATGAACTCTGCGCTTTAAGAACTAAGTGCTTTTGAGCTTGGGGAAGGGAACCCAGAGGTCCTCTTGAGTGTTGTGATCCAATTGACTATTGTGAGTAAGTGCATTAAGCTTGTGTTTTGGACTTGGGGAAAGGGAATCCCAAATCTAGGCCAATTAGCTGAAACAAGCATATACTGGAACTCTATCCTGAACCTGGAGAAAGGAGCCAGAGGTAGCTCCATATTTGTTTGTGGGCACTATTTGGTTAACTAAGAACATCCATACGCTGTGCTTAGTGTAAGAGCTGAGGGCAAGCATAGGTTATGAAAGACAGATTTTTGGTTTGGACTTACAGACACAGACTTTCCTTAGTTTATTTAGGTTGGGAAAACCCCACCTTATTTATAGGGCAAGATAGGCGTGAAACCATCCCAAAACGTTCAAGAAAGGTTTTAAGAAACTGTTACTCTTGTTGTCTTTGTCATCTCTTGATACCATGCCTGTCTCACAGTGTTCACGTTCCCCAAAAAGGAGAAAAAGGTTGCTGTGAGTTTTGGCTTCCAAGGCCCGTTGTGCCCTAAACCCTTACCTTAAAAGTCCTTTGAGGGGGCAGGTGTGCATTTGGGAAAATGAGACTGCACTTGCCATTTGATGGCAGCATGTCAGAATATGAGCATATGATGACTGTACTTGAAAGATTAAGCTATACTTGGCATAAGGAGGGCAGTAACTAGCCATATCACAACAGTATATGGGCATTTGAGGCTATAGTTTGAATAAGTTGGGCATTCAAAGCTGTCTCTAGCATATGATGGATATGCCTGAAATGTGAGGCTATGCCTGGCATAAGTGGGGCCATGGGGTATATACCTGCACATATGAGATTGCATATACCTTCTCAAAAGTGCACATGGGCATATGCATTTGATGGCAGTACATGTGTATGTAAGGCTGTCCTTAGCAAATGATGGATGCACCTGTCATATTAGGCCATACCTGCAAGAATGTGGCTGTGTTTGGTCATATGAAGCTGTACAAGAACATGGCCATGTAGGGCTGCACATTGTGCCAGCAGCTCGGCATGTGAGACTGCAATGAGCATGTTATGACAATATCTGACATGTGAGGCTATCACTGGCATCCATTGGCAGGCTATTGCGACTGTACTGAAATGAAAAACATGTCCCTGTTCTAGGATGGCTTTACTTGATGTACCCCTGGCATATTATGAATTCACCCGTGTCAGATCAAGGTAACAGCCTAATTAAGGTATTGTTTGTAAAGCAGCCTTTTGATGTCTTTAGAAACTATTCAACACTTCTTATGATGTTATGATGAGTCATTTATAACGCGCCTGTACACAAGTATTTCTAGGCGCGACAAGACAAGGTAGGGAAGACAAAGGGAGGACAAAAGAAATGATCTTACAAGGCCTTGTGTCATTCAGATCATGCAAGTGCAGGCAGGGGAGGCAGAGAGAAGTGCCATGGGCAGGGAAGGGGTAAGTGCAATCAGGGAAGTATTGCTCTACTTAAATGCAGTCAGGGCAGCGCGGCACTGGGTAAGAACAAGGAGGCAGAGGACTGTAGGTTTACAGATACAGCACCAAGTGCATGGTAGGCCCAGAGGCAGTGCAGGGGCTACTGGTCGTGGAGGCACCTGGTGCCCATTGAGATTCTGAGGGTAGCCAGGCAACTAGTCAGTGCAGCAGACAGGGAGGTCAGCAGGGGAGAGATAAAGCAGAAGCGAAAATGAAGGCCTTGAGCTGCTTCTGGAACTTCATTGGCCCGGCTCAAGTTTGAGAGGGGCAGGGAGGCCATTCCAGAGGGAGGCTCCTGCAGAAGAGAGAGATCTACCATCCACTCTCAGCCTGGAGAAGCGTCTGACCCGCAGAGAGTTGGAGGTGGCTGAGCGAAGGGCTATTGTAGTTTTATTTTACATTAGATATGCCATTTCAGTTACTGTCTTCAAGGTCAAAACTCAAAGGCTGACATTTCCTGTGATGTAATCAGGCATGCGATTTCCTTGACCAAAGTATATATTTAATAAATGTAGAATAGCATGGCCAATTGTGCTTCAATCTAGTCTAAAGCTAGCCTGGGCACCAGGTATACTTTTCTTATCAGAAGCCCACTCCTGCAGTGTTATATAAATTCACTTTTAGTAGATTTTGCCTGCTACATCCAATAAAGACAATGGACGTGGAAGTATGGAGAAGTATGGCTGCTTTCCTTGCATAGAGGAGCTACAATATCCGGGCAATATATGCTATACTGTGGCCTGGACTTTATGCAAGCTAAGCAAAATGTGCTTTACTGGCACCCACAGCATTGTAGACAGTGAACAATGGTCCTTATTACAACTTTGCTGGTATGCTGGTGGAAATTCCACCAGCATACCGGCAAATGGTAAAACTGTTACCAGCACTCAGTCTGGCGGTATTACTGCTGGATTATGAGTGCCGCTGATGGTGGTAAAACCCCATTCCATGGAGTTCCATTGGACCCGTATTATGGGCACCAGTAATACCAGTGCAAGTAAAACTGGCTATTTTTGCCAGTAGAGTGCCAGTAGAGTAAACTTGTAGTTGGCCGGTGCGGAAACATGCCAGTATATACCAGCACGTTCATGCCTTGGGACATTGCGCAGGCATTTAATGAGTGTTTTACTCTGTCATGTGACATTCTGCACCCTGAGCAATATTTGTTCATTGTTCTAGGGGGGATTGTGCAAACTGGGCAATGGCTGCATTGCTGCGTTTTCGGACGCTATACACATTGCGACATGTGTGCTTGACTGAGGATGGAACCATTTTGTAAATTATGCAATACTATTTTACTGGGCACAGGAGATTAAACACGCTAAGCAATATGGGCTTTTCTGGGCCCTATGGCACTGTGGAAACTGGACACAATAGAGAGGGTTTGTTATGCACAATGAGCAATCATGTTCTGACATCTGGGTACTTGTATAGTAATATTACCTTTTGCCATATAACAGGGGTAAACAGCAGCTCTCCAGATGTTTTGGACCATGAACCATATGATCCCTCACCATTAGCCATGCTGTCTACGGTGTCTATGCTGTCTCCAGCGTGATAAGGACCTGTCATTGGAGAGCCTTTTGAATTCATGAAACAGAATATGTGCTAACACTGCGGCTAATGTGTGCTGTTGGGCACAATGTGAAGACTTTGGGCTTCATGGAAAGGAACTATTTGATTGTTGGTCACTAGCCGTAAAGGCAAAGCAAAGATGATAGGACCATCTTGTTCCGCCACTCAACGCGTTATGTACTTGCCTCGGATAGTGCCACTCTGCAACTGCCAACTAAAGTCCTGGCAGGGCTAACTTCGTCCTGTCTTCCTAATGTGATACATTGAGTACCATTTAATTGGATAATAATTAGTATTGAAGTGCTTAGAAACAGGAGAATCTGGCATGAGTATTAAATACAAGTTGGATATTATTATCTGCTGGAATCAGGCACTGGATGTGTACCGATTACAGACGTTAATTGGCCACTGAGCTCAAACTCTGTTGAAACTCCCTTTAAATTCATCGTGATTCTTGCGCTGCCTGATTCCTTTTCTAATAATATCTCTGGGGACTGGTACTCACTGGCTAAGCAATGGCCCTTGCCAAAAGCACTACGTCATGCAATTACAAAATAAACCCTGTATTCAAACCTGAGCTCGGTCCACTCCAGATAGCTGAGAAACAATAGCAACAATGGACCTAAAATGTTCTTTTTTTCTATGCATCCCACGAAAATTGGATCAAATTCTCTTTGCACTGCCATGAAAGAGCCAGCAGTGGTTTTATGATTCTCTTCGGATACCCAGCCCACAGGACAGGCCCAGCTGGGAAACACAGCATGAGTAATGGACACGTCTATTAACAACTGGGGGTGTACAGTCTGTGGCGCAAAGAAGCCGGGTACAGCCTGTGACCACAGACATGAGTCAATGATGGGGGCTGAGGCAAGCAGACCTAGCCTGACCTCCAACCTCAACCGCCCCCAGCGCCTGTTCAAAGTGCAGTTAAGCACAGTCAACACACCAGAGCGTGTCAGCAAACAATCCCTGCAAGTGATAAGGCAGACTAATGGTCCATTTTTGCTAGACTACCGGAATTTGTGTCAGATCCTGTTTTCAATTGAACAAATAATCAGACTGCATTTGCAAAGTGTATTTCAGCGAGTTCATGGTTGAGAATCTAGACTAATTGACGATAGTGCTGCATTAGTGACAGTATAGTTAAGTTTACATCACACCTGGCATATGAAAAAGAAAATACCTTTTCCTCTGTAGTTTTTTACTGCATTCATGAAAGTTCACAACATTTGGCAAGCTAGATCGCGTCACATCAAAACACACGACAAATTAGCTGAGGTTTCATGCAGAAAAGGAATGCTTTTGCATTGGGTTCCCACAGACTCATGGGATATATGCCTTGAAATTGTCTGATTCATTTTTCAAGATACACACATACACCTAACATGAACCATTGTGGAACTGTCACATATCGCAATCAGAGTCACAGACCCTTACCTGGTTCATGGATCCTCCTGGTGCCTATACCACTGCTGGTGGTGGTCGCGGGTGCACAGCCATGTGAGTCGCTGGCCATCAGTACGGCTGAATGCCGCCATTCTGGGCAATCGACGCATGCGCGGATGACCGTGTTCGGTGCGCCACGCATGCGCAGTTCAGAGGATGTTCCGTGTTGCTGTAGCAAGAACGGCTTGCATATTTAGGCTGAGTTTGAACTTTGCTGACTATGTCTCAACGTGGTAAGTTCCTGATCATTGTGTTGCCATTCCTCAGTCTGCTCTTGGCCCATGGCCATGTCCAATCTGCTTCAGCCCTGTCCTTCTCCCTCCCTGTTCTGTTTCTCCTCCTGCCTTCTGGACTTATGTGCCTCTGTCTGGGGTCTTTCTATTCTCTCCAGACCAATTCCTGCTCCTCTGCCCCTTCAGATACCTAGTTCCTGTAATACCCCCTTGACCTGCCTCTCCTTGGGGTTATCTGTCTGCCTTGCCTTTGGTTCTGGCCCACTCCTGGTTCTGGGGCTTGCATCGGACCGTGCCTCCTCCCAGGTGTGACTGGAGATTGCACTACACCTTGGACTCGTGAGAGGCATGGGGACTTGGTTCAGGGGTTCCCCGTTTCATCAGGGACGCTTAGGACTGGTTTCCAGCACCACAGGTTCACCATTACGAGCACAAAATATCAGCAGCCTGGTATCATCAACACAGCAACAACGTCTCGAAAAAACAGCAGATACGCAGCGCAATGCTTTGAATGATAGACGACACATTTTGCACACTAGGCCAGAATCATCAACCCCCAGGTTCGAACATACATGATGAATGCCACAGTCAAAAATGCGAACGCCAGGCAACTGTGGAAAGAACATATGGGCACACACTCGATGCAGAATGAAAAGGAGCACCACAGACACAACATCTCTCTCACACACACACACAAAATCACCCCACCCCCAGATACAAACACCCAGTTCAAACAAACAAATCAAACTCAAAAGTCTAAAGAAATAAATACTTGTTGCCCTTGCAAGCAGTGATTTGGGCCTTTTTTCCCTAGCGGGTTGTATTTTCACTCACAGGGGTTAGTGTGAAGGAGCAGGCATTCACTTGGTGCCCCTGATGCAAAATTAAGGCACGCTCCTCCTGCATGCCCGCTCCAGAAAAAATACAACCCACTAGGGAAAAAATGGCCAGACTTTTATTCTGTTTAATTCAATTGCTTTTCTTAAGTGCGACACTGAAATAAGGCTTTCTTGCTTTGCTCAGTACTGCTTCATAAAGTGTAGTGGAAATGTTCATCCTTTACTTGTCCATATGTATCTATATATGTATATATTAGCGTTTGCCGCGATATATCTATTAAAAAGCATGTGGCTAGCTTCATGATTATTTTGCTGCTTGTGTTTCTGTTGCATCTGTACACGTTTAAACTAACTAAGTATCATCATCTGGTCTGTGGCATAAGCTTCTTCACCTTGATCCCAAGATGTCAATTATCCTTGTTACATCTTAATATCTTATAGATTGGGCCTCATTACAACTCAACCGTTAAGGGTTAATGCCGTCGTTAACCCTTAACGCCTGATTCCAATTTTAACGGCTGCTTTTAGCAGGCGTTAAAATCCATGGCGCTAAACCGCCTTGGTGCTAATTACGGCACCGTAATTTACGGTGCCGTAATTAGCGCCTTCCCCACTCCCATTATGCCCTATGGGGCAAAAATGGGAATGGGGAAGGGTAAATGGGAAATGGGGATTTACCGCCCCACTCACCTTGGAATGGGGCGGTAAATCCGCCATCCACCATGGTGTAAACATAGTTTACACCATGGTGGTAAAGTTGGTGTACTTACCGCCTGGGTCTTAATGACCCCAATTGTCTGCATTCTCTAGTCTATTTATCTCTTATATGCATGTCAATTCGTTTTTTTATGACGTCACCATTCGCCTTCATCCGTCATCTTCTTTACTTCTTCAGGTATTTCATTCAAATGGCCATCATATTGGGCCTCATTACAACCCTGGCGGTAGCCGTGCCTGTAAATCAGGCGTGGCTGCAGCCGGAGGTGCATTTTTTCCAGCGCCCACGAATGGGCAATTACTGGGTCATTACCACCCTGCTCCGTAGTCCAAATGGGAATGGGGAGGTTGGATGCACCGGCACCGTTTATAACAGTGCTGGTGCATCCGACATGCTGTGCTCGCAGGTGCCTTTCTACCTGGCGGGCAGAAAGGCACCCGCAAGCACAACTCGTAGTTTGCCAGTCCGGGAACTACAGTTCCGGCAAGCTCTCTGGTACCATAGTTCCCAGAACGGCAAACTTGTAATGAGGCCCATTGTCTTGAATGTAGGTATGGTTCCTCAATGGGTATCTTGCCTCCCAGATTCTCTTAGGTGTGGGTATTCTTATGGGTACTGCACAGAGCCCACACTCTGCTCTTTGCTGGTTCAACTGTTCAGCATATGTCACATACTTTGGTTCCGATTCTACAGGTACTGAAAGGAGTGGGGGTACTTGGCTCCTCCTCTACACTCCCCCCTCTGGGCGATTCATCGACCACTCTCACATCATCCCTTATCTCTAGACATCCTCGTTTGAAGCGATGCTTCTTAGGGATCCATACCTTTATGACTCCCTTTAGGCATCCAGCTGATTTCACATGCTCATCCTTATTCCATGTCATGAGCATGCACTGTCCACTCGCGCTGCAGTAGATCCAGTTTCCCAGATATTTCCTATGGTCCTTTAGATACAGGAACTTCGTTCCCTCAGGTGCATGGATGCCGGCCTTCACAAAGTCCCTGATTTCTTCATCAGTCAGATCTTTGGGCTTCCATCCTGGTTCAAAATTGATCATGATCTTCATCCTGATTGCTTTCTTTGCAGTTTTCTTTCATTGTGAGATTATTATCTTGATCACACAGAATGAATCCAAGCAATATCCTTACTATTAGGGCTCCAGGGAACTTGAAAATGTCTGCCATCCATTGTGGAACCCAAGAGAAAAGATTTCCAAACCAGCTGTCATCTCCAATGTCTTCTACTTCTTCTATCATCTGGCCATGGAGTTTCGTCAGCATGTCTATGGCTTCTGTCAAGGTACCATTCTCGTCATCATGAGAAGGTATGAACATGCATCATGATTCTCAGATTTTTGCACAAACACCTCCATCCATAGCTGTGATCATGTCCAAGACATATCTATTCTGGAGGGTCATCGGTCTTACAGCTCTCATCTCTTCTCTGATTGCATTGAACCCTTTTATGGTAGTGTTGATTGTCTGCAGCAATTCCCATCTGGTTATCTGTACCCATTTGATATTTGCTCCAACCTGGACTGCTGGTAGAAAGATTAATGAAAATACTGAAGAAGTCTGGCTGAACAGTCTGTGTTCATATGGAATAGCTTCAAAGGCTTCAATTGATTTTGCTGAAAAGTAATTCTCTATCTTCATCCTCTTCTCAAGTTCCACAGATCTTTTCTTCCTCAGGTGAGCATCTGCTTTTGGAAAACTGTCAAGGTTCAGATCACTTTTTGGAATCACCAACGCTGGAACATGGACATTCACCAGTGTTCATATTCCTCCCCAATCTTTAGGTAGCCTTATGTATGCTTTGGATCCGCAAGCTCAATAATGATCCATGATTACTGCTGTTCCATAGGCCATTCCTGGCACATCAAAGATTCGACCACAGTTCCGATTCTCTCCCATTTTTCTTGTTCCATTATTTCTGAAGCATAGTTTAGAGCTCTCCAGTGGAGCTAACTGCAAGGGTCCTCCTCTGTCTTCAACCCTAGTTAATAACTTGGCAAGACTCGGCCAAAGTGGTTTGCACAGCACTTGTACATTCCACACAGTTGATTCAGGTCGATCGCACACCATCCATGCTATGCAGATAAGTACTCCTTCTTGCAAGCCATCTGGTGACAACACTGATCCTCAGATCTGCATCTGGCCTCTGTATTTCCAGTGTCGAATTTCTTCTGCAGATTTTCCTGTGATGTTTTTTGTTTACTTCCCATCTGATTTCTGCTTCTTTTTACTCCAGGTTTCTCATATCTGATCACATGATACACTGGCAGCTGCAAGAATTGTTCAGTGATGACTGTAAGCAATCTCCTTATCATTTTTTCATTGTCAGGATCTTGAAGGAAAGCTGGAATGCGAGTACCTCTCCCCACCAGTGAAGGATATGAGTGCAACACCAACTGGAAATAAGTGAGTATGTTCCTAGAAAGGTCATCACTGGGCACCTCCATGAGTAGATCCAAACAAAAACTCAGTGTGGAATGAATCAGGGTATTGTACCCTTTTCCAGTTGCTGTATCCACGATCAAAGTTTGGCATAATCCTCTTTTTATCAATGCTTTGAGTATGCCTCAGTCCAAAGTCAACAAGCTACTGTGGCTTTATGGATGCAGATTGTCCCTTTACTCTGCAACCGGGATGCACAGAGTATTCAAATTTGTTTGCTTTAACACTTTTAGAAATAGCTCAAAGAGAGTGTCCAGAACTAAGCCACAGTCCAAATAAAAGTTCTTTAGTCTTTCCACTTGTCAGGATATGCGTCCTTCTTCCTTGTCATAGATCTCGTCTGCACATGCTGTGGTTCTTCCCCAATGTTTGTAGTCTCTTCATGGAGGGGTGTAGGCAGAGAAGTTTCTCCAGAGAAAATCTTGACGTCCCCCAGAAAGATCCAAGCTCACCTGCCCTGCAATTTGACAGCAGACGGCATGACGTCTTCAATGATAAAGGGACCATTGAAGCGATGTTCGTCCCACTTTTTCCTTGTGTGGTTACGCACTAGGACCGCATCTCTGGGGTAAAGTTGGGGAAGACGAAATTCCTGAGGTTGGTTTGTTGTTACATCTCCTTCTGTGTTCTGTACTGCCCTACACCCTCATCTCTGCAACTGTCCTGAAATGACAGAAATGATGGAAGTCATATAGTTCAAATATATATGTAGTTCCAATCCTAACACTTCTGCTGTCGGCTGAGCAACACTTCTAACTCTGATGGAGGCATTAGGGGTGTTCTCATTCGCCTTCCTGTCACGATTCTGTGAGGAGTAAGATGGCGGTCAGAACATAGTTGGTTCCTTAATGCATATAATGCCAGTGGTAGGCAATGCAACCACCCTTTTTTCAGAGTAAGCTTCAACCTTGCTATTCTTTCTTTAAGCAAGCCGTTGAGCCTACCACAGATCCCATTTCCTTGTGTATGATAAGCCAAAGAAAACCTGTGCTTTATACCAAGCAACAAGCTGATCTGTTCAAAAACTGTGTTAACAAAATGAGGACCATTATCCAGCCTCATTACCTCACATACTCCCCATCTAGGAAACACTTCCTATACTAGGAATTTGGCTGCACAAGTGGAGTATGGGTGTGTACATGGACCTGCCCCTATCCATCTTGAAAAAGGACACACCACAACAATTAAATATCTATATCCATTACATACTTGTATCATGTCGACATAGTCGATATGCAAGTGCTGAAAGGGGCCATTAGGTCTTGGAATGACTCCCCTAACTGTGTGCAGGGTATGACCAGCCGTGAACTGTTGACAAACTGTACAGTTTATCATAAAAAATGCAACATGTTCCATTAGATTCAGAACAAACTACTCCTCAGCAACAGTTGCAGCTAGCTTCTCCCTAGTTGTATGCGCTGGGTAGTGTAGCTGTTCCAGCACCACCCTTAATAAGGCTATAGGCATCACTGGTTTACCAGTGCTGTCTTGTCATCACAATGCTTCAGAGGGGTTTAAAGAACACCCTCTTCGCATCCATACATTATTTTCCTCTTGAGGTGCCTCCCCCTGGATCTCCACTATCTGTGTTTTGGGCGCATGGTTATATCCTTCAACCACAGTTATCCTTACAGTCATTCTTTCATTCATATCACATGTTTCAACATTCATCATTCCTATATCTGTATTTGCTAAGCGCTTGGCCTCAGCGTCTGCTGCTTGATTTCCGAGTCAGATAAAGTCTGACCCTTGCATGTGAGCTGCTCATTTAATGACTGCTATGGCCACTGGGAGTTGTATGCCTTAATGAGCCTGTCTAATAAGGTGGCGTGCTGCACTGGCGTGCCATCCACTTAGAGGTAGCCCCTCCTTTTTCAGGTGCTAGTCCTGCGTGCACCGTCGACGTCACATAGGCAGAGTCACTGTACACTGTTACTTCCTGGTCTGCGTGATTCTCGAGTGTGAGTACCAACGCCAATAATTCTGCAGCTTGTGCTGAATAATGAGATGGTAGTCGAGTACTAACGAGTACCTGAAATTTCCCATTTGCCATGTGCTTTACCACAGCAGCACCTGTATATCTCTGTCCATCATTTTGATCAATTCTGGAAGACCCATCAATGAAAATAATCTCTCCCCCTGCCAATGCATTCCCCTTTATCCTAGGGAGCTCATCACAGAACTCTTCATAGTTTGCGCAATTGTGTATTGACTCTCCTTCTGTGATTGGCTTGGCTATAAACATAGCTGGATTAACTATTTTGCATCAAACTATTTTGATTGCCGGATTCGATATAACTATCTCATGAACAGATGCCCTTTGAGAAGTGAACGTGCCTTTCGGTTTTTCTTAAATAGCAAATAATGTGTGTTCAACCAATAACGTCATAGAGCATCCCATCACTATGCTTGTAGCCTTCTCTATGGCGAAGGCGGTGGCTGCCAAACTTTGTTCGCATAGAAAATGACCTCTCATCACTGGGTGTAAGATTCCACTGTAATATGCAAGGGGCTTGTACCCCAACGTGCTTCTCTGCGTGAGCAATGCAGTCATAACATTGCCATCTGTATGCGAGAATAAAATGAATTCTTCTGCATAATTAGGGATCCCTAAAACTGGGGATGTGCAGATTGCTTTTTTCAATTCATCAAACCCTTCTTCCATTGCCTCAGTCCACACGATTTATTCTTGTGTTTCCTGTGCTTTCTTCAAGGCCTGTAAAAGAGGCCTGTATACAAGCTGTAGTCAAAGACCCATGCTCTGACATCATTACATAGTCCCAAAAAGCTCTGCATCTGTTTTAACGTGTGTGGCTTAGCTGTCTTTAAAATGGCCTCAGCCCTTTCAGGAGTAACCTTCTTTCCGCCATGTGAAATCAATGGGCCTATGTACAACATATCTTGTTGACAATACTGTAATTTTAACTAGTCAACCTTATATCCTTTGTCAGTAAGTATAATCATCAACTGAACAGAATCGCGTCTACAATCTTCCTCTGTGGTGCTGCAAACTAAAATGCATCTACGTATTGCAGCACAATGCTTTCTAAGGCAATATTGCTCAAGTCCATCTGAAGGACTCTACTGAAAATCGATGGAGATTCACAGTACCCCTTGTCTGAAGGTAAACAACGTCAGATCGTGCTAGTCTTTGCGCAATGGGATTGAGAAAAACACATTTTTCAAGTCAATCACCATAAAATATTGTGCATCAACAGGTATATTACATAGAATTGTGGACGGGTGTGGTACTAGAGGGAACTCTGCCTCTACAATTTGGTTTATTGGCCCTAAGCCTTTTATTAGTCTCCAAGACCCCCCCTTAGATTTCTTGATAGGATACACTGACGTATTACATGGGGCCTCTGACGTCACTAAGATACCCTGGTCCATCATGGCGGAAATTGTCTTGAAAATTCCTTCATCTGCCTCTCGAGACATGGGATACTGTTGTGCTCGAGGTAAAATTGCTCCTAGTTTTAATTTAATCGTCACTTCCCCAACCTCCTTTAGTAGGCCTACGTCATAGAAGCAAGTGGTCCATAATGAGACTGGCACTTTCGCCATGTCCTCGTCCAAATATTCAGGGCGTTTCTTTGCTAACATCATTCTCTTCTCTTTCAATTGCTTGTACCCAATAAGTAATGTTCATTTCAAATATTATTTTGTCATCAGACGAGTGATCTTCAAACAGATCTTCATCAGTGACGTCAGTCAATCTGTAACCTTCTCCAGTTGCGATTACCGCCCTCATCATCACAGCCATCAAGCAGTGCTATTTCTCCTCGCACTATGGCTGCTTGTACCATTAAGGGAAATACTCGTCCCTTTTCTTCAAACATAGGTATCCTTGGTCTAAACAAAAACTCATCAGGAGTTCGCATTGTTTTGGCTGCTATTCCTGGCAGCCAGGACAACAATATGCGCACCCCTTTTTGAAAAATCTCTGGTTCTGATGGGATTGCTCTCATAGCCATCCATTCTGCGTATGCCATAATTATATCGCACACGTTTAAATAATGCATTCCTGGTGTTGAACATATTATGTCAGTGAACGTGATTGTCATATTTAACTTAGTCATCAGATCTCGTCCTAATATATTGACAGGCGTTTACCTTGAATAAAGTAGTGGCACTTTCATGTCACATTCTCCTATAGAAACTGGTAATTCTTCGGTAAAAGGAACGCAACTTGTAGCTCCTGTGAATCCCTGAATATTCATGGTACTGCCAGGCATTGAAAATGTGCCCTCTCGTATACATGAGCGCGTTTCACCCGTGTCCACTAAGAATGCAAAAATGTTGCCTCCTATACTGACATCCACCCTTGGCTCCTCATGAGGGTTAGGTGGAACACATCAGGTTTCCCAGTGAGCTGTCCTAGTCCATGTATAACCATGTCCCATTATTTGTAAAAGGATTTCCTCCATCAAAAGTGACGCTTCCTACTCTAGGATTTGATACCTGCCCTGTAGCTGTGCTCTGTTGAAGCTGCATGGGGGACTGCTGCGATTGTCTTTGTGGTGGGTTACCTTGCATCTGCTGTGGTTGCAAGTCTTGCTGCACTCTCGGCGCTTGCTGCTGCACTGTTTGATTTTGTGCAAACCCATCTCCATTCTGTTGCAAATACGCAGGTGGATTTTACATCCCCCCTCTTGAAAACTAATCATTCTGTACCATGCCTTGAGCTCTACATGTGCGAGCGAAATGTCCTGTCATCCCACACGTCCAACATATAGGCGGTGGTCTTCCCATCTGCCCATTTTGCATACCCTGATTGCCGTTTTGCATATTCTGAAACCCACCTTGATTGCTCTGAAAACCTCAGTGATTATTCTGCCAATTCCCTTAATTATCTTGCCAGCCTCTTCCTTGGAAACCCCTTCCTCGTGGAGCATATCCATTGTTGCTTTGATCAAACTGCCTTTGGTTATGTGGCATGTTCGTTATCTGTTGTACTTGGAGAGTTTTTTCTGAACCAATTTTGCCTCCTCACCTTTTCGAGTATCATCTTTTTTACGATTCTTTTCCTGCAGAAGTCTGCAGTAATGTGCAATGGTCAATTGAATTTCCGACCACCGTTTATCTTCTATACCCACTAATTTCTTTAGCTGCTTCTGGATCTATATGATAGAACACAGGTATAGATTTCCCCCAAGATTCACGAGTTTCAAGCGCCCAGGCGTCTTGGAAATTTTTATTATAAAGCAACGGATCCTCTCCTTCTTTCATCTTTTTTGTCATTATAGCTGCCATATCGGACGTGTCTGGATATAATACTCGAAACGCTTTTCAAACTGCTGCGCTACAATTTTTAAATGGCGCTCCATCATGCGTGGTGTTGACTGTAGACACATCGGGTACCCTGCCCGTATCCATACATCGTCAGCTCTCTCACCAAGTATGGCGATCAGAAGACCTTTAATGTCCCCTATAGCCAATGTATTTCCTCCCGTCCTTTTTTCTAGTTCATGCATTTCCCAGCACCGGAAATCAAAATCGGGAGTTTACACCTTAAATTGTCTCTGTCCATTTGAGGCCAGGGTATATACTGTGGCCTTGTTCCTCCAGGGAACTGTGAAGCGCCAAACTCATTCTCATCTCTCATCATCTGTCTATCCACCGCCGGGGTGATATTCCCACATCGCCGTCTTCCTGGCAATGATCTTAACCTACTTACTTAAGGCAGATGCAACCCTCTCTCACCGTGGGGTTTCCCTCTGGGTTGGTACGACTGTGTCAATGGCTCTGATGCCTTGGTTACAGGTACATTTAAATCTGACCATTTTACTCCACTATCCATAGAGAAACATCCCTCAGGGCCACGAACATTATCTCTCCCACTGGAAGGTTTCCCTCTCTTCATCTGACATTGCCTGTGCCCAACTCGTGCAACTTCTCTCGTCTTCATTTCTATTCAGAGTCAGTCTGTCTAAAGACAGCGCCTTATGTCTTGTGCTACATGAGGCTTCCTCCGTGTCATACAACTGAGTGCTCTCGAGACGATAATTGTACTTCCTTCTGAGCTCTCATGTCATGGTACACTTTATCAATTGCTTCCCCAATGCTTCTTGAGTCAAACTCATCTTCTAGATTTGCTCTAGACAGGTATGATAATGACTCATATTCGGGAAAAAATTCCTCTGTATCTTCCCATTCTTCCAATATATCGGGATTTCTTACTTCCCTCTCCAAATACTCAAGATCTTGTGCTCTCTGCCTTCGCTTACGTTCCATATCCTCTTCGAAATTCCCTACACTTTCTCGCTTCCTCTCTCACTCTGTCATCCTCCTTCCTTTGTATAACCCTTCTTTCATTTGCCCTTCGCATCTCTTCATCCTTCTGCCTTTTTATTCTTTTCTCTCGTATCCTTTGCTCCTCTTCTTCTATTCTTTTCTTTTCTATCCTCTTCTGCTCATCAGCTATTTTTTACGTATTGTCACGTTTTCTTTGCTCTTCTGCTCTCTCTTGTTTTTTAACTTGTACATCTTTATATAACTGCTCTTGTTTCTGTCTATCTTTTCTTCTCACCCCTTCATCTTTCAATCGTTCCTCACTTTCCCTGTCTTTTGTATCCTGTCCGTCTTGATCTCCCCTTTGTCTTACATCCGTGATGCCTTTACCATCAAGTTTACGTAAAATCTGACCTCCCATCCATTTGTTCTGTAAGAGCGCTATCTCATCAGTTTTATCTCTGTCTCTTTTCCATCTTTTTATTTTTCTTCCTATATCTAGAGATGTGCTTACTCTATCACTTCTCTCCTTATCGTGTCTCCCCTTGTCCCTTGGGACTTTGGAGGTTACATGTTTCTCAGTATCTTTCTCAGGACTCTCGTCACTTCTTTGCGTAGGTGACTCATATAAGGGATTGCTATATCCCGCCGCTGCTTTAAGTTCCCTTAATGGGTATAACCCATCGTCTTTCTTAGCTTCGTCTTCCATTTCAGATGGGGTGGGCAGAGCAGAAGGCTCTTCGCCGCCCTCTTTGCATAGATTGAGTATCCAATCTAAAGGAGGCTCCTCCTCCTTTTCTTGTTGGTACATTTTCCAAAGTTCTAGGCTCGCTAGGCACTTTTCTAGTTTTTTTTCCTTGTATGCTGCATGTAAGTATGTCGTCATATGCTGCAGAACTGCCTTCGATAATGAATCCGCCTTGGGGCCATGGCATAAACATCTTATCTACGGTTCCTTTAACCCATTCTGCACTTTACTGTCTAAGCTTGGGCGTATGTTTCGGCAGCTATTTGCAAAGGTGCACTAATGTAGTAACATCTTACATTCTGAATTTGTCTATCTTCTATTGTTTAGCACTCGTTTATTTATAATCACAGATTTTAAAATTGCATCTCATAAAAATAATACAATATGAGTGAGCACCAATTTTCGCAAACTCCAATCCCATCACTCACAATTTTACTTTAATCTTGCTAAAAAACAACCATCAAAATACAATTTAAGAAAAATCTATTTCTTTTGACACAACTTTGCACTTTTCTACCGTGCAATTTCTTTCCTTCAACTTTGACGTCATCACACCTTTCAATCACATAAAAAAAAAACAGACAGACTTGACCTGTCACATGAATTCTGCACGATCTACTATTTTAGACTCGTCTTGCCCTCTAAAATTTCTCCGATTGGAACTTAAACCTATCTCTTTCTGGATCATCTTTAATCGATCCTGTCTCCTACGTCATCCAGTTATGGTACTCTAGATAAAAAGTTTCTTCCAGCACTCTTTAAAGTCTAGGAACAGGGCACATTCTCTTATCGTGGCCTCAACCACGATTACTATTATTATATTGCTCGGCCACACTCAAGTCAATATCTAAATTCCCATATACATATATTTTACACTCTTACTCTTAAGTTATATTGTATCCCACCTCCCTCTGTTACTCTCCTTTTTGCTATACTTATATTCCTTTGCCACACTTTTTAGTCGATTTATTCACCATTCGCATATTTTCTTCTTTGGACCCTTGGGATCACTGCCTTTGTTACCGCCTCTTCAAGCTGCTTTTCGATCCGCTTCGTGTTGATGTGAGAGGGGTTCCTATTCAAACTAGGGGTCCCATCAACCGTCCTTGCAAGGAATTTTTGGAATTACACTATCCACTATCTACGGGGAGCTTCACGTCCTGTCAGCCGAATGGCAAAGGTCACGCAATATTGCAGAGACTCTAAAGTTTACATATGTCGACGGCCGATGGTTATCCTATGAAACCATCCTCTGCTATCTGGGTGTTCTCTCAGACAGCCCTTTAAGATGAGGAGCTATACCCTGGAGATGGATGGGGATGCAGATTTTATTCATACATCAATAATCAAGATGACTCAAATAGTTTGGCAAAGTGAGTCAGTTTTATTAATAAGTCTATAAAAAGGGGAGTACAACGAACATCAGCAATCGTTCGATCGTCTCACTCTCAATACTTTATAAAAAAACTGTGCTCTGATACCCAAAATGAGTTATCATGACATTTTGACCTGCGTCATTACCAACGTCATCCTACGTGGCAAACTAAAAAAAACAAACGGACTTTGTGATTGGGTCTATGTGCATGTCTAAGTATGCGTTCTATATCTGTATAGAACAGTGGAGGAAGGTGATTGGATAATTAACATCATGTGGGGCCACTAAGCCCTCCCCTCAAAATGGCCACTATGAACATCACTAAATGTACAACGTCCCATTGGGTACCCAAATTATAGGACCCTTAATTACTTGGTCCTCTACAATTGATTGGCTTCTAACCCTGTGTCGGGGTAATTTCCCGGGGGTCGGCAGGGCCGTCCACGGACCTCCAGGGTTGTGGAGGCCCCAACTCCTCCCGCGTCCCAAAGGAGTAAAAGGCATACACAAGAGCAAAAGAGTTACTGCTGTTTATTGCACAAAACAGACAGGGACAGGTTCTCGGATCACAGGTACCCAGGAAACGTCTCATTCGTGGTAGGCTCGCAGGCCCTTTTTCTAGCCAAATGAAGCGACTATGTGCGTCACCTGGGGAAACTAGCCCCTAAACCTAACGCTATTTCGGGTTGGCTCCCTGAGTGGTAGGGTCAGTATAGTCCCTTATAGAAGAACAGGTTATTGGAAGAGAAGGGGTCAGGTGATACGCTTGGGTCGTCCCTAATAGTTGCTACATGAGAATTGTTACAAGGGGAAAATTAGTGATTGGCTAAGCTATAGTGGTGTCAGTGACTAGCCCCTCATATTCTGATTGGTTCACCCTTGAGCCCCCAAGCCTGGGACCATCGCTGTTCCCAGCTCGCAGTGTACCTGGTGCTGGCAACAATGTATGACTATGTGTCAGTGGCAGACAATGGACAGGTCTGACTATTGGCTGTTGGGTGTCCCTTTCCCATCGCTGTCAGTATCCAACTTGTCACTTCGTTGTTGCAGTCTGTGTCCCAGACGTGAGACCCCAGAGCTTCTCTGGTCCTGGGGGCATGGCATCGTATCAGGTCGGCCTGTTCACGTGTTGGGAAACCATGGCTGGAGCAGAATTACGGGTATTTGATTTGTATTTCGGCTCTGAGGAGCGTTTAGCAGTAGCAGGTGTAACCTTGGAGCGGGGAGTGCGGCGTGTACGTTGCAACTTCATGGCCTTGGCTGTGAGGCTCTCGTCAGGGTTCTTTCTGCATGATCAGCATCTTGCAGCTTTGTCTGAGATACTCCGGCCTGGGGACTCTGGTTTGCGACCTACCTTGGCCTATCTCATGTGTGGTCGTGTACAATCCATAATACGGGGGGTATCAAGGGGCGACATGGGTTCTTAAGCATTAGTCCATATACAGGGATACATCTTCATGGTTTTAGTAGCAAGGAAGCATCTGCAAGCATATACACAAGCTCTTCTGGCGTCTTGCATTTCTTGCGGTGATGTAGTTGGCCTATGTGAAAAATAACAACGATGCATATGTGAGTGTGAGTGGTCCTCTACGTCATAGCACTGAGTATGTTCTTTGTGTGGATTGGTGTGTGTCTGATCCATGTGCCTGGTGGCATGTGTGTTCTTGTTCGTTGGCTATGTTGTCATGGCATCTCTAACAATGGCAATATTTTTGGGTGATGTCTAATCGAGTTGGTCCATATTGTCGGTGTCAGCTCCACCCGAGGTCCCAGCGCGAGGTGTCGATGGTGTGCAGCTTGCCTAGGTGTGCGGGGCGTGGCCATGGTGGATCTTGTTGTCTGGGGCAGCAGTGAGCGGGTCAAACTCCTCCCACGGTAGGTGCTTAGGTCGTGACATCATAGGCCATGGTATGGACGAGAATCGGGGGAAGAGATCGTCTCATTTTCCCTCTTTAGTCCCCCCTCTGGTCGACTTGTTGACCACAAAATTATCCACTCTCCTATCTCCTCGTACTCGCCATACATTCGTTATCCCTGCCAAGTGTCCATACCGGTGCACATGGTCTTCAAATGACCCGTACATATATACACTTCCACCACCGGGCTTGCAATAAACCCATTTTCCAACATAGCTTTTCGGGTTGCTTGGATTCTCAACTTTAATGGATGGTGGGTACAAGTCTGCTTCTACTATCTGCTGGCACAGCCGTTCACGTTCCTTGCCGTCTGTGTGTTTATCATCTTCAGCTGGCATCATTTCCTCAGCAGTACGCTTTGATCTTGCCTTCCATAACTTTATTCCCATCAGACAAGCCATTCCCAAAATCACGCATCCTGCCACAACCTTGAAGCGATCTGAGAGCCACGATGGCATCCAGGACCAGATGTATGAAAACCAGCTACCATCCTTCTTCACTCCCTTTGCTTCTTCTTCCATCTTGGCAGCTGTGATACCGCTTCAGATAACGTACCATTGTCCTCGTCGTTTGCAGGAATGAATGTGCAACATGAACTTCAGATTTTTGCACAAACACCTTCTTCCATTGCTGTCAGAAGGTCCAGCACATATCTGTTTTGTAGGGCCACCATTCTGATCGCTCTTAATTCTTTCTTTATTGCGTTAAATCCGTTAACAGTGGAGTTAATCATCATCATTAGCTCCCATCTTGTTATTCGAGCCATTTTGCATTTGCATACGCCTGCACACCTGGATGTATGATGGAAGAAAAGAACATTGCCGCTCTGCTAAATAGCCTGTGTGCTGGTGGAATGTCCCTCAGTGCTGTTTCTGATTTTACCCACAGGTAATTTCCTGTCAGTGGTTCTCCCTGCCTTTTTACCCTGGATAAGTGTGCAGTGCCACTCTGTGACTTGCTTCCTACCATCTTCAGTGATCTCTTCTTCTTTTTGTTCCCCTCATCCATCATAAGGAAGTTCTCCATGGTGATGTGCTTTTGTGGTACTACTAGTGATGGTACATTGATGTGTACCATAGTTCACACTCCACTCCATAACGGTGGCAAGCTGTAGTATGCTTTGACTCTGCAGGCCCAATAGTGGTCCATCAATACCACTGTTCCCGCACCACCCTCAGGAAGCGTGATCATTCTCTTGCATCCTACATTCAATCCAACATCAATTTCTCCATCATGCTGGTAACATAGTGTGGGCGCTGTAAGGGGAATTATTGTTATGGGTTCTTCCTCTTTATCTGGCCATGTTACCAATGCTGCAGTCTTTGTCCATTCCTTGCAGCATTTGTCGTTTTCTTCTTGCACTGTCATCACTGATGATTTTGTCAACGTCAAGGATTTACTTCCCACAACTCCATCCACCCATCCGTTCCTTGTGTATACTTTGCCATATATTAGTATGAGTGGCCTTTCCCAGCACCCTGGTTCACCTTCAACCTCTCTTGCGCTCAACTGGCATAGAAGATAGCTCAGTGTAACCTCTTTTGTTTCTCCTTTGTCGGGTCCATCTGTTATGTACCAAAGTCCTTTGGTCAGCTACCAGGAATTGTCAAACATTGGTAGTGTTTTTATGAAGTTATCTTCATAGGGGTATGTCGACCTTGATTTCCATCTTAGTGTTGCTCTGTTCCCTTGAAATCCTCCCTGTGTTTGAAACAACGCTAAATATAACAGGTATTCTGCAGTTGTTGCAGGTACTTCAGGTGCCACAAATGTTCTTGAGGCGCTCATGGCATTTGGAATCAACGAGCACACATAGCAGTTGTTCTTTATCGTGTCCTTACCAATTTTGGACATGTGCTTGTACCACATGTTGTTGGAGACGTGTGCGGATTCTGTGAGATATGTGTCCACCCCATGTACATTAATAGAAACACTACGTTTATCCCTCCTTATTTTGGACCCCGTGCTACTTGTACCACCTGACACTGTGCTCCTTGCAGCCATGGTAGGGGAAATGTTAGTAGAGGGAGATGCCGTCACATACAAAGCATAGTAGGCCTGCCAGACAGCGGCAGTAATCAGACCAGTGTTGAAATATATCTCTATCATCTTTATGACAGTTGCTATTACCACTGGCATTTTCCTCTTGCCTTTGCTGCGGTCCTGCAGCTACTTTACTTTAGATGATATAGGTGCCCGCCTGAAAATCTCTCAAAATGTGTGTTATTACTGTTAGTACTTTTTATTCAAGCCCTGCATATCAAGTGGTCGTTCAATGCCCAGGCGAAAAGCTCTTCCCACACTTTCCTTACCATCTTTTTTCTTAAGGCAGGTAATGCTGCATGGAGGTGTGGAAACGAACGTACTATTAGCAGGAGAAACGTGTTATAATAGATGCGTATCCTCCGTGGTTTTAAATATTTTGGCCTTTTTATAATATATACAAATTGGTGTGACAGAGATTCTGGTATATTGTCTATGGGTAACATTTGCCCCTGGGCAGTGGTGTATATTCTTTGTCATCCACTAACATACAGAATAACAATGCGCAATACCTGCATGTGTGAGACAAAAAGAGAAGAGAGCATGCACTTGTTTACACAGTGTGGTGTATATTGCAGATTCCGTTGGCAATGTTCTTCTTTATCTGGTGGCTGGTGGGTGTTAATTTTAGCTAAATTTATTTATTGTGTCTGGGATCTCGTGATCATGGGGTGGGCTATAGGTGGCTGATCGTTTGTGTCTTTTGGGGTATCTAGTGTCTGTGCTGTATCATTGTTGTCAGTTGTTGTTGCTGAAGCGTTTGCCCCTTTGCTGAGGTGAGGGCAGGTCTGTGCTTTGTAGGGCTTGATGTTATGAATGTGTGTCCAAACGTCCTTGTCATGCAATTTTACAGCTTTAGGGGCTACTTTCTGCACTATACAGGGCCATGTGAATCTTGGGGCGTTCCACTTTCTGCAATAGTTCTTTAGGAGAACTTTGTCTCCTTCTTTCACTGACCACTGTGCAGCCAGTTCCTGTTCCCCGTTGGTTGCTTCTCCCTGTTGGTTGTTCTTCGACCCGCCCTCTGTCTGTTGGATCTGTTGAGAGATGAAAGCGGCATTAGTAACCAAGGAAGAGACATACTCGAGCATTTCTTCACCAAAAACAGTACTTGTATTATTACAATCACTCATTGCTCTTGATGGTGGTGTGAGTGGGAGGTGCATCTGGCGTCCGGTCACCACCTCATGGGGTGTGAGGTTGTGGTCAGACCTGGTCTATTTCTTAACTCAAACAGGGCCAAGGGGAGGCAGTACAGCCAAAATTTATTGGTTGTTTGCTGGATCTTTGCTATTTCTTCTTTTAGGAGACCGTTGAGGCATTCCCAGAGGCCATTAGCTTGTGGGTGATATGCACTGGCAAACCTATGCTTTATTCCTAGGAGGGCAGTTACGTGCTAGAATAATTCACTAGCAAAGTGAGGACCATTGTCTGAGCTCAGCACTTCGCAAACTCCCCACCTCGGGAACACCTCCCTTACCAAGAATTTAGCTGCTCTGAATGCATCTGCATGAGAGCACGGACCGGCCTCAATCCACCTCGAAAATGGGCACACTACTACAATCATATATCTGTATGCTTGACATATGTTGATCATGTCGACGTAGTCAATGTGTAGGTGCAAAAAGTGTCCTTCAGGCCGCATTATTGTACCTTTGATCACTTGCAGCGTGTGACCGGCCGTGTATTGCTGACATGTGAGGCAATTGCTAATGAAATTTGTAACATGTGAGTTTAGCTCGGGGCAGAACCATGAGTCTTTTATTCGTGCTGCAATTACTTCTCTCCCTTTTTACGTGGGATGGTGTAGTTGGGTCAGAGCTGTTTTCAGTAGGGCCAGGGGCATCACAACTTTCCCTGTATTGTTCTGTCACCATAGTGAATCTGTGGGGGACATGCTGCATCCTCTTTTGAACAACAGTTCCTTTTCTGCCATTGGTGCTGCTACCTGCAGCTCCATAATATGTGTCTCTGGGATGTGTATGTACCCATCCTTCATTAACATCTGCCTTACCCCCCTTTATCTTTTTGTTTTTCTGGGAGGTGCCATGTCTCGCCAAAGTACGCAACATATTTTGCATGTGCGTCTGCTATCTCGTTACCTCTTGATATTGGATTGTCACCATTAGTGTGTGCCTGACACTTCACCAGGGCTTCCTCTGCTGGGTAATTAATTACTTCTATTAGTTCACCCAGTAGGAAAGCATGTTGTACAGGGGTACCATCTGCTCTTCTGCATCCTTTTCTTTGCCACTTTATTAATCCTGAATGTACTAATGATGTAGCATATGCACTGTCAGAGTATATAGTTACTTGTTTCTCATTGCTTTCTTCTGAGGCCAGAATGAGCGCTACTAGTTCTGCTGGTTGCGCTGAATAGTGCTGGGGTAATTTAACCCATTTTACTGGTACGTAAATCCAGTCTTCCCTCAATCGCACTACTGCTGCTCCTGTCCTTCTTATTCCATCACTTTGATCAATAGTTGATGACCCATCAATGTACATTATCTCACCCCCATCTAGGGCATTCTCTTCTACTTTTCTGGTACATGAGTAAAATTAGATTGCATGTGCATACTCTCCATTTTCCACTACCTCTGCTATAAATCGTGCTGGATTGACATTACTGCACCTTACTATTTCTAGCTCAGGTCTAGACAGGATAATCTCATACCCTGTTGCTCTTTGGGTAGTCAGTGTGGATTTTGGCTTGTTTAAGATTGCAAAGAGGGCATGTTCCACGTACAGTGTGGTGGAGCATCCCATGGTGATTAAGGAGGATTTCTCTACTGCAAAAGCTGCTGCAGCTAGGCTCTCTTCGCATGGGAAGTGTCCCATCATTACAGGATCCAACTTGCCACTGTAAAATGCCACTGGTCTGTGTCCCATGCTTGTCTTTTGTGTTAGCTTTCATTACTGCACCATCACAATGTGAGAAGATGTAAAATTCCTCTTCATAATTTGGGGTAGCTAGTACTGGTGCAGTTGCAATGGCGTGCTTTAGTTCATTGAATGCATCTGTCATTTCTCTTGTCCATCCCAACTTCCTCGCCCCCCTCTGTGCCTCCCTGAGGGCCTCTAGCTGTGGTCCTATTTATGAGCTCTAATCAAAGACCCATGCTCTACAGAAGTTACATAGGCCAAGGAATTGCTGCAGTTCCCTGACTGTCTGCGGCTGTGGTGTATTCTTTATTGCTTGTGCCCTTTGTGGTGTAATGTTGCTTCCTTTTTGCGAAATGATCTGCCCGATATAAAGTGCTTGTTCTTGACAGTACTGCAGTTTCCTCTTGTCCACCTTGTATCCTTTCTCAGCCAGCACTGTGAGCATCTTTACAGAGTCCCTCCTGCACTTCTCCTCAGTGGTGATGCAGATGATGATATCATCTACATACTGCAGCACTGTGCTTTCCATCTCTATGTTTCCTAGGCCAATTTGTATTACTCTGTTAAAGATGGATGGTGACTCACAGTATCCTTGTGGTAGTCTAGTGTGTTTCCACTTTGTGTTGCGGTATGTGAAACTTGCTAAATCTTGTGAATCAGGGTGTAGTGGTATTGAGAAAAATGCATTTTTGAGGTCGATCACTGTGAATCGTGATGCCTATGCTGGTATTCCGCACAATATGGTGGCTGGGTTAGCTGCTATCGGGTACTCTGCTTCCACAATGTGGTTAAGAGGCCAGAAATCTTGTATGAAACGCCAAGACCCTCCCTTTGCCTTGCACGCAGGATACACCACAGTGTTGCACGGTGATTCTGACGGTACCAGTATTCCTCTATCCACAAGGGCAGTTATTGTCTCGTAGATCGCCTCATCAACTTCCTTAAATAGTGGGTACTGCTTCACCGTGGGCAGCATTGGACCTTTCTTTAGCTTTATTTGTACTCCTCCAATGCTTTTTATGCAACCCACGTCATAGGGACTGGTAGTCCATAGAGAGGCGGGTACAGCTGCTAAATCTTCCTCATAGAATGGTACCTGGGTAGGGATGGGTGCTTCTAGTGCCATTGCCATTTTCTGTGCTACCTCCTTGTAGGTCATCCTCAACCAAACATAGACGCTCATCTGGAACACCATCTCCCCATCTCCTGCTTCATTTGAGAACAACTCCTCATCTGACATCTGCGTCAGCCTGCATCCTTCTGCTAATGCTATTACTGCTCTCCATGCTTTCCCTTCCCCATCCTGGGCGTGAACTGCAATGTAGTCTGTGGTTGCCACAATACTCTCGATGTCCACCGATATTATTGCCCCTTCCTCCTCACTAGTGGGCGTTTCTGGCCTGAAAAGGTATGATGCTGGTCTCCTCCACACCTTGCCCTCAATTTCTGGTACCCATGCTATTGCCATGTCTGTTCCATATTGGAAGAGGTCCCCACCCACTGGTTCTGCCCTTGCCACTGTTTTGCCACAGTAAGCCTGGAGTACGTGTCGTGCGGTGAGCATGTGTATGCCTGATGTGGCGCACACTATTCCCTTGTCAGTGAAGGATATAGTCATGTTCAGTCTGCTCATTATGTCTCTCCCAAGTATATATACTGGTGATTATTTTGAGTATAACAGTGGCAGAGATAGGTTGTGATCTCCAACAGATAGGAGATGTTATCAGTAAAAGGAACCAGCCTTTAAGCCCCAGAGAATCCTTGAGTGTGCATGGCCTCGCCTGACAAGTTGAACTTCCCTTCACTAATACAGGATCTAATGGCCCCTGTATCAACTAAGAAAGAACATTTTTTGTCACTGATCGTCACCTTTATGCATCGTTCCTCCGCAGGGTTAGGTGTTACCGATAGGATGGGACAAAACAAGGACATCTGTGGGCTGTCCTATTGGGGTATAGTAGTACGTTCCGTGTGTATGGTTGTGACCAAATATCGTCACCTTTCCCAATTGCGTCTGTTGTATGGGCGTGTCTCCGGGTAGTTGTTTACTGTCCTGTATTTGTGTGAGCTGTTGTACTGTCTGGACGTGTTGTTGTTGTGCTGTCACCATTTGCTGTTGTGCTTGTTGCTGTGCTGGTTGGTACTGCACTTGTGGTACAGGGGGTGTTGTGTATGTTTGCTGCTGCGGCTGTGGTGGCCCTTGTTGTTGCGCTTGTGTTTCTGTCACCTGTTGTGGCTGTTGATAGTACTGTTGTCTCCCATTGTAACCCTGTTGTCCTGGTTCTCCCCATCCTGCTTGTGCCGGTCTTGCCCTGCATGTGCGTGATATGTGTCCTACTAGCCCACATGTCCAGCACGTTGGTGACTCTCGGGATTGCCACAGGTATCCTCCAGTGTTGTCTAGGTACCCCTGCTGTCCATACTGGTTGTACCCTCGGAACCTTCCACCTTGCTGGGGTGCTGCTGGTCCAAATCCCCTCCCTCTTGCTGACCCACCCCTCCCCCTGTAGTTGTTTGTATAGCAATTTCCCACTTGCGTGTATCCACCCCCCATCGGAGGAGCGTATGTGTGTTGGCTGTGTATGGAGGAGGTGGTGGCATTTGCTGTGCTGTTATTTGTGCTTGCTGTGGTGGTGCTGCTGGTTGTTGTGGCTGTTGTGTGGTGCTGGTACTGGTGTCACCTGGGCGGGGCATATTATTAGCGCACCTTCCATGGCATATTTTGACACTTTCTTTTGGACCAGTTTTGCCTCCTCTGCGTTTCTATCTTCCTCTTTCTGTTTCATCTTTTCTTGCAATAGCCTACAATGGTGTACTATTGTCAGCTGTATTTCTGGCCATGCTTTTGCTTCCATTCCTACACATTTCTTTAACTGTCTTTATACTGGTTCTGGGAGCACCTGTATCAGTATGTGGTAAAAAATTGCTAGTGTGTTGTCTCACAGTTCCCGCGTTTCCAGGCACCACTGCTCCTGAATTTCCTGGATGTAATCAACAGGGTCCTCATTCTCACGCATTTTGCGTGACGTTATTGCCCCTATGTCGGAGGTGTCTGGATATTGTACCCTCAGCGCCTGCCATAGTGTGTGTCTACAATTTGCAAATGGCGCCCCATCATGTGACGTGTCACTGATTGTCACCCCTGGGAATCCTACCCTCTTCTAAATGTCATCTGCTGCGTCACCCAATATGGAGATTAGTAGCCCCTTTACATCACCCACTGCTAGCTTTTGTCCTGCAGTTTGCTTTTCCATTTCCTATATCCATTTCCCTGACCCTCCGCTCAAGGATGGTAGTCTACATTTAATGTTTTCCTTGTCTGCATGTTTCCATGGAACATATTGTGGCCTTGCCCCTCCTCTCTCTAGTAGTGGCATTTGTGTGTATTCTCTTCTCTCCCCTGGCGTGCATGATGTGTGCGTGTATTCGCTCTCCTCTTCCATGTCAGAAAATTCTTCAAGAAAGTCAATAAGGTGTTATGTAAGCTGAGTATCTCCTATGCCCTTATGTGCCTTTCATTGACTCATATGATCCTTGTTGTGTGGGGTGGCTGATCCCTCCATTCTGCGTCCTGGGAGGTCTCTAAGCCTATTAACATAGGGCGTGTGTTGTGCTGGTGGTGTCAGTGGCCGCTGTGTCCCTTCTCTTTGTTGTCTCTTGCCCTCCTGTCCTGTCTTCCCTTCTTCTTTTGTCTTATACTACCATAACGACCCGCAGTCTGTGCGTGTTATGTATAATTTATTTATTGCCCCTCCCCACTACCATCACTCCGTTCTCCGCAAGATCCCTCTTCCTCCTCACTGCAAAACCTGTCTGAGAATGTCAATTTTGTGCTTGGGCGTTTTCCCCCCACTGTTACAATTTCTAAGTCTATGGGCCTCATTACAGGATTTCCGCTAAAAACAGAGTCATTACCAGCATGGAGGTAATAGCGCATCCGTGCACCCTTGACGCCGCTAATAGTGGGTGATTACGAGTGCGCAAGCATGTGCGAACCCCCATGCCGGTAATGGCTGCACTGCCATGCCGCTAAAGGCCCTCCAACCCCCCGATAGCGCCATCACGGGACCTGCCGATACTGCCTCCGCCAAGCAGCAACCCCTTAATAACGACCCGGTAATAACATCATGCTAATACCGGGCTCGTACTACCGGACCTGGAAGTAACATCACTGCGTCGGAACGGAAATGTGCAGGTGGACATCTTTAAAAACACAATCCATTGCAATCCTCTCAATCCAGCAGTGATACAGAGGAGAGAGCAGGGCCATACCATCCAGCATGTCCAAGGCTACCCGCAAGACAACCCCCCGCCTGCGCAAGAAGCGCTTCTCCGATGAGGAGCTAAACATGCTTGCTGATTCCCTTGCAGCCCATGCAGATGAGGTTTTTGCAAACAACCTCAAAAGGGAAGTCCAGCTAAGAAACAAAGAAATCTGAGAGGATGTTGCGCGCAAGGTGTCAGTGGTTGGCACCACCCCCTGCACAGTCAAAGACTGTAAAAATTGATGGGACAACGTACGTCTCCGGGTCCGTAACATCCTGGCCTCTAATTGCAGGGAGGCCATGGCCACAGGCGGGGGTGTCCACTCACCAGTAAAACTGATGCGCTGGGAAGAGACCTGCAGCACGACCATACAAATAGAGTCCATAGAGGGCTTTGGCGAAATGGAGACGGGTGCCGCGACATCGGGAGATGGAGGTGAGTGACCCTGCAAACCCCAGTAGGCCAAACCATGACGTAGTACATCTTATGTGAAAGTGAGCCAAGCCAATGCATGGCCCATCATACACACATATACAGATCCATGTCCAGATGGAGGCCCAAACCCTGGCACAATGAAATGCATGCTGCGTGCCAATCCCATTATCAACAAACACCCAACACACAGGGACCATTTGCATGTCATACATCACACAAACCTCAATACAATAGCATGCCACCTGGTAGGCCTCAGTGCCGACTGGAGACGCCACGGCTAATGCCAATATGCCCCCCCTTGAAAGTACCCTGTGTGACACACCTATAAGAATGCAATGCATGAGAAATGAAATACTGTACAGCACCAACTCATGCATCTTGCATGTAACACCATCACTGATGCCCTGCATCTCTTGTTCCCCCACAGGCACTGATGCAGAAGGTGAAGGGCAGGACCCTGCCCCAAGGGCATCAACATCCAGGGCCAGACGACAGGGCACTGGGCATTCCACCTCTGGGGCAGCACTGGAGCCCAGACTGCAACCCAGCGCACCTTTACAGGCCAGGCAGGCTGATGAGGAGACAACAGCAGCAGACGAGACTGCGAATACTGAGCTGGCAACAACAGCTGAAGGCGAGGCTGATAGCATGCAGTCCGCTGCCACCAGTTCAGTGGGTGAGGCAGCAGCCACAACCCCACTCAGCGATGTGGATGTGCAAGCGGAGGAGTACGAGGACATTGACGGCACAATCCATGTTGAATGTCCCAACACCCCAAGCCCCCGTCCAGCAACCACCACACCACTCAGGGCACACCGTCCAGCCCCATGCATGAACCAGCGGTTCAACTGCACAGTCCGCATCTTACAAGCACCCCAGATGCCAGCCCTCAAATGGCCCACCCAGCCTCAGCACCGTCTACCTCCACAGCCCCCACTGACATGGAGGCACGCCTGTCAAGGGTAGAGGATCGCCAGGACTCGATGATCGAGTTGGTGCGCCAGTATGTGGCTGAGGGCGAGGAACACGGCGTGAGATCTGGGAGGCGAATGCTGGAACCATTGCGGCCATCAATTCAAGTGCAATAATGATACGAGACAGTTTGGGGGCCGTCACACGGGTCCTAAACAGGATGCTCGAACACATGCTGCACCAACAACCTGCACGGTGGTGCAAAACCCATCCGCATCCACCCCATCGTCCACACCTGCAAGCTCCACTCCCTCAAGCCCTGTGCGGATGACGAGGCGCAGTGCAAGGCACACAGAAATGCTGCCGCCCGACACAAAAAAAGCCGGAAATAGCCAGTCCAACCACATCATGTGTGGGATGACAATGGGTGAGGATGTTGGTGGTGTTGAGGGGATTAAGGGGGTGTTTATTGGGGGGTTTGGGTTGTTTGAGGGTATGGGGTGTTTGGGGGGTATGGGATGCTTGGGTGTTTTTGGGGGAGGGGGGAGGGTGTGTGAGTGGTGGAGGGAGGAAGCACTATGTTGTTATTTTTCTTAATACACCCGTTGTGTTCAAAATCATTTCATGCTTTAGATTGTTCATTTCGTGTGTGTTCATTCTATTCATGACAGCGCACAGTACCCAACTCCCCACACACCCTGTGTCCATGTCCACATGCTCCCAGTGCTCAGTGTAGTACTGACACATAACCATCAATGTCCCTGTGGTTCAGAAGTAATCGTCAATCAGTGATTGGCGTACAGCACAGCCATCTTGGGCATCATGTACTGCCAGGGGTGCTGCTTCTCCTCCATCATCATCCTCATCATCCTCACCCGGTGCATGCATGTCAATGTCAGGTGGCAGTGGTGCGTTTCACCGGATGCAGATGTTGTGCAGCATGACACAGACCATGGTGATCTTTGCCACCTTCTCAGGGCCAAAAAGGAGTGCTCCACCAGACCTGTTTAGGCAGCGGAACCGTGCCTTCAACAGGCCAAATGTCTGCTCAATCACAACACAGGTACAGGTATGAACCCGATTGTACTCCTCTTCATGCCTGTTATGCGGGTTCTGCACGGGGGTAAGTAGCCACGGCTTCAAGGGATAGCCTCCATCACCTGCATGGGAGCACAAAGAGGTATGTGTGAGTCAATCTGAGCTGAAACCTTTAGCATTAATGGCCATGGCTGCAGTTATTTGGTGTTGACATGCACATGTCCCTGGATGTATGCACACAGGTTCAGTTGATGCATTGTGTACTGCACAATGGTCTACTAGTGTGGATTGCGTTGTACAGATGATGCTGGGTGTTCACTTGCATGCTGATGCGGATGTACTGTGAATGCGGAACAATCTCTTGTCACCCATTATTGCAGTGTATGCTACTTTGTACCTAATCACACTTGCGGCATTGGCACAGTTGTAATCATGTTTAGTCATGCACCGCTTGACATACCCATGGTGGCCTACTTGTGCGTCTGGCATGTTGTCATTGATGTGCGGCATTGGTCTTATGTATGGCATTGATGTGCCATGTTCAGGTTGGGATGTTCAGGACAACAGTGTTTAGCTCTGAGTGCATTATCCACTCACCGCCCAATCCCACCCAGGTGGAGTATGCACCCCCCTACCCCCAAATTCAACCCAGGTGGAGTATGCACCCCCCATTCGCACCCAGGTGGAGTATGCATCCCCCCAATCCCACCCAGGTGGAGTATGCATCCCCTCCCCAATCCCACCAAGGTGGAGTATGCATCCCCCCCACCTCACAAACCCAATGCACTGCCATGGCCCAGTCAGGAAACTTACCAAGCAGCCAGGCATGTCGTCCAGCATGTCACTCCATGTAGCGGGGTAGCGTGGAGTTATGTAGTACCATGGCATCATGTGTAGATCCGGGATATCATGCGCAACAATGTGTGATGATCTTGCTGGAGTCACATACCATCTGCACATTGATGGAGTGGTATTGCTTTTGATTGCGGTACACAACCTCATTGGCATGAGGGTCACAGTGCATGGAAGCCTACTTTGGTGTCAGTGAGCTCCTGGCCAGTCTGTGGTAGGGAAATGTGGATGCTTGCATGTTTCAGGAGAGCATC
Source organism: Ambystoma mexicanum (assembly GCF_040938575.1). Classification (NCBI taxonomy): domain Eukaryota; kingdom Metazoa; phylum Chordata; class Amphibia; order Caudata; family Ambystomatidae; genus Ambystoma; species Ambystoma mexicanum. The sequence continues at coordinate 861,381,812 of NC_090931.1, read as the reverse complement.
AAGCACTTGGGTCAATATGCGGGGTAAGAGTGGTTGTGATATGCCATGCAGCTGCCCCACTGTGTGCTGGTAGGTGCCTGTGACCAGGAAGTTGAGCACAGATACCACCTTTAGTAGAGGGGGGATGGCAATGCGGATTTCTATCAGGCAGACGATGTCGTTGTGTATCATGTCCACTATGGTGGTGATGGTGTCCCGGTCCAACCGGTACAGGGTGTGGATCTGCTCAGGGGTTAGATTGAATGGACTGGGTCTGATGCAAGGGATTGGTGGCTGCCTACGTGGTACCACTCGCTGCACTGGTGGAATTTGCTGGCCCTGTCTCACCCTCATTCTCCTCCTGCGTCTCCTCTGTGCTGCCTGTTGTTGTAGTTGTTGTTGCTGTTGTTGTAGCAGAACAGGCATGTCCTCCAGCCGCATGATTGCAACAGCTAGTGGGATCATTTTGGTGTTGGAAGGGGTGTGGGGTGTGGTGTGTGGGTGTACTCCTTTTGTACTGGGACAGGCTCCATTGACTCCACCTGTGGTGATTGTGTGCACCTGTGGCAGTTGCCTGCACTGCAGGTTGATATTTATGGGTGGTCCGCGATGCCTGTATTGCCGAGGTCGTGTAGGCCCTAATTACTGCCTTCAGGATGCCAGTAAGTGCATGCCCGTGTAACTTGTGATGTCCTCCTGATAGCGGCATCCTGGTATTGGCGTCCATGAAGGGGCGCGTTTATGCGCGCATGCCGGTAAGAAGGGGCACAGTATGGATGGCCGCCGGCTCTTCCGCCTGCCGGCGGAAGTTTGTGTTTAAATAAAAACAAAGACACACGTTGCCTAGCAACGCCGAGGCTTCTTAGCTTCGTTCTCATCCCGCATCACGCCCGACATTTTGAAAGTATTGAATGTCGGCGCGTGTGGTTTTAAAGCAAATTCAGGGCCAATGGGGGTCGGGGACCGTAATGAAGGTCCCAGGCAGGGCAGGATACAACCACAGCTGGCGTGTGCAGGCACAGGGGGGCAGGATGCAGCTCGGATGTGGCTCGCAGCACACGGCTTCTTGGAGTCGGGGGCCTCATCCTCGATGAGTGTGGGGGCTCCTGCCCTCTCCACACGTGTGGTTACAGTATTGGTTGAGGAAGATGAGGTGGAGGAAGATAGCCTCCTACTTGCTAAGAAAGGAACAACCTTTCTGAGAGCATTGCGGTCATTGGATTTGGCATGGCAGCACATGGAGGTGCTCTCATAGGAGTACTGTCCGGGGAGTCTGCAACTGAGTTCAAAGCACTCAAAGCATTTCACAGTGGCAGCTTTAGCCTTTGGTACATTCCCAACAGTGGAAAAGTCTGGCACACCCATGATTCTCTCTGGGTGCTAGAGGTAGGCACTTCCTCTACCTCATCTTCTTGGTCCTCCTAATTGTCTTTGGAAGTACTGCGCTTTTTTTTGTGAAGGTCCTCAAGCTGGTGGTGGTGGCTCTTGGGGAGGAGGGATGGCAATAGGTGATGCTGTTTTTAAGATAAATAGCAGTTTTGCTAAAATTCTTCCAATTATGTACTGTGTACTAGATTGATAATGGATAATAAGTAAGAATAGGTGTAGGAGCTGTGCAAGAGAAATTTTGAAGTTGAAAGTTCCTAGATCAGTAGAAAATGCAGTTCCAAACTGTCCGCAAAGCACAGATCGGATCGCGAAGTGCAGGCGCGTTCTCGGACACGTCATCATGCCGCGCACCAGCATATGGTCACGTGGCACTGTCCGGAATGTCCACGATGAAGTCAGATGTTTGTGGACATCTACGGATGCAAAATCAGTTGAAAAAGTTGCAAAAAGTGTATAGAAGTGTTGAAAGGTGGGAAATGGCAGAGTTTTAAGGTGAAACTTTGTAAATTGCACACAAATGTTGTTACATTGGGTAAGTATGATATTAGTAAGTTGTAGGAAAATAGAATGCATTGGTAAAGACCTATGAAATTCAATGAAAAAACTTTGTTAAAGGGACATCATGGTTACAAGTAAAACTGTAAACCCCCTAAAATTCGCCAGTTATGGTAAGCTAAGCAACCATAACTCGTGCCACCACCATGCACTGCTAGGACTAATACCCATGACATCAAAGTATCAGTATATGGGTCACTCTGAATGTTTTTGCAAAGTTTGGTGAGGTTTGGTTCAGGGGGGGCAAAGTTATAGGGGGGCACCAAGACTTCTTTTTTTCCCATAAACTGAATGGGGAAAAAACGTTGCTCACGCCTACAGCCCAAACCGCTGGACAGGTTTTCACCAAATTTGGACCAGGAGCAGCGGCTTGGTCCTGAAAGCGTGCTTTTGCAAATTTGGTGAAAATCCGTCCAGTAGTTTTTTAAAAAATGACCAAAAAGTAGGTCACAAAAAATTAGTTATATCTATGTTGGGTCCGCAGACACACTTCCCTGTACGCTCCGCGGACAGTGCCCTGATTGGCCAACCGGCTTGCGTCATGTCTGCGGACATGCAACGTGTTCGTTGATTGGACGGTGAAGAGCGTGAAGCGTGTCAGATTTTCGGGAACGCCCGCCATCTTGGATTCGCGGACAGCGCATTGAAACTTGGTGGAAAAATTCTATTTAGTAGATGTGTTGGTGTGTAAAAGTGTTTGGGAGGGTGGGGGAGTAAGGGATGGGTTAAATGTTGTATTTATTTAGGTGGTAGACCCCCTGTTGTGTTTGCTTTGTCCGCGGACAACGCAGATGTTCTGAAATGTTCTAAATAAATGAAATGGGGGTGTTCTGAGGACACTACGCCTGTACGTATTGTTCGCAAAGCAAGCTGAAAGTGATCTAAGAACACTCATGGTGTCCTGAAATGTTCGAAAATAAACGAAATGGGTGTGTTCTGAGGATGGTAAGCCTGTCCGTTTTGTTCGCAGGCAAGTTGAATCTGTTCTAAGAACACATCATGTGTCCTGGGATGTTCGTCAATAAACAAAATGGGGGTGTCCTGAGGACGGTAAGTCTGTCCGTACTGTTCGCAAGCAAGTTCAAATTGTTCTAAGAACACATGAAGTGTCCTGGGATGTTTGTAAATAAAAGAAATGGGGGTGTTCTGAGGACACTACGCCTGTATGTATTGTTCGCAAGCAAGTTGAAACTTTTCTAAGAACACTCGCGGTATTCTGAATTGTTTGAAAATAAACGAAATGGGTGTGTCCTGAGGACGGTATGCCTGTCCGTTTTGTTCGCAGGCAAGTTGAAACTGTTCTAATAACACATGTAGTGTCCTGAAGTGTTTGTCAATGGACGAAATGGGGGTGTCTTAAGGACGCTGTCTGTATTGTTTGCTGGAAAGATGAAAGTGTTCTTAGAACACATTATGTGTCTTGGGATGTTTGTAAATAAACAAAATGGGGGTGTCCTGAGGACGCTATGCCTGTCCGTACTGTTCGTAGGCAAGTTGAAACTGTTCTAAGAACACTCATCATGTCCGCGGACATTAAAAGTGCCAATATAGCATAGTTAAAATGTTTGACTCTATGGGTGTGATATGCTGCAGTGGTTGTGGTCAGATCATAGAGTCTTGGGAGCATGGCCATGCACTTAAGACTCCATGCCCTGGCCACAACCACCGGAGCATATCACACCCGTAGTGGCTTATAACTTCGTTGCTTATAAATTTGTTCTTGGATCTCAAAGTTATAAGCCACTATGGGTGTGATATGCTGTGGTGGTTGTGGGCAGGGCCTATAGTCTTGGGTGCATGGACAAGACCAAATTTATAAGTACCAAAGTTATAAATCACTATGGGTGTGATTTGCTGTGATGGTTGTACTTAATATAATATACTTACTGTTTGGTTTAGTAACTGGAGTACATGTATTTCTTGTTTATTTCTGTGATAAAAGAAAAGATCATGTTAGTATTGGTATTTTGTAACGACTTATAACATTGAATAATCAACATTTGTTTTTTTTTTACCCTCATATTTAGTAGATTACAAACCAGTGTCCTGTGCAATTTGCTCAGTTTCTGTGTTTGTTGCTAAAATCATTGGGTCTGTGGGAGAAAAAAAAAATCCATGTTGGATTAAAAAAAAAACTTTTTTGTTATGCTACAGTCTATTTGTTTGTTTGTTTTCAGTGTTCACTTGTTGTTTCTGGCTAATGCTCTATATATTGGCTTGTTGCAGATTTTTGCGGCAGTTAGATACCTGTTGACATATTCTAACAGTCTATTTTTTGTTATAATGAAGAGGTATTGATTTATCTGTTTAGTTATTTAAAATCTTGGGGTGGTTAGATACCAGTTGGTGTATTCTAACTGTTTATTGTTTGATATAATTTAGTGGTATTCATTTATCTGTTTAGTTGTTGTAGAATCTTGGGGCAGTTATATAGCAGTTGGCACATTGTGACAGTTTATAGTTTTTAATAGAAGTTTAGTTAATGTTTAAGTACAGTTTAGTTAATAAATTTGGGTTTTAAGAACATTAAATAAGCGTTTGTAAGATTTGCAGGTAATCTCTGCTTTAGAGTAATGGCACTATCATTACATTCGAACCATCCACATTTTTTTATATATGCAGTATAGTGACCTGCATTGGTTGTGGCTCCTGTATGGTAGATTATACCTATTGTTGTGAAGGTTTTCTTACCAAGTGATACTTGAGCATGTGTGAATCCAGTCAGCTTGCAATTGTTTTTGGTACCATCTGCATTGTAACGTAGAAGCATTAGTATTACGTATTTACTGTGTGTTTGTATTAGTAAGGTGGAGCGATTATCCGAATTGCAGGTAGTACATAATCTACCATGGTTTGCATTTTGTACAAGCTGCTGAAATGGAATGGATTCACAATTAGGTATTGATACATACACAAAGCGCTCAATGGGGATTTGTTCTTGTGTCACATTGTTGCACAGAGTGCATGTATGTTTCCACATGTATGAAATCTGGAAGATTTAATTTATAGGTATGCTTTTGTTTTCCAGTACTTGTAGTAAGTACATTACTTGTGGATCTTCCTGTGAGTTTATAGTGAATTTCACCATTCCAGCACAGTAGTCCAATTGTTGTCTTATTCCATAAACACCATCAGGGTAATTCATAGAATTTCGCAGAAAAGTGTCGCAAGCGGCTGGCGCAGAGTGTCCGCGTGCGATTGTCTGCGCCAGGCACGTGCGCTAAAACCGATTTCCGCGCACAGCGTATTCATGGATTCCATGCTCCCAAACCAGCCGTGGCGCAGAGAATCGCAGCGACCCTGCAGCAGCGCCAGTAACGCCCGCAAGAACGCCCTCGCGCAAGGAAAAGCCATCAACATCGCTAAATCATCGCAAAGGGCTGCGCTAACCCTGGACCAGTTTACAGGGCTGCCAAACAAGGAACGCAAAGCGGGCAACCTTCATATCAGGAGTACGCGGGAAGTTTTACACGCGATTAGCCAGGGAACGTGTATTACAGGGGTACGCGGGAAGTCTTACATGCGATTAGCCAGGGCACGTGTAATACAGGGGTACGCGGGAATTATCACACGCGATTTGGCAGGGTACGTGAATTACAGGGGTGCGTGGGAATTAACACACGCCATTTTGCTGGGTACGTGTATTACAGGGGTGCGTGGGAATTATCACACGCGATTAGGCTGGGTGGGTCCTCACAGGTGTTCCCTGTACACCCTCCACGGCCCCTGCAGGCAGCCCACAAAACAGGGGACTACCCTGCACACCTGCTCATGTCCCCCTGCACCCCCACCCCCCAGCAGTGCAGGGGCATCCTCCACCAGGCCCCCACCCATGTCTCCCACCACCCCCACCCCCCAGCAGTGCAGGGGCACCCACCACCAGGCCCCCACCCATGTCTCCTACCACCCCCACCCCCCAGCAGTGCAGGGGCAGCCTCCACCAGGCCCCTACCCATGTCACCCACCACCCCCACCCCCCAGCAGTGCAGGGGCATCCTCCACCAGGCCCACACTCATGTCCCCTATCACCCCCACCCCCCCGCCACCAGGGGCACCCTCCACCAGGCCCCCACTCATGTCTCCCAGCGTGCTACGTGTATTTCAGGGGTGCGCGGGAAGTTCCACACGCGAATAGCCTGGGCGCATGCATTTCAGGGGTGCGCGGAAAGTTTTACACGCGATTTCAGCAGGGTACGTGTATTTCAGGGGTGCGCGGGAATTCTCACACGCGATTTGTCTTGGTACGTGTATTACAGGGGTGCGTGGGAATTATCACACGCGAATAGGCTGGGTGGGTCCTCACAGGTGTTCCCTGTACAGCCTCCACGGCCCCTGCAGGCAGCCCACAAAACAGGGGACTACCCTGCACACCTGCTCATGTCCCTCTGCACCCCCACCTCCCAGCAGTGCAGGGGCATCCTCCACCAGGCCCCCACCCATGTCTCCCACCACCCCCACCCCCCAGCAGTGAAGGGGCACCCACCACCAGGCCCCCACCCATGTCTCCTACCACCCCCACCCCCCAGCCACCAGGGGCAGCCTCCACCAGGCCCCCACCCATGTCTCCCACCACCCCCACCCCCAAGCACTGTGGGGCACCTGCCAGCAGGCCCCCACCCATGTCACCCACCACCCCCACCCCCCAGCAGTGCAGGGGCAGCCTCCACTTGGCCCCCACTCATGTCTCCCACCACCCCCACCCCACAGCCACCAGGGGCACCCTCCACCAGGCCCCCACTCATGCCCGACTCATGTCTCCCACCACCCCCACCCACCAGCAGTGCAGGGGCAGCCTCCACCAGGCCCCCACCCATGTCTCCCACCACCCCCACGCACTGTGGGGCACCTGCCAGCAGGCCCCAACCCATGTCACCCACCACCCCCACACCCCAGCAGTGCAGGGGCATCCTCCACCAGGCCCCCACCCATGTCTCCCACCACCCCCACCCCCCAGCAGTGCAGGGGCACCCACCACCAGGCCCCCACCCATGTCTCCTACCACCCCCACCCCCCAGCCACCAGGGGCAGCCTCCACCAGGCCCTCACCCATGTCTCCCACCACCCCCACCCCCAAGCACTGTGGGGCACCTGCCAGCAGGCCCCCACCCATGTCACCCACCACCCCCACCCCCCAGCAGTGCAGGGGCAGCCTCCACCAGGCCCCCACTCAGGTCTCCCACCACCCCCACCCCCCAGCCACCAGGGGCAGCCTCCACCAGGCCCCCACCCATGTCTCCTACCACCCCCCCCCAGCCACCAGGGGCAGCCTCCACCAGGCCCCCACCCATGTCTCCCACCTCCCCCACCCCCAAGCACTGTGGGGCACCTGCCAGCAGGCCCCCACCCATGTCACCCACCACCCCCACCCCCCACCAGTGCAGGGGCAGCCTCCACCAGGCCCCCACTCATGTCTCCCACCACCCCCACCCCCCAGCCACCAGGGCACCCTCCACCAGGCCCCCACTCATGTCCGACTCATGTCTCCCACCACCCCCACCCCCCAGCAGTGCAGGGGCAGCCTCCACCAGGCCCCCACCCATGTCTCCCACCACCCCCACCCCCCAGCAGTGCAGGGGCAGCCTCCACCAGGCCCCCACCCATGTCTCCCACCACCCCCACGCACTGTGGGGCACCTGCCAGCAGGCCCCAACCCATGTCACCCACCACCCCCAACCCCCAGCAGTGCAGGGGCATCCTCCACCAGGCCCCCACCCATGTCTCCCACCACCCCCACCCCCCAGCAGTGCAGGGGCATCCTCCACCAGGCCCCCACCCATGTCTCCCACCACCCCCACCCCCCAGCAGTGCAGGGGCATCCTTCACCAGGCCCCCACCCATGTCTCCCACCACCCCCACCCCCCAGCAGTGCAGGGGCACCCACCACCAGGCCCCCACCCATGTCTCCTACCACCCCCACCCCCAGCAGTGCAGGGGCATCCTCCACCAGGCCCCCACCCATGTCACCCACCACCCCCACCCCCCAGCAGTGCAGGGGCAGCAGGCAGTCAGGCAGCAGCAGGTGGGAGCGTGCTCGGGGCTCTGAGGGGCAGTAGTTCGGCCTTCCAGGCAGGAGCGTGGTATTCCGTGTGCGTACCCGTGGCCAGCTTGGTACGGAGTGATTTTGCACGTGAAAATCCTGCACGTCAGCGTGAAAACTGAGGAAAGGCCCTCAGCGCGTAAGCGCGTCTGTGACGTGACCCGCACAGGTGTATCCCACACAGCACGTGATGACAGAGCACACGTGGAAAGACTGCACGTCAGAGTGTAATCGCGTGTGATTGGTGGAAATGGCCCTACACGCAGAAGTGACAAAGCATGTAATTGGTGGAAATGGCCCTACACGCAGAAGTGACAAAGCGTGTAATTGGTGGAAATGGCCCTACACGCAGAAGTGACAAAGCATGTAATTGGTGGAAATGGCCCTAGCGCGTACACGCCGCGTAAGTGACCCTGGACGTGTGGGCCTGTATAAAAGGTACGTGTAGAACACGTTTTCCTTGTACGTGCTTTTCGTGGAGAGCGAGTGGGTGAATTCTGTACTTCTTGTCGTTTCACACGCGATTTACTTCACAGCGTTTCAAGTTCGTATTCCCTGTTACCTCTGACAGCTTTTTCTCTTTTTTCTCTTTTACTGGTTTACCTGGGCCTGTTCCCTCAAACAGTGTTCCCTTCTACTGTTGTCCTGTCTCCTCAAACAGCGTACAAATCTTCTTTTGGCGGGGGTGTTGCCAACCAAACGTGCTCCTTTTACACGCTCGTTTACCAGGCAGACGGTGAGTCACGCACGTATCTAACATCTGTGCTTGCCCCGTGTGTAGCCTACCCCTTCAGAGGTCATTCTAGGCTGCGTGTGACACGCATACGTTCATTCTTGTGTTACTGGGTGCCACAGCGAAGTGCAGGTTTTTCTTTCTGCACACGTGGTCTAGGAGGGGTTGCGTGCACGTCATCTCCCTTTTTTGGGCCTCCTGTGCGTTGCGTGACCCGTCATCTTTCCCCAGGGGTTACATTCAGCCTTGCTAGAGCACTAGGGTACAATTACCATCTGGTACCCAACCCCTTTGACCCCCAATTGCCCAGGACAATAGTCTACATCCACTCCCATACGCACATTAACATCAGCGCCATGGCTGGGAGGCGAGGATTCCGTAAGGGTGGCAAAGGTGGAAGAGCCACAAGTGGTGGCCGTGGTGGATCCGGTAGGGGACGTGGTCGTAACTTGCAGGGTGAGCCTGTCCCCCCATGTGTGGAGGACCAGTCACGGGCACCCATAATCCCCCCCTCCCCCTCTCCCGTTGAGGCTGATGTGGCAGACACCATCCATGCACAGCCCTTGTTGGACCAACCCATTGTGGCACCAGACCTGGCTGACTCCATGGCTGACTTCCAGGTCAGCAGGGCTACGACACGTGCGCTGGTGCACGTTGATGCCATCATGCCACGTGCATCTGGGGCAGCAAGGTCATCTGCTGCACCAAGGAGGCAGGGCGGAGAGGCTGCAGGGGCAGCTGCGGCTCCATCCACCCCAGCCCTCACACACCCAGCCAGGACAGTGTCGGTCCTAGTCCATGCTGCTGACATTCCCCCTGACACCATCACACTAGAGCCAATGCCTGCACCAACTCCCATGCTGAGTGTGCAATCCCACACTCCTGATACAGAGTCCACCAGGGCTCCTGCCCCTAGTGTCCAGAGCGGCGCAGGACACTCAGGATCACCACCATCTTTCAAGCGGAAGAGGAAGTGTGCTCGTCCGGCACAGGCTGATGCCCCAGACACGGCTACACAGTCCGGCCCGTCCAGGAAGCCCAGCTTCACGGATGACGAACTGAATGCACTTGTCGAGTATGTGTCCGGACATGACAACGAGATGGTCATTGTTGCAGGATCCAAGACCACACCTGCACAACGCCAGGCACACTGGCAGACCGTTGCGGACATCGTAAGTGCCCTTGGAATCGTGAGGCGCACAGCCAATGATTGCTATAAGCGCTGGAATGACCTAAAGCGCAGGGCAAAGAGTAAGCTGGCCTCAAGTCATGCCGCAACTCTAGTGACTGGCGGTGGGTCTCCAGTAGTAGACATGGAACTCACTCCACATGAGTCAGTCGCTGGGACCTACGTCACGGAGGAACAGATCCAAGGCGTGGGAGATCTGGCTGATTACGAGGCATTGTCCGGTGAGTGCACATGCATGTGTGTGTCATCCATGTGCATGGTGTGTGTGTGAGGGCTTCTGTTTGTGTGCCAGGTAAGAGTGTGTGCGCCTGAGTCGTATGGGTCAGCCATGTGCTTCATGCAATACTTCCTGCGCAGCTGCATTTGGCCATAGCAGTATCCCTTCTGCCAACAGTAGACATCTAGCCCAACTGCACGCCAGTTGCCCTTGAAGTGTCACCTTGCCACAAGATAGTTGCTTATTATTCACTGTTCATTCAGTCAGATTGTTTGCATACCCCCACTTTTACTAGCCATGTCGCTGTCCACTAGTCACATGTCTGACATGGCTATGGTGAAGTGGAGTGACTTTGTTACCTGGATATCATTTGTACACACATGTCCCTGTGCAATTGGACCATTTCAGACTGGCAGCTCCAGGTGAAAAATCTGACCTGTTAGAATTAGAAAAGCAATTACATGCGGGAACTGGACTGAATGAATAGGTGCTGCCCTCCTCTCCATCTTCACTCAATAGCAATGGTACATGCCATCTGTGTGATGGCATGTGTGTTTCACCTGGCAATCACAGGCCAATGTGTGATGCCACTGCCAGGCAGCATGCAGAAAATGTGTTCATTTTCCATCTTGGTGTCATCAGTGTGTGCCATTTGCCTGCACTTCATACGCAGTGAGGGTGCATGCATGGGAGGGTTTTAGTCATGTGGGACATGTGTCAATCAAGTACTGGTTCTCTTGCTTCTCAGCCCTCATTGTGTGCCATGGTGCTAATGCCTGTTTCCATTTCTTTGTTTTCATGTCTTTGCAGGGGAAGACGCACCTGATACTGCTGGGGTTGTGGAGATGGTGCAGACCCAGGAGGGGTCCGAGGGCCGACCAACCACCAGTGAGGGACGTGGTGTGGTGGTGGGGGAGAACCCACAAGTGCTGCAGGTCGTGCTCTCAAGGGGTGTCTCTGGCTGCACCTCCCCCGAGCTGTACTCAGGTGTTGATTCGGATGAGACCTACGTGCCGTCGCAGGTGAGTGTTCCAGGGAGGGATTCTGTTCTGTCTCACCCACCTGCACCAGGGTCAGAACCCTCCATGGGGATGTCAGTGTTGGCAGCTACGCCTTTGGTGGTTACGGATGCAGGGTCACACTCCGCGACATCTGATCCTGTTCCTGGGCCAGCAGATCAGAGGGGGAATGCAGTCCTGCAGCCTCAGGCAGTGCCGGCACAGCAAGGCGCAGTTCGCCTTGCCCCAGACAGGTGTGGTGCCCGCCGACGTGGTGGCCGTACGCCACCTGACAATACCGCATGGGAGCAATCCATTTACGGTATGGCAACCCAACAGGCTGCATCATCCGAGATGATGGCTCAGGCCATGGATAGGGTGGCCACTTCCATTGTCCCCCCAGAAAGGCTGATGGAGCGACTAGAGCAGGCAACCGACTCCATCTGCCAGTCACACAGGGAGGACATGTTGGGGTCCAACAGGGACAGGCGGGCGGCACTGGCGACTCTGCAGGAGGCCATTTCCATTGAGTCCCAGGGCCACAGGGAAGCCCTGAGGCAGGAGCTCCTTCACCTCAGGACCACTCTTGTTGAGCTTGAGACTTCAACACACCAAAGGACAGAACAGCAGCTGGAGCGTCTCACCCGTACGCTCTCAGCTGAGATGCAGGCAACGAGGGCGGAGGTCCGGGCATCCCGTGAGTTGTTGCATGGGGACCTCCGCACACTCATCCTCCAGAACCAGACCTACCACACCCGCATGCTTGCAGCCATGGAGGAGCAGACTAGGGCCTTGCGTGGGCTGCCTCCCATAGTGCAACCACCTCCGGATGCAGCTGCACAGGGTGATAATAGCGACAGCAGTGATACTCCCACAACAGGGTAGCCGTGTGGGCCATGAGCCCATGGAGGTGTTTTATTTTCCCAGGATCCACGCAGGTGGGTTCTGGTGTGCATCCTGTCCTCGGACCTCCTGGGTGGCCTCCCCAACCCCCCGGGCCCATCAATGGCCATTTTTGATTGTTTCTTATTTTTATTTTTATTGTTATTTATTTTATTCCCTATTTTTTTGGGACGATTTGTTGGCTTCCGTGGTTCCTGTGGGCATACGCTGCATTGTGGCTGGGCACATGCAGGCTTGTAATGTATTTGGTTCAGATGCTTGGGTTTGAGTCACACACACCCCTCCTGCTTCCCGTTTCCATGGGCTTGCAAAGGGTGTGCCCAAGTGACAGTGAATTACACAGTGACGTTGGACTCCCATGAGCTGTGTGGGCAGTCTGTAGTCAATACTGTGTATACATTCCTAGTGCATATTGCTGTTGTGTTGTACACTGCATGTTGCATTGATGTGTAACTCATCTTCTGTGTCTACCTCCCAATTTGCAGGTCCCTTCCTCATGTCTACACAAGGACCTCTAGTCTGGAGATGGGGTCCATGTTGGCAGCAGTGCACCTACAACTCTACATGGCGCCAACACTGCACAGTTGGTGGTGGTGGGAGTGCAGGCATTTCCAGGTGGTGAGACTACTAATATGTAAAATTTGTGATGTCATGTTAATGGTAGTACGTGCTCAAGTATGTTGTTGGTCCGGCATTGCTGTGAGCATTTCAGGTGTTGCAGGTTTCTAATAGGGACACTGTACATAGTGACACTAGTGTCATGTTGTGGGGATTACTTTGTTTACCTGCAAATAGCATGACATGGCACGGTGTGTCGTGTGGCGGTGCTGGGGTTGGGTTGGCTGACATGGCACTGTCCTCTTGTTGCATTTTGCAAGTGGGTATTCTTTTTAGCTGCTTGAATGTGTAACTCCACAAAACTGCATTGGTGGTGTCTGTGTGGGTAGGGATGCACACATTGTGACACTTCCAGGTGAACAATCTCAGGCTGATATGGTAGTCACGGTTCATTCTCCAGACATTCAGGATCAGTGTCAGGTTGAGTCATCATTGATTGTCAGATGGAATGTGCCAGGGCAGTGTGCACTCCACAGGGGTGTGATTTCTATGTGAAGTAATTAGCCACTAGCTGTGTACGGGCTGCCTCCCCACGTGCCCTTTCCCCTCCCATGCGCAGCGGCTGTGCATGTGGTTGGGGATGTGGGGCCACCACCATGTCCACAGCCAGGCCCCGGCGTGTTGCAACGTTGTGCAGGACACATGCTGCCACTATGATCCTGCACACTACTGGGGGAGCGTATAACAGCTGCCCGCCAGAACGGTCAAGGGAGCGAAAGCGTGACTTTAGCACTCCGAATGTGCGCTCCACTATGCCCCGGGTTGTAATGTGGGCTGTGTTATATCTTACCTCGGGTGGCGTGGTGGGGTTCCGAATTGGCGTCATCATGTGGGGGCTGAGAGGGTAGGCACTGTCCCCTGTGGAGGTGGTGATTGGTATCATTGGTGGGGTTGTGACCTTGCTCAGTATCCAACATGCATGCATGTGCAGTGGCATACATACTCACCAAGCAGCCATGTATCGCCATGCCGCCCAGCATCTAGGTCCCTGCATAGGGTGGACATTCGGTAAATGAAGCTGTCGTGGGTGGAGCCGGGATAGTTGGCATATAGTGAGGTGATGATTCCCTTGGCATTACATACTACCTGCACGTTGATGGAATGCCAGTGCTTGCGGTTCCTATAGATGTGCTCAGATGCCCTGGGGGGACGTAGAGCCACATGGGTGCAGTCGATGGCACCTAGTACTTTGGGGAATCGTGCCACACCGTAAAAATCCAGGGCGGCAGCATGCCTTTCTGCAGGTGTTCTGGGCAGGTATATGTGCCTGCGGACTGATGGGCGTGCAGTGATGATGTTCAAGACCTGGTGTAGGCAGCGTGACTGGGTGGCCTGTGACACCCCACCCACTATGGCACTTGTCCGCTGAAATGATCCAGTGGCTAAGAAGTGCAGTACATTGAGGACCTTCTCCAGGGGGCTGAGTGCTTGGGAGCACAGGGTGGGTGATGTGAGGTCATCCTCCCACTCACTCACCAGGTCCAGTATTATGTGTGGTGGAAACCTGTACCTTCCATACACCTGGTCATCAGGCATCCCGAAAAGGCTGGTTCTGGGTGTGAATATTCTGGCCCTGACTATCCTCCTCCTCCTCCTTTGGTAGCCCACTGCCACTGCTGCTAGGAACGGTATGTTCATCCTGGCGTCTGGCTTGTTATTGTTTAAGTGCGCAAATTCATGCTTTGCGCGTGTTCTAGGCGAGCGTGTGACCCGCGCACCCCTGGAATCCAGTTCCCAGTCCAATAGCGTGTGGAAATTCACACGCACAACGGGATACAGGTGCGCTGACGTACTTGCGTGTGTAAGTGCCCGTGCACCCCTGAAATACACGTACATAGGCCAATCGCGTGTACGCGCACTTTTGTCCAATTACACACGATGACACTCTGACGTGCAGTATTTACACGTGTGCTCCGTCATCACGTGCTGGGTGGGGAACACCCGTGCGGGTCACGTCACATACGCGCTTACGCGCTGAGGGACTCTGGACCAATGGAATCGCGTATGCGTGCTTACGCGCTTACGCGCTAAGGGCCTTTCCTCGGATTTCACGCTGACGTTCTGAATTTTCACGTGCCAAATCACTCCGTATCAAGCTGGCCACGCGAAAACACACGGAAGACCACGCTCCTGCCCAGAAGGCCGAGTTACTGCCCCCCGTGCCCCGAGCAGCCTCCCACGTGCCATCTGCTGCTGCCTGCCTGCTGCCACCGTGCCCTGCCATTTGGTGCCTGCACATCAGCCATCTGCAGGGGTCCAGTTGCTGTGTCCACCCCTGCTGGAACTGAAGACTCCCGACTGGGATTACATCGCTCCACAGCCCAGCCCCAGGACCCAGTTGCCCACCCACACCTGCCTCTGGGGTTGCCATGTCGGGCACTTCCACATCTGGCACCAGTGGCAACCCCAGGCCAGAGGGGCAGAGGGGCACCAGCTTCACTGCCACCGAAGTTGGTGTCCTGGTGGAGCATGTCCTGGGGCAGTATGATGCCCTCTTTGGATCGTCCCGCGCCAGCAAGTATGGACGGGAGAGGATCTGGGCCGACTGTGTAGTTGCCATCAACGCGGAGGGGGTGGCAACCCACAACGTCCAGAAGATCAAGAAGCGCTGGGAGGACTTGAGGTCCAGGACCCTTGTGAAGGCCCGGCGCCTCGTGGAGGGGGGCCGGGGCCGCATGAGTTCCATCCAGATGAGGGTCCTGGAACGCGTACGCCCAGCGCTCCATGCCCAGATCCTTGAGAGGGAGGCCCGTCTGGAGTTGAGCGGTAAGTGTCCAAGCATTACTGTGTGACACAGGGCATGTTGCTGTGTGCTGGGTCTATGATACTTGCCTGTATGTGTGCCATAGGCCATGTATGCATAAATGTGTGCATGGACATCATGGTAATGCATGTGCAACCAGTGATGTGTGACCCACATGGTTGTTGCATGTGTTCAAATGCCGCATGGGGACCCCTATGCAGATTTTGAACATGAGAGCATGCCAGTCTCTGTACCGGGACATGGGTGGGGGTGAGGGATGGGTGCCGATGCCAGGTACATATGTGGTAGCCATGTCTGTGTGGCTGACCTGCGTGTCTGTGACTTGTGCATGCCATGGATGCATGACACATGTGTGTGACAATGCACAGATTCAGTGAAGCAGCCAAATTGCCCTTGTATCCGCTGTGTTTGTTGTGTTTGGGGCCAGATGGATGTGACTGAGGTGAAGTGTGTGCATGTGAAATGCATGAGCCATGATGCATGTGAGTTCCATATCATTGAATGTTTCAAGAGTCCATTGGACATGCATGGAAATGTCCATGGCATGCAGCATGCCTGTTACTGTGTGTGTTTTGCCTGGACTGACCCATGTGTTGTGGAAGGACATGATGGAAGTGTACTTTGACAGTGGTGGTCATCTGCTATTGCTTCCTGTCTAGGGGACCATTGTACAGTACCCTGATGCTTGTGTTCTTTGTCTCCCTCTACGCAGCGGCTAGTGAAGAAGAGGGCGGAGACGGCGCTGTGGAGCAAGGCGGCGGGGATGCCCCCATGGCTGCAGCGGAAGGGGTGGGCGAGCCCCCACAGGGGCCTGCTACGGTGGGGGACGGTGAGGATCCATCCAGGTTGGTGGTTTGCACAGAGGAGGAGGAGGCCGCCACTGGGGCACACATGGGGCCTGGTGGGGGCATCCCTGCTGGTGCAAGTGGTGCAGTCCAGGGCCAGGGGCAGGAGGCAGCACAGGTCACCGTGGAGGGGCCTGTGCATGTCGCTGTCCCTGACCCTGTGAGTGCACCACCATGCACCAGCAGGGATGCCCCGTCCCAGGCCCGTCCGCAGGTAGAGGGGATGTCCATGTCACCTGACTCCCCTCCACCTGCGGACGTGGGAACCCCTGGCCGTGCGGAGAAGGTCCTGATTGGGGTCGCAATGCGCACGGCTGTGATTCGTGATGCCGTGCGTGCTTCCCGGGAGGAACACGCACGTCATCACGAAGTGCACCGTGCCGACGTGGCCCAATTGGGATCGGCCATGTTCGGGGGTTTCCTGCATGTGTTGGCCAATGTGGCGGCCCTCTCCTCCTCTGTGCAGGCTATACACCAGTCGTTCTCCTTGCCGTCTTCCAGCCCAGATGCCACCAGGGCCCCCTGTGGACCTGCCCCGACCAATGCAGCCAGCTCGGTGGGGATCCCATCCCTGCCACAGTTGGGAGTCGGAGGTCCAACAGGGGTGGACAACACAGCAACTGGACCCCAGCAGATGGAAGATGTGACAGCATCATCAGGCAGGGCACGTGCACGACGGCGTCGGTGGTTTCCATCAGCCTGGATGCCGTCGTGCTGGCAGAGGCAGTGGCGTCGGAGGCAGCAGCGGGCTCGACGTGGGAGGCATCATGGCTCGGGGCCATCAAGATCAGAGGGGCAGGCATCGGCCGGAGGGCAGGGCAACCCTGGGATGGTGGTGTCTTCCGTGTGGGAGCAGTTGGTCCAGCGGATAGGTGCAGAGCGGCAGAGGGCGGAAGAGGAGCGGCTCGCCATGGTCAGGGCGGAGTTCTCCATGCGTCGGGCGTTGAGGCGGGCTGAGTGCCTCGAGGAAGCTCGCAGGGAGTTTGAGCTGGACATGGGGTTATCCCTGCGAGACCTCGGGCCAGGACAGAGTCCCGCCTCCAGGACATTGACATGGAGTTCAATGATGCCCTGGCCAGCAACATCACCGAGTGAGCCGCAGGACTTGCCCGCTGCCTTTGTATATAGTTATTTAGTTAGTTAGTGTTAGGTTTCCTTTATTCATTTTTATTTATTTGGACCGCTCGGACAAGGGCCACTTTTTTGTATATATTTTTTCATTAGGTAGTAGTAGGTTTCATTTATGGTGTTGGGCTCACGGACCCTTGAATTTTCGTGTATATAGTTTGCTTTTTGAATGGACATTTCTTTTATTTATTATTGTGTTCACCATGAGGAAATGGTTTTTCATTATTTTCCTTCCACATGATTTTGCTTTGGACTACATTTGTTTTTGGATTCCTAATTTTTTATATTTTTTTACATTTGTTCTCGGACATGGACCTTTTATTTTGTTATCCCAATTGTTGTGTGTTTGATTTGTTTACTTATTTCACATCTTTAATACAATTTTTTTTTACTTTCACTTGTGGTATTTTCTCATTGGTTTCATACATGTCATGATATGGGTTTTGACATTCACTTGCACCCATTGTGTATGTGTGTGTGACGGACATGTGTTCATTTACATACTTGCCATTGGGGTTGTATCATGTAATTGCATTCACTATGTGGGTGGATGCAATCCTTGCCTGGGTGTTTGTGCTGGGTATGCTGCCCATTACTGCCATGATTGAGTATCGTCAGGACCTGGGGGCAGGGGGACATGTGTGGGTGCCTGGTGGAGGGTGCCCCTGGATGCTGGGGGGTGGGGGTGGTGGGAGACATGGGTGGGGGCCTGGTGGAGGGTGCCCCTGGTGACTGGGGGGGTGGGGGTGGTGGGAGACATGAGTGGGGGCCTGGTGGAGGGTGCCCCTGGTGGCGGGGGGGTGGGGGTGGTGGGAGACATGAGTGGGGGCCTGGTGGAGGCTGCCCCTGGTTACTGGGGGGGTGGGGGTGGTGGGAGACATGAGTGGGGGCCTGGTGGAGGCTGCCCCTGGTGACTGGGGGGTGGGGGTGGTGGGAGACATGAGTGGGGGCCTGGTGGAGGGTGCCCCTGGTGACTGGGGGGGTGGGGGTGGTGGGAGACATGAGTGGGGGCCTGGTGGAGGGTGCCCCTGCACTTCTGGGGGATGGGGGTGGTGGGAGACATGGGTGGGGGCCTGGTGGAGGGTGCCCCTGGATGCTGGGGGGTGGGGGTGGTGGGAGACATGAGTGGGGGCCTGGTGGAGGCTGCCCCTGGTGACTGGGGGGGTGGGGGTGGTGGGAGACATGAGTGGGGGCCTGGTGGAGGGTGCCCCTGGTGGCGGGGGGGTGGGGGTGGTGGGAGACATGAGTGGGGGCCTGGTGGAGGCTGCCCCTGGTTACTGGGGGGGTGGGGGTGGTGGGAGACATGAGTGGGGGCCTGGTGGAGGGTGCCCCTGCACTGCTGGGGGGTGGGGGGGAGTGGGAGACATGGGTGGGGGCCTGGTGGAGGGTGCCCCTGGATGGTGGGGGGTGGGGGTGGTGGGAGACATGAGTGGGGGCCTGGTGGAGGGTGCCCCTGGATGCTGGGGGGTGGGGGTGGTGGGAGACATGGGTGGGGGCCTAGTGGAGGGTGCCCCTGCACTGCTGGGGGTTGGGGTGGTGGGAGACATGAGTGGGAGCCTGGTGGAGGCTGCCCCTGGTGACTGGGGGGGTGGGGGTGGTGGGAGACATGAGTGGGGGCCTGGTGGAGGCTGCCCCTGGTGACTGGGGGGTGGGGGTGGTGGGAGACATGAGTGGGGGCCTGGTGGAGGGTGCCCCTGGTGACTGGGGGGGTGGGGGTGGTGGGAGACATGAGTGGGGGCCTGGTGGAGGGTGCCCCTGCACTGCTGGGGGGTGGTGGGAGACATGGGTGGGGGCCTGGTGGAGGGTGCCCCTGGATGGTGGGGGGTGGGGGTGGTGGGAGACATGAGCGGGGGCCTGGTGGAGGGTGCCCCTGGTGGCGGGGGGGTGGGGGTGGTGGGAGACATGGGTGGGGGCCTGGTGGAGGCTGCCCCTGGTTACTGGGGGGTGGGGGTGGTGGGAGACATGAGTGGGGGTCTGGTGGAGGCTGCCCCTGGTTACTGGGGGGGTGGGGGTGGTGGGAGACATGAGTGGGGGCCTGGTGGAGGGTGCCCCTGCACTGCTGGGGGGTGGGGGTGATAGGGGACATGGGTGGGGGCCTGGTGGAGGGTGCCCCTGGATGCTGGGGGGTGGGGGTGGTGGGAGACATGGGTGGGGGCCTGGTGGAGGGTGCCCCTGGATGGTGGGGGGTGGGGGTGGTGGAAGACATGAGTGGGGGCCTGGTGGAGGGTGCCCCTGGTGGCGGGGGGGTGAGGGTGGTGGGAGACATGAGTGGGGGCCTGGTGGAGGCTGCCCCTGGTTACTGGGGGGGTGGGGGTGGTGGGAGACATGAGTGAGGGCCTGGTAGAGGCTGCCCCTGGTTACTGGGGGGGGTGGGGGTGGTGGGAGACATGAGTGGGGGCCTGGTGGAGGGTGCCCCTGCACTGCTGGGGGGTGAGGGTGATAGGGGACATGGGTGGGGGCCTGGTGGAGGGTGCCCCTGGATGCTGGGGGGTGGGGGTGGTGGGAGACATGGGTGGGGGCCTGGTGGAGGGTGCCCCTGGATGGTGGGGGGTGGGGGTGGTGGGAGACATGAGTGGGGGCCTGGTGGAGGGTGCCCCTGGTGGCGGGGGGGTGGGGGTGGTGGGAGACATGAGTGGGGGCCTGGTGGAGGCTGCCCCTGGTTACTGGGGGGGTGGGGGTGGTGGGAGACATGAGTGGGGGCCTGGTGGAGGCTGCCCCTGGTTACTGGGGGGGTGGGGGTGGTGGGAGACATGAGTGGGGGCCTGGTGGAGGGTGCCCCTGCACTGCTGGGGGGTGGGGGTGATAGGGGACATGGGTGGGGGCCTGGTGGAGGGTGCCCCTGGATGCTGGGGGGTGGGGGTGGTGGGAGACATGGGTGGGGGCCTGGTGGAGGGTGCCCCTGGATGGTGGGGGGTGGGGGTGGTGGGAGACATGAGTGGGGGCCTGGTGGAGGGTGCCCCTGGTGGCGGGGGGGTGGGGGTGGTGGGAGACATGAGTGGGGGCCTGGTGGAGGCTGCCCCTGGTTACTGGGGGGGTGGGGGTGGTGGGAGACATGAGTGGGCGCCTGGTGGAGGCTGCCCCTGGTTACTGGGGGGGTGGGGGTGGTGGGAGACATGAGTGGGGGCCTGGTGGAGGGTGCCCCTGCACTGCTGGGGGGTGGGGGTGATAGGGGACATGGGTGGGGGCCTGGTGGAGGGTGCCCCTGGATGCTGGGGGGTCGGGGTGGTGGGAGACATGGGTGGGGGCCTGGTGGAGGGTGCCCCTGGATGGTGGGGGGTGGGGGTGGTGGGAGACATGAGTGGGGGCCTGGTGGAGGCTGCCCCTGGTGACTGGGGGGGTGGGGGTGGTGGGAGACATGAGTGGGGGCTTGGTGGAGGCTGCCCCTGGATGGTGGGGGGTGGGGTGGTGGGAGACATGAGCAGGTGTGCAGGGTAGTCCCCTGTTTTGTGGGCTGCCTGCAGGGGCCGTGGAGGCTGTACAGGGAACACCTGTGAGGACCCACCCAGCCTAATCGCGTGTGTAACTTCCCACGCACCCCTGTAATACACGTACCAAGCCAAATCGCGTGTGATAATTCCCGCGCACCCCTGAAATACACGCGCCCAGGCTATTCGCGTGTGGAACTTCCCGCGCACCCCTGAAATACACGCGCCCAGGCTATTCGCGTGTGGAAATTCCCGCGCACCCCTGAAATACACGTACCCTGCTGTAATCGCGTGTGGGACTTCCTGCGCACCCCTGAAATACACGCGCCCAGGCTATTCGCGTGTGGAAATTCCCGCGCACCCCTGAAATACACGTACCCTGCTGTAATCGCGTGTGGGACTTCCCGCGCACCCCTGAAATACACGCGCCCAGGCTATTCGCGTGTGGAACTTCCCGCGCACCCCTGAAATACACGCGCCCAGGCTATTCGTGTGTGGAACTTCCCGCGCACCCCTGAAATACACGTACCCTGCTGTAATCGCGTGTGGGACTTCCCGCGCACCCCTGAAATACACGCGCCCAGGCTATTCGCGTGTGGAACTTCCCGCGCACCCCTGAAATACACGCGCCCAGGCTATTCGCGTGTGGAACTTCCCGCGCACCCCTGAAATACACGTACCCTGCTGTAATCGCGTGTGGGACTTCCCGCGCACCCCTGAAATACACGTACCCTTCTGTAATCGCGTGTGGGACTTCCCGCGCACCCCTGAAATACACGTACCCTGATGGAATTGCGTGTGGAACTTCCCGCGCACCCCTGAAATACACCTACCCTGATGGAATCGCGTGTGGAACTTCCCGCGCACCCCTGAAATCCACGTACCCGGCCAAATCGCGTGTGAGACTTCCCGCGCACCCCGGTATACACGCACACGTATTTTTTGTCAGCGTGTCCGTGTTTGTGGGTACCCCTTTGCACGTCATTTGTCCAGGAGGGCCACAGTATAGGACATTCATCATGGCAGTATATGGGTGCTATTTGTTGGCGCACCTTTTGGCGCACATTTCTTACAGCCGCAGAGACGCTACCGCCTGCTTTCTTGTGGCGGTCGTGTTTGTGCCTGTGCGCTGGTTTGAGCGTGCGCTTTTTTGCCCTATTCTATTCCATGAATACGTGTTGTAGGCGAGCGTGTGGGCGTTCCGCGCACTTGTGCCCTGTACTTACCCCGTGACGCCCACGTTTTTGCAAGTTGTTCCCCATTCCGAGTGTTACGCCCGTGTTCCGCCTACTTTTGTTGCGTGCGCCGCGCTATGTGCGAATTTCGCTGTGGCCTGTGCGATTTTCGCTGTGACCTGGCGCACGCTGTTAGATGGCCTGTGCGCCAACGTGCGCGGCGCACTTTTTATCGCACATCCGCTGGTTTTCTCGCGCACGGACTTCCATGAATCGACGTGCGCTGCTTTTCGTGCGATTTTCGCACTTTCACTGCGATTTTCGCTATTCCACTGCGATTCGCACGTTTTTGCCCACTTGCGCCGCGCTAATTATTCCATGAATCGGCCTGCATATGTGTTGTCAGGATTGTTTGTTGCGTTTCTATGAAGTACTAACATTTGCAAACACAATTGGTCTGTACTGTGTAAGTAAATGCTGTCAACTATTGGTGGTAATTGAAATAGAATATTCATTGCTACATTTGTGTAGCAACTTACACCAATTACATTTGAAAGTTTAAATGGACCAGGTAGTTCTGTATCTGAGGGCTTTTTTTGGAGTTTGTCTTCCTTCTTTGAAGAAGTACCTGGTTTACTTTCCCTAATAGGTTCTTTTTTGATTGTGGTACTTGATGAAGTATTAGTTTCTTTTAATCTCTTTGGAGGATTTGCAGTGACATCCTGCTGCATTTCTGTTTGATTTAGTTTTCTTTTAGAACATTTTACTTTTTGTGCAATAGGATATGTTTTTAGATGGGGGCTGTATAGTGAACAAAGTCTATTGTATTCTGAAATGCAAGGAATATCAGTGTTTACTTTACTTGCATCAAAGTTGATTAGAAATAGACCGTGAAGTGTACGTAACTGTGATAGTGCTACGTAGCCCATGCCTTCTTTAAAGACTGTGTTACCAATGTCTATCAATGCTTTGTCTAGGGTAAGACCTTGTGATTTATGAATGTTGACTGCGTATGCAAGAGTTAGAGAAAATTGTTCTCTGCGTACATACATGTCTTTGAAGAGAAGGAATTGAGCTGTTGAGCGTCCTATCCTTTTCACTTCTGAAAGTTTGTCAAAGAGAATATTGACAAACTGAATGTTGTTGTCACGTGGGTATGTTTGAAAGCCAACAACTGTACCCAGTGCTCCATTAACTAGTCCTTGATCCACGTCAAGGTTACGTATAAGCATTACTATGCAATTTAAGGATAATTTTAATATTTTTTCCAATCCAGCTGTGCTGGAGATTGAATTTTCTAAACTATTTAGTCTCGTTGTGGCTTGTTCACACATGGGTAGTGTCATACCATGTATGTCTAGTTTGTCTGTGGCGCATTTCTTTTTTTAACATTGTTTCATTGAATTTGAAACAGCTTGCAAGAGTTGGCATTAAGGCCATACAATTGACAATTTTGTGGGCTAATTGTTCCATAACATCCGTAGCACATGCATTATCACCATAAAGTGCATGAATGTGCCGGGTTTTCAAAATTGCTTGTGCTTCTTGAGATAATATACCAACTCTAATACTTTTTAAGATGTTGGCATAAGTGAGATCTGCAGATTGCCGCATGTTTTCTGTTAATTTTCTGTATTGGAAATGTTGCCAAAGGTTGACATTTCCAATGCTGCCAACAGTTTTACGGCAGAGTTTGTGTCCTAAGGTTTTAAGAATAGGCTCACCTTTCACTGGTGTCAATTGAAGAAGATCTCCGAAAACAATAATGTGTTTTCCTCCAAAGAGCTCTTCGTAGTTTGTTTTGAGTACTTCTTGTAATCTGAGGTGAATCAAGGCCAACATTAGGTTGGAGACCATGCTCACTTCATCTATTAGTAGCATTTTCATTTGTTTTAATACTCTGCGTAGTTCCATTGCAGCTTCTGTAGAAAGTTTGTAATAGTCTAATTTGTTTTGGTGTTCTACTGGCAGGAGTAGTAATCGGTGTAAAGTGACACTGCCTATGTTGTTGGCAGCTAAACCTGTGGGGGCAGTGACAACAGCTGACAGTTTGTTGTTTGTCAATTGTTGAAGGAATTTACTGATGATTTTGATTAAGAATGTTTTGCCAGAACCAGATTCACCACTGACGTACAGAAGTATAGGTTTGTAATTTTGGCAGGTGCATTCTTTGTTTTCATGTTGTACACCATGTGCAATTTCTTTTGTTACTTCTTTAAAAATGCTATGTTGCTCATTGTTTAGTTTTGATTGTAGTATAGTTAAGTCTTCTTTACCTTCATACTGACACGTGGTGTTTTCTACTTCTGTCATAGCTAATTCTGCCTCATTTGTTATTAGTGGCTCTCCCAGTGGTTCTTGGCTTCCTGTTACAGAAGGTTGACTACTGTCAGGAGTGTCCTTATCTAGTTGGGCCTGGAGTTCTTCTTCGTGTTGCTATTCATTGTGCAACATTGTTTTGTACTGTGTAAAGTTTACATCAGTTATAGTGCTTTCATTTGCTTTGAAAGCGTCTTCATAGGAGTCATAGTTATCTAGTATTTCTTCTTCTTTTCCCCATGGTTTAAAGAGTTGTAGCAGGGACATGTAATATAGTTCTTTATGTTGAGGAGTCTTTAATGACAATTTGATATGATTAATTAAATTTGGTTTGGTGAGTTTTACTAAGCTGCCTTCACAATTTGTCACTCTGTATTTACCTTTTTTTTCTTCGGGTTTTATATTATTTGTGTATGTGAAGTTTTGGGCTATGTGGTATAGACACATGGTTTCCAAAGTGGTACTTCTGTTTGGGTAGTATGTGTCTAGTAAATTGTTTTTTAAAATGTCTTGGCTGTTGGGATCATGTTTGGCTATTGTTTCTATATCTTCGTATGATTTTAGAACTCTTTTTCTAGATTTAGCAGGACCAAGACTTAGCCATACTATATTTTCAGATGTTCCATACAAAGCAGTACCAGTTAAACGATCTGCTGCTTCATAGGAGCCACATTCTCTATGGGTGAGCATTTCTATGCCCGAGCTGTATAATTTCTGAGACAGTGTTTTGTCTGATGACAGGTCATTCCAGAGTTCTTGGAGCTCTGTTTTTTCTGCTTTGGTTAAGTATGCTGTAACATATCGTGCAACTGCAGAGGAATTGTCTGCAATGTACTGAACATCTATGTTTGCATTACATAAGTGGGCAATGATTGCATTGTAATCATTGATATATTTTTCTTCTTCTGTTCTTTTTATGTAATATGTATTTTTAGGTGATTTACCTTTAACACTATGTCTAACTGAAGACATGAAGTTGTTCACTTGACCTGTTTTTGTAACCGGTCTAGGGAAACCAAAGTGGCATTTAGTGTAGTATTTCCCTTTGTTTTTGTATTTGCGACGATAATATTTGCCACATTTGTGTCTTTGAAATTGTAAAATTTGTGCATGAAGATCACTATTTGTTGCTTCTGATGGAATTTCATAAGTGACATATTTTTCAATAAACTGTAACACAGTGGCGTCATTGTCTTGACCAAATTTAGGAGCATCTGTGATCCATAAAAGCATGTGGATATGTGGTGCTCTTCTGGCTTGGTATTCTTTTCTCCAAAAGAAGTGTTGCACTTCTCCGAGGGGAGAAGCAGTTTTATTACAAATAAAGTGTAGCATAGCAATGAAGCGATGGTGAAAATATCTTGAAACATTAACAGGATCTAGAGAACAAAGTTCTCCAGGTGTTAGTATATCTATGTTTGTTTTGTTTTTGTTTGATATGCGTAGGAAATCATGTAAATCTTCCCATGCATATTCTGCACAACTTAATGTAATAAACCAAGTGGGTGGGCCAAGGTTTCTTATCATACAATGTACATCTCCATGACGTCGAAACCAGTACTCTTTTGTACCACGCATGTTTGCTAATAGATTTGTAATATTTGATT
This sequence comes from Ambystoma mexicanum, assembly GCF_040938575.1. Classification (NCBI taxonomy): domain Eukaryota; kingdom Metazoa; phylum Chordata; class Amphibia; order Caudata; family Ambystomatidae; genus Ambystoma; species Ambystoma mexicanum. The sequence continues at coordinate 861,355,931 of NC_090931.1, read as the reverse complement.
GTAAAACCTCATCTTTTTGTTGCACTTTTTGTAATAATTGTGTAGCTGACATATTTTGAAAGTGGGATTCTGATTTTAATGTGTGTGCAACTCCATAACATAAAGTTGCTAGTTCACTTTCAAAGAGTAGGTGGAATATGTATTCCACATTTGTCTAAATCTGGGATTTTCAGAATACATCCGTAACGAGCGGTATTCTGATGCTGTTATTTGAATAGGTCTATCATCGTACCTTGCTCCTTTGCCAGTAGGAAAGAGTAGAGGAAAAGCACGTGCTTCTATATTTTTTTCCCATATGCTGATTGGTGATCCTTTTGTTTGATGCATTTGGTATGTTTCTAGTGCATCTTCTACGGTGCCATTAGAGTGCAATGGATGAATTGTATAATGGTCTAAAGTATTGGATATTGTAGCAGGATCTAGGAGCTCAAATTGACCATCTTCCTGTGTCTCTTGAATTATTTCAGTGGTATCCTTCAAATTTTCTTCAATATTAATTTCTTTGTAGTATTCATTATTGTCTTTTAGATATTGCAAGGCTTGTCTAACTTTATGTAAATCTACCAGTTGTTGCCAAATTATTTTGTCTTTTGTAGGTACAGCATTTACTAAGATCATTAAAGATTGCTCTATGGGACGTTGCACTCCTAGAGTGTGTACATTTTGTTTTAGATCTAATGGTAAATACACTACTTTTCCATGAATACCTTTCACTAATTCAGAGGGAGGTAATTTTGCTGTTTTTGGTTGAAGGCGTATTATTGCTTGAACGGGGTGAACTGTTTGAATTATGATGCTCTCATATAAATTGAGTTGCTGTAGGGGTTTTGGTAGTGGAAATAATTCCAAATTATTTGTGATAGCACGTGAAGGAGTTTGGTTGTTGTCAAGTTTTGTAGTGCAGTAACTGCAAAGTATTAAGGGGTCAGTTATTTCGTATTTGTTTTCTGCTATAAGGTAGAGAGCTAATTCAAACCATTTAGACTATTCATTGTCTTCTATTTTGTATGTTAGGTCTACAGTTATTGTGTTACTTGTATAAAAAGTTCTACGGCAACACACACACACATGGTTTGTTACTTCAGCAGATGTACTTTTAAATTTCAGTATTTCTTTTATGTATGTGTGTAGTAGAAGGTTGCCATGCATAGAATTGTTGCTAATTTGCTTTAAAGCTATTTCATTCTGTAAGTGGCTTTCAGTTCCAAAAGATTTTATTCTGGATATAGTCGATTTCTTCAAGTAGGTCTTTTGCTGTACCATGTAGAAGAATGTTATTTAAATTGGCTAGTGCTAAAGCAGGACTTTTAGCATAATACAGTTTGTAGACTAGATTTCTTATAGTTGAATGATGTGTTGATATCATTTTGATATAATGGAATGTGGTTTTGCAAGTAGGTCCTGAAATGCAGGCCAATGAATGTCCTTGTAGTCCTGTGTACTTGCGCACTGGACAGGTATTCACATTTTGCAGTAGTTTAATTTTGATTTTGTCTTTGCCTTTCACATATTGATTGAGGAATTGGCGTAAAGACTTGAAAGATTTTTTGGGAATGGTACACATTGACGTGCATGGCCATTTGTATACTAGACGTTCTGATTCAGTTGAATGGAGAGGTAATTCTAAGTTTTCTGGGGATATTTTTGTAAGCAGTATTTCTTGTTCCATTATGATATTATTAACTTTTTTATAACCTCGTCCACTGCTATGCATGGCAATTGTATTTGTTTGCTTTTGTTTGTATGCTTCTTCATTAAAATATGGTTCTGTGCTTGTAGTGTGACTCCACTCACCTCCACAGATACTTAAGAAGTTATTTCTGTTGACATTTCGTTTATTGAGAAGTCTTTTTTGTAATGTATTCATTAGTTTTGTTAGTGGTTTCATTTTGTTTAACACTAAAATAAATAATTTTCTTTTGAGAAGGATTGCACTGTGTATCAACGCTTCTAAGATTAATTTCCTAAGATAGATTTAAAGGGTTGTGCCTGATTTCTCTCCTATTTTTATAAGATTTTGAAGGACTCTGTGAAGGAACATTTTTGCTAAAATACGTTTTTTGGTATGCTTACTTTGCACTATATCAAGATTTATAGGAGTAGTTTTATCTGTAGTGGTAGCTGAATTTTTGTTAATTGTTTTTTGGTTCGTTTTACATTTTGATAGAGGAGGCAAAGTTTCTGTACTTGAAGCTTGTTTTGTTTTGCTAAATGACTGTATTAGCTGTTTTGTTTGAACTTTTTTTTACAAATTCTGCTAGAGATGGATGCTTATTTTGGACACTTCTATTTTCATTTGCTCTGCTTCTGCGTTGCTTTCTACGGACTTGATTTTTGGTAGGCATTCTTTAGGGTCTGTTGAAAAAAATAAAGAAGGTATGGGTTGGGGTGTTCTGCAATGTATGTGTGCTGTGTGCATGAGTGTCTGAGTAAGATGATAAAGATGTATGTGATGGAGTGTGATTATGCATTGGCCAACTACAACTCATTGGGATGTGTATTCTTGAATTTATGTGCTACTAAACTGGGGTTCAGATGACAGTAGAAAGTAAGCTATTGGTGTGGAGAAGTACAAATAGTAAATCTAATGATATACAATTAAAACAGTTGTTTGTTCTATATCATAAAAATTCTAGGGGCTAAGTTGGGTCATTTGTGTGCCGGAAAATAGGAATTTGTGCACCATTCTGCTTGTAAAACTCTGTTTAAGAAATGGGGATTGGTGGACAGAATGGTGCACAATCTCTTTTTTTAGGGTCAGAAATAGCATGAATTAACCTTACAGTGTGTTTGAGTAATAGTACAAATATTATGGTGGTATTCAACTTACTTTTTTTCTGGAATGAGAAGGTTTCTTCTTAGTTGTTCTTTGTACTTCAAATTCGGCTGCATCTTTTCAGGAGAATGGTCTTCACTGCAATTGTAAAGGATACAAATTAGTAATTTTGTTTGTATATAGCACTGTTTTTAATTTAGACATTGATTTTTTTAATTGACATTGACCGTCAGCGCCTTTCTCAAAACCAAGAAAACTATCTTATTCACATAAGATGCATCACACCAGTTGAATACATATCATATGTACTTAATGCATAAGCTGTATTATAATGACTAACTGTACCAATCAAAATATCAGTTCTATGTCTTGTGGAATTCATAATGTACCACTGAATGCCACTATTACTGTAGCTAAGCTCTTGCAAGTAACAGTGCCTCAATGCCCATGGGATGCTTGCGTGTTATATAAATATAACTAAATAAATAAAAAAATAAATGTTCATGTTTTTGTACAAGTATTGTTGTTTGATATTTGAACATACTGTGTGCATGCAATTTTGTTAGAGTATGTTACCTCTTTATATTGTACTTTAAATATGTTAGTTCGACATGTTTTGCAAATGTGTGTGTAAAAAGAAATGAAATAGCAGATAGGTTTGGAAGTGACAGTTGATTATAGGAGATGGAAAAAATGACAGTAAATTCATTTTATAGATTATACAAGCTAAAAGTCACTTAATCTGTTTATATGAATCTATAAGAATTGTACATGTACTATACAGAAAATATGCATACCTGTAGTTTGTGTTCATGCATATGAATATGCATGCAGCTGCAAGTAGAAATCTTGGAGACTTGTACAGTATTTCTTGTAGAAGGTGCTTTCCAATGATATGACACTTGTACTCAGAGAGATTAACAGTACATTTGAAGTGCTGATCTATGATGATGCAGTTAAATGTAGAGGTCTTGGATGTGATTGGTGGATGGTCGTGTGACTTCTTAGCTATATCCAATGAGGGAATAGCACAGAAAGTGAAATGAAAATGGTAGAAGGACTGTCCATGTTACGATATGTCCGCGGTTATGGCGGTAGTGTGCGGACATCGCGTGTTACATCTGGGGATTTTGGGGTGGGGAGGCATGCAAAAGAGAATGAGCAGGGCAAGAAATTGGTCAGTAACGTTTAGTGGGTGTGTTGTGCCAGGAGAGAGTTTCTCAGATACTCTTTTTGCTGAGAGAAGAACAGATAGCTATGGCTGTGTGTTTCAGAAAACAGTTTGTTTGGATTTTGGGAGACTCGTGGATATATTGGTTGAAGGCGCATGCAGAAAGCTGTGGAGTAGCTGTAGATCTTGGATTCCCACATGTGGAAATGCACTGGAATGGAGTACGTGGAATGAAGTGGTTGGACTTGCTACCTCTCTGTGCTACTTGGGAGACAGAGCAACATCCAGACATAATTGTAATTCATTGTGGAGGGAACAGTTTAGGACATGTGTCTGGAATTTCTTTGCAATTTGCAATGAAAGAAGGACTTGGGAAGGTCATGGACATGTTTCCAAATTCTCAAGTAATTTTTTTCACGGATTGCGCAGAGACAAATGTGACTTTGTTCTTCTTCATTTGGTCCACAAATGGAGAAAGCAAGGTGCAATGTCAATAAGGCTGTTTGTGCCTTTCTAAGAGATTTTGGCATGTCCTCTTTTCACAATAAAATATTATGTTTCATAGCACATACATTTTTCGCAGAGATGGAGTCCATCTTACTTATGCTGGCAATCAGATTTTTCTGAGAAATGTACAAAATGCATTGCGACCTTTTTTGGAATTACAGCATCCATTTTGTAGTAGGTGTTGAGCATTTCAAATTTTCAAACACAAACAAATACCACCAAAAGGCTCTTTTCAGAGCCACCACTTCCTCTCAAACAAAACTGCAATGGTTATGATAGGGCAGCTCCCCAACATTTCAGATGTTCGCAGACTGTCCGCGGACTTAAAAATACACAGGGCCCTGCTTCATTTATTTTCACTTCTATTTTTGAAATGTGAAAGGCAGCTCTGAAAAGAGCCTTTTTTTAATTTTTGTTTTATATTGTTTTTGGTTTTTTATACACGACACTGTCGGGGAGAAGCTGGATCCCCCCCCACCCCCAGGGCAGTGGGGGGCCAGCAGCCATATCCTCACCAGCTATGGGAGGCCCCAACACCTCCCATATGGCCCCCAGAAATGCAACAGAGTTCCAAGCAGGCAGCAACATGTTTCAAACTGCTTTATTTCTAAGCACAGAGAAGAGAAAAAAGCCAAAGAAAAGCATCGTGAGTTCAGGCGCCGTCTCCCCCGGGGCTGTCTTGCAAGTAAGTTTTATAATCACACTGCAGGCTGACCTCACAGAATTGGATCAGCTCCCAGAAACCTATCTCCTCCTGTTATTGGCTGCAGAGTGGTGGGTTACATATGTAGCCCTTATAGAGAGCCTGATAATTGGATATTAACCTCCTGCGTCAGTGGGTTGATTTAGCTGTGCCAGCCCCCATTACCTAATTCTAATCATGTTGCAATGTGACTTTGTTCCCATAACTTTTTAGCTGGACAAGCAGTTCGCACCTGGTTCTGGCTTGTTACAAGTTATGTTTCAATGTTGTGCGTGTCCTTGAGAAAATGTCTTTCTTTCCCAGAAAGAAAAAAAAAAGCACACTGGGTTGCCGTGGTTTATTCGCATTTGTGGATAATTAAAAAATGTCTGTCTGCAGAAAGTAGTTTTATCTTGAATTTGCGGCCTTGGCAAGTCGGACTTGTTTTGCGAGGAATGTTGATAAGGCTCCCGCAGCCAGTGTTCAGTGTTCAGTGAGTGAAATGAACTTAGCTGTAATTTTCCTGAAACATAGCTTTACACTGTGCATTTAGACCATGTTAATTCATATAGGCATTTGCAAGCCTTTAAACAGGGATTTTAAACAGGGATTTTTGTGTTTGTAGATTCTGATATTGCAGCATTGATTCTAATGTAGCATAGAAGTTGCACTGTTGGTGAAGTGGGTGTGTTTCAGCATATTTGTCACCCATGGGTGCGCTGGGGCGCTTGGGGTGCGGGGGCATGGATTTGATCTCCATTTTCCTTCTTCAGTCCCCCCTCTGGTCGACTTTGTCGACCACACCACCAATCAACATTCACCTCCTTCCGGTCTTCATATCTTTGCCAATTCCTTGAAGTGTCCATAATTTTCTGCATTGTTGTTGATCAACAGTACATATAGGAGTGTTCCCCTTCTGTGTTCCACCACACTCACTTCCCTACGTACTTCCTCTGATCACAGGGAGTGGCCACCTTTATTACTGCTGGAACCATGTTGCGCACCGCTATCTTAGTCCGGCTCTTCCTTTCACCATGTCTCTTATTTGCATTCCGATGTCTTCTTCTGTTGTTCTCTTGCAATGTATCTCTATCTTGCACAATGGTGCTGTGCTCGGTACTCGTCCTTCCGTTATCACCTTCAAGCAACCAGGCAGTCATGATGTCATCCATCACCATGCAAGCACTAGCTAGTTCTTTGCTTTCTCTTTTCAGATGCATTTTTTGCTGATCATTCTTTGGTATGCTGGTACTTCACCCACTCATCCTTCTGTCTCGCTCGAGAAGTAATTCCCCCCTCTTTTTACTTCTCTGTCTGTTTCTCTTCTTCCGTTGTTTTCCACCTTGGTGAATGTGTCACTCTTCACATCTTCCTTGGTCATCACCAACAAGGGCATGCTGATGCGCACCAATCAACACTCTCCTCCCCAATTCAGTGGTAGTTTCTCTTGACCTTTGGATGCATGTGGTCAATAGTAGTCCATAAGCAGTGATGTTCCTGCTCTCATCTCGCAACTTCTCTCAACCTTCTTGCATCCAGCATCATTGTCCACTTCTTGTCACTGTTGTGCTGGTAACATAGCGTTGGTACCTTAACAGTATACGTCCTTCTTCAGTGACCATCTTTGCTCTTTTCTCTCACTCTGTTAGGCACTTATCATATTTTTGTCTCTTATTATTTTATTTGTTCTTCTCTCCTTTTGTTTTTCTTTCTTCTTTTATTATTTATTTATTTATTTATTTATTTATTTATTTATTATTTTTTTTTTTTTCAATCTCAATGTTGCTGTTTTCCCTTGCAATCTTCTTCGCACCTTGTCATACATGGGCGTCGTGCTCTGCTGTAGTAATTTCTGTTGTAATCAATTCTCTTCCGGCATATGTTAAAGAACAGTCAGGACAGCTCTCTCCAGTGGTGTCCCTACCAATTTTGTACATGTGTGCATGTTGTTGGTCACTTCTGATATGTGTGTTATGTGTATGTTTTACTCCCCTTGTGTCTGCCTTTAACTCTCCTTACTTTAGCAGCAGCTTTTCCTTACCCACTGACGCCGTAACTGTTCCTGCTTAGGTTAGGGAATGTTAGCAGGGGATACAGCGGTAATGCTCATTATTACAACTAATTTTCAAAGTACCACCCCCATAATTTCGTTCATCATTAATAGTCCCATCGTGAAGGTAAAAGTCCTTATTTGCGTGCCCATAACCACTTACGCTGCTGGGTCCTTGCAGCTGATGAGATGATAAAGTTGCCCGCCTGAAAATCGCAAGAAAAGCGTTAATACGTTAGTACATGTTAGTAACATCAAGCTCCGCGAACTAAACAATCACTAAGGGCAAAATCAAACCTCCCCCTGGACATTTCGTGTTTTCAAAAATTTCTCAATATGGGTAGGGAAAATCTTGGGCTGTTTATTCAATGGAAGCAAGGAAATATACTTCAGGGAAACATGCTCTAAGGGGTCTGAGGTTCTTGATAGGGTGGGCAATTGAGTGGGAATGCTTCACAATGTTTTACTAAGTAGACCTCACAGTTTCTAATGGAAGATAACATTAAGGAAATTTCCTACACATTTCTAACAGCATACATACGCAACAACCTGCATGTGCGGGGAAAAGAGAAGAAACAAAACCGTGTTACAGCTGTAGGTGCACAAAATGTAATATGAAACTCAATTAAACTTTGGAAATGCGTGTGTCAGTCCCTATTCTAGTTGCTAGTGTGCGTTGGACCATGGGATGGCCATGTTTCCCTAACTCGGGAGAGTTCGTGCTATTTTGCAGTTCATGAAAATCTCTTGCGTTGGCCCTGTTGATCGTTGCTCCCTCGTTGCCAGGGTGGCCACCGCTTTGTAGGGCTTGACGCCTTACACTTCTGACAAAGTCTGTCAGGAGGGGAAAATGTCCCACTGTAGTCCATAGCCATTGGGTGTTGGTTGTCCGTTGTCTTCAGGCCTGCCCTGGGTCCTTTGGATCTGGCGAGAAATGAAATGGAAGCGCTTGAGACCTGAGAATTTACATATTCTTCATTTTCTTGACCTAACCTCTCTGCACTACTCTCACATTATTCAGTGTCCTAGTGGGAGGAGCCAATGGTGCACCTATGCACCATCCTGTCACCACCTGGTGGCGTTCAATGGCGGTCTGACTGTAAATTATTACACAATTCGGAATGTACCCAGAAAATGGGTAGGCACTTAATTTTTGTGAAGATACTCATTACACACTTTGATCATATATATATGCAAATTGGGTGCTAGTGTACAAATGGGCCTTTGGATCTTTGTATTTACTGTGCTTTTGTTATAAGTTATTTATAGTGCGTGCCTTTGTCCCGTGGGGCATCAGGCACTGACAAGCTAAATAGGGAAACATCAGGGTGGTAAATTTGTCATATAGGGTGGCTGTGTTTCTAAATTAAGTGCACCATGTTACTTAGTTAAGATAATCGCAGGATTTTAAAATCTTTTTTATTTTTTATTTATTTATTTATTTATTTTTTTCTTTGGCTCCTCTCACACTTCTCAGGGCGTGCCTCGCAGTGAACTGCAGGCACTTTAAGCTGGTACTAATGAAATCCGCTACCAATTTACTCCCATTCTCTCTATCCCACCCCATGTCCACTTTTTAAAGCTTACCTACTCTGTTAATTACTCATTTAGTCTAGTATTTTATTACTCCACTACTGTAATTACTGTTACATTTAAACAATATATATATTTCTAATTACTGTTACATTTAAACAATATATATATTTCTAATTACTGTTACATTTAAACAATATATATTTCTCCCCCCAATATCTGCTCTCAAATTTTAATGCAACCATTATGCTCCAGTTCGTGCAGCAATGACCTCTTTCCCTATGTGTGTTGGCTAATGCATTTGTGCCAGTGTTATTTTCAAAAGCGCTAGTGGCAGTACCACTTACACTGTTATTTTGTCGCCAAATTAATTCTGTTGGGAACATGGATCATCCACCCTTTACCCCTATTTCTCTCCTCCTGTGGTGAACTGTCAATGAAATGTAGGCCTCCCCCCTCAAGTGCACTTTCTTCCATCTTGTGTGTCTCATTTGATTGTTCTGTGTTAATCGTGTATTCATGAGCCCAGTCTCTTCACTGAAAGATGTGTGCTCAAAATGTAGCTAAATGTACTCTCTTGTGATGCGCTATCATTATGCACCCCCCTCTGTACCGTGCACCCCCATTATTCTTAAACAATCTTCCTTACTTTCAACATGTGTATGCCTGGTGTTTAACAAGTTATGGATTTCTCTGTTAATAAGGTGGTCATATCCACATTGCTCATGATGTCACAAATGTCTCTTCCCTAATACATGGCCTAGTCGCCCCACTGTCACCCAGAAAAGGAAATGTTTTGATACCTATCACCACCCCTATGCAATTGTCCTCTGCATTATTGAGTGTGCGTGAGTGTGTGTGTCGGCGCGCGTCTCGCCCGCTCTGTTGGTGAAGCGGAGCATGAGTGTGTGGCAGAGTGAGTCAAATCAAGTTTGTCTTGGGCTGTCCTATTAGCGGTATAATGTCAATCTATGTCCTTTGAAACATTTGTTCCCCATCAGGAAGACCCCACCCAGTCATGTAACCGGTACCATTACTATTGTGTCAGTGTTCTGTATGGGTGCTGGCTGCTGTGCAGTGCCCCTGTGTTGTCATTCTAGTCAGTCCTGGGGTAGTGGTGCTGTCATTTGTTGTGTCTGTACATGTAGTGGTAACAGTAGTGGTTAGTACTCTGCGTTGGTGCTTGTGGTGTCTGCTGAAATGATCCCATCCTGCCCCATGTATCCTCCCCACATGGGCGGTTCATATTGTGGTGACTGTTGACACTGCTATTGTGATTCTTGTGCGTGTGTGTTGAAGCTGTTTTAACTGCCCCTCCCATCGCATGCTTGAATGATTTATTTTGTGCCTACTTGTCCTCATCTGCCTTTCTCTGCCCCTGTGTCATCAAATATTACACTCCCGGAGGTTCAGAAGGGTGAGTCCCCTCTTCCCTCTGCTCGTGTTTTTTCAACATCAGCTGACCCCTCGCATTTTCCTTTTCCTTCGTGCACACAGTTCAACTGTAGCCATGTGCTTTTAAAGCTATTCCCGTGTAAGTGCTGTGTATGTGTGTCCTTAGCTATTGCTGCACATGTGCTTTTAAAGCTATTCCCGTGTAAGTGCTGTGTATGTGTGTCCTTAGCGATTGCTGCACGCTTCTGGAGAAGCCGCCTATGAGCAGCCATGGTCTTTTTAATTTACCTTCAGTACTTTTGAATCTTTGCACACTATGTTTTACTGACTTATTTCAGCATGGAAGCTGTGTGCTACACAACAAGTGAAGGGGAGTCATTTCTGTATTGTGTGATACATTTTACCTCTATTCAATTCGAAAATTTCGGTAGTCCGCTGTTCAGGGAGCAAAAGTTAGAAGATAATTGAACAATATTCAACTTCTGTGAGCCTTCTTGGCTCCGCACCTTAGCCAGTGCACTCCGAGTGCAATCCATCTTCACCAAACCATTGCCTTCTCCGGCACACCCCATAATCTTGCGCATGTGTCTTCCACACACCGCCTCTGGGTCACCTATTCTCCAAATCCAAAACCACACCACTATCTCCTCACCATCAAAACTTTGTGTCCTTATGCATCAATCTGAAGGTGACGTCACCAAACTAAAAACACAATGCAAATGAAAAGACAAATGTGCATACACAGAACAATAACCCATTTCTCCCAACCCCACAAAAAATCCCAAAATAAAACCCCACAATCCCCACAGCTGTCTTCCTGTCTCAACTGGAACAAGGTAAACCACAATAAACTCTTATAATTGGACTGCACACACTGCGTCGCCTAGTGCATGATACGCTCCTCACCAGGGGACCTTAACCAGCCAACTACCTTCCGCACTCGGGAACAATCTAGCTACCTCCTGCGGGAAAACATCATCCACTCACTGAACTAAAACGCTCAATTAGCAGGGAACCTCATCTACTCATTGATCTATAACGTCAATTCATAGGAAATCCAGACCCCGTACATGAAATCACCATCCAGACCAATCAGCGCGGCAATCCTGTTCTAGACCAATCAGCGCGGCACTCCTGTTCTAGACCAATCAGCGCGGCACTCCTGTTCTATGTGTAGGGAGTCACTACCCCACCCAATATGCTCAAAAACACAAGAAGGGACCACTGCCACCACCCCAGTCCCAACTACAATTCACGTGCCGATCACTACCAATGCGCTGAATTTTGTGACAATGTACAATCACCCACCACCCAATTTACAATCCCTCCCTAAAAAAAATTAAAAAAAAAACACTTTAACATTTCTACTTTAAACATTTCCCCCCCTCAGAGCCCATGTTGCTGGTTTACTTACATTTTCCTATGCTGCACTGGCAATTGCACCACTGCTGGACACTCCCTCAATGCACTTCACCGGACCCCTTCTCCTGCAGGGCTCTCACCTGCCCTCAAGCGGGGTATTTCCAAGTGGCCCCCGAAGCCTTTAGCCGGTTACGCGTTTTTCCGGTGGTCTTCAGGTGCAGGCGAGGGTCTCACAGCTTCCTTGAGTCGGCGGCAGGGAGCTCAGTCCATCGTAGAGCTTGCGCAGGCAGAGCTCAATTACCCATGTTACAATGAGCAATGAGCCTCACAGAGGGCACCAACTTGTCGGGGAGAAGCTGGATCCCCCCCCACCCCCAGGGCAGTGGGGGGCCAGCAGCCATATCCTCACCAGCTATGGGAGGCCCCAACACCTCCCATATGGCCCCCAGAAATGCAACAGAGTTCCAAGCAGGCAGCAACATGTTTCAAACTGCTTTATTTCTAAGCACAGAGAAGAGAAAAAAGCCAAAGAAAAGCATCGTGAGTTCAGGCGCCGTCTCCCCCGGGGCTGTCTTGCAAGTAAGTTTTATAATCACACTGCAGGCTGACCTCACAGAATTGGATCAGCTCCCAGAAACCTATCTCCTCCTGTTATTGGCTGCAGAGTGGTGGGTTACATATGTAGCCCTTATAGAGAGCCTGATAATTGGATATTAACCTCCTGCGTCAGTGGGTTGATTTAGCTGTGCCAGCCCCCATTACCTAATTCTAATCATGTTGCAATGTGACTTTGTTCCCATAACTTTTTAGCTGGACAAGCAGTTCGCACCTGGTTCTGGCTTGTTACAAGTTATGTTTCAATGTTGTGCGTGTCCTTGAGAAAATGTCTTTCTTTCCCAGAAAGAAAAAAAAAAGCACACTGGGTTGCCGTGGTTTATTCGCATTTGTGGATAATTAAAAAATGTCTGTCTGCAGAAAGTAGTTTTATCTTGAATTTGCGGCCTTGGCAAGTCGGACTTGTTTTGCGAGGAATGTTGATAAGGCTCCCGCAGCCAGTGTTCAGTGTTCAGTGAGTGAAATGAACTTAGCTGTAATTTTCCTGAAACATAGCTTTACACTGTGCATTTAGACCATGTTAATTCATATAGGCATTTGCAAGCCTTTAAACAGGGATTTTAAACAGGGATTTTTGTGTTTGTAGATTCTGATATTGCAGCATTGATTCTAATGTAGCATAGAAGTTGCACTGTTGGTGAAGTGGGTGTGTTTCAGCATATTTGTCACCCATGGGTGCGCTGGGGCGCTTGGGGTGCGGGGGCATGGATTTGATCTCCATTTTCCTTCTTCAACACACTAGGAGAGGAGGGAAAAGGAGGGTAAGGGGGGAAACCAACCACGGTGATAAGAAGGGTGGGTGGAGAGAGGAAGATGTAGAGTGGGTTTTACTTGGGTAGTGAGCAGATCTTCTCGTGTTCTGAGACCAAAGCCTCAAAAGCACTTCAAAGTCTCTCCTCCCTGCAGAGTACTGCGTTGCAGTACATACACACAACTGTGACCCTCGAAAGGTAAGGGTCATCTGTATTGCGTATGGCCTGTGAGGCAGTTTGAGGAATACGCTGTCCCACAGGAGTGTTCCTTGTGGTGACAGGATCGTAAACGGAGGATGAAGTAGAGGAAGTCAACCTACTACGCTCCTCGCAAGGTACAACCTTGCAAATGGCCCCAGTGTGGAATGACTTTAGGTGTCGCTTCATGGTAGTTGTCCCAAAGCTGTATGAACCAGGCCTTCCGTGACTGAGTACCATTTTGCACTCTTTGCAGGTGACTCGGTTCACACGCGCCTTAGGAACATTACCATGAATGGTAAATAACCGCCACACCCAAGACTCACGCCGAGTGCTGGTAGTAGGGAGTTCCTCTACCTCATTCTCGTCATCCTCTTCATCCTCCTCTGCATCCTCACTCCTGTTCCCCTCTTCAGGCCCTTGGGGTGGTGGTGGTGGTGGAGGGGGTGGGGGTGGTGCTGAGGCAGATGTAGCACCAGTAGCACCGATTCAAATCTGGAAAATTGACTGGAAAAAGCACTGTGTTTTGTAAGATAGCCAGAAACACAATGAGAATGAGCTCTAGGGTGTGGCCTTTTATAGGGGTGTTTGTGCGCGGTTTGCGGACATGCGCGCTGTACGCGGACAGATCAAACGCCAAGAAAAGGTTTAAAAAGTCCCAAAAAGTATGTAGAAACTCATCATTACTATGTGGGACTTGTGCTATGGTGAGCTATTATTGAAAAATATTGTGGATTGCTTGAAAAGGTAGTTTTAAATTGTTCGGGGACACGAAGAGTGTTCGCAGTCAGAACACACGCTCAGCGTGGGTGCGGTCATATGATAGGTTCCCGAACATGTCCGCGAAGGGAGCGGGTGTCCGCAGGACATCAAATGCACTGAAATTGTTTGCGCATGCGCGTTGGTGTTCTACGGACACTGTTCGGGTCCTGAAACTAATTAAAAGTGTGTCACAAGTGAAACGAATAATTACGGACAGGCGTTTGTTCTTAGAACAGTTTTAACTCGCTTGCGAACAATACGGACAGGCATAGAATCCTCAGAACACCCCATTTTGTTTATTTGCGAACATCCCGGGACACTTGATGTGTTCTGAGAACAGTTTGAACATGCTTACGAACAGCACGAACAGGTCTAGCGGCCTCAGGACACCCCAATTTTATTTATTAACAAATATTTTAGGACACCGTGTGTGTTCTTAGGACAGTTTCAGCTTGCCTCCGAACAATACGGACAGATCTGGCGTCCTCAGGACACCCCCATTTTGTTTATTTAAGAACATTTCAGGATATTGCCTGTGTTCTTAGAACAGTTTTAACTCGCTGCGATCAATACGGACAGGTCTAGCGTCCTCAGGACACCCCCATTTTATTTATTGATGAACATTTCAGGACACCGTGTGTGTTCTTAGGACAGGTTCAGCTTGCCTCCGAACAATACGGACAAGTATGCTGTCCTTAGGGCACCCCTATTTAGTTTATTTAAGAACATTTCAGGATATTGCCTGTGTTCTTAGAACAGTTTCAACTCGCTGCAATCAATACGGACATGTCTAGCGTCCTCAGGACACCTCCATTTTATTTATTGATGAACATTTCAGGACATCGCATGTGGTAGTTTGATTGCGGACATTCCGAACACCAGCTCTGTTCTTAGATCAGTTTCAACTTGCATGCGAACATTACGGACAGATATAGTGTCCTTAGGACGCTCCCATTTTCATTTCTTTACGGACATTAGGGACACCCACGCTGTCCGCGGACACCTGAACTGATTTTTAAGAAAAGACAAGAAATGAATTAGGACACAATATAATAATTTTACTTTATTTTATATAGATGTTAAATTTATGACAGAGAAGGTCAGGCGGAAACTGAAACAAAAACAGGAGAATTGGGGGTTTCAATAGGATTAATATGAGGTGAAGAAGGGATGGAAGTCTCATCAAAACATTTTGGTTCATGGAGAGGGTTTGGGGATAATTGACTGGGATATGGTGAGGGGGACAGGTACATGTGGGACAATGGTTTGTTTCAAGTGATCCTCCACAAAGTTTTTTAAATTGTTAAAATTTGCTATGAGTAGGTCCATTTTTTCTTCTATGTGCTGAAGAGTCTTATCCAATACTTTTTCTTTAGTATTTTCAATTTTTGTATTGTATGTACAAAAAGAAAATGTATATGTTAAATGTATATAAAACAATATTTATTAATTGGTTTATATAGTAAAGTGTCTACCATTAGGTTCACTATCTTCAGACATTTCCTCATGTGGGAAATGCTCCTCTAGCCACTCCAGAGTACTAGACATTTCTGTGAGAAAAAAAACATAATATCACTTTTTTGTGTCTAATACAGAAATTTTACAAATATATGAGTAAAATGCAGTACACTTACTAGCTTCTGGTAAGGTGTGTTCTTACTGGTCTGTAGATCTGCT
The DNA here is from genome assembly GCF_040938575.1 of Ambystoma mexicanum. Taxonomy (NCBI): domain Eukaryota; kingdom Metazoa; phylum Chordata; class Amphibia; order Caudata; family Ambystomatidae; genus Ambystoma; species Ambystoma mexicanum. Next base: position 861,340,451 of record NC_090931.1, on the reverse strand, counting down.
GTTGCTCTTAGTTGTAGAGTTTCTGTGAGGTAATCATGTTGGAAGACTATCTTTCTTCTTTTGGTATATTCCATTTTAGAACATATTGTATTTAAAGGAATGGTTAATTTGTTATATATATGGGTTACACTTCTTATTTATTACTACATATAATGTGCATGTGTGCTGGTTTGTGAATTTGTAAAATGTTTATATGTTATGATATAACAATTAAACATACCCCCCAGACTTTTTGGGTAGTGGTGCTGTTGTCCGCATATGTCCGCGGACATCAAATTCGGTAGAGGGGGTTCAGTATGTTCTATGTTACTTGTACATGAAGTCAGAGATATTATTGTTAAATTGTGCTACTAAAAACCTATGAAATTCAGTAAAAATACTTTGTTAAAGGGACGTTATGGTTAAGTTGCGCTACTAAAAACCTATGAAATTCAGTTAAAAAATGTTGTTAAAGCGACGTGGTTCCAAGTAAAACCGAAAAACCCTTGAAATTCGCCAGTTATGGTAAGCTAAGCAACCATAACTCGTGCCACCACCGTGCACTGCTAAGACTAACACCCACAACATCAAAGATGACATCACAAATGTCATTGATGACATCACTGATGACATCACATGTGTATTTACTTTTCATGAAATGTGTGTACAAGGGATTCTTATTATAATGTTGAGAAAAAACTGTCAAGGATCATTGGAATAAATATCATGAGCTAATTAGTGCATTAAGCAATGCATTGATATAAATAGCATTCTATTATGAAGTTCTATCCAGAATACTAAGATACTCATGCAGAAACATAGGCATTGTGTGCAGTATATTTGATGAAGGTGCAGTATTCATAATTTTGATATGTTGAATAATGAAATGATAACTGTTTTCTTATTAGAGTTTTGCGTACTGTGAAATATGTAATAAATAGCTAATAAAACCCACATATTACATAATTGGATTATTACAAACAAAACACAAAGAGACAAGAACACATACAAATATGGGTATATACAGGGAAAGTGAAGTAAGCAAAAAAGCAGAAGTAGTAGCAAACACAATTCATAACCTAACTGATTATCTTTATGCAAATAAATGATTGCTCTGTTTGAAAGCTGCTATTTACCCTATGTATATGTATCACATGATGTGACTGGACCCTAAGGAAATTAGTGTGAGTACAATGTATACAAATATGGGCATATATAGGAAAAGTACAGTAATACAAAAACAACAGAACTATCAGAAAGTGCTGATAACTCTACTGATTATCTTCATGCACAGAAAGGATTGCAGTCTTTCAAGCTTGTGTCTTCCCCTATGTATATGTTTCGTATGATATAACTGGACACTAAGGGAATTACTATAAGAACATACTTGAAGGATAAGTCTACAAATACAGTACGTTTGCAATTTTTTAGTTCCTGACTGTTACTGAAGAAAACCATGTGGCCTAGATGTGTCAGTAAAGGAAAAAAGAGGGAGACAGACATGTTATGTCATCAGTGATGTCATCAATGACATTTGTGATGTCATCTTTGATCTCGTAGGTGTTAGTCTTAGCAGTGCACAGTGGTGGCGCGAGTTATGGTTGCTTAGCTTATCATAACTGGCAAATTTCAAGGGTTTTTCGGTTTAACTTGGAACCACAACGTTGCTTTAACAACATTTTTTAACTGAATTTCATAGGTTTTTAGTAGTGCAACTTAACCATAATGTCCCTTTAACAAAGTTTTTTTACTGAATATATATGTATATATATATATTATAGATTGTATAAAGCCGCCCTATTGTTAAGGTGAGTCAAACTCCCATAGGAACCTCTTAAAATTCTATTGTTAATAACTTTTGATTCGAGTAACAGATTTGGCCGAAATTTCGAAATTGATTAGGGGCTAGTGGGCTCCTCCAGACTGCAACGTTTAATAAAGATTTGTTAACAAATAAATAAGGTGTTAAGAAGACAAAAAAAGATTGTTTTCCAAAGCCTACTTCCCATTCATTTTACCACAGACAAACAAGGTCAATATTTGCTGAAACGCACAGCCCAAACCGCTGCATTGATTTGGATCAGGTCCGAAACAACTTGGGCACAAAGCTTTCAAAAGAGTGCTTCTTGTGGTTTGGGATTATTCTGTGTAGTAGTTAATTAAATATCTGACAGAAGGGGGTGCCCCCTTCTCAAAAATAGATAGCTATATTCTCTGGGATTTACCCAAATCTGGGTGTTTTTAGAAATGAAACAGCTGCCATCTTGTTTTTCTCTTGACGTCAGGGATAGCCAAGGTTACAGCCGAAGTTATGGGAAAATGAAAAGTAGGAAAAAAGACATTTTCAGGTCAAGAAAGATGCAAATGCCCTCAAGCTGGAGGTGGGGTGAGGTGGCTAGAGAGCACCAGATGAATTTTGGGATTTGGAGGGTGGGTGTCTAGGGACTAAGTTTGCAACACAAAGCTTTCTGTAGCCTCGATCTCAAAGCAAACTGCAGTACAGAAACAGTGTGTGTTGTGAGGAGGAAAGGGAGAGGGCAGAGGAGGTAAGGAGTCCATCTGGGGAGTGGGTGGAGCAGGCACAGATGAGGGGGGCACTTGGTGAGGGGACAGGGCCAGAAAAGCATTATTGTTCTGACATTCTTCCCGATAACCTCTGTTATGAAGAACTAAAGATACCCGTGGTTATCGGGATGAAAAATCATGTAAAAGTGCTATAAATTATATTTGGTGGAGGGGAAAGGGGAGGTTTAACATCAGAGTAGGTATGGGCAAATGACCAAATGGTGAGTTGGGCACTATTAAGCCAGATGCTTTCTGGCTAGCCACAGTTTTTGTAGTGGTAGCAGAATTATGTTACTGGATGAAACAAAAGTAAAATGATATTGGGCGAGGTTCTGGGGCCAGATTGACTTCAGGGGGGATGTGAGGAGGCTCAAAAAGAGGAGGGGTGCCTATGTAGGGGTACATGGGGCTTAAAATTAAATGTAGTTATGAATGCGTTTTTTCGTCTTACAGTGAGAATTAAAACACGTTGGATTTACCTGGCAATCATTCCTGAGGTAATAGTACCCACAGAACCATTTCTGCAGGCAATTCCCACAGAAAACGTTTGCAGGAATAAAATAAAATAAGCAAAACAAAAAGAAAACACTGTTAAGGTGAACAAATTCCACGCAACAATACCCATGAAATTCGCTGGGTATTGGGACGGGTGACAAGCTTAACTCAGAGGCACCTAGTTGCTTAGATCATGAGCATATAGATAATGTCACAGATGGCATCATTAATGACATCAGAGTTGACATCATACAGGATATTCCATTGTCGTCTTACCCAATAAATTCCTTATTTTATGGGTTTTGCTGCTTTGAATTTGTTCACCTTAACTTGGCCAATCAGGTGGCTGGAACAGCCAGCAAAAATACACAATCCCTGTCCGCTGTTCCAGCTCCCCCCGAGTCCCTTCCCCGGGTTGTGCTTTTTTGCCCCTTTTTATCATTGCGTGGAGGCAACAGGGACTAACTCCCTGTTGCCTCTGCCCGCCCCTCCACTTACCTGTGGGACTGGAGCATTGCGCTCCGGTCCCAGAACTCCTCCGGTATGGCTACTGCATAAACATGGCACTTAGTCCCTTTTAGATATGGAGGCAGCCATCTTTTTTTCCTTCAGTTTTGATTGGAAGATCGGCTGCGCCAGCAGCGCGGATCTCCTGATGAAACATTTTGAAAGCCCTTTGCACCCCAGACGAACCCCGGGGTGGGAATGGCTTTCATGTCCTGGCAGGAGGGCAGACATGGGCTTTAATGGCCCATGGCCTGGGCTGAGGCCCTCGCTTCGCTCAGCCCTGCCTTAGCTCAGGATGGTGTTCTGCTTAAGACCATGTCAGCTCATGAAAGCCATATTCTCTTAGGATGTCTGTTCATTGGGAGTTGAGCATCTACAGAGACATCATTACCCCAAGACGGGGTTGGAGACACTTCCTCCAGACAGCCCTTGAACCCCCATGGAGCAATTGACCTAGGAGCTATTTTATTCTCACATTCACATCTTGCTGCTGTCCGAATCAGTATACATGCTTCAATGTTACAAACATTTTAATAATACGGTTACTGTTGTGAAAAATGCAATGATCACTAACCCCAATGTGCATTATGCACTTGGTGATTCAACTATGCAACATTTGTGTTAAATATAAAGGTTTGTGGTCATTTTTATGTTCCCAAACTGATTTTTGATTTTATGCAAAACTGTCTGGAACCATCACTGATACTATTCTTCCCCTTTCCCTTTTTTCAAAGTGGTGTACTCGACTGTCATCTTGAAATTATAATCTTTTATCAGAGAATACATTATATGGTTACTCTAGGTTGTTATTGTATGCTTTGCTTTTTCATGGTATATTAATGCTATGCTAAAGAAATGTGTAATAATTCTTATTTATTAAAGTGCTAATAACAGAAACAGAAACCATCAAGTCCAAAATATAGCTGAAAAATAATCAGATAAATAACACAAAAAAATGGGTTTTCAAGTGGTTTTTGTACTGCATGAGGTTGGATTTTGACTTGATCTTATTAGGGTAAGTTAAGACAAGTGTGACTTTATCAATATGACTACAATATCTACTGGAAGTGATCATTGGAAATAAACAAAAGAAACATTGTAACATTTTAAAAATCATCCAGTGTTTAATCTTAGTGCAAACATTACATTATTTCCTTTTTAATAATTGATTTTGCAGCAAAAAAAGAAACAGCATCCCCACTCACACACCCCCTCCCCAACCAAGAAGTCTGTTTTGTGTCTGGTTGCCCACCAGCGAGGGTGACTTTAACAAACGTGAACCTAACTATGTGACTCGTGCACCCATAGAAAGAAATCGAGGGCCTCCTTAAGAGTATTGTGATTACTGCCACTTTTACCGATCCACAAAATTTTACATTTCAAAATTGAGAAATTGCTATAAATGGCTGGTTTTATTTGTAGAAAACTACATACTGCATGCAGTAATATGCAATCCCCAGCGGAGCCCCATGGGATTCTAAAATGGGGGATACTTGAATGCTCTGCATGACTCTGAATTATGTGGGCCCTTCCAGTTGCTGACTGCTTGACACATGCAATAAAGATACAAGAGAATGATGGTGGGATAATGCTGCCAAACACTTAATGAGGTCCAAAGAGTGAGAAAGAGAAAACAGAGAGAGAGAGAGAGAGAGAGAGAGAGAAACAGAGAGATACAGAGAAACAGAGAGAGAAGATCAGCATGTCATATACCATATATAGCTAGTAGATAATATTAGTATCTGCAATTGCTTGTCTGTTCAGGACATCTTAACCTAAACTCTGCCCGGAATGAGGAGCTAAATGGCACTTATCACTAAAACAACATAGTCGACCATGAGACGAAAATTCCACATACCATGCCATCTGAGTTTCACACCTACTGAAGACATCTAAAAGAGTACCCTGGCAGACTATCATACAATCTTCGGCTATTAACCAAGGTATAACGTTTCAGCCGTCATCTCTTTTGTTTTTCTTTAACCATCCTGAGTGGGGAGGGTATGCCCACACGTGGGTCCAGTGCCTGCTAGGCTTAGAGAAGCAAGCTATTTCTCACTGATGATGCCTGATGAGGTCGAAACATGTCTGGGGATTCTTGTCGTCTCGTGTAGAAGTGATGTGACCAAGCGGTTCGGCTTGGTCTGCCCCTTTAGGGGTGGGACCAAGCCTGATTTGCATATGGTCTGTTGCCTTTTGTAATGGCTTGGCAGGTGAAGAAAGATAGTCTGGAGACTTGCCCAGAGCAATGCCAGAAGTTAGGATTAATTCAAAAGCTTCCAGCCATCACCTCTTTTGTTTTTCTTTAGCCATCCCGAGTGGGACGGGTATGCACGGACATCGGTCCTTTGCCTGCCGGGCCTAGAGACCCAAGCTACTCCTCACTGATGACGCCCAATGAGGTCGAAATATGTCTGGGGATGGTTATGGTCTCATGCAGAAGGGATTTGACCAAGCAGTGCAGGCTGGACTGCCCCTTTGGGGGTGGGACCAAGCCTGATTTGCATATGATCTTTCCCCTTTTGTAATAGCTTGGCATGCATAGAACAATGGTCTGGAAGGTTGCCCGGAGCAATGCAAGAGGTTAAGATTAATTCAAAACCTTCCAGCTATCACCTCTTTTGTTTTGTAATTAACCAGGGCACCAACCCTATGGCATAGTCACTCAGAGCAAAAAGCAAGTCAGAGTGAAGAAACCTCAGTTTTAACAAGCCAGATTGATGAGATTAATTCCAATGAGAATCTAAGTAGAGAGAAACCACATCCCTTTGCAGACATGTCTCTCAGCCAACCCAAGATGAACATCTGGCCTCAGCCCCTATCACACTTGCCATGATCCTGGAATAGCATCCCTAGCGTAAAAGTCTGTTTTCCAGTCTGGTGAGAGTATGACACAACTAGTGCCAGAAGTGCTGCGCAGCCACAGCGTACAAGGCTTCCTTTCTGATGAAGGAGACATTAAGAGACTCAAATATTGACATCCCTTTTTCTGGACTGATGTGCTGTTTTTCCTCCTCCTGGCTGTTTATGTGGTACTGGGATGAGATCCAGACACCCTGTAGAGAGGATGCTGTCGTCTTTGATGCTTTTTTCCTCTGCTTTTCTCAATACCAGAAATTGTCAGGGATACCAGTTCATAAGGCAATCATTTCAGAGACAAACTCAACGCAAGCCCATGTCAGTGGTATGTGGGCAATAGCAGCGGCACCCTCTGGGGAAAACCTGATGCAACTTGCTGGGCTGCTAAATTATGGGTGGTAGGTTTAGGGAATGGAAGCTTTGTGGGGGCCTGTCTTGGATCGGTCTCCAAAGTACACACAGCTAAGGTTTTCCTTTCAGCAACTTGCAATTACCGCATGCCGCTTTGACCAACTCCTTGAGTTAGAGAATCAATGAGTTATGGGACTATTAACACCTTTGCAGAAGACTGTGTGAACATCATGAATTTAGAAACAAGCACAGGCTAAGAACAAGTAGGGGAAATTAAGACCACCTGTGCCTTGTCTGGCAGAAATCCCTTATATTCAATTATTTTCCAGCTTCTGTTGTATCAAAACGGTGGCTCTTCATTAGCTCATTCCAAATGCCCTCACTGCCTGAGGATACGACGTCCTTTCATCGCCTGCGTTTCTATCCCCTGGCATTTTAACGTGCATATTACAACGAATATGCTCATTGAATTTTTGGGGGGGTGGGAAAGGTCAGATAATGGTTTGGGCGGGTAGGCAATAGCCAGAATTAAGTGTGGGAGGAGGGTTTGGGGGGACCCCCCCCACAAAAAAAAACGAAAAACGATGAGCATTTTAGTTGGAATGTACACTGTAAAATGACAGGGGATGAAATGGCAGGCGATGAAATGACATGGAACCCTGCTGAGGAGACTATAGAAATCCATGCCTGAGGCAAGAGGTTCGCTCACACCAGGAAGATCGTTTTCCCGTTCGCCACAGCAGCCATCACCGCCAAGAGGCCATGGGCAAGATGAACATTGCCCTGCACAAATACCACAAAGTATAATTGTGTAAGAACTGTTTCTGTTGTAAATACCATCCTACCTGGAAACTGACCTAATTCCCAGAAATAAATACAGCATCTCCAGACACCTGTCTCTTTGGAACAGTGTAATAAGCAAAGCATACGGTGCTGTGTGGTCTGCCAACATGTCGGTGACTGTAATCTTCATTTTAAACGTGTTTTTATGGTAACAAAGATATAAAATACATTACTAAAGTGCAAACGGTGGTATAAATAGTGCAAAAAACTGGAAAGTGAAAATCCACAAAAATGCATCCAATAAAATTACATATTTAAGATTCAAATGTCCTATTACCACCTTATAATAATAGGATTCATTCTATATACAAACTGTAATACTGTAAATGTTAGTGGGGTTTCATTCCGACTGGTCAAACGTAGTCAGATGTCGTTCTCCAACAACCATTCATCTGAATTAATGAAGGTTCTAAACCAGGTATGTCATTTGGGGGTTGCAACTGCCGGGGACTAAACTGATGCTCCTGGTCTAACAGAGGCCCGCCAAAGTGTTGGGAGCCCCACAACACCAGGTCTGTTGGTCCCCGGCCCAGTCCTCACCCATCAGGGTGAAGGCTAGGCAGGGGAGGCACTCAATAGGGGTTGGCATTGGAGCTGACCCTGACATGTGGCACATGTCATATGCCACTTTCAGCTCCAACCCCTTCTCCCTCGGCTTCTTTGCAGCTCACATACAGAAGCCAGGCTTCCTGGTTGCTGTTTGTGAGCAGCACGGAGGAGCCGAAGATGGCCTGGAAGAACGGACCAAATCTGCACACCGAAAAGTAAGAAGGCTTTTAAAACAATATATGTGTATTTTGCATCTGTGAAGTACGTGACAAATGTATGCATGTGAATGTTGTGTGAATGAGAAGTAAAATGATGTGCTGTGTCTTTTTGAATGTTCTGGATGGGTGGGTGTGTGCCTGTGTAGAGAGTGCAATGAGTGGATGTAAGAAAAGGTGTGAGTGAGTGACTGATGGGTGTGTGCCTGTGTAGAGAATGCAATGAGTGGATGTAAGAGAAGGTGTGAGTGAGTGACTGATGGGTGTGTGCCTGTGTAGAGAATGCAATGAGTGGATGTAAGAGAAGGTGTGAGTGAGTGACTGATGGGTGTGTGCCTGTGTAGAGAATGCAATGAGTGGATGTAAGAGAAGGTGTGAGTGAGTGACTGATGGGTGTGTGCCTGTGTAGAGAATGCAATGAGTGGATGTAAGAGAAGGTGTGAGTGAGTGACTGGTGGGTGAATGAGTATGAATGTAGTAGTGTGTGTTTGAATGTTCTGGGTGGGGGATTGGGTGTGTGTCTGTGTGGCGAATGTAGTGTGAATGAATGTGAGAGGGGATATATGGGCGAGTGACCAGTGAGTGAAAGGGGATGCATGTGTGCATGTGTATGTAAGGCCCTGGGAGACTGGGGATCACTATAGCATTTTTGCCACTTCCTTTATTGACTTTGCATGTTTTTCTGGTATATTCAGGCAAAGCCAAGTTCATGTGTGTCCTTACCTGGCTAGACTGATATTTTGGTGCAGTCAGTCTAGCCATTGCTTACTGGGGCATTACATGTATTACTCAACATCTTTTAAAAAAAAAAGCAAGCATGATAAGTAGTGTTACCTCACTAGACTGATGTTTTGGTGTAGCAGCCTGTATATTTTTTACTGTAGCATGACTTTATATTAACTGAGCATCTATGATGAATCAAGCATGATAAGTGTTCTCTGTGGCCCCCACCCCCAACTGGTCCCCCGTGAGGTCTCTCTGTGCGCCCACCCCCCTCTGGTCCCCTGTGATGTCTCTCTGTGCGCCGCCTCTCATCCCCCATGATGTTTTTCTGTGCCCCCCAACCCCCTCTGTGCCCCGTGATGTCTCTCTGTGTCCCCCATCCTCCTCTGGTCCCCCGTGATGTCTCTTTGTGCCCCCATCCCCCTCTGATGCCCTGTAATGTCTCTCTGTGCCCCCTTCCTCCTCTGGTCCCCCGTGATGTCTCTCTGTGTCCCCCACCCCCTCTGGTCCCCTGTGATGTCTTTCTGTGCCCCCACCCCCCTCTTGTCCCCTGTGATGTCTCTCTGTGCCCCCCTCTGGTCCCCCGTGATGTCTCTCTGTGCCCCCCACCCCCTCTGGTCCCTGTGACGACTCTCTGTGCCCCACCCCCATCTGATCCCCCGTGATGTCTCTCTGTGCCCCCCACCCCCTCTGGTCCCCTGTGATGTCTCTCCGTGCCCCCCCACACCCCTATGGTCCCCTGTGATGTCTTCCTGTGCCCTCCACCCCCCTCTGGTCCCCTGTGATGTCTCTCTGTGCCCCTCACCCCCCAATAGTCCCATGTGATGTCTTTATGTGCCCCCCACTGGTCCCCCGGGATGTCTCTCTGTGCCCTCCACACCCCTCTGGTCCGCTGTGACGTCTTTCTGTGCCCTCCACCCCCTTCCGGTCCCCTGTGATGTATCTCTGTGCCCCCACCCCCCTCCAGTCCCCTGTGATGTCTATCTGTGGCCCCCACCCCCCCTCTGGTCCCCTGTGATGTTTCTCTGTGCCCCTCACCCCCCAATGGTCCCATGTGATGTCTTTATGTGCCCCCCACTGGCCCCCCGGGATGTCTCTCTCTTACCCCCACGCCCTCCCAGTCCCCTGTGATATCTCTCTGTGCCCCCCACCTCCCTCTGGTCCCCCATGATGTCTCTCTGTGTCCCCCTCCCACCTCTTGTCCCCTGTGATGTCTCTCTGTGCCCCCCTCTTGTCCCCCGTGATGTCTCTCTGTGCCCCCCTTCCCTGGCCCCCCTGGGATATTGTTGTACCCCCCTCCAGCCCCCCTATGTCCTTTCCCCCATCGCCCCTGGCTTTCCAGCTCTCTTCTTTCCTGCTTCCCCCTCCCCCTCCTCCCATCTTCCGCCCCCCCCATCAGCTAGTCACTGCAGGAGTTGTCTTGATTCACTCTGGTTTCACCATCTCTGACCTGTTGCCTACGCTTGGATTTGACTTTATGGACACACTGACTTTGGTGCTTCACCTTCTCGACTCTCATGCTGGACCTCCCTGGATCTCGTACTCAGGTTGGACCTGATTCATGCTATGCCCATCGTCTTCTTGAATTCCTGCCTACATTTTTTGTTCCCGACAACATTTTGTGTTTTATTGACCTCTGCAACTGTATTTCGCTCTCCCCTCTGCTTCTCAGCTCTTTTTCACTGTATTATTATCTGTTCTCTCCTCCTCACTCTTCTCCCTTCTCCCTTCTCCCTCTCTCCTCCCTTTCCTACTTTTTTCTTTGCACTTATTCTATCAGACTAAGTTAATTTCACATTCTTGTTGTTCATGGCCTCCAAGAATGTCATTGTATTTTCCCTTGTTCCCTCCCTTGCCTTGAAGCGCATTGAAACACATTGTGTATAGGCGCTATGTAAATAAACTATCATATCATATTATGGGTCTAGACTGGCTTACATTGAAACCAGTTTGGACAGGTTTTCATATTGTGACATGTTACTTGTAATGGACAAACCAAGGGTAGTATGTTCGTACATAGTAGTACTAACAAATGTAGTCAACAACGCACACCTATCTCAGATTATCAGACTTATAATATTACATAGCAGAAATGTTTTAATCCTTGTCAATAGTGTATAGAACATAAGGTGCTGGGGAGAACAAACAGTGCTGGCACATGAGTGATCTAAATAAGCAATACTAACTCAAATTCCCAAAATATGGGAACACCCATCCCCTACACTCTCAATGGCAGTATCAGCCAAAATGTTAACTAAAGAAGTTAGGAATATACATTTTAAAGACAACAAGCCATTATTAAATAAAGATAAACTTCCAACAGGTTCCTTTACTATTCACAGTTGCTACTTTAATGGGAAACGCAACACATTTCGAGCTGCTGTGCTCTTCATCAGGGGTACTATTCTGTGAAGTTTTTTCTGTAGTTTAACAAAGAAACAATGTCAATTGAAATATTTGTGATCATAGTCCTTGGAATACAAGTCTTGTTAAGTTTAATCATAGTCACCTTAAGCTTGATAAATCAAGTTTTAGGTTAAAAGCTCCAGAAATGTTCCGGTCTTGTATTTGTTATGAGGACATAGACCAAATCTGTTGAACAGTTCTAACCAATATTCTGAAAAAGGCCAGAGAGAAAACAAAATAAGTCTCTATAATCCTAAAATGAGTAGATTCCAGTCACAGTAAGTAAGGAATTAAGTGCATAATACCACTATCCTGGTGGTGTCCAATAAGGGGTAGGGGCTGTGGGACCCTGTCAACCACAACCTATCAATCCTATTAGTAAGAAATGTCGGTAAGAGTAAAGAACATTTACTCAGTCTTGGGGAAAATCATTCATAGTGCCCTCAATGTGGGTAAAATGTAATTTTCATCCATAGGAGTACTGGCATATATTGGCAGAGCCAGGTGTGTGCCGAGTGCCAGTAATGATACTATAAAAAAATCTCAAAGCGAACACAAGTATGGTCTTATATGGGGATGTTAGCATATGTTATTGGAACCAGCATGGAAATGTATGGGCACAGCCAGCATGAACATGTTTTTTATACTGGCATATATTGCAGGGACTGACATGATAATGCATTGGGAAATGCTCTGTGAACCTTTAGTATTTTTTTTATTTTTTATTTATTTTCTCATTTAGAAAGCACACGTAGCCCAGAGGCATCTCGGCGCTGATACTTAAGAAAATAGTTACAGAGTTACAGTTACATTTTGTTAGGCAGAATCCTGTGCAGTGCCCTTAGGGACCACTACACATAATTAAGACTATAAGTGGTAGTACAATTTCAGCTTTGGTGCAAGCCTGTACTACACAGAAAAAGTGGTATCAATGGCTGAGCAGCCAGACTTATCTCAAGAGCAAATGAACAGTAGTAAAGATTGCACAAAGGACTAGAATTACTGTGACTCAAGCAAACACTGACTCAAGGTTTCTGGTTAAAAAGTATAAGTACATTTATTTTTAAACCATCTGTTCACAAAACACTTCACTTCTATTAAATTAAAACCACACTCCAAATATACTACACACAAACAATTCCCCTTGTGCATATCAATTCAAGGTAAGTACATTGGGATTTGACAGACCGGTGTTGTGAAACAAAGACGTTACCGTTGGTTAATGCGTGATTACTTTTTGAGAGTAATGACAGTTCGGTCTTACGAAAGAAAGGCGTACCCGCGAGAAGAAATGTTACCGAAGTCAAACACACTTAGCACATGAATTAACACAAGAGAATATGGGATAAAAATCATAGGCAATACTTTTGTCAAGGCAAATAGAATCAGAGGGTACTTTCTAAAAAGTAGATAAAAGTCAATAGGCCTGCGCCAGTGTCAAATGGAACAGGGGTCCTGTGGTCGAGGATCACAAGGTTAGGACAGTTCACGATTTGAGAATGCCAGGAGTACTTGGATATTGTAAAAAGGGAAGCAAAAGTTATAAGAGGGTAGGAAGACAAGGACAAGCCTTTGGTGAGGAAAAAGGGTTCACCCCAATTCCTCAGAGTTGGACACAGTACCTTATTCTTTTGAAGAAAAGCTGGTGCTATGGCAGTTGTTCCAGGTAGGTCCTGCAGACTCACGGTTCCTGGAGCGTCAGTAGTGGGGACAAGAAGGAGGGCGTCTGGAGCGATCTGCACTACCCAGGGATGATTCCAGCAGCAGCGAAGCAACAGGGAATAAAAGGTGCGCTCCTTTAAAACAGGAGAGGCTCTTCAGATGGCTATTCAGACCACTACAGCTGTGGGCAGCGATTTCAACCAAGAAGAGGATCCTCTGGCTGTGGAAGGTGAGCTGGTTGATCCCACCAGGCTCAAGGGAAGAAGGCTCCGGACTGGATCTTCTCTGTCGTTGAAGGGTAGATAGCTCAGGACTGCAGCAGGGCTTCACCGGGGCTCGGGAGTTGCAGCAGCCATCTTCTTCTCTGCTTCTCTTTGGTTCTTGCAGTTCCAGTGGCGACTCTGACTTCCAGCCCAAGAGTCCTGCCTTTTATGCCAAAATCCCCCATTCACACAGCCTGGCTGTCAATCACTCAGCTGGGGGGTTGTCTGGCCAGGACCACAACCTCAGCCAATCGACACAAAGTGTGACTTGGATCTCCAAGGAGACCCTGTGCAGGGGGTGACTAAACCCCTCCCTCACATTCAGCCCACCTAGACACCCAGACGCCAAAGGAGGGCTTCTGGACAGAAGCCCGCCAAAGGTCGGCGAACAAAGAAGGCAAACCTGCTTTGGTGTGAAAAGTAAAACACAAGAAGGACTTTAACAAAAAGAAATGGCGATAAAACCCGACCGGAGCCAAAATAAAAAGTATTTGGTCAAGCGGGTTTAAGTTCGAGGCTAATACAATAGCCTAAAACAGTAACACGTTTATATACTATAATCGCGGTAGAAAAGATACAGTAGGTACCACTGCCACCAGCCACGTCTTAGTTTTAAGGGAGCGAAACAAAGCTCCAAGAGGCGCAGACAAAAAGGATTAGGAATTAACCCCTTCCAATACTCCATGTAAGATGGGGTGTATTGGGTCTGCAGTTTAAATGACTACATAAAGTAAATGGCAACTTTACCTGTTTCTGGGGGACAGTAGTCAGCCCAAGAAAAATTTAGTCAGTTGGAAGTCTTAGAGACAACCCTGTGTCACTGCACTGAAGGTGCTGTGTAACACACACAAAAAGGTGGGCTCCTGGAGTGGTGTGGCTCCAGAGCCCAAGATTACACAAACAGCAGAAATACACGTGGCAAAACACATGTAAGAGTGGGAAAAAGGTTCACACTCTTACCAGGTGGAAAGAATAAACCCCAGAAATCCAGCAAAGCTGCGCACGGACTCACTAGGTAAGGGAAATTAGCCATAAATGAGAATTCCCCCTAACAATCGCCACCCCTCCCCCCATAGACTAAGGGATAGGAGGATTTAGTCCACTCCAATGGATCTCATACCTCTAGTAGGTTATAAACATCCTAGAGAGACCATCAGCATTTTGGTGGTGACTTCCTGCTCTGTGCTCAATGGTAAAATCAAAGGTTTTCCTTTGTAAGCTATATGACCTACACACGCTTTGAGAGACATCTTTCTTTTGAAATCTATAGGGGATCTGGTTGACCAGTCCCTCAGAAGTTGGTACAACTCCTGAACCTGTGATAGGCTTTTTCAAGGGGTCCTTATAGGGGATTCCCTTAGATCTAGAGGGGCCTCCAGGTTTCCTCACCACCACTCTTTTGGGAGCAGGTTGGGTCTCAGGCATCTTGGTTGGAGGGGCTGGGGATAAGCAAGGTACATGCTTCCACTTCCTCTTAGATCTAACCTTACCTACTTTAGGAGTTGTTCTCTTAATATTAGGATTTGGGTTGGAGTCTTCTGTAGAAGGTCCAACAGCCTGAAGGTTTTTGGCCTTAGACATTTCTTTTCTGGTTTTCCACCAGCACTGAGAATTACCAGTTCTCTTAGGCCTAGAGAGGGGTCCAGTTGGTCTATCCACCTCTTCCTCAGAAGCAGGGGGAGTCAGAGACTTTAAAACTGGGGGAACAATAATGGACCTTGGTTTGAATTCCCATTTCCCTAACATACTAGGCTGAAATGTGCCTGGGTTAGAGGTCAACTTACTAACACCAGGGCTTGGAGTGGGGTTCTCTGTAGAGGTTCCCACAGGCTCAGAGTGGTCCCTTAAGGTGGCCTCTCTAGCCAATTTGGTTTGGTTCTGCTTCTCCATACTGGGTGGCCTGGGGGTACTGGATACTACTCCTAGAGTTTTTAGATCATTCCCCAACAGGACTCTCCCAGGCACCTCACTCTGAATACTGACAGGGATCCTCACTGTCATTTTGTTATACTGAATGAGAGCTGGTAGAATAGGAACCATTTGGACAGGGCCTCCAGCAAGTTTGGTGGGGCGTTTGGGTGCCGTAGCAACATCCTCAGGCCTGAAAAATCTTTGGTCCACAGCTATTCTGCTGACCCCAGTGTCTCTCATGGCAGGGGTGTCCTGGCCATTGACAAGAACACTGTCCACATAATACTCCTTAGAGTTTTCAGGAATGGAGTCATACACATCACTGTGTTGTTTCTTACCCAGACCCTTAGACTTTAAGGATACAGTTGCTTGAAGAGCTAAAGGTTCTTCAGCAAACAAGTGAAAGTGAGCACTAGCCATCTGTACTTCTCCCTCTGGGGTGAAACTAAGGAGGTAGTGCTGACCCCTGCAGGGTTAACCTTGCATCAGGGATCTCCTCTCACGTGGTTAGTTGACCCACAACTAAAGCATTTACCAAATGCTCTCTGGAATGGGGGTCTGTCCTGACCTACCTCTGGTTTGGCACCAGGAGGGACACTAGCCCTATTTGGTTTCCCTTGTGGCTTACACTGGTTATGTTTGGGGACCCCTTCTGGATGGGAGGTATTGAAATTCTCCTTGTTATCTTTCTTTGGCTGCTTTCCCTCATCCTTCTTCTGAGTTACCCCAGAATCCTTGTGAGTAGCGCTGTTGGCAACCCACAAGTCAGCAGCCTTAGCTAACTCTTAGCTAACGTCTTAGGATCTATCTCCTTTGAATCAGCCAAGTCCTGTCTAAGCTCAGGAGAGGCATCATACATTGACTCCTACATAACAAGATTCTTCAAACCTTCATAAGTGTTCACTTTGTAACCCTTAGCACAACCATCTAAGTTTTTCAAACAGTCACACACTCAGTTAGCCCGAGGGGTACCATCATGCTTTTTGAGGGTCCTAAACCTCTTAAGGTACTGGAAGGGGTCTTCCCAAATCTAGCTATCAAAGCTAGCTTCACACACTCATAATCCTGCTTATCCTCCTCCCCCAACTCCATTACAGCATCACTTGCAACAGGGGGGAGCCTAGAGAAAAGCCAAGGAATCAACTGATTCCCTGTGATACCCTGAATCCCATGATTATACTCAAACATTGCTAACCAATCCAAAACATCAAGTTTAGTCTCATACACACCAATCATTTCCGTTGGCATACAGGGTCTCTTAGGGCTGGAAGACCTAGAAGATTCTGGGAGAGAAGCATTTTCCAAAGACAATTTCTTCATCTCTAAAGCATGAGCCATCTCCATTTCCCTGACCCTTAACTCTTGATGTTTCATGGCAGTTTGTGCCTCAATACGTTTCACTTTCAATTCAAGTCTCATTTTTCCAAGGCCAATAAATTCAGGAGTAAGTGTAGGGCCTGATGGGGTCCCTGTGACAGAGGTTGTGGTTTCTGAGCAGGCAAGGGAGTTGTAGGGCCTCCTAACAAGGACTCATCTACTTCTCCTAATCCAACACTCTCAGAATCAGAAACATCAGTATCCACATTTGCTGGAGGGGTAGGCCCTTCTGACCCACTCTCCAGACTTTGTTTTCCCAGTAACTTAGCAACCAGTTCAGATTTCTAACCCTTACCAGAGAGGCTCTGTTCTCTACACATGGTTCTCAAAACCTCAGCAGTGTAGTTTAAGAGGTTCTCTTCACTGTAGTTTTCCATACTTGACATGATTTTTCAGTTTATAGACTGTAGTGGTGTTTAGCTTTGTGGTTAGTTGACCCAAGGTAATAGCAGCACTCTAATTGTAAACATCCCACTGCTGTACACCAGTGTTAGGCAGAATCTTGTGCAGTGCCATTAGGTACCACTACACACAATTAAGATTACAAGTGGTGGTACAATTTTAGCTTTGGTACAAGCCTGTACTACACAGAAAAAATGGTAGCAATGGCTGAGCAGCCAGACTTATCTCAAGAGCAAATGAGCAGTAGTAGAGATTATACAAAGGACTACAATTACTGTGGCTCAAGCAAACACTGACTCAAGGTTTCTGGTTAAAAAGTATAAGTACTTTTATTTTTAAACCATCTGTTCACAAAACACTTCACTTCTATTAAATTAAAACCACATTCCAAATATACTACACACAACCAATTCCCCTTGTGCAGATCAATTCAAGGTAAGTACATTGGGATTTGACAGACCGGTGTTGTGAAACAAAAACGTTAATGTGGGTTAATACGTGTTACTTTTTGACAGTAATGACAGTTCGGTCTTACGAAAAAGAAAGGCATACCCACGAGAAGAATGTTACCGAAGTCAAAAACACTTAGCACATGAATTAACACAAGAGAATAGGGGATGAATATCATAGGCAATACTTTTGTCAAGGCAAATAGAATCAGAGGATACTTTCTAAAATGTAGATAAAAGTCAATAGGCCTGTGCGAGTGTCAAATGGAACAGGGGTCCTGTTGTCGAGGATCACAAGGTTAGAACAGTTTACAATTCAAGATTGCCAGGAGTACTTGGATATTGTCAAAAGGGAAGTAAAAGTTATAAGTGGGAAGGAAGACAAGGACAAGCCTTTGGTGAGGAAAAAGGGTTCACCCCAATTCCTCGGAGTTGGATACGGTACCTTATTCGTTTGAAGAAAAGCTGGTGCTATGGCAGTTGTTCCTGGTAGTTCCTGCAGACTCACAGTTCCTGAAGCTTCAGTCGTGGGGACAAGAAGGAGGATGTCTGGAGCGATCTGCACTACACAGGGATGAGGACAGCAGCAGGGAAGCAAAGGTGAATAAAAGGTGCGCTCCTTCAAAATAGGAGAGGCTCTTCAGCTGGCTATCCGGACCACTACAGCTGTGTGCAGCGATTTCGACCAAGAAGAGGATCCTCTGGCTGTGGAAGGTGAGCTGGTTGATCCCACTAGGCTCAAGGGAAGAAGACTCCGGACTGGATCTTCTCTGTCGTTGAAGGGTAGATAGCTCAGGACTGCAGCAGGGCTTCAACGGGGCTCGGGAGTTGCAGCAGCCATCTTCTTCTCTGCTTCTCTTCGGATCTAGCAGTTCCAGTGGTGACTCTGACTTCCAGCCCAAAAGTCCTGCCTTTTATGCCAAAATCCCCCATTCACACAGCCTGGCTGTCAATTACTCAGCAGGGGGGTTGTCTGGCCCGGACAACCACCTCAGTCAATCAACACAAAGTGTGACTTGGGTCTCCAAGGAGACCCTGTGCAGGGGGTGACTAAAACCCTCCCTCACATTCAGCCCACCTAGACACCCAGACACCAAAGGAGGGCTTCTGGATAGAAGCCCGCCAAAGGTCGGTGAACAAAGAAGGCAAACCTGGTTTGGCGCGAAAAGTAAAACACAAAAAGAAGTTTAACAAAAAGAAATGGCGATAAAACCCAACCGGAGCCAAAATAAAAAGTATTTGGTCAAGCGGGTTTAAGTTCGAGGCTAATACAATAGCCTAAAACAGTACCACGTTTATGTACTATAATCGTGGTAGAAAAGATAGGGTAGGTACCACTGCCACCAGCCAAGTCTTAGTGTTAAGGGAGCGAAACAAAGCACCAAGAGGCGCAGACAAAAAGGAGTAGGAATTAACCCCTTCCAATACTCCATGTAAGATGGGGTGTATTGGGTCTGCAGTTTAAATGACTACATAAAGTAAATGGTACCTGTTTCTGGGGGACAGTAGTCAGCCCCAGAAAAATGGAGTCAGTGGGAAGTCTTAGAGACAACCCTGTGTCAATGCACTGAAGGTGCTGTGTAACACACACAAAAAGTTGAGCTCATGGAGTGGTGTGGCTCCAGAGCCCAAGATTACACTAACAGTAGAAATACACATGGCAAAACACATGTAAGAGAGGGAAAAAGGTTACACTCTTACAAGGTGGAAAAAATAAAACCCAGAAATCCAGCAAAGCTGCGAGGAACTCACTAGGTAAGGGAAATTATCCATAAATGAGAATTCTCCCTAACACATTTCAACAGTTATGTTACTTAGTGCAGATGCAGAGCAAATGTTTAATACAGTGGTACAAATGAGCAATTGAGCAGGTGTACAGAATGAAACAATTGACTAGGTGTACAAGGTAATGATGGCATCACTGTTGTGGCAAGGTTGTGACTTGCAACTATTGTGCTTTTTTTCATGATTTACACTACACCCTACATAACCGATTGTTGGCCTTTTACACAAATTGTTGGCCTTTTTACCCACATTTTCACTAAAAGTATGCTGTGTAATGCACCATTTTAACCCATCATTCAAAACATTTTCTCTGGGAAGCGAGAAGAATCCCTGCTGAGCCCCCAAACCAATTCTCGTTAGTTCGGGCTCCACTGGTGGCTGGTATATTTGTGGACTAGGCACTGCCCCCGTTTTCCTACGCTACGTGAAACATTTAAGCTTTGATTAAAAACATATTTACTTCTTTCACTTGCAGTAGTGTATGCGCTGAAGCGGCATAAATATCATGGACATTGCACACATGTGGTGATCCGGGCCGGCCCGGGGTGTGGCATGCCCTGTGCTTTGTTAAGGAGCTTGGTGGGGGTCCCACAGTGAGGCTCACAGGGGGGCTCCAAAATGTTGTGCTACGCCATTGGGCATCACTGGGTCTAACAAAGGGGAAGTGTGCAGTGCGCGCCTTGAAGTCTACCAGCGAGTCCCCGGGTGAGAAGCAACTTGTGGGTGTTTTCAATTTATAATAACTGTGTGGTGCCACGGATTTATGTGTGCAGTAATGATACATTAAATTGTGGGGGGGGGGTTAAGTCCTCCTCCTGTGTGCATGCAGACCAGTCTAATAGGTTTCTTCTATCGTAGTGGTATCTGACTCACAGATACATTTATAACCAGGGAAATTTCTTGATGCTAATGATTTAATTTTTAGGCCTTACTCCTGCAGCATTTTGCTCCTGGGTGAACAGCAGTGCACGCCTCTGCAGGTCAGTGCTTTTTTGGCTAGTTTAACACAGCCACGCCACAGATAACTAGTACTTCTGTGTCCCTTGATCTATAGATGTTTCATACACTGTTTCCTGCATTAGAGATTATGATTACCCTGTTACAAGTACTGCATTATGTATGTTTTACATATAGACCCCATGTCGAACCTGAAAAATGACTTTCCCCAAATGTGTGATCGTGTACAAATCATGCCTCCCTCTGTACCTCGCTTCTTATATCTGGCTGACATGAGAGAGACTGAAAACAGGGGTGCTAGACGCCTCTAAAAAATCTGAAGGTCGTTTGACATCACTTCCCATGATGTCACTTGGGGGTGGGGTCCAATGACATCACTTCATGTGATGTCATCGGGAGTCAATGGTCGGGTGACGTCACTTCTGCTACCCCTGGTGAAATGACATCCATGTCCTAAACAGAGTAACTCATAAATTGTATAAAGTAGGACACTGGGTTACCAAGCGTTCTAGGGATTCAGGGGTATCCAGTTGACCAAGAAAACATCAAAGATGTCCCCACAAAGGTAATTTGGAGTGCTGGGCCAAAGTTTCTCCTGCAGGAATGAGGTTCCTTCTCAATCGCAAAAACTTTGACTTCCAGTATGTATTCAGAAATTTGATCAGATATCTCGGCAGAGTGTCCCGAGGTTTAGCAAATTCTAATTCGGAACTAAGGAAGTAACAAATACAGGTATTTTCAGTCTCTGTGACTTGGTCTTCCAGAGATGCATGCTTCACCCGAGCCTTCTGCAGGAGAGAACATTGTGTCTGTGTGGCCAAAAGAGGAAACACACGACTACCATGAGCCTTTGCTCTCCATCTCTGGACGTAAGAATAGTGTAAGGGTGGGAGCAATGCAGAGGAAATGGGGCCAAGCGTAGGATGTAGGAATTCCCTAAGTGAACAAGAGTTGGCACTCTCCTATTTGCTTTATACATTGAATATTAATGTCCGATAATCCTGAATTCAGTGTTTTAGATATTAAGAGAATTCTACTGCTGATTAAGCCATTTTTAAAAGAAGACAATATGCATTGGGGTGTCCTTTTAAACATTCCGAGGTAGCTTTGACATGATGTCTTTGGTGCCATTTAATCAAAATAAATTCTTTAAGGCTGCCATGGAATCAAAATGTGTTTTCTCTAGAGCCAACTCAACATCATCTCCATTCTTGTGGAGCTGTTATGTTCCTGGCAAGTCCCCACTGGGATGTAGGATTTCAACCCCTAAAGCTCCTGTTTGAAGCATAGTCCAGATGCAATGGACTGCATCTATTCAACAGAAACAATATCCTCAGAAATCTCTTATTTTAATTTATGAGTTAAGGTACACTGGGCTCTGCAACCTGTGGCTCTCCAGATTTGTTGGACTGCAACTCCCATCAGCACTAGGCAGCATAGTCAATGGTAAGGGATCATGGGTGTAACAATCGAAAATGTTTGGAGAGCCACAGGTTGCAAACCTCTTAGCTAAAGCAAAAAGGATCTACGTCTGAGAAAAAGAACATATATAGATCGCAGCCTGGGGTGAAGCGTGTAGTTGATGGCTCTCCTCAGTCTCCATTCATGAATGATGAGCAAGGAGAGCACAGTGTAGCCTTGGCTTGTATTGCTGTGGTCTCAGAAGCTTTCTTGTACCTCAGTTATTGCCTTCATGAGCTTACAAAATTTGCTAGCACTTGGAAGTCTGATGCTAAGGAATTAGACTGTTCAAGTAGTCTTCAATCTATTAATTGTCATTTTCTTGAACATCCAATATAAAACTTGAAACGTATGAGAAAGAGGTCTTACAAAATATTATCTGGTCTTAAAAAAGCAACTGTATGTTGACAAGTTTTCATGTGACAGATTGAAAAATGAAACGGAAACGATGCCAGTTTCGGTGGAAGGAATTTTTGTATACACCTTTCATGTAATAGGAAGAAGATGTGTAAACAAGGTCCACCGACTCTTCTGACTTCTGTGTATAGGGTAATCTCGTCAAAGAATAGCAGATTTGGTGCTGGAGAAGCTCGCCCTTACTTATAACCAGATTGTCTGTGATGCTCTCATGTATGATCTTACCAACTGTGGTGTCCCCCATAGTTATGTTTGGATTTTT
Organism: Ambystoma mexicanum; assembly: GCF_040938575.1. Taxonomy (NCBI): domain Eukaryota; kingdom Metazoa; phylum Chordata; class Amphibia; order Caudata; family Ambystomatidae; genus Ambystoma; species Ambystoma mexicanum. The sequence continues at coordinate 861,318,013 of NC_090931.1, read as the reverse complement.
GAAACTGGCGATGATTAGTTCACTGCATACCCCAAAATTGAGGAGATTAATTTATGTGCACCTTCAAGGACTTGGTTTCTTTGACAAAGCTTCCAAATTGGGTTAGGAATGGGATAGCCAGTAGTAATGGCGTTTTCCTCTTGTTTGACGTAAGACCATGGGCTTATATCTAATAGGGCAGCAACAAGCAATAGGGATGCACGCACGTTTAATGAATCCTAATGAGCAGGTTTGAAGCAGAGCCATAGAGTTATGAACCATTGCTCAAATGTGCCTGTCAAATGGACTCCCACTTCCTGTTAACTCTTAGAAAATATAAGGTTGTGTTACTACAGTAAAATTATTGACGAGGCCTCCCCTGGAGTAACATGTTTATGTCTGAAAATCACATCTACAGAATTCTGTCCATTTCTGGAGTGCCACCTGGATTGCTGTGCCCGTGTACTGTGGCCTCATCTGACATATCTGTCATGTTTTCATTTCTACGGTTCTCATTTGCAGTATTGTGTCCATATCTGAAAGCCACATCTATGATATGCTGCCCAGTTCTGTAGACCAACCTGGACTATTGTCCCCATGGTATGAGGCCGCCTCTGCAGCATTCTGTCTCATTCGTAGGGTCCATCTTGGACAATTGAAAACCACATCCGAGATGTGCTGTCCCATTCAGAGGTGCCACTCTCGACTATTGCGCCTCTGTCTTGGGGCCTCCTCTGAAGTACTCTGTCACATTCAGGGGGTCACCCTGGACTATAGTGCCCATGTATTGAGGCCTCCTCTGGAGTTTTCTGTCCCATTCAGGGGGGCCACCCTGGACTATGTCTTGATGTTTCATCTGACATAGTGTTTCCATTTCTGGAGCCTTGTTTGGAGTATGGTGTTCTGTTCTGGAGGATTCATCTGGAGTATTGCATACATTTCAGTATGTCTAACCTAGAATGTTGTGTTCATTTCTCAAGGGGTACATTCCATAAGTATAGAGACAAATTAGAGGCACATCATATCTGAGCTACAAATATCAAGCGTGGTGAGGAGCGACTCTAGGACTCACATTTGTTCTAGGTTGTTATCTGTGTCAACATATGTATGGGCCCGTATGCCATTGGTGGGGTCTCTTGGGGGTGTTGGAATCATAGTAGTCCGCTCTGGAAGAGAGGACGGGACAGGAGGTATGAGTGAGGATTTTATGTACAGTAGAACAAGTCTGCATATTCTGCTGGGGGCATTAATAGAATTCGAAGCTTGTGCAATAAAGATATGCCAGGGAAAGAATGCTCAGAAGTAACACATACATGTTCTTCTGCATGCCAACGGAAGTACATGCATCTAACTGCCTCCCGCAAGGCTTGGCAAGCAAAATTCATCACATAATTATAAATGGCATTGTATATGTCACGTTGATGTCACCTTGGGAACGGGGGCGGGAGTTAGAGGGGAACTGAGGCTGAGAAGGGAAGTGATGCGGGAGGGGGCGGGGAAGGGGCAGTTCATGTAGATGGAAAAATAAAAAAGAGAGACGTATTGATGCAGAGCTCTGTGTCCGTGTCTATTTTACTGTGCCACACTCTGCGTTGGCCTACCAAGACCATTACAATGGCAACGAGGAGGGCGGATCAGTAAGCGGGGCCGTTCTCAGGAGAGAGCCTTCACAGCCCACGCTTACTGCAACACTGCACGCGAGAGGAGGAGCGCAGCACCCGAGGACGCAGGCCCGCTCAGCTGGTGGCCTACACTTCGCGCAGCCCGGGCTGCAGCAGTGACTGTTCGGTGCAAGAGGGGCAGCCGTGTACCCGGAGGAACGGGGAGGAGAGAGACTCCTTTGCGGCACCCGGCCCTAAAAAGGGGTCCAAGGCCATAAGACTGTGCGTGGACATGCGGCACCCGAATCAAGCCATTCGACGGGAGAGACACCCAGCGCCCCGCATCACAGGCATGATTCATCTACTGAATGGGGTGAAGGTCTTTTCCAAACTCGACCTGCAGCAAGGGTACCACCAAATGGTAGTGAGCCCCGAGAGTAGGAACATCACAACATTTGTCACCCACATTGGCCTTTTTAGGTACAGAAGACTGAGCTTTGGGGTGTCCTCGGCAGCAGAAATGCTCCAGGCCTAGGTACATAATCACATCCCCAATTGTCTCAACTACAGTGACGACATACTTGTATTTGGAACTGACGTAAACAAGCATGATGAAACCCTGATGAAAGTCTGCAAAGCCCTGCACAATGCCAATCTCACCTTGAACAAGGACAAGTGTGAATTTCGCAAAAGCACACTAAAGTTCTTCAGACACGTCTTCTCGGAATCAGGAATGAATCCAGACCCCGAGAAGGTAGCTGCACTAAATGACACCTCTGCCCTGGCTAACGTGTCGGAACTTCGGTCCTTCTTGGGCCTAGCCAGTTATTGCAATCGATACATCCAGGACTTTGCGTCTGTCAGCGAGCTGCTGAGACATTTAACACATCAGGGCGTAACGTTCAAATGGACCGATGACTGCCAGAAGGCATTCGAAATCATAAGAGAAAGGGTTGCGAAAGAAGAAAACATGGCATACTACGACCCCAGCAGGAAGACCAAACTAGCAGTTGATGCTAGTCCTGTAGGTCTGGGAGCCATTCTTGCACAAATCGACCCAAAGGACCCCTCTCAGAAGCACATCGTGGCCTATGCCAGCAGGAGCCTGTCCACCACCGCGCAGGCATATTCTCAAGCAGAGAAAGAAAGTCTCGCCGTCGTGTGGGGGTGCAAGCACTTTCATCTATTCCTGTACGGGAAGCCGTTCCGAGTCATTACAGACCACCAGGCCCTACTATTCCTGTACAGAAACCCCCAAGCCAAGATGCCACCTTGAATCGCCCAGTGGGGCCTGAGATTACAAGACTATGCATTTAAAATCATACACAGGCTGGAAAAAGGGGAGAACCCTGCAGACTTCCTGTCCAGGAGACCATGGGAGGGATGCGCACCTGAACCCTCAGTAGCCGACAGGTACCTCAGATATCTCATCCACCAGACCATGCCGGGGGGAGTCAATACGGAGTCACTCGCCAGAGAGACCGAAAGCGACCTAGCTTGTCGCATCATATGTGAGGGACTCAAGACTGGAATGTGGCGAAGGGCCAAGGAAAGGGGGAGAGCCAGAGGGGACAAGGTGAGAGAGGACGTGGAACGCCTGATACAAGTGAAAGTCGAGCTGGCGCTGCCTGAAGATCGCTTGCTCTTGAAAGACTGCAAATTAGTAATAGCCGAAAGCCATGAGAGCAAAAGTCATTGAGCTAGCCCATGAGAACCATCGGGGCATGGTATACACCAAACGCATGCTCCGCCAAAAAGTGTGGTTTCCCCACATGGACACCATTGCAGAGGCAGCAATGAAAGCATGTCCCACGTGTTGTCTTATCACACCCAACCGTCACCCTGAGCCATTGGTCATGTCCGAGCTCCCACAGGGAATATGGGAGGCAGTCGTACCCCGGCCGAACTAATGTTTGGACGGAATACACAAACGCTAATTCCCCAGGCTGATGCGATTAGCCCACCCCCTGCTCGAGACTCGGAGGTGCGGGAGCGGGATGAGGCAGCAAAGGCCCGAATGAGGGAATACGCAGACACTTGCAGGCGGGCACAAGCGGCACAAATAGAGATAGGAAATGTGGTGGCTGTCAGACAACCCATGACACACAAATTCACCGTTTCGCGAGGAACCCCTACTTGTCACCCAGAAGAAGGGTTTCATGAACACTGCACAAGGGTCAGAGGGGTCCGTCACTAGGAACTCCTCCTACTTCAAGGAACTTCCACAGACGGAGGACCAGGCGCCTGAGCGGTAGGGTGCAAGCTCACTTGGACTACGAATCGGATAATCCATATCAGGGAGATCAGTTGGACTCTGAAGAGTCCGAGCAGGACGTGGTGAAGGAGAATGCCGAGACTGGACAGTCTCCAGCGAGGAGTCATACACGCCCGCAGAGAGCCCAGATAAGACCTCGCCGATGGATTGAGGAAATGGAATAGTGGTCCACCAGACCGTCGCCTGTTGTGAAGAGTCTGGTAACTGTTTAAAATGGGGGGAGATGTCACGTTGATGTCACCTTGGGAACGGGGGCGGGAGTTAGAGGGGAACTGACGCAGGGAAGGGAAGTGATGCGGGAGGGGGCGGGGGAAGGGGCAGTTCATGTAGATGGAAAAATAAAGAGAGACGTGTTGATGCAGAGCTCCGTGTCTATTTTACTGCGCCACACGCTGTGTTGGCCTACCGAGACCATTACAGTATATACTTAAAAATACTGTGAAGAGCAAATGCAGAGCTAGAGATATATACTAAGGTGTGGTATAAATCCCAGTAACTTGACATAACATTGCGTGTGAGGGAGATAGGCTAGATGGGCCTGGCTGTAGTCCTCTTATATCAATACCAATGTGTTCTGAAGAATGTCTGTCTCATGGAATATTTTCTGGCACCAGTCACTGCGTACACTTACATTCATGACAGCTAACATCTGTTTGGTACAAGCCAGAAAACGCCCCCAGAGCCTCAGGCCTGTAAACATTACACGATGATGAGCTACACAATATTACTAAAATGTGCCTTGCGATCCCCACCCAAAAACCTCTGCCGAGAACGTTGCAGACTGCCAGACTTTGGCGAACAAGGCTGTTTTATATGCGATGTTTGTAGTTCTTCAGATGGGTTTTAATGCGCTCTTTATTAAAGGCTGCTACATAACATGGGGCGAGGAGAGGGGCAGGATCTCGGCCGGCCAGAGACCGCAAGGTCAACTCCAAGTAGAGGAAGGCGGCTATTTTGGCTCCCTTCCTTCTGATCAGAAAACAAACCTGAATGCAGGTAACCGACAGTCATGTTAACCGAACAAGCCGAGTCAATGTTTTATAAAGTGCGTCACGAAGCTGGCGACCAAACGGAATATCTTGTAAGGCTGTTGGGCCAGACGATGTGATGTATTACGGGGCCAAGGCAAGAGGAAGCATGGCTCCCTGTGACATTTTGCTAACTAAATAGAATTTAAAAGCAATTGACTAAATGCAAGGAAATTGGAAGTCCAGGAGCACTTTCTTCACGCTGAAATGTTCCTATTTTCTATGAGAACATCGTGGATTTCTTGGGTCAGGTGACAACACTTTGCTGCTGCTCAGCCTTTAGGGATACTACATAGTGTGTACATGTTTTTTGTCTACTCTGTAAGTGTATATATATATATATATATAAAAAACACATTCTTTATTTTTCTATGAATGTTCTTTTTATCCAGCAGCTGGCCTGAATGTACTTCTTTCGCCCATCCGTCAAAAATCACACTTTCTTGATCGAAGTTTCTTTCTGCTTCTATTTCATGGGGTGCTGTACCGTAGGTCTCTGATGGAATACGTTTTCTTTACAATTACATTTGAAATCTTTACACTACTGTGAGACTTTTTACTAGGCCCCGGTAAAAAGAAAAAAAAACATCAGCAGTATTTCATGGTAATATTGTGGTATTTTGTGGCCATCCGGCAGCGATTTCTTTTCGATAATCCCTTTGTGCAGATACTTTTCCTAAATAGTCTGTTCACAGCGCCCCAAAAAGCCTCTCTAATTCTACTAATCTTCAGTTTTGCGCAGACAATGTTTGTGCTAACAACATTTCAAACAATGATTAGTTTTCTTTTTGTCTCCTCACACACTTTATCTGGGAGGCAACTACCAGGAACACCTGCAACCATCAACCACTGTTGTGCCCCACCTACTCTTTCCCTTCTTTCCCCCGCACCCACAGCTACCCCCAAATCGGTAACTGTCCACCTCCTTCTCCTACCGTGGCAAACCTCATCCACCCCTAATTACGCCCCATGGGAGCCCATGGAGTTCTTTCTTTCTGTAATTGCTCAGATGACCTGGTCCCTTGCCCCTAATCATGACTGTCATCTCGCTGTTTCTTACACCTGTGCACACCAGTGCAATGCATGCATGTCTTCCTAAGTCCTTTCTCCATGTCTATGTACAGAGCCAAACGCCCACAGGATGTCACTCCCCCTTTCATTTTCAGAATAGAGGTATGTTGCACAATGACTTTCTTTTCATCTTTGTGCAATGGGAGTGTCCCTTTTTTATCCAGATTATGCTTGAACACATTTCACTGCTACCTTTCCCTCTGATCCTGGAACCGGACATTACATCTGCAGAGGTTAGGCCATTCTTTTTTTAGATTTGTTGGGGTTAACCAGGGTAGCTGTGGTGGAGGAAAGAAGGCCCACATTCTAAAAGAGGGCTGCTTTGTGTTGTACCAGAGAAAGCACAGAATGACACAAGATATCAGGAAATAAAGTTCCATTTTGATTTGCATGGGTTAGAAAAGGATAGCTCTGTAATACACACTGGAGAATAATATTACAGGGCAGGTTCGGGCCTTAGAAGAAGGGCAGTCGTGTCTAGCTCCATTAGTGGGCTCTGGTGCAGCCTCTGTGTGGGAATACAAGAGACCCCAAGTTTAAAAGCATTTCCATACATCACTATTCAGTGTTACAAAGATGCCCTAAGTGGCACATGTATGTCCATACGTGCTCCCAAGATGGCTCTGCCTAGAATTACGAGCTAAGCCTACCTGATAGTGGCCTTTGAGAGGCTGAAGCATGTCTGGCTTTGCTTGTGGTCTCATGCACAAGGGATGTGAGCTAATAGCTTGGGTGGGACTGTTTCTTTTGAGTTGATTTTCCCCTCTGTAAGGGAACAGCTGGCTCAAGGTCACTGGGTTGGAATGCTACCCAATGTCTTCCTGAGATCCTTGGGATAATCATCACAGGTAAAGATGCTAACAGCATGGCTACCTAAATTGGCGACACCCATGTTTTTGATACTGTGGGAGCATGGGTCACAAGACCCTAGAGCATTACAGTTGCATTCTTCAAACCAAACTGGCATTTGGGCCTGATTACGAGATTGGTGGTGGGGTAAAATAGTGGTTAATTCTGTTACTGACACTTTATTTGGGCAGGAACAGAATTACCACCATTTTTCCCACAGTGTTATATTATAACTTTGGAGGTAAAGTGGAGGATTTACTCCATTACACTAATTCCGCCGTTGGTAAATCTGCCAAAAATCCTGATGTAATCTATGGTCTCCAAAAATGCGGAATTACCACCACTTGTAATCCTGTGGTAAACCCATGGGACCATGTGGCGGTAACAATAACCAATTAACCTCTCAATTACCACCAAACTCGTAATGAGGCCCATTGGCTTGACATGGTATAAGAGCTCAGACGAGAGAATGACCCTTCTCCTTGGAACCGCGATGGGTAGAGGTTCAAAGCAATCAGTCAATATTTTGAGGTCAAGTCAAAGGTGCTCAGTTGTTGAGAGGCCACTAATTTCTCCAAATGGTCATCAGCTTTCAGAATCCGACAAGCAGCTGTCTTTGTGAACACATTGACCCTATGTTAACCACCCACATATGTAGTCCATGCAAAACCTCAACTCTGTCCCAATTTAGGAAACTGATATGAAGGATTTCGACTATGAACTCTGGAGGATTCAACTTTGTGACCCTAACCTTGATGTGCTCCCCGATTTGTGACATTCTGTAAACTTGACCTTTTACTGGCAGGCTGCTCGCAGATTCTATATTGTGCTCTCACTTCTTCCTGATCAGAGAATATCATCAATGTAGCCAGCCCTGAGCAAAAGTGTAATGAACTGGAGCACTCTCTGGGCCTCCCTAGGTATTCCTATGTCCATCAAGCTGGTGACTTTGCCTGTCTTGTTCAGGACATTGAGGCAGACCACTTTTCGTCCAAAGCCCTGGTCTCTGCAGGCTCCATTGCACAATCCTCCTGGTCCTCCTTATATATCAAGACAGTGTTTCCTTCCAAGCCACCCATTTTTTGATCAGCACCTGGGTAGACATTAGATGATGCTTTGCCTTGTGCATGGTTCTCGTTGTCAATGTGACTAGGTAATGCCTCCACATAGTTGCAAATATAGAGATCCATTGGATCCAAATCTAGAGCATTAGATGACCAACTCTCAAAGTCACAAGGCACTGATTGAATGGAATGCGTGCCGGTATTAACCATATGTTCGAGACCTGCTTTGAAATGACATGGAATACCATACTAACATGGTGGGTGCTTAATGCTGGTGTGACGTTTCAGTCTTTTTATACAGCCTGTCTTCCTTTGTTCCGCCATTCAGCCTTTTTCTTTGATACCTGCAGTGGGTCATATGACTGAGAAATCCCACAAACGTGAGTCTACCAAGACAACCTTGCCTGGACAGCTGGTGAAGGACAAAGGCCCTTTTACCTCTTCACCTGGTGCCCAAACCCTGCTTACCACCATAGCCCAACTGGGCAATCAACATTCAGGTATGGGACGACGATGAATGACTTGTAATGCACTGTATTCATTTTTATTCTAGATTAAGTGTTTTCCCCACTGTAGCTTGCACCTGGTTTCCTGGATTATCTGTTCCTGTGTGTCAATGCATCCTAGATGAATTGCTGCCCCTCCATATTTTTGCTTCCTGACATCTGAAAGTAATTCTTCATCACTGTATGTTTGCATCCTACATTAATTTCTGTCCCATAGTACATCTGCATCGTACAATCATTTACATCATAGATTCATTATCGTCCAACTTTATTTTTTTAATCCTATATTAATTGTTGTTCACTGTATATTTGCTCTCTAATGCTCTAAATTGTTTGCCCCACTGTATTCATTGTTGCTGCTAGATTAATTGTTATCCCTTGTATTGCGCTCCCCAGCATCAACACATTGTAATACCCAGTGTATAGCTGAATCCTAGATAAATTGCTGCTGCACAGAATATTTGCATTCTTGATTATTTGCTACCCCACTATATATTTCCATTCTACATTATGTTCTGCTTCACCACATATTTGCTACCCAGCATCCCAGATTGTGTCCTACTGTATATTTGCTTCCTGGTGTTCTGAATTGATTGTTTTAACCACTGTATTAATTATTGTCACTAGATTAATTCTTTACTACTTTGTTTTGATTGATGCAACTATATGAATATCGTTGTCCCACGGTATATCTGCTAACCAGTGTTCTAAATTATTGGTTTCCCCCAACTAGCAATTGTTTTCACCAGATTAATTATTCCACCATTGTATATTTGCTTTCCGGTTTTCTAACTTAATTTGTTTGCCCCACCCTACTTACTGTTCTGATTAGAATAATTGTTGCCCACTATATTGGCCTTCATGCGTATTTATTTATTTATTTATTTATTTATTTATTTATTTATTTATTTATTTATTTGCGGGTGCTTATATATAGCTTTACCCAAAGCGCTTTGACATAAGAAAAAAACTACAATAAAATACAAATAATAGACCAGTTATCAAGAGAAATAAAGAAGATGTAGGTGATAATTGAGACACGTTTTAAGGAGAAAGAGAGAGAGAGAGAGGAGCAAGAGTGGACTTCAAGGGTAAAGGAGTTCCACGTTTTAGGGGCAAGAAACTGGAATGAACAAAACCGAGAAGGGCCAAAGGCGGATGGGTAACAGCACAAAGGAATTGGGAAGAAGACCAGAGATTCCGAGAAGGTTGATGAAGGAAATCAAGGAGCAAAAGTACATGGTGAAATTTAAAGATAAGGCAATGGAAATTAAATTCACACAACACTGACCGGGGAGCCATTTAATGTGGGCAAGGTAAGGTAAAATGTGCACGTAGGGGCGAAGACCAAATAAGATCCTAACCGCTGACTGTAAGACAGAAAGTAGTGGAAAAAGGGCATAGTTGGGTTTGTCAACATAAAGTGAAGAGCAATGATAGAGTTGAAAACGAACCAGGCATTGGAGCAAGGTTTTGGTGGAAGAGAAGGTGAGCAGATGTTGAATTTTCCTGATGTTAAGCAAATGAAAATGACAGGGGCGAGATTTAGATGAGGGTATGAGTTTGAAAGTAGAGGGTGGGGTCAAAATGACTCCCAGGTTGCGTGCTTGAGAAGACAAAGGAAGGAGTAATGGAGGAAAGTTAATGGGTAGCGAGGAAGATTCTTAAAAGAAGCAGGAAAGACCAAGATTTTAGTTTTCTTTGAGTTGAGGCCCACGAAACAGGAAGACATCCAAGCATAGCAAGCAGAAAGACAGGAGGATAGACGATGATGAATAGAGTCAGAAAAGATAGGAAATGAAAGAGAACAATCTGGGTATTGGCTTAAAGGTGAGCTTGGAACCCAAAACTATTGATTAGAGCAGGGAAGGACGATCTGTGAAGAGAGAAAAGAACCAGACCAAGGACAGATCGCTATAGGACACCACGAGAGAGGGAAGGAGAAGAGAAACCTTTCCAAGAAACAGAGAAGGAACGGTTAGAGATATAGGAAGAGAACCAGTTGAACACTGTGCCAGAGAGACCAAGGGAGGGGAGAGTGGAGAGCAGTGTAGGGTGATCAACGGTGTCAAAGGCAGTAATGAGTTAAAGAAGAATCAATAGAGAGGAAAGTCTAAGAAGGTGTGCATTACAAATAGAGTTGGATACAAAAAGAAGTGTAGTTTCAGTAGAAAATCTAAATCTACAGACAGATTGTTCTTAAGGAAGTAAATTATTTGAGTTAAGAAAAGAGTAAAGTTGAGAGTGGACTAAGCATTCCAAGAGTTTAGATTAGGGTGGGAGGAGCAAGGTAGGACAGAAATGAGAGGGGTTAGACAAGTCAAGACAAGGTTTTTATAGGAGTGGTAGAACAGTGGCATGTTTAAAGATTGAGGGAAAGGAACCTGAGAGCAACCAGAAATTAAAGAAAGTAGTAAGGAAGGAAGTCAACGTAGGATAGACAGAGTTAACCAGAGAAGCAGGGAGAGGGTCTTAAGGAGGATCGTAGATATGACATCACCATCAGAAATATGTCTGAAAAGGGAAACGTGTGGAGTGGACAAAGAAGGAAAGTCACAAGAGGCATAATCAGGGGAGCAGGACGATTACAGAAAGTAGATGATGAGACCACAGAGCTAGCAGAAGAACAGACAGTGTCCATCTTAGCTAGGAAGAAATCAGCGAGCACTGTGGGAGAAAGAATAGAGGACAAAGCAGGATCAACCAAACCTCGCCACAGGGTGAAAAAGCAGTTTGAGAGAGCTGGATTGAGAAGAAATATGATTTTAAAAATAGCTTGATACCGGACTTGTAAGAATTAAAGGCAGCAGAAAATAGAAGATAGTTTGCAGGAGATTTGTTTTTGAGCCAGTGGCGTTCAGCTCTATGGGCAAGAATATGTAAAGATTTAGAGAAGGGAGAAAGTCAGGGCTGAGACAGATGTGCCCTTAGGATGAACACTAGAGGGGAGGGCGATAGAGTCAAGAGAAGAAGTAATAGCCGAATATAAAGAAGAAAGAAGATAGTCAGCATTAGAAGATGCAAAGTGACTATGGTTGGAAAGCTGGTCCAAATTGGAAGCAGTTAGAAAAGCAGAATAAAGTTTCTGATGATCACGTCATAGGAAAGTTGATGTTGAGGGGGAACAAAAAGGAAATTAATGATCAGGAAAATGAATCAATGTGTGAACCAGGAAATGATCAGCAGGAGGAAAAGAATTAGAAGTAATGCATTCAATTGTGTCAATATCAGAGGAACTGAGGATTAGATTAAGGGTGCCTCATTTCACATGAGTAGGAGGAGAAGGCAATAGCTTCAAATTGTAAGCGTATATAAGAAATAGTAGGGGACAATCAAGGACATCAGTCAGCGGAAGATGTATATTAAAGTCACCATCAATGATTAATGGAGAGTCAGAAAGAAACCTAAGATAAATCTAAGCTAGAAGGAAGTCCTAATCATCATAGAAGGATGTGATGGGGCCCGGAGGGCGATATATAATCAAAATAGAAAGGGGAACTGGGGAAGCGAAAGTTATGAAATGAGATTCAATAAAAGAGAGGATAAGATGAAGAGAAAGAGAAGGAACAGAAATCAGGTGTGGAAGAAATGAAATAAGAGATCAGTGCCACTTCCAGGCTGACAAGGCCTGGGAGAATGTGAAAAGGAACAGCAAGAGGAAGTAAGAGTGGCCACAGTGCAGTGTCATAAGGAAGAACCCAAGTCTCAGTGATGCATAGGAAATTGAATTGAACGGAAATAAAGAGATCAAGAAGGAGATCAGTTTTAGAAACAATAGAGAGGGCATTCCATAAGCCAATAATGAAATAAGATGGAGGAAACCCAGAGACATGAGGATAGATCAGAGTAGAGTCCGAGGCAGGGTGTGATACATATTGTTTAGAGTGGGTAGAGATGCTAACAGGAATGTTCATGAAGACAATGCAAGAAGAAAAGAAGGCAAGAATAAAGGGAAGAAAGAGCAAGGTAGTACAGGTCCATGATCCAGGCAAGTAGGAAGAGAATACCGGATGTTGCTCCACATTAAATGTTTTGCCCATGTTATTAATTGTTGCTGCTACATTAATTGTTGCCACACTAAACCTTGCTCCCTGGTATTCCAAATTAATGGTCTTTCCCCACAGTACTAATCGTAGTCATTAGATCAATTTATATCACTTTCTGTCCCAATGCTCTGGATTATTTGCCATCCCACTGTATATTTGCTTCCCGGCACACTAGACTAATTGTTATCCACTGTTTATCTGCTCCTGCTCCCAATGTCTTAGATTATGCATTGTCCTATTGTATTTTTGCTACCTGGCGTTCTAACTTAAGTCTGCCCCACTGTATTGATTGTTAGCACTAGATTCATTGTGTCCCTATGTATATTTGATCCCTACTTTTGTAGGTAGTCTGCCATTGCGCATTACCTCTCCCTAGTGTTCTTAATTATTTGTCTGTCTCATTGCAATACTTATTTGGTATCTTAGATGGGTGATTAAGCTCACTTACTGGCATACTATATTAACTATTGCCCCTCTGTTTATTCTCCACGTTAGTGGGTTCCTTACTTTATTTGCTCCCTGTTCACCCACCATGATAAAACCTTCTAAAGTAAGATCAAGGCTACTTAGCACAAGACCATTCAATCATTGATAAGTAAAGAACTCACAAGCCCATGGAACATCACCAAATTACTGATTTGAACCTTCAACATCATTCAAGTATACCACACAGCAAGATCTCATCATGCCCAAGGAATGGAAAATAGCAGGATACAAGTGATTGAGGGATAGGAAAGCTATGGAATCCTTCCTATAAAAGCCAAAAAAGCAATCAATTATAAGCGGTAGTGGTAGGCCTAACCACCCACTCAAAAGACCCTTGATGTTGTACATCTTAAGATACTTTGTCCAACAACTACCTGCTCCAGAAAAAAATGTTCTTTGCCCACCAAAAACCAATGTACATAGGGCCACCATGAAACAAGAGAAGCACCACCGACTGGCAAAGACCTTCATCCTTAAGCCTGGAACCTTTGCCTCCAATCAGGGGAATGGCCAGATACATGTCACAGGAGCAATCTATACTGATTACACCTTTCATCGCGAAACAGCACCCTGCCACAAACCCTCACTGGAGCCAGGATGGCCAACCAAACCCCAAGAAGAACCTGCTCAGCCTTTTCAAATATTCAAGAAACACTCAAGAGACTTCAGAAATCCTGACCCAACAGTGAGGAACAATCTGGTCAAACTGTTCATCAGGAGATGCCTTTAACAAAATGTTGGAATTTGATTCGTGCTTATAAACTCCTTCCCTATGGCCAAATAATCCTCTGAGCGCCATGAACTACTCTGAGAGAACATAGTAGACCTACTTTTCAGCAGAGAGATCTTACTTACAGAAAGCTTCTGGGTGCTTAAAAACAAGGCCATCTACACAGGCTACTAGATCAATTTTGTCAACAGAACTACCAAGAGAGAAGAAGGAATTGCGCCTCTTCACAAAGACTATATCAACATTAAAATCCTAGCATCTAACAACATTCCAGAATGTCAATCACTCCTCTTAATCTGATCCACCTCTACACGCCCACATTGACCTTCCTTCTCATCTATACATCACCTTCATGCAATGCATGTTTTGCATACAATCTCAATGATGAGGTTGCTAACCTCTTGATATACCACCAGCACCTCATATCATGAGATTGCAATCGCTGGCAGGAAAAGGAGGACAATGAGCTAGCAAATCATTTTTTTTACAAATCGTAGCACATTACAGCTCGAGCAACAAGACAAAAAAGGTCCTGCCTACTGTAATTAAACGTTCTCCAGCATTTCCTCCCCAGCTCTATTACCCTAAGCAGTCCATCTCTCTTCTCCCTTTCAGCACACACATTGAAGCACAACCGCTCCTAACGTCAATAAAAGCTCACCCAACATTAAACAGGCCCTGGAATAAGATTCAGCTGGACATCCTCATGGAAAATCTAGAAGCCTCCAAACCTCAGCCCATGTTCGAAAACCAGATGAAAACTCTAGATGAATTAACAACATCCATAACAGGATGCCCAATACCCTTGATATCTTAGCACATGAGGGAATAAAAAGCCCATCTAATTTTCAGAAATGAAACAAATGGCATACCCCTTAATCTCCTCAAAAAAGAATCCAGAGGCTCGGAAAATCTGGAGAGGAAATTACCTCGCATCAGACAAATTGCCTTAACATTGACAGTTCCGCTCCGCAGATAGAAACGATCAAAGCAAAAGAAGCTCCTTACTCATAGCGAATATATTGTCATCACAACATGGCCAGAAGACAGTCTTGAAAATTATCCATGAATTCAAAAACGCCAGAGCCTGTAATAGCACCAACACCAGCTCAAGAACTCTACAACTCCATTGCGACACATTTCTGCAACAAACCTCAACAAAATCCAAACTGTTTCGACTGGAAGAATTCACCTCCACCAATCCCAGCAATGGAAAGCAGCACTCACAAAACCGCCTATTCCTACATTGACAGTTGTTGTCCCTGCTATACCCAGGACTTTCTTGTGACTGTAAACTCTAGCAATTCTGCAGACTCACTGGAAGACTTGTTCCCCCACCCCAATATCTCCAAAGCAATATCAAAGCAACCTAGTTTAGCACCTTCTTCAAAGTATTCCTCAATACCTCTACCAAGCAAGGCATTCTATGACACGCCTTCAAAACAGATGTCAACAAGCCTCTGCTCAATTCTCGCCTCCACCCAATCGCAAGTCATCAAGAGTGCCCCTCAGACGTAAGAGACACAAACACATCACACCAGCCCTGTAACTCTTTGCATTCACCAATGCACATTCTACACCAGGGCCCACAAACCATCACAAGTAAATTAATTTGCTACAAACCATCAAGGGCACTTTGATCGAGTAACGGTAACTTGGTATCAGTACATACCTTCACTAGGAAATGCCAGAGAGGATTTTCATTATGCTTCCTCTAACCCAGACTCTGGAATTCCTCATCCAATCACCGGCACCCATATGAGGATACCCTGAACGTATCTAATAACCTAGATAATTAACTAACACCAGCATGAGAAAGCAATCAAATCTTTATCAGATGCCCACCCAAAGTAATATCGACCAGAGCGACCCTTACCTCTCCAATTATACAAATATACAAAGAACCCACACGAAACTCATTAGCAAAGAACATGGGAGAAAGAGATTATTTGGATGTGACTACACATGAATAAATGGAATTGAACCAACACACCTTTCTAGCTAAACCAAAATGTCAAGACCCTTGACAATAACCTCTACTACAAAGTTATCAAACAACATCAGGCCAGCTATCTCAAATAACATCAATTCAAAACCAGAGCAAAATCAGGATGGAAAGAAACCTTGCCAACAGAAGCCACAACTAAACACTTGATCACCAGATGAACTACCCACAACTCTAGTACTGTGTCTCATCTACGCACTCCCTCACCTTCGAGCCTACTGTCATGAACCAACTACTTTTTTTCTGTAGATGGTCCCTCCTGTACCACACAAGCTGTACAAGAGGGCGGAGCGACCTATGACGGGCCCATGGGATCAGAGCTCACCCTCGAGTACCTTTGGACGAGATAGCTGCACCTTGAGGTCGATGGGGTGCAGGATTCTCTTACTCCAACACCAATCAATAAGAAAAACTCAAATGGTTTGCCAAAGAGAAGTCTGTTTAAGGACAAGTACAAAACACGGGGAAACATTAAGAAATCATCAGTGATGCGATCGCCCGTCTAGCTTCAACTTCCACAATCTTCCTCCAAACAGCAATTCTTACAGGCAAAAGTCATCATCATTAATGTGTAACACTCGAAAGTTTGTCATGCAAGTCTATTGGTTGGAAAAGGTAACTTACGTATAGGTACTATATCTGTATATGGTAACAGGGTGTGGGGATTGGATAACTCTTATCAGGTGGGCATCTACGCCCATCCCTCTACATCACTTGTGCTAGACGTCACTACAAGTACAACGTCTCATTGGTTCTACTAACTATAGGACCCTAGATTTCTTGGTCCATTTTGGACCCCCAAGCATAAATCTCCACTTTAATTAGCAGCATGCAGAATGTTCACCCGGATGCGGCATGCCCCAAGATTCACCCTGCCTCCCTTCCATCAATCAGTACTTTAGGGCTATGTGTCAATTAGTTGGCTGAGGATGGCCTCAAAACTGTGCTTTCTTATCAGGGAAAGTTATGGCATCCTCTGGTTTTGGGTGAAATCAGACGTGGTACCTCTTCACGCTTGGCTGGTCACGTGTCTGTACACCGTGAAGCTGCTTCATTTTCCATCTATTAGCGTATTTGATTCTCTCTTCGGCCTCGCCACCTGCCTGAGCCTCCTTATCTCGACCTTCACGGGCAGGCTGCTATGCTCTTAAGTTTCGATTCTTCGGAGTTGCCGCTCTCCTCCCTTCCTTGGGTTGACCTCGAATTCCTAGGTATGAGCTGCTTCTTGCTAAGTTTTGATTCCGCTCTTTCGTCTGGCTTTGTGCTGGTATATGAATCCTGGCCCATTTGGCCCCTACCATCCTGGGCTTAATTCTGCTTTCATGTAGAGTGGACTGCACTTATATAATGTGCTTCATTGAGGTAGATATATATAGTTGACGCTTGCCGCTCTATTCTTCTACTTAAGCATAGCAAGCCGCACTGTTTTCTTAGCTTCTTGCGTTACAAGCCTATGTACAGGCGTGAGCTGGTTGCATATTTTCATCCTGTTTTATGGTTACATTTCTTTATATTTCGACATTGTCTCTTCTTCTATGTCTGTGATATCTCTATCCATGGTGTTTCGTCTTAGTGTGTCATCTTTCGGTTGTTGTTCATTCATCTGTACGTCTGTCTGGGCCCTCGTGTCATCACCATTCGCCTTCGATTAAGACCCTTTGAGTCTCTTCTGGGACAGTTTGAAAGTAGTCTTCATGTCGTGTCAGCTGTTGGTACGGTTGTCTCAATGGGTACCGTGCTGACATGGTTGTCTGGTAATTGGCACTTCAACAGGTATTGCTCTTCCGATGGGCACTGGACAAAGCCCTAACGCGGCTCTCTACTGGTTTATTTGCTCATCACACGTCACATATCTCGGCGAGTATGTTCCTGGTATTTCAAAATGGGTGGCTGGAGTGCGGGCCATCTCTAGGACCTCCTCTACACAGCCATGATCATGTTCCAGCCGACCAGCCATACAGAATCACACAGCTACACAGGATTTGGGTAATCCAGCCTGCAAGCATCAACAATGCAGGATTCACACATGCCTTTCCATCTATGCCACTAACAACCCCACCCTCCCTATTCTCTTTCGCAACCAACTGCAGCCAGGCCCGCAGCTTGGCAGAGCTGCACTATATAAAACCACTGTACATTACATTTCATGTGAATGACTCACTCTGCGCTGTCTAGCATCAATTTCCAATATATATGTCTTATGACTCTAGTAATCTTTTTCAAATTTATTTTGTTATGCATATTGGCTTTGTGACAAAATCTTCAGCACTAAAACATTACAGGAAGGGACGGTAAGGCCAATAGAGTCAAGATAAATGGTCACTAATTGCTTCAAATCACAGTAATTCAGGTTCTGGGAGTTGATGGACTCGCTCTGCGCAATAAAGCTGATGGCATATTACTCTTCCTGCCGGCGTGCCAGAATTTAGTAAAAAACATAGTGGGCCTCATTACAAGTCCGGCGGTAACCGAGGTGGTAAAACCGCCTGGTTACCGCCAGACTCATATTACCATTCCGCCTCTGTGATTCCCGGAATTACCGGGGCATTACAACCCCGGTTTCCCGGGAATCACGGATGCGGAATGGTGTTAATCCCCATTCTCATTGAGTCCTATGGGACTCAATGGGAATGGGGATCATGGAAACCCTGTTTCCTCGTCCGCCTGCAGGCGGGCGGTGTTAAACCCGCCAGGTCAAACCTGGCGGGAACATCACCTCCCGCCTGCAGGAATCGGGATCAGGCGGTCCGGAAACAACAGTGGCGGCGGGTTTACTGCCACCGTTATTTCCTGAACGCCTGATTTGTAATGAGGCCCAGTATGTTAGATAATCCAAAGGGCCGACAAGGAAGGCAAGCCAAGCTCAGACCACAAAGCCCCCACAAGTGACATTAGCTACACCCAATATTGAGCGAAGAGTTTTCCCTCAAGTGTGTCTAACCAAGTGACCAAGTTCAACGGTAAACACACCAAACCATATAAAATACTGCGGATTATTCCAACCTTGTTAATTTCCAAAAAACCCTCGATATTATGACCCCCTTTCTTAGCTATGAATCTACAACAACCACTTCTTGATCACCTTCCAGGTGATGTTATTGCCAAGGAATTGGTGAGGAGAGCGGAATTTGATGGGGATACCCAAGTAAATATAAGAGTTTACTACATCCAATGCTGCCCCATTCATTCTCCAGGAAAAGCACCAGACTGCCTCCCCATAATCATAATCTTGGTCTTTGTGGTGTTCATTTCCATATTGTTCTGAAAAACAAAGGTGGACAAGGTATCAATGGAACGCTGCAATCTGATTGGGGTGAGGTCAAATAACACTGTGTCATTTGCATACTCCATCCAAGGCACGGCCATTTCGCCAATGTCAGGGTGGAAATTATGATATGATCTTATTGCAGCATCCATGTCTGCCACATAGAGGTTGAAAAGGAAGGGAGTCACCCCTGCTTCTAACCTCGATTAGTAGACATTGATCGTGTTAATTGTCCACCTTGATGGAGGTGTCCATGTCCAGCAATTTTATCAAATTCAACAGGATGGGATTGATGCCACAGTGTGCATGTTTCCCCCATAAATGGGGTGAGAGACACACTCAAAGGCGCTGGAGTAGTCCAGGTAAAAAAGGTAAAGCCTTTTGCCCGGGCATCGAAGAAGATCTGCCACAATGTAATACAACAACCAAATATTGTGAACTTCTAAAGCCTGTTTCGAATTTACTCAAGCGACCAAGCTGCTCCACCCACCGATTCAGCTTTTGCAGCAGAAGAGCGACACATATGTTACCATTAGCATCATTCATAGCAAGGAGTCTATAATTTGATTGATCTAAATCTATTCCCTTTTTAAACACTGGTAAAAGAATAGACTCCTGACAACCGACTGGAATAATTCCTGTGTCAAGAATCCTGGCTAAGACTAACATAAGCAAGTGGGCCCAGTATTTGGGATAGCTCTTAATCACGATATTCGTAATGCCACGAGGCCTGTGAGCCCTTGATTTTACTAATCCCTGACAGAACATCAGTCTCCCCAAAACCATTGACACTAGGTCGAAAATATTCGCTGTCCAGTCCTGCATGGTTGCAAATGTCAGTGTCAAGATAGAGGTTGGCAATGTGCAAGATCCGGTTATTTTTTTATTTTTTTTTTTTGAACTATTACTCGGTGAAAACTGAGTTTTGTCAAAAATAACTGAGGGTCATGGACGATGGTGCACGCTTTCATCCTTCACCGTGTAAAATTGGTGTCTCAGGTTTCTATGGGTTTCTACAGAACCTCCCCCAGGTCTCCAGTGGCTAGAAATGGGTTAATTGATTTGCTCCTTATTACTGTCAGATTGTCTGATCTGGTCAAACGCCATTTCAATTAGTTTTGCTAGGGCTTGTGACCACTTGTTGTTTTCCCCGGAGATCAATCTATTCCATAGCTCATTCGTATCGAAGATCCATAGGTTGTCCTCTAACGAGGGGAGGTACTGGTTTCTCTGTGTTTCCATGCTAGTGCATTCCATCACCAGATGTTTCAAGGATTCGGTCGCCTCGTTTTTTTTGCATAATCTGCACTTTTTCTCATTTCCGCCTCCTCTGATGGTTATGATCTCCCTGGTGGGTAGGAGGTTAAGCCTTGCCCTCATGATCGTCGTCCTGAGCCGTTTTTCCGGGAACTTCATGCAGTACTGGAGTGGGACTTTTGCCTTATTGAAGGTCGGGGGGAGGTGGGCTAGTAATTTGTTACCGGTTGCTTTTTCGATAGTTGTTATCCAGTCCAGATCCTCCACCTTCTTTTTAATTCTGTCTGGGTTTTCTTTTAGCTCTATCTCCGAGCATGCGATCTTTGTCAGATCTTCCTTTCTCCTTTTTACCCAGTGATTCAAGGCCATGCACTTCCCCGATTCAATTTCCTCAGCCATCGCTGTCATGATCGGCAAAGCCTCATCCAGGATGATGTTTCTATATAAGCGCAATGCGCTTTTGTCTACCATTGAGGCGAGGGAGTATAGCCCTAGTTCTCTCCTAATGGCTGGCATGGAGGTAGATTTGGGAAGACCCAAAACTGCCTTCCACATGTGCCCTTCCAGCCTGGTCCAGGTATTGCGAGGGAGGTAGAGGGAGGTCTCGGTTCCATAGATTAGTGCCGGCACCACTTTGGCTTTGTAGAATGTAATCGCTGGAAGCAAAGAGAATTTACCGAATTTACGGTCAATGGCTCTGGTTTGGGCTGTAAGGCATTTTGCTTTCTCCCATATTTGATTTAAAAGGCTGTTTTCCATTTTGGAATTGTCCAACACTATCCCCAAGTATTTGAAAGACTTGACAATTTCAATTTTTGTGTTGTCCAGGTAAAAGTTTAGGTTGGCAGTTCGTTTGCTAGTTGCTTTCTCCATTACCATGATTTTTGTCTTGGTCTTGTTGATCGCCAGGTGTTTTTTCTCGATGTAGATTTCGAGGTTACGTAGTTTCCTTTGAAGGCCCACTTTGGTCTGGTCGACCAGGATGACGTCGTCTGCATATAATAGACGTGGAATTTCCATTTTCCCGATCTTGGGGGGAAAGGCGCGCGTTTTTGCTTCAGTGTCTTTGTAATCGCCTAGAAAGGCTATAAACAAGGCTGGAGCCAGCGGACATCCTTGTTTAACTCCTCTTTTCACCTGAATTTCTCCTGACAGTGCACCTTGGTGGTTTAGTTTTACTCTCATAGTGGTGTCCTTGTTGAGGGCCATTATTGGTTCCAAAATTGATCCCGGACATTGCCACCCTTGTAACTTTGTCCACAGGATGTTGCGGTCGATCATGTCGAAGGCTTTGGAGAGGTCGACGAAAGCCAAAAAGATCTTCGGTGCTCCTTCTTTGACTCTTGCTTTCAGAATATTCAGCACCATGAGGTTGATTGTTGTCGAACCCTTTTTTTGGAATCCGGTTTGGAGTTGATCTCGTGCCGGACTGATTTTCTCCCAGACTCGAAAATGTTCCAAGAGGCGAGTGGCAAATAATTTGCCCAAGATGTCTAGCAACGCTATGGGCCTATAGCTTGCTGGTTCTTGTCTGGGGCCCTTCTTATAGATAGGAACTATGACTGCCTTTAACCAGGAATCTGGTACCATCTTTGTTCTGGCGCATAGTGCGAATATCTTTCCGATCCACTCAGCCCATTCCGCTGGAGCTGATTTTAAGTCTGCATTGGTCAGCCCGTCCGGGCCTGGGGCTCTGGAGGTTTTCAACTTTCGTATTGCGGTTTCAATGTCTTGGATCTCGGATAGATCAACCCACGGGGTTTCCTGGGTGGAAGTCGTTTCTTCCTTATTTCCTGGCACTTCGTCAAATTCAGTCGTGAAGTAATCGACCCATCTTTCTTCGGCTACCGCATTTAGCATAGTGGCTGTGTGCATGCACTTGTCGTCTTTTATAAGTGCCCAAAATTCGCTTTGTTTTTTCGCGGATAGTTTTGCCAACATCTCCTCTGCATCTCTTTGATATTGGAGCGCTTTATGTTGTCTGAGCCAATTTTTATATTTTTTTTGCTCACTGCTCCAGTTCTCCCAGTCTTCCTTTGTACTGGTTTTTTTCGCTAATCTTCGTGCTCGGCGAACCAGTTTTCTTTTGTTCACCAGTTCCTTATCGTATGTGTGAGACGTATAGATTTTTTTCTTTTTGTTGTTCATTCCCTTTACTTGGAAGGCCAGTAGCAGGGGCAAATAGTTGGGGCGTGGGTTTGGGCTCCTCGACGATTCATCCCCGCCTTTCAGTTCCCAGCCTAATTTGATTTTCTCAATGTCTTGGTCCTTCAGGCGGAGTCGGGTCTGTTGGGGGTTGGCTTCCATCTGCCACTCGTACCCGATAGATGTTACCCTGGACGTCTGCCACTCACATTTCAAGAGATTGTGGTCACTATTGATAGTTTGTAGAACATTGTAGCTTACCAATTCGTCTATAAGCCCGTTTGATAAAAAGATATAATCCAGGGTTGCTTTTGAATTCTTTCGCTCCCACGTTGGTATATTAATTTGGTTCGGAAATAGGGCTGCGGCGTTTTGGATGTTTCGTGAGGATAAGATTTTCTTCCATGCCTTCCCTCTTTTGGTTGCGGGGTCCTCAATTCCCTCAAGGACAGTAGAATCTTCGGGGTCCTTTTGTAGTTCAGAAACCTTGGCATTGAAATCCCCGCAGATAATAAGTTCGATATTTTCGAATTCTGCATAGAGTTGATCAATTAGCCCACTCATCTTATCGCAGAAGGCTTTGATTGATGACCGCTGGGGGTTCCAGTAGCAATTCAGAATTGCCACCCTCTTTTCAGCGGGTTTACGAGATTTTCCCTTCTTATCGCTTTTAGAGATCAGGATTATCAACGTCTCATAGGATTGTTTCCATAATGTAGGATCTGTTAAGCCGGTGCCAGATTTAATGGCCGTAAGGAGCCCCGATGACGGTCTACCCCACAGGCCTTTTGCAGCTGGAGCAATCATTACTGAGAATCCATCTAAAGATGGTTCTTTCCTCAGCCAGGTTTCCTGGAGACGGATGATGTCAAATTGGCTTAAGTCGACGTCGCCTTGAATGGTGAGATGCATGTGGCCTCTTGTATTCCAGGATCCGAGGGAGATCGTTTCCTTGCTGGGGTGTTCGCTTTGTCCCTCCATGCCGATGTCGTTGCTGCAAACTACCCCCCCTCGTTGCTATTTCGATTTGTTTTTATTCCACGTTGATGTTATCCATTTCCATGGACCCATTGCTTGTTGTTTGTATTGGTCCGTTTTTTCCCGTGGGGTTGTCGGGTTCTTTCTCCTGTCCTCTCTTTGTTCTCGCTCATGGTTGCCGAATTCTTCTCTTATATTCTTTCTGTCTCCATGTCGTCTTTCCCTCTGCCCAGTCTGCTCCTGTTTTTCTTTGGTGCTGGGGTGACGGGGTGCCCTTCTACTGTCGCTCTCCACTATATTAGAGGAGAACTTTGGTTCCCTATCTTGATAGGGCCCTATGCGACGATCTTGCTTTTGATGTAACTTAGGATAACGCTGGTCTCGGTAAAGTTCTTCAGTTCTTGATATGTAATGATGGCGAGGTTTATCGGTCTCAGCTTTCACATCTACCCTCTCTTGATTGGGTCTCCTCGTCTTTATTTCCATTAAACGAAGGCCCATCTGCGCCAGTTCTTCGTATACCTTATCATCCATATGTTTGATTGCCGATTCTTTCAGGTGGAGGTACGCTTTTGCCTTATCCTCCCTGTGGTACGGTTCCACAAGCACCAAGTCTCTTGTTGTGATATGCTTCAGGGTTTTCACCTTTTTTGTGAGTTGCAGGACTGTTGGTCTGTTCAGAATTACTGAATTTTTGCCAGACACTAATTGTTCCAATTTATATACTCTTGTGTCTTTTCTGCCTTCTCTTCCATGTTTTCGCTCGTCTTCGTTTCGGCCATCTTTAGGTGGGCTTTTTTGCCTGTCCTTCTTATCTCTAGCCACTGGGGTGGTAGGCCGCGTCCCTCTAACTGTATCTCTCTGGTTGGGAGCCTTGTCAACTCCTTGTGAAGACCCCGCATTTGACATTTTTTTGTTGTCCTCGGGTTTGATATGCCCTTCTTTTTTTCTGTTGGGTTTTGCGACCACAAGTTCCTCGCTTCCTAGTTCGACCCTTTTGGCTTGGTCTCCCAAACTTTTTTCCGGGGACTCTGCCACCTCCTTTTCCGAGTATGTAGAGGTATTCATTAGATCCATACATTCTAGGAACTCCTCTACTGTTTTTGGGGAATTCACCTGAGTGACGTTGTGGGGTTCATTTTTATGCTCGGGATCCTCCCCTTCCTCCGTTCTCGCAGGTAGAACCGATGCCCTATTTGCAGATTTCTTTGTGTCGGCATTACTTTCAGGATGTTTCCTCAATGAGTTCATAGGCATATGCGTCTTAGACCATAGTGGGTCCTCCTTATTCCCTTGGTTCAAAACCAGCACGATGTTTTCTTTTCTCTGTGGTTTTGGAGCCACCTCTTCCCTTCTGACTGTTTTTTGCACCTCTTTGTTCCAATTCTCCATCTGCTCGATCTTTGCTTCCAGACTCTCTATTTTTTTTTCCCAGATTGACTTCTGGGTTGATTGGTCCTGCAGAATTCCCAGTCCGGCAGGCCTCTGAGGTGGTTTTCCCAATTGGCTAGAGATGGATTCCACCTTTTTTCCAATTGTATCTATTTTCGTTATCCACTGGTTATGTAGATTGTGTTTTTTTTCCTCAGTTGCTAGGAGGATTGCTTCAAGCTTGGTCAGCTTATCCATGGTGTTTGCTAGAATCGCCGAATTGTCCTGTACATTCCCCTTGATTGACTCATATAATTTGCAAAACGGTGCTAACACAATAGTCATTGCTGACATGGTAGCAATCATGTCTGGTTTTTTGTTGGGGGATTCGTTCTGTAGTGCAACTGCAATCTCGCTGAGTCTTCTCTTTTTTGGTGAGGTTGGAATTCTCTCTGATCTTCTCAGTTGGGCTACCGCCTCAAAGTTGACACTTTTTTCTGTCTCTCCTTGGGCTCTATTGGTGTTCCTACCCATTCTGGGCGAATCACTATCCCTCCCCTCGTTGACTGTGTTTAGAATGGGATGCACCACTTTCGGTTTCGATATAAGTTGTTGTTGTCCATTGTTAAGATGAGGTTTGGTCCAGGCCCGGCGGTCCTCATTGCTTTTTATTGATTGATGGGTTTGACTCGCTGGGCTCTTTGGCCCTGCTCTCTGTTGTTTTTCATCTTCTTTGTCATCTACCATTATCACTATCTCCTCACTAGATGGTTGTCCTTGTTTGGATGGGCTTTCAGTTTGGGCGTTTTCCAGATTCTCCAAAGGAGGGTCCCTTAGGTCAATTTGTCTGCCTTTCAGGCTTGCGTCTTCTTTTGCTTGTTTGTGTTTATCTCCTGGATTACTTGTAGGCTCATTGTGTATTTCTAGGGAGTTCCCGTCCGTGGCGATTGAGGTCTCTTTGGGTTCTAGCCCCGGCTCCGTTCTCCTATGTTTTTGAATCGGTTGTGGGTCGGTTACTAATTCCAGCATCTCTGCATCTGATATTTCTGTATCGACACTTTGTTTTCTTTTGTTTTGACGAGTGAAGAAGGCTCTTAGCGGGCAAGATGTCAGTGGGATGGGCCGCCTTTTTAGAGTACGGCCTCCTTTGTTGCCGTTAGTAGGTTTTTGTTCCCCCAGTCCCGTTGAATTTCTAGGTCTCATGGTTACTCTCTTCTTTGATTCTTGTGGTCTCGTTGTGACCAGAGACGTAGTTTTAGTTCTCTTTTTCTTTGTGCCTCCTACTCCTGTTTTCAATTGTTCTCCGTCGGTTTCTTTGTTGGAGTCGTCGAGGTCTCCCTCCGTTTGATTTTCCGGATCGGTAACCTCTCCTTCGACTTCCGACTCGCTCCCGAAATCTATGCCTGCGTCTCTTTCTTCAATGACCCTAACCCTACTTGCGGATTTGGGTCGAATGATGCTCTCGTCTTGGGGAAAGGTCTTCCCATCATTGTGTGTCTCGTGTAGCATTACCTTGATTTTGGATAGATTAGGTAACTGGTCCTGATGGTCCATATTTGATGTACTCCTGGATCCCGACTTGTCCTCTTCTCCCTTACGGCTCCTGCTGGCTTCAGATGTCGAGCGTTGTGGGGAAGTTTCGCTTTGCTCGCTGATAGCCATTATTTCATTTATTTTAACTGATTCCATGTTTACTTTCCCTCCACGTGTGCCTCCGTTTGGTATAGTACAATTGGGCGCGGCGCTTTTCCATGTTTCAAAAATGGGGACTAGACCCTGTGGGAGGGCCTGTGCCGTGGGGCGTTTGTTGTCTCTGTTTTCCTTTAAGGGTGGTTCTTCCCTCTCTCTCCAAGTTCCCCCTTCAGGACCTACTCCCCTTAAGATATGCTGCTTCTCGTTCTCTATTTGGGGCGACCTGACCATATTGTTTTCTCCTGTCCCCTGGGGGGGGCGGGAGAGATGGATGTGGGGGGGCGATTTGTCTAGCTCCACTGGGTGTTCCCTTTCTCTCGGTTGTTGTTCCTCTTGTTGGAATTCCCCTCGCCTCTCTGCTTCTAGAATACTTCTAGAAACGGGGACCGGCTGGAACACCGATGGTGCTTCGATATGATCCTGTATTGCTGGAGGTGTGGCTGGCTTGTCTTGACCCCAAGTCACCACAGAGCCACTTTCGCATATAGCAATGGCTTTCCCCTGGCCATTGGGCGCTAGGAGCTCCAGAATCGATGGTGTGTCTGGCATACTCTGAGTTGCTCCTACCGAGTATGACTTGCTCCTTATCCTACCTGGGCTACTCTCCTGTCCACGTCCGTGTTTGGGCGTTTTCCACGGAAGACTGTCTTTTCGGATTGATATGTCCCTTCTCGGGGCCTTCAGATCTCGAATGGTTTCTTGGGGGCGTACCTCGGGTTCCATTCGGCTGCGACTCCTCGTCTGCAGCGGGCTGTAGTAGGCTGGCTCGCCCCTCGGACGCACAGCTCTACCAAACAGCTGCCTAACAGCAGACGGGCTTGTCTCCTACCGGGCTTAACGCCGCGAGGGTGGATGGGCCGGAGCTTTATGCTGGGTCAAAGTCACGTGCTGTGTCACGTGGCTCGTGCGGGCCCCGCCTCCTCCAGGAAGCACGGGCACCGGCAGCAGCCTCCTCGCGGCTCTGGATACTGGATGACTGGTACGACAGTTGTCTGTTCGCTGAGGTACACAAAGTGTGCACTGGATGCAACAATTCGCCCCTCGGGCGGGTGGGCCGGAGCTTTATGCTGGGTCAAAGTCACGTGCTGTGTCACGTGGCTCGTGCGGGCCCCGCCTCCTCCAGGAAGCACGGGCACCGGCAGCAGCCTCCTCGCGGCTCTGGATACTGGATGACTGGTACGACAGTTGTCTGTTCGCTGAGGTACACAAAGTGTGCACTGGATGCAACAATTCGCCCCTCGGGCGGGTGGGCCGGAGCTTTATGCTGGGTCAAAGTCACGTGCTGTGTCACGTGGCTCGTGCGGGCCCCGCCTCCTCCAGGAAGCACGGGCACCGGCAGCAGCCTCCTCGCGGCTCTGGATACTGGATGACTGGTACGACAGTTGTCTGTTCGCTGAGGTACACAAAGTGTGCACTGGATGCAACAATTCGCCCCTCGGGCGGATGGGCCGGAGCTTTATGCTGGGTCAAAGTCACGTGCTGTGTCACGTGGCTCGTGCGGGCCCCGCCTCCTCCAGGAAGCACGGGCACCGGCAGCAGCCTCCTCGCGGCTCTGGATACTGGATGACTGGTACGACAGTTGTCTGTTCGCTGAGGTACACAAAGTGTGCACTGGATGCAACAATTCGCCCCTCGGGCGGGTGGGCCGGAGCTTTATGCTGGGTCAAAGTCACGTGCTGTGTCACGTGGCTCGTGCGGGCCCCGCCTCCTCCAGGAAGCACGGGCACCGGCAGCAGCCTCCTCGCGGCTCTGGATACTGGATGACTGGTACGACAGTTGTCTGTTCGCTGAGGTACACAAAGTGTGCACTGGATGCAACAATTCGCCCCTCGGGCGGGTGGGCCGGAGCTTTATGCTGGGTCAAAGTCACGTGCTGTGTCACGTGGCTCGTGCGGGCCCCGCCTCCTCCAGGAAGCACGGGCACCGGCAGCAGCCTCCTCGCGGCTCTGGATACTGGATGACTGGTACGACAGTTGTCTGTTCGCTGAGGTACACAAAGTGTGCACTGGATGCAACAATTCGCCCCTCGGGCGGGTGGGCCGGAGCTTTATGCTGGGTCAAAGTCACGTGCTGTGTCACGTGGCTCGTGCGGGCCCCGCCTCCTCCAGGAAGCACGGGCACCGGCAGCAGCCTCCTCGCGGCTCTGGATACTGGATGACTGGTACGACAGTTGTCTGTTCGCTGAGGTACACAAAGTGTGCACTGGATGCAACAATTCCGGTTATCTACAGACATGGGGTTAAGTTCCTTGGGCATGACAGCTGCCATAAGCCATAAGCCTCCTATAATTGTGCCAACATTTTCTGCTGTCATTTAATTTCAGCATAGCAAAAGTAAAACTCCAATTGGCGTTATTAATACTATGTTTGTAGTTTCTACGCCAGTTTTCTATACTGTGTGAGCAGAGAGTCTATGGCTCATTTCTTGCCATCGACAGTGAACAAACGAGATCTGTATATTGATCAAATCTCTCACAGAAGAGCTTTCTTCTTGTTTGTGATGTTAACGTCGTAAAGGACCAGCACGCGGCTGCAATAAGGTCTGAATACCATCACCCATGGAACGAACATCCCAGTTATACTGTTGCAATCAAAGAATAATGGTACGGCAATCCTGACAGAAAATGGAATTAAACTTTGCAACGTTGCGGGCAGTCCATACCAATCGGTTACCCTGCAAATTAGTGGAGACATTCAGGAATGTTTACAGAGTTTTTTAACATGATTGTGGCTAATGGCCCAGGAAAGAATGGCATGGTCACTAACGGTGGTAAATTCAGCTGTGATAGAGCTGGACACTTTCCTAATTGATGGACCCACCAAGACATAGGGCCTCATTACGAGGTTGGAGGCAGCCATGGAGCTATTAGCTCCATGGCTGCCTCCAAAACCCTACCGACTCCGCCCTGGTGAATGGAGCAATTACCGGTCCATTCCAAGGTTGGTGGGACCGGTAATTCCCCATTCACCAGGGCCCTTCCCCATACCCATTTGAGCCCCCATAGGGCTCAATGGGAATGGGGAAGGCGCTAATAACGGTACCGCAAATTGCGGTAACGTTATTAGCTCCAGAGTCCCTTTGCGGGTCCCGTCCTTAACGCCTGGAAAAACCAGGCGTTAAGGGAGGACCCGCAAAGGGAACTCGTAGTAGGGCGGTAAGAGATTACCGGCACTGGTCCCCCTGCCGGTGCCGGTAATCCCTTACCGCCCACCTCCAAATGAGGTCCATAGTCAAGTCGTGAATATACATTTCCATTCGACCACTTAGAGATATCTCCCATGCTGATGCCATCCTACATTTCCAACATGCTCAAATCATACCCATGCAAGAGGTCTACCCAATTAGAACCACGTGGAGCAGTTTTTCCCCAAACAAAATGTTATTGTAGGGCCATCATCAAGAGTCTTGGAGGTGTTTTCCTTCTAAAAAGGATAATCAATTTGGGTGGCTACGCAACGATCATTAAAGTCACCAAGAACAATTATACTGGAGTGGGGATATTGAGCAACCCACTCAGACAGGAGGCCCTCGACCTGCACATGTACAGTGTGAGTTTTGGTTCCTCCAGGAGGGTCATAAAGGTTGACAATTAAAAACCTGTCAAATGGGGGAGGTAAACCTTCCAATATTACACCCCGTACATATGGTGAGGAACCTCCATGTGTAAATGTACTCAGGTTAAAATGGAACCTAGCACCAACAAAGAGACCCCCCACTGCCTTCCCCTTTCCTGCGCAACTGCCAGCTGATGAATAATGTTAAAACCGTAAATAAAAAAAAACAGTACAAGACCAAGTCTCCTGCAAAGCAAAGATATTGTTAGCGGATATTGTGTGTAGCCCTGGAGGATTGCACAAAAAGGAGTGCAACATGCGAGAATTCCATGATAGGAAATTACAAAACCGTGAAGATGTCGCATGGCAGGGTCTGTGTTCTCTCAAGGATTCCAGAATCCAGCGTTCAACCTGACCAAATAATGTCTGCTTCATCGGTGGCCTAGATAGTGAAAATAACAACCTAGAACGCTCAGACAAATGGCCCCACTCCAGAAATGGGTCAACAATTTGCGATGGTTTATGATGAAAAATCTCTGTGGGTGGTTTAGTTATAATGTGTCTACAACAAACAATTAAATTAAAACCCAATTTCCATATATGAGAGTAATTAACACAAAGTTGTTTGGCCACAATTAGAGACACAAATTACACTATATCCCAGTTCTGTGCAGTCAATGTCCGGCAGTTCAACGTGTTCTATGTCAGCTGTTGAGATGGACTTTGAAGATGGAATTTGGTACAACCACTGCAACAAAAATTTGTGATTTAGAAAAGGCCTTTCAGCAGTGGGTGAACGTTCCCCAAATTTGACCCACTTGCCCAATGGAGGATCATGAAAAGTTTCCCTCGATGGTCCAGAATTAAACAAGAAACAGCAGGGGACCAGGCGGCAAATTAACCAAAGGAACAGGGAAGGAGGCCTAGGCAGGGCAGACAGATGATAGGTAGGCAAAACAGCGATGTCACCAAAGGGATCCAATAAGGTAGTAGTCTGCACTGCACCTCCAGAAAGTCCAATCCCCTCCTCAACGTGTTGCAGCCATTTATCCATAGGCCCCGAGGAAGTGATGCCTGTTTGAATGACATAGAAGGCTCAGCAATTTTCCGGACGCATTAAATAACTATTTGCAAGTTTGTGACAAATGGAGCAAGAATAACAGACAGCAGGAAACATGTTTGCCGTTGTTTCTGTGACACCCTCCAAAGTAAGATGCTCGTTGTTACAACTCAGTTTTGGCAATAGTGTTTTTTTTTCCTTTACCACCTCTAGTCTTGCGAGCCTGCAGTGGGGTAACCCCCTCAATGTCAACCACCCTAGACTGGATGAGGGAAGTAAGAGAGGCTTGTGCCCTAGGATCCGCAGAAGGCAGAGGGGCCAATATGACCTCCCTCAAAGGCTTGGGTGTCAAGTGATCATAAAAGTGGCTCGATATCTCTAAGCCAGCTGCAATCCCTTCAAGATCCCTTCAAAATCTGGCAAAATTTAAAGATTTGTTCCAATGATATCATAAGGTTGTGAAGAGATTGAATTATTGATAGCAAGTGATGTGGCTCCTAATGACTCTCTCAGATTTAAGAGAGAATTATTTTTGTCATTGGTTAGCTCTGCTCTATTGCTCCAGTCGCAGAAGTGGGGTTGAACTACAAGATTAAGACGGGGTCACAGCCAATGCGTCAAACTATCCAACTGCATTGTTCACTTTCTCCTCACTTCCTCTGCGTGCGTTGATGCGCTGTGTGTGGGTATATGAGGTTCTGCCCACAGCACGTAACCAGGGAAAAAACTTGAGCACCACGCTCCCATGATCTGGTAATCAACTGCACAGCACAGTAATCACTTGATTTTCCAACTAATGATAACTGCCACCAAAGTAACAACTTGTCTGCCCAACTGCATTGTTCACTTTTCACCTCGCTTCCTCTGCACGCACTGAAGCGCTGTGTGCGGGCATATGAGATTTCAGCCCACAACACGTCACCGGAGAAGAGAGCTGAGGACCATGATCCCAGGCTCAGGTAATCAACTGCACAGTAAGGGAATCGCCTGATTTTCCAAATAATGAGGACTGTCACCAAAGTAACAAAGTATCTCTGCCCAACTGCCTCGTTCACTTTTCTGCCCAATTGCTTCACACGCAGTGATGTGCTGTGTGTGGGTATATGAGATATCAGCCCATAGCACATCACCAGGGAAAAGAGCCAAGCACCACGCCCCTGGAATCAGGCAATCAACTGCACAGCACAGGAATCACTCCATTTTCCAAATAAGGAGAACTGCAACCAAAGTAACAAAGTGTCTCTGCCCAAAAGTGTTGTTCACTTTCTCCTCACTTCCTCCGCCTCTGACTTGACTACAACTAAAATCGAGAACCATAG
This sequence comes from Ambystoma mexicanum, assembly GCF_040938575.1. Classification (NCBI taxonomy): domain Eukaryota; kingdom Metazoa; phylum Chordata; class Amphibia; order Caudata; family Ambystomatidae; genus Ambystoma; species Ambystoma mexicanum. The sequence continues at coordinate 861,285,732 of NC_090931.1, read as the reverse complement.
ATACAACAGTTTATTCTTTCCTTTACATAAACATTGACGGGAGATGCCTACCCAGGCTGAACTCCTTGATACTCCTTGATTCTTATGCAGTGTTGGACTAGTGCAGGAGCCTGCAACCTTAGACTCTATATATGTTTTCGACTACAACTCCCATCATCCCTAACCAGCAAAGTCACTAGCCAGATATAATGGGAATTGTATTCGAAAACATCTGGAGAGCCAAAGGTTGCACACCTCTGGTCTAGTGGAAAGGAAGTACCGGGCTGAACATGGGTTGAATAAAAGGCAGGGCCAGGATTTAAAATACCGCTGAATTTAAATGCCAATCAGTGCACAAGGCCACTCGACCACCATCCACTGAGGAATTGGAGAACAAGCAAGTGTGAGCACCTATTTTGCCTGATCGAAAGTAGCAGAAGTATCATTATTGATTACACTGGAAAAGTAACTTGCACTCACTTACTCCTTTGCCCTCCTCTCTTTTCTATCGTTCTTACAACACAGAGAGGTGGCCTTACCAGCAGGAACGCAATTATGTGGCAGATGAAAACACACAAAGAGAGAAAAGGTGCCTAAGAAATACGAGGGGACAGATTAAACTAATCTAGACTGAAGCTGAAGAATGCTTCTCAGGGCTATCTAGTCAGACTACTAAATATAACGCTAGCGATTGAATGGTTATAACCCGTGTTAATTGAGAAAGGGTTTGCATTGTAATTCGATGTGTTTCATTTTTTTTCTACAGGGCTAGCTGCATTTTGGAAATTGATTACATATGTGCAAGAGGAGCCTTCTAAAATTGCAATCTCGCTTTTTCCCATTTTCAAGGATAAGAGTACTTCGAAATAAGGTTTACCTCATTGGAACTTATGCAGCATCAATAAATATCATTCTGAGTATCTCACCCATGAAGCCCAGCAGAACATTGACCCTTGGAAATGATGCACAAATAGGTAGGTTGGATGAAAATGGATCATATTTGAGAAACACAGCAGGATTGTTGCTCTTGATTAATCCACGTGGAGCTAAGCATCGCCATCCTAATGTTTGTATAGAAATTGATCATTACACCACCAAAACGGGGCGAGGAGGCATTATTATTATATTTATTTACGTTTAATTTAGAAATGTGAAGATATTGGACACAAAATGCAAACTTGTGTAATGTTTTCGAAGTCAAGCAAATAAAATCACATAATGATCTTTTTTAGTTGCAAGAATGTGTCCAGGCTGAAAAGTTACTGGTAACTTGGCACTGAAGAAAGTGGGCATTTGACCTGGTTGACGCCTGATCAATAATAGCATACCTTTGCAACACATGTCAACTAACTAGTACTGCAGTGTGTTGTATTTTATGTTCTTTGATGTTACAAAATGATTGTATTAGATTATTAGAATTATACATTGTATCATTATTATGGGATAATTTCCCTGTAGCCGAATAATAGTACTTCAAATAATAAGGAAAAGGGTGAATAAAATAAGTTACAAAAAATGCTTTGAATTAATTATAATTGGGGCCCCTCCTTTAGTTTGAATCCTGGTATTACACCAGAAGTGCCCCTTGCAATAGTGCTCACCATCCTTTTGAAACTCTGCATGCGCAGGGAAATTAAATAAATAAGGCAAGGAAAACGTCCACAAAATCATGGCTCAGCCTCTGAGAATGTCCTTCCCAGCCCTCCTTGACGAAAGACGGTGATTAACAGGTAACCAGACAAAAGCTCAATTGAACTAAAACCATCTCTTTTCGGATGCATCTCCCGCTACTAAAATAGAATGCTGGTAACAGAAGAACACTCTTCCTCAGGGTGGGTGATCAAATGCATCTATTATCATTTTCAACATCTTGGTGAAGCACTCCGCCAAACCCTTGGTCTTCATGGTAGGAGGTGAAAGATCTCACTTTCCATCCACCTAGTCTCATGTAGCACAACATCAGATTCAGAACCAGTTTAGAAATTACCTCTTTCAGGACACCAATATTTGTGAATGTTTCAATGTGTACTCTGGTGACCACAGCGGTGGTGAGGCCTTTCCAAAGCACAACCTGAGAGTATACGACTGTGTGGTCCGGAACCACTTCAATGAAAAATGAAGTCTCTCCCCAGATGTGCCAGCTAGATGGGTTTTTGGGACCAACAATGCCAATAACAACTGTCCCAAATAATATCCCTACATCTTGCCGCTGCACTGACACCCCTTTTGTCTGTACTCCAGACTTACCAGAAAACTAGCAAGTCACACAGTTATTAGAGTAATTCTCCACCTCAACTGCCATCCTTGGTCAGTAGAAGTTGGGAGACAGCCTCTCTGTAGTCTTTCTTCAGCCAGGGGTGACCTGCAAATGGCACCTTATTCATGAACTGCAACAGGTAGGCCCTCAAGGACGAGGATACAATAAGCTCCACTCTGGCCTGGTCTCTTAGCCTTTTGGTTCAGCCTGCCTTCCCAGTACAAGTGGACCCACCTAAGGGTCTCACCTTATGACGGAGCTATGGCCTGCCAGTGCAGACCCTTGAGATTAGGAGGCCATCGCTGTGGTTTATAGAATTATGCATGGTTGGAGACGCCCCCTGCAAAAAACATGTGCACCCCAGGCAGCTTTCTCAGGACAGACACTAGAATCTCACCAGCGACTAAGCTTCACCACAGCTCAGAGGCGGGACACCCTGTGTGGTGTTTAGGTCTGGTGACAGCCTCCCAGGCTTTTGTGCAGAATCCAAACAGACAGTTTCTTTCAAGTCTGTGGTCCGTTGGCCGCTGTGGTTGCCAACCTAGTGGGCCCTCGGGCCACCATGCCTTGCTAAATAAAATTCTAAATCGAAATTGACATCCCTGTTCTTCAAATAAATTCAAATACAATAAGTAGGATCCCTTCAGGCCATGCACCCTCCTGGGCTCCGTTTGCAAGTGGTTCAACCAGCACCCTCCAGTATACACGGCCTGTTATTTTGCTGGGATTTATCACTTGGTACATGTCTATTTTGGGGGCTCAGTGTGATGAGAAGTTTGAGGCTGGCTGCTTATTGCAGTCCTCTTGTCTATGGGGCGGTGCTCTCTGATTCACCCAGTGAGCTCAGCACAGGTGTGCAGTGCAGCCACAGGTATTGGCTTAGTGTTAGTCCCCTTGAATCAGAAAGATACTGATGCCAATCTATCACACAAGTGTCCAAGAGGTGCTCTTAACATGGTGTGCTTGTACAATCCTCTATGCTCTAGACGTCACTAGCGACTGAAGCTCCAGACACCATTGAATTCTTCAACACCCAATGAAGGAATTATATTTTACTTCACATGATTTTTCACGAAAGATAGTGCATGCACCCACATACAAGTGCAACACATCGTCCACCCCAAGGCAACGTGTGTGAACGCTGACAAAATGTTACATATTATTCCAATAAATAGCATGACAGCATGAAAGAAATTCATATTTCATGGTACCATTCTTCCGGAAATGGGCTGCTGTTGTCCAAAATCATGAATTGTGGTCAGTGACACCAGCACAACGGTTAGTAGACTTGTTACTGTCAAATACACTCACATACAGAGACAAAGTAAGCATATCGCCCACAGACAGAAACATAAATGTGTCTCACCTTTTAACACAGCCAGTGCTGTCTCCTTTCTCTGGCTGTCGCCCAAAGAGTGTTTGAGAGGCACAGAAATCGTATGCATGTGTTAAGCTTAGAGTCCAATATTGCAGGTTGTTTTATATATGATATGATATAAGTCATTTATAACGCGCCTGTACACAAGTGTTTCTAGAAGCGAAGTACCACGAAACCTGCTTTTTCTAGGTTTTAGTCCCATACCAACTAGATTTTTTCCAACCAATATTAAATAAATATATTGCATTAGTGCAAAACCAAAATAGTAACCAGTCCCAAGATGGTTTACTCCAAATTTAACTGACAAAATATTACATGAAGTTATATACCATAGCAAGATAATTTAGCCAAAGAGCTCACGTGACTTTGTTGGCTATTTATACATTAAGGAACGAAACCAATAATGTTTGCTCCCCTTTTCAATATGGAACTGGGTTTCAGGCAAACCCGTTGCTCCTTTTGTATACGCTTATCCAGCAATGATCGCAGAAGACGAGTTTACTTTATTGTTCACCAATCCTCCTTATTAAAGATGGATTAAAGCAAAACCTGCACTGCCCATTGCGTGCAAGGCAAGCAGCTAAATGTGTGCCCACATATATACAGGGTAATTCATAGAAATTCGCACAAAAGTGTTGTACGCGGCTGGTGCACAGCGTGCCCGTGCGAATGTCTGCGCCAGCCGCGTGCGATAAAATCAATTTCCACGCACAGCGTATTCATGGATTCTCGCCTCCAAAAGCAGACGTGGCGCAGAGTGGCGCAGCGAACCTGCAGCAGCGCCAGTTACGCCCCCAAGAACGCCCTCGCGCAAGGAAAAGCCATCAAGACCGCAAAACCATCGCAAAGGGCTGCGCCAACCCTGTACCAGTTTACCGGACTGGCAAACAGCAAACGCAAAGCGGGGAACGTGTATTACGGGTTTCGGGAACACGCGTGCACGAGAAGTTTCACACGCGATCTGGCCTGGGGGAGCGTGTGCGTGTATTTCAGAGGTGCGCGAGAAGTTTCACACGCGAACGGGCTGGGTGCGTGTATTTCAGGGGTGCGCGAGAAGTACCACACGCGATTGGCCTGGGCGCGTGTATTTCAGCGGTGCGCGAGAAGTTCCACATGCGATCGGGCCTGGGGGAGCGTGTGCGTGTATTCCAGGGGTGCGCGAGAATTATTACACGCGAATGGCCTGGGTGCGTGTATTTCAGGGGTGCGCGAGAAGTTCCACACGCGATTCGCCTGGGGGAGCGTGTGCGTGTATTTCAGGGGTGCGCGAGAAGTTCCACACGCGATTGGCCTGGGCGCGTGTATTTCAGAGGTGCGTGAGAAGTTCCACATGCGATCGGGCCTGGGGGAGCGTGTGCGTGTATTTCAGGGGTGCACGAGAAGTTCCACACGCGATTGGCCTGGGCGCGTGTATTTCAGAGGTGCGTGAGAAGTTCCACACGCGATTGGCCTGGGCGCGTGTATTCCAGAGGTGCACAAGAAGTTTCACACGCGATTGGCCTGTGCGCGTGTATTTCAGGGTTGCGCGAGAAGTTCCACATGCGATCGGGCCTGGGGGAGCGTGTGCGTGTATTTCAGAGGTGCGCGAGAAGTTCCACACGCGATTGGCCTGGGCACGTGTATTTCAGAGGTGCGCGAGAAGTTCCACACGCGATCAGGCCTGGGGGAGCGTGTGGGTGTATTTCAGGGGTGCGCGAGAAGTTCCACACGCGATTGGCCTGGGCGCGTGTATTTCAGAGGTGCGCGAGAAGTTCCACATGCGATTGGCCTGGGCGCGTGTATTCCAGAGGTGCGCAAGAAGTTTCACACGCGATTGGCCTGTGCGCGTGTATTTCAGGGGTGCGCGAGAAGTTCCACACGCGATCGGGCCTGGGGGAGCGTGTGCGTGTATTTCAGAGGTGCGCGAGAAGTTCCACACGCGATTGGCCTGGGCGCATGTATTTCAGAGGTGCGCGAGAAGTTCCACACGCGATCGGGCCTGGGGGAGCGTGTGCGTGTATTTCAGGGGTGCGCGAGAAGTTCCACACGCGATTGGCCTGGGCGCGTGTATTCCAGAGGTGCGCGAGAAGTTTCACACGCGATTGGCCTGTGCGCGTGTATTTCAGGGGTGCGCGAGAAGTTCCACACGCGATCGGGCCTGGGGGAGCGTGTGCGTGTATTTCAGAGGTGCGCGAGAAGTTCCACACGCGATCGGGCCTGGGGGAGCGTGTGCGTGTATTTCAGGGGTGTGCGAGAAGTTCCACACGTGATTGGCCTGGGCGCGTGTATTTCAGAGGTGCGCGAGAAGTTCCACACGCGATTTCAGCAGGGTACGTGTATTTCAGGGGTGCGCGAGAATTTTCACACGCGATTTCAGCAGGGTACGTGTATTTTAGGGGTGCCGGGGAGTCCTACATATGATTTGGCAGTGTGGTTCCTCCCAGGTGTCCCCTGTACACCCTCCACGGCCCCTGCAGGCAGCCCACACCACAGGGGACTACCCTGCATCCCTGGTCATGTCCCGCAGGCAGCCCACCCAACATGGGCATGCCCCCCAGCAAAGGCACATGTCTCCATGCACTACTGATCACCAACTCATGTCCCCTTGCACCCCCACCCCCAGCATTGTGGGGCACCTGCCAGCAGGCCCCCACTCATGTCCCACTCATGTCCCCTTGCACCCCCACCCCCAGCATTGCGGGGCACCTGCCAGCAGGCCCCCACTCATGTCCCCCTGCACCCCCACCCCCCAGCATTGCGGGGCACCTGCCAGCAGACCCCCACTCATGTCCCACTCATGTCCCCCTGCACCCCCACCCCCCAGCATTGCGGGGCACCTGCCAGCAGGCCCCCACTCATGTCCCACTCATGTCCCCCTGCACCCCCACCCCCCAGCATTGCGGGGCACCTGCCAGCAGGCCCCCACTCATGCCCCCCTGCACCCCCCCAGCATTGCGGGGCACCTGCCAGCAGGCTCCCACACATGTCCCCCAGCCAACATGTCATCACAATCTAGATCCCTGGCCCTTATGGTCAGCCTCCAAATGCCAAACACCCACCCGAGTATTGCATCCACCCACTTAGAAATGGCAATGACATGATAGAACTCCAATAGCAAGTTTGGAAATGAACACATGGCCCTCACATACACCCAATGGGTGTCAGTGAATCTCAAAACCCATATCATGATATGCATGATACCAATGAGATGATACTACACATTGAAGTTTGATGAAAAAAATGTATTAAAAACAGCATAAATGGAATTAAAAATAAACAAATGACAATGGGAATCAAAAACCAAAAGCAGCATGTCCGTAAAATAATGAAAAACGACAAATCATAATCCAAAGGAAAGGTGTCCAAAGTCACAGTTCAAGAAAGTAAATCCAAGGTAAAAACAAAACCGAAAACCATTGCTCCATGGGTAAATCCAAAAAAAAAAAAATCCAACAGTCAACTATATACAGATAAACAAACCAGGGTCCATGATCCCAACTGAAGAAATGAAACCTACATAAAAATACTACCTAATAAAATAAAACTATATACAAAAATGTGGCCCATTGTCCAAAAGGTCCAAAATAAATAAAAAAGCAAAGGAAACCTAACACTAACTACATAACTATTTACAAGGGCAGCGGGCTAGTCCGACGGCTCACTGGTTGTTGTCATGGGCCAGGGCATCATCGAACTCCTGTTGAATGGCTTGGAGGCAGGCATGTTCCCTGGCCCGAGGTCCCGCAGGGATAATGCAGTGTCCAGCTCCAACTCCCTGCGAAGACCCTCGAGGCACTCAGCCCGCCTCAGCGCCCTCCGCATGGAGTTCTCCGCCCTGACCATTGTGAACCGTTCCTCCGCTGCCCGCTGCCGCTCCGCACCTATCTGCTGGCCCAACCGCTCCCACACGGGAGCCACTCCCATTCCAGGGTTCTCCTGCCCTCCGGCCGATGCCTGCACCCCTGATGTTGATGGCCCCGAGCCATGATGCCTCCCACGTCGAGCCTGCCGCTGCCTCCGACGCAACTGCCTGTGCCAGCACGACGGCATCCAGGCTGATGGAATCCACCAACGCCGCCGTGCCCTGCCCGATGATGCCGTCACATCCTCCATCTGCTGGGGTCCAGTTGCTGGTGTGTCCACCCCTGCTGGACCTCCGACTCCCGACTGTGGCAGGGATGGGATCCCCACCGAGGTGGCTGCATTGGTCGGGGCAGGTCCACAGGGGGCCCTGGTGGCATCTGGGCCGGAAGACGGCATGGAGTACGACTGGCGCATAGCCTTCACAGAGGAGGAGAGGGTCGCCAGAGTGCCTGACACATGTACGAGACCCCCGACCATGACCGCTCCCAACTGGGCCACGTTGCCACGGTGCTCTTCGTGATGACGTGCATGCTCCCCCTGGGAAGCACGCACCTCATCACGAATGACAGCCGTGCGCAACGAGGCACCAATCAGGACCTTCTCCATACGGCCAGGGGTCCCCTCGTCCGCAGGTGGAGGGGAGTCAGATGACATGGACATCCCCCTACCTGCGGACGGGCCTGGGATGGGGCATCCCTGCTGGTGCATGGTGGTGCAGTCACAGTGTCAGGGACAGTGGCATGCACAGGCACCTCCACGGCGACCTGTGCTGCCTCCTGCCCCTGCCCCTGGACTGCACCACTTGCACCAGCAGGGATGCCCCCACCAGGCCCCATGTGCGGCTCAGTAGCGGCCTCCTCCTCCTCTGTGGAAACCACCCACCTGGATGGCTCCACACCGTCTTCTGCCATTGCAAGCCCCTGTGGGGGCTCACCCACCCCTTCCGCTGCAGCCGTGGGGGCATCCCCGCCGCTTAGCTCCACAGCGCCATCTCCGCCCTCTTCTTCATTTTGCGCTGTGTAGAGGGAGACATAGAACACAAGCATCAGGGTACTGTACAATGGTCCCCTAGACAGGAAGCAACTGCAGATGAGTGGCACTGTCAAAGATCACTTCCATCATGTCCCTCCACAACACATGGGTCAGTGCAGGCAAAACACATGCAGTAACAGGCATGGTGCATGCTATGGACATAAGCAAACATGTCCAAGGGAGTCTTGAAGCATACAATGTTGATTTTGGACTCACATGCATCATGGGTCATGCCTATCACATGCACACACTTCAACGTACTTTCATCCATCTGGACTCGTACACCCCAGACACAGTGGATGCAAGGATAACTAGGCTGCATCAGTGATTCTGAACATTGTCACAGACATGTGTCATGCATCCATGGCATTCACAAGTCACAGACACGCAGGCCAGAAACACAGACATGGACACCATTCATGTACATGGCATCAGCACACATCCCTCACCCCCACCCATATCCAGGAACAGAGACTGGCATGCTCTCATGTGTCCATTCCGCATAGGGCTCCCCATGTTGCATTTAAACACATACACCAACCGTGTGCTTCACACATTACTGGTCTCACATGCATGACCATGATGTACCTGCACACACACACGTGTACATGGCCTATGTCACACATACAGGCAAGTATCAGACAACCAGCACACTGCAACATGCCCTGTCTCACACAGCAATGCTTGGCCACTTACCACTCGACTCCAGACGGGTCTGCCTCTCAAGGATCTGGGCATGGAGCGCTGGGCGTATGCGTTCCAGGACCCTCAGCTGGATGGTACTCATGCTGCCCCAGCCCCCCTCCACAAGGCGCCGGGCCTTTATGAGGGTCCTGGACCTGAAGTCCTCCCAGCGCTTCTTGACTTGCTTGATGTTGCGGGTTGCCACCCCCTCCGCGTTGATGGCAACCACAAAGTCGTCCCAGATCCTGTCCCGTCCTTCCTTGTCGGCGCGTGGTGATCTGAAGAGGGCATCATAATGCCCCAGGACAAGCTCCACCAGGACACCAACTTCCTTCTGACTGAAGCTGGTGGCCCTCTGCCCCTCTGGCTGGGGGTCGCCAGTGGTCTCGGATGGTGTTTGCCCCGACATGGCGACCCCCGAGGCAGGCGTGGGTGGGCAACTGGGTCCTGGGGCTGGGCTGTGGAGCGATGGTATCCCAGTCGGGAGTGTTCTGTTCCAGCAGGGGTGGACACAGCAACTGGATCCCTGCAGATGGCTGATGTGCAGGCACCAAATGGCAGGGCACGGTGGCAGCAGGCAGGCAGGCAGCAGCAGATGGCTCGTGGGAGGCTGCTCGGGGCTCTGGGGGGCAGTAATTCGGCCTTTTGGGCAGGAGCGTGGTCTTCCGTGTGCTTACGCGTGGCCAGCTTGATACGGAGTGATTTGGCACGTGAAAATTCTGCACGTCAGCGTGTAAATCGAGGAAAGGCCCTTAGCGCGTAAGCGCGTCAGCACGCATACGCGATTCCATTGGACCAAAGGCCCTTAGCGCGTATGCGTGTCTGTGACGTATCGCGCACGGGCGTTGCTTTTCGTGGGGTGCGGTGCATGTGTTTTGCAGGCGTTGGGGTTCACACGCTATTACTTCACAGTGGGTGGGTGTTGGCTATGCGTTCTTCTACACGCAAGGCAGACGGTGAGTGGTACCCTGCTCCCCCAGGCCCGATCGCGTGTAAAAGCACCCGCGAGCCCCTGAAATACACGTACCCCGCTCCCCCAGGCCCGATCGTGTGTAAAACCACCCGCGAGCCCCTGAAATACACGTACCCCACTCCCCCAGGCCCGATCGCGTGTAAAACCACCCGTGAGCCCCTGAAATACACGTACCCCGCTCCCCCAGCCCGATTGTGTGTAAAACCACCCGCGAGCCCCTGAAATACACGTACCCCGCTCCCACAGGCCCGATCGGGTGTAAAAACACCCGTGAGCCCCTGAAATACACGTACCCTGCTCCCCCGGGCCCGATCGCGTGTAAAACCACCCGCGAGCCCCTGAAATACACGCACCCAGGCCAATCGCTTGTGAAACTTCTCGCGCACCTCTGAAATACACGCGCCCAGGCCAATCGCGTGTGAAACTTCTTGCGCACCTCTGAAATACACGCATACGCTCCCCCAGGCCCGATCGCATGTGGAACTTCTCGTGCACCTCTGAAATACACGCACACGCTCCCCCAGGCCCGATCGCGTGTGGAACTTCTCACCACGCACACGCTCCCCCAGGCCCGATCGCGTGTGGAACTTCTCGCGCACCCCTGAAATACACGCACACAGGCCAATCGCGTGTGAAACTTCTCGCGCACCCCTGAAATACACGCACACGCCCCCCCAGACCCGATTCCATGTGGAACTTCTCGCGCCCCTCTGAAATACACGCACACCCTCCCCCAGGCCCGATCGCGTGTGGAACTTCTCGCCACGCACACACTCCCCAAGGCTCGATCGCGTGTGGAACTTCTCGCGCACCTCTGAAATACACGCACACGCTCCCCCAGGCCCGATCGCATGTGGAACTTCTCACGCACCACTGAAATACACGCACACGCGCCCCCAGGCCCGATCGCGTGTGAAACTTCTCGCGCACCTCTGAAATACACGCGCCCAGGCCAATAGCGTGTGAAACTTCTCGCGCACCTCTGAAATACACGCGCATAGGCCAATCACGTGTGGAACTTCTCGCGCACCCCTGAAATACACGCGCACAGGCCAATCGTGTGTGGAACTTCTCGCGCACCCCTGAAATACACGCGCCCAGGCCAATCACGTGTGAAACTTCTCGCGCACCCGTGAAATACACGCACACACTCCCCCAGGCCCGATCGCTTGTGAAACTTCTCGCGCACCTCTGAAATACATGCGCCCAGGCCAATCGCGTGTGAAACTTCTTGCGCACCTCTGAAATACACGCGCACAGGCCAATCGCGTGTGGAACTTCTCGCGCACCCCTGAAATACACGCGCACAGGCCAATCGCGTGCGGAACTTCTCGCGCACCCCTGAAATACACGCGCCCAGGCCAATCGCGTGTGAAACTTCTCGCGCACCCCTGAAATACACGCACATGCTCCCCCAGGCCCGATCGCGTGTGGAACTTCTCGCGCACCTCTGAAATACACGCGCCCAGGCCAATCACATGTGAAACTTCTCGCGCACCTCTGAAATACACGCGCCCAGGCCAATCGCGTGTGGAACTTCTCGCGCACCCCTGAAATACACGCGCACAGGCCAATCGCGTGTGGAACTTCTCGCGCACCTCTGAAATACACGCACACGCTCCTCCCGGCCCGATCGCGTGTGGAACTTCTCGCACACCCCTGAAATACACGCACACGCTCCCCAGGCCGGATCGCGTGTGAAACTTCTCGCGCACCTCTGAAATACACGCACACGCTCCCCCAGGCCCGATCGCGTGTGGAACTTCTCGCGCACCTCTGAAATACACGCACACGCTCCCCCAGGCCCGATCGCATGTGGAACTTCTCACGCACCACTGAAATACACGCACACGCGCCCCCAGGCCCGATCGCGTGTGAAACTTCTCGCGCACCTCTGAAATACACGCGCCCAGGCCAATAGCGTGTGAAACTTCTCGCGCACCTCTGAAATACACGCGCATAGGCCAATCACGTGTGGAACTTCTCGCGCACCCCTGAAATACACGCGCACAGGCCAATCGTGTGTGGAACTTCTCGCGCACCCCTGAAATACACGCGCCCAGGCCAATCACGTGTGAAACTTCTCGCGCACCCGTGAAATACACGCACACACTCCCCCAGGCCCGATCGCTTGTGAAACTTCTCGCGCACCTCTGAAATACATGCGCCCAGGCCAATCGCGTGTGAAACTTCTTGCGCACCTCTGAAATACACGCGCACAGGCCAATCGCGTGTGGAACTTCTCGCGCACCCCTGAAATACACGCGCCCAGGCCAATCACGTGTGAAACTTCTCGCGCACCCGTGAAATACACGCACACACTCCCCCAGGCCCGATCGCTTGTGAAACTTCTCGCGCACCTCTGAAATACATGCGCCCAGGCCAATCGCGTGTGAAACTTCTTGCGCACCTCTGAAATACACGCGCACAGGCCAATCGCGTGTGGAACTTCTCGCGCACCCCTGAAATACACGCGCACAGGCCAATCGCGTGCGGAACTTCTCGCGCACCCCTGAAATACACGCGCCCAGGCCAATCGCGTGTGAAACTTCTCGCGCACCCCTGAAATACACGCACATGCTCCCCCAGGCCCGATCGCGTGTGGAACTTCTCGCGCACCTCTGAAATACACGCGCCCAGGCCAATCACATGTGAAACTTCTCGCGCACCTCTGAAATACACGCGCCCAGGCCAATCGCGTGTGGAACTTCTCGCGCACCCCTGAAATACACGCGCACAGGCCAATCGCGTGTGGAACTTCTCGCGCACCTCTGAAATACACGCACACACTCCTCCCGGCCCGATCGCGTGTGGAACTTCTCGCACACCCCTGAAATACACGCACACGCTCCCCAGGCCGGATCGCGTGTGAAACTTCTCGCGCACCTCTGAAATACACGCACACGCTCCCCCAGGCCCGATCGCATGTGGAACTTCTTGCGCACCCCTGAAATACATCCACACGCTCCCCCAGGCCCGATCGCGTGTGAAACTTCTCGCGCACCTCTGGAATACACGCACACGCTCCCCCAGGCCCGATCGCGTGTGGAACTTCTCGCGCACCCCTGAAATACACGCACACGCTCCCCCAGGCCCGATCGCGTGTGGAACTTCTCGCGCACCCATGAAATACACGCACACGCTCCCCCAGGCCTGATCGCATGTGGAACTTCTCGCGCGTGTAGAACTTTGGCGCACATTTTTTGCCTGCGCAGGGACGCTACCACCTGCTTTCGTGTGGCGGACATGTATGGGCCTGTGCGCGTCTTTGGCCGTGCGCTGTTTTTCCCTATTCCATTCCATGAATACGTGTTGTAGGCGAGCGTGTGGGCGTTCCGCGCACTTGCCTCCTGTACTTCCCCCGTGACGCCCACATTTTCACGAGTTGTTCCCCATTCTGCGTGTAACGCCCCGTGTTACGCCTACTTTTGTTATGTGCGCCGCGCTATGTGCGAATTCGCTGTGGCCTTATCGCACGGCGTTCGATGACCTGTGCGCCATTGCGATTTTTGCTCTTTCACTGCGAATCGCACGTTTTCGCACGCTTGCGCCGAAATTTTCGGCGCACATTAATTCCATGAATCGGCCTGTACATGTGCCTCCTTTTTTTGCTGCAGTGCCTGGTATAGATGATAACACTGCCTGGTAATTGTGACTGCTCAATAAAGCGCACTGAGGCAAGGCTGCCTGCCTCCCTGCGAGCATTAGATCTGTGTGTTTGAACGCCTCTTGTTAAGTAACCGTTCACCTGCGCCGTTCCTGTCTGTTTTAATCAGCCCTTCCTGTAAATCCCAGGGCCTCTACGTCCAGCCACCACAGGATAAGGCCGCCCTAGCATTCCGAGAGCCTGCTCTGGGCCTGACCACATTACATTATGATAACCAGACCCCAGCATCCCCGCCAGAGCCTCTACTTACACTGACCGCCGCGTCGTTTCATTATGACATCAACTGCTTCAGGGCTGCTTAACTGCGGGCGGACATCATTCACATTCTGCTGGGAAATGAAGATCAATGCCTGTCCTGACCTACAAACCTGCAGACGGAATGCACCTTACTTTCATGTTGACACAGAGCCTGACCTTTGCTGGCGGGGTCCAGGCCATTTAGAGGAATTGCATAAATCGTACTCCATGACACGTATCCTGTTTGTGTAATGGCTGCTTTCGTTCAAGGCAGGTCAGTTTACAATATAAACATATTATGTACTTTGTTTTCAGTTTTTCCATTTCCAATCCTTCTTTCTTTCTTCCCTACCTCCTCCCAGTAACTCCCTCTCTATGCACTTTGCCTACTCTTCTATCTCAGTGAGAGGCTCCTAACACAGTGAGCTATCTGTCCTCCAAGGTAGCATGGGCCATACAGATGTAGATGACTGGCGTTTACACTGATGACCGGAGGAGGGAGAATCTCAATAAAGTCCCTTATTTATGCTAATGTGTGATTTTTAATTGTCTCTTTTAAAGCAGCACTTGTCTTGAGAGGTAGGGATGGCATACAGGAAGGCAATCCTGAACCAATAGGAGAGTATCCCTGGAAACGCTGGTGCTTCTGGCCCTCTGGGTGAAAGCCAGATCTGTTTAACACACAGTTGGCCACTCAGGCTATTACTTTGATGCCCACCCTTCTATCTTTTTCTCTATTCATTTCGAAGTGCAACTGCCCACTCTAGGAACAGGGACTCTTCTTCCTCATCTTACCTTAGCTTCCCACTCCCAACTATTCTTAATGTTTAACATTATTTTCCTCTTCCCCAACTGTTCTTAAGTGGGTTTTCTTCAGCTTTAAGCATAACATTCCCAAGGTGGTATTGAATCTGCCCCCCAACTCAACTACCCCTACCACCCTTCATGAAACCGTCCACCATGTCCATCAATTTAATTATATAAATCTCCATCCCCAGGAAGGACGGCTGCACTCTATCCTATCAAAACTAAGTTAGTTTGTAATGCCCCCAATCCCTAACATTGTGTAAAACCCTGACACTTTCCTGTAAATCTCTTAACGAGTCCTACCAATCACAGCAGGCTTTGTAACACCTCTCCATACCCTGCCTGGCATCAGATGAGCCCACCACACTTCCATATCTAGCAATAACCTAATACTCATTTCCAGTTCCTTCTTCCTCGACTTGATTGCATCCAGCACCATGGCCTACACAGGGCAAACTCTCCCACTCGTATTGTTACAGAAATCAAGTGCAGGATGTGAATCTCGGGTCAGATTATTACAATAAATTATTCATAGCAGTAATGTAAGGTGAACACAGGAATGGACAGCACACAATCGCCAAACAATCCCAACACTGTGTTACGCCACCCCGTATGCAGTGGCTTTTATAGTTTTTCAACACATTGGGCCTTGTCACAAGTCCGGCAGTAACCGTGCCGGTGAAACCGGCAGGTCGCCGCCGGACTTGCACATTTTACCGGTGCCTGGCTTGCTGGAAACTCTGGAGGATTACAACCCCGGCGTTCCGGGAAGTCATGTGCCGGTAATTGTAAATCCCCATTCCCATTTGAGTCCGTCTCATAGGACTCAATGGGAATGGGGACCACTGAAGCACTGGCACCGTTAATAAACAGTGCTAGTGCTCTCGGGCGGGTGCCGTTCCGTGGCCGGTACAATGGTACCCGCCCGCAGAGTCGTACTGTGCCAGTCTGGTAACCACGGTTCCAGTAGGCTTACCGGCACCATTGTTACCGGACCTGTATAGTTAGAATGAGGCCCACTTACATACAGCCAGTGAAAGATTCTATGACTTGACAATGAGGATTTCACACCTTCCAATTAACAAAATGGTCTTCTATATGGAGACAGGAAGCCTGGTCTACCAAAGTTACTCCCACTGTCTTCAAGAGATACCAATACATATGTGCATTGAAACACTTGTGTATAGGCGGGCTATAAATAAAATATCATATCATATCATTCACAATACAATTAAGACTCGCACACTTTCATTATCATACTATTGAAGCTGCTCCGGTTGGTAATACATGAAAATACTTTTGGCAGTGTAAGCAGGGCTATGAATAATTGTGCAAAAAGTCAAACTTCCTACTGCACCTCCTCCGAGGTACTCTTCCTTTCCTCTCATTCCCCCAGAAGCTCACTGTCTCCCAAGCTCTGGTTCTCTCTAAGTTGGACTATTGCAACAGCCTCTTCCTGAATCTACCTACCTCTACTCTCCGCCCTTTGCAATTTATCCAGAACAGGACTGCGAGACTTGTCCTTGGCTTCAAGCCCCGGGATCGTATCTCTCCAGCTCTGAAATCTCTCCATTGGCTCCCAGTGGATGCAATGATTAAATTCAAAACCCTCTGCATTGTCCACAAGGCTTTCTGGGGCCTGGGTCCAACATACCTTCAGCTACACATCCGCAAATACCTCCCATCTCAAGCCCTCTGCTCCTCTGCCTCTAACTCCCTCAGGGTCAGTCTTTTCTCAAAGAAACAAGCTGGGGGTAGATATCTGTCTTCGGCTGGGGTCTCCCTCTGAAACAGCCTCCCTGCCACTCTAAAACTTGAGGAAAACCATCTCCGGTTCCGGAAGCACCTCAAGACCTTTGTCTTTGCTTCTGCCTTCGCCCCCCCTCTCCCCTGCTGATTCTACTCTCCCACAGCACCATGCACCTGGCCACCCTCTTTCCTCTGGGCCCAGGTACCTGCTCCTCTTGCCACCCGCACACACTGCCTCTGGGCCACCCCTTGCACTGGGGTCTGTATCTGTACCCATACAGCCCACAACCCCTTTTTGTTCTTCCTACACTTATCAGACCTACCCAGCCTGCTGCCTTAAACCCAGCACTTGTCACTTGCTGGCTGCCCGCCCTCTGTTTGTTGCCTTTTTATTTATTAATTTTATTTTGATTTATGTTTTTTTTTTCCCTCCTTGCTCCACACTCTCCTTTTGTTCCCCCTTCCATGCACTTCTCCCTCTCCCCCTCTACCATGCACTTGCGTGTTCTCAATGTCACTGGGCCTAGTAAGATCGTTGTTTTTGTTTCTTCTCTGTTCCCCTTCCCTTGCCTTGTCGCGCTCTGAAACACTTGAGTATGAGTGCGATAGAAATAAAATATCAATGTCAATATTAACTGCAACAGAAAGCAAGTGTCCAAGTAAATACTGCATTGGTATCAAAGTTTCTTTTCTCCAATCTGATTTCAAACATGATTCAAAAGGGAGTTTCTCTTGGCTATTCTAAACCTGGCTGCTGAACATAAAGGACTAGACTTTTGTAATTCAGCGTATTATTTTTGTCTCCATTTAAGTTCAACTACATTTCTCATCAACATTCTTTAGCTAATCATTAACATCTATTTGCATTTCTCCTCTAAAGAATTCCCCTGTTTTAGGCTCATAACCACTAGCCTCACAGTTCTAGCCAAATTAACTCCAGAAAACCAGTCATTCTCAAACATCTTTTTAGTTGTGTTCATGAGCAGAATAATTTCTTTAACTTTTAGGTTATTAACAGTTTTCTTCTCCAAACATTTGAAGACAGATCTAATTAGCAAGTATATGCAATATATTCCCTTTAGGTTAGTGATCAGGATACCAACAATGGAGAATAACCCAGAAACCCAATTGAAGAAAGGAAGCCAGAAGAGTCTCGAACAAACTACTTCTATACAACTCCATTCATTGTTTCTCATAAGATATCCTTGCGTGAAATGTAACATGATACTTTGACTGTGGGTTATTCAATTGTAAGACACGGCCAAAAAAAGTTGTGCATGTTTTTTTACAACAAATGACCTAATCGCAGCTCCGTCCACCGAGTGGACGAAAATGACATATGCACTGGAAAAGGGAATCAGAACCTTGGAGAGCAGAAGCAAAATGTTGCTGCTCATCTTTCGCTTCTGTGTCAGCACTCACTGATAACGAGATTGCACAAGCGAATGGAACTTCCTGTGGAGCCTGCACTGAAGCAGCTTCACACATTGGGACAGGCTTCGAAGATGTGGCATTCGACATAGTAGGCTAGCTTACAGAAACAGATTCAGATATGGATCATCCTGATGACGCAATCCCTCTGGCAGTGAACAAAGCAGGGGTCCCCCTTGAAGATGCTTCAGATGGAGGTTGCACCCTGTAGCAGTTGGAGACATGGACACACGCCAGATGCCCCTCAAATTTGCTGGAAATGATCTTGAATGGCCCCAGCTACTGAGGTTGCAGCACAGACTTTCTCTGATGTACAAGCCAGTAAACCCATTTGCTGGGTCTGGGACACTGGCGTTGTGGGGTCCCAGCAGCCCCCATGGTGTAGAGTGGAAGCCCTTGCCACTTCAGGTCAGGAGGAGCCGTAGATCTGCCCTTACCCTGAGATTAAATCAGGCTGAGGGCTGAGCCGGAGGAAATTGCAGGTAGCGCGAGAAGGAGGTGGTCTGCCTCCAGTTCGCTGTGCAGGCAGAGAGGAAGCAGACTTTGCTTCTTGTCTGCCTGCGCACGTGAGCTGGAGGCCTGGAGGTAAGACAGAGCATCGGCTCTGCTGGAACAGGTAAGGAAACCTTCTTTTAAAAGAAAAATATGTATGTGTGAGAGTGTCTGCAGAAGTGTGTGTCTGTTGTGATTGTGTATGTAATGGTATGCATATATGTAAGAATGTTTATGTGTGTGTGCATGTGAATGGTGCATTTTGGTATGGGTGGTCAGTGCGCTTGTCATGCAAGTGAGAATGCACTTTGTGTGTGTATGGTCTGGGCGCTCGTGTCAGGAATACAGTGTGAGAGAAGGTGTAAGGGTGAGTGAATGGTGGATGAATGGGCATGACGGTGATTGTGTGTGTGTGTGTGTGTGTGTGTGTGTGTGTGTGTGTGTGTGAATGTTCTAGGTGGGTGCTAGTGTGGAGAATATAGTGTGACTGAATGTGAGAATGTGTATGGGTGAGTGACTGGTGAGTGAATAGGTATAAAGGTGATTCAGTGTGTGAATTTTCTGGGTGGGTGCTCATGTGGAGGTTGAAGTGTGAGTTCGTGTTAGAGAAAGTGAGTGGGTGAATGGGTATGAACGTGATCATGTGTGTGTGTGTGTGTGTCTGAATGTTCTGGGTGACTGTAATTTTTGTGCAAAAATGAGAGCCAGAATAACATGGCATCGATGCACAGCCATTTTGGACACTCGTCTTCCATCACATTACTAAAACCTGCGTTTCAGCGGGCCTCACAGAATGAACGAACAGCAGCGAAAACAGAGAAAGGTCACATACATATTATCTGAGTGGACTTACTGCAGAGAATAGTTATTGTACTGTCCACTGAAGGACGAATACAGAAAGGGAGTCAGAGCACACTGCAGGTGCATGAAAAGGGATTCTGGGAATGAATGTGAGAGAGAGAGGGGCGCAGTGTTATTCCACCTATAACTGGATTTGTCCACCCTCTGTCCCTTCGACTTGTGATTTGCTCTTCGACCGAGGGCAAATCACAACTGAGAGGGGTGGGGCAATGCCCTCATAAAGGGAAGTGCATTGTATGGCGAAAGTTAGTTAGAATCTAGACCCCCGGGTGATGCCGTCTCGCTGAAAGGAAGTACACTCCGCTTCAGATCCCGTTAGACCCAGTGATCTCTTTGCCTACATGCTGAGGGACTAAGCAGTGTTGTGGTGGCCAAAATTAAGTTTTCTTCTGCATCCTGTTTAACAGTGATATTTCTTATAGCCATATTTTTATATATCCAAGTGTATGTTTGTTTATTTGCATGTATATATCGGGTGAATAAAGGGCCTATAACGAGCCGTTTGTTTTATGATATTGTATTGTTTATTTGTGATGTGTTGTTTGTCTGAGTCCAATAACTCACTTTTGCTACAGGGGGCCGGGAAGACGCAAGTGTTAGTGCTTCCCCCACATAGCCAAACAAATGCAAAACAGTGACTGCCTGTGTGGAGAATGCAGTGTGTGTGAATGTGAGAGAAGTTGAATGGGTGAGTGACTGGGGATGAATGGGTATAAATGAGAATTATGTGTGTGTGAACGTTCTGGGTGGGCACTAGTGTGGAGAATGTAGTGTGAGTGGATGTGATAAGTTGTATGTGGGAGTGACTGGTGAGTACATGCTTATAAATGTGATTGAGTGTGTCAATGTTCTGGGTGGGTGCTCATCTGGAGGTTGCAGTGTGAGTTCATGTTCGAGAAAGTGAGTGGGTGAATGGGTATGAATGTGATCATGTGTGTGTCTGTGAATTTTATCAGTGACTGCCTCTGAGGAGAATGCAGTGTGAGTGAATATGAGAGAAGTTTGATGGGTGAGTGACTGGTGGTGAATAGGTATGAATCTGATTGTGTAAATGTTCTGAGTGGGTGCTCACATGGAGAATGCAGGCTGAGTGGATGTGAGAGAAGGTTTATGGGTGAGGGGTTGTTAAGTGAATGGGTATGAACGTGATTGTGTGCATGTTCTGGGTGGGTGCTTGTGTGCAGAATGCAGTTTCAGTGGACGTAGGAGAAGTTGTATGGGTATAAATGTGAGTGTGTGTGTGTATGCAGGTGCATGGGCCTGTGCATGTGTGTGTGTATGTGTGCAAATGTTTGGGGTTGGTGTCTGTGTGTAGAAGGCAGTGTGAGTTAATGTGAAAGGATTATGGATGAGTGATAGCTGAATGTGAATGTGAATGTTCTAGGTGGGTGGTGCATGTGTAGAGAATTGCAGTGTGAGTGAATGTGAGAGAAGGTGTATGGCTAAGTGACTGGTGGGTGAATGGGTATGAATGTGATTTTGTGTGAATATTCTGGGTGGGTGACCATATGGGGAATGAGGTGGGAATGTCCTGTATGTATGTGTGAGTGAATGTATATGGGTCAGTGACTGGTGGGTAAATGGGTGTACATGTAATTGTGCCCGTGCAAGTCGCTGTGTGGCCTGGTGAGCACTGGAGCATTTTTGACATTTCCTTATGTGATATTAGGAATGTTTACTGTTAAGGCATGTTTTACAGGCATTTTAGGGCAAAACCAACCTGATGTGTGTTATTGCGTGGCATTTTGATGCAACCAGTCTAGCCATTTCTCACTGTGGCCTGACTTTTATTCAGGGCTTCTATGATAAAGCAAGAATGCTATGTGTAATTACTTGGCTAGACTGGCATTTTGGTGCAGCCAGTCCATCCATTTCTCATTGTGACATAACATGTTTTACTAAGAATCTTTGATAAAGCAAGCATGATACGTGTACTTATGTGTCTAGACTGGCCTACATTTGAGCCAGTTTTCATGTTTTCCTATTATGGTATGGTATTTTTAATGGAAAAGCCAACAGGAGTATGTTCTTACCTGGGGGTACTGGCATTTATTAGCAGAGCAAGCACGGACAGATTTTCTTATAGTATTATTATTGGCATTAAGCGCAAATCAGATATGAGTATGTTTTATATGGGAATGCTGGCATATATTGGTCAGCATGGAAATGTATGGCTACAGCGAGCCTGAATATGTTTTTATGCTTACATATATTGTGGGGAAAGGCATAAAAATGCATTGGGAAATGTTCTTGCACACTGTTGGTGACTTGCATCTATTTGATTTTTTCATGAGTTACCCAATAACACCGTTTGCAAACTGCCTGGCTTTTTACCCAAATGTTCACAGAAAAACTGTTCAAAATGTATAATGCTCCATTTTGAACCATTATTAAAAAGAAATTCTCGGGGGGTGGATGGTCCATCCCCCTGAACCCTCTTATGTGGGTTTGGGCTCCCTCACTACACTTAGTGGCTCTTACATAAGGGAGGGGCGTCAGCATGGCTCGCAAGGGAGCCCTAAAGTCTTTGTTACGCCACTAGTCTGGGGGAATGGCAGGGCCCATGAGCTGGTTTTACAAGTGCTTCTTAACCAGCAAAAAGAGAAGTCTAAGAGATTTCACAGGGTAGTTCTCATAGCTCAAAATAGCATCATCATCAAAATTCAAATGCAAACTGGGTGATTGCAAAGGAGAGGACATAGCCATGTGCACTCGTCACCAAGTCAGAATCTCAAGTGTTCAATCTATGATTCTTGTTCATATTATGTTTGACAGTCTATTTTGTATGTCAAGGTTTCAGCATTTTACTGCTCAACTAGATTGGAGATGATATCCAAAATGAAAATACTGGGAAATATTTAAAACGTTGCAGATATCTCTAACCACCTGTCCAGTGAAATGTGTACCTCTGTCACTGTTAATAATTGCAAAAAGACTGAATGAATTGAGGTATACATTCAGCAAAAGGTGTTTTTGCAACAGTGACAGAGTCAGCCCTTCAACATTGGTAGGCTTCCACATTCAGAAAACATATCAACAATCACGAGACAGAACTCAAAATTAAGTAATTTAGGCCGTTGCATAACATGTATTTGCATATTTAGGAAGGGATATTCGGGGCTGGAGGTTGTGATGCTGGAAATGCATTGTAGGGACATGGCCTCCATGTCCTTGTCCTGTACTCTTTTATCATGTGTGTTCTGTGTTGTTTACTGCACAGGAGTCCAGGTGGGACTCCTGGCAGTGCAGCTCTTCCTCTTTTTGGTTGTGTCAAACAGACCCTTGGGATACCCTTATAGCACCCATGGGTAGGGGTTCAAGCCTGTACCCCTAGTGTATGTTTTTGGGTACCTGTGTGTGGCCCACAGAGCAGGCTGGTGGCAGCTCCATTCTGAATTTGACAGGTGCTCTGAATATCTTTCATTTTGGTACACCTAGGCCCTGCCATAGGAATCAGTGGATTCCTTATACGAGACAAGATGGCCCCTGTGGCCTCTTGGTTTCTATTACCTGTTACCTTGTTTTCCCAAAGTCCTCGGAAGCCCTGACTCTGTCCCTTCCCCTGACTAGCTGTTAGGTGGAAGAACTATATATGGTATTGTGGGGAAGTCTGGGCCAGACTGGCTGGAGCCTTCCCAACGACCGTTTGTTGTGGGTACACCTGTGGGTGGGACTTGGGTAAATGGAGTGTGTGACGAATATGCACTTCTTGTTGTTGATGTCTGGTATCTGGTGGTTGACACAATGACTGAGACAGCCCTGCCCGAAACTGGTATGAATGCAGTGTGTAGTGTTAAATGGCGTGGTACTTGTCCGAATCCACATTCTGTGTTGTGAGTGTCTGGATGGAGAAGAATGGCCTGAATGCACTGTGTGCCTGATTGGCTGACTGACTGTTGAATTCCCTTCGTAGTGATTGGCTGCTGAAGTGTCACCCTGCAGAATGAATGGGAGATCAACAGTATATCTGGGGACCTCTCACTGCTAGGAATCGTGTTTAGAAGTGTTCAGCTGAAGTCCAAACTACGAAGAATAACTGGAGTGAAACTGATGCTTTCTCTTGAAGCATTGCTGGAAGAGAAGAATTGTCGTTGCTCTTCTACATCAATCTGAAAGCTGCTGTGTCTCCAAGGTCTGACCCAGAGCAGACCTGGTAAGGTGCCTATAAGGGACCATCATGCACCAGCTTATCTTTGCCAAAGCTCCGTGATAGACAGACCTACGACAGGCTGCTGACCAGTCACGGGGACTGCCGCGGAATCCCAAAGAGAAGCGCCCAGACTGTTGTCCACCACCTTCGACGACCTCTGTTGACGACCAGAGCCACCATGCTCCCGTTGCCTAAGAACTTTCGATCCAAGGACGCTCTCATCTGCACCGCCACCCGCCTTATCCCGCCAGAGATGGACAGGCCGTCAACATGCCGAGGGGTATCCTCAATGGGTTTCCCGCCACCCAAAGACCACAGAGACGCAGATGACTCAACACCCTTGCTGGGCCACAGTTCTTCAAACTCTTTGCGGTCCAAAACTATCGACCCTGTCGTGCCCTGCATGCCTCTTCCTTGCAGGATGTTTACGCTTCCCCCCCAATGAGCACCGCTAGGAAAGAAGCTGCTACTTCACCGCCATAGTTCACCCTGTTCTCCGTCGGACGTTCGACGACCAGTGACTCCTGCCTTAAAGGGAGGGCACTCAAGAAGTGCTGTCGATTCCCAGATGAGGAACACTGCAACACCAGGTACTTTGGGGTTGCAGAACCATTGGAAATTCTCTTTTGAACAATATATGGACTGGGTTTGTGATATATCTTTATTCTACAGGTTGCCCAGGTGGGGGGATCTCCACACAAAACTGTGTCTGGGTAATGGGGCCAGTATTTTGCCAATTGCTCTCACCAGCTGCTTTCCTCTCCTATCTATCATTGTTTTTTTTACAAACTGATTTGTGTGACATTTAACCGTACAGTTGATGCACTTTAAAGAGATCTAATAGTAATTGTGATACCATGTAGAACTGTGTATTTGCCATTATAGATAACTGAGTACAAAGTGAGTTATCGAGATATTGTACATAACCTTTAATATTAATTATATAAAGACTGTGTTTGAACTAATACAGTGTGCGGACATTCCTTTGTGGGTGCTTGGGGACTACACTGTACTTAAGAACCAGCCTGCATCACCTCCTTAGAAACTAGGCCTTGATTGCTTGACCACGCACCAATAATAGAGAATCTTGGCTGCGGTCCTCTGTGCCTCTCCTCTACCATATAGAGAGCAGAAGTACAGACCCCCCCCTCCAGTTGCTTTACAGAGACCTCTTTCTGAGATACAAGGGAACATCATGCAGAATGCTTAGCTTCACAGAGGCACCCTGGAAGTCAGTCCCGAAAGACTGTCGACCGGGGACGGGGCCGCTGAGGAATCCTCAAGTGAAGCACCCACACATCAAAGTCCATCGTCATCGACCATGGTTCAGAGGAACGCCGTAACCGATGGAAGCCCATTGAGTCGTGTTGCCCAGAAGCAAGGACAGCTTGACGCTGTGGTGCTGATGACCAGAGACGCAACGCTCCACCTTTGCCTAAGACACTTTGAAATCAAGAACTCCCTTGCTATCACTGTCGACCACTTTGTCCCGCCAGAGAAAGTCGAGGTCGTCAACGAACCGAGGAGAATCTGCTGGCGGGATTCCCACCACCTGAAGTCCACAAAGATGCTGACGAAGATCCGAAAGCCAGCTCTGGTCGAGTCCCGATCGTCAACGCCGACACATGACGTCCGCTGCCAGGCCTACATTTTTCATCAAGTCATCTTTGTGCCAACAAACTCTGGTCATCGAGGTGCACCGCACGCCTCATCTTCACAGGACGTCCACGATTGATCATCGACGAGCACCACAAAGGTTGAAGCTGCTGTCCCGATGACAGTGTTCACATTTTTCTCATGGAATCTCGACGCCCTGTGGCTCCTCCTTTAAAGGGAGTTCAGCCACGAGGATCCATCGACGTACCGTCGAAGAAACTCTGCCAAACCAGGTACATTGGGGTAGTAGAACATTTTTAGCAGTAAACAAGACTGTTATAAACATATATGAACTGGGCTTGGTAATACACTTTATTTACAGGTTGCCCACGACATCGTAGCTGTAATTGTCCAGCTAAAAAACTCAAGAGCGGCTGGACCCGATGGCATGACAAATATTATGCTGAAGGAAAAAAAAGAAAGTTGGTCTTGCTTCATTGCTTATCTGTTCGATCTAATTGCAACAGTGAAAGAAGTGCCGGATTCGTGGAGAACAGCTGTTGTAGTGCCGGTGTTTAAGAAGGGCAGTCGGTACGACCCCTCAAATTATCGCCCGATTGCCCTTCTGGACGCCATTGGTAATATTTTCGCTACTTGCATACAGCGCAAATTAACGAGATGTGCCACCGATGCAGATCTATTGGATTGTAGACAAACAGGTTTTACCAAAGGTGTGGGGACTGAGGTGAACCTTTTAATACTAAACCTACTAAAACTGGAGACGCTGAAGAAAAAGTCAAAGCTCTTTCTGGCATTTATTGACATGCGTCAAGCTTTTGACTCAATAAACCGAGTCAAATTATGGGAAAAGCCAGTTAAGTGGAATTGTCCATCATCGCTACTAAATCCAGTGATAGCCCTGCATTCGAACACCACAATGCTCGTACGCATGAATGCCCTGGGTGAGTTATCAAACAAAATACACACAAATAGAGGCGTGAAACAGGGCTGCACTTTGGCAGCCTTATTGTCTAAACTATATATCTCAGACATTTCAATAGCACTTAACGAGGTTCTATGTTTTCTGCCAAAGGTGAATGGGCAACAGCTGAGTTGGGCTATTTATGCTGACGACATTGTGTTAGTGGACCCTACACAAATCGGCCTACAAAGGCTCCTGGTTAAATTTCAAGAGTACTGTGATGACAA
This sequence comes from Ambystoma mexicanum, assembly GCF_040938575.1. Classification (NCBI taxonomy): domain Eukaryota; kingdom Metazoa; phylum Chordata; class Amphibia; order Caudata; family Ambystomatidae; genus Ambystoma; species Ambystoma mexicanum. Next base: position 861,259,387 of record NC_090931.1, on the reverse strand, counting down.
CGAGCTTACAATAAATGAAAAAAAAACAAAGATTCTGATTGTCGGCAATGTGTTAACCAAAAAAGATTGATTATTTATATGGTTCATTGGCCAGGAGAACATAGAAATAGTTTCATCGATACAATATTTAGGAATTCTCTTTAATAACTCAATAAGAGAAGCCGATTGGCTGCTTGACTTAAAAAATCGAATTGACGGCTTTGGATTGCAGGGAGCCTGCATACTTGCCGACTATGGAAAATTCACGCTTGCACCAGTGTTGATGTTTTTCAAACAGAAAGTCGTACCGGCGATTACTTTCAGATCGGAAGCAGGTTGGAACCTGAGCGTGTTCTGTTGGGACATTTTTGAGGGAAAGTTTTGGAGACGTGTACTAAGGCTTCCTTCATATTGTGGAAACAGAGAAATTGGCCGGGAAGCCCAAAAGGAAACACACCAACACAGGTTACAAAGGACATACAAAGCGCTTTATTTCAAAGTTACAAAGTTACCAAAGTCAATTGACATGCGAATAGCTATTCGGCCCTCTGACTTACACACGAACCTTCAACGTTAGGTTCGCACTGAAAGTGGGAGAGACCGATCATCGGGATGCTTGGGTTTTTATACATTTTGTACTGCATTGGCAAGCCCTCTTGCAAGTTAACCATTCTTGGAACCATGGCTAGGGTTCGTAGCCAGGTCGAACACACAATTTCCATATATTAGATCAGTTCCGCTGATACGGTTACATATTTACACATAGGTTAAAGAGAGGACAGGGTCTTAGTTCATGACCCTAACAAGTAGCCTGCGGACATATTATTCATTCACGTGTGCGGAGGTCACCATGGCCGAAGTCTTACTCGAAATGTCATTCGGCCTCCATTTTGTGATTCGGGGTGACTTCCACACTGCAAGAGTACCTAAAATGGCGGCTAGATCCAAGATGGCGGCTTACACGATACATTAAGGTCAAGACCTTGCCGCGGAACCTATGTACATAGTATTCTTTAGACAGCTTGGCGTAGGCCAACATACATTTAAACAATGCGATTGGGGTCACAATATTATATCGATTTCCACAGACCCTCCTTTTGGCCTATGCCAAGTGCTAAAACATCATTCCCTAATACTTTTGAAAATACTTGAAGGCGTTATCATCCATAGGTTCCGCATCATTGTCTGAAATGTCAATAGCCATAAAGTTGTTCATAAGAACTTCTTGCAACATGAATTCTTTAGATGCTGTCTTCGGGGTGTATATTTTACGCCCTATTGCGCTCATAACCTGGGCACAACATCCCCCTATCATTCCGCATATACTCGGGAGGCATTGAAAACAACAGCAAAGAAATAACAGAGTCCCTAAAATACCTAAAATAACAGAAAGCACCTTCCACCCCCAAGATCGTAGAGAATCCCAAAACCAAGTACTAAGGCTCCAGTCTCCTACAGGGATATGGACTTCAGAACTAAGAGTGTGTAAATTCTGAATTGCTTTGAATATTGTTGGTGAAGAATCTGGTACGAAAACACAGCAAGCGGACCCCACTAATTTACATACTCCACCTCGTTCAGCTAAAATGACATCTAATGCCATTCGATTTTGAAGTGCTACCAATCTTATTGCCTTTTGCTCTAAGGTCATATTGTAAAGTATGTCCGTGGTCCGGTTGATCGTTTTCTCCAACACCCTCGCTAATCCCCTAATGTTTTCTGAATTTGCTATTTGTCCCCAGAAGGGGACTACTGATTTGGCTATATCCCCGAACACTTGTCTAGGGGTATCTCCATCATTATCCCGTCGCGGGCGAGCCTTAGATACCTCTAAGGTACTGGCTATAAATACACCTGGTAACAATATCCCTAAATAACAGGTCCCCTGCCAATCCTTGGGCAACCAGGGAAAAGCTAAACTACCACAAACAAAATAAACGGGTCCCCCTACATACAAAGGCCTATTTTCCCCAGTCAAATTTACAATATTTACACAAGGCTCGAAATCTCCCATTGGCCTAGTGCCATTTCTTTGTACACAGAAAGGGACAGAATCAGGACTGTGATTTACAGAATAAGAAGGAGGCATGGCATCCTTATTGCCTATCGGAGCCATCTTGAAAGAAACTAGATTTTGAAAAGGAAAAGAAAGTTTATCAGACGGCCTAATAGAAGCGATATTAGGTCTACTCCTATTTGCGAAAAGCGAGCATCCCAGGGGAGTCAATTCACGTTTTTCAAATTCATTCAAATTAGTCCCATCGAAGTTCCCTGAGATGCTATCATTCCATCAGCCAAAAAAGAGTGCTCTAAGAGAGGCATAGCAAGAAGTTGTTAGAGGTAAGGGATGTATATACCATCCCAGTCCCTTGTTCCCATATTGTGGTAAGTGAGTGCAGATCCAACAATTACTCCTATTAAAAATAGCATGCGTAGCATTCATCACTATCATCAGAGTGTTATTATGATATTTCTGTCTATGCCGAGAGTCCCTAGGGGACAGAGTGTGAAGGTGTACAGAGGGAGTCAAAACAGTTGGTGCAATTTTGGTCGGTAACAGAGGCTTCAAAGGATAGATTTCTTCAAAGTACCAAAGTCCCACAGCAGCAGTTGCAAAAATAACAATAATCAGAACGAGAACACAACAGTACGTTTTCGGGGCCCAGGCACATTGTTCATTGTTCGATTTGGTCACCTCCTTATCTAATAGTTCAATACGGGGAGCAGCGGTGAAGGCGGCAGGCATCATGGTTATCCCGATCGACGGCCCCAATGTTCGTTGCTGGCGGCACTTCGGACGCGCGACTTCTTAGTCCTTCCCAACCCTAGCCAACAGAACCCTCCTCTTCTGTGTTCCAAAAAAGGGAAAGACAATAGTATTTCAATCACTCCTTTTTCTTCCAGATGCACGATACTCGTGCGGCGATTCTATTTTCGTGGTCGAAGGTTGTACCTGATGGTACCCAAGTTTGTTGAATCCAAAAGCAAAGTATCGTCGCTCCCTGAGGGGAGCGTCACGTCGGTGGCGACGGAAGTCGCAGAGCTCGAAACAAGGTTTTCCGGAAGTGATTGATCAAGGGAGTGCGGAGACAAAATGGACGGCTCCCCGAGCTCCTCAGGCTCAGAGAACTTCTCCGACGCACTCACAACGCTGCCTGCTACTCCGAGATCAGAGAGTGTAGCACCAGCGAGGGGTTCTGTTTCTTCTGTAACGTGTGGCGTCGGGTGAGGGATCTTCTTGACATGTGTTGCATGTATCCAGTTCTTCTTTCCTGCCACCCGCACTGCCGTCCTGGTGACCAACAATAGACAGGAAGACCTCTCGTAGGCCTTCACCAGGATCCAGCTACCGGGAAATATATCGTGTCCTGGGCCCGTAAACCGTACAGGTAAGGCAGCATTCACCTGGTGGTAAATGAAATACAGATTTTTAGTCAATTGATTACAGTAATCTATGAGCAATACATTATCCACATCCCTCAGGGCTTTAGGTTTAGGGAGACCCCAGATATTAGCAGGTCTTCCCATTACCACCTCGAACGGAGAGAGCCCAGTTCTAGTCTGGGGTGTGGTGCGCATAGCTAACAACACAATAGGTAAAGCGTCGGGCCACTTTAGTTTAGTGTCGGCACATGTTTTTGCAAGTTTGTTTTTCAAAATACCGTTGTGTCTCTCTACCAACCCCGCACTTTGAGGGTGCCTAGCTGAATGAAAACGTTTCTCAATCCCTAAGGCAACACATATTTGTAACATTACGGCTGCGATGAAATGGGGACCGTTGTCCGACCAAATTATCCTCGGGAGCCCAAATCGAGGGAAGTACTCTTTCACCAGGATCTTTGCGGTAGTCATGGCGGTAGCATCTTTGACAGGGAAAGCCTGGACCCATTTGCTAAAAGCACAAATGATGACAAGAACATATTTCAAGTTATTACATCGCTCCATTTCAATAAAATCAAGGTGAATGGTTTCAAAGGGGACAGAGGGGGGCCCGAAACTTCCCCTTGGAGTCACTGTCCCTTTACCCACATTGTGCTGCAGGCAAATCATACACTCTTGAACATATCTTTTTGCAGTTTCCAAAATTTTATCATTCACCCAAACCTGCTGTAATATCTTCGCAATTTGCTGGGCACACACATGTGTTGGACCGTGTGCCATCGTAACCATTGCTAATACATAAGAATCAGGAAGCAACCATTTCCCGTCAGATGCGTCCACCCAACACCCTTCGTCATCCAATTTCCCCATGCCTTCAGCCCATTTCCTAGATTCTTCAACAGAGGCATCAGTCTGAATATCTCGCACAGACCCAATGCCTTCATCTATTATACAACCATCTCTCACTTCCCTCGAGGTATACATGTCTGTACTAAGGTCTGTGGCTGTTTGTCTAGCTATCGAATCTGCAAAGGCATTTCCTCTGCCCACATCGTCTATGACCTTGCGATGTGCTGCACATTTCATGATCGCTAGTTGTTCAGGGAGTGAGAGCGCTAAAAGTAGTTGTACTATTAAGGGACCATGCTGAATCTTGGTCCCGTGTGAGGTCAGAAACCCTCTTTCCGACCACAGTTTTCCAAAGTTGTGAGCCACCCCAAAGGCGTACTGACTATCCGTATAAATGTTAACTCTATGCCCTTGGGAGAGCTCACAAGCGCGGGTCAACGCTATAATCTCTGCGGCCTGCGCGGAGTTATGCGGAATCCTTTTAGTTTCTACGATTTTGTTCAAAGTAGTAACTGCATAAGCAGCTGTAGATGTGCCATTCGGAAGTTTAAAACAGGAGCCATCACAAAACAGCTCCCCTTCCGCATTCTCCAAAGGAGTATCTGAGAGGTCTATTCTGCCCTTTGTTTCTTGTTCGGTGGCATACAGGCAGTCATGTGATCCGTCATCGCCGCAAGCAGTAGTTTGCGGGAGAGGCAAAAGTTCAGCCGGATTGAGAACACAACACCTTTTAATTTGGATATGAGGAGCAAATAGAACTAATTCGTACCTGGTCAACCGGGCAGAAGTAAGGTGTTGTGTTTGAGTTTTATTCAATAGAATATCGACAGAGTGAGGCACCATCAAAATTAAATCGTGGCCTAGGACCATCCCCTCACTCTGTTTTACAGACGCAGCGGCAGCAGCAACAGCGCGCAGACATCGCGGCAAAGCGCATGCAACAGGATCGAGGGCGGAGGAATAATAGCCGCACGGCCTATTCTTCCCTCCATGTTCCTGCGCTAACACAGACAAAGCACATCCATTACATTCATGCACAAACAACACAAAGGCCTTATCGTAATTTGGTGTACCCAGAACCGGTGCTGAACACAGCGCGGCTTTGAGAAGCTAAAATGATCGTTGATGTTCCGATTCCCATGGCAGTGGCAGAGAAATGCCCTTCTTCGTCAAAGCCAACATCGGTTTTACCACTAGGGCAAAGTTCGGGATCCACAGTCTACAGTAGGACGCCATCCCTATCAGGGCTCTGACTTCCTTCTGTGTTTTTGGGACAGACATGCCAGAAATGTGTTTTATTTGTTCAGGTGTCAATCTTCTCCCCTCCTTTGACAGGAGGTAGCCTAAATAGGCAACCTCCTGGCAACAATATTGAAATTTCTTAAGTGAAGCTTTGTGACCATTTTCAGCTAAATGAACAAGCAACAATATAGTGCCTTCTTTACAAGCTTTCTCAGAGTCTGCAGCCAGGAGCAAATCGTCTACATATTGAAGCAGCGTGCAAGTAGGTGGCAATTCAAGGGTGTCGAGCTGCTCTTTTAAGGCTCTACTATAGATACTAGGACTTTCAGTATACCCTTGAGGTGCCCTTGTGAATGTAAACGAGCGTCCCCCCAAGGTGAACGCAAACAAATACCTGCTCTCCTCATGTATCGGAATACTAAAGAAGGCGTTTTTTAAATCTACGACACTAAAGTGTGTAGCCGTAGCAGGGATCATTGTTAAGATCGATGTTACATCAGGCACGATTGGAAATTGTGGGGCTACCACCCGGTTAATAGCACGAAGATCTATTATAAACCGGTACGGAATTGCGTTGTCGCCTTTCTTATATACTGGCAAGATCGGGCTATTACATAAGCTACCTGTAATCTCTTCGATCACTCCACGATGTACAAAATCGGAGACAATGCATTTCAGAGCGCGCTCTCCTTCAATTGAAATTTTATATTGCGGAATGCGCGGTAGCTTAACCCCATGTTTCAATATTATCTTAACAGGGTCGATGTGCAATATCCCGACATCATTGTCGTTTATTGCCCACAAACATTCTGGGACAATGTCAAATTCGGGAGGTAGAGGTCGGGTCAAGTATTGGGAGTTAAAGGGTTGCTGTGGTGAAACTGTTAATCTTATTCCGTCAGGGGAACAATGAATCACTGCATTCAGTTTCTTCAACAAATTCAACCCCAGCAAATTTTCTCCACAGTTTGAAGTAAGAAGAAGAGGGCACTGGTCTGTAAAAGGACCCAAAGAAACGGATACCGGCGCAGAAACCGGACAAACAGTTGGTATACCAGAGAACCCTATAGAGACGTTTGTTTGCCCTGACAGTGGGATGTTTGGAACCCTCGAATGGTCGATGGAGCACTTTTGTGCTCCAGTGTCGATCAAGAACTGATGTTTCCTATTCCCCACCAATAATTCAACATAGGGGCCCTTCTGAATAACGGGAATAGGTAAAGGTTCCAAACGCTGCTTCGGGCAATCCTAATAAGGCAGAACTTCATCAAAGGGAAGTTCCTCAGAAAGATAGGCGGCGGAAGGGTGATCAAATATATTTCTCGAGTCCATACTCGGAGTCTGATTTTCCCGTGAAAAAGGTTGCTGGGGATCTTGTAGAAGCTGACCCCTATCAGGGCCCCCTGCTCCTGGGCGGCCCCGTGGTCGCCTACCCATTCCTCCGAATGTGCCTCCTGACCTCTGACGGAGGGCAGGGCACTGTGCTCGCCAGTTACCTTCCTGGCGGCAATAAGCACACTGATTAATATTTATAGAATTTGGAGGAGTATTTCCTCTTGGAATGTACTGACCTCTAGTCTGTGTCGTACCTCCTCTGGGGTTTCTGACAATTTGCTGCAACAATACCTTAGTCTTTAGGTCACCCCTTCTTTTTTCGATTTTCTCTTTTTCATTATTAACCCGATTCTCGTAATACTGAGCCATATGCAAGACCTCTGACTGAGATTTTGCCTGCCAAGCGCTCTCTGAGGACATAATTTGTGACTGGATGTCGGGCAACAATCCACGCACAAATTTGTCCACAAACAACCTCTTCCCCGACTCTGTACCTAAATCCTGTCCACTGAAGTCGGAGAACACCTGTTCGAATCTATTAAAGAATTCAGTAGTACCTTCAGTTTTCCCTTGGACGCAGGCCGTAAGCTTGTCCCAAATAATCCTTTTTTCCGGAATTATAGTTTTTAATTTGGCAACTATTCTATCGGGTAAAGTGAGTATTACCTGGGGTGGTTTCTCACCAGCTAGTCGTTCTCTGTCTATTCTAATCAGATTTACCCATGTATCCCCTAGCCCCGGCACATCATCTATTGTCCGTACCTGTTTCCATACATCAACTGGCAAAAGCACTGGAAACAATAAGTCCATGTCACTTAAGGTGAACACAGAAGACTGCAAGACGGATTCTATTTCTTTATAAAATCCTGTCGGGTTCTTCCTGATATCAGGAACTGATTGTCTAATCGTGTTCACTTCCTGTCGAGAGAACGGGACGTGAACAAACTGTGATACGTAATGTGCAGGGACATCCACCGCGGAAGTACCAGCCGCCGCGTTGGCGGGGATTTCTACTTTTGGGACAAGGGTCGGAGGGACCTCTCTCATAGGCAACTGAGATATAGGGACCTCCGACCGCTTACTAAGTAATAAGGCCAAATCGAGCGCTAAAGCAGCTGTAGAAGTGTCGGGCGAAAAAGCTCTTTTACAAATACCTAATAACTCTGTGGGGCAACCAACCTTCTTCCTCATACATTCCTCCTGTAAGTGCTGTACCATCACTTGGATTACCTTCCTTTGCATCTCTACCGTGTGTTGACTATATGTGTCATATACCTCATCTGGCGGTATCGATGAATCCGAGATCCACCGAATCGCATCTCTGGTACAAATCCGTACTTCCTCAGGTGCTGATCTTCGGCACGAAAGGAACCGTTTCTGCACATATATCCTATCGTCTTCATCATCCTCATTTTGTAACCTTTCAAAATCCCTCCTAAACTCAAACAACCTGTCAACATGTCCATATACTTTCTGCTCTGTATCCCTCGAAAGCGCCAAGGCATTCAGATCTCTCACCCCTTGTGGGAGATCCGAAGTCTGCAATCTACCCCACATTACACCTAAATGAATCCCCAGTCCTTCAATAAAAACGTTTTTCTCGGGAAAATCGTGCAAATTAGATAATGTTGAAAGTACATCAGTTTGATCACCTTTTTCCATGCAATGTTTAGCCCAAGCAAATAGTTCCTGTTTCCTGCCCGCAGGAACAGTACTACGAGTCACAATTTTTGACCCTGCACCGGGATCTGATTTAGTGAACACGGGACTCCCCAGAATCGGAGGTGTAGGTGAACCTAACAAGGGTGCAGGGGAAAGAGGTAATGTAATAGACGAAATAGACAGAGGAGCGACAACTAAAGAACTAGGGGCAGTAGGCTGCGCAGGAGGAGTAGGAATAACGATAGGAGCAATAGCAGGAACGGGCAAGGTGCCCACAACGGGAGCATACGGAGGTGGCGCTGAAGAATCAGGCCTCCGTTCGTTTAATATTTTCTCAATAAACTCCTCGGAAACATGGAAATCTTTAGAGGGGTACATTTTCTGGACTCCGAGCGAGAAAGCTCTGTCCATCTTCTGGGTTTCATCTAATCGTTTTTCCTTGTCATACAACAATGCCTTTTCGGCATTCGTTTTATGACGTCGTGCATGTTTATCCCTACTTTTAAGCTGCTGTAATGCTTCCTTTTTCCAATTTTGTAACACATCAAAGGCTGCTGGCCTAGCCTTCTTTTTAAGCAAGATCGACTCTAAGTATTCAATACAGGGGATCTCAAAGCTACCATTGATTGGCCACTGAAATTCGGAGGCATTTCTGGTCTGTCTGTGCCAAATGTCATTAAATACAATACTACCAATGCCATACTTACAGTACATAGTACACGCCGGCGACCCCTCCTGTGGTGCCGGACGGCTAAATTCCAAAGATTGTCGCTCGCTGCGGAACAGAACCCTAAAGCAGCTAGACAATTTCCCAGGCATTTCTCAAAGAATTGGTGTTACCTGGTCCAATAATTGTGTCTGCAGATACAATACGCCAAATTCAAATTGTCAGGGTTAAATTAAGAGCCGGGTCACGACTACACCTGACCAAACCTAAGGAGGACCGTACGGTTTACAAAGGACTTCAACTAACAAATTTTACCTGCGTTCGGTGGTTTCGGCAAATCTGCCCGCCTCGGAATTGGACCCTCGTCAAGATGCCGTGTCAGACCGCACGACTATCGCCCAAGGATCGGATCGTGCAGCGCTGCCGAGGTATCGCGTCTCGATCGGTCAGGCCCGCAGAATCACACCGTCCGATCCCGATTCGATAGTCTGCGTCAACCTTCAATGATCCGGCATCAATCTTGAGGGTCCCTATTCGGGCGCCAACTGTGGAAACAGAGAAATTGACATGAGGCCGGGAAGCCCAAAAGGAAACACACCAACACAGGTTACAAAGGACATACAAAGCGCTTTATTTCAAAGTTACAAAGTTACCAAAGTCAATTGACATGCGAATAGCTATTCGGCCCTCTGACTTACACACGAACCTTCAACGTTAGGTTCGCACTGAAAGTGGGAGAGACCGATCATCGGGATGCTTGGGTTTTTATACATTTTGTACTGCATTGGCCAGCCCTCTTGCAAGTTAACCATTCTTGGAACCATGGCTAGGGTTCGTAGCCAGGTCGAACACACAATTTCCATATATTAGATCAGTTCCGCTGATACGGTTACATATTTACACATAGGTTAAAGAGAGGACGGGGTCTTAGTTCATGACCCTAACAAGTAGCCTGCGGAAATATTATTCATTCACGTGTGCGGAGGTCACCATGGCCGAAGTCTTACTCGAAATGTCATTCGGCCTCCATTTTGTGATTCGGGGTGACTTCCACACTGCAAGAGTACCTAAAATGGCGGCTAGATCCAAGATGGCGGCTTACACGATACATTAAGGTCAAGACCTTGCCGCGGAACCTATGTACATAGTATTCTTTAGACAGCTTGGCGTAGGCCAACATACATTTAAACAATGCGATTGGGGTCACAATATTATATCGATTTCCACAATATGTCTCAATAAAAGCCATCAGACACGAACTTGGCCTTGATTCCTTATACACCACGTTATTATGGAGATCAATCACAACTGCTAGGAAAATTCATCTGAATGAACCTGTACCAGCTTACAGAATTCTGTTAGCAACATCACAACGACCGCATGAAGGATTATTAAGAAGTTGGGTCGATAAAATTAAAACCATTGTTGATGTCGCTGACATCAAGTGGGAAATGGTGATGGCTACGCCACAACTAGCTAAAAAAAACTACGTCAGTGGAGCTGGATACAGAATGCAGCTGACCGTGCAAACATGAAGACCTCATTAGATTTAGGAACTGCGGCAAATAGTTTAGATAATTTACCAAAATATCTGAAGCAATTTCCATCCAGATACCATCGGAACATATTTTTGAGATTACGCTTAAATGTTTATCACACAAAAGATGTGCATTGGACTAGACATGACATGAATACAGTGGATAATACCTGTAGATTTTGTCAAGCCACTGATGAAACTTTGAAACATTTAATAACAGAATGTGAGGAGCTTGTAAATGTGCGATCCTTGCTGTTAGGCAAATATCTCCTCTCAATGGAAACTCTGGAGAATGGTGGTTTAGAATGTTAACCAGCAATAATGTCCATCTAACTTGTCCGGTGATAAATTTTCTGGAAAAATGTCTACCAAATGATGAACTGTTGTGAGAATTTTGATGCTAGATGAAGGGAAATGAAGATGTCTGAGTGATCATCTTGAGTTCTGCAGAGGTGGACATGATTGCCAGAGTTGTATTGCCAGAGTTGTGTTTTGATTTGTTCTGTTTTGTAATAAAAAGTTTGATAAAACTAAAAATTACAATAAAAAAAATATGCCATTTGTTTAACCCAACTTGTATTCCTTCCTATGTCTATTGTTGATTCACTTTACTATTTGATTTGTATGCCATTGAAACTGTCAGATATTGGTGCAATTCAAAGGAGTCAAGAGTTAACTGTGGTACCACATAGACATTGTACATATTTACCATATTAGTATTGCCAAAGCACAAAGTGTGTTATTGATTGTGTATATAACTTGAACCTTATTTATGTAAAGAACTGGGATATCACATAACATAGTATATGGACATTCCTTTGTGGGGGCTTGGGAACTACACTGTACTTAACAACAAACCTGCATCACCTCCTGAGAGCTAAGCCTTGATTGCTCGTCCATTGCTACTACAATAGAGAATCTTGGCTGGGGTGCTCTGTGCTTCTTACTCTGCCATATAGAGGGCAGGAGTACAGATAACTCCCCTCCAGTCTTTACAGACGTGCAGAAGGCGAAGTCTTTACAGCTTGCCCCACAGTATGGGCCAGACAAACCTGACAGTTACTGCAATTGTTTTTGGGCAACTTTGAGAATATATGATGAAAACAAGTTGCAGTTAACTAAAGCAATTAATGCACCTTTACCTAAACGAGCCGCAGAATGTGCCGGTCTGGTAAGATAAGGGAGAAGCAGTGAAGGTGCTACCAGGTGGCCATCTGGAGAGCACCAAAAGGGTATCAAAATGTAACACAGTTATTTCTGGACCACTACTCCTTTTCTTGCTGTTGTGCTAGGTCGTGCAGTTCAGCTAGACTAGGAAGAGTTGGGAATGGTGACAGTTCCACTGAAAACCAGATACAGGCTTTTACGGGTGTCAGTGGGCCCTTCGAGGACTGAAATTAGCACTGAATTGTCAAATAGTGAGTTACCAGCCGATGATACAGAACTAGACACATTGGGCCTCATTATAAGGGTGCTGGTCGCACCGTACCGGCAGCTTTTCTGGAACGCCACATTACAACTCTGCAGGTGTGGGCCGTTGAGCCTGACAGGTTTGACCTGCTGGGCGCAATGGCACCCGCCCACAGAGTTTTCACTGAAGCACCACCACCGTTAGCATTGTTGCTGGTACTTCCGTGTACTCATTCCCATGGAGTCCTATAGAGCTCTATGCAAATGGGCACTTACACTTTCCGCCGCCTGATATCCCGGGCTGCCAGGACTTGTAATGTCCCGGTGGCACTGGGATCTCAGGCGGCAGAAACAGTGTTACGAGTCAGGCATCAAACTGCTGGTAGCACCGGCGGGTTACTGCCGGACTTGTAATGAGGCTCATTGTGTTCTTTACATTTCACCATTGTTAGTGCAGAGGGTAATACCAGAGACTCCAATAGAGCTGTGACATGGACCCCGTTACAGATGGGGGTACCTCTTTCCAAAGTAAGCCAAGTAAGCCAAAATCATGAGAAAAACCATAGGCATAAGGGGAACCAGTATAAATTGTTTTCGATTCTCCTCAAGCCAATACACATGCACGGGTAAGAGAAATCATTTCAGCAACCTGAGCAGAATTAACATTTAGCAATTGATACGCTTCCAAAGTCTCATATTACATGTAAACTGCATAACCCCAAGACATTCTTCCCAAATTATTACGTAAACAAGGCCATTAGTGAATAGAATCATCTCATGGTTCTGCAGTGGTACACTCTTTAAATCAACTCTGCAAGTCAATAGATTTTTGGTTACCAATATACTATCATGAGGCTCTTCATCTATGGTGTTAGAAAAAAGAACCAGGATTCAAAATAGAACAGTTACATTAGCAGCAAAAATAACAGCTTTTGCACCCATAGGTCCTTTAAGCCAAGGTAACAGTATCTGAGCTGGATCTTACTCATACATCAATAATCAGACCGACTCAGGAAGTTTGGCAAAACACTACAGTTTTAATTACACTTTGCTAAAACAGGGAGTACAATGGGCATCAACGGATGCCGCACAGCATTCTCTCTCAAGAGTTCACAATGCATCAAATAAAAAAACACAACTTCATCCTAAAAACTCATCATTACTGTATTAATTCATAATATGTGGCAAAATAAGAAAACCTACGGGGTTTGTTATAGGTGTGAGGAGAACATCTAAATATACTTTCTGTGGGGTATGGGATCGTGATTGGATTTCTAAGGTCAGGTGGACCACTAAGCCCATACCTAGTGCAAGTCATCTTCTGTGTCATGCTAATACACAACGTTCTATTGGTTTCTCAAACTATAGGGCTCCTTGCTACATGGCCTTCTATGATTGGTTGGCACGCTTGTACCCTTCAGGAATATTCCACTTGCTAGCAGCACGCAAGCTGGTAGCCCAGCTGCTGCGGGGTTTGCTTGGTCATGCCTACCCACCCAATTAGCCCAAAATCCATCATCACTCCTGCGGTCTGCCATTCAATTAATGTTTCTCAACTCGACCTTGCAAAGGCTCACTGTGCCTGAGAATAAAAGGGAGTGAGGGCATGCCCTTATCTTCTGGTCTTGGTGTAGCTCGCCCCAAAGTCTATTTTCATCTGACCATGTGACTGGAGACCACTTTTTGAGCTCCTTCATTGTATTTAATACTATTAAATGAAGAAAACCTAGCACTTCTAGTGTTTTTCCATTACACCTCAAACAGGAGCTTGGCTCGCTTCTCACGTTCATTGTATCTTCTCGAGTAGATAACCTTGTTCTTGGTGGCCTCAACTTTTGAAACTGGGCCAGACAAACCTTCTCGAATCTTCCTTTGCTGTCAGCTGTTTTATTCTGCTGCAACACACTTTCAGGCCTTTCATTCACAGAGTGCAAATTTGCTCAAATGCGTCTTGGAAAATCCAGATTCTATACACACATATATATTGGCGGTGGCGCCTGCAGTCTATTCACTACGTATAGCCAGCCTTATGATTACTTTGTCTACTTGCGTTATTGCACCTGTACATTTGTGAACTGGCTTTGCATTTTCTTCAGTGCTTCTCTGCACGTGCAATCTTCATTTTGATACCAAAATGTTGCTTAATTCTCTACTTCGCCATCAGATTCTACAAGGTCTATATACTTTCTTCATTGCCACATCTTCTGGGTGCATCATTTCTGCTTCACCAGTCTTATCTTTCACTCATCTTCACACTTCTTCCAAAACTTCCTTCAGAAGATTGTCATTTCTCTGCAGATACATTAAGTAGGGTTTTCTCAATGGATACCTTGTTTCAAGGACTTTTCGCGTAATAGGCACCATTATTGGCTTTGCGCATGTCACAATTTCCAGCTGCCAACATATAGGCAAAATGGGGGCTGACTTCCAGTAGAGGTACTTGGCTCCTCCTATACACTCCCCCCTTTGGTTGATTTATCGACCACTCTCCCATCAGTCTTCACATCTAGACATCCTCGTCTGAAGAAATGCATCTTCAGGGTCCATATCTTTATTACTCATTTCAGAGATCCTGCTGATTTCATATGTTCCTCAACACTCCAGGTCATAAGACTACATTGTCCATTCGGGCTGCAGTAGATCCATCTTCCCACATACTTCTTGTGGTTTCTCAGATACAAAAATGTTGTTCCCTCAGGTGCATGAATACTGGCTTTTACATAGTCTCTTATTTCTTCATTTGTCAACTCTTTGGGTCCAAACGCTGACTCAGCATTGATCATGATCTTCATTCCTGTTGCTTTCTTTGCTGTCTTCTTGCACTGTGTGATTGTTATTCTGATCACACAGAATCCAAACTTGATCATTACCAACAAGGCTCCAAGAAACTTGAAGCTATTCGCCATCCATTGTGGAACCCACGAGAAGTTTGATGCAAACCAGAGGTCATCTGCAATGTCTTCCACTTCATCTTTCATCTCGACATGTAAGTTTGTCAGCATTGTTATGGCCTCTGTCAAGGTCCCATTTTCTTCATTGTGAGAAGGTATGAATGTGCAACATGATTCTCCGATTTTGGCACTCTTTGAGTCCAAACCCTGACTCGACATTGATCATGATCTTCATTCCTGTTGTTTTCTTTGCTGTCTTCTTGCACTGTGTGATTATTATTCTGATCACACAGAATTCTAACATGATCATCACCAACAAGGCTCCAAGAAACTAGAAGATATTCGCCATCCATTGTGGAGCCCATGAGAAGATTGATGCAAACCAGCTGTCATCTGCAATGTCTTCCACTTCATCTTCCATCTTGATGTATAAGTTCATCAGCATTGTTGTGGCCTCTGTCAAGGTTCCATTTTCTTCAATGTGAGAACTTATGAATGTGCAACATGATTCTCCGATTTTGGCACAAACACATCCATCCATAGCTGTAATCATAACCAGGACACATCTGTTCTGAAGAGTCATCAGTCTTATGGCCCTCAGCTCTTCCATGATAGCATTGAATCCCTTTTTGGTAGTGTTGATAGTCTGCAGGAGCTCCCATCTGGTTGTCTGTAACCATGAAGATTGTCATGAATATCGCAGAACAACCTGTGTTCATACGGAATGTCATTGAAAGCTTCTATTGATTTAGCTGAGAAGTAGTTCTCCCTTTTGCTTGATTGAGGAATCTGAATGACCTTCTCTTTCTCAGGTGAGCATCTGGTTTTGGAAATTCTCCAATGTTCAGAAAACTCTTTGGAATCACTAATGCTGGAACATGAACAATCACTATAGAACATAGTCCTCCCCAATCCCTGTGCAGCTTCATGTATGCTCTGGATCCACAGGCTCAGTAGTGGTCCATTATCACTACTGTTCAATCCTTCATTCCTGGTACATAGAAGATTTGACTGGTTCTCTCCAACTTTTCTTGTGCCATTGTTTTTGAAGCATAGCTCTGCGCTAGCCAAAGGCACTGTAAGCAACTTTGCAAGCTTCTGCCATAGAGGTTTGCATCCTTTTTCCACATGATCCATAATTGGTTTGTGATGTCCTGTTACTGCCACAGCTTTGCATATTACTATGCCTTCTTCCCAGCCATCTGGTCAAAGTACTGTTCACCAGATCTGCATCTGGCCTCTCTCCTTGCATCTTTGTATTTCTTCATCAGTTTTTCCTTGGCAATTGAGCTTCTTATTTATCTCCCATCTGATTCCTGCTCCCTTCATTCCAGGCTGTTCGCATCTTATCACATGATCTCTGGTGTGTGCTCTTGCTCTTGTATTTAAATCTTGAACATAATCATCTTCTTCTGGAGCTAACCATTCCGTCATCCATACCAAGAATGCTGTTCGACGCTGGAATTTACCTCTTTTATGGCAGAGTGCAAGGTGAGTCAGGCAATGAGCTGTCTGGATGTCTATTTCTATAGATATAAATATCTTGGACTTCCCATTGCATAGGGTAGGAGAGCACAAACATAGCAATCCTCCTCAGAGGTTTTTTGTCCCACCTCTTTCATGTGTATATACCACTTGTTGTTCCCCAAATGTGCTGTAATATCTAGATAATTATTTAACTCATAATCATCTTCCCTTGCACTTCTCTTGGGTCTCTTTCTTACAAGGAGAGTGTGTGCATAATGCTCATGAAGTAAATCAGCAAGGGTCCTTCCTGCAGGAGGAATCATAGGAACACTCATCAGAGAAATGTGTGACCTTACATGTGTCACTGGTGTATGGATAATCATATATGGCCTTGGTCTCAATTCAACAGCTAATTCTGCATAGGTCACTGGAGTGGGAAGAATTGAGGGGACTCCTACCTTTCTGGGACCATCAAAGTGAGCAGTGTGGATTAGCAAAAATAGAAAAACAATAATAGATGCTAAGCATGCATATATTATGCACCAATTCATGAGACCCCACCACTGGTGTCTCTCCACACGTCATCAAGTCTGCCCACTTTCTGGAACTGCATTATTCTCAACAGTCCACAATGTGCCTGTGTACTACTTTTAAGGAAGGAAAAATCCTTTTCAATCAGGCAGCCTCGTTAGATGTTCAGGTAGCTGTCGTATTTGCTCAATTTTTGCTGCAAGCAATCTTCTAATCATGGGCCATTCTTAGGATCCTGCACAAAAGTATGTATGTCAGTGCTACGCCCAACAAGATAAGGATGGACTCGAAGTAAGTATATAAAGATAGTGATAAGTAATCTATGGGCATCGGCAGTAGATAGAACCATGAGTCTTAACCAAAGAGAAACTCAGTGAGGAATGAATCAGGGAGCGGCTCCTTTTTAATGTCGTATATGAATCAAGATTTGGCATTTTTTAGCACATGAGCACTTTCTAAAGTCCAAAAAAGATTCCTGCGGCTCGAGAACATTCATTTTTACACTCCTGCTAAAATATCTATAAAGAGTGTCTGAGCTGAGCCACAGCCCAAATGCACATGTGCATTTATTTAATCAGCAATCTTAGCATCCTACTTCCTCATCATTATGATATGCATTTGTAATGATATGATATGATATGATATGATATGATATGGCATTTGTAACGCACCTATACACAAGTGTTTCAAGGCACGACGAGGCAGGGAGGGGGGAACAGAGGGAAGACAGACAACGATCCCACTAGGCCAGGTATCATTCAGATCGCGCAAGTGCATGGGGAGGGGGAAGGGAAAAGTGCAAGGGGAAAAGGGAGGGGGGAAAAGTGCAGGACAGGGTAGAAAAAAAGATAAATATTAAGGCCAGCTGGTGGCAAGTGCAAGGTAAGTGCAGACAAGTGCTGGGAAGGGGGCTGTAGGGATACAGAGACAGTCCCGCAGTGCAGGGGTTGCCAGGGAGGCAGTGCAAGTGGAGAGTGGCAGGGCCAAGGACCAGGATCAGTGAGAATGGCCGAGTTGCAGATTCAGTGCAGTTTCAGTCAAGAATTAGCAGGGGAGAGGGGGAGAGAAAGCAGAAGCAAAGAGGAAGGTGTTGAGGTGCTTCCGGAACCAGAGATGGTTCTCCTCAAGTTTCAGGGAGGCAGGAAGGCTGTTCCAGAGGGAGGCCCCTGCCGCGGAGAGAGATCTACCCCCAACTTGTTGCTTGGAGAAGCGGCTGACCCTGAGGGAGTTGGAGGCGGATGAGCAAACAGCTCTAGAAGGAAGATATTTAGGAAGAGAGAGTTGAAGGTATTTAGGCCCCAGGCCCCAGAAGGCCTTGTGGACAATGCAGAGGGTTTCATTGATCAAGTCTGCATGTGCTGAATTGCTTCTCCTAGTCTTGCTTCTGAATCAATGGGTGGGGTGCATCGGTCTCACCAGCATACGGTTTCACATCACCCAAGTGGATCCAGGCACGCCTTTCTTGGACCAATACTGCTGAGGGAGTGATATTTTCAATGATGAACGGTCCACTAAAATGGGGCTTATGTCACTTCCTTGTGAAGCTGTGCACTAAAATTGAGTCTCCAATAAACAACTTGGGTACAGATAATAATTTCTCACATTCAGTTGCTGAATGGTCTTTATCTGTGTCCTGAGACTGACACCCCTTATGCTTGAGTTGATCTGAAATGACAGAGATACTAGCGGTCATACATGTCAAATATGTATGTAACTCATTTCCTAACAATCCTGCAGTCGTCTTGGCATCACTTCTACTCCTCAATGGAGGAAACAGGGGGATTCTCATTTGCCTTCCTGTTACTAACTCGTGGGGTGGGAGGTGGTGGTCCGACCCAGGCTGATTCCTTAATGCATATAATGCAAGAGGCAGGCAATAAAGCCATCCCTTCTTCAATGTCAATTTGAGTTTAGCTATTCTTTTTTTGAGAAGACCATTGAGTCTCTCACATATGCTATTCACTTGCAGGTGATAAGCGGTAGAAAACGTGTGTTTTATACTAAACAATAGGCTAATCTGTTCAAATACTTCGATCTCAGCACCTCACATACTCCCCATCTAGGAAAGAGTTCTCAAATGAAAAACTTTGCAGCACAAGTGGCATTAGGGTGTGTACATGGACCGGCTTCAATCAATCTCAATCACCACCACTATCATATACCTATATCCACTACATACTTTCAGCATATCAACATAGTCAATATGTAAATGCTGAAAAGGACAGTTTGGTCGAGGAATCACTCCTGTAATTGTTCACATTGTGTGCCCAGTGGTACATTTTTGACATACGATGCAAGTTACTACATAAAAGGCAATGTAGGTCATTATGACCCTGGCGCTAAGCATTTAACGGTGCCGACCTTCACGGCTGGTACAGACAACCCATTAAAGTAGGGTGCTGCAAAGTGACCTTGGTGCTAAGTACGGTACCGCAATTAGCGGTACCGTACTTAGCGCCTTCCCTTTTCCCATTGAGCCCTATGGGGCAAAAATGGGAATGGGGAAGGACCATGGCGGCCTGGGGAATTACCGCCCCGCCATCCTTGGAATGGGGTGCTAATTCCCCATTCCGCCATGGCGGAGTCGTTAAGTTACAGGCATGGACCATGGTGCTACTAGCACCTTGGTCCAACGCCTGGGTCGTAATGAGGCCCAATGTGTTCTAGCAGGTTCAGTACAAACCAGTCCTCCGCAATAGCTGCTGCCAGGCTTTCCCTAGTTACATGCACAGGGTAGTGCAGCTGTTCAAGCGCTAACCTTAATAAGGCTACAGACATTACCGGTTTGCCAGTGCTGTCCTGTAGCCACAATGCTTCAGAGGGGGATAAAGAACACCAACTCCATGTCCATAGCTCTTTCTCTTCCTGTGGTGCATTGGCTTGAACCTCTATTAACTGTGTTCTAGACAAATGATTAAACCCTTCATTTACAATGATAGTCTTGAGCACTTTTTCCTTTACATCTGGAGTATCAAAACTAGAAATATCTGGTGAAGGGGGGCGCTGTTGTGCGGCTTGCAAAATGGCCGCAGTCTGAGAAGCTCCGGTGATGGCGCATTTATCCTGTTTCACATCCTTCTCTCTGGGACGTGCTTTATACTTCTAATGCAACCGGGTTTGTGAAGGTTGTGGGCTCGCTGGTGTGTCTTCTGCGGTGACCCCGATGTCTCGTGAAGGGCTGAAACAGCATTGAGGAGCCATGGACTTGCTGAGCCTTGGTGGCTGAGTAGGGGGAGGTGCACCCATACTGAGTGCCTAGTGGGCGGACCTTGGCGAAAAAAGATCCTGGGCCCCAGAGAGCGGCAGGAGGAGTGGCAGTGGAGCTGGCCGAAGATTCGCTGAAGAGATTGCTGTGCTGCTGGATGCCCGCCACCCCTGGAAGCCTACCTTCACTATCTGGATGGCTCTGGCCTCCTGTGGGGTGGCTGGACAGATTGCTGCACCGGTGAGGGGGCTGCCCGTGGGGAGGACTTCGGTACAGTCTGCGGCTGAGGGGTTCTGGGGCTGGCTGCTGGGCTGTGCTATCAGGGGTCCTGCGGGTGTGGCTGCTCATCAGAGCGGGGGTGCTGTGCCAGAGCCTGGTGTGATCTGGAGCCTCTTCACGATCGGAGGGGAGATGGCTGGCGGGGTGATTGATGCGAGCCGTGAGCAGAGGAGGAAGGTCGGTATGATGGTGGCAGAGAGCGCTCCACCCCCTCGGCAAGGATTACTACATGGCTTTTTCACCCTGCCAGCTTCGCGGTGAGGCTCACTCTGCTCTCTGAGATCGGGACATGCTCTGGATGTTTTGGATACCCGGGCAGTGATACAGCATTTCCACATTGCTTCTAAACTGCTCTTCACTAGGGAATCGTGTGTCAAGTACAGCATTGGACATTGCTGGCCCGGCTGGCTACTGGGAAGCTACAGTTTTGAGGAGCACTGGCATTTGTAACTCCTACTGTGAGGTCGTAATCTGCACTTAGCCCCCTCTGGTTATTAATAGGCAATTGGGGCAGGGGTGATGAATCAGTGAATTGTCACCAGAAAGAGGGGCTTGCTTCTACTGGTTCTGTGAGAGCAACACATGGTGCCCATTCATCTTTGGGTAGTCTGTGTACCATCACCCCGAAGGACTCGCCTGAGCGCCACAGCTACTGTGGAGTGATTTTGGCATGGGAAATCCTCGGAAGCAAGCCAAGATGGACCAGTTTGCCCACCCAGATCAGGCCCAAACATCACCTGCGTCCCTGACTGGCTCGCCCCAAGCTCAGTTGGACGTAGCTGCCCTGAATCAAATGCTGCTGGCTCTGAAGAGCAGCACAGACAGTAGTGGGGCTAAAATTGATGCCCTATCGTGCAAAGTTGATATATCAGCACTGCAAATGAAGAAGTTGTGTGGTTGCATGTCAGAAGCAGAACAGCGGACTGGGGAGAATGAGGACAGCGTGGTCACCCTCCAGCGGGAAATGGCGGAAATGCAACAGACAGTCAAGAAGATTCAGACCAAGAATGAAGATTTGGAGGGGAGATCTCGGCGTAATATCGTCCGGATACTTGGGGTGCCAGAATCGACAGCCATTGACAATATGGAGAAATTTGTGGAAGCACTATTGGTAGAAGTGCTAAGTAACCCCCCTCTTATGGAAACAAGGGAATGGCGTCCTGCCACATACATTTACTCTCTTTACATACACATTTTCTGCAAAGATTCCGACATTTTACATGCTTAGTATATAAAAAACTGTGTAATTCGCTTCATTAAGGAAAGGGGAGCAGAGACACTTGTTGAATGCACTTAGATTTTTATTTAGCCAGTGTCATTGGGTGCAGACTTAGTTCCACATTTTATTTATGTTTCCCTGTGTAGAAAATTCTGGTTACAGGAAAACAAGTTTTGCATTTCACTTGTAGTCATATTGTAAAGAAAAAGAGTACAAATATATTCAAAACACACATAAGTAAGCATTGACATTTAAATATATAAACACACATGTAAATCGGTTACAAGACAGTGAAAACTGTTGAGGCTGGCCTCAATAAACAGCACATTTCTTTCACTTTTAAATGTTTAAAAGGACAACCAATAAACAATAAAGTGACAGTAAGTTTCAAACTGTAGAAATCAAGTTCAGAAGTAGACACTAGTACATCCTTCTTAGTATTTTTTAGGGTGCACTGAGTGTTGGGGAGTGACCTAGTCATTGGTCTACGTCTGGATGTAGATCAAGTAATGGTGCGGGACGGGGGTGGCTAGCCCTCAGGATGGATTGTCCCTTGACGTTTCGGCAAGGAAGCCTTTTTCATGGGCCTAGACCGGGTCTCCCTGCATAGGGGAACAGAACGGGGATCAGTGTTGGACTCTCCTAGGATAGGGCTTAGTGGCTACAATACTGCCATGTATATAAAATTCAATAAAAGACCGTTAGGCTAGAGAGTGTAGGGAACGAGGCATTCATACACTTTCTGGTTGCTTGTGGGAACCAGTTACTGACCTGGACAAGGTGGAGTGTGGTGTGTCTTCCTGTGGGGAAGAGGCGGAGGAGCTTGTCGCCTTCTTGCTGCGGGACGATGCTTCTACTGCCACACTTGGCAAATGAAATACTGGAAGAATGGAGAGACAAGGGACAAGGTGAGGCGCCTCAAATAAATGACACCTAGTTGGCAACTGTGGAGTGTAAATGCCAAAGTTGGAAAGTACCTGTACAGCCATTAACGAACAAGTAGCTGGTCTGGTCAGTACTGGGATGGCTGATGCCTGGAGGCTTGGGCCTGCACAGGGAGAAAAGCAAGTGGGAAATGGAAGCTTAGTAACCCGTATGGAAGTAGGTCCGTGGGATAGGAGTACATTAATTCTCTAGTAGATATACCAAGAAAGGCGGGAAATCATACCTGATTCTTTTTAAGGAAGTTTGAATTCCACTACGAATTAGTAGGGCATGAACCGTCGGATGTCTGCCAGCATGGACGAGATGAATCAATTTGTCAGGGCTTGGAGGACCTGTGTCAAGAGGGAGAAGGGGATAAGGAGTCAAAGTCCTCGTGGACGTGGTGGGTTGGGCCGTCTTGGCGGTCAGACCAAGAATGCCAGGGGCGGCCCCTGTGAGAGGTGAGCCTGGAGGAGTGTTTCAGGCTTACCTGGGGTCTGCACACGGGAGCGGATGGATTGCACTCTGCAGTGTTGGCTGCAGGGGGAGATGGCAAGTGCAGCTATCTCGGCAGTGGAACGGCTGGTGTGCTGTGCTGATAGCTGGGAGTGCGCATGCGTAGGTGATTAATATCACTACATGGGACGCATGCACACTGGCATCTGTTTAGGCATTGTCATGGAAACCTCACAGGCTGTGGAACTGGAGGAGCAGTGGAGGCGGGTGGCGCTCAGCGGGCTACTCCTGGGCCTTAAGGCAAGGTACAATGGTGGAGACATGGGGGGTAAGTGGGAGACCTCACTGATCACATACGAAGTCACAGTAAAAATTGAAAATAAAAAATAATAAATAAAAATAAAAATATCCGGATTGCGGCTGCGAAATGCGCAGGGTTGGCGGACCTATATCTGTGTATATGTGCACCAAAATCACACAGGGACCAGGGGGCAACAGAGTACCTGCTAATGGGTGTCGTGGTCTGGGCCAAAAGCCTGGAAACAGGTGGGCCCAACGGGCACAAACCGTTAAGCGGGTGGAATGCTGTGAGGTGCTTCTAATGAGGCAGAGTAGACAGTTGTAGGGTGCTACCTTATCAAGCCCTGGTGGGATAATGCAAGCATGTGCCAGCTGTTGCTAACTGGTGTTGAGGAGGGCCATGCTCATATGGTATAATGCAGTATAATTGAATCTGCAAGGTAGTACAGGGTACTCATGTAAAGTTGGTGGGCATCGCTTTGTTAAGACCACTGGTGGTAGATTTGAGTTTAAAGATCCACCAGGATTCTTTGTGGTTTAAGGCATTGGTGGAATTTGTGGTGTTGAGGACTGTGTCCGCAACCCATCAGTTCATGTCGTCTGCACTGTGCCGATGTTCGAGGTAGTGTGATACCAAGGGTGCTGTGTGTACTCAGCAGCCAATCCGTGATCTATGCTATCCAATCCGTCTATTCACGTGTCTCTTGGTTTGGCCTACATATCTAAGCCCACATGGGCATTCGATTATGTAGACTACATTGGTAGTCTTGCAATTGGACATTTTTTTAATTTTCCACTCTTTATCCCCGATCTTAAAGGACGTTGCCTTCTTGGTGAATTTACAGACATTGCAGGATCCACAGGGGTGGTGCCCCACTATTTTTCGCATGCTCCACAGTTCCGACCTTTGGGATTTTTTGTTAAGCCTGGCATGGGTTAACATATCTTTGAGATTCCTACCCCGTTTCAGTGCCATTCTTGGGATGGGTTCATTAGGTAGGCTAAGCTGTATGAGGAGCCAGAACTTTTTGATTAGTGCCTCGAGTCTTGTGGTACTGGGTCCAAAAGTAGTGACGCAGGTCATCAACTGATCCATCTCTG
The DNA here is from genome assembly GCF_040938575.1 of Ambystoma mexicanum. NCBI lineage: Eukaryota > Metazoa > Chordata > Amphibia > Caudata > Ambystomatidae > Ambystoma > Ambystoma mexicanum. The sequence goes on along the minus strand of NC_090931.1, from coordinate 861,234,952 downwards.
TGTTTTGTATTGTTGGTGTAAGTAGGGTTTCCCTTGGTGTGTACTGCGCTCTCTTTTTAGTATTTCTCACCAGTTTTTTCGGGTAACATGTTTTGTAGTTTGTTCTTAAGGATAGTGGCATGTTTCTTGTATTGTTCGATATCTGTGCAGTTGCGTCTGAGCCACAAAAAGTGTCCGAAAGATAGATTGTTCCTTAAGTTACTTGGGTGGTTGCTCCTGTAGTGGAGGAGGGTGTTTCTATGCGTTTCCTTCCTGTATAGAGAGCAAGTTAGTTTATTTTCCTTGACGATAATTTCCAAATCTAGGAAGTTGATGGCTTGGTTGCTTTTGTTCAGGGTGAATTTGATTTCAGTTGTTTGCTCATTCACCCAGTTGAGGAATTTCTCCAAGGAGGTGTCATTGTCCTGCCATATAAAGATGATGTCATCTGTGTACCGGAACCACTGGGAAATCTTGTCTCTGAAGGGATTGCTGGTGTTGGGGATGTATTGTTGTTCATAGTCGGACATGAATATGACGGCCATGCTAGGGGTAAAGGCAGCCCCCATCGCGGTACCACTCACTTGTAGGTAAAATACCTCATCAAAAGAAAAATAAGTTATTTGTTAGGGCCAGTTCGAGAAGCTCCACTATGAAGTTCGTCGGGACTCTTGTTTGGGTCATATGATGTGTGAGGTGGAGTCTCTATTGCAGAGTTTTGTGGGATGCTCGAATATAGGCTGGCAATATCCATGGTGACCAATAATTCTTCTGCTGGAAGAAACGGTTGGTTTTCAAAGATGGAAATGGTGGCCATAGTATCCCTTAGGTACGTCTGTGTTTCCTGGCTAAGGGGTTTGAGAAAGTGTTCCACAAACTGACATATGGGTTCCAATATGGACCCACAGCCGGATACAATGGTTCTCCCAGGCGGGTGGAGTTGGTTCTTATGGATTTTTGGGAGGGCATAAAATGCCAGGGTTCTTCCTTCTGAGGTGGTCAGGAAGGCCTCTTCCTTGTCACTTATCCAACCATGGTCAAAGGAATATTTGGTTGTTTCTTGGATTCTGGTTTTGATCTCAATGGTAGGGTCTTTTTTCAGCCTTTTGTAGTTGGTTGTTTCATCGAGGAGGCATTTCACCATGTCTTTATACTGGTTCAAGGTTTGTACAATGATCCCTCCACCTTTGTTTGCCATTTTAATGACTATCTGTTTGTTTCTGGAGAGGCTTCTAAGTGCTTTATGTTCTTCTTTTGTCAGGTTGGGCTTGACTTTTCAGTGGAATCTTGAAGTTTAGTCAATTCTTTCTTAATGCATTTTTCAAAGGTTATGATGGAAGTAGGGGTCCCATTCTCTCTTGGGTTGAAGCTTGAGGGTACCCATAGGCCCGAATCATCCTCTTATTCTCTTGGTTCTTTGTCCTTGAAAAATGCTTTGCGGCGTATAGTTCTGAAGAAGGTTGATAGTTCTTGGTCCAACTGAAACCAGTTGGTCTTATTGGACGGTATAAAAGAGAGTCCTTTGGTCAAGACCATAATTTCAGCCTTAGTGAGCTCGATTCCTGACAGATTGAAGATTGGAATGTTTTCTAGTGCCTCCACTGGTTGCGTCGTCTCCTGGGAGGTTGACTCCACTGTTGATAGTTGTAGGGGTACATAGGCGTGGGCATTGGAGGAGGTGGGCCTCAGTAACAACCTCTGGGGCCCCCTTTCCCTAAAAAAGTAACCTGAGGTGGTGGTGGTTGAAATTGTCCCTGTATTGTTGTCTTCCTTGGTTTTGTGATTGGTCATCTGAGGATCCTGAACTGGAAGTATCCGAGAAAGTAACCCATTTTCGTCAGCTTCTGCCAGGTCCAGTCTGGTTGGATGCTCTTTCTTTTTCTTTTCTGTCCTTGTAATCCACTGCCAGATATGGGTAGACATTCTCAATTTTGAAATTCTGAATGTCTTTTGCTAATTATTTATGTTTCTTTTCAAGGGTAGAGGCCATAAATTAGTCAAATGCTGTATTAATTTCCTTTAGTTTGTCACGGGCATTTTGTAGGTCCTCATTATTAATACATGTTTCTTCTTCAGTAGCTAGTTCTACCTTCATCCTGGCATATATCCTCTGTGCTGTGGTGATGGTCAGCACCATGAGGTCTCTTGAACATTTCGTGGAGATCTTGCTAAAGCCAATAATATATTCCTTATCTTCCAGGAATAGTGCCGGTTCGTTGTGAATCATGTGTCCAAAGGGGACCATGTTGCTCCTTAGGTATTCCCTTAAGAAGTGGCCGTGGACCTCTGTCCGAAAGCACTTCTTTTTTAGTTTTAACAGGTCATCTCCTGATGCTGTAGAAGCTATGTGTTGAAGGGCACTGTCTAGGTTGAAAAGAGTGGGTCCCTGGATAATGTCTGAGGTTTCTGCTTTCGAGAAGCTTAAAGTCTGTTCCATCTTGGGTAAGCCAATGTGTGGTGGCCTGGGTCAGGAACTAGGCTTGTCACAAGCTGCGGTCTGAATGTTTTTAACTGGGAGTCAAAGGATGACTGCGAGGCACTAGTCATAGGGTCCATAGTATGGCAAGGATTATATCTAAAGTCTGGGTAACGGAAAGGATTGCTAAAAAATGTGGTAGGATTTAAGAGTTGCTAACTATGGAAACAAGGGGGTGGTGTGCTGCCACATACATTTACTCTCTTTACATAAACATTTTCTGTAAAGATTCTGACATTTTACATGCTTAGTGTATAAAGAACTATATAATTAGCTCGCTTTCATTAAGGAAAGGGGATCAGAGACGCTTGTTGAGTGCCCTTAGCTTTTTATTTAGCCAGTGTCAAGGGGTGCAGACTTAGTCCCACATTTTATTTATGTTTCACTGTGTAGGAAATTCTGGTTACAGGAAAACAACAAGTTTTGCATTTCACTTGTAGTCATATTGTAAAGAAAAAGAGTACAGATATATTCAAAACACACATAAGTAAGCATTGACATTTAAATATATACACTCACATGTCAATCAGTTACAAGACAGTGAAAACTGTTGAGGTTAGCCTCAATAGACAGCAATTTTTTTCACTTTTAAATGTTTAAAAGGGCAACCAATAAACAATAAAGTGACAAAAAGTTTCAAACTGTATAAATCAAGTTCAGACTTAGACACTATTACATACTTCTTAGTATTTTTAGGGTGCACTGAGTGTTGGGGAGTGACCTAGTCGTTGATCTACGTCTGGATGTAGATCAAGTAATGGTGCGGGACGTGGGTGGCTAGCCCTCAGGATGGATTGTCCCATGACATTTCGGCTAGGATGCCTTCTTCATGGGCCTAGACCAGGTCTCCCTGCATAGGGGAACAGAACGGGGAAAACTCAATCAGTGTTGGGCTCTCCTAGGATAGGACCTAGTGGCTACAATACTAGCATTTATATAAAATTCAATAAAAGACCGTTAGGCTAGAGAGTGTAGGGAACGAGGCATTCATACACTTTCTGGTTGCTTGTGGGAACCAGTTACTGACCTGGACAAGGTGGAGTGTGGTGCATCTTCCTGTGGAGGAGAGGCGGAGGAGCTTGTCGCCTTCTTGCTGCAGGACGATGCTTCTACTGCCACACTTGGCAAATGAAAGACTGGAAGCATGGAGAGACAAGGCCCAAGGTGAGGTGCCTCAAATAAATGACACCTAGTTGGCAACTGTGGAGTGTAAATGTCAAAGTTGGAAAGTACCTGTACAACCATTAACGAACAAGTAGCTGGTCTAGTCAGTACTGGGATGGCTGATGCCTGGAGGCTTGGGCCTGCACGGGGAGAAAAGCAAGTGGGAAATGGAAGCATAGTAATTCCACTACGTATTAGTATGGCATGAACCGTCGGATGTCTGCCAGCATGGACGAGATGAATCAATTTGTCAGGGCTTGGAGGACCTGTGTCAAGAGGGAGAAGGGGGTAAGGAGTCAAAGTCCTCATGGATGTGGTGGGTCGGGGCGTCTTGGCGGTCGGACCCAGAATGCCAGTGGCGGCCCCTGTGAGAGGTGAGCCTGGAGGAGTGGATCAGGCTTGGCTGAGGTCCGCACACGGAGTGGATGGATTGCGCTCCGCAGTGTTGGCTGCAGGTGGAGATGGCAAGTGCAGCTATCTCGGCGGTGGAACGGTTGGTGTGCTGGTGTGCTATGCCGATAGCGGGGAGTGCACATGCATAGGTGATTAGTGACCGAGTGCCCGACCATTGCAAGAATATTCAATTATAGAGATTGGGACGTTATTCTCTGCACGGCCAGAGAGAGGGGTGAACTGCGATGGGGCTCCTCCACAATTTGTCAGTTCCCTGACTTCAGCCCGGGGGTACAGGATTTGCAGAAAACCTTTCAGGCTGTAAAAACATCCCTGCGCAGGAAAGGAGTCAAATACACAATGCTTTTCCCGCTAAACTCTGGGTGCAACATAATGGCTCAACATTCTTCTTTATGTCACCGGAAGCAGCAGAGCAGTTTGCATCGAACCTGCCCGAACCTCGGGAGCCGCAAGAACTCTCTCCACGACACCCTGGATTGGGTGCAGCATCATGACAAGCCCTGAACTGCTGTAGTTAAACAAAATGACCTGTTATATACACTTGGAACAGCTGGAAATGTCCCGCAGGTGGTAATATAGTCACTGTCGCCATCTGGAGTGCGCTGGCCGCCATTAGTGCACCACTAGCCATAATTTCTGCAGTTTGTTCTGTTTGTACAAGGGGATGGTTGAAGAGGGGTGTGTTGATGGGGTGCCGGTAGGTTTCTGTTTCTGGCGTGGGTGGGGTGGTGTTGGGGGGATGCCAATTGTTTGGTGGGTATGTTTAATTGTTAGTGGTGTTGGGGGGGGTTATGTTTCTACTTGGAAACTCACATAGGGTACTTGACTGCAGTGAATAATGGTACATGTGATGCCATACAATATGCTCACACAGTGCGGGTCATAATGGGGAAAAGCGGGACTTCACCGGGGGGAGGACTGGCCCAACAACGGGTGGTCGGCATGGGACGCAGCTGACAGTCCTTTCATGGAATATCAGGGGGCTAACTAACCAGAAGAAGTCTTGCCTAATAGCGAATTATGGGAGGGATCATGGTACAAATGTGCTGTGTCTCCAAGAGAGGCAGCCCGCGGCACATCTCTTCCTAGATTTCCGGGTTGGGGCATACATAGGTATGGCTCCTCATATACTTCATATTCCATAGGGGTTGCCATATACAAACATACCACATTGCAATTTAGACTATATGCACAGATTACAGACAAGGACGGGCGCTTCATTTTGCTTGCAGGTGAGATGCTAGGCACTAACCTCCTTTTGATAAACATTTATGCTCTAAACTATGACACGCCACAGTTCTTTCACCAATGCGCTAGTCATATACACAAGTTCCCAGGATAAGAAATATTATGGGCTGGTGATTTTAACCTAGCCCTCACGCTGTGTCATGAGCATGGGTCATGCCCCTAGATTAGCCTCTAAGAATTTGTGGACCACGGCTTATCATGATTGGTCTGTAACAAGGAAAAAACCATGTCTAGGCCATATGGCAGAAGACACTTCCTCATTACCTAAGATGGCGGCCTAGTGGTCCTCTGGGAAGTGATAGTGATGGTCAAGTGCTTCACACTCGCTGCATATATAAGCCCCTCCCTGCTCCTGCTCCGCGCTTCGCGTCGTCTGCTTTGCAGTGTGCGCTTACCGCGGTGCCAGTTCCAGTCACAGTTTTCCTCAGCCCATTCTTGAAATATCCTTTACCGTACTTTCCATTATTCCCTCTGTAGTAGCCTTGTAACTTCCCTGTCATTATCACTGTATTCCATAGTGTTCATTTTTTCAGTCAGCATTATCGGCAGTTGCCTTCACGTCTGCCGCAGCACTGTTGCCACGCTCATTCCTGTCAGCGGAATATTTCATTGAATCTCCGTCAGCTGTTTGAAGTTCGTTGTCTTGTCAATCTACATTTATCGCAAGTATTGGCTGTTAATGTTATTGTGCGCACTTGTTTTAGCGATCATTAGATTGACAGCGTGCATTTTCCAGTCAGGTGAATTACTTAGTTTTTGTGTCAGCTGTAAGAAAATGTTTCCCTGTCAGTCAGCCTTTTACACACACTGTACGGTGCTGCAATCCTGTGACAAGGTTTTGAGTTATCACATATTGGGTGCTACAATTCTCCCAGTCAGCGGAACTAACTAGGGTCATATTAGTTAGCTGTTGGAAGTTGTCTCCCTGTAGTTAGCATACAGCACATTACGAACAAAGCTAGTGTTTCATGTAAAAAGGCAAGCACATTATTGAGAGTGTAAGGCGTAGTTCTCCTTGGTTGTTAATGCCCAGAGGGAAATCACAATACATTTTCTCAGGAGTTGACATTGTCTGGTCACTTGTTCACACGCACATGTAGGCGTTCCTCATTTTTGGTTTAGGAAGGTTAGGAGTTCCTATTCTTGCACTTTCAATTGTTAATGCAACAGCTCCCTTTGTGCTATTCTAGTCAAGGATAGCTTCTATCTCCTACCTTCTCCCAATAGCTCTCTCTCTCTCATATCACGCACACTAGTGGTCCTACTCCCTTCAGAAAATATATTTCATCTCCATTCTTCAGAACAAGTGCCCCTGCGTAGAAGCAGGATGGAGAGCTCACCAACAAATAACAAAAGGTAAAAAAAACCTGGAGAGTTAGAGAGGTAATTACTGAATTGGTGCATTTGACAAGCATATTGAGGATTGCCGAATGTTTTTTTCTTAGATAACCTGACTACATAGAGTTACAACGCACACTAAGAATAGTACAACCTGATTTTCAAGAGAAGTGCTCCCGCAGAGTTTATGAGGTAAGCGTTACAGAACGCGAAGCCGTGCTGAATAATACTCTGCCTGAGCATTCATGGAAAATACAGAGATGGATCAGTTAACTCAACTTTTGGGGGAATTATGAGCTGAAGTCCACGCAGCTCGGTCTGAGACCAATGCCCTTAGAAGAGAGCTGGTGGTGAACAAAGATCGAACAGAAGAATTGGCTCGTCAACTGTTACAGGCTCAAGCGGGTCAGGTGCCGCTACCATTAAGTAATTCCCAGGCGTCTGCATCTTCGGCGCCCCAGGCTCCAGTCCAAGTGGTCATTCCTGGAAACATTCCGTTAGCTCCTCCTGAGTGCTTTACAGGAGATCCAAAGAAATTTGCTGTGTTTTTAAATCAATGGAGATTACATTTTTTGTGCAGACTGGAGTGTTCTCCACAGATCAATCAAAGGTGGCTTTCGTGTTATCTTATTTGGGCGGCTATGCGGCAGATTGGTCCATACCCCTTGTAAATGGGGATGATCCTGTGTTGCAAAATTTTCAGGAATTTCAGAAAGAATTGGAAAGGCTTTTTGCTCGACACACGCAAGGGCAGGCATTGGATGGCGAGTTGCTGTCATTGAAACAAGGCAATCAAGAATTACTGGCATATGTGGCCACCTTTAATAGGTTAGTGGCAGAAACCAATTGGCCTACGGAAAAAAGAATTACTTTATTTTATCGAGTCTGCGCAGTGAACTAAAGGACGTTTTGGCACAAGTGGTGAACCCACCGGAGAATATCAACGACTTCATTGATTTAACTATTCAGTTAGATCACAGGTTACAAGATCGTAGGACTGATCGTGCTCGCCAAGACAATCGAGCGTATGTGGTTTGCCCAAGAGAACCAGTTGCAAGATCAGGACCAGAACCTCACTCGGAACCCATGCAGTTGGGGGGAATATGAGGCCCGATTTCTCAAACAGAGAGAGAGAAAAGACGTCAACAAAAGTTATGTCTATACTGTGGTAAGGCGGGTCACTTCTTAAAGGACTGCCCAGTGAAACCGGCACGGAAACCTTTGGGAGGAGTGAGTCAAGACCAGAAGGACCAGAAGGACCAGAATTCAGAAAACTCCAGTGCCCGGCAAGTTTAGAGGTGAGCTTGTCGAGCGTGGATAAGGTTTCAGTGACCTCACACTTTGTGTTTTCAATCATCCTATTTAGTCATGAGATTCCCACAATAAAGCATGAGTTGACTGCTTATATTGATTGTGGGGCTATTGGCAATTATATGGATCTTCACCTGGCTAGCAAATTGGGATTTTCCTTAACGGATAAGTTAAAGGCAGAAAATGTATCCGGGGTCGACGCCACTCCATTAGTGTCAGGTCCGGTTACACAGTGCATTAACAACCTTATTATGCTCTGCCAGGATGGACACAGAGAGAGGATCTCTTTTGACCTGATTCGAGCTCCACAGTTCCAGATTATCCTGGGAATGCCGTGGTTGGAAAAGCATAATCCATTGATCAATTGGCGAACCAGAACATTGACCTTTGCCCCTGACTGCCAGAACTCCTGCAATTCTACGGAAGGTTCAGTGGAGATAATTCAACAGGAGGGGTCTACGGAAAACACTTTAGGTCTTACAGGTTCTTTTCCCCATGAATACCAGAAATTCCAAGATGTATTCCAAGAGGAAAAACAAGCCGAAGTACTGCCCCCTCACAGACCTTACAATTGTCAAATTGGTTTAATTCCTGGATCCCAGCTTCCGTGCAGTCGAATTTATGCTTTGACAGAAAAGGAAAATGTCCATTTGAAAACTTATTTGGATCAGTATCTGGCTAATGGATTTATCAGACCATCTTAATCCCCAGCAGCTTCACCCCTATTTTTTGTGCCCAAGAAAGAAGGAGAATTAAGAACGTGTATAGACTACCGAGCATTAAATCAAATCACTGTGAAGAATCGCTACCCTCTTCCACTCATTTCTACATTTTTGGACCAAGTAAAACAAGCGCAAATTTTCACTAAGTTAGACCTCAGAGGTGCATATCACCTAATTCGCATAAAAGAGGGAGATGAGTGGAAAACTGCATTTCGAACCAGATACGGGCTCTTTGAATACAGGGTGATGCCTTTCGAGCTGTGCAATGCTCCATCTGCCTTTCAATCCTTTATGAATGACATTTTTTCAGAGATATGTTGGATATTTGTGTGGTCGTCTATGTGGACGACATTCTAATCTTTTCGGATAACCCTTTGGAACATGCCAAGCATGTGACCGCTGTTCTCCAACGACTCAAGGAAAACTCTCTGTATGTTAAACTGGAAAAATGTCACTTCCACGTTCCAGAAGTTGAGTTCTTGGGGTTCATTTTGTCGGCACAAGGAGTCAAGATGGACAATCGAAAAGTTGATGCCATTCTCACCTGGCCTGCACCCACGTCTGTTAAAGGAATTCAAAGTTTTCTAGGGTTTGCAAATTTTTATCGACGGTTTGTATCTGATTTCTCACGATTAGTTCATCCCATAACGTCCTTACTCAAGAAGAACAAAACATTTGATTGGACTACAGAGGCAGATGAGGCTTTTAAAAAATTAAAGGAGAGATTTACCGCAGCGCCCGTCCTCCAGCATCCTCGGCCGGATCTTCCGTTTGTGGTGGAAACGGACGCTTCAAACGTGGCCATAGGTGCAGTGTTATCACAGCGCAATCCGGACTCTCATGAATTGCATCCAGTGGCCTTTTGGTCTAGGAAATTCTCCTCTGCAGAGCTCAACTATACAATTACTGATAAGGAGTTGTTGGCCATCAAGTGTGCACTTAAGGAATGGAGACATCACCTACTTGGGGCAAGACATACTGTTACCATTTTTACGGATCACCGCAACCTGCAGTATCTCCGCTCGGCAAAGGCACAATCCTGCCATCAACTACGTTGGGCACTCTTTTTTGCCGAATATGACTTTGCCATCACATTCAGGCTAGGGGTGAGAAATGGCAAGGCAGATGCCCTATCTCGTATTGGAAAAGGTGAAGAAGCGTATGTGCCTCCCATTCCTGTGGAAATTATTTCTGGGGAAAAGGTGCTTGGAGTTGTTGGTTCAACAGATTTTTCTTGGGAGAAACTGAGAGAGGAAGTCAAAATCAGCATGACCTCCGATGAACTGCAGAAATGGGAAGCAAAGGGTGAAAACTTCAGTGTTCTGGATGGTTTACCATTCTATCGAAATCGCCTGTACCTGCCCACGCCTAGGCTGCAAGTTCAAGTAATTTCCAACTATCATGGAGCCTTGCTGGAGGGTCATCCTGGAATTATCGAAACCATGGAAAAGGTGAAAAGATCTTATTGGTGGCCCACATGGTGAAGAGATGTAATTCAATTCTTGAAAACGTGCGGAAATTGTGCTCAAAACAAGAATCAAAAGAGTAAACCCTCTGGCCTTCTTCAACTGTTGAGCGTGCCACCTGCGCCCTGGCATACTCTCTCTATGGACTTCATCACAGATCTACCCAAGTGTGATGGATATGATACCATATTGGTGGTGGTGGATCTTTTTTCAAAGATGGCACATTTCGTAGCTTTGAAGGGTCTACCTACAGCCACTGTTCTGGCTAAAACATTTTTGGAGAATGTAGTAAGGCTACATGGTTTTCCTTCCATAGTAGTTTCCGATCGAGGAAGCCAGTTTTTTTCCAAATTCTGGAAAAAATGCTGTGAACTAGCCAAGGTGGAGGTTCGCTTGTCCACCAGTCATCATCCATAAACGGACGGACAAACCGAGAGAACTAATCAAACCTTGGAACAGTACCTCCGGTGTATGTTGCATCAGTCTGAAGACACCTGGTTTAATGTCCTGTGGGTAGCTGAATATGCTTACAATTACTCTGTACATGCCTCCACAGGTTTGAGTCCATTTTTTACCTTACATGGTCGGCATCCTCGGACGTCTGTCTATGATCCTCGCAAATCCTTAGAAATGCCAGCTGTGAAAACTCTGCACGAAAAAAATGCCACTGCTCTGGTCAAGTCACAAGAGCATTTGTTTGTCGCCAAAGAGGCCCAGAAGAAATTTTCTGATCTAAAAAGAAAGAACACTACGGAGTACAAGGTGGGAGATTTGGCGTGGCTGTCTACCAAAAACGTAACATTGAAAGGGTCACGAAAATGTCTTCCAAGATTTCTGGGACCATTTACTATCGAAGAAGTAATTAATCCAGTGGCCATGAAATTGACTCTTCCCAAGAACTTGAAAATCCATCCAGTGTTTCACGTTTCCTTGTTGAAACCAGTTTGCCAAAATACCAGAATTCAAGGAGCACCAGCCCCAGTGGAAGTTGAGACTGATCAGCCAGTGTATGAAGACAAGGCTATTCTGGACTCAAAGGTGGTGCGCAAGAAGTTGTTCTATTTGGTGGACTGGAAAGGGTATGGTCCTCAGGATAGAACTTGGGAACCACAAGAGAACATTCATACACCTAGATTGCTGAGAGCCTTTCATAGAAATAATCTGTGCAAACCTACAAAGGGGGATTCTGGCTTAGGAGGGCCTTTGGGGGGAATACTTTCATGAGCATGGGTCATGCCCCTAGATTAGCCTCTAAGAATTTGTGGACCATGGCTTATCATGCTTGGTCTGTAACGAGGGAAAAACCATGTCTACGCTATATGGCAGAAGACACTTCCTCATTACCTAAGATGGCAGCCTAGTGGTCCTCTGGGAAGTGATAGTGATGGTCTAGTGCTTCACACTTGCTGCATATATAAGCCCCTCCCTCCTCCTGCTCCACGCTTTGCGTCGTCTGCTTTGCAGTGTGCGCTTACCGCGGTGCCAGTTCCAGTCACAGTTTTCCTCAGCCCATTCTTGAAATATCCTTTACCGTAGTTTCCATTGTTCCCTCTGTAGTAGCCTTGTAACTTCCCTGTCATTATCACTGTATTCCATAGTGTTCGTTTTTTCAGTCAGCTTTATCGGCAGTTGCCTTCACGTCTGCCAGAGCACTGTTGCCGCACTCATTCCTGTCAGCGGAATATTTCGTTGAATCTCCGTCAGCTGTTTGAAGTTCGTTGTCTTGTCAATCTACATTTATCGCAAGTATTGGCTGTTAATGTTATTGTGCGCACTTGTTTTAGCGATCATTAGATTGACAGCATGCATTTTCCAGTCAGTTGAATTACTTAGTTTTTGTGTCAGATGTAAGAAGTTGTTTCCCTGTCAGTCAGCCTTTTACACACACTGTAGGGTGCTGCAATCCTGTGACAAGTTTTTGAGTTATCACATATTGGGTGCTACAATTTTCCCAGTCAGCGGAACTAACTAGGGTCATATTAGTTAGCTGTTGGAAGTTGTCTCCCTCTAGTTAGCATACAGCACATTACGAATGAAGCTAGTGTTTCATGTAAAAAGGCAAGCACATTATTGAGAGTGTAAGGCGTAGTTTTCCTTGGTTGTTAATGCCCAGAGGGAAATCACAATACATTTTCTCAGGATTTGACATTGTCTGGTCACTTGTTCACACGCACATGTAGGCGTTCCTCATTTTTGGTTTAGGAAGGAGTTCCTGTTCTTGCACTTTCAATTGTTAATGGAACAGTTACCTTTGTGCTATTCTAGTCAAGGATAGCTTCTATCTCCTACCTTCTCCCAATAGCTCTCTCTCATATCACGCACAGTAGTGGTCCTACTCCCTTCAGAAAATACATTTAATCTCCATTCTTCAGAACAAGCGCCCCTGCGTAGAAACAGGATGGAGAGCTCACCAACAAATAACAAAAGGTTAAAAAAACCTGGAGAGTTAGAGAGGTAATTACTGAATTGGTGCATTTGACAAGCATATTGAGGATTGCCGAATGTTTTTTCTTAGATAACCTGACTACATAGAGTTACAACGCACACTAAGAATAGTACAACCTGATTTTCCAGAGAATTGCTCCCGCAGAGTTTATGAGGTAAGCGTTACACGCTGGATCTCGATAGGTCGTCAACAATGCAGACTGGTCTACTGCAGGCGGTCAAGACTTGGTCCTCTATATCCCAATTTTACAGGCTGTTGGATGTGTGGAGACAAAGGCATTCGGAGGACAGAGAATACACATTCTTCTGTGGGGTACATTGTAGGGCATCCAGGATCAACTATATTATGGTCTCCAGTCCCATGTTGGGCAGGGTATCCAAGGTGTCCATCTTCCCCCGGACTCTCTCGGATCACTCACCAGTCAGGGTGTGCCTGGAGATTTCCAAGACCTCCACGTGCCCATTAAGATGGCAATTTAGAGCCACTGCGCTCGAAGATGTGACATTCCGTGTTGAAATTGAGCATGCGATTGATACTTTTTTTCTAGCGAAACGGACTCAGTACCGGACCAGGGTGTACTCTGGGAGGCCTTTCAAGGCCTACATTAGGGGATGTTGTATATCTAAGGAAGGGGGGGTGCTAAAGACCATTCGTCATTCCATGCGGGGGTTGGAGGGGCAGATTCGAGAGAGAGAGAATAGACAAGGGTGGCAGGATACACCTGAACTTCAAAGCTAGCTAGGAGCGCTCAGGCAAGAGCTATGGCAATTGGCTAGCAGGGAAGATAGGTTTATAGGGGACCCAATCCTTGCAGCCAGATACGGGGAAGCTGGTAAAACTCTGGCATGGGTTATCTGAAAAGAGCAGCAGAATCTTCTATAATAGAGACTGGGGGTAAGGATGGGGAACTCAAAATGGACACACAGGGGATCAGTGAGGAATTTAGGGAATACTATGAGCAGTTATATACTGCCCGATCTACCCCCGGTCATGATGAGCTGATACGTTATCTGGGTGAGATAGCATTAGGGTGGATTGATAGTGAGCTGGGAAGTGCCCTCAACGAGCCCATCTCTGAGGATGAGATACGCGCTGCTATTAAATCCCTTCCTAACAGGAAAGCTCCCGGAATGGATAGAATAACAGCATAATTTTACAAGGCATATGCTGACCTGGTGGTCCCTCACCTGTTGAGAATGTATGAAAGCGCCTTAGACACTGGCACATTACCTGAATCCACCAGATCTGCGTTAGTGACCATTCTTTTGAAGCCTGACAAAAATCATCCAATTATGTCATCATACACACTGTTGTCACTGATTAATACGGACAATAAAATACTAGCTAAGATTCTTACAAACCGTATCCTCCCTCATATGCCAGCCTTAGTTTTGCGTGATCAGGCGGGATTCATCCCGGGTAGATCCACCCAGCATAATCTGCGCCGGCTGTTTACCCTTATGCATAACATCAATCAGAGGGTGCCGATGGTGGTCGCTGCGCTACACGCCATAAAGGCCTTCGACTCGGTTGAGTGGCCTTTTCTATTTGAGGCACTGCGATGTTCGGGATTTGGGCTTACCTATATTAATTGGGTCAAAGTACTATATACGGACCCCTGTGCGACACTATTCACAAATGGCTTGGTTTTACGATGCATTTACCCTTCACGTGGTACCCGCCAGGGCTGTCCATTCTCCCTGGTATTATATGCGCTCGCAATGGAGCCATTACCTTGCCATATCCGTGAACTACATGCACAACGTGGCATCTGTATTCAAGCACATCTATCCACCATATCCTTGTATGCCGATGACATACTAATGTACATAAAACATCCATGTGAAAATTTGACCCCTTTGACACAGGAAGTGACTAGGTTTGGTGAACACTCGGGTTTTAGAATTAATTGGGACAACTCCGAGGTACTGCTCCTTACCCCCGTTGTGCTGCAAGCGGATGTGGGAGACAGATTCCGCTGGTGCCCTCAAGTGATTCGGTATTTGGGCATCTCAGTATCCACTGACTGGGGTAGACTATATAGGGTTAATTATACGATCCCGCTGGAGGCAATAGAACAGAAGGTTGAAACTTGGATATGCCTCCCTATCTCACAGGTGCCCCTATTCGCCCTGGCCAAGATGGTGATACTTCCAAAGCTTTTATATGTTTATAACAATGTTCTGGTGTGGCCCCCATTTCAGTACTGGAGCCGCGTGCGGGGAGTAATGACCAGACTGGTAAGGGCTGGGAAGAAGCCTAGGATTTCCTATGATACATTGACCCAACTGTACAAGCTAGGGGGATTAGAATATCTGGATATGTATATGTATTATCTGGCGGCACAGGTGCAATACATACCCAACTGGAGTGCTTCGGCCAGCATCTCTCCACACACCAGGCTGGCGCGAGCTATAACTGCCCCAGATGCGTCGTTGGGCGTGCTTTGGGGAAATAGAGAGATGGTCCCGCGGGACGAGATCCAGCCCATAGAGATAACTAGTAAAGCTTGGGAACTGATGTGCCAACTGATAGGCGCCACCCCTAGTTACTTGCCAATTTTCCTTTATACAATACAATCGGGGTCCCGCTCATGCATGAGAGGTCATTCATAGTGCTTTTCCAGGCAATGGGAATTTAAACATTATTGTATTGGTATTGACGGTAGATTGATACTGTGGGAGGAACTTTGCCTTAGAGGTGCACATAATGTGGTGACGCTGTTACACTATTACAGGTTGCGCAGTTTTCTTAAAGATAAATGGCCTAACTTCCCGCAAGCCTCGGTTCCACTGCCTGTACAGAATCATTTGATTAACCCTGCCATAGCTGGGAAATTAGTGTCCACTACTTATAAACTGATTAGGTCTGGGAAGGGTGCAGTGAATTACTGATACAAAACCAAGTGGGAAATGACGCTGGGAAAGACATTAAGCGAGGCTCAATGGAAACCTGTCTGCATGCAAACCCGTCATATATCCATGAACGCCCGATATAGAATGATACATTACAAGTTTATGCACCAGATTTATTATTCACCCCTTGCTATACATAGGTTCTACCCGGACCGATCCCCTGCCTGTCAGAGGTGTGGGTTGAAGCCTGCAGATTTTTATCATATAGCATGGCGATGCTCCAAGATTCATACCTTTTGGGACTCCGTTGAGGAGGCAATGAATGGTATGTTGCAGTCTGCGAGGGACTATGAGCCAGAGTTGTGGCTACTGGCTCTGATTGAGGGAGGGTCCCATACTGAGAAAAAACTCCTGGGGATGGCCTCTGTGGTAGCCAGGTCTCTCGTGGCGAGGGCGTGGGCTAGAGCTGCTGCTCCCATGCTTTCACAATGGTTGGATAGTATGCGTCTATGCGAACAAAGAGAAACCAGGTATGCAACGACGCTCCCTCTTTCTAGTCACCCATTGACTATTGGCCTCCCTTCAGGAACTACTTGCTCGAAATTGACCAGGAGGTCCAGTCGCTGGAATCCACCATGAGTTAAAGATCCATTAACTGCGGATCAAAATTGTGCCTGTGGGTGCAGTGTTGGGACAGTCTGACGATGGGTATGTGACACTATAACAATCTTAAATGTAATGAGTAGCTGCTTTTGTTTAACGGTACCTATGTGAGTGGGTTGTGGAACGGGGGCAAGTTGGGTTGTTTGATCTTTTGGTGTTTTTTATAATAAAAACAATAAAGAAAGGTTAAAAAAATATATCTGGTGAATATGCAACCCTTTTGGCCTCTTTGTCTGTGGCTATGTTCCTGCGCGAAATAAAAACAGTTCTCTTAGA
The DNA here is from genome assembly GCF_040938575.1 of Ambystoma mexicanum. NCBI lineage: Eukaryota > Metazoa > Chordata > Amphibia > Caudata > Ambystomatidae > Ambystoma > Ambystoma mexicanum. The sequence continues at coordinate 861,218,594 of NC_090931.1, read as the reverse complement.
ATGTGCTGTGCATTTAACTATTGCGATGGCTACTTGGAGTTGTAGTGCCTTAATAAGCCTGCCCAATAATGCTGCGTGCTGCACTGGAGTGCCGTCCGCTTGGAGGTAGCTCCTCCTTTTCCAACATGCTATCCCTGCGTGCACGGTTGACGTCACATAGGCGGAAGCCACTGTGCGCTGTTACTTCCTGCCCTGCGTGTTTCTCAAGCGTGACAATAAGCGCCACCATTTATGCAGCTTGTGCCGAAAAGTGAGACGGTAGTCTTGCACTCACTACCACTTCAAATTCCCCGTTAGCTCTGTGCCTTACCACAGCTGAACATGAATGCCTTTGCACATCAGTTTGATAAATTCTTGAAGACCCATCAATAAAGTGAACATCCCCCCTTGCTAGAGCATTCTCCTTCACCCTTGTAATATTGTATAACTCTTCATAATTTGAGCAATCATGCACATGCTCATAGGCTGCACAGGCTCAGCTACAAACGTGGCAGGGTTCACTATTTTACACCTAACTATTTTGATCGCTGGATTTGATATAACTATCTTATATGCAGAAGCCTGCTGAGATGTCAAAGTACCCTTAGGTTTCTCCAAAACAGCAAATAAAGCATGCTCAACAAACAACGTCATAGAACACGCCATCACAATGCTTGTAGACTTCTCAATGGCGAAGGTGGCTGCTGCCAGCGATTGTTCGCAAGGAAAGTGTCATCTCATAACTGGATCTAGAATCCCACTATAATATGCCAGAGGTTTATACCCTAGTGTAGTCCTCTGTGTAAGCACCGCTGTCATAACTGTCCCAGTCGTGTGCGAAAATAAGAAAAACTCCTCAGAATAATTGAGAATTCCTAAAACTGGAGCTGTACAAATTGCTTTCTTTAATGCCTCAAACACTCCCTCCGTTTCCTCATCCATTCTATTTTTTCCTTGTTCACTTGGGATTTCTTCAGAGCCTGCAAAAGGGGTCTCATGTGTGAGCTATAATCAAATACCCATGCTGTAACATAGGTGCACAATCCGAGAAACTGCTGCATTTGCTTTATCGTGTGCGGTTTTGCTGTCTTCATAATCGCCTCAGCTCTTTTAGGTGTGACTTTCTTCCCTTCATGTGAGATTATCTGACATATATATCACCTCCTTCTAACAATATTGCAATTTCTCCTTGTCCACTTTATATCCTGGTCTGCTAGGACAGTTATTTACTGAACAGAATCTTGCCTGCATTCATCTTCTGTCGTGCTACAAACTAAAATGTCATCAACATACTGCAGCACAACACTTTGCAAATCAAAATTGCTAAGGTCTATCTGCAGGACCCTATTGAAAATCGATGGAGATTCACAGTAGCCTTGGGGCAAATGAGTGCTCTTTCGCTTAGTTGATGAAATGTAAATGTCGTAAGGGCTTCGGAGTCCTTATGTAACTGGATTGAGAAAAACACACTTTTTAAGTCAATCACCGTGAAATATTGTGCTTCTGTGGGAATACTGCATAAAATTGTTGCAGCATTTGGAACTAAAGGAAACTCGGCCTCTACAATCTGGTAAATTGGCCTCATATCCTGAATTAGTCTCCATGCCCTCCCCCCCTTTCGATTTCTTCACAGGATTCACAGCAGTATTACTCAGTGACTCTGACATCACCAAGATACCCTGTTCCATCATAGCTGATATACACTTAAAAATACACTCATTCGCCTCTCGATACATCGGGTACTGTCTTGATTAAGGTGAAATTGAGCCTGGTTTCAGCTTAATCTTAACTTCTCCCACCCCCCTCAATAGGCCTACATCATAGAGGCCTGTGTCCATAAAGAGGTTGGCACTTTTTCCATGTCCTCATCAAAAAATGCTGGGCGCTGCCTCACTATTACCATTCGCTGTGGGATTTAGCTTCTCTCTATTCTGATCCAATATGTAATACTCATTTGGAATACTACTTCATCATCTGATGGATCATCTCTAAAGATATCTTCATCTGTGACGTCAGTCAATCTATACCCTTCCCCAATGGCAATTACCGTTCTCCATGGCCTGTCATCATCATCAGTTTCTTCAAGCATGGCCAATTCCCCTTGCACTATGGCTGCATGTAACTCTAGGGGAATAATCTGTCCCCCCCACTTCGTCCATAGGTATCTGTGGCCTGAACAAGAACTCATTAGGTATTCTCCTAATCTCCTGACTAGGCCGGGTAGCCATGTCAACAAAATGCGTACCCCATAAAGAAAGACTTCTGGCTCTAATGGCATCCCTCGCAGAGCCATTTACCCATAAACGCCATTATAAATTCGCCCATGTTTAAATGATATATATCCCTGGATGGAAACACACTATGCCTTCATCAGTAAAAGAAAACATCATATTTGGCTTCATCTTTAGTTCTCTGTCCAAATTATTAACCAGTGTCTGCCTTGAATACAATAATGGAACAGACATGTCACACTCTCCCATAGAGACTGGTAATTCATTCATAAAAGGAACTCTGCTTGTAGCTCCAGAGATGCCTTGTGCAGTCATGGCATTTCCTGATAATGGATATTTTCCCTCTCATATTCATGAGTGAGTTGCCTCAGTGTCTACTAAAAAAGAAAAAGATTTGCCTCCTATGGTAACATCAACCCTTGGTTCCTCTTGGGGTTTCGGTGTCACCGATAGTACTGAACACATCAAGTCACCCTGTGAACTGTCCTATTGTGGGTACATGCTTATCCCTGTATCCGTAATCAGGCTTCTTCCCACCACAGTGACACCTCCTAATCTGGGTGTCAATAACTGTCCCGTATTTGCATTCTGCTGTATCTGCATGAGTGCATGCTGTGACTGCCCTTGCGATGGATTCAATGGTGCTTGCTGTGGTTGCAATGCATGTTGCATTTGTAGCGCTTGTGCTTGATACACCGCCTGATCTTGAACAAAACCATCCCTATTTTGTGAGCTATATGCTGGAGGATAAGCTTTTCCCTTTCTTGAGAATTGCCCATTCTGTACTTACCCTTGGTTCTCACATCTTTGCGCAATGTGTCCTGTCATTCCACATGTCCAACATATAGGAGGAGCTCTTCTAACTAGCCCCCCCTTGATTAAAACCTCCTTGCACATTTTGATTATCATTCTGCATATTATAACCTGCCTTGTTTATTCTGGAAACCACCTCTTCCTCTGTATCCCATTCCTCTACCTCATGGCTTCAACCCATTCCCTCCTTGGTCCATCTGACGTTGACTATTTGCCTGTGATGTACCCACTGCTTGCTGCGTTCCCAGCCCTTTTCCGTTTGTCCGTACCGCCCCTTCTATGGCGTACTTTGACAATTTCTTCTGAACTAACTTAGCCTCCTCAAGTTTCCTAGCATCTTCCTTCTTATTTTTCTCTTGTAGCAATCTGCTGTGATGCGCGATATTCAACTGTATCTCTGCCCATGGCTTCACTTCCATTCCGACTAACTTCTTGAGCTGTCTCTATACCTGCTCTGGCAATCCCTGACACAGAATGTGGTACAATTTCCCACACAGCTCCCGCATTTCCAAAGTCCAGCATTCCTGAATACTTTGAATGTAAGCAAGCGGATCTTCGTCATCTTTCATTTTACCTGACATGATTGCACCCATATCTGACGTATCAGGATACTGTACCCTGAGTGCTCTCCAAACAGATGCTCTGCAATTATTAAATGGTGCTTCGTCATGAGCTGTGTTCTGTGTCATGACACTTGAGTAACCTGCTCTCGTCCAAATGTCATCAGCCCTTTCCCCAAGAATGGCTGCTAGGAGACCCTTACTGTCACCTATTGCCAGAATATTTCCTCCTGTCATCTTTTCTAGCTCAAAAATCAATTTTCCTGCACCCGCCGTTAAACTAGCGAGTCTACATCTTAAATGTTCCTTGTCCATTTGGGGCCAGTTGATATACTGCGGTCTGGCCCCTCCTTTCTCCAATAAAGGGTACTGTGTCAACCCAAATCCGCAATCAGCTCCCATCGTCTACCTATACATAGTGGGGACAATGGTTCTTGATTGCCTTCTACCTGACAGTGACCTCAGCCTGTTCCTATATGGTGGCGACTCTCCCTTCTCACTATGCAATCATCCTTTGGGTACACCATGGGATCTGGCATCCTATCCTTAGGTTGCTCTAGATCAGGCCATCTCACTTCCTTATCTGTCTGCAGACATCCCTCGGGACCGCTTGCAATTTCTCCCTCCTCCCCATGCAAGGTTTCCCTTTCTTCATCTGACAAATCTAGTCCCCAACTAGTATGGCTCTCTTCTCTGCCGCCCCTGTCTAAGGTCAGCCTTTCTAAGGACAAGGCTGTATGCCTGAGACTAAATGAGCTTCCTTCTTTGCTTTGTGATTGGGCGACTATAGATCGATCTCCTTTCCCTCATCTCTTGATAGGCTTTATCGATCATATCTCTGATGTTTCTTATCTCAAAATTCAATTCTCATCTAATGTAATTTTAGATGGCCCTGACATGGCTCCCTGCTATAGGAGGAATGTTTCTATGTGGCTCCATGATATCACTGAACTCGGTTCCATTAACTCTTTCTGAATGCAATCAATATTGCGTTCTCTCTGTCTCCTTTTTCGCTCCATTTCTTTGTCTAATTTCCTTCTCTTTCTCGCTTCCCATCTAATCCTTTCCTCCTCTTGTCTTTTCTCTTCCCTTCATCAATTTGCTCTATGCACTTCTTCTTTCCTTCGTCTTTGCATTCTTTTATCCCGTAATCTCTGAGCTTCTTCCTCTTCTCTCTTCTTTTATAGCCTATCTCATTTTTCGATTGCTCTCTGCCTGTTGTCATATTTCCTTTGCTCCTCTGCCCTTTCTTCTTTCTTTTGCTGCTCCTATTGGTATATTTCTTCTAGCATGTGTCTATCCTTTCTCTTCTGTTTGTCCTCTTTTAATCGTTTCTCTCATTCGCTTTCTTTTATATCCTGTTCGTCTTGATCCTACCTTTGCCTAACTTCCTCAATACTCTTACCATCAAGCTTGAGTAATATCTGTCCCCCGTCCATTCGTTCTGTTCGAGCATATCCTCGTCAGCTTTATCCTTTTCTCCTTTCCATCTCTTAATCTCTCGTTCTATATCTAGGGTCACATTTGGTTGTTTGCTTTTCTCCTCTTTGTCTTGTAAGACCTTAAAGATCTCCTCTTTTCCTTTAGCCTTTTCTGAACTATCATCACTGCTGTAAGCAGGCGGTTCATGTATCGGATTACTATATCCTTTTGCTGCCTTTAATTCCCTTAATGCATACAATCCTTCATCTTTTGTACTATCGCCATTTACTTCAGGTGAGGTAAGGGGAGCAGAAGGCTCAGTACCTTCGTCCCTACACTGATTAGGCATCCAGTACTCAGGAGGCGGATCTTCCCGTTCCTCCTGGTACATCCTCCAAAGCTCTAAACTAGCTAGCCTTTTCTCCAATTTCTCCCCTGTGTATGCAGTGTGCAAGTATGTGGTCATGTGTTGTAAAACCGCCTTTGACAGCAATCCCCCTTGTGGCCATTGCATGAACATTTTTTCTGCTGTACCATCTACCCATTTCGCACTATACTGTTTGAGCTTGGGTGTGTGTTTTGGCAGTGTTTTGCACAGGTGCATCAGTGGAGTAACATCCTCCACTGTGACAAGTCTTGATTGACTGTCAATACTTACCATTGATTTACACAGAATACATTTCAGAAACATAACAAATATGAGTGTGCACCACCCTCGCCATACAAAGCCTCCACTTCTCAATTACTCCAATCTACCTGTTCAGTCGGCACCGACAATGACTAAAAAGATAGATAACAATGTTTTCCACCTCTTTAACCTCACTTACTTTTGTCACTCCTCGACACCTTTCTTCAACTTCAAAATACACAAACAAATAGACTGGTCGACTTTACATATATCTCGTCATGACACTCCTTTTCTCTCAGCCCCTAAATACTTCCCTATCCTAAACCTTGTTTATGTGCCACGTAAGTATCCACTTGGGTTTGGAAATGATTCCTTTTAAATCTCCTTGAGCTAGGACTCTCTGCTCTTTTTGATGCTCCTCGTCACATATCTCTGACTCTCCTTGTCATATATTAATCAACCACCAATTACTTTATTCTTTTACCACAATAAGATTCCCTTATTGTTCCAGTCCCCTTAATCTACTCACCATTCGCCCTTCAGCTTCAGACCCTTGGGATCGTCTCCTCCTCCAATCTTCCAAAGTCGCCTTCGGTCCGCCCAGTGCCTGTGGAAACCAGGAGCGATTTTGTGAAAGATGGACCCATCCCACCTATATCATTTTTTTTTTGCAAGAGTTCTATATCGGCCACTCTCCACAGGAAACCTTATTATCCTCCAGCTAAATGGCAGAGGATATCCGATTTTCAGAAAATTCTAAAAGCCTACTGGTCGATGGGTCTGTAACCATCCTCTTTCTGCTACCAAGTGAACCCATAGGTCCTTTAAGACAAGGTAACAGTATCTGAGATGGGTGGGATACAGATCTTACTCATACATCAATAATCAGACAGAGGAAGTTTGGCAAAAAGACAACTGTTTTAATTACACTTTGTTAAAACAGGGAGTACAACGGGCATCGATGGAAGCCACACAGCATTCTCTCTCAAGAGTTCTCAATGCATCACATAAAAAACACAACTTTATACAAAAAATGTGTCATCGCTGACATGGACACTGGAAGGAGATTCTACCAAGACTCGGCAAGGTGCAAGGTCAAACCAAAAGTCAAAAAGCGACCAACATCAGGTGGCAATAGAAGAATCCAGTAAGGATCAAGCAAACAAAAGGTCACCAGAAACCGACAGACAATCGGTTAGCAAACCTGAGATTCACGGTTGACAACTCGAGCCAGAAGGCTAAAGGGGGAGTTCAGAGTGAGAAGATCCAAAAGAAATGCGAAACGCGCCCCTGTTCTCCCAGCATCAGGCCGGAGAAAAAGAGGCAATAGATCGCTGTAAGGGGAGATGGGAATACATCTTTCCTGGCCTCATGGAACACACAGGGATTTGGCCACCTTTACTCCAGAGAAAGTAAATTCCTGGGAAAATTTGAACTAATCTGTTTACAAGAGAGCTGGATTAGAACAACCCCGTTGTGTGAAGGATACCAGGTTTACATTAACCCGACGCAGAAAGGACCCCTGGGGAGACCACGTGCTGGGCTTGTGACTTTAGTTAAAGATGACTGCCAATTACAAGTCCTGGAACATCGGACTCCAAACCCTCTTGTACAGATAATCAAAATAGTGAAAAATACTTTCTATCGGGTATGCGATTGTGATTGGATCACTAAGGTCAGGTGGACAACTAAGCCCACCCCTAGTGCAAGTCATCTTCCACGTCATAGTAATACACAATGTTCTATTGGCTTTTCAAACTACAGGGCTCTTTGTTATGCGGTCCTCTATGATTGGTTGGCACGCTTGTACCCTTCTGGAATATTTCACTTGCTAGCAGCATGCAAGCTGGTACCACAGGTGCTGTAGGGTTGGCTTGCTCATGCCTCCCCACCCAATTAGCCCAAAATCCATCTTCACACCTGCGGTCTGCCATGCAATTAATGTCTTTGAACTGGGCCTTGCAAAGGCTCACTGTGCCTGAGAATAAAAGGGAGTGAGGGCATGGCCTTATCTTCTGGTCTCGGTGTAGCTCGCCCAAAAGTCTATTTTCATCTGACCATGTGACTGGAAGCCACATTTTGAGCTCCTTCATTGTATTTAATACTATTAAATGAAGAAAACCTGGCACTTCTAGCGTTTTTCCATTACACATCAGACAGGAGCTTGGCTCGCTTCTCACGTTCATTGTATCTTCTCAAGTAGATAAACAGGTTCTTGGCAGCCCCAACTTTTGACATTGGGCCAGGCAAGCCTTCTAAAATCTTCCTTCGCCGTCAGCTGTTTTATTCTGCTGCACCACACTTTCAGCCCTTTCATTCACGGGGTTCAAGTTTGCTAAAATGCGTTCTGGAACATCCAGATTCTATACACACATATATATTGGCGGCACCGCCTGCAGTCTATTCCCAAAATGTTGCTTAATTCTCTACTGCGCCATCAGATACTATAAGACTGTGACTCTGTAGACGTTTTATAATTGAAGCATAGCCCATTATCGACTGTGGCAGTAGCCACCCATTCCAAGAAATGCTCTCAGTTTCTTTTGCTTTTGCAGTTGGGGTACTTGCTTGCAATTTCAGATTAATTCAATCTTTAGACAGATGTCTTTCCCCAACGATAATGTTATAGTCAAGATAATGGGGTAGCGTCTGGCACACCTAAAGCTATTTTGTAGAGGTTTTATTTCCTTTCAAGAGAAGCTGTCAAATCAAGAGAATCTTGTTCGCAAGCTTCCAATGAGGGGGTCGCCAACAAAAGGTCACTGACATAATGAATCAAAAATGACTCCCTACCCATTTAAACAGCAGTGAATCAACATCTTGCTTTAAAATCTGGGAAAAGGGTGTTTGACTTTCCACATTCTCCTATGATGAACGAGTGAAACAATACTGTACATTGGGGTTTTAGGCTCGCCGATCAGGAGACAAAAAAGGTATGGCGAGATGCAAGGGCCCCCAGACCTGCAGAAGGGAGGTGGGCAATAACCAGGAAAACACTGGAAGGAGATTCTACCAAGACTCGGCAGGGTGCAAGGTCAAACCAAAAGTCAAAAAGCAACCAACATCAGGTGGCAAAAGAAGAACCCAGTAAGGATCAAGCGAACAAAACAAAAGGTCACCAGAAACCGACAGACAATCGGTTAGCAAACCTGAGATTCACCGTTGACAACTCGAGCCAGAAGGCTAAAGGGGGAGTTCAGAGTGAGAAGATCCAAAAGAAATGCGAAACGCGCCCCTGTTCTCCCAGCATCAGGCCGGAGAAAAAGAGGCAATAGATCGCTGTAAGGGGAGATGGGAATAAATCTTTCCTGGCCTCATGGAAAACACAGGGATTTGGCCACCTTTACTCCGGAGAAAGTAAATTCCTGGGAAAATTTGAACTAATCTGTTTACAAGAGAGCTGGATTAGAACAACCCCGTTGTGTGAAGGATACCAGGTTTACATTAACCCGGCGCAGAAAGGACCCCCGGGAGACCACGTGCTGGGCTTTTGACTTTAGTTAAAGATGACTGCCAATTACAAGTCCTGGAACATCGGACTACGAACCCTCTTGTACAGATAATCAAAATAGTGAAAAATAGAGGACGACATGAAAGCAGATTATTACTAATTAATACATACTGGTGCACTAAAGACTCAGAAACCAGAAAATACCTGGCGGACATTATGGCGGCCATTGATGCCTCAATGTCAGAGGACAAGAACCAACTAATCATCATCTGTGGTGATTTGAACATCAAACTATTGGATAATAATGGATTGTTGAAAAGAAGAACTACCCTGGTAGCCAATGAAAAACGTTGACTACTTGAAATGGATACCAGAGAGATGTCAATGCTGAATGGCCAAATAACAGGTGATCTCCCAGGGTCCATGACTTGGGCTGCGAATTCAACAAGCTTCTGTCTGGATTACTGCTTTGTTGCTAGTAATACCTTAGCATGGATCAACTCTCTAAAAGTAATCCCTTAGAAAGATAGTGATCATGCTCTACTAGAAGTGGAACTTCATTGGAAGACTGAAGAGCAGAAGTACCGAGCCGTCCCCTTAATGGAACTAACATGGGGAAGGAACAGGCTAAAAATAAAAGCACAGGCCATTCCTGAACTAGCAACCCGGTTCAAACATAACCTTAAGGATAACCACGAAACAGTAGACTATGAATGGCTGCTAAAGGAGTTTGAAGTCAAGAGTCGCACAAATAAAAACAACAAATTGTTAAGGAAACATGCATATAACAAAGACCTGGTGGAAAAAAGGAGGGAACACCGTGCTGCACTGAGACGCCTCCATAAAAGTACCTATCCCAATAAAGAGGAACACTTAAGACAATGTAAAGAGTCTTATAGGAACTGGTTAAAATCCTCTACGGTGTGGCGAACACAAGCAGATGCCGAAAAAATGCTGGCAGCAAGAAGTACATCGAATACTAGATCTGTATGGGAGATAATTAATAAAGGAGAGGACTTCCGGTCAGCCCTAACATCAAGTCATGTTTCAAAGGACCAATGGGTAATATTCTACACGGACCTCTTTCAGGAAAAAGAAGCAATCATGATACGGCAAAGATCTAGAAGCCTGTGGCTCATCGACATTGACAGGGATGACATACTGTCAAGGATTAAAAAGCTGAGCTCTTCAAGAGCGGCAGGACCAGATGGTATATCGAACTGTATGCTGAAAGAAAATGGGGAAGAGTGGGCGGATTTCATCTTAGTATTATTTCAACAGATACTAAAAACAAGAACAATCCCTCAATCCTGGAAGGAGGCCCTAATTCTACATAAGAAAGGGGACCGTACAAATCCCAGGAACTACAGGCCAATCGCTCTTCTTGATTCCATAGGAAAGCTGTTCTCCTCTATCATCTTGAGAGATCTAAAAAGATGGGCAATAAGGACCGGAATCTTAGACAAATGACAAACAGCATTCATGAGTGGCGTCGGTACATCACTGAACTTATTCATCCTGAATATGTTAAAACTTCCGGCACTGGAAAAGAAAAAGAACATATATCTGTGTTTCATCGATCTCGAACAGGCCTTCAATGGAATCAGTAGAGAACTGCTCTGGGCTAAGTTAAGAAAATGGAACTGTCCGGAACATCTGCTTGAGGCCATTCAAGAACTCTATACTAACACCTCAATCCAAATACTGGTCTCCAAAGGCGAAGATGTAACAGAAAAAATCTTGACATCAAAAGGTATAAAGCAAGGTTGTGCCTTGGCACCCTTTATGTTCATTCTCTATTTAGCAGACATGAAGGAACACCAGGCACACATTCGAGGTTTCCCACCAGTGTTTCAGGATGAGGCCGTGCCATGGATTTTATATGCTGACGATGTTGTATTCATGGACCAAACCCCTATAGGTCTACAAAGACGCATGGCGGAATTTAAGATCTACCTAAGCAAAAATCATCCGAAGATCAATGTTAAAAAATCAATGATCTTAATAATGCAGTCAGCCCGAGGGCACAAGGCCACAAAAAAAATGCATTTACTTGGTCACTGGATAACCATCCTCTGGACATAGTTGATTGTACTGTCTATCTCGGGGTCCGAATTAACAAAAATATCAACGAACAGGCTCAACAGAGTTTTATTTGAGAGAAGCTCATAAAACTATCAAACCAAGCTCGTGCCCTCCTTTGGCGTTATGGATAATTTTCAATGATGCCATTAATCCTATTTTATAAACAAAAGGTTGCAGCGATCTTGACCTATGGAGCCGAATCACTGCTAAATCTTCATTGGAAGACCTGGGGTGGTCGAGGGCCTTTTTTGGAGAAGGGTTCTTAGGCTTCTCAACTGTCTCTCAGCATCAACAATAAGGGACAAACTGAGGCTGTAATCACTGGAATCGATAGTGTTGTGGAAGACACTCTCGCTATTTCGGAAGTGTATCCTGGATAAACCTCCTATCTCATTTTAACTGTTGGCTAATAAAGACGTTAGAAATACAGATCCTAATTTCCAGACTTGGAAACAGAATTGTCTAGAAATCCTAGAGCATCACAACATTAAAATAGATACGTTGAAAGAAAACCCGGACAAAGTAAAGGGAACCCTCTGTAGAAAGGACTGGGAAGAAACGGATATCCTAAAGAGGCAGAATACAAACTGCCACAACATCATTTGGAAACGAAAGGCTCTGAATGATCCTCCACCGTATCTGCGAAGATTCCCTTCGCCTAGACATAGGGATCTTCTGATGAGATGCAGGCTAAACATCTTGCCAACCAGGGAGGTACAATACCTAAGAAAACAAATTCCAGCTGAAGAGGCTAGATGTCGTTTTTGTAATAACCTGGATATCCTGGAATCAATAAAACATTGGATGTTATCATGCCCAGTATTGGCAAGCCAAAGGAGCCTGCTCTTGGGAGAGTGGGTGGCTAATATAAACACGTCAACGGAAGAGGACTACTGGGAGAGAATTTTGACAGCACAAAAAAAATCGGCCCCGCCTAGGAAGCCCTACGATTCATAGAATCAATCCTAAAGGGACTAAGGGAGGATAATGAAGAACTCAGAGGGCGATGGGAAGCCCCTTAAGGGGGGATTGGACTGAAAATGATGTGGACCGAATTGTTAAAGGTTGACATTTTTTTTATTTAACCAATAAAACATAAAAAACAAAAAAAACAAAGAAAAACAATATTGTACATTTTCATAAGTAAAAGCAAATAAATAATGACTGGCAGAATGTACAGGTGTAAATAAGAATGCACAATGTAGACCCCCTAATGTAAAGTGTGTTGCAATTTCAGGAATACATCTGTGGATCGAGTCTGTGCTTATCAAAAATTAGTCTGAGATGTAATTAATTCTCAATCATTCCAACACCTTCTCTGAACCCACATGCCCATCAGCAATAATATGATGTATTCTTATCCATTCAGTATTCAGTTGTAAATAAGCCTACCAAACCATTGTGTGGACGAGTCTATTAGTGAGATTGTCCGGTACCATCATGGGTTTAAACTATCCCCAGGCTCTCAGGAAAGGAATTATTTGTAGCAATTGCATTGAAGATTTGGGTGAATACTGCAACCAAAATCACATTGTTGTATTTAAATATCTCCCATGGAATCATGTCTAAACCTGGAGCTTTCCCATTGGGAGACACAGAAAGAGCATTCCGAGCTCTGTCAACTGTGAAATTGACAGATGATAGTTCATTATCCGTTTATGCTTTTCCTGTGGAGCAAATGTGAAAATAAAAATATCTAATTGTGCTTGGGATTTTACAGCTGGGTAAAATAACTTACTCAAGCTGATGTAGACACCTTGTCACTATAGGGACAGTGTGCAACACCAGAGCCATAAAGGATAAGTTTCTAAAATTCACTCTTATTCTCATTGCGAGCTGCAAGTTCAGGATTTAAACAGACTTTTGCTTCCAGTCTTTAACTCTACTAATAATCTTTTACAGTTCTGCCTTGCCCTGGCAATCACAGAATTGTTACCACGTGGATCATTTAATATGTTTAAAAGTAAGGAGTTCATGCTCCTACAATATTTAGTATCCCTTACAGCATACATCTTTGAACAAGTGCTCACTCTGGACTTAACCGATAAAAATATTCCTGCCACTTGCAACATTTTATGCAAAGCTTCTAAAATGGAAATTTTAGAAGTAGAACTAACAAGGAAAAGTCAATTCCTGCTAACATAGCATTAATTAACTTGTTGGACATTTTTTCTTCATCCTGCTCAGTTCATTTCAGTGGCCTCAATAGACTGCACATCTTAGCATTGCTTTATCTGTAGGAATCCCTTAATGCTACTAAAGGGCAGTGGATAGGTAGGATTAATGGATTCTTATCTCTCTCATGGGGGTTCATCACAGTAAGGCCAACCAAGAGATGACAATCACATTTGTGGATCATGAAACAATCAAATTATAAATTGAGGTGTGCCTGCTATTCCTAAAAGTGACCTGTTCCGAGATATCTGATGGAAGCCTCCCATTTACAGAACACAAAACCAATTCTGTTAAGTGTGATAAAAGCAGTTTGTGTGTCTTAGAGATAATTTTGGCCACCATCACTGGAAGATGAATGTTATAAACACAAACCATCATTGATTGGTGCACTCACCCTTGAGCAATCCCCCAATCTCAGGTTAAAATTATCCTCAAACATAGGAACGGGTTTATTTATACCATCCATTGGCCGGTAATCCAATAAACTGCCGAGAATATATGTGAGATCCCCAATAGGGCTGTACCAAACAGTGGACTTACTATTCATCTGAATAACAAATAGATGGTCGAAGTATTCGGCTGAGGGGAAAATTGAGCCAAATAGTTTTAAAAGACTAAACAATACGGACTAACTGAGGGCAAAGCCCTGTGACCACCCCTCCCCGCCAATTTTTCCAGGGGGGTCAGTGGGTCTTGCGCTGGTAGACACCCATATTGTTTTGTATTTTAAAACTCTGCGCACTATTGCGGGGATCATTGGGTCTTGACCTGGAGGCTTCTGCAGTTGTTTTTTTTTTGACAGGAATGACTGCGAGGGCAGGGCCCTGTGACAACCCTCATCACAATTACAGAAGTCTCTGGGTCTTGTCCTGGTGGCCCCCACTGTTTTTATCGGCGCGAGGGGCTGCCAAGGCAAGGTCGAGCGACCCCCCAACAGCACAATTGCGCTGGGCGCCGGGTCTTGCCCTGGTGGCCCCCCAAAGATGCATTACTTTTATATTGGTGGTAAAATCCGGCTGTTTGTCCCAGCGGCCCCCAGTGCTGCTTTGTTTTTAAAAAGCATCAACGGGACCGTCAGGCCAAACCCCAGCAAACCCCTAGCAACAGGGCGGGTGAGGTTGGAAGTTCACTTTCCTTGGCGTCAGGGCACCTACACCTACCAATTTAGCAGGGGAGCAGGGAGTAGGGGAAGAGTGATAGACTGTTACAATAACCCCCCCTCCCCCGAGCAAACACTCTAAATAGCTCAAAAGATTACCATGGAGAGGGTAGAGAGGCAACAGGGGGATGCAGCAACTCACTCACTGCACAAGACCAAAATTGGAAGCAGTCTACACCTATATTAATACACCTCTCCTCAATCCAACAGTCTAAGCAGTATTAATACCCAGAGGTTTCTAAGCGCGGACCGGAGGATCGAATCTGTGTTACTTCATGTCATCTTGCTTCCAAGGCGAGCACGTTGCCACGGAGCTATCCTCCCGGGTATCGTGTGACGGCGCATGCTCAGTGTTAACTAAAGTATTACTAAAGGGCAATATTTCCATTACATATTCAGTATTTCTGATGGCATTACTTTTCCTGGTTCAACACTGGTTACGGTTTATTTAAATGTAACACTATTTCTGGTGGTGATTTGCTTCTCTTGGCACAGTGTTTTAGGTGGGGATTAGTTGCTCTCTGCCCCAGTGTTGTCGTTGCTAGTATACAAGTTCATTTCACGCATCCAGGGATCCTACCGTGCAAAGGTCATTCTGATGCCATAAACAAGGTTTTTGCTCTGTACAAGACTAATGAATCAGGGGTGCTATGGGAAATTGTGAAGCAGAGCACTAATTCACGCGGTCAATGTCATGGCAATCTGTGAAACAGATCAATAACGTGAAAGTGATTAAAATCTATACCTTGTCCCCGATAAGTGCCCAGATTGGCTGTCTGTTGCTCATTGAGAGCTTGCTAAATAGCAATACACTAACATGCACCATGTTATCCAAAACCAATGCCCTGGCCTGCACCTCCACTTTGAACATTGTTCTCGTTTTACAGCATGCACATTGGCACCATTTTGTTTTCAGTGCCCCATTAATAGAATATATAGAGGTGCTCCCCTGCTCCTGGAAAGTTCAGGAAAACTTTTTTTCTCGATGTTTGCCCATCGTTCTCTGCCCTTCGAGTTCCATCATCATTGGGACCAGGGCAGTTTCTAGCCAACTTGGTGCCCAGGGCGAAACAACATGCCCCTCCCGGCCAGCACACATCACTCCCAAATGACACCTCTGTCGTGTGACAAAACTCCTCAATATGAATAAATAATTGCTATATAAACGAAACTGGGTTCATTACATTGTAATTCATGTACTTTACAGAAGAATTCTAATGTGGAAACACACATGTTGCTGCCCAAGTAAATGTTTTTTGCTCTTAGGGAAGGCCTTGTCTAAATGCGGTTTCAAACTGTTCGTACTGCACACTGTGGTTAAAAAGCCTACCGGGGTCTGAGGGCTCACTGATCTACCTTGTGTTGCAGGTGTTCTATTCGTACCAACTCACTTGAATCTCACAAGGGGCAATACTAAACATATGAATTCTTTTCTGATAGAAGGTTATCATTCCAAAGATGGACAGGCTGGTACACTCCTATTGTACTCTTTCAAAATACCTCTCTGAGAGTGGGAAGGTGACAAATAGCACCAATGAGGATTCATGTGTGCCCTGCATTACATCACAGAGCATTTCAGGACTATAACAGTGATCAGAGATCTAAACATTTGTTCAGACAATGAAAAAACATTTGCTGCTGAGCATATGCATTTAGTCCATGTCCCAAAGTAGCCACTAGAATACCTAAGCAAGAAAATTAGAGGTAACCTTCCCATGGATGCACTATATGTAACAAAAAAGTAATATATATATAAAAAAAGTGTTGGTGTGTCAAATAAAGAGACATAACAATAGTTTTAAACTGTTCTGTGTGGCACGTTAATTCTCTTGGAAGAATGCATGGCTTTGGTCAGTTAAATGATGTTTGTCTGGCCTGGGGAATATAAATGCCCCATCTTCAGTTCTTGGCATTAAATATTAAGCAGATACTGTGTAAAAACAATGGCTTGTTAAGTGATCCATCACTTTTAAATTGCCCCACTTGCATGGCTGTCAGCAGAAAGAATGGGAGGAACAGGGTGTGTGACTCCAGAGCATCTCACACGCTGCGTTTGGAATATGCATTCCTTTGTTTGCTTATTCCTAAGGCATCACATGTTGCAGAGAGCAGCCAGCCCCACATTGCAGAGCAGCGCTCACCGCCGAAGCAGGCTGCTTCATGCAGCTTTCTTGGTGGGCCGCTGACTGCGCTCATCTCCTGAGCTACTTAGCTCTGCGCCCTGGGCGGTTGCCCGCCAGGGCCAAGAAACAGGGCTGATTGCGACCACTGTAGCAAGGGTGGACTAGGCCCTGGAAACAATGTTCAAAGTGGCCCCATATAACACATGTTCAGCAAGCCCAGCCCTTTTCCTATGAGAAAGGTTGGAAATAGTCGATCTCACAAAAGAGGCCCATAGTGCTAAGGCCTACTGGGAAACCTCCAGAGTTCCCTATAGGCCGGTCCACCCCTGTACTGTACGCATAACGTTTCCAGAAATGGTGGTGTGTTTGTCCTACATGAGGGCTATAAGTGGCTCGGCCCCGGCTAGCTCGTGAAAATTCAGTTTGAATTGGGGCCCTTCTTGGGCCCCCTTAAGTCACCTGCGATCCCCAGCCCACCAGGCTGCTACAGGGCAAGGCTTTAGAAGAAAAAACCATCCTCACCTTTTGACCTTTTGTTTGTCTTGAGGACTCCGCTGCCAGAAAGCCCTTTCATCAGAGATGCAGTGGTGATGATCTTGATCTCTATTGAAAGGGGTGACTGGCAGGGGGTCGGCAACTCAGTGAAAAGGTGAGGCTTCTTTTGTAACACCTGAAGCTCTCATACAAGAGCTTTAGCATTTACCAAAAATAATGCCTTGGCTTTTGATTGTGTCAGCGACTCCCTGCCAGACACCCCCTTTATTAAAGATGCAGGATCATCACCCTGCACCCCAGGTGATAGGGTGATGATTGCCCATCTCTAGTGAAAGTGATGCCTGGCAGGGGTCAGTGCCACAATTAAAAGTCAAGGCAACACTTACCTGACATGAATGCTGGCAGTTAGGCCACGGCCCTGGTCCTTTTGCAAAATCGAGCCGAGGCTCTAACGGGGGTGTGGCCTAACAGGCAGCATTCAGGTGAGGGAAGTGTTGCCTCTTAAATGAAAAGCAGACCCCCTGCCAGGCCACACCCATAAGAGCCCACATGCGAGTCTACAGGCCACTTAAGGCACTGATGTAACACCAGGGCTTGCTCAAGAACACACATTGTGCTACTAGTCCTACAGGGCCTCTTTGGGAGGTGAATTCTGCCCTTCCCCCAAACTCCTAAGAGCAAGCAGCAGCTGTTGAAAGGCACAGACTGTCTCACAGATGCATTCTCCAGCTTCCCCACCCTAGCAGCCACGCACTGGAACGCTCTGCCACCTCACCTAAGACTCATTGAATCCCACCTAGCCTTCCGTAAGGCTATCAAAACCAGACTCTTTGTTTAACCTAAACCTATATCTTCCACTGCATATATGCTTGCCAATCTGTAACTAAGAGCCCTCCTGGCACTTGTCTGTAATCCTAAATTTGCGTATCCTCTGTAACAGCGCTTCGATGCCTTATGGGCTGCAAGCACACTTAACAAATGCAAATAAATAAATAAAATAAAAATAAAATTAATTCTATGTGTGCCCCTTCTTTTGTGTGCTGGTGGGCTGGGCAAAGAGGGACTTTGGGCTTATAGGAACTTAATACACTCTGTCTATCCAAAGGGCACACACTGCCACTGGCCACGCATGGGCTTGACTCACAGGATGATAAATGCGGTGGACATGCATAGCTCATTCAGTGAAGATGAGAGGAGGACGTGTTGGACTGCAGCAGAAACCTGCTGGCAGCCGTCTGTTTCCTTGTACACTGCACCACTAAAACAATGAATGCCGTCGACATTGCAATGCTGCCTCGTCTGTGTCATTGCTAAGCGCTTTCCTTGCACACCGTGGCACCATACCTGCCTACATTTGAAAATCAAAAACCCTGAGATTTATGCCCCGCCCACAGCCACACAAGATTACGCCCCTTTGCACGCGCTCCGCACACAGGCCCTGCCTACATGTCAAAATGCGCAGTTTGCTCTTTACATTGGAATACAATACATTTTATTAAATTGGCTATTCTTAACCACCCAAATTGCAGAGTACGAATGGCATACGCCTTCCATAAAATCAATACACACACAAAACCAAGAGAGGATATTTTCTTCAAATAGTGTTTTTGAAAATGTTAAAGTACCGAAATTGGACATTTCACCTCAGCTGTTTGTTGTTTTTCATCAGCGTAATGGTGAGGTGTCCAGCATGCAAAGCTGGTGGCTGTGGTTCAATCCCTGAGGTCGGCATGAATTCGAAGAAGACCTTCAATGTTTCTCACTTTAGCTGGGGATAACGGAGTCCACCCTCTGAAAAACGTGGGTGGACTCAGTCCCCCCGCGTGTACTCTCAACTTGAGCCCAGGTAAACTGGCCAAAAAGAATGAAAGCTGAAAAAATAAGAAACGCAGAATACTGCTTTCATTCCGGTGTCACTAATGACACCGGGTTGAAGCAGTATTCACGCGTTTATTTTGCTTAAGCTTTCATTCCTTTTGGCCAGTTTGTCTCATGTTTTAGTCGCCCTTCAATTTAGGGTGACTAAAACATAAGGCAAACTGGCCAAAAAGAATGAAAGCTTAAGCAAAGTAAATGCGGTAATACTGCTTCCAACACCGTATTGAAAGCAGTATTGTGCGCAGTGGTGTAACACAAGATCTGGGAGCCCCCCTGCGAGCCATGCTGAGGGGACACCCCCAACTTAGCTACAAATCACGGGTCGCGCCACACATTGGGTCGGCCTAGATTACCACACTTGCGCAATACGCACCAGAAGTACCGCCGAAGTACCGGCTGTTGGGCTGTACTCAACGCTTCTGCGACTCGCATCTGATGGACTTTAATGCTTTGACGCTCTCAACTCTGCACCCTGCCATGCGTAAGGAGAAGCGACTGCCTTCCCGGAAACACGCTCGCGTGGACTTTGTTGAATAATCAACCCGCTTCATTGTTTGGCCCAGACTAGATCCCACCTACTCTCCCAGAATTCCTTATTGCTATAGTCGGCGCGCACCAGAAGTACCGCCGAAGTACTGGCTGTTGGGCTGTACTCAACGCTTCTGCGACTCGCATCTGATGGACTTTGATGCTTTGACGCTCTCAACTCTGCACCCTGCCATGCGTAAGGAGACGCGACTGCCTTCCTGGAAACACGCTTGTGTGGACTTTGTTGAATAATCAAGTAAATCCTTGCCGTGTGGGCAAACTCTATCTTTGAGTGAAGGATTCACAATCCTTAGCATAATATTTAGTGAATGATTCACAATCCTTGGTCTAGGCTCTCACCTTCTTTGTAGCGTTGTCTTACGCTGTGTATATTTTCCTTCCTACAGCCCGCTTCATTGTTTGGCCCAGCCTAGATCCCACCTACTCTCCCAGAATTCCTTATTGCTATAGTGTGTATGCAACAGCGTGCGTGCACCACAAGTACCGCCGAAGTACCGGCTGTTGGGCTGTTCGGGTGGCTGGTAAAGGATACAAGGGGAATTATTTGTTTAGCAGTTTCCTTTCTTGAGGTGAGTTATTTGAGAACAATTGTGGTTTAGCAAATGCTACAACTTGCAGTGTACTTGGTCGCATATATATGCTGAAAGAGACGCGCTGAAATCATCAGATTGGATTTGTGTAAGCACACACTCTGATGCTTCACGCATTGCTTAAAATAATATGTCTACACGGTTACGTAGCAGCCATGTCGAAACCACAATGATGCCAAAAAAACATAATATAGAAGCCACAATGGCGAAACTTAATTCAATGTACAGGGCTTCAAAGGGTATGGCCCATGATCATATTAAAACACTGATCATGAGCGAAGTCTCTCATCGAAATCACGCTGCAGCTCACAATACAAGGAAAAGTTTCCTAAGTGTCCCCGAATTTGAGATTAATCATGATCTAGGCACCATCGAAGACGCCAATTTAGGGCCACTCTCAGACATATCAATTTTAGCACCTGCAGTGCTAATGGAGCTGGAAAAACGTGTAATTCTTTCTGATGGCCCGTCAACGCCTGTTACAGTTCGTCCGATTGGCAAACATAAAGTGCATCTGCACTGTGACGTTCCACGCATAACACTATAAGAACCTGTTGCACCCTTTGCTGATCTGGAAAATTCACCTAGTAAACACTTAATTCTAGACTCCTATAACAAAGAATCTGCACAAACCAAAGAGGGTTTAGTGTGCTCATCTCCTGAATCTCAAATCTTCACTCACCCAAGACCGACGAATGCTGAGACCAATTTGGATTTTCAATCCAAGCCAACTTCATTAGTGGAGGACCTACAAATATTTGAATCATCATACCCTGTAATGTCGAGGATTCTTAATGTCCTCGACTATACCCATTATGAACTCTGTGACATCAAATCAGCACTTAATGAGATCTCCTCTAAGCTTAATAAACTCGAGGGCTATATTTCTGCAGAAAATTACAAGAAACAGAAAGGCTGTCTTTCGCCAAGTCTGCCTGTGATTGCCACTATGACGACAGCATCACAAACAGAGGGTGAACCAATTGAGATCGAGACTGCAAAAAAAGAGTGTGGGTTGTCCAACTTTTGGATTTGCCTCGACTTTCACTCAGACTGTTAATGCACCTAATAATTTGGAACACATTCAAATCTATACCCACGCGCAGTTGTGCCAAATGGTATCTCTCTACGCAGAGAAAATTGATCAGCTGCTTTTCTTTAAACAGCCAAATGATTTGGAAGTTCTTTCCAAAGAAGTGAATAAAGAGCTCCCTCAGACTAATTCTGTTACTGACACTCCTGACAGTCCTTCTGAATTGATTGCAATCATCAATGACGAGAGTAAGAAGGCAGTCGCAAAGTTGGATCCCCCACAACTAGAAGGACCCTCCGATCTGGGAGGACAAAAACATTTTATATTACCTAAGCAAAAAAGATTACACATGCGTGCACTGAATAGATTGAATTTAGGGAATGCGAAATTATCAGAAACACAAGAAAAAAATAAAACATTTAAAAAAATAACTCAAAAACAAACTATCAATCCTGATCTAAAATCTAGTGGCAACTTAGCACCAATTGAGGCAAAATAAATATCCCCCCTATTCAACTAAATAATGATTTGGGGATTAATGTCGAGGAGCTTTCATTTGAAAGTCGACTTGCTCTACAGCTCCAGTCAAATTTGGCTGGCGTTAAGGAAAAAAAGCATATGTCTGCTGTAGAGAAATCTATTATTGATAAACAAAAAGAATTCTCTGCCTCGTAGTCCTCTTCCCAACAATCTCTGCTCTCTGCTTTCTACAAACCAATTCCTAATAAAAAAAAACAGAGAGGTCGAACTTAGAACAGGAAGTCGCCTTAGATCTGGGGAAACTGGCACCGAAGGTGCAAGAGGAAAATTCCTCACTGCAACCCTCTTTAGACCCAGGGCGCAAAATTAATGCTCCGCAGAACTATGAGCAATGACCCAATTCACCACAAAAGTTGAATTTGCTGCCTATTGAAAAGAAGGAGACTCCAAAGCGCACTATGGTCCCTACTCCTTCTTTAAACAACACAGATCATTCAACCCAAAATGAGGACCCCATGATTAATTCTGAATGTGAACCCATGATTAACAAAACTCGGTTTAATACCGACTCTACAGATGATCCCATGCACTATTCATCCATGTCGAGCATATTGGTATGGATTAGTGCTCCGGAAACAAATGGGGATAAAGATCTAAATCGATCATTTATGCTCCAAACTTTAAAACAAATTCCCGCACTCAGAACGCTGGTATCCAGCGATATTATATGTATTACTCTCCCATCTATAAAAAATCATAGGATGATATTTGGATTGCAATCCCCAATAATTGCTGAACTAATATGGAATCACAAACGAGAGTTGAAAATGTTGGGATTAACGATTACTCAAATTCAAACGATTGAAGAAGCAAAAAGCTTCAACAAAACTCCTCCCCCAACTGCATTGATTACAAATACACAAACATCAGGACTTACTACACCTCACCCTTCGGAGGCTGCAGTGTTGGCCCAGTTAGTGGCCATATCTGCCATTTCCAAAGATTGGACTTGGTTATCGGCATTGTTGGGGTCCCAGAAGGACGTCACAAAAAGTGAACCTTCATAGTAGCAAAGAAGTGCTAAGGGTAATGTCATGGAACTCATGTGGTGCAAAAAATGTAAAAATGTGGGTAACTAGGTATGCCCCCCATGGAATTGTAGACATAGTGTTGTGCCAACAAACTATGGCTGTTAATCAACTTGAAATCAAAGGATTTGCTTCTTATTCTACCCTTGCTACTCAACCGCCTAAAGGTTGACCATCGGGTTGAATTACTATCTTGGTGAACACAGGGCTTGTATTCACCTTGTTATTGACTTGTTCAACATATTCCTATATTGCTATTGTCATTGAGCTAGGAACTCCCAACACAGATCATATTTTAATAATCTCATTATATTTTAATCCTCTGGTTATTGCTTTAAATAAATTGTTTGATGATCTTGACGTTCTGTTCGTTGAGGTCCTGTGTAAATGGCCCAATGTAAAAGTAATTTTAGGAGGTGATCTTAACTCTAATTGCCTCCAAACTCCTCTTACCGAATTACAACCTCTACTACAAAATCAAACATCTACTACTAGGAAAAGAGGGGTTCTATTTCAGCTCTTTTTTTGAGCGCTGGAATATTGTCTTGCTTCCCTTTCTTTTAAAGGAGAATGTTAACACATGGTCTCGAAGCAATAGAACATCATGCATCGGCTACATTGCGGTAAATGAGGAATTATCTTCAAGCTGTACGGGAGTGGAAACTGTTATGACTGAATTGAGTGATCATTGTATTCTATATTTAGAAATTCAATTAACTTTCTGAATTTTGGTACATGATCGTCTCAACACTCTTCTTATATATGATCGACCAGGTGCATCTCTATGGTGGAATGGGAAGTTGTGTAGAAAGTTGAATTCGATCATTAAAGTGATCACATTAAATTTTATGAATTGTAATGATTCAACTACCAAAGGCACCTTAACAACTTTACAAAATACAACTATTATTAAAACAGCACTTATATACCTAGTCATACTTAACTCTAAAGAAATAAAATTGCCGCAAGTTGTCGACTTACTTGCCGCTAGAATAAAAATTCTAAAAAAGCAAAAAAAACAGGAGATTGTGCAGTTAGCCAAACTGGGATTATCTAACCTTGAATTTCAATCTACGAAAAGAAAAGTACTTAATAAATATTTTAATAACATAAAAAATTACAGAATATACATTCATCATTCAACAAATGAAGCAATGGTGGCAGCATTATGTTGTAATGATAGACAATCCACTTGGGCCATTTTAAGGGGTAACGATTTTTCACGAAGGGGTGAACAATCTTCCAACATCCCTGCAGAAGTATGGATGCGTTTTTACAAAGATAAATTTGCATTACCTGAAAGCTTCTCTGAACTAACGAATAAGTTTAAACAGTATTCAGTAGAGGAATTCAAGGGCTGGTCCCTTGAAGACATTATCTGGGCCCTTAGAAAATTAAATAATTCAAAGGCTCCCGGCCCGGACTGTATCCCTCGATGTGTGCTCAAAGAAAATGTCCAACTTTGGGCCCCTGTACTTAAACTCCAATTTGACGAGATCATTAGATCATCTTCCATGCCTGCATCTTGGGTACAATCGGTTATAGTCCCTGTTCATAAGAAAGGCGTTAAAACAAACCGTGAAAACTTTCGACCTATCGCCTTGATTGACGTGAGTGCGAAGACCTTTGCTATTTTGATATTGCAGCAATTAAAAGATGTTATAAACCATCTTGCAATTCTTTCACCATTTCAAATCGGCTTTCGTGCCAGAATGGGTACTGCTCTGAATGCAACCGTCTTGGCTCATTTAATACCCTAAACGAAAGTTCCCAACACGGCTGCCTTATATATGGTATCTGTTGATTTATCCGCAGCATTTGACTGCGTGATTAGGAACCTTCTTTGGGAAAAGCTTGACACAAAGGGGATACTGCACTACCTAATTGCTACGATAGCTAAATTGCATCAAGACACTTCATATTTGGTCCGTGTTAACAACGCTGGTGCAACAACAATGCCTATTCCAACTAAGGTGGGGGTTAAGCAGGGCTGCAATTTGGCGGCTACCCTGTTTAACTTCTACCTCTCAGATATTGAACAAATATGGACATCGGAGATCAACTATTCAGCAATAATGGGGCATTTGCGCATACAGTGGATTGCATTAGCGGATAATGTGTTAATCTTTGACCGCATACCATACGGCTTGCAAAAAAAAACTTGAAATTTTTTCTGAATATCTCTACAAACATAATTTAACATGCAATGTGGAAAAATCAAGTATTTTTATACTAAACAACATGAAAAGGAAAATATCTACAATGAAATGGTCTATAAATTCGATAGCCATGCCTATTAATTTAAACATGAGATACTTGGGTTAGTATGTGACTGATTCCTCCTAAAAAAAAAGTGGACACTAAACTTGAATGCTAAAAAAGCGGTTTTGGCGATGCAAATGCCGATAGTGTTCATGAAGTATTGCAAGTTCTCCTTAGCACCAATCTTGCAATTTTATACGTTGAAAGTGGAAGCTACTTTACTATATGGACTTGACCTATGTTTATGTAATGTCGATGCAATTCTTGATCAAATTCAAGGTCAACTATGGAAAGCTACATTGAGATTGTCAAACTCGCTTCCTAATTGCATATTGCGACAGGAGCTAGTTATTTCGGCCTTATCAGCGAGATATCCTTGGCGACAGTTCACTAGTTATGGAAAAATGTTGTTTCCACCACATCAATCGCTCTACGAGGAATTCTTATTGCCTCATACACAAGTACCGCCTCATACACAAATACTGGGATGAGGACGAATAGGGCTAGGAGTAATGAAGATTACCAATAAGTAATCAAGGCAGTAAGCACAAGTAGTGGTGCAACACCATTGAACTGTCTGGGCTTCAGCACTCACCCGCCCCCCTGAAATTGTGGGCTATGTTGACTTGACCTGGCTGACCTACAGAGCAGTTGGCAGACAGAAAAGGACACAGATGTTAAACTGCACCTGGTTTTCACTGTTAACAAAGGCCTGGCCCAGCAATTACTAATGTACAGCATTTCACTGTTAGTACCTGCATTCAAATGCCACATGCCAAATGCCACATTTTTTAGGCAATTGAAATTGTGATGTGGGTATAGTACTTGCATGCCAGGGGAGTGATTGGAAGGGTAGAGAGGAAACGGGAGACCAGTCATTCTCACAGCAATCCATCAGTGGGTGCTTTCAGACTTACATGAGAGAGTTAACTGCTTGTAACATTGAAGCTGCACTAGAATTTTCTCATTAAAATGCATAAAGAAGTTAGATGTCCCCACACAAATAAGTTTTCTCCTCCCCACCACACGTGAAGTTAGCACCCCTCCCAACATTTGAAGGTTTAGCCCCCATGAAATGTAGATTTTGTTGGGCCCCAGCAGTTTTTGACTTCATAAAGAAATTATTTCCATTAAGGACAAACCATAACGGAAATAATTTCTTTATGAAGGCAGAGTGACTTAAAAAAGAAACTATTTCTTTTTGAAGTCATAGGGCTTCCCCCACCCCATCCCATGGAGGCCCCACTTGGAGTAAAAAAACAATAATAATAATAATTGTTTTACTTTTTTTTATGTTTCTTTTTGTATTCAGAAATAATTTATGTTACAGAAATAATGTCTTTATATATGCAGAGTTAATTCAAAAAGAAACATTAAAAAAAGTAAAACAATTATATATTTTTTTTTACACCAAGTGGGGCCCCCTCCCAGGACATGTGGTCACAAGCCCTCCGCACCGTGGGGGCTGAGAGGGCCCCTGTTACGCCAGTGATTGTACATTTATTTTGCTCCAGTCTGCATTCTTTTTGGTCCCGCCCACAAAATCCCAGGGACTCCAGGGTCTTCCCCGGAGAAGAGGCTAAAAACCCAGAGTCTTCAGGGAAAACCCAGAGGTTAGGCAGGTATGCGTGGTGCACGCATTGAACACTACAACTGCTGGGGCCCAACAGCCGAAACAATCCCCATGGGAAGTCCATCTCACATGTTATCTCATGCTGCATCCAGTCATGGTACCACTTCCCTGATCCCCATGCCCGATGGCTGCAATCATTTGCATCATTCCACCCTTTCCCCCAAATGCAGCCGTTCACCTCCAGTACTTCAGCCCCAGCTGCTCTCCACACACACTTGTATGGTTTCTCCTGACGTCCTCAAGCTCTAGACCGCTAACCACATCTGACTCCCGTGCCATATCTTCCTCAAAACCAGTATGTGTCATAGGCCTATCACCCAAAGCACCAGTGCCTGGCTTATTATCAATAAACCCTGGCATAGCATATCAGAGCCTTCCACTGGTATCATATTTAAAGCTTTGTGCATTACAGGTGCTTTTATAAACATGCCCCTTCTTCTCTTCTCTTCTCTTCTCTTCTCTTCTCTTCTCTTCTCTTCTCTTCTCTTCTCTTCTCTTTGTTATCACTATTGGACTTATCTGTGTTGCGTTCATCTCTCACGCTTGTTTGTTGATCTTCCCAGATACAATTTTTCCCAAAATGGTGGTCGCTAGTTTTTAGTTTTGGCTATTTGGCTTAAGTGCCACCTTTAAGCATAGACTTTTGCATTGGAGTACAGCTGGAGAGGACATATGAGGAGGGGCACATAGCCTGTGGTTGTTGTTTTCATTGTTTACCCACCCATTGATATCCTGTGGCCATGCTAATCCCTTTCACCATTTCAGCCCCTACCTCAACCTCACCGCGCAAATCACATCCGCCTAGGATCTTTTGGGCTAGCTCGTGTTATTTCTAAGCAGTCTGATAAGAGATATTGGCTTAATTGCAGCTGTAAATATGCAACAGGTGTAATAAAAATGTATTTAACATGTATGCTTTCAGCCAGTTGATATACATATGTTCCTTGCACTGAAGTCCATTTTAAAGCAGGCATTTAGAAAGACAATAGTTTTTGCTTATGTATAGTACTGAACAGGCATTTGTCAAGCGATGCTATCATATACCCTGGTAATCATACCATGGCCAGGCAGTACCATCATGGCAGTGCCTGGCAAATGCCTATTCAAAACCTATACAAAATCCCAAACTGATGGCCTTGCCAATGCTTGTTTTTTTTCTACCATTCATAAAATTGAATGCCCTCGCTCCCTTACTCTGTGCACATCAAGATTCATCAACCATTTTGTACTCTTCTAAAATAAGAAATGTTTTCTCTCTTGGTAAAATAATCCCAGCTGCTTTTAACGCTAGAAGCCAGTGCCAAGAAACTGCAAAGGGGTGTACGTGTGCATTACACATGGAACAGAACTAGAAATAATGCTATTATTCCTCCTGTCACGTGGCATATCAGACATTTATAGACTTTGTTTTTGCAGCCACATGGCATCTCGTAAATGTAAATACATGCAGAACATTTGGTTCCATGGGAAAAATCCAAAAGATATGCTTCAATATTTATTCAGAAATAGAACACATACGTGCCAATTCATGGACATAGCCAAAATACAGGGTTATAAAACTGCACAACACATAACAAACCACCTCCTGGGGTGAAATAATAGAACTAGACATGTACACAAATATAGGGCGAGAATCACAAGCAATTACAAAGAAGGACAAAATACAGATGTGGATACATCAATGTGGTTTCAAAAACATATGTCCCAAAACTGACATAAGCCTATAAGTGAAGGGTAATCCATATGATTTTCTAATTTAATGATTAATCATGAGTTTTTGGGCAAATATACTGCAGGCGAGCAGACTTTAGGTGCATCGTATGTATCCAATAAAGGGGTCAACCGCATTCACCAACACAGATCAGTTTCGACATTCAGAGCCCATTTCTGCCACGTCTTCATCAGGACGATGCCACTGTACAAAAATTGTATATAAAAGTCTGTTCAGAACTGATACCCAGGTAGCAGCCTAAGCATTTAATCCACATTTCATTCAATGGCTTGTACTCACGTGTTTCCCGGGTGACATTTATATTCAACCTGAAAAATGATGTGCCATAACACAAATCAATTTAGTCGTCCCACACCCACATTTGTGACCACCACCACCACATGTGCAACACTTCACCAAGAACACTCACAGCGACATGGCAGAAGGCTGCTGCAAAATCAGTAGCTATAAGGAGCAAAAATTACAGCTTTGCTGTAGGTTAAGTTGCTGGAAATGAAATAATTAAAACATATTGTTTTAAAATGTGCGAGGTATCGCATAACACATGACTGCCACCGTGTCTAGTGATCATTGAAACGAGTGGCCATCCATATGGAGCGGCCTTTTTCACCCGCAGATAACGTGTTGCAGGGATACGTGGGCATGGGGCTGATACTCACTCCAATAACTTGAATACACTGAGTAATTGCTCGAAGGCGACTTGCATTAGTGAAATCGAAGCTCAGAAGCACTGCCCGGGCGTTTGCATGATCTTTCACGCATCCTGGTCATATCGGGAATACGAGCCTACATGTGTTCTATTTACCAATACACATGTAAGCATATCTTTTAGATCTTTCCCATGGAGCCACATTTTCTGCGTGTATCTATGTTTTTTCGGGTTTTCAATGGGTGAAGGGACACCCGCTCTTTTGTATGACTTGGCAATACAGGCCCTCTCATCTTGAGGCGTCTCCTGAATAGTATAGAGCACTCACCACCGCGCACACGCGCACTGTGAGTAGTCGGACGACATGGCGAGTCAGACTGATATTCAGTGATGCTCGAAGACCCTCTTTGTCTGATAATGAATTACTTCAAGGCATTGACAACAGTAACGACTCCCAGTGATGCCATTCTGATTAATAATGAAATTAGATCATATGGATGGGCCTGGGGGGGCGGGGGGGAGGGGGAGAGAGAGAGAGAGAGAGAGAGAGAGAGAGAGAGAGAGAGAGAGAGAGAGAGAGAGAGAGAGAGAGAGAGAGAGAGAGAGAGAGAGAAATCGATGCTGACGAATAGTCAAAAATACATGATGCTTAATGGAGACAGCGCAAACAATATAACTGTGTCATTCAAAACATGCACAGAAATAAATAGAAGTCCACATAGAGCATAATAAAAAGACACAGCAAAGTGTTAAACATGATACGTAGTCCTCAATAGGTGTGTGGTGTGCAAGAGGGGTGCAACGAAGCCTACATTTTCGAGGGGGGGGCTAACTGGGGATGGGAGGGTCCACTTAAAAAAACTGGGTGTGGCTAACTTTAATGCCCCACCCCCTCTGTTCTACCCCCAAGGGTCATCTGGTGTGGGGACCAAGTATCACATGGTACATTTTAAACCGCAATTTGCCAGTAAGAATGAAAAAGACAACATACACATTTAGTTGCTTTGATCATTTTACTATGCCCTGGACAGCAACTTTTGAAAAATATTCTTCAGGAAAAAAGTAAATTGTGCACCATAACACTTGTACATATAAAGTGATGCCACAGTGATAAATGACTAGACAGGCGGCGCCAAAATGCCAGTGTAGCCATGCAATATCAGATGCCATGCCTACTTTATTATAGATGCCCATTAAACGAAAGTAAAACATTATAAAACGTTATGCCAGTTTTAAGTGACTAGACGGACTGTACCAAAATGCCATTCCAATCACATAACACATATGCCGAAGCCAAAGTAAGTGTGCACATAAGCCCCCCTACCCTCAGATGTCAAAGTACACATAATATGGTATAAGTTGGCTCGCATCCGTGGCGAGGAGGCTGATGTGAGCATTTAATTTTGCTGAGGCAGATGGGCGTTGGAAGTCTTGAAAGTGGCAGCTTTAAAGTTTCACTGCGTCTATGCAAGTACATTTTTCTGATTCTGCACAAACACAGTACACATTGAATGCCGCAAGTTTCAGGAAAGCCTTCCCTCCTCACCTTTCTGCCAATAGCAAGTGTGCACATCAGTCTCCTCCAGGGGTGCATATAGGCTAAACTTTCAGGGGTGGGGGGCTAACCCTTCAAATGTTGGGGTAGGTACTAACTTCAGAGAATGTGTGGGAGGGGAAAACTTACTTGTGTGGGAGCATCTAACTTCTTTACACATTCCAAATTAGACTATTCTGGTGAAGCTTCAGTATTAAAAGCAGCAAACTCTGCCCTATACCTCTGGAGGTGCCCAGTGGGGGGCTGTTGTGAGAAGGAGTGGTCTCCTGACCCCTCTCTACACTTCCAATCACTCCCCTAACATGCATTTGCTATCACCACATCACAATTTCAATTGCCTAAAAACATATGCCTCTGAATGCAGGTGCTGACAGTGAAATGCTTTATTTTAGTAATTGCAGGGCCTTTGTTAACAGCGAAGCCCAGGCACCATTTAATGTCTGTGTCCTGTTTTGTCCGGCCACGGCTCTGCAGGGCAGCCAGGCCCGATCAGCTCAATGGTGTGCAATAAAAATAATAACGCAAGCAACGCTCTATCGACACATGCTTCTTAACAAATAAGGTCACATTTTCATATTACAGTGCAATGTGTCTTTAACAATTAATCAAATAGATCATTTGTCAAAAATTCTATAGTGCTGTAAGTCTTTTGCAGTTTTCAGAAAGTCTGCTAGCAGAAACAGCTACACAAAACTATCTTTCTGCAACATGGGTGTGCCTGACTCTATTTTATAAAACAGTTTTTGTTTCCACCCAAAACAAACTAGTTTCGACATATTTTAAGTAATGAATGCTGTCTCAAGTCTTCCTCAGGGCCTAAACATACTCAAGTGTGATTAATTCCTTGAGTGTTATCCTCCCACTGCAGGCAGGTGCCTATTTGTTAGGATGAGTCCTTGTTTGTTCTGCATATGTCTCCTGCTGTGGTGCTTACATCCTTGGTTTATGGATGTGTCCGTCACGCCAGGTTCTCTTGAAAGGTGCTCCTTCTACAGATCAGGGAAAATGAATATGTCCATGTTCCATCCGTCTCGATGCCGTCGCCCCTCTCGTTTGTGCCAAACAGCTAATGAAAAAACACTTTATATACAGACTCGCCACCGCACACATTCATTAAATAGCAACAATGCTACACCATCATTGAACCCTTAACATTAACCCTTTGAGCTATTTTACCGCAATTGTCATTACTGACATAGTGTAACCATAGCCCAGCCTCAGGGACCTTTGGTTATCTAAAATATGAACACAATGACCTTATGTGAACTGATTTCATTTTTTGTATTTAAGTAATTTTATATTAGTGGTTTTGATTGACGATTTAATAATTACACTATAGTATATTTACTACAACATATGTTGCAAAGGTTTTTCTCCATTCCAAGCCATGTATGCAAGGTGTAGTTACAAGGAAAGAAAAAGTAGCCAATGGAAGGGCATGGGTGTAAGTGACTCAGGAGATTAGGGACCAAACATAGGATTAATCTACCGAATGGAGGGTTGGCAGGTTGGCAAGGGAATGGGGCATGTGTTGCATAATTGTAAGCAGGGCTGCCTGGAGAGTACACAGTAAGACAGAAGCTTCTCAGCAAATGCATGCTGTTCAGGAAAGCCATTTGCACACATTAAATCTTTTTAATAAAAGCCCATGTTCGGATCATCACCCATAATACTGAAGTGCCACTGTACAAGTATGCTCCGTAAGGTTCCTCCTCCCAAAATCACCACAATAATGCAAGGTGAGCTATACATTATGCATGAACGCAAATACGTGAGACGTTTGGTAACTTCTTCAGTGACTATATTTCAGCTGTGCGTTGTACCAATGGTTTAGTACATGTTGTGTACGCCTCTGTATGAGTGATGTTATCAAGGTACCCTAGTCACATGGGCTACTGGGCTCTATTAGTGGTGTGTGCTGTCTCTTCTTCTATAGCTCTTAAGAGCTGCTATTGTCTATGTGGGAGGAGTCGACCTACATTCAATTTCCATTTATGCACAATGTCAATGAGAAAAGTATGTAAAAAAAACATACCTGCAGTGCAGTGTGCATTCCAGCAAGAACATATATTACAAAAGTACAGATTTAAACGATTGCAATACAAAATGTAGTTGTCAAAGAGGATAACAAGACTCCTGGAGCTTTCCAGTTGAAGGAGGACATTTACTTAATGTGAAGTAGCTGGTCTTTTGTTGTTGTGATATGTGTAGTTGAAGTTAATCTGGGTTCCCATGGACGAATCAAGCATTTACTTAAAACTAAATGATCTATAGTTAACTATATGTTTTGTAGAGGAATCCCTCAGACCTCTGGGTTAAATCAATGTAAATGTTACAATTCCTGCTTTGTTTGCCAGACTCTGGTCCTTTTGGTGCAGAGTGCTGCAGCAGATGCAAGAAGCATTAGTGGATGATGTTGCATCCTCTGAATTGTTATCATCTGCTTCAGCAGCAACAGCAAAAACAAGTTCAAAGTCTCTCAGATGTTCTTGCTTAAAATCCCGATCACCCGAACAGTATGGCTCATCTTCAACATTGTTATTGATGGCTAACAGATGTTTTCTTCTGTCGCCAGTGATGGTCACCACTGCACTAAATACAATTTAAGAATTCATGCGGGCAGCAGGGGATACTAAACATTTGATTGACAGCCTGCTTTGTGTTGGTCATTGCACTTTTCTGTTTTGTCAATAAAGCAGGGGTGTGTCATACATTTAATTTTCTGCAAGGTACTTCAAAGACATTTCCTCTGCTGTACTTCATGCAATGACTATTGTGCTGTTGGCTATATCTTGGGTCCAAAAATGTGGATAGGCCTTTTTTAAATAGGGTTCTCTAATTTTGACTAAATTTGTAAACTCCTGCAGTTGACAGGCTTGAGCATGTGCTTCTGTGCTCACATGTTAAATATGTTGGAGATATTGAAGAGGTTACTGATTTCCATTGTCTTGAGTGTGTGTTGGCATGAGTGGGATAGTGCCACTTGGGTTGCACTGTGTGTAGATGGAAGACATGAGCATTTCTCCAATTGCTTTTATGGGAAAGTGCAAGTGAGACTTGAACCAGAGAGTTTCAAAATCCTCTTCTTCTCTAATTCCCTGCCGACAGTGTTTATCTGTCTTTAAGCACATGGACAAGAGGAATCCCACCACTGTTAGGAGCCTTATGATTGCTGTCTACCTTTGCGGCATATTCAAAAGGTGCTAGAAGCTGGATGAGCCATTTCCCGAGACCACATTGCCAAGTATCACTATGCTTCACTTTTGTGTTGCATCTTATATTCATTGATAGCATTGTGCTGTTCGGTGTGAAGTTTAAGCATACATAGGGTTGAATTGCACTGGGGGAAACCTACTGCATGGGGCTGAGCTGGGGAAAGCAATATGTGGCTTGTTATCTTCGCAAGTCCTTCCAGTTTGTAACCGAATGACTGAAAGGTCACACATTTTGAGAAATATAACCATTACGTCGTTGACAATCGCTGTCTTTTTTCAGGAAATCCTGAACTATGAGGTTCAAGCAGTGCTCTCAACAGGGAAATCGGTAGTAGCTAACATCTGTCATAGAACACACGCTGTTGATCCCATTGTTGCTGACAACAAACCCAACAGTCAATCCTTTTGCGGTAAGATATTCCCCAAAACCTGACGCAGAAAATTGCTAGGATGTTTGCTGCTTTGTACACCTGTTCTATGACAAACTAAGGGTTGCTTGCTAGCAATTCTTTTATGTATGTCAGTTGAGGTAAAGGTAAAGGACTGTTGTGCAGCTTTTTAAAAGAAGCCCAATGCACCGGAACCCGTATATAGTCTGTTGCCTGGCCACTAGTCTAAATACCTGTGGTCACATGAATGGTCTACATGACACATTCAATCATATTCCTTCAGATGGTCACTGAAAGTGTTCATGAAGATCAGTCAACTATGGAAAAATACATGTGACTGATATTTTGGATAAAAGGCTTAAACAAATTCCCGGCATCCTTTGGTGTCCACTAAAGAATATGACAATATTGGAAATGCAAACATTTTGGACAGATTCCCATTGCAATACTAGTCCAAGAAATAGTTTCTGCTGTACTTTGATGACCTTATGAAGGTGGTCTTAATCCTGGTTTAAGACTAGACCATCTCTGCGGCCAGGCTTGCTAGTTGGTGTGCCCGGCTCACTAAGGGATGGCCACAAATGAGCACAGGAGACAATGCCGTGTCACCTGGAGGAAGGTACAGGGGCTTGATGCCCTGCTCACATCTTGAGGATGGATTTTGAAAGCTCCTTCACCATGTTCAACTCCTTTACCTTCTTCCTTGTCCACAATCACTGTCCAGTGAGAAGTTGCAGCAGCTGATATTTTTTGACTTTTTTCCTGATGAGCTTCCTTGATAATTGTCTTCCAAGTGGCTGCATAGTTCCCTGTTGCCATAACAGGACCCTGGTATCTAACAGCACACATGTTATATTTTGCAGAGTGTACATATTGCAATGTGGTAATTTTTTCTATCAGTAGTGAAACAATCTCAGGTCCTGATGTGGACATTTTCACTTTTGAAAAGTCTTCAAAAGAGCTTCCTATTTTTATATTGGTGCTGGAAGATTCAGCAGTGGACAACATAAAAGAGCCCTGGGGCAATATGTTTGTTCACCTACTGTCTGTTGATGCCACAGTGTTTTTGATACTGTTGCTTCTCATTCACACTTCCACTGCTGTGTCCACAGCTTACAGCAGCATTGCTCTAGTTATCACAATAGTGTGTCACAGAGTCTTACAGCTTCCCTTTACCAGGCAATGCAAGTGTCCACAGTAGGCCGCTGACATCACCATCAGCTGAAAGGGGCAGTGGTGAGTAATGTCTGAACTTGGCATTTTTCTCATTTTCACCACCATTTCGACCTATGTCTTCTTCTGAAGAAATGCCATTGTATGCCACCACAGCAGGACATTCTTAAATGTTTACAGTGCTTTCTTTCCCCTGCTCCTTTGACTGTACCTCACAACCAAAGATAGAGAACCAGCCACCTTCTTTCCTCGTGATTCAGTACTCGGAAGATACTCAGGGCTCAGAGTCAGCAGTACTTCCTTGTTCACCACTACCAGTTCTGCTACTATTGGCTGCACCAGGTACACCAGACAATAGCTAATGCAGTAGACCGTTTGTGGAGAATTTGGATGTGTTGATCCTAGACTGAGCTGCACTGCTGGTTTTCCCTGAGGTGGGCACTTTCTTACTTGGTCCAGTTTGCTTTGTGGGCGGCTTTTCGTGGTGTGGCCTCCCAGGAAATTAAATCTCTAGATTTATTGGTCTTGAAAGAGAAAACAATAACCTAAGTATGCCCATATTCTTCATTCAATGCACACACCTATTTGCATTAGCAATATTAAGGGCCTTTTCTAGAAATTTAAAAATGTACAGGAACATATATTATGGACATTATATTTTACTATATTTCTAAATGTATTAGATATGGCTGTGAATCTGACTGAGTTGCTGGACAGACATTTGAAAGGCCGGGACAACTATATACCTGGTTTCACCCTTATTAGGGATCATCAGTGCAGTATAGTCCTGGCAGCATAACTTTATTGGTGTTGTGAAAACGTGGCCAAAAGCTCCAACCACAAGGCTGTCAGGACTATACTGCACTGATGATCCCTAACAAGGGTGAAATCAGGTATGTAGTTGTCCTGGCAGCCTTGCAAATGTCTGTCTTGGGTTGATTAAGCCATGTATAAAGTAGCACTGCACTCTTAGACAAAGAATTTCCTGGAGTAAAAGGTTTGTATTTGAGCTCATGTGCATAGCCACAATGCTTTTCTGTTGTGGCTCAGAACTGGAGGAGAACTTCCAGCGATGGCTACTAGGTGGCGTTGTGGAATGTGTGATTTGGCTCGAATGGACTTTCCTATCGACCAGTTCCGCCATTGCCCCCCTCACCTTCAGCCCCCTCTTTGTTTGCTGTACACTGTGCACCGACTAGCAAATCATACATTGCAAAGACAAGATCAAATTAAATCAACATGTTTTTGGCTCTGGCCTCCTTCACCCCCAACATCCACTCCTTCCAAAAAGGTTGAAAAAAAGTCATCACCAATAATTTACTAATTTGATCTTACAAATGTAATTAGTAAATACCTGTGTTTCAGTATGAAATAAACAAGGATCACAAAGCAGAACAAAGATGCCATCCAGATTTTTACAGTTGCAAGGATGTTGTCAATCCCACCCCCAGACCACCCAAGAGAGAAGCATTGGAAGTGGAAGTGTTAGTGTCTAGTCTTCATCCTGCTAGCAGTGTATGACATGCTCTGCTCTACTATCCTTTTGCCCCGGAAAGGCACTCACTCATTGATGAGGAATAATTTCAGCAGATATTGTTTTGAGGGACTATTTCCTTCGTTAGGTGGCTGTTTGCGAAAGTGAAAGAAGTGCAGCACCTCGCTCCAGAGCAGGGGTGTTGCTAGGTCTGGAAAAGACCGGGGGCTACGCTAATGTTGGAACTGTCGGCAATGGGGGCTAGCTAGCCTTTTGGCTGTAGCTCCTGAGATTCTATCCAAGGCTACAATCAAAAGACCAGGGGCTATAGCCCCCTTAGCCCCCCACCCTAGCAACGCCTCTGCTCCAGAGCACCCTTTATCAGTCTTATAATCACATTTGCACACTTATATGCCTGCAAAGCCTGATTGATTTGTGGGCATTTAATGGCGTCTGTTGAAAACTTTGCATGTGTGTGAAGTTTGCAATACATTTTAGAAAGTGTGCGAATTTAATTTCCAGCAACTTCGTGCAGCCCTAGTTTGTAGTAATGCTGCATGGAGATTGTACTGACCCTCTAAGGCCCCAAGTCATGCTTGTTGCCACCCCTAGGATGGCCTCCTCCAGCTTAGAATGCAGTGGCCTCCCAAGAATGCAGTGGCCTCCCAACAATGCAGTGGCCTCCCAAGAATGCAGTGGCCTCCCATGTCACTCCTCTTCATTACCTCCTATATTTAAAAAAAAACTCACAGATATATACAAGAGGAGGATGAAAGTTGCAAACATTCTTTTCACACAAATAACCAAACATGGAATTTACAAGCTATACTATTCAGATTTCATAACGAAAATCCAAACAGCCCGGCATAAATACTTTTTTTGAATCTGTGTGTTAATGGAAAAACCGTGGAATGATACATTATTTTCGAGAAATAAGATGTTACTGCATACATCAGATTGACCAGCAAAACCATGGGACTCAAGCTTTTATTCATTCAACATCTCACATAAGAAACATGAAAACATGAATATACACTCAACACCCTCCCAACAGCAGCTGAATGACCAATAACGGGTGGGTGTGGAGTTCAGGAAAGGGAAAGAGGTGGCTACGGCAACCCTATAAACTGAAACATCATGGAAACACCTTGGCCCTCATTACGACCCTGGCGGAAATCGAAAAACGATAGCGGAAATGTAATACCGCCATCGAATACCGCTCGGTGCGATTATGACCCGTCACCGTAAAGTACGATGCCATTAGCGACACCGTAGTGAACGCCAACGCTAACTGCACCAAGTACGCGCACGCGCGCCATGCAAAACCGTAATTACCACCATGGCGCAACGGTACGCGAATTCTGACCCCAGCGGACATTTACTTAACGCCATCAAGCATGGCGGAAAGTACCATTCCGCCATGGTGAGAATTACGGCATCGTGAACCAACCGTAAATGGCCCTACTGAGTGCCTGTACACCACTCCCTGCCCACATTGCACAACTCCTCGTAGGTGCAATGAAGTTACACAATGCAACCAGTGAAATGTACAAGTCACCCATGCATGCCAACGAACAAATGAATGTAGGGGCTCCAAGTGCCTTGTGAGTGGCCATCCATATTTGGCATGTCACCATTGCCGTACTGATACAGCACAGGCATGTGAAGGTTCAAGTACAGCAATATGAACTGAAATATGAGACAAAACAACAACAGGCCCCCATCGCTTGACACCAGTGTAAGGCAACATTCAAAGCAGTATCCTGAGGGAGACTGCACCAGCCCTGTACTCTTGCCAGTAAACAAACCAACCATCAGCATAAGCATGTACCACACAAGTTGGCAGAGTGACTGAGCAGCCAGGCTCATCTCAAGAGGGGCCAATGGGAGCTGCAGGGCACAGATGGCACGAATACAGAAGCTATCCCAATGGACATGACCTCAGTCTCCCTCCAAGAAACGCACGCAAACACAGGCACCTGTGACCAGCCATTTTCTGATAATCACATCATTCCACCAATCCACCTGGCTGACCGGCATCTGTTACACAAAAGCTAATCCCCCGCCCCTGAGCATGACATCATTAAAACAGTCATAATGGCAGCCCCTATCCCTGACCTCACTGGGCTTCGTAGGCAAACGCGGCCAGTACAGTACCACGCAACCATACTCAGAAGCCGGAACCCAATGCAGATCTACTCACAATACATCTCTCCACAAATAGGAATATGCTACATTACTTGCAAAGAATAACGCTACACGGTTAACATCAGAATAAAATTTAATGCACATCAAATTCACCAAGCCCACAAAGCTATTAGGTCATAAACCCCAAAATATTTTCAATACTGTGGGCTGCATCCGCAATAAATGACCAGCTACTCCTTGTGTGACGCCCTGTTCCTTCATGGTACACAGGGGCTACATTCACGTTCAAAAAGGCAACATGGAAGCGCCTAGAACCGCAGGGCCGTCCCATTAGGTAGGCACTAGTCCAGCTGAAAGATTGATATGTTGCTCCTAGCCACTAGTACTGCGTAAGGGCATGTGGCCCATTGGCGATCGTCCCATAAGATCGTAATGGTGCTCCACTGATTAACTCGAAGCAGCAGGTGTCGGGAGTAAAAGCCATCTGCAGGAGTGGCATACAGATGGCAGCGGCAAAAGGGGAGGAGATACCGGTCACCCAAATTAAATGAAAAAGAATAGTATGGGCATCAGAACTTCATTAGTATTACTCACTTCAATGATCACACTAAATCTACAGCCATATGCATGCTAGCCCACTCAAATGGATTATTTCCACCCAAAAATCACTTGCCAATCACAACAATATAAATCGAGGTGAAAACACTATTACAAACGAGTGTTTGTGTGCATGCGTCTGTTAAAACAGAATCCATGAGATTGGATTAGTAACGTGCATAGACACAAGTGTTGGAAGGCGCGTCGAGACAGGGAGGGTTCAACAAGGGCAGATAGACGATGGTCCCACTATGGCAGCTCTGCATCACATAGCGCAGGGGAAGGGGATAGATTCCAAAAAGCCATGTACATGGCAAACTCTCAATTGAATCATCTGTCCATGCATCCATACATCATTCCCTCATCCCGGTATAAAAATCGCCTGATTAATTACTCACATAACATTTGAAATCTCCATTGAGTCTGTGCGTAATGCAGTCTGCAAAATCCACTGTGCTCCAGGCCGGAATAATAGTGTTGCGGAGTAACATGTATTTGGGAACGTCCTGCCTAATCGTCCACTACGCTAATGCGCATCCCATACTATTCATATCAATCATTGCATTCTCGCCATGGCCCCTGTCCCAAGGACATTAAACAATAGAACGTTATATTTGCAGTCAGACCTGTGGGCGTCTCCTCGCCGCTAGCTGAAAACCGAAAGCGCTGTCCTTCGAATTCCTCATTTGCAACATCACGTCGAAAAGGCATCTGTGACCGCTTGAAATCACAAAATCATCCATGTAGTGCGGCAGTGTGTGAAAATGGCAACTGGCTTCACTCACAAATGGGACGCCCCGCCCGTCGGTGAACCTCGGTACAGTGCTCGCCCAAAGGGGATTGCAGCTGGCACAGGTGGAATGAATCACCACAGGTGGAGGCTACACAGCCTGAAAACACATAAATTGCACACCCAACCCCCTCCCACAACCACACCCACTCCAAAATGCTACCGGCAGGACTAGCGATGTTGGCCCTGGGGGACCTGATAGCACTGCAAGTACTCCAACTTCAAGAAGAAGACGAACAACAACTACTACAACAACCGGCCGCACAGAGGAGACGCAGGAGGAGGAGGAGGGCAAGGCAGGGCCAGCAAGGCCCACCAGCACAGCCACTACCACCACGCAGGCAGCCCGCAATCCCACGCCTCCGAGCTCATCCGTTCAACCTCACTGCTGAGCAGATCCACACCCTCTACCGTTTGGACCGGGACACCATAATCGCCATTGTGGACATGACACACGCTGACCTTGTCAGCATGATAGATAGCCCAACCGCCATCCCACCCCTCCTGAAGGTGGTGTCTGTACTCCACTTCCTGGCCACAGGCACCTACCAGCACACAGTCGGACAGTTGCATGGCATTTCACAGCCACTGTTCTCACGGACACTATTGCAAGTGCTCGATGCCCTCCTGAAGCACGCAGACGACTACATCTCTTTACCACGCTCGGAGCAGGAGATTACAAACACAAAAGTGGGATTCCATGCACTTGCCGGCATACCGGGTTGCATTGGTGCCATCGACTGCACCCATGTGGAATTGGCTGTCCCACATGCCATGGAGGTCCAGTACCGCAACCGGAAACAATATCATTCTCTTAATGTACAAATGGTGTGTGACTCCAACAGGATCATTACACATTGTTGTGCCCGATTTCCTGGATCAACCCATGATTCTATGGTCTTGAGGAACTCTACAATACCACGCTACATGGAGCGACACGCAGGGAACAGATCCTGGCTACTCGGTGAGTCTCATTCCATGCATGATAATGTGGGGTATGTGA
This sequence comes from Ambystoma mexicanum, assembly GCF_040938575.1. Lineage (NCBI taxonomy): Eukaryota > Metazoa > Chordata > Amphibia > Caudata > Ambystomatidae > Ambystoma > Ambystoma mexicanum. Next base: position 861,177,235 of record NC_090931.1, on the reverse strand, counting down.
TGCGGCAATGACCTGGCAGGAAGGGGGGGGGATGCGTACGTAGCAATGTCATTCCACAAACATCCTTTATTGTCCACATACAGGTGATGCCGGGTATCCACTGAAGAGATGGCTCCTTACACCACTCCGGAACCCACAAAACCAGCATGAGGAGGACTACAACCATGCCCACTCACGTACCCGTGTAGTCATAGAACAGGCATTCGGCCTACTGAAGGCTCGTTTCCGCTGCCTCAGCAGGTCTGGCGGGGCACTCCTGTACCGCCATGAGAAGGTTGCAAGGATAGTCATGGCATGTGTCATGCTACACAACATGTGCGTACGTAGAAATGTGCCCATGCCCCCTGACGCAGAACTGCAAACACCTGAAGATGGTCATGATGAGGGTGGGGATGTGGCAGCACCTCAAGGAGTCCGCGAGGCACAGGAGGCCCGTGAAATTCGTCTGAATATCATAGATTCATGCTTCTAGCACTCACGCCTGGTGGCTGATGCATGGACACGGGACTTGTGGCACTGTGTGTGTCTGGAACATGCACAATGTGGACTGTACGCCTATAAAGGCCTCGTACACAAAGATCAATGTCCACACATCTCATTGGATGATTATGTGATGTTTATAGCATATGTGAAATTATATTACACACCCCATCGACCCGCCACCCAAGTAAGCCCAACACACCCCCTCCACCCTCCTACCTCCCCCCCGAACACCAGTGTCCAAAGATGCTCATTGTCAGTGGGCAGACGCTATTGCAAGCCCCCTCTCCGGGTATCAGGGGCACCCCTGCCTGTGGAGCGCAGGTTCCTCCCAGATCTACGTTGGGGGCTGCCCTGGACGGAACTTGCAACGGATGATGTCTCGGCCTGCTCACGTCCATGCATGTCCCTAAGGGTTTGTGAGAGCTCAGTGAGCACACGGCGCACAGCGGCAAGTTCACCACATACGTCTTTGGACGTCGCATGCAGTTCCCCCCTCAGGCTCTCGGTGCTTCTCTCCATTTGTACCCTTAGTGTCTCTGTACTTCGCTCCATTTGTGCCTTAAGTGTCTCAGTAGATGTTTCTATGGCTGCCTTAGAAGCCCCACATTCATCAGCATGCTCCTTGAGGAGCGTGGCCAGTTGCTGCTGTTGCACGATCACCTGGTCGAGGGACTGTTGCCTCTGCTGGGCCATGCCCATTTGCGGTGGTGTCACAGAGGGGCTGATCACCTCATGTTGCCTTGCCACAGGGCTTGTGGGGGATGGCCAGTCGTCGTCTTGTGGGTGCCCCTGCGTGGTATCCTCATGGTGTATGGGATGAAACAAACAGGGGGATTGAGACAGGTCATGGATGGGTCCTACATCGACAGCACCTTTGTCTGTGTCGGAGCATGCTGGCATTAATGCAGTGTCACCTATGGTGCTGCTGCCATCAGAAGCAGTGCCTTCTGTGGCATCCATTGGGGGGACCTGTGGTGCTGCTGGTGTGGGCATGCTGGCTGCTGGGGTGCCTGTTGAAGTCCCCTCCTGTGTGCTGCCACTTGATTTGTGCTGCTGCCGTGTCTTGATCCGTGCAGCTGAGGTGGAGGGTCTTTGGCCGTTGGTCTTGGCCCTCTTTGCAGGTGTGCTGGTAGGGGTGTCCTGCAGCTCGTCGTTTGAATCGGACCCTGTGGTGGAGTAAAGGAGGGCGAGCGTTATTTATGGGTCTGTGGAAATTGGAATGGCAATGTATCACATGCATTGGGGTGGTACCTGAGGGTGATTTGGGTCAGGGCCTTGGGGGTGGTTTCATTTTTGTGTGGATTGAGGATGCAGTTGTTTTGCAGCCTGCAGTTAGGGTGTGCATGCTGCATGTGTAGAGGGTGTTTTTAGGATTTTTGATTGTTAATGTATTTGATGTGAGTTTTAAAGTGCGCTATCAGGCCAATGTATGTGGCCGTTCTCCTGGACATGTGTTTCTGTTGCACTATGTGGACACATGGTACTTCACATGATTGGACATTGTGGATTTAGCATTGTTTTATTTGGCCCACCTACCTGATTCTTCGGATGTCTGCACTCCTTTCTCCATCCCTCCGACTCCCTCTATACTCTCCATTCCAATGGTGGAGGCACAGATTTCTTCCCAGGGGGTCAACTTGATGGGTGATTCCGATCCTCCCCCGGTAGCTGTGGCAATGTTACGGTTGGCTGATAGTATGCTCCGTACGCGTATCCGCAAGTCGTCCCATCGCTTTCTGCATTGCTGTGGGGTGCGGGGTGCGGTCCCCACCGCACTTACCCGCTGTGCCACCAGGGCCCATATGGCCTTCTTGTTCGCAAGTGCCGTCCTGGTCATTTGCGTCGAGAAGACGATGGCAGCATTCTCCTGGAGGGTCTCTGTGAGCACGGTGAGTTCCTCATGGGAGAAGTGGACCTGCCGCTTGCGGTCGCACGCTTTTTTAGCAACTTTTCCCATTTTGATTGTTTTAACTAGGGTGGCTAACGGGTTGGGATGTGTCTCAGGGTCGGATTTTTGATGGTTGTGTTGGGATTCTGATTTTATAGGTGTACGGCGTGCTGTTTCCCGTTCCGGCCCCATGTTTTTACTTCCGTTTCCGTATATTTACGGTCAGCGTATTTTGCGATTAGCGCTCATTACAGTGACCGCTATGATGGGTGGCGGAATTGCACCTAGGGCGCCGTACGACGGCGGTGAGGGCCGTTTTGGGGACATTTCCGCCATTGCGGACTTTGCACTTCCGCCATGGCGTAATGCTCGTGCCCGATGGGTCAGAATTAGCCGCACTTTACTCCATCGTGCAATGGCGGAAACGCTATTTACGCTATGGCGGTCAGGTCAGTTACTTTCCGCCAGGGTCGTAATGAGGGCCCTTGTCAAGTCACCCTCCCTAGCAATCTGCCAAACCCCCGACCCCCCATCAAGAAATGACTGAGCGTCAACAACAGGAATGCATTATCTATTGAATTAAGCATTGAGTCAAGCAGTGAAAAGTCACGCATCCTGACTTTCTATTCATCCCTCTAAAAAACAGCAGCACGCGTTCCTCTAACAATTACCCACAATTAGGTGAGGTAGAGTACGGTAGAGTACAGAGGCCTTAACCCTTATTTGCATTCATTCCTTTTGAAACTCCAGTCTGAGGCTTTGACTATCTTTTGCAAAGTACCCTCTGTCTTCAAAATAGGATTGCTCGTTGCCTTGCGGGTGTCCACAGGACCAGGTCCCCTTTTTTGTGGTGACCCAGTTCAGCTATCTCTCACCCTTCTTCTGGTCGTTGCTTGGCAGAGCTTTGAGTAGGCAATTGAAATGCCCTTCAGACCACCTTCTCCATCCTGGATTTCAGTTGTAGCATGGCTTCCAGAAAGTTCAGGCCTAAGTCCTCCAGGCCTTCATGCGCCTCTGGAATCGCAAGCCCCACAATCCACACGTTCAAAGTCCTAATCTTATTTTGAAGCCTGCCTTATTTTCATTCATAGCTTCACAACGGAGGAAACTGCAAAGTCTTGGAACTCTGAGATCCAGATGAAGAGTATCCAAACCTATAATTTTCGGTTTCACGCCATTGACCCTGGCATCCACTGTCTTAACCTCCCTTATTGTTGAGTCTATGGGCCTCATTACGAGGAGGGCGTAAGGGGTTAACGGCGCTGCTAAAGGTGCCGGAGCCGATAACCCCTTACCACCCTGTTACGAGGTCCGCTCGCGGGACCCGCTCAGGACGCCTGGTTTTACCAGATGTCCTTAGCGGGTCCCGCGAACGGCCCAGCATGCTAACAACAAGCCCATCATTAACGGGCCCATTGTTAGCATGCTCCCCGTTCCCATTGCTCAAATGGGAATGGGGATAGACCGGGTCCGGGTTCCCTGAATGGGGAAATTCCGGGCCCTCCAAGGTCAGAATGGCCCAGTATTTCCCCATTCAGGGAACCCGCACACAGGTTTGGGGGTAGCCATGCCCGTATTGAGGGCATGGCTACCTCCAAACTCGTAATGAGGCCCTATGTGTGTATTTGAGTTCACTACTGCTTGTGGTTTTCTAGAGCTCTTTTGAGGCTTCCGTCAGGAGAGCTTTCCCCAGCTGCTCATCATCAATTCTTCACAAAGGAGAGAGGCTCCCCAGCGCACAATCTTACAGTGGAGGGGAGATAAGGCCCAACCCGTGCCGCACCAGTTCCCTCACACTCAGGGTGGCAAATGGGCCGGAACAAGTCGGAGAAAAGCACCTGCAAAGTTTGTCATGCCCGAGCGCTGCCATAGCTCTGCTGCATACCCCTGCCCAGGGATAGCCTAAGAAACTCTGAGCTCTTGGAGCACACACTTCAGACTAGGCGCGAGAGATTGAATGCAGAGACAGCCAAAGTCACACATATTGTTTACAACTGTACAAATTGGCATATATGTCTTGCAGTCCACAGTGTTTTTTGTTGCAGTGAGTATTGTGACTAATGAAAAGAGCAGAGTCCAAGTTCCATTAGTCACTCAGAAGGGTTCTTGCTGAATGTTTCAAAATTGCAATTGTGGGTATTCCTATATTCCCATAATGCCCTTTGCTTTAATGCAAATTACCAGACTTGGGTTCTATGAAGAGATACTGTGTTGCGCAACCTGGTCTGGGGCCATGCTTCTTGGCCCGCCCTCTCCTCACCAGCCCAGTTTCTGCACAGGAGGAGAGGGTTCCTCCAGTAAAAAAATTGCCATTTCCGACACTGCTCACACTTGCCAGCACACCACGATGGGTCTGCCTCCATTGGTTCTTCCTGTTGCCACAGGTCGTCAATCGTAGGAGTACTGGCATTAGTGATGGAATCCCCATACTTTCTCCTCCCATTCAACTGATAAAGCTTTACTCAGTCCAAGACTGACCATCATGACCTGTCTATGTAATCATCTGGCTACTGTGGCCCATCGCTCAAATCCATGCCATCTTGATTCAATTGCAGGGGGCACGAGGAAACTAAAATGGTGTGTAATGGCAGGGGCCAACAGTTGTGCTCTGTCAACACCGCTCACCTGCACATATTTGATGGCTGGTTTTCCACAGAAATATACACTGCAGCCACACCGCTTCCCATCTCCTGTTCGGATCAATGCCCCCTGACAAGGGGGAACGCCACCAGAGCTCTGGGGAACCAGCTCGGCCAGCTGTGCCCCCGATAGGCAGAAGTCTAATTAACCCATGAGATGTTTGAGTGACCATAGCCTTGCATGGCAATTGATAATGTATTGCTCTTATCCATCAACCTGGATTTTAAATCAGAATGTCTGAAAATACAGGGCGATCTTTTTCAATGTAAGTTTTTCAGATTCAGGAATTTCCCCAATCCCCAGTGTTCCAAGGGGCAATGGGGCTTCATCTGTCTGTGTTAGATTTCCATGCATCTGGGAGCACTTCTCTGCAGGCTCAGACTGGGGCCTAAAATTGTCTGGGACAGCAATGAAAAAGTGGCCCACCGTTGCACATGACAATTCCTTCCTTTTGTGACAGACTGTTTGAGTAGTGCGGGAGGGGGGGGGTTCACTATAGCATTTTGTGTTTGTGGCATTTCCCTATTGCCCTATAGGCCAGTCCGAGCCTGCTTCTCTGTATCTTACCCTTGCTCATTCGACTTCCGGTCATCATGCGCCATCTTTACAAAGCTCCACTTTGTACAACCTTCAAATTAAGGGGCTTCTCTGAAGTGGTATAAACGTCGTACACATCAAGAGAGGCTCTCTGCCTGAACATGTCCGGACACGTGATGCCCTCGTGCATCCCTCCGACTGACCTTTGAAGCTGCGCCTTTTACAATGTTCAATTACTGCAAGGAAATGGCGCCTCCTCGGGCGCAGTGAATAATTTCTTCCCATATCTTCTCCGCAGGCCACACAACAAAGGTTTTCTAAGGATTCCTTCCAAAAACGTGCTTTGGTTTTCGTCCAACAATGAACTGCAATAGTGATTGAATTTCAACTGCACCCTTTCTTGACACAGTCCAGTAGTACACTGGAAAGGCAACTCGACGGGCCAGATACTTGTAGAAAAATACCCTTTATCATGAGGAAGTACCTTGTTTTTCTTGAGCATTTTTGAACGTCACATCAAAAGCCGAAGTGTTCACATGCCAGGAAAATTACATGGCACAAGGCCCTCTAGGACAGATGCAATGAGAAAATGAGCATTACAGCATATGCAGACAGGGGGATGTGGCAGGTCCTGGCAAAGGAAAGAGAGCATGGGAGGTGAGCACGAGACTCGAGAGAAACGAGTCACTGCAGGAGAGAAGAGCTAGAAAGAGGACAAATGATCAGTCAAAGAACATAACACGTGTGTAGCGAGATGAAAATGGGGATGGTAGGGAGTCAGGGCATATAAAAGAGAGGAGGTCAAATGACGTGAAAGACAGCAAGAAGACGGGTGAGGCGTCATGAGGAGAAACATGGCAGATGAGATATTGCGACAACTGAGGGAGTTGAGAAGCAGTAGGAGAGGAATTGACGCAACACCACAAGAAGAAAACAAGCACTGGCAATTCAACAGCTTTTTTTTATTTTCACTATTTAAGTGAAAAGCTCTCTGCTCTTGTGCTGCCCAGTGTTGCTAAATCGGAAGGAAACAATAAGCTGACTGCCCCTTCAAAACAAGATGATTCCCATCCAAATAAGTGAAAAACAAGCTCACACATTAATCTTGTGGATAGGTCTTAAAACTAAGAAACATAACACAATAGTAAGCATACATAGAGCGAACAAAGGAATAGCATGTTACAACACAAATCTTTTATTGCAATTGCATTTTCTGACAGTGTTTCGCCATTATTTGTATGTAATGTATTGGATTTATAAAAACATATACTTGGCTTTGCTGGTTTGTGGCCCAACTGATCCTTGGCTCCTGTGAGTTTCTCCTCCGGTCAGTTGCTCCTCTGGCTGTTGACCCCCTCATTAGTTACTCTCCTCTGGTCAGTCACCCTCCTGGTCCTCGACTCATTTTTTGGTTGCTGTCCTCTGGTCCTCTCATCTGGTCTATTAGCCTTCTGGTCATTCGCTCTCTTGTGAAATGCACCTCTAGTCCATCATTTCTCTTGTGCTTGGCATGTATTATGTGGTTGGCTTTGCCAGTTGATAGTGCAAGTCCATCTTCATAATATCATAATCCCATGTAAGACTGAGTGGTGCCATAAATGCAAACATGCCCCATTTGATTCAGGATTTACAAATCCAGTCTTGGTTTTAACTTTGCTTTCTGGGATTTGTAGTCCTTGGTTTCCCCATTATAAATACAGGACCAGTACCATAATGCACTGTTAAAACTGAGACTGGACCGGTGTCTTCCGTATGGAATGGCGCATGGTGTCAATTATGGTCTTACATTACGATGCCCTCGCCTCCAATGTGACAGCTGGGCAGAGCACACTGCATGCAATCAGTGATGTTCTCTTGCTGTAAAAGCTTTATTTCAGTTGTCTTTGTTTGTACCTAATTTACAATTTTTAATATACAATAGTAAGCAAGTGGAGTTTCATGCACACACATCGTATTTTGAACAGAACATTTAGACCCATTGAGAAGTATGTGGTTGAGCTACTTTTGGGCTAATTCCTAACTGCATTTGAGAAATGGACAGGCTTCCTTTTCTGGCAATGCTAATTTGGGAGCTGTGTTGCCAAAGAGTTGCTATTTCAAATGTAAAGAGAATGTATGGCATTTGCACGGCCTTTAAAGTTGATGCTGCGGCATGCTTTTAAATAGACAAAGGCCTCAAAACTTCAAAAGAACTCGAAACGCCAAATCCACAGAAATACACAGCTGTTCAGGGCTTAGATGGTAGGTCTCAGCCGGTAGCTAGCACTTAGAGCCAAGGTTACAAAGAGATAGGGAGGATCAGAACGACTGAGCAAAGGTACGAGATAGCAGTTCCCCAGTTGCAAGCAGGATACTCCCAACGTCTTGAACGGTTTATAAGACTTTGTCTACAAGGTGCATTAGAATAGGCAGCCAATAAACTCCATGGAGAATAACTCTTGGGTGTCCGTGGTGGAAACAGAAAACACAACACACATGTTAAAACCAGACGGAAATCTCAATAAATAAGAGCTAATTAAATGTTATTCATCGTCCTCCAACACAGGACTCCGAAGTAAAGACTAATGGATATTCATTAGCCACCAGCACCTCCAAGACTCCTTAGAAGTACACACAGACATAAGCCGCCTTGCAAGGTCAGGAACAAATAAATTACTCAATCTGATGGCCTGATGATGAGGGATGGTATCTTCTTTAAAGGACAGTCCATGGAGTGTAAATGTCCAATCTTCATAGAACCCAAGCCAGGACATTTACATAAAAGCAAAGGGCAATATGGGAACATAGGAATGCCCGAACTTCAGACTTGAAACATGTCTTGTAGTGATTCAGCAAGAAACACTTCTGAGCGAGTAATGTAATTTGGACTCTGCTCTTTTCATTATGTTATGTTATGTTATTTTTATGTTGTTTTATATATCGTGCACCGTTACCACTTTGGCGGTATCCATAAGGGTAAGATTCAATGCTTTGATTGTTTGTTCTATGCAAATGTTATGTTGGGTGTGTTTTTGGATGCTTTATTTGTGGTTTTGGGTGGTAGTTTGATCGTGTGCACTGGCTTCGTTTTGGGTGGTAGTTTGATTGTGTGCACTGGTTTGTATCCATAAAGGGGGTCCAGTTTTCTGGTTTTTTGTTGTATGGGGGTGAATGTTTTGTTGGGTGTGTGTTATAGTGTGTTTCATGTGCAGTTTTGCCAGTAGTTATGGGTGTGTGCACTGGCTTGTATCCGTAAGGGTAAGGTCCAGTGTCTGGGTTATTTGATGTGTGCTAATGTTAATTAAGTTTGGTGTGAGTTTGTGTGTAGTTTGGCTAGACCATAGGCGTGTATAGAACTCAAGAGGTATGTTGGAGGGGAGCGGGAGCAGGGTGGTTAGTACTTTGGTTACTCAAAGTTATTCCAATTATATCCTCAGAGCTAATCCAGCTGCAACTCAATGTTACCCTTCAATCCTTCCCAGTGCGTTGCACTGGCCACCCATTCCACCCTCCAAGCTCAATACACTATCTGCTACCACAAATTCCTCTCAGTGCAATACATTGGCTAGTTCCATTAGTCCATCTCTGCGCAGCAAGAATGACCATGCACAGAGTGTGCTTCTGGGTGCAGAAGTAATTGTTAGTGGTTGGTGGCTTTTCTTCGGTCCCTATTGGTTTTGCTGGTATTGTCCACTTTGGACTTGTCATTGTGAGTTGAACAGCCAAGTTTTCAGTCGTTTTCTAAATGTGAGATGGTCTTTGATTGTCCTGATTTCCTTTGGCATTGTGTTCCATAAGTTGGCAATCAGGCACGGGAATGCTGTTCCTCTGAATTTACTTTTTTCATATAGTTTACTTTTTCGATTTGGAGGTCTCTTCCTGGATGGCAGTGGTTGATTTTGGCCTGGAAGAATTTGGCTCCTTCTCCGTTTAGTGATTTGTGGGCAATGCATAGTGTTTTTAATTTGATTTGTTTTTTAACCAGGAGCCAGTGTAAGGTTCTTAGCACTGGTGTGATGTGATCTCTTCTGTTTAGTTTCATCAGTACATTTGCTGCAGTGTTTTGAATGCGCTTGAGTTTTTCATTGAGCCTTTCTGGCATTCCAATGTTGAGGCTGTTTTGCACAGTCGATTCTTGATAACACCAGGGAGATGATTGTGAGAGTTCTGTGTGAGAACCAGGGCTTTAAGTGGGGTAGGAAATTGAGGGGGGCCTCATTTGGGGGTGTGGCTTGCATGATGGGTGTGGCCTGAAAGGTACCAAACCATAGCAAGGTATACATACAAATATATAAATGTATGTAAGCATTTATATATTTGTATAGTTATTTGTGTGCCTTGCTATGGTTTGTGTACTTCAAGATGGCTTGAAAAGTACACAAACCATAGTACCTTAGTATGGTTTGTGTACTTTTCAAGCCTTCTTTTTTAAACATAGAAATATGCAACATATTTCTATGTTTACAAAAGAAGGCTTGAAAAGTACACAATTTAATCCATCTTTTATAAAGGTTTGCTGACAGACAAAGCCAGAGGTGTCTTAGTCCATCGGCAAAGCTTTATAAAAGATGGCTTGAATTCTGTACTTTTCAAGCCATCTTTTATAAACTTACAAATATGTCACAGAGTCCCCAGGTTCGTCGGGGGTTAAAGATACCTCTGTGACCTGGGGACGGGATGGGAAAACAAAACAACATTAACTTCCTCTGGTGACCCCTCGGACAAGGGGTCACCAGAGGAATTTACAGTGACTGACAGAAGTACCAGCCATCCTGCACTTCTGTCAGCTTACCTGACTTAATGGTGGGTGCATCGCCCATCGCAGCTGCGGACATGGCGGGATAATGTGTCCCGCTGTGGTGTGGTGGGTCCAGGTGGCCCCAGCAGGGCCCCGGATCAGCCCCACTTTTTAGAGACTGTTGGGGCCCGGCCCCAGCTGGCCCCAGCCCACTGAAAGCATTGGTGGGAACGATAGATAGGGCAGCATCCCTCTGATTAATCTCAGGAGGTAAAAACATTTCTTTGTAATAGCGCTGGCTTGTAGGGTTCAAGTGAGAGTCTGTTTTGGAGTCCCCTGTAAGCGAGATGATTATTTCCATTTCGGTCAGATTTAGCCACAATACTCACTGTAACAAAAAGATTTCTGCAGATTGCAAGACATATTTACCAATTTGAAGAGCTGCTAAACAGCATGTGAGGCTTTGGCTATTTCTGCATTCATTCGCCGATCTGGGAGTTTCCTGGGCTATCCACCTCCGGTTCCGGAAGCACCTCAAAACCTTCCTCTTTGCTTCTGCTTTCTCTCTCCCTCTCCCCTGCTGAACAGCTAATTAATTCTTCACTAAACTGCACTGATCCTGCAACTGGACCACTCTAAACTGCCTTCGGTCCTGGTCCCAGTCACTTATCCCCTGGAACCCCTCTGCACTACGGGACTGTCTCTGTATCCCTACAGCCCCCCCCCCCTTCCCCAGCACTTGTTCTGCACTTACCTTGCACTTGCCACCAGCTGGCCCTATTTATTTATTACTTTACGCCACTTACCTTGTACTGCACTTCCCCCCCTCCCCTTCCCCTTGCACTTTTCCCCCTCCCCCACCCCTGCACTTGCGCGATCTGAATGACACCTGGCCTAGTAGGATCGTTGTCTGTCTCCCCTTGTTCCTCCCCTCCCTGCCTCGTCGCGCCTTGAAACACCTGTGTATAGGCGCGTTACAAATACCATATCATATCATATCATATCATATCATATCCCTGTGCAGGGGGAAGCTCGTGCAAGACAAGCTTTGCAAGGGCTTTTCTCCAGCCCATTTCCTAGCCTGCTTACATTATTTTACATTATTTTCCACTCTTTTTAACTCATCCGCGAGAATGAATCAAGTTCAAGCCCCATGGGCTGAACAAAATTGCACCATTTTAGGTCACTGCGTCTAAAGGTAAGAGAGTGCGAGGGAAGGACACAACTTTGCATGCACATAAGGCTGCCAAAATGGCAGTAGTGCTCTATGAAAGGCCACTTTACATTACATGAAGCTGAGTGGCGGAAGCCGCATCATTGGCAATCCATGCAGATTATAATTAAAAGCCACTGTAATGGTGTCCTGTCTTTATAGTTAATTATAGACCTCAACAGAGGCCAGAGGAAAGCGGCTTCGCCCTCATGAGTGTTTACTACTTTCTTTTTCCACCTCTTTTCTTACTTTCTCTCTAACACTTGTTTTCATTTCTCAGTCCGTTCCTACATAAAATGTCCTTCAGTCATTAGCACTGTTTCTCACACAGCTCCAGCCTCACATAGCTATTTGCCTCCTGCTGGGGCGGGTAGCTCTGTATCAAGGGATGACCATCCACAATGGTTGCTGGATCCATGTACTGACAGGACTGGCGACAATCCACTTGGAGCATGTTAAAACGCGTTCCCATGCACCACACCACTCCTGCAGCTTGCTGATATGTGGGAGGACGCATTCACAAGTCAATGTAGTCCTGGAGCTGGCATGGTGAATCCCAGTGTTGCTGCCACCTGTTGTCTGCCAGATGTGTCCGCATGAGGTGCATTATGCTGCTGAAGGGAAGAGTAGTGGGATCTACTGAAAGCAAATGTGGCAGTGTGGAAAACATGGAAGAACAATACCCCTCGCAGTGGCTACTCAGCCAAAATTTTCGGAACCGGCACTGCACCAACCCTCAGGCCTACGGCATCCTCAAGAAGGATTACCAACCACTCACCATCTGGTAAGACCCTCTATATATCGTTCAGTGATAATAAGCTATTTTAGCCACCTTCACCTACTCATCTCTCTACCCTTTTTCTCCTTCCCAACCCATTCCTTCTCCTCCTTGCTATATTCAGTGAACTCATTTAGGTGACTACTACATGGATATGTTAATGTTTGTGTACCTCAAATGAATATTCACATTGTCACTACAATGGCACTTCACACACCACTTTGAACCATGTACATACTGCTCCTGGATGCACTAACCCTGTCACAAACACAAATCACTAAGTATGCACAGCCTTGACAAAGACTTTGGTAGAAACACGTGTTGGCTTTTCTCACATGCAGCACACTTGTGCCAGGCCATTGCTTATTGTAATCGCCAAATAATAAAAATTCTATGTGTGAAAACGAATAAGGTGTTTTTGACGTCCTTGAACCAGCAATCGCATATATGGTCTCAACCATTTTCCAGCGCCATTGCTAACAAGGTTTGCCTGCCCATCAATATATAATACCGTTGGAAACGTTGGAGTTTTGTTTCCCAAGCAAACCACGTGTCAGGCTGCAGGAAACAACCGATCAATCAAACAAACAAATTGATAGCGCAGGGGCCCACTATTCCTCCAAACTCCAGCCCTCCTCACCAGTTTTTGTAATAGGGCTGTTTCTTCACTTGTCTTTCTTTAACATTCAATGTTAATAGGAAACCTCTTTTCTTTACTGTATACAAATAAAAACAGTTTTATTTACCTCACTGTTGATTCTGTGCTTCTTCACTATTCAGGAAATATGGCACAATTCAGCCTTACCTGTACAAGTCTGAATAGTCAGAAGAGGAAATCCTTGAAAGACAAAATACTCAAGACGATGTGGAATCAGATAAAAGTCATGAGGATCAATCATCGGAGCCTGAACACAGTCGCATGGAACATGTTTCCACCTGGTGTACCTGCCACGTTGTGAGTTTATGCCTACTCTGGTGGAGGACTACTGTTGCAGAGAAAATTCTGGCTGCTTGGCCGACATTGCCGAAGAAGACGCACCACCCCTATACATTACAGAGCTGCATGACTTCAGGGCCTCCTGCCTTACAAGATCCTTGATGCGAATGCTGATGGTTCTTATGCACGGACTTCGATCTACAGTTTGCCCTCGTAATCCAAGAAATGAGTAAATTCCCTCTATATATGTTGTGTGTTTGATAACCGAGACGGCTAACATAATATTTAGTGCCTCTACACCAAAATAACCTCTATGGATCACTGATGAAAGAATTTTTCTGTAGATTGAATAAATTACTCATTCTAATCTGAAACCAAAGTGTTCATCTTTAGATTTATTGTTCGGAACAATTACGTTTCTTTCACTTGGAAGTATCTCCCAAACTGTATTTGCTGGAATGTGCTTTAACATTTCTAACTGATTGCTACTTGAAATCACAAGTACTCTCAATATTTTGCATGAAAAGGTAATTTTTAAGGCATAAAAATGCCTTACATTTTACAAGGCAGTGCAAACAAACAAAATGCAATTATTGGGTTCATTCAAGTAAACAATTTCTGTATCTCTTAGAAAGGTGGTACAGACTTGTGGCAAATCGTGCCTTAACATGGTGGATTCATGGAAGACTGGGATTTCATGTTCAACGAGTAATACCTGCCTGTGTGTTTTGAGCCATTCGCGATGAATTCCCCAGTGACCACGGACAATAGCGTGTATTTATACAGATAGTACCTCGACTGCAGCAGTGTAATTTGTAGTGTCATTGCCATCCACTTTACGAAACTAAATAAAGTTAATCTGAACAGTTGTTAGACATTTTTTGTAAGTCTACAACACGTCCAAACATCTAAGAGTATCGTAAAAGATTGTGTGCTTTAACATGTTTACTGGTGTATCGCGCTTCCCTCATCCACATCCATCCCCCCTACACTATCAATGACAGTTCGCACCTGTGGCCGTTTGCTCGCAAGGGGGTTGGAAGGATGGGAAGGCTCAAGATGCTGAATACCATGTACACCAAAAAGGCTTCTTTTACATGTGCACCTTTATCGACATGACCACCACAGAACCAGTGTCTTCAGAATCCCCTTTGGAGACTCTATCACTGCAATCAACATATGTCTGTGTCCTTTGACTTTCTTCCAGGCCTAGTGTGGTCGCCTCATCCACATCCAACCCCCTCCGATATCAATGACAGTTTGCACCTGTGTGCGTGTGCTCGCGAAGGGGGCTGGGAGGATGGGAACGCTCAAGGTACCGAATAGCATGTACACCGACAAGGATTCTTTCGCAAGGGTACCCACTCCAGGCCCGGTGTCTCCAGACTCCCCTTTGAAAACCCTGTCCCTGCAATCAACATATGTCTTTGTCCTTTGACTGTGATCCGGGCCTATTGCGCTCAACTCATCCAAATCCATCCCCCATCCCGATCAATGACAGTTTGCACCTGTGGGAGTGCGCTCGCAGCAGGGCTACACTGGTGGGATTGAGGATGTCAAACATTGTCATAGAGGCCTTGTGGGTGTGAACGGACACGTCAGACATTCACATACACAACCACCTATGTAATCCTTTATAAACAATGTGGGGGTTAACAAGAAAACATCTGTGAGATCTACAACGGATATCGCCTGCACTCCACTTTTTACTTTGCTCGCTGAGTCGGCTCATCTCTTCTTCCAAGTAACGGTTTAACGTTTACTATTTTCTGTAATGTCAACTTTCTCTGTTAGGCCACTTTCTTTTGCTTTATGCTCAATCTACCCCCTATTCTCATTTTACTTTATTCAAAAAGTCTACACCATTTTGAACTGTCCTATGCATGTTTATCTCTGTAATTAGCACATAACATTACAGAGTATTGTTTCCAAAATGAATCTTTTGTAGTGCATGTTATCAATGCATGTTTGCTTTAGGTGCCATATTTTATAAAGTACATTTTTTTTATTATCAAAGCAATATGATGTTTGATTTACTCACAGACACTTTTTTATAGTAATATTTATTTATATTTGTTTGTTAGTTTGTTTTATTCACTTATAATGCGCACCAAACCCGAAGATAACCAGGCGCAGCAGTACAGAATATGCGAGGCTTTAAGTTACAAGGTTACAGATTACACAGCGGAATATAGACATATGTACAGGGCAATAATAAGTCACATAGCTACAGACAAATGGGAAAATATACATAAAGGGCAAATGGCTGGGGATTATGTACAAACAAGATGGGGTCTGGAATCTTGTATCAGCTAATATGACACTAGATGTCCGAGGACTTCAACAGATTGATATAGTTAGATCTGAATTTGAGATAAGGCTGCTCCTCTCGTAAAAGATGTGGCAAAGAGTTCCATAATTGTGCCGCTCGGACAGGGATGCTGCCACCCCCAGCCTTAGCCATCCTGAATCTCGGTATGATAAGGCTGTTGGCATTGGTTGTTCTTGATGGTCGGGTAGAACTTCTCTTTAAGAATTTATCACTAACATAACTGGGTGCTACATTGTTCAAAGCTTTGTGAGTAAGGGATGCAACTTTTAAGTAGATTTTATTTTGGGTGGAAAGTCAGTTATTTTGGTGCCTTATCATGGATATGTGAGCTCTTTTAGGCACAACGAGAGCTGCTCTCAAGGCATTGTTTTGTAAGATTTGAATTCTGTGGGTTGTGGATTTATTACCACCGATGTATAAGGGATTACGGTAGTCGAGCCTGGATAGAATAAGGCCTCTAGCTAAAATAATGCAGTTGTCATCTGAGTGAAAGTGTTTACCTTATCAACATGATTTGCATGTGTAAGCTGTAGTTGATGCCAGGGATTTCACCTGTTTAGAGAAAGAGAGGGTAGAGTCGAGGTAAAAGCCAAGTGTCTTTACCTCCTTGGCCACCTTGATGCTATTGCCATCGACCTCAAAGGATGTGTAGTCTTGGCCTAGTTTTTTAAGATTAGAGTGAGTACCCAGGATGATTAACTCTGTTTTATCATCATTCAGGCATAAACCGTGGGTTGCCATCCATGCCTGGATGATAAGATACACCCTATTTACCAAGGCCAAATCCTTGTTGTAGTCCCCAGAAAGTGGGAGGAGAATCTGAGTATCATCTGCATAGTTAATGTAGGTGATACCAAGAAGGTCCAGATCATCAAAAAGGGGCTTGGCAAATATGTTCTTTAACAGATCATAGGGACAATCCAACAATGCCTTCTTGTATCGTTTCGGGTTGCACTAATAACAGCCATGCTAAAAGTCAGAGTACAGTCCTGCATGTATTTCCAAAGGATTTAAATGTAATAAGAAAATGGCTCTTGAGCTGCAATGTCCGAAATTGAAAGAAGAGCCAAGTATGACTTGGATGAAATTAGAGGCAATCGATTCCGCGTCTCCAGCATGCCTTTCTCAGATTATATGTGCTAATAATCACATTACATTAAAAGGCGTCACTGCAGACTCCTTCGCAAATTACTTCCCAATTCAGTTCCAACTGAATTTCAGCGCACGCTGACCCAGGTCAGTAGTGGATAGTGAATCTTTAAATGTATTTTACCATTTTTAAAATGTCCATGTATAATATGTCTTATAAATGACCACTCAATATATTGAAATAGTCTGTGCACAGGTAACATAATGAACGGTTTTCAGTTTTTGGGGAATATTTCCATTGATATTGTATTACACAAGTTTCCTTTGTGACATGATGTACTGTGGTTTGTACATTTTGAACATTAGATTATTTTGTGTATCCCTACTTTAGAGATACTCCAATAATTCAGTGCAATGGGAGCCTTTCCAAACACAAACTCACATTGTGTCCTTTAAAAATAGGTAATTCTTTTAAAATTACCATGTCTGTCTTTAAGTAGATCGCACTGATGGAATTACAAACCATTACCTTGGAGGAAAATACAGACACGTTCAGCATCCTAACGGTGAGGCCAAGCAACTTACACATTAACTTTTTAAATCATTTTTGTTATGGTTTAAATTATAATACTAATGTCCATTTTCTATTGAACAATGGTATGAATTTATACATTGATTAAAGGGCTGTGATGCTACATCAACGACTATTCCGGAGTCAACAGCAACCTCACTCACATTTCAAGTAATTTTTTAGAATGTTCCTTCAGATGCAATTATACAAAATATGTATTTGTTCAGGTTCAACTTAAAACATATTGATTGTTGTTATGCACAATATTAGCAGCTTTTGATACAAACTGGTTTGTATGCTTCCTTGTCAACAGCAACCATCTTTTACATTAAATTTTTTGTTGTTGATGTTACATCTTTATTATTACAATTACTGTTATATAGGCAGAGCCTGGAACTTCAAAAACGTACTATTCTTCTACTGAAACCGGTCTGGAGGATGAGGTATGAGAAGTGATAATTTATTGATTTATACAAATAGTTATTGATTAACAATATCTTTTACATGTAAGATAACGTATCATTTTGATAATTTGCAATACTGTCAGCAAATTACAAGCCATTAGATCAACAACCTTGATGTATGTATCGCAGAAACACATGCAACAATGAAAGTAAACCTTCATAAAAATTTACTTTGTCACTGAATACCATAGACACATTCACTATATGAATGGTGTATGTTTTTGATTATAAACATTTAGCTGCTTTGAGAAAACTTGAATCCGTGAAACAAAATATTAAAGGGCCCACAATTTAATCAATATGTTTTGAAGGATGATCTCTTACCAATTCCCTGCGACATCTCTTAAGGCTATCAGGTACCGTTTTCAATTATGTCTTTTTAAAATGTTACATGTACACAGTGTTTGACTTTATGTCAATGCCTTTCCTGTTGTCTCTTCTGGCAAACAAGCCCCTTCAGGCTTGCTTCAATTATCTCGCATTAGTATGCACTGCCACCAGCCAGAGGACAAAGGAAAGCAGATCCATTGGGCCTTTGATATTTAAATTAGGCTGCCCATGCTGGAAGAAAGTGTTCCTTCCCCCTCCTTGAGATGCTCTGATGCAACCAGGGCTGCCACATTCCAGCTGAATATGACAGGGGAAGACAACGCCTTTAGGCTGTGTCTTCCTAGAGTACATGTGACTGTGTGTTTTGTGTGGGAAGCAGATCGACTGTGTGTGGAATGGCCTCACCCAGTCCTCAGATGTTGGTCTCCCATCATTCCTTTTCATTATTAAAAAATCACAAAAGCCCAGGCGAGCACACTCTCCCCATACATATGATCGAATTCCTCACACACAAGGTAAAAAGCAGAATATTAAAACACGACAAATGATAAAAATAAAACAACATAATAAAATCAATTAGAACAAGAGGGTTGAAGCAAGAGCATATCAAAGGGAAGATGCCAACCAGATAAGACCAGGAAATCATGTAAAGAAGACCGTCTTCAGTGTCTTCCTAAAAGATGGATGTGAAGAGTCCAATGTTAATGAGCCAGACAATTTGTTCCAAGGGGATGGGACAAGACAATTAAAGGAACATCTCACTGCCCTCTCCAACTTAGCCCGTGGAGATTCCAACAGGGTGCCATGGCTCAATCTCAATGAACGTTTAAATTGCCTCTCCAGAATTCTTTTTTTTAGATAAGCAGGACTTTGCCATAAATGGATTTGTGCGTGATTGAGAGTATTCTGAAGTTCAATCACTCTCTCACCGGCAGCCAGTCCAGGCTGATGTGATATGTATTCTTCTACTAATGTTGTATATAATATGAACCACACTGTTGAGTAGAACTTGAAGTTTAGCCACATATTTGTGTGCAATGCCAACAAGAAGGCTGCCACAACAATACATTTGTGCACCTATGATTGCTTACAGTAAGGTGGCACACATCTCATTCTAAAGAAAAGGTTTGATGCAACAAAGTGACCACAAAAGTGATGGATGGAAGGTTACACATGAATCTAGACCACTGGCAATTGCTCTGGGTAACCTTCCACACCACAGTTTTTTAGCCGTCTGCGCCATTGCAAAAGGAGACCAGCCATGTGCAAATCAGTCAGCAGCTGCCGCCACCGAAGGTAGCAGCCCAGCCCGAACTGCTAGGCCAGGTCCCCTTTGCACAGAAAACCAAGCAACCCCAGACATGTTTCGGCCTTGTTGGACCTCCTCAATGAGGTGCAGCCTGGTTCCCTGTGGTGCAGCGAGCAAAGGACCCACTTCTGGGCATACCCTCTCTCACAAAGAGAAACAAACTGACCACAAACGTGATGGGTGGAAGATTTCGAATGAATCTAAACCACTGGCAATTGCTCTGGGCAACCTTCCACACCACTGTTTTTTAGCCCGTCTGCGCCATTGCAAAATGGGACCAGCCATGTGCAAATCAGTCAGCAGCTGCCGCCACTGAAGGTAGCAGCCCAGCCCGAACTGCTAGGCCAGGTCCCCTCTGCACAGAAAACCAATCAACTCCAGACATGTTTCAGCCTTGTTGGACCTCCTCAGTGAGGTGCAGCCTGGTTCCCTGTGGTGCAGCGAGCAAGGGACCCACGTCTGAACATTCCCTCTCTCACAAGGAGAAACAAACTGACCACAAAAGTGATGGGTGGAAGGTTTCGAATGAATCTAAACCACTGGCAATTGCTCTGGGCAACCTTCCACACCTCTGTTTTTTAGCCCGTCTGCGCCATTGCAAAAGGGGACCAGCCATGTGCAAATCAGTCAGCAGCTGCCGCCACCAAAGGTAGCAGCCCAGCCCGAACTGCTAGGCCAGGTCCCCTCTTCACAGAAAACCAAGCAACCCCAGACATGTTTCAGCCTTGTTGGACCTCCTCAGTGAGGTGCAGCCTGGTTCCTTGTGGCGCATCGAGCAAGGGACCCACGTTTGGGCATACCCTCTCAAACAAGGAGAAACAAACTGACCAGAAAAGTGATGGGTGGAAGGTTTCGAATGAATCTAAACCACTGGCAATTGTTCTGGGCAACCTTCCACACCACTGTTTTTTAGCCCGTCTGCGCCATTGCAAAAGGGGACCAGCCATGTGCAAATCAGTCAGCAGCTGCCGCCACCGAAGGTATCAGCCCAACCAGAAAGTAGCTTCAACTAGTAAGCTGATGAAGAAACAATAGAATTGACTTGGTCCCTCATAGACAACATAGAATCCAAAAATACACCAAGGATTTCTCCTTTGTGAGTACAGGCATGAGACAATCTGCAATAAGAAATGTTTTATACAGGCCCGGAAGGTTAGCCTTTCATCGCTAGGTAACAACAATCAATAATTTTGATCTGGCATTATTCAAAGCTTGAGAATTGTAAGCCATCCAGCAATGAATAAGTTGAAAAACATAATTTACACTTTTGGGATCGGTAGAATAATCACCATTGAGCTGAATCAAAATGTGCATATCATCAACATAACTAGTGTCTACAATGTCAAGTAAAGGTTTAATGAAAAGATTAAAAAGTGTAGGCGATAGGCAGGAACCCAGAGGAACTCCACAAAGGAACTCAACAGGGGATACAATACACATTTTGTGAAATATTCGTGCCAAACAGCCTGATAAAAAGTCAGCCGACCTCTTAGAGAAATAAGAGGTAGACTGAACTCTATAATATAATATGTTAAAATCAACCAGATCAAATGCGGTTGATATGTCTAAAAGATTTCCCCTACCATTCTGTCTCTCTGTCCTCATCAGACTCCCATATATCCCACATCCTCCCTTTCTCAGCCCCTGCTCCTCTGTGTTTGTCTGTGTCCCCAGGGTCCTTCTCAGACCCCACAGAGATCTCTTCTTCCTCAGGGGTTCTTTTCATCTGATTTAAACATAATTTTTCTGGACGTCCAGACACCTGGCGTTCCCCTTGACCCTTGCTTCTCCTCCTATTTTCAGACCATCCTCTCGACCTCATCCTCTACTGCCTTACACACTGTTTCTAACTGCTGCTTTGCGCTTTTTTCTATGTCAGCTAACTACTTCTTGTAACTTGATGCTGCTTTCTCAGTAGTAGTGGTCCTAGCCTCTGGTTTTTCCTTCCCTGTTTCTGTCTTGTCCCTACTTGGGGACGCTTATCGTGGGTTTGTTTACACCGCCGCAGGCTTCAGCATTGAGTTCAGCCCATAGGGAGGGGGCAGTGCGGTGGGTGGCACCGCTGTGTCACTACCTTTCGCACCTCTTTGATGGGATCCTCTTTTATCTCATCATACAGCTTCTATAGACCAAAAATGTTTTGTCTATTCTTCAATTTGGTACCTTTATATGTTGCCAATAACTATGAAAACATGTTTTCTATTATATCGCTGTCGAATTACATCTCTCCTGGCCATTCTCGGAAACACTGCCCTCTTGTGTCCTGTACCCACTGGAAATGGTACTGTAATATTGTATCTCTATATTGAGGCAATTTAGTGCACAAATGCTCAAAGGGTGTGTTGATAATCCCAATCAACCCCATCTTCTCCGTTTGTTCACTCTGAATCACTTATCACAGTTTAGAGTGCCTCCAAACTGTCTTTGTGCAAATTAGCTTCCCTCCCAATTTACGAAAAAGTGCCAATCACAATTGATTCACTTGTACAAGTCTCCAAATTATTAAACACAAATAAACATTACACACAACCATATATACTAATACCACATCCCACTCCACACACCACACTTCCCACTTACCCTCGTAGCTCCTCCATCTCTCCCCACATCCACACTTTCAACCCCAACCACAATCACACAAAAACAAAACTCAATGGCCCTCTCCACAGGCCCACACAATTATTCCAAACAAAAATGAATGGTCCTCTCCATATGTTCACACATTTTCATATTCCAATTTATCTATTCTATTATACAACTACCTGGCCCCTCCTCCTCGGGCCACCCCCTACTTAAACAATCAATAAGCACTACTATTAACAACAACAATCTTGTGCCAGTCCTTCTATCATGACCGATACAATATAGCACAATATCTCTAGTCTACTGCACATACTCTTCATCAATCAATAATCTCATACACCAATCCCAATAATCGACAAAACAATGACGCAACTATACAATCGTCTGTACTACGCAGCACTCCCTCTAACAGAAGTCTGCCACCGTCTCCTCAATCATCTATTCTATTATAGATGTGCCTGCCACACACCCTCTCCCTATTGGAGGGGTGGAACTAATATCTATGACTACTATGGCCAATCGTCCTCCCCCCTGTGGGATGCATCCTATATTTCATAAAAAACCCTGCCCCGTGCAGGCATGCATGTCACTGCATCTTAATGCAAGCATAAACTCACATGCTCTAGAGATCCTCGAGTCCTCCCGACACTGAGTCTTCACCCATGGCCTGCATCTCCCTTTGAGAGCTGGCAACGCTCGGAACAAGGCAGACCTTTGCGAACTTGGCCTCTGTGGGGCCTCCTCTTTAGTGCACCTCAAACTCGTCCCAGCCCGCCTGCTCCGTGCCCCCTAGGAGTGCGGTAAGAATACCCTGAGCTCACCGAGGGAACTGATGATCTCGCTGGACCTCCATAATGTACCAGGGGACCTCTGCCAAAATGTAGCCCCAAGAAAGAAAAAATTATCCAAAAAGGAGCGTACACCATGCAAGAAGTAACGCAGATGTATTGGACCCACACAGCAGGGAACAACGGTTGAACTCAACTGAATGAAATTAGCTCGACGCCGCCAACTGCGACTGTACTTTTTATACATGAATTGCAAAATTACTGTACATAATTTTAGTTACCATTTTGGGGCAGTTTGCAGGAGCTGGTTCGTGGAATTACATCAGACCCCCTATAGTAAGCCGTACCATAGTTGACCCTTATTGGATAAAACCTTTATTGGAACAAAATCACATTTATACCCCTCGTGATGTCACAAAACTTCCCACACCACCCTGCAATTACATGATTGTGCCGATCAGTCAAAAAACACATATTTGCCATTGGTTGCCAAGGGGCGAGACATTTTCACTGAATCCGACCAATGACATGCTGCACTGACTTCAGCAAGGACTCTTTGCAATGCTGCACCCTAGGGACACTGAAACCTCCCTCTGCTTATTGGCTCCCTGTCGCATGCCCCACAACCCCTTCCACATTGCTTCAGTCCCCCAGCTCCCTTCTACCGCCTTGTTGAGAGGGGTGCTTCTAAAAACTTGACCAACACTGCGAATATATTTTAATTAGATGTATTTGATTCCTCTTCCCCTGCCATTCTCCTTGGGCACCCAGGTGGCTTGCTCGGTTGCCTCAAAAGTATCTCATGAAGAGACTTCAATAGGGCTGCGGTCTCTTGGGAAATGCCATTCTTGCAACATTTCTGAGCACTGTTTCTGCTGAATATTCAAGAATTGACCATTGCTGTCACAAAGGCCTTCAGCACTTTATTATGAGCTATCTACAGAATGCTTTCCTAAAGTGGGCCTACAAAACATGACTCCCATAATGTTTGCATATTGCTCAACCAACTCCCTACCACAGATACCCCATAACGCACCTTGCACCCCAACCCCTTATCACGCGCTGCACCGGCTACCCTACCCATAATCAGGTTACACACCCACTTTCCCTTTACCCTTGTGTCTCTCTATGCTACGCCAACACCTGTGTTTTAGCAACTATATCTATACTACCTGTGCCCCGTCCAGTGATGTCATCATTTCCAATGTCACCTACCACATGACTGTGTTACTTGTGTAGCTGGTATGTGTGCCCCCCCGCCCCCCCTTGACAGCGCTGGACCTGGACCCTTACAACAGGACACTTAACCACCAGATCCTCCCACCCCATTCCCACACCATAGCTGAGAAACAGGATTTGGCCATTCTCCAACTTGCGTAATTCCCCAAAAACTGGGGTGAAATGAGCATTCTCTCCCTTAATCTTTGACTAGTTGCCCATATATTGTGGCATGGATCTGCCGTGTACCCCCTCTTCTTCAGGGTCCATCCAGGCTCCTGTCACAAAGACCTCCTTTGTTCATCCTGTTTTTTAGTCTCAGAATTCCTGGATTGAATCCACTTGAAACTGAATACCCCCAAAACCGAAGGCCTGCACCTGTGCGATGTGCATCTCTTATGAAGTGGGCATCTCTAGACCTCTGCTATCGGAAGCTGATCCTCTCCAGCCAAATCTGTCAAAGACATAGGGTTTGTCATTGAACAAGACCTTTACCTCATTGCACTCTTTTCAAACTCTTCTTTACACAGTCTCTGTTGTATATATTTCCCAGAGTCATTGCTGTAAATTCTTTAGGTTCTACCGACCCAGACTATAATAATAGCCTCTTTCTCTGCCTTCAGGCCTACCAGATACTTTACCTAAATTAGTACAAAATGCAGCAGCTAGGTTCCTGCTTTGCCTCAATTGACTTTCTGTCATGAAAATAATCCAGTTCAAGGCTTTTCGTACGTTTCATAAAGCATTCCATGGTCACCAGCCCAAACCTTCTCATCCTCAAATTCACCCCCACACTCCCTGTAGGACTGTTTACTGCACTAACACGGTACTCACCAATATCTCAAACATCCAGAAGAATACTAAGGATAGGAAGCGCCTTCCCTTATCTCACAACAAATCAATGGAATTCTCTCGCCACTAGACTCGGCTACGAACCTAATTGCTGCAGATTCTGGAAGGACTTTAAAAGCTCTTCTGAATATCGCTTTCTCTCTGGGTATAGATAAATACTGTTCCACTAATCTCCTGCTCTACTCTTGGCATGCAGCAGATAACGAGCCAAGAAACACATAGCTCCAATCAATGTAAGTACAGCGACATAGCCAATGAGATTGTCGTCCCCTGCAACCAATAGTATTTCTGTTTTTCCTGATGTACCTGATCCGAGACTGAAAGAAATAATGTGTTGATAATGTATCTGATGCAGTGTCTGAACTATTGCTCCTGAACTCGCTAAGTGTTTTAGGAAATTTGAATTTTTGGTGTGTTGATATCAATGATGCTTCACATCAAGCAGACCATATTTTAGATCAGACAGCACAATAGCAGAAATGATTATAGCAAAGACTATTCCTGTGATTTTGTCTGATCATTTTGGAGTTTCTTTTTCTATATCGGAGAACTTTCATTCGACAAGGGCCAAGTTCCAAAACTGACCATAAAATGTATATAGAGGCTTACCAACGAAGGGTCTGGGAAGAGCAGGCTAGTAACTACAAAGAGAATGCATAATGTGCCTGAAAAACAAAATTATATACAAGCCTCTTTCAAGCGCCATTTAATGAAGTTTGTTGAACCTGTCTGCAGCCTTTGACACAGTGCACAACCAGATATTTTAGAAGCATTTGAGAGCTAGAGGAATACACGGCATGGCTCTTCAGTCGATCAATTTATTCCTAGCAAATCATTCACAGTCTGTTAATAGAAGCGCCTTTGCTTATTCTGTTTCCATGGGTGTTGTCCTTTTGGCCACTACTCTTTAACCTTTGCATCCACCCTCTTGCTGAACTGTTTGCTAGATGGGTTTATTCTTTTTAACTTTATGGATGACACGCACATTTTAGTGAAGCTATTTGGGTTATACAGTGGTGTCTTCACGTACACTAAAAGATTGTTCATCTCGCATTTTATATCTGGTAAGCAATCATTTTTAAAGATCAACCCAGGCAAAACAGAGGTGTTGGCTACCAAAACAAGGATGAACTCTTGGGACTCTATGTTTTGCCTGGAGTCCTTAGGTATGGGCTCCCTTCTCTCTCAATCAGTGAGGAATTTGGCCCCATTATGAATTCTGAGCTACCACTTATGTCTCAGATATCTGTGGTGGTGAAGACTTGTTTCATTCACCTGTTGAGATTGTGACACCTGGTCCCATTTATATCCTTCCCACATTGAGACATGTGGGCAAATACCTTGATAATCCTCTAGATTCGACTTTGGAAACAGCATTTCCCTTGGCCTACGAGAGAAATCGACCACACGTCAGCAGAGGGTGTGGAATACTGCAGCAGGGCTGTTGTTGATGGTTTGTACATTCCTCTCCTGATATTGCCCACAGCACTGGTTACAGGCTTGAACTCGAGTTATTTTAAAATCAATGTCCTTAAAAAAAAGGGCATTCGTAACAAGAATCCAATAATTCTGGCTCAATGACTTTGCTGCTACTTCCTGGCTTCGTAACGAAAAATCAAAACCATCTGCTCATTGAATGGCCCCATGTTTAAGAGAGCAAAAGTAGGGGGGGTATTTTTCAGTAAATGCCGCAAAGCAATGGAATGTGCTTCCAGTGTGATCTCCTCTTTTTCATAATAAAACTAATGAAATGGCATTTTAGGGAAATGTCATCGCTTCGGCTATTTGCAAATCTTTCTATATGGTGCCAAGACCTCTATTGGAAAATGTTGCGCTTTATAAAACCCAACATACAAATACAAGGATGGGATATAAACAGAAAAAATGCCAGAAGTTTCCAACAAAAGCAGTGCCATCTTTAAAGTCATCAAACATTGCCCCAACCCCTCTACCAGAACCAGCAATACCTCACTCCATCAACAGCATGCAAGGCAGCAGAGACAAGACACCGACCCTACAGCGGGGCAGACAAAAATGGATAAACTTCAGGACCATAATAACTGAAAAGAAAAGCAGTGAAGACTGTCACCTATGAAGACTAAATTCTCCCAGGGTCCATCATAAATACTACATCTGGAAAGCATATTATGTTGCAATGCAAAACAACAAAGCCCCAAGAATTTGCCAGGATTAGCTTCTATAGTTACCATGGTTGAGAGATGTGGGGTATACCAGGTGATTGTAGGCGCTCTGCCTGAAAATCAGTAGATGAGAAGGCTGAACTCAGATTGAGCTTGACGGCTGCAGACGATGGCACTGCTTAGGCTAACCCCTTCCTAGCATATAGTTACAGATAAACGTGGGTGTGCTACAGTCGATGCACGTGTCCAAATTAAAAAAAAGTCATACAATTACAGGAGTAACAGTTTATTTAATCAAAAAAGCGACAATAGTGCATTCTTCTTGCCAGCACGTGTTTCGATGGACGTGACGCGGACGACGGACGAAGGCAGGGATATGCCTCAGACGAAACCGTAATGACTTCATTCTATCACTAAGTATGCAGATGCACAGTAACACAGGACAAGGGACATGAAAGGAAAGAACGCCAGGATATTTGTTTTTGGAATACACTGCATATGAAATATCTATCGCTGGCCAATTTGGTTTTCTTTCGAGAACATAGACACATTTACCCAATCAATTACATTTGTGCGGGTCTCACAAAATTCCAAGCAGACCAACAAACAATCCCCTGCGGAACGTTTATCTCATGTCATTGCCTTGAAAAAGACCTCATTGGTTGAAACACGTGTTGGCAAGAAGAATGCACTATTGTCGCTTTTTTGATTAAATGAACTGTTATTTCCTTAATTGTATGATATTTCTCTATAGCTACCATACTGTAACACGGACACTAACATTAAAAAAAAAACATAACTCGCCCACCTGCATAACTTTTCAGCCACAATAGCAGCAGTACTGTTAAGGTTACAATGAACTGTACATAGCAACATGCAAAAATGTCTTCCTCTACAAACTTTGTTCCAATCCATGAAAGTTCACTAAATTTGGCAAGCCTGTGATCCGGTGGAATCTGAAATCTCATGTCCAAGTGGTGACTTTTCATCGATGTTTTTATTCTGAACAACATTATTGGTACTTTTCAATTCGAATTAAGAGATTATTGGTGCACACATCGTTTTAGGCTGAAGTAGTGCATGCCGCAAAAAAATCGAAAATGTCATCAGCTAATCTAGAGAAATTGGGCCTCATTACAAGGTTGGTGGCGTGGGGAAAAGGTGGCAGTAATTGTATTACTGCCACTTTTCATGCACCGCCAAACTACAGGTCTTCCGGTGGCGTGGCCTGATTTACCTCGAGCGAAGAGCAGGAGGTAACTCAGACACCCCACTGGCAAAAAACAGCCGGTATTCCCGGCCCCAGTATTACTAGTACCGGTAACACCGGCAATCACCCTGTGGAGTCCTATGGGACGACTATTTCGTCTTCAGCAGTACAGTCAGAGTGAACAGTTTCATGAGAAAATTCCGCAAAATGAAATATATTTCACAAAAAGCACAATAAGGTCTGCTGCATCAACCTGAAGTGGGGCCAAAGTATATGCACATTAGAATCGGAGGGAGAAAAAGAATGAAAAATATGCTGCAAAATGCAAAGAAATATCTGCCACCCCCAATAGATACACACTCGCACACCCATTCAGACATGCACTGGGTCCAATGGACAGATCTAAATCAAAAACGTTGCGAAATAAACAATATTTCAAAATTAATTGAATGCTGGTGTGTAGGTGTTCAGGCACACGAATGGCCCTGACTGTCTGCCCCACATTGTGTGTATAGAAACAACACTATACACCTAGCAAACATAGCAAATTGACAAAATGAGCTATGCAAACATTTCAATCAATTCATAAACATGACATCCAGTCAACAAATTCCTATACCCAATATTTGTGTTACTGTAAAAAGTACGTCCAATAAGCCTACACATATTTCAATGCTTTTAATCTTCCATGTCTACATGGATGTTTTCCCATTGCTTCCAAGACAAGTGCCTTCAATTGGCTGGCATTGGGTTCTCTTTCTACAAAATGATGAGCCACACAGGATTTCAAATTCGTGTTCCAAATGTTGCGTTTGTGATCAATTAATTGGTCTCTGAATTAATTGGTCTCTGAATGTACTACTCCATCTGGTGTGAATCGTCATTTTGTAGAAAAAGGACACAATGTTACCCAATTGAATGCACATGTATCAAATTAAATCATTTAAGGGAGGATATTTCAGTAGCTGGCATTAAGGCAGTGGAAAACGCCATTACTCTGAGCACAGTGCAAGGGGAACTGCATTGTTGGAATCTAGCAGTTGCTTTTATCAGCTCTCAAGTAATATGCAATGTATCTGTAACACTTTATGATTTTAGTGTGTCTAATGGTGGATGACACCTATTTGTTGCATTTTGAAAATCTTTTTCAATGATTTTTGCAGCTCCTGATAAAGAGGCATGAGAGCACATCGAAACATGCAGCACATTTATCAAGGAGCTTTTCGTCTCACTGAAGATTAAAAGATGTTGGAATTGAAGATTAAAAATATCATTGTTTAAGATATATGGATATTGGAAGTCGATCATTTATTCAAAGGGAATTATGCGTGTTTTGAGACTGTTACGCCCATTGTTTCAATATAATGTCAGTAGCAGCACTTTAGTTAAGGATATAGAACACTTTGCATAGGAAAATGAGAAAACATGTTCCTCTGTAATTTTTGACATTGTCAATATAAGGTCACCTCAATTAGAACAAACAATGTTCTGAAACACATGTGTCAAATTAAGTGAACTTTAAAGGAAATTGTCATGTAAAAAATAATGTGCCAAAAAGGTATTTTTTGCGTGTTTTTCTATAGTGCGAAAAAACACGCTTTCAGGAATCATATCTCAAAATTGTCTACTTTGATTAGACAGACTTTAAACATACATTAGGAACACACCAGGAACAGAAGCACACCACAAAGTGTCAATAATGAAATCAGCCAACCTCAAGATATTCACTTGTTAAAATACGAAAAATGTATCTCTATTTTAAATTTCAGACTGGTGAAAGTATCTCCATATGCATAAAACGTACATTGTTTTGGGGGTTATAAATGCTCCTGGGTGTCCCAGAAAGGGGGATACCAGAGCCAATGCAAAAGTCAGCATGTAGCTGCCACCACCCCATGCCCTGCTTTGTGGGCATCATACATGTGCCTAAAAACACAAACTAGCGGTATCAATGTGTACCCATACCCATGGGTGCCATAGGGGTATCCCATGGGTATTGCTCACCAAAAACAAAGATGAAGAGCTGCACTACCAGAGGTCCAGAATGTACTCCTGTAGCAGAGAAACATACAGAAAATACCAACAGGGAAGTAGTGGGACAAGGACGCGGAGGCCCTCTCCCTCAAAAGAATTTCCAGCATCACATGAAGTACATTCCTGTTTCCTGTCTGTCTGCCGCAAGCACCGCACCCAAGCCTTTCTGGCTACAATCGGTCATTACAGCATTCATCCTGGTAGAATTGTAACTGCTCAACACCAGTGCTAGATTCAGCGCAGATTTGATTTCCTGAAATTCCATTTTACATTGGTTATCCCACTTCAAATCACTTGCTTCCTTACTAATTTCCTCAAGTGATATGTCTTGCTGGCAAATTCTGGAATAAACCTGGAATAGTATTCAGCCATTCCCAGAAACAATGATAACTGTTATTTGCTCTGAGGGCTTCAAAACTACTAATTCTTTGGCTTTGGCCTATTTCTATGTTTGGAAACTTCATGGCCCAGATATTGTATGGACTCTTTATGAAGCTTGCATTTCTCTGTGCACAATGGTATACCAGCTGTCTCAAGAATATTCAAGGCTCTCAACAGTTTCCTAGTATGTACATCCAAGCTTCTCCCATACACCAGCATGTTGTCTTGGAAAGAGATGATCCTCTGTTCATCAGGAAACAGTTGGAATATTAGGCGCTGGAACACAGCTACCACTGAAAGTAACCTAAAGGGCATATGAACACATCAACATAATCCCTCTGGGGTAACTAAAGCAGTACGATTTTTCCATGAAGGATGCAATTTCATTTGATGGTAGGCTGATGTTAAGTCTAAAGTGGAAAATCATAGAGATTACGCAATAGTATCTAGCATTTCTTTACTCCTTGCTTCTCCAAGAGTGCTAGTTCCTTCTGAACCACCTCTCTGACAGCAATCAGAATGCTCCTTACTCTATGAGCTACAGGAACTGCATTCACTTTCATTATTCTGTGTGACTGGTTTTTGAGACAACCCAATTCATCCATGAAAACTTGATGTTGTATCGGCTGCTCTCTTAATCCTGAAGTTATGTCATTGAAATTGCATTTCTCTCGAACTTCAGTTGCAAACTCAGCTTCTTCAGCATTAGGGTCTAATTTGATGTTGAGCCTTTTCTGGTGAGACCGACTGAGAAGAGGTGAGCTCCTTTTGGTTGACTCTAAGATTTTCCATTTGCTGTGCATTCTTTAGAGCCCATTGTGTCCCAAAAACACACCAACAGCTCAAAGCATTTCCCCAGATAGGCCACAGGATGTATGTCCATTTTATTTCGTGACACACTACCCGTCAAAACTCTATCAAATACTTTCTTTGGTATGAGGGTATATTTTGCACCAGAGTCGATAACCCTTTCTACTGTTACTCCTCACAGCTTTACTTGCGCCATAGATTTCTCGGTGTCTGCATCATTGTCTTGGATCGACATGCACGCATCAAGCAGCTCTTCAATCATGTATGTGGACTCCTCCAATTCTTCACCACATAGCTCTTCCAAATAATTAGTAGACTCTGTTTTGCTCCGGCAAAAACTTGTGAAATGATCTTTACGGTTAGATTTCTTGCCCAGTGACTTCAACGCCAGGCGCTTGTCACCATTAACTAAATGAAATAAGCTGTCCCATTTAATGCATTTTTTTCCTTCTCCTTCATTTCTCTCTTTGAGAAAAACCTTTTTCTGCTGAAACTGCTTCATCTTTTCATGCTTCTGCATTTGCACTGCTAATATTTCCGATGAAGTTGGTGGTTCACTCTTATTTACATCAGAATCTGCCCTTTTTTCTAGCCCTGTCACACATCTGCTTGTGTGCTCTATTTCATTGGCTACTCCGGCCATAATACTACTCACTCTTTCCCATCATTACATTCTTACATTACGCTCATCTAAAGTATTGCCCTGGTCACATGCGATGGCAAGTCCCCGAAGTGAAGTGATATAATGTTCAATGGTTTCACCCTGTCCCTGATCCTCTGATACATCTCTAGTACAATGCTGGCTTTCTTGTTATAATGGTTATCCAGCGTTTTCGTGCATTTTTCATATTCTGTCAGGCTTTCTGATTCTCCTTGATTTAATGCTGGCAGATTATCGAATTGCTCTTGACCATAGTTTCCAAGCCAATGTTTCAACAGTGATTTTTTCCACTCCAGTAATTTAGCCCATGCGCTGCATGCACTTAATGATCAAACAATGTCTTCCATCTTGTCCACGGTACCTGAGGCTCCCTTTGGGTTTCAAGGAAGAAATTTGGGGTGGCACTCCCTGCATTGGTGTAGCTCACTACAGGTGGTTTCACAACAAACAATTCCACTGTTTCCCATTTATGTTGCGATCTAAGTATCTTTTTTCTTGTTTTAAACAAAAAATGGTTTCCTTTATTTTCAACAATTGTGACTGAAGACTTGGAACAGACGTGGAAAATGTGTCCAGCTGTATTACTTCAATGTACTTGTCATTTGAGTATTGGTCCTTTACTCAATGCATGTTGTCCTGGTTGACAATGGTATCAATGATCAGCCGTTCAGTTTAATCGTTTAATCTGACCCTTGGCTCCGATGCTGGATGGCATCGTCCATTGCTGGGCAACGTGCGTCACGTTATGCACTTATGTAGCACGTGGCTAGGTGCATTCCTCCACGACCGCACTGAGGCAGCCCGCACGGACAGAAGGGTAAGGGTGACCAAAATTGCAAAATTCAATTGAACAGGGCTCACTGCCGGGAAATGCTTACAGCAGAGGCTCCTCTTGGGTGTCAAGATACCGTGCATGTCTTCATGATAAAAGTCTGCATGATCACACATCGGTGAACTGCAAAGGGGCCATATTTCATTGCTGTGAAGACCGGAGGGCCTGGGTGGTACGGCTACTCAGTTGGGTGCCGCTAGCACTCGCATCCTATCTTCGTTGCCAGTGAAATGACGATTTCTACACGGTGAGTGATGGCAGGGCTTTATTGATAATTCATCTATGCCCCACCGGCTCCTTCCAAATGCCATTCACCTTCACTGTGGAACATGGAACCAAAAGGATTCCATGTTCCAAATGATGCACAACTAACGGGAATGCTACAGAAGGCAAGAAGCTTTAAGTGAAGTTAGATCTGCCAGGTTTCCCATCACAATCTACATCTGCGGTTGCAAGCTCCAGCCATTAAGTACTGCTGGATGAGAGACCTGAGAATAAATCCACCTCAGCCTTAAAGTTTGCCAGCCCCTTGGTTGGCACTCCATGGGATCCCACAGGTGCTCTGCAGGCTGCTCCTTTTGTTACTGACGTTGATGGGCTCTCTGTGACAGAAATTGCAAGAAGCTCATTGAGTAGTTTCTTGATATCAAGACCATTGCTATTATGGATTTCACAAACAACACGATTATTATGTATTATTATTCTCATCATAGACCTCTCATTCATCAACATCAAGGCACATGTCAAATACTTCAACATAAAAAAACAAGATCCCCATCATTGATGTGCAATGGGGGGGTGGAGAGCTCATGCCTTCACAGGTATACCCTTCCACCAAAACGTATTACTGTTCTTCTGCCACCTGACCACTATCAAGGCCAGAGAGAAAAATATCAAAGAACAGAAGAAGTACGCATGGGCACCAGAAGAGCTCTGACTACCCCCACTCCTCAAAAACGACATAGACCAGACAAATTCCCCCAATTGCTTAGAGAGATTTGCATCACATCATTGCTCAAGGCCCTACAATCAGAAGTATACTCTTCTGGCTCATAGGAGACCACCAAGTGTCTCCCCCAGCTGATGTGCACATCTAGCACAGATTGAACTGATCACTCTCAATCTCCTTCTAGCACCAGGCACTCAAGATATTCTCCACCTACAAACATCACAACTTTTACTGAGGTGCTGATGAGGGCATTGCACATGCTGACAATCCCAACCACAATGATATCAGTCTAACTTCCAAAAGTCTATGGGAACCTTTGCTCTGATACCTCTTCTGGAACCCACACTATTGTTGCTGAGCATCCTAGAGTTTACAATTGGATCTTTGCAGACACCTGCTTCTTCTTGCCTGGGCCATGAGTACGCAATTCCAGACCTTGACCCAAGCTGTCTCAGAGGTAGCCCGTTACTTGATCTTGTTATACTATATGCAGCTAGAAGGTAGTACTGCTCACTGTATTCTTCCTCATCAGCTCCACCCGATAAAGAAAGTTAAGATGGATCCATGGATCAGCGTCATCTTTCCATAGGTGTTGATTTTGCTGGTTGTCTTTTTACCAGTGCTGGCGGCATCACCACTCCTGCTGTTCCTGGTCGTTTCTTGCCAGATGCCCCCACCTCTTCTAGAAACCCTGCCTCTCACCAGTTCTGCTTATCCCTTCTCCTTTTCCATCTTTTTGCATCCCCATTCCCACTCCTCCCGGCCACATGTGACCCAACCACTGTCCCAGCTCAGCTCAGACTGGGGAACCGTTTTGTCCACCTTCCATGTGGCCTGTCATCTCTCCTAAGTGTACCCTTTTATGGGAGACACCAGCTTGACTCCAGACATGGGATATTCCCAAGACCCCTTTTCTTTTTTCACCTGTCCCCATTGTCCTCTTTTCTCCACTCACTCCTGCTACATTGTGTAATACGCTTAGCCTGCAGAAAGAATGTCATTTGGTCTCAATCCTGCTTCACAGCTCCCAAGCTCACAGTGAAATGGCCCTTTTTTTAGTTGTATGACAGATGCATTTGGAATTCTGTTGGACACCTGGCAGATTTCATGCATACGGAAAAAGGAAATAATAATTTTGAAATCATTAGGCAAGGCAAGGTGGATTCCAAATAAATGTTTAAGAGTTAAAAGTGTATTTAGCTGACCAGTCATTTATGGGCTACTGTCGGGGCTTACCACATATAAGGTCTACGTTGTATATGTCTAAAAATGTCTAAGATCGTATGCTCACATTAAGATGAAAGATGTACCCTTGTCAGGCTCTGTTCTTTTAGTCACTCCCTCAGTGATGTTTACACAATGCAATCAGAAGTGGGCATCTATAAATCTGTGTGTTTGAGGGAGTTCTCAAAATCCTTTCATAGTAGTGCTCCAACAAATCTTTACATGCAGAAATTGCCGTAGTGACAATCCAAAGCCAGCAGTCCTAGAAAAGAAGAGGCAGTCTTGCTTCATCAACAAAGGAAGTCACAACACACAATTTGTTTTGGAATGACATGAACAAGGACATATAGGTGCCGAATATCATACACTAGGTGTATGTAATAAACTTTACCTCAGTGAGTCATTGGATTTTACCTCTGCTGCTTTTTAGTTCAAATAACACCAGCAAAAAGACTACTGACCGGTAGGGTTTCAGATTAAAGCAAATTAGTACACAGTGAGAGACAATGAGCTTGTAACAAATAAGCTCATTGGCCCTCGCCAGGTGGTTACAAGCCCGACTAAGCCTTTGTTTTAGCACCCCTCGCAGCTGTGTCCTGGCCACCATGGAAAGGGAGAAGGGACTACTTGTAGTCCCTTCTCCCCATTCCCTTGCAGCCATCTATTTTGTTTACTTTCTTCTTCTTTTTTTAATGGCCGCCATAGAAAGGGAGCAGGGACTACATGTTGTCCCTTCTCCCCGTTCCACGGCGGGCTTCGTTTTTCATTTAGTTTTTTTGTTGTTTTTCAATGGCCACCATGGAAAGGGAGAAGGGACCATGTATAGTCCCTTCTCCCCATGGTGTGGTGCCATTTTTCTTTTCAGTTGCACAACGACGAAGGCATCATGCAACTTTACAAAAGTCACTATTAGTACCCTGGTATAACGGGCCGGGGTACTAAAAGCAATAAGCCCCTAGCCGGGGAGGCTTTTTGCTTTATTGGGAGAAAAGAGAAATGTTCAAAAATGCTAGAGTAGCTTCCCACCTGCATATATACAGCTGTATTGGGGACTATACTGTTTAGGGACAGAATGGTGAGGATAATGCCACTCTAGAATGTGTAAGGAGGATTCCCAAGATAGACAATGAGAGTGGCAGATGAGAAAGATGGCACGTTGGCATGCAGTTCCAGCATGAAATCTCTATGACAATAAAACTGCTTAAGTATTACTCCTCTGTCTAATCTTTGACAATGACGGTTCATTACATCGGCGACAAGTGGAAACATTCAATATGTGAACAGCCCTGGTAGTGGTGACTCCACACCAATGCCCAGACCACAGGTGGCAAGTCTGGGGCCGCTGGCTGGATGCCCTGTCCATATGAACTACAGTATACTGTATGGGCCCCACCACGAGCACAACACCACGACCTGGAACACCAACTGACCAAAGACTGGTTAGAGCACAACCTCACTCAAGTTGAGTGCTAAAGCCAGTGATTTGCAGAGTTTGTATGTCTGCCCACACGCCTCTTTGTTCTTAAATGTGAATATTGATTTATCTGGGACAGTTGTGGCCTGGCCTTTACACCACACTTTTGTGTGACCCTGAAAATAAGACTCCTGCTCATAGCGGGCTTTGCAACTCATTATTCAGCAGAAGCTAGTGTGGTGCCAAGTGTGCACGCACACCCCATTCCCAATTGCCACCCTGTCACACACTACATCGGAGTGAGCAAAGGCAATCGACATCAGGTGAGCACATCACATTGCATTCTTAGCGACCCTCTTTGCCCTGACGGTACAACACATTGCTGGGAGCTTCCTTGGTGTGTGGCTTGCCATCCTGCAAAGGAACTCTGGGCAATTTTGCGTCAAACTTAAGAGTAATGCTGTCTTTGAAGCATTGTAAAGGCACATACCATTGTTTATATAAGTACACACAAGTACAGGGGGCCAACACACATACAAATTGCAAAGCACTACTGTTTATCCACCAGTGCCAATCTCAGTGAGCACTGCATAACTGGCCCTTCTATGGTTAGGCTAGTGTGGCAATACTTCAGGTCAAACAAAACTAAGGACTTGAGACCTTCAAAGAAAAGGGCATCACAATGCTATGTTCTGTGCCGAGAGCAGCAAAACAAGGACAGTGAGAAATTGCCTCTATTACACAGTGAAGGAAACCTTGAACACTACAGTATTTCATAAAAGAACCAGACACCTGTGACTACCCTAAAATCAATGTAGCATGTGGCTATCAACAGATAGCATTTTTATTCAGGAAAATAAGAGGGATTAGAAAGTGTAGATTACTTTGTGGCCACTTTCTAAATGGCTGCGTCTTGTCACTTTGGTACCAGAATGATACAAGAACTGAGAAGGGACCTAATAATAATGCATACAAATAACAACATTGTCCACAAATGAATGAGGATGTGTGGGAACCCCACTTTAGAAAAGATTATTGTGATTCCAAAAAGGTGCAAAAAGACTGAAATGGTGACAAAAACGATTTGGGGGCAGAAGGAAAATGAGACCGGTGTGAAAGCACCCTAAGGTAGTCTGGTAAAGAAAAAGCCAGAGAAGGGAAAGAAAAGAGAGATGGGATGGAGGAAGGAGATGAGGAAAAACACTCACAACCACAGATTTAGAGAAAATGCGTGGAAGGGCAGGACTGTTCGATTTTCAGCCAAAGGGGCATACACATGTTAGTCTGTTCGACACCATTGATGTGTGCACCTATTTAGAGCTACCTAGAACTTTGATGTTGCTAAGATGAAAGAATACTTAAACTGCATTGCGGAGAAGGGATAATCAGTCCTGTGGGTTCAAGTAGATGGCTCAGTCCTTCATTGGTAGCACAGAAAAAGAATGGAGAGATCAGGGTTTGCATTGACCTCAGGGATCCCAGCAAGAACACTACCTGTGACTGTATAAATGCTAAAAACTATTGAAAGGGCTGATATCATTTCTACATAGACCTATCACTGTCAAATCCCACTAGTGAAGGAAAGCAAATACCTTACTTTGTTCATTATTCACTTTGGTATGTTTCATTGCTGCAGGATGCTCTTCACCTTAGCTTCTTTGGTGAACAGCAATGATGTGCCTATTTAAGGAGGGGTCAATGTCATCCTTGTTTAATCAGATGACATCCTGCTGAATGGCAAGGTGAAGAAAGAACATAATGCCAGGTTGCAAACCATGCTAGATAGGATATGCGAGAAAGGTAAAACTATAGAACCATTCAAATATAAGAGTTAAATAGGTAAACTACTTGGGACACATGGTGAAATGATATGGGTAAATGCTCAAAGAATGTATTACAGGCCATTAATGATGTCAAAAAGGCCCCAGCTCCCATAAATAAAACTAGCCGCGGTTGTTGCTTTGCTTAGAAGAGTCATATATTATATTCATCCCAATATTTGCATACTTGAGAATGACCATGAAAAATAATTCAGTCTTCAACTGCAATGAAGGATGTGAGTAAGCAATAATGAGAACAGTTAAACACATGATCTGGCAGGCCCCAACCCTGGGAGGATATGATATTAATGACTCTGAGATCATCACTGGTGACACCAGTATTAAAAGTTTAGGCACTGTCCTGTCTCATGTGAAGGATAATGTGGAGACAATTGTGTGGTTCACATCTAGTGTAGCAACAGAGACAGTAGCACTCTATTTAGTGGTAAAAAGAGAGTTATTGGCTTGTGTGTGGGGTGCTAGTTGTTACAGGAAATAGATTTGGCATAGGATAGTGACCATAAAAAACGAACACAAACCCTTAGGAGAAGTGTTGACTTTAAGAGGGATGATGAAGGCCACTCCTAGCATAGGGAGTCTGAACCTTAGGTTACATGACTGTGGCCATATTGTGAAGTGCAACCCAAGTAATTGTAAGGCAAAAGGCATCTTGCTTTCTTTTTTTCTTCTTTTTTTACTGTCACATGGTTAAAAAAATACCTTTTAACAAATTCATTGAAAAAGAACATTACAGTACAATATTTCAGAACACTTTAAAATACATTACATTACACACGTTGAGACAATTTGAAATCAGATAATAATGATAATCAATAATCATAAAATACATTTCATACCACAAGTAATTTAGATTATAAAAAGAAGAGTGAATAATTGTAAACATAAGACTCACTCCAAGTCTAATGAGATAAGAAAATCTGCGATTGCTACAATCAAAGATGTAGTTCACCAGTCAAGACAAAATTGCCAAAAAGAGTGACTAAAAGCATATAATGGTAAAAAACACCTAAAATATATTTCACGTTTACCCCGTAGAGCGGCACAGATTATCAACAGATGTTCTAAAGTTTCTGCTACACCCCTTAAATTGAAAAACCGAAAATGACTTAGCTCTTTACTGTTCATATTATAATGAACACCTACCTCTCTTGTTAAAATCATATTCCATCTGAATCGGAGAAATGAGCGTCTAACAGACCGATCAGGGGTAGATAGTTAAGTAAGGGGCCATTACCCCATAAGATTTAAAGTCAAGACAAAGATGTTGCAAAGATTCATATGAGTGAAACTTGCCTATCGTAGTTGCCCAGTCATGTCTAAACAGTATGTTGAAAGACCCAAGTCACGCAGTAGGCCCATGCAAAACTACGTATGCACATACAAATGTATTCCTACCTTCTTGCACGATCACACTCAGATCACTGAATAAACAGGGTACATGAATTGAGCGCGAAATATTAAAGTAAAAAGATACACATCTTGCTATCTCACTAAAGTCAAGGTCACTGTGATTGATTTAAAATAGAGTTTGGATAGAACTTTTCTGCACAGAAGGAGTATTTTAACATAGAGGTTAAACAGCAATGTTCATCGCCGAGTATGCAGTGTCTGATAACCAATTGAAAGCACGTAGAATGTTTTAACACTTTAGTGTGAAACGCACAATGCTTTCTGATAATATTCAAAGACAAGTGAAAACTGACTTACACTAAAACCTAATAGCACTTCTGCGCAAAAGCGCAGTGTTTCTTTCAAACACAGTGAAATAAATATAATCCTCTGTTTTCACACTTATATCACAGACTGAGGTTATCAATTGGTGCACAACGTTTCATATCCTGACAGAGGATAAATAAACAAAGACCTGTGGTGGCCATAGACAGTTAAAAAGCAACACATTGGGAAATTCCACATCATGCCATTGGGGTGAAAGGGAGCTTATCTAGGCAACCTCCATGCCCTTGATAATAATGCACTTTTAAATGATTATTCAGATCTCATCAACAAAATTACGTAGAAGTGGGAGGACCCTGAAATAGACAGATCCATATCATCCAATTGAATTGGAGGGATAGTTATGGTCCTTTCAAAAAAATCATAATTTTGAGTTTCTATACGGTACTAATTAACTGATATTCTGTGCATTCTAAAATGAAAGCCCAGCTTTCCCATACCCATACCCAAGTCTATAGATTTAGATGCAACCTACCATAACTTATATTTTTCTTACTTGTCTTACTTGTCTATGCAAGAAGCTAAAAGCACTACATCTTCTCACGCGAATACAATACCAATGAGGGATGCATATTAATTGCGATAAATGTGCAAGGCCATTTTCTCTGTGACCTTTCTATGACACCAATGCTTGACATTGACCTTAGAGAAATTTGACAGACTGGTGGAAATCTATTCTTTTTGTAGGCAAGCAATATGTCATTGTTGGTGACTTCCTCAGCATAAAGTTAGAAGACCAAATTTGATTTCAATTATTCATTTAAATAAACTAGAGACTTAAATCCAAATAAAGTCTGTTTCTTGCCCCAGAATTGGGAGGTGGGATTGTGAACTAGGGACTGTTAAATCAGAGGTTTTGCCTTTAGTGGAAAAACAGAATTGTATTCAGATCAAATCCGAAAGGGCATTAAAAAAGTATTTTCAGAAAACCTTCCTAGTGGTTGGAATGTAACATTGCTTTTTCTAAACTCTGGAGTCCTCTCTTTGAGCCTATGTGTGCATCAGATTGCCAACAACTCACTTGGAATCAACATTTCCTGATGGCATTCACCACAGCTAAGAGAGTGAGCAAGACACAAACACTATGTTCTCATCTACTATACATTTTGACACGGATGTGGTGACCCTTAGGACACATCCTGTTTTATGGCCCAAATGTAACTTTAGGTTTATATAGGGTATAATGACATCAGAAAATGCAAAAGTCTATTTCAATACTGTATGAAAACAGTAGGATAGTTTTGTGCATTATAACATGTTAAAGTCTGGAAAGCCCCTTCCAAGTAAACCAAGTGTACATTCTGTCATGAGAAGTAAGATACAGCTGCACTTCTGATACCTGCAGAGCAGCAACATGGAAGTAGTTCACACATTGACAAGGAATTACTGCCTACAGTCTGACTACAGAACACACACAAGAGTCAGACCTCTCTGAGAAACATACAGTTGAGCCTGAGGAGACCGTGCTCGCTATCTTCCTCGTTCTATCATATACCCTCATCCCATTTAGTTGTGTATGAAATGCTATTCTATGACAAGATTGGAGGCCGGCATTATACTTCAACTTCAATTTATTACTCTTCAGCAGTTTCAACAAAAACAACAGAAAACTTAAAAAAGTGTCCAAAACTAACTTTTCATTTTCTGAAACTACAACACACAAAGTCTCTGCAGTCCAGTCCTGCACAGCCCAGCTATGACACACATCCTGTCCCTGGGCTCCTCCTCTTCTTTTACTGCTCTTCAGCAGATAAGTGATATTTTACCACCTCTCCGTATAATGCATGGGTTTAGCCAAATATGTATAGTTAAGAGGGGAAATACAGTAAGAACATTATGTAGGGAAGCATAACTGCATGAATATATGATTATTTTAATATATTATTGAGACTGAACGTTACGCGTGATCACGTCAGATGCGTTTTGTATTTTAGGAGATCAGGCATTGCGCGGCCGCAGCATTTCATGTAGCCGTGTTTACAAGGTGAGTAGTACCACAGTGCTGCCTCGAGGCGAGCGGCCCTGTGCCATATTACCGGCATGACAGGGGCTTAGCCTGGCCTCGCGGAGCCAACCGAGCAGGCAAGCTCTCCCTCGCTCCCACTTATGCGGAGGAGGAGCGGGAGCATTCGGAGCGCTCCAGCACCCACCCTCGGGGAAGAGGTGCTGGAGCATGTATCCAACGTCACATAAAGGAAGCTCCACCGCCACCGTAACTACAAATCTGAGATTCGAAAGGCCACAACAACCTACTACAATAAAATAATCCTGAACTGCCAAAGCAGTAGCAGGGAGCTCCACAGGATCATGTTCGAATTTGTGAAGCCCGCGTACACCACTACCCTGACTACACCCACGCAAGCATTCTGAAACTTGTTCTCCCATCACTTCCACAGTATAGCAATGAACAGGATGGCCGCCATTAATGCCAGACTCTCCAACCTCACCCCGCTGCCCAACACCAACCCCGCAAGATCTCACCACCAATTTTGAACTCCTTCAAGCCCATCTCAAGTGAGGAATTCCTAAAATTGTTGTCCAGCAGTAGACCCTCCGAGTCCCCTCTTGACCCTTGCCCAGCCTCTCTCCTCAAAGAAATATTCTTCTCTACCTATGCAGGAGAACAGGCCAGGTCCATAATCAATGAGTCCTTCACCTCTGGCACCTTCCCAGACCTTTTGGAGTAGAGCATGTCAAGCCTCTGCTGAAAAAAGGTGGCCTCGATCACCTCCAGCCAAGCAATTACAGGCTCTTCTCCAACACCAGATTCCTGGCAAAACTGATAGTCCGCTCTGCTTACTCCCAACTCAACCTATTTGCTGAATCCAACAACCTACTAGGCCCTGCTCAGTCTGGCTTCCGATCTCGCCCCAGAACTGAAACCAAACTGATATCTATCTGGGACGACCTCAAAGTCATGGCCGACTGTGAAGGATGCGCTGCTCTGGTTCTCCTTGATTCCTCAGCTGCCTTTGACACCATTAACCACTTGACCTTGACCGGCTCCATTCCCTAGGAATACGAGACTCGGCACTCAGCTGGATTTCCTTGTTCCTTAACAACAGGTAACAAATCACTATCCTACCCCCTTTTTCCTCCTCCACTTGCTCAGCCGCTCGCACAACCTCACTTGCTACAATTATGCTGACAAACAACCAAATTATCCTGGAAATCCCCAAACGAGCTCTGATCAACGCCCCAACCTAGCAGCTTGCCTCAGTGATATAGACATATGGATGACAAAAAGTCACTGCATTCTCAATCCAGGGAAAACAGAGATCATGGTGTGTGGCAACACAAGTCT
Organism: Ambystoma mexicanum; assembly: GCF_040938575.1. Taxonomy (NCBI): domain Eukaryota; kingdom Metazoa; phylum Chordata; class Amphibia; order Caudata; family Ambystomatidae; genus Ambystoma; species Ambystoma mexicanum. Next base: position 861,133,971 of record NC_090931.1, on the reverse strand, counting down.
ACTCCCACAACCACTCCCATGCCCCACCTCCCTTGGAGATCCTCATCCTACCTCCAACATAGTCGAAACCCTGGGCTGCACAATGGAATCAGGCCTAACCCTGTCCCACTAGATCATTAATGTATCAAAATCCTGTCACTACCACCTCAGGCTTCTGGGACGCATCTTCGCTTATGTCACCTTCCCCAACAGATTGCCTTCCATTATGCCCATTCTCATGTCCAGACTAGACTATTCAAACTCCATGTACCTGAGTGCACTGTCTTACCAACTTAACAAACTCCAAAGAGTCCAATATGCAGCTGCTAGACTCCTCCTTGCACTGGGAAGAAAGGACCACAACTCGCTTGCTCTCTACACTCCCCACTGGTTGCCTATTGGACATAGATTTACATTCAAAATCCTATGCATCACCCACTGAGTAGTGCACAAGGCCGGCCCGACATACCTCCAAGAGAAGATTAAGACCTACCACCCAACACGCACCCTAAAGTCAAGCACGGTCCTCCTACTAGTGATCGGAGCCTCCAATTCAGCCATGTTGGAAGGGTCAGCCTACTCCACTCTGGAATTCACTGCCTCCCCATATTCACTGCCTCCCCATATTCGACACAGCCATCACTATATGGCCTTCTATAAAGCGTTAAAAACATGTCTTTTAACAAATCAGTGAAAGGAACTGCCTAAGGCCACAAATCCATCCACCAACAGATAGAATCTGCATTAGTCGAAACACAGCAACATCTAAGACAATGGAAGCCGACTAACTCATTTAAGTGAGAACGGAACACATGAACAGTCAGGGCACGGAAGGCAAACTAAAGACCAGAGTGGTTCTGGCCCAGGCAGCAGCGGACAATACACCCAAGTTCAATCACCAAGGCATAGCAGGTGGTATACGATCAATAGGGCCTACCCCAGCTGACCTAGAAATAAGAGCCAAATACCGCCCACCACGACACAGAATTAACTGTGCTCAGCTGGACTCTCCGGAGAATCATGGAATAACCCAGGAAGTACCCACCCGCCACCGTAAACTACCACCAGGGACCTGAAAAATGGGCCCTCTGAGTCCTACTATAGAGTGTGTGAAAATAGTCCTCCCAACTCAGCTAACACTTTATACCCTCACTGGCCAGACTATCTCTCTCGGAAATTCACTACCACAAACCACTAGGACAGACATGGCTGGCGCATTTAGCTCTGAAAGCAACCCAAAAATTGGGGCCTCCCACCGGTAACCACAAACACTCACTGCTACCAATATGATCACTGTCCAATTTGCATCAACAAACAATTAGAACGCAACTACACCCCTCGTTCAATTAAGCCTAGCTGCACACATACCTACATTGCTCCAAAAACACCTCAACAGCATAGTGGAACGCAGCTATACCCCACGTAAAACCAGCCTAGCTGCACACATATTCTCCTACACAAGCCCTGTGGCAGCCAGAAAGCAGACTCAGAGACTACCCTTGTTGCTGCGTACATTCACACTGACCTCTCACATCCACCGCACCGCACCTAGGGAACGAATGCAGCCAACTGTAGTGATAAACAGTACCCGCACCTCCCTGGGATCCAGCCCTTTGTGCAAAGTAAATCACTCCTAATTACCTTCCCACACAAATAAGGTTTAAGAAGCACGATGAACTCAGTCTGGAAAAAAGCCAATCACACAGAATATGATGCTTGCATTTATTATCTACAATGACTAATGAAAACTAAGCAGCAATTTATAATAATGTGGAAATAGAGAGTGCAAGCTATATAATGCCAATTATCAATCACAGATGAATATGCAATTATTTGGTCTTACGCTCCTAATGAAATGTAGATGAAGATACGATCTGATCACATCCAGGACCCTCGCCGCTATCTGGTGCCCGGCACTCCTCAGCAGAGGAGGGGAGGACTGGCCAAGCCCCCACAGTCCTACACCAGAGCAGGGATGTGATGTTAGGAGCCTCGGCCCTGATAGCGCACAGCTGGTCGTCCAGGCACTGTCCTTGATACGCACGTCTTTCCAACAGTCCAGGATGAGTCCCCCCTCCCTGGTCCAAGTATAGTTCTCTTATTAGGAGCTGCACGTCAATCATCATGACGTGTCAGCTCTTCGAGAAGCTTCTAGGCTCTTCCCTCCTGGCAGTAAACATGTTTTTTGCTTGGAAAGTTACAAGACTGGAAACAGCCAGTCTTGGCTTCCAGGCTTCGGGCACTGTTTCTTTGCATTCTTGTCTTATCAGTGCACCTGACTCGCAGAGCGAAGACGGGCAAAGCAATGCCTGGCTCCCACGAACTGCATGGAGCCTCTTGCTAAAGCACGATGTTTTATGTCTTCAAAAAAGGCCTTTGCAATTAACCCCTTGCAAGCATGCAGGCTCACCCAGTTTGAGAGTCCTGGTTGATGTCAGCATTTTCCTCCACGCTTCGAATAGGCTCTAATACACACAAGATAGCTCAGTGGGTTAGTGCAAATGCAGGTTACTGCAAGCGCCTAGCAGCTTATCACTACATTCCACCCCTTTCGAAGTGAGGCCTGAAAATGCTGACTCAGTTCCATGATCTGGAAGCATGCACAGTGTGCTGTAGGCCACTTAAGCGTTTCTCTAGCGCAGACATTCTAGTATAAAGGAAAGACATTCTGCGCAAGAGTCCAATGAAGACGATAAGTATGAATATTAGGGAAATCAGCAACCACAGCAATGGGTGCAGTATTATATTAAGCAGTTTAGTGGAGGAGGGAGACCATCCAGTGAATATATCCCACCAGTGGTGAGTAGTAACAGATTGCAGATGGTCAGCAGTTTTGATTAATTGGTTTCTGTCTATTATTAGCTTGTACTCTGCAGAAATAACTGAGGTAGCTAGCGTCTGGAAATCTTTCCAAGCAGTTTGAGCAAATTGTCTAATAGCTTGAAGCCGGGCAGTAATCACTCCATAGGATAGAGTCCAGTTAAGCAAATGCGTGAGCTCAGCATGCAGAGTAGTGTGAGACCACTGGGTTAGAGAATATAGGGTATGAGTAACAATGTCTAGGATAGTCACAACTTGATCTACACAAAATACTTGAGGATTCCCTAATAACCTATAATTGTTAATAAGCAAGGAATGATTAGTAACTACGCAAGCTGTATGCTGATCTATCTGAAAGATGTCAGTCCCATTTATGTGGTATTGCATCCAGGTGCACTCCCCTGCTACGGGATGTATACATGGGTCCGGAACCCTCCCAGTTAGGGGACACACCCACCCCTGATCCCAGGGCATGCAGGTGTGACTGTGGATGGTGTAGTTTTGGCTGTCTAACCATTCCCCTCGTATTTGCGGAACCCACCAGGAACCATTGATTTTCATAGGCAGTACTATAAAAGGGCACCATATTTCTAGAGCATAAGCGGTCCTACTCACTTGCATTAACGCATGGCAGGTGTTATTCATGCAATCAAAAGCAAGCGGCTTAATCCATATGTCTGCTGGTAACTGTAGCTCTGTGTGCCAGTGGGTTGAAGATAGTCGCCCCCATTCGGAGCGGAAAGCTAACACCTGCTGATTTAGCAAAGTTTGCCATAAAATACATTGTGTGTCTTTAGCAGTTTTGTTGACCTGTCCTATGGCAGAGAAAATGTCTTCATAGCTGAAATTCTGCCACTTCCAATGGTTGCCAATACTTGTAGCAGTGTTGCGCAGGGTAGGACTTATCAATGGGCCCCACTGAGCCAGAAGTTTTATAGCGCCGCTGGCATCAGAACCCATAGTGGCTAACTTGTTGCGCACAGTTTCTATGTCAAAAGCATTTAAAGCCCCCGTTCCCACTCCCGCTGCACCCGCAATCAAGGAATCTAAACCCCTAGCTACGCGCAATTTGGTGATGGGCCATAGAAATTGACTCCATTTATAGCAGCTTGGTAGTACTAAGGAGACATTGCCCCGTGACAAGTCTATGTCTAAGTGTACCTCTGAAATAATGGAAGCGTGCATCACATGTCTGCAATTTAAATGTTGTCTTACTATTGGAAAATCTAGCAGTTTTACCAACTCCTCTTTGTGAGATTTGAAAAACACCATCCTCCAAGTGGGATGCCTACCAAGTACAATATTGGTTTTTGATACAAACACCATACTACCATCTGGTATAGGCTGTTTCAACGTACAATTATATGAAGAACATGTGGCTAAGTTATAGTCCAGAAAATCTTGGCGAGTACACTCGTTGCAGTTCTTGGGACAAAAGAAACATGAAACATCAAACAAATTATTTGATCCATTCACTGAAACTTTTGGACCTAAAATCTCGTAGGCGCCAGTCATATGAGTTAGTGATAAAAGGTGTCCAACAATGTGCCAATCTAGAACTCTTGCAGTTCCATGTGGATACTCATTTGTAACACTTTTCTCACAGGTTACGGTGCGGTTGTAGTTATCACGCAGGACTGGAGCATCAGGTGTAGTGCATGCGATTCTCAGAGTCCATGTAGTGTCTTGCAATAACCCACTCTTTACAGAGAAAGCGTTGGTTTGGCAGGCCAGGAGCACCCACAGCAAGGCAAGTCCCATCCCCTTCATACTGCTCTACGTTCGTGGTGTGAGCCTAGTAGCGGGAATATAAACAGGCACATCAGAATTATGCAAAAGTACAACATAAGTACTTCCAACACCTTGACTTAACACTTCCCCAGCCTCAGGCTTTTTGTTAGGATGGTGCACCCACACCTTTTTTCCTGTGCTACCGAAGCCTCCTTCCCCCCTCAATGTAGTGTCTGGAGATTGCTTGCTTTCTACTACTAGGGGGACAACTGCTTGTTCACAAATCAATTGTGCAATTCGGTCATATTTGGTTAATGGTACTGCAGATGCACCAGCATTATGTAAAAGTACCGAAACAGTCCCTCTATAATCAGGATCAATCACACCTCCTAATATGTCAATGCCTTGTTTTGCCAGGCTGGATCGTGCAGCAATGCGTCCATAAGTGCCAGCCGGCAATTTGATGCCAATGCCCAGCGAGATGGATTTGGTTTGCCCCGCCGGTATAACACCATCTTCACAGGTAGATAGATCAAGTCCAATGCTGCCTGCAGTGGCTTGCACAGGCAGCTTAGCTTCTTTGTCAGTTTTCCACACAACAAGAGTCTTTGTAGATTCCACTTTCTCACTTGTCAGTCTCACAAAGGGTGTCTGGCGATTTCCCAGTGGACGATTGTTCAGTTCAAACAGTGCATGTGCCAGATGTTTGGACCACCCCTTGAGAGTGTGAGTCTTAGTCAGCTTCTTTATTTGTTGCTTGAGCAGCCCATTGCTACGTTCCACCAAAGCAGAGGATTCTGGGTATCGGCTGATGTGCAGTGTCCACTTTATGCCTTGCTCTAGTGCCCAGTCTTGCACATTGTGTCCAGCAAAATGGCTGCCTTGGTCTGATTGGATTTCATCCGGGATGCCATAGTGTCTGATGAGGTATTCCATGCCTTGCAAGGTAGCCCGTTGATCTGCATGGGCAGCTGGATAAGCTAATAACAGTCCAGAGTATGTGTCTACCATGGTCAACACATAATGCTTTCCATTCTCGGGCGGTAAAGGGCCAATGTAGTCAACTTGCCATACGCTAGCAGCTCTTTCACCTCTTCTCAAAGGGCCTTGAGGCTTCCTCTCCAGGGGGTAGTGCTTCACTTCACTGCACACGGAACATTGGGAGGCAGCTTGTCTGGCTTGATCCATGGTAATGGGCAATTGTCTCTTTTTTGCCCATTGGTAAGTTCCTGTTTGCCCTAGATGCCCTGAGGTTTGGTGTGCCCAATCCGCCATCCCTTGCAGCACCTCAGCTTCTTGCGGTGTTGTCACTGGGCGAATCTTTGCCATTTGGTCCACTTCATTGTTGAACAGGGCAGCCAGTGAGGTGTCAGGGGGCATGTGTGCATCGACATGCCCAATGCAGATTTTGCACCTCTCACCTTTGCACCACATCTCTTCCCAGATGTCTGGCCCTCCCCAGATCGGCGTGTTCTTGATTTGCCAACCATCTCTTCTCCATGCCGGTGCCCAATGTGTCAGGCCTTGATATGTGGCCCAACTGTCTGTGTATATGTATGCAGTCTCTGTTTCCTTCACCTGTTCAATCACGGAGGCCACTGCTTGCAGTTCAGCATACTGACTTGATCCTCCCACACCTTCTCTCATTAGCAGTGTTTCTCGATGGGGCTGGAATGCGACAGCTTGCCAGTGTCTTTGCCCTTTATCATACTTTGCCGTGCCGTCCGTGAACCATGCAGACTTTTGTTCTTCTTCTGTCAATGTATCATAGGCTGGTGCGACTTTGAAGGGAGATTCTGGCAACGCCACATGGGTGTTTGGTTCAGGCATCGCATCCAGATCTACTGCCTCCAGCATTTGTTCTTGCAGTCTGGAAACCCCTGTGCGGCCAGCTTTCGCACGTTGCTGTAAATACCATTTCCATTTGACATGAGTGGCGTCTTGTGCTCTGCCACTTTTCCCATTTGCAGCAGTGTCACGCACCCAGCCCATGATTGGAATTTCTGTGCAAATTGTCACTGGTTGCTCGCCTGTGATTCTTTCAGTTTCAACTAGAGCCCAGTACACTGCAGCAACTTGTTTCTCAAGAGGAGTGTATCTTGTCATAGGATCTGTGAGTTTCCTTGACCAGAACCCCTGTGGCACTCTTTTATGTCCTTGCTTTTGCCACAAGCTCCACACAGCCACGTCATTGTAGACAAGAATTTCCAATTCAAAAGGATCAGTTTTTGTCAGGGGCCCCAGCGTGATGTAATTTTGCAATGCATCTTTAGCCTGTTGGAAGGAAGTCTGTTGCTCTAGGCCCCATGTAAAGTCATGTTTCTTTCTGGTGACTTTGTAAATGGGTTTCAGTATCAGGCTTAAATGAGGTATGTGATTTCTCCAAAACCCCATTAACCCAATGAATCTTTGTGCCTCTTTTTTATCTGCTGGTGGAGCCATCTGCTGAACCATATCAATTACCGGGTCGGGAATTTTCTTAACTGACCCAGACCAGATTGCACCTAGAAATTTCACCTCTTGAGCAGGCCCCTGTACCTTTTTGGGATTTATGGCCCACCCCCGATTTTGCATGTGTGTGATCAACTTTTCAGCAGCATTTTCTACATGTTCTTTCTCAACACTGGTCAGCATGATGTCATCAATGTAATGAGCAATAAATACATTATCCAATTGCACCATCTTTAAGTCCCTGGCAATCAATCCATGACACAGAGTGGGACTATGCACATACCCCTGGGGCAATTTAGTAAAGGTAAACTGTCTGTCTCCCCAAGTGATAGCAAATTGGTCTTGTGATTCAGTGTCAATATCAATGGAGAAAAATGCATTGGCCAGGTCAAGGACCACATGCCATTCACCCACTTCTCTTGTAAGGTTTTCAATCAGAGTAATGATGTCTGGCACCGCCGTAGCTAAGGGCGGCACCTTCTTGTTCAAAATGCGGTAATCAATTGTCAGACGCCATGCCCCATCCGGGCGGCGGACAGGCCAGATCGGCGAGTTGAATGGACTGACTGCCGGCCTCATTATGCCAGCTTTCACCAATGACTCAATAGTTTCACCAATCTCTTTATGTCCTCCTGGCAACCGGTACTGTTTCACACACACTGGGTCAGCAGGAGGAGGTAAATGCAAGGGGGACCATTTGGCATGCCCAACCACAACAGGGTTAACAACTCTCACATGGATTTTTCGATTGCCAAAAACAAATTCGCCTAAATCTGTAGTCACACTTTTGCCCAACAACACATCCATGCCAAGGATGTACTCTGGTATATCTGCAATCAAAACATTTGCTGTGAAAGGCAATCCCTCACCAATTGACATTTTTACATTAAAGGCTTTTGCAACAGTTTCTGCTCCCCCATAACCATTGACCAAAACTTTGGGACCAGACAATTTACTGGGATTGCCATTCAGAATGGTTACCTCAGCTCCTGTGTCTAATAGAGCCAAAACATGTTTTACTTTCTCATCCAAGTACAAGGTAAGTGGCACAAAAGGGCGTCTGTCTCTGGGGCTAGTTCTCTTTATTAACCGTACCTCAAAGACAGAGCCAGCCCTTCAATCAAAAATGGGGTCTGGGACCTCCCACTTGTTCTTTGCCAAATCAGGGTAACCCTTTGCTCGCACTTTGGGCTTTAACACCTCCTCTTCAGAGGGTGCAGAGTGCTTAGTTTTTTCCCGTCCCTGTCTTTTAATTTTTTTCCATTTCTCAAGCAGCTCAGATGTGGGTTTACCATCTATCTCATCTCTTGGAATTCCTGCCTTTAGCAGGTCCACCCACATTTGTTTGCGTGTGATCTCAACAGTATCAGCTTTCTCTTTATACTTTACATTTTTACCACGCTTTTTTTCTGAATCATTGTTTGCAGCCACTAGACGTGCTGCTTTGCGTACATCCAGCCCTTCTAGTTGCCCTAACAGAAGTGCCACTTCACCAATGGCTTTGCCCTGCGCTGGACCCAGCAATGAAAGCAATGCGCCCTTCATGTGACTCGGTGCATTTCTTAACAAACGTGCGCGCATGCCAGCTGTAAACAACTCCATGTCAGGCCCTGCAAAATTTGCACTGTACAGTGCACACTGCAAACCCATCTCTCTAAGCTGGTTTGTTGCTTCAGTTAGTGATTGCCAACAGCCCCAACTCTCTTCCATATCCATTGGACTCCCATACAGATTCATTAGGGCAGTCTGAAGCCAATTAAACAAGGAATGAGAACCTTGCTGTCCGAGCGCACCGCGCACTATCTGTCCCAACATCACATTAGTAGTGAGTGAACCCATCTTTAACAGTTCCTCTGGGGTTAAGAAGATACTATCGGCACCCGTGTCCCAGATGCGAAGGAACCAAGTCAAAAGTGCTTCACCTAGCTTCTGTCTAAATAACTTAGCAATCTCTAAAAGCTCTGTCTGTGTATAATCACGGACAATCCTTGTATTTTGAATATTTGCACCGCCAGCTTGGCCCTTTGATTTGTTAGTGATTAATGGCCGTGCTGGATAAACACATTTCTTTGGAGCACATTCCAGCTCCTCTTCATCAGACCAATTTAATTCAGCAAGTCTAATTTCAACAGACTCATTCCAGTCATGTGCTTGCTCAGTTTCACTATCACTGACTTCACCCGACCATAAATTTGGGTCCCAGTTATCTTTCCTAATTAGCGCGCGAATCCTTATCTTTGATGGATTGCCCCGCTGCTGTCTGCGCTTGTGCGTGGCTACACGCACAGCTAAAGAGGCACACCTGTCCTCCATCTGATCAGCCCGTTTAACGGACGATTCAAGGGTCTCTCTCATAATAATTTGTTGCTCTTGGAGCAGGGATATCTCGTCTGTTAATTTACTAATTTTAGCATCTTTAAGCAATTCATTCTCATGCACCTTTCTGAGCGCCTGCAGGAATAACCAGCCTATATTTCCTGCTGCCTTGAGCTCCTTTCTGCATTTCTCAAGCGGTAAACTCTCCAAGCACTTACTAATTACCGCCGGGGAAACATCATTTTCAAGCATGTCCCATGCCATCGGTGCCGAGTACCGATGCAAAATATCTGCCACACCCGACCAAGCATTTGATGCCGGCCATCCTGGAATGTGACAGAGTGCACTATCTTCCCCATTGCATTCATCTTTTGTATTTCTTTTCCAGAAGGGCATCGTGCTCGAAAACCCTGCTCACAGCGCCAAATGTAGTGATAAACAGTACCCGCACCTCCCTGGGATCCAGCCCTTTGTGCAAAGTAAATCACTCCTAATTACCTTCCCACACAAATAAGGTTTAAGAAGCACGATGAACTCAGTCTGGAAAAAAGCCAATCACACAGAATATGATGCTTGCATTTATTATCTACAATGACTAATGAAAACTAAGCAGCAATTTATAATAATGTGGAAATAGAGAGTGCAAGCTATATAATGCCAATTATCAATCACAGATGAATATGCAATTATTTGGTCTTACGCTCCTAATGAAATGTAGATGAAGATACGATCTGATCACATCCAGGACCCTCGCCGCTATCTGGTGCCCGGCACTCCTCAGCAGAGGAGGGGAGGACTGGCCAAGCCCCCACAGTCCTACACCAGAGCAGGGATGTGATGTTAGGAGCCTCGGCCCTGATAGCGCACAGCTGGTCGTCCAGGCACTGTCCTTGATACGCACGTCTTTCCAACAGTCCAGGATGAGTCCCCCCTCCCTGGTCCAAGTATAGTTCTCTTATTAGGAGCTGCACGTCAATCATCATGACGTGTCAGCTCTTCGAGAAGCTTCTAGGCTCTTCCCTCCTGGCAGTAAACATGTTTTTTGCTTGGAAAGTTACAAGACTGGAAACAGCCAGTCTTGGCTCCCAGGCTTCGGGCACTGTTTCTTTGCATTCTTGTCTTATCAGTGCACCTGACTCGCAGAGCGAAGACGGGCAAAGCAATGCCTGGCTCCCACGAACTGCATGGAGCCTCTTGCTAAAGCACGATGTTTTATGTCTTCAAAAAAGGCCTTTGCAATTAACCCCTTGCAAGCATGCAGGCTCACCCAGTTTGAGAGTCCTGGTTGATGTCAGCATTTTCCTCCACGCTTCGAATAGGCTCTAATACACACAAGATAGCTCAGTGGGTTAGTGCAAATGCAGGTTACTGCAAGCGCCTAGCAGCTTATCACTACACCAACCAACACAAACCACTCTGACCGCACACATACCAAGTGCACGCAAGACTAATATGCTAGTCTACTCCCTCCACTGACATGGACCACGGTCCCCAAGGGTGTTCAACACACAGCTCTTTGAGATCATACCAATTATACATAAGGCACTTTACAAATGCACCATAATATAACATAACACAATTAAAGCACAATTCATGTAATCATGTAAGAGTATTTACAATAATGCATGTATTCAAATATTGTCATTATTAATTTTATTTTAACATGTCTAAATTATAACGGTAAAAATAGATTTTTCAATGACATTTTGATTATTTTTCTCTCAAAATATTCACCATAGGTTAATGAATATTCAAATACATATAAGTGAAATTGATTCATATCAGTATAAAAAGATGACTCACATACTTTAATATATGTTGAGCGTCCCCTCAACATTTTGTGGGCATATGATATTGTAATAAAGGTGGGACGCTGAGGAAAGTGAACACGGTTATGTACATTATCATTAGATTAGCATAGTGTATTGAGCCCCACTGATCAGGCTCCTTTTTCTGTCTCCGCCAACCCATGTCTCTGCGTGTTCCATTCCCGACTCTTGTAACACGCACGCCTGGAACACGGGTCATCTCTGCTCATGCTCAGGGACCTGTGCTTCCAGGCAAATACTACACATCCTCTCCTCTTTACAGATGATGGACTTCCAGCTGCTATCTCCCTCAAGCACACACATATTGCTCCAGTCGTCGTGGTCTGCAATATGGCCTTCCGCATCGTGATCGTCGAACACTATTGGTATTATTGTTATGCAAGGAAATGTCGTATTTACATTTCCATCCTTCTTTGACACACACGCCCTTCACATTTGACCTTTCTTCTGTCTGGGAATTCTGGCAACTCCCATTCTAATTCATCCTCATTTCCTTCACATTCGAGCCTTTCGCCCCACTTCACACTACACACACCCTTTCCATATTTCAGACACGTCTCTCACCCACTCTCACAGCATGTTTAAACACTTCAGATACCACCAAAGGTCTGGACCATCTACATGGCCCATTTATTAGAGCAGGAGGTAGCTTAATCCTCACGGTGTCTCCTACAACAGGTGTAATGTTTTTGGCTCTCGTTACTCCCACTTTGTCATGTGCCACTTTGTTCTTAAGTTGAGAGCTTTTGATATGTTGTGCAAACATCTCTGGTTGTCCACCTGTGTTGGTACTCCTCCCTAACCAAGGTGGTACAAGTTTGGTACTGGCTTTTCATCCTCGCCTGAGTTTGAAAGGGGAGACACCCATGGTACAGTGTGGAGTAAAACGATGAGCAACAATGGCATCCCTCACATCTCTCTTCCATTCCAACCCATTGGACCACGCCCAACGAATGGTCTCCTTGAGAACACGATTGAACCTCTCAAAAACACCATTTGTCTGGGGGTGATAGATGGCACTAAAATTGTGTTCTATGGAGTGTGTTCTGCAATAATCATTCATCTCCTTTGAACGAAATTGTATCCCATTATCAGTAACTATAACTCAGGGAAAACCCTCTCATTCACTGATTTCATCTTCAAAATCAATAACTGATTTTGTGATCCTACATGGTTTGATTAAAACCTCAGCCCATCTGGTAAGCAAATCTATCACCACCAAACAGAATGACTGTTCACCATCACTCCATACTGGGCCCAACACATCCAAACCCAGCTAATCCCATGGCTTCTTAGGGACATCCGTCACAACCATGGGATATTACGCACCCACACATGCTTTTTCACTATTACAGCAAAGGATACAATTGTGCACTACTCTTTCGATCTGAAGATCACATCCAGGCCACCAATAGTCACTCCTTATCCATTGTTTAGTCTTAATAATTCCTTGATGTCCGTCATGGCCCAAATCTATAATACTCGGTCGGACATTCATCGGCAGAATGATCTTTTCTCCACGCATCACCAAACCATCCTGAATAATGAAATCATCAATGACATTACAATAAGGTGCCAAACTCGACTCCTGAAAATGACTTTTCTTCCGTGAACAGTCCCCTTGTATTGCATCTTTCAGCATGTTGAGAGCTGTGTCCTCTTTCATCGCTTGCTCCCATTCCTCTTGTGGTACTGGTGCAGAATTTACATTATACTCAACATCATCATCAAGATCTTCCTCATCTACTTCCACTACATTTGTAAGTTTGGATAGACAGTCCACAGTATTCCTGACACCAGGTATGTATTTGACCACATAATTAAATTCCTGCAATTGGGTCAGCCATCTCCTGATTCACCCTGACACTTTGTCCAGACCCTTTGATGCATATATTTCTAATAAAGGTTTGTGGTCCGTGCGGAATTCAAATTCTGTGCCCCATATGAAGTTTTTAAATGTAACTGCTGCCCATTTAATGGATAGTGCCTCCTTCTCAATGGTGGCATATGACTTGTCTGCGTTCTTTAACAGCCTAGACGCAAAAGCAATTAGACATTCTTTGCCGTTGTCTTCTTGTGTGATGACTGCGCCCAAACCCACATTGCTGGCATCTGTCATGATGACTGTCTTGCGATCACCTCTGAAATTCTTGAACGCTGGAGCTACAGCAAAAGCTGATTTGGTGTGCAAGAAATCCTCCTCGCATTGTTTTGACCATGCAAACATACTTCTTCCCCTTCTGAGTTAACTTGGGCATAATGTGTGCTCAGCAAAATTTTGAATACATTTAGAATAATATTCAGCCATGCCTATCTATGAAAGTGCGAACCCCATCTTTAGACTCAGGTTGGGGTATGTTCTCAATTGCGTCTGTAAGCCACTTTCTGGGGCGCACTCCTTCTGCCGAAATGATATGTCCCAAATATTCAGTTTCTGTTCTATTAATCTTACACTTTTCTCTACTTAATGTCCTACCTGCACCATTGATTTTTCTAAACACTTGGTATAGGCTTTCATTATGAAGCTGTGCATCATCAGCATGTACAAGTATATCATCTTGGAAGCAAACTATGCTGTCTTCCCCATCAAAAAGCCTATGCATGATCTTCTGGAAGACTGAGGCTGCCGACACAAGACCAAAAGGCATCCTTTTGTATTGGAATAACCAATCTGGAGTGATAAATGCAGTGAGAGCTTTCGATTCTCGATGCAATTTGACCTGATGATAGGCTGATGTCAGGTCTAAGGTGGAAAAAAACTTGGATGGACCAATCATAGACACAATCTCCTGAATATTAGGTAGGGGGTGTCTTTCGGGTATCACATGTTTGTTGATTTCTCGCATGTCAATGCATATCCTGATCTCACCTGTCTTCTTCCTTAGAACCACAATGGGTGAAACCCATTCACTGCCATCTATTTGCTGTATAATATCCTGCTCCTCCAATTTCTTTAATTCAGCTTTTACTTCATCTTTCATGGATAATGGAATGCCTCGTAACTTTTGCACCACTGGTCTATGACTCTTTTTCATCTGAATTTTGTGGACAAATCCACGCAGGCACCCTATCTCATTACGGAAAACTCTTTCCTTAACAGCTTGTATATTCTCAGCACCTGCATGTGTGGTGCAATTTTCCACTGCAAATACTGTGTCTATGGCATTGGGGTCGAGTCGTACTTTGAGTTTCTGTTGGTGTGTCCAACTCAACAAAGGAGTCTTACCCTTACACGTCACACAGATCTTTCCTCGGGCTGATCTCTCCTTGAATTTCAATGTGCCCCAGAACCATCCTAATATATCAATCACCACACCCCCACATGCCCTGGGGTTGATGTCTGATTCATGTACAAACTCATGTTTGGATTGATCCCAGTCATTAAATTGTAGCAATGTGTATTTCGCACCTGAGTCTATCATCATGACTGTTTTGGTGCCGTCTATGAACACACGTGATCTGGGGCTTTCGATTTCCTCTTCACCATTTTCATCATCACAAACCATGTACACGTACTCTTCCACCTCTTCTTCACTGTGCTCATCACCAATGTAATTTGCGGAGGACCTCTTCACTCTACAACACTTCGACAAGTGTCCTTTGCCCTTGCATAATTTGCAAATAATTTTTAAAGCAGGGCATTCGGGATCATCTGCCCAGTGACCTACATTGTCGAAACAAAAACATCAGCTTGGACTACTTCTCCTGGAGCTCTTCATTCTTCATCAACCCCATTAGACATTCTGCCTCTCCTGTCATTTCTTCGATCTGGCCTGCGGGTCCTTTCTTAGAACTTCCTTTTCCCAGAGGCATCTTCAATTTGAGCAACATTCCCACTTCTATTGGGAGCATCAACACATGTGGTATTCTCTTTAGGTTCCTCAGCACTAATGTTCATATTCTTTACTCTCAGGGTAATTCATAGAATTTCGCAGAAAAGTGTCGCAAGCGGCTGGCGCAGAGTGTCCGCGTGCGATTGTCTGCGGCAGGCACGTGCGCTAAAACCGATTTCCGCGCACAGCATATTCATGGATTTCAGGCTCCCAAACCAGCCGTGGCGCAGAGAATCGCAGCGACCCTGCAGCAGCGCCAGTAACGCCCCCAAGAACGCCCTCGCGCAAGGAAAAGCCATCCAAATCGCTAAATCATCGCAAAGGGCTGCGCTAACCCTGGACCAGTTCACCGGGCTGGCAAACAGCAAACGCCAAGCGCGGAACGCGTATTGCAGGGGTGCGCGGGAAGTTCCACACGCGATAGTCCCAGTGCGAGCAGGGTACGTGTATTTCAGGGGTGCGCGGGAAGTAACACACGCGATTACAGCAGGGTACGTGTATTTCAGGGGTGCGCGGGAAGTTCCACACGCGATTGGCCCAGTGCGAGCAAGGCATGTGTATTACAGGGGTGCGTGGGAAGTTCCACACGCGATTTCAGCAGGGTACGTGTATTTCAGGGGTGCGCGGGAAGTTCCACACGCGATTGGCCCAGTGCGAGCAGGGTACGTGTATTTCAGGGGTGCGCGGGAAGTTCCACACGCGATTGGCCCAGTGCGAGCAGGGTACGTGTATTTCAGGGGTGCGCGGGAAGTAACACACGCGATTGGGCCAGTGCGAGCAAGGCATGTGTATTACAGGGGTGCGCGGGAAGTTCCACACGCGATTTCAGCAGGGTACGTGTATTTCAGGGGTGCGTGGGAAGTTCCACACGCGATTGGCCCAGTGTGAGCAGGGTACGTGTATTTCAGGGGTGCGTGGGAAGTTCCACACGCGATTTCAGCAGGGTACGTGTATTTCAGGGGTGCGCGGGAAGTTCCACACGCGATTGGCCCAGTGCGAGCAGGGTACGTGTATTTCAGGGGTGCACAGGAAGTTACACACGCGATTGGGCCAGTGCGAGCAAGGCATGTGTATTACAGGGGTGCGCGGGAAGTTCCACACGCGAGAGTCCCAGTGCGAGCAGGGTACGTGTATTTCAGGGGTGCGCGGGAAGTCCCACACGCCATTTCAGCAGGGTACGTGTATTTCAGGGGTTCTGGGGAGTACCACAAGTGAATTGGCCGTGTGGGCCCTCCCAGGTGTACGCTCCACAACCTCCACGGACCCTGCAGGCAGCCCACACCACGGGGGACTACCCTGCACCCATGCTCATGTCCCGCAGGCAGCCCATCCACCATGGGCATGCCCCTCAGCCAACCCACATGTCACCTTGCACTACTGATCAACAATGCATGTCTACCACCACCCCCACCCCCCTGCCACCATGGGCATCCTCCACCAGGCCCCCACTCATGTCTCCCACCACCCACACCCCCCAGCAGTGCAGGGGCAGCCTCCACCAGGCCCCCACTCATGTCTACCACCACCCCCACCCCCCAGCCACCAGGGTCACCCTCCACCAGGCCCCCACTCATGTCACCCACCACCCCCACCCCCCTGCCACCATGGGCAGACTCCACCAGGCCCCCACTCATGTCACCCACCACCCCCACACCCCAGCAGTGCAGGGGCAGCCTCCACCAGGCCCCCACTCATGTCCCCCTGCACCCCCACCCCCCTGCCACCATGGGCATCCTCCACCAGGCCCCCACTCATGTCTCCCACCACCCCCACACCCCTGCCACCATGGGCAGACTCCACCAGGCCCCCACTCATGTCTCCCACCACCCCCACCCCCCAGCAGTGCAGGGGCAGCCTCCACCAGGCCCCCACTCATGTCTCCCACCACCCCCACCCCCCAGCCACCAGGGTCACCCTCCACCAGGCCCCCACTCATATCTCCCACCACCCCCACCCCCCAGCAGTGCAGGGGCAGCCTCCACCAGGCCCCCACCCATGTCCCCCTGCACCCCCACCCCCCTGCTACCAGGGTCACCCTCCACCAGGCCCCCACTCATGTCACCCACCACCCCCACCCCCCTGCCACCATGGGCAGACTCCACCAGGCCCCCACTCATGTCTACCACCACCCCCACCCCCCAGCAGTGCAGGGGCAGCCTCCACCAGGCCCCCACTCATGTCTACCACCACCCCCACACCCCAGCAGTGCAGGGCCAGCCTCCACCAGGCCCCCACTCATGTCACCCACCACCCCCACCCCCCAGCAGTGCAGGGGCAGCCTCCACCAGGCCCCCACTCATGTCTACCACCACCCCCACCCCCCAGCAGTGCAGGGGCAGCCTCCACCAGGCCCCCACTCATGTCTCCCACCACCCCCACACCCCAGCAGTGCAGGGGCAGCCTCCAGCAGGCCCCCACTCATGTCTCCCACCACCCCCACCCCCCTGCCACCATGGGCAGACTCCACCAGGCCCCCACTCATGTCTCCCACCACCCCCACCCCCCTGCCACCATGGGCAGACTACACCAGGCCCCCACTCATGTCACCCACCACCCCCACCCCCCTGCCACCATGGGCAGACTCCACCAGGCCCCCACTCATGTCTCCCACCACCCCCACCCCCCAGCCACCAGGGTCACCCTCCACCAGGCCCCCACTCATGTCTCCCACCACCCCCACCCCCCAGCAGTGCAGGGGCAGCCTCCACCAGGCCCCCACCCATGTCTCCCACCACCCCCACACCCCAGCAGTGCAGGGGCAGCCTCCACCAGGCCCCCACTCATGTCTCCCACCACCCCCACCCCCCAGCCACCAGGGTCACCCTCCACCAGGCCCCCACTCATGTCTCCCACCACCCCCACCCCCCTGCCACCATGGGCAGACTCCACCAGGCCCCCACTCATGTCTCCCACCACCCCCACCCCCCTGCCACCATGGGCAGACTCCACCAGGCCCCCACTCATGTCTCCCACCACCCCCACCCCCCAGCCACCATGGGCAGACTCCACCAGGCCCCCACTCATGTCTCCCACCACCCCCAGCCACCAGGGTCACCCTCCACCAGGCCCCCACTCATGTCACCCACCACCCCCACCCCCCAGCCACCAGGGTCACCCTCCACCAGGCCCCCACTCATGTCACCCACCACCCCCACCCCCCTGCCACCAGGGTCACCCTCCACCAGGCCCCCACTCATGTCACCCACCACCCCCACCCCCCAGCCACCAGGGTCACCCTCCACCAGGCCCCCACTCATGTCTCCCACCACCCCCAGCCCCCTGCCACCATGGGCAGACTCCACCAGGCCCCCACTCATGTCTCCCACCACCCCCACCCCCCAGCCACCAGGGTCACCCTCCACCAGGCCCCCACTCATGTCACCCACCACCCCCACCCCCCAGCAGTGCAGGGGCAGCCTCCACCAGGCCCCCACTCATGTCCCCCTGCACCCCCACCCCCCTGCCACCATGGGCATCCTCCACCAGGCCCCCACTCATGTCTCCCACCACCCCCACCCCCCTGCCACCATGGGCAGACTCCACCAGGCCCCCACTCATGTCTCCCACCACCCCCACCCCCCAGCCACCAGGGCCACCCTCCACCAGGCCCCCACTCATGTCTCCCACCACCCCCACCCCCCAGCAGTGCAGGGGCAGCCTCCACCAGGCCCCCACCCATGTCTCCCACCACCCCCACCCCCCAGCAGTGCAGGGGCAGCCTCCACCAGGCCCCCACTCATGTCTCCCACCACCCCCACCCCCCAGCCACCAGGGTCACCCTCCACCAGGCCCCCACTCATGTCTCCCACCACCCCCACCCCCCTGCCACCATGGGCAGACTCCACCAGGCCCCCACTCATGTCTCCCACCACCCCCACCCCCCAGCCACCAGGGTCACCCTCCACCAGGCCCCCACTCATGTCTCCCACCACCCCCACCCCCCAGCAGTGCAGGGGTAGCCTCCACCAGGCCCCCACCCATGTCTCCCACCACCCCACCCCCCAGCAGTGCAGGGGCAGCCTCCAGCAGGCCCCCACTCATGTCCCCCTGCACCCCCACCCCCCTGCCACCATGGGCAACCTCCACCAGGCCCCCACTCATGTCACCCACCACCCCCACCCCCCTGCCACCAGGGTCACCCTCCACCAGGCCCCCACTCATGTCACCCACCACCCCCACCCCCCTGCCACCATGGGCAGCCCCCACCAGGTCCTCACAATCCCCAATCATGTGCGTAATGGTCAGCCTCCACAGCCAAAAAGCCCTACCAAGTAACCCATTCACCCACATGGAAATGGAAATCACATGTTACACCCCCAATGTCCATCAAGCTAATGAACCCATGTCCGTCACACACAATGGTTGCAATTGAATGTGAAAACACACAACATGACATGCATGAAACCAAAGAGATGAAACCACACAGTGAAGTATGCTAACAAAATTGTATTGAAAAAAAATAAATAATGCTAAAGAAAGAAAAATAACTACAATGTGAATGTGAAAAAAAGAGCTGCATGTCCGTATAAAAACACAAAACTGCAAATCAGAATCCAAAAAAATTATGTCCAAAGTCAAATGTAAAAAAATCTACATGCAAAAAATAAATATGTACAAAACTAACAAGGGTCCATGAGCCCAACTGAACAAAGGAAACCTACTAAAAAACCTACCTAAAAATCAACTATATACAAAAAGTGGAGCAGTGTCCGTCGACTCCAAATCATAATAAGAAAGAAAGGAAACCTAAAACTAAAGAACTATATACAAAGGCGGCGGGCAAGTCCAGCGGCTCACTCCGTGGTGTCCCGGGCCAGGGCATCATCGAACTCCTGTTCGATGTCCCGGAGGCGGTCCAGTTCCATGGCCCCGAGGGTCTGCAGGGACGACGCCGTGTCCTCCTCCAACCCCCTGCGGATTGCCTCGAGGCACTCGGCCCGCCTCAGGGCCCTCCGCATGGAGTTCTCCGCCCTGACCATTGTGAGCCGCGCCTCTTCCGCCCGCCGCCGCTCCGCACCTATGGCGTGGCCCAACCGCTGCCACACGGAAGACACTCTC
This sequence comes from Ambystoma mexicanum, assembly GCF_040938575.1. Taxonomy (NCBI): domain Eukaryota; kingdom Metazoa; phylum Chordata; class Amphibia; order Caudata; family Ambystomatidae; genus Ambystoma; species Ambystoma mexicanum. The sequence continues at coordinate 861,113,954 of NC_090931.1, read as the reverse complement.
TGTCCTGGGTCCCCCTGCCCTCCGGCCGATGCCTGCCCCTCCGATGTCGAAAGCCCCGAGCCTTCATGTCTCCCACCATGTTGCTGCTGCTGCTGCTCTGCCTCTGCCCGTGCACTGCCTCCTGCTGCCTGCACATCCTCCGCCGGCTGGGGTGCACTCGTTGATGTGGCCACCCCTGCTGGACCTCCGACTCCCGACTGTGGCAGGGATGCCTCCTCCACCAGCCTGGCCGCACCGTCAGAGGCAGCTCCACAGGGCACCCAGGTGACTGATGGGTGGGAAGATGGCACAGAGGACGACTGGCGCGTAGGGGGTCCAGTTGAGGAGGGGGTCGGAGCAAGCCCCATCAGACGGAGGAATCCGGCCTGGGTGACCTGTCCCAGCAGGCTGACGTGGTCAACGAGCCATTCGAGATGACGTGCAGTCTCTCCATGAAAAGACTGCAGGTCACCTCGCATGGCCCGTTGACGCAACGCCACACCAGCCAGGACAGGCTCAACCCGGACCTGGATGGCCACGTCCGCAGGCAGAGGAAGGCCAGTTGACGTCAGCTCATCCCCTGCCTGAAAACGGGTCTGGACGTAGGCATCCCTGCTGGTGCAAGATGATGCAGGGACAGGATCGGGGACAGGATTGCACACAGGCACCTCCGCGGCCGCCTGTGCTGCCTCCTGTCCCTGGTCCTGCACTGCACCACTAGCACCAGTGGGATCCCCACCTCCAGACCCCGTCTCTGGTGCTTGCACGGCCCCCTCCTCCACCAAACCCCCCACCAACCTGGATGACTCCGTGCCATCTTCCCCTGTTGGGCCCTGTGGGGTCCCAGCTGCCCCTTCTGCTGCCGAGGAGTCCAACTGCAACCTCCGCCTCTTGGACCTCCTCCCGGCAGCTGCGGCCTGGGACGCGGCACCGGACTCCTCACTCCCCGACGAGATGACAACACGGGAGGGGAGCCGGGCCTTGCGTCTCCGGCTGGCGGTCGGATCCCCGCCGCTGTGCTCCACAGCACCTTCTCCGCCCTCTTCATCAGTTGACGCTGCAGACAGGGAGAAACAAAACACAAGCATTAGGGCACTGTACAATGGACACATACACGCATGACAGTTGCACATGAGTGGCATTGGCAAACCTCAGACATGTCATCACAATCCCCAACACACATGTCATTGCAACTCGCACACATGAGCCATACCACAGCCATATTGCAACTGCCACCACCATCCATACACATACAACAGCATCACCAGCCAAAGGGGAGCCAGACATCACATGCAACACAGGAAGTGCACCACACATGTACACACACCACCACACTTGCATGCATGTCTACACCTCTGCCAAGTGTCGCACTGTTCAGACGGGCATCCATGTCACATCTGCCAATCAGGCTTCCACATACCGCTGTCACATGCATCCATGTAGCATCACTGTTGCACCCTTGACAAATACACACACATGCACATGTACACAGTGCTCATACATGCAGGCCAAAACAACATACATGCCTGACATCACGGACATGTCTACTTACATGCACATTCATCCAAACATGTGTGCACGCACAACTGCATTTGCCATGCAAGCCCACACACACAAGCACCATCCATGTCTCACACATTACAGCCCTCGCATGTGTCAGACCCACGGCCCTGTACACCCCCACCCATACTCGACCCCATACAAACAGATGTGCAACCGGCACAATGCCGAATAATCACCACACGCACTGCTCACAATCAGGATGCATGTACACTCACCGCTCGACTCCAGACGGGTCTGCTTCTCTAGGACCTGGACGTGGAGCGCTGGGGATATGCGTTCCAGGACCCCCATCTGTTCTTCCGACAAGTGGCCCCGGCGCCCCTTGGCATCCGCTGCCTTCAAGAGGCGCCGGGCCTTGTTCAGGGTCCTGGACCTGAAGTCCTCCCAGCGCTTCCTGCATGTTGGAAGTCCCGGACTGCCACCCCCTCCGCGTTGATGGCAGTCACGATGTCAGTCCAGATCCGAGTCCGTCCTTCCTTGTCGGCGCGGGAACTTCCGAAGAGGGCATCATACTGCCCCAGGACTTGCTCCACCAGGATACCAACTTCGGTGGCACTGAAGCTGGTGCCCCTCTGCCTCTCTGGCCGGGGGTTGCCAGTGGTCACAGATGGTGTTTGCCCCGACATGACAACCCCAGAGGCAGGAGTGGGTGGGCAACTGGGTCCTGGGGCTGGGCTGTGGAGCGATGGAATTCCAGTCGGGAGTCTTCGGTTCCAGCAGGGGTGGTCACAGCAACAGCACCCCTGGCTGATGTGCAGGCAGCAAATGGCAGTGCACGTGGGCAGCAGGCAGTCAGGCAGCAGCAGATGGCAGGTGGGAGCGTGCTCGGGGCTCTGGGGGGCAGTAGTTCGGCCTTCTGGGCAGGAGCGTGGTCTTCCGTGTGCTTACGCGTGGCCAGCTTGGTACGGAGTGATTTGGCACGTGAAAATCCTGCACGTCAGCGTGAAAACTGAGGAAAGGCCCTTAGCGCGTAAGCGTGTCAGCACGCATACGCGATTCTATTGGACCAAAGGCCCTCAGCGCGTAAGCGCGTCTGTGACGTGACCCGCACGGGTGTTTCCCACACAGCACGTGATGACAGAGCACACGTGGAAAGACTGCACGTCAGAGTGTCATCGCGTGTAATTGGACAGCACGTCAGAGTCTCATCGCGTGTAATTGGACTGCACGTCAGTGTGTCATCGCGTGTGATTGGTGGAAATGGCCCTACACGCAGAAGTGACAAAGCGTGTAATTGGTGGAAATGGGCCTAGCGCGTACACGCCGCGTAAGTGACGCTGGACGTGTGGGCCTGTATAAAAGGTACGCGTAGAACACCATTTCCTTGTACGTGCTTTTCGTGGAGAGCGAGTGGGTGAATTCTGTACTTCTTGTCGTTTCACACGCGATTTACTTCACGGCGTTTCAAGTTCGTATTCCCTGTTACCTCTGACAGCTTTTTCTCTTTTTTCACTTTAACTGGTTTACCTGGGCCTGTTCCCTCAAACAGTGTTCCCTACTACTGTTGTCCTGTCTCCTCAGACAGCGTACAAATCTTCTTTTGGCGGGGGTGTTGCCAACCAAACGCGCTCCTTTTTCACGCTCTTTTATCTGGCAGACGGTGAGTCACGCACGTATCTAACATCTGTGCTTGCCCCGTGTGTAGCCTACCCCTTCAGAGGTCATTCTAGGCTGCGTGTGACACGCATACGTTCATTCTTGTGTTACTGGGTGCCACAGCGTAGTGCAGGTTTTTCTTTCTGCACACGTGGTCTAGGAGGGGTTGCGTGCACGTCATCTCCCTTTTTTGGGGCTCCTGTGCGTAGCGTGACCCGTCATCTTTCCCCAGGGGTTACAATCAGCCTTGCAAGAGCACTAGGGTACAATTACCATCTGGTACCCAACCCCTTTGACCCCCAATTGCCCAGGACAATATTTTGCACCCACTCCCATACGCACATTAACATCAGTGCCATGGCTGGGAGGCGAGGATTCCGTAAGGGTGGCAAAGGTGGAAGAGCCACAAGTGGTGGCCGTGGTGGATCCGGTAGGGGACGTGGTCGTTACTTGCAGGGTGAGCCTGTCCCCCATGTGTGGAGGACCAGTCAAGGGCACCCATAATCCCCCCCCCCCTCCCGTTGAGGCTGATGTGGCTGACACCATCCATGCTCAGCCCTTGTTGGACCAGCCCATTGTGGCACCAGACCTGGCTGACTCCATGGCTGACTTCCAGGTCAGCAGGCCTATGACACGTGCGCTGGTGCACGTTGATGTCACCATGCTACGTGCATCTGTGGCAGCAAGGTCATCTGCTGCACCAAGTAGGCAGGGCGGAGAGGCTGCAGGGGCAGCTGCGGCTCCATCCACCCCAGCCCTCACACACCCAGCCCGGACAGTGTCGGTCCTAGTCCATGCTGCTGACATTCCCCCTGACACCATCACACTAGAGCCAATGCCTGCACCAACTCCCATGCTGAGGGTGCAATCCCACATTCCTGATACAGAGTCCACCAGGGCTCCTGCCCCTAGTGTCCAGAGCGGCGCAGGACACTCAGGATCACCACCACCTTCCAAGCGGAAGAGGAAGAGACACGGCTACACAGTCCGGCCCATCCAGGAAGCCCAGCTTCACGGATGACGAACTGAATGCACTTGTCGAGTATGTGTCCGCACATGACAACGAGATGGTCATTGTTGCAGGATCCAAGACCACACCTGCACAACGCCAGGCACACTGGCAGACCGCTGCGGACATCGTAAGTGCCCTTGGAATCGTGAGGCGCACAGCCAATGATTGCTATAAGCGCTGGAATGACCTAAAGCGGAGGGCAAAGAGTAAGCTGGCCTCAAGTCATGCCGCAACTCTAGTGACTGGAGGTGGGTCTCCAGTAGTAGACATGGAACTCACTCCACATGAGTCAGTCGCTGGGACCTACGTCACGGAGGAACAGATCCAAGGCGTGGGAGATTTGGCTGATTACGAGGCATTGTCCGGTGAGTGCACATGCATGTGTGTGTCATCCATGTGCATGGTGTGTGTGAGGGCTTGTGTTTGTGTGACAGGTGAGAGTGTGTGCACCTGAGTCGTATGGGTCAGCCATGTGCTTCATGCAATACGTCCTGCGCAGCTGCATTTGGCCATAGCAGTATCCCTTCTGCCAACAGTAGACATGTAGCCCAACTGCACGCCAGTTGCCCTTGAAGTGTCACCCTGCCACAACATTGTTGCCTGATTTTTCACTGTTCATTTAGTCAGATTGTTTGCATTCCACCACTTTTACTAGGCATGTCGCAGTCCTCTAGTCACATGTCTGACATGGCTATGGTAAAGTGGAGTGACTTTGTTACCTGGATATCATTTGTTCAGACATGTCCCTGTGCAATTGCACCATTTTGGACTGGCAGCTCCAGGTGAAGAATCTGACCTGTTTGAATTAGTAAAGCTATTACATGCGGGAACTGGACTGAATGAATAGGTGCTGCCCTCCTCTCCATCTTCACTCAATAGCAATGGTACATGCCATCTGTGTGATGGCATGTGTGTTTCACCTGCCAATCACAGGGCAATGTGTGATGCCACTGCCAGGCAGCATGCAGAAAATGTGTTCATCTTCCATCTTGGTGTCATCAGTGTGTGCCATTTGCCTGCCCTTCATACGCAGTGAGGGTGCATGCATGGGAGGGTTTTAGTCATGTGGGACATGTGTCAAAGAAGTACTGTTTCTCTTGCTTCTCAGCCCTCATTGTGTGCCATGGTGCTAATGCCTGTTTCCATTTCTTTGTTTTCATGTCTTTTCAGGGGAAGACGCACCTGATACTGCTGGGGTTGTGGAGATGGTGCAGACCCAGGAGGGGTCCGAGGGCCGACCAACCACCAGTGAGGGACGTGGTGTGGTGGTGGGTGAGAACCCACAAGTGCTGCAGGTCGTGCTCTCAAGGGGTGTCTCTGGCTGCACCTCCCCCGAGCTGTACTCAGGTGTTGATTCGGATGAGACCTACGTGCCGTCGCAGGTGAGTGTTCCAGGGAGGGATTCTGTTCTGTCTCACCCACCTGCACCAGGGTCAGAACCCTCAATGGGGATGTCAGTGTTGGCAGCTACGCCTTTGGTGGTTACGGATGCAGGGTCACACTCCGCAACATCTGATCCTGTTCCTGGGCCAGCAGATCAGAGGGGGAATGCAGTCCTGCAGCCTCAGGCAGTGCCGGCACAGCAAGGCGCAGTTCGCCTTGCCCCAGACAGGTGTGGTGCCCGCCAACGTGGTGGCCGTACGCCACCTGGCAATACCGCATGGGAGCAATCCATTTACGGTATGGCAACCCAACAGGCAGCATCATCCGAGATGATGGCTCAGGCCATGGATAGGGTGGCCACTTCCATTGTCCCCCCTGAAAGGCTGATGGAGCGACTAGAGCAGGCAACCGACTCCATCTGCCAGTCACACAGGGAGGACATGTTGGGGTCCAACAGGGACAGGCGAGCGGCACTGGCGACTCTGCAGGAGGCCATCTCCATTGAGTCCCAGGGCCACAGGGAAGCCCTGAGGCAGGAGCTCCTTCACCTCAGGACGACTCTTGTTGAGCTTGAGGCTTCAACCCACTCAAACAGAAGTACGAAATGGTCATTTTTGTAAAATGTATCTCTATGAAAACTTAGGTGGACATAGAAAAATGTAAAACACATACCTAGGAAGTACTTTAGACAGCCTGTGCCATATGTTTGGTATTGAGAAGTTTATTATAAATTTAATTTATATATTTGTTTGAGTGAACCTGTGAGGACACTTTCCTGTTTTGTGGTTTAGCGATCCCAGTCCTTGACAGAGTAGGGATATACCCTCTAGTGCATTATATTCAACCCACCAAAGGACAGAACAGCAGCTGGAGCGTCTCACCCGTACGCTCTCAGCTGAGATGCAGGCAACGAGGGCGGAGGTCCGGGCATCCCGTGAGTTGTTGCATGGGGACCTCCGCACACTCATCCTCCAGAACCAGACCTACCACACCCGCATGCTTGCAGCCATGGAGGAGCAGACTAGGGCCTTGCGTGGGCTGCCTCCCATAGTGCAACCACCTCCGGATGCAGCTGCACAGGGTGATAATAGCGACAGCAGTGATACTCCCACAATAGGGTAGCCGTGTGGGCCATGAGCCCATGGAGGTGTTTTATTTTCCCAGGATCCACGCAGGTGGGTTCTGGTGTGCATCCTGTCCTCGGACCTCCTGGGTGGCCTCCCCAACCCCCCTGGGCCCTTCAATGGCCATTTTTGATTTAATTTTTATTTTTATTTTTATTTTTATTTTTATTTATTTTATTCCCAATTTTTTTGGGACGATTTGTTGGCTTCCGTGGTTCCTGTGGGCATACGCTGCATTGTGGCTGGGCACATGCAGGCTTGTAATGTATTTGGTTCCGATGCTTGGGTTTGAGTCACACACACCCCTCCTGCTTCCCGTTTCCATGGGCTTGCAAAGGGTGTGCCCAAGTGACAGTGAATTACACAGTGACGTTGGACTCCCATGAGCTGTGTGGGCAGTCTGTAGTCAATACTGTGTATACATTCCTAGTGCATATTGCTGTTGTGTTGTACACTGCATGTTGCATTGATGTGTAACTCATCTTCTGTGTCTACCTCCCAATTTGCAGGTCCCTTCCTCATGTCGACACAGGGACCTCTAGTCTGGAGAAGTGGTCCCTGTTGGCAGCAGTGCACCTACAACTCTACATGGCGCCAACACTGCACAGTTGGTAGTGGTGGGAGTGCAGGCATTTCCAGGTGGTGAGACTACTAATATTTAACATTAGTGATGTCATGTTAATGGTAGTACGTGCTCAACTTTGTTGTTGGTCCGGCATTACTGTGAGCATTTCAGGTGTTGCAAGTTTCTAATAGGGACACTGTACATTGTGACCCTAGTGTCATGTTGTGTGGATTACTTTGTTTACCTGCAAATAGCATGACATGGCACGGTGTGTGGTGTGGCGGTGCTGGGGTTGGGTTGGCTGACATGGCACTGTCCTCTTGTTGCATTTTGCAAGTGGGTGTGCATTTTAGCTGCTTGAATGTGTAACTTCAACAAACTGCATTGGTGGTGTCTGTGTGGGTAGGGATGCACACATTGTGACACTTCCAGGTGAACAATCTCAGGCTGATATGGTTTTCACGGTTCTTTCTCCAGACATTCAGGATCAGTGTCAGGTTGAGTCATCATTGATTATCAGATGGAATGTGCCAGGGCAGTGTGCACTCCACAGGGGTGTGATTTCTATGTGAAGTAATTAGCCACTAGCTGTGTACGGGCTGCCTCCCCCCGTGCCCTTTCCCCTCCCATGCGCAGCGGCTGTGCATGTGGTTGGGGATGGGGGGGCACCACCATGTCCACGGCCAGGCCCCGGCGTGTTGCAACGTTGTGCAGGACACATGCTGCCACTATGATCCTGCACACTACTGGGGGAGCGTACAACAGCTGCCCGCCAGAACGGTCAAGGGAGCGAAAGCGTGACTTGAGCACTCCGAATGTGCACTCCACTATGCCCCGGGTTGTAATGTGGGCTGCGTTGGATCTTACCTGGGGTGGCGTGGTGGGGTTCCGAATTGGCGTCATCATGTGGGGGCTGAGAGGGTAGGCACTGTCCCCTGTGGAGGTGGTGATTGGTATCATTGGTGGGGTTGTGACCTTGCTCAGTATCTGACATGCATGCATGTGCAGTGGCATTCATACTCACCAAGCAGCCATGTATCGCCATGCCGCCCAGCTTCTAGGTCCCGGCTTAGGGTGGACATTCAGTAAATGAAGCTGTCGTGGGTTGACCCGGGATAGTTGGCATATACTGAGGTTATGATTCCCTTGGCATTACATACTACCTGCACGTTGATGGAATGCCAGTGCTTGCGGTTCCTATAGATGTGCTCAGATGCCCTGGGGGGACGTAGAGCCACATGGGTGCAGTCGATGGCACCTAGCACTTTGGGGAATCGTGCCACAGCGTAGAAATCCAGGGCGGCAGCATGCCTTTCTGCAGGTGTTCTGGGCAGGTATATGTGCCTGCGGACTGATGGGCGTGCAGTGATGATGTTCAAGACCTGGTGTAGGTAGCGTGACTGGGTGGCCTGTGATACCCCACCCACAATGGCACTTGTCCGCTGAAATGATCCAGTGGCTAAGAAGTGCAGTACATTGAGGACCTTCTCCAGGGGGCTGAGTGCTTGGGAGCACAGGGTGGGTGATGTGAGGTCATCCTCCCACTCACTCACGAGGTCCAGTATGATGTGTGGTGGAAACTTGTACCTCCCATGCACCTGGTCATCAGGCATCCCGAAAAGGCTGGTTCTGGGTGTGAATATTCTGGCCCTGACTATCCTCCTCCTCCTCCTTTGGTAGGCCACGGCCACTGCTGCTAGGAACGGTATGTTCATCCTGGGTGTGAGCTTGTTATTATTTTAGCGCGCAAATTTATGCGTTGCGCGTGTTGTAGGCGAGCGTGTGACCCGCGCACCCCTGAAATCCAGTACCCAGTCCAATAGCGTGTGGAAATTCACGCGCACACCGGGATACAGGTGCGCTGACGTACTTGCGTGTGTAAGTGTCCGCGCACACCTGATATACACGTACATAGGCCAATCGCGTGTACGCACACTTTAGTCCAATCACACTCGATGACACACTGACGTGCAGTCTTTCCACGTGTGCTCTGTCATCACGTGCTGTGTGGGAAACACCCGTGCGGGTCACGTCACAGACGCGCTTACGCGCTGAGGGCCTTTGGTCCAATAGAATCGCGTATGCGTGCTGACGCGCTTACGCGCTAAGGGCCTTTCCTCGGTTTTCACGCTGACGTGCAGGATTTTCACGTGCCAAATCACTCCGTACCAAGCTGGCCACGCGTAAGCACACGGAAGACCACGCTCCTGCCCAGAAGGCCGAACTACTGCCCCCCAGAGCCCCGAGCACGCTCCCACCTGCCATCTGCTGCTGCCTGACTGCCTGCTGCCCACGTGCACTGCCATTTGCTGCCTGCACATCAGCCAGGGGTGCTGTCGCTGTGACCCCCCCTGCTGGAACCGAAGACTCCCGACTGGAATTCCATCGCTCCACAGCCCAGCCCCAGGACCCAGTTGCCCACCCACTCCTGCCTCTGGGGTTGTCATGTCGGGGCAAACACCATCTGTGACCACTGGCAACCCCCGGCCAGAGAGGCAGAGGGGCACCAGCTTCAGTGCCACCGAAGTTGGTGTCCTGGTGGAGCAAGTCCTGGGGCAGTATGATGCCCTCTTCGGAAGTTCCCGCGCCGACAAGGAAGGACGGACTCGGATCTGGACTGACATCGTGACTGCCATCAACGCGGAGGGGGTGGCAGTCCGGGACTTCCAACATGTCAGGAAGCGCTGGGAGGACTTCAGGTCCAGGACCCTGAACAAGGCCCGGCGCCTCTTGAAGGCAGCGGATGCCAAGGGGCGCCGGGGCCACTTGTCGGAAGAACAGATGGGGGTCCTGGAACGCATATCCCCAGCGCTCCACGTCCAGGTCCTAGAGAAGCAGACCCGTCTGGAGTCGAGCGGTGAGTGTACATGCATCCTGATTGTGAGCAGTGCGTGTGGTGATTATTCGGCATTGTGCCGGTTGCACATCTGTTTGTATGGGGTCGAGTATGGGTGGGGGTGTACAGGGCCGTGGGTCTGACACATGCGAGGGCTGTAATGAGTGAGACATGGATGGTGCTTGTGTGTGGGCTTGCATGGCAAATGCAGTTGTGCGTGCACACATGTTTGGATGAATGTGCATGTAAGTAGACATGTCCGTGATGTCAGGCATGTAAGTTGTTTTGGCCTGCATGTATGAGCACTGTGTACATGTGCATGTGTGTGTATTTGTCAAGGGTGCAACAGTGATGCTACATGGATGCATGTGACAGCGGTATGTGGAAGCCTGATTGGCAGATGTGACATGGATGCCCGTCTGAACAGTGCGACACTTGGCAGAGGTGTAGACATGCATGCAAGTGTGGTGGTGTGTGTACATGTGTGGTGCACTTCCTGTGTTGCATGTGTTGTCTGGCTCCCCTTTGGCTGCTGATGCTGTTGTATGTGTATGGATGGTGGTGGCAGTTGCAATATGGCTGTGGTATGGCTCATGTGTGCGAGTTGCAATGACATGTGTGTTGGGGATTGTGATGACATGTCTGAGGTTTGCCAATGCCACTCATGTGCAACTGTCATGCGTGTATGTGTCCATTGTACAGTGCCCTGATGCCTGTGTTTTGTTTCTCCCTGTCTGCAGCGTCAACTGATGAAGAGGGCGGAGAAGGTGCTGTGGAGCACAGCGGCGGGGATCCGACCGCCAGCCGGAGACGCAAGGCCCGGCTCCCCTCCCGTGTTGTCATCTCGTCGGGGAGTGAGGAGTCCGGTGCCGCGTCCCAGGCCGCAGCTGCCGGGAGGAGGTCCAAGAGGCGGAGGTTGCAGTTGGACTCCTCGGCAGCAGAAGGGGCAGCTGGGACCCCACAGGGCCCAACAGGGGAAGATGGCACGGAGTCATCCAGGTTGGTGGGGGGTTTGGTGGAGGAGGGGGCCGTGCAAGCACCAGAGACGGGGTCTGGAGGTGGGGATCCCACTGGTGCTAGTGGTGCAGTGCAGGACCAGGGACAGGAGGCAGCACAGGCGGCCGCGGAGGTGCCTGTGTGCAATCCTGTCCCCGATCCTGTCCCTGCATCATCTTGCACCAGCAGGGATGCCTACGTCCAGACCCGTTTTCAGGCAGGGGATGAGCTGACGTCAACTGGCCTTCCTCTGCCTGCGGACGTGGCCATCCAGGTCTGGGTTGAGCCTGTCCTGGCTGGTGTGGCGTTGCGTCAACAGGCCATGCGAGGTGACCTGCAGTCTTTTCATGGAGAGACTGCACGTCATCTCGAATGGCTCGTTGACCACGTCAGCCTGCTGGGACAGGTCACCCAGGCCGGATTCCTCCGTCTGATGGGGCTTGCTCCGACCCCCTCCTCAACTGGACCCCCTACGCGCCAGTCGTCCTCTGTGCCATCTTCCCACCCATCAGTCACCTGGGTGCCCTGTGGAGCTGCCTCTGACGGTGCGGCCAGGCTGGTGGAGGAGGCATCCCTGCCACAGTCGGGAGTCGGAGGTCCAGCAGGGGTGGCCACATCAACGAGTGCACCCCAGCCGGCGGAGGATGTGCAGGCAGCAGGAGGCAGTGCACGGGCAGAGGCAGAGCAGCAGCAGCAGCAACATGGTGGGAGACATGAAGGCTCGGGGCTTTCGACATCGGAGGGGCAGGCATCGGCCGGAGGGCAGGGGGACCCAGGACAGAGAGTGTCTTCCGTGTGGCAGCGGTTGGGCCACGCCATAGGTGCGGAGCGGCGGCGGGCGGAAGAGGCGCGGCTCACAATGGTCAGGGCGGAGAACTCCATGCGGAGGGCCCTGAGGCGGGCCGAGTGCCTCGAGGCAATCCGCAGGGGGTTGGAGGAGGACACGGCATCGTACCTGCGGACCCTCGGGGACATGGAACTGGACCGCCTCCGGGACATCGAACAGGAGTTCGATGATGCCCTGGCCCGGGACACCACGGAGTGAGCCGTTGGACTTGCCCGCCGCCTTTGTATATAGTTCTTTAGTTTTAGGATTTCCTTTCTTTCTTATTATGATTTGGAGTCGACGGACACTGCTCCACTTTTTGTATATAGTTGATTTTTAGGTAGGTTTTTTAGTAGGTTTCCTTTGTTCAGTTGGGCTCATGGACCCTTGTTAGTTTTATACATATTTATTTTTTGCATGGAGATTTTTTTACATTTGACTTTGGACATAATAATTTTTTTATTCTGATTTGCAGTTTTGTGTTTTTATACGGACATGCAGCTATTTTTTTTCACATTCACATTGTAGTTATTTTTCTTTCTTTAGCATTCTTTAATTTTTTCAAATACAATTTTGTTTGCATACTTCACTGTGTGGTATCATCTCATTGGTTTCATGCATGTCATGTTGTGTGTTTTCCCATTCTATTGCAACCATTGTGTGTGACGGACATGGGTTCATTAGCTTGATGAACATTGGGGGTGTAACATGTGATTTCCATTTCCATGTGGGTGAATGGGTTACTTGGTATGGCTTTTTGGCTGTGGAGGCTGACCATTACGCACATGATTGGGGATTGTGAGGACCTGGTGGGGGCTGCCCATGGTGGCAGGGGGGTGGGGGTGGTGGGAGACATGAGTGGGGCCTGGTGGAGGCTGCCCATGGTGGCAGGGGGGTGGGGGTGGTGGGAGACATGAGTGGGGGCCTGGTGGAGGATGCCCATGGTGGCAGGGGGGTGGGGGTGGTGGGTGACATGAGTGGGGGCCTGGTGGAGGGTGACCCTGGTGGCTGGGGGGTGGGGGTGGTGGGTGACATGAGTGGGGGCCTGGTGGAGGGTGACCCTGGTGGCTGGGGGGTGGGGGTGGTGGGAGACATGAGTGGGGGCCTGGTGGAGTCTGCCCATGGTGGCTGGGGGGTGGGGGTGGTGGGAGACATGAGTGGGGGCCTGGTGGAGTCTGCCCATGGTGGCAGGGGGGTGGGGGTGGTGGGAGACATGAGTGGGGGCCTGGTGGAGTCTGCCCATGGTGGCAGGGGGGTGGGGGTGGTAGGAGACATGAGTGGGGGCCTGGTGGAGGGTGACCCTGGTGGCTGGGGGGTGGGGGTGGTGGGAGACATGAGTGGGGGCCTGGTGGAGGCTGCCCCTGCACTGCTGGGGGGTGGGGGTGGTGGGAGACATGGGTGGGGGCCTGGTGGAGGCTGCCCCTGCACTGCTGGGGGGTGGGGGTGGTGGGAGACATGAGTGGGGGCCTGGTGGAGGGTGACCCTGGTGGCTGGGGGGTGGGGGTGGTGGGAGACATGAGTGGGGGCCTGGTGGAGTCTGCCCATGGTGGCAGGGGGGTGGGGGTGGTGGGTGACATGAGTGGGGGCCTGGTGTAGTCTGCCCATGGTGGCAGGGGGGTGGTGGTGGTGGGAGACATGAGTGGGGGCCTGGTGGAGGATGCCCATGGTGGCAGGGGGGTGGGGGTGGAGGGAGACATGGGTGGGGGCCTGGTGGAGGCTGCTCCTGCACTGCTGGGGGGTGGGGGTGGTGGGAGACATGAGTGGGGGCCTGGTGGAGGGTGATCCTGGTGGCTGGGGGGTGGGGGTGGTGGGAGACATGAGTGGGGGCCTGGTGGAGTCTGCCCATGGTGGCAGGGGGGTGGGGGTGGTGGGAGACATGAGTGGGGGCCTGGTGTAGTCTGCCCATGGTGGCAGGGGGGTGGGGGTGGTGGGAGACATGAGTGGGGGCCTGGTGGAGTCTGCCCATGGTGGCAGGGGGGTGGGGGTGGTGGGTGACATGAGTGGGGGCCTGGTGTAGTCTGCCCATGGTGGCAGGGGGGTGGGGGTGGTGGGAGACATGAGTGGGGGCCTGGTGGAGGATGCCCATGGTGGCAGGGGGGTGGGGGTGCAGGGGGACATGAGTGGGGGCCTGCTGGAGGCTGCCCCTGCACTGCTGGGGGGTGGGGGTGGTGGGAGACATGGGTGGGGGCCTGGTGGAGGCTGCCCCTGCACTGCTGGGGGGTGGGGGTGGTGGGAGACATGAGTGGGGGCCTGGTGGAGGGTGACCCTGGTGGCTGGGGGTGGGGGTGGTGGGAGGCATGAGTGGGGGCCTGGTGGAGTCTGCCCATGGTGGCAGGGGGGTGGGGGTGGTGGGAGACCTGAGTGGGGGCCTGGTGTAGTCTGCCCATGGTGGCAGGGGGGTGGGGGTGGTGGGAGACATGAGTGGGGGCCTGGTGGAGTCTGCCCATGGTGGCAGGGGGGTGGGGGTGGTGGGTGACATGAGTGGGGGCCTGGTGTAGTCTGCCCATGGTGGCAGGGGGGTGGGGGTGGTGGGAGACATGAGTGGGGGCCTGGTGGAGGATGCCCATGGTGGCAGGGGGGTGGGGGTGCAGGGGGACATGAGTGGGGGCCTGCTGGAGGCTGCCCCTGCACTGCTGGGGGGTGGGGGTGGTGGGAGACATGGGTGGGGGCCTGGTGGAGGCTGCCCCTGCACTGCTGGGGGGTGGGGGTGGTGGGAGACATGAGTGGGGGCCTGGTGGAGGGTGACCCTGGTGGCTGGGGGGTGGGGGTGGTGGGAGACATGAGTGGGGGCCTGCTGGAGTCTGTTCATGGTGGCAGGGGGGTGGGGGTGGTGGGTGACATGAGTGGGGGCCTGGTGGAGTCTGTCCATGGTGGCAGGGGGGTGGGGGTGGTGGGTGACATGAGTGGGGACCTGGTGGAGTCTGCCCATGGTGGCAGGGGGGTGGGGGTGGTGGGTGACATGAGTGGGGGCCTGGTGTAGTCTGCCCATGGTGGCAGGGGGGTGGGGGTGGTGGAAGACATGAGTGGGGGCCTGGTGGAGGATGCCCATGGTGGCAGGGGGGTGGGGGTGCTGGGTGACATGAGTGGGGGCCTGGTGGAGGGTGACCCTGGTGGCTGGGGGGTGGGGGTGGTGGGTGACATGAGTGGGGGCCTGGTGGAGGGTGACCCTGGTGGCTGGGGGGTGGGGGTGGTGGGAGACATGAGTGGGGGCCTGGTGGAGTCTGCCCATGGTGGCAGGGGGGTGGGGGTGGTGGGAGACATGAGTGGGGGCCTGGTGGAGGGTGACCCTGGTGGCTGGGGGGTGGGGGTGGTGGGAGACATGAGTGGGGGCCTGGTGGAGGCTGCCCCTGCACTGCTGGGGGGTGGGGGTGGTGGGAGACATGGGTGGGGGCCTGGTGGAGGCTGCCCCTGCACTGCTGGGGGGTGGGGGTGGTGGGAGACATGAGTGGGGGCCTGGTGGAGTCTGCCCATGGTGGCAGGGGGGTGGGGGTGGTGGGTGACATGAGTGGGGGCCTGGTGTAGTCTGCCCATGGTGGCAGGGGGGTGGGGGTGGTGGGAGACATGAGTGGGGGCCTGGTGGAGGATGCCCATGGTGGCAGGGGGGTGGGGGTGCAGGGGGACATGAGTGGGGGCCTGCTGGAGGCTGCCCCTGCACTGCTGGGGGGGTGGGGGTGGTGGGAGACATGGGTGGGGGCCTGGTGGAGGCTGCCCCTGCACTGCTGGGGGGTGGGGGTGGTGGGAGACATGAGTGGGGGCCTGGTGGAGGGTGACCCTGGTGGCTGGGGGGTGGGGGTGGTGGGAGACATGAGTGGGGGCCTGGTGGAGGGTGACCCTGGTGGCTGGGGGCTGGGGGTGGTGGGAGACATGAGTGGGGGCCTGGTGGAGGCTGCCCCTGCACTGCTGGGGGGTGGGGGGGGTGGGAGACATGGGTGGGGGCCTGGTGGAGGCTGCCCCTGCACTGCTGGGGGGTGGGGGTGGTGGGAGACATGAGTGGGGGCCTGGTGGAGGGTGACCCTGGTGGCTGGGGGGCGGGGGTGGTGGGGGACATGAGTGGGGGCCTGGTGGAGTCTGCCCATGGTGGCAGGGGGGTGGGGGTGGTGGGTGACATAAGTGGGGGCCTGGTGTAGTCTGCCCATGGTGGCAGGGGGGTGGGGGTGGTGGGAGACATGAGTGGGGGCCTGGTGGAGGATGCCCATGGTGGCAGGGGGGTGGGGGTGCAGGGGGACATGAGTGGGGGCCTGCTGGAGGGTGACCCTGGTGGCAGGGGGGTGGGGGTGGTGGGAGACATGAGTGGGGGCCTGGTGGAGGATGCCCATGGTGGCAGGGGGGTGGGGGTGCAGGGGGACATGAGTGGGGGCCTGGTGGAGGCTGCCCCTGCACTGCTGGGGTGTGGGGGTGGTGGGTGACATGAGTGGGGGCCTGGTGGAGGGTGACCCTGGTGGCAGGGGGGTGGGGGTGGTGGGAGACATGAGTGGGGGCCTGGTGGAGGATGCCCATGGTGGCAGGGGGGTGGGGGTGCAGGGGGACATGAGTGGGGGCCTGGTGTAGTCTGCCCATCGTGGCAGGGGGGTGGGGGTGGTGGGAGACATGAGTGGGGGCCTGGTGGAGGATGCCCATGGTAGCAGGGGGGTGGGGGTGGTGGTAGACATGCATTGTTGATCAGTAGTGCAAGGTGACATGTGGGTTGGCTGGGGGGCATGCCCATGGTGGATGGGCTGCCTGCGGGACATGAGCATGGGTGCAGGGTAGTCCCCCGTGGTGTGGGCTGCCTGCAGGGTCCGTGGAGGTTGTGGAGCGTACACCTGGGAGGGCCCACACGGCCAATTCACGTGTGGTACTCCCCAGAACCCCTGAAATACACGTACCCTGCTGAAATGGCGTGTGGGAATTCCCGCGCACCCCTGAAATACACGTACCCTGCTCGCACTGGGACTCTCGCGTGTGGAACTTCCCGCGCACCCCTGAAATACACGTACCCTGCTCGCACTGGGCCAATCGCGTGTGTGACTTCCCGCGCACCCCTGAAATACACGTACCCTGCTGAAATCGCGTGTGGAACTTCCTGCGCACCCCTGAAATACACGTACCCTGCTGAAATCGCGTGTGTAACTTCCCGCGCACCCCTGAAATACACGTACCCTGCTCGCACTGGGCCAATCGCGTGTGGAACTTCCCGCGCACCCCTGAAATACACGTACCCTGCTGAAATCGCGTGTGTAACTTCCCGCGCACCCCTGAAATACATGTACCCTGCTCGCACTGGGCCAATCGTGTGTGGAACTTCCCGCGCACCCCTGAAATCCACGTACCCTGCTGTAATCGCGTGTGTAACTTCCCGCGCACCCCTGAAATACACGTACCCTGCTCGCACTGGCCCAATCGCGTGTGTAACTTCCCGCGCACCCCTGAAATACACATACCCTGCTCGCACTGGGCCAATCGCGTGTGGAACTTCCCGCGCACCCCTGGAATACACGTACCCTGCTGAAATCGCGTGTGTAACTTCCCGCGCACCCCTGAAATACACGTACCCTGCTCGCACTGGGCCAATCGCGTGTGTAACTTCCCGCGCACCCCTGAAATACACGTACCCTGCTCGCACTGGGCCAATCGCGTGTGTAACTTCCCGTGCACCCCTGAAATACACGTACCCTGCTGAAATCGCGTGTGGAACTTCCCGCGCACCCCTGAAATCCACGTACCCTGCTGAAATCGCGTGTGTAACTTCCCGCGCACCCCTGAAATACATGTACCCTGCTCGCACTGGGCCAATCGCGTGTGGAACTTCCCGCGCACCCCTGAAATACACGTACCCTGCTGAAATCGCGTGTGTAACTTCCCGCGCACCCCTGAAATACATGTACCCTGCTCGCACTGGGCCAATCGCGTGTGGAACTTCCCGCGCACCCCTGAAATCCACGTACCCTGCTGTAATCGCGTGTGTAACTTCCCGCGCACCCCTGAAATACACGTACCCTGCTCGCACTGGCCCAATCGCGTGTGGAACTTCCCGCGCACCCCTGAAATACACATACCCTGCTGTAATCGCGTGTGGAACTTCCCGCGCACCCCGGTATACACGCACACGTATTTTTTGTCAGCGGGTGTCCGTGTTTGTGGGTACCCCTTTGCACGTCATTTGTCCTGGAGGGCCACAGTATAGGACATTCATCATGGCAGTATATAGGTGCTATTTGTTGGCGCACCTTTTGGTTCACATTTCTTACAGCCGCAGAGACGCTACCGCCTGCTTTCTTGTGGCGGTCGTGTTTGTACCTGTGCGCTGGTTTGAGCGTGCGCTTTTTTGGCCTATTCTATTCCATGAATACGTGTTGTAGGCGAGCGTGTGGGCGTTCCGCGCACTTGTGCCCTGTACTTCCCCCCGTGACGCCCACGTTTTGGGAAGTTGTTCCCCATTCCGAGTGTTACGCCCGTGTTCCGCCTACTTTTGTTGCGTGCGCCGCGCTATGTGAGAATTTCGCTGTGGCCTGTGCGATTTTCGCTGTGACCTGGCGCACGCTGTTAGATGGCCTGTGCGCCAACGTGCGCCGCGCTATTTTTTATCGCACATCCGCTGGTTTTCTCGCGCACGGACTTCCATGAATCGATGTGCGCTGCTTTTCGTGCGATTTTCGCACTTGCACTGCGATTTTCGCTATTCCACTGCGATTCGCACGTTTTTGCCCACTTGCGCCGCGCTAATTATTCCATGAATCGGCCTGTTTTCTAGCATTTTGACACACGCATCCGTGGGCTCTACCTCTTTCACAACACACAAAACTACTTATCATGATGGGTCATCCTCCGATAATTGTCTCTCTTTTACTTTGGCATTTCTGCATTCAAGGATAAATTGGTCTCGAAGGCGTTCATCTAATTGTTGATTGAAAAATTGCAGGTTTTAGCTAACTTTTGTAGTGCCGTTATATTTTGCTCTACACTCTCACCACCTTCTTTCGTTCTCTTCCCAAATTTGTAGCATTCCAGAATGGTACTGAGCTTCTTCTCATAGTGTTTGGCAATCTTTTCTACTGCTGTTTCATACACATTCAGAGCACCTCCTCCGTTTTAAGGGAGTTCCAGCAAATCCTCAAATTTTTCTTATCCTGCTGGACCAAAGCAGTGTAATAAAAGTGACTTCCTCCTTTCCTCACTGCAGTTCTGTCCCCAAACCACGTTGGCATACTGTTCAAAAGATGTGTTCCACCTTTTCCACTGAATCGTGGGTTCACCTACAACGGGAAGGAGGAATGCAGGGGGAGGCACACTGCTAAATGCCATGTCAATTGGTTTATTGAGTGGTTTGTGGTGGGTTATAGACAGTAGGTCTGCTTAGTCATACAGAGGATTTGCAACTTGATATGATAGTGAGCATTGTAACCTTCAATATCCTTAAAATTGTTCTGAGGAGTGAAACGATTGAAATGAAGCTTAGGGTGCGCCTCTATTATGTGTGTGGTTGTGCCCAAATCTCAACGCAGCGTCATCGCTGATTGCTAGACGGCGCTGCAGAGGAACCTCTCACCTGGATGCTGAATAACATTGACCGCAGTTTCACAGCTGCGGCATTGTGTGTCTCGTAGAATGCTCGTCACCACTTTTAATAAAGGTGGGACGCTGAGGAAAGTGAATACGGTTATGTATTTTATCAAGTTATCATTAGATTAGCATAGGGAATTGAGCCCCACTGATCAGGCTCCTTTCTCTGTCTCCGCCAACCGTCGTCTCTGCGTGTTCCATTCCTGACTCTCGTAACACGCACACCTGGAACACGGGTCATCTCTGCTCGTGCTCAGGGACCCGTGCTTCCGGGCCAATACTACAGATATGTAGGTTTATTTCCTCTGTTTTACTAATACGAACATCACACAATCATGCAGCTGAGTAAATCCTCAATTGTTTTTATGTTGCTAATTTCCTCCCTGTGGCACAGCACTTTTGTGGCCCATGGTATGTCAACACTTCATTGTCATCAACCTACAGTTTCTCTGTTGCTGTGCTACCCATCATTCTTGTACAGAACCAGTAAGTCTCAGTCTTTGTGGCGCCATGTCTCCTTGGGACACAGAGGCAGGTGCTTTCCTCTAGCATGTTTAGAAACTCCAGGGTCCTGTGCCAGCACAGGATGGCCAGGTCATCAGGTGTATACAGTAGTAAGTATGTGACGTGTTTGCATCTGGATGAGCTGTGCCTTTGTGGTGAACATGCTGTATTTACAGTTGCAATAAACTGTTTTCTTGAAGGTTGGCGCAATCTCTTTTCTCCTGGCAGCACGGGGCTTCTTTAGAAAGTTTCATTGATCATAAGTTTCACCATCTAGTCAAGCGCAGCCTACCCTCTTGCAGCCCTTTACTCACAGATCGCAGTTTGATGTACACTGGCCCCTCTCCTGCCCCAGCCAGGTGGTGCAACACTACTTGTGCCACAAAGTGCTGCAGAGCAGGAGAGTAAAGGCAGTTGAGGTTATGTGCAAACAGGAAATGGGCTCATCGGTCCCTGTGGGTCCCGTCATCCAGGCAGCAGGAGGCACAATGGCTTTGGTGTATTGGGTGAAGACTCAGCATATCTCCAAGGTCCCTTCGCTACTTGTAAATCGTATTTCACTGGTAGCAGCTTGGTGCTATGGCTCAATGCAGTCCTTAACAGCAGGCTCACAGTCCAATGCCCCTTCGCAGTCTTGGATGAGTGGCTCACAAGCTCTCTACTTCTCACTGCTTGCTCAATGGCTCTTCAGGGGTGATGGGGATCGCAAGGCTGGATGGAAGATCTCTTTTTGAGGTGGTGGGTGCTGGTTTCTAGATGCCCCCCCACTTTCGGAAGCTTGGTTTACCTCATCACCATAATGCTGTAATTACGCAGCAAGCATAGATGACTCTTGTGCCAGGTCTAAGTAGGACAGTGACTTATTCTTCTCAATGGTTGTTTAGGTCATCAGATATACACATCCATAAGAAGGTATCAAAACAGCATCTACCCATCGCCCATCTGCCTCCTCGCTCGCTCATGTCTGACTGGCACTCTTGGAGCGTACACTCTGCCCAGGCTTCCACGCACCTCATCATTCTACCCTGTGTTCACATCACTCATACACACCTCGTACATTCAAGATCCTGCACATTCTTGTTATAATTAAGATGCCATGAGAAAGAAGGAAAAGGTAAGGACTTGCAATTCTAGTTCCCAACCGTGGTATATTCATTAAGCATCACCACCCCCTTCTCCTTGATATTTTAGACAGTACAGAGAACCAATTGGAAAGGGGTCTTGTTCTCTAATCTTATTCTGCCCATAATGGGTAAAAACAAGCTGTCTTTGCAATGCAGTATAGGGGCCCACTGGAGACTAGCTCTTACGGTGGTGGAGTCAATTTTCTTTAAAATCAGATGCTCTGCATTTTGTTATGTTATGATAGATCCAGAACTGAAGGTCAGGACAAAAGGCCCCAACAGGAGCTCTCTACAGCTCTGCTGGGTTCCTAAAAAAACGCTGGGATAGCAGCATTCATCCAGCAACCAAGAAAGTGCCTTATGTGCGGCTCTGACTCACCCTGCCAAGATGGCCGACCGGGTCGTGATGCTCACCCAGCCTGCACCCTGCACCAGGCTCCAACCTGCTGATTCGGCACCTGATGCAAGAAATAAAAAAATCTTCAATCACGCCGGAGCCGGCTAGCAAAGCTGGCAAGAACTGAAGGGCAGGACAAAAGGCCCCAACAGGAGCTCTCTGCAGCTCTCCGCTGCTTACCGATGCCTTCATATGCCCCCAGCTTAGCTTTGCTGCCTTCTGCTAAAGGGAAGCTGCCCGTGACTGAGTGTCCCCGGCACAACCTGCACTGGATACAACACTATTGTTACTCTCTGTTGCCCTGTGAACCACACCACCCCTTACCCCACTTGGTTCCTTCCCGCTGCCCGACACAAATCCACTACCCTATCGTTATATGACAAGCCATCTGTAGAACAACAGCATGCCCCACATGCCAATACCATTCGCACCATGAGGCAAGTGTCCTTGAGCCATACAAATACCAACATCCCCCCTGGAGCCAATCCTGCACACTTTGCAACTGGCCAGACCACAGCAACACCATGCCCAGCCGTCCACCTCCCACCTCAGCCCTGCACAATGAACCCTAGACCGTAGGCTCCCCGCACTATGTGCACGCACCAAATCGCCACTGCACCTCTCACGCCCTAGAGACATTGCAACAAGGAACTGCAAGGAACTGCCTTCTTGGCCTCAGATCATTGCACTCTGCACACAGCTCCACTCGCCTTCGGAAAAGATAGCTGCAAGCCTGCATCACACATGCCGCACGCACGGTCTACTACCAGTGGCTTCACACCATTTTCCATCAACCCCTACTCCAGCCCCTCATTCTCCGCTCCATGCCTAGATACTCCTCACAACCACCATGTGAGACACAGCAGGCACACCATGGCGCACAAACTCTAATGCCGCCAAACACCAAGCACTGCTACAGCACCCGCTGTGCGCGTGTCCAACACTCCCACGCCTAGCCACTGCCCCGCCTCTGCTTTCGTTGCACACCTGCAGCATAATCTTATTGCATCCTTGCAAATGTTAAGGAGAGAACAGAGATCCACCTACTGCAACAACACAGGCAATCCCCCTTTCTCCTTCCCTGCCCCCCCATTCACTTATATAACACCCTACCCACCAAATATTATTCTGATGTCCCACGTTAGGCAGCACAGCACCTCCCCGCTTCAACCCTGCAATTTGCCACCTTATCTGATGCTAATGCTATGGCCAAGAAACAAGAGTAGCAAGGGATACCAGGGATATCTAAGTGCTGTGACCTGGCCTGGATAGAACAACAAAAAAATTAATATAGAAGGTCAGAGCACTGTTGTGTTTATGTGGTGAGTCTCAGTGTAGCACACCTGTCTACATAATCATAACCCAGATAAATTCAAGGTGCAATAAACATCTTATGAAAAAACGCGTCTTTCAAAACAACCAAATACTGGGTAGAAACAAATTGCATTCGACCCAATAGACGCTCCAACACAATTCATTATTTTTTATTAACATATATGGATCAAAAAATTGCTTTCATGAATATAAAAACATACAATGATATGTGTATCCATGAATTCATTAGTCAATCCAACAATTTCATTGGGCTGACAAGATACATATTTCTCATCTAAAACCACAACACACCACACTTCAACCATACTGCATTCACACTCAAACAATTCGTCACGTCACTCAAATATAACAAATATTTCATCAGTAAAAACAAACATGCTAAAAACACAATTATACAATTTCTACAATCTCTAGGCCATTATAAATATGAACCATGAATTTTAGCACAATTGAGTCAATCTCTTATTTATATAATCTATTCCGACTCGTGCAAATATCAATAAAAACTGTTTATAAATAACAGAACATTCCCCGACCCATGGCTATGGCACCAGCGCCTGGCTCTGCACCAGTGCAACAGCTCGACTTAACTGCAAATCCACAGTACCAAAATGTTGTTACTACTGATACTCCCACCTTGTTTCACACGCAGCATGTTACACCGTATTCAAATGATAATGCAACTGCATCGCCTGCAAGTACTGTGCTCTCAAATGTCATTTTAACGTGTCATACTGTTTCTAGGAATCCCGACACCACCCACCACAAACACAATGTTCACATGCAAAACAATATTAAACAAAAAGAAAGAGGATCCACACTCTAAACTACACAATTTTCTGTCAATGGTCATTTGAATTCATTTAGATCTGTTCTGTGCTAAATAAAAGTCACAAGTAATAAAACATTGAAACGTATTTGGAGTTTGTCAACATTTAATAATAATACAATAAATAGTGAAAAGTACATACAACAGTGACGATATCTGAAGGTTGAAACAAAAATGATTGATATACAACAATTATATATACACCAATACCAAAAGAGCAAATAAACAAAAACAGGTTTTTAAGTGTTTGGGAGCATAGGAGACACATAAACTTGAATCATAAAAATCGATTAGTGTTCCTATGTAGTTTCTTACTCCTTCAAACAGTATCAGGATCCCTATTAATGTACTCTTGATTGGTTTTCTTTTACAATACATGATCAATCCATGATCATGTTTGTAATCTGCCAACGTGCATGTTTGTAAATCTAAACATTCTTGTTCAGTGCTCATGTGTATTGATTTAAGAGGATGGGCACTGAAGACATGTTTTGGCTTGCCAATGTTAGCGGCATCTATGTTGAGTCTTCCTCTGGGCGAATGGACCTCACAGTCCTAGAGTGGGGGGAGGCAGAAAAAAGATACATGTATGCATCAATGTTTCGTTCAAGAAACAATAATACGTTTTCTTATAAAGAACATTCTTTTAAAAAACTGCTACTTAATACTCACCCTGTGCCTTCTGACAGGGGTATGAAGAACATGTGACCTTTTTTCCAGAAACGAAAGATCCTGTGGAACGGGTGGACTAGCCCTTGTAGTCACCTAATGATTTGTGGAATGGTTAGACTAGCCACTGTAAGGGCAAGAATGAAGGGCATATCTTTACTTTACTTTAAGGAACATGATGCCCTGCTGGCATGCAACAATCTTACATAACGTGTCAGGCAAGAGCAGAAGTACTGCCTTTTACGGTTTCTTAGGTTTAATTCCTGGTGCCTTTCAGCAAAGCTTCAAACATCTCTTCTTTACATTGTTCTCCTTTTTCTTCTTATTTCTTTCTTTCTCTTCTGTCTCTCCAGTAGTATAGCTAAATGAGAGGGAAAGCCAGTTTCGAATACCCGATTTCTGAGGAAACAATAAAAAAACCAAAAAGACGGTTTTTGGGGTGTCTTTCAAAGGGGTCGGAAGAGTTTCGGTGAAATATTACTGAATGGAAGTGAAGACACCAATCTTGTTATATTTTAGTACTAAAGCAGTGTCTGCATGTGGATATACAGTTAGTATAAACTAGTCTTGGTGGTCCTATAGCAGAAGAGCGCATGGTCCCTTGTCATGACACATTAGCGAATAGAGACATATCTGGTTTTATAAAGAATTATGGTTTAGGCTGACACTAAACAAGCTGTTATTCAGAATCAAAGTAATGGTGTATTAATCGCATACCTGAATTCAGGTTCTTGGCTCCCTGTATTTGCAGCTGAATTTTTTTTTCAAAAAGCGGTATGTCGAAGGCCCCGAGCCATCATGGCTCCCACCTCGTTGCTGCTGCTGCTGTGCCTGTGCCCGTGCCCTGGCTCCTGCTGCCTGCACATCCTCCTCCGGCTGGGGTGCAGTCGTTGATGTGGCCACCCCTGCTGGACGTCCGACTCCTGACTGTGGCAGGGATGTGTCCTCCACCAGCCTGGCCGCACGGTCAGAGGCAGCTCCACAGGGCACCCAAGTGACAAATGGGTGGAAAGATGGCACGGAGGACGACTGGCGCATAGGGGGTCCAGTTGAAGAGGGGGTCGGAACAAGCTCCAGCAAACGGAGGAATCCGGCCTGGGTGACTCGTCCCAGTAGGCCAACATGGTCAACAAGCCATTCGAGATGACGTGCAGTCTCCTCATGAAAAGACTGCAGGTCACCTCGCATGACCCGTTGACGCAACGCCACACCAGTCAGGACAGGCTCAACCCGTACCTGGATAGCCACGTCCGCAGGCAGAGGAAGGCCAGTTGTTGTAAGCTCATCCCCTGCCTGAAAACGGGTCTGGACGTAGGCATCCCTGCTGGTGCAAGATGATGCAGGGACAGGATCAGGGACAGGATTGCACACAGGCACCTCCGCGGCGGCCTGTGCTGCCTCCTGTCCCTGGTCCTGCACTGCACCACTAGCACCAGTGGAATCCCCACCTCCAGACCCCGTCTCTGTCGCTTGTACGGCCTCATCCTCCAACAAACCCCCACCAACCTGGATGACTCCGTGCCATCTTCCCCCGTCGGGCCCTGTGGGGTCCCAGCTGCCCCTTCTGCTGCCGAGGAGTCCAACTCCGACCTCCGCCTCTTGGACCTCCCCTCGGCAGCTGCGGCCTGGGACGCGGCACCGACTCCTCACTCCCCGCGAGATGACAACCTGGGAGGGGAGCCGGGCCTTGCGTCTCCGGCTGGCGGTGCGATCCCTGCCGCTGTGCTCCACAGCACCTTCTCCGCCCTCTTCATCAGTTGACGCTGCAGACAGGGAGAAATAAAACACAGGCATCAGGGCACTGTACAATGGACTCATACATACATGACAGTTGTACATGAGTGGCATTGGCAAACCTCAGACATAGCACCACAATCCCCAACACACATGTCATTTCAACTCGCACACATGAGCTATACCACAGCCATATCGCAACAGCCAGCACCATCCATACACATACAACAGCATGAGCAGGCAAAGGTGAGCCAGACATCACATGCAACACAGGGAGTGCACTACACATGCACACACACCACCACACTTGCATGCATGTGTACACCTCCGCCAACTGTCGCAGTGTTGAGATCGGCATCCATGTCACATCTGCCAATCAGTCTTCCACATCCCGGTGTCACATGCATCCATATTGCATCACTGTTGCACCCTTGTCAAATACACACACATGCACATTTACACGGTGCAGATACATGCAGCTGAAACCAACATCCATGTGTGACATCACGACCATGCCTACTTACATACACATTCATTCAAACATGTGTGCACACACATCTGCATTTGGCATGCAAGCCTACACACACAAGCACCATCCATGTCGCACACATGAGAGCCCTCGCATGTGTTAGCCCCACGGCCCTGTACACACACCCCCATACTTGGCCCCATAAAACCACATGTGCAACCTGCACACTACTGGCACACCACCACACGCACAGCTTACAATCAGTATGCATGTACACTTACCGCTCGACTCCAGACGGGTCTGCCTCTCAAGGACCTGGACGTGGAGCGCTGGGGATATGCGTTCCAGGACCCTCATCTGATCTTACGACAAGTGGCCCCGGCGCCCCTAAGCATCCGCTGCCTTCAAGAGGCGCCGGGCCTTGTTCAAGGTCCTGGACCTGAAGTCCTCCCAGCGCTTCTTGACATGATAGAATTGTCGGACTGCCACCCCCTCTGCGTTGATGGCAGTCACGATGTCCGTCCAGATCCGAGTCCGTCCTTCCTTGTCGGCGTGCAAACTTCCGAAGAGGGCATCATACTGCCCCAGGACTAGCTCCACCAGGGCACCAACTTCGGTGGCAGTGAAGCTGGTGCCCCTCTGCCTCTCTGGCTGGGGGTTGCCAGTGGTGCCAGATGGTGTAGTGCCCGACATGGCAACCCCAGAGGCAGGAGTGGGTGGGCAACTGGGTCCTGGGGCTGGGCTGTGGAGCAATGGAATCCCAGTCGGGAGTCTTCGGTTCCAGCAGGGGTGGTCACAGCAACAGCACCCCTGGCTGATGTGCAGGCAGCAAATGGCAGGGCACGTGGGCAGCAGGCAGTCAGGCAGCAGCAGATGGCAGGTGGGAGCGTGCTCGGGGCTCTGGGGGGCAGTGATTCGGCCTTCTGGGCAGGAGCGTGGTCTTCCGTGTGCTTACGCGTGGCCAGCTTGATACGGGGTGATTTGGCACGTGAAAATCCAGCACGTCTGTGTGTAATTCGAGGAAAGGCCCTAAGCGCGTAAGCGCGTCAGCACATGTACGCGAATTCATTGGCCCAAAGGCCCTCAGCGTGTAGGCGCGTCTATGACATTACGCGCACTGGCGTTTTCCATGGCGTGTGGAAAAAATAAGCACGTCCGAGTGTCAAAGCGTGTAATTGGTGGAAAGGCCCTCAGCGCGTATGCGCGTCTGTGACGTGCGTGCGCGGGCATTTCCCTGTACACGGGTGCATGTTCCACGTCCAAGGACTGCACGTCAGAGTGTCAGCTCGTGTAATTGGAGGATAGGGCCTTAGCGCGTACACGCGGAAGTGACGCTGGACGTGTGGGCATGTTTAAAAGGCACTTGTAGAACGCCATTTCCTTGTACGTGCTTTTCGTGGAGAGCGAGTGGGTGAAATCTGTACTTCTTGTCGGTTCACACGCGATTTACTTCACAGCGTTTCAAGTTCGTACTCCCTGTTACCTCTGACAGCTTTTTCTCTTTTTGTCTTTTTTCTGGGCCTGTTTCCTCAAACAGCGTACACTTCTTCTGTTGTCCTGTCTCCTCAGACAGCGTACAATTCTTCTTTTGGCGGGGGTGTTGCCAGCGCGCACACGCGCGTCTCTTTCACGCTATTTTTCAAGGCAGACGGTGAGTCACGCACGTATTTAACATCTGTGCTTGCCCCGTGTGTCGCGTACCCCTTCAGAGGTCATTCTAGGCTGCGTGTGACACGCATACGTTCATTTTTGTGTTTCTGGGTGCCACAGCGTAGTGCAGGTTTATTTTTCCATGCACGTGATCTAGGAGGGGTTGCGTGCACGTTATCTCCCTTTTTTGGGGTGCCTGTGCGTTGTGTGACCTGTCATCTTTCCCCAGGGGTCACATACAGCCTTGCTAGAGCACTAGGGTACGAATTCCATCTAGTACCCTACGCCTTTGACCCCCAATTGCCCAGGACAATAGTTTACTGCAACTCCCATACGCACAACAACCTCAGTGCCATGGTTGGGAGGCGAGCAAGCGGTAAGGGTGGCAAAGGTGGCCGAGCCTCAAGAGGTGGGCGTGGTGGATACGGTAGGGGACGTGGCCGGGACTTGCAGGGTGCCCCTAGCCCCCCATGTGTGGAGGACCAGTCAGGGACACCCATGCCCCCCCCCTGGTTGAGGGTAACGTGGCTGACACCATCCATGCTCAGCCCTTGTTGGACCAGCCCATTGTGGCACCAGACCTGGCACAGGGTGACTCCCAGGCTGACTTCCAGGTCAGCAGGTCTAGGCCACGTGTGGCGGTGCACGTTGGTGTCACCAGGCCACGTGGATCAGGGGCAGCTATGTCATCTGCTGCCCCAAGTAGGCAGGGTGGGGAGGCTGCAGGGGCAGCTGCGGCTCCATCCACCCCAGCTCTCACTCACCCAGCCAGGACAGTGTCGGTCCCAGCCCATCCTGCTGACGTTCTCCCTGACTACATCACACTTCAGCTAATGCCTGCACCAAGTCCCATGCTCAGTGTTCATTCCCACACTCCTAGTACACAGTGCACCGGGGCTCCTGCCCCTAGTGTCCAGAGCGGCGTAGGACACTCAGGATCCCCACCACCTTCCAAGCGGAAGAGGAAGAGTGCTCGTCCAGTACAGGCTGATGCCCCAGACACGGCTACACAGTCCGGCACCTCGAGGAAGCCTAGCTTCAGTGAGGTCGAACGTGATGCACTTGTGGAGTATGTGTCCGCACATGACCGGGAAATGTTGATTACTGCAGGGTGCAAGACGACACCTGCTCAACGTCAGGCACACTGGCAGACGATCGCGGACATCATAAGTGCCCTTGGAATCGTGAGGCGCACAGCTAATGATTGCTACAAGCGCTGGAAGGACCTGAAGCACAGGGCAAAGAAAAAGCTGGCCTCAAGTCATGCCGCTACTCTAGTGACTGGAGGTGGGTCTCCAGCAGAGGACATTGAACTCACTCCACATGAGTATGTTGCTGGGACCTACGTCACGGAGGAACAGATCCAAGGTGTGGGAGACCTGCCAGATTACGAGGCATTGTCCGGTGAGTGCACATGCATGTGTGTGTCATCCATGTGCATGGTGTGTGTGTGAGGGCTTCTGATTGAGTGCCAGGTGAGGGTGTGTGTGCCTGAGTGGTTTGGGTCACCCATGTGCTTCATCCAATACATTCTGCGCACCAGGATTTGGGTATTGCAGTATCCCTTCTGGCAACAGTAGACATTTAGCCCAACATCACGCCAGTTGCCCTTGAAGTGTCATCTTGCCACAACATTGTTGCATATTTTTCTGTGTTCATTCAGGCTGATTGTTTGCATTCCACCACTTTCACTAGGAATTTCTCAGTCCTATTGTCACATGTGTGACATGGCTATGGTACATGCCATCTGTGTGATGGCATGTGTCATGTATGTGTATTGGACATGCCAATCACAGGCCAATGTGTGATGGCACTGCTAGCCAGCATGCAGCAAATGTGTTGATCTTCCATCTTGGTGTCATCAATGTGTGCCATTTGCCACCCCTTCATACACAGTGACGGTGCATGCATGGGAGGGTTATAGTCATGTGGGACATGTGTCAATGAAGTACTGGTTCTGTTGCTCCTCAGCCCTAATTGTGTGCCATGGTGCTAATACCTGTTCTCATTTCTTTTCTTTCATGTCTTTGCAGGGGATGACGCACTTGATACTGCTGGGGTTTTGGAGATGGTGCAGACCCAGGAGGGGTCTCAGGCCCGACCGGGCACCAGTGAGGAACATGGTGTGGTGGTGGGTGAGAACCCACACTTGCTGCAGATCATTATCTCAAGGGGTGACTCTGGGCGCACCTCCCCTGAGCTCTATTCAGTTGTCGATTCAGATGATGAGACCTATGTGCGGTCGCAGATAAGTGTTTCTGGGAGGGATTCTGTTCTGTCCGACCCACCTGCACCAGGGGTAGAACCCTCAATGGGGATGTCAGTGTTGGTAGGTCCACCTTTGGTGGTTACGGATGCAGGGTCATACTCTGCAACATCTGATCCTGTTCCTGGGCCAGCAGATCAGAGGGGGAATGCAGTCCTGCAGCCTCAGGCAGTGCCGGCACAGCAAGGCGCAGTTCGCCTTGCCCCAGATAGGTGTGGTGCCCGCCGATGCGATGGCCGTATGCCACCTGGCAATACCCCATGGGAGCAATCCATATACGGTATGGCAAACCAACAGGCAGCATCAGCTGAGATGATGGCTCAGGCCATGGATAGGGTGGCCACTTCCATTGTCCCCCAAGAAAGGCTGATGGAGCAACTACAGCAGGCAACAGACTCCATTTGCCAGTCACACAGGGAGGACATGTTGGCATCCAACAGGGACAGACGGACGGCACTGGAGAGTCTGCGGGAAGCCCTTTCTATAGAGTCCCAGGGCCACAGGGAAGCCCTGAGGGTGGAACTCCGTCACCTCAGGGTGACTCTTGTTGAACTTGAGGCTTCAACTGACATGAGGACAGAACAGCAGCTGGGGCGGCTCACACGTACGCTCTCAGCTGAGATGCAGGCAACTCGGGAGGAGGTCCGGGCATCCCGTGAGTTGTTGCATGGGGACCTCCAAACGATTATCCTCCAGAACCAGACCTTCCACACCCGCATGCTTGCTGCCATGGAGGACCAGACTAGGGCTTTGCGTGGGCTGCCTCCCATAGTGCCACCACCTCCTGATGCAGCTGCAGAGGGTGGGGAGAGCGACAGCAGCGATTCTCCCACAATAGGGTAGCCGTGCAGGCCATGAGCCCATGGAGGTGTTTTTTTATCCACACAGGTGGGTTTTGGTGTGCACCCTGTCCTCGGACCTCCTGGGTGGCCTCCCCCACACCCCCTGGCCCATACATGGCCATTTTTGATTTTGGATTTTTGATTTTGGATTTTGGATTTTGGATTTTTTTTTCAGTGTGTTGCCTTGTGTGGCTCCCGTGGGCACCCGCTGTATTGTGGCTGGGCACATGCAGGCTTGTCCTGAATTTGGGTTAGATGCTTGGGTTTGTGAGACACACACCCCTCCTGCTTCCCGTTTCCATGGGCTTGCAAAGGGTGTGCCCAAATGACATTGACTTACACAGTGACGTTGGACTCCCATGTGCTGTGTGGGCAGTCTGTAGTCAATACTGTGTATACATTCCTAGTGCATATTGTTGTTGTATTGTACACTGCATGGTGTATTGATATGTGCCTCTGCATCCATCTCATCCTCCTGATTTGCAGGTCCATTCCTCATTTCTTCACAAGGCCGCCTACTTTGGAGATGGAGTCCATGTTGTAAGCAGTGCACCTACACTTTTGCGTGGCGCCAACACTGTACAGTTGAAAATGGTCGAAGTGCTGGCATTATCAGGTAGTGAGACTACCAATTTTTTAAAATTTGTACTGTCGTGTTTATGGTAGGTTTGAGGTTGTGTAGCTGATTTGTATTATTGCTAAATATTTGCTCATGTGTGTTGTTGGTCCTGCATTACTGTGAGCATTTCATGTGTGGCCAGTTTCCATTAGGGACACTGTACTTTGTGACACTTGTGTCATGTTGTGGGGATTACTTTGTTTGCTCTCACATTGCATGACATGCCATGGTGTGTTGTGTGGCGGTGCCAGGGAGGGGTTGGGTGACATGGAACTGTTCTCATGTTGTATTTTGCAAGTGGGTATTCATTTTTGCTGCATAGAAGTGTCTCTTTTGATGACACTGCATTGGTGGTGTTTGTGTAGATAGGGATGCACACATTGTAACACTTCCAGGTGAACAATCTCAGGCTGCTATGGTTGTGACCCTTCATTCATCATCATTGTCTGATTGAGGCATCATTGATTGTCAGATGGTATGTGCCAGGGCTGTGTGCACTCCACAGGGGTGTGATTTCTATGTGAAGTAATTAGCCACAAGCTGCGTACGGGCTGCCTCACCCCGTGCCCTTTCCCCTCCCATGCGCAGCGGGCGTGCATGTGGTTGGGGATGTGGGGGCACCACCATGTCCGCAGCCAGGCCCCGGCGTGTTGCAACATTGTGCAGGACACATGCTGCCACTATGATCCTGCACACTACTGGGGGAGCGTATAACAGCTGCCCGCCAGAACGGTCAAGGGAGCGAAAGCGTGACTTGAGCACTCTGAATGTGCGCTCCACTATGCCCCGGGTTGCAATATGGGCTGTGTTGTATCTTACCTCGGGAGGCGTGATGGGGTTCCGAATTGGCGTCATCATGTGGGTGCTCAGAGGGTAGGCACTGTCCCCTGGGGAGGTGGTGATGGGTATCATTAGTGGGGTAGGGACATTACTCTGTATCTGACATGCATGCATGTGCAGTGGCATTTATACTCACCAAGCAGCCATGCATCGCCATGCCGCCCAGCTTCCATGTCCCGGTTTAGGGTTGACATTCTGTAAATGAAGCTGTCGTGGGTGGACCCTGGATAGTTGGCATATACTGAGGTGATGATTCCCTTGGCATCACATACTACCTGGACGTTGATGGAATGCCAGTGCTTGCGGTTTCTGTAGATGTGCTCAGATGCCCTGGGGGGACGTAGAGCAACATGGGTGCAATCAATGGCACCTAGCACTTTGGGGAATTGTGCCACCCCATAGAAATCCTGGGCTGCAGCCTGCCTTTCTGCAGGTGTTCTGGGCAGGTATATGTGCCTGCGGACTGATGGGCGTGCAGTGATGATGGCCAACACCTGGTGTAGGCACCGTGACTGCGTGGCGTGTGACACCCCCCCCTCAATGGCACTTGTCCGCTGAAATGATCCGGTAGCCAAGAAGTGCAGTAGATTGAGGACCTTCTCCAGGGGGGTGAGTGCTTTGGAGCACAGGATGGGTGATGTAAGGTCATCCTCCCACTCACTGACTAGGTCGAGTATTATGTGAGGTGGAAACCTGTACCTCCCATACACCTGGTCATCAGGCATCCCAAAAAGGCTGGTTCTAAAAGGCTGGTTCTGGGAGTGAAGATTCTGACCCTGACTATCCTCCTCCTCCTCCTGCGGTATCCCAAGGCCGCTGCTGCTAGGAACGGTATATTCATCCTGGCGGCTGAGCTTGTTTGTTGTTTGCGCGCACTTTTATGCTGCGCGTGTCGACGTACGCCTGCTTCCTGCGAGTCGACGTACGCCTGCTTCATGCTGGCGTACGTGTTTCCGGATTGGACCGTCTTTTTTGGCGCGTTGTAGGCGAGCGTGTAAATCTTCCCGCCCACCCCAGGAATACACGTACCCCGCTCTCCCAGGCTTAGTCGCGTGTGAATGTTCACGCGCACCCCTGAAATACACGTACCCCACTCGCACATGGCGTATCGCGTGTGTAACTTCCCGCGCACATTGAAATACACGTACCCTGCTGCATTTGCGTGTGAAACTTCCCGCGCACCCCTGAAATACACGTACCTGGCACAATCGCGTGTGTAACTTCCCGCGCACCCCTGAAATACACGTACCCTGCTGGAATTGCGTGTGAAACTTCCCGCGCACCCCAGAAATACACGTACCCAGCACAATCGCGTGTGAAACTTCCCTCGCACCCCTGAAATACACGTACCCAGCCCAATCGTGTGTGAGACTTCCCGCTCACCCCGAAATACACGTACCCTGCTGGAATCGCGTGTGAAACTTCCCGCGCACCCCTGAAATACACGTACCCGGCACAATCGCGTGTGAAACTTCCCGCGCACCCCGAAATACACGTACCCTGCTGGAATTGCGTGTGAAACTTCCCGCGCACCCCTGAAATACACATACCCGGCACAATCGCGTGTGAAACTTCCCGCGCACCCCGAAATACACGTACCCTGCTGGAATCGCGTGTGAAACTTCCCGCACACCCCTGAAATACATGTACCCGGCACAATCGCGTGTGAAACTTCCTGCGCACCCCTGAAATACACGTAACCGGCACAATCGCGTGTGGAACTTCCCGCGCACCCCTGGAATACACATACCCAGCCCAATCGCATGTGGAACTTCCCGCGCACCTCGAAATACACGTACCCAGCCCAATCGGTGTGTGGAACTTCCCGCGCACCCCTGAAATACACGTTCCCCGCTTGGCGTTTGCTGTTTGGCAGCCCTGTAAACTGGTCCAGGGTTAGCGCAGCCCTTTGCGCTGAATTGGGACTTTTGATGGCTTTTCCTTGCGCGAGGGCGTTCTTGGGGGCGTAACTGACGCTGCTGCAGGGTCGCTGCGCCACTCTGCACCACGGCTGGTTTTGGAGGCTAAAATCCATGAATACGCTGTGCGATGAAATGGATTTTATTGCACTTTTGTGCGAAATTCCATGAATTACCCCGTAAGTATTTTCTTGGATATGTACAGGTATATAGACACACCATGTATTGCAATGGCATAAATTATCGGATGGGGCTGGCAAAGGTCTTGTTACAATCCTGCAATTCCCAGCTCCTACCTCCAAGGAACAGCTAAGGCCTTTCCTAGGTATGACCGAGTACTATGTACAATTAATTCTATTTTATAGAGACATCTCTGCACAAGACAGAGTTGCTCAAAAAGCACACACCGTTTGTATGGTCTGAACAGTGCCACTAGAGTGTGATGAGCTCAAAACGTGACGTCGACCGAGCACTCCCCTTGTACACATTTGATATGAAATGTACAACTGTACTTGTAGTTGATGCCAGTGGTGCGGGCCTGGCACAGTGGCAGAACGGGGGGTACCATTCCCTTGGATTTACATCAAGTGCCCTTGGAGACCCCGGAAAAAAGAGATGCGGTCATTGTGAATGAGGCACTGCCAGTGTGGTGGGCATTTAGCAGTTCTGCACTCTTCTGTGAACTATGTCCTAAGTGGTTATTACTGACCGCAAGCCGAATACGCATGTCATGACCAACAAGGGTCTCAACTCAGTGTTGCCCTGCACTGCCAGGTGAATGGTACAGCAACAAGACAACTATTTTGCAATGCAACTGGTTTGTCGCAACTGTGCTTCCTTGGGTCACATGTGGATCAGATTGAGGATAAAATACAGATTACATGCGTCATACCAGGCTTTGATAAAATCGAGTGGTTGGAGGAGTGTGGCAAAGCTCCTGAGTTGGTCAGGGTATGAAAGTGATTACAAGAATGATGGGCAAATGTTGACCGATCACTAGAGGGTTAGGGGTATGCAGAGGTTCTAGACGAGTTGGCCGAGGGGTCGTGGGCAATTACAAAGGGTGAAAGATTAATTCCTCCCACATCCTTGGTGGTCTATTTAGTTGCCCTAGCACTTGAGGGCCAAATTGACGGGATCCTTCAAAGAGATAGCTGTGGGAATCATTTTGGTGGCTGAGAATGATACTGAGGTGGAGCTGATAGTGATGGAGTGTATTGCATGTGCCATCAGTGACAAGAGCCAGTCGGTGCTGACTCAACCTAGTTTACTGGTCCTTGTCCCTGATGAGGTTTGGTGTAAGGTGGCACTTGATATACTGAGTCCATTGGATCGATGGGAGGGGGTTTGAGATTTTTCTGATTTTGGCGGACACTACCACAAGGTGGCTAGAGTTATCTGCTGTGTAGTCCATGACGATGCTAAAGGGGATTGATTTCTGTCCGCGGGTCTTTGATCTGGAAGAGGTTCTGGGTAGTCTGGTGAACAACAAGGGTGCAGTTTATCTCCTTTTACTTAACTGCATTTTTGAGGGAATTGAGCATAGAGCATCATAGAACTGCCCTGTAAAATAAAGGATGGAATGAGAGTTTCTCAAGAATGCTATTCAGCTAGACTTGGTAAACAGGTTGAATTGGTACCTAGTATTGTCTGAATCCATCAGGGTGCACAGGGATACCCCTTAAGGGGTTATGGGCGTACCCCGTTTGAGATGATGAGGGACAAAAAGGAGGGAACCAAGGTCAGACTGATGTGGTTTGGGGGAGTCCCCACTCGTGTATTGATATGAAGGCCATAGTGGAGGAGGGCTCGTGTGTCTGATGTCAGGTGGGGTTCTAAGGCTCACCAGGTACAAGTGGGAGGATCGCATGAGTGGGCGAAAAACCGGGGCATTCCAGTTTTTTTCTATTTCTCTTTATAGTTCTCAAGACATGGACGGTGTATGTTCGACTGGATGATGGTCTGCCTGGGGCAAGAGCCAATGTCAGGGCAGGACTCTCGGAGAGAGAGAGAGTGCCTGCGGCACCGATGGGAAGGATGAGCTGGTGTGTTGGCTTGCGGTGGAAGATGATCACTCTTCTTCTGGCTGTGGTGAGCTGAAACCTGGGGGTGAGAGTACAGGGAGAGCGTGGGAGGCAGCGGGCCGAGTATGAGTGTTAACCAGGATTTCTCAAAGCCAAGTGTGAGTGATGATCAGAATGTCAGCATGCATCGTACTTGCAGGAACAGAACCGCCCCCACCAGATGTAGAGATTATGTATCTGAGTGTTGGGAAGCCCATGGGGCAGGGTGTTGTAGCAGGACTTGTTGGGGATGTCCAGTTGGGGAGGTTTTCATCGTTATCATTAAGTATTTCTGTTCTTCATACAGCTATATGTATTATATCTGATACCCTTATAACATCATGGTTCATGCGGACACCGAAATTCGTTGAGGACATGAGTGGCAGTTGGACCTGGCATGGTGGCTGTGGGGTCCTTCTAAATAAAAGCTCCTTACCTTTTTACTGCGATCTCTGACTCTCACATTTCATGTTCCCTGTAAATTATGGGGTTTGAAAACTAATGCCGTTTTTGCAATAAAAAAAGCCACCTGAAAAATTCATAGAATTTGATGGGAATATTTCTGGATCTTTATAATCTCCCTGAAGCAGAAGAGGTCTTCTTTGGTTTTGATTTCTATTGGCAGTGAGTTCTAGAATCAAGCCACTTGTACCACGAAAGAATGACCACGGAGGCTTAGACGAATGGACTCCAAGACGTCCTACAGGTGAAGAACACAGGTTACTAACAACAGGTATAACATCAGCATTGCAGGTAAAAAGGAGAACAAGAAATTGATGGGTATATATGGAGGGAGATAGGGAGATAGATAGATAGACAGACAGATACTGACCTAGGCCAGGGTGTTGCCACTTCATGTTTCTCCAGAGGTTTTGGACTAAACTCCCATGATCGCTCACCCTTGACTATGATGGCTAAGGAGGCAAGGAGTTATAGTCAAAAACACCTGGAGTGCAAAGCATTGGGCAACTGAGCCTACACGTAAAGGTAGCACGTACTGTTATCTTTTCTTTTCTAACTTTCAACTTCTTTCACTCTTCTTTTTGTTTGGCATTGCCTGTTTTCTACATCGTTCTGCGTCTCTTGGCCATTTTTTCGGCTCCCCCCTCTCTTCCTCCTCTTAGCTTTTGTTTCCTTTAATACAGTATTATAGTTCACTTTCTCAGACTCCCTCTGCTGTCCTTGAATTCACATGACTGTTTTTGTCGACTATGTCAAAAAATATTTCTTCTGCGCTCTCTCTCACTTGAAAAACTGGACTCCTTTTCCCTAAACGTCCCTGTTTTTTTCCTTCTCCTTTCCCTGTCCGTCTTACATGGCTGAACCCTGTGAGGCACGTGTTTTCTTTAGTATGCATTCGTCCTTCTGCTAAAAAAAGAAGGTAAAGCAAAGTAATTACAATGCTTTGCTATTTGCGCTCAGTCTGGAAAGGCAATGAGCCTTCAGTTGTCACGGAGCATGTGATGAAAGCTTTCTCCAGTGCGCAGTGGGAGAAATCAAACACCAGGCAATGAATATGTCCTGTCTCAACGCTGGAAAATCGAGACAGCGAGGGCTGTCTAGACTGCAGCCGCAGTTGATTAATTAAGGACGCCCCCTCCCCACCCCTCTCCTCTTCCACCTGCGCGCCACCTTAACTTCCCCAGAACCGTCAATACGAGTTTCTAAAACAGGTTTCTTCGGATTCGATTATTTTTGTTTACCTTCACACAACGCTTTATTCTTCAATGTTTCTATCTATTATTTATTTATTTATTTATTTATTTATTTAGTGCATTTATATAGCGCAACTACAGCCCAAAGGCATCGCGACACTGTTACTTGTGGCAGTCTTAGTTACAAAGGAGTTACATACATGTGATGATAAAGGTCAAGACATACGAGTATCTTCATTCGGGAGATAAACAAATACAGCTTGAGAATAGGATACAAATTGCGGGTTCCTAAATGTGCTAGTCCTAGTGTGGATGAAAGTGTACATCTTGGATGGGTTTTAGTTGAAGAGCATGGTTTTTTCACAGCTTGTTAATCTAACTTTAATGACGTTTGTTAAAATAATGCAGCATTCTGCCACTGATTTTTGTGTATAGAATTGTTTCTGAAATGTAACAATTACCTAACCACGATTAAGACTGATGCTAGGAAGATACAGAAGGAAACAAAGAGGAAAACACTCTGCGAGAGAAATCTGGATTACTGTTGAAACATGTATCCTTTTGTAGACTTGTTATATAAAGGGCACCATTTTGTCTTTGTGGTCAAGTTGGTGGTAAACCGGTCATATTACCCCGAAACTTGATTACAGTTAATGCCACTTGGTGGCTCTGTTTTACTGTGGAATTAAAAGTGGTGGTAGGGCGGTGTTGAGCCCCATTTTCAGAGACCAAGGGACTTCAGGGAGATTTTGGTGGAATTACTGCCGTTTTTTACAGTGAGGTGGAGGATTTACCAGTCCCTATGGGAACAACCACCCCTAACCCCCAGCCAAGTTGGATAGGGAAGGGCGACACCCTCAGCTCTAACCTTACTTCAATTGGACGCAGACACCAAGGTGGATGTTTTAGGGATCTCAACAGGGACCCCTCTTTATTCATCAAGATACTTAAACTTTTTTTTAAAGAAGCATTCCTATCCCCTAACTTAATGATTTCCTTCTAAAATTCCCATGGCATGACTTATTTCTAAGAAGAGATCTGTTTCGTCAGTCCACCCTTTCCTGCAGGGGTCAGTGAGAGACCCATAGGGTGAGAGTCAGACCCCCTACCTGTCACCTGGTAGCACCCTCTGATGCATGAGGCCAGAGGATGGCCTCCATGATTGGTCCCATACGCAAGGCAGCCATTTTCCTCCTTACCTCACGCAACGATACACAACCCCTCTAAATCATCAAAAATAATGCTGTATTCCAATCCTACTTAACATTCCCCATAATAGCCCCCCAAATTTTCCAGCATTACTATTCTATACATAATCCTAACCATAAACATGCATTACATATAACTATGAACATACAAATTACAAAGCAAACATATGTTGTTACATTATGTCACAATAGGGGTGACTGCTGCAGTGAACCATCCTTTTACAGTACCTTCATAGGTCTGTCCTTGATAGGAGGCGGTATGCCTCCTGCTGTTATTAGGAGCCTTGCACTCCAAAGCTGGTCTTCTGGGTGGGCCCCATCCACCACATGGGGCAACCCTAGCTGTTACCCTGCATGGCCTGTACACTGCAATAGTTCCTGGCCAGCCCCTTCCCAGGTGGGGGCCAGGCCATCATCAAAGCCTCAATACCGCGGCAAACACTGCTCTTTTCGGCTGGCCGCATGGAAGGCCCCGCCTGTCCTCACTGCTGCAACCGTAGCCAAGTTCTATCTTCGGGGCTGTCCCGTGTCCTGGGGGGCTGCCCACAAACACTGCCGCACCTGCTGCTCTTCACCTCTCCTCCCTACGAGGCTGAGCAGACTTTTCCACCCTTCACCTCCCAGTCCCCCGGACATGCGTGGCCCGGGAGGACTTCTAGAAAGGGTCCGTCTCACCGGCCAGGAGACAGGTGATCCAGAGGGCAACGGACAGATCGTCTGGTTCGGACCACCCACCTACATGGCAAGAACTGGCAAGTTCTTCAGCTCGGGCAGCACCATGCACGCTGACTGGGCCCTTAACTGTGAATATGCATGTCCATTCTAGCCCCTCTGTGGGCCGACAGCCGCCATGCCACTGTGTGCTCTCGGGGTGCTCTGGGCATGCAGCCAAGGCACACTGTAACAATGCTGGGTCACCAGAACACATAGCCTAACTGCTAAAGATCCTCTGCCCTGAAGGCCAATCGAGGTTGCTACTCCCCCAGGGAGCTACTTTCTATTTCTCCCCATATTTTATTTTTTACTTCTTTTGTTTCTTCTTCTTTTTCCCACTCCCTACCAACTGACCTCTAAATGTTTTTTTAAACACCTTGCTATCTTTTCTCCCCTGCCCAGCTCAATTCTGGGCTGGAAAGTTCTGTCCTTTTGTTTTCTTTTTCCTTCTCTCTTCAACATCCCATCCAGACCCATAGTGGGCTGTATGGACTAGTCCGAACAAGTCGGACATGCAAACACATTACACATGCTACATGAAATAACGTTTTTTATTGAAGCCCTGGTGTCTGTGTCTTTATCTCTAGGTTTCCCTTAGTGGACAAGTATCTAGCCGGCCCCTTTTTGGGCCATGAGCTACATAGACCCATGGGTTTTGTGGCTAGGCAGGCTGCTGCTTGGGCAGTGGTCACCTTATATGTGATGCAGGTAATTTTGAAGAGTACCCTGGCTGCAATCGGTAGCCAGTGTAAATCTCTAAGGATGGGAATGATGTGGTCAAAGTTCTTAATTCCTGTTATACGGCTTGCAGCAAAAGTGTAATTCCAGGAATACCACTTGCTTCGTTTTTTTGTATTTATTTGGATCAATTTCCACCATCATATTGATTGTGGAACCGGGGAACAGACAGCAGCGGCTCATACCACTACTTGCATGTTTTAAACTGCACAGAAACGTCAATTACATGGGAGTGGTGGGTATCAGAGATGATCACAGTTTCACCCCAATCTAAAAACATGTTTCATTATATTCAAGGGAGAGGTTGTGCTTCCCTTCTTTACAGAGAAAAACAAAAATACATTGGGGGCCAATTTAGAATGTAATCCCACTGGGGATATATATCTTTACTAACTCTAAATTTGGCAGGTGGGGATAATAGGGATAATGTCGTCCAGCTGCAGGATAAACATGGATTCCGAATAAATGAACCTCCCTACTATAAACAGCATTGCCGCAATACTTTTAATGGCCTTCTGAAAACATCTTTATATATTGACTTGCCACGATTCTCACGAACCACCTGGCAATGCTCCCCTATATTCCTTTCTCACTGCAAAATGATCCTCATCAGGCATGACAGTGTAAGCTTCAGTCACAGATAGATCATGGTCATCAGCAGGGCAAGCTCCCTTGCATAAAACAGGTACAGCCTGCACTGCTGCAATAGAAGCTGCCATACAATAAAAAGACCGCTCATGGTCATCAGCAGGACAAGCTCCCTTGTATAACACAGATACAGCCTGCACTGCTGCAAGGGAATCTTCCACACAATAAAAGACAGATCATGGTCATCAGCAAGGCAAGCTCCCTTGCATAAAACAGGTACAGCCTGCACTGCGGCAGGGGAAGCTTTCATACAATAAAAAGACCGCTCATGGTCATCAGCAGGACAAGCTCCCTTGCATAACACAGATACAGCCTGCACTGCTGCAAGGGAATCTTCCACACAATAAAAGACAGATCATGGTCATCAGCAAGGCAAGCTCCCTTGCATAAAACAGGTACAGCCTGCACTGCGGCAGGGGAAGCTTTCATACAATAAAAAGACCGCTCATGGTCATCAGCAGGACAAGCTCCCTTGCATAACACAGATACAGCCTGCACTGCTGCAAGGGAATCTTCCACACAATAAAAGACAGATCATGGTCATCAGCAGGGCAAGCTCCCTTGCATAACACAGATACAGCCTGCACTGCTGCAAGGGAATCTTCCACACAATAAAAGACAGATCATGGTCATCAGCAGGGCAAGCTCCCTTGCATAAAACAGGTAAAACCTGCACTGCTGCAATGAAAGCTTCCATGCAATAACAAGACCGCTCATGGTCATCACCAGGGCATAAAGCAGGTACAGCCTGCACTGCTGCAATAGAAGCTGCCATACAATGAAAAGACAGATCATGGTCATCAGCAAGGCAAGCTCCCTTGCATAAAACAGGTACAGCCTGCACTGCGGCAGGGGAAGCTTCCATACAATAAAAAGACAGATCATGGTCATCAGCAGGGCAAGCTCCCTTGCATAACACAGATACAGCCTGCACTGCTGCAAGGGAATCTTCCACACAATAAAAGACAGATCATGGTCATCAGCAGGGCAAGCTCCCTTGCATAAAACAGGTACAGCCTGCACTGCTGCAATAGAAGCTGCCATACAATGAAAAGACCGCTCATGGTCATCAGCAGGGCAAGCTCCCTTGCATAACACAGATACAGCCTGCACTGCTGCAAGGGAATCTTCCACACAATAAAAGACCGCTCATGGTCATCAGCAGGGCAAGCTCCCTTGCATAACACAGATACAGCCTGCACTGCTGCAAGGGAATCTTCCACACAATAAAAGACAGATCGTGGTCATCAGCAGGGCAAGCTCCCTTGCATAAAACAGGTAAAACCTGCACTGCTGCAATGAAAGCTTCCATGCAATAACAAGACCACTCATGGTCATCACCAGGGCATAAAACAGGTACAGCCTGCACTGCTGCAATAGAAGCTGCCATACAATGAAAAGACAGATCATGGTCATCAGCAAGGCAAGCTCCCTTGCATAAAACAGGTACAGCCTGCACTGCGGCAGGGGAAGCTTCCATACAATAAAAAGACCGCTCATGGTCATCAGCAGGGCAAGCTCCCTTGCATAACACAGATACAGCCTGCACTGCTGCAAGGGAATCTTCCACACAATAAAAGACAGATCGTGGTCATCAGCAGGGCAAGCTCCCTTGCATAAAACAGGTAAAACCTGCACTGCTGCAATGAAAGCTTCCATGCAATAACAAGACCGCTCATGGTCATCACCAGGGCATAAAACAGGTACAGCCTGCACTGCTGCAATAGAAGCTGCCATACAATGAAAAGACAGATCATGGTCATCAGCAAGGCAAGCTCCCTTGCATAAAACAGGTACAGCCTGCACTGCAGCAGGGGAAGCTTCCATACAATAAAAAGACCGCTCATGGTCATCACTAGGGCAAGCTCCCTTGCATAACACAGATACAGCCTGCACTGCTGCAAGGGAATCTTCCACACAATAAAAGACCGCTCATGGTCATCAGCAGGGCAAGCTCCCTTGCATAACACAGATACAGCCTGCACTGCTGCAAGGGAATCTTCCACACAATAAAAGACAGATCATGGTCATCAGCAGGGCAAGCTCCCTTGCATAAAACAGGTACAGCCTGCACTGCTGCAATAGAAGCTGCCATACAATGAAAAGACCGCTCATGGTCATCAGCAGGGCAAGCTCCCTTGCATAACACAGATACAGCCTGCACTGCTGCAAGGGAATCTTCCACACAATAAAAGACCGCTCATGGTCATCAGCAGGGCAAGCTCCCTTGCATAACACAGATACAGCCTGCACTGCTGCAAGGGAATCTTCCACACAATAAAAGACAGATCATGGTCATCAGCAGGGCAAGCTCCCTTGCATAAAACAGGTAAAACCTGCACTGCTGCAATGAAAGCTTCCATGCAATAAAAAAGACAGGTCATCGTCATCAGCCGGGCAAGCTCCCATGCCAGCATCCCCTCCAGCACTACGGTGATGATCCCCTCATATAAGAATTTACCAATATTGGCCTTACTACAGTCGAGGGAAAAATCGACCACAGAGCAGCAATGTTTCTGCATAATGTTGACAGGTTCTCAGCTTTGAGTCTTAGGCGTACACCACATTCTCACGCCTGTGAGAGTACAGCCTTGCTACTAGCAGAAGAATGTCTGCACTACATTGCTACAGTTCCTTCGGGCATGCTACTTCCACGGTTCAGAGTGAGATGGTCTGCCAAATGCTGCTACTTCTACCTACTGAAGCCGCTTTGCCTGGTAGGTGGTTCTCCAAAACACGCTTCAATATCGCAAACGGGAAATAAGTCAGAGGCGAGGACTAAGGAAGCGGGCAATCTTATGCAGTGAGAAGGCGACACCTATCCACAGTTAGGACATGCGCACCACAA
Source organism: Ambystoma mexicanum (assembly GCF_040938575.1). Taxonomy (NCBI): domain Eukaryota; kingdom Metazoa; phylum Chordata; class Amphibia; order Caudata; family Ambystomatidae; genus Ambystoma; species Ambystoma mexicanum. Next base: position 861,069,464 of record NC_090931.1, on the reverse strand, counting down.
CATAGGACTAATGCAGTTATGGCATTGAGGCACTATTAAACACGGCAGTCAGTGAGTGACTAAATATAGTTAGTAGGGTAACTGGGGGGTACATGAAGAGTTTGACAAATGAAAAATGTCTTGTTTTCCCCAATACTACTTTGTTCTATGTTGAATAATAAAGTAATCACATGGGCCTTAACACTGCAGTGCAAGCTCTCCAAACACAGACAATAGCAGGGTCCTGCTTGGGTTTCAGGCCTGCACTGCCGAGAATCAATGTCTTCTGGCGGGTTCTCAGTTTCAGAGTTTGGTAGTGCAATAGGGATAGTCTATTTGGTGAGATGTAGTAAGAAATTGGTTCTGCTTCTTCCCACTGTCCCCTTAGCTATATATGGAGGCCCTTGTGGGTGACATTAATTGCACAGTCAATGCCCAGCTGCCTTCTCATGATGGCTGTGATTGGAGCAATCTAGCCCCCAGAAGCACTCCCCTTACTCAGAGAAATCCGTGTGGTGGCGAGCTTGTGCATTTTGCTAGTCTGCCAAGTAAGCAACAGTGGTGTTTAAAGGGCAGCCAAAGAGGAAGCAGGCTTGGATATTGGTATTCATATTAACTGTGTTGTAGCCATATGTCACTTATTTGCCTTTGCACAACACTGTATAACACAATATTGCATCCTAGCCTACTGCCCCCCCAAAAATGTTTGCCCTTGGTAGGTGCCTAGGTTGCCTAGTGGTTGCAATGGGCCTGAGTATTTGAGCAGCATTGTCCCTAAAGGAGTAAAGGGAGTTGGGCATCAATTCTTATATGGGCAAGCATCCGCTCTACGACCGTACAATGGAAAAGATGGTATAATGTCCCTACGTGGGCCCGGTGCGTCTGTGGCAAATATACTCAGTACTTCATAGAGCTTTTCTTTTTCCTTAGGTTTGATTATTTCTGGAAGTGCCCGACATTCTTTTAGACACTGGCGATGGTCAGTTTTTAAGACTATTTAAAACTGCATGTTGACAACAGCGCGTTATGTTATTATTATTTTACTTCTTAAATCCTGCTGGAAAATGTACTCCCATATCTCTACAATCTTGGAACAAAAGGGGAAAATAGATAAACTCCAATTCAAGTGGAGAGGTCGCTGTTGCCTAGCCTCATTGTCATTAACCAATAGAAGTGATTGATGGCAAACACAGCGCGGCTGTTAAAGCAAGGGGATCTGAAAGCATACTTCCTTTGAAATTATTCCGGGTCAACAGTGGTGAGGCGTGACCCCTTCTTGCCCGAGCTAACAGCAAAGCGCTGATGTACGATACTCGCTTAAACAAAGGTTACATTATATACCCTATGTTCAAGTGTGCCTATTCTGCTTATCTGTGTATACGGGTGCAGTCAAGTTTGCCTCAAACACTCATGCACAGCACCACCGCATCCAAAATGCCCCGCGCAGGCCCAGTCACGCACCTAACCCACTGGAACTCTTTCATCCTCAAGTTGCTGCTGAAGAGGAGTCTTGCAGGAAGTAGACATGAGCGCAGAGGGAAAAGCCACCAGGTGCAGAATTCCTGGTACGGTGAGTGTTATACAGTTATACAGTAGGCCAGTGATCTTCAAACTGTCGGGCTGGCACCCTTGGGGCCATAGGAGGGTCGAACGCATGAGGGCGGGGGGGCACGAGGCCCTTCAAAAATGAGTATGGTGACTGCTTTCAATAGAAAATATAAGCCGATACGGCATTTGGGGGAGCCCGGCAACATTATTTTTACTAAAGGGGGGCTCCACAACAATATGTCTACACAAGTGGGGCTCAACATGAAAATGTTTGAATATCACTGCAGTAGGCGAGTAGGGCCTTACCTTATTTTTGTGTCATGCATCTCCAGAATGTGCAATGTATTACTGTGTCCCAGGTGCAGAACTCTTGGTGCAGTGGGTGTTATACCGTAGGCGAATATGGCCTTACAGTATTTTTGTGGAATGTATTACTGTGTCCCAGGTTCCAAGCTGAGACAGTTGGCCTGGAACCACAGAGGCGTCTCCAATCGTCCTAACTCCAGGCGGTGCTGGTGGCAATAGCTCCAGGCTAGAGTTCCTAGGCCCTTGCTACACTCAGACCTCTAACGAAGGTCCCTGGGCAGTTAACACTGAGTTCCTCCCAGGGTACTGGTTATTGTTGTTATTAGCACACCTCAGGTCTGCTAAACGGGGTGCTGATAGCAATTTGTTCTTTCCAGCAGGAGGATGACCCGTTGTTGTGATGAAAAGATCCTCCACAAGGATGGCCTCCACAGGAATGGAAGGACGGGCTCCGTGCGAGCCCTTTTTCCACTGCCTGGCTGGGCAGGGTGCAGCAGCTCCATGTGAGGAGAGGTGAGTGTGTGCAATTGGAAGAAGGATGGGTGTGTGTGGGCCACTGGAAGAAGGAGGGGTGCGTGTGGGCCAGGGAGGCTGAGGGCTGGGGAGTAAGGGATGAGCGAAGAGGCGGAAATGATGGAGAAACGATGAAAGGCGGGCAGGTGCGAGCAGCACAGAGCTTTCTGTGATGGGGGTTTGGATCTGAAGATTCAACCCACGTTTTGAGCAACCTAATTGTCTGTCACACCCACCCTAGATGCCGATAAAGGTTTTTTTTCTTCCACTTTGTTGTTGGGTGGATCTTTCAAGTTTGTTTTCGGTGTGGGTGGGGAATGTTTGTGTAAGTTCCTTTTTGGGGACAAAATACATGTACTTACTAAGAATGAAAGGCTTATGTTTAATGAGTAAAAAGATATTTATAAAACTATATTTTGGGACCAGGTGGATGCATTTACAAAATAAGTTAAGCTGATGCTTCAGAGCATGAGCATTCATTCTGATATCATGTCTTGGGTGCGAGAGGGCCTTGGACTTGCTGCTTTGGCAGTCCTATCCTGATTCATATCGTGGCATGTCATGATACATAATGCTAGCATTTCATGATCCTGTCATCACTGGTATCTCTGACTTAGGCTGAAAGATCTCAGCGTCCTGCCTGGTAGATGGATTCGCTAGGGATAGCTCTGCTGTCTGTGCACGCTCTGAGCCTTCACCTGCCTCTCTCAAGGGATAGCTCTGCTGTCTGTGCACACGCTGAGCCTTTGCCTGCCCCACTCAAGGGATAGCTCTGCTGTCTGTACACGCTCTGAGCCTTCGCCTGCCTCTCTCAAGGGACAGCTGCGCTGTCTGTGCACACTATGAGCCTTTGTCTGCCTCTCTCAAGGGACAGCTCTGCTGTCTGTGCACACTATGAGCCTTCGTCTGCCTCTCTCAAGGGACAGCTCCGCTGTCTGTGGACACTATTAGCCTTCACCTGCCTCTCTCAAGGGACAGCTCTGCTGTCTGTGCACGCTCTGATGAGCCTTCGTCTGCCTCTCTCAAGGGACAGCTCTGCTGTCTGTGCACGATATGAGCCTTGGTCTGCCTCTCTCAAGGGACAGCTGCGCTGTCTGTGCACACTATGAGCCTTCGTCTGCCTCTCTCAAGGGACAGCTGTGTTGTCTGTGCACACTATGAGCCTTCACCTGCCCCTCTCAAGGGATAGCTCTGCTGTCTGTGCACGATATGAGCATTTGTCTGCCTCTCTCAAGGGATAGCTCCACTGTCTGTGCACGCCTTGAGCCTTCATCTGCCTCTCTCAGGGGACAGCTCCGCTGTCTGTGCACGCTCTGAGCCTTCGTCTGCCTCTCTCAAGGGACAGCTCCGCTGTCTGTGCACACTATGAGCCTTCGTCTGCCTCTCTCAAGGGACAGCTCCGCTGTCTGTGGACACTATTAGCCTTCACCTGCCTCTCTCAAGGGACAGCTCTGCTGTCTGTGCACGCTCTGATGAGCCTTCGTCTGCCTCTCTCAAGGGACAGCTCTGCTGTCTGTGCACGATATGAGCCTTGGTCTGCCTCTCTCAAGGGACAGCTGCGCTGTCTGTGCACACTATGAGCCTTCGTCTGCCTCTCTCAAGGGACAGCTGTGTTGTCTGTGCACACTATGAGCCTTCACCTGCCCCTCTCAAGGGATAGCTCTGCTGTCTGTGCGCGATATGAGCATTTGTCTGCCTCTCTCAAGGGATAGCTCCACTGTCTGTGCACGCCTTGAGCCTTCATCTGCCTCTCTCAGGGGACAGCTCCGCTGTCTGTGCCCGCTCTGAGCCTTCGTCTGCCTCTCTCAAGGGACAGCTCTGCTGTCTGTGCACACTCTGAGCCTTCGTCTGCCTCTCTCAAGGGATAGCTCTGCTGTCTGTGCACGCTCTAATGAGCCTTCGTCTGCCTCTCTCAAGGGACAGCTCCGCTGTCTGTGCACGCTCTGAGCCTTCGTCTGCCTCTCTCAAGGGATAGCTCTGCTGTCTGTGCACGCTCTGAGCCTTTGTCTGCCTCTCTCAAGGGACAGCTCTGCTGTCTGTGGACACTATGAGCCTTCACCTGCCTCTCTCAAGGGATAGCTCTGCTGTCTGTGCACGCTCTGAGCCTTCGTCTGCCTCTCTCAAAAGATAGCTCTGCTGTCTCTGCACACTCGGAGCCTTCGTCTGCCTCTCTCAAAGGATAGCTCTGCTGTCTGTGCACTGTGTTTTCATGTCCACTCCTTTCCTATCCAGGTAGATTTGCAGCCACATTGTATGACTAGTAATTTACTTGGCCAGGAATGATTGGAACATAAAAGGAAAGGGGTGATATAAGATAAGGGAGATGCTTTATCCATTTTGATAAATGATATGTCATGCCAAACTGCATACCCAGGTGTTCTTAACTGTCTGAAAAACGTATGTAATTTTAACCATTTTGGAGGTGGGGGGATGTGTTGTAAAATGCATTTTTTCCACTTTTCGCTTAAAATGTCATGAGGTACCCCAACCTCGATTTTTCACGCGGGCAGGGTCAAATTCACTCATCGGACACTGAAGTACTGGACTATCAGAACGGCATGAACTCAATAACATGTTGGACCACATCTTTGTGAAACTGTCACGTAAAATTATACACAACCACAACTTTTCCAAACGTTTTTGAATCGCAAACCAAATCTCCCTTGGCGTCGTACTCTCTTGTGTAGTTTGATGCAATTCAGAATATTTCACGCCATGAACCTATGCCCGACCAGGGCGAACGTTCCCCAGCTGCCACCAACAGTGGGGCTGCGTAAATCCAAAGGGTTGCAAGAAGCAAGATCCCGCAGCGTGGGCAACCACTAGCTACGCTCAAATGATTATGACAATGTACAGGTTGCAATATTGTGTGTCAGTGTACGGGGAAAAGGAACAATTTATTGGGCCTCATTACGAGGCAGGCGCTCCCGTATTGAAGGGTGCCGGTACGGGGCCGGCACGGCACTGTTCATTACGGGATGCGTGATTACGCGGTCCCCTAGCGGGACCCGGAACAGACGTCTGGTAAAACCAGACGTCCTTTCCGGGTCCCGCGAGGGGACCAAGGAGCTAATAACGGGCCTGTTATTAGCTCCATCCCCATTCCCATTGGGCCCTAGGGAGGCTCAAATGGGAATGGGGAATGGTTTTGTGCATGAGGAATTACCCGGTAGTTCCTCATTCACAGAACCGGTATTAGAGCCCGGTATGGAGGCAGCCATGCCCTTTTTAAGGGCATGGCTGCCTCCATACTCGTAATGAGTCCCATTGTCTAAACCTCAGGCCATAAAAAATCAGACAATTCACACCATTGTTTAGGGAAATCTGGTCATATTTCTCTAGCCAGAGGATCTTTAGGCTGGTTTTCTGGTAAATGAGCCAATCCGGCTTCAGATTCTTTCCCTAATATGGAGGATGCGTAATGGGACTGCGACTGGGTATCTGACCAGCCTGAATAGCATCATCCCGGCTGCCCTTTGCTCTCCTGCAAAGAAGTTAAATTCAAGAAATACAGATTCTGAAAACTGTGAATAGGGGCGAATCAGTTAAAGTGAAGGGAAGTTGTGTGTGGGATGCTCGCCCACAAACTATAAGATTTTGCGCTGTCTTGATGCACATAGTGGGAGACAGCTGGAGTCTTTTGATTATTTGGCACTGTGACTAAAATCACTTCTGCCCCCCCCCCACTCCCTGGGAGTAGAAGGATAAGTAGTTGCTGAGGCACCTATTCAGCCATCAGACTGCTACAAAACTAGAGTGATCCCAACCATAAAAATGACACAGACACAATTAGGAGATATGCCTCCCTTGTATTTTGTGGAAACGTGGACAAAGGGAAGGCTCTCAAGAGGGTGGTGAAAGTGATCCAGTAGCAACCCAATCAGCAAAATATAACAGTACAAAATAAAGGGAATGTCCAATCAAATCACTATACAAATATATACACTTTAATTAAATTCACCATCAGCAATTATAATTAAATAGAAAAATATTACACAAAACTCACAACTGTGGAAAGAACACACAATATGCGAAGATAGAAAAAATTCAGCACAATGGGCAGTGAAAGAGGGGATGAAAGGCAAATAAAAACCACAATGTTCTCAAAAGGGATATATTTGTGTGTGAAAAGGGATCAAAGTGACCTAATCAGTCTCTAGGGCCCAAAGATGGACCAAGAGGGCACTTATAAGTCATTAATACCTATTGCTGTTCTTGACAGTTTGACAGCATCGCACCAGGATATTCGGTACTGTTTGTGCAGTTTGAATAATGCTCAAATGAGGCTGTCATGTTGTTCCACACAGGAAGCAGATGTCAAGCCAGGGTTGACTTAAAGTTTGTTGCAGTTCTGAAGAAGTACAAATCGTGAGGGCCACCAGAGTTGGTTTGACAGTCGGTTCGATTACAAAGATGTTGACTGAATGTGCAGTTCGAGTCGGGTGATCCAATGCTGCATTCGAAAGGTCACGGTTCGATGCACCCCAAGATCTGGTTGACTGTCGATGAAGATCGGCAATGAATGTGCTGCCAGTTCAAAAGGTGTTTCAAAGGAAGCAGGTGCAATGATAACCTTCTAGTTCAAGCTTGGGCATCGACGTGCTCAGCGGGCACAGAATGGCTGCAGAGGGGTTCGAGTGCCTGAGGCAGCAGCTCGAAGATCAGTTGAGTGCCAAAGGAAGCTAATGAGGGTCCTGTTGGTTCGACAGGGTTGAAAGGGCTGAAACCACAGCTTTCAGCATACACTGGTGAAAACATAGGTATCCTGGCTATCTTGACTCTCAGGTTGCTTTGAGTCCAAATCGGGGCTCGCAACACAAGGGAGACTGGCACACACCTGTATGGGTCCTTCCAGGCAGAGAAGTCCTGGATACCAGTGTGGCTAGCAGAGGGAGGGAAGTCTTACTCTGCAAGCAGGTCACCCCCAATGTGCCCTAGGAACGGTTAGGAGCAGAGCTTGTCTCTACTTTGGAGACTCAGTCTTCAGCTCTGGTGGAGGGCTTTGGAAAGTCTACTCTCCCAACAGGCGTCCAATAATTACTTCCTCAGGTTTTTGTTCAAGAGTGAATCAAAGAAGGAGTGGGAGACACCAGCTTTTAAAGACAAAGGTCTACAGGTGATTGTCTAAAGCATGACTGCTTAAGGGGTCGTCCTTGAGACAAGTAGTCTTTGCCTGCCAACATCATACTGAAAGTGCTTTGTGCTAAAAGAACTGGAAGGAAGAGCTAGTTAGAGAGAAATCTTCCTCCAACTTGGTAAGCAGAAGCCCGGCATGAGGCTAGTCATTTGAGATGGGTGTGCTCTTTGACTCCTGTTCCGCAGGAAAACTCCTGCTGGGAGGCTATCCTGCTGGAGAGAGGTGCAACCAGACCTCATAAAGTATCACAGGAGAGGTCCAGCTTTTCGGTATCTTGCCCTGCATTGGCAGGTGCAAGCTGTCTGACCAGAATGTACACAATCCTTACCCAGTTGGCCTGGGCTTGCAGTACTGATACATGTATGATAGCAATCTGATACGGCATTTTAATAGTTATGTGAATCCATCATACCCCAACCTCAGGAATGGATTTATGTTTAAAGATTAAACTGCCAACATAATAGTAATTCCTCATGACTATGCAGTTTTAGAGCAGGTGGGCAGACTCTAAATACAGTGTCTGTGTTGAAGTGACTTGGCTGTCACATTAGCTGTCAAATGGGCACCTTTGACCACTCAACCTGCTCTGTGCCTCAGGATAGCAGGCCCTGCACCTCAGTATACTAATTCAGCAGGGCACAGATGTATGCTATGCTTTTGGTATGGAGCTTATGAAAAGGGGATTCTGGTTAGCAGATCACACTATTTAAGATGGAATTACCTGCATTATTTAATTAATTAATACACATAGAAAAGCCAGGGCTTCACTTGCCAGATGTCAATCCGCCACAGGCACCCATCTGAACACTTCTCATCAAGTGAAGCAAGGGCTTCTATCCTCATGCCTGAGCGTTTCACTCAGTTTCACAGAGGCTTATTTTTTCTGAATATTATTGAAGCACAATTTCATTAATATACTGCTATCATAATTTGCTTTCTTGAAAATGCTCTAACCGAACCAGAGCTTCAAAATATTACGAAGCAAGCACCTTCAAAACATACCCTTTGATGGGGCTTCAGAAACGCCCCCTATGCATGCATGCTGGAGGGATGGAGGTGGTTTCAGGGTTGGCTTTGCTTTTTCCGGCTGGTACCTATTTACAAAAGAAAGAAACTTTTAAACAGACCCTTTCACAAAGTGCAAAGCATGTGATAGTGAATAGCAAGCTAAAACTGCAAGCATAGTACTACTTTTACAATTCATAACGCACATTTAAATAAGGCTGTACACTGGTTGAAGAGCACTCAAATGTACCCATGTGTGAAATTCACTTTATAGGCAGGCTCTGCTTTATTGCATATACACATTTCCATTCAGTAGATACTCGTCTGGTTCTGTTTTCAAATTTGCATTCTGGGACTAGTAGTCCCGGATTTATAATGGGGAACTTATTACTAAACGTCCCAGAATGCACAATTAAAATGAGGTCTGGACTAGGATGTCCAAAATGAAATTGATAGTGTTGGCCTGTATGTTATTGCAGTCAACGTGTCTACAGTTACTGTAGTCAAAATGGCGCAAAGACACAAAATGAAACACGCTGCTACTTCACCTCCTCCAGCTAAGTCTAAACCTTTAGCCTCTGACAAATTCTCATTCAAAGCCACATTCAATAATGCAAAAGTAACAATGACTAATAGTGACCAAATTAAATGTGACATGAAGCTACTAAAAAGAGAAATGGCACATATAAACAAGCACATTTCAGATGCTGAAATGACAGGCATTGGAAAGGCCAACAGCTACAAGGCCACACATGGGTTATAAATTAAGTGGGTGAAGGCACACCTGGTTAAGACATTTGTATTACACTAGGAGCTGGTTTATAGCTGCAAATAAGCCACTACCATTCAGAAGAAAGCTTAGAAACAAATGCTGCACCGCGTTCAAAGCACATAGCCAGCACAGAGCGATTCTGGGGAGAGTCATGTTTTGGCTAAACGGGGCAAGCAGTGGGTGGGAATGGCCACAGGTCCTAGCATGGTCATGTGCCGTCAATGATTGGGTATAAAGGCAACACCTAAAAGCTGGATGTCACTCCTCACATCCCATCTCTCACTATCATCACATCCAATGCCAATAGTTTTGGCTTATAGGCAGAGCATAAAGTGACACCTGCAAGCCAAAATGAAACATTTGTGACAACAAAAAATGGTTGCATCTAACAAAACCTTGATGTCTTCCAGGGATTGCAAACGACAAACCTCTCCTCTATTGGATTTCATGAGATTAGTAGATAAGGCTACGTGAAGGCAGAGATTTCTTTTTGTTTTTATGCCTTGATGGGCTTTTAATTTATTTTTCTGCATTAAATATTAAGAAGAACCCACCGGCTGGATTTACTGAAAATATAAAATATTTGTAAGAGCATGTTTTGGAATGATAACATTCAGATTCAGCGCTGCTTTAAGGTTAAACTAATAAACACAGCTTTTCCCTACCATTGAGAGTCCTGGTATATTCTTTTAATAAATATGACACCTGTTTATTAAACAAGAGTGGGTATTAATAATTGAATATTTCCCATATGATGGATAAAGGGAACCCAGATAGGGTATTGCGACAAGACATTAGGATGAATGTTGAATGGCCATTATTTTTGGGGCATTCATCACTGAGGCGGAAAACATTGAATAACCCCTGCAGTTGTTTCTATTGACTCCATGAAGAGAGCTGCATTAGATCATGAAAAATAGAAGTAGACATGACAACAGCCACATAATTTATCTCCCGGAAAAAATGAAGATGTTGACTGCAGAAGGTATTTGGAAAAAAAGGAATCCCTGGCATTTTAAAATTCAAATTCTATGAACAATTTGCAATAGACAAGCCGTTGAATTTGCACAAAAAGTAATGCAAAACAACCGAATTTTGGATCAGTTACTTTGAAGGTTGTCAGGTACAATTATCTGTTCTCATTGAAAACACAACCAGAGAAATACCACACATTGTGGTAGAACTAGACCAAATACAATTCCTTTAATAATTCACCTTAGAAACCATTAAGATTAGAAAGGAATTCCTAGATTTTGGGCCCAAACTGAACCTACATGGATATAAATATGACCTATTTAATCCTACGATTTTATATTGAAAAAGATAATTTCACAAAGTCCTTTCATGGCCCTAATGATTTGATTGCTTTTCCCAGAAATGATGAACCCCACTAAAATGGAACCTCCTCCTGAATCACCATCTCTGCATCTTGGTCACCCCATGTTTTTATTAACCATTGCTTTATAATGACATGCAGAGTCTTGGGTGCATCGGGGAGAGAGGGCCGAGTGAAGTCGGTACGTGGGTTAATAAGCGTTGAGGTCCATGTTCCAAGTATGAAGGTTTATTGTCCTTAGGTACACAGTAGGAAGGTGACAAGCAAGACAAGTCATATGGACAGACAAACACTGGTACATCCACTCCAGCCAGCTCAACTCTAACGGACCCTCTCAACAGTCACCCATCCAACATTCCAGGCAGACAGCACAGCATTCCACTAGCAATGAACATGCAACCCCAAACCTAGCATACAACATAGAGCTCTCCTGTGTAATCTCAACGTAGACATGCTTCTGAGGGTTTGGTCAAGGATTATCTTTCATAACACATCTGCAATTCTACATGGATGCAGCTTCTCAGAAATATAATGAATCGGTTATTGGCAGTATGGTTACACCTACAGTAGTTATCTGGATACAATTCTGTCAAAGCAAATGTTATTATAGTTCCTGGAGAGTGGTTAAAGGTTGATTGTTTTAATGGTTAGTGATTAAGACATCACGTAAAAAAGAAAATAATAGATTATTTACATACCATAAAAATCGACATTTATTTCTTACAGACACTCTTATTACTGATGTAGACACGAACAATTAGCAAAATGTGGAAAAGGTAATGTGGTTCCATCTCCAGTGTGATGAGGACATGTTAGATTAAACGTCTGCAAAAGCTAGTGGGACTCCGGGGCTGGGATTTCCCACAAGCGTTGCGATGTGCTACCCAGAGGAGGCATAGGGGGATCTCCCAGAGTCCCTCCCTACTGCCCAAACTCTTCCGCCTCCTAACCCATGGAGACAGAGTTAGGAATGGAGCTCTGAACATACGCTGTTTTAGAGAGTCAGGGGTCAGGTGATACCACACTGTCACCTCCACAGCAGATATGTACATAGCAGTTGAAAGCCTCTCGAGCCCCTCAGATACTGAGGTCATTGTGTCACTGCTCCCAGCTGTGACAGCACAGAGAATATGCCAGATTTCAAGATGGCCAACTAGGGCTTTGAATCCTCTAGCAGCGTCATGAGTGGATGGCACGGAAACAAGTAAGAAGGGGGACAGGCTGAGGCCCAACACCCGAGCACTTGGATTTAGAAAAAGGAAACACCTTCTAGAGAGGAGCCTGCGTCAAGTATAATCTCCAGGCAAAGAGGAAATGGAAACAGAGCAACTCCTCGAGCCACTGCGCTCCACAGACCTGGTAAATTCTGGTCTCCCTGTACTTATTCACCTCTCTACTGCTAGACTTACCTGAATTTACCTATTCCTGAAACACTCTTTGTCTGTTTACTCCACAGACCACATAGGATACTTCCTCCATACGAATATCCCGTCCTGATGAAGGCCTACACCACCCAAGTTCATTTAGCTTACCTTTTGGCCGAAACACTGTCGTGTTGACTTGCTTTTTTTGTGTGTTGTTGTTTCAACCCTACATTGTGTTTTACGTGCTTATGCTGTTTATCAAGCTACTACTGGACTAAGTTCTCTAGTTTCCTTCCCAAGGAAACCATAGAGGACGTAGAAGCTATAGAATTGTGTCTCACAAATATTCAACATTTTTTCTTGAGAATTTGGGTACTATACCACGAAAAATTCATAAATGTTGAGGTATCTTATGTCATAGCTAACCAAGTGTATCTAATACATCCACTGCAAACAAAATAAAAACCCAAACTGCAGTGTACAGAATTCTCCTGTCAGAATTTGTCAGGAACCAATGTGTATGATACTGGGTCCACCACCTCACTGTGTGACTAATTCAGGAATCTGTCGGTTCCCCCTTCAGCAGTGGGTTTCACATGACCTTGCTCACTTTTGTTCAATATATAATGCTACCCACCTGGGTAGAGCAAGGCATCAACCAGGTGCACGTTTGATTATTTATTTAGAGGTTGCCTGTTATGAAACAATCAAGGAAAGCATTATTCTAATGCAAAAAGATGTGGAAAAGTTTTGGCTGACTATTTGAAGTCTAAAAGAAGTCAAATTCAAAACAATGGAATCAAAAATAGAGATTATAAAATGATTTTATCCACCAAGGGAATGGATGAGGAATGTCCTTCTTCTAAGCAATTTTATATTCAGATCCACAACGTCTTGTCATCAGGGATATTTATCAATTCTCCTATTCTTACCATCTCCAAAACCTACAGAATATAGACAAACTAAACGCAAATTCTGTGATCTCACTGGGTGGCGCCAAAAATATGATCCCATTAACAAAATCGTGAAAATCTCCTTTTCTTGATGGAATTAATTCAGATTCTGATCAATCTTTTACAGAATCTACTGCTCCCAGTTTATATTAGGAATTTCATAATTTGTTCTCAGCTACAATAGGTCAATGTAACAAAGTGACAATCACTGTAATACCAACACCTGATAAAGATGCCAATTTACTTTCAAGTTATGGGTCCATTCCACTAATGATCCACAATTATGTCAAATATATGTTAAAATATTAGCCTTTTTGCCTTTGTATTTGTTTAGATATCAATTATTTAAAATAATTAAAACGCTTTTATGAAAGGATGCTTTCTAACCGATAAAATCAGATTATTATGTCATGCCATTTTCTCAATCATACTCTGCCCAATTGACATTCATTTTGCCAGCTCGTGAAGCAAAGAAAGTGTTTCATTTATGTCCATCTTTTATTTTAATGTTGACTAAATATTCATTTAGATGGTTATGACAATGTATTTATCTCCCAAAGCCAAACTGCTCATAAATGTTTATTTCTCTGAGAATTGTCATAGGGTGCATGCCAAGATTGGAAACTATCGCCACTGCTTTTCCTACAGGCCATTGGACAATTTCTGTGGCTATTTTGTAATTTCAATAATTTTCAAGGTATTAAAATCAGTAATTTAGCCTTGAAAGATTCTGCTTATGCATATGGCGTGCTAGATTGCATTTCTAATCCAACAGACTCAATCCCATGCATACTTCCAGTCATCAAATATTACGCTCGCTTTACTGTTTGTTTGTTTGTTTGTTTGTTTATTCATTTGTTAGGCGTACCAGACTCGTGAGTAAAAGGGCGCAGCAATATGGTAATGCAAAGCTTACAAGGTTACAAGTATACATATAATAGACAATATTTACATAATTGCAGGATAAACACAATGTACAGAATAAAGGCGAGGACACGGAATAACCCATGTAGTTACAATGTAGTTCCGAAAAGAGCAATAGACATTGTGCAAAAGAAAACTATGCCAATAGTGAACCCCTCGTGTAGCATTGAGGCTCCCAGGTAGATACATGACGCAAGGGCTTCAGAATTGGCGCAGTAGAGCAGTATAGCATTGTGGATGCGGGATGGACCGCACTCTGTATGGGCAGGTCCCTCAAGGATAATGGTAGAGACTAAGGGTCAGTAGTGATGGTGTGTTTTATTGCCTTTTTCCTGAAGTTAACTTGAATAAAGCATATGTTTTCCCAATGAACAGGGTACATACCGACACAAACACGCTGAACGCTGCTTATCTTGAAAGACAGCTCAAGATGTCATCCCTATGGCAGTGAAACAGGAATGTGAAGAATGAGAAAATAAATTGAGTTCCAACCGTATAATCAGTCATACATTTAGAAAGATGATGATCCAAGAGTAATAAGAGTGAACGGTCTAATTCACAGATTAATAACACCGCCTGACAGTACTAAAACCACAGGCAGAAATAAGTCAATTAACAAGTAATAGCAATGATAGGGAAATAAAAATGCTGATTTTGTATTAGCGCTGATTCCATATGTGTGTGAACTGGTGCTAGCCTCGACAAAGCCTGAGAACAGGTGAAACATGTGCACGTGCATAAGTGTTGGTGGTCTGTTCGGTGTACAATTTTGTACGTACAGTGGTCTAGTCTATGCATAATTGTGTATGTAGCATAGCCTTAACGACTTGAAGAAAACAGAAATTATATTTAATAAGGTGAACCCCACAACATTGGGGAAATATCACTTTTTCTGATTTTAATAAATGAGATTAGGCTGGCTTAATCATACAACGTAGTTGTAATCATCTAGACAGCAATGCCCCTCAAGGATTGGTTTTGGAAATATATATATATGTGGAGGTTAGGCAGTTCTATTTTAATTTCGTTGTCCATTTATGAAGCCAATGACTTACCACTCCATAAGAATTATTAGACAACCCCCTAAAATGTTCAAAAACAAAGCTTATTTATTCTGATAAATGTTGGCAAAGTAAGTCCCTAAAGAATCTTCTATTTGCCTATAAAGTTATTACATTTTGGCAACAGGTTTTGAATATAATCTGTGAATGTTTAACTGTGAATTGATCTTGATCTAGGACCTAGTTAATCTCAAATGTAACACTACTAATTCAAAATTACATAGTTTGCACGCCCATTTGCTCTGTTTCTTGATCAGTGCAGTCAAATCCATTACAATTAACTGACAATATGCTTAACTATTATCAATTAATTTCTGGTGGATTTTGGTGGATTTTACAGGAATGGTTCTGCAGCAGAGATAATTAAATCAAATATTGGGTTATGGCCATATGGAGTGAGGAGTAGCAGCTCTTCTCTGGCTTCCTCAGTTCGGCAGTGTTAGGCCCATCCTTTTGCCCATTATGTAGCAACATGCAGTCTCACTGTCTCCCATATGTAAGGATGATCTGTGCTGCCTATGATGTTAGCGTAGGAACATGATTTTGATGCTTTATGAGTTCATTTGGGTGGCATAAAGATCACTCCCCTCTCCTGACATAGCCTGTGCTGACAATATGGCGGACAGGATCAGGGAGCACTAGTGCATCAGATGCAATACTGGTGGCAACAATTGAGGAAAGTCTTTGATGGCTCTGGGTAATCCATGCTCCTTCAATCAGACAGGTATTTTGTTCACCTGCAGCTGCAATGCAGGCAAATACCTACATTTCCCTGAATACCATTTCCCCGAATGGAAAATCTTCGAAGTTTTTTTCTTCTAATTTGGTTGGGGAAGTGGTTAAATTAAAAATGATAGATGGGGTGTGTAAAGCAACTGGAGGGGGAGGCCTGTATTTCTTTTCTCTATTTGGTAGAGGAGAGGCACCGAGGACCCCAGCCAAGATTCTCTATTATTGATATGTGGTCAAGCAATCAAGGCCTAGCTTCTCGGGAGGTGATGCAGGTTGGTTCTTAAGTACAGTGTAGTCCCCAAGCACCCACAAAGGAATGTCCGCACACTGTATTAGTTCAAACATAGTCTTTATATAATTAATATTCAAGGTTATGTTCAATATCACGTTAACTAACTTTGTACTCAGTTATCTATAATTGCAAATATACAGTTCTACGTGGTACCACAATTACTATTAGATCTCTTTAAAGTGCATCAACTATACGGTTAAATATCACACAAATCAGGTCGTAAAGGAAACCAACGATAGATATAAGAGGAAAGCAGTTGGTGAGAGCAATTGGCAGAATACTGGCCCTGTTACCTAGACACAGTTCTGTGTGGAGATCCCCCCACCTGGGCAACCTGTGGAATAAAGATATATCACAAGCCCAGTCCGTATATTGTTCACAAGAGACTTTCTACGGGGAATCGACGGCCCTTCTTGAGTGCCCTCCCTTTAAGGCAGGCGTCACGGGTTGTCGAACGTCCGACGGAGAACAGGGTGAACTATGGCGGTGAAGTGGCAGCTTCTTTCCTAGCGGTGCTCATCGACGGGGAAGCGTAAACGTCCTGCAAGGAAGAGGTGTGCGGGGCACCTCGGTGTTGTTAGATCTGGACCGCAAAGTGTTTGAAGAACTGTGGCCCAGCAAGGGCGTCGAGTCGTCGGCATCTCTGTGGTCTTTGGGTGGCGGGAAACCCACCGGCGGATACTCCTAGGCGCGCCGACGGCCTGGCCTTCTCCAGCTGGATAAGACGGGCGGCGGTGCGGACAAGTGCACCCGTTAATCGAAAGTTCTTAGGCAACGGGAGCATGACGGCTCCGGTGGGCGACGGCGGTCATCGACAATGGTGGACAACAGTCCGGGCGCTTCTCTTTGGGATTCCGCAGCGGTCCCCCTCTCCGGTCGGCAGCCTGTCGTAGGTCTGTCTACCAGAGAGCTTTGGCAAAGATCAGCTGGTGAACGATGGTCCCTCATAACTCGAGAAGAGGGCACCTTACCAAGTCCTCTCTGGGTGTGTCCTTGGAGAAACAGCAACTTTTAGATTGATGAAGAAGAGCAACAGCAATTCTTCTCTTCCAGCAGTGCTTCAAGGGCAAGCTTCAGTTTCACTCCAGTTACTCTTCGTAGTTTGGACTTCAGCTGAACACTTCTGAACACGATTCCTAGCAGTGAGAGGTCCCCAGATATACTGTTGATCGCCCATTCATTCTGCAGGGTCACACTTCAGCAGCCAATCACTATGAAGGGCATTCAGCAGTCAGTCAGCCAATCAGGCACACGGTGCATTCAGGTCATTCTTCTCCATCCAGACACTCACAAAACAGAATGTGGATTCGGACAAGTACCACGCCATTCAACACTACACACTGCATTCATACCAGTTTCGGGCAGGGCTGTCTCAGTCATTGTATCAACCACCAGATACCAGACATCCACAACAAGAAGTGCCTATTCGTCACATACTCCATTCACCCAGGTCCCTCCCACAGGCGTACCCACAACATACGGTCGTTGGGAAGGCTCCAGCCAGTCTGATCGGCCGTTCCCTACACTACCATATATTGAACTTCCACCCAACAGCCAGTCAGGGGGAAGGGACAGAGTCAGGGCTTACCGGGACTTCGGGAAGATCAAGGTAACAGGCGATGGAAGGCAAGAGGCCACGGGGGCCATCTTGTCTCCATCAGGAATCTACTGATTCCACTGACAAGGCCTGGGCATCCCAAAATGGAGGATACTCAGAGCACCTGTCAATTCAGCACAGAACTGCCACCAGCCCATACCAAGCTCTGTGGGCCACACACAGGTGCCCAAAAACATACACTAGGGTCACAGGGTTGTACCCCCACCCATGGGTGCCATAAGGGTATACCACGGGTCTGTACACCAAACCAAAAGAAAGAGCTGCACCGCCAGGAGTCCCACATGAACTCCTGCGCGGAAAACACGACAGAACACACGATAAAAATCAGTAAAGAACAAGGATATGGAGGCCCTGTCCCTCCGATGCATTTCCAGCATCACAGGGTGGGGTAAATGTATAGGATAAGGTAGGAGTAAGTGAGGGGAGGGAGCTGGGGTGTCTCCCCCCGCATAATAAAAAAGAATTTGTAGAAAAACAAATTCAAAGATTTCTCCATTAGGAGAAATAGATTCAGTGAAATCCCATACATCCCAATGCAGATGCATTGATATATATCCTCTAGGGAGGCACTTTTAGGAAGGAGCAGGCCCACTCACCTATGCAGTTTGAGGTGAGCTGGAGAACTTGTCAGGCAGCTCCAAAGGTTCTACATGTTAATTGTGACCCCAGTTAATTCGACCTCTATTTGATTGAACCCTGTTGGTCTCCCCATGCCATATGATACTGGCACTGAAAGAGCTCTGAAATAGGCAAATAACTTATCACAGGAGATTTTCATTCAAAGTGCTATTCCTCTTTGAGGTCAATAAAGCGTCCGTATGACAAAGTCACATTGCACACCAACTCTGAGGATCATAGAGGGGCTCTGAGGACCAGGAATCACTACACCTGCCCACTGAGTTGAATGTTACCTGAGGGAGTAAAAAAGGGGATTCCCCAATGCCCTCGCAGTATTGCTTTGTGTTAGCTCCTGCCCCACCCGCCCACCAGAAGAAGCAACCCAAAATCCAGACTCTCATTTTCCTTGCTGACACAATACGATAGAAAGCATCCTACATCATTATTTGGTGTCCAAGAAAGGAAGCCTTGGAAGCACTAGTACAACCCTCAGTAGGTTACTGTTCTCGGAATGATCCCCATTAAGAAATCAGTCTGCCAAGGGCTAGGCCGGCTAATAGCAAATCGAGCATGATCGCTCACGAGGATAACACTCCTTCCCCCGCAGAAATGCACTGGAAGATTATATTCACTCAACATTCTAGCAAACAGCTAGGCACTGTGAGGCACCAAGGAACCCAAAGTCCCACACAGCGGAGATGCACGGCCTGCACACTACCCCGCCTGACTTCAAAATCACATATAAGGCATTTATAAACCAAGCCATAGCATTGTTAATAGTCTGCAATTACCAAGGGCTGACCAAACGATTTAAAAGAAACACATGTGGAGAGGCCAACAAATAGCCAATCCCCTTCGGGTGCACACAGAGATACTAGGGGATAATCAATTATCCCCTTTAATTACCTATTAACATCCATCAAGAGAAGTACCAGACCAGCTCACTGATCTGCAGGGAGGAGCTGAGAGAAACACATGGCCCAGAGAGGCGTTGCTAGGAGGTGGTCTGAGGGGGCCATAGCCAAGGGTCTTTTGGTTGTAGCCAAGGATAGAAGCTCAGGGGCTACAAACAAAAGGCTAGCTAGCCCCCAGTCCTGATAGGTTTGACATTAGCGTAGCCCCGGATCTTTTTCCGGCCATAGCAACACCCCTGCGGAGAGTAAAGGATGCGATTTGGAGTGCAGGAGAGGAGAGTAGGAAGTTCTGATCCAGAGTGTTGCTGCTGAATATGTCACAGCTGAACTGGACCCGTAGAACTGACTTGTCAGATGGTGCAGAAATGTGGTTTTTGGATTTGTGTGAGAGACTGCTGTACCAAGACGGCAACCCTGGACGAATGGTGAAAATATGTAATCCTGACAATTTCCTTAATCCCAGGGGGATATTTTCCAATAGAAGTGTTTTGTGAGGTATTGATGCTGACCCAGGTGGGTGACCTTTGACTGGTGAGTGAGAATATCTAAACCTGACGATTACCCTATCACCACCATAGTGAACTTACACACCAGAACTTGCCCGCAGAGGTGGCGTGTTGTGCCCCCGCCAGTAGTGGACAAAACCATGTTGTGTGTTGAAGGTGGTAGCAGAAAGATAAAGAAAGGAGGAGGATGAAAAGGTACAGACTGAAACGATGACAAGAGACAGTGGGGCTGTGGGGAAGGGGTTATGGTTGTAGAAGTATGAGTGTATGATGAGTCATGTAGATTGATCAAACGAAAGCGCTGATCAGAAACCAGACAATTAAGCGCTGCTCTGGGCGTATGAGCATTATAGAACGGCATGTTTCCGTAGAACCAACCCTTAAAAGGGAAGACGTTCTGAGGGACACAGCCAGCTGACACAACCGTCAGCACCAAGTGATGTTCATATATAGGTGAATACAGGCATGTTCGATTTGGGCTATAGGGCAACAGGGCAATGCCCGAACCAAAAACGCAAAATGCTGACATGGGCCAGTTTTTTGGGTCAAAGTGGGCCAATCTTTTGCCCAATGTGGCCCAGTTTGATGAGTTACTTCACTATGTAGCTAGTAGGTTTGACCAGTGTTGCTGAATAGATATTCTTAAAAATGCACAATTTGTATCACATTTTATCAAAAAACTCCCCTTGGAAACTATTCAAACAGTCTGTCACAAATGGAATGACTTAGCATTTGAAACTGCAGGGCACTTTTTCATTGGTGCCCAAGACAATTGTATGCCCCAGTCCTACCCTGAATGCAGGGACACCAGAGGAGGGAGGGATTGGGGAGAAATGGTAAGGGCCAAATCTGCTTGGCTTCTTGGAGAGGGAGCCTTATGAGGGTAAAAGGTAGATTGGTGCTATACTATATTTTGTGTAAATAAATGTGTTAATTATAATTTCAACAATAAATCACTTGCACAATGTTGTATCTCCAACCTACACCTTTAATAAAACTGCACCCACAAAATGCGACCACATTTGTACATTTAAACACCCTAATGCTGCAGCCTCAACAAATGCCAACAGCACCAGCAAAGATTGGTCACTTCATCAGTGCTGCCTCCCGCCTCAATCAAACACATGCACGCACTCCACCTACAAACACACACAAAATCTTAGTTCGATTCACACATCAACTCATACAGACAATCTCTGTCAGATGCACTCTCGCACAAAAACTCACACAGAGTCACTAACACAAGGGCACATTCATTCAAGATACATAAATGTACACACGTTTGAAGAAGGTTACCCTTCTGGTATACTCATGCGCCCAATTGTTTAATTTCTATTGAAAATAATGCTTTCACACAGTGTCGATTCTGTTAAAATGTAATGCCCTATGGTGATGACACGTGTTTCGACGTATAAAACGTCTTTCTCAAATCAGGGCCGGTGGTTATTGTAGCATTGAAATATCCTCACAGTCTTTTCATCCTGTCATGGGATAATCCCTGTCCTCTGTTCTCCTTGCGTAATGCTTTGCTGTCCTCGTACGAGTGTGTCCAGGAGGATATTTCAATGCTACAATAACCACCGGCCATGATTTGAGAAAGACGTTTTATATGTCGAAACACGTGTCATCACCATAGGGCATTAAATTCTTAACAGAATCGACACTGTGTGAAAGCATTATTTTCAATAGAAATTAAACAATTGGGTGCATGAGTATACCCGAAGGGTAACCTTCTTCAAATTTGCCCCTTCCTTATGGAGTAGAGGAATCAAGGACTCCATTGTTACCCGGGTCAATGCGACCTCAGAATCAAAGAGTTTGTACTAATACAGAGGGCGCAGAGTTCTAATCTACAAGTACCTTGAATAGAATCCTCACTTTTTCACAGATAAATGTACACAACGTCTCTCTTACATACATATACACACACACACACACAGACACACACACACACACATTACTCAACATAAAACACATAATCGATCAATAAAACTACTTTAAACACAGGTTTCTCCACTCTGACTGGGACAACATAACAAAATATATTAAGCGGGTGCAAGCATAGCAATTTATGGCTGGCCGGGTATAAAAAACAACACAGTGATATATAAGTGAAGCTTCAAAACACAAAACAAGCCCAATCTTAAACCAATGCAAAACCAGTTAGAAACAAGTGGCGGTGTGAGAAAACATTGTTGAATCATTCATAACAGGCTTTAATTCGGTAATAAAATACCATAAAAGCACATACAAAAAATAAAAACAGACTAAAATCGTACTGCAATTCATATATAGTGCAGATTTATATCAAACTACATTTTAAAATGTATACAGTACATCTACTTATATATATATATGCATAAAAACATCAACCAAAATAAGGCAAAACTCCCTAAAATTAAAATACTTCATGAGCAATATCCTTATAGTAAACTATAGTACTACACCAAAATGTCCACAATGCGTTTCCTCGGGTTCCAGGCTCCCCGCAGGTATATAAGAAAGCGCCAGGCAACCATAACCAAATCAGCCTGAAGCAAAAAGGTAAGGGCCAGACGACATTGTGTTAAAAGTGGTAGAATTGTCCATTTCCTAATTTCAGTGTAACAGGGGCAGAATATAACAAAATGTAAAAGATCCTCAGTTTCGGCTTCACAGCTCTGAACATACCCCTTCCAATTATTTGCAATGTCCCGTAACAGCAATACATCAAAGCGGGCTCTCGTCAGTATCCAGCAATCTGCTAGTTTATTGCTGTGTGTCAGGCAAGGCTGTAAAAAGTCTATTCTTGTAATATATTAGCATGTTTCTTATTTGAGCCTAAAAACTACCCCCTTGATTCAGGTCTAAGTTTAATGAAGTTTAGTATACACATTTTATGGGACCTCCTCTCCTCCATAAAACATTGTTCAAATGAATAAACCTCAGGTAATATCTGTGCATGGAAGTTGGGAGTGCAGTGCCATAAAAGGAATGCACCATGGCTAATCTGTAAAGTGGCGGTACAGACAGTCCAGCCTTAAAGGCGAACATGCAAGGGTCAAGAGGGAATGCTGCTACTGTCAGGTCACAAAGGTGATCTACTGTGCTAAATCAGACATGACATTAAAAGCCAGGAGCTATTAAACACTGAAAAGGCTTATCCTACAACAGTCCCCCAATATAAACCTCGCCTCTGCCAATATGCTGCACTCTTCTGGCAGTCCTGACGTGGAAAGGAACATATACATTATCCATATAATCATGCGAACATGAGCAGGGCACTCGTGTAGGGTACCAAATGCCTGGGCACTCATTCACTATTGAAGAGAAAAAGTGAAAATGTTATTCATATAAAAAGATAACCCTTCAAATGATCAAACCATGGGCTTCAGTGAAATATGTTTGCCACTGTGTCACATTGAATTCTCTCCTTGTGGCATTGTGAGTTCTGGAACTTTAAAATGCTGTCACTCTGAGCTTGAACTCTGCTGAGAGATTTACAACTCATAATTGTACCACTGTAAGAACCTATCACTCTGAACGTGACTGCTTTGAGTTGCCTCCCCTTGAATTCTTGTCCTTAAAGGTTTACCAATCTTGCCTCATGACTTGCTTAAACTCTGCCACTGTGATCTTCTCCCCTCTCTCTGAACATTGCAACACTGAGCTCCTTCCCTTCAAACTCTACTTCTGCAAGGTTCTACTTAATCCTAAATATGCTGTGGCAGGGCAAGGCCACCCAGAATTTTACCACTGTGAGATTTTACCACTTTACAACACACCTCCTAAAGTTCACCACTTCTGAACCTCGCCACTATGCCACCCAACCTTTTGGACTCTAACACTCTGCACAAACAGTGCTAATTCTGGAAACCTTCAATCACTTGCCTCAAACACTACCACTGTGAAGCTTGTGTTCCTAAGCACCACAAGGCTATGAGACTGAGATACACCCACCACAGAGAGGCTTTCGCTACTGTCAGCCCCCAACATAGTGAGCCAAACCATATGGAAGCTAAACTAAAATCCTATGAACTCACTCGCCAATACAAGGCACCATCATTATGGGGACTCACAACCAGGAACCCCTAACACAGCAAGGACTCACCACTCTGAGAGCCTGCCATTGGGTGACCTTCCCATCACAAGCTGCCAGCACTAAGAGATCTCCATCACAGGAAAACCACACTGAAAAGCCCCTGGGTAAAGGGATAATACTGCACCAGAGATACTTCCACCTAAGGTAGTTTGCCACCTGGCAATAACTACACCACTGGGATAGTTCAGCCCCTGGGACAGCTCTGCGACCAGAATAGTTAAGTGCTGAAATAGCCCTACCGCGGGAACAGCCCTGCCCTTGAAACAGTTCAGCCCCTGAGATAGCTCTTCCCTGAGATAGCTCAGCTCCTGAGATAGCTCAACCCTTGGAATAGTTCCAGCCCTTGTGATAGCTCCCACCCCTGGGATAGCTCCCACCCCTGGGATAGCTCCTACCCCGGGGTTAGCTCCCACCCCGGGGATGCTCCCGACCTTGGGATAGGTGCCGTCCCTGGGATAGGCCACGCTCCAAGGATACATTTTCAGGCCCTGGAATAAGGTTTAGACTAGGGATAAGGCTACCCCTTGTGGAAAGATTAGCCACTGGTACAAGGTTAGCCCCAGGGATAGGTTTACCCACAGGAAAGTTTGACGCCTGAAACATCCAAGCCCCCAGGACAGCTAGACCACTGGGCCAGCCCTATAATGCCATCCTACAAACTACACCCTGTAACACCTCTGCTTCACGCTGGAATAGCACAAACAGGTCAATGAAGAGAAAACCCATGAGGACAAACAGACAATCCAACAGGAAAATCCCAAACATCCAACCTGATCGGAAAAAAGCAGAAACAAACAAGGAAGCCAATTTTGAAGCAACAAGCACAAATCACAACATGCACTGTATCAGGAAAGACTGATGCACTAGGAATAGCCAAAACAGAACAAACCAAATGGAACAAGGCCAACCATCTCCAAAAGCCACACCCGGGAACCAACCAACACCAAGAAATACCACACCTACCCGCCCAAAAAAGAGCCCCTTTGCTGGAACAAGACCAAAATCGCTCTACTTATCATGCCACCTATCAACCGACCACCCACTCGCACAACCAACCATAAGACCCGTCAGCACATAGGGAGGATAACCGGAAACACATCAGGCAGATGTGAAACCCACAGAAGCACAACCAAACCAAACAATCTGAACATGCCATTCATCACAAAAATTGGCAAATCACAAAGAATCATCAATGGGAGCAGACAGACGATCCAGAAGAAAACATCAACCCAAAACACAAACTTTTGGACCTATTCAACGACAAAACAGAAACAAAACCGAAGGCCCAATCTGATGAAAACAAATCAATATCAAATCAAATTATCAATGCCACCACCAAATGACAAGCTTCAGAAAACAAAAAAATACACTGCAACCTAGTCAACAACCAAGATTAATGTTATAAGACACAACAGAAATATACTAGCTTCTAAGTGATGGGAGGGACAGACATCCTATTCCTCATTGAAACCTGGCTAACACAAAACTTCAATGTAATAACACATACTTCCCAACCTAACGACTTCAAATTGGCTTCTTTCAAATTGAAAGAAGCCAACCGAGAAAGAAAAATAGGAGGCGGTCTTGCCATTGCATACAAGGACCAGCTAAAGATGTTAACAGCATCACCACTAAACATCCCAAACTACAAATCACTCCTACTGCACTTAGCCTTAGATCTCCAAACCAACCAATCATTCCTACTTATATACAGGCCACCGACACAGAACCCTACTTTCACGGACAGACTTGTGAACATTATCGCCAACATCCCCATTAAATATGATCACCTGATCATACTGGGAGATTTCAACATCTGGTTTGAAGAAGAAAACATTGATTCACCCAAAACTCAAACAAATCAGCGAGCAATAATGCATCTGCAAAAACTGGTGAATGGGGCAACACACACAGCATGGCACACCCTAGATGCAATCTTCTGTAACAGAAACCTGGTCTCAACGGCGCCTCCAATGTAAATCCTCTGGAGCAACCACCCCGTAATACCCTTTGTGATCCACCTGCCAACTTTAATACTAACCTCCCAAAAAATCCTCCAATTCAGAAAGGAAACTGGAAATCCATAAACACTGCAGACCTAAACACCAGATTGGAAGCCACAAAAGCATCAATCAGAGTCTTGGACTGATCCAGAATTGAAGAAAGAACTGAGACAATCCAAAAATGGATCACAAAAACACTAATGACATTGCACCAGAAAAACCATTCACCCCCTCACTAAAGAAAACAATAGCAAGATAGTTCACACCCCACCTCAGAGAACTGAAGAAAATTAACAGGCAAATGAAACAACAATGGAGAAAAATCTACGATCAACTGAAAATAAATCACTTACCAGAGACAGATACGACTATACAAAGATGTAATACTCAATGCAAAAAAGAACAAGTCCTGGAACATGTAGAAATTTATTGGCTATTAGACCAGGCACAGGTTGGCTTCAGGCCCGTGAGAGGTATGGGAACAGCACTAATATCGATATGGGATGAGCTAAAAACCAATGACGACTCAACGTCAAATTGGCAGTATACTACTTGATCTATCAGCAGCCTTTGACACAGTCCACCCCGAAAACACTCATCAAAAGACTTGAACATATAGGAATCAGCAGTAGAACGCTACTTTGGCTAAAATCCTTCATGGTAGACAGAATGGAAAACAACTTGGCTAACCCCCTTCAATTCAACACCCAGCACAACAACTTGCAGAGTCCCACAAGGCTCATCCCTCTCACCACTGCTATTTAACACCTATATGACCCCTCTCATCAACCTCATCAAAAGACACAGCCTTAACTGATACAGTTACGCAGACAACACATAAATCATCTACAAAATCAAATCTGGTGAAGAACAAAACCCAACCCTTACCTGTTGCTTCACAAAAATAAATCATTGGATGAGTACAGCCTTAAACTCAATCCGGACAAAACTAAAATCATGACTGGGCCCAATGAACAGTCAAACACATTCATGGCCATTTCATGGCCTACTAAAATGGGAAGCCGACCGGAACCATCCAAAGTGGTCACAAATCTCAGAATATTAATGGACAATGGCTTAACACTCGAACCGCAAGTCAACACAGTAGTAAATAAATGCTTCTCCCACTACAAACAATCAAGCACATATATCCCTTTTTCACCTTCCCACTTGCTCTCATCTCTCTCGTCATGCCATGCATCGACTACGCCAACAGCATCTATCTCGGAATGCCAGACTACCTTAAATGACAATGAATACAGAACACAGCAGCAAGACTACTCCTCAGACTCACCAAGAGAGAACACATCAAATCAGCACTGAGAAACTGACATTAACTGCCAGTCAAAAAACAAATGCTCTTCAAAATGCTCTGCATAACACACACAGCAATCCTCATCCAAGGAGCAGAATTCTCCATCTAAAAACCAATCCTAACACTAAGGTCAAGCAATGGAATTTGCCTTGAACCTAAACAATGCTCAAAGGGGAAGTTTAGGAAGAATCCTTCTCCTGCATCACAGCAAAACTTTGTAACTCGCTCCTAAAGGAAATATGAACAACAGAAAGTCACCTAAAGTTCAGAAAACTGCTAAAAACATGGCTCTTTAACACACCGGGCAAAACAGGAAGAATCAACAAAGGAAACTGCCAACACATCACAATGGAAACACCAAAACTACCAAAACTTGATGAACAGAAACATGGCTACCCTTTCCCTTTTCTCCTTCCCATACCTCTCCTCTTCCCTTCCTTCCCAAATGCAAATTGTTCCACATGCTGTTTTTCTGGTTTGATTCATGTATATTGTATTGCTTCTATGTTCCATGTTTGATGTTTTCTTGTTGTTAAGCTGTAAAGAGCTTTGGAGTAAAGCGCTATATAAACAATAAAATACAAATACAAACACAAATACAAATACAAAATGTAGCCTTCTACCGCAAATCACCATAAGATAATATGAACTAGACAGGTCAACATAACCATGGCACAAAAGGACACAAACAACTTGTCACTAACCCTACTAAAAACTCTCCAATATCCTGCATACTCATCCTCAAACACCAAACAAAATACACTCATACCTCTAACAGAGAAAACACCTAAAACCACCACAAATTGCACACATTCAACAACACCCAACAGGAAACTAAACCAATTACAAACAAATCACCACATACACACTCATACACCAAACACCACCTAACGTCTACCAACTAAAAACAAACCAGCACAGAGTGACAGTTATTTCCAAACTGAAGCTACCAACAGCACATCAAAGCTCTCTTGCGCTTTTCCAGCTCAATCCCACTAACTAAGCCCTCCCAGTCCTCCTTCCTTTTTAGATCTGCAAGAGCGCCTGGAGACCATGAAAATGTCAGCAGTGCACAGTATAAATCACAGTAACATAACTAACATAACACAAGTTCCTTCCTTTTCCTAGGACCTCGTCAGGCAAGTGTAAACAACATACCAACGGATCTACTGATTTAAAAAAATATATGTATATTTTGAGTATTTGTAACATGCTCAGCACAGACTTAACCATAGGAAGGCGCAGTTGGAATCACATGCATATAAAATGTGAATAGAGAAATGACGAGAAGTCTCCAGGAGATTGAATTATTACTATGTCAACTGGAAGTCACCAAGTAGCTGGATTATGATTATTTAAACAGGGAGGTTTTTAAGGCCTTCCAAAAATGTCTGACACTCCCTGATATTCTGCGGTATACTGTTCCAGAGTTTTGGACCGAAGACTGCAAATCTGTCTCCTCTGGTAGCAAATACTGACCGAGGACTGCTCAACAACAGTTGGTCCCTTGACCTAAGTGTCCTCAGAGTGTCATAGGGAGGGATGTTATTGCTTAAATATTCCCAACCTAGTCCCTTTAGAAACTTGAAGATCATGTAAGCTACCTTGAATTTAATACGGTCCTAAACAGCCAGCCAGTGCAGTGTCCTACGAAGGGGGGAGAGACATGATCTGCTTTCCCAAGACTGCCAATCAACCTGATGGCTGCATTTTGGGCCTTCTGGAGCCTGTATACTTGTTTGGCCTGTATGCCCATCAAGAGACTATTACAGTAGTCCAGGTGGGTGTTTGTCATAGCCCCCACCACTACTGCATGGTCTTCTTTGGGAATAAATGGTATGACCCGTCGAAGCATCTGCCGAGAGTAATAGACGGACTGAACCTTAGCCCAAGCCTATGCTTCACTTTCCAAGTACTCCTGCCATATGCATACTAGGTTCTTAATCTTAGTGTCAAATTGAAGTTCCTCCCCAAGAATACGTGGGGCGAAAGATTTGTTTGTGGCCAAAACCTGTTCCCAGGTCCAAACAAGATCAGCTTCATTTTGGCAGCATTCAACTGAAGTTGGTTTCTAGACATCCATCTATTTATATCTTCCAGACAGTGATTAACTCTCAAGAAAGCCTCCTCAATGCTGTCAATTTTAATGTATATTTGTGTGTCATCAGCATGTGAGTGGTAGCTCTGGCCATGAGTTTTCACAATATTCAACACGGGTTGCATATAAAGATTAAATAGCAGGGGAGGGAGTGAAGATCCCTGCGGGAGTCCGCAGCTCATCATAATAGGGTCTGAGATGTAACCCTCAGATTTCACCTGTTGATATCTGTAATCTAGGAATGATCCAAACCATTTCAAAGCCTGTTCAGACACATTTCCGCCCATTGTCAGATGTTCAAGTATGTTGTTATGATTGACTGTGTTGAACGCCGCAGACAAATCCAACATCACAAAAAGAGTGACTCCCCCTTTGTCCGCCACCTCTAGCAACTTGTCATAGACTGATAGCAAGGCCATTTCAGTCCCATGCTTAGGCTGACATCCTGACTAGAACTCATCAAGCAGTGCCTCATTCTCAAAAAAAGTTTGTATCTGTGAAGTAACCACTTTCTCCAATATTTTTCCAGGCCATGGTAGGCCTGCAACTGCCCGGTAGTTCTTTAAACAGGATGGGTCTAGATTTGGTTTCTTTAGTAATGGTGTAATAATAGAGTTTTTAGTTTCCTAGGTACCAAACCTTGGGCCAGTGATTTATTGACAAACGTGGTCATGAAAGGAGTGATATTTTGTGCTAGACTTCTAGCCGAGGAGGCAGGTTATGTAAACAAGGAATCATTATTAGGCTTGAGCTTTGGGATAAGGGATTGAACAAAATCCTCTGTCACCGGTTGAAAGTCAAACGTCACACATTTTTTGTTAATCCCTGCCACTGATACCTCCGGCTGAATGTTCGGGCATAGATGATTTATCGGATTATCGCATGTCTGGATCTCCGGGGCCTTTGCCTAAATACGGCTTCGATTTTTTCTTTAAAAAATACATTGAACGTATTGGCATGTGCTAGCAATGGTTCAGGAGATGACATGATACAATCTGGTTTGCAAAAACTATCAACCACTGCAAAAACATTTCTTGGCTGGTTGCCAGCATTGCCAATTTCTGTGTGAAGAAAGTCCTTTTTGGCCCTAAACATGACTTGTTTATAGATCTTTAGTGCTAATTTAACACTCTCTGTTTTCTCCAATGATCTAGTCTCTCTCCATTTTTTGTCTGTTTGGTGAACCCTCTTCCAGAGGGGGATGAGATTGGGAGTAAACCAGGGTTTAGAAATCCTATTGCTTTTAGGATTCAGCAGGCGTATTTAGCACGTATGGAGTCCAGGATTGCAGTGCCCTGCATAAAAAATTCCTCACTCGGCATTGTGTTGTCAATGCTAGCCAATCTTTGGAGTACCTCATCTCCTGGAATGTTGGCCAAGTCCTTGACTTTTCGGGTAAGCACCAATGATCCATCCTTCCCCTTCTCTTTCCCCCTTACTGGGAAAACAAAGTCAAAGAATTGGACAAAGTAGTCAGACCACAGGATGGGGACTGTTCCCCTCATTACTGTGCATGTATCCCAGGCTAACAATATGTCCAGACAATGACCTCTGACATGTCAGGGGGCAATCATCAGAAGTGTTAGCCCATGGTTCCCTATCAATTCACCTAATTCTCTAGCATCTGAGTGTTGAAGATTATCCGTCCAAATGTTCCAATATCCTATACATAGGAGTTACTTGTATTTGCTCCCCGATAATGTTATAAAGTTGTCCAATTGCTCCAGAAATCTTGCTGCTGGGCCTTGGGGTCTATAACCCAGGATAACCTTCACTTTGACCATAGATGATAACTGAACTTAAACCTGGCCCACCTGGGACCCGTCAGTCCACTCAAGCTCCTTGAGGTGGGAGACCTCTAAGGAGGATCTGCAGATCATTGCTATGCCTCCCCCTTTTCCCAGTCCGAATAATAAACTGAAAGCGGTAGTCCTCACGGACCCGAAGGTGGAATATCATCTGACACCCATCCAAAAACCATGTTTCAGTGAGTAGAAGCATATCTAGATTATACCAATCAATAAACTCTGCTACTTCTGTTGCACGGGCCATATCGGAGCGAGCATTGATCAGAGCTGCTAAAATCCCTGGCTTGTCCAGTCCTCCCCTGCATCCCTGGGTCTTCAAAGCAGGTCTGGATAATCCCAAATCCCGGATTTTATGCAGTGCTCGAAGTGTAATATGGCCTTTCACCTTATTAAGCTTTTTAAGAAAGGGCCCTCATAACTGACCTCCCCAATTATTTCCATCAGTTTCTGACAGTACTCTGCACCCAAGGTGTCACCCACCTGGTAATGTTGTTCGAGTATATCAAAACCGGCAGCATATCCTGCCGACTGCTGCACTAGGCCGCAAACAAGCCTAAACAGTCTGATAAGGCCTGCGGCGCCCATGGATGACACGTCGGGCGGTGTGCAGGAGAGGGTAAGTCTGAGAAATGGAGTCCCAGTTGCCCACAATCACCAGTCTACTATTATACGGCCTCCATTTCCCGAGTCACAAAGACCTGTTCACAACTGCTGCCATTGTCATGGTGTCTTTGTACTTAAGGCCAGCAAGAGAATGGGTCACTAGGAGTAGAGGGAGCTTTGCAAGCCCTTGTATGCTAATGTGTATGCTAATGTCATAGAAGTGATTTTGTACGGTCTACTGCTGACATTATAACGATCGCACTGCATGCAGGTGTGCCAGAAAAGAAGAGCGGTTGTCATATTAGTTGAATAGGGGAGATGCAAAGATCTGTAAGGTGATAAAGCTAGGGGATCTGGGAAGCCTTCTGATGTAGGGGTGTATGCCAGAGCTAAAGATGTAAGCTTTGACATTGTTCTGTTTTCCGCTATTGAAAAAAAAGTGATTTTTAGCAAAAAAAGGGAGTTGGGGGGGACCCCCCCAAAAAAATAAGATGTGAAAAAAAAAAAATTCGATCCTTTGTCCTGTCGACCCTTTGTTGTCGATCCTTTGACCTGTCGACCCTTTTACTGTCGATCCTTTGACTGGCAACCAGTGGTATTCATAGGATCAAAGCTACTGTGCTCTTGTTTGTCTGTGTGTGTGTAGTGTGAGGTGCCAGGGAATGGCAGGAGGACTCGGTTAGTTGGAGGCATTAAAGCGTGTTTGTAATTAGGGAAGGATCCTTGCTTGTAGTTTGAGTTGCAGTCTGCTGTTGCTCTGAGAGCTTTTATCTTGTAGAATGTCTGAGCAGTTTGCCTTTTAGAGTTCCATGTCAGTGTGTGTTTGTCTGTTTCCAGTGGACCTTAAGGGCAGAGTGCAGCTGTTGTTTGAGAAAGGTCATATTTTTAAGGGTAATGTGACAGTGTGCTGACTACGCTCTTATGAGCAGCCAGGATTTGAGAGATTTTCCAAAGACTCTTCTGTCTTTTTCTTTGTGGCGATGCCTCTGAATTGGGTTCCAAAGCACTGGCTCAAAGAAAAGAGAAGGAAGTGTCACAGCAATGTTTCTGCTTGAAACCTGGGTCTGCTACTAAGGTCAACTTGCTTGATTGAAGTGCTCTGGCTCGTTTGTAGTGGATGAATTTCTTCTTGGTGGATTCTAAGCCCCGGCCGCGGGCAATACAGATGGTTTTGAATGGAATTCTACTATTGACCAGGAGCCAGTGGGGGAGTCGGGGGTGGGCGGCTGGAAGATGGTGTTAATAATAATATTATTATTATTGGTATTATTGGTATTTATTGAGCTTTGCCTCAGGAAGCATTTGCAAGTGATAGGGGAAGTGCGCGTCAAGTGAAGCAGACTGCAAGGGAGCGGGAAGGTAACAATGGGGTAGGGGAAGGTGGGTAATTTTACAGCAAGGGATCTACTGGCAACCAAGGGAAGAGAAAGAGGAGAGACATCTTTATGGGAGGGCAAAAGGGCCCTCATCTTGGATGGGGGGTCCACATGGCTGCCTGATCCAAATAGGTCACTGTCCGTTGTTCACAAAGCATAAATAACAAAAGTCATTATATGTGTGGTGCATTGCTGAGGCTCTAAACCTATTACGTGACTCTTGTTAATTACAATGTGCTCTGATGAATCCTGTAAGGATTTTGTGTTCATTGTGTTATAAATTGTGCGTTCTCTATAGCACAATTCCTGGAGCATCCTCCCCCTACTGTGGAGAATATATTGATCAAGTACAATAACCAAAGGTAAATTGATAAATAAGAGTGATGTAATGGTTCCGTGTGCTAAGGCGCTAGTTGCAGAGATGTGTGTTCATATGTGAGATCACAGTACACAACACCAGCAAGGCCGAATCAGCCTTTCCTGTGTCTGAAGATGATAAACCTGCATGTATGCATACTTTGGTGATAGTAACACTACAAAAGCAATTTCCCTGCATTGGATAGCGGTAGCTAAAGAAATGACATAGTATCAGTATGGTGAATGTCTAGAACTCGATTCCTCCAGAAAGGGGTTGTAAAGCCTCCGCAGCCACCCCCAATGATGAGCATAAAGTGTTATTCGGGAGAGTTTTGATTAGGTAGCCAAATTTGAGAATAAAGTGGCTGAACTTGTATTCTGGCTTTGCTAGCAGTGGACAGAGTGATTGATCCTGGACACATGATCTAATATCACTTTACAGTCTTCCATCAAAACGGTTGCCTTCCTGCATATTGATGCCATCATTTAGCTCACTACCTGACCTTTATTTTTATGTGTGCCATTTGAATAGAAGGGGGTCCTAGCCAGAGGATAGCAAACCTAATGCCACAGGCCTCTGGCAAGCGTATTTTAAGGTCTGCTTATTTGTCCAAAAAAAGGGTTTAAATAATATGTAATGGATTATTTAAAGTTTCAAAATACAAGATAAAAACCCAGATTAAATCTTTTAAGCTCATAGCAATTAGTAACAGGTACTTTTATATACTTCCCTTGATGATGGAGACAATGAATCTAGAATTATTACCATTTTGAAGACCATGCGCCTATAGAGTTTTGTTTTTTAAAATTGTCATGGGTTATGGGATTTGTGTACTTTTGGAGCTAGTTTTACAAAATTAGAAAATTTTAGTTCGTGAAAGACCAACATTCACATATAATTGCATCTTGCTCTGTGATTCGATGATAAGAAATGGGATACAATTAATAAAGTAGAGAAATTGCAGATTGGGCTCAAATCCCAGCTTCACCTCCTAATAAATCTCTGATCTGGGGCAACACATTCAGGGCCTAATCCACAGAAGCATTGTACAATGGTGCAAGCCCATCGAAACATGCTCTGTCGCGCACGCATTCAGTAATTAAGAAGAAGAAGAAGAAGAAGAATTAGGCCCTTGATCTCATATTTTCTAACCTGTCAAAATTGTCAATCCCTAAACATGAACAAATTGGCAGCCCTTATGAATGATGTCATTTTCAGCATGTGCTATTCAAAAAGCCCCATTGATGGTTTAACTGGTCGTACTATTGCTTCCGATATAATAATAGTGACCATCGACATATTGCACACCACATCCATTTGTTTATTTGCTTCCTAATGGCAGCAACAATTGAAAACAATGTCCCTCTTCTTATCTCGAGCACCTTTCTAAAACGGCTTTCCTTGTACTGAAAAGAGACGCTTGCCAGGGGTGTTGCTATGGGGGTCTGAAGGAGGTATAGCCCTGGGTCTTTTGGTTGTAGCCACGGACAGAAGCTCAGGGTTTACAAAAGGCTAGCTATCCCGGAGTCCCTGAGTCCCGAAATGAGCATAGCCCCAGATCTTTTCCAGACCTTGCAACACTGCTGTTGCCTGCACGTCCCTTCTGCACAGTAAAATAAAATTTGACTTAATTTGACTTTTTTAACCCCACCCTTTAGTTAAAGATATCAATAGACAGCGTTTCATCAGAAAGTCCACCTAAAATACAGAGTTTTTACCATGAAATACTGTCGGTAGTATTTGATCAAGTCCTGAATTGGGCAGACCGTAAAAGCAGCATTATTTGCGCAATGCCAGCAATTTGGTCATTTCCACCCAACTCTCAATGATCCGTTTTTCAATCTTTTGTCTCGTCCAGAGCACCCGTGTCTTACCAACAAAAGACAACATATTCACCTATATAAATACATCTTGACATGAACACAGATGCATCCTGCCGCATATACTTTACCCAGACACAAATACATTCAAACACATCACCACTGACACAATAAAACCAAGTCCCCTCTGTCTTCTTCTCTGCATTGTCCAAGTGCAGACCCAAAGTCACATTTACCAGCAAGACACCGACCACAGTTTCTAGTCTTGTCTGGCAGAGGATGACTGTCAAAACAAGGTGGTCTACCATCTACATGTGAGCCAGGGCAATGGAGGGGCTTTGAGTGACAAGGAATGGGTGGCTGAGCAATGTGGACAATGAAAGTGGGTGTGAGGCAAGGGAAGAGGATTGAGTCAAGGGTTACCGGATAGAGCAGAAGGTGAATGGAAGCCGGAACGTTAATTGTAATGAAGAGGTGAATAGGAATTGAAGATGTGGAGCAAAGGAAGAACACTGGAATGTACTGGGTAAGGAAAATGGAGTAAATGAGACAGAGGCACAAATCAGAAAATGTAGGTCAGCCGATTGAGTGACTGTTGCAGAGATCTGTGTCTAATCTGCATGTCACTGCACCCAATTGTGGGACTGGCTCAACACCTTTCTTTTTTCTGACGAACTGCTTCAATAAGTACTTCTATTATATTTTGTCAGGTTTCAATATCATGTGACTTGGTGCTTTGAAAACAAAATGTATTGAACGATTTAACCCTTTAATAACAACTTTTGAAGATGGGTTAGGAGAAGATGAAGGGTCTGATTTACACAAATGTTATCAATGGGACTTTCCAATTTAAAACAAACATTTGTGTTTTACCTGGCAAAAATTCTCCTCTGTTGTCTAAATGCGATACCAGGAAGCTAATGTTTAAATCCCTGCCTTCCACAATTGATAAATTATGTGAACATGAGCAAATCACTTTTCATCACTGTGCCTTGTTTTCCTCCACTTTTTGTAAGGAAAGTCTCACTTACATGGGTTTATAATCTATAGTGTTACTCCATAAATAAACATGAAGGGCCTCATTATGACCCTGGCGCTAAGGTGTTAACGGTGCCGTAAAAGGCTGCGGCGCCGTTAACCCCTTAGCGCCTAATTACGAGGTCCCTTTGCGGCTCCCGACCTTAACGGCTGGTCTGGACCAGCCATTAAAGTAGGGACCTGCAAGGGGACCTTGAAGGTAATTACGGTACCACAATTTGCGGTACCGTAATTACCGCCTTTCCCATTCCCATTGAGCCCTATGGGGCAAAAATGGGAATGGGGAAGGGCCAATGGTGCATGGGGAATTACCGCCCCGTCAACCTTGGAATGGGGTGGTAATTCCCCATTGCACCATGGCGGACTCATTACAATACCGGCAGCAACCATGGTGCTAATAGCGCCATTGGTTACCGCCGGTGTCGTAATGAGGGCCTAACAGTTTATATAATGCATATTTGTACAGAGGCAGTTTTCCAAGTGAGATACTTATGTTGTAGAGGGGTTGGTAGTCAGGTTGCAAGGTATGTTTTTTGTTTTGAGTGGTGGGCTGGCACCCATACCACCACATGTTTGGCTCTTAGACCAAAGCCAGAACTCCGGAGTCGGCTCTACCAATTGATTCCTTCGCTTCTTCACCTCTTTACATTGGTCTAAAACAAAAAGATGGTATGGGATGCGATGGTAGGATAAGTAGCCTGTTGACAAATTGCAAACTAAGACTACATTTCAATTAAAAAAAAGAAAATAGGACTCGCCACTAGGGGGCGCATAGATGCCCTGTGCTTCCATGTGAGCTCTGCTCCCACAGGTCCTAGAAGTGGCCCACTTCCGGCCCCCCTCTTCCAAAAGGACCCTCGATGCCTGTGTGCATATGCCCCTCCCAAAGTAAGAAACCCGGCCAAAAATTGTGTAAGATTTGCGGAGAAACAGGTGAGAGAACAGGCGACTGCTGGGCACGGCCTGCCGTGATACGGCAGACAGAAAGCAAAAGTAACGCGGCACATGCTGCTCCTTGAGGGGATCCTGATGCCGTTGAAGTGAAATTACGGGGACACCGACGCTCATTGATAGGACCAAGGACAAGACCGCTGGCCCCTAACTGGACACTAGCAGTGATATCTAGATCTCTGATTCCAGCGATCCTGTGCGAGGGAACGCGCAGGAAGCCTCAAAATGCTCCGGGAATGAAAATCTGGCAGAGCACGGGCTCGGTGAGGGTCAGCCTTGGTGCACCTGTGGACCCTGCCTTCTGTCCTTCTCTCCTGTTCATACCGCTGTGGGGACCCAGTGGTGGATGCCCGCCTATACTTATAAACTGTGAGTCGACATTAGCGCTTCAAAGAGTATACCTGCCTGAGATGCTGGACCCTCGTATCACAGTGCGAGGGAGAGGAAACGCCCTACTCGCTGTGGCTGCAAAAGGTAACATTCGGGAGACGCTGTGGGCAGTGCGCTGTGATACGATACAGAATGCACAGACACCAAAATCATCCCATGCTTCCCACCTGCGACATCCAGCATGTTGAAGGGGGGCTCCGGGAGGAACGCGAAGCGTTTCCCCCCGGGGAAGTTTTTGGCGCTGCACATGGCCAGCGAGTGGCTGTGGGGGCAGAGCGCCTCCCCAGGGTATTTAAGGGGCTAGGGAAGGTTGGGGAGGCAGGCGACAGTCAGACTTGGTGATTGTATCAGTCCCGTCGCCTGCTCCCGAGCCTTCCCTGAGAGAGCTGGGCCTAGTGCGTGTGCGAGTGTAGAGCAGGTGAGGTAGGGTTTGTGCGAGTTACAGTGGGTGGTTAGGCAGCTTAGTTAGTTCAAATAACAATAATTTTGTGAATTTTATAGTGAGGGGTGCCGTAGATAAGACACCCCTCTTTTATTACCTGAGTGTGCCGGCGGGTATTAACAGCTGTTGCTTTCGATAGTAGGGCAGACAACACAGCTCCGTTTCGTGAGAGTAGGGAATTATTGCATTACGGCCGTCATCCGTTGCCTGGGGAGTGGGGGTTCTGTTTAGGTGGGGGTGGATCAGTACGGCAGGTTTCCTGGGCCCCTCATGTACGGCTGGTTGCTGATTCTGTCTCCTAGGCGTTTGTGCTCGGTAGCATTTAGACGTTGTGAGGGGGCACTGCAGTTCCCTTAAAGGGACAGCATTATTTTTCCAGTGACGGTGCGGTGCGGCATAAGAGCAGCTAGGGGGCAGTGTTTTCTGTCGCCTGTTCAGCCCCAAATTGCTCCGGGGCTGTAGTTTGGTGGCAGGTTTTAGGGGAGGGGGTTTCTTAGGGCAGGGGTTGTATTAAAAGGGGGTTTAAATAAAAATAAATAAATAAATAAATAATAAAGTGCGGAGTCCCGTGTGTGCACGGTGGCATTCTCCGGCCTAAGAGGGCACTGCAGTTCCCTTAAAGGGACCGCGCTTCATTTCCTGTGATAGTGCAGTGCGGCCTGCATGCCGCCAGGGGGCAGTGCAGGAATTTCTTTTTTGGGCCCCAATTCTTCGTGAGCTCCTGGTTTTTGGGGGTATTTTCTTCTCTGGGGCAGGTGAGGAGCGAAAGGGTTTTTTGTTTAGGGCAGGGTTATTATTGAAAGGGGGGTTTAAAAATAAATAAATAAATTAAAAAAAAAAATTCTGTTAGGTCCACAATTATTTAATATATTTTATACATTGGAATTACATCATTTAATTTATTTTATTAAGTATATTTGCTTTATAGCCCAACATTGTTTAGGGGGTTTCCCAATTTTTGGGGTTTGTCCACGGTTAGGTGCTGGCTCGGGGGCTTAGTTAGGTAGTGAGTAGAAAGGGGCATATTTTTTAGTGCACATTCAGAGTATTAGTGCACAATGGTGGGCCAGGGAGCTAGCAAAACGGGTTTGGTGGATGCTAGGGCTCTGAGGGAGGCCCTGGAAATTATCAGCAGGGCATCTAAGGCACAGCTGGAAGGGACGGTGGTGGAGGTCACGGGCGAGGTGGAGTTAGGTGGTGGTAGGCCGCAGCGTAGAGCAGCGGCAGATGGGGCTCTCGCGGCAGTGGTGGCGTGCACCCCCGCGGCGGGGAGAGGGGAGGTTTGGGAATCCAGGGGCAGGAAGATGAGGAGGGAGATCGACAGGAGAGCGTCCAGGGGTGAAATGATTTCGGGGGGGAAGCCAGTTAGGGATGGAGCTAATAATGACCAAGGGGAATTAGGGGAGGTGAGGAGTGCTCGGAAAGGGGTGAGTCAGGGGAGCCGCGGTGAGGGGGCTGAGGGGGTGCAGAAAGAGGCGACTGGGCAGAGGGGGAAAGGGGGTAAATACCTGCGGAAGAGTGCAGGTGGGAGAAGGAGAGAGAGGTCCCCATTAATTGAGGAGGTTAGGGAGGGGCGCGGAACGGCCCCCCCGGTTACAAGGAGTGGGGGCAGAGGGCGCTGCGCAGCCCCCGCTGTTCAAGAGGATGGAGAGGGTTTAGGAATGGCCCCTCCTCGGTCCGCGCGAGGAGAGTCTAGAGGGTGCTGTAAGGCCCCTAGCGAGGAGGATTACAGGGTGGCGGACTGCACGCCTCGCCCGAGAGAAGAGGACCAGGCAGGGGTTTCTGCGGCCCCGCCGAGAAGACGTCGGATGAGTGGCGGGGCGGACACCCCGGGCTCGCAGGAAGAAGATCGACTCAACTCGAGCATGAGCTCGCAGCCACAATGGTATTTAAGGGGTGATGAAGTTGGTTTGGAGGTTTATGTGGGGCAGTGGGAGGAAGAAGGTTATAGGGCTGTAAGGGAAAGGGGGGAGGAGAGAAGAAGTTTGAGGGGGGAGTGGGACAGACAGGTGCAGGGCGGTCGAAGGGCTAGAGGTCGGGGGAGCAACTGGCTGGGTGACTCTGCTGACATGTTTTGTCCCTGCAATAGGAGCCCTGTAAGAAAAGAGATGGGGATCATCGGTGTGGACGCCAGACTGCAGACGGGCTGTGTTGAAAGAGGTGAGCAGGAAAGGGAATGGTCATCTGCATGGCAGAGAGGGGACACGAGAATGGGGATGGGAAAGGAAGGGCATTGTCTGCAAGGGGCAAGGAAAGAAGTTGGGGTACAGGCCATTGGTGCCTTGGGGGATGAAAAGGGCATTTGCTCAGTGGAGATTCAAACTGACAAGGTGGTGGAGCCATTGCCGCTCGAGGTACAGGGTGCAAAAGAAAAGGAGGTTGAAGTGAAAGGCAAGGAGAAAAAACTGCCGTACATGGTTATCACAAAACCTTTGGGGGCGCACTTGATGGCAGCGACCAGGGAGAAGATTCAGGCGGGGGAATTTGTAG
This sequence comes from Ambystoma mexicanum, assembly GCF_040938575.1. Classification (NCBI taxonomy): domain Eukaryota; kingdom Metazoa; phylum Chordata; class Amphibia; order Caudata; family Ambystomatidae; genus Ambystoma; species Ambystoma mexicanum. The sequence continues at coordinate 861,029,113 of NC_090931.1, read as the reverse complement.
ATGTTTTTAAGTTGCTCCATAGGGAAGTGAGAGCAAAGGAGGGGTCTAAAGAAGAAGAGAGGGAACTGGCTTCGCGCCCAAGGGTCCCGGTGACTATTGAGAATTGGACGTCGGCATTTATCTTTTATGCCAGTGTATATTATGAAAAATTCCCAGACCGTTGCGTGGCCCTGCTTAAATATATGGACGTAATTAGGAGGGCGTTCACAAGTTTTGGGGGTTTTGCCTGGGTACGCTATGATGAGGAATTCAGAGCGAGAATGGCGGAGGACAGTCAGGCGGCTGGTGGGAGATAGACATGGATCTTTGGCTGCAATGGATGGCTCCAACGAGGCCTGCCCCGAGATTGCACACAGCAAGTGGGCTGCCTGTGCCTTACCGGCCCTTTCTTGGTCGCCCCGCCCATGAGGGGGTAGGGGGAGGAGTCGGAGGACAGCCCTCGACAGCATGTTGGGCGTTCAATAAAGAAGGCTGCACAAGGTGGATGTGGAAATTTAAACACGAGTGCAGCAGGTGTGCGGGTCGGCATCTGGTTACGGATTGTTTTCAGGCAGGGGACAGTGGGTCAGGGCGAGGAGCGGGGCGAAGAGGTGGGGGCAAGGACCGCATGCCAGGTAAATTGGGGTGTGCTGGTAGGTCGGGCTCAGTTTATCGTAAAAGGAGGGGGGGCACAAGGTTTGATGAAAGGTTTTGGGGGTGATTTAAAGGGGGTAGGGGAGAGATGAGGAGGAAGAATAGTAGGTAGGGGAAGGCCGCAGGGGGGTCTAACTGTGGAAATTGTTAAGGGGTGGTGGCCATCGTTTGGAGGGCATGGTTGACGGTGGCGAAGCCCTCACGCTTCCCGCACGACAGGGTGAGTAAGCTTCAGGCTGCATGGACGGAGATGCGGGAGCGCCTCTGGTGCAGCAGGGGGAAGTGATGAGATGGTTCTGCATGGACAGGGGTGCACTAGGGCCCCTGGTGCAGCTGGGGGAAAAAAGGGGAGCGAAGCAAGGTGCTGGAAGAGGAATTTATGTGGAATGGTCTGCATGGACGGGGCGCAGGTTTGGCCCCTGGTGCAGCGGTGGAGAGAAGTAAGGCAGAGAAGGGGCCTGCATGGACGGGGGTGCACTAGGGCCCCTGGTGCAGGTGGGGAAACAGGTGGTAATGGACGCAAGGAGCTTGAAGATTAGTTATATGGAAGGGACTGCATGGACGGGGGTGCAGGTTTGGCCCCTGGTGCAGTGGCGAGAGGAGTAATAAAGTAAAGGGCCTGCATGGACGGGGGGTGCACGTGGGCCCCTGGTGCAGGGGGGGCAACGCAGGGCCAAAATTAATAAGGTGATGGAAGTTGGGGGGGCAAGGGTGAGCAGGAGGGTAATAGTTTAGGGGAAAAAGGGGGGGCTAAGTGGGTTTAGGTGTATTGTTTAAAGGTTGGGTGAAAGGGGCGGAATATAGGGGGACAGGTAGGAGAGGACCTTGGGTGTTTCCGGAGAGGGTTAAGGGGATGGCCAGAAAGGATAGGGTACTGAGGAAGGTGTTACTAGTGGTTTGGGAAAGGTTAGGAGGTTGGAACTCATTAATTTAGGAGGGGTAAAGCATCTGAAGGTAGTAGGCTGGGCTATTCAGAGCAGTAGGTGAATAGGTTGGGACGCTGGGAGTAAGGGAGATACAAAGGGTATGCCAGGGACCGGGTCAAACGGAATGTCGTTATAACATTTTTTCAGTAGGTAGCAGGAGTGTTGCATTTATTAGGATGTTGTTGATTTGTAAGTGATTTTGTAATTTTCTTTCAGATGCTGCTAGGAGGTACGGTCAGATGTCAAAAATCTGGTTTTTGGGACATTCTAGTGTTAAGTGGGCAGGGAAAGAAGCTGAGAAAGGGTGGTTGGCAGGCAACTGGGGTCCAACTATAAAGATGTTGTGGTGAGATGGTCCGGGTTTGGGGGGCGGGGCTGGGATCAGTTGCTTCCTATGTTGGCTGGGTCGAGGGGAAACTACGGGCCTCCAGTTGGGGGGAGGGGATTAGTCTTGGTGGGGAAAATGATCTGGTAAGGGATACGGGTGTGGCTCTTCTTAGGAAAATAAAAAGGGTTTTTTGTTATGGGTCCGACAAGTGTGGCCTCAAGCAACTGTAGGGGGGACTAAGTGTTTGCCACAGAGAGTTGGGTGGGGAGCGAGAAATGAGGGTCCGATAGAACGGGCAAGGAAGGGGATAAACAGAGAGATGGTAGAATTTTGTACATCGGTGTCAGTACAGGTTTTGGACCGTAAGGAGATGGTTTAGAAAGGATTTATTAGATTTAGAGGGGATGGGTAAACTTTCCGGTTTGGGGAACAATCATTATCTGGCGGACTTGAGCTCTTGGCTGGGAGATTGGTTGAGGAGTGGAGGTAGGAAAATTGGTGGGGGGGGTGGGGCAGAAAGAACACCTCGGGGGAGGGTTTTTCTGGTGCCGGGGGCATGGCCCCTTTTGATGTGGGGGGAGAGAAGCACAATGGGGGAATGACACGGGAAAGGATGGGGTGGCGCTGTTTGCACAAGCGGGCCACCACGGGGGAACAGGTATTGAGCCTGGAGGGGCATGGCCCTGGGGAGAAAGCGGGACGCCTGGAAAAGGGGTAAGGAGACGGTAGGGTCCAAGGGATAGTTAGGGAGGAAATGGCTTTATTTAATTATTTAATTGTTGGGTAAAAATGAGAATCTTTAATTATTTAATTGGTTGTTTAAAATATGTCTTTAGTTTGTAAGGCCATGGAGCCAGGTAAGCGTTTAATTGTAAGCTTTGGCCTGTCACTTTAAAGCGACCTTTTCCACTTTTAAATGAGTCTGGGTTTTTGTGCAGTAAGCCAAAAGGGCGGCACCGGGGGGAACGCAAAGCGTTTCCCCCCGGGGAAGTTTTTGGCGCTGCACACAGCCAGCGAGTGGCCGTGGGGGCAGAGCGCCTCCCCAGGGTATCTAAGGGGCTAGGGAAGGTTCGGGAGGCAGGCGACAGTCGGACTTGGTGATTGTCCCGCCCTCCCTCCCCCTTCATTTTGGGTTAGGTCTGGTGTCTGGTTTTAGGAAAGGGGGATGGAGGACCATTGTACTTGGTTTCGGCAGGGTTTTTTTACGTCCCATGTCAAGGTGTTACGGGGTTTTTCTGGTCTGTTAAGGAGCTATTATAGGGTAGTTTTGTGTGACAGGTCGGGGCATCAGTGAAGTTGTAAGGTCAATTTTGTTGCTGATGTGGCAGGTCAGACTGGCTGCAGGTCATAGGATGGGGGAGATTGGTGTAGAAGGGAGTCTGAGGGGTATTGAAGTGGTCCTGGGCTCCGAGGGCATGGCCCCTTTTGATGTGAGGGGAGGGAAGCACAATGGGGGAATGACACGGGAAAGGATGGGGTGGCGCTGTTTGCACAAGCGGGCCACCACGGGGGTACAGGTATTGAGCCTGGAGGGGCATGGCCCCGGGGAGAAAGCGGGACGCCTGGAAAAGGGGTAAGGAGACGGTAGGGTCCAAGGGATAGTTAGGGAGGAAATGGCTTTATTTAATTATTTAATTGTTGGGTAAAAATGAGAATGTTTAATTATTCAATTGGTTGTTCAAAATATGTCTTTAGTTTGTAAGACCATGGAGCCAGGTAAGTGTTTAATTGTAAGCTTTGGCCTGTCACATTAAAGCGACCTTTTCCACTTTTAAATGAGTCTGGGTTTTTGTGCAGTAAGCCAAAAAGCAAACTGCCTGCAGAACCTGCACCTTCCCGAACACATTGAGGACACTGAACGCCTTACTGCATATCCCTCGTACGGCGGGACGAAATCTGTGAACGGCTTCTTCTTACTTCCCTCCCACAGCCGAGTTGCACCAGCGGCAGCAGACAATTAACGGAATCACCAGCCCCATGTAGACCTCTAGTTTACCCGGTACAGCGCACTTCCACAATGTACCACGAAGGTAAAGGGTACCTTAGTATCCAGAACTGTGCGTAGCTTGCTCGCATCAATAGTGGGATAACACATGACTCAAAAAACACAAAGTGCTAAAAGGTGTATGCAAAATCAAAGAATAGGGGTCACAGAAAAGACATCAGTCCTGGAATCACTCTGAAATCCCCGGATCCCCTGACCTCAGTACATTTGAGACCACAAAGGCACCATTTCCCTGCAGCACCACCCGCATACTAAAGTGACTGAGGCATTGAAGAAACTATAGTGTATGGGTTAGAGAAGGTGGAACGAAGCACACAGCGTACTCCTTCCAACATAATAAAGCACCTCGAGGACACCCATTTCCATACTACCAGTAGAAAAATATGTGCTAATGGACCTGGGGTGCAGAACAAAAGGGACTCGAGGTCCGGCACTTATGGGAATTAACCTCCATATGTGACAGGGAATAAAACCCAGCGACAATAAGAAGAGTAAGCAGTGTCTTTACGCCCCACAGACTCCTCAGGATGATGTAATCACAGTGGATGGCTCATTGGGTGTCAAGTGGAGACCACTAGGAGTACTGCCCAAAGGGTTGGACCCCCGAAACTGGGGCATGTGCCGTCCTCTGAAATCAGGGATAGTTCTACCCACGGGTAAGCGGCCCCAGGTGCATTGAACCGGCTTCCAGCAAAGCTTGAATCGAGTGGTACCCACCCACCTAATGAGACAAATACATTTGGACCCTCAGGAGATTGATTCCTCCCCCTTGTCCTCACAACCAATTCCCCTTTGACCAGATCATCACTGACGGTCCCGAACCAGTAACGAGTTTGGTGCTATGAGGGGTTGGGCCCTCACAGTGTGAGGCGTGTGCCCTCCTCGGAACTCCACTCGGGCGGAGAGAAGTGATCAAGAACCACCCCTAAAGGGAGGCGTAACCAGAGTTTCGAGACAAACGGGAACTATCCAAACCTGAGGTGTGCCAGAAGACTCAAGCCGCCGAGAAAGCACCAGAAAAAGAATAGACACCTTACAATCCACTGAAATCAATACGAACGGCATAAGGACACGCGCCAAAAGTTGGCCAAGTACTCTGCACAACTCTGAAGTAGTCCCGCACTCGAAATCAAAGATGGCAGCATCACGGACGAAAGCAGCAACGACAAAAGCTGATGTGGCAGCACTTCTCAGCGAGATGAAAAGCATGAGGGCAGATATTGGGGGTAATATTGGTAAGATCATTAATAGAATTGATATACTTGAAGAACGACTTGACGGGGTGGAGCACAATCAAACTTCCCTCGATACAATTGAATCCCAAATGGACCAGAGGCTAGCAGACATAGAAGCCAGGGAAGAGGAATTTCCCCTGAAGATGGACAATTTGGTGAATCGTGAAAGGCGTAATAATCTGTGGATCTTCGGCATACCGAACCGAGAAGGAGAAACCAAGCAGGATTTGAAAAGAACTCTCCATGCAATTCTGAAAATCCTACTCGAGGATGACATGGTGGATGAACCCAAGGTTGACCGGATACACAGGGCAGGGGGAGCACCAGGTGGCCCAAAGACAGTGCTGGTGAGGCTTCATAACTATGCCAATTAACAAGGGGGGGTCCTGGGAGTCCCTCTGCCAGACATTAGTCCTGGTTGCGAGAGACTTACCCAGAGTCTTTAGCTCACTATCTTTCACAGAGAAGAAATATCCTAAACATATCAGTCTTTGTCCTGCCCTGGGGCAGTCCAGCACCAAAATGCTAGGCAATTCTCCTCTGAACAAGAGTACCAACAGCATCCCCAGACCCGTGTTTCACTCTGGTTGGACCTCATCAGTAGGGAGGAGCTGTGCCTCTCTAAGAATAGTGAGCAAGGGGTCCACGTCTGGATTCCCCTAGTAACTTAGGGTGAGACCCAAAGTTACTTGCATATGCAAATTAACAAGGGGGGTCCTGGGAGTCCCTCTGCCTGACATTAGTCCTGGTTACGAGAGACTTACCCAGAGTCTTTAGCTCACTATCTTTCACAAAGAAGAAATATCTAGCATTTCGGTGCTGGACTGCCCCAGGGCAGGACAAAGACTGATATGTTTAGGATATTTCTTCTCTGTGAAAGATAGTGAGCTAAAGACTCTGGGTAAGTCTCTCGCAACCAGGACTAATGTCTGGCAGAGGGACTCCCAGGACCCCCCTTGTTAATTTGCATATTTAAGTAACTTTGGGTCTCACCCTAAGTTACTAGGGGAATCCAGACGTGGACCCCTTGCTCACTATTCTTAGAGAGGCACAGATCCGCCCTACTGATGAGGTCCAACCAGACCGAAACACGTGTCTGGGGTTTCTGTTGGTACTCTTGTTCAGAGGAGAATTGCCTAGCATTTCGGTGCTGGACTGCCCCAGGGCAGGACAAAGACTGGTATGTTTAGGATATTTCTTCTCTGTGAAAGATCGTGAGCTAAAGACTCTGGGTAAGTCTTTCGTAACCAGGACTAATGTCTGGCAGAGGGACTCCCAGGACCCCCCTTGTTAATTTGCATATTTAAGTAACTTTGGGTCTCACCCTAAGTTACTAGGGGAATCCAGACGTGGACCCCTTGCTCACTATTCTTAGAGAGGCACAGATGCACCCTACTGATGAGGTCCAACCAGACCGAAACACGTGTCTGGGGTTTCTGTTGGTACTCTTGTTCAGAGGAGAATTGCCTAGCATTTCGGTGCTGGACTGCCCCAGGGCAGGACAAAGACTGATATCTTTAGGATATTTCTTCTCTGTGAAAGATAGTGAGCTAAAGACTCTGGGTAAGTCTCTCGGAACCAGGACTAATGTCTGGCAGAGGGACTCCCAGGTCCCCCCTTGTTAATTTGCATATTTAAGTAACTTTGGGTCTCACCCTAAGTTACTAGGGAAATCCAGACGTGGACCCCTTGCGCACTATTCTTAGAGAGGCACAGATCCACCCTACTGATGAGGTCCAACCAGACCAAAACACGTGTCTGGGGTTTCTGTTGGTACTCTTGTTCAGAGGAGAATTGCCTAGCATTTCGGTGCTGGACTGCCCCAGGGAGGGACAAAGACTGATATGTTTAGGATATTTCTTCTTTGTGAAAGATAGTGAGCTAAAGACTCTGGATAAGTCTCTCGTAACCAGGACTAATGTCTGGCAGAGGGACTCCCAGGACCCCCCTTGTTAATTTGCATATTTAAGTAACTTTGGGTCTCACCCTAAATTACTAGGGGAATCCAGACGTGGACCCCTTGCTCACTATTCTTAGAGAGGCACAGATCCACCCTACTGATGAGGTCCAACCAGACCGAAACACGTGTCTGGGGTTTCTGTTGGTACTCTTGTTCAGAGGAGAATTGCCTAGCATTTTGGTGCTAGACTGCCCTAGGGCAGGACAAAGACTGATATGTTTAGGATATTTCTTCTCTGTGAAAGATAGTGAGCTAAAGACTCTGGGTAAGTCTCTCGTAACCAGGACTAATGTCTGGCAGAGGGACTCCCAGGACCCCCCTTTTTAATTTTCATAACTATGCCGACAGAGCCATAATTTTCATTAAGGCTAAGAACACCCCTCAGCTCCTTCTTGATGCAGCGAGAATTATGATCTATCAAGACCTGTCCTCACTCGCCCTTGCCAAGAGGAAAATGTGCATGCTCCTGACCAAGTGGCTTAAAGAAAAGGGCGTCCGATATCGTTGGGGATACCTGTTCTCCCTCACTTTGAATGGGAGGGAAACATTGTTCGACTGCAAACTGAAAAGGACATAAAGACCTGCACAGCGGATTTGATGGGTAACCAGGCCAACGAACAAAAATCCCAGGATCCAGATAATATAGGAGGATGAATGCCTCCCCGAATGCAGAACTTTGATGCATAGCGACGCCAAACAGCATTGACCAATAGAAACACTGGCCCTGAGGGTGGGCCGTGTCCTTGGTAGGGACGCCTGCTGGAGATCCTAGAGACCTAAGAGTGGCACAAATAGCTTAATATCCACCAACGAAGGTGATATGCAGACAAGGCTGGACCATGCAGTAGACATCCCAAAGGTAATGGGAAGGTGCTGAGACCAGACAGGCCCGGATGTTCATGTTCAGACATTTTAGTGCAGGGAGGCCACCTCTGAAACAATGTAAAGGGCTTACTTGCTTTCTTTTAGGGGAGGGGAGGAGGTTAAGGGGGCTCATGGTTTGTTGTGGTGTTTAAGGATGGGACCGTTGGTTGCATGATCCACACTGGTGGTCCGGGACTAGCTAGGTGAAGATAACCCAGCTAAATCGGATGCCGCAGGGGGGAGGGGGAAGAGGCTAGGGGAAAGGGGCTGGGCAGAGTCAAGGATGTTTCAGACCGTGTTTAAAGTAGTAGAGAATTCAGTAAACTAGATCAGTATATGGCCTCGATACAGGCAGAGCAGACGGAGAGGGGACTATGGCAGTACTGTCTTCGGCTAGTAGACCCGGCCTGCTCAAGTTTGGCACACTCAATGTCAAAGGATTGAATTCCCCCAATAATAGATCACTAGTCTGTAGGGAACTTAAGAGAACGCACCTGGATGTGCTCATCCTCCAGGAAACCAAGTACATACGGTGGAGGAATGCAAAGTCTTGTACTCTAGGGTGGGCTCTGAATATTGGAGCTCTGGTCTACTGAGAAAGGTGGGTGTAGCCATGCTTGTCAGGAAAGGACTCAATTTTGAGATCATTAAGAGATCATTAAAATATAGATTGAGGAAGGAGATTGCCCAACTAGATGCTTCGGGGTGGAATACCAATGAGGGCAGGGTGGAAAGAGTTGTGAAAGCGAGGCAGAAAGAGAGGAGCTTAGACGCTTAGAAGAGGGACTGGTGATACGTAAACTCCAGTTCCTCAAACAGAAGCATTATGAAAAAGGCGATAAGGCGGACACATTGTTGGCAGCTAGATTGAGGGGACAGTGGGCAGAGAGATGGGTTGCGGCCATTGAAGAGAGTGGAGGTGCTCGGCCGACAGACCCGAGGGGTATCCCTGAGGCATTCGCAACATTTTATGGACACCTATATACATCTCAATATAGTTGCAGAGATCTACACCCGAGTTCTAGCAGCCAGACTAGAGACCCACATGCCTCTATTGATTCACCCCGACCAGATAGGCTTCATTTTGGGAAGGCAGGGCACAGACACGATGCACAAAACGCTCCACCTGATTCACAAGTCAAAGTCAATGACAGCCAAACTGGCGCTCTTGTCTATTGACGCTGAGAAAGCGTTCGACAGGGTGGAATGGTGCTTTTTGAAAGCGGTACTGGCGAAGGTGGGACTGGACCCTGGGTTAAGGCTGTTTACACATCCCCTAAGGCATCAGTCATGGTTAACTCAGAATATTCTAAGTGGTTTGACTTGATTAGAGGCACATGGCAGGGCTGTCCTCTGTCAGCAATACTGTTCGCTCTCTCTCTGTGGAGCCTCTTGCCCAAACGCTGAAAGCAGACCCCCAGATAGAGGGCCTACGGGTAGCTGGAACGGAATATAAGGTAGCCCTATATGCCGACAATATCCTACTTCATGTTCAGAACCCCATGACATCCATACCTACAGCTATACACTTGATTGAAAAATATGGCTCACTCTCGGGCTTCAGAATTAATAGGTCTAAATCAATATTGTTTCCACTACAAGAAATTACCCCCGATTATGCCAACACACTCTCATCGCTTGGCCCCTCCTAATATTGCTTCACCTCGAGGAATGTGAAGGGGAAGTGAACAAGGTAAATGGACTTGTGGTCCCTCTGCTCCTTGCCGCAATGGCCTGTTTGGTAATTAAATGGAAAGGGGATCAGGTTCCGAGCCAGAGAGAATGGATTGGGGTTGCTAATAATATCTATACAATGGAGCGAATCACCGCTGACCTCCATGGGAGAGCAGCCCAAAATGAGCAATTGTGGATTGACTTTGTAAATGAATATTTGCCTACTCCCTCACAGAATGTTGTATAATAGAAATGATGGTTGTCATAATGCTGAATGTTTCAATATATGCTCAAGAAGCTACAGGTACCTGGGCAATCTGGGGTCAGGGAATTAACCATCCCACTACTATCTAATTCTGACAATGGACTGAGATAACTTGGAAGGAGTGCTGTATATAGCGTTCATACGCACTGTAAACACGTGTTGAACTCAGAGACAAAACTCTACCCCTGGGTATGGAGTGGGGAGGAAAAAGAGTTTAAAATATAAGTGAATGTTTTGAGTTATATGTTGTTGGTTAACAAAAGGGATGATCAAATGTTCTAACTTGCTCCAATCGTACCTGTAACGTACTTACCTTGTCTGACAACACTCAATAAAGCCAAAATTTAAAAAGTGTAAAAAAAAATATATACACGTGTTTCAGTGATAGCAGCATGGGGCACTTGATTGGCACACTCGCCCTACAGTGTACGTTAACAGGATATGGGCATGCAGAAGAGTGGCATGAAATGGCTGCTTCCCAGGCGAGCAGCACAGAAGCAAAGAGGAGCAGACCCCAGCGGCGGACCGGCCTCTAGGGAACTCTGGAGATTTCCCAGTAGGCCTCTGCACCCTGGGCCTCTTTTGTGTTGTAAACTATTTTATTTCCAAATGTTCACATAGGAAAGGGGTTGGGCGGGTAGAAAATGTGTAATATGGGGCCACTTTGAAAGTTATTTCCAGGGCCTCTTTCGGTTCGCAGTCCACCGCTGGCAGACACGATCAGACCTGAGAGTTTACCATTCTGGTTAGTGACACACCCATCGCAGAAAACTGCAGACGAATGATATTACTAAATATAGACGTGCTTTAATTCTCACCTACTCTTTAGGCTGCGAGGGAAGCCTCTGCCAGGAAACGCGCTGATGTTTTTGTGGTAATCCCTTCCTGCGCACCTCCAGGCTGCTGTGTACCTTTGATGAGGTGTCCTCCCGTCTGCTGCTTGCAGAGAGTGTTTTTGAATCACAGCCTGGCAGCCACACTTCTCATGCCAGTTGCAAGCTTTTTCGCACATCAAAGGAAGCAGAAAGCCCCAGTCATTCCTCAAAGTGATTTGTGTCTAGAGGGGTTTTGTACACACACGCAAGTACTAATATCGCAGATATAAGGTTGGGAAAAATATCACTTACTACACTCTTATTTTTCTTCAGTTTTTATGTTCAGGTCCTCAACCTACCTGAGCAAATCTCTGGGCCAATGTACACTCAAGGTTCCGTTAATTCTAGTACTTCCTTCCAAAGTACCAGGATCCACCATCACATTTCTTGTTGTCCCTCTTTCTAGATGGGCATTCCATCTGATCCACAGCCATTACACACACATGCCCATACCTTTATAATCACATTTGCTCTGCCTCAACTCTATCCTATCTTATTGATGTGTTAGTTATGTGTGTCCCTGTCCTATTCCTGGTTCTCCCTCCCCCTCCTTTTTTGCCCTGTTTTCCTTTCATCTTCCTCTGCGGATTACCGTCTGCCTCCCTCAGGTGGGGCCACAATGCCCCCATTTCTCAGGCAAGGTCCTGGAGCGGTAAAACGGATACAGTGTTAAACTGCATAACGACTTTATTTGAAAATAGAGCAAAGGAAAAATGCAGTGGCTCACTACCACGTTCCTTGAAATAAGGTCACTTTCAGTACAGTGAATATTCAAGACCAGGAAGTGCCAAGAAAGGCTTTTTTTATTTAAACAAGATTAACACTGAGTAGCTTGGCCCCTCAGAGAGAAGCCAGCTTAGCCTTGACGGCCACACTGGCGTGTACTCTAGAATGAGTACAATCATCAGATGACTCACAACACTTTAGCTTTACTTGTGTCCTGTGTAACAGTCAATCCAGTCCCGCTGAACTGCTTGCATTCTACTACCTGTAGGCCTGCATTTATAATCAATGAGAAAAGCAAGAGCCACATTGCAGAGAAAAACACAGGACTGGAGCAACCATTACAGCAAGCATAGATACTCTTAAGATCTCACGTTACCCCCGTCTCTGAAAATGGTGGAAATACAATTAGCAAGACAGGCCAGAGCTGGTAAATGAAGTTAGTGCGCCCATGCATTGCCAGATGTAAGCTGACTGCTTCAATATACAAGTTCAAGAAATAATGAGAAGGGAACATTAATTTGGTGCTGTTTAACACACAGTCGAGGAGGACTAGGAGGGTCAAGGTTGCATTTTTCCTTTCTCAACAGCTTGCACAGCTCATCGCCCTTGAAAAGAAGTGATTGGAATGGATACGTGTTGGTGTCTTGAGACCAACGTGTTTAAGCGCTGGGAAATAAACCTGCATACACACTTGTATACATTTGTGCAGTTTGGGAATTTACTCGAGCTGACTTTCCCCTACATCTGGAAACTATTATCAAGCAGCAACCCCCATGGCAACTACCCCTGCTACCATGGAGTGTCTCAAGCCTTGCACCCTACCTCAATAGTTATTATTGCTTCTAAACCCATCAAAATGTACGGTTTACTACTACGGACCCGATTCATGGAAATATGTGCAAAAATCCCACAAGGGCCACGTGCCAGAAAGGACACTGCACGAGCCTGCGCGTAAAAAAAAAAATGCACACCCCGTGTATTCATGGAATTCACTGCGCAAAACAACTGTATTCGCAAGTCGCTCCTGCAACGCTCCTGGCAAGCCCCCACACAAAACAGCCAGAACAGCTACCTTTGCGTGCTCCTCTGGCCGTGAATACATGCTCCCTTTAAGCAGTGCGTGGGGTCCCCCACAAGCAGGCCTGCATCTCGGGACCCTGCGCAGCGTCTCCCATAACTGTTGCCCGCACCCTGACAACATGCATATGAAAAATCGTAATTCGGTATAAAATTCTGAAAATCTGCGTGTGAACCCCCATAAACCATCTGTGCACCCGCTACACTGTGTACGTGCACCGCCTAAGTAAGACTGGAACACCGATTCTGTACAAGCACCCCTATATCCAACATGCTAAACCACCTCTGTGCTGCAATTCCTACGTACAAGTCTACTTACCCCTGCCTTCGGGTGGCGGATAGTATGAAGGACTTGCGTGTTCCCTGCCGAGGGGTTGCATGCTCGAATCCATCAATACGACTCATGCCACGCAATTGTGAGCGTGCAATGGACTTCTTGTGGGCCGTCCCTCGTAATGCCCACTTTTTCGCATGTTCTTCTACATTTTCTGTGTTCCTCCCCCTACTCTGCCCTCTGCGCACTCCTCGCCCATGCTCTGCATGGTGTCTCGCGTAAGGTGCTCAACGGCTAGCAGTGACATGCAGTGCATGCGCAAACTCCACGCAAGTCCTGGAGAAGTACAGCGCATTTGATTCCATGAATCGATGAACGCAGATTTGCGCGCAGTTTGGCGCGCAAATACCCTATTTTCCGTCCAATTAATTCCATGAATCGGGCCCTAAATGTAAATCATAACATGCATTTGAAAAATGTCACCCCCTTTATGTTAATTATTTAAATCACAACATTTTGTTACTTGGCCCTCGGCTAAACAAGAAGCGACAGAGAAAGACAGTAAGGGGGGTAGGGAGAGTTGGAATCAAGGTAGAAGAAACTCAAGTCCAAGGTAGAGGAAAGTTCATCTGGGTAGGTTGATAAGCCAGGTCTTCACAAGCTTTCTGAACTGCATCAGGGAGTTGCTTAGAAAAATTGAAAGGGGAAGTCTGTTCCTGAGATTTGAGGCCACAGCTGAAAACATTATCTCACATCTCCTGGAAATATTGGAATGTGACTTTTTAAAAGCAAAAAAAAATGAAAGAAAAATATACTTCAAAATGAAAAATACTTCACAAAATGCACAACATGATTTGCAGAGTCCGACACGCAGTGGAACTCCTATACATGCTCCATGAAAGATACAATGAAATGAAAAGCCATCCATGAGATGTATAAGATGATCGGCGCACCCAGCATGCAGTGCGGCCACCATATACCTACGATGGTTGGAGGTACACTACAACGTTAAAAACATTCTGCAAACTACTGTGAGGCATACTAGATAATCAGCCACATCCGACATGGAGTAGGGCCACGCCACATGCAGAGTAGGCACGGAGGGGCAAAATGGAAGGAAGAATATACTGCAAAATGTGCAATAACATCCCCATACAACAACAAATAAATACCCCAGTTCAGTCATGCATAGTAGTGTCAGAGGGATAAAACAAGATACAAATTATACAATGAAATTGAAATATTCTACAAAGCACACAATATGATACAAGCGTGGCGCGGTTAGAGGCACAAAATGAAATGAAAAACATAATGCAAAAAACAAAATATCCTGCAAAACCTACACCCAACTTGCAGGGGGGGCGCTATACATGCACAGTAAGGTTAGAAGGACAAAACAAGATGAAAAACATAGCAACAAATTAAATATATATTGAGAAACACACATGATGATCTGCCGCAACGAACACAAACCTGTCAACATAACTCACATAGCAATATTGCAATTTCCTGTTACAAAAACAAAATAATCAGAGGGAACCTTTTATTTAACTAAGTTAAGTTTATTTCTCATAACATTTTTAACATATTATTAAACGCTAAACATAAAACCAACACTATTGTAACCTAAACTCCCACTCACTAATAAGTCAAAAATGGCCATCAGTTTATATGTGCATCTTTTCAACATACGCCAACAATACCATAGAAATCATGTAATACATTAGCACCCTGCAGTGGCAATCAGGAGGCTCGGAACGTGGGCTTTACTCACGGACGTCATTTCACCAAAATGCCTGGGGTAGTGGAAGTGACATCGTATGACCTTTGACCTCTGATGACATCACAGTAAGTGATGTCATTTTACCCCACCCCCACCTCAAAGTGACATCACGAGAAGCGATGGAACATGACCTTTCACCCCTTGACAAAACAGGAAGGGACATCACATATTGTTCCTAAGTACACTACGAGAAATATGGTTACGATATCACTATAATGTTATATACATTTCATAGAATAATGGATCACCATATGTATCGTTAATATCAGTGTGTATAGGACCATATTACCAAATTACTGTGAATGCAAGCAGACGTTCAAGGCCAAATGATAATGATAAGTTAATATATAGCACTTGAACATAAGCGCTTATACATACAATATCACCCAACCTGTGTTGGTTCTCATTTATCGACCTCAGAAGGGTGAAAGGCAGAATTGAGGTGTTTACGAACAGGCTAAATCAGTGACTCACCACCTGAAGTGTGCCTGGAAATAAACCTTTATGAGTCTGGCAATTATTGGATAGAATTCCAGAAAGACAAATCTTGTGTTATTCCTATTCTTTCTTATTTAGCGTCACTGCTCAATGTGATACACATGTGGAACCCCGGTTTTTTTTGAGAGGCCTGAACAAGAAAGTCAGCCACTCTAAAAATAAACAGCCATATGACACTGGCCACAGCCCAGGAGCTTACATTTAAAACATCTTTTTTTTCTAGGGGTAGCAAGGGAGACCACAGGGGTAGCAAGGGAAAGCTCAGGGGTCGCAACTGTGACCCCTGGCAACCCCCAAATGACGTCCCTGGCTTTACTGTATGGCACAAGCCCACGTTCCGAGCTGCCTAGCAACCGGTGTGGAAATCGATATAATATTGTGACCCCAATCGCATTGTTTAAATGTATGTTGGCCTACGCCAAGCTGTCTAAAGAATACTATGTACATAGGTTCCGCGGCAAGGTCTTGACCTTAATGTATCGTGTAAGCCGCCATCTTGGATCTAGCCGCCATTTTAGGTACTCTTGCAGTGTGGAAGTCACCCTGAATCACAAAATGGAGGCCGAATGACATTTCGAGTAAGACTTCGGCCATGGTGACCTCCGCACACGTGAATGAATAAAATGTCCGCAGGCTACTTGTTAGGGTCATGAACTAAGACCCTGTCCTCTCTTTAACCTATGTGTAAATATGTAACCGTATCAGCGGAACTGATCTAATATATGGAAATTGTGTGTTCGACCTGGCTACGAACCCTAGCCACGGTTCCAAGAATGGTTAACTTGCAAGAGGGCTGGCCAATGCAGTACAAAATGTATAAAAACCCAAGCATCCCGATGATCGGTCTCTCCCACTTTCAGTGCGAACCTAACGTTGAAGGTTCGCGTGTTAGTCAGAGGGCCGAATAGCTATTCGCGTGTCAATTGACTTTGGTAACTTTGTAACTTTGAAATAAAGCGCTTTGTATGTCCTTTGTAACCTGTGTTGGTGTGTTTCCTTTTGGGCTTCCCGGCCTCATATCAATTTCTCTGTTTCCACAGTTGGCGCCCGAATAGGGACCCTCAAGATTGATGCCGGATCATCGAAGGTTGACGCAGACTATCGAATCGGGATCGGACGGTGTGATTCTGCGGGCCCGACCGATCGAGACGCGATACCTCGGCAGCGCTGCACGATCCGATCCTTGGGCGATAGTCGTGCGGTCTGACACGGCATCTTGACGAGGGTCCAATTCCGAGGCGGGCAGATTTGCCGAAACCACCGAACGCAGGTAAAATTCGTTAGTTGAAGTCCTTTGTAAACCGTACGGTCCTCCTTAGGTTTGGTCAGGTGTAGTCGTGACCCGGCTCTTAATTTAACCCTGACAATTTGAATTTGGCGTATTGTATCTGCAGACACAATTATTGGACCAGGTAACACCAATTTTTTGAGAAATGCCTGGGAAATTGTCTAGCTGCTTTAGGGTTCTGTTCCGCAGCGATCGACAATCTTTGGAATTTAGCCGTCCGACACCACAGGAGGGGTCGCCGGCGTGTACTATGTACTGTAAGTATGGCATTGGTAGTATTGTATTTAATGACATTTGGCACAGACAGACCAGAAATGCCTCCGAATTTCAGTGGCCAATCAATGGTAGCTTTGAGATCCCCCGTATTGAATACTTAGAGTCGATCTTGCTCAAGAAGAAGGCTAGGCCAGCAGCCTTTGATGTGTTACAAAATTGGAAAAAGGAAGCATTACAGCAGCTTAAAAGTAGGGATAAATATGCACGACGTCATAAAACGAATGCCGAGAAGGCATTGTTGTATGACAAGGAAAAACGATTAGAAGAAACCCAGAAAATGGATAGAGCTTTCTCGCTCGGGGTCCAGAAAATTTACCCCTCTAAAGATTTCCATGTTTCCGAGGAGTTTATTGAGAAAATATTAAATGAACGGAGGCCTGAATCTTCAGCGCCACCTCCGTATGCTCCTGTTGTGGCCACTTTGCCCATTCCTGCTATTGCTCCTATTGCTATTCCTACTCCTCCTGCGCAGCCTACTGCCCCTAGCTCTTTGGTTGTCGCTCCTCTGTCTACATTACCTCTTTCCCCTGCACCCTTGCTAGGTTCACTTATACCTCCGATTTCGGGGAGTCCCGTGTTCACTAAATCAGATCCCGGTGCAGGGTCGAAAATTGTGACTCGTAGTACTGTTCCTGCGGGCAGGAAACAGGAACTATTTGCTTGGGCTAAACATTGCATGGAAAAAGGTGATCAAACTGATGTACTTTCGACATTATCTAATTTGCACGATTTTCCCGAGAAAAACGTTTTTATTGAAGGACTGGGGATTCATTTAGGTGTAATGTGGGGTAGATTGCAGACTTCGGATCTCCCACTAGGGGTTAGAGATCTGAACGCTTTGGCACTGTCGAGGGATACAGAGCAGAAGGTATATGGACATGTTGATAGGTTGTTTGAGTTTAGAAGGGACTTTGAAAGGTTACAAAACGAGGACGATGAAGACGATAGGATATATGTGCAGAAACGGTTCCTTTCGTGCCGAAGATCAGCACCTGAGGAAGTACGGATTTGTACCAGAGATGCGATTCGGTGGATCTCGGATTCATCGATACCGCCAGATGAGGTATATGACACATATAGTCAATACACGGTAGAGATGCAAAGGAAGGTAATCCAAGTGATGGTACAGCATTTACAAGAGGAATGTATAAGGAAGAAGGTTGGTTGCCCCACAGAGTTATTAGGTATTTGTAAAAGAGCTTTTTCGCCCGACACTTCTACAGCTGCTTTAGCGCTCGATTTGGCCTTATTACTTAGTAAGCGGTCGGAGGTCCCTTTATCTCAGTTGCCTATGAGAGAGGTCCCTCCGACCCTTGTCCCAAAAGTAGAAATCCCCGCCAACGCGGCGGCTGGTACTGCCGCGGTGGATATCCCTGCACATTACGTATCACAGTTTGTTCACGTCCCGTTCTCTCGACAGGAAGTGAACACGATTAGACAATCAGTTCCTGATATCAGGAAGAACCCGACAGGATTTTTTAAAGAAATAGAATCCATTTTGCAATCTTCTGTGTTCACCTTAAGTGACATGGATTTATTGTTTCCAGTGCTTTTGCCTGTTGATGTATGGAAACAGGTACGAACAATAGATGATGTGCCGGGGTTAGGGGATACATGGGTAAATCTGGTTAGAATAGATGGGGAACGACCTGCTGGTGAGAAACCACCCCAGGTAATACTCACTTTACCCGATAGAATAGTCACCAAATTAAAAACTATAATTCCAGAAAAAAGGATTATTTGGGACAAGCTTACGGCCTGCGTCCAAGGGAAAACTGAAGGTACTACTGAATTCTTTAATAGATTCGAACAGGTGTTCTCCGACTTCAGTGGACAGGATTTAGGTACAGAGTCGGGGAAGAGGTTGTTTGTGGACAAATTTGTGCGTGGATTGTTGCCCGACTTCCAGTCACAAATTATGTCCTCAGAGAGCGCTTGGCAGGCAAAATCTCAGTCAGAGGTCTTGCATATGGCTCAGTATTACGAGAATCGGGTTAATAATGAAAAAGAGAAAATCGAAAAAAGAAGGGGTGACCTAAAGATTAAGGTATTGTTGCAGCAAATTGTCAGAAACCCCAGAGGAGGTACGACACAAACTAGAGGTCAGTACATTCCAAGAGGAAATACTCCTCCAAATTCTATAAATATTAATCAGTGTGCTTATTGCCGCCAGGAAGGTCACTGGCGAGCACAGTGCCCTGCCCTCAGTCAGAGGTCAGGAGGCACATTCGGAGGAATGGGTAGGCGACCACGGGGCCGCCCTGAAGCAGGGGGCCCTGATAGGGGTCAGCTTCTACAAGATCCCCAGCAACCTTTTTCACGGGAAAATCAGACTCCGAGTATGGACTCGAGAAATATATTTGATCACCCTTCCGCTGCCTATCTTTCTGAGGAACTTCCCTTTGATGAAGTCTTGCCTTATTAGGATTGCCCGAAGCAGCGTTTGGAACCTTTACCTATTCCTGTTATTCAGAAGGGCCCCTATGTTGAATTATTGGTGGGGAATAGGAAACATCAGTTCTTGATCGACACTGGAGCACAAAAGTGCTCCATCGACCATTCGAGGGTTCCAAACATCCCACTGTCAGGGCAAACAAACGTCTCTATAGGGTTCTCTGGTATACCAACTGTTTGTCCGGTTTCTGCGCCGGTATCCGTTTCTTTGGGTCCTTTTACAGACCAGTGCCCTTTTCTTCTTACTTCAAATTGTGGAGAAAATGTGCTGGGGTTGAATTTGTTGAAGAAACTGAATGCAGTGATTCATTGTTCCCCTGACGGAATAAGATTAACAGTTTCATCACAGCAACCCTTTAACTCCCAATACTTGACCCGACCTCTACCTCCTGAATTTGACATTGTCCCAGAATGTTTGTGAGCAATGGACGACAATGATGTCGGGATATTGTACATCGACCCTGTTAAGATAATATTGAAACATGGGGTTAAGCTACCGCGCATTCCGCAATATAAAATTTCTATTGAAGGTGAGCGTGCTCTGAAATGCATTGTCTCCGATTTTGTACATCGTGGAGTGATTGAAGAGATTACAGGTAGCTTATGTAATAGTCCGATCTTGCCGGTATATAAGAAAGGCGACAATGCAATTCCGTACCGGTTTATAATAGATCTTCGTGCTATTAACCAGGTGGTAGCCCCACAATTTCCAATCGTGCCTGATGTAACAACGATCTTAACAATGATCCCTGCTACGGCTACACACTTTAGTGTCGTAGATTTGAAAAACGCCTTCTTTAGTATTCCGATACATGAGGAGAGCAGGTATTTGTTTGCATTTACCTTGGGGGGACGCTCGTTTACATTCACAAGGGCACCTCAAGGGTATACTGAAAGTCCTAGTATTTATAGTAGAGCCTTAAAAGAGCAGCTCGACACCCTTGAATTGCCACCTACTTGCACGCTGCTTCAATATGTAGACGATCTGCTCCTGGCTGCAGACTCTGAGAAAGCTTGTAAAGAAGGCACTATATTGTTGCTTGTTCATTTAGCTGAAAATGGTCACAAAGCTTCACTTAAGAAATTTCAATATTGTTGCCAGGAGGTTGCCTATTTAGGCTACCTCCTGTCAAAGGAGGGGAGAAGATTGACACCTGAACGAATAAAACACATTTCTGGCATGTCTGTCCCAAAAACACAGAAGGAAGTCAGAGCCCTGATAGGGATGGCGTCCTACTGTAGACTGTGGATCCCGAACTTTGCCCTAGTGGTAAAACCGATGTTGGCTTTGACGAAGAAGGGCATTTCTCTGCCACTGCCATGGGAATCGGAACATCAACGATCATTTGAGCTTCTCAAAGCCGCGCTGTGTTCAGCACCGGTTCTGGGTACACCAAATTACGATAAGGCCTTTGTATTGTTTGTGCATGAATGTAATGGATGTGCTTTGTCTGTGTTAGCGCAGGAACATGGAGGGAAGAATAGGCCGTGCGGCTATTATTCCTCCGCCCTCGATCCTGTTGCATGCGCTTTGCCGCGATGTCTGCGCGCTGTTGCTGCTGCCGCTGCGTCTGTAAAACAGAGTGAGGGGATGGTCCTAGGCCACGATTTAATTTTGATGGTGCCTCACTCTGTCGATATTCTATTGAATAAAACTCAAACACAACACCTTACTTCTGCCCGGTTGACCAGGTACGAATTAGTTCTATTTGCTCCTCATATCCAAATTAAAAGGTGTTGTGTTCTCAATCCGGCTGAACTTTTGCCTCTCTCGCAAACTACTGCTTGCGGCGATGACGGATCACATGACTGCCTGTATGCCACCGAACAAGAAACAAAGGGCAGAATAGACCTCTCAGATGCTCCTTTGGAGAATGCGGAAGGGGAGCTGTTTTGTGATGGCTCCTGTTTTAAACTTCCGAATGGCACATCTACAGCTGCTTATGCAGTTACTACTTTGAACAAGATCGTAGAAACTAAAAGGATTCCGCATAACTCAGCGCAGGCCGCAGAGATTATAGCGTTGACCGGCGCTTGTGAGCTCTCCCAAGGGCATAGAGTTAACATTTATACGGATAGTCAGTACGCCTTTGGGGTGGCTCACAACTTCGGAAAACTGTGGTCGGAAAGAGGGTTTCTGACCTCACACGGGACCAAGATTCAGCATGGCCCCTTAATAGTACAACTACTTTTAGCGCTCTCACTCCCTGAACAACTAGCGATCATGAAATGTGCAGCACATCGCAAGGTCATAGACGATGTGGGCAGAGGAAATGCCTTTGCAGATTCGATAGCTAGACAAACAGCCACAGACCTTAGCACAGACATGTATACCTCGAGGGAAGTGAGAGATGGTTGTATAATAGATGAAGGCATTGGGTCTGTGCGAGATATTCAGACTGATGCCTCTGTTGAAGAATCTAGGAAATGGGCTGAAGGCATGGGGAAATTGGATGACGAAGGGTGTTGGGTGGACGCATCTGACGGGAAATGGTTGCTTCCTGATTCTTATGTATTAGCAATGGTCACGATGGCACACGGTCCAACACATGTGTGTGCCCAGCAAATTGCGAAGATATTACAGCAGGTTTGGGTGAATGATAACATTTTGGAAACTGCAAAAAGATATGTTCAGAATTGTATGATTTGCCTACAGCACAATGTGGGTAAAGGGACAGTGACTCCAAGGGGAAGTTTCGGGCCCCCCTCTGTCCCCTTTGAAACCATTCACCTTGATTTTATTGAAATGGAGCGATGTAATAACTTGAAATATGTTCTTGTTATCATTTGTGCTTTTAGCAAATGGGTCGAGGCTTTCCCCGTCAAAGATGCTACCGCCATGACCACCGCAAAGATCTTGGTAAAAGACTATTTTCCTCGATTTGGGCTCCCGAGGATAATTTGGTCGGACAATGGCCCCCACTTCATCGCAGCCGTAATGTTGCAGATATGTGTTGCCTTAGGGATAGAGAAACGTTTTCATTCAGCTAGGCACCCTCAAAGTGCGGGGTTGGTAGAAAGACACAACGGTATTTTGAAAAACAAACTTGCAAAAACATGTGCCGACACTAAATTAAAATGGCCAGATGCTTTACCTATTGTGTTGTTAGCTATGCGCACCACACCCCAGACTAGGACTGGGCTCTCTCCATTCGAGGTAGTAATGGGAAGGCCTGCTAATATTTGGGGTCTCCCTAAACCTAAAGCCCTGAGGGATGTGGAGAATGTATTGCTCATAGATTATTGTAATCAATTGACTAAAAATCTGTATTTCATTTACCACCAGGTGAATGCCGCCTTACCTGTACGGTTTACGGGCCCAGGACACGATATATTGCCAGGCAGCTGGGTCCTGGTGAAGGCCTACGAAAGGTCTTCCTGTCTCGCGCCTCGCTGGCGGGGACCCTACCAGGTTTTATTGGTCACCAGGACGGCAGTACGGGTGGCAGGAAAGAAGAACTGGGTACATGCAATGCATGTGAAGAAGATCCCTCACCCGACGCCACACGTTACAGAAGAAACAGAACCCCTCGCTGATGCTACGATCTCTGATCTCGGAGTAGCAGGCAGCGCTGTGAGTGCGTCGGAGAAGTTCTCCGAGCCTGAGGAGCTCGGGGAGCCGTCCATTTTGTCTCCGCACTCCCTTGATCAATCACTTCCGGAAAATCTTGTTTCGAGCTCTGATACGACGCTCCCCGTCAGGGAGTGACGATACTCTGCTTTTGGATTCAACAAACTTGGGTACCATCAGGTACAACCTTCGACCACGAAAATAGAATCGCTGCACGAGTATCGTGCATCTGGAAGAAAAAGGAGTGATTGAAATACTATCGTCTTCCCCTTTTTTTGGAACAAAGAAAAGGAAGGTTCTGTTGGCCAGGGTTGGGAAGGACTAAGAAGTCGCGCGGCCGAAGTGCCGCCAGCAACGAACATTGGGGCCATCGATCGGGATAACCATGATGCCTGCCGCCTTCACCGCTGCTCCTCGTATTGAACTATTAGATAAGGAGGTGACCAATTCGAACAATGGACAATGTGCCTGGGCCCTGAAGACGTACTGTTGTGTTCTCGTTTTGATTATTGTTAGTTTTGCAACTGCTGCCGTGGGACTTTGGTATTTTGAAGAAATTTATCCTTTGAAGCCTCTGTTACCGACCAAAATCGTACCAACTGTTTTGACTCCCTCTGTACACCTTCACACTCTGTCCCCTAGGGACTCTCGGCATAGACAGAAATATTATAATAACACTCTGATGATAGTGATGAATGCTACGCATGCTATTTTTAATAGGAGTAATTGCTGGATCTGCACTCACTTACCACAACATGGGAACAAGGGACTGGGATGGTATATACATCCCTTACCTCTAACAACTTCCTGCTATGCCTCTCTTAGAGCACTCTTTTTTGGCCGATGGAATGATAGCATCTCAGGGAACTTCGATGGGACTAATTTAAATGAATTTGAAAAACGTGAATTGACTCCCCTGGGATGCTCGCTTTTCGCAAATAGGAGTAGACCTAATATCGCTTCTATTAGGCCGTCTGATAAACTTTCTTTTCCTTTTCAAAATCTAGTTTCTTTCAAGATGGCTCCGATAGGCAATAAGGATGCCATGCCTCCTTCTTATTCTGTAAATCATAGTCCTGATTCTGTCCCTTTCTGTGTACAAAGAAACGGCACTAGGCCAATGGGAGATTTCGAGCCTTGTATAAATATTGTAAATTTGACTGGGGAAAATAGGCCTTTGTATGTAGGGGGACCCGTTTATTTTGTTTGTGGTAGTTTAGCTTTTCCCTGGTTGCCCAAGGATTGGCAGGGGACCTGTTATTTAGGGATATTGTTACCAGGTGTATTTATAGCTAGTACCTTAGAGGTATCTAAGGCTCGCCCGCGACGGGATAATGATGGAGATACCCCTGGACAAGTGTTCGGGGATATAGCCAAATCAGTAGTCCCCTTCTGGGGACAAATAGCAAATTCAGAAAACATTAGGGGATTAGCGAGGGTGTTGGAGAAAACGATCAACCGGACCACGGACATACTTTACAATATGACCTTAGAGCAAAAGGCGATAAGATTGGTAGCACTTCAAAATCGAATGGCATTAGATGTCATTTTAGCTGAACGAGGTGGAGTATGTAAATTAGTGGGGTCCGCTTGCTGTGTTTTCGTACCAGATTCTTCACCAACAATATTCAAAGCAATTCAGAATTTACACACTCTTAGTTCTGAAGTCCATATCCCTGTAGGAGACTGGAGCCTTAGTACTTGGTTTTGGGATTCTCTACGATCTTGGGGGTGGAAGGTGCTTTCTGTTATTTTAGGTATTTTAGGGACTCTGTTATTTCTTTGCTGCTGTTTTCAATGCCTCCCGAGTATATGCGGAATGATAGGGGGATGTTGTGCCCAAGTTATGAGCGCAATAGGGCGTAAAATATACACCCCGAAGACAGCATCTAAAGAATTCATGTTGCAAGAAGTTCTTATGAACAACTTTATGGCTATTGACATTTCAGACAATGATGCGGAACCTATGGATGCTAATGCCTTCAAGTATTTTCAAAAGTATTAGGAAATAATGTTTTAGCACTTGGCATAGGCCAAAAGGAGGTGTCACAGCCACTTCCCACAGTGCCTTCCCCAGGAGTCTCCTCACCTTGATCTTCACTGGGACTGGCGACTTTCTGTCTTCTCCTCCGGTCTTTCGGGGTCCTCTCCTCTTCAGTATCCTTCTTAAGGAGTCCTTTCCCCTTCTTGCGTTCGAAGAGATAGGGACGGTCTCCTCCGGAGGCCACCTTGACCGTTATTGGAATAAACCGTCAGGTGAACCCTGGGGAGTCCGCCCCTCCCAAAACAGGGAAAAAGCCAATAAGGCAGAAAAAACCCTGTGAGGCTGCAGGCGCGGATAGATTGGAGGAATTGCGGATCCAGAGCCTTTTAAAGTCTTGAGGCAAATGTCCAGTTGATACTCCAATGGATGACAGCTACCGGACTGTGATCCCTTGGCATGGATGAAAGAGCCCTGGAAGAGGCGATGGAGTGTGGAGCCACAAAGGAGAACTTCTATGCTTCCGAAGGATCAAACATAGGCACAGAAGACTGCAGACGGAGGCAAGTTGTTTCGGTAGACAGGTAAAGGAATGGGGAGAGAGAGAGAGAGGGAGAGAGAGAAAACGTGTGAGTAATAGAGAGCAGTAGTGAGTCCGTGAGAGTAAGAGAGAGTGAATGCGAGAGAGTATGAAATGAGAGAGCGAGTGAATGCGAGCGTGCGAGAATGAGAGAGAGAGTGAATGCAAGAGAGATGAATGAGAGAGCGAGTGAATGCGAGCGTGCAAGAATGAAAGAGGGGGTGAAAGAGAGGAATGACGAGACCGAGGGAAGACGGAAAAGACCCCGAGCCACAGGGAACCGGAAAACCGGAACCTCGCCGAACGGGGAAGATAGGAACCCGCCGAGCGAGGTAGAGGGTACTACGGGAGAGAAGCTAGGCGGGAACCCAGGACCAGATAAAGGGAAAGGAAAGGAAAGGCAAGAGAGAACGGGCGTCGCCTAACGAGAAGGCGAAGGGCCGCGGTGATCAACCGAGAAAGCAAAAGAGGAGCTCGGTATGTCAGGAACTGTAGTAGGCACAAATCGAAAGTCAGCATAGCGAGTTGCAACGCGACTCGCAGGGGGCGTGGCTTCCTTAAATGCAGCAGCAACAAAAAGACTGGCCCGCTCACAGACAGACTGTAAGGACCTAATAGCGCCTCCATCTTGCCCATAACTTCCACGGTCTCCGCAGTGTGACAGGAGGGTCTGTGGAAATCGATATAATATTGTGACCCCAATCGCATTGTTTAAATGTATGTTGGCCTACGCCAAGCTGTCTAAAGAATACTATGTACATAGGTTCCGCGGCAAGGTCTTGACCTTAATGTATCGTGTAAGCCGCCATCTTGGATCTAGCCACCATTTTAGGTACTCTTGCAGTGTGGAAGTCACCCTGAATCACAAAATGGAGGCCGAATGACATTTCGAGTAAGACTTCGGCCATGGTGACCTCCGCACACGTGAATGAATAAAATGTCCGCAGGCTACTTGTTAGGGTCATGAACTAAGACCCTGTCCTCTCTTTAACCTATGTGTAAATATGTAACCGTATCAGCGGAACTGATCTAATATATGGAAATTGTGTGTTCGACCTGGCTACGAACCCTAGCCACGGTTCCAAGAATGGTTAACTTGCAAGAGGGCTGGCCAATGCAGTACAAAATGTATAAAAACCCAAGCATCCCGATGATCGGTCTCTCCCACTTTCAGTGCGAACCTAACGTTGAAGGTTCGCGTGTTAGTCAGAGGGCCGAATAGCTATTCGCGTGTCAATTGACTTTGGTAACTTTGTAACTTTGAAATAAAGCGCTTTGTATGTCCTTTGTAACCTGTGTTGGTGTGTTTCCTTTTGGGCTTCCCGGCCTCATATCAATTTCTCTGTTTCCACACCGGCACCCCCTTTCCTTCCCCGCTCCCCCTCCCACTTCATCTCTTATGACACCCGCGTAGTTTCCTGCGCGGGTGCTAAAAGTATTTTTTTTCTTTTCTTTTCTTTTTCTTTTATTTTAAAAAATGTACCTTAGATGTACCGCCCAACACCGTACAGTCCGTTTGACAGGAATAACGTTTTCAATGTTGATGACGTACAATGTCATCAACATAGAAAACGGACTTCCTGTCAAATGGACTGCACAGCGTTGGGTCGCGCATCTAAGGTATGTTTTTATTTTATTTTACATATACACCCTTAGCACCCGTGTAGACAACTACATGGGTGCTAATGACGATATGCACCAAGGTGGTGGACCCACCCTGTAGGTAACGGCCCGCCACCCTCGTTAATGTTCCCTCGCTGCGCTCAGGCCCTTAACTTGGGTGGTGGGCTGTTACCTACAGGGTGGGCCTGCTACCTCACGGCATATTGCCTTAGTCTAAAATCAAACATAATTTAAACAATCACTTTAATGTACACATTAACAATAATCATAATAATGTGTTCTTAAATAGCCCTCTATGCTAGACTCCACTGCATACTAAGTGTTCTTAGTAAAATAGATTATTATTATTATTGAAAGGTACTTAAATCATCAACCTCAGAAGGATGAAAGGTTAAGTCACCTCAGTCCCGGGATTCGAACTTGAAAGGTGCAGGCTGCCTCATGTTAGAGACCAAAGTTTTACTTGGGTAATAAGTAAATATTTAAAAAGGAATACTGATGGCTTTGATCATCTGAAATGTAACATGCTTCTTTTTAGAGGATCGCAAATATAGAAATAATGTCAGTATGGTAGCGGCCATGTGTCGTCAAGAATGAATGCCATGAACTGGAACAACAGCTTTGAAACATTCAAACAAGATTCAGAAAGAATTTGAAACTGCAGAAAAGTTATTTCTAGAAAATGTGCCTATTGCCGAAACCAAAACAGATTGACAAAGACATAAACGTCTTTAAGACCTCCACCAACGGCCAAATAACAGAAAAAGTGCAATGAGACATTGGTGAATTTGCTTAGCAGCAGACTTCATGCCCACACTTAGGTTTCCGAATCAAACCAAGAGTGGACATGCCAACAGGGAAAGACGATGCTGGGTTGCCTTTTCTGAGTCTACAGATAGTGGCAGTACCGACAGAGAGAGTCAAGGAAATGTAGAACAGTGAGGCCATAACCAGAGAGGAGATGCGCCTATTTTATTTCTTTAGAAGGAGGTCAAATTGGGGTCCAGTTTCAAACAGGTGGCTAGTACCCAAATCAAGGAGCTCCAAAAATGTTCTGGCTCAGAGGCAACGCTCACACAACTCAGTAATTCCAATCTTGAACTTGATTCTAACAGTTCTGACTCAAAGGCTGCTTTCCTTACCAAGCAAGTGGTCATCTCTTGTACTGGCCCAAGTAATTTCACTGGTGGATGCTGAATTAAAGGGGAACACTTTCTTCTTTCAAGAGATACAACTGCAAATCTACTTTGGAACAGATGAATGTATTTCTGATACAACTGATTTGCCCTTGGAAATCATTGCTTATTCCAAATGATCAGGACATACCATCTATATTGTTAACCTTTGAGAGCAAGAATATTGCAGAAATGAAAGTTATTTATGAAAACTTAACAGAAGAAGAAAAACTAGCCCCCCAGCAACTAAAGAGAGGAGAAGGGGTGTCTTGAAAGAGGCAGATAAAGAAGATGGTCTGCTTAAAATGCCAGCAAATATGTTGTCATCATATGGTATTAAAGTTATTAAATAACTGAGAACATTAGGGCATGGTACAGTGATGTAGATCAAGAAGAAAAGGGCACATGGTTCATTGAATGTATAGTGTAAAATGCATGTTTTTTTCAAAATGGCGCTCCATGCCAATGGCCACTAGGAAATTCATGCACAGGAAGAGGAATTGTCTGCATTTCCCCTTTTGTGAGGTGAAAACATGAAGTTCAGGCACACGCATAGGTAGAAATGATGAACGTTATGAATGAACATATTAATTAGGGGCTAAGTCCTGTGAGTATATCCCCACAGGTTTCACCTTACACATGAAGAAGGAAATGAAAAGGAAGACATGGTGGAAATGAAAGTCCTTTTTCAGGTTCAGATCCAAACAGAAAAACATATGAAATTCGAAAAGCTATGCTTTCTGAGCTTCGTGAGACTGACGAAATACCCAAGTGAGTGGTAGTGATAGTGTCATTGAGAAAATATTTAACAATTGTAACTAAGGTTTCATTAAGAGAAAAGGAGATACAGGCTTGTTCTCCTTTTTTGGCTTCACTCTTTTACCAGGCTCAAAGGAGTCCCTGGTTATGCGGCCAGCTCTACTTTGCCTACTCCAGCTTTTGAAAGCAAACTGTAACCAGCGCTCCTCCTCCAGCTTTCCCTGCAAAACGGTAACTACTTAAGTGCTTGTTTTGATTCTTTTTCTTACAATGCCATTCAACCACGCTCACAGGAGTGTCTGTGGTCATGTGACCAACTCCGTTTGCTCCAGCCCACCAGCCAATGAGGTTCCACCTGCTCGTTCTTAGATCCAGCCTTCCCTATGCAGCCTTGTCGCTGGCATAGTCAGCTAACACCCAAGACCAGGAAATTGCCTGTTTGTGTTTTATAGGACCTGTTAGGGCATGGACATGGGCAAGGGCAGAACCCCTGTCTCCCAACATCAGGGAGACATTATAATGTGTCTTCGGCGGGCACAGTCCATTCTCACACTTATGAGGACACAGGCTCACAAATACTCTGCGCACCAATTTGCTGCTAATCCTCCCAATCTTTCCTGCATTCCCACTATTAACAGGCAATCTCCACCAACCACCTGTCTGGCAATCTATTGCTCATGTGTGCACATTCGGGCCATCTTAGATGCTACCGACATCACCAACCTCAACACCACACACAAACTCAATGGCATTTTTATCACAGTATGCTGGCTCTCTTCAACCTCTACCCCTCCCTCCCTCATCATACCTGGGTAGAGCATCCAAACTGTTGACCACAGGGAATAATTAGAGGGAGGGGTCAGCTATCCACAAAGCAGGCTGGAACTGTACCATTCTCAGCCAAACAGGCATGAACAACTTAGAGCTTCTATTATGCCATATTCCACTATGACATAAACAGTCCATCTGATCTATTGCCCACCTCACTGATGTCATCCCACAATGGCATTTCTGATCTCATCACCTCAGCATCAATCATAAATCTGACATCTTCCTTGGTGTCTTCGATCTGCCAGAGACCCAGCAAGTCAAAGCACCCGGAAAGCTATCCCCCATGTCATGGATTCTCTTTCTCTGGACATAAAACAACACCTAACAATCCCTACCCCCATCGAGAAATAATACTCATCCTTGACTTATCAGCATTCCCTCTGATTCAATGTCTTAGCCCTATCTCACTTGACTGGACAGACCATGCTGCCACCTCTATCCTCCTTGCATTTACCCTTCAGTCCAGCAAGGGATACACTAAGCTCACCATGTCCTAAAGTAGCTCTTTTAAGGAATTCCCCTAGAACACAAACTAGAGCCACTTACCAACCAAACCACCCTCAACATCGGCGCTCTCTTATCAACTCTCAAGCAAACCATAACAGAACGGATGGACACACAGGCCTACTTGAACTTATGTTGCATTAGGGGTTACCCATCTGCTCCCTGGTACACAGAATAATTAGCCAACAGCAAGGACACCATCTGGTCACTCAAATAATGTTATCATGAAATACAGGAGAACAAATACCTCTTTGCCCTCGAGGCCTCACACACTATGGACTGGTCTCTCATCATCAAAGCCAAAATCAAGCATTGCTCATCGACTATCTTGATGGGCACCAACAGGAGTAAAGTTCTCTTCATGGCAGTTAAACACTGCAAAACCCACTGCCCAACACTGCAATCCCTACTCTACAGAAAAATGCAACGCTATTAACGTTTTCATCAACAAGAGAGAACAATTGACAAACAGATAGGTACCCCAAAATCCGTCACCCCGCCTCTCAATCCCACCCCGCTTTACACAAACCTGGACTGCCTTCTCTCCTCTCACCCCCAAGGATCTTGCTAACAACCTCATAGCACTGTAACCAACCCTATACAAAGATTAAGCCCAAATCACTGCCATCCTAAAGCAGACAACGGTGATCCTATTCACCACCCTCCTCGAAAATAATGAATGTCTCACTTATGCAAAGCATCTTCCCAAAGACAAAAAAACAGGATTGATCTGCTCTCTCCTCAAAAGGCTCACCTTGGACCCAGACGGACTCACAACCTACAGACTGATCGCTACTGTCTCCTTCTTTGGAAAAGGCATTGACAGGGCAGTTGCTTACCAACTCTCAGGTCTGCTTCCCTAGCTGCAACACTATGTAGCTGAGGCAGGGTAAGCTCCTTCACGAGCCACGCCACTGCTAGGCTTGAGACACAACTGGCAGCAAGCAAATAACCAGGAAACAGTTCTCATCTTGCTACGCTCCTGCCTACTGGAACACCATCTTGGTGGCAATGTGGACCTCGCCAATGCTCTTGCAGGAAGGAACGTAAGATCTTACTCTGCAGTCAATACCTATGTGCCACCTAGACCCCTTGTCTTCTGGCATCACATACAGGCCCTCATGGCCAGAACATGATGTGCTGCATATTTGAACCCCACCTTGTCTCATATGTTGCCCAAAATGACATATCCCGTTCTTTGTTGCTACCTAGAAACTTTGCCATATATAAAAACCCAAATACAAAACCAAAATGTTCTTGTTTAGGGATCTGAAGAGAATATACAAAATGTCTAACCAAGTACAGGGAATGAAAAAAACTAACCAAGGTTTTATCTAACTACCAATTTTGGCGTTCTTTGAAAGAAATGATGTGGGTTTATGCAAAAAGCCGGTGTGAGCCCGTTTTTTGTGTCAAAGTGGGTCACTTTTTTGGCAAATGTGGGCCAGTTTTATGAGCTAGTTCACTATGCGGCTAGTAGTTTTCACTAGTGTTGCTGAATAAATATTCTTTAAAATGCACAATTTACATCACATTTTTACAAAAAACTCCCCCTTGGGTTCTATTCAAACAGTGTCAGAAAAGGAACGAATAGCCATTTGCAACTGTGGGACACTTTTTTTATTGGTGCCCAAGACAATTTTATGGCCCAGTCCGGCCCTGCACACAGATAGCATGGGACCCAACGAACAGGCGATTCTCAATTGCAAAATTTCACCCCCAACAGCACTTTCCTCAGACCTAAATATAAGATAACCACCTGCCCAAAAGAAACCAGTCCAAATCCACACTCTGCAGATACATTCATAGGCAGTTTGTTTGGGCATTTATATAGCGCTACGAACTCTCAGAGCGCTGCTTATTTCCCAGGTGTGCAGTGCTCATTTATCGACCTCGGAAGGATGATAGGCTGAGTTTGGCCCTGCCAGGTTTCGAACCTGCATCAACAGGCGCTACATAGATGTCAAAGCAAGCGCTCTACTCGCTGTGCTAAAGAATTACTTAAACCACTAGCGGCTCTCTAGGTGCAACACCTGCAGCACGTGTTGCATCCTTTACTTTGGCCTTTTATGGGTCCAAATAGACACCCAAACTATAGAGGCTCGGGAGGATAGCTCAGTGGCAACGTGCTCATCTTGGAAGCAAGACAACACGAAGCAACACAGGTTCGATCCCTGGGTCTGCGCTTAGAAACCTCTGGGATACCGTGCGGTATCTCCATTTTATTCTTCCTGACTCCTCCTGTTCATGTTTTTTGTCTGTCTTGTTTTAGCACCTCTATGCCTCCGGGCTTGCGTCCATGCGCTATACAAATAAATTAAATAAATATATATATATATATATATATATATAAATAAATAAATATAAGGATGTATATATTGTCAAATTGCTGATTTGTGTACTTTACAAACAATCTCTATAATGCAGTAGTTGTTCAGTTTTTGAAAAGTGAAAATGAAATATTTGTACCATCTAGATTTTAGAAGGTATGTGGTCACGTGCCTACATTTCAGAGCCGGTTCAAAAACCCTCTTTACTGCTTAACGAAAGTATGTTATCCTTGGCAAATAATTTAATCTCGCGTGGCTCCATTTTTAAGAAAGTGTACATTGCATACACGGGATCAGATCATTAGCACTTTCATGCTGTTATGTCCACTGCATGCAATGTTCAACTTTTGTAAAGCGGAATGGAAAAGTGAAGTGTAAAATGATGCATAATCGCATTACACCTCAATTTCGCACTTCATTTCACAAAAGTGCAAAAGCCACCTGAATAAAACTTGGCTTTGCAGGCAGGAAAGGGAGCAGGAAAAAATGCAAAATTTCTGGGAAACCCTGGAGGGTAGGCTGTGGAGGAAGACTTTAAGGATCCCCTACAATATCCCAATGGTGGGAACTAGGTTTGAACTTGGTAAAGCCTTGCTGCAAATACATGGTTGAATGGCGAATGATGGCATTATTTCGCAGCATGATTGCGCCTTTAACGAACACACTCTATGTAGACCTGTGCAAGCTAATTCCTTAAATTATGCTGGAATATTTTACAGAGGGAGGTCCTCTAGAGGAGGAAAACGGTAGGTTTGGTAAACGCCTGGTGTTGTTATTGTGAGAAGACAGGGGAAACAGAAACAATAAAGCATTTGTTACTGCATTGTCCAGCGTTACAGGAAAAGAGATTAACCTATTTGGAGACGTTTGTAAAGTGGGGGATGAGGGGTGATGATAACTATATCTGGTCCAGATGTATCTCCATTCAGAATATCTCAGAGGGTTTGGCGGTAGCTTCTTTTATCAAATCCCTAAATCTTTTTATGGTTCAGCATCAGGAACCGTAGATTGGTACTTTTCCTCATGGATGGAAGACGAATAGGCCCTTATATAGGTGTTCAAATCTATCTGAGTTGATATAAGATCTTTTATGAATGCCTACCGGAAGTGATTTTCTGAGTATTGAGATAATGTATGACTGCTTGACATCCTGCTGCATATCCATCTATATATGAAACCCTATTGATAGTATATTTTTTGTTAGTATTGGGGAAAAGCACTGCATTCTGAGACTCTGTCGTGTATATATATATATATATATCATGATCATATGAAATATTTGATTTTAACTTGGCTATAGGTACTTAGGATGTAAGAATGCTTTGTTTTAATTGATCTAATATATTGTGTGAAATGTGTATATATAATGTTTTATAACTGGTGTGGTAACATTACCAATATGTGGAAATCTACTACGCTGATTTTATATTGTTTTATCTGTATATGTCTTAACCATTGATTTGTGTTGTAAAGGTTTCTTTGTAAACCATAAAGAATTAAAAAATACTTCCCCTGGTTGTATGCCTCACTTTACCACTCCAGGACATCGAAAATGAGCGCACTGTGACTTATCAAACATTGGTTAAGAGTCCCTATAAGTGATTAAATTCACGCTATTCATAAAAAGCCTCTTTTACAATGGGGCTGATTTCATGTTTTTAGGGATAGACGGGTGTGCACATGCTCCTCTGCTCTGACCCCCTCATGCTGGCTCCTAGAATCCATTTATTGTAGCCCTGAGCCCGCCACAGTCCCCTGTCACTTGCTTTAACAGGAGGATATCTACATGTATATACTCACCAGCTTGTCGGGTCACCAGCGATTCTAATAAGGCAGATGGACTGCAGGAGAACAAACATTCATTTCCTCCCTGCTACTGCTAGTCACCAGAGTACCTTGGGCCAGGCAGAGCTCTTCCCCACAGTAGAATGAGTAAATATGTGTGGTATACCCTGTAGTGGGCTCAGCAGGTGGCAGCGTGCAACGGTGGCAGTAATACTTGACAAAATGATTTTGATTTATCTGGCCACGTTTATTTACACACTCTAAACACAACACACCATCAAATGTGACCCATAAACAACTCAATCCGGAAAAAAACCCAAGAAAACAATATTTACCTGCATTACATTTCTGACAGGCGGTCTAGGTGGTCCATAAATTCTGCCCCTTGGCCGGTGCATGATGGTGAGGAACTCAGTCCCGTCTGGCCGCTCCCCCTCCATGCCCTCTTTGGGGGTGGTACCAGGAAGCCTCATACTTCATACCTATCCCAAACTGCCTCCTGATCCTTCCCCCCCTTCCCCTGAAACTCCTGCCGGCCTGGACCCTCTCAGTGAGAGGCAGCTAGTCCTCCTCACTGCCGGGTCACCGGGGTCCCTGGCAGGGTCAAATCACTGTCCATATAGACCTCCCAAACTTGCCTTCTCTTCAACCCTTGTCTGATCATGTAGGGTGGGTGGGATGGTAACAAGAACTTCAGCAGCGCTGTGACGGGCTCGGATCCAGGGCCAGCGGCGGGTGTAACAAGGAGGAGGAAGCTGATGCATTATCCCTACTCAGGCTGATCCTTCAATGGCAGTTTTCTCTCTGCCGGCACCCCACCCTGCCCTACCAAGCCCGAGAAAAGGTGGGCCACCCTGCAAACCCTGCCCCACCCCACCCTGTGGCATTGTGGCATGCCGAGAGGCGAGGGGGGTGGGGAGAGTGGGCCTGCAGGTGCAGCCTATCTCTCCCTCCCCTGCCTTTTCTGCCACTTCCCACTGAACCCAGCAGCACCTCTGTTTTGGAGGGGGCTTACCTCCATGGGGTCAGCAGGTGCCAGCCTGCAAGGGCGGAAGTAATACTTGACACAATTCTTTGGATTTATCTGGCTATATTTATTCTCACACTCTAAACACAACCAACCATTAAATGTGACCCGTCAACATCAGAATCTGGAAAACAATCCAAGCAAACAACATTTACATGTATTGTATTTCTGACAGGTGATCCAGGTGGACCATAAATCCTGCCCCCCTGGGCAGTGCATTGTGGTCAGGCCCTCAGCCGGGGCTGGTACCAAGAGGACCCATACTCCCTACATATCCCGACTGCCTCCTGGTCCCGCCCCTCTCAACCTATGTGTGAACCTTAGACAGGGCCAGTGCAAGGGATTTTGCCACCCTAGGCAAACTGTCAGATTGCCGCCCCCACTCCAGATTCTAACCGTTCTCAATGAACCGTCCTCCCAGCAACCCCTGCCCCCCCACAGCCTTGTGTTCACGAGATGTGTATTGCCGTGCAGGAGGGGGTGAATTCTAGGCCAGCATGCATAAAAAGAAATCAACAAACGAATGTGGGGCAGCTCAAAACAGCAGCTCCAGGTGCCCTGACAGATTTGGCACCATACCACGGATGCAGAGTCGATATCACCTTTGAAGGAGGCGGCAGGCCAGTTTGTCAGAGGGTTCGCCCGACAAATTCCATTTCCGCTCAGCTGCCCTACACTTGCGTTTTAAAGGTGCCAGATCAGAGTCGTACCAAGAGTTTCACTTTTTGGGAGACTTCAGACGGACCCTCATGACATGACATTTTGTAAAGCTCAGGCAATATTATTTTACCACAGGTTGACAGAGCCTTTGAGCCACATATGGAAGTACTGTGGTTTAGGCGGACCTGGAGCGCTCGCTCCTGGGAAGCAAGTGGATGAGCCACCCACACTGAGTGAGGACTGCAGTAGGCAGAGGGTGCCGTAGGCTCCATGCTGGCCACTGCCCCCCACAG
Source organism: Ambystoma mexicanum (assembly GCF_040938575.1). Classification (NCBI taxonomy): domain Eukaryota; kingdom Metazoa; phylum Chordata; class Amphibia; order Caudata; family Ambystomatidae; genus Ambystoma; species Ambystoma mexicanum. The sequence continues at coordinate 860,992,853 of NC_090931.1, read as the reverse complement.
TAGTTCCGCTCTCAGCCCCTGATGCCCTGCGCCCCCAGCCATGGAGCCCCGGGGACGGGTGACGGCGCTGAGCCTGGCACTGGGCCTCGTCTCGCTGGCGGCGGCGCTGCTCGTCACCGACACACTGCCATCTTCAGCAACCACACCCCAGTCCCCCACCCCCAATCTTGCTGAGATATCTTGCAGGCACTGACTCTGGCTTTGTTGATTTGAATAGTCTGCTTGGGGCTTGATGTGGAACCCATTCTTAAGCCGCCACATAGCCCTTCAATGCAGTTTTTCAGCATGTGTGTTCTGCAAGTAAGTAAGCACGTTTAACGTGGGTTTGCGCACTGGTACTTCTACTTACTTGGTTGGCAGTGTAGTCGGCACGGCACCTCGGTCCAGGGGTCCCCCTCATCTGTCCTGACTCCTGCCTCGTGGTCGTTGCACTGCACTGCAGCATTCATACCATTGAGTTGACGATCGGATCGGTCAAGGGGGCACTTGTGGTGCTTGGTGGCGTGCTAATGCACATTGCACAGGTGCCAGCACTGCCACCAAGCCCATTCACCCATCGTGACCCTGACCCGGCCCCAAGTCCCAACCTTCACTGCGCCACCTGGTCTGCTGCTGCAGCCAGCCTTACTGCAGACAGTAACTAACAACAGGACCGGTGCTATCACCAGGCAAGGCAGTAGTGTGGGGGTGTTAAAAAGCATTTTGCAGCTCTAACATTTCCAACATATAGGCAAGCGCCTAACCTTGCCCTGACCTTAGACGACCTTGGAGTAGACGCATTGAAAGTGTCGACATATTTATGATGTAACCATCCGGAAATTGATGGAATCAGAGGTACGGTTTTGGTAGGTGTGGCGTAAATCAGCACATTAATTGTGGGTGGTAAAATTGGAATCTTGTGATCTGAGTAGTGCTTATGCATAATTGTTTGTTTATTGGGTTTTTGTTTTGTAGTGAAGTTCCAGGACTAACTGCCTTTTTTGTTTATATTGTGTAAATTACCCTAAAAGTGGGCATTGTCATCATACCTAGTTGGATATGGGGTTACCTGAATAAATTAAAAACTCTAAATAATCGCACATATTGAAGCGTCTACCAGATACTTGCATATATTTGTTGGACAGGAGTTAGAATGTTCTTTGGGCACACCTGACTTAAAAGAGGGACTTCTCACACATGGCAACTTTATATGACACTGAGACTACTAGAGGATGTATGTTGTTCTAACAACCTCTCTAACGGCACTAACTGTAAATAAAGACAGATTTAGGAACTGCTACTGTGTTCATGCTTGCATCATAGACAAATCTGTTTTTGGAATGTTATTCAATGTAAGGTTTAAAATGATTTGTGGGGCACACATTTGACCCGCCCCCAGCTCCGCCCTAAAGAGTTGCAGGACACTCCCCCAATTTCATGAACTATACCCTGGTTTTGCACGTTTTGAAATTGCTGAGAGCTGCCAGTGACCTAAACTATAATAAAAAATAAAAAAAACTGATATGGGCCGGGCCGATGTACACATGAGTAGACAAAGCCCCAATCAGAGGCGAATTTAACACTCAGACAAGGGACAAATGCCCATGGAACCCCCAGCTCTGCCTTTCTCACGTCAAAGGCAAACAGCACGGGCTGCACAGGGCCCCCCCACTCCTATCTTACCCTTTTACAAGTCTCAGTAAGCACACCATTTACAATGAGAGGTGATTAGTGATGTTAACAGGTAACAATACATGAAACATTTGTTAATAAAGTTCATAAAAGCCATACTTGTGATAGCCATTAACTCCTCCCACCCTAAGCTCTACCTTCTGTCAATCTTGCTTATGGGGCCCTTTGCCTTAAATCTGCCACTGTCCCCCCAACTTTTTGTACAGAGGGTACTCGGGCCCCCTTAAATCAGCCAAGCAAGGAGGGTACTGCGTTCCATTTAAGTGCGAGCCTGTGGAGCTGAGCACCCCAGCAGAGTCTCATGTTGCGCTGCAATTCCTTGTCATCATGCAATCTGTTTTGAACCACACTTGTTAACTGCACATTTGCATGTTGAAGCCAAGACTACAGGCTGCCCACTAGTATTTACATAGTATTTACCTGCCCTTTAAAAGACCAAATAAAAATGTATAACCTGTTCAAAACTGCCTGCTCCATGTCCATGATGGTCGTTTATTGGACAACTAAATGCATGTGTGTTCTGCTGAATTGCATAATGTCATTGTGCATAACAGCAAGCTAGCAAGCTGCACATGTGTGCCAAAGCGTTACTAAATGCAAGGACTATCACACAAATCCGCTGTAGTGTGCCTTTGTCTTTAAAGAAGTGGGCAAACCTGTTTTCTTGGGGAGGGCAAAGCGGGCAACTGCCCAGGGAGCCGAGCTAAATAGCTCAGCGGGCACATGAAGCGGCCCACCCAGACAGCTGCCTCTGAGCTCACTGGAGAGAAAGTTATGCATTCCTTTGTTAAAAACAAAGGAATGCATATTCTGAACCAGCCTCTGAGATGCTCTGGAGATTCACACCCTATGCCCCTCCCTCTTTGTGTTCACAGCCTTTCAAGTGGGGGCAATTTATGAGCGGTGGCTCATTTAACAAGCCCTTGTTTTTACACCGTATGTGCTTAACATTTCAGTGTTAGGAACTGAACATGGGGCATTTTTACTCTGAAGGCCGGCACAAAGCATCAGTTAGCTGACCAAATCTTAGCATTGTTCCAAGAGAATTAACGCGCCAAACAGTAAAGGTTTTAAATTATGTTCTTTATTTTCATGTCTTTTTCTTTGACACACCAAAACCTTTTTTGGTATATTTTGTGTTACATATGGCACATGCCTGGCAAGGTTAATTGTCATTTGCTTGCTTAAGTATTCTAGTGGCAGCATTGGGACATGGACTAAATGCATCCGCTCAACATCAACAGTCTTTTAATTTTCTTAACAAGCTTACCACTGCCTAGTGCACACCAGATGTTACCTCAATGTGAATCGGCATCTTGATTAGGAAAGCAGGGTTTATTGTGTGTCACCATGCAGACAGTAGTCCATGGCAAATCAATGCAGTGATATGTGTGCAGCTTTGTGCGCTGCACAAGCCACCATCCTGTTGTTTAATGGCGTCTATGTGGTGCTCCCGTATGTAACAGCACATATACCTGTTTTTGTCTTATATGTCCCATATCCATACAAAAGCCCACACTTAAACAAATAAAGCAAGCAAAGAAATTGCCTCAAACTGTACATCCGCTAGGCCAAACACCCTATCTACACAGGTAGTGACGGCGGAACTGTGGCCCCTTTACCATGCATTAGAAGCTGGTTTTGTTTAAAACAATTCATCAGCTTATTACTGGTCAGGCTAAAGTGTGTAAGTGGTACAATCCTTTATGTGTATCCTTTTTGTGCGTTGATTATTTGGTGTCTCTTGAGGGGTATCCTTTCCCGTCTATAGATGGAATTTCCTAAAGATGTTTCTGTATTGGGGACTGGGCATGCTCACACTGAGACCCAACACCTCATCATCTAAAATTCTCCAGAAACAAGAAGCAATAGAGTCTTTGTACAACATTAGAGTGGCTGATGATGCAGCCATTTTATACTCACATCCAAAAACATAAGCTGTCTGAATGAGTATGTATGGTTCATGGTTACAGACATTTGAATGATAGAGTGAGTGATTTGAACGGTGGTGTGAGCACCAAGCCATGTGTCTGCTATGTATTTAGAGATTCACACATACAACCCTTTTATCATAGTCTTGTGTATCCACGATAAATATCTCTGCTCACTGTTATATTTCTGAAATGCTGTGATTTAATGCAAAGCAGACAGGAACACTCATTGATGCTATTTGTCCCTATTCCCACCCTCCTTATTTTGAAAGAGCACAGGCTGTCCATCTTGGAATGATTACCTTCTATCAGAAAAGTATTCATATTGTTAGTCTAGTATTGCTCCTTGCGAAATACAAGTGAGTTGGTAACAACAGAACACCTGCAACACATGGCCAGTGATCAGTGGGCCCTCAGACGCCGGCAGGCTGGTCACACCAGTGTGTCAGTAGGGGCAGTTTGAACCCGCATTCAGGCAATGTCTTGCCAGAAAAACCATTTAATTGGGCATCATCGGTTGTGTTTTCACAATAGATTTCTTCTGTAAAGTACTTGAATTACAATGCAATGAAACCAGCTTAATTTACATATCAAGGATTCATTGATACTGAGGAGGGGTTTTGTTGCGTGCCAAAGAGGTATAGTTTGGGAGTGATGCGTGCCAGTCCGTGGGGTGGGACAGAGGCCTGGGGTGTGTGGGGCATTTTGGTGTTTCCACCTGAACACCAAGCTGGCTAGAAACTGTCCAGGCAATGGGAGTGTTTACCTAAATCTCCCGGTTCCACATTTCAAGTGTAAATTGTGCAGCTCGTCCTGGCTATTAGGCTCGCATAATATCGTTGGTATTAATCGTCGAGCAGTATGTATGTACCGAAGAGCATTTTATGTTCCCCGCACGGCAGCCGAAATCCAAGTTCCCAGGCAGCAGTGCTTCTTGCTAGTTTTGCAACCTTAATCCATGGGTTGCAAAGAAGTGTTAATCCAATTTGCAGAAGAATGGGGTTTAAACAGCAGCTGCATCCCGAGCAGTGTGTTTCTGGTGAGCTGCCAATACATCGGGCAGCGCCGAGCAGCTGTTTCCAGGCGTGAGGCGCTAGGGCCGGGGTGATAATGCCAGGAAGCCCTGCTGCTGTTCGCACCACTTTGTAAAGGAAGAGCTACTAACTGCACAAATGCCAGCTCACTGTCAGGAAGCCACCCACCCCCTGCCACTGTGATGGGATCACACCGAACCACCGGCCTCTGTGAAGTAAGGGGGGTAACATAAACATACCCCGTGCGGGGATCAGGAGGGAGCCAGCAGTCTTCCGAGTGTACAGAGGCATTACAAGAATAGCAGTACCTTTTATTTCCGGTTGTCTTCCTGACTCCTGTAGTGTCTTCCTAAACGTGAGATGTGGTCGTGTTGCATGGCCTGACTGACTACACATCTGCCATTTGTCCCTCGTCTGTCACTCACTCCTAAACGTCTTAAGCCGAATCCACTTACAGATGTGCTTGTCACATTTACCTAAAAAAGAATGTAGCACACAATAGATCCCCCAAACTGCCTCTCGAGTCCCCGTCGCTACCACACCAGTGACCTGCGACTAAGCTACTCCAGCTCCATGCAAATGGCCGGATTCCTTGAGGAAATGTATATGGAAAGGCCCCTCAAGCCAAGGACCCTAGTGATGGCAATCGTTGGACTTACTCTGAAACGGCATCACTTCCAGGAACAACCTGAAGACATACCTGTTCAAACAAGCCCCCGGAAATGAAAGCCAGCTTCACCCGAGGAAGTCCAGCTACAGCTATTCCCGCCCACTTTCCGGCTCAGGGCTCCCGCCTGCGTCAGTGGACTATCTGAGGAGGAATCGACCCTGCGCCGTCGCTTTTACTGGGAAAGCATCCGAATTCTTTCACTTCCACCACCTTAGAAGGCTGACCCTCTACCTCTCCCCAGCCACCCCTCTGCTTCACCTTCTGTACTTTGAAATGTCCTCATAGTGGTGAAAGCGCTATCGGGGGAAACAGCATAACATAACGTTTTGACAGCTTTAAACAGCTTTGTCCGGAGCGTTGTCATTGCCCAGCTCTCACAGTAACCAACAGGCACATGTTCATCCTGTTAGAAAAACATAAAAAGTGCTGATGAATAACGTTTAACCGTGTTTAGGAAAATGCAAAATAGTTCAGACTAATGAATTAAAGGGAGATCAAGTCATTCGAACAGCATCTCTCAATTTGGTACAGGTAGCACTGTGTCACCGCTCGACAGTGGCCGCCCTTCCGCACAATTAAGCATGAACCTCTGTCACAGAGCCACCGTCCATGATAGCACTTACATAACACAACCCTGCACATATACCTAGGGGCAATACTGTGCTTTACTTCCTGATCGCGTGCAGGTGCGATGATATTACAGTACTCAACAGGCCACGGCTGCCACCCACCAATACTCGGGGCAGGTCGTGGGCTTGCGTTGTTCAATGGCCGAGGTGGATTAAGAGCATTTTCCCCATCTCGTGTGATCGTAACAAGTAAATCAACAGATGGCATTTTCATTGTGTTTTTCTGTTTCCCCTCTGCCTTCTTTCTGTGTGGTGCTTTGTTTCCCCTGCTTTGACACAGCAGCGAAGCCAAACGAACCCCATTAAAGTAAGCCATTCCCTCGCTTAAATTGCACGCCTGGCCTTCCTTTCAAATGGGGCTATGCGGTACTGCCCGCCTTCCCCTTTTCTTTCCCATCGTTTGCCCCCTTTCCCACCTGTAATGTTTGCCACTGTCTGACTTCTAGCCCCAAACCTCTTTGTGATAACTCTTTGCATCGCGTGAGCAGCATGGGAAATGAGTGACACAAGACACTGATACGCTTTGGAAGGCAGTCTGCCGCACTCATTACATGTATTACATCACCTAATGCGACAAGCAGCCAAACATGAATGACATTGTGGAACCTGTTCCGTCACCAATTACATACTTGGCCCGTGGGGGAGTGACAGCAGTCATCACCTCACACACCCTTGGAACGGACCTGAGGAAAATGTGTCACCCCGTAAACCGACCATACCCCCAGTCCTGTTTCCCCTTGCATGTAAAGGTGAGGACCCCTCAATAAGAGCCTGGCCGGACACCTCACCGTTCCATTCCATGACGAACCCTTGGACCATAACATAAATCTGCAACAAATATCCAGTACAGTGACCCCCCATTGTTGAGCCCATAACACTCTCATGCAATGCGCCCCGCCCTACCGCAGCTCCCTCCTGAAACCCCAACACCCTCCCAGCCACCAACCTACAGCGTGAGAGGGCGGGAAACTTCATAAAAAGTGCTGCCTCTGCTACTCCACTGGTCTGGGCCCGGGCGCAAAAGAGGGGGTGCACCTCTTGCACCCACCTCTTGCTCCCTCTCCTTAAACACCCCCACCCAGAGCCCGTGGTTCCATGCTTCCGGCACCGTTCTCTGGGCACCCAGATACCCCACCCACATACCTGCTCGTGCCACTCATTCTTTGGCCCGCCCCCACGACTCCCAGGCCGCGGTCCCGGCCAGGCGCCAGGACTGCTATTGCTGTGTCCCATAGCTAGAACCTCTCCCATTGATTCCACACTTCTTCCCTTTAACCTTTCTTTTGAGGTCATCCGCAGTCCAGTTCCGGGGTGTTCTTGCTGCTCTTCTTTTCATTGAGCAAGTGCTTTATCATAAGGTACTCTAGTTCATCAGCGTTCTCAGTCCCAGCTCTCATTACTCCTCCACCTGCAGGCAGTGCCAGTCACCAGTCTATCCAGGGATGATGCCTCATTCTTGCCTCAGGATCTCGGCTCTCAAGATATGCTGCCAGTTATCTTTTTTTAAAAAAAAACGGTCTCCCTTTCTTAGTGTTTGCGATGCCACCACTAGGCCCAAAACTACTGTACTGGAATACAGATAGGATGGAGATGGGATCTGAGGAGGAACGCACAGCTTGTGGGTGTTGTTTGAGTTTGTACCCACCATTGACTGGCCATGGCCATGCTAATCCCCATTGCCCTTCCCATCCACTACCTGCCTCTCTCAGCCCAAAACACACCTTCATGGGATCTCTTTGGGCTAGGTCTATCACACAGTAACGTCAAAACTGCTGCTGTAAAAGGCCTCTTAGTGTTATTTCTAAGAAGTCGTCTGAGAGTTAAGAGCTTAATTGCAGCTGTAAACGAGCTCCTGGTATAATTAATTGGTCTTAACCAAATGTGCCTCGATTCATTTATGAGCAACATGTGCTCCTTGCACTGAAGTTCTGTTAAAAACAAGTATCAGCAAAGCCAACAGTTTTGGCTTGTGCGTAGGTATTAGGCATTTACCAAGCACTAACATGATATGGCCAAACACTCACACCATTTTCTAACTGTTTCCATCTTGTTGTCAAGTAGCACCCCTGTGGCAGTGCCTGGCAAATTCTAATGTCATGCCTACACATATGGCAAATGTGTTGCCTTTGCCAATCCTTGTTGTTAGTTGAGCAATACACTCCAAGCTGGGGGGGGGGGGGCCATTACCGGGACAGGTAATGCCCCAGGGTGTCAATTAGAAGCCCAATCGAAACAAGGGCTTTAACGTTAGCCCTGGGGCATTACCTGGCCTGGTAATGCCCCCCCAGCAAGAGGTATATTGCTATTAGTATCCCAGCACATTGTACGTGATACTAATAGCTTTTGTTTCAAGTTGAGAAACAGCGTGTTTGCCGTTTCTCCACTTGAATAAAACTACAATCCATGATGTCCGCTATTGACGAGGAAGAAGGGAACTACACGTAATCTCTTCTCTCTTTCCATGGCGGCCATTGCCACAACATCTGGTAAAGCCCCCATTCTGAGCCTCCTTATTGGCTGGGAGACCCCCACACCCTCCTCGCCGGGTACTAATCATCAGGTAAAACGGAGATCATGGTTTTCAGAAAATCTGCTCTATTTTCCATTCTGACTCCCTGGCCACCCTCACTCGGCTTCCGCCCCCATTACCACCAGCACTGTAACAAACATTGGCTGCACAATGGACTCGGACCCAACACTATCTCACCACATCAACAATATATCCAAAGCCTGTCATTTCCACCTTAGGCTCCTGCAACGTATCTTCCCTTACATCACTTTCCCGAACAGGCTGGCTGCAATTATGTCCATTGTCATGTCCAGACTTGACTATGCGAACACATTCTACCTGGGTGCCCCGGCCTACCAATTAAACTCCAAAGAGTACAAAACTCGGCTGCCAGAATGCTGCTAACACTGGGACGAAGGGACCACATCTCACCGGCTCTCTGCACCCTACACTGGCTCCCTATTGGATGCAGGGCCACTTCCAACCTCCTATGTATTACCCACCGAGCTGTGCACAAAACAGGCCCCAAGTTCCTACAAGATAAGATTAGCCCTTACCACCCAACCCGTACACTTAGGGCAAGCACTGCCCTCCTTCTAGTGATTCCCCCTTGCAATTCCACCAAGATCGGAGGCTCAGCCCTGGCGCCAACCCTGTGGAATTCACTGCCTCCCGCATCAGACACAGTGAGGACTATCTGGCCTTCTGAAAGGCAATCAAAACCTGGCTCTTTGCCTAAAAATTCATAAGAGTACGCAGTAAACCACCAAATCCTACCAATACAACCGACACCTAGCGTGATACCCAGCTGATTTCATACCCCACCATAGACCACCTAGCCTGATGATACCTAACTCCACTACCATAACCTTTGCCCAGATGTGAAACCTGAATGCTAGCGGAACCCTGACAGAAGTCTGTACCTCACAGAATGTATTCACTCACCACATCCGCAGGAACTCCATACGCTCTGAGCCCTAGTAGCTATCTATCACCATTAATCATGGGCGATTGTGCTAGACTTGCAACCTCTCCACCAATTAACCACCCATGAGTTTGATCAAGGCCACACAATTTTATACCACGCAGTCAGCCCATGTAGGCCCTTGCCAGCTAAGTCTACGCACCAGGAAAACCAAGAGCAGTACCAGATACCGGGGGGCCATCTGGCAGTAATCTACTAAATCAGACCTACCATTGAAAGTAAATAGCAATACCACGCAACAGTATTCTTCCTAGCAGTAACAGCATCCAAAACGCTAATTAGCACTTTTGTACCTGATCATTGCCTTACAAATATGCACTATGCTATAAAACCAGGAAATGCCTTGCCAGATAATCCTGCACATCTTGAAATCCCTGTGGAGAATTATATAGCAAGGAACGTTTATAGCACTTACTCCCTACTAGCCCCTTCTATCTGGGAATGTCATAGCAGAACCCAGAGATTATATTTAGCAAAATGCCATCGGATGACGCCGCCAGCACACATACTTTGACCCACCAAGAAACAGGGAGATAACACAACCTGAAAAACACTCTAGCTGAAGAGGATTAAGGATCACCTGGAAAGCACAGAGATACTCCAAAACACACCACTATGCTCGCTCTTGCCTCTGCACCAACAACAATAGAAAGCAGCTACACGCCTCAATTAATTCGGCCTAGCTGCACACATATCTAAACACCTACACGCCCACCTCAACAGTCTCTAGAACACAGCTATACCCCTTGAATTTCAGCCTAGCTGCACACATATCATCCTTCTCATTCACTAGTGCGACGGAATGCAGATAGCATAGTACATTGGCATTGCCGCAAATATTCAACCTATCTTACACAACCACTGCACCACACCTAGCAGTAAAATACAGCTACACCCCACCGATTGCACACTGGATGCACACATACCAAGTGCACTCAAGCATGTTTTACTATACAACTCTCTCTACTGACCTGGACTGCCGTCCCCGAGGGCAGTCAACCCCACAGCGCATTGGAATCATGACAATGGTAAAAGGCACTATACAAATGCCAAATAACATAACATAACATTAGCATCATGATATTTTCCTAAGAGAATAGCTTGTTGACAATCTGGGTCAGTGAGTTAAGCGCTCACCCAGACATCATTATTCAGCCTGTAGGATATACGTTTGAATCCCGGAAAAGCCTACTGAGTCACTTATCCTCCTGAGGTTGATACATTGAGTACAATTTAATTTGGTTATACTAATACCCTGTATTACATTGCTTAGAAATGGGAGGAATCTGGTACATAGCTCTACATAAAATGTGACATTATTAAAGGTCTATATTTAGCTTCTTGTTTGCATAGGCCAGGCATTATACCTAGATATTGTTTTTGTTAATTTTGCTGCAGAAATCTGGTCAGAAGAAGAATTTGTTTCAGTGTTATATCTTACTATGTTCCCTCTCTTGCGTGTTTGTGTGCAAGATATTCTGCAAAGAGCAAAGTAGGTACTCCCCTTTACCTGTTTATTTCTAGCTCACGCCTAATGGGCTCTTGGCTATCCTGGGAGGATAACTCAGGGGCAACCCGCTCGCCTTGGAAGCAAGACAACGCAGAGCAACACATGTTCAATCCCAGGTCAGCGCTTAAAAACCTCTTGGTATTAAGGCGTTATAAATAACTCCACCCCACTCCACCTCATTCCAACCCTTCTTCCTTCTTGTCCAACTTCACCCCTGCCTCTAACGCTGGCATCTCTCTCCTATCCAAAACTCACCACGCGGCTGCCCCTTCAAATCCCTTACCCACTCCTCTTCTTCCCAAAGTCTACCCCCTTCTCATTACTTACCTCACCTCTTTCTTCAATATATGTCTCTCCTCTGCCACCTTTCTGACTGCTTTCAAACACGCCAGCATCATCCCCATCCTGAAAAAACCCTCAGCTAACCCTCTCCAAGCCTCCAACTTTCGCCCTATCTCTCTTCTACCTTTCCTCTCCAAGCTTCACAAATGACTTGTCCTCTCCCAACTCTCAGCTTTCGTCTCTAAACTACTCCCCCTACTCAATCTGGTTTCCGCCCTCTGCATTCCACCGAGACTGCTCTTACCTCTGTTCTAAATTCGCTTCTCACTGCTCGCTACTCTAAACAATCTTCTATTCTTATTCTACTTGACCACTCTGCTGCCTTTGACACAGTCGATCACCCTTTACTCATTAACACGCTTTCCTCATTCGGTCTCAAAGGCTCTGTCCTTAACTGGTTCTCATTCTACCTCTCCAATCGCTCCTTCGCCGTCTCCTGGGGTGGTCGTTCGTCCCCTACTAACTTTAATCAATTCGGTGTTCCTCAAGGCTCTGTACTTGGCCCCCTCCACTTTTCACTCTATACCTCTCTTCTTGCCCCTATCATCTCTTACTTCAGCATCTCTCATCACTTTTACGACGACGACACCCAACTCTTCCTCTCTTTCTCCTCCTTCACCCCTGACATACACCTTAAAATCTCCTCCTGTCTTACCGCTATCAAAACATGGATGTCCTCCCTCTTAATCACTTTAAACTCTGACAAAACTGAAATCTTATTCTTCACTGCCAACACTCTCCCTCTCCTCTCCCCCTCCTTCCATCCTCTTTCCTCCTTCTAATTTCTCTTTCTCTGCCTCTGCCCGCAACCTCGGCCTCAACTTTGACTCCAACCTCTCCTTTACCCACCACATCTCTTTCACCTCTCGCGTCTGCCGCTTCCATCTTTATAACATCTGTAAAATCCATTTCTCTCTTACCTTCCACGCCCCCATACTCTTAATTTCCTCACTTATCTTTTCCCTTCTCTTCTGCTGCTCTATTCAGTCTCTCTACCTCTCAACTTGCCCCTCTCAAATCCCTCTTCCACTCTTCTATCCGCACTCTTTGCTCCCTCTCTCCTCTTGACTCCATCTCCTCCTCACTCTCCTCACTTGGCTGGCTCTCCTTCCACTCTCAACTGAAATTCAATTTCCTTTGCCTCATCTTTAAATCACTTCACGATCTCGCTCCTCCCTACCTTTCCTCGCTCTTCCCACCCCCTCAGCTCTGCTGACCTCTTCCTTCTCTCAGTACCCCCTCTTGTGCTTCTTCTCACTTCCACTGCTTTTTGCTCCTCGCCCTACTTCATTGGAACTCCTTACCTCTCCCCATCCGTTCCATCTCCTCCTACTCCTCCTTCTGCTCCTCCTTAAAATCTTACCTTCTTCTATCCTCCCCCTAACTGCCCTTCTCCACTCACTCCCCTTTACCCCTCCACTCCAGGTTTCCAGCTAATCAAACTCGGTAAATTGTTCTTCATGCTGTTCTTGTTCATTTGAATCATTTATTTTATTCCACTGCTTCTCATGTATTCCAGTTGTTTAATGTAAAGCGCTTTCGCATAACGTGCTATATAAAAAAATATATATAAATAAATAATCAATTATAACTATATCCAGCAGTGGTTGCAGTTGTTCTGTAAATGGAACTGTTAATTCAGACACTTGTGCTGTCAGTTCTTCTATTTGCGCGTGTCCTACATCTCTTTCACAAAATCTAAGACACACTAGAAATCAGTTTGAATGCACTTATTTTTAAGCGTATAGACTAAATTCTACAATCTACTCCATGGTTGCTCATGCAGCCCTCCTGTCGTTTTTGGACTTTAATGCAAATTATCCTTATCCAGCATACTCATTAGTGAAGGCTCATGGGAGTTGTTTTTCAAACCACCTTGAGGGCCACATAATGATTATCCATGATGGTACTTTCTCTACAAAAATGTGAATGTGAGTTTAAGGCAGATTTTGTCTTTGATTTTGTCTTCGTCTTGAATGCTGGTGGATCAAAGTTAGATTTCTAGTTCTGGGCAGAGATACTTATGTGTAGGGTGTGTGCCAACCCCTACCTCCTCAACTGAATATAGATAGCATGATAGGCTATATAGTGGAACTATTTGTATAGATCAAATAGTTCCATCATTGAAGAAATCAGGATCAGATTGCCTTTATTAAAAGTAAAACGTACACATGGCATTGCGCATATTTGGGTTGCGATGGCCCAGAAAATAAAGGGTGCTTTACATATCCCACACATACCTTAAGTGCACAAGGATATAACACAAGAGATGCAAAATTAAATAAATAATAGCTCCCTGAAGAAAAATACAGTGTCAGACAAAAATATATTTCAAAATGGATACTCATGTTTCCAGTCCTAAGCCAGGTGAGGAGGACTATGAACCATGCCAAGAGTTTTCTGACAAGCAACATAGGCTGATACATTTGGAGACAGTCTTTGACAGTATCTCGCAGTGAGATAATTAGGGTTGTCAGCATAAAGCAGAAAAGGCCAACAAGATTATGATAAGGCCAGATAAGTTAGGGAAGTTTAGATATATTTATCCATGTTCTTATTGAAGAGGGTCAAACATGTGTCACGCAAACTATTCAGAGAGCATTATTTCTCTGTATTATTTTGGCAAACATAAAATAGAGTATATATATTTTCTGAACAGTGCAAAGCACTAACTAATTTGGCAAGACCTCAGCAATCAGATAGGGATAGATATTGGTGCGTGAAAATGTTCTTGGCAGGAGTTGAGCACTGTCATAGTTGTGTCCAGCCAAGTCAAAAATAAGCAAATCAGTTTCATGCATCAGAATAAATTGTGGATGCCAGCTATGCTAATGTGGGCTTGTTGTACACATAAAGATAAGATATACAATGATACTTAAGGAATGTTTTTTTCTCTGACTAAAGGGACCTATCAAAAGCATGCCATGTACAAGGTGGTAATTTGCATAAACATGTTGCATAATCTTAAAAGGATATAAAGTAGGCTAAAGGCAAAAATGTCTTTGAGTGTGTTCTGTTATTCCAGCATACAAAGACCATTATGAAATCCCTCCAGCTGTCTTATTTCCTCTGCTTCTCTCTAAGAAGTGTTCACGGATGCCTGGTGTTTGAAATGATGGAAATCAGGACCCCCTGATCACTTAGTACACGTTTTGATCAGTTTCTCTACATTGTTCTTTTCTTAAATCTGCTTTGCCCCAGTGCCTCAGGCATTAATGTCTGTGCAGTTTGCTCATTGCTTTTAATCTCTATGACTCACCTTCTAATTTCCTGCTTACTGATAACCATATCTCTAGGGGCTTAGCTAGGTGGTTTCAGTTCTCCCATTTTCTTTCTGACAAGCCATGGTGCACGGAAAATGATCCTAAAGTTAAATGCTGACAGGGGTATTGATATTTCTTCTGACTAAAAACCTGTTTTCTAAGATTCAACTATTCATTTTGTTAATGGTGTGCTCGAATTTTCAGTGCATGCTTCCTCATTCTGTTTCATCTAACAGCAACTAAGGCCTGCACTGGCCACTCTATAAGCTACCCCACCTGGCTGATCATTTATTTAACACACAACCCACTGAGACAGGATGTTATTTAAAGACCTAATACTGCAACCCCTCTTTAAGGATAATATACTAATCCAATGCAAAAATGCTCTCAGGTTTGTCTGTTTCAAGGGACACAGTGTTATTCTACACAACAACATGCAGCTATATATATGTAAACTATTTATTAATACACTTCTTACAGTTTGTAATTAACAGTAGCAGCATATCTTCTTAACATAGCAGCAATGGGATACAAAACCATCACAATATCATAACAATTATTCTCAAAGTGCAATTATTGATATAAAACGTGGTCGTCAGATCCTCGCAACCAATTCTATACTAAAGTGCTAGTGCTTTCCATATAAAATGCAATTGAACGGGCTAGAATTAGCCTCTCATTCTCTCCAAGACTCTAATTTATTACATCCAAACTTCATACCATTCACCCTACATGTTTCATTACTCTCTAACATAAAAAATACATTGCTAGAAATCTCTTTACGCCAAGCTGGCTCCTGCTTGTATTTAAATGTACTGTCTGTTTTTACTGGGTACTGTACACTGTCACAGCTTCATCCCACTGTTTTTTCTCATCTTCTTAGTTGTATGAATAGTTTAGATGTTCGGAGCGACTCTGTATCTCCTAATACAACATCAACATGGAGATAATGTACCATGTTTTCTTGTTTATTATTAAACAAATTGGGCTATTATTGCCCATTATTCAAAAATGTAAGAGAATTTGACCAAAATGTCCACTTGCAATCTGCCACGGCTGAAGCAACATCCATCGTGCCACAGTCCCTCGTGGACTTGAGGAACCCCATTGGCTGCAACCCGGGCTGGGCCTTTTCCGACATGGTCGCTGGGAGAATTGAATTGTGCTGGTGCACACCATCTACCTCCCTGTGCCCCACGTGATTGGCTCCTGAGTTGCTTATTCCTTTTCGAGGCCCGGGAACCGGCAGGCGACGCAGGCCCCCTCTAAGGGCCACCTACAAGGTGAAAGGCTGCCCTGTCTGGGCTTCTTTTTACAATCTACCGCTGCTGCAGCAACATCCATTATGCCACAGTCCCCCGTGAACTCAAGAAGACCCATTGCCTGCAACACAGCCGAGCCTTTTCCAACATGGCCACCAAAAGAAATGAAGTGTGCTGATGCACACCATCTACCTCCCTGTGCCCGCGTGATTGGTTCCTGAGTTGCTTATTCTTTTTCTGGGTCCAGCAGGCAATGCCAGCCCCCTCTGAGGGCCACCACCAAGGGCAGAGGCTGCCCTGTCTGGGCTTCCTTTTACAATCTGCTGCTGGAGCAGCAACATCCATCGTGTCACAGTGCCCCGTGGACTCGAGGAGAACCATTGCCTGCAACCCAGCCAGGCCTTTTCCAGCATGGCCGCCAGGAGAATCGAAGTGTGCTGTAGTTCTCATAGCCCCTCTTCCAAGCTCTCTAGTGCGCCGGTCCTTGTGGCAGCCCTCTGGCAACTCTGTGCCAACATCTCCTTACGCCTTCTGGTGCGTGCTCACTGCTCCCTCCCTGCACTGTACCTTCAATTTGTGACTTAGCTTTGCCGCCCAATTTTGCTATCTTCAGACTGTGGCATTCCTCTTACCAGCCTATTTTCAGCCAGTATCCCGGCACTGCAAATGTGGCCTGCAAACCCTAACTCTCTGTTCTAGCATGACCAGCAAAATACGAAATCTGTGTACTTCTATTGAGGCCTGCATAAACATACATTCTCTGCAGGCTTCTTTCTGATGCAGCAAAACACGAACTATGAATACTAAGGAGGCCAACAAAATTCAAAATCTGTGTGCTCCTGCTGTTTTACAATTCCCTACCCTGTATTATTGTTAGGCCTTTCTCCCCCTCTTCTGAAAAGTCTATTCTGGGTTCCCCGAAACCCACTAGTTGTTTTTCAAAGCTTTGCAATACCTCTATCTCTTAAAGTGAAATATTGGTGTTATGTATTCAAATGATTGTTATGCCATCTACCTTTACTTTTGAAAATCACATGTTGGTGTTCTGTGCTTAACGGTTTGGCCTTTTTCCTTTACTTTTGAAAATCAAATTTCGGTGTTCTGTGCATAATTGTTATGCCTTCTACCTACTTCTGATGCCAAATCTGTGTGCTCTTGCTTTATTCTAATCCTCGCATTTTGACTGTAGTTTTGAAAATCGAATCTGGAGGTTTTTTAATCGGCTGGCCTAATGCAAATGTTTGCATTTTGACTGCATTCTTGAAAATCAAATCCTGTTGTGCTAAATCTTCGAGCTGGGCTAAATGATATGCTTTTTCCACCCAATTTGGGAAATTCAAATCAGACTACTATGTGTAAAATACTAGTGTGTTAATTGCTTTGCCTTTTACCTTTACCTTGATTTTCATTTCAGGATGCTCACTTTACTGGCTGCGCCTCCATGTTTGAAAGTTGAAATGTTCATGCTCCCCGCTGCATTTTGCAAACTAGGCCCTACCCCTCATTTCCCTTTGACTTACTGTTTCTTTTATTGCATTTGGCTCTTCTTCACCTGACTTGCTGCTAGGCCACCTGGTGAGTTCCTTGTCCATTGTGCAGTCCCTCTATACGCTCTTTACCCCCCCTCACCACTACAACTATGGTGCTCTCCATCTCCTCTATCTACTCTAACTTCTAATCCTTCACCTGTCCTACCTCGCTCTCGATGCCTGGAAGGAAAAAATGTAAGCAAGCGCTCCTAGTCTCCAGCCCAGGCCTGCCCCTTGCTGACACTTACGCCAATGCTTGCTTCAGACAGACTATCACTGACATCCTCTTTGCTGTCCCCTCTCCTGGCCTATGGACTCCACATATGGTCTCTATCCTCTCCCCTTTATCTTCCTCACCCATTAATGTAACACAATGGCACTATCATGGCACAGGGCTCTCAGCCCAACCTCCTCCTTCTTGACAGGCGTCTTCCGTCTCGCATCAACTTCCTCCCTTTTCCTTTCACTCCTCTGCCTGCCACCCTCCTAGCCTCTTTGCCCTCACCGAAGGTAGTACCTCGTCCCTGCACTCCATCTCGGAAGACTTTCGAAGGTGTCAACCAGCTTCACTTAGCTACCCTCAATTCTCGATCTGCTGTCAAACGCTCCTCTGACATCTGTCACCTCCATGAAGACTTTGACCTCAACGCCCTCACCTTCAGTGAGACATGGTTCAATGCCAACTCTGTCACTGCTTTTGACACTCTCCTTCTTGAGGGCTACAAGATCCTCTCCAAGCCCAGGTCTAGCCAAAGTGGAGGCAGAGTGGCCATTGTCTTCCCTGAATTAGCCCCTGCTTCTATCATATCCACTCAAAACATCTCTTCCTTTGTAAGTCTTGTCTGCAAGCTTTGTGTCTCTCCTACCCTCTTGCTCACTTTCGCCACTATCTACGGGACCCCTGAGCTGATCTCCCTCTTCCTCAAGGAGTAGGCCGACCTCGCCTCTTCTCTTCTAACCTCTACCTCTAAGCTTCTCCTTCTTGGAGACTTCAATATTCATCTTGACTCTCCTTATGCAACCACCTTACTCTCCTGCAACCTCTGTGACTCTCTTTTCCCTCACCATTCTTCCCACTCAGCCAGGCACACCCTTGATGCATTCATCCCAGCTGAGATCTCACTTTCTAACCTTCTCACTACTCCTCTCTCCTGGTCTGACCATGCTCTCATCTCCTCTCATCTGGAACGTCTGGGAACCCCGGCTAAACCTCTGCTGGCACTGCCAGTCTCCTACTCTGTCATTCAACCGTTGAAGTGAGTGTCAGTTTTTGCTTTTTCTGCCTCATTCATTCTCCCCCATTCCTGCTAATGACTCCCACAGTGACTCAGCCTTTGCCAACCTTCACCTCTCCATCTCCAACAATCTTGACATCCTTGCCCCTGCCATGAGGATCTGCATGAAGCCTGCTTCCAAGTGCAGTAGTTGGTATTTTTACGACCTAGCCTAATGTAAACGCAAGTGGAGAGTCGCGGAACAGAAGTGGTTGGCTTCTATCACACCCTCTGACAAACTGGCCTGTCGCCTGCTCCGGAGGCAATACAGACTTTCCATTTGTTCAAAGAAACAGTCCAAAATCCAGCCCGCATCTTCGGGGCCACAAGAAACACAGCTGAACTTTTAAAAATCTGTAAGGAACTTGCCACTCCTACTGTAGTCTCCACTTCTCCTGTTCCTTCCCAGGCCCTCTGCATGGCTCTGGCCTCCATTTTCACAACCAAAACTCAGGACATCCTTTCCTCTCTTTCCTCTTCTCCCCTCAATCCTCTGCCTGCACACAGGCCTCACTTGCCCCCCCCCACCCCACTTCTCTCCTCCTTCTCACCAATAGCACTGGATGAGGTCACCAAAACAGCTTGCTCTATGAAAGTCTCCTCCAAACAGGTGCTTCCCTGTTCCTCTAGAACTATCAAGAACAGCATTGTCTCTCTTGCACCCTCTTTGGCTGAGCTCTGGAACCACTCTTTTGCCATTGGCTCCTTCCCTTTACCCCTCAAGCACTCCTTTGCGCACACCCTCCTCAAAAAGCCATCTGCGTACCCTTCCTACCCATCTAATTATTGCCCTATTTCCACTACCCACTTCTTGGGCAAACTCTTGGAGAAGTTGGTCATCTCCCAACTGATCCATCACACTGAATCTGTTGGCTGTCTCCATGATCACCAGTCTGGTTTGGAGAAGCCACAGGCATGGAAACTGCTCTCCTGAACACCCATGATGACTTACTCTCAAACCTTGATTATAACTCTCCTTCCATTCTCATCCTGCTCAATCTGTCCTCTGCCTTTGACACTGTCAATCATTCCAACCTCGTAAATTGGCTCTGTGATACCCTGGGCATCATTGAGTAGGCACTGGATTGGTTGATCTCTTTACTTTTGAATCGGCCCTCCCAAGTGCAACTCTGCTCTACCTCACTCTCTACGTGCGGCGTCCATCAGGGCTCTATCCTCTCACTGTGTCCTTTCAATATTTACCTTACCCCTCTGGCCCACTTGAGTTCCACTTTCTCTCCTCATTTCCAGTGTTACGCTGATGACACACAGCTCTCCTTTAAGCATCCCTCCTCTGCCTCCTCTCCTTCCTCACTCATTCCCAACTGTCTGACTGCTATTCAGGAATGATGTGCTGCTAACGATCGCTGCCTTAACGCCACTAAGATTGATCTCCTTCTCATTGGGACTCCTGTCCCATCGTTCCCTCCTACTTTCTGGCTGCCCTCCTTAGGCCCCCTTCACCCTTTTGTGAGGCAAAAGACATGGGTGTCATCTTCGACTCCTCTCGCCCCTTCTCTCCTCATATCGATGACTGTCCCAAAAATGCCTCCTTTCGGCTTCACCTCCTCAGAGGCATTCTCCCTTTCCTCACCTTCCCCTAGAAACTCAATCTCTCCAGAGCTATGGTTCTATCCAGGCTGGATTACTGCAACAGCCTCGTCCACAATCTGCCTCGTTCCTCCCTCTGCCCTCTTCAACAAATCCAGAATAGGACTGCAAGATTTATCCTTGGCCTCAAGCCCAGCAACCGCATCTCTCCAGCCTTGAAAGCTCTCCACTGGTTCCCAGTGGTTGCAAGCATCCTATTAAGACCCTCTGCATCATCCACAAGGCTTTCTGTGGTCTGGGACCTCGCTTCATTCAACTTTCTCTCCCTAAATACCTCCCTCCTTTGGTCCTCTAGCTCCAACTCTCTGCAGATTAGACGTTTCTCCAAGCAGAGAGTGGGGGGGTAGATCTCTTTCTTCGGCAGAAGCCTCACTCTGGAATTACCTCCCTGCACCTCTATGACTTGAGACGGATCTGCTTAAGTTACAGAAGCTTAAGACCTTCCTTTTCTCCTCTTCCTTCCCTCTCCCCCTCCCTTGCTAATCTCTGCCTGCCTCTGCGACTGGTTGCCTGTGTCCCTTATGAGTCTTACTGCGGCAAGGCCTCCTTGAACCAGTCTTCCCCTACCAGCACTTGCCCTCGTGTACCCTTCCCTGACTGATCTTCTTTCCTTGGCTCCTCTCAGCACTCATTTTCCTGCTGGGTGGTCTGACTCTCCTGCACCCGGTTTAACTGTTGATGCCTAACTACCACTTTCGCAATCTTTGGAAACAATTGATTTAAGACTATTGCTCTTTAATACGCATTCCCTGCCAGCCCATGCAGTAAATATTTATCAGTTACTATCTGATCGTCATCCTGACTTATTTTTTCTAACCGAAACATGGTTGCAGGAGTCCTCAGCTCCTGCTTTGATTCAAGCCATACCAGATGATTTTGCTATCATCTATGTCGATTGTCCTACTTTGCAAATGGGAGTCAGGGTGGTGATGATATTCAAAAACACCTAAAAGGTTTCTAAATTGGATTTCCCCATGCTCTGGCAATGGAAGCCTGATTGCTTCACTGTGTTTTATCTCATACTTTTATTTGCCATTTTTTACTCATCTATCGCCCTCCTGGGTTACACACTGGTTTTCTTGAGCCCTTACTGGATATTGTGGCCGACCTACACACTCAATTTTCTCAACTTGTTGTGCTAGGAGATCTCAACTTGAAATGTAATAAACCTTAAATTCCTTCACTCTTTTTTGATAGCATGCTGGACTTAGGTCTTACCGAAACTCGTTTCAGAACCTACTCACAAGTTTGGTAATACTCTTGACTTGATGCTGGCCAATGAAGGTCTACTGGCCACTTTTTTTAGTTGAGCCAGTACTCTGGTCTGACCATTATTTGTTGTCTTGTCTGCTTAAGGAGGTTCAAATGCAACAAAAGACTGTGCCTTTAAAAGATGGCAACAGTACTGGCGCTCAGTTGACCTATCAAATCTTATTTCTATGGTCCAAAGTAAAGGTTGTGAAGCTTCTGCAACTACTTTATTATGGTTTTCCTAATAGCTGCGTGCTGCAGCAGATATAGTGTCCCATTTAGGGCTTATCCAGCCTCGGAGACTTCCTCCAGAACGATGGTTCTCAGAGAATCTTAAGTCACTACGTCTCTTTATGAGGCAGGTGGAACGCAATTGACGGATGGCTTATGACCCACATCTTAGATTGTGTTATAAATCATGTGCGGCAGCATATTCTGCAGCTATTTCGGCAGCAAAAAAAGCTTTTTTTTGCTCAGACAATTGAATCTTTGATCTGTCAAGAAAAATCGCTGTTTTCGGTGGTGAAATCTCTCTCATCCGCAGCTCGATTCACCCCTTCGGTTAGCCCCACTCAAGATTTTTGTGATCTATTGGCACAATCCTTTATTACAAAAATTGAGACAATACCCTACAACAATAACTGTACTTAATACTGTGATTGAAACACATGCTCCTATGAGCCTGACAGCCTTAGAGGGCTGGTCCTCTTTTCTGTTGTTTACGGAGTTAGAGGTATTTGTATTGTATTGTATTGTATTTATTCTTATAAAGCGCTTTATACCAAAGCGCCTTATAAGAATATAGCGTATTTACTGCTATCCAGCGTATTAAGTCTATCCATATGCCGATGACACTCAGATCCTGATCCGTTTAGATCTTGATCAGGCTGAGTTGTCGTTGTGCCTGGCATCTGTGGGGGACCCTCCTGATCCTTCACTCCAGGTGTCTTCCTTCTGGCCTTCTTCTTTGGGTTCCCTTCCTGTCCTGGCCAATAAGGTGAGGAATTTGGGTGTAATAGTCTCCGCCTCACTTTCCATGGAGTCACAAATTGCTGCTGTCTGCAAAGCGGGGCACTTTCATCTCAGAATTCTGAGGAAGGTACTCCCGCTGATACCTTCTCATTTACATCCTCCTGTAGTTGCTGCCCTTGTGCTCAGCCGCTTAGACTATTGCAATTCCTTATACTTGTCTCAACCAAAGGGCTTAATACAGCGGCTTCAATGGCTTCAAATTATGGCTACCCGGATTGCCACTGGCTCCCTTATGGGGCCCATATATCACCTGTGCTTCGTTCTTTGCAGTGGTGCCAGTTACTAAACGAATTGCCTTCAAGGCCCTTTGCTTGGTACACTGTGCCCTGCATGGCTAAGGTGCTGAATATCTCTGTGACAATTTCTCCCGTTATCTTTCTACGTGGCCTTTGCGTTCTGCTGCTGCGGCCTTCTTGTTGTTCCCTCTTTTTGCCACTCCCGCGTTGGTGGGCAAGCTTTCGTTGTCGCTTCAGCTCGATTATGGAATGGCCTCCTGCTGATCCTGAAAAATTCTTTAAACCATTTTACTTTCAGAAAGGCGCTGAAAACGTATCTGTTTCAGGATTGTTTATGTAGTCGATTTTGCTCTCTCTCCTATAGCGTCATGATGCCCTCAGGCGAACGAGCGCTTAATAAGTTTACAGAACATAACATAACATAACGTAATGGGGTGCCGGTGACATGCAGTCGCAGACTACCTGTGGTTTGAAAGCTCATTTGCTGAAACCAGGCCTGACCCTTTCAGGCTGTAATATGCTGTTCACAGGTATGACCAACTCTCTAGGGATCCCTACGCTAGAGGCTGTAGCAGTCAGCCTCCATGCCAGGTGTCATGCACATCACTATGATCAAATGCACTATTAAAGCAAACGTCAAGTTCTACCTCTGCTAATGGGTCAGTACATTGTATAATACAAGCTCTTAAATTGGCATTAGCATATCCCATGAACAGACTACATGCTCCACAGTACGCATAATCAAAAAGAATTCATAGAAACAGGTCAACTTTTATAACGAATCTGCTTTGAATTTTCAAGCATGGTCCCATCCTATACAATCAATAAAGGTGATGACTTGGTCCTTAAAAGATCTTGTAAAGGATGTGTATCCCCTTGTTGAGTGAATGCATCTGGCACCCAACCTATTGTAAGTATTATATTGAGTAGTCACAATTTAAGCACTTCCCATGTGAGCTGCCCTTTCCAAGGGTATTATTACCAGCACTGATTCCTGGTACGGCTGCAGCTTGGACTCCCCAATGGGATCTCAGATACAGCAATGCCACGATATCAGTGTTTTTAGTGGGATCTTTGCCCAGATACCGCCTACATAATGGCCAGTAAAGGCCATCGCCTGCAAGGTCGCTCTTTCTTTTTCCGACTTTGCTCATTTTCGCTGTCCCCCGCCCAACAAGAAACTCTTCCCTTTGAGTGGCCCCCACACACTCCTCTTACTCTGCCTCCCTGCACCCGCTCTCCCTCCTCCTACCTTTCTGGGCACTCCTCCATTGTGCACTTTCTGTTTGCCGACAGTAAGGCTTCAGCGCAATGTGCTGTGCTTCGACCTAGGCGTGGCACTCTTTTGTGCATCAGGCTGTACAAGCCCGGCTGTGTGCAGACTTTAATCATATTGGTGATTTATACACCCTATTTAAAAGGTATATTCGCAAAATGTGCCCTCATTATAACCGTGAGGGGGTTGTTGATGGTCTGCGAGCAAATGAAAGTTAATGGTTTATCTCGTCAAGTTACCTCTTGTCTTCTTCTGGGATTGGCTTTAGGTCCCTGCAGCCCTTAACTCATGCTTTTTACATGCAGTTCCCAGTAACACAATAATCGATGTAAAGTTACTAAAATGACTGCTTGATGAGACCTCATCTCCTCTCGTAGAACAACCTTTTCTCCTTGACTAGGAATGTAAGGGTTAGATTCTCAAGACAAAAGAAGGCTCTGTGTCCACTAAATTCCATATATCTATAGTGTACCTTATAGAGTTGAGAAGTTAGTGCTGATGGCTTCTGTCAAGTGCTCTTTGTTGTCTATTAATACATCAGGAGGATATGAATGGGCTGACATCATCCAGACTGATCATCTTTTATTTTTTCTCGTGGAGTATTATGGTATTTATAGAGCGCGGACCTAGCTTCGAGAATACTGTGCTATGCCAAGGAATGAGGATTCATTAAGTTCATGTGTTTCACCTTTTCTCAAATGTTCTTTTTGTACAAGGATAAAGTTATGGCTTCACGTCTTTGGGTGATTTCCGCTTCTAACTGTGTCATACTATAGCCGACCGAATCCCCAATGTCACTCTGCGTCATTCTTCTCTTTTTATGTAAAATCCAGCGAAAATTATCATTTCTCTATCAGAGTCTTATCCGTGACAGGAAGAGCTCGTCCATCTTGCCGAGTAAAGCTTACTCTGATTTCCTTAGAAACCTTTGTTACCAGAGTGTCATCAATCATCATATAGGGTTACCAATGTTGACACAAACTAATGGTTATTTTGGACTTTGGGGTTTAGGAGCTGACAATTAATTTACAAAGCAGGACAGAACATTTATCTTTTGATTTATCCCCTTCATATGCCCCCCCCACAATCCCTGCGCATGAATCACTCAGATTTATCGGTTCAAGAATTCCCTCCGCCTTACCTTGGCCAGAGGCAATGTTGTTCCACATTGAATACAACGTCTCAGGAGAAACAAGATTATCAGAGAAATAAAGCACTAAAGGCCTGATTTGCAAAGCCTCTTTCAATGGGAAAATCCCATTGAAAACGCTTTGTAAACCAGACCCAAGACGCATTTAAAATGAGTGGGGATAACCATATTCTTTAAAAGAGGGTAGGGATTTCTTGGTCATGAGTCAGCAGGGTGCTTTGTACCCTTAATGCCTACTACAGAAGGGGATGTGCAAGATACAGTCTTGGGCCTGCTGGTAGACTCAGAGTGCCTGATTAACAGAAGTGCTTTGTAAATCGGGCTAAGAGTCTTCTTCCAAGAATTTGTAGGGGAGTATGAAAATATGAGAGAGTAAATTCAACGTCCTAAACGTGCACGTAAATACAAGCTGCGAAGGTCACTATGAAATGCACTTAAAAAAGAAGCGAAGAGCCCTATCTAATGAAAGGGTTTCCTGCATAGGCCCAACGAGGCACCAATAGCCATGCTTTCATTAGACCATAGCATGCACCTCTTGCTGATAAACATAACCATGTACCCTTAACCAGATTCAGCTGCATCTAATCTCAGTAACAGAAATATAGAAGTGTTACATTGATGAATAAATTATCCTCAAAGCTCTGTATTAGCTGAATACAATACATGTAGGCCGCAAGATTTAGTTAGTTTTTCTTGAAGCATGAAACCTCCCCATTACCCCTCAGCAGAGAACATTAGCCAGACCCCCACCAAAAGACATACACATTACAAGTTGCAACAATTCACACAGCAGAAGGCTGAATGCCGCGCAAATTATTGGTTAAAGCAAAGGGGGCAAATAATTTCCCAGAGTTTAATTTGCAGTAGTCACGGAAAACCAACAGAAAAGATACCAGACTCCGGAGTTTAAGGGCAAGACCAAGTACACTGATTGGTCAGGAAACATCATGTTTGCCGAGTTCCCTCCAGGTTTGGACTGACCTATAGTGACCTCTGGAGATTTCCCGGTAGGCCTCTGCACCATGCGCCTCTTTTATGTGCTAGCCTATTTTATTTCCAAATGTTCTTATAGGGAAAAGGATTGGGCTTGCTGAAGGTGTGTAATATAGGGCCCATTTTGAACATTATTTCCAGGGCCTCTTTTGACTCCCTGGTTCCCACAGCCATATTCCGGAGACAATTTATGTCCCCAGGCAGAACAACCAAATGTAACTTAAGAAGGTCACACATTGGCAGGAGTTGAGCAACAAGACATGAAGGAGCATGGTCGTAAAGATAGAATAATCACATCACCACACCCTGTAGGGTAAATTGCAATTACAAAATGATCCCTGTTAGGGAAGAAATCATCTAGAACACCATTGCCCATACATATAGATCCAATTAGAACACAATATCATGCACCTGGTTAACATCACATGAATGTGATAGTGCATAAAGCTAATATCATGACAATTTATATTGCACAAACATGTATATGTATATATGAATACACATGTGCGCCAATGTAAGAGGACAAAGTCTGCAAGCAGCTAAGCCTCTGAGCGTAAGGTCAAAAACAGAACAGATGAATTCATGAGAACAGGAAGGACATGCAAGTAATCATTTCAACAATGGAGTTGCAAAATGGACGGTGGTAAGTAGTTCACAATGATAAGAGCTGTATGATGGCGCCAACCACTGAGGTAAATAGGAAGTTGTCCTAAAAGTTATATTTTATGTGTCCCACTGTCACATCTCACACAATGATTGGTCAAGGGTTTGGTAATCGTTTACTCCAATCTACTCTCCTGGAGCAACCAATAAAAAAGTATTTCAGACCGATACATGTTACAACAGGAACTGTCCAATGGTAGCGCATGAGAATGGAAGTGATTTCACTGAACATGAGATAACCATCAAGCATGTCACTTTTATAACATGGTTGGAATACGTCAATACATTTACAAAATGTATATATGCACATATATCGTTGCTCACACCAGCCAATGAACAGTGAAGAAGATCGAAACATGTGTTGTCTTTTCCTTTCTGTAACTACCAGTTACGTATTAAAATAAGCTCTCCTGTCATGCGCCAGGCACCCCAATAAATTATATAAAGACTTGATCTATTTTTCTTTAAACTTTCATGCGCGTCTATGTTGACAAGTGTTCCATCTTACAAAGCTTTTCTCAAAACTGGGCCACTAGTGTTTCCTTGTATCCCGCTCATGATTGAGCAGGATTAAGGGAACTATCCCTGTTATTAGTATTGGAACAAATAATAGAGCGGATATAAAGAAGCAAGAAGACTAGTGGCCTGGTGTTGAGAAAGGCTTTGTACGCCGAAACACATGTCAACATAGACAGACATGATACTTGGAATCACAAATCATCATTCAGACTAAATAAAACCATAAGAAAAAAAGATCAAGTCTTTCTACTATTTATTGGGGTGCATGGCGCACGGCAGGAGTGCTTACTTTAATACGTAACTGTACATTTAGGGAGTGGGTATACCTAATGGTACCACAATCAGGAGACGGGCAACGAATAATGGAGTTTTGAGTGTGTTGGTGCAGGTAGACAGTAATCTACCAATAGATCTCTTGTCTAGTATATAACCAGACATTTTCGGTAATTGAATTTGAATGTCTGTTAGATATTTCCCTGCTGTGGCAGTTATAATAAATTGTTATTTTTCTCCTTCATGCATCACATTTTTTGGCTCTTTGGATTGATCATTATTAATACAAGAGGGACTCGCCTTACACATTTTTTGGCATCTTTGTGGACGTTGTGCCTTGGTCATCTCTACTTGGCATAAGGGATCATAGCCTGACAGTGCTGCAGGGTCACTGCTTGATCTTCAGAAATAGCCTTGTATTTAATAATTTAATAATAGGCAAGCAATTGTTCCGAAAAATATGCTAATGACTCACTTGCAGAGTGCTTTTCAGCAAATATGCTAAATGTGCAGTGCAAAAGCACATGCGCACAGAAATCTTTACAATTGTAATATGTAGCAGGAATATAAAATCAACCTGCCAGTGCCATTTATATGTTAGTCAGCGAGATGACCATTAATATCAGTAGTTTGCCCCCTTGTTTTACATAGCTCTTACATCTAGTAAGGTCCTATCCAGGATATTCCAAGCTTGATTTGCAGGGGTCTGTACTGTTTAGTTCATATGGAAGAAGGGTTTATAGGGAAACCGTGTTTCTGGCAGGGCAGTCTGTCTGAATACCACCTTCTCCCTTTGGGGTTGAGAGCCTTTCAACACTCCATTGATAAAGTCCTCTGTGATATTTGAGATGATCTCCTGATCATCTATCTCGACAATATCATTCTTTTTTTTCCACAGTCCTGGATGTACATACATGACTATTGAAAATCCCTTAAAAGCTGCATTGAAAAAAGTGTGTGATCTGTGCCTCTTCTTTTGAGTGTCTAGGCTTCATACTAGGTCTTGAAGGTCTGTAGATTGATTAGGAGAAATTAAAGCAGTAGTGGACTGCACTACGCCCAGTGGCAGGTATCGAATTAAATTGGATGGGAGCATAAATGTTTCCTATGAATATGCAGGAGCCTGAATTTACCTAAACGGAATCTTGATGCTGGGGAGCAGGTAGTTCAAACATTCACAGTCTTAGAAGAATCCTTTATAATGCATAATTGGTTATTTATAACACGCTTAATCCTGAGGATCGAACCTGTGTTGCTCCAGGTCATCCGGCTTCCAAGGCGAGCACGTTGTCCCTGAGCTATCCTCCCAAGAGTTTGAGTTTCCTAATATACACAGCCACGTCATTCATGGCTTCCCTTTTATAGCTGCACCACTGATGTGTCCAGCTAAACAGAGTATAGGATTATTTGTTTCACAAAGCACAGACTGCCTTTGATACCCTTATGCATATTTTAACTCCTGCGCCAGGCCTGCAGCATTCCGACCCTGCATTCCCATAGTTTGTCGAGGCTGATACATCGGCAGTAGCTGCAGCGGTTGATCTCCCTCATCACTGTAATGGGATCCATCCCGTGGCTCACTTTTTATGGTAGCTCACACCAGGGGAGTTGCTAGGTCTGGAAAAGACCCGGGGCTAAGCTGATGTCAGGACCGTTGGGACTGGGGGCTAGCTAGTCTTTTGGCTGTAGCTCCTGGGATTCTATCCGGGGCTACAACCAAAAGATCAGGGGCTATAGCTCCCTTAGCCCCCCCCCTAGCAACGCCCCTGGCTCACACAATATAAACAAAATTGCACAATAAAATACGAATGCACTCTCTCAGTTACAAGAGCCCGATGCTAAAGAAGACAGGCAATTTATGACTCATCTCCAAAACTAGGGTAGACAACATTTTAAGGAGACCAACTTTCAACAGCTGTCTTTACCGGGTCATTTTTTCATTTCAGAAGGATGCCCCGCTCCTACCGGACTCCTCGTCCGCAATGTAGACTAAGGCATTCTGAATGTACTGTAACTAGAGTCACTAGATTGGCCTCATATAAAAAAGGATGTATCCAATGAAATACATGTGCAGTCTGGATCCAAAATAAGTCTCCTAAGGGTAAACAAGCAAGTTCACTGTAGCTCCTGCCAGTTCCTTCCACCCCATAGCACAATGTATCCCTCAAATTCATTGTCGAATTTCGAATAGTTATATTATTAGGCTGTAAATCCCATTAAATTCCCAGGTCGACAATCCAACTAAACTCCCATTTTGTCAACCAATATAGGCTGTGTTTGCTTAATTTCAGTGTACGTGCTATAGGCTCACAATGTGTCTGCTCACTGATTGACGAGCCCAGTATACCTCAGGTTTGTCAATCCGAGTGTACAAAATGGCAGAATTGCCCAGGGCACCATCGTACTATGCACTGAGTTTAGCAAAATGCCACTTGGAAAATCTAATCATACTCCATGCAGTGTACTCTCTGTCTGATTGTACCTACTATACCCCGAGTTGGAAAATGCTTGTGAATGGAGGATAGCACAGGGGCAACATGCTGGTCTTGGAAGCGAGACCATGCAGAGCAATAGAAGTTTAAATCCCGGATCCGCGCTTAGAAACCGAACTCAGGTACAGTATTAGGCGGGTTAAGAAAAAACAATGAGCCTCAGTTTGACATTCCTATTTTGACAACCCCAGTACACTCTCAATATGAAAATTCCAGTATACGTCCAATATTCACAATATCATATTCCCAGTTTGCCAATCCTAGCATGCTTCATGTTTGGATTGTATAATACAGTACGTTCCCAGCATGAGAAACTTTCTATTTTCCACTTTGTCAACCAGAGTACACTCCTAGTCTTCCAGATTACATTAACACTTTAACGATCCAGGTACATACACTGTTTGTAAATGCCAGGAAACTCAACATTTAACAGATGAAGTATAATCCTGGTTGCTTAACCTCTGTATACGCTCTGTTTGTCAGCACCAGCGCATTCCCTGTTTTACAATCGTTGCACACTCCCAGTTTGCAAACTTCTAGAATATTCTGTTTTCCATTTTTTGCATTCCCGGTTTAAACAATGCAAGTATGTTTCCAGGCTGTTCATTTGCATGTGCATTTCCAGTTTGCCAAATCCAGGGTACTCCTAGTTTGACAATCGTAATATGAGCCCAGTTAGACACTCCAAATATACCCAGTATTTAACAACTCCAGAATATTCATAATGGACACAATCCCAGTAGATTGCCAACATGCACATTGTTTGTAGTATGCCAATTAATTCCTAGTTTTAGCCCATGGTAAAGTAACTAGCTTGCTAAATTATGGTTTGCTATGAATGTAACCATTTTACACAGTATAAATAATTCCAGTATACCTTGTGACAGAGCATGGTGCCTTGACTTTAAATCGGATGACTAATTAGAGTCCAGGAACCTCCCAGAGTCACTGGATGATGGCCCTAGGGGGAGTACGGAGAGGATCCCCATTTCACCTTCACTTAGTCCTCCAACGTTTGGCACGGGACAGCCACGTGCACAACCAAAACACTACTGGCCCTTTAAGAGATGTAATATTGTCTGGGAAGGATCAGTGATTGCCAGATGCAGTATTCCATTATCCTGTGATAATGGGTGGGAAAGCAGTTTCATGACATCATCATGTTAGTAGATAGCTCTGAGAAAAACTCGCTGCACAAAGGGATGCAGACTCTGCTTCGCTTCAGAAGCCGAACACCTGTACACATGCTCAGATAGATGTGCTTTGCCATTTCATGATGTCAAAAGCATCTTTTAAAGCCGCAATACGCTTGTCAATAAAAGAACCTCGATATTGGGCCAGACACAGCGATTCAGGTTCCCCAGTTACAGGAAGCCAATCGAATACCCACACAATCAGGTCACACATCTACAAACCCTCAGACCAAGCCCAACACATGGGGAGGGGACCTCAGGATATTTAAGCCTCGGCTCACTAGAGAGTGGTGTGGCCGTTTGGAGAAGGTTGCAGCTGGAGCTTGGAACAAATTACTGATTCAGAAGAGAGATTGAGGAAGGAACTGTGTGAGACAACAGGAGTGGTTGGGAAGAGGCATGCAGAAGTGGTAGGAGGGAAACACCAGGAGTGGTTTGAAAAGTGGCAGCAGGATTTGGTAAAAGAGATACATTGAGAGGTACTAGGAGGAACACATGGGGAGTTTGGAGAGAGATCTCAGGAGTGGTTTGAAGACGGACATCAGGAGTAGGTTGAAGCAAGATATCAGTTGGTGGTTGATATCTAGTGAGTGCTGGAAGGAATAAGAGGGCACATTTAGGCCAAGGTCGGGGGAGGGGGGGACAAATCCAAAGGGGCCAATCCCATGCTGAGAATAGGAACAAGCATGTGCGATGGAATTAAGCAGGGGCAGAACCAGACCAGGAGTAGAGTGGTGCTACAGAGGATAGAAATCAGAACCCAGAACAAATGGGTTGATAGAGCCTCCATAAGTACCTCAGTAGGGACTGGGGCCCAGAAACAATTTTGTAAGGGACATGTGGCAGAAACCCAACAACATCTACAGGACCTGCAAGAGGAGATCAGCTAGGGGACTTCTGTCAGAAGAACCGCAGAGACTGTCAGTGATAGGGAGGAGCCGTGAAAATGTATTAACTGTCAGAAGAATAGTTTGAACTGATGGACCTGTTAAGAACAGAGTGCCCAGTGATGTTTGTGTTTCAGTTTGATCCAAGGAAGATAAGTATGTGGTATGTTTGCAGGTAAAAAAACATTTTTACCTGAGAACATGTCTGGACTCTTTGTGGTTCCACACGATTAGATGACAACCTCCAGTTTCTCATTGTACAATTGCATCAGATTCCCATTGTATTGTTGCAAAAATGTGGTATGCTCGCACCACGATACTACACAATCAACTACTACTTCTAGCTTACAGTTAGGCATTTCTAGCAAATTCCTGGTAGTCTCTTAGAAAAACCCAGCAAATATTTCGTTTGACAAATGCAATATATTTCCATTTTGCATACTTCCTGTGTATTGCCTGTTTCTTTGACTCCAGTAACCTCCCATTTCGATAATCCCACTACTGGATAATTCCAGGAAACTGTCAGTTTGTACAATCCCGGTATATTTTTTAGGTTGACAATCCAAAAACAATATACGTTTTTGCAGTCCTAGTATATCCCCAGTTTGGCATCTGCAGAATACGTCAAGTTTCCACAATCCTTGCATAAATAAAAATAATAAATAATCGTAGGTTGTCAATTCCAGTATAATTGTAATACTTACAATCCTATTATTTTTCCAGTATATTTCCGATTTGAAAAGTACTGTATATTTCCAGTGTTCAGTTTATGCATAGTTTCCTATTACATAAGTCCAGGATACCCCCAGTTGTCGAAATTCCAGTATATGTCAAGTCTACACAGCCATGTTGTACTGCAAATTTCACAATCTTAGTATACGTCCCTTTGGCAGTCTGATCTACTACCTCGTTGGCAATCCCTGGATGGTACCGTTTTGATATTTCTTGTATGCACCCAGTTTGACAACCCCAGCATAGTTCAATCATTATGTTTCCCTTCCAGTTGTGACAATCCCTGTCCTCACCTAGCATGCTCAACACCTGTATATTCAGAGTTTGTACATTACCAGTATGCGTTCACGTTACCATAATCCCACTTTGCTCAAACATAGCACATTCAGTTTGACTTTTCCTTTGAATTACAAAGTTACTTATCTGAGTAAGTTGTTTGGCAACCCCATACAATTCCAAGATTGCCCAATTCTAGTAACTTTCAAATCTTCACAATCCCAGTATACACCCAGATTGACAATCCAAAAACATACCCATTTTGGCATTTCCAGTCTTCACAATAGACCCAGTTTCATGAAACAGCCCCATCCCAGTTTCACAAACCCAGTATATTCCCGGTTTAGGGTCAACCCCAAAATATTCCAAGCTCCACTGCCATCTTCAAAAAGGTCATCGGTTGAGGAATGGTGTCCTCCAAGGGTGTGCTTGTCCTCATGGAGTCCGGCAAAGTTGTGGGGTGATGTGGTAGTAGGGTGGAGCTGGTTCTGCAGACTGGCACTGGGACTTCCTGCCACCCCTCTAGAAAGGCCAATTCAAACCTCCACCTTGTCCCAAGATTCAAACGTACTATGTCTGGAGGGAATAGCTTTCCGGTCAAAGCAGCACAATTTTGGAATTCCTTACCACCATCCCTTAGGGAAGAACTTCCCTACCCACAATTCAGATCTAATACCATCCGCAGGATCAAGGAACATGACACCTAATGGTAGGACATCTAAACACTTCCACTGCCGCACCTATTGTAAATTGTGTATAAATTGTATATCCTCTCACCTCTATGTTTAGATATATCCACAACTTGTAAACTATGTATATTCACCTATAATTTGTACTTTGATGTATTGGTCCAAATGTTTGATGCTTCCAACACTGTAACCGAGTTGGACTCATTTACTCTGTGCTCTGTAACTTAAGTTGTACACTCCTCTTGTTGCTTGCACCCTGCTACCCATGGGTTAGGTGCGCTTTACAAATAATAAAAACAAACAAACAAACAAACAAAACAAACTGCCTACTCGTCTTATATCTCTAAAAGGTATGAGGATGGGTGGTAGGGGTGTGCCTGAGTTGTATTGGATCTGGTTGTAGCAGGGAGTTTGGTAAGGCAATTTTATCTCCTTCAAGGTCATTTCAAGTTGTAGTTGTTGCAGCTTTTAGTTCAGAGGTAATAGAGGCACAAATGAGGCATGTATATTTTTTGTAAGCAAGTGCCAGCGGACCAGTGGACCTTCTGCATTTTTATTTTAACTTCTGTTTATTACATTTCCCAAGTAAAACTCACAGGTTCAAACCAAAATTATGCAGAAAAAAGAAAGCAAAAGAAGCAATTATAAAGGAAGTATATGTGCAATTAGTTGTTCACGTGCAGGCTCAGTCCGAGGCAGGAACCTATCAATTTCGATACATTTTGATAATGATACTTTGATAACAAAATTCCAGCAATATCTGGCATTGTACTGTCAAGAATATCAAGCCGGTATTGTCAGAGGTTCACCCAAACCTCTACTCGGTTTGCTTATAGGGGCAAGGCGATAATGTGCTGTATATTTCTTCTTTATCATTGAGTTCTGACAGCCAAACCTTGACCGTCAATGGAGGTCTGTGAAACCTGGATGTTGCTACTCTCTGTCTACCAATCAATAAGGCCATGTTTTTAAAGAGTCTCCTGGCTAAATGGTATTGCTAAATAAATCTAACAGCCACATCACAGGTGTGACAGTTAGACACTCCTCGATCGTGGTCTCATTGTACCCAGATCTCCTGCATGGGGAGACAATGCCAGGGCAGATGTATGAAGCCTGGTCCCAGCTGGTCACATCTAGCACATGAAGGGGACACAGTGGATGAGAATGTTTGCAGTTTCAGAGGCGTGTTACAGTCTTGAAGAAGGACTTTGTAAGGTGTGGGTCTGTGCTTGGAACTCTTATGGAATTGATCTTGTAATGGTCCAACAAAAGTGACTTCAATGCCCTGAATATTTGTGATTGGGAGCAGTGGGGAGTAGAATATGGAAAGGGCCAGTTAGCCCAGCCAGTGATCTACAAACTTGCCAGGTGGTATTTATTGTGTGCATCACTGGTGTGGTTTAAGGTAAGTTTTTATCAATTTGGTGCTGTTGATGAGATGCTGAAGGTGAGGGGTCTGGAAACCCCAGGAAGGTGGAGTAGCCCTTTGAGCAGGGCCTTGATCTGTGAACCATTTGATTGCATTGGAAACCACTCGTTCATGCCCAGCTTCCCTGGAATCACATAACCTTAATAGAGACGGTGAATGTGAGGGCAAAAGAAGGAAGTAAAGACGCCAGGACTCGCATCCATCTCCAAGAGATAAATGAAATGTGTTCATATTCTGGGATTCAGGAAGGACAAGGTGCTGCTATTTGAAGAAATATAAAATATACCTAGCTTTCAATGTTTACCTCCTCTTCTCCTTCCCTCATCTCTGACTGTCTTTCTGCTATCCAGGAATGGTGTGCCGCCAACGACCTCTGCCTTAATGCCAGTAAGACTGAGATTCTACTCATTGGCACACCCACTCCCTCCTTCCCTGCAGCTCTCTGGCCGGCTTCTCTTGGCCATCTTCCTGCTCCTACCTGCAAGGCAAAAAACCTCGGGGTCATCTTTGACTCCACACTCTCCTTCTCTCCTCACATTTCTGACGTTTCTAAGAAGTCACACTACCAGCTGCACCTCCTCAGAGGTATCCTTCCTTTCCTCTCCTTCCCCCAGAAGCTCACTGTCTCCGGAGCCATGGTTCTCTCGAAGCTGGACTACTGTAACAGCCTCTTTCTAAATCTGCCTGCCTCTACTCTCCGCCCTCTGCAACTCATCCAGAACAGGACTGCGAGACTTGTCCTTGGCCTCAAGCCCAGGGACCGTATCTCTCCAGGACTGAAATCGCTACACTGGCTCCCTGTGGTGCGAGGATTAAGTTCAAAACCCTCTGCATTGTCCACAAGGCCTTCTGGGGCCTGGGGCCAAATTACCTTCAACTCTCCCTTCCTAAATATCTTCCTTCTCGAGCACTTTGCTCTTCCGCCTCCAACTCCCTCAGGGTCAGCCGCTTCTCCAAGCAACGAGTTGGGGGGAGATCTCTCTCCGCAGCAGGGGCCTCCTTCTGGAACAGCCTTCCTGCCTCCCTGAAACTTGAGGAGAACCATCTCCGGTTCCGGAAGCACCTCAAAACCTTCCTCTTTGCTTCTGCTTTCTCTCTCCCTCTCCCTTGCTAAATCACTGAAACTGTACTGAATCAGCAACTGGGCCACTCACCAATCTCGGTCCTTGGCCCAGCCACTCTCCCCTGCACTGCCTTCCTGGCAACCCCTGCACTGCGGGACTGTCTCTGTATCCCCACAGCCCCCCTTCCCAGCACTTGCCTGCACTTATCTTGCACTTGCCACCAGCTGGCCCTTATTATTTATCTTGTTCATTACTAACCCTGTACTGCACTTCCCCTCTCCCTTTCCCCCTTGCACTTTTCCCGTCCCCCCTACCCATGCACTTGCGCGATCTGAATGACACCTGGCCTAGTAGGATCGCTGTCTGTCTCCCCTTGTTCCCCCCTCCCTGCCTCGTCGCACCTTGAAACACTTGTGTATAGGCGCGTTACAAATGCCATATCATATCATATCATATCATATCAGGACAATTCTGACTCGGTTTGGGACACTTTAGACTCTTTTAAAGTAGCCTTTGAGGGTTCCATGTAATAATGTCCCTGGAAAAATGTTGCTTGGCAAAAAAGTCACCAAGAAATTACCTTTTTTGTGGGGACAATATTACATTTAACATGCGGGGGAACCCCGCGCAACCTCCGCCCCCCATGACTCCCTATGTATGGTCACCATATATAATGTCGCCACAACCTTTTCCCAGCGACATTATGTATGGTGACCATATATACAGGGACATTATTACCTGATATCCCTTTGAGTGTACATCACTTGTCCTTTCAGTCGTTTTTGATTCAAAGGTGAAAAAAACCACCTGCGGAAGCAAGAAAAGTAAAGGAGGCAAGAGGGTGTGCGAAGAAAAAAAAGAAGATGAAACTTAAAGGACTATAATGAGCCATGAGGCAAAGAATACAAGGTGTTAAGAGTACAGGATGGGAGAAGAAAGAGGGGGAGCAAGCAGAAACCTAAAAATAAAGGAAAGGAAGCAGCAACAGATAACCAAATACAAAGTGAAGAGAGGGGAGGAGCGCAGAAGGGAGGCAGAGAAAGAAAGAACAGGAAGAGGGCCAAAATGGGAAGGAAGATCATAAAAAGGGAGAACCATGCACAGGGGAGAAGCGTGGAGTGGAGAATGGGGACAGAGCAGATAAGCGTTGAGTTACTGCATAGGTGAACACAGATTTGCAACCTGGAAGTCACTCCTATTGTACTTGAGACAGCAGCCCTGCGAAGTCAGTGCATGCCGGGAAGGAGGGCAAAGAGCCAGAATAGCCCACCAGTTAATCATCCCATTTCCCTACAAGATGCTGGTTCATGGAGTATTTCTGCGGGCGTTTAACTAGACACTCCGCAGATGGCTCACTTCTTCTCACCTACCCGCCAGGCAAATACAGATTGCAAATGGACGCTGCCTTCGGTATAGTCTCGCAATGTTCTGCTCCTATTTCTGTGATCCGTGTTTGCATATCACTAAAATAAGCCTCGGCCCCACAAAGAGTCAGTGTACCTTCGCCGCACCCAATCCTGACACATCGCGTGCCTTCCACAGAGACGTCAATGAGACCTTTCCTCTCTTGAATGCGTGTATAGATTTTTTTTGTATGGGTGTTTGTGTGTTTATCAACCAATGGTGGGACTACACTGTACAGCACGAAAGCTTCAAATATAGCAAATGGCAGACTAGGGTTTTCACATAAGCAACCAACCATGGGCGTTGGTGCTCTTGATAGGAGACAGACTGTGAATGCCGGAAGTTAACGTTCTGCAGGGTGGGGGGGTCCCACTCCTGGGCCACGTGGATCATGTCTGCGACTCAATCAACATATCCCTTCCAGCTCCCAGGTGTGCCGTCAAACTGACAGAGGGGCTGCAAGTCCTCGGGAGGATAGCTCAGGGGAAACGTGCTCGCCTTGGAAAAAGGATGACATGCGGAAACACAGGTTCAATCCCCGGGTCTGCGCTTAGTAACTAACCTATCATATCAAGTGGACACACCGCCGGTTTTCCTCCGATGCATGTTAGCATACAGCTGTCCCCCCCCCCCACACTCCGCTCCCATCCAGCTTGGTGTGTCTGATCGTATCACTACGCAGATACATGGAGCACTTTCTAAAAATAACTAAAATCCCCAAAAGGACCACATATACCACCAGCATGTGCCCCTGAAACAGGAAAAGTTCCCAAAAGTCCTTCTTCCAGGATGTTGTAAACAGTGCAAACATGTTACCTCGCAGCCACTTCAGGGTGCATTCAAACAGGACAGCCATTGGCCGTTGGGTTATGAGTAGGTGATGTGGGTGGAAAAGGACGTGTCCTATTGGAACAGTGATCAAACAAACATCTTAGTGGCATGGGGTGGATCGCTTGGAATGGAGAAAACAGACTAAACAACGTGGTTTTGGGTAAGTTAGTCCGACATGACTCCATTGCTGCGCCCTGTGCTTCAAGTGGACAGTCAAGGCTTGTTGAAATATTTGCTTTTATGGGGTTTTCTAGATCTTTGCGCTACAGCATGCTCTCATAGTGGAATCCAGAGCATTCCAGTGGAACCGGCCCTGTAGTTTGAGAACATGATGCTGCATTTAGCCACCTGTACCTCGTTGGCTGCGACAGTGGCTTGTCCAGAGTCCTTTGACTGGGGTGGCCCAAGTGGGGCACTGACTAATGCAGTAATACGAGCCACACACACTCATAATGATCATAGTTTAGCATGATGGTATGGCCAATCAGATTCCAGGGGCAGCGCAGGCCACTCCCTGGACACGCCTCCAGTTGTCGATGTATTTGATTTGATTTGTTTAATCTCGAAGAACGCTGTAAATGTGATTGCGTCCAGACCCAAGAGCCAAATGTTTGCAGTATACATGAGTACAGGATAACAAAGAGCGTATTAGTAGAAGAGAGACATTCACGGCCCTAAGAAAAGTCATGTCTCTAGGCAAGCAGCACATTTGGAAACATCGGGCATTGCAAATGGGGTGGGGGGCTAGTGCTGCCAGAGGTCTATCCCTTATAGGTTTAGACTTTGCAAGATGGACACGCAGTAGGCATTGCCTGACCAACAGAGGCTACAGGTGAGTACATGAAGGCATATTTTACATGCCAGGTAGGATGCAACTAAGCAATAAATGCACTTGGATGTTAAGCACAAGATCCTAAATGTCACTCATCCTCTCACCGAGTGACTGAAGTCGCAAAGCAACGGGGTCAATTTTGTGCAGTCCAAACACGAGGAAGATTGTTTTGCAGATAGAAGTCTGTCAAGGCCACATCAGAGATATGCGCAGACCGATATACAATTAGCAAGGCTCCGCACTACGTCCTGGTGCTCTTCGTTGGAATGAAGGGCAAGCTCAGGCACCACGGATGTAGTCTAAAAAGCACCCTTCAGCACAGCCCTGACTTATGCCTTCATCAGTATATCCACTTTCCAATTCGAAGGCACTGTGACAAGATCAGTAACCTAACCATGTAAAGATGGAATAGGAGGCCCTCGCAGCCTGGGGTTGGAGGCCTACCACGGTGGAAACAAGAGCCAGGCCTACACCGAAGGGGGAAGGTGGCTGTTTGGAAGGCTCTAGTTCTTATCCCCTCCCTAAGTGCCTGCATGTATCTGAACAATGCTGCTGTTGCTCAACCAATACCACTTGAACGCAATGCTGGCCTGTTTTTTTCTTTTCATTTCAGGGAACAGCATACAGCACCCACCAAAGCATCCAAGCAGACTAGTCCAGCCATCAGATCGCTATGACCATCAGGAAGGGAGAGAGACACTAAGCGAAGCAGCACAGAGCCCATGCAGCCACAAGGAATGCTGTACACCACCCACTAACACTGTCCAAGGCAAGCTGCCATTATCCTGGCACGGCGGAACCGCGTGTTAAAAAGGGGTGGGGCTAGTGCCCTTTTTATGTATTCTGGCATTTGAAACACCTCCCTACTGGGAAAGACAGAGCTAGATTGGGCAGGGGAAAAGGCCTAATAGGAGAAGGAGGGAGTTGATAAGAAGGGGGGAAGGAAACAGGAAGGTGTGGGTTTCATTGAGCTTCAGATGGCAACGGCCCATCCGATCGCCCACCTTCTCAAGGCAGGTGGATACTGTGGAAAAACCCCTCGAAGGCACAGGAATCATATGAGTGATCACTTATGAGTGATGCTGTAACTCCCCGCCATGGACCAGGCTCACGAGTGTTGATGTTGAACAGCAGGGTCCACCTGGGACACCAACATCTGCATGAACTGGACTAGATCTAAAGCGCTCCAGTTCTGCCTTCCGCTCTCCACTTGTCCAGAATAAATAAAACCACTCCAGGGTCGCCCACAAGGCCGGGGCATTTAGAATGAGATGGGATAGCAAGGCACGTGATCCAGGGTGTCCTATGCAACGTCTGCAGGCAGCCCAGGCTCTTGATCCGGAAAACTGTGTGCATATGGCAGAAGACTGGAGGTTATTCTGTACTCAATGTGTACTTCAATTACTTATGCCAAAGTGCCCCAGCGGTATCAGGTAATAAAACCGTGGCAAAAATGTCGCCGTTAATGGAAATCGCGGCAAAAATGCTGTGGTTTGACTCGGTAAAGGTATACCCCATTATACCATTTAAGGGGAGTGGGGATTGCGGGGGTGCCCCCCCCGCTCCCCTTAAATGGTATAAATGGGTCAGGGGGTTCCTTGGGTGTCCCCCTGCATCCTTTACATGATTGTGGCGGCAAAACCACAGCACTTTTGCCACGATATTTTGTATACACTGCCACTTTTTCCCCGATTTTAAGACATGGAACCGCTCCAGCAATGCTGAACAGTAATGGTGAAAGGAAAAATCTTGGCCCATGCCACATGATACCGTTTTCATCACATGTTTCCTGTGACAAAACTCTGCTCTGCCAGCTGGAACTTGGGATTAAAGTTGGCATCCCTCTAGGGAAGTGTCTGAGGTTACCATCCGGGCCCTAAGGTGCATTATCACAGTGTCATTGTCTTAGTGTGCCGAAGACTACAGGTGATGGAGTAATTCAATGCTATGTGGTGGCCTTCAATTAGGGAAGTGGGAAAATGTTGTCTTAGATTTGCTAATGTGGTCTCTGCTCCTCTGCCTGATCTGACTGGTGGCCCTGGTGCAGTCTGTCTTATCCCACCTGATGTCTGATTACTACCCTTTCGAGTATATTGCTGTGGTACGGTAGGTTTGCGGTAGGCCGGTAATTTTAATTAAAAGTCAGTGATAACTATTTGCTTCAGGGGGTGCAGTTATGCCCTTTTCCGATATGCAGTCATGCAGTGCTGGGAAGAATGCTTCCATGCACTGCACTTGGCATAACTCTGCGGCTAGGTGGGAGGTGTGGATCTGATTGGGGGATTATAGACCCAGGTTCATAACCCTGTGTTTGAAGGGAAATCGAGCAGACTGTCGAGGTATGGTTGAGGGGGATGACTGTGGATGGTTGAGGGTGAACTCTGGGTAGTTCAGTTTTACAATTCCAGCAGAGTTTCCTTGTTTTGTGGGCAAGTTGTTAGGGTGTCCTCTAAAAATATTGCCTTCATTTACATTTGCCTATAGAAAGTGATAAACCGATCCTTCAAACCTTTCCCTTAAAGACATTAAGCATGTTATGTGGCATGACTCAGACTGCCATGGGCAATGGCAGGTGGTGCATGACTGGCATCGGTCCAAGCTCAAGAAGAAATTGCCATCACTGCTGACTCCATGGGGTGCAGTAGTTATACCTCGTGTGGCGTAGGACTGTTTATTATGTCTGGTCATGCTCTGTCGGCCAAGGTGGTGTTCTCGCACCAGGTTTCCTGTCCAATGCTGGTGGCGGGGCAGTACCACTTAGAGATGCCTGATGGATCGAGCTAGAAGACAGCTGCAAGTCCGCCACCTTATTTTCTTTTTTTCCTGTGGCGTTCTTGAGCATATATACTTTTTTTCCATTTCCATTCCTTTGCTCTCACAAGCAGTTTTCGGAAAAAGAAGTATTTGTGAATTGCTCGCTTGGGGAGTGTGTTCACTGATTCCTCTGTTTGAGGGTGGCGGTTCAGTCTTTTCTCTACATGTTACAGGAGTGGGTGGACTAGTCTCCGTGACTTGTTTGTGCCATACATGAGACATTACTGGAAAACGCTTTAGACATAAGCATCACCAAATCGACGGCAGGCCTTTTTTCACTGTTGAAAGCAATGCTAAATCGTTTTATGGACCACGTCTTCTACCTAGCGTTGCATTGTGGCATGTTTTCTGGATTGTCGAAGTATTGCATGCTATGTTGAATCATCCAATTTACATGTTTTTGCATGCAGATGTATATGTGGATTTCTCTGTCTCTTAGCACTTGTATGATCCAGGGGGTAAGGGAGAAGGATTTTACTAAGGGGAGCTAAGGAGTACTGCCAGAGTCTCTGTAGTTGGGGAATTCCTTTGAGTGATAACTCTCTAGTGGTTGCCTCTTTCCTCTAATCACAACAGAATTTAATGGAACAGAACCATATATTGTGCTAGCAGCTTTGATGAAGGTGCATGTAAGCCTGTATTTTATATGCATTGCATGTTGAAAAGTGTCCTCCATGCTGCTGCCTGCACCATCAAAGATCTTTGGAAACTACAATATATAAGAGCTACACTCATCCAGCTTCAGTGGCTAGCGTACAAGCATGCATCACCTGCAAAGCCAGTTGCATCATATACAAGCCTGCACAATGCAGGCTCCCTCCTACCTTAACAGGCAGATAGGAGGGAGCCTGCATTGTGTAGGTTTGCACTCTCTCGTGGTCAGTGCATTACCAGAACTCGGGACCTGGCCAGGCTAATGCAGCAAAAGTGCAAACAACTATAGAAACAGAAAGCATGCATTCTTGATCTATGACCGTAGACAGTGGACCATCATACCATCCAAATAAACCTCTCCGAACTTTCATGCAATTCAGAAAATAAATCACGACCCAACTCTTCAAGGAACACCTTCACACTCCATAAAATACAGCCACCCCCTGATCCCACCTACCCAAGTGTGGCCGTCCTGATGGCCAATACCCATTACAGCCCATCACCGTTCCATCATTGTTCCTCACTATCATATGTTCTCTATTAACTATGCATGTTGGCTGTTGGCTATTCCCTGCTTACCTAAAAGGTATGCCGCTAAAATGCTACATTGTAAAGAGTGTTGTTCATCTGATCTAAACCTGTAACCCCTACCAAAGCACAGTGCTCTATTGCTTCCCAAAGCTGGGTTCATGCTCAACAAAATCCCAAAATAAAATAATTAATAATATAATAATTACATTTTCAGTAATAGAAAATAATGTTAGGCAGTGCAATGTAATCTAAAGTAACATGGGGTAAACAGAGGTTATTTAAAATCATTGTATGACAAACTATAGCACAATAAAGAAACTTAAATTAATACAAACTAAGTATTCTAGGTGACTATAAGGAACCTTGAAAGTAATTCAATGTAGTATAAAAGAAATCCAAGGAAATCTAAAATAACATATAGCCATCTGAAAGTTATTTAAACTAATCTAAGATAATGTGGGATAATCTATACATACTACATGGTAATATAAAAGTAATTCAAGTCAATCTGGGATAATCCAAACATAACCGTGGTGACCTACTGTAAATCGAATGCAATCCAATGTGATATATAAGTAGGGATAGAGAGACAGCAGAAGGGAAAAAAACAAGGAATACACCATCCTCTGACGTAGCCCAAGTTTGAGTCAAACGCATTGGTGCTTTAGGAATCGCCCTTATCTGCGTAATAAAGTAAAATAATGGAGTATTAAGCTCTGCTGCCTTGGAGTGCTATTTTGGAGTGCCGCCTTTCATGCTGTGGGAAATGTTTCTCTCTTTTTTTCTTGACTA
This sequence comes from Ambystoma mexicanum, assembly GCF_040938575.1. NCBI lineage: Eukaryota > Metazoa > Chordata > Amphibia > Caudata > Ambystomatidae > Ambystoma > Ambystoma mexicanum. The sequence continues at coordinate 860,948,620 of NC_090931.1, read as the reverse complement.
CATATATGAATGAACACATTTTTTTTACATTTTTTTACAGAACAGTTTTAAACCAACACATATTTAAAGTCTACAAACATCAGAAATGATAAAGTTAAGGTAACATAATAGTTTATTAATGCATTAAAAAATGACATTAAAATCAAATATCATGATTGTTAGGAAAGATTTCGTTATTGTAGGGAACTTTCCTTCCATGTGGCAACCCCTAAACTTTTTGCTATTGTTTTCAACCTGTTTTCTTGACTTTGCCAGAGAAGTGCAGCCTTCTGCCGTACTCCTCTGGGCTTTCGCTCCTTTCTTACGGGGAAACTGACATGCCCTTAAGACAGTCAGTACCGGGGAACGCTGTTTCCCGTAGTTTCTTTTATCGTGTCGCCATTTTAGTGCAACACGACACAAGAGGGCACTGTAAGCTAAGTTACAGCTCTCTTGGGTCTCTAGCCTTCTACAGACCCTAGACACTCTTGTAGGATGGTTTTTGGATCGGTGCAAGTCATTCAGGGACTGGGCTGGTGGCAGCGATCATTTGGTTTATTTTGAGCTCCTTTTGCCGTTCTGAGCACCTTTTTGCCGCGAACACGAAAGGGTGGCCCGGCTACCCAAAATGGCCGGACCACGAGGCTCCTTTGTCTCGTCCACTGTCCGTCTTGCTCCCTTTACCTTCCCCCGGGTCAGGCGACCCGGGGCCTTCCTTATTTGGGCATGTAGTTTCCCGCGAAACACGGTTGCTTTCGCGGGCTTCTACATGTCGTTTGAGTGCCCCCAGGATGTGGGCTGGGCTGTCTGGTCCCAATACACAACCTGGGTGCCAGAGAGTCTAGGGTGGTGTGAATGCCTGGGACCACTGTGGTCCGTGATTGGTCCACGTATGGTATGTGTGTTGAGGAGCGGATCTCCCATTGGCTCCCCTCCGTTTTGGCGCGAAGGGAACCGTGGATAAGAGGGAGCTGGAAACACCACTACCATGTCGATCTCCTGAGTTCTTACGAACCCAGGGATACAGGAGCCAAGTATCCTGCGAACACGAGGCTGGACCGAGGAATCGCTGGTGACCCCCTGAAGAACTTCTGCTCCTCATTGCTGTCGTCCGGTGAAGCCCTTTCCACCTAAGATCGAACAAGAAGGCCTGTACTGGCGCTTCGACCTATTGGAATAGCAGGACCAGCTATTCCCGGCACCTTCATCAACTCCTGCCGTAAGCCTTCGGAAGTGTCTCTGGGCCATCCAGTTGACTGACCAGCTTACTAAGGAGTCCTGCTCTGTAATCGCCGACAGGTTGGGTGGTATTCTGAGTCCGGGGCACGCTCACACGCTTCGTTTGCTTAGCAACCCTAAGCTAGAGGTGAACGGTGCTCGTTTGGCTTGAATACACCCGGCCGTTCCGTTGCCCTGCCGTGGCGACAAAACTGTGCAGGATTCTTCGATCGGGACGTCTTTTTACTCTGCACGACGACGAGACGTTCCCTGCTCTTCAGAACCTGCCAGAAGCTGCATCTATCGAGGAGAAGCTCGGGCCTGCTTGCTTCGGGGACCGGTGAGTAGATTAGCTAGGATCTGGTCGCCCTCCTGCAGTGCCCCTTGCTTTTCCCCGCTGTAAATACAGCTCCCCTTGTCCGTACTCGCGCCCTACTTCTGCCTCACAGTGGAGGCTGCGCTAGAGTCGCGGACCGTGTTCTCCTTCATTAGGGCACCCTACAGAGCTGTCCAACGTCCTCCGAAGAGCTTCACCTTCTGCCCATTGGCACCGGCGTGTGCAGGTACTTTTGAGCGCTAGGCTCCACTCTTCGTAGGGATTGGACTACCATCCAGTTAGGGGCCTCAGAAGGCGGACATACCACACGCATTGGTTCGCACTGCCTGTTTTCCTTCCCCTGCAGGTGGATAACATATTTCGTGCTGCTAATGCTGTGAAACTGTGTATTCTGTATATATATTGGGTGGATAGTGTATGTGTTGGTTTAATATCGTTGTATATTGCTGCTTTTACTGTGGTTATTAGTTTCAAGGCCTTATAATAAATGTGTATCTATTTTTGATATAAACAACTGTTTGGAGTAGTTTGTAAGCGCTCTTGCTTTGTGTGCTCACTGTGGGCTTTCAGTCACCCTCACCCCTCTTGAGACCTAGTCTTGACCGCCGCGATCGCTACCTTGATTGGTCTGGCTTGTCCAGAGGTTACCCTGTTCCAAGTAATTAGGTTGGCCTTCTGAACTTCTGCGCCACCAGGACAGAGTTCAGAAATCCGTCTTAACAAATTGGTGTACAGCGGTGGGATACGACTGAAGGTATCCAGTGTTGCGCACGAGCTAAGGCGTTTTCAGGTTATTCCAACCAGGACACGCAGTAAAGTATTGAATATAACGTTAAAAAGGCCATAGTCCTATCAACAGTATGGAAACGAATACTTTATTAACCTTAAATGCTTCGAAATCTGAAACATTGAAGAAGATGTGTGCGGAGAGAGGGGTTTCCTCTCAAGGCACTAAATTGGAAATGATCCAGAGAATCGTGGCGTGGCAAGAAGCGCAGCTTGACGCTATAACTTCCGAGGACAGTGCAGAAGGTGGTGGGGCTGCTCTCACTGGCAGAACCGACGGTTCTGCCGCTGCACTGATCCATCACGACCACGAGGACAGGGAGGATGTAATGTCTAACGTTTCCTCTGCCAGTGTTGATGGGGAGGCTATGCTTGAATTCAAGAAGCAAGAGCTGCGGTTTAGGCAGCAGGAGCTTGAATTCAGCATAGCCAAACTGAAAATCGACCAGGCAGAAAAACAAAAAGACAGGGATCACCAGTTGGAACTGGCCAAGCTTCAGTTCGCAAATGGGTCCAAGGGTCCTGGACATGGTTCTGGGGCTTCCTCTCATCCACGGTTTCCAAAAGATCTGCTCAGTGTGTATGAGGAACGAAATGACATTATGGACTGGTTAAATGCGTTTGAGTATGCATGCGAGGTTCAAGAGGTTGATAATGCGGATAAGATTGCATGGTTACTCAGCAGACTGCCCCATTCTGGTTGCAGTGCCATTATGGAAATGTCGAAGGCTGAGCGCGCTGATTTTGCAATGTTGAAGCAGACTCTCATTTTAAAGTTTGGGAAGACTCCGACCCAATACTTGAAAAGGTTTAGAGAGTATAAGAAAAAGGAAGGTGGTACTTGGGTGTCGTATGTAGCTGAGTCCCTGAAAAACTTAACTGGCTGGGTTGAAGGTTATAAGGTTTCTACCTTCGAAGGCATGATCAATCTGGTCATGCTGGAACACATTTTTGCTTCTTCTTCCCCGGAGCTTAAGCAGCATTTGGCCGATTCGAAGGAGATAGATCCTAAGAAGCTGGCCATTGCAGCAGACTTATGGGTGTCACATCGAGTGTCCCATAAGGACAAAACTCATCCTGGTAAGCAGGAGGAAGGGAAAAAGTCCAAAGATATGGAGGGTGGGGAATCTGCTAAATCTTCTTCCCATAAGGGCCACAAAAAGAAAAATAAGGGTAAGCCATACGAGAACTCACAGGGTAGCGGAGGTTCGCCTCCGAAACAGAACTCTGGTTACAATAAGCCTCCCTACGTAAACAGACCCAATGGGGCTTGTTTTTCTTGTGGAGCAACTGACCATGTGAAGGGGGATCCCCGTTGTAAGGTTAGACCTTTGGGGGTCCACTCCGCTAATCTGGCCTTCTCCTCCTACGAGGAAGAAGAGATTACAGGAGCATCCTTCTCCTCAGACTCATTTCCCAGCGGAATAGAGGCTGAGGTAGTTTTAGTGTCCCTGGGTTCCTGGGAGCCTAAAGTCGCAGAGGCGTATGCTAGGATTCCGGATAATACCAAGCACTACTTTAAAGACAGTGTGCTGATCAATGGAGTGGATACTCCAGCTCTTAGGGATAGTGGGTGCAGTCGAACTGTAGTGGATTCTACCTTGGTAGACTCAGAGGAAGTTGCCAGAGCTACTCTGATGCCCACTAAGTTGGCTGACGGCCCCCTCCGTATGTTTCCCGTGATCCCTGTTAATCTAACTTTAAATGGTACAGCAGTTAGGATTCCAGTGAGCATTCAGAGAAACGTCCCGGGAAAGGTCTTGTTGGGCAATGATCTCAGAGCTCTAGGGCTCGTAGGAGACACTGCCGAAAGACCCTACACACGGTCTCAAGCACGGGCAGCATTGGCCAAGTCCAATACGCCGCCCCAGCCGAAGGGGAAACCCAAGGCGAAAGGAGTCAACAAGTCCCGACGGGGGAAAGAGAATATTCCCCCGAGCTCGCCTACCACTGCGGTGGAGGGAGTTGGTCAATCGCCCGAGCCTGACGAGGAGGTGGCGATGCCTGAAGTGTTCGACCCCAACGACCATCCTGAACTAAAAGACTTGTTAGTTGAAGGAGGTCCTGATAGGGACGACTTCAGTAAGGGCCAACGTGAGTGCCCATCTCTGGAAGGCCTAAGGAGACAGGCCTGCTCCCAGCTTGAGGGGGAACCTCCTGGGAAGCATCGGATTTATTGGGAAGGTGGACTCCTGTACAGTGAGCCCACAGAGTCTACAGAAGGAGACCATAGGAGGTTGGTGGTTCCCCTTTCTGTTAGACCCTTCCTCCTGCAGTTGGCGCATGAAGTCCCCCTTGCTGGTCACCTTGGAATGAAGAGGACCAAGCAAAGGTTATCTATGCACTTCTACTGGCCCAAGATGGGGGTGCAAGTAGAAAGTCACTGCAGGAGTTGTGCCTCCTGCCAGTTGTCTGGTAAGGTTGGCGCGACAATCCAAGCTCCGTTGGTACCGCTCCCAGTTGTGGGGGTACCATTTGAAAGGGTAGGGATCGACATCGTTGGTCCCCTTGACCCGCAAACATCCTCAGGCAATAGGTTTATCCTGGTGCTGGTCGACCATGCAACCAGGTATCCTGAGGCCATCCCATTAAAGACTGTAACTGCCAAGTCAGTTGCAAAAGCTTTACTCGGCATATTTACTAGGGTTGGCTTCCCTAAAGAAGTTGTGTCAGATCGTGGCAGCAACTTTATGTCGAAGTATATGCAGGCTATGTGGAAAGAATGTGGGGTCACCTACAAGTTCTCTTCTGCATACCACCCCCAGACCAATGGTCTGGTGGAGCGTTTCAACAGAACGCTAAAGAGCATGATTGGGGCTCTGGAGGAGCCCCAGAGAAGAAAATGGGATCTTCTTTTACCATGCTTGCTGTTTGCCTACAGAGAGGTACCACAGGAGGGTGTTGGCTTCAGCCCCTTCGAACTTCTGTTCGGTCATCCCGTACGGGGACCCTTAGCCATCGTCAAAGAGGGATGGGAGATGCCCACTCCCCCTGTTACTACCAATGTAGTTGACTATGTGCTAGGGCTCAGAAAACGGATGGTACTCCTGATGGGCTTGGCTAGTGAAAAGTTGAAGGCAGGACAAGCGCTGGTGAAACATTGGTACGACCAGAAAGCTTCCTTAATTCACTTTACCCCTGGTCAGCAAGTCCTGATCATGAACCCTATAAGGCCTCGCGCTTTACAGGACAAATGGTCAGGCCCTTACACAGTGGTGGAGCCCCTGGGTGAGGTGAACTATTTAGTGGACCTTGGAAGGCCTGGACAGGCTCCAAAAGTGTTCCACGTAAATAGGCTGAAGGCTTTCGTCCCAAGAGTCGAAATCGCAGCACTGCTACTGGCGTCAGACGTTGAGGAAGAGGAGTCAGAACCTCTTCCCGACCTGTTCCAAAGCGGTCCTTCAGATAGCTCCGTTGAGGGTGTCCGAGTGGCCCCTCACCTGACTTCTGATCAGCAGGCTGAGGTGAAAAGTTTGCTTAGGCAGTTTTCCCCCCTGTTTTCACAGTCGCCTGGTTTGACACCTTGGTGCAAACATAACATTGACACAGGAGACAGTGTACCTACCAAAAGTAGGGGATACAGGATGTCGGATAAAGTACGGTCTTATAAATGTTAGACCTTGGGGTGATTGAACCCTCTAGTAGTCCTTGGTCCAGTCCTGTGGTATTGGTTCCAAAGGCAGGCACTTCTGAATTGAGGTTCTGCGTGGATTACAGGGCTCTGAATGCTGTCACCAAGACAGACGCTCACCCCTTGCCTCGAACTGACGAGCTGGTGGATACCTTGGGTGCCTCCAAGTACCTCAGCACGTTTGACCTGACTGCGGGCTATTGGCAAATAGCTTTAGCAGAACATGCCAAGGAGAAGACAGCATTTTCAACTCCCGACGGGCTTTACCAATTCCGGGTAATGCCGTTCGGATTGAAGAATGCACCTGCCACTTTCCAGAGGCTTGTGAATCATGTGTTGAATGGGTTGAATGGGTTGGACGAATTCTGTCTTGCATATCTGGACGATATAGCAGTTTTCAGTGCCACCTGGGAAGACCATGTGAAACACCTCGGGATTGTGCTCCAGGCTCTTCAGAAAGCCCACTTGACCATCAAGGCGAGTAAATGCCAGATTGGACAAGGCTCAGTGGTTTACCTTGGACATGAAGTAGGTGGAGGGAGGAGACAGCCTCTACTCAGTCAGGTACAAGCAGTACAAGACTGGCCTACCCCCACTACGCAAACCCAAGTGAGAGCCTTTTTAGGACTCACGGGGTATTACCGCAATTTTGTGGCAGACTATGGCACCATAGCTGCTCCTCTGACTGCCCTCACAACTCCGAAGAAACCCAAGAAGGTAACTTGGACTGACGAGTGTGAGAAGGCCTTCAATGGCTTAAAAGACTCCTTGTGCCAGGCCCCTGTGCTCAGGGCCCCTGATTATCAAAGACCTTTTATCGTGCAGACGGATGCCTCTGACACTGGGATAGGAGCTGTACTATCACAAGTAGATGAGAAGGGTAAGGAACACCCTATCGGTTTTATTAGTCGCCAGCTTAAGGACAGAGAGCTCAGATGGTCCACGGTAGAGAAAGAATGTTTCTCTGTTGTGTGGGCCCTAAGGAAGCTGCGGCCCTACCTCTATGGGACCCACTTCACTGTGCAGACTGACCATAAGCCGTTAAAGTGGCTAATGAACATGAAGGGGGAGAATCCAAAGTTGCTTAGGTGGTCCATAAGTCTTCAAGGCTTCGACTTCACTATTGAGCATAGACCAGGTGTCCAACATAGCAATGCTGATGGGTTGTCCAGAATGTTTTACCGACCTGAACAAGAGACTCATCCAGGGGTGGATTAGTTCCCCCTGTCCATAGTCTGGGAGGGGCGAGTGTTAGGAAAGATTTCGTTATTGTAGGGAACTTTCCTTCCATGTGGCAACCCCTAAACTTTTTGCTATTGTTTTCAACCTGTTTTCTTGACTTTGCCAGAGAAGTGCAGCCTTCTGCCGTACTCCTCTGGGCTTTCGCTCCTTTCTTACGGGGAAACTGACATGCCCTTAAGACAGTCAGTACCGGGGAACGCTGTTTCCCGTAGTTTCTTTTATCGTGTCGCCATTTTAGTGCAACACGACACAAGAGGGCACTGTAAGCTAAGTTACAGCTCTCTTGGGTCTCTAGCCTTCTACAGACCCTAGACACTCTTGTAGGATGGTTTTTGGATCGGTGCAAGTCATTCAGGGACTGGGCTGGTGGCAGCGATCATTTGGTTTATTTTGAGCTCCTTTTGCCGTTCTGAGCACCTTTTTGCCGCGAACACGAAAGGGTGGCCCGGCTACCCACGAGGCTCCTTTGTCTCGTCCACTGTCCGTCTTGCTCCCTTTACCTTCCCCCGGGTCAGGCGACCCGGGGCCTTCCTTATTTGGGCATGTAGTTTCCCGCGAAACACGGTTGCTTTCGCGGGCTTCTACATGTCGTTTGAGTGCCCCCAGGATGTGGGCTGGGCTGTCTGGTCCCAATACACAACCTGGGTGCCAGAGAGTCTAGGGTGGTGTGAATGCCTGGGACCACTGTGGTCCGTGATTGGTCCACGTATGGTATGTGTGTTGAGGAGCGGATCTCCCATTGGCTCCCCTCCGTTTTGGCGCGAAGGGAACCGTGGATAAGAGGGAGCTGGAAACACCACTACCATGTCGATCTCCTGAGTTCTTACGAACCCAGGGATACAGGAGCCAAGTATCCTGCGAACACGAGGCTGGACCGAGGAATCGCTGGTGACCCCCTGAAGAACTTCTGCTCCTCATTGCTGTCGTCCGGTGAAGCCCTTTCCACCTAAGATCGAACAAGAAGGCCTGTACTGGCGCTTCGACCTATTGGAATAGCAGGACCAGCTATTCCCGGCACCTTCATCAACTCCTGCCGTAAGCCTTCGGAAGTGTCTCTGGGCCATCCAGTTGACTGACCAGCTTACTAAGGAGTCCTGCTCTGTAATCGCCGACAGGTTGGGTGGTATTCTGAGTCCGGGGCACGCTCACACGCTTCGTTTGCTTAGCAACCCTAAGCTAGAGGTGAACGGTGCTCGTTTGGCTTGAATACACCCGGCCGTTCCGTTGCCCTGCCGTGGCGACAAAACTGTGCAGGATTCTTCGATCGGGACGTCTTTTTACTCTGCACGACGACGAGACGTTCCCTGCTCTTCAGAACCTGCCAGAAGCTGCATCTATCGAGGAGAAGCTCGGGCCTGCTTGCTTCGGGGACCGGTGAGTAGATTAGCTAGGATCTGGTCGCCCTCCTGCAGTGCCCCTTGCTTTTCCCCGCTGTAAATACAGCTCCCCTTGTCCGTACTCGCGCCCTACTTCTGCCTCACAGTGGAGGCTGCGCTAGAGTCGCGGACCGTGTTCTCCTTCATTAGGGCACCCTACAGAGCTGTCCAACGTCCTCCGAAGAGCTTCACCTTCTGCCCATTGGCACCGGCGTGTGCAGGTACTTTTGAGCGCTAGGCTCCACTCTTCGTAGGGATTGGACTACCATCCAGTTAGGGGCCTCAGAAGGCGGACATACCACACGCATTGGTTCGCACTGCCTGTTTTCCTTCCCCTGCAGGTGGATAACATATTTCGTGCTGCTAATGCTGTGAAACTGTGTATTCTGTATATATATTGGGTGGATAGTGTATGTGTTGGTTTAATATCGTTGTATATTGCTGCTTTTACTGTGGTTATTAGTTTCAAGGCCTTATAATAAATGTGTATCTATTTTTGATATAAACAACTGTTTGGAGTAGTTTGTAAGCGCTCTTGCTTTGTGTGCTCACTGTGGGCTTTCAGTCACCCTCACCCCTCTTGAGACCTAGTCTTGACCGCCGCGATCGCTACCTTGATTGGTCTGGCTTGTCCAGAGGTTACCCTGTTCCAAGTAATTAGGTTGGCCTTCTGAACTTCTGCGCCACCAGGACAGAGTTCAGAAATCCGTCTTAACAATGATAACCTTAACTCACCATGTTTTTTGTGTGCAATATTTTTTTTTATTCTATAATGCGTTATACTGAAAGTAATGTAATGCATTGTGTGAATATTTGTTTAAACAAAAATGTTAATCTGTTATATATTTATGTTTTAATGTATACTACATTTGTGCTGCTTTTGTTAGTATTAACAGTTTGCATTATTTACTAAATTTAATTTAGCACACATGACATGCTTGCATTTCTATGCAGTGTAATGACAGTAAATGTGTATATATTGTTATGTGTGGAAGTAAATATTACTAAGCTTGTATTGTAGATGTTATTTTAATACTTTTGTAATTGTTTAGTGTATGTCTTCTTTTTTATAATGTGATGTTTATTGTTTAGTAAATTATATGTATTTAAAATAATGACATGTACCTTGAAAATTAATATTGTTGTATATGTAAATTATGACACTTGAATGCTTACGTATAATTGGTTATTGTAGATTTAAAAAATAATATTCTGTGTATTTTTAATTGCAATTATTGGGAGGAATTATGCTTGTGTATATTATATTTAAAGTTTATTATGTAGACATTTTGTATTACAAAATATTTTATACTTTCTTTTAACGTAATTTAAAGGTCTACATTTTATGTATGTTTGAATGTACGTTTGAATGATTTCACATTTTGTACATTTTGTACAATTACTTGTTTTTATGTGTGAAATTGTTATAATATAATGGTAATATTGTAAGTAGTGTGTGGGAGAGTTAAGGTTACCATGATATTTGATTTTAATATCATATTTTTCAAATACATAAATGTAATTATGTTGTTACCTTAACGTTATTTCTGATGTTTGTAGCTTTTACTTTTTTGTTGATTTAGCCTCAACTCTTTTGCTAAAAAAGGTTTAAAAATAATTTCAATATTTTTACGTTTACGTGATTATTGATTCTGAGTGTTTGTTGTAATATAAGCGTGTATTGTAAGATCACATAGTATCAATGTGTGTGTCTGTGTCATAAGAGCATGTTGCAGAACAGTGAGTGGTGTAAGTGTATGTGTTGTAAATGTATGTGTTGTAAGATTCTGGGCCTCATTCCGAGTAGGGCGGTAAGGGTTAACGGTCACCGGTAACGAGACCAGTGCCATTAAACCCTTACCGCCCTACTATGAGTTCCCTTTGCGGGTCCTGCTTTCAGCAGGCGTTAAGGACGGGACCCGCAAAGGGACTTTAGTGCTAATAACGATACCGTAATTTACGGTACCGTTATTAGCGCCTTCCCCATTCCCATTGAACCCTATGGGGGCTCAAATGGGGAAGGGCCCTGGTGAATGAGGAATTACTGGTTCCTCCAACCTTGGAATAGACCGGTAATTACTCCATTCACCAGGGCGGAGTCGGAACAATTTTGGAGGCAGCCATGCCGCAAATAGCGGCGTGGTTACCTCCAAAGTCGGGATGAGGCCCTCTGTTTTGTAAGAGTGTGTGTTGTAAGATTTTGTGTCATGTGTGTTGTGGAAGCATGTGAAGGAGCATGTTTTGTAGGAGCGTGTGTTATAGGAGAGCGTGTCATAACAGTTGGTGCTATAAAAGTGGCCTCATTACGACCCTGGCGCTCCCGTAATGAAGGGTGCTGGTACGAGACGGGCACCCTTCATTACGGGAGTGCCTATTACGAGGTTCCCTTTGCGGGACCTGGAACAGAAGTCTGATAAAACCAGACATCCTTTTTGGGTCCTGCGAGGGGAAGAGGGAGCTAATAACGGGCTGTTAGTAACGTGCCCATTATTAGCTCCCTCCCCATTCCCATTGAGCCCTATGGGGGCTCAAATGGGAATCGGGAATGGTTCCTTCAAGGAGGAATTACCGGGCGCCCCAATGTTGGAATGACCCGGCTATTCCTCATTAAAGGAATCCGGTATTGGAGGCAGCCATGGCGCTAATAGCACCATGGCTACCTCCATACTCATAATGAGGCCCTGTGTGTCATCAGATGGTGTGTTTTGGGAGCATGCACCGTAGGAGCGCGTTTTGTGCATCCACAAGTCGTACGTCCACATGTTGTACGTCTACATGTTGTAGGTACAGGTTATAGGAGTATGTGTCAGGAGCATGTATGATAACAGGGTGTGTCATAAGAGTATGAGTGATAGTAGCACATGTCGTAGGTGTGCATATCATAGAAGTATGTTTTATAAGAGTGGGCAGCAGGACTGTGTGTTGTAGGAGCACATGATATGATATGGTATTTTATTTATATTGTGCCCAGACACAAGTGTTTCAGGGTAGGACAAGGCAAGGGAGTGGTACAAGGGAGGACAAAAACAATGATCTTACTAGGCCCAGTGACATTGAGAACGCACAAGTTCAGGGGAGAGGAAAGGGGGAAGTGTGAGGGGCAGAAGAGGAGTGGAAAGTGCTGAACACATGATCAAACCACAAGAGGTAGTGCAGCCAGCAGGTAGCAAGTGCAAGAATGAGGCGCAGACAACGGGTGTCTAATTAGTGCAGGAAGGGGACTGTAGGCTTGCAGATACAGACCCAAGTGCAAAGGTTGCCAGGAGGCAGTGCATGTATGCTGCTGGGTGGGCAGGGATCTGGGCCTGAAATCAGAGGGTAGCCAAGGGCCCAGTGCTGAAACAGACAGACAAAGATCAGCAGGGGAGAGAAAGAAAGAAGGCAGAAGCAAAGAGGAAGGTCTTGAGGTGCTTCCGTAACCGAAGATGGTTCTCCTCAAGTTTCAGAGAGGCAGGGGGGCTGATCCAGACGGAGGCCCCCACCGAATAAAGGGATCTACCCCAATTTGTTGCTTGGAGAAGCAACTGACCCTGAGGGAGTTTGAGGCGGAAGAGCGAAGAGCTGGAAGAGGAAGGTATTTCCAAAGCGAGAGTTAAAGGTATTGCAGACCAAGGCCCCAGAAGGCCTTGTTGACAATGCAAAGGATCTTGAACTTAATTCTTGCAGCCACTGGGAGCCAAAGAAGAGATTTCAGGGCAGGAGCGATATGATCCCTGGGTTTGAGTCCAAGGACAAGTCTTGCATTCCTGTTCTGGATGAGTTGCACAGGGCAGAGAGTAGTAGCAGGCAAATTTAGAAAGAGGCTGTTTCAGTAGTCTGGCCTAGAGAGATCCAGAGCTCTAGAGACATGGAGCTTCTGGGGGAAAGAGAGGAAATGAAGAATACCTCTGAGGAGGTGCAGTTGGTAGTTTGACTTCTTAGAGACATCAGAGATGTGTGGAGAAAAGGAAAGCCTGGAGTCAAAGATGACCCCGAGGCTCTTAGCCTCCAAGGTGGGAGCAGGAAGAGGGCCAAGGGAGGCCAGCTAGAAAGTGACAGGAAAGGAAGGTGCAGGAGTGCCAATGAGGAGGATCTTTGTCTTATTGGCATTAAGGCAGAGGTTGTTAGCGGCACAACACTCCTGGATGGCAGACAAGCAGTCAGAGATGAGAGAGGAAGAAGAAGTGGCAGAGGGGAGCCTGAAAATGACCTGAGTGTGATCTGCATAGCACTGACAATTGGAGCACAGAGAGACACTGCAGTGGGCGAGGGGTGCCTATTATTGGTTGAAAAGCCAGGGAGAGAGGTTAAACCCCTGGGGAACACCACAAGTGGAGAGTCAGATAGAAGAAAGGAAGGACACAAGTTGGACTTGGGAGAGTCGGTTTGAGAGAAAGGAGGTCAGCCAAGCCAGGGCCTGATCAGTGATGCCCAGGTTATCACGCAGGCGGTTGAGCAAGATGGCATGGTTGACCGTGTCAAAGGCAGAAGAGAGATTGAGCAGGATGAGTACAGAGGGGAGATTAGAGTCATGGTTGGAGAGCAGGTCTTCACAGATGTTCAGGAGAGCAGTTTCTGTGCTTTTGGCTGCTCTGAAGCCAGACTGGTGGTCATGGAGACAACCAACAGAATCAGTGTGAACATTAAGATGACAGAAAAACGCCTGTATTTGCGCCCTCTAGTTTCAAATCAAGTGGCTTGACGTCATTTACTGTGGTAAGAGGGTGAAATCAAAATAAAACCACTATTTACACAGTAAATGACGTCAAGCCACTTTATTTGAAACTATGGGGCGCAAATATATGTGTTTTTCTGTCATCTCAGTATTTCATAACGCTGGGCAGCCACAGTGTCTAAACACCGATTGTCGCAGCCCCTATCTATCAACTTATCAAGACCATCAGACTTGCAAAAAAATATATACTCACCACAGGATGTCTAAAAGGCTGCACCTTTGTTTTCATCAGTGTGAACATTACGCTGGGAGGCGGTCAGCTTTTCCAGGAGTGTGCCCAGGAAAGGAGTGATAGAGATCTGGCAATAGTTAGCCCCGTAGGAGGGGTCGGCTGTGGGTTTCTTGAGTAGAGGTTGCACAAGAGAGTGCTGCAGGTGGGAGGACAACGCTCCAGAAGCGGAGAGGTGGTTGCAGAAGTCTGCCAGGACAGAAGCGAGGGTGTCAATATGGTCCTTGATGGTTTTGGATGAACAGGGAAGAACCTGTTTTGACAAGACTTTCATAGATCGGACTTGTCTGGAAATCTCTTTAGGGGAGAACAGAGGAAAGGAAGAGATAGAGGCAGGAGAGGCGGTTGCAGGGGGGCCGTTGTAGGAGTGTGTGTTATAAGAGTGTGCATAGTAAGAGTTTGTGTTGTTAGTCTTTATTTTTTTTTGTTTATTTATTTATTTGAATTTGTAAAGCGCACTACAGCCCAAGGGCATTGAGGCGCTGTTGCAAGAATATGTCTTAGTTACAGGATTTAGGCTTGGCTCAAGGTTACAGTGAGCAGAGGGCAGGCCTCATACAATACAGTACAGTCAATTACATACGAGAAGTTTGATCCAGGATACTTTCAGTTAATGAAGATTATACAAACACAATGTTAATATCACAGTTTTACTTGTAGAGTTTAAATATAAAATGCACCTCCATTTTGCTAATGCACTGTTTGCCTACCATATGTATAAAAGGTCACATTAAAGTCAATTCTAACTTTAATGTGCGTTTTTAATACGTAGGCTTCCATGACTTCTCCCATTCGTACTTGTATATCATTTATAGCTCTTGAAAACTTACATCAAAGTAAGCCCTGACTTCACTGTCAGTTTTCAAAAGATTTAAATTACAGTGGTATGAAAGATATACATTTATTGCTTCTTAACATTAGTCCTGCCGGATGTGAGTTTTAAGATGTAAACTGCATAATGTATGAACTGTGAAACTCATATGCCCTTTGGTACAGTTTGTATGAAAAGTGTGCATTTATTCCATCTCCTTAAAACAGACATCAAATTTATCCCTTACTTATGTTTGATGTGAGTTATCAGGAGAGGTTAATTTGTAATTTACTGTCTGTAAAACGTATATGCTTGACGTACGTGATTGCAGCGCTTGTTATACGTGCCTGTGTGGTAGGAGTGTGTGTTGTAGGGCCATGTGTTGTAGGAGCGCATGTCGTAGGGGCATGTGTGTGTAATAGGAGCATATATAGTAGCTGCACGTGTCATAGGAGCATGTGTTGATGGAGAGTGTGTTGTAAGATTGTGTGTCATAAGAGTGTGTATGGTTGGAATATGTGTCAAAAGAGCATGTGTCATACATCCAATTGTTACCTTTAGTAGGTGCATCTGTAGTAGGTATGCATGTCCTAGGAACATGTATTATAGGAGCGTGGGTTGGAGCATATGTTTCAGAAACATGTGTCCTAACAGTGTATCTCATTAGAGTGTGGATTGTAAAAGTATGCAGGTTTTGTTTTTAACAGGAGTGCCATGCAGAGTGCTAATAAATAGAGTAAGTGGTGAACTGGTTGTTCAGTGGAGCGCAGTAAAGCAGTCAGCTGCTCTGCTTAACGTGACTGCTTTGGAAGGACCGGTCTTGCTGTGGATTTGCATGCTGGGAGGGGTGTCCAGTTAAAGTACCGAATTCAAAAGGATCGAATGTCAATTTGACCTAAAACAAAAGGGTCGAATTTCTTTATTTTTTAAAATTATTTTGGGGGTTTCCGTTTTGGAAAAAAAGAAATAATAATAATAATTTGACCCTTTGGTTTTCGGTCCTTTTGATTTGACCCTTTGGTCATTCGATTCTCTGCATTCTAAACTTTGACCTAGAACCCCTGGGAGGCACTGACCCAGTGCAGAACAACATCGCTGGAATAGGCACTTGTGCCTTTAATTGTGAGGGACGCTGTGAGATCGAGAAGGGCTCCATCCCTTCTTTTTGCATCAAAACCCTGCAGGACCGCGAAGCGGCCGCAAAGTGGTTGTTAAGTGGAGCACAGTCAGGCAGTCAAGCAGGCAGCAGGTGAGGGAGAGGCTTCTTTACTTTATTACTTATTTTCATCTCTTTGGTGGGAGGCTCTTCTCACCTAACAACTTAAACGCTGTCACATGCTTGTTAACAAGTGGAGAGGGACACCACTTGTAAAGCAAAACAATGTATACCTTCTGTCCTCCCATCCTGACTGTTGACTATTGACACAAAGTATTTGTTAACTATTGGTAGGGCTATCACCTAAAAGGCAATGCACGGAAACTGTGGTGCACAGGCCCTTTGATCCACGCAGTACTGAAACAAGCTTTGGAAAGTGAGTGTTGTTGCTGAAAGGAAAATTTCTAACGCATTCGACCTCATTCAAACTCTGTTCAAATTTTCCCGGAGGGAATTATGGGAGACAACCTTGAAATCGACGGATCAGCAGTAATTCTTGTCTCACCGTTGAAGGAGGCTCACCCTACCTGCTTGATAGATGTACGGGTGGAAATCAGTTTGCAAACAAATTTTCCATGTAACATTCTGGAGCCTCCTCCTGATCTTTCTGCTCCTTACTCATCTGAAATTACAAACTGCAACACCACAGAGGGGCTTTCAGCTCCTATGGAAGCTCAAAAATGCCCAATACAAACTGAATAGCTTAACGACAGTGACACTGTGCCTTTACTGGAGGGCAATGACCACTCGGGTCAAGGAGGGATTGTGGAGTCAGAACTAGCTCCGGAGTTGTACAAATTTGGAATTTCGGGCTCAAAACAAACTTAAGAAATTCCATTGCAATATATCAGGACCGCCAGCTTGGAAACCGAGGGGCTTGACCCCAGTTATCCTACATGAGAAGCAACGCTTCGTCTATACATGTCCTAATTCTGTAACAGTGCCTAGTAGTATGATTGGGACATCAGGTAGCAACTCTACCATGTCCAGTAGTACTTTGCCTTTACAGGACAGAGTGCTCTGTAACTTTCTAAAGTGACACAGGCAAATATATAGGCAGAGTGTGTGAACTCTCACGAAGGCCAAATTGGGCATCCCTCACTATAGTGGAATGGCCCTCACGCCAACCCAATAAATACATTGACCTCTGATCTGTTAATGGGGGGAAGCAGATCTCCGGACCTGGACTAGTCGAAGAAGCGGACAGAGTGTCGATTATGACGACAGGGGTCCGGGAAGTTGGCAACCCCAGGAAACCCACTGAATAACAACCACATAAGAGGCTTACTCATGAAGGAATTTGTAAGACCACAGCGACTGATGGATACCACCACCAAGCACCGTAGACTAACATCTTCCACGGATGACTCTAATGCACCAGTGGATAAAACCTTATCAGTATGAAGACCCGTTATTAGACCTTGCTGCATAAATAATTGAAGACAGGTCACTGCATAAACATGCTATAGACGGCAGTATGATTACGGCCTTATCGATAACAATGGCTCCATTTATGAAGCTTTATGAAAACGTGTTGTCTGACCAGCTAAAGGATCAAACAACACAACTAGTTATGGTACACTCGAAAATAGCCTTTGTTGAAGGTTTCCTCTCAGCACTGCAAGGGAACATGGACAGAAATTCAGAGCACATAAACTTTCTCAGGCGCATCCTGGATCCAATACTAAAATAAAATTATAAAAGAAGGTCCTCTTTGTTTAACCAACGGATCGCAGATGACACTAACACCCAAGTCCGAACTGAGGGTGACACCATGACTATATATAAACAATGTTAATGTTCACCTTGAAGTGGACAGAAATACTGTAGCCAAAGTGGGTGCTAAACTGGACACGGACACAACTAAATCATTAACAACTGGGAACGTTAAAGGACTTTATCCTAAGGGAGGCTCAAATTACAGTTGAGGTTAAGAAACAAAAGATTACAAAGTCTACTTTAACAAATAAACCCTGTACGCTTATAGTCCAGTCTCCTCTACCGACCCCTGATAAGACCTATGAGATTTTCTCTAAATTCCACAAAATAACAAATAACACAAGGGGTAAGGATAGGGCACCTAAAACCAAAAGGGCAGCCCTAAAATCAGCCTTGTCTAAACTAGCGAACCCCAATACGAAGGGTTCACTGCCCGTGGAAAATGGCAGACTGTGTTAGTCAGGAATCTTAAGGAAGCTGATTCCACGTTGTGTGTCACAGGGAACACCCAAAAGACTGACTGAATGGTGGAACAAATTGGGGCACTTCTAAAAAATCATTGGATGTTTCTAATATCATTGAACAAGTAAAATGTGGAGTCCATAGTACAACCAATGGTTTGCAGTCTGCGGTAACAACGAGGGACTGCAGTACTACCTCACAAAAGGTGGCCCTAGATGGGTCTGTGGAGCTGATCAACCTTTTGACCTAGTCGGATGACCTGGAAGAGGCTTCTCTGACCAGGGGATCGACTACGAATGCTCGGTCGAACTGACACCTAACACTCTGTCTAGTGCCCAGATGAATGACACAATAGACGAAGCAAGTATCGATGAGCGAGAAGAGAAACTCGAGTGGCAGAATGATCATGTCCACAGAAACAAGGAAAACTCTGCACGAACACTTAACTCAAGATCACAAGAGAAGGTCAGGGAGTATCCACAGGTATAAAATGGTAAGCCCTATTCAGTACAGAAACGGTAAACCTTGCCCAAGAAATCAAGGGGCGGGTTTAGGACTCTGGAACAAAGAAGTCGGGACTTTAATGGTCGAGTCCACTGGACCGATAAAGGAAAACTTTCATGGGCCTCTAAAGAAGACAGGAAGTCTGACCCATTGAATCAAAGTACTGAAATAAAAAGAGAAGACACTACCAGACTGCAATTAGAAAGGATACTACAAATAAATGATGACCTGGTACTCAACAGAGCAAATGTTTTACAACGCCTTCAGAGTGTCTCATCGTTAACCGCTCCAATGAACTTCACTTGATTGACTTCCCTGAGGAGTCGAGAAAAGATAAGGTGATGACCTACTTTTCATCGGCAAAGATCAAGCAACTCTTGGTGAGGGAAACTGCACAATTAACTTTAATGGGTTTTTCAGGTGGGGTTGGTTCCATTGGATCAATAGAAGAACCCAGACAAAGGGCCTTAAATGGTCAACAACAACCGAAGAATAGACCCAATACATTCTGGGCCAATGGCAGGAAGCAAAGCACAACAGTCAATGACCCAGTTTTTGAGGATGGACTAAAGAAATCTAAGAATCATCATTATTGCATTGTGGTGGACAACACTAACTTCACAGGACAGATGACAGATGACGGAGGAATCCTGAGGGCGATGATTTGAACGTGGACGACGAAGAAGGATGGGGTTGGCTAGCGGGTGCCTTAGCATTCCATTCATAATGCCCAAAGCCTAAGGTGGAGGGGAGACAATGAGACTTTACAGTAGGGTGCCGGAATACTAGAGTATTTAAGCACCTCTTTGCCAAAGGTGACCTGTTCTTTGAGGAGTTCGACATAGCCTGCCTACGGGAGATTTGGTTAAGAGACATCCCTACTCTTGAAGGATTGGTGATACACCTGAATCCGGCAATAAAAGGGCTGAAAGGATGCCCTATGGCGGGACATTTGATATTAGTAAAAAACACCAGTGGCCCGATGGCAAATTGGGTGAAGAACATCTTCCCTTTAATACAAGTCTTGTTACTTGAAAGAAACAGTTCACATAACCACACAGCAGGGTCGTTGCTAATCTGTAATCAGTATTAGAACACAAATTTGAGGATGGTGAAGAACTTCGTCCAACAGGTTATGGATGAGATTGACAATGCCAGGTTGATTAGGTCTGACCTGGATATTATTCTTTGTGGCGACATCAACATTTATTGTTTTAATAACAACTTAGTCTTGATAAAGAACCCTGTACTCAAAACAGAGGAAGCTGTACTGCGAGGGTTGACATGGAGAAATGAATTATGTCTGAGAAACATTGCATTATGAAATGGCTCAACAGTGGGAGATAGACCACCAACCCCGACCTGGAAAAGGGGCAGTGAGAATCAGATACTGGATCACATTTTTCTTTCAGACAATCTCTGCGATAATTTGAAGGACATGGAGGTCACGCACACTACGCTTAGTGATCACAATATTTTGAAGATGCAAATTTCAGGCAGGCGTTCCACAGAATCGATACCGAGGAAGGAAAGTATTGGCATGAAACCTGGCAAGAACAGACTGAGACTAACATCTGAAAATGTACTACCTTAACAGCTGTACTTGCGGCCCCCTCAATGTACGCCGATCTAACCTATCCAAGGCATTTGTCTTTATACACAGAATAGAGTGGTACGAGTAAGAAAATACATTTCAGTCATCAACATAAGTTTGATTTGGCAATGTCCATAAGGAAAAAAACAGCTGAACTGTTTAAAAAGAGCTCACAGATTATCACCAACAGCAGAAACCTTGGATGCTCTCAAGAAGGGCTCAAACTTGTGGTCCAAATTAAAAACCTGGGGATGCTGAATGATCTACGTGAAGCCAGAGAGGCACTCCACACAGACACTTCAGTCCGAATAAGGTTGAATAAATTGGGCGACTTGACGGATCCCATCACCTTAACAATCGGCCTTAAACAAGGTTGTCGCTTAGCACTGGCGATCTTCAGCTTGTGTGTTTCAGATATGGAAGACACATTGAAAAATATCAGGTGCTTTCCACCACGCCTATCTGGAATACCGGTAAGCAGGCTTCTGTATGCAGATGACGTTGTGATGGTTCCATGTGTTAATATCCCGCAAAAATATCGCCATACAAGAATGCCACTGTTTTTTACGGCAAAATTAACCCATAGAACCTGCAGGGGACACCCCCGAAACCTCCATATTATTTTAAAGGGAGCAGGGGAAATCCCCACTACCCCCGCTCCCATTTAAACCTAATATTAACCCCATCATTATATTGCCTATAGCCTTTCCTGACGATCATATATATGGCGATATTATTGGTGGGGATAATATTACCTGATACCGTCATGATTATGGACCAAACGCTGATTGGCCTGCAACGACAACTAGATGCACTCACATCCTACCTAAAAGCAAATCATTTGCAGATAAATGCATCAAAATCGAGCATTTTAACACTTGGTAGGAAATCAGGAAGAGTAGCAAAATCCACTGGCTGGTTCATAGAAGGTTCAAAGATCCCAGAGATAACCTCGATAATGTACACGGGAATGTCAATAAATGACAGCTCCATTGATGCGCATAGAGAAGTAAATCTGAGAAGTAAGATGAAAAATCGTACAGCACAGGCGAAAAGTATCAGATTTCGTTACTGCAAATTCTCGCTTGTTCCAGTCATCACTTTTTACCGGATGAAAGTCATACCTATTTTGGCATACGGGGCAGAAGCTTAATTTCCATTGTCTTGGAAAGTGTGGTCAAAATGTCAATAAAATATATTACAAAAACAAAAAAAAAAATAGAGGGCTTGTTCTGTAGAAATTATCTTTCTTTGCCCAACTCTATGTGTATAGTGATAATCAGGAAAGAGCTTTGTTTAACTTCTATGTTCTCAGTAACCATCTGGAAGACCCTCTCCTTCTATTGCAAGTGCTTGCTACCACCATCTGTAGGAGGATTCACCTTACTTAGTCTGGCCTTATACGCGAGAAGGGAACATACACTTGTAGAATGGAGCGCGAAATACAAAGGAATACTGGAGAGCCTAGGCTTGACAGAAAAATCACTAAGGCAAAATCCTGAGAATGTAAAGTGAAAACTCTATGACCAGGACTGAATTGAAACATTGGAGGCAGTCGCTGGTCATAAACTTTATGGGAAGAACTGCATTGACTTCAGAAGACGAGGGACAGGTCTGCCTTATTTGACAAGATTGCATTCGGATCATTTGTGTAACCAATTCTTAAGATTACGCCTTAATTTGTTGCCAACAAAGGAGACGCTTGAGGTCAGGAAAGTTGAAAAACTTAGAGACTATCGCTGCAGGCTTTGTAATTATACGTCAGAATCTTTGCATCACCTAATGATGAGCTGTCCTGGTGTTGGGGACATCAGAACTAACCTGATGGGAACATTCTTCACTGAAAACCAAACCTTAATGGAGAGGGATATTTGGTCCTAAATGATGTAGGGAACTAGGATTTCTCTAACATTTGCCTTGTTGGAATTTGTGACAATAATCTTTGGGGAAATTGAAGCAAGGAAGCAGAATGCTATTTGACTCATATTTGAATTGCACCTAATCTGTAGAGATTAATTGATGTTTTATTGTTTTATATTTTGTAATGATGCTCAACTGATTGAATTGTAACAGCGGAAAGGTTTCACCTGGAAACCGTATGCTAATAAAAATTAAAAGAATTAAAAAAAATTAAAAGGTATGCAGTAAGTGTGTTTGTCGCGAGAGTGTGTATTGTAGGAGCACCTGTCGTAGGTGCCTGTGTCATAGGTGCACGAGTCATAGGTGCATGTGTCATGGGTGCATGTGAGAGCATGTGTTGTACGTCCACATGTTATGTGTCATAGGAGCAGGTGTAGTAGGGGGGCATGTCATAGGAGTGGATGTCATTAGAGTGTGCATCATAACAGTGTGCAGTACGTGTGTGTCATAAGAGTGTGTGTTGTAAGACTGTCTGTCATAGGAGCATGTGTCATAGATGCATGTGTCGTAGGAGTATGTGTCACAAGAGTGTGCATTAAGTGTGTATCACAAGTGTGTGTGGTAGGACCATATGTTGTAGGAGCATTGGTTGATGGAGCAGGATCACCTGTCGTAGGAGTGTGTGTCATTAGAGTTTGTGGTAAGTGTGTGTTGTTAGAATGAGTGTGGTAGTATCATGTGCGATAGAAGCATGTTTCATAGGAGCGTGTACCATAGGTGCATGTGAGACCATGTTTTGTACGTCCACATGTTATGTGTAGTATGTGCATGTGTAAAATCTGCCTTGACTTTGATATGTTTTCAGATGTAAACTGTGAAATATAAAAACTGTGAAACTCACACGCCTCTTGCTGCGGTTCATATGAAAAAGTGTATATTTATTCCATCACTTTAAAACTGATATCAAAGTAAGCTGTCACTCACCTTTGATGTGAGTTTTTAGATGTTAATTGTGTAATGAAAGAACTGTAAAACTCATATGCTCTGTGTACAGTTCGTATGAAAAGTGTACATTTATTCCATCACCTTAAAACTGAAAGCAAAGTCAGCTGTGAATTGCCTTTCATGTGAGTTTTTAGGAGATGTTAATTGTGTAAATGTTGGGATGGAAATGAGTGCATCCCACCGCTCTAGGCCCTTTCAGGTGAGGTGAACCCCATATAAAGTGATGTAGTGTATAGGGGGGGAGAAAACTGCACTATTAAAGACAATGTAGAAACAATGTAGTGCCAACAGTTTATGCGCGGCACTAGAAAACACATAGAACAAAACTCCATTTTGTAGTAGGCCATGAAGCACAGGCTTGTATGATCGCACTGCCCCCGCCAAACTCCATGAACCCAGTTCACTAGGACCAACCTCATTAAGACAAAATGAATCTGCGCAGCCAGTTCTCACGGAAGTACACTTCCCCCTTATCCCTCCACTGTTGCAAACATTTTGAGTCTTTCAGAGAAATGCGCCCTGCAAGAGTGTGAGACAACACCAGGCTCCATGCAGCATCCATTCATCTCCACTAAACTGCCAATGGGCGTCTAACCCCCATTCACTGGTCCGAGCCAGCCCCACACCACTGACCCAACCCCCACACCTTTGCATTTCATGATAAGCAAGCGACCCTCTTGTCCCAACACAAATCAAGTGTACATATAAGATCTAAGCATGCAGGATTGTATTTCTCCCAGCATAAAATACAACCTTTGTAACACAAGGTACAGGAAGGGATAAATTAAAGATCAAAACCCAGGGTGGAGACCTTGAGTGCAAGAACCTGGCACCATTTTCCGTGCCGCCCAGGTGCATGCCTCAATGATGGAGTAAGGAGTTAGCGTGTTGGTTAGTAACGTGACCTTCAGCCAAGACTGAGATGAGCCCAGCTGACCCACGTGGATCCTGATCGATGGCAACAGAATTAATGAATTGTAGCCTGGCATCCCCTATGGAGCAGGCCCACCTATAGGGCTCTACCAATCGGTAGCACCAGTTCCTACTGTATATGATGACGCCACATGGCCTTTTAAGCTTCTGCTTGTCCATAGATTAGCCAGTCCTTTGCTGATTTTTTGTATTCTGCACAATTAAACCTTTGTTATCCTTTCAACGCTATCTCCTGGCCTATTTCCCTAAAGGGTTGCCTTCATTCTGAGTGTACGTAAAAAGGTACTTGCCTTCAGAATGTAGAAATCTGCAAAACTCATAAGCTCCTGTACAATGTGGGCCTGATTCACAGATTGTTGTTCAATGGGATTGCACCATTATAAGATGCTTCTTTGATCAGACCCTGTGTGTCATAGGCGCATGTGTCATAGAAGCATGTGTTGTAGGTGTATGTGTTTTGGATGTGTGTGTCATGGATCCATGCCAGAGTACTTGTCATACGTCTACATGTTATGTGTAGTAAGCATGTATGTATTAGGTGCTCATGTCATAGGAGCCTGTGTCGTAGGAGTGTGTGTCATTAGAGTCTGTGCCATAAGAGTGAGTGGCAAGTGTGTGTCATAAAAGTGTGTGTGTCATAAAAGTGTGTGTGGTAGTAGCATGTGTCAATGAAGCATGTGTCATAGGTGCATGTGTGAGCATGTGTTGTATGTCTACATGGTATGTGTAGTAGGCACGTGTGTAAAACTAGGCCCTGACTTTGATGTGTTTTCAGATGTAAACTGTGTAATGTACACACTGTGAAACTAATACTCCTCTTGCTACAGTTCTTATGAAAAGTGTACATTTATTCATCACTTTAAAACACATATTCACGTCAGCTCTCACTTGTCTTTGATGTTAGTTTTTAGGTGTTAATTGTATTAAAAGTCATACACTGTGTGTACAGTTCGTATGAAAAGTGTACATTTTTTCCATCATGTTAAAACTGACATCAAAGTCAGCTGTGAGTTGCCTTTCATCTGAGTTTTTAGGACATGTTAATTATGTAATGCACAATCTATAAAACTCATACGCTCCGAGTACAGTGTGTGTCGTAGGAGCATGTGTTATAGGTGCATGTGAGAGCACTTGTAGTAGATCTAAATGTTATTTGTGGAAGCACCTGTGTAGTAGCTATGCGTGTAGTAAGAGCATGTGTCATAGGGGGTGTGTGTCATTAGAGTATATGTCAAAGAGTGTACAGCAAGTGTGTGTCATAAGAGTGTGTGTGGTAGTAGTGTGTGTCATAGAAGCATGTGTCATAGGAACATGTGCCCTATGAAAATGTGTCAGAGGTGCATGTGTCATATGTGCATGTGAGAACATGTGTTGAACATCCACATGTTATGTGTAGTAGGCACATGTGTAAAATGGACCCTAACGTTGATGGGTTTTCAGATCTAAACTGTGTAATGGACAAACTGTGAAACCCATCAGCTGTTATTTGCCTTTGATGTGAGTTTTTAGGAGATGTTATTTGTGTAATGTATCAACTGTAAAACTCATATGCTGTTGTACGGTTCGTATGGAAAATGCACATTCCTTCTGTGCATGCGTCATCTATAGATATATTTCAAATATTAATATCTCAAAATTGGCCTAGTTGATTTTCAAACTTGTTTTTCAGTGCACCAATTCCAGATGAAATCTAGGTGCCTGCAAAAAAAAATCGAAGCAGACAATTCTGAGATATTTACGTTGAATTTCTTTTCTTTTCCTTATGGGAACACCTCATGTTAAAACCTGCTCAAAACATGATCAAAATAAGCACCTTGTAGACAAAGAAGCTGTCATGTAATTCTGAAATTTTGCATGCAGAAGTGCGTAATATTTTCAGATTTTTTTCATGCAAGCATTTGAAAGTTATGGAGAAAAGTAATTTTCTGAAATGCCATAGAGAATTTGTCATAATCTTAACTATGCCTTGCGCTAGCACGAAGGCGTAATGTGTGTATACATGTTAATGGTGACAACCACACAATGGGAATATGGAAAACAGTTCCAGTGTCTAAGTTTAACCTTAAGGCAAAAAGAAATGAGAAACATCTTTGGAATTATCGAATTAATGTTAACGCAATTGAATGCTTGGAGAAGTCGGAGATTGAGCGCAAGAAGTGAAGAAGTTCACTTTTTTAATATGGCATTTCTTTTAATAAAAGTGTCATTCAAACAATAGGAGGCATATAACATCCATACATATTTACCAGACAAGTATTCATATAAGCTGCCATCAAAATAGTAATAAATATTATTCTTAGTCATATAACGAGACCAAATAAACTGAGACTTCAGAAAAGCCCCATAAACCATTGATAACATTCAATGAACCACATCTAACATATCTCTATGGTTAGTTAGTGAAAATCTATCTTCCCTTAGCCAGTATATTAAAAAACAGGATTCTAAAATTTAAAAAACAAAGACAATACATTTCACATTTCAAGGTTTGATTTTGCATGTCACTATAATGTTATAGCCTCCTCCAATGTCTCACATCACCTAACATAGATTGATCAATCTCATCCCTCACAAAGTTGGATAGCGGATACAGCCCTTGAAGAATCGAGACTTCCTTTGTCTCCTTCCCTCTTCCCATTTTTTGTTCCCCACAATCATCCTTACATGGCCAACTCTTTATTCTGACACTTCCACCAGGGGACTTCCTGCTGGGTAATGCCTTTCCCATGCCTACACATACGCCAACACAGTTGGCTTAGACAATGTGTATTTATATGCTCACTGACAAGAACCAGTAACAGGGAGGGATAAGATCCAAGCACAGTGATATCATTCTTTGTTCTGTATCCTAGACATCATTCATGTGTACGTAATGTGCCTGAGAGACAGTGGATTTCTCATGGAGTGACTGCTTTAGTTGATCCTGGAGTTGAATGGATTAGTAAAGCATTTCAAAAGTCCATGCCGTATGAAAGTCAAGGCACATTATCTTACTGTGCTTATTGTCATTAAGCACACAAGTTCATCCATGAAAAGAATCGAGATATTCAAACAGCAAACTTCGAGTAGTGCCCTAGCTATTCAGAAAGCACACCGGGGCCTGTGCATTAACTATCCCTCGCTGCACAGCTGCAGAACAAAAACTGTGGAAGGCCATGGTTTATATAAAAAGCTAATCTAGACTGGGCTGTACATGGAATCGAATCCCTGGCCCCGTGCTAGCCTAAGATTCAAGGGTGTTCTTACAGCATCAGGTGACACTAAACAAACAAAAAGTCAAAGGCATGCGTGTCTCCAATCTCTATGCAACCTGTGCGGCTGGCACAGGTTTTGCAGCGAATCCGCTTGTGCAATTCATTAATATTGGCTGGGTGCAAATGAGATGTTAAGCAAACCTTCTGTGTAAGCATAAGGCACAAGACCAATGCCACCAACTTCCTATACTCCGCCCACCTTCCCGGTGTCAAAAGCTCTCTTACCCTTGGCCCTCATTATGCGTAGGGTGGTATTTCTGAGGAAATACTCTGATTCTCGTTTACTGTTACCCCAATTCTTGTTGGTAGTCTGTTTGGGGGTGGTCTTATTTCTCATTGGGCTTTTGGGGTAATTGCCACTGTGATCATTCCACAGGCGATCATTTTCCATTTATTGGGGGGCACGAGTAGGAAAACTCCAGCCAAGTGCCTCCAAACTTGTCATAAGGCATTGCTGGAAAGGTAGTGGCAATTCTGTTATGCCACATTTCACTGCTCCACCATGCCCGTAATGAGGATCTTTGTGCCAAAAGGGATGCTGCTTTAGCTGGTTACAGAAAGTGCAGTGGCGACGTATAACTTTCCTGTAAGAGTCATGTTTTGCGGAGCGAGGGAAGACGGGTTTCCATTACCCCCCTTACGTCCTTGCAATATGATATTTGCATTTGCAGGACAATGTTCTATGAATCACATTCAAGTTTACTTTCTCCTTCCCCCTCATCTTTTTTCCAGATGTGTACACGGTCAGAGCCATGAGGTTCCCGTCAGAAACTGGCAACCATATCCGATGAACAAGATTAACTGGCCAGAGGCTTGTGCAAGCTTTTTCTGGGTAGAAACCAGCTATTCCTGAAGCAGGAAAAGAGATGGACCTTGTATAAGAAAAGTAATCAGTAATTAGCGAGGGGCTCTTTTCGGGATTGAGTAATCTATTATGGTCTCTAAATTGGGTGAAGTATTACCACACATGAGATCAGAGGAACAAACTCAATTCCTGTGTAGGGCTTATACGGGCTTATACGGATCATGTTCTACATTGCAAGTAGAAACAGGTCATGCCTAGAGCACATTTTACAGCTTAGAGGCGTTTGTGCCGTGTGCCTTTTTTCTGTGGCTGTGATTGAGGGACTAATAGCACGGTTTACAATGTGGCAATGTGGCATGATCACCCTGTTCCAAGGGCTGGAAGAGGGGATTGGAGTGGAGGGCGTGGGGGCGGGGGTGTGTGGGTTATAGGCCAGCAGCCCAAGGTAATGGCCCCAGCAAAGCGAGGGTGGAAAACGAGGGCTCCGGGCCGTGACCCCTGTTTCAGCCCTTGGAATGGGGAGTTAACACGATTAGCAGCCCGGGTTTCTGCTTTGGTAACCCGGGGTGCTAAAAAAAAGTATTTTCAGTCATTGAATGGAACGCTACATGTCCTGTTCAATGAATGAAAATACTTATCCAAAATGGCCACCATGGTTGTAGAAGGCGGGGGTGGGGCCTACGAAGACCCTCTTCTATTGCCATGGCGGCGGGAAGGAGGGAAGCTGCTGTGGTGGCGGCTGGTGGTGTTGCCGCAACAGTAAGGTAGGTGGGTCAGGTGAGGGGGTTGGGAAATGAAAAACAATTTAAAAAATGCGAGGGTGGGGGGAAAATGGTGACCTGCAGCAGGGGAGGCAGCCTGTGGGTTCTGTGCAACGCGGGCTGACATCAGAGATTTCAGCCCACGAACTGCAGAACCTGATTGGCTGCGCCCCCGCCCTTTTATTCTTAGAGGTTCTTCACTGACATATGTCATTGCATCCATCTAAAACTGGCACCAGAGAAAGTCTGGTGGTGGGCCCTGCTTATAATTAAACTAGGTGTGGGTGATAGGACATTCCAATTGCTGACAGTGGGGAAAGATCACCTTTTACGTTTTTCTAGACAACCACCAATTAATTGTCACTTGTTGACATTCTTGTAAATGGTGGGAGCTAAGCAGAACGCCTCGACTAAGTACTGAATTTGCACTCAGTGGGCCTCATTAAACGGACGGCGGTAACCATGGCGCTATTAGCGCCATGGTTGCCGCCGGTATTTTACCGAGTCCGCCATGGTGAATGGCGGAATTACCGCCCTATTCCAAGGTGTGTGGGAGCGGTAATTCCCCATTCACCATGGCACTTCCCCATTCCCATTTTTGCCCCCATAGGGCTCAATGGGAATGGGGAAGGTGGTAATTATGGTACCGCAAATTGTGGTACCGTAATTACCTCCAAGGACCCTTTGCGGGTCCCATCCTTAACGGCTGGTAAAACCACAAAGCAACCTCGTAGTAAGGCGTTACCGCCATCCGTGTAATGAGGCCCAGTGTCTTCTTCTGCAGCCAAAGTACTGGCTTGTGAAAGGTCACAGAGGATGGGGTGATGTTGTTTTCTCCCCCTGAAATGGAAGAGACTAATATAGGGTGCCCGTGTGCTGAAGTCATGAAGGCATCGTTTATCCTCCCACTGCAGTTCTACCATTTCTAGCTACTAGTGTCACAGTGCATTTTATAGCAATTCGTAGCAATGCTACAGTAACCTAAGCTTTTTATGGCAGTAAATGGTAATAGGGTACCAATATCTATCATGTGCTGTGAGTACCAAAGCAAATGCAGGTAATACTTGGACAGATGATTGCAACAATTGCCAAATGGTCAATTCTTGGCAAACGTGCCTTTGCAATGTTTTTTTCCAAATCTATTTATACAAGGTTTCATAATGTCAACCACTTCATCCTGCTCAATCTTCTCCATGACAACCTTGGCATCACTGATCAGGCTCTGGCTTGGCTTACCTCCTTTCTCTTTGATCGACCTTCCCAGGTACAACTTGGGTCCTTCCTCTCCTCTATCTCCCTCTCTACCTGTGGTGTTCCCCAGGGGTCTAATCTCTCACCCTGGCTTTTCAACCAATACTTGGAAACCCTTGCCTATTGCATTTCCATCTTCTGCTCCAACTTCCAATGCTATGCTGATGACACACAACTCATTTTCAGGCTTCCCTCTGCCACCTCCTCTCCCTCCCTCATCTCTAACTGTCTAATCGTCATTCAAAATTGGTGTGCCGCCAACGATCTCTGTTTAAATGCTAATAAAACTGAGATCCTCCTCATCGGCACATCCTCTCCTTCTTTCCCCCTTACTCTCTGGCCTGCCTCCCTCGGCCCTCCTCCTGCCCCTCCCTGCGAAGCAAAGAACCTCGGGGTCATCTTTGATTCCACACTATCCCTCTCCTCACACATCTCTGAAGTCTCAAAAAAATCGAACTTCTTACTACACCTGCTCAGAGGTACCTTTCCCTTCCTCTCCGTCCTACAGAAGCTCACTGTCTCCGAAGCTCTGATTCTCTCTAAGCTGGACTACTGTAACAGCCTCTTTCCAAAGCTACCTGCCTCCACCCTACACCCTCTACAGCTAATCCAAAACAGAACTGCGAGACTTGTCCTTGGCCTCAAGCCCTGGGATCGTATCTCTCCAGCACTGTAATCCCGAAATTGGCTCCCAGTGGATGCAAGGATTGAATTTAAAACCCTTTGCTTTGTTTTTTATTTTCTCCCCTGCTCCCCCTCCCTTTGCCTGGTCGCGCTCTGAGACACCTGTGTATGGGCGCAATATGAATAAAATATCATATCATATCATAATGAACTAGATGGCACCACTAGGAAAACCTAATAGCAAAAGTCATGTGAGGGTGAGCATGGGAAGGGGAGGCCATTTGAGAGATCAGCAGAGAACGTCTGATCAAGATGGTGGCACTTTGAGGACCACAGGGTGAGTTGACCATGGTTGTCTTTAAGGCTCAACCTTTGCATCTGTGTTGGCAGACTGGCAAGAGGTTGTGGGAGGCTGTTATTATGCATCTGATAAGCTAGTAGTACAGGACATCTTTGGAGAGCTAGGCCGGGGCAGGGCAGTGATAGGCTTTGTTAGTCAAGCAGAGAAAGTCTATCCAATTTTCTGCCAGCACCCAATGCAATATTTACATGGTCGGTCGATGCGGTCAGATCCCTTAAGTGCAAAGATGAGGTGAGCAATGAAGCTCTGGACCTGTTTTTATCCAATCGGTGACCCATTAGTAAATAGTTCTGAAAAACATTTTTACTAGTCAGCCTGCTCTGCTCTGTGCAACCTTTCATGGCATGAAGGATGACTTTTGTATTAATCAAACAGCTGTGGCAACACAACACATGCACAGCCTCCATGAATGGAAATGCAGACGCCAGAAGGCAGTGACTCAGTGTGGCAAAATACCATTTCAAATGCTCATCAATGGATATGTTTAGCAGGGAAACCTAGAGTTCCCGGCAAAGTTGAACAGCAAGTCTCAGTGGATATCGCAGTGAGTCAGGCCTCTTTCACCTGGAATATCAGAGGCACACACACACATCAAACACTCACGTACACAGGCATGGATGTGCACCTATAGCAATGGTATGTACTTACGTGGGTAGGATTCTTCAGACCTAAATGAATGATCAACCATTGATAAACTCACATACAAACAAACATCCATATTTGCCAATGTTTTCTCCCATTTATAAAAAGAAAATCCAAATACATATGTGTTTACTACTGTACATGCGCTGGCGAGGCTTCATGTGCAAATACGAACACTCGCATACATCAGTATCAAATCAAGCACCTTTGTGATTTGCAGCCAATGAACACATCCTGCCCCAGGAAAGGGAGGCAGAACCCTGCTAAGGAGATTGTACCCCGAACACAGAATCCGCATTGTAAGGCTACTCTCTTCCAGTGCAAACCAGTAACACAAGAAGACACATCTATATCCTTTAACCTTCCGAACCATGTACCTCCTCCACAGCTCTCATACACTTCCACATCGTTAAGGGCTGCACTTGTACATTCATGTTATGTTGTGCTGTGATATTTATACTGCACTGGCTCACGTTATGTCTTTAATCAATGTGTCTAAGAGCAAACGATAGCAGATTTCCACAAAGACACATCTGTCGTCATGTTTTCAAAACACCTTTGCTAGGCCTGAGCCGCCCGAGCCGCCCGAGCCGCCCGAGCCGCCCGGGCCGCCCGAGCCGCCCGGGCCGCCCGAGCCGCCTGAGCCGCCTGAGCAAGGTATATCTCGAAGGTCAGGAACAAGAATCTGCTGAAGGGCATCTCCAAGTCCACCTCCACCACTGGTGCCTTCTAGATTCCATAAGGTCAGGCATTACTCCGAAACAGGGCGCAGAGGAGGCATTATTGCACACATGCCGAATGGCTGGGAATAACTGGTGACGGCGGTTCCACCATCCTGCACCTCTTTGACACATTCCTTTATAAGGCAATTCCCTGCATATTCCTAGACAAGGGGTCTGCAACCTGTGGCTCTCCAGGTGTAACGGACTACAACTCCCTCGCCAGGATAGCCAATTGTGAGGGCTCATGGGAGTGCAAGTCCAAAACCTCTGGAGAGCCACGGGTTGCAGACTCGTGGCTGAAGACATTATCCAAATGTTTGAAGCCACGCTAAAAGCGTTCAGGTCATCTTTAGACAATTGAGAACAGAGGCTACATTTCAGTCAATTGTTGTGTAGGCTTTATGTAGCGCCAACCTAGTGTTGAAGAAACAAAGCGCTGCTCAACATGAGGCTACAGTAATAGGGTACAATCATATGGATTCAGAGGATAGAATATTATGGAAAGGACATGCAGAGAGAGGATGCAGGTGAGGAGGAGAGGCAGGCAGGAGATGCAGGAGAGGGAGGAATGACAGGCAGGGGATGCGGGCGAGGGAGGAGAGGCAGGCAGGGGATGCGGGTAAGGGAGGAAATGCAGGTGAGGGAGGAAAGACAGGCAGGGGATGCAGGTGAGGGATGAGAGGCAGGGGATGCGGGTGAGGGAGGAGAGGCAGGCAGGGGATGCGGGTAAGGGAGGAAATGCAGGTGAGGGAGGAAAGACAGGCAGGGGATGTCGGTGAGGGAGGAGAGGCAGGCAAGGGATGCAGGTGAGAGAGGAAAGACAGGTAGGGGATGCAGGTGAGGGATGAGAGGCAGGGAGGGGATGCTGGTGAGGGGGGAGAGGCAGGGGATGCGTGTAAGGGAGGAAAGATAGGCAGGGGATGACGGTGAGGGAGGAAAGGCAGGCAGGGAATGCGGGCGAGGGGGGAAAGACAGGCAGGGGATGCGGATGAGGGAGGAAAGGCAGCCAGAGGATGCAGGTGAGGGAGGAAAGGCAGACAGGGGATGCAGGTAAGGGGGGAGAGGCAGGCAGGGGATGCAGGTGAGGGAGGAAAGGCAGGTAGGGGAGGCATGCAGGTAAGCTAGGAAAGGCAGACAGGGCATTCAGGTGAGGGAGGAAAGGCAGTCAGGGAATGCGGGTGAGGAAGGAAAGGCAGGCACAGCATGCGGGTGAGGGAGGAAAGGCAGGCAGGGGATACATGCGGGTAGGCGAGGAAAGGCAGGCAGGGGATGCAGGTGAGAGAGGAAAGACCGGTAGGGGATGCAGGTGAGGGAGGAAAGACAGGCAGGGGATGCGGGTGAGGGAGGAGAGGCAGGCAGGGGATGCAGGTAAGGGAGGAAAGGCAGGCAGGGGATACAGGTGAGGGAGGAAAGACAGGCAGGGGATGCAGGTAAGAAAGGAAAGGCAGGGGATGCAGATGAGGGAGGAAAGACAGGCAGGGGATGTCGGTGTGGGAGGAAAGGCAGGCAGGGGATGCGGGCGAGGGAGGAAACACAGGCAGGGGATGCGGGTGAGGGAGGAAAGGCAGGGGATGCTGGCGAGGGAAGAAAGGCAGGCAGGGGATGCAAGTGTGGGAGGAAAAGCAGGCAGGGGATGCAGGTGAGAGAGGAAAGACAGGCAGGGGATGCAGGTGAGGGAGGAAAGACAGGCAGGGGATGTGGGTGAGGGAGGAGAGGCAGGCAGGGGATGCAGGTAAGGGAGGAAAGGCAGGCAAGGGATACAGGTGAGGGAGGAAAGGCAGGCAGGGGATGTCGGTGAGGGAGGAAAGGCAGGCAGGGGATGCGGGCGAGGGAGGAAAGACAGGCAGGGGCTGCGGGTGAGGGAGGAAAGGCAGGGGATGCAGGCGAGGGAAGAAAGGCAGGCAGGGGATGCAGGTGAGGGAGTAAAGGCAGGCAGGGGATGCAGGTGAGGGAGGAAAGGCAGGCAGGGGATGCGGGTGAGGGAGGAAAGGCAGGGGATGCAGGCGAGGGAAGAAAGGCAGACAGGGGATGTGGGCGAGGGAGGAAAGACAGGCAGGGGATGCAGGTGAGGGAGGAAAGACAGGCAGGGGATGCAGGTGAGGGAAGAAAGGCAGGCAGGGGATGCAGGTGAGGAAGGAAAGGCAGGCAGGCGATGCAGGTGAGGGAGGAAAGGTAGCCATGGGATGCATGCAGGTAAGCTAGGAAAGGCAGGCTGATGATGCAGATGAGGGAGGAAAGGCAGCCAGAGGATGCAGGAGAGGGAGGAAAGACAGGCAGGGGATGCAGGTGAGAGAGGAAAGACAGGCAGGGGATGCAGGTGAGGGGGGGAGGCAGGCAGGGAATGCAGGCGAGGGTGGAAAGACAGGCAGCGGATACAGGTGAGGGAGGAAAGACAGGCAGGAGATGTCGGTGAGGGAGGAAAAGCAGGCAGGGAATGCGGGCGAGGGAGGAAAGACAGGCAGGGGATGCGGGAGAGGGAGGAAAGGCAGGGGATGCAGGTGAGGGAAGAAAAGCAGGCAGGAGATGCAGGTGAGGGAGGAAAGGCAGGCAGGCGATGCGGGTGAGGAAGGAAAGGTAGCCGTGGGATGCATGCAGGTATGCTAGGAAAGGCAGGCTGAGGATGCAGGTGAGGGAGGAAAGGCAGTCAGAGGATGCAGGAGAGGGAGGAAAGGCAGGGGATGCAGGTGAGGGAAGAAAGGTAGGCATCGAATGTAGGTGAGGGAGGAAAGACAGGCAGGGGATGCAGGTGAGGGAGGAGAGGCAGGTAGGGGATGCATGCAGGTAAGCGAGGAATGGCCGGCAGGGCATTCAGGTGAGGGAGGAAAGGCAGTCAGGGAATGCAGGGGAGGAAGGAAAGGCAGGCAGGGGATGCATGCGGGTAAGCGAGGAAAGGCAGGCAGGGGATGGAGGAAATGCAGGTACCAGATGCGTGTGAGGGAGGAAAGGCAGGCAGGGGATGCATGCGGGTAAGCGAGGAAAGGCAGGCAGGGGATGGAGGAAATTCAAGCACAGGATGCGGGTGAGGGAGGAAAGGCAGGCGGGGGATGCATGCGGGTACGCGGGGAAAGGCAAGAAGGGGATGCAAGTGAGGGAGGAAAGACAGGCAGCGAATGCAGGTGAGGGAGGGAAGGTGGGCAGGAGATGTGGGTGAGGAAGCAAAGGTGGCCAAGGGATGTGGGTAAGGGAGGAAAGGCAATGTATTTAACATAGACAAAGTCAGGCAGGATTAGCAACAGGGGCAATTAATGGAAATTGGGGGAGGGGGTTTGTAAGGATCACTTCAAGTCTCAGTTGCCCTCTGTAGTGGCATCTGTTCTGTGCCTCAGCAGTGTACAATAATTAGAATGCCACACTCTAAAGTGATCAATTGATAGCGTGGGTGTGCTATAAGCAACTAAATAAAGCCCAGATTGGCTTGCCAACTTGGGTATTAAAAGCAACCCGACTCTTTGGGGCATCCTATTGAAGCTCATTTTTGCACAATATTATTAAAACGGGGCTATTGCACAAAACTGTAAAAAGGCTATCCTAGTCCCTGTATTTAAGGAGAGTGCAAGCTCTAAACCGGAGAACTACAGACTTTTAGCACTTACAGATTCTATAGGCAAAACCTTTGCCACTTGCATTTATAAGAAATTACATTCTTGGGTCAAGGAAATAAATATTCTTATGCCTCAACAGACTGGGTTTCACAAGGGTACAGAGCTTACCAAATTGACTCTTGTATATTTGATCAGGAGAACTGTAATGGGCAATAATCAAAAACTCTATGTTGGTTTTGTGGATTACTCTAAAGCTTTTTATTCTGTTATAAGACATAGATTGCTGTATACATTTTTCAAAACAACTGTACTCCAACATTTCTGTAATGGTTAGGCTCAATAATGAGGGATATATGTCAGCTGAGATTTCTACCAACCATAGAGTCAAACAAGGCTGTCTAATAGCTCCTTTATTATATAACCTTTTGTGGTGGATCTGTGTGAGACTATGGAGAGAGTTAACAACTTTCCTTCTTGTATTGGTACCATGGCCTTGTCATGGATGTCCTATGCAGACATTGCTTGATATAACAGCAGTGGGACTTCAACGCAGCCTAATTTCTTTATTGATATGTTCTAAGGAAAATGGTTTGTAAATGAACAATCATAAAACTAAAATTATGAAAGTCGGTGGTACAAGAAGCAGGACTTCTGGATATGTCTGGAAGTTAAATTGGACAACAGCAGAAGTGGTGGACAAATATATGTACCTAGGTTTGATGATTGGAGCTAGTTTTGGCAGGGAAATATTACATACAATTCTATTTAACCCTGTCTCCCAGGTAAACATAAAATTGTTAAATCATACATTGCTACTAATGGTGGACATTTTTTGGAAGGAATGTTGAAGTTATACAATACCAGCATTGTATCCTCTGTTTTATACAGGTTAAATGCTTTCTTGGAAAAAGAAACCTCCGGGATCAAGAACCTGGAGGCTAAACACTGGCGAAATATTTTAGGTCTTCCGAATTCTGTCCCTGTAGAAGACATCTGCAGGGAATTAGGTTTGACATCTATATCCACAAGATGGAAAATTTCTAGAAGCTCATTTTATTTGAAAATGTTTAGTATGGAGGATAATGATGCTGAGCTCTTGGGAATATGTGCATCATCCAAATATAAAAATGCTAAAGCATTTCTGGAATTTGATAAAGAGATTCTAGCTTTTCACTCTCTAATAGGAGTCTGACCCCTATACATTTGAGCCTTGTAATAAAGACGCTTAAGTGTGAAGCTATAGATTGAGATAAGAATGAACTGTTAAACACCTAGCAGAGAGAAAATATCAAGATTACAATAAACAGAGGTTTTATTCCACGATTCCTTTTAGTTATCTGTTAAAAACCAGCATTCAACAGCTAACTGCATTTATTATGAGACTTCGATTTGATGTACTGAATTTTATGGATAACCTTGGGTCGTGGGCCAAAACTCCTAGGGATCAGAGGTATTGTATATTATGCAAGAAGGCGATTGAAACTGGGCAACATGTATTAACATCTTGTGAGATCCTGGAAAACAAATATGTAAAGGGCTATAGCCAATTTGTCTTTGAGATGGGTGATATTACTGGGGATCAGTTTTGCACACAGATTTTCTCTGGCTCTCCCTTGACTGCCTCTGCAGCTATGTTTTACATATGACTCGAATTTGAAATTTTGGTGGATTCATTATCATATGTGTTATATAAATTATGCGAACAGAGATATGTATCGTATTATAATAACTTTTGTCATAGGTATATAAAAATGAAATATAGGTGATTACATGTTTTCATGTTTTTATTGAATTTTAGGTTATGTATTGTGTTGTTAGACTGTTTTAGTATATACATATATATATATATATATATATACATATATATTATACTATTGATTATTGAGGATTGTGTGATTGTATGTATCATTTTGTGATTATTAATTTGTGTGAGGGTTCATTGTTAACCAATACACAATAAAAACGAATTAAAAAATAAATTGTAGAGCCAATTATACAGACTGAAAATATATGGATAAAAAATAATGTAAAAAAATAAAGCAAAAACAATTTAAAAAAGGGGATGTTTCATAGTTAGAGTTTCCTGTTTTCAGTGTTTATGATTTGGGAATTCTGGCAGTGTTTTTTTCTTTCATCTTTCATCAGCTTTATTGTGTAGCTAAAGGTTATTACAATGTGAGGTAGATCAGCAGCTTAAGATAGATTTACATTTGGTTGAAAGAGGTACAAAACTGTATGCAGAAGAAAGTAATACAACTGTACTAGGGGAAAGTGATGGTAGAGTTACTCTTATGTTAGAAGAATAGAGTTAGTTATTGGAACGCAGATGCCATAATTATTTATAGACCCAGTCAGATTGGTAAGCAAGAAGGGACAAGTAGTTTCTTACAGTAATACATATATATGCAATCTCCTTGCCACTTACCACTATCTCTGATACAGATTAGCAGGTTGTGAGAGTTATGAGAGAGAGAAGTATCTCCCTCTAAAGGATACACCATGACACACACACACAACGCCCCACCTCTAAAAGATGACTGACATCTGCAGATAAGAGTATATACTCAAGTCAGTGAAGAGTTTAGTGCGTTAGAACAGATAATGGACCAAACACCATGTTTCGTCAATACGCCCAGATATAACTTCTATCCCTATCGTAGAAGTCACGCATCACAAAATGTTCTTGCTAAGTTTCTTCATGTAATATTTCTCTTCCTCTTATCCTCCAGGCTCTGGCTCCATCATGGCAAGTTTTGGCATTTCTGTCTGCTAAGTTTCAAACATTTGTCTTTTTATGTGAGTGCCTTTTGAGCCCATGGCTTCTTTAGTCTCAGAAGTTCTAATGTTTTAGTAATGTTAAACAAGACTGTCAAGAAAAATGGTTTGAAATGTACATTTAGGACTAAGCTGATTCTCACATAGACCTTTTCTGCTGATGTAGCCATTCCTGGAGGCCGACATTTACTCTGCATTCTGTGGCTGAGATCAGGTTTTATTGTCACTTGCTGATTTGGGTTCCCAATTTCTGCTTTCCAGTCAATATGATTTTTACTTGAGCTGATATGTTGTTCTGTTCTCATCATCAACTAGATTTTGGACATCTTCATGCCCTTCAGGTTACCGGGCCAATTGCATTGACCAGAATTAATCAACCTGTTTCGGGTATAATGTTAGTGTCATGCGCCCCTTCTATGTGCGCCTATGGGATCGGTGGAGAAGGGGACGCCATAGAAGAGTTCCATCACATTCGGCGTAACGTGTTCTGCGGTCTAGTCTTTCATTCCAAGATGGCTGCCGCCGGCTTTTTCGGCACTGTGCAGCCGACAGGGATCACGTTGCAACTGCGCTTACCTCCGCTTTGTTGCCGACGCTCCTTGTCATTTCTCTTGGCTCTGCTGAGCCCTGCTTTCCTTTGCCCCTCTCTGGTTCTCTTTCCCTGGTTCCTTCTTCTGTTTCTCGCTGGTCTCTCCTTCCCTTTCACTGGCTCCTTGGGTCCTTTCCCAACACTTCTGGACCCCCACCGGTACTCTTCCCGATCTCCCACCTGATCCGGCTCTCCCTGAGAAGTCGCCTCCGCATCCTTCCAGTGGATCCCCCGCCTTCCTGTGCACCAGACTCAAGGAAAGAGGGGTACCTTTCCGGTCTCCTCGAGTAGGGTTTTTTTGCCTCTGTGGCTTTTTCCCCTTAGGCGGCTGCGGACCGGCGTCCCTGGTAACCGGGGTTACTTTCAGAAACCAAGGTGGCGTCGTTCCGCGGTCGGCCGTATTTACATAAAAAAGGATCTGCCATTCGCAACGGAAGCAAACCGAGGTCACATCAGCCCGAACTTTCAGGTCAGGAGGTGGAGTTGGGGTCGGATTTCGAAGTTGACACTGAAGGCCCCATCAGTGCTGTCAGATTGCAACGCCCATCGAATCCTACCATGGCTACGGCGGAACAAGTTCAATAACTTGTGGCAGCAGTGCAATCACTAAACCTTGAAGTAAGAAATTTGAATCAGGAGATGCAGCAGATCAAGGCAGAAAACACAGTTCTCAGACAGATTGTGGCAGATCGGGAACTTCGCAGTACTGACCTCCCTCCCATGCCACTTTCTTCCGGAAGGTTTGATGGATCTGCTACACATCTGAAAGAGTTCTTAGAGGCCTGTAATGTACAATTTACCTTTAGACCTTCCACCTTTTCTACGGATCTAAGTAAGGTGGGGTTGGTTATGTCCAATTTAACCGGGAATGCCCTGGCGTGGGCAAATACCTTGGTTACTTCAGATGACCCTGTTCTACGGGACTGGAAGAGGTTCCTAGAAAGATTTAAACAAGCCTTTGAAAGACCTGAGAATAGATATCTAGCCGGGGAAGAACTTCTTGAAGTTCATCAGGGGCAGATGGATCTCTACTCCTATATCACCAAATTCAAACGATTAGCTGCAGAGGCTAACTGGCAAGAACCGGCCCAGTTTACAATCTTCCGCAGAGGATTGAAAGACGAAATCAAGGACAAACTCGCTCGCATTCCTAGGCCTGCCTCCTTCACGGAATTGATGTCTGTTTCTCTACAGATAGAGCATCGCCTTAATGAACGCAAGATGGAGAGAAAAAGAGGAAAAGGGAACCCATCTTCTTCTCATTCTACTCCCAGCTTGGTATTGCCTTCGGGAGACTCCAAAGAGGAACCCATGCAGATAGGTACCATGCGAAATCCGTTAACTCCGGAAGAAAGGAAGAGACGCCGGGACTCAGGTTTGTGTATGTATTGTGCCTCTGCAGCCCACCTACTCCGCAACTGTCCCGAGGTTCCACCCAGGCATTCGGGAAACGCCAGGCCTCGAACCTAGGAAGGACCACGGTTCGAGGGGTTACAAGAGGTCCTTACGTAACTCTTTCCGTTACTCCTGCTCGCCAAGAAGATGATGTTCGACTAATGGTGATATCCCTACACCTCTCCTGGAGAGACAAGGAGATTGATACTCTGGCCTTGATTGATTGCGGAGCGGCAGGCAACTTCATGGATACCATATGTGCTCACAAGATGGGTATCCATAGGATTCAGAATAAGGAAGATCTTAAGGTCGAAGGTGTGGATGGCACCCCCCTTTCTTCAGGGCCCATTACCCATTCCACCGAGATCCTTCAGGTCACCATCCTTCATCATCGAGAAGACTTGTCTTTCGATATAATCAGGGCAGCCCACTTTCCCATAATTTTGGGTATTGCATGGCTGCGTCGTCATAACCCTACCATTGATTGGTCTTCCAACTCTCTTTCCTTCAGTTCCCCTTTCTGCTCGCAGAACCGTCTATCATCCCGGAAGTATCAGACTGCAACATTGCTGACACCTGAGTCACCTACAAAGACCATCCATTCCATTCCTCCTCAGTTTACAGACTACGATACAATCTTTTTGGAAAGAGAAGAACATGAATTACCCCTGCATCGTCCGGAAGATTGTTCCACCGACCTTGTTCCAAATGCTCTGGTACCATTTGGCAGAATGTTCTCCTTGTCCATTAAAGAGAGGTCTGTTCTACGCCAATACCTGGATGCCAATCTTAAGAATGGTCTTATCCAACCCTCCAAATCCCCTGCAGGGGCTTCGTTGTTCTTTATTCCTAAGAAGGATTCTACCGAACTCAGACCTTGTATTGACTATCGAGGGCTCAACAAGGTTACCATCCGGGATAGATATCCCATGACCCTCATTTCTGATATTCTCGAAGCTGTTAAGGGGGCGGTCGTCTTTACCAAGCTTGATCTCCGCAATGCATACCATCTATTGCGCATTCGCGCCGGGGATGAATGGAAGACAGCGTTTAGAACACCATACGGTCTTTTTGAATACAGGGTGATGCCCTTTGGATTGGTTAATGCCCCTGCAGTTTTTCAGAGATTTATGGACCAGATTTTCTCTGACCTGCTATTTCACTCAGTAATCATATATCTGGATGATATATTAGTATTTTCAAAGACCCTCCAGGAACACTCGACTCATTTGCATGAGGTCTTTAGCCGTCTACGAGACAATCATTTGTTGGTCAGACCCAGTAAATGCGTGTTCCAGACTACCTCAGTAGCCTACCTGGGATTTATCCTTTCTCAGGAGGGTATCAAGATGGATCCCAGAAAGGTTTCTGCAATCTTAGACTGGCATTCACCTACCTCGGTCAAAGAGGTACAAAGATTCTTGGGATTCGCGAACTTTTACCAGAAGTTTATCCGAAATTTCTCAGACATTGTGGTTCCAATCACTTCTCTTCTGAAGAAGGAAAATCTGCCGTTCAAATGGTCTACCGAAGCTGAACAAGCATTTGGTTTCCTCAAAGAAAGATTCA
Organism: Ambystoma mexicanum; assembly: GCF_040938575.1. Classification (NCBI taxonomy): domain Eukaryota; kingdom Metazoa; phylum Chordata; class Amphibia; order Caudata; family Ambystomatidae; genus Ambystoma; species Ambystoma mexicanum. The sequence continues at coordinate 860,906,774 of NC_090931.1, read as the reverse complement.
GCTCAGCACCCATTTTAAAACAACCGGATCAATCCAAGAGATTCATTGTGGAAGCCGATGCTTCTGCAAGTGCCATTGGAGCAGTCCTCCTTCAAGAACACAAGGGCCTGGAATACCCTGTAGATTATCTCTCTAAGACCCTATCGCCCAGTCAAAGGAATTATTCTGTAATCGAGAAGGAACTCCTAGCTATAAAGGAATCTTGTGAAGAATGGAGACATCTTCTCCAGGGCGGAACCTTTCCCTTTATCATCCGTACAGATCACTGCAATCTCAGTTCCCTGCGGAAGATGAAATGCACAAATTCCCGACAAGCTAGATGGGCCCACTTCTTCTCCCAGTACGACTTTGAAATTACCTACCTTCCTGGTAGCCAGAATGTGCTGGCAGATGCCCTTTCCCGCCGAGATACGGTTGAGGATGGTAACTCCCTCTACAAGGAAAGGATTTTTCCTGAGAAGGCATTTATCGCTACTACTGCGACCTTCCTCTCTCAAGTCAAGGATGCCTCTTCCCTCTCACCTCTCCCCGAACCTACCTGGTCTGGGGACCGAGTTCACTTTAAAGAGGGCCTCACTTTTGTAAACAAGAAACTGTATATACCTTCCACAGAACTACGTCATAAGGTTCTATCTTGGTGTCATGACCATATTACAGCGGGTCATCGAGGTGCCAAGAACACTGAAGACCTTATCGGGAGATCTTTTTACTGGCCGGGGTTATCCTTGGTCATAAAGAAGTATGTTCAAGGGTGTGTACAATGTTCCCGCAATAAACACTGTTACCAAAGACCTTTAGGACTCCTGGAACAGATTCCATTACCAAAGGTCCCATGGGAGCAGATATCTACAGACTTTATTGTCGATCTTCCACCTTCGAGAGGCCATACCTGCATCATGGTGACCATTGATTCTCTCACTAAGTTGGCACATTTTTCCCCGTTCCCAGGGTTACCTTCGGCGTCAGAAATGGCAGAGACTTTCATCCGGGACATCTTCCGCATCCATGGTCTACCCACGAAGATCATTTCAGACAGAGGGAGTCAATTTACGTCCACATTTTGGAAAGCTCTATGTCTCTGATTGGGCATAGAAAGGGCACTGTCTTCTGGATTCCACCCGCAGACAAACGGACAAACAGAGAGACTAAATGGTACTTTGGAGCAATACCTTCGGTGCTATGTAAATCAGTCCCAAGATGATTGGTTTGATCTCTTACCTACGGCAGAGTTTGCTTATAATAATTCTAGGCATTCTGCCACCGGACTTAGTCCCTTTTATTGTACCTTTGGCCAACATCCCAGGAATATCATCCCCACCTCCTCTACTCTCTCGGTCTGTCCTTCTATCGAGGATCATTTACAGAAGATATTGCAAGCACAAAAAACGGCCAGATTAGCCCTAGACGAGGCCCGAGCGGATTAGAAGAAGTGGGCCGATCAAAAGGGCTCCCAAATCAAGGAGATAGGTCCAGGCTCAAGAGTCTGGTTGTCTACCAAGTACTTACCGAGGTGGATCCATCCTTCTAAATTGTCTCCTCGATATATTGGTCCGTACACAGTGTTGTCTCAGATCAACCCGGTGACTTTTCGACTCCGGCTACCCAAGAGTTTGAAGAGGATTCATCCTGTGTTCCACTCTTCTTTGTTGTACCCAGCCTTGGAGAAGGTACCCTCCGGCCCAGTGAGGCCAGTTCTAAAGAACAGGACACCTGAGGAAGATGAAGAATTTGAGGTGGCAGCAATAAGGGATTCTCGCTATCGCAAAAGGAGATTGGAATTCTTAGTGTCCTGGAAAGGTTACCCTTCATCAGAGGATTCCTGGGAACCCAGTTCTAATATTTTTGCTCCCCGATTGATAAGGAGGTTCTACCGGACTCACCCTGGTAAACCCGGGTTTTGTTTCTCCGGAGGGGGGCATACTGTCATGCGCCCCTTCTATGTGCGGGATCGGTGGAGAAGGGGACGCCATAGAAGAGTTCCATCACGTTCGGCGTAACGTGTTCTGCGGTCTAGTCTTTCATTCCAAGATGGGCGCCACCGGCTTTTTCGGCTCTGTGCAGCCGACAGGGATCGCGTTGCAACTGCGCTTACCTCCACTTTGTTGCCGGCGCTCCTTGTCATTTCTCTTGGCTCTGCTGAGCCCCGCTTTCCTTTGCCCCTCTCTGGTTCTCTTTCCCTGGTTCCTTCTTCTGTTTCTCGCTGGTCTCTCCTTCCCTTTCGCTGGCTCCTTGGGTCCTTTCCCAACACTTCTGGACCCCCACCGGTACTCTTCCCGATCTCCCACCTGATCCGGCTCTCCCTGAGAAGTCGCCTCCGCATCCTTCCAGTGGATCCCTCGCCTTCCTGTGCACCAGACTCGAGGAAAGAGGGGAACCTTTCCGGTCTCCTCGAGTAGGGTTTTTTTGCCTCTGTGGCTTTTTCCCCTTAGGCGGCTGCGGACCGGCGTCCCTGGTAACCGGGTTACTTTCGGAAACCAAGGTGGCGTCGTTCCGCGGTCGGCCGTATTTACATAAAAAAGGATCTGCCGTTCGCAACAGGAGGAAACCGAGATCACATCAGCCCGAACTTTCAGGTGAGGAGGTGGGGTTGGGGTCGGATTTCGAAGTTGACACTGAAGGCCCCATCAGTGCTGTCAGTTAGTCAGAAATGATGACTCCACTATTTCAATTAGTCCCATCATCTCCATAGGTCGCTCCCTTCAAACTAGAAGTTCTCTTTCAAAGTTGAAAACAGGATCATTTTCTACTCATGAAGCAAATCCGATAAGTTCACAATTTCTTTAGCCTTCCAATCGGACCACAACAATTTCTATCAATTCTTTCTAATGTCAGGGTTAATCAAAATCTGATTTTTCCTGCCTTGTGAAACAGAGTTGGCTTTTGGAGAATGACTGTGTGAAGTATTTCCTTGTTATGGCAATGCTATGCAGTTTTTCCTTTGGTAGTGGGTTTTATGTGTCTTTAGTAACAGTTCGACAGGGAGGCCATCACTCACTACTTCTCCACTTGTGCCCATAGGGGATCAGTCTCATTCGGTTAAGTGGCAGTACTGGTTGTTTGGTGCACTATCAAACCTTTCTAGTAGTCCCTCAAATCTGGAAGCCTGAATCCACCTTTAGTGCATGGGTCACACATTGTTTGTGCAGAAATCTTGGCTTTGCCGGTGCCACACAGAAACTTGTCAGCTCTTTGTCAATGTTCATAAAGATTTGCACCAAAAACATAAAAGGTGCACATTCCAGATTTGCATTATAGTAGTGTTTGCATCATTCGTTGCTATGTATGAATAAAAGTGTTTCTATTGTTGAATCAATTCATGTGTTTTCTTTGTGTCTTATGTTAGTGTGTCCATAGGAGTAATTTCCTCCCTGCTCAGAGGTTCACATTTTGTGAGAAAGTGCCACAAATCTACCATTGGCCTAGCCCCGCGTGGGTGACCTGTTGTCAGTCTTAGACAATCTCCTAGGGGGGTGTATTCACTATACCCCCTGCTCTTGTATCTCAGGGCCGTTGTGCACAGTGTTACTCCTAGATTACTCCTAAATGACTCATATGGACACACTAACATAAGACACAAAGAAAACACATGAATCGATTCAACAATAGAAACACTTTTCTTCATACATAGCAATGCATGATGCAAATACTACTATAATGCAAATCTCGAATTAGCACCTTTTATGCTTTTGGTGCAAATCTACTATGCAATGCAATAACTATAAGCCTTACAGGCTTCTAATGCAAGCAATCTAATAGCAACTCCATTCCACACCATACTTCACACTCTCTCTCTAAGACAAACCCTGTCTGATTACCCCATCTATCATGTCAGCCAAAGTTCTGTGTGAGTGTCTGTTCTATTCCCCATGCACGTGCCTTATTCAGCAATACTCCCCTTTTTCTCTGGTTTGCTCTGTCTCTTTTCTCCTGCTAACTCTGCAACAAGCCAGTCAGTCAGGGCCAGGCCTCTACTTCCCGAAGTACATCCAATCACTCCCAAACGGCTCTCCAAGTCATCTCTCGATCTCTCAGAGTGTCAGTGTGCCATCTCCAACTCCAACTAGCATCTCGGACTACCAACTCCCTCTCTCCTCAGAGAGCAGACCAGCAGAGAGCAGCCACTCAAATCTCAGAGCCTCACCTCTCATTATACTGTTCAATGACGTATACATATCCATGGTTACACTCGTTCTCTCTAAGCTAAAATGCCTCTCTTTCTGTCTGTCATTGTTTCTATATTTCAGCAGTGCCTAAAAGTCTGTGATGCATGTACTTGTACTTTTCAATCACTGTGTGTTCTGGTCATCACTGCGTGTTCTGGTCAATTTGACATTTGTCACCATATCTTCTGTCTGCCTGCGGTACACCATTTTACCATCTCCTCATATTTCTCCATCCAAATCCCTCTCTCCTTGCGCATGTCTCTGTGAGCCAAGCTCTTCTCCCTCCATGGCACTGCCTACCCCCACCTTCTCTCAATCTGCGAAGCACCATGCCAGGGCTGATAAGGCCTCCCTTGCCTTCTCCACTCGGACCAAAATTCATGTTATCTGTCTGCCAAGCAAACTGTTTACACATACTTTGTACATTGTAACTCATAACAACTTCTCTGTGTAACAAACAGCTTCTGAATGGCTTCAGAGCCAGCTAAATCTCTGTCTAGCATTTACTCTTTCTCTCACAAGCCCAAGCACTATCTATAATGCCTAAATGCATATTCTAAGTGCACACTCAATGCATACATGATACATGCCAACATACCTCTACATGTGTCTACAAATATAACATGTGTCTCTACATGCACGCCACTTCAAATATAACAGGCCTCATTCTATAGCAAATTGCAAATGCATACAATGTGGCAGAATAATGTGGATAGTCTAGTATTACTACTGCATGTCATTACTAATCAGAATGAATGATGGATAACTTAACAGGCTGCGATGATGGATAACTAATCCCTAAATGGTTAATGATTATCTAACAATGGGTAATGCTTTTGTAATGATAACAAACCAGGCTTCTCCATACTATCAGGTTTCACAATTTCACAGGGCATAGCATATTCTGGGTAGAATATTAATTTGGGATGACGCTGGCCTTCTGCCATAGTGCTGGCTGCAGGAGTTTTCCATCCATCACAGTTCTGTTAAATGGTTTCCAAGGGAGGCTCTAAGTTGGACATAATACATCTTCCATATGCTCCTCATGCAGCCGATACACATGCATTTTATCTTCTCTTCCCTCCACTCCAGAGGCCATCCCCAGGCTTCTTGTTTGCTAGCTCCAGTCGAGATTGGCATCCCTCCAGTCTTTTACCTGTTGACTTTATAACCAGACAAATTCTTACAATCCTCTAGGATGTCAAGTAGCACAGTAATGCTTATTATGGGATGGGAGACTATGAGAAGCAATTCATCTGCAAATTGTAACAATGTATATTATGCATTGCTTACTCTCTTGCCTTTGTATAATTCAGTATCCCTCAGGGCAATGGCAATGAGCCAGGAACTTAGCCTGTCTGGACTTGTACAACATTCATGGCCCTTGAGAGTGCATCGACCATCACCATGCACTATGAGAAACCTTTTTGCCAAGGTAAGCCTTGTGGGGCTTCTAGTGCCTCAACGGAGTGCTTGCTCTGCTTCATCATTGTCGCCCTGGGCCCCATCCCATTGTTGCACCCTTGCCGATCTGAAATCCTGCCTCTGCTATGCGGTTTGGCTGTGAACCGATGACTTCATCCTCTACAAATGAACCGGCACAGCAAAGCCAGCTCACATCTAAGGGCCGAATTGAAGTGCCAGGAACTTGGCCTGCCTGGGCCTTTACAACATCCATGGCCCTTGAGAGTGCATCAACCATCGCCATGCACTATGAGAAACCTTTTTGCCAAGGTGAGCCTTGTGTGGCTTTTATTGCCTCAAAGGAGCACTTGCTCTGCTTCATCATGGCCGTCCTGGGCCCTTTCCATTGTTGCAGCCTTGGTGGTCTGGAATCTCGCCTCGCTATGTGGATTGGCTGGTCACCAATGGCTTCATCCTCTACAAGTGAGCCGCATGCATCGAAGGGCCAGGAACTTCGCCTGTCTGAGCCTGTCCGGGGATGTCGGCGGCAAACCACTGTCTTCACTGTCCTATTTTTCCCCGCTTCTCCTTGCTGTTCCTTGGCACCCATGGCGTCGACTCATCGCTGGCAACACCTCTTAGGTATGGATGGCCTAATCCACCTTCCTGCCTGCTGCTTCCTACTGCCTGCCCTGCAATGCTCTGTCTTTTCCTTTCTGCGCCCTTTCTCGTCACACACAACATGGCTGCTACGTATTCTACCCACAGACCACTCTCTATCTGCTCTATCCGACCTTTTGACTTCTACCCTCACTTGCCAATCACATCTGTCCTGCAGTATTCTATTGCACTTGGCTTCTCTCTTACTGAGCCATCTCCCGCTTCAGCTCTGTGAGGCGTGATACTGACAGACTTCTGTTCTTTAATTGTCCCCGTCTCTCCTGTTCATACCTTTCTGTTGCTGCCCTCCGCATCTTTGATAGTGGCGTCCGTTTGCTCTTGACCACCTTTGATCCTGCATTGATTTAGCCCCCTTCTCCATTGGTTGTGGCTTCTGGTTGATGCAGCGCTCCCACTCACTTACCTGCCAGTGCCCTCTCGCCTGACCTGGCCATTCCTACCTCCTTCTGTGCCCCATTACATTGTACTGTGACTACTGCTCTGACCTGTTGCATGTGTGCTGTGCTTTCCTTTTTGCCCACTGCTCCCTGCGGTCTGATGTCTTTTCTGCCCTGTGCTAAATTTCGGTTCTTTAACTTCCTGCTTTCCTGGATATTACTTTTCTCAACACCTTGCTATGTGTTTCATTTACCTACTTGCAACCATTGATTGACTCGTCTCAACAGCTTTCTGGGTGTTGCATCTGCCTACTGCAACCATTGACTGACTTTGTGACCGTACTGTGTTTTGCATTACCTACCTGCAACTACTGATTATCTAACTTGTACCTGCATTGTGATCTATACCCCCTCGCCATAGGGTGAGACGTTTTCATTGTTGCATTTACCTACCGTGTTCCTGCACTTAGTAACTTGTTTGCATTGCACATCTCTCTTCTCACCCTCCTGCACCTCCCCTCCTCCCCTTCTCTCCTTTTCTTGTCAAGCACTTGCATGATCCAAATTGGCTCGTGGCCAAGTAGGAACGCTTTTTTGTTATTTTTTCCTTCCTTCCTCCTCTACCTTAACTTCCCCTCCTCCCTCTCTCGCCTACTCCCATGTTATAGACACTAGACACTTGCACGTTCCGAATGTTTCAAGACCTTTTAAGAACGTTTCTTTTCTGTTCCTCTTCCCCTCCCCCAGTCTTGATGCGTCTTGAAACACTTTTTTGCTTTATAGTGTACATTACAAATAACCAATAAATACAAAATAAAATAAATACTGATGTGTGTAAAACGGGCATCCCTGCTTCTTTCCCTTCATGATGGGCTTCAATTATGAAATATGGACATTGACATCGATACATGCTTTATAGTTCAGGTAGATTGACTTTATGCTTTTTCTAAAGCCTTTCCCAACACCCAACCTGTTCATGGCCAGGAAGTGGAATGCCCATCAGGCATCATCAAATGTCTTTTCTGCATCAATACACATCACCACTTTCGATTCCATGTCTTTTTCCGATAGTTAGGTTGACAATTGTCTTAGCCTCATATTTCCCTCAAAAAGCCTGTCTGTTCTCTGCTGATCCACTCATGAATTACTCCTTACTGCTGTCTCAAACAATCTTGGTCAAAAGCGACAAAGCATTGCATGCCCATCACATGACAAATGCATTGGCTATTTTCTGATGCCTCGCAGACTGGTGTAGGTGACTGTAAAGACTGGTAAGGGGTGTCTGTACTTCCGCTCTCTATATGGTAGAGGAGAGGCACAGAGGACCCCAGGCAAGATTCTCTATTATTGGTACGTGGTCGAGCAATCAAGGCCTACCTTCTCAGGAGGTGATGCAGGCTGGTTCTTAAGTACAGTGTAGTCCCCGAACCCCCACAAAGGAATGTCCACACACTGTATTACTGAAAACACAGTCTTTATATAATTAATATTCAAGGGTATGTACACGAGTGCATCAACTGTACGCTTAAAATGTCACACAGATTAATAACGAGAAAACCAGCTATAGAGATAGGCAGGAACGTAAGATGGTTGAAACAATAGGCAGAATGCTGACCCCTACCAATAGGCACAGTTCTGTGTGGAGATCCCCCCACCTGGGCAACCTGTAAAATAAGAATATATCGCACAAGCCCAGTCCATATGTTCAATAGTCTCACTTCTTCCTATAAGGTTTTACCCCCCCCAAATGTACCTGGTGGAGTAGAGTCCTCCGACGATGCGTCGACCAAGCCTTCTTGAGTGACTCCCTTTAAGGCAGGAGCCACGGATCGTCGAGAGGTGTCGGGGAACTCGGCGTTCGGTGTTGGGTAATCGACGGCCCTTCCTGAGTGCCCTCCCTTTAAGGCAGGAGTCACGGGTCGTCGAATGTCAGACGGTGAACAGGGTGAACTACGGCAGGGAAGTGGTAGCTTTGTTCCTAGCGGTGCTCGTCGACGACAGAGCGTTGGCGTCCTGCAAGGAAGAGGCATGCGGGGCACCTCGGTGACAATAGTTCTGGACCGCAAAGAGATGGTGAAGAACTGTGGCCCAGCAAGGGCGTCGAGTCGTCGGCGTCTCTGTGGTCTTTAGGTGGTGGGAAACCCACCGGTGGATGCTCCTCGGCGCGTCGACAGTCGGGGGAGCTTCTCCTTGTAGTTAACCTTCCTCGGCTGTTTGGGTGAAGTCAGAGCTGTCAGTGATGCAGCTATGGTTCCATAGTCCGCCATGAAATTGCAATAATACCCCGTGAGGCCCAAAAAGGCTCTCACCTGTGTTTGAGTAGTGGGAGTCTCCCGCCTTCTCCAGCGGGAGACAAGTGGGTGACGATGCAGACGAGAGCGTTCGATGATCAATGGAAGTTCTTAGGCAAACGGGAGCACGGCGGCTCCGGTCGGCGACGGCGGTCGTCGACAGTGGTGGACAACAGTCCGAGTGCTTCTCCTTGGAGTTCCGCAGCAGTCCCCGTATCGGGTCGGCAGCCTGTCGAAGGTCTATCTACCAGGTAGCGTTGGCAAAGATCAGCTGTGCATGATGGTCCCTCGTAGCTCGGGAAGAGGGCGCCTTACCAGGTCCTCTCTGGGTCAGTCCTTGGAAACACAGCAGCTTTCAGATTGCGAAGGAGAGCAACAGCACTTCTTCTCGTCCAGCGGGGCTTCAAGGTCAAGCGTCAGTTTCTCCAGTTACTCGTCGTAGTGGACTTCAGCGTCTGAACACAATTCCTAGCAGTGAAAGGTCCCCAGATATACTGTTGATCTCCCATTCATTCCGCTGGGTCACACTCAAGCATCCAATCACGACTACGGGCATTCATGCAGGCAGGCAGCCAATCAGACACACGAGGTATTCAGGCCATTCACTTCTCTCCAGACACTCACAACAAGTTATGTGTATTGGGACAAGTACCGAGCCATTCAACACTCCAAGCTGCATTCATACCGGTTTCGGGCAGGGTTGTCTCAGTCATTGTGTCAACCACCAGATACTAGCCACCCAAAACACAGACTGCATATTCGTCAAACACTCTATTCACCCAGGTCCCACCCACAGGAGGTACCCACAACATACATCACCGGGAAGGTCCAGCTAGTCTGGCCGGGCCTTCAAAACAACACCATATATGGCATTTCCACCCAACAGCCAGTCAGGGGAAAGGGACAGAGTCAGGGCTTCCCAGGACTTTGGGAAAACAATGTAATGGGTAATAGAAAGCAAGAGGCCACAGGGGCCATCTTGTTTTCCATCAGGAATCAACTGATCCCAGTGGCAGGGCCGGGGTATCCCAAAATGGAGGCTACTCCGCACACCTGTCAACTTCAGCATGGAGCTGCCACCAGCCCATACCCTGCTCTGCGGGCCACCCACAGGTGCCCAAAAACATACACTAGGGGCACAGGGTTGTACCCCCACCTATGGGTGCCATAAGGGTATCCCATGGGTCCGTTCACCAAACCAACAAGAAAGAGACCTGCACCGCCAGGAGTCCCACATGAACTCCTGCGCGGAAAACACAACAGAACACATGATATAAAGCAGTAAAGGACAAGGATATGGAGGCCCTGTCCCTCCGATGCATTTCCAGCATCACAGTCGCCCCCCCCAGACTGAGGTGGAGGGTGCCTAATCTCCCACGGGATAGACACCCTCATCCAGACGGTCAACATACCTTCTGGAAAGGCCATCTGCATTATCGTGACTCTTCCCTGGTCTGTGCTCTATAGTGAAGTCTAGCCCTTGCAGGCTAATGGACCACCTGAGCAGTTTCGGGTTCTCACCCTTCATCTGCATAAGCCACTTCAGGGGCTTATGATCTGTTTGGACCTTGAAGGTAGACCCCGTAAGGTAGGGCCTAAAACGCCTAAGGCTCCAAACTATACTAAAACATTCCTTTTCAACAGTAGCCCACCTAAGTTCTCTACCCTTGAGTTGTCTACTGATGAATATGATAGGATGTTCTCTCCCTTTGTCATCTAACTGGGACAAGACAGCTCCAATTCCGGTGTCGCTGGCATCCGTCTGGACGATAAAGGGTCGGCTGTAGTCAGGCGCACACAACACAGGTGCTCGACACAGACTTTCTTTCAAGCCATTAAAGGCCCTCTGACAGTCTTCAGTCCAATTAACCTTCCTCGGCTGTTTGGGTGAAGTCAGAGCTGTCAGTGGTGCAGCTATGGTTCCATAGTCCGCCATGAAATTGCGATAATACCCGGTGAGGCCCAAAAAGGCTCTCACCTGTGTTTGAGTAGTGGGAGTCTCCCAGTCCTGTACATGCTGTACCTTACTGGGGAGAGGTTGGATTTGACCCCCTCCTACCTCATGACCAAAATACGTGACTTTCCCCTGAGCTATCTGGCACTTGGTGGCCTTGATAGTGAGGTTAGCCCTTTTTAAGGCCTGCAACATTCTACCCAGATGTGTCAAGTGCTCTTCCCAAGTGGAACTGTAGACGGCAATGTTGTCTAAATAAGCCACGCAAAAGGCTTCCAGCCCACTGAGAGCATAATTGACCAATCTCTGGAAGGTGGCAGGGGCATTCTTCAACCCAAAAGTCCCTCTGGTGTTGAGAACGCCGTCTTTTCCTTTGCATGGTCCGTCAGAGCTATTTGCCAATAGCCTGAGGTGAGGTCAAAGGTGCTCACAAATTTGGCAGCACCTATGGTGTCCACGAGCTCATCAGCCCTGGGCAATGGGTGCGCGTCAGTTTTGGTGACGGCATTGATTCCTCGGTACTCCACGCAGAACCTCCAATCCTTGGTACCTGCCTGGGAACTTGCCTTGGGGACAAGGACCACAGGACTGGACCAGGGACTGATTGAGGGTTCAATAACACCCAGATCCAACATCTTGGCGACCTCAGCCTGGATGTGGTTCTTAACCGTATCTGACATTCGGTAGCTCCTGCTCTTGACAGGCACGCTGTCACCAGTGTCAATCTCGTGCTTATACCAAGGTGTAAGGCCTGCCGTCAGCAAAAACAGAGAGACATACTGCTGGAGCAAAGTCCTGCAGGCCTTCTGCTGCTCGGTTGTCAAATCTGGAGAGAGCTGCACTCCCTCCACTGAGCCATCCTGAGGGTTCCTATGCAGCAAATCAGGAAGGGGCTCACTCTCATCCTCTTCTTGCTCTGAAGCTAGCAAGAGACATGAGACTTCTGCTCGCCTGTGGAAAGGCTTGAGCCTATTAACATGGAATACCTGAGGGGCTACCCCTGGGATTCCCATGTCAACCAGATAATTGACCTCGCCCATCTTGGAGATTATCCGGAAGGGTCCAGTCCATTTATCTGCCAATGCCCGAGGCTTGGTAGGCTCCATCACGAGGACCTCCTGTCCCGGAGTCCAATCCACTTGCGATGCTTTAAGGTCATGCCAGTATTTGTTCAATTCCTGGCTGGCCTTGAGATTAGCCGTTGCTTGACCCATCATCTGTGTCATCCTCCGTCTGAGGCCTAACACATAGTCCCCCACTTGCTTGGCGGGACCGGGAGGGGTAGCTTCCAAACCTTCTCTGATCAAGGCGAGGGGCCCCCTCACGGGATGTCCAAAGAGTAACTCAAAGGGGCTGAAACCAACACCCTCTTGAGGTACCTCTCTGTAAGCAAACAGCAGGCATGGCAGGAGGAGATCCCATTTCCTCCTTAGGGGCTCTTCCAAAGCACCTAGCATGCCCTTGAGAGTTTTATTAAATCTCTCAACCAGACCATTGGTCTGAGGGTGGTAAGAAGTGGAGAAATTTTAGGTTTCCCCGCACTCTTTCCACATGGTTTTCATGTAACTAGACATGAAGTTGGATCCTCGGTCAGAGACAACCTCCTTGGGGAATCCAACATGGGTAAAAATGCCCAGGAGGGCCCAGGCAACCACCTTGGCAGTAATAGTCCGAAGGGGTATAGCCTCAGGGTACCTGGTGGCATGATCTACCAAAACCAGGATGAACCGATGTCCACCTGACGTGGGAGGGTCATGGGGACCGACAATGTCAATACCCACCCTCTCAAACAGTGTGCCAACCACTGGCAATGGCTGCAGTGAGGCGATGACACTGCCTCCAGTCTTGCCAGACAACTGACAAGTTGGGCAGGTCCTGCAGTGGGACTCCACTTCTACTCCCATCCGAGGCCAGTAGAAATGGGCAGAGAGCCTCTGCTTAGTCTTCTAGGTACCAAGATGACCAGCCAAGGGAACCTCATGTGCCAACTGCAGTAGGAAGGGCCTGTATACCTGGGGTACCACCAACCTCTTGAGGGCACCAGCTTCAGGCTCAGTGGGCTCACTAACAAGGAGCTCACCCTCCCAATAAATCCAGAAAGTCCTAGGCACTTCTCCTCGGGCCTGGGACAGGGCCTGGTTCCTCAGACCCTCGAGAGAGGGACACTCTCTCTGTCCTTTACAGAAGGCCGCCGGGAGGGTCCCCCTTCAGCTAACAAGCATTGAAGATCGGGATGATCCTCCAGGTTGAGTACCTCTCCCACAGGAGAGTCTTCTGGCTCTTCTCCCACAGGAGCAGTGGTCGAAGTGTACGAAAAGAAGTAGTGGAGCTATGTTCCCTACTGGTCTGCACCGCTCCCCGCAAACCCCATTGCCACATCCCCTCGCATGCACAATATAAACCCCCAAACGCATGCACCTACAGTTTAAGGGAATATTCAGTGCACTGCAATAAAAGTGCAAGTTTCAACTGCTTCCTACACTTTTATTTTGAAACGAAACCATTCCGGAACGGTTTCTTTTTTAAATAAAAGTATAGGAGCAGTAAAACTAAATTAAAAGAAGTAGAGGAGCACCGCTCCCGACCGCTCCCGCCCACTTCGACCACTGCACAGGAGTTGAGACGGGGTTTACCACTGGACCCAGCCCGTCCGGAGCATGGATCCCAATGGGTGCTGTAGGCCGTGCCTTCGGCTCGGGTACCTGACTCACAGCCAGACCCGGTGTCACCTGTGACCTAGTGACCGCAGCATCAGTCATGGGAAGACCATCCGCGATCAATTCCAACTCGACTAGATCGTTACCTAACAGAATGTTAGCAGGGACGTTGTCCTGAACCAGGACAGGAAGCTTTGCTGTCTTGTCTCCAATTACGAGTGTGACTCGGGCTACAGGCGATAATTTGGGAGGCCCACCAGCTAACCTGGTGGTTCTCAGAGGAGCATCTACATAGTCCTCTGGCTTGAGCAGGGTCCTATCCACCACTGTCATGCTTGCCTGAGTGTCTCTCAAACCAGTAGAAGGCTGGCCATTCAGGAGGACACTTCTCGAAAATCTACGGGTGTTCTGTGGGATAGTCGCCAGTACTTCCGCGTACTGGTCCCAGGCCGCAAGGGACACTAAGGAAATCTCTACGGGAGCACCAAAAATGATTCCTGTAGAGGAGGGGAGGACAGTGGCCTCCACCTCAGACATGGGGTAAGGGTAGGTCAGGCTGACAGCCTGCACTCCGAGTGCCTTACCTTTACACTTGGAGACACCCCTTTTGTGATCCAGAGCCCCACGGTCCCAACAAGTGCCGGGAGTGCGGGGTACAGTACTGGACCCAACGGGAGCCTGCTTTGCAGTAGGTGGACCACTACTCTTATTCCCACCCACAGATGACTTATCCCCACTAGATTTTTGGGTCTTAGGAGAGGAGGGTTTAGGTTTATTCAACTGTGACTGCTTTTGGGACTCCTCAGCTTTCTGAGAGGCCCCCTTTTCTTTGTCCTTGTCCTTCCCACTGGAGTCCTTAGGGGACACCCGATGGGAGACCCACTGGTCAGCCAACCTAGCCAGCTTAAAGGGATACAAAATGTTCTGGTCAGCAACATACTGACACAGCTCTGGTGAACAGGCTTCAGAAAAATGCTAAAAAAACAACAGGTGGGACAATTCAACAAAAGTTTTCACCTTGTAACCATCAATCCACCCCATCATATTCATGTGCGCAGCACTCACCCAGTCAACCCAAGACACATTCTCTCTTTTCTTAAAATCCCTGAACCTTTTAAGGTATTGGGTAGACGTCTTGCCAAACTTGGCAATCAAAGCAGATTTCATACACTCATACTGGCCCCTTTCTTCCACACTCAGCTTCAGAATACAGTCATATCCAGTTTGAGGCACTCTGCTTAGCAAACACTTAGCCCAGTCTCTTTTGTCAACATCATGAATTGCACAAGCCATTTCAAACGCTTCAATCCATTGGAGGATATCAGAACCCTCCGAAAACACACCAACCAAATCCTTCATAAATTTAGTTGCCGGGGACCTGACACTCTCACTGGGTTTCGCTGAAGTCTCCACTCGAGCTTTCTCTAGCTGGATTCTCTGACATTCAGAATCCTTGTCTTTGAGTTCAAGATCGCTATTCTTGAGTTCAACTTGTTGAGCCAACTCCTCCTTCTTAAGCTCAGCATCTATTTCCAACTTGCGATATTCAAAGGCCAATTTCATCCTTAATAACTCAAGTTCCACGGAATTGCTGGGGTTCGGAACAGAGGCAGCAGGAATGGTGGGATTCCCAGAAACAGATTCAGTAGAAACCCCAGGGGCAGAGGCCTCATTGGTTGCATTCCCCCCCTCATCAAGAGTTTCACCATCGGTCTGGTAGTCCACCAGGGCAGCTATCAGCTCAGCCCTAGACTTATCCACAAAGTCTAACTCCCTGGCTTCGCAAGCACTCTGGAGAGCCTCTAAGCTCATCCGAGTCAATTTACCATTCGCAATAGACTCCATTGCTTGTAATGCAGTTATTTTGTACACACCCAAACCTTAATCTAATAAAGTGCAGATATTTTGTAAGTGGCACAGTTATACACTGATTCTTAAAACCATAAGCATCCCACTGCTGCCACCAGTGTAAAGACTGGTAGGGGGTGTCTGTACTTCCCCTCTCTATATGGTAGAGGAGAGGCACAGAGGACCCCAGCCAAGATTCTCTATTATTGGTACGTGGTCGAGCAATCAAGGCCTAGCTTCTCAGGAGGTGATGCAGGCTAGTTTTTAAGTACAGTGTAGTCCCTGAACCCCCACAAAGGAATGTCCACACACTGTATTACTGAAAACACAGTCTTTATATAATTAATATTCAAGGGTATGTACACGATCACAATAACACACTTTGTACTCGGAAGTCAATAATGATAAATATATACAATTCTAAAGTCGTACCACCAACGTTATTAAATCTCATTAAAGTGCATCAACTGTACGGTTAAAATGTCACACAGATTAATAACGAGGAAACCAGCGATAGAGATAGGCAGGAACGTAAGATGGTTGAAACAATAGGCAGAATGCTGACCCCTACCAATAGGCACAGTTCTGTGTGGAGATCCCCCCACCTGGGCAACCTGTAAAATAAGGATATATCGCACAAGCCCAGTCCATATGTTCAATAGTCTCACTTCTTCCTAAAAGGTTTTACCCCCCCCAATGTACCTGGTGGAGTAGAGTCCTCCAACGATGCGTCGACCGATCCTTCTTGAGTGACTCCCTTTAAGGCAGGAGCCACGGATCGTCGAGAGGTGTCGGGGAACTCGGCGTTCGGTGTCGGGTAATCGACGGCCCTTCTTGAGTGCCCTCCCTTTAATGCAGGAGTCACGGGTCGTCGAACGTCCGACGGTGAACAGGGTGAACTACAGCAGGGAAGTGGCAGCTTCGTTCCTAGCTGTGCTCGTCGACGACAGAGCGTTGGCGTCCTGCAAGGAAGAGGCGTGCAGGGCACCTCAGTAACGATAGTTCTGGACCGCAAAGAGATGGTGAAGAACTGTGGCGCAGCAAGGGCGTCGAGTCGTCGGCATCTCTGTGGTCTTTAGGTGGCGGGAAACCCACCGGTGGATGCTCCTCGGCGCGTCGACGGTCGGGCCTTCTCCAGCGGGAGACAAGCAGGTGACGATGCAGACAAGAGCGTCCGATGATCAATGGAAGTTCTTAGGCAAACAGGAGCACGGCGGCTCCGGTCGGCGACGGCGGTCGTCGACAGTGGCAGACAACAGTCCGAGTGCTTCTCCTTGGAGTTCTGCAGCAGTCCCCCTATCGGGTTGGCAGCCTGTCGAAGGTCTGTCTACCAGGGAGCATTGGCAAAGATCAGCTGTGCACGATGGTCCCTCGTAGCTCAGGAAGAGGGTGCCTTACCAGGTCCTCTCTGGGTCAGTCCTTGGAAACACAGCAGCTTTCAGATTGCAAAGGAGAGCAACAGCACTTCTTCTCGTCCAGCGGGGCTTCAAGGTCAAGCGTCAGTTACTCCAGTTACTCGTCGTAGTGGACTTCAGCTTCTGAACACGATTCCTAGCAGTGAGAGGTCCCCAGATATACTGTTGATCTCCCATTCATTCCGCTGGGTCACACTCAAGCATCCAATCACGACTACGGGCATTCATGCAGGCAGGCAGCCAATAAGGCACACGAGGTATTCAGGCCATTCACTTCTCTCCAGACACTCACAACAAGTTATGTGTATTTGGACAAGTGCAGAGCCATTCAACACTCCAAGCTGCATTCATACCGGTTTCGGGCAGGGTTGTCTCAGTCATTGTGTCAACCACCAGATACTAGACACCCACAACACAGAATGCATATTTGTCACACACTCTATTCACCCAGGTCCCACCCACAGGAGGTACCCACAACATACATCACCAGGAAGGCTCCAGCTAGTCTGGCCGGGCCTTCACAACAACACCATATATGGCATTTCCACCCAACAGCCAGTCAGGGGGAAGGGACAGAGTCAGGGCTTCCCAGGACTTTGGGAAAACAAGGTAATGGGTAATAGAAAGCAAGAGGCCACAGGGGCCATCTTGTTTTCCATCAAGAATCAACTGATCCCAGTGGCAGGGCCGGGGTATCCCAAAATGGAGGATACTCCGCGCACCTGTCAACTTCAGCATGGAGCTGCCACCAGCCCATACCCTGCTCTGCGGGCCACCCACAGGTGCCCGAAAACATACACTAGGGGCACAGGGTTGTACCCCCACCCATGGGTGCCATAAGGGTATCCCACGGGTCCGTTCACCAAACCAAAAAGAATGAGAGATGCACCACCAGGAGTCCCACATGAACTCCTGCGCGGAAAACACGACAGAACACACGATAAAAAGCAGTAAAGGACATGGATACGGAGGCCCTGTCCCTCCGATGCATTTCCAGCATCACAGTGACTCATGGCCCATTGATGGAAGGCAGGCATATATCTGACCACTCTCCAATAACTATACAAGGGCCCCTGCAGGACTGAAAAGGGCACCGTCCCCTGTGGATGCTGGGCATTTACAACCAGAAGGACAAGTATCTGGGGAAGAAAACCAAAGAGGATATAAGAGGGTTCAGGCACAAAAACAGGGGCGTTGTCAGAAAGACAGATAGTCTGACTTTCCATGAAAGAATACTCATGGGGATACCTTATCTCACACAGTGCTCCTATTTAAAGGAAACAGGAAATTGACCAGAAAAATGTGAAAGTTACAATAAAATGATTAGAGAATGAATCTGCTCAACCCTAAAGTAAGGCGTCCCTCAAACAGAGGATTGCAACTCTAAAGCATGAAATAAACAGGTATTCTACGAAGAAAGCAGAACATGCCCCTTTCAGGCTCAATAAAAATTAAAACAATTGGAAAATGAGGAAAGTGTGGATGCCTCCTGGCACACCAGTGTATAAAGATAACAGATAATAGTATATACTGTATCAGAGACACGGATGCAGAACAATTCAAAATGGCAGAATTCATGGCAGCCACTTTGTTCCACTTTCTTTGATGATGCCCAGATCGTTTCTCAGAAAATCTTTGAAGCGGTCTTAGCTGTTGCCTTTGTGGAGGTACGCTACCTGTATTTGGCAGATTGAAGGATTAAATTGCGATGCAGTTTTTTTATTTTATTTATTTATGTCAAAAACTGCACATTTATACCATTGACAGACATATCTAACTCTCATGAAGCTGCTAAAACACCGGCTAAAATAATCCTCCTGAGGAAAGTACCATGTCTGCTCCGAAATGTAAATTGTATACAGAAAACCTGGATAAACAATTACCAAACTATCTGCTCCATCCTTAAAAAGCACAAGCTCTGAAGAAGTCCAACAAGCATAACACACCTCGTTTCCTTTCTTAGCAAACATCACAGCATATACTTGACTGGTATACTATCAATTGTTCTCACAAATACAAATCTTAACTTAAAATACTCCTGAGGAGATTCTGCAGACCCCATTCCCAGCGGAGGTGGACAGCCTGGCACTCGCCATCACCATACCCTATCCACACTGACATCTATCTGATTTCCAAGCTGGAAGTCCCAAATTGTAACTTGTCATTGCATTATTACCTCTAATTGTTCCTGTGTTATGTTGTGTTGTGACCTTGCTCGGATACCTTTGTGCCCTGTCTTACCTTGTATAGCTAAATTACCCTGTGCCCTGTATTGTTAGGGATTCATGCTGCCAATGTACATTTCTTCTTTAAGCCTCTCTCAACTCACCTCCTCATTAATATCAGCATGGTGTTACATATGGCAAGTGCAGGACATCATTGAACATCTCCTCCATGTGGTGCTGCATCAGTTTATATCCGTATCGACCCTTTACGTCACCTAAAGATCTTCATCCACACTTCTAAATTCACTTCGTCAGATGTTTACTTCTTCGTGCATTTACTTCTTCTTACCTTTACTTTGTCCTCACATCGTCATGGTGGCGATGGATATGGTAAGTTTAGCTCTAAGGTTAGGGTTGAGGTCTAGTGGGGCGTGGGGATAAGAATATGGGTGAAAAAAGAAGGGGGGGTACAGGTAGTCCCCTCTTGTAATGACAAAGTGAGTGTTAGAAGAAGTGAAAGAGAGAAGAAGTAAATCTATGAAGAGGTGTTTGTGACAATGTGAATGTATTGTCAAGTGAACGCAGAAAAAGCAAAGACATACATCTGTTTAACCGGGAAACTGGAATGCATTTGCATATAAGCAGAGGCTAATAGAACGCCCTCCCCATGCTCTTGTCGAGAGGAAGCCCAACTACTGAAGATGGATGGTAGTGATCAAACAACTGTCCATCAGTGGCAACCACGTGAACAGCATCTTGACGTTCCAGGTTCACCCACAGATATGAGGTCTCCTCATCCCGTAGTTCTCTTCTGATGTGTACCCAAGGAGCCCACCCCCCCCCCCACTCTTCCTTGGACCCTTTGCCTCCTCATTTGCAATTGGCCCGTAGTGAAGGTGGTAGGTCTGTTCTCATTATGGCCTGCAACAGCAAAGCTATCTGGCATCCAGCGTGGACACACAACAACACATGAATGCCAGTCTGCTGCCACTTGGCTGCACCTTCTTTGTAGCTGTTCAAAGCTTCACTTGGAAAGTCCCTGAAGCTGCCTCTCAAGTGGCATTTGGGAAGATAAAACTGCACCGTGTCCTATTAATCTTGGGCAGAACAAGCTCTGTTTTGGATGCCAAGGTACGGGTGGTGGAAACCTCATGAAGCTGATGAGAGCCAGGCTTCCAATATATAAGGGAGGCAACTTAATAAACCTATACCTAGATAAGAGATGTGTACACAACATCTGGATACTTAACTACCAGAATATTTGTTCAACCCTAAGCCCTATCCATGGCAAAGTACAGTCTGTGAAACATGTCTGCTCCTTTCAAAATGAGAAACACATCACACACTGCACAAAGAAAAAAATCTTAAATACAAATTCGTATGTATCGATTACTGAAATATGAGTAGAGTGGTGATGATGTTGAAAGTTGCGTCCCCCCTTCATATTCTCAATTGCAATATAAACGCTTTAACTGGCATTCTTTAAGGAATGTAGTTGTCCGCTACTATAACGATCTGCACTGTCTTAATATGTTGCTAAAGTACAAACAGCTGTTGACCTTCTCTGTGCTCTGACTTCCTTTGCTAGAGCCCCCATCAATTGTTTTTAGACATAGTCCAGTCATATTGAAATAGGGAAAAGGTTAAATACTTGCCATTACTGAAGCAAAGCCTCTTCTCACGGAATATGCCACTCGGTGGACGAGGGACCAACGAAATGGACTACACAAGGCCCATCGAACTTTAAAATGCTACTCCTGGGTCTGCACAAGGACACACATGGTGGGGAAAGGTTCCCTCACTACACAATAGGCCAATTAACTACACTTTGTAATCAATGTCGCCCAAGTGCGCCTCCCCCCGACCCTCCACTTGGATGTCACCATAGACATATCGTATGGGTACTCTAAATTGCCACTCAAACTGGTGATCCACTCAAAATGAGCAGACACCCAGAGTGGACTCACCGGCTAGGGGCACATGCATCTAACGCAGCAGACGAAAATAGTCAAGCTACTGGCTGTATAGTTACCCTGAAGGGCTTGCACTGTCAGCAAAATACAACAAGACAGAAAATGACATGTGTTTTTTCCCTCGGCAGTGGCAATTAGAAAGTATTGAGTGCAATGAATTGTCTTGGTAAATTTATCTATGGATGGATGGTTTGCTATAGTCTTCTCTTTTTTATTCTGTTTTCACTATTACTGTTTCCAATGCTTCAGTGACTTACTGTCGTGTAAAATTTCACTATATTGGTTATGGTGTTTGTTGTATAATAAAAGTTATAAATAGAATATTTTTTTAAAGTTAATCTTCTGCACTTTAACACGCACAATTTAATATCCCTCCAAATATACTTCAAACAACTAAATTCTCCACCCCTCAGGTGAATTTACATATCAAAGCTCCAGCCAATGCATCCTAGCACCATGGACACATGAGGCTCCCATCGGGACACATGTGCCACGGAGCTCTTGACACAGAACACCCAAAAACAGACCCGCGCTGAGGGCAGAGACACACATCCATACAACAGCAAATCTGTCTTGCCTTTTCCCTCTATCCCCACTATCCTAAGCCCCTCGTTCTCCTTCGGATGTGCCAGAGTGGCTGGAGAACAAGCAAATGGCTGCGATGCACAGGATGAATTCTAGGGAGATAAAATAGCATGACAACTCAACAAGCTGTGGGCATGCCTCTGTAATGCCTGGTTCCTTCTAATGGCCCACTAAGATAATCAGCTGTGCAGCAGTTCAGGAACACGATCCCAAACCCACTTGCAATCCCCACTGTGCACCCTAAATCTCCTCATCTGCTCCCCCGAGGAATCCTCTCTCCCATGGGAGCAACTATTCCTCCTATATCCAATCACGCCCCACCCACCCTTTCCCCCTATCACTACCCCACTGGAGTTGCAGCCCACATCCACCATACACGGCAGGCACACCCTCCACCCCCCACCCCCATTCCAGGCTACCTGGCAGATGCACGCACTATGCCCTCTACAAAGGACATTCACACCCCTGACCTACCATCTTAGAGCAATACCCGTGCGGCTCCCAGCATACATTGCACACAATCAAGCACCTGGAACCCAACCAGATCCAACACTAAGACCTTTTACGCCACCTATGAACATCGACTTCTGACACACATCACAAAGGTCCAGGCACCCAACACCAGATCATCCACCATTTACTCCCAACTGTAACCTTTCCAACACATGTTCAACATCTCTATTATATGTTTGCCCGGCATGATTAACTTTTCTGAGCAACCATATCAAACATCTTCAGTAAAGGCAGCCACTCTGTATGCCATGATTCTCATAACACAACGTACCACGCCATGGTACTTGCTTGCTTGCATTCATCATACATGACCATTAATAGTTTCCCTCGCAGTCTCTTTGCTCCTCTCGTCCAATCATCATTCCCCACCTTCCCTCGCACCGCACCACTTGACAGCCTGCATACTACACAAGACAGAGTCATTCCACTAAACAGCGAACAATCATACTGATCGGTCTCCCCCACCCTACGCCTCTCACCACACACTCACACAAATGTGATGACCCCCAACACGTTTAATCTGTTAGCAAGGATTAGGCATGCACCCCGACTAGCAGAATCAGACACCCTCCACACAACCCAGTTGTACCTTTCTACCTGTCTTTTGATTCCTACCCTACTCCCACTGCAGCTCCCCTCTAACATATTTACTGTCTCCCTTTTTCCTACAGACGACAGTCTGGTCGCCCTGGTAGTGGCACAATGCACCACTGTCCAGACAAGCCTCACCACGGTATGACCACTACGTTGGTGATGGGCACAGACGACGTTTAACAAAGCATAACATATAAAGCATACTCAAGACTGACACTCTCTTTATCCCTATATCCCTTCACAATTGTAGTAATAGCATAGCAAATGAGAGTTCTCTACACCAGATAAAACCACCCAGGATCGTAGGAGGTCTTGTTCAGAACAAAATGCCCTCTTTCACTGCACACCTCCACGATCAAATGCTACCTCCACAGCCTCCCTTACCCCACACTTCACCCACAGCCACCGCATGCAGTTACCATCAATACCCTTCAACACTGCACACCTATGCCCATTTTCTTATTCGAGTGTTTTGCAAGCAAGTTCATTCAACGTTCCAGTACAGTTTTGAACACACTATCCATGCAACAAATTCTTGGGCGTAATTTCAGGGGGTTAGGGGGGGGACAAGGGTGGTTGCCCCCCCCCCAACTTTTGTGGCACACCCTTTTGTCCCACTCATTTGTCAGGGCCCCCGCCAGCTACCCCCTGTCTTTGTGGATCTCTCTCTCTCTCGCTTTCTCTCTCTCGCTTTCTCTCTCTCGCTTTCTCTCTCTCTCGCTTTCTCTCTCGCTTTCTCTCTCTCGCTTTCTCTCTCTCGCTTTCTCTCTCGCTTTCTCTCTCTCTCGCTTTCTCTTTCTCGCTTTCTCTCTCTTTCTCGCTTTCTCTCTCTCTTTCTCTCTCGCTTTCTCTCTCTCGCTTTCTCTCTCGCTTTCTCTCTCTCGCTTTCTCTCTCGCTTTCTCTCTCGCTTTCTCTCTCTCTTTCTCTCTCGCTTTCTCTCCCGCTTTCTCTCTCGCTTTCTCTCTCGCTCTCTCTCGCGTTCTCTCTCGCTTTCTCTCTCTCTCTCGCTTTCTCTCTCTCGCTTTCTCTCTCTCTTTCTCTCTCGCTTTCTCTCTCGCTTTCTCTCTCTCGCTTTCTCTCTCTCTCTCTCTCGCTTTCTCTCTCTCTCTCTCTCTCTCCCCTTTGATTTGTAAGTATTTGCTGTTATCCCTTGGCCTCTATTCCAAAAGCGCCTTTTCTTTCACATGTATAGCCTGCGGGGTGTATCTACACAGGGCCTGCTCCTTTTTTTAAATTGCATATTGTTATTTTCCACACAAAGGAAACAAGGATCGCCCTGTATCGCCTCAGAGAATCAGTCCGAGGAGGGGAGGAGCTTCTATCAGGCAACAGCGTGTCTGACATGGTTTCAAACATGTGTTTCCAATTTGGCAAAATTGCAGCTTTCCTACTCGCAGGCAGCCTTGAACTCGGTTGTGTTGACGCTGCAGGAGGTACTGTACAGAGATTGCAGTGATGAAGGGAGGGGTGGACATGTAAGTGGTGTGCAGAGAAGGAAGGGGGTGAGGCGAAAAGTATGGGGTGGAGAATGAGAGAAAAGGGCGAGGGGTGAGATTGAGGGCTGGGGTTGGTTAATGATGTGCACAGCGGGGGATTCCAGCTGTCCCAGAAGGGTGTGGGAAAGGACTGGCTGTCTGTCAAATCAGTTACATGTGGGGAGAGCGAGTCGTCAGATTCACAAGGGATGTTTACATCGAAAGTATGGCGTGCCTTGCAACCAATGTGCACATTTCATTTACATATAGCATATGATTTAATTCTGATGTTCTGCCAGTTTCCAAACTCTTTGGCAGATGGGGAATATAAATCACGGAGAAATAGTTGTCAGCTTCTCACAATTTGTTCAAGTGGGTAAACTGAGAGCACACCAGTACCGCTGGAATGTGTGGCCTCTGCACCATACATTTGCCTTGTGTTATTACAATTCTTAACACATTAGAACTCATCGTCTTGGAAAGGTGACTTCTTTGTAAAATAATGTATTACTTTATGGGATTTCCTAAATGGATTGAAACTATTCTCTCTCATGCTCCTAACACCATCAGACATATGATAAACTCCACATTAACACAACCGTACAATGAGGTGTTTTATTGGGTCTTGTGATGAATCCTGCGGAATCCTCGCACAATCCAAAGACTCCTCCCAGGTGAGCTTGAGAAGGCAGCCGCTACCTGATCCTATCCCTGGGGGTGGTATTAGCTGGGAGGATCACCTGGAGAAGGCAACCAAGGAAACAAGAAGATTCTGTTAAAAGAGAGGAGGTATTTCTCTTCTGCAGAAAGAGATATTTCTGCAATGCCAGAATAAGTAATGGATTGTTGTCAGAGTCAGACTTCCTTTCACAAAGATGTCCACATTGGGTAGGGAAAACTCGTGTGGATACCAGAGAAATACTATTGGTGGGAATCAGAGTATTACAAATCCTGACTTCTGATAAATATAACTATCTGGGGTGGCCTAATGATCACAGGAGACTGGCAGCTTTGTGTGGTGCTTTCTTTTTTTTTTTTACAGGGATGGGATGTTAAATAAAGTACTCACAGTACCAACTCAGAGACCGCAGGCAACAATGCAGTTAAGCTCACTGCTTTAGGGTTATGCCTGGTGGTGTGGCTTCGCACACCAAATTCTCAAGAGCAACCAACAGACAAGGGGTGGGCTGTGGAATTATACTGGCATCATTCATTAAGAGTTTCCCAGTTTAGCACTGGTGGATGGAGGCTGAAGGCCTCTCAGCAAGAGGCGTGCCGGGGCACGACCTTCCTTGCTCCAGTCCGCTCTCATCTCCGTCACTTCCCTTCTCTAGCCGCTTCCCGTGCGTCTTCTCACAAGACTCCGGGCACAGAGATCTCACGGGATGGATTCCACACACACCTCCTTTTGTTGGAGCAGCTTGGTCCTACTCCATTACAAAGTCATTATACTTGGTTGGTCTTCTCTTCTCTCATTGGGGTCGAGTCTCACTGGATGCTGCTCTGGGCTCTGTTGTGTTGTGATCCTGTGGTTCTTCTGACCCTTGCGATGCTAGAACCTTTTCCTTGAGGTGCTTTCTTGCTGCAGGAGTGGAGCTCCTCGTGAGACTCTCATGTTGGCACTCATGCCTCGTGTGCTCTGTTCCTATTCTCTCTGAATCGTTGTGCGGATCCGACTGTGCATTGTAATCTACAGTTCCTGCAGATTCTCTTCTCTTTGGCACATGCCTTTTGTACATGACCACTCTCTCTAGCTTCCATCTTCTGCCATCCCTTGTGTAAATGTGGTTGGTGCCTTTGTGGGTAACTTCTATGGGCTGGCAATACTTTGAGCCGGTTGTAAAGTCTTTATGGGGCATTCGTATTTTCACC
Organism: Ambystoma mexicanum; assembly: GCF_040938575.1. NCBI lineage: Eukaryota > Metazoa > Chordata > Amphibia > Caudata > Ambystomatidae > Ambystoma > Ambystoma mexicanum. Next base: position 860,880,806 of record NC_090931.1, on the reverse strand, counting down.
AGGTCCCCTCATCAACATGTGTGCGCTGGGCTGCCCTGCACACATCACTTTGTGCCTTCATTACATCTTTGCTTTTCGGTATCCTCCACACTATTTCTCTCATGTCGATGGCATCATACTGCCTTACTTTGTGTAGTCATGGGGCTACTAGCATGGATGCAGCCCTTCTCCCACTCGCCATTTGGAAAGGTGACACCCCAGTGACCGCGTTGGGGTTAAGCCGATGAGCGGCCACAGCTTCTTTAACTGTCTTATATGGGTTCATTCCTGTTGCAATGGCGAATTGTAAGGCCCCATTGACAAACCGGTTGGCTCTTTCTACCAGACAATTGGCATGTGGGTGGTAGAAGCAATGTCAGGTTGCTTGATTGTCGTGAAGAGTATTGAAACCTCCGTCCCCAAGTACCACAGAGAGAGAATACAAGATTACTCCCTATGCGATCATTGAGGCCACAGGTGGGTAGTTCTTGAAGCCCGAAACCACGGAAATGTTGAAACCCAAGGCAGCTGTAAAGGAAAACCTTTATTAGCAATCAACTGAGCACAGTACAAGCAAACAAGCAGAATAAAGAGCAGGGCTTACCTAAGCTGATGGGTGAGGAAGCCCAGAATCCTATGATGGTTGATAATTCCGTGGAGGGGCACGTGAGCTGGTTTCCCCGATGACAGTAGGGAGAAGAACTGTAGGCTGGGTTATAACCAAACTTGCCCTCCTGTAACTTGATGAAACGAAAGGACCAGAATCCAAAGTACTTGATAACGTAATGTAGTGAAGAGGAAAAATGCCAAGTCCAATTCAGGGTAATCCAAGACAGTCCAAAAGGTGTTCCGAGTTCGAGATGATCCAGCAAACAGAGCCAAAAGACGTGAGCAAAGCAAATCCGAAAACAGTCCAAGAGTCAAGAGCCGTGAAACACAAGGGGCCTCATCACGACCCAGGCAGTAAGTTACCGCCTGGGCCGTGACTTTACCACCATGGCGTAAACTACGTTTACGCCATGGTGGTTGGCGGACTTACCGCCCCATTCGGACCTTGGCGGGGCGGTAAGTCCCCAATCCCCATTTACCCTTCCCCATTCCCATTTTTGACCCATAGGGCATAATGGGAGTGGGGAAGGCGTTAATTACGCCACCGTAAATTACGGTGGCGTAATTAACTCCATGGTCCCTTAGCGCCATGGATTTTAACACCTGCTAAAAGCAGGTGTTAAATTCGCCATGGCGCTAAGGGACCTCGTACTCAGGCGGTAAGGGTCGGCGCTGTTTACGGCGCCGTAAACCCCTTACCGCCTGGGTCGTAATGAGGCCCAAGGTATCCAAACGCCGTACAGAGTCCTCCAAAGAACAGCTGTGAAGCGCAGACGTGCGGAAGTTCAGCGTTTGAGTAGTGGAGACTTCCGCGTCACCTGATCCACTAGTGAGATGGATGAACGCGTCACGTGACCCGCAGACGTGACACGTGAGCGTTGTTTTAATCTCAATGGTCTCCATGATTGCGGAATTGACTTTCTGCGCGCAGCATCCTGTAGCCGGCGCCTGCGAGCTCCCTCCTGCAGATGCCATGGCAGACGCCAGTGAAGGAACGGGGAACCCTTGAGTCTGCATATGTGGCCCTTGGGGTAAACCCGCTCACGTGACACCCGTCCACTGTGAGTGACATGGAATGAAAACCTGACTGGGGTAACTGGTGCATTGTGAGTGTTGCCTGTCCTAGATAGAGTGTGAGTATTGTCTGACCTGGATGCTTGTGAAATAGGGACAGAATGAGGGGACAGCGTGACAGAGCCCCCCCCAAAGGCCCATGACCCCGTGGGCACAACGGATTGTCCCTATGGAAACGGGAAACCAAACGAGGGGCATGAACATCACCCGAGGGAATCCATGAGCGCTCCTCTGGGCCATAACCCTTCCAATCCACTAGGTACTGCAAACCCCCTTTGAAGAAACGAGAATCCAGAATAGCAGACACTTCAAAGACATCCGGGGAGGAAGGGGAAATCAGAGCCCCAGGGGAACGAAGACGAGTAGGACCAGGGCAAGGTTTGAGAAGAGAGACATGAAAGACAGGGTGAAGCCACCATGAAACCGGGACTCGAAGGCGATAGGCCACAGGGTTGATCACCTGGGAGACCACAAAAGGCCCAATGAAACGGGGCAACAACTTGCGGCAACCCTGTAGATGCAGATGGCGAGAAGAAAGCCAAACTCTATCCCCCACAGCAAACGAAGGGGCCACAGAACGCTTCCGGTCCGAGGCAGCCTTCATGGAATCCAGGGCTTCTTTGAGGTGCAGCAAGGTCTGCGTGTGGACAGCCGAGATGTTTCTGATGCAAGAAGAGGCAGCCGGATTACCAGAAAGCGTGAAATCCGGGATGGGCAGGATTTTAGGGTGCTGACCATACAAGACATAGAAGGGAGAGAAACAAGTGGAGGAGTGCACCGCGTTGTTATAGGCGAATTCAGCCATATGCAAGATGCAAAACCAGGACTGTTGATGCTGGAGAGTCAGACAACGCAGATACTGCTCCATGGTTTGATTAACCCTCTCGGTCTGTCCATCCGTCTCCGGATGGTAGGCCGAAGAGTAACGTGAATCGATCCCCACTAATCTAGTCAAGGCACGCCAGAAACGAGAAGTGAACTGAGGACCCCTGTCGGACACCAACACTGATGGTAAACCAAAAAGGCATACGATGGACTTGAAAAACAATCCTGGCAGAACAGGAGCAGAGGGAATGCCCGAGCATGGAATAAACCATGCCATTTTGGCGAACGAGTCTACCACAACCCAGATGGAATCAAAACCCTGAACCCTGGGAAGGTCCGTCACGAAATCCATCGTCACGGTATGCCTGGGCCTCGGGGTATGGGAAGAGGCTGCAGGAGACCCAACGGGCGTCCTTTCCTATGTTTGGATTGGGCACAAACAGAGCAAGTGTTAACATAGCATTCCACATCCCTTCTCATGGAAGGCCACCAACACCAACGTTGTAGAAGCGAAAGTGTTCTTCGCTGACCAGGATGTGCATGAACAGGGAGATCATGGGACCATTCAAGAGCCAGATTGCGAACATCAGTGGTAGGTAGAAACAATTTGTTCTGAAAGAAAGGCAGAACGTCTTGTAATACCAAATCCCAATCTGGAAGTAAGAACAGGTGAGTGGAAACCCACTTACGGACCATATCCAGCAGAGTCAGAGAAGGAGTACAAAGACATATCACATGTTTCTTATCTAGCAGGGTCTCGGGATAGACTGGCAATGAAACCCCCCCAGGAAAGCGAGACAAAGCATCAGCCTTTCCATGAACGGTACCTGGACGATGCATGATCTGGAAATCGTAAGCGGCAAAAAACAGATGCCACCTGACATGTCTGCTATTTGAGCATTTTAAAGAAGCTAGATTGCGAAGATTCTGATGGTCCGAGAAGACCGTCACCCGATGTTTTGCACCCAGGAGATGGTGACGCCAGACTTGGAAAACTTCTTTAACAGCCAGAAGTTCTTTTTCGGTCACCGTATAGTGACACTCTGTGGGTGCAAACTTCCGGGAATGAAAGGCGACTGGATGCAAGCGTCCAGTAGAAACACACTCTTGAGATAGTATTGCCCCTAAGGCGAACAAGGACGCATCCGCCTCAACTATAAAAGGGAGATCACTGTCAGGGTGTTGGAGGACAGGAGCAGTGGTAAACGCAGCTTTTAGGGTATCAAATGCAAGCTGTTGATCATTGGACCAATTGAATGGAACTAGAGGCTGGTCAAAAGAGTAAGAGGTGCTGCTATGGAGGAAAATCCAGAAATTAATCTTCTATAATAGTTTGCAAAACCCAAAAAAGACTGCAATGCTTTAAGGTTGGTGGGAACCGGCCACTCCAATACTGCCTTGACTTTGGCATGTTTCATAGTGAGACCATCAGGAGTGATGTGGAACCCTAAAAATTCAATGTTGTCAGTGTGGAATTGACATTTTTCGGGTTTTGCAAAAAGGGAGAACATGCGTAAACGTTTTAGTACCTCCCTTACGTGTCGGATATGTTCCTCTTGAGAACGTGAAAAAATGAGAATGTCATCCAGATAGACCACCAGGAATACATCTAGAATATCGCTAAATATTTCATTCATGAAGCTCTGGAATGTAGCAGGCGCATTGCAAAGGCCGAAAGGCATGACCAAATATTCATATAACCCGTAACGAGTGCAAAAGGCCGTTTTCCACTCATCACCCTTTCTCACACGTACTAGATTATACGCACCCCTGAGATCCAACTTAGTGTATACTGAAGCATGCGCGAGGCTATATAATAGGGGCGTGATGAGAGGTATAGGATACCTATCCTTTTTGGTGATGGCATTGAGGCGCCGGTAGTCAACACATTGGCGAAGGTCTCACTCCTTCTTTAGGACAAAAAAGATGGGGCTGGCTGCTCGAGACGAAGATGGACGTATGTGGCCCTTACGTAGGGACTCTTGAATGTAAGCTTTCAAGGCTTGTTCCTCAGTGGGAGATAGCGAATAAATACGACCCTTTGGGACTACAGAACCTGGTAGTAATTCAATAGGGCAATCGTACAACCTATGAGGTGGTAGGATTTCTGATGATCCCTTATCAAAGACGTCCAGGTAGTCCCGATAGGGCTCTGGAATCGTCTCTGCTACAAGACCAACAATGTGCGTGTCTGCCAAGGGGACGGAAGAAGGTTCCAAAGTGAGTTGTGAAACAGTACTGAGGAGTTGGGCTGGAGTGCTCTCAGTAGGAGGTGTAGTAAGGCAAAACTTGTGGCAAACTTCTGACTCAAAAAACACAGAACCTGTCTTCCAATTGATCAAAGGGTTATGCAGACGCAACCAAGGGATGCCTAAAATAAGGCCGTATTGGGGCATGGAGATCAGGTCAAAGCTAATGGTTTCTTTGTGGTTAGTTTGTATGACCAAAGTGAGAGGTGCTGTCTGCTGTTTAACTGGGCCAGAAACTAACAAACTCCCATCTATGGTCTGTACGGGTTCTGGTCGGGTCTTGGTGATAAGAGGGAGATTAAGTGTGTGGGCCATATTGATATCGATATCATTACCAGTGGCACCAGAGTCGATGATGACAGTTACTGAATGTGAGACCTCAATACTGGGTTCTAACAATGCATGTACCATCACAGGTCTGATGGTGCCAAATGCAGGTACCTGGTCCGGGGAGTGACTTATAGCGCTCGAACCCACCCCCGGATCTATGGTCGAGCTGCCCGAAAACCCTGAGCTTTAGCCTTTTGGCGACGTGGACATTCTTGCACAAAGTGACCAATCAACCCACAATAATAGCAAGCATTGTCCACCCTCCTGCGCTCCCTTTCCGTGGAAGTTAAAGGACTATGTAGACCTCCCACTTGCATAGGTTCTGAAGCAGATTCGGAATGAGAGGATCCTGCAGAAGGGATAGAACCAGAAAACCCAGCTTCAGCTTTCCATTCTGAGCGCCTGGCATCGACCTGGAGAGCCAGATCCACTAAATCGGGGAACGCTGTGGGCAAGGAAGGAATTACTGATAATGCATCTTTCATAGTGTTGTTCAGACCCTTGTAGAATACCACGGCCCTCTTGCTCTCAGGCATTGAAGTCTCATCTGACAGTTGGTTGAATTTTGTGATATATTCAATGAGTGTTCCCCTGCCTTGATGTAATTCTAATAGTACTAGATCCCTGGATTGGGCTTTGTGGCGGGTGTCAAAGACATGTGACATTTCTGTCAACAGGAGTTCAAAGTCGTATAATGCCGGGTTACTGTTCTCAAGTAGTGGGTTGCCCCAGGCAGCGGCTGTACCAGATAAATGTGATAACAGAAAGGCAGCCTTAGAAGTAGGATCGGTGAAGGAGGTAGGTCTACACAGGAAGTGTAACTTGCACTGATTTATAAATGTGCGGTACTTGGTGGGATCCCCCTGGAATCTTTCAGGTGCCGCCAATGGGAAAGGAGTGAGTAGAATCACGGGAGCAGGAGTGGCCGGGCCTGGGGCCTGGGGAACTGGGGCAGGTGATGCCGCGTCCCCGAACTCTGCATCTGCAGGTAATGGGTTGCGGGTACTCTGAGTAGCATCTAAGCGCTGGTGAAGGGCTGTGGTGGCTGCAGCCATGTCCGCTCTTAGTACTGTGATCGCTTGAATCATAGCTGCCATGGGGTCGTCCGTGGCACCCTGCATACTCAGCACAACAAAGAATGGCTTCACAGTCTGTCAGGTTGCTTGATTGTCGTGAAGAGTATTGAAACCTCTGTCCCCAAGTACCACAGAGAGAGAATACAAGATTACTCCCTATGCGATCATTGAGGCCACAGGTGGGTAGTTCTTGAAGCCCGGAACCACGGAAATGTTGATACCCAAGGCAACTGTAAAGGAAAACCTTTATTAGCAATCAACTGAGCACAGTATAAGCAAACAAGCAGAATAAAGAGCAGGGCTTACCTAAGCTGATGGATGAGGAAGCCCAGAATCCTATGATGGTTGATAATTCCGTGGAGAGGCACGTGAGCTGGTTTCCCCGATGTCAGTAGGGAGAAGAACTGTAGGCTGGGTTATAACCCAACTTGCCCTCCTGTAACTTGATGAAACGAAAGGGCCAGAATCCAAAGTACTTGATAACGTAATGCTGTGAAGAGGAAAAATGCCAAGTCCAATTCAGGGGAATCCAAGACAGTCCAAAAGGCATTCCGAGTTCAAGATGATCCAGCAAACAGAGCCAAAAGACGTGAGCGAAGCAAATCCGAAAACAGTCCAAGAGTCAAGAGCTATGAAACACAAGGTATCCAAACGCCGTACAGAGTCCTCCAAAGAACAGCTGTGAAGCGCGGACGTGCGGAAGTTCAGCTTTAAGTAGTGGAGACTTCCGCGTCACCTGATCAGCGAGTGAGACGGATGAACGCGTCACGTGACCCGCAGACGCGACACGTGAGCGTTGTTTTGATCTCAATGCTCTCCATGATCGCGGAATTGACTTTCTGCATGCAGCATCCTGTAGCCGGCGCCTGCGAGCTCCCTCCTGCAGACGCCAGTGAAGGAACGGGGAACCCTTGAGTCTGCATATGTGGCCCTTGGGGTAAACCCGCTCACGTGACACCCGTCCACTGTGAGTGACATGCAATGGAAACCTGACTGGGGTAACTGGTGCATTGTGAGTGTTGCCTGTCCTAGATAGAGTGTGAGTATTGTCTGACCTGGATGCTTGTGAAATAGGGACAGAATGAGGGGACAGCGTGACAGGCAAGATCTCAACTGCCGAATGTTGTGTTTCCTAAGGAAGTTTTCCATCTCTATAGGGACTAACTGGACCCTGTTGTCTGTCACAATTTCCTTGGGAAGCTCTTCTCTTTGGAACACCAAATTTAGCACTTCAATGACAGTGGCAGAGTTGATGTCCGGTACAAATTCTATCTCCCCCCATCTGGACAGGTAGTCCACCATGACCACCCCATACCTATGCTCAAGTGATATGGCATCAAGGTGGTTGATAAAGTCTAAGCCTATTTTGTGCAACACTCCCTCTGGAATTTCCATCAGGGTCATGGGTACCAGCCTTACTTTTAGTCTCTTGTCTCTGTTGGCACATTCATGACACCTCTCGATCATGGTTCTGATGTCCTGATCCATGCTTGGCCACCAGTATGCATCCTGCACTCTCGGTCTTGTCATGTTGCTGCCTAAGCGTCCGGCATGGGCTCTGCACAATATGACTTTTCCGCATACCCCTGGGCGGAATTACCAGATCTCCTCTCATGACCAGTCCTACACTCTCCACGATCTCCACATTGACTTTCCAGTATGGGTGTAATCCTTCTGGCATTACCCTTTCACTGGGCCACCCATTCTGACACTTTGCTCCAGGCTTCGTCTTGCTGAAGCTTTTCCTTCCAATGAGACTCACTCATTTCCATGAACTCATGACTCCTTAGATCCTTGATGATGCTACGATGCATTCGTCCTTGAGGAAGGAGGTGCCTGGGGTTCTGTAGTGTAGTAGTCTGGACACGCAGTCTGCCTGAGCGTTCTTCCACCCAGCAATGTGCATGATCTCATAAGTGTACTCCTGCAGTTTCGCCGCTATTCTTGCTAGTCTAGGCATTGGCGTTTTTGTCCCTCCTGGGTTCAGCATATGTACTAGCAACTTGTGGTCGGTGTCCAGGCTAAATCTGGCGCCCCACACATATGTCCTGAAGTACTATGTTTTCTGTGTCTCCCTTCCTAAGGGTGAGTGTGGCACCTAGTCCATAGGCGCTGGCATCTGCCGTCACATATGTTTCCCACGTCGGGTTGAAGGGCTTAAGACATGAGGCATTCACAGTCCTTGACTTGACCTCATTGAATGCTGTCACTTGCTGTGTGTCCCATCCATACACTGCCCCCTTCCTCAGAAGCTCCCTCAACAGGGATGTTGTTTCAGAGTATCTGGTTACACATTTAGCATAGTGATCAGCGAGTCCTTAGAATGATTTCAGCTCTTCTTTGGATGTTGGGGCTGGTGCTGCAACAATGGCCTGTAAGAGGTCCTTTTTCGGGCTCACCCTTTCCTTGGAGACCCAGTAGCCCAGGTATTCCACTTCATGTGCTCCTAACATGCAATGCATGTGCTCCAAACATGCATTTTTCACAGCACAGGCAGACCCCTGTGCTCTGGAGTTCATTGAGAACCTGTCACAGCACTTTATCGTGTGTCTCTGCATCCTCAGCATACACCAGGATGTCGTCCCGGAAGTACGACACGTTGTTGATTACGTGGAGCACAGAGTTCATCATCCTCTGAAAAGCCTAAGCGACCGACGACAAGCTGAACGGCATACAGGTGTATTGGTACGTGCGAAGGCTGTGAGGGGGTGTGACTCCTTGTGTAGGCTGATCTGGTGATATGCTTTGCACATTTCCAGCTTGGAGAATACCTTTGCCTCTTTCATCATTAAAATCATCTCATTTATACTTGGCAATTGATAGCTGTCCATGTTGAAGATGCACAGTTCAATGCACACTCTTATGTCATCCGATGACCGTTTCTTGATAAGCACTGCCAGACTTAGCTATTCTGAGGACTCCACAGTTTAGATCATGCCTTCACTGATCATCTTGCTCAGTTGGGACTCTAGCGCCACTCTCACAGTTGCTGGAACCCATCTGATGTTGTGCTTCAAAGGGATCACATGAGGCTTCAGTTGAATTTTATGTACATAGTTCTTTACCTTCCCCCGGCACTGTCGAAAATAACATGGGAAATTAATTTTACAGGCTCAATGCCCCTCCTGCTGAGACCGATAGTACCTGGTCATCGGTGCTGGGGTCTAGTCGAATGCTCGATTTGTGCTGATCGTCCCACCCCAAAACCACTGGGCCTTCTGCCGAGAAATACACTTTTGTCGTAGTCTACCTGCCTTTGAACTGAAGCCTGGCCATGATGTATAGATCTACATCGGTTCCTCCAAAGACTGTGGGCCTGTGCCTGGTGTTTCTTATCTCCACTGAGTCGCGCTCAACCACGTTTTTGTACTTCTGAATTGGAAGAATTGTCAAATCAGAACCCGAGTCGGCCATTACACAAATCTCATTGCCATCAACCTTCTTGACGCAGTGGGGTTTTTCTCTTATGGCACGGGTCGAATCCATCATAACTACCGTGCGTCTGTCGTCCTCGTCTTCTTCATCACTAGTGCCCCTCCCTCTTGCCCTCGATGAGCACCACATTTCTTTTGCTCCACATACAGGCGGCTGCAATGTGGCCAAATCTCCTACACTTGGAGCACTCCTTGTTCTGTGCGGGACAGTCTTTGTCACTGGCCAGATATCTGGTGCTGGTGTACCGGTAGTATTTCTGGGGCACTCTTATTCTGGGACTTCCCTCTTTGGCTTGTACAGTGAACCTTCCATTGACCCACTGCTACTTCAGGGGCAGACACGGTTGTCGCTATTTCCTTGCGTCTGCTTGAGGTCTCCTCTTCTGCCCTCACTATTTGGATGGCTTTGTTGAGATCTAAATCCTTCTCCTATATAAATTTGACCTGGACCTTACTGCAATTTGTATGCACCATTAACAGGTCACATATGACATGCTCTGCTTTATCCCCAAACCCGCATAAGGCAGCCAATTCCCTCATTTGTGTGATTTAGTCGTCCACAGGTACACTGCTCTCCTGCTTCCTTGTGTAAAACTTCAACCTCTGCAGCACCACATTTTCTTTGTTGGAGAACCGTCTCATGATGCGGGGAACCGCCTCTTTGTACACATCAACCCCATCACCATCGACAGGCTCAGGTTTGAGGCCTGCGAAAATCTGTTGACCTTCAAAACCCATGGCATTGAGCAGCATGGCCTTCTTCCTGGCAGCTGAATAGCCCGTACCTCCCAGTGCCTCCAGGTAGGATGTGAATAACAGCTCCCTTTGTTGCCACGAGATGGCGGCATGCCTCATTACTGGAGGAAAGCAGGGGCCGGCATAGCACCTTGCATGATGGCCGCGTGGGTGGGTCCTGGCTCCTCGTCACAAATTTTTGTGGTGACCTAATGATCACAGCACACTCGCAGCTTTGTGTGGTGGAGTTTATCTACAAGGATGTTAAATAAAGTACTCCCAGTAACAACTCAGAGTCCGCAGGCAACCAATGCAGTTAAACTCACTGCCTTGGGATTATGCCTGGTGGTGTGGCTTCTCACACCAAAGTCTCAAGAGCAACCAACAGCTAAGTGGTGGACTGTGGAATTATGCTGGCATCATTCATTAAGAGTTTCCCAGCTTAGCACTGGTGGATAGAGGCTGCAGGCCTCTCAGCATGAGGAGCGCCGGGGCATGTCCTCCCTTGCTCCAGTCAACTCTCATCTCCGTCACTTCCCTCTTCAAGCGCACTTCCCGCACGTCTTCTCGTGAGACTCCAGGCACGGAGATCTTGCTGGATGGATTCCCCACACTATCCCTTAAATCAGAACTAGACATCAACACCTCTAACACTCTTCTCTAATGATTCATTTAATAGACAGATTAAAATGAATAATGTTGATGTCTGTGGTTTAGAAGAAAGAAAAAAACAGAATATTGGGGACTTCAAGTACCACAATGCTCTAAGTAATGGGATGAAGAAGAGGGACTCAGAGGCACTAAACTGCAAAGTGCAGTCTAGTGGTTCTAAGACCCACACATGAGTGGAACTTTTGAATATATAAGGCCCCCTCAGGTAAAGGCCATTAGAACAAGAGGGTGGAGTTGCAGAGACCACCAGTTGCAGGAGAAGCAGAAGTGGCAGACGGGAGACACCAGAGCCGCCGCTATTTGTGCGGCGGTTATTGGTCCTGAGAGGGTTTCCCAGGTTGTTAACCTAAACGAGAGCAGAAAGTGGCATTGCAGCAAGCTTTCCCCTGGAGAGAGAGGCTCTGTTACTGGTGTGCAGTGTCCTGGTGGCAGGTGAGCACCGGTGTACACTAGGAGCGAGGGAAGCCCCTTTCCTGTTCGGCACGTGACACAGGAATCGAGAAGCAGTCTGCCATGTATATGGAGATAGAAGGAGTGTAGCAAGCAGTGGCAGCAGTTCACACCAGCGCATGAGAAAAAGCCAGTGAGTTTACCAATGAAGTGTAATCCCGGGACGCAGTGTATTTGACCGTTGACCACTAACAATTGTTTTGAATACCGAACTAATATAAAGAAAGCACATTGGCAGAATATGAACTTTGTGAAGTTGCAAGAAGAGAAAGATTGCAATCACTGTTCTAACAGTCAGCACTTTTACCAAAACAAAGAAGGGGCAAAACAAAAGCCAGCTAATTATAAATACCAATGCCAAAGTAAAGACGGGCAAAACAGAAGCAAGCTAATCCTAACCAGCATTGCCATAGTAAAGAGGGGGCAAAACTTTACAGAGTTTTTAAATCATGTTGGCTAAATGACATGTGAGCATTGTTGCAGGCAGATTGTACATTTTGTTGCCAGAATAAGGAAGAGGCAATAATTAAGCAAGATGACAAGCACTGACTAAGCCAAACAGAAGCAAGTGTAAGAAAGAAACATTATCAACAGTTTGTTGATGTGAATGTGGGAAAACAGAAGTGGCAGGAGAGGGGCTCTCCTAGTATAGAGTGTTCAGGAGTAGAGGAGCATAACCCGCATTGCCTGTGGCAAAACCAAGAGCGGAACAAACCGCACCAATGTGTAATATGATTTCCTAAAAGAAGTTGTGAATGTCGATGTGGTTGAAAGTTAAAGACTTTCTTCAAGATTTGAAGTAGACCTTACCACAGAGTACTTGTAGTAGTGTTTGGAGCGTTTGTCCTGGCAGGCAAGTATACCAGGATAGGGACCTTTTAATGGTAGTCAAGGCAGGTTAGTGGACCAGGAAGAAATCATTGAAGTACTGCATTGTGGTTGAAGGAGAGAGGAAGGAGAAGGGAGAAGAAGAAGAAGAAGAAGAAGAAGAAGAAGAAGAAGAAGAAGAAGAAGAAGAAGAAGAAGAAGAAGAAGAAGAAGAAGAAGGAAGAAGGAGAAGGAGAAGGAAGAAAGAAGAAGAAGTAAAGTGTTTGATGAATTGTTTTGGAATCATCCTGATAAAATGTTGCTGTTGGAACAGAAGAATGTTGTGGTTGAAAGATTTGTGAAGAAAGAGAAGTGGCAAACTCACTAAAGTGCTTCATGAATTGTTATGGAATCATCATGACAAACCTTGTTGTTGATATAGAAGAATTGTAGAAGTGTTCACGTTGAACATTTGCTTGAAGTGGAAAGACAAAGACTTGTCATCTAATTAACTATCAGTTAAAATCCAAGTGCAACATGTTTGGGAGCCAGAACAACTTTATATAATCAGAACTTGGTTACAAAACAGAACTTTCCTATTTTGGACTGGTTATTGAAAATCCTACTTTGAATCTGGGGAAAGGGAACAAACACATCTTACAAGGATACACAGTTACCATGTTTGTCTTGGATGTAACCGTTATTCCTGTTATCTTTGAATTGCCATATAGTCCCTTTTTGAGTTTGATTTATATATATGTGTGAGGGACACATTGCTTTAGTTTATTTTGATAGACAGGAACACTTCCCTCAGATTAGTGATAGTGAGGCATTTGTCAAATCCTGTTGAGTTAATAAAATGGCATTTTATGAAAAACCTTCTGACCCCTCACAGTATTAACAGGGCAGCCTCTAGGCAATATGGTGCTCATGGCAAACATCAAAAATGTGCCCAGGCCACATGAGTTTGTGGCACCCCCCCATGATGCAAACTTTGACTCTGCACAAGCACTACCTAACGTAATGCTTAATATCAGTGTGCAAAGATGCAGCCCAGCAGGTCCCTGTAAAAAAATAAAACAATCCCAGGTGAGCCACACTCCCCATGCGAATGATCGAGTTCCTCACAATTATTATACTGTAGTTTAATGCAAGAGAACGCAAGGAAAAAGCGAGAGGAAAGAAAGCAAGAAGAGGCGAAGTTAGTACAGAAGCTATCTAAAAATGCCATGGATGGCACAGTATTAACAAGCATGTGAGGACAAGGGGCACCACAGATGCAGTATGCACCACTGCCCATGGGAGGGGGATTCATGGGGTGGGGGGATGCGTAGCAAGGGTTTCAAGGAAGAGGGTGACCACCTAGAGGACGCGAGTACGGGCATCAGATGCAGCAGAACCACATGGGATTCCTGTGGGCGTTTCGAGGTTATGGGCAGCAAACGCAGCAGAGCCCAGAGGGGTTTTCTGGAGGGTTCAGAGGCAGGTGAGAGAACCACCACAGTGTTGGGTGTGTGGACAGATATGGCATATTTCGAGGGTGTGTAGAAGCAGAGTAGGTGTTCAACAGAATGGGGGAATGCAATACCAGCCAGCCTATCAAGGGAGACAGAACAAATGATATGCCCAGTACCAAACACAGCACCACGGACAGACACTGAACGCATACCCACAGATGCACCAGCCCATGACGCAGGCACCACAAATGCAAGCGATGATGCAGCAGGGTTTGCAGACACCACAGATACCACATATGCAGGGTAACAAACAACACAACTTAGTACTTATTCAGGCCAGAGATACCATTAGACGAGAAGGAAGGGACAATAGTGCCACTAGAATTAGAGGCAGTTATCATGGCAGACGACTGGATAGCAGTGCATGGACAGATGACACAGGGTGACCAGGGCAAGCAGTGATCGCCATAGCAGATGGATATAGGTTGACTACAGTCACAGACTAAGAACTAGTGAAAAACAACCAATCAGACCACGAGATGGTGTTTGAAATGAGCATCACATATTGGATGAGTATACATTACAGGGAGGTACCACAGAGATTGGCAATGGCGCTGAAAGCACAGCTGACCTCTCTTGAGGAGGATTTGGCAAGGGTTCCCAGCATCTTATGGAGCACAAGTCCCTATGATGTGGGGCTCCTGAAGGGGATAGGGGCACTGAAAATAAAGCTAAAGCCAGGAGCAATATTAACAGAGTAAAGCAATACCCACTTTCAAGAGAGGCAGACAAAGGTATCTATGAGGGCATTGCAGAACTAGTGAAGCAGGACATCCTAGTGCCATCAGAATCATCATGCAACACGGCTGTGTACCCTGTCAAAAAGGTGATGGGGTCATGGCGTTTTATACAGGACTTGCACCCTCTTAACCATATTGCAGAGGCAGAATATCCTTTAGTTCCGAGCCCGGCAGCAATTTTGTGTAGCATCCCCATGGAAGCTGCTCACTTCATGGTCATAGATTTGAAGAATGCTTTCTTCTCTATACCACTTATCCCAGACTCACAGGACTTAACTTAATTTCTATATAGAAATAAGAAGTGGAATCATACAAGACTTCCTCAACGATACTGTGAATCACCTTCCATATTCAACAGGGTACTCCAAATGGATTTAGGCAACATACAGATGGAAGCACTGTCATAAGGAACGTAGATGACATACTGATTTCCAGTAAGACAGAAGAACAGTGTAGAAATGACTCAGCACACATGCTGACAGTACTAGAAGAAAAGGGGTACAAGGTAGACAAGGCCAAACGATTGAGGGCAGAAGCAATAGGCAGGACAGCAAAACCCACAACACTCAGGTAGCTGCAGCAGTTTTTAGGGCTATTTTTTAGGACTATGTAATTACTGTAGGGCATGGGTATTCGATCACAGCACTTACACTAGGCCCTTATTGAGTGCACTGAAGGAAGCACATAGAGGGGAGAAGACAATATATTGGACAACATAAATGACTGAGGCATTTAACGAGCTGAAGGAAGCAATATGCACAGCGCCAGTGCTAGGGACCCAGATTATCAAAAGGAATTCCTCCTATTCTCACAATCCGATGGAGTGGTTATGAACGCAGTACTGACATAGAAGACCAGCCTGGGACACAAGCCTTTAGCCTATTACAGTGGGAAAATAGACCCAGTAATGAGAGGACACTATCCATGCAAACAAAAACAAGCATTGGCTGCAGCCGCATTCGCAGTGCACAAATCAGCGAGTATTACCATGGAATGCAGCACCACTCTCCACATGGAGCATGCTCTCTTTGCAATACTGGAAAGACAAAAGAGCACATTAACAACACAGAGGGTGTCAGGGTACGAGATGTTACTATCAAACCCAGCTCTCAAGATAGTGATATGCAGACTTGTCAACCTAGCAACCTTAGTCACCAACGTTTTACAGAGGAATGACTATGCACACAACTGCACAACAAGTCTAGAAGAATTTGTGTCACTCACAAGGTACAGGAAGATGCACTTGAAGGGGGAGATGTGCTCTGTATGGACGGGTCTTCAACAATTGACCAAACGACTCGGGAAAGACATAATGGGACAGCAGTTGTGAGACTGAGAGAGGACGGGACAAGCAAGGTATTGACGAGGGCACACCTGCCGTCACACTACTCAGCACAAGCAGCAGAATTAGTGGCCTTAATATTGGCTTTGGAGCATAGCAGGGAGAGGGAAGTGACAATTTATTCTGACTCTGCCTACGTGACATCCAAAGTGCATTCTGGGCTGTCACGTTAGATAAGGAGGGGCTTCAGCCATGCTGATGTGTCATTGGTGCAGCATGCACATGGGGCTGATTGCTGGAGGTCATAGATTTCCTAGAGCGAATAACAATAGTCAAGCACACACAAAAGGGGAAGATCCTATCTCCAGGGGTAATGAAGACACATGCGGAAGAAAAATGTGCCACCTATTTTGGGGATATTTTAGAAATGGAGGCCTTGTCCCACACACGCAATTATGCAAGATCTATGATACTAAAAAAGGGGTATAACATATTAACAGTGACACAGATTATGGAGCTGCAGGGAGCTGCACCAAGGGAAGAAAAAGAGCTGTGGCTAAGGAGGGGATGTACAGTGTCTATAACAGATGCCTCATAGCGGCAGAGAACAACACAGCGGAGGTGGTAATGCCACTTGCATTATTGCACAAAGTACTGACACAACTACACTATTCAACCCATACAGGGAAGAAGGTGCTTGCTGCTCATATTGGAGAAACATGGTTCTGTCATAACTTTCCGGAACACGTGGCTGAATTCATGATTAATTGTTTAGTATGTAAACAATATACTGCAGGTCATACATTAATAGTAGTGAGAGGAGCAATACCTCACCCAGTGGTTCCAGCCCAACACCTGCATGTTGACTATGTCGACATGATCCAAGTTTGCCAATGGTACCGCTACATGATAGTGGTCATGTGTCCATTTTCCCGTTGGATCAAGGCTGGTCCTTTTTCCCATCCTGATGCCCTTACGGCAGCAAAATTCCTGGTCTGTGAGATATTCCTACGATAGAGCATGTGTGAGGTCCTGTGGTCTGACAACGGCCCTCACTTCACCATGAGATGTTCCAGCATATTACAACCTTGCTCGGAATCCAACACAAATTCTCCTGTGCTTATCACCCATGAGTGAACGGGGTGTGTGAACGCCTCAACAGCTTGCTTAAAGAAGCTATAGCCAAAACCAAAAAGACTTTGAACAAGAACTGGCTACATTGCCATCCCTTAGCCTTGTTCGCACTGTGCAATAAGCCCAGGTCTGACCACCATTTAACCCCACATGAGGTGGTGACAGGACAGCACATGCAACTCATCCTGGCTCCTACCACTACGACAATAAAACATGCTGAAAATGTGGCTGATGTATTGGGTCACCAGCTGCAAAGACAACAGGAAAGGCCTGAAGCCGGAAAAGAGAGCTACAGCGTCAAGAATAATGAGGACTTATTTAAGCAGCCACCATTGCACCCAGGAGATCAGGTTCTCCTACAGAACTTTTCCTGCAAGTGGGATGCCCCCCGGTTTACCAGCCCGCATGTGGTACAACTTGTGACTGGGAGAGCAGTTAAACTAACGTTTGGAATCACCTCTGCGACATCAAGCCCTACAAAGCAGCGGCCTCTCCTAGCACTGATATCGACAGGGCCAATGATCTTCAACAAAAAGAGTGAACAAACGATTGAGAATCAGCACTGCCGAGCAGAGGACACCCAATAGTTACTCCCTCACGGGCAGCACAATAACAGGCTAGGATTTCCTATACATCCAGAGTGAGGGTACACTGTTTTTTATTTTTCTTTCCTCACATATTCATCATGAAAGTGCGACTGTTTTAATTGCCATCTTCCCACTGCTTCCCACTGATCCCCACCCTAAAACATTCCAAGGCCAAATTGTCCAATTTGTTAGGAGATCCAACAGAACTCGGAGATGTCATCCTAATATGTATTTCCATGTCTTTATAGCATATCTGGACCAAGTTTATCCACAATTAGAAAGTGGAAATCCATCTGTCATTGAAGTCCTCTGAGACCCTAAAATTAAAGCTGTGTGGGAACAACTATTCATTTTTGCCATGGCTTACTACATGGTCCGCAGGGCTTGGGTTAACATAAATCAAATCCATTAATGCTCATTTTTGCTCATTTCAGGTGGGCAACTGATATCTTCCAGCTGCACCAGGATCCAAGCAGCACAGGTAATGGAGATTGTTATTAAAAAAGTGCTCAGCTTAGCTTTCCTCTATTAACATCACCCCAACTTCAGCAGGTGGAAAGACCATGTTAGGTGGACGGAAGAGTACTTTCAGCACAGTAAGGAGAGGTAAGTGCAATGCTGAAACAGACATGGGAGAGGTGGACTTATATCTCACTTGCACTGCTTGAGTGTCTAACAATATGTGGTACAATCACATGACCAAAGTAGGTAAAGAAACAACTGGGGGTAGCCACTATGTCTGCTCATTAATCCCCTATGTCATGAGTGTCTCCAGAATGTTTATAGAAACTGAAATACCAGCAGCAAGAACGCAATGCCTTATGTACCTATCCATGGTTACAACCTGAGGAAGGTTCCAAGGGAAAACAGCAACATTGATATAGATGTCCAAGGCAACATTCCTCTATGAAGACAGTTATAGAAAGACTCTTGATGTGATGAACAATTACTGGCAATTAGACCAGGCTAAGCAATGATGGCCCACAGAAAGGGGAGAGAAAAACAATAACACTGAAGGAATTACGCTGCCCAAAGAGGGTGTCAGAGAAATAGGAGGAGAACCAGGATGTTGGGAAAGACCACAAATGCTCATGTATGGCCAAGTATACACAGCAGAATGATGGAAAGAGGGAGTGATAGGAAGCAAAGCACACAGCCTGGTACAAGCACAGGTAAACACAGTGCAAGGGAAAAATGACAAGTGCTTGAAAGAATGGGATGCAAGCACCAAGTTATTGACCTGGGTAGACAATGAAGCTGGCCCAATGCCTCTAATACCACTGAAGAAACCAGCATTATGTTACCAGAATGACATTGCAGTAAAGGTTGGAGAAAACACAGAGTGTAGGTACACAAAAATGCATCCAGCAATGAAGGTTGGCACGGCAGTATTAATGGATCACTATTGGGTGTGTGGGCCCAAAGCATACGAGAAGCTGCCACCCAACTGGGGAGGAGTTTGCTCGTTGGTGCACATCAATATGCCAGCACTGACAAAAAACGATGTGACCACATGAGGGTAGATTACTTTTTATAAATACGTATTGGAGCATAAATAATTGTGACATCGAAAATTACATATGTGACATTATGGAGGCCATTGACAAATCTATTCTGGAGGAAAAGAAACAACTAATTCTCCTATGTGGTGATCTCAATCTAAAGCTACTGAATAAAGGAGGGCAATTAAAAACAGGCCCCCAGCTGTAGGTAAAGGAGAAGAGATGGCTAGAAGAAATGGAAATCAGAGATATGAAGATGTTGAACGGATTGACCAAAGGTGATCTCCACGGAGCTGATACGTGGTCTTGCAACAAAAATAGTGCATATCTAGACTGCTGCTTTGTGGCAGGGAACACTTTAAAGTGAATTAAATAGTTATGAAGCAGACTGTTAGTGATCATGCACTACTGGAAATTGAATTCCATTGGAAGGCCAGATGGATGGTTAAGTCTATACCTCCCCAATGAAAGTAACTTGGGGGCACAATAGATTAAGAATAAAACCCCGGGCCATTCCAAAAATAGTGGATCACTTTAATACCCATGTGAAGAGAAATCCAGATGAAGTAGAATATAGGTGGCTAGTTAAGGAATTTGAAGTGAATTGCGATGTAAATAAAATCAAAACAATTACAAGGAGGCATGCGTACTACAAAGACCTGGTGGCCAAAAGGAAAGAACATCGAGCATAATTGCTATGACTATGTCGAAGCTCACTTCTGGACAAGGATGAACTTATGAGGAAATCTAAACAGTCCTATAAGAACTGGCTGAAATCTTCAAGGGCCCAGAGAGCTCTGGGTGATTCCGAGAAAATGCTGGCAGCAATCAGGACAGGTAATGCAAGAAGTCTTTGGGAGATAATAAATAAGGGTGATGATCTTCAATCTGCATTAGTCACCAATCAAGTCTCAGAAGACACATGGGTCAAGCATTATACAACACTATTCCAGCAGAGCCCTGAGGGCGACATCAGTGAAAAGACGAAGAAATTAACCCCTTGGCTCATTGAGTTTGATCGGAATGATATATCTATGATGATAAAAAAAATTGAGCTCCTCAAGGGCAGCCGGGCCTGACTGCATATCGAATTACATGCTCAAAGAAAACTGTGAACCCTGGAATGATCTAATCTTATTACTATTCCAACAGATAATAAGAACTAGAACAATACCACAATCATGGAAGAGGCACTGATAGTGCCCATTTTTAAGAAAGGATATCGCAGTAACCCACAGAACTACAGACCTATCTCCCTATTGGAATCTATTGGGAAGCTATTTGCCTCAATTCTCCTGCGAGACCTTAAGAGCTGGGCCATAAAGGGTGGCATTATGGACCAACGGCAAGCTGCCTTTGTAAGTGGGGTAGGCACTTCCTTGAATTTTTTCCTATTGAATATACTAAAACTACGAGCGCTTAAAATAAAGAGAAACATCTAGTTGGGCTTCGTTGACTTAGAGCAGGCCTTCGATGGTATCAGTAGAGAACTTCTCTGGTCCAAGTTGAAAAAATGGCATTGTCCGCATGACCTACTAGAAGCCATCTAAGAACTCTACATGAATACATCAGTTCAAATTCAAATTTCAAAGAGGGGGTTGCACTACTGAGAAGATGCTGACTTTTAAGGGCATTAAACAAGGCTGTGCCCTTGCCCCATTTTTGTTTGCCTTATACCTGGCTGATATGGCTGAGTCACAGAGGAAAGTGAGAGCCTTCCCACCCATGTTTGAAGGTGGTGAGATATCCTGGATCCTATAGGCGGATTATGTGGTATTTATATATCAAACCGCTATAGATCTCCAGAGACGAATCACTGAATTTAAAAACTATCTAGATGAAAACAGCATGAAGATTAATATAAAGAAATCAATGATTCTAATAATGAAATCAGCCCGGGGAAAGGCAAAAAAAGAAAAATAACTTTACATGGTTGATAGAAAGCCAGAAACTGGAAATAGTCGACTCAATAATTTACCTTAGAGTAAGAGTTAATAAAAACATCAATGAACATGGTCAATATTGCCTGATTAGAGAGAGGCTGTTGAAAATCACAAATCAGGGCAGAGCCCTCCATCGGCGCTATGGCACTTATTCGATGATTCCAATACTATCCTTCTACAAACAAAAGGTGATAGCAGTTTTGACTTATGGAGCCGAATCACTGCTGAATCTTTCTTGGGAAACATGGGGAATATGTGAAGCTTTCTTTTGGCGGAAAATACTTAGGCTGCCAAATTGCCTAGCCATATCAACAATAAGGCATGAGCTTAGATTGCAATCCCTTGCATCGATAGTTTTGTGGAAGACCATCCTCCTCTATAGGAAATGTATACTGGATTCACCCCAATGCCTTTTGGGATCTTGACAAACACGGATATGACTAAGGTTGATAAAAACTTTCAACTTTGGAAATTGAAATGCTAATGTCCCATAACATCAAATTGGAGACATTAGAGGGAAATCAGAATAAGGCAAAAAGAACCCTTCAAGAAAAGGATTGGGATGAAACCCAAATACTAAAAAGACAGAATAAATTCTGCCATAACATTGTATGGGAACGAAAAACATTGAACGATCCTCCCCCTTATATGAGAGAATTTCCATCATCTCATTATAGGGATATATTGATGCGATGCAGGCTTAACATCCTGCCATCTACGGAGGTACAATTACTAAGAAAACAGATCAAAGTCCAAGAAGCTAGTTGTCTATTTCGCGGAGACCCTGCAAAACTGGAGACTATTAGGCATTTGATGCTGCCTTGTCCTAATGAAGGGATCAAAGGGAAAAGATCATGGGTGAATATGTGGTTTTGATTAACCCAAATACAGAGGAGGAATATTGGGAAAGACTAATGACGGCTGATAAAATCAGTCAGACAATCGGTGCTCTCAAATTTGTGGAACACTTATTATCGTCCCAACCTGATGCTGATAGTTCTGAATAGTGAGAAGGGTCCCTGAAAATTGCTACTGGCTCATTTTGCCTTGAGGTTAATGTACAAAGATGTTTCTTTTTTTTTCTCTTTGTGTTGGATGTATGGATACATGTTAAAGGTTGAAATTTTGGTTTAACCAATAAAACATTAAAAAATAAAAAAATAAGGGAAATCCATAAGAGATACCACTCTTATCAGCCAACCAAAAAGTGTGATAGCTTTTTTGGGGAAGGTCCCATGTTGTGATGCAAGAGGACCACAAAACAGCCCAACACGGGTTTAGGAGGTGTGATTCTGGGAATGCTCGAATGTCCTGTATGATCCCTGTCAGTTTTTGTAATAAACGACAGTTATAACTTGCCCTTGACTGAGTCCTCCGTCTGTTACCGGGGGATGGTTGTTGGGCCCTGGGGGCTGAATGGGTAAGCTCGTAGTAACCCCCAGACATCTGGCATACCTAAGCCAACAGAAGGCAGAGATCAAATGGGATAGGGGGGTAAGGTAGATGTTGAAAAGACAAGGAGAGAGAATAGAGCCCTGAGGGACACCACAGGTGGAGAGTGAGATGGAGGAGAGAAAAGGGCCCAGTTGAACCTGCGAAGGTCGTTCAGAGAGGGAGGAGGTTAGCCAGTCCAGAGCCAGGTCCATGATGCCAATGGTATCACAGAGCCGATTTATAAGGGCAGCATGATTGGCTGTATCAAAGGCATAGGAAAGGACAAGAAGGATGAGAACAGAAGGAGAGTTGGAATCGAGATTAGAGAACAAGTCTTCACAGGTGTTCAGGAGTGCAGTTTCCATGCCTCTGACAGCTCTGAAGCCAGACTGGTGGTTGTGGAGACAACCAACAGATTCAGTGTGGTGGATAAGCTGGGAGATGGCCAGCTTCTCCAAGAATTTTCCCTTGAAGGGGGTAATGGATAGGGTGGTAGTTAGCCGGACAGGAAGGGTTGGTAGAAGGCTTTTTGAGGGGAGGGTGCACAAGGGAGTGGTTGAGGAGTGACGGGAAGGATCCAGTGGTAAAGGAGTGACCAATACCAAACGAATCCCGTTCACCCCCTCTTGCAAACCATCAGCTCGCCATGGCCCTTTTCCTAGATGGTTCGCACCAGAACTGAAGACCACAAAATGACTATGTAAATCCCTAGAACTCAAATGGCAGAAAGACAAAACCACCCTGAGCAGATCCACCTTGGGCCGGCACCATCACCAATACAAAGCTGAAATCCGGAAAGCTAAAAAAGCCCATTACAACTCCAGAATCCTAAACTGTAAAAACCCCAACAAAGAACTCCACAAAATCATCTCCGAATTCACCAAACCATCATGTACCACCACCCTACCGACCCCCTCACAATCACTTTGCGACTCACTCTCTCTCCACTTCTTCACCACTGCTCTCGAAAGAACAAACTCTCTAACCAACAAACTAACCCCATTACGCCCACCACCACTCCACCCACCCTACCTGTCATCCCACCGCCTGAAACTGCTCCCCAACCGACCTTCAACTCTTTCACTCCAATATCAACTGACCAATTTCTCAAACTTCACTCTGCCCGCAAACCATCCGGCCCCCCGCTGGACCGCTGCCCAGCCACAACCCTCAAAGAAATATTCACTTCTACCTGCACAGGAGAACATGCAAGAACCATCATAAACGAATCCCTCTCCTCGGGAATCTTTCCCGATGCGTTCAAAACTGCTCATGTCAAGCCTCTTCTAAAAAGCCTTCCCTCGACCCTCTCGAGCCCAAAAACTAATGCCCCATCTCAAACACCAGGTTCCTTGCTAAACTCATTGACCGAACTGCCTACTGCCAACTAAATGCCTTTGTCGAAGCCAACAATCTCCTAGACCCCGCTCAATCAGGTTTCAGACCCCGTCACGGAACCAAAACCCCCTAACCTCAATCTGGGATGAGCTTAAAAACACTGCTGATTCTCCGGGATGCGCCGCATTAATCCTTAATGACCTATCTGCCGCCTTCGACACAATCAACCACTCAATCCTCCTCGACCGCCTCCACTCCCTGGGAATCCGTGGAAACGCTCTCAAATGGATAGCATCCTTCCTCAACAATAGGAACCAAATAACCCTACTGTCCCCCTATGCTTCCCAGGCCCAATCAGTCAATACCGGAGTTCCACAAGGAGCATGCCTATCAGCCCTCCTGTTCAACCTCTATATGTCCACCCTCCCACGAATAATCCGCTCGCACAATATCCTGTGCTACAACTACGCCGATGACACACAACTAATCCTAAAACTCCTTAATTCAAAACTCAACTGCCAACCCGACCTCGTTGCCTGCCTCCTTGACATAGATCATTGGATGACCACAAACCACCTCTTGCTAAACCCCTCCAAAATCAAAATCATGGTATGTGGCAACACCGAACTTCTTCCGTGCCCTATACCCTGGCCACCTGCCATGGGCTATTCACTGACTCCCTCAAACTCAGTAAAAAACCTTAGATGCACCCTAGACTCTGACCTAACCCTCTCGCTCCAAGTCAACAACGTCTCTAAGTCCTGCCACTACCACCTCAAAACTCTTAGGTGTATTTTTCCATACCTCACCTTTCCCAACAGACTCTCCGCGGTCCAATCAGTTGTTATGTCAAGACTGGACTATGCTAACTCCCTCTACCTCGGAGTCCATGCGTACCACCTGACTAAACTGCAAAGAGCACAAAATGTTGTGGCTAAACTGCTACTAGCACTTGGCCCAAGAGATCACATCTCCCCAGCTCTCAAAACTCTGCACTGGCTTCTAGTTGCCCGAAGGGTGACCTTCAAAACCTTATGCATCTCTCACAGAGCAATGCTGGACCTCAATATCTTCAGGACAAACTAAAACCCTACCATCAACCACGCACTCTAAGATCAAGCTCTGCCGGCCACCTAGTGATACCAAAAACCAACTCAGGCAGGTTATGTGGATCATCATTCTCAGTCCTGGCCCCCACTCTGTGGACCTCACTTCCACCCACATCCGACTCACCGAGGACCTCATGTCCTTCCGCAAATTACTGGAAATATGGCTCTTCCACTAAAATCGACTCTTAACTCAAACAGGATAACAGCAACAAAGACAGTAGCCCAAGGTTGCTATATATAAAAAAAAAAAATAACAATCCAGCATCGAGATCCGAGCGAGAAAAATCCAAAACTAAAACTACTAATGTAAATTAAAATGGATAAACTGAATAGAACGAGTGAAGTGGATGAAAGGATCGAAGTGGATGAAAGCAATGAAGTGGATGAAAGGAATGAAGTGGGTGAAAGGAATGAAGTGGGTGAAAGGAATGAAGTAGATACAGTGGGTGGAATGGACGCTGCGGATGAAATGGATGCAGCGGATGAAGCAGTTGGAACTAATAAAGTGGATGGAACGGATGAAGTGGACGGTACGGATTAAGTGGACGGGATGGATGAAGTGGACGGGACGGATGAAGGGGATGGAACAGATGAAGCGGGTGGATCAAATGGAGTGGACGGAACAAATGGAGCGGATGGATCAAATGGAGCGGACGGATCAGATGGAATGGCTAGGTCTGACGGAGCAGATGGATCAAATGGAACGCAAAGAGCGGATAGAACACATGGAGTGGACGGAATGGGTAGAATAGATGGAACGGATAGAGTGGATAGAATGGATAGAGTAGTTAGACCGGATAGAGTGGATGGAACGGATAGACTAGATGAACGGATAGAGTGGAGGAACGGATAGAGTGGATGGAACGGCTGGAGTGGATGGAACGAACAGAGTGGATGGAAGGGAGGGTGTCGATGAACGGTTGAGTGGATGGAACGGATGAAGTGGATGGATCTGATGGAGTGCTTAGAACAGATAGAACGGATGGAGTGCATTTAACGGAGGGAGTTCATAGAAAGGGCAGAGTGCATGGAATGGACAGAGTGCATGGAATGGACAGAATGCATGGAATGGACGGAGTGCATGGAATAGATGGAGTGCATGGAATGGACAGAGTGCATGGAACGGACAGAGTCATGGAACGGACAGAGTGCATGGAACGGATAGAGTGCATTGAGCGGATAGAGTGCATGGAACGGATAGCATGCATGGAACGGATGGAGTGGATGGAACGGATTAAGTGGATAGAATGGATGAAGTGGATAGAACAGATGAAGTGGATGGAACGGATGAAGGGCATGGGACGGATGAAGTGCGTGGGACGAATGCAGTGCGTGGGACGAATGAAGTGCGTGGGACGGATGAAGTGTGTGGAACGGATGAGGTGTGTGGAACAGATGAAGTGGGTGGAACGGATGAAGTGGGCGGTACGGACGAAGTGGGCAGTACGGACGAAGTGGGTGGAATGGATGGAGTGCATGGAATGGATAGTGTGCACAGAATGATCGAATGCATGGAATGGATGAAACGGAGAGTGCATGTAGCAGATAGGGTGTGTGGATGGATGGAACGGATAGAGTGCATGGAACGGATAGAGTGCATGGAATGATCGAATGCATGAAATGGATGGAACGGACAGAGTGCATGTAGCGGATAGCTGTGCGTGGGACAGATGGAGTGCATGGCACGGTTGGAGTGCACGGGATGGATGGAGTGCGCGGGACGGATGGAGTGCACAGGTCGGATGGAGTGCATGCAACGGATGAAGTGCATGGAATGGATGAAGGGAGTGGGACGTATGAAGTGCATGGGACAGATGAAATGCGTGGAACGGATGAAGTGGGTGGAACGGATGAAGTGGGCGGTACTGACGAAGTGGGCAATACGGACGAAATGGGCGGAACGGATGGAGTGCATGGAATGGATAGTGTGCATAGAATGATCGAATGCATGTAATGGATGGAACGGACAGAGTGCATATAGCGAATATAGTGCGTGGGACAGATGGAGTGCATGGCACGGATGGAGTGCACGGGGCGGATGGAGTGCGCGGGACGGATGGAGTGCACAGGTCGGATGGAGTGCACAGGTCGGATGGAGTGCGTGGGTTGGATGGAGTGCGTGGGACGGATGGAGTGCGTGGGACGGCTAGTGTGGGTGGGATGGATGAAGTGGATGGATCGAAAGGAATGGATGGATTGAAAGGAATGGACGGATCAAAAGGAATGGTTGGAACGGAATGAGTGAATAGACCAAATGGAAAGCATGGAGCAGATGGAATGCATAGATTAGATGGAACAGATAGAATAGATGGAACGTATAGAGTGGATTGAATGGACAGAGTGGATGGAACGGACAGAGTGGACGGATCGAACGGATAGAATAAATGGTTCAGATGTGTGCCCGATCTCATGCACCTTACTGAAAACCACCATATCTCATCACCACGCTTACTTTCTCCTATACACCACCACTCAACTAGAACACAGCAATACTATGACACATTCAGTATAGCTGTTTGCATACTAACACCCGCCACATACTCCTCCTCATCCTAATTAAATGCAGCTGGCTCAGCACACCCGCTAGCCTATGCGTCTCCTCAGGCCTAGCGCAGCCACAAATCAGTCTGGGTATCAACCAACCAGAATGAACATATTTTCCTGATCTCCCAACCACCACACCTACCGCTAAGAAGCAGCTATCGTGCAAGTGCCACACCAGCTGCACACATATCCGGTGCACCCACGCACATTATAACTCTCTCTCTCTCTCTCTCTCTCTCTCTCTCTCTCTCTCTCTCTCTCTCTCTCTCTCTCTCTCTCTCTCTCTGTCTCTCTCTTTACTGACTTGAACTACGGTTCCCGAGGGTGTTCAACCTATCAGCGCCTTGAGATCATACCAATGATACATAAGGCCCTATATAAATGCAAAGTAACATAACATAACAGAAGGATGGTCTGTATTGCCTTTGGAGCAGGCAACAGGCCAGTTTGTCAGAGGATGTGCTCAAAGCCTGCTACTTCCGCTCAGCTGCTCTGCACTTGCATTTCAGAGAGGCCAGGTCGCATTCATACCAGGAGTTGCGCTTGGAGGCAGGTTTCACGCAGATCCTCATGACCGGGGCAAGGATGTACAGAGTGTTGGAGATAGAGAGTTGAATGTTAGTAAGGGCTGTGTCAGAGTGAGGGTCAGTGGCAGGAGGAGTAAGGGTGAAGGTGGCGGCAAAAGCAGCAACTGACACAAGCTTCACAGGTCAAATGAGGGAGAAGGAGACTAGCAGTGCGCGCAGGGCCTTAGACGGGGGACCTAGGATGTCCTGGTGAGAGGACATTAGATCATGATCAAACCGGGAGAGAGGAGTAACAAGAGGGTTGGCGATGGGGATGTCTGCAGGGATGAGAGCATCCAAGGTGTGTCCGGCTGAGTGCGTCGGACCGGATTGAAGAATGGAAGGGAAAAGGAAAGAGAGTCACAGAGGTTGCAGAAGTTTCCAAAGGCTGTATCAGAGGAGTGGAGGTGAATATCGAAGTCTCTGAGGAGGAGAAGCTTGGAGGTGGAGGCCAGGAGAGAAGAAGTGAGGTCAGCCCACCCAGAGAGGAAGAGGGAGACCTTGCCGAGGGGCCTGTTGATGGTGGGCAGAGTCAGAGAGAGGACAGGAGAGACACCAAGCCTGCAGACGAGGCATTTGAAAGAGGAGTAGGTCTGAGTGGGTATGATAGAAGCAGAAAAGATCAGGGCCACTCCACCTCCGGATCAGTTAGGCCTGGGCTCAGAGATGAGAGTGTCAAAACTTGTGACAGAGCTGGCAGTGAACCACGTCTCATGAGAGCAAGGATGTCGAGGCCGAGGTCTTCAAGGAGCTGGCAGATGTCAGAGTGTTTGACGGCAGAGCGAGAGTTGAGGGTAGCTAAGTGGAGCAGGTTACACTTTTGTATGTCTTCCGTGAAGGGGTACAGGAGTGTGGTACATCCATCACAGGTAGCAGAGGGGCCAGAAGGGGACACAAGGAGGAGTGGCAGGAGAAGAGAGGAAGTTGATGAGAGAGGGAAGATGCCTATCAAGAAGGAGGAGGTTGGGCTGAGAGCCCTGGATCATGAGAGCGCCTTTTAGGTAGCCATTAATGATGGCGTTGGAGGACACGAAGGATGCCAAGAGTACTTCCCAACGGGTGCCACAATTATTGGCAGAAGAACAGAAAGGGGAGAGCACTGCGACCATACAGGGAATCCAAAGGTCCGGAGAGGGAATGACAAAGAGGATGTCAGTGAAAGTATGCCTGAAAAAAGCATTGACATAGGGGTCAGTGATGGGCAGGCCTGGATTGGGGACCAAGAGATCCTTCTTGAACTTTTCTTTCCAGACTTCGACAGAGGGATAGGATAGGTGATAGAATGGCAGTTAGAGAAGATAGGGGAGATAGAGAGCACCATTGAGGGAGAGTACAGAGAGAAGGAAGTGGGGAGAGAGGGAGAAACTGCAGTGCACAGCACTGAACACCACCACACAACAAAGAAACAATCTAGAATCAAGTATCCAGAAAAGGGCAAAAGGGGCCTAGGTTACATAATAGAGCAAAAAGGCAGGACACCTAAAAGCGAGTTATCAGGACAGTGGGAACAATCCTAAATAAAGGATAGATGAAAAAGCCTAATTTATAACCATAACATCAATGCAAAAACACAGAGATTCGACTTTCCAAGAAGAGGGGAAAAATACTCATTTCTTTTTTTGTAAACACAACAGCAAATGTAAAAACACACAGATTCGACTTTCCTATAGGTTTGCTCTTGTTTTGCAGAAGTGTGAGTGCTGAGCAATCAGTTTAGTCTCTAATCGCCCTTGTTCACACATGCCTTCCTATGCACTTCGGTGTGGTGTTGGAGGAGATGATCATGGCACTCCAAAGCATTTCCGTCCGGGAGCGCTACTTTATGGTGGCCAACTCCTGGAGAAACGTTCCTGGGGCCTGTCCTAACCAATGTCCAATGCATGTCTACGGCCATTTGGAGCACTTTCCTAGAAACACGCATTTGGACTCTCTGCCAATAACCAATCTCCTCTCGCACATAGGCAAACATGTTATTTTTATTTCTGGGTTTTGCCTTTTGGTTTAACCTCTTAAGTGCTGATAACGAGTATGTTCGTCCTATTTGCATAGTCATGCATAATAGCCCAGCAGTTAAGGGCTAGTAATGTAAAACATTGCGGCTGTACTACACAGTTGGAGAACCAATCTTACTGTACAAGAGTTCAAGTCTGTGCAAGAGTCGTACCGTCTGCCAGACACTGAGCAGGCAGCACGGGGCAATTTACATTACTGGCTCTCTGGCTGGCCCACCGCCTTTTCTGGAGGGAAGCGGGGTAACCTGATCTCGACACTAGCTCACTCCTTGGCCTCTTTCCAGCAGCCTTTCACTAAGCTAAGCCAGCTCGTGCCAGAACGTTTATACGTGTAGACTACTGTACACTGGGGAGCTGAGCGAGCGCAGACCGTGAACTCAGGTCCCCCTAGGATGTTTGGTTTAGAGGCCGAGCAGAAAGGTACAACTCCCCGGACACTCATCCGTCGCTCATTGATGTCACTGCATGGGTAACTTTAAGCACGTGAGGGTTCGTTATCAGCCTCCTGAACGGTTTGTCTTGCGGCTGCTGGCATTGTGTTGATGCTGCACACAGAGGTCAAACAGTGGATAGTGGCTTGGAATGTTTCTGTACAAAATATAGGGGAGTGCAGGTATCCAATGGTCTCGAGCTGAACGTCGCGACCTGGTGGGGACGTACTCGCCATACTCAATCATAATGTCACCAATACCGAGCAGTGCTCCTATGCAAGTGCAATGGAATGGAGGCAGAAAGCTCAGTGTTTGTGTTGGATTATGCTGCATGCCGGCCGCCCACGCACAGGCTGGCAGCAGGCATTGGCCCCTGAAAAGTGGTCAAAGGACTTGATCTCTATGATCTTGAGGCATTGCAGTAAGCAGCAGATCCGGGTGGCAATAGTACAAATAGCAACACCTGCTTGCACACAGCCAAAACTATATTTTCTCGAGTGGCTGATGATGGAGTTTAGTGTTTTATCAATGGAAGGTTAAATCAGCCATTTTGGGATTTCTGCTGCAGTGGTCTATGAAGATTTCTTACCTACTGCCCTACTGAAAACGGCAGTTATGCTCACAAGTACATTTTAAACCCTTTCATTAAAATGTTTCCAGCTCTGTCTTCAACAATGTCCCTGATAATACCTGAGAGCAGTAGGGCTCAAGTCGAGGGTACACGTGTGGGGGGTTGGGGGCGACGGAGTCCACCCGCTTTATTCAGAGGGTGGACTCAGTCCCCACCCCCCACGCTAAAAGGGAAACATTGGATCCCCTCTTTGAATTTATGAATTAAAGCCGACCTCAGGGATCAAACCACAGTTGTCAGGTTTGTAGGCCGGACACTTCATCACTGCACTATATAACCTGAGGAAAAATAACATACAACTAAAGGTGAACTATCCCATGTCAGTACTGCAAGTCCTAGGGAAAACATTTGTATTGGTTCTTAGAGTTTAAAAAATGCACACCTTTTAACGTTTTCAGAAACACTGTTAGAAGAAAATATCCTGTCTTGGTTTTGTGCATGTGTTGATTTTATGAAAGGCAAATGCCATTCGTCCTCTTCAATTTGGGTGGCTATGCAAACCCAATTTAATGCAATGTGCGTATTTCACCTTGATATGCTAATTTCCGGCGACGTAACATCCCATTGCATTTTTTGATGAGTCCCCCACTTAAATTCTTAGGACTTAACCCCCGCCTGAGAACATTGTTGGCTGGTTGCTGCAAATGTTCTGCCTCAGACTAAAGTAACTGGTGTTCTCACCCGAGTTCCCAGAGGCCCTCTCCATCAAATAGCATCTTCCGGACAACCAGGTCTGGAATCTATTGCACGTGCACTGTCGAGGGAGGCTTCAGCAATCTTCAATGCAATGTTCTTCCAGACAACGTGAGCCTTTCTCTGAGCAGAGCATCAAATAGCGTGCTGGAGTTGCCATGATCGCATGTGGTCTCCATGAGTGGTGGGGCCTTTTCCAAGCCCAATCATGTGGCAAGGACCGCGAGGAGAATGGTACAAGGTCCCACTACTCGCACATTTCAGGAGGGACTACATCATCTGCTCGTTAATATCAATATGAAAAATACTGCCTGTGCTCTGGGTGCTGGACCCGATGACGTACTTGTCATTTAACTCCTGCTACAAAACATCTCTGCACCATGTAGACTTTGGGGCATCTCACAGATTTCTTTTTCATTTCACATTTGATTTCTAACATCTATTTTAGTGCTTTGGCAATATTTCTTCATTTTTAAGTCACTCTAAGCAGCTTCTTATTGAAATCCTGAGAAACAAAAACTCATATTTTTTAACTTTAAACCTTTCCTTGTTTTTTTATTTTTCCTTTTATAATTCTTTTCTGATCACACTGGCACAATTTACAGTTTTCCTAAAAACATTAAATTATAGATTTCTGAAAAAAAGTTGTCTAAAACTAAAAGATCTTTTTGTCTTTACCCCTTGTAGGAATCACCACCTTATGAGTGAAAAATGACTTCACCAATGATGGAACCTTCACGCAAAACAATGACAGTTGTTGCTGACATCCGCTGACAGTTGCCATGAGCTCTCCTCATAGGTCATTTCCAGGGATGACATCGGGCAGCCACTGCAGATCAAGCACGACTACCTGTGATGACATCGGGCAGCCACTGCGGATCAAGCACGACTAGCTGTGATGACATCGGGCAGCCACTGCGGATCAAGCTCGGCTACCTGTGATGACATCGGGCAGCCACTGCAGATCAAGCACGACTACCTGTGATGACATCGGGCAGCCACTGCGGATCAAGCTCGGCTACCTGTGATGACATCGGGCAGCCACTGCAGATCAAGCTCGGCTACCTGTGATAACATCGGGCAGCCACTGCGGATCAAGCACGACTACCTGTGATGACATCGGGCAGCCACTGCGGATCAAGCTCGGCTACCTGTGATGACATCGGGCAGCCACTGCGGATCAAGCTCGGCTACCTTGTGGATCAACATGAACAAAGTGAGGCATTGCTTGAGGGGAGAACATGGTGGTTGGTAGTAGTGGTTTGGAAACACATTCTAAAGTTCGAACCTCCTCCTGAGGACCCCAACATGTTTAGAATAGGTATCAGGGAAGGTTCTTGGGGAAAGGAAGACTTATTTCCAATGGGAGCTTGCCTTTTAATCTTTTCTTCACATACAGTCTTGCCATCTGCTTCAGGCAACCAAAATCAAATGTTGACCATCTGTAATCCAAATCATCGCCCTTTGATCCAGGATTCTCTGATATTACTAGTGAGGAGGTGATATTAATAGTATCTGGAACCCACGTCTGTTTAGCATGGACATGATCTGCTTGGGACATTGGTTTGGAGAGGTTTCTTTCGATTGACATGAAACATCCTTAACATGATATCATTCAGGAAGTGTGGACATGTTAGGCAGAATAGAAGCAGATCTGTTTTTGATTAATGCCTAAAAGAGGAATTCTTGGATTTCACAAGAAGGCAGTTCCATGTTAAGAACTTCATAGGCCATACAATGCCACCAGTTGGGTGTTAATCACACACAGCCTGCGTGACTCTACGTAGAGCCTCCCCCCCTGCCAAACTCCCCCTCCCTGCCACACAACCCATACACCCCCCCCCCGCACCTACCCCCCACCGTCCAATGGCTTGCCTTGTCCATTTAACACTCCACACTTGTCAAGCGCTTGGAAACCATAGCTTTAGGGTGCTGTACAGATATGATACATCCATAAACATCTTACTATGGGCTGCACCCTGTCTCCACCCGCAAATTGACCAGAACAGGCTGCGCCCACCACTGGCACCAGCAGAGGGATTGATAGCCGGACTAGGGACAGCGTCCCTCCAGGGCCGGGTGATCTGTACGCCAGATGCGCCTGCGTTTCATTATTCTCTCCCCACCATGGAGAGGCAGCGTGACTTCCGCTGAAACGCAGGCTCATACTTTCCATCGCGGCTGATTCCCGGGATCATCATGACAAAATGATGGATAGGCAGGCGTGCTGTACACGCTGCCTCCGACGCTTCCCTGCCACCGCGGAATCCTCCTGTTCAGAACAAAAGAATCAAAAGGGGCTCGATGCTCACACTTTATACCTCGCCCCACTCTCATCGCGTGCACTGCTCACTACTTCAGTAAAGAAACACGTGGGGCTGTCCTGGGACAATAATGCCACACAGGGTGCATACATACATAGTGCATAGCGGATTAGTGCACTTCTAGGTGTGGGTAGCATAAGACGTTGCTACCAAGCTAAATGTGTAGGGTGCAGCAGTTTTTAACCTGGCACTTATTTCTGAGCACCAGCAGGCATTGTCTCAGACTTAGATTGCTCTTGCACCTTCAAGGGTCTTGTGTTCTAGGTGGAATTACCAATAATGATCTCAGACCCAAATGATTAGACAGACTCAAACAATATGGCAAAGTACTACTTTATTATCAGCATAAAATAAAGTAGGACAATCTGGCGAACAACAAACTGTAGTCCACACACTCACACTCGAGTTTGATTATACAAAGGTTTTATACCTCAGTATGCATCGCCTATGATGTCATCCTACGTGGCAAACTATAAAGCCTATTGAAGGGATGGCGTTGGTTTATGGAACATATATGCCTATGTAAGTATTAGCATGTTATGCCTTGAACCACCTCTAAATAGGTATAATACAGATTATAGCCAAATAATGTAAGTGGGTTGGCCAATGCAACAATGTATAGCATGTTGCTACATAGACCCTCTGATTGGTTGGCATCCTTTCCCAACTTTGGACTTTCGGGCTCGTTAGCAGCACGTAAGCAAAATGGAACCCAGGTGCCGAGAGCAACATCAGACTACTCCCCACTTAGTCCACCATCTCTCATCAGTCTGGACCTAAACCAAGGCTTCTCCTTTGTTGTTGAACTTGCAGCCTGCTCTCTATTCTGGGACTTTTAAAGGGGTCTAGAAAATTGCTTACTCCACCTTTTATGGGCTTTTCGCATCTTGAATTCCCCAACACTTGGCTCTTGCAGATGTTTTCCTCTTAAAATAAACTAAGAGAAATATGTCTTACGTACATGGCTTATCCTTTTGACTCCCCTTGTGCCTTGCAATTATTCCTCGATGTGGCATCCCTGATCCCGGGCCAACAGACTACTCTTTATTCCTCACACAAAGCTGTTTTTCCAGCGTCTCTTGACTCTGCAGCTCTGGTATGTCTCTGAGGTAGCTTGATTGGTTTCAACATGAGTCTGACGTCCATCTTTTCATCATGGCCACCCTAGCCTAATTATGTGTTCTTCTGCAGCAAACCTCTATGGGCCTCATTACAAGTTTGGAGGTAGCCATGGAGCTATTAGCTCCATAGCTGCCTCCAAACTGGGCTCCATTACCGGATTCCTGCAATGAGGAATGACCGGGTCATTCCGACATAGGAGGACCCGGTAATTCCTCCTTGCAGGAACCATTGCCCTCATAGGGCTCAATGGGAATGGGGATGGAGGTAACAACGGGCACATTACAAGTGTCCCGTTGTTACCTCCCTCTTCCCCTCGTGGTACCCAGAAAAGACGTCTGGTTTTACGCTGACGGAATGAAGGGGGCCGGTCCAGTACTGGCCCCCTTCATTCCGTCAGCGCCAGGGTCGTAATGAGGCCCCATATGTCTTGTCTACCTTGTGTTTCTGCATATATACACTTATTAGTCAACAGGTTACTTAATCTTCTTTGCATATATGATTTCTTCATATTTGATTCCATGTTTCTCTTGTTACTCCAGTTACATCTTCATTCTTTAAGTACTTACATATTGTTTCAGAACGTCTCTGTATCGTTCCTTCATGACATCATTCTGTTCTTGTTCGATTTTACTTATAGCTCTATGAGGTCCAATGGTGTGTGCAGACATCCTTGCACCCTCTCAGTGCAAGGGTATATTTGTTACGGTTATCTAAGTGCTTAACGTCTCTATTACAATCAATGTGGTATTGAGATGATACCTGGTGTCCCACATAGGGCTCTTCTGCTGTTCCAGTATGACAGAGGTGAGGGGCGGGAGCTAGGGTAAATGCGTCCAACTGCTCCTCTACACATCCATCAATCCCAAGGAGCAGGTGCAAGCTGTAGTTGAACTGGAAATATGTCAGTACTGTGTAGCTCAGCTGTGGGTGGTGGCAGCAATGGCGGGGAACTGCCTGCCTGCCTGCAGTGTCACAAGCATGCTAGAAAATATTTGGGCCCGGCCCTTATTTTCTTACAAATTAAGCACTAGGGTGCAGAATCTTTTATAGTGCTTTAGTATGTCATTTGCAGCGCTAGGAGTGGGCAGACAAATATAGCCTTTTGCTCTTTTTGCCACCCTCAGCTCAGTTGCACAATCTTAGTGCAGTGGCCCTGGGTACTGCTTTGCCGCTGTGTGCCCTGGGTTCCTGCCCCTTGGGCAGTTTCCTCTTCCCTTTGGTCCTATGTGGCAGCAAAATACTTGATCAGCTGGAGATATAAAGGTGTGGACCATCTAGACTACACAGAGCATCGTTTGGCAGGAGGGGAGCTCCTGTAGATGGGGCAGTTTCTGACTGGATTCTCATTATGGTGGGCTTCCACGGAGGGTCCATGGAATCCATCTTGCTTCCATCCTCTTCTTCTGATACAAGTGGGAAAGAAATATGTTGTTTCGTTGTGTATGCTCACCGACAAGGTTCCATGATGTAGTTTTCCTGGAAATTATTGTTGTGATAAAATTAGGTTTTCTTTCTTTATTTTTTGTTTTTAGGTATACGTCCTCTTATTTCCATTTTCAATTGTTTAGTCTTAATTATTTTTTTAGTTTTCTTCCCCCCCATTTGTTTTCTTAATTTTACTGATGCTGATTTTCAGTATCCTTTCCGTACCTGTGTGCAATGTAGCACCAGTAATGCTCTTTTGCATCTTCCTTCTTTTGAGGCTGACATTTTTGGATGTTTTTCTTTTCAAGGTTTAATTGGCAACATGTTCACAGGTTCCTGCTGAAACATATGTGATGTTGACTGAGCCAGTATGGATGGACTGTTCTCGTTTTCATCAATGCAAAGGCAGAAACCCCTTTGCCAATGATTCAGTGAACAATCTGTTAGCGGCAGGGAGGGGCAAGTCCCAGGTGTTAAGATGGATTTCTGAACTCTGACCTGGTGGGCAGAGGTTCAGAAGGCCAGCCTTGTTTCTTGGAACCGGGTAACCTTCTGGACAAGCCAGATCAATCAAGGTAGCTTGGGGGCGGTCATGACTAGGTCTCAGGAGGGGTGAGGGTGACTGAAAGACCTCGATGAGCACACAGAGTAAAGGACACTTACAAATCACTCTCAGTCAGGTGTAGATATATTAAAAATGCAAATACATTTATTTCAAGGCCTTTGAGTTTCATCACACAAATCAAATCACAGTAATACTATTAAGCCAACACAATCCTATCCAAATACATATATACAAGACCAATGGTGTCTAAAGGGTTAATACATGAAATGGGTCCACAACCTAAAAGGGGGAGGAAACAGAGAGTTCAAATAGTCTTTAGCCCTTTCTACATCCAACACACTGAGAGGCAGTTCAATCCCTAAGAAGAGTGGAGAATAATGCTGAAATGTACATGCAAGGCTAGCGCACACGGTAGTTCAAATCGGCAAAACGGGGTCTCTTCAAGGGTCTGTAGCAGCTCAGGAAGGTGGGTGAGGTGATGAAGAATAGGTTCCCACTATTCGAGGAGGGCCTCCACTTGAAGGCAGAGTCAATTCCAAGAGTTGGGAATAGTTTGCTAGCACGCACTATCAGTGGAATGGAGAGGGGCCCCCAGGGGTCACTCATGCGTAAAAATTGATGGAGGCGCTAGGGACTACCAGTTAGGGTTGTGATTACTCACTGACCACCGGCGCACTCCGTACCAAACTTCGGCAGTTGAGTCCACTTCAGTTGCAGGTTCAAGTGCAGCAATTTGACAGCTGTGCAGCTTTCAGCGGCAAAGATACAGTGATGATTCCCCAACGGGACAGTGGTGATTTCTCTGCTCCTGCTGGATGGATCAGGTCAGTTTCACTGCAGCAGGTTTCAGGGGCAAGAGGGGCACAAATGCAGTGCACCAGCAAAGTTCATCACCAGGGCTGGGCGACACAGTAACCGCGTATACTCCAATTCTGGCACACTCGTCTCACTTCAGACCTGGGAATGCCAAGTACACGAAATTCGATGTGAGGGTGCCGTGAAGAAAGAGCTAGCGATGTACCAAGTTTCGAGGGCCTCCTCAAAACGGATGTAGTATCAGGGCAAAGTGTCTGCGTAAGCTGGTCAGCCCACTGGTTGGCCCAGGGACACTTCCGAGAAGGGTTACTTGCAGGTTTTGATGAAGCTGCCGAGACTAGTTGGTCCCACTATTCCAATGGGTGGAAGCGTCTTCGCAGACCTTCTAGGATGACCAGATGCAGAGGGGTCCCATGGGATGACAGCGGGCTCAGGGTGCCAAACCTTCCAGCGGATCCCCAGCGCTTCCTCGACTCGGCTTCTTAGTTTCAGGATACTTGGATCCTATCCTTCGTACAGTGAGAACTCCAGAGATCAACCTGGTATGGGTGTTTGGGGCCTTCTCTTATCCAGAATCTCATTCACACCAAAACAAAGAGGAGCCAATGGGAGATCTGCTCACATCCAGGCATACCATATGTGGACCAATCCTGCACCACGCTGGTCCCAGGCATTCACAATGCTCCAGACTCTCTGGCACCCAGGAGGTGTATTGGGAACAGACACCCCAGCCGGTGTCCAGTCATAATTTCGAAAACATAATTTCAAAAGTCAAAAAAGTCGAATCAAAAATGTCGAAAAAAAAAATGTCGAATTGTTTTTTTTTTTTGATATTTTTTTTTGGGCTTTAGTTTTTGTGAAAAAAATAGGTAAAAATAAAAAAAAGGGGGGTTGAGGGGGAACCCCCCCATTTCGAAAAAAAAACGTCATTAAAAAAAAATTCGACATTTTTTTTTTCGACGTTTTTTTTTCGACTTTTTGACTTTCGAATATTTTGTATTCGAAATTATGTCTATGAACCATCCCAGCCCACATCCTGGAGGCACACACACAAGGCATGCAGAAGCCAGCGAAAGCTTGGCATTTTGCGGGAGAATGCATGCCCAAATAAGGATTGACCCAGGACGGCTCAACCTGGGGAATGTGAAGGGCCAAGATGGCCAAAGTACAGGATAAAGAACATTGTGACTTGGCCATTTTGGAGCCAGGCCGCCTATTCGTGCCAAACGTGGTAATCGCGGTTTATCTGGCAGGAAAGGGTTAAAAATATGTGAAATGATAAGCTGACACCAGCCCTGTCCATGGCACACCTGCACTTCCCCTAATAAATCCTTCGAGAGTATCTAGGGTCTTTGGAAATGACTAATAGACCCAAGTGCACTGTACTGGAAGGTACTTTGTACACTTGTTACATGTAGCAGAAAAGTTGCAACATTGGAAAGGACTAAGGGAAACAAAGTCTCACAGTACTGACTGTCTTAAGGACATGTCAGTTTCCCCATAAAAAGTGAGTGAAAAGCCCAGAGGAGTGCAGCAGAAGGCTGGGCTCCTCTGGTAAAGTCAGACTATGGTGTTTATCATCAGCAAATAGTTGGGGGCTACACAACTGGAGGGAAAATTACACATGAAATGGAAATGTTTCCTAACACTAGGTCCTGCCCCAAAGGACAGCCACATGATCAGCCCAACGCCAAGGTGCCGTGTAGGGTCAGTAATAGTCAATAAGAGCACAGGGTGTGGCTGACTGCAGCAGCCACAGTGTGTGTGTGTCTATACATTTATACATATGTATATATATATATTACAGGGCCTGCGGTAGTGGCCCTGTAGTTATGGTTAAGTTGCTCAACCCATAGGAAGGACACTTTTGTGTTGGCTTATAACTTTGCCCCCCATGGACGAGTCCTCAGAAAACTTTGCAAAATAAGTATATGGCTCACTTAGAACGATTCTGCGAAGGTTGGTGCCATTTCGTCAAGGGGGGGGCAAAGTTATAGGGGGTTCCAAAATATATGGAAATCCGAATAGACACAATGGAAAAGAAATGTGCTCATGCCTACAGCCTAAACCGCTGGATGCGTTTTCACCAAATTTGTGCCAGCAGCAGTGGCTTAGTCCAGAAAGCGTGCTTTCGTAAATTTGATGTAATTGGGCCTCATTCCGAGTTTGTCGGTATGTATTGGTTTTTACCGGCATGGCGGAAAGACCGAGTCCGATCTGGTACCACGCCGCTATTTACAGGCTATTCCAACTTCGTGGGCACGAGCTTTCCGCCATGCCGGTAAATCCCCTAGCGGCATACCGCTAAAGGGCCCGTCAAACCCCTTAGCGGCATGAAGCCAGACGTTCTTTACAACACCGCCATCAAAGCTTCGCCGTCCGTAATTAGCGGTGACCGTAATTTACGGATGCTAATTAACGGATACAGAAATTACGTCATCGCACAGGAACGGGAAGGAGCATGGCGGCCATCTTTAAAAACACAATCCATTGCCATCCTCTTCATACAGGACCCGGAGGTATATTTGGACCAGGAAAATAGCCATTAGAGACCAGCATCATGCCGAAAGCACTGAAAAAAGGTGCCGCCCGCATAAGGAAGGAGCGCTTTACGCAGGACGAGCTCCAGGTCCTGGTGGACAATCTGCACGAACATGCTGAGATAGTGTTCAGCAGTGACATGCGCGGGCCCACCGTTGTCAGGAAGAAGGAGATCTGGGACTTGGTTGCACAGAGGGTGAGCGCCGTAGGAAACACCCCCCACACCACGAAGGACTGCAGGAAACGGTGGGATGACCTCCGTCTCAGGGTGCGGGCCATCCTATCGGCCAACCGAACCTAGGCCCTGGAGACAGGAGGAGGCCCAGCTTCTCCCATCAAGATGATGCCCTGGAAGCAAACGTGTGCGGACATGATGGGCACAGAAGCCATAGAAGGGGTTGGCGAAATGGAGTGCGGTGCTCCGTCATCTGCTGATGGAGGTGAGTGTCATGAGTCAAGACAGTAAATGCATTCCCAATGTAAGGCATCGCCAAGGGCTGGGCAAGCTGTCACATCACGTATGGGAAACCCCCCCCAATGAAATCATGCCGTAACAAGTGGGACCCAGGCTGATGTCAGGTGCAAGGCTCCAACCCATATTGGCCATAGCACACAAGGAGGCAGTCAATGTGAGTCAGCACAGTACTCCGCCAACATGAGTGACCCAGACATCTGCATGCATTTTCCATCCAAGCCCAGATCACTGTCCCACTCACCACCCAAATGTCAACAAAACGCTGCAATCCCATTGTTATACCATAGGCTTGAAGAAATGCTGACCCCCAAATCATTGCTCATGCCATCTCTCTCTTCCCCCCCACAGGCAGCGGGCATGAAAGTGAGGACCAGGAAGCCACCCAGCCCTGTACCTCCAGGGGCACAGCCAGGGGACATGCTCCAGCAACCCCCATGGAGGGTGCACAACCCCCACCCGCACCCCTACCCATGCCTGCAGTGCCGCCGGAGACATGCCCCACGGTGCACTCTGAGGAGTCCAGTGTGGCAGGGGAGAATGCTGCCATGTGCCTACTCGATGTGCCAGATAGCCCCACATTAATTTCCATTTCCAACGTGGAGGACCCCAATGACATTGGACATGGCCCAGACACCCCATCCTACAGCCAGGTGGCACACAGCGACTCTGGGGAGAGTGACACCCCAGGGCTCACAGGCCAAGGAGTACCACCTGCCTGTCCTGGATCCACCTCCCCTGCAGAAAGTCCCGAAAGGGCTGCAGGCTCTACACCAAGCCTGCCAAGGACATCGGCCACACCGGCCATGGATGCAGTGCGCTCCCAGCACCTCACGGGCCTGATTGAGGACTTTATCCGGGACAACCGCGAATCTAGGTCAGAGTGGCACAATGACCTTCAGGCTCTGGGTGAGGTGATCACTGCCAGCACAAACCGGCTCTGTGAGGTGCTGGGCCGGATCGCAGATGCCCTGGAGGAAGCACCCCCCAGACCACAGCCCAGTGGGAGTACCCACCCTCCCAAAGCTCCTCCACGCAGACCAGCCCTGTCCGTCGGTCACTGCGTACATTGCGCCGCCACAACATTGATCCCCCTGGCTCTGGAAGTACACATTGACCATGCTGCCACACACATGTGGCCTATGTTGCACTGATGGGACTATTGTGGGGTTGTTGTGGGGGGAGGGGAAGGGGGGTGAGGGTGTGTGTGGGAGTTGGGGGGGAGGGGGGTTAGGGTGTGTGTGGGAGTTTGGGGGGAGGGGGGTGAGGGTGTGTGTGGGCGTTGGGGGGAGGGGTGGAGGATGTGTGTGGGAGTTGGGTGGAAGGGGGGGAGGAGGGGAGGGTGTGTGTGGGAGTTGGGGGGGAGGGGGGTGAGGGTGTGTTTGGGAGTTGGGGGGACGGGGAGGGGGGTGAGGGTGGAGGTTTCGTCGTACACGTTTCTACATTACTGTTAAATACACTGGTTGATTATCCCTAAAAAACAGAGTGGACATTGATCATTGTGCATGTGTCTTTTAATGTCGCACAGTGCATGGTGTACATGTATCCCCACACCCAGTGCCCAATGTCCTGTCATCCTCACACCCTCAGCTGACTTGTGAGTCAGAAATATTGTCCAATCAATGCCTGCCGCACGGCACGTCCCTCCTGTGCATCGGCACCGTGATACTGTCCTGCCATTCCTTCCTCCTCCCCCTCATCATCATCTGGTGATAGCAGTTCCACGTCAGGGGGCAGTGGCACGTTCTGACGGATGCACATGTTGTGCAGCATTACACATGCCATGGTGATCTTGGACACCTTCTCGTGGCTGTAGATGAGTGCCCCACCCGACCGGCTGAGGCAACGAAATCGTGCCTTCAACAGGCCAAAGGTCTGCTCTATCACGACCCGTGTACGGGTATGGGATCTATTGTAGTCCTCCTCGTGCCTGTTCTGTGGGTTGCGGACCGAGGTCATGAGCCACGGCTTCAAAGGGTAGCCAGCATCACCTTCATGAAGTGGAATGAAGGTAAGTGTTTGTGCATTCATGGTGGAGAATTTTACTAGTCTTACTTGGCCGCAGGTGATTACTGGTCATACACACATGTCCCAGGATACAGTCACCCCATTACTGGACCGGCTATGTGTCATGTGCAATGGAATGATGGAGGGGGTACCTTCTCACTGATGGTTCATGGTGTGCACTCATGTCGTGTTGCATGTGCATCGTATATGCATGCAGCAGTGTTGGACTGCATTCATTGATGTCTTGCGCGAGACTTGGTGAAAGGGGGTGTTGGCTGTATTTGGTAGCATACTCGTCACTCTGCACGGATCCCTTCCATGGTGACTTGCAGCAATCCTATGGGGGTGCAGGACCAGTGACACGCTGTAGGATCCCTGTTAGACTCACTTCTATGCACTCCCAGGGATGACTGTCCTGTGTGTTGAGATGCAGGAGTCAGCGACATTGTACTGCATGGTGCAGGATGCCACTATGGTGTGTAAGATCCACCGATGAGTGGTGCATGTGTTGTGGTATCTGGCCAGGTTTCCTGTTACTCATGTAGTGTTAGGTGTCGGCTCTAATTCATCACTGGGTGGTTATGTGGTTATGTGCCGTGTCACTTGCCTTGGGGCACAGTGTGCTGTGAGGTGAACATCGTGCACTGGCGTGGACATTTCCACCCAGGTGGAGTATGCATCCCCCCCCTTTCCCACCGAGGTGGAGTATGCACCCCC
Source organism: Ambystoma mexicanum (assembly GCF_040938575.1). NCBI lineage: Eukaryota > Metazoa > Chordata > Amphibia > Caudata > Ambystomatidae > Ambystoma > Ambystoma mexicanum. The sequence continues at coordinate 860,837,114 of NC_090931.1, read as the reverse complement.
CCCTTTCCCACCCAGGTGGAGTATGCATTCCCCCCCCTTTCCAACCCAGGTGGATTATGCATCCCCCCCCTTTCCCACCCAGGTGGATTATGCAGGCAACCTACTCACAGCCCCAATGCACTGCCATGGCCCATTCAGGTTACTCACCAAGCAGCCAGGCACGTCGTCCAGCATGTCGCTCCATGTAGCATGGTAGTGTTGAGTTCCGCAGGACCAAGGAGTCATGAGTTGATCCGGGGTATCGGTATTGCAATGTGTGATGGCTTTACTGGCATTACACACCATCTGGACGTTGATGGAGTGGTATTGCTTGCAGTTGCGATACGGCACCTCAATGGCATGCGGGACCACCAATTCAACGTGGGTGCAGTCGAGGGCACCTATGCAATTTGGCATGCCTGCCAGTGCATGGAAGGCAACTTTGGTGTCATATATCTCCTGGGGAGTCTGGGGTAGGGATATGTAGTCCCTTGTGTGGGTGAGGAGGGCATCCAGCACTTGGTTGAGTATCCGGGAAAATATGGGCTGTGAAATGCCATGCACGTGCCCCACTGTATGCTGGTAGGTGCTTGTGGCAAGGAAGTGGAGCACAGACACTACCTTCAGTAGAGGGGGGATGGCAGTGCTGATTTCTATGCGGCTCACTATATCGTCATGTATCAGGTCCACTATGGTGGTAATGGTGTCCCAGTCAAGCCGGTACAGGGTGTGGATCTGCTCTGGTGTGAGGTTGAAGGGGGTGGCTCTGATGCGGGGGATTAGGGTCTGCCGGCGTTGTAATGGTGGCTGCACCGGTAGGGCATGCTGGGCCTGTCTCACCCTCCTTCTCCTCCTGTGTATCCTCTGTGGTGGGGGCTGTGGTTGTTGTTGTTGCTGTTGTTGTAGTTGCTGCCTTGCAAGCAGGGCCTCCAGCTCCAGGAATGCTGCTACAATTGGTATCATCTTGGTGTGGGAGGGGGTGTGGTGTGTGGGTGTGCTCCTTTTGTGCTGTGCCAGACTCCATTGACTCCACCTGTGCTGATTGAGTGCACCTGTTCCTCTTGGAAACACTGCTCTGGGTTCTTTACACCTTCTCGGCGATGCCGGTATTTACTCCATGGCGGTAAGGTACTTTGCCGTCTTGTGGAGGCCGTTTTTTCCATGTCCGCTTTACTTGCGATCAGCACCGGTTTACGCATGCCGCTAATTCCGGCATGGCGTGTCGGGCGCACGCCACTAAACCGCTATTTACGGCGTCGTAAAGTACGACAGCGTAAATAACGGTCTGGTGAGTCAGAATGGGCCGTAACGGGAAACGGTGCCGGTAGTCCTTTACCGGCATCGTTTTTCCCTTACCGCCCAACTCGGAATGACCCCGATTGTGTCCAGTAGTTTTTAAAAAACTGCCAAAATGTACGAACACCAAAAAAAAATGGTGATATCTGGGTCTGGCCCACGGACTCACTTCCATATTCGGTCTGCGGACACCGCCCGGGGCCAATCAGGGAGCGGTGTGATATCCGCGACCATAGGACGCGCCCTCTGATTGGATGTCCGAAAACGTGAGGTGCGTCAAAATGTTTGAAACAAAGGCCAAGTTGGATCCGTGACCTGCGCCCATAGTCCGCAGACATCGCGGTAAAAACATATGAAAAAACACAACATTGCACTTGTCAAACTAATTAAACTATGTCTGGGGAGGTGAAGGTGATGAGGATGGGATCGGATATGGCCATAAAAAGCCCAAAATATGGTGTTCTTTCTTTCACGAAGTCCACAAATGTTTCAGGTGTTCAGGGGTTTATTTTTTTGAGGTTCGCTAGGCTTTCATGCATATTTCTACATAATAGAGTCGGTGAAAAGGAGTTATTGGATGGTTTATAACTTTGGCGCCACTCATTGAAACTACATGAAATATTGCAATATCAATGTAGACCCGACCCAGAATGGTTCAACAACGTTTGGTGCTGTTTCGTCAAGAGGGGGCAAAATTAGGGGGGGGGTCTGAAAATATTTGATAAGCTTATAATTTTGTGGTGTTTGACGAATCTGCACAAAAGTTTTCAAAAAGATTTTAAACCCAGATTTCAATGTTTTGCAAAGTTTGATGGGATTTTGTCAAGTGGGGGCAAAATGAGAGGTGGTTCTCAACCATTTTAGATGGCTTATAATTTTGTTGCCGTTTGACGAATTTGCAGGAAAGTTAGCAGAAAGATTATAGACCGAACCTTGAATGTTCGTACAAAGTCTGAATGGATTTGTCAAGATATGGCTAAGTTATATGACTATTTTTTGTATGTACATTTTGACACTTTTCAAAAAAGTAAACATGTACAGATTTGCAGCAAACCTGTGCAAGGAGCATGGGTTAGGATCCGAAAGCATGGTTTTGCAATGTGTCCGTTTTATTTTTTCAAAAATGTCATAACATAGGTACAATAGATTTTGTCAAGATATACTAAGTTATATGACTATTTATGGTACATACATTTTGACACTTTTTGAAAATTAAAACATGGACAGATTTGCAGCAAACCTGTGCAAGGAGCATTGGCAAGGACTCAAAAGCATGGTTTTGCATATGTGTTAGTGTTTTATTTTTTGAAATGTGTTATAACGTAGATACAAAAATAGTGATATACCTTTGGTGACTGAGGTATAGCCTATGGCCATGGCCAGTGGCCAGATTGTCTGGACAATCTGGATACTGGTCATGACCACGAGGGACAGCATTGGGGTTAAGGTGGTCATGGCCACCAGGGACCAGCTATGTGGTAAAGTTTTTCGAAATTAAGATAGGTTTCAATGGGGAATACAATTCTGCTTGTGGCTACAGCCTGAAGTGCTCTTCGGGACTGCAGAAATCCTGCGCAGGAGCATCAGCAAGGTCCTGTAACCATGCTTTTTCAAATCTGTCTTGTATTTTATTTTATCCAAAGTGTCAAAATATAAGTACAAAAACTAGTGATATAACTTAGGTGTCTGGGCAGCGGGCCTGGCCCTCGGCAAGGAGAAATGTGTACTCTGATTTGCTTATTGCGGCATGGCTGAATCCCTGGTTTTGAATGGGAAAATAAATTCTGCTTGCAGCTACAGTCTGAAGTGCTGGACGGGATTGCAGCAAACTTGCGCAAGCCTCATTATTAAGAACCTGAAAGCATGCTTTTGGAAATCTGTCCTGTGTTTTACTTTTTCGAAAGTGTCAAAATGGAAGTACAAAAAAATAGTGATATGAATTTGCTGCCTGGGCAGTGGGCCTTTCCCTCGGCAAGGACAAACTTCTACTTTTATTTGCTTATTGGGGCATGCAGCATGGCCGAAGCCCATGCCCCATGGATTGTGCCGACCGGCCATGGCTGCAAGCCATTAGCACTGGCCATTGGTCACATTATGAGGGTATAGTGGACACTGAACTAGGATGCCGGGTAGGTCCAATGGATAACGGTGGTGGTTTGGTGGGGCAGGGGTCATGGGTGAGCCTCATGCCGTAGGCAATTCAACAATGACTTACATCCCCAGCATGCGTTGCTGATAATGGCACACATCAGTATGTGTTGCAAAAAATGTGTTTGTTAAAGGAGGTTTATAGTTCTTTCATATGTGTTAAAAGAGGAATTATTAATAACTTACATACAATGATGTAACATCATGTAACATTTTCACTCAAAAAAATCTATAAAATTCACTGAAAAAACTTTGTTTAAGGGATGTTATGGTTAATATGCACTAATAAAAACCATTGAAATTCAGTAAATAAATGTTGTTAAAGGGACGTTATGGTTAAGTTGTACTAATAAAAACCTTTCAAATTCAGGGAAAAAACATTAAAGGACGTTATGGTTACAAGTAATATCAAAAAACCCAAGAAATTCACCAGTTATGGTAAACTATGCAACGATAACTCATGTCATCGCCATACACATCATCGATAACATCACTAATGACATCACGTGTTATATTACTACTGCGTAACAAGGCAAATGGACCATTGGTATAAGGGGTACCGCTTACAGTCTCATTTACACCATATTAAAAGTGATCAGTAGCCATTTAATAAACTACTCCATGTCACATGAAAGGTGCTTAATGAAAAAGAAATGTTGTAGTGACGTGTTTTTGTGAATACAGCAATCAAATATTACAGTATGGATCATAGAATTAATGTATTCTTAAGCTGGTATGTTTAGGTAGTACAATGATAAGTCGAAGCATATCACATTCTTGAGAAATGCATTATCTACATGGAAACTGATCCATGTTCTATGTATGTGCATTATGACCTCAGGGTAAACCATAGGGAAAAGAACTTCAGAATATGTCATTTGTGATGTCATCTTTGATGTCCTTGTTGTTAGTGTTAGCAGTGCATGGCATGGCACGAGTTATGGTTGCATATCTTACCATAACTGGCAAATCTCTTTTTTTTTACTCATATTCATAACGTCCCTTTAACAACATTTTTTCCCTGAATTTGATAGAATTTTATTAGTGCAACTTAAAAATAACGTCCCTTTAACAATGTTTTTTCACTGAATTTGATATTTATTGGTGAACACTTAACCATAACCAAGTTTTTTCACTGAATATAACACAAACACCAACAGAATTATGGTGGGTTTCGAAAGGTTTGAAAAAAAAACTTGCTCCAGAAATGTGAAAGTTTAACATTCCATTTGAGCCAAGTCACACATTCCACAATGCCACCATCACTGGAAATACCTCTCCAGTTCAGAGCCACATCAGCAAGGCATTGTGGGTATGCAAATCAGAGCAAGGGCAAGCAGGTTGCTCCAGAGCATTGCCTTTGTCTTACAAGGCAGTGCTACTTTATGAACAGCTTAAACAACCCACGATAGACATTTCTCAAGACTGGAGACAACTGGGTGCCTGGTTTAACCCTTATTCGGGATCATCAGGGTAGTATAGTATGACTCTCTTGGTATTATAGCATTGGGGCATGCTTCACAAATACCAGCTAAATTAGGGCAGGTTTAGAAAGGCTTGAAAAAAAACTTGCACCTGAAATGTGAACGTGTAATATTCGATTTGAGCCAACTCACACATTTCACACGTGGTTTCACCCTTATCAGGGATCAAGTGTGACTATAGGTTGTCAGACTTGTGTTTGGAGTGCTTGGGCATGTTTAACAATATGTAACAAACAATAGGGGTGCCCCTATGTGCGAGTGTGAGTTGGGGCAGGATATACTGCTTAAACAAAACCCACAAAGGTATACTCACACTATAGGCAGTCCTAAATTCTGTCAAAAATGAAAATCAAATCTCCATAACAATTCAAGGCTAGTGCTTCGAAGAGCAGTCACTAAGGATAAACCAAAGAAGAAGTCTAGAGAATGCTAACAATACATTTATTATTGAAAGCACAATTTTTAATTATTCAACATTTTTTGAACTTTTTTAACAAAGATTAAATAAAACAGTTGAAAAAGCAAAGAAAAGACATAAAACATAACATTCATCATATATACATAAAATACAAAAGAACAACACGTTCATCACGTCACAAAGTGGATTGTTGGAGAACACTTAGTGAGATAAAACAATCCTTGCAGGATACCAATAGTTTCTACAGCATAGAGACTACCAGGGTGTATTACAAAATACCCTGGTAGATATAGAAAAAGAGTATTCAATTAGCTAAATTTGCATGGTTGTCTGCCAACGTGTAGGAAGAAATCATAAACACATTAAGATCACGTTTCGGCGTGCCAGACTGGCACCAATAGTAGAGGCCTTCCTCAGGGCAGGAATTGAAATGATTTAGTAATATCACCCTAAAGGGCGCAGAAATAGAGGGGACATAGGTTATACACATAGACTTATGTTAAGACAACTTCAAAAGGAATATCAAGGTTCAAGAGTTGCTGTCTTGGATATACGGATCACTCACCCAGTACAAATTTAAGAAACAGGGTGGAGTCTGTTGGTGCTACTTTCCCAGTATATTAAGCTTCTTACACTGTACAACGATTCAGCCAGGGTCACAGTTCTAGACTTGCTGTGAAAAAATACAGCAGCTGTGAAAACATACTTAAACAGGAGAAAACTGGCTAGTGGCTTGTACGGCCATAAGAGCTTACTACATGCACCCATCAGTGAATGTGTACCGAAAGCCTATATACAGGACAAGGTTTAAACCGTCAAGTATGGACAACAAAGGGTGTGGTTAGATATCGAGTACCCAAAGAGAGGACAGCAAAGAGAGGAGCTAATGTGATGAAGGCTCCTAGGGAGAAGCTTGTTTTAGGAGACGGCAGGCACAATGTCTAGATACGATTCAGATGCGCATGAAACCATGCACAAGTGGGAGCATGGAAAAATAAAATAATAATAAAATAAAAAACCTGCCAGCACTAACATTGGACCAAATGCTCAAGGGTTAGAGAAACAGTTGAGCGGAGGCACGCTGTAGGGGGGTTAGTGATAAAGAAACAATAATTAATAATAAGGTGTGCGGGACAAACTGAGACAAAAGGGAAGAAATAGAAAAGTACCTTATTGTATCATATTTCAGGTGGGACTGATCAAAAAAACTCGATAGAGTTAGGTTCACAGCCGTCACAGTGGATAGGGGTCAGGTCCGGCGGTACAAGAAGTGCTATGAAAAAAGGACACAGCACCATAACGTAAGTCAAAATGGATGGCAGCACATTAATACATTACAGCGCCATCAGAGATGAGGCACCGGAGAAAGGCAGCAGCTAGCCACGATGGCAAGACAAAAAGGCTTGTTTGAGCACATGTGTAGCAGGAAGCTTACCAGTAAGCGTAATAGTGGCTTAAACAGCAGGGCTCGCACAATGGGAGCCGACGAGGAAAGAATGCCACGTCATGCTGCAAGGGAGCGGGTTGCCGCAAGACCTTCCCGAGACGAGCAGCTGAGGCTAGTAAAAGTCGGCTTGCACGTCGTGGGAGAGTTGTCCCGGCAACCTCGTTCCGAGCCAACAAGGCAGGGGGTGTGTCGCCCAGCCTTGAACGTATCAAGACGGAAGGATTGTGCAGGCTGGGGGAGCCAATGGTAAAGGAGGCGTAAAGGAGGCCGCTAAGAAGTAAAGAAAGCCCGAACAGAAAATAGGGCCGTGTTACTGAAAACACGGTACCTGGAGAAAACCTTAAGTTGAAGAGTGGAGACCGAGGGAGGGGAGGAAAGAGGAGGGGTTGTGGGTGGTGGTGTGGGGGTGGGGTGAGGGTGGAAGGAGTGGGGGGTTGGGGAAGAGAAAGAGAGGGAGGGTGGTTAGGGGGGTTGGGAGGGGTTTTGGGGTGAGGGAGAGAAAAAAGAGGGGAGGGGGAAAGGAAGGGAAGGAACCATCAGACAGGCAAAAACGCTGCCATGGTAGAACAGGAAGTTCATAATGATTTGAGAAGGTGCGCCTCAAAGAAAGGGGACTGCAGACCGCCACGCAGAATAGAGGCCAGGGTGCAGAGGAAAAGGGAGAGAGAGAGAGAGACATGATATCAGGGTATCAACTCAGAACTGGGTGTGCGAACCAAAAAGGCAAAAGGGCAGGTCCATAAACACCGGGGCATGTGTGGATCCACCAGTGGCCCAGAGAAGAGTCAAATAGGAGGTATGAATTCTTTATTGAGGCCATTACGAAACGTGTCAAGACGATGGATCCATCTTGCTTCTTTGGACAAAAGGCTCGTCAAGGCATTAGAAGAGTGGACAACTACATCAATGATCCACCAGGTGATGTCATCAACTGAATGGTGGAATTCTAGGTAATGACTTACCAATGGTGCACTGATGGTCTTACAGCGAATCCTCGAACGGTGTTCACAAATTCTAATGTGGGCAGCACGCATAGTCTGACCCACATACCTGAGGACGCATGGGCATTCAATGAGTAACACTACTTGCTTGCTTTTGCAATTTGTCAAATTACGGAAGGTCCATGGTTTGCCATTAACGACAAACTCTTTGGTTTTCTTTGTGAATTTACACGCTGTGCAGTTGCCACATGCAAAGTGGCCCACAGCACTTCTCAAGTTCCACAAACCCACTCTGGGTGCAGGTTTGACAAATCTGGAATGTAAAAGAAGGTCTCTTAAGTTCTTACCACGCTTGAAAGCAAATCTGGGAATTGGCTCGTCCTGCAAACAGAGGCGAGTCAGGGGCCAATATTTTGAAATTAGTTTCTTAATTTTCAGGGAGTGGGTACCATGCGTGATAACACAGGTGATCCTAGGGTGGACATCAGGAGTTTTTGTTTCAGGTGTCAGTAGTGCCTCCCTGTTGTAAAATCTGGCCCGTTTCTTAGATTTAGATATGATGTGGCGTGGGTATCCTCTTTTGGTCAGTCTACTGTCTATATCATGTGCATGTTGATAAAACTCCTCAATATCAGAGCAGTTGCGTCTAATTCTAAGAAATTGACCAAAAGGAAGGTTCTCCCGGAGATGTCTTGGGTGGTCACTAGAGAAGTGCAGAAGGGTATTTCTGTCACTTGGTTTGCGGAAGAGGTTGCATTTACTCCTTCCTTCATTGTGCTTAATTTCCAGATCCAAAAAGTTAACCATAGTCACACTGGATTCCATGGTAAATTGAATGTCTGTGTTTACATTGTTCAGCCACACCGCGTTATCAAGGATGTCTTTAGTACCCTCCCAGATAAAGAAGATGTCATCAATGTACCTCTTCATTTGATGGATGTGACTTCTGAAAGGATTGATGTCGGCAAGAATGTTTATTTCCTCAAAGTCTGACATACAGAGGACAGCTAAACTGGGCGCGAAAGTCGCGCCCATTGCCGTCCCTTTTGTCTGGAGGTAGAACTAGCCGTCAAAGTCGAAATAGTTTTTGGTAAGAGCCAAAGTAAGTAGTTCAATGATGAAAGGAATGGGGACTCTGTCCTGAAGGTCATATTTCATCAGTTGTCTCCTCATATATTCAATCGTTTCGCCCTGTGGTATGCTAGTATACAAGGATTTTATATCCATAGTTACTAGCAGATGTAATGTAGGGTCAAAAGGAAGATCTTCAAAAGTCTGGATGGTATGGGTTGTGTCTCGTAAATATGTGGGGGTCAGGACTTCATCCTTGATCCTTGATATTCCTTTTGAAGTTGTCTTAACATAAGTCTATGTGTATAACCTATGTCCCCTCTATTTCTGCCCCCTTTAGGGTGATATTACTAAATCATTTCAATTCCTGCCCTGAGGAAGGCCTCTACTATTGATGCCAGTCTGGCACGCCGAAACATGATATCTATGTGTTTATGATTTCTTCCTACACGTTGGCAGACAATCATGCGAATTTAGCTAATTGAATACTCTTTTTCTATACCTACCAGGGTAATTTTTAATACACCCTGGTAGTCTCTATGCTGTAGGAACTATTGGTATCCTGCAAGAATTGCTTTATCTCACTAAGTGTTCTCCAATAATCCACTTTGTGACGTGATGAACATGTTGTTCTTTTGTATTTTATGTATATATGATGAATGTTATGTTTTATGTCTTTTCTTTGCTTTTTCAACAGTTTTATTTAATCTTTGTTAATAAAGTTCGAAACATTTTGAATAATTAAAAATTGTGCTTTCAATAATAAATGTATTGTTAGCATTCTCTAGACTTCTTCTTTGGTTTATCCTTAGTGACTGCTCTTGCAAGCACTAGCCTTGAATTGTTATGGAGATTTGATTTAAATATTTGACAGAATTTAGGACTGTCTATAGCGTGAGTATCCCTTTGTGGGTTTTGTTTAAGGGGCATGTTTAACAAACACAAGTTAAATTATAGTGGGTTTAAAAAGGGTCAGGAAAAAAATAATTCCACCTGAAATGTGAAAGTGCAATATTCCATTTGAGCCAAGTCACACATTTCACAACGCCACCAATCTAGTAACCATCACTGGAAGTACATTTCCTGTTAAAAAATAATATTTTATATGTATATTATAACATTGGTATAAGCAAGGTCTGTTAGATGAGGATGATTTTCATTTTCTACGTTGTGATAATCCAGTCAGTCCAATTTCGGACTTACTCCCTAAAGTGCATAAACATATTACGAAACCCCCGGTAGGCCTATTGTATCCTCCATTGGCTCGTTGCTAGAAGCCACCTCTAAATATTTGAACACATTTTTGCAGCCGTTCTTATGTGGCTTAAATTCATACATAGAGATGCATCAGATTTGTTGAGGAAACTAGATGGTTTTGTTTGACAGCAACATTATGGTAAACAGTGTTTATAACAAATATTTTATATTGAATGTCTTTTATATAGAAACTTTTACCTTGAAAACCGTTATATCGAATGCATTTAGGGTGGGGTAAAGGGTTCGTTTTTTGGGGGAAATGGTCGGGATGGGGTTTTAGTGTTGGGAAACAGGGTTTTGGGAGGGGAACCCCCCACTCCTCCAAAATAAAAAAAATGCATTCGACATAAACGTTTTCAAGGCAAAAGTTTAGATATATGGGAATTCGATATACATTTATTCAGTATAAAGACATGTAACCCAACATTATTGGTTGGTTCCCCTGATGTGGTGTCTTTGTACACCAGCACAAAACATCAGGCTGGTCTGCATGCATGTGATTACTTTTTCAGAGCAAGATCTGTAGGTTTCAATCAAGAAAACGAGCTACTCTTCGATTTGTTCTGCCTAAAGCTTAATCAATTCCTATTTGAAGGGAAAATATATATGCAAAAACAAGGGTCAGCCATGGGCTCATGTGTGGAACCGAACTCTACCAATGTATATCTTGGCTGGTGGGAGAAGGAAGTGGATAGTTCCTCAACATATGATGAATATCTGGTGGGACGTTCTCAATCGGTTCCTTGCCCCCTTTCTACTCTCTGCGTATCTCTCTATTATGCGGAGTCCCTCAGGGCTCCTCGCTGTCCCCTACTTTATTTAATATGTACATTCAGCCTCTGTTTGTCATCATCCATGCACATGGGTTTCTGTGTTATTTGCATGCTGATGACAAGCAGATTATTGTGCATCTCGACCTCACTCAACCTGAGGTGGCAGGCCGCTTGAACAGTGGGTGATTGGATGGCTCTTAATTGGCTTACATTGAACAGGAAGAACGTTTTGGCGGTGGGTACTGCTACCCTCTCTCTGTTTTGCAACCCGCACATTTCGGCCTGTGAGCCTCGGTCCTTTTCCCTTCCTGTCACTTCTGTGAAAGATTTAGGGGTCAAAATGCCGTCCTCTTTATCCATGGCTGAACAGGTCTCATCCGCTTGTTAGATGGACCATTTTAAATTGAGGACTCTTGGGAAAGTCCTCCCTGCATTCCGTCAAAGTTCCATGCCCCGGTAGTTTCATCTTTGGTAATCAGTAAAATCGATTACTGTAATGCATTGTACTTAGCTCTCCCACGTCATCTGCTCCATCATCTACAGTTGCTGCAGAATATGGCAGCTTGAGCAGATATCCATTTCCTTTTGGCGCACATATGACACAGTTTCTGCACCAGCTTCATTGGCTTCCAGTTGAACAACACATTAACTTTATGTCGTTTTGTCTGGTCCACAAAGCCTTTTACAAAGGGGTGCTGAATATCTTCAATCTAAGTTCATACCTGCCCGGTCTCTTCGTTCTGAATCCCTGAAGACTGTCCAGCCCCCAAGGGTTAGACTCTCTAGGGTAGAAGGGAGGTCTTTTTCAGAAGCAGCGCTAATCCTTGGAATGCCCTCTGTTTCTCTCTTCATGATATTGAGGCCCACCTTCCTTTTTGGCGGGCTCTTTAAACCTTTCTTTTTTAGTTTCTCTTTGCAGTTAGTCAGCTTCATCTCTATAGTGCAGAGCCATGATGCCTCCTGGCATACGAGGCTCTTTACAAGTATATATAACATAACATATGATCGGATCCTTACCAAGAAAATGTGCCACAAAACTGGATATGGTGGAAAACCTTTTTATTTTGAACAAAACAATAAATACTTACTTTGGAGAGCCCCTTCGATGACACGTGTTTCGGCAATTAGTGCCTTTTGCAAATCTAAGGCATTCGTTGCATGATACTAATGATTCCAGAGTTGAATATCACTTTAGAATGGTGTGAATATTACGGGATAATCCCATCGCTCAAATTATTAGGTCAATCCTAATGCGTCAGATTTCCAGATTCTAATCTGGAGAGGTGGGGTTCTTTGACCTCTCTAATCCTTAAATATGCAACACTGTCCAATCAGGAATCATATGGAAACCGGTCGCCGGGCTTAATAAGTTGAAAGATATAAAACCCAATTCACTAAACTATATAACATAACGTACATGGTGGTTTGACCTCTTCCTTGTTGGCATGGTCAAGAAAGGTCTGTATGATTACGAGGGGTTGATGTTGCGTACACTGTATTAATAACTGGGGTGGCAGCAAACTGGGAGCGATGTTGCAATTTCATGTGTATCAAAGTGTAGTTAATTATGGATGATATATGTTACTTTAGCGTTACTGTTTGTCTAGAAATTGATACATATTAGCTTGGACATGCATAGAAAGATTAAATGTCAAACCCACCAAATGAAAAAACATACCTGCATATTAATACAAATACATGGGGAATTCATGAATCTCAATATAGTGGACATTTTTTTGTAATCTTTTTTATATTAAACCATAAAACAACAGGACAGGAGACAATGGCATTGCATGAGGATTGAAACATCACCACAGTGACACAAATTCAGATGTATACAACGCAGTCAAACCGCAACCAGAGCTGTGCCTCATCATAAACATTAACTCTTATGACAAAACTTCTGCCCAACTCCCCTACCCGTCCCACCCAAAACTCCCTGTGTATATGCGGTCTGCAGAAAATTCGAAAAATCGCAGTCGATTGGTGGTGAGGTCTGCCCTCAACCAGGTGATAAGTTCTGTTTGGGCATTGAGGCGCAGATGCAGCGACCTCTGCAGTCCTATCAAGCACAGCTCTGGGAAGACTGGGTGAAATGAAGAACCTGCACACTTGCCATGCCGTGACGCAGTGGCTCCCCCCTGCTGGGTCCAGTAGACCAGAGAGTGATCAAAGGGCCCCTCCATACAATACAGAGGCACACCTCTTAAGTATAGGGATCAGCCAACTACCAAAAAAGCGATCAGCTAGCCTAGAGTTAGACAGTCATTATTAGTAACAGTTGTGAGTACTCACGATTTGTTGGTCTCTGAAGTTGAAGAATAATGAGTGTGTCCCGCGAGGTGTCCAGAGGACAGAATCTGGGCTCAGTGCACCCCGGGGGCAGCACACTCAGGAAACCCTTGTGGGGAAGAAAACCTGTGACTGGCAGTCAGAAGTGTCTCTCCACAGTGCTGTGTAGAAGATTGTTGTGATTGGATCCTGTTGCAATGGAGAGCAAGGAATGCTGGATCCTGTAGTGAAGGTGAGTAGGTTGAAAGAGGAACACATAGCAATTCAGGCTGGAGCAGCTGAAGAACTGGATTAGCGCTGGTGGAATACAAAGGGGCAGGAGAAGGTGAGGAAGGGAAGGAAGGTGAGAGCGGAAGGGAGGAACTGAACTCGATATAGTCGGGTTAAGGAGAAGAGGAGGTACAATCCAACAGAAAGGAATACGCAACAAGAGGAAACAGAGACGCAGTGGGTTGCAGGTAAGCAAAAGGGAATGAACGAAGAAGAAAAGGAAGGAATGATGACCGGACACTCACAGTAAGAGGACTGCAAGCCGGAGGTACATGGAGGAAAAGAAGGATAGAAGGTAGCTAGACAATAGACATGAAAGGGTGAAACAGAGAAGACAGATACTGGCAGAACGAGGGTATGGAAGGAAGTCAAAGAAAAGAATGAGAAAGAACCGAAGCAACAGGCGGAACAGAGAGAAGCATAGTTCAAGAAAATTAGCACGTAAGCCAAAACTACGGAAGGCAATAAGGCAATACTGCAAGGGGCGAAGTAGCAACACACCTACCTGTTCCCAAAGTTGTGTGACTAAATAGGAACTGTAGGAATCGGTGTTCGCCATCTTGGAGGAAGACTAGACCGGTAAATGGTGCCTATGGAGATGGAGTCAAGGAGGCGCCATTTTGGTTTCCACCTTAGGTAATGTGGATGATGTTTTCTCCAGCTCATCCAGAAAGACCGGGAGGTTTTCCTAACAGTCATGTATATGCACTGCATTTATGAGAACATAGCTTAGCAAGTAGAGCTCTCCACATGGTTTTGGTGGGTAGAATATCAGACTTCCAGTGAATGACAAGGAGTTTGCAGGCTGTACAGAGCATTACGTGGATTAACTTGCGTGGCATGGGGTCCTTGTGCCACTCATTTGTTTGCGCTCCGACTAACATAGGGCCCGGGGCCAGATTGAACTCTATACCCCCTATACCTGAGACCTGTCATTGGATTATGCACCAATACATCTCAACCAAAGGGCAAGACCATAGAATGGGTCCCATAGATCCCAGCCCCCCCACAGCACCACCAACATGCTGGGGTGTGTGAGACCCATTGTATACAATTTGCTGGTGTGTAGTACAACCTCTGAATAGGTGGATTATCTATTTTTGATGTTGATAGAGACTTCCGTAATGCCAGTGAAAATATCATATATATCACTGTAGTCCAGAGGGACCCTGAGATCACTTGACCACATGTTTGCCAGTGTGTGATTCCTTCCCACATTATTAGGGGTACATATAGTATAGATAGCTTACAGGCGAGGAAAGGCACCTGTGTTTTGGTCCACCTCTGTTTCACCTGTATTTGAACCGAGCTGGTAGTACTGTTCGGTGGTGTGGGTGCTGATCACAGACAACAAGGTCCTATATCTAAGCCAGTCTGCCTCCCCATCCCCAGTAACTGCTTAGCTTCAAGAAATGCTAGCGAGCTATCCTCATCATAGAGGTCCATTACCCAAACATTCGGCCATACAGTGTTCTGTTTGGAATGTAATTTGTGGTCAAGCCTGTAAAACAGGAACACCTTAACACTGATCCATGCTGGTGCCATATGAATTGGCATGCCCAGCGCTGCTCTCATCTTTTGCCATTGGGTAAGCGTCAGACCAATGATCCGGTGCGCATTAATCCTGCCCGGTAGTTTGGCCGGCGGGATGGCTAGGACCTCAGATGAGGAGTATGGAGCCAATAAAGAGAGTTCCACCCCCTTCCAAATGGTCATGTCCTCAGAATTGAGCCACTGCTTGGCCCAGAAAACTTGCATGGCTTGGTAGTATACAGACAGATGTGAGGTGAACCGGACCACATTCTAAGTCCCTATTGTTTACTAACCCTCACCAGAAATCAATGATTGTAAAGAATTAACGTATGAGGTTAACTAATATGCCTTCAATACCTAGCAACCCCGGTCATCACGGGCAAGCAAAACGTTTTTGTTGTTTTTCTCTTCTTTGTTAATAGCGATGTGATGCTATTTTTTACCACGTAAATAAAAAATGCATTTGTAATTCAAAAAACACTGGGTGCCTCTCGTATGTACAGACAATCTGCAGTGATCTGTAAGAAGTGTGCTGGGTCCACAACCAGGCTAGTGATAGACAGGTGGGGAAGCCTAAGTTCTCTGCTCTTTATTTGGTAGTATACTCTCCAAGATGGGAGGCCATCCCCTACTGGGCTTTGGAGGCCAGCAATACTTCTAGTTTAAGCCTTACCTTCTTGCCCCGCCATACAAATATGGAGATATACTGGGATATACTTTAAACATTGGTGGGTTGGGGGCTGTGGGCAGGTGCGTTGGCCATTGGGAATTGTAAAACAGTTACTAGATGTGGCATTGTGTTAGGCATAGCCATTCTGTGCACTTAAAAAGTGAATTAGTGCTGTGAAGTGATAGTGCAGCGCTGTGTGTTCATTTGAATCACACAAATGTGTCACCATGTCTCAAATTGAAGCTGATTTTTCTGATCTGGCGAACTATCTTGAGTCAAAACTCTTTGCTCATGGAGTTTGGTCTTCAGAAAATGCAAACATATCGAAAGACAGGATATGCGGCGAAGTCGAGAAAGAACTGCTGCAAATTATGTTTGAGGAAGGAAGCATCGTGCACGTATCCCTCGTTTGACTATTTAGAGATTGGAGGAGAAGAATTGTATCATAAGGCTATGTGCAAAGTTATGGTTTCTACTGCACCGGTCTTTGAAAATGCAAGGAAATGATACTGATGTAATTAGTAAGCTGCAGGGCAGTTTGGATGATGCAGTTGGTCGAATACAGTCTCTAAAAGCGGAATTAGAACAGTCAAATATAGAATTGCAATCTAAATATAGCAATATGGATACTCAATTGGCTCAGAAGGAAAAACAATCTAGTGAGAGTGAGTGAGAATGAATGAACTTAAAGGGGATTTTAGAACCAATAAGACAAGACAAAGATGAGGCCATTTCAGAATCACAAACACTTAGAAAGAATATCATGGAGAAAGATAAGGAATTCCATGCTGTGGAACAGGAAATAGTTCAATTTTTGGAAGAGTATGACATGAAAGACAGAGCATTTTACCAATGCCAGTTGAAAATAAATGAGTTGCAAGCCATGATTAATAAGATTAGGGATGAGAATTCTAATCTATTTCAGGAGGGCAAACAACTTCATGGACAGTGCAAAAATTTAGAACAGCAAATATTTTGTTTAAAATCTCTGAAAAGGCAACAAGGCACTGCATTCAATGGGGTTGAAGTTAACCTCAGCTCTGTCCCAGGGTACAGTGTACAAATAGCTATTCCTGTGGCCAGACCTGATTATAGTCCACTGGGGGGCTAAGGAACACGAGTGGATGGTTACTATCCTTCCTGCCCACCATAGAACAGAAATGAGCAACAGAATAATACACACCAATATGCATCACGTAGCCCTATCAAAATCATGAAGTCAATCAAAACTTTGATTAAACCATTCAAAAAGGGAGGAGATTGTTGCATGGAGGGCCATTTAGAAACAGTCCACGATATATTCAAAGTGCCCCAGATACCTAGGGAATAGTATAGACAGTACTTTCACCTAACACTTGATTCAGCAGCTGCTAGTGTCATTCGGGGTCTCAATGAACAGGCAGACTTTGAAAAAGAGGTTAGACATCAATTTTCACCTTATCAGTCAATACAGGATGCAAAGAAAGCAGCGTATACAATGACTGAAAAGCCAGATATGTCCCCTCGCAGGTTCCTCCAAGACTTAAAAGGAGCATTTTCACACTTTGATGTGTCCTTTAATCCTAATCTGTAGAATGTAAGACTGCATGCTTTTATGGTCTCCAAAAAGAAATTGTATCCAAGTTAATTTGTGAATTTGACAGGGAAAAATCACTAGAATGGATAACAGAACATGGGACCAAACTATATGAAGTAATCTATGGTCAGAGAGAGGAAGGGACTAGGAACAAAGAGACAAAAACAAAATCTAAAGAACCCACATCAGCAATAATGGAGGTAAAATCTGCAAAAATTCCACTTGAATCAGCACAAACTCAGGCAAGGAACAACATGACACCTAATCAGAGGGGCATGCCGCCACAGAGGATAAGACCCTAAACTCCTATGTTCCAATCTGTTGATCTGAGCAATAGAGAGTCTTACACTAGCCCTAAATATCTGGGCAATACCCCCAAAGTGGAATTTCACCCTGATATGTCAGGCATAAATAATAATCAAAATCAAATTACCATGGCCCGTAGAAGACACTGGGGTGGGGGGCAGAGCAGATTTGACCCTAATACAATGGGGTATGGTTATCAAGAAAGGCCAAGGTATGTGGATAGATTCATTGAAAATGGAAATCAGCATAGGGGACAATTCCCACCAAATGAAAGACAAAATATGAATTATGTCCCTCGCCACTATAACCAATCACCACCACCCGTCGACCATGGTCAAAGAATGGTCACTCTGCATTCCCCACGTGCTATCGCCCATTAGTTCAGAAGTAACACAAATAGAAATCAATCTCCTGAGAGGTACCAGAATTTGCCCAATCAGGGCGGGTTTAATCAATACCGGCCCAGGCCGCAAAGAGACGACTCCAGGGACATGGACAGGTTGTAATGCCTAGAGGCCCAAGTCAAAATCTTGTCTGAACAAATAGGAAAGCTCCGTGCAGTTCAAAAACAGTAGCCAAGTGAAGGTGCAGAATGCCATAGGAGTGATCTTGTGTGTTCTAACAACAAGTGACTATTTAATAGCCCCTGCACTGATAGAAATACAGAAGCTCATGAATCACCTTTGTATAATGGTCCTGAATTGCCTGCTGATTCAAAAATAAGAATACAAATGAATGAAAGTGAAACAGGGAATGCCAACACACACAAAAAGGGAGTGTGGTTCAATTTAGAGTTCAATCAGACTATTGAAGTGTGTGAAGAAGAACAAAAGGGGGAAATGAACAAGAGAAACCTAAAGAACAGAGAAACAGTTAAAAAGACCATCCATTGTGAAAATAAAACACAAGATGAAGAGGTAGGACTGGTAGTTAGAATATCCTCCCTTAATAGTCAGAATACTGTAGAGCTCCAGACAGAAAAACATTGTAGCTCAAAAGGAGGGTGCAGGTCAGTTACCTGAGGATCATTTTGGACCGCAAATATTCCAAGAGACAGAAAGGACAGGCACCATGCAAAGCACAGATAAGTGTCATGCACCAGAAAATGACAGGCTGTTATATGACATTTGTGAAAGTGTTCAGTCAAAATGTTGCAGTGTGAACACTGGTTGTCCCAGGTCAGAGGGGCAGTCAGTGGCTACACTCCAGATGGGTTAAGGGCCCAGGAAAATAGACAAAGAAATCCAAAACGAAGTGGGCAAAAAGGAGGGAAAAGTATCATTTCACATGCCCATGTGTTTAGCAAGGAGTTAAAAGGGGCTAAGAAAAGTGAGTCCTGAAATCAGCAAAAACTCACACTTTTTGTGTGTGCTAGGGGAAGTTGAAGACAGGTACTATGCTCCCATCACTGTGGAGGAGAAATGTAATGCATTTGCAATGATTGACATGGGTGCCCAAGCCACGATAATGTCAAAGGAGTTGGTAAAACATATCAATGAAGGGAGAACCCCACAAAATCACATAAAGGTGAGACAAACAAAGGCCCTGTTGACAACTTCAATGGTGAAGAAATACCTATCGAAGGTGTCATGGAGGTTGACATAAAGCTAGGGAAGCATGTGATGAGACAGGAAGTATTGATCACTTCCCTCAGTGAATTACCCTTTCTCATAGGGACGAACTGCATGAAGAGTTTGTCACCCCTCATTGATGGGGTAAATGGATTATTGTGGTCCCTAGCCAAAGACCCATTGAGGCCTAAGACAATCATGACACAAAAACCACAATGTAAGAGAATGCCATGCTGTGGCTAAATCAGAAAGTGCAGTGGAAGTAAATCTTCAGAATGGCTGTGTGCCCAGTGTCTCTGTCATTCTCATTTGTCAGGGTGAAATGTGGGGTGAAAAAGAAAAGTAGTCTCTGGAGATTTACTTGGACCCAAAGAAAAAGTGACAAAGAGAAATAGATGAAAACACATTGCGCTTTTATCTAAAGGAAGAGAAATACAAGCCAAATGTCACTCCAAAGATAAACACAGACAGACACATGTCAACCCTTTCTGAAATACACATGGGAGATGGGCAGCCGTGGATCCCTATCCAAACTTGAGCATGAAAGAAGTTTCATTAATGAGAAAGTACTCCAGCAGATAATTGACAGATAATTGACAGGGAGGAGATCCAACAATTCAGAACACAGAATCAGCATTTATTTGGTCTGGATGATCCGGGGACTGGGCAAAGAATTGTAGGAAGATGCATGTTAAGGATTACAATTGGTCATAAGAGTATCCATCACAATGTGCGGATCGTGATCGGGACACAAAATACATTTTACTCAGGAAATGACATCATGCACAGAATGTGTATGGTGTTAGACTTTTTAAATCAAGCGGTTTGGTCCAGATTAGGAGAGGCTGTACCTGAATTTGAGGACAAAAGACACGCTTATCTTTGCGCGCAGATGGCACCATATGCAGTTGAATTACAGGTGAGAAAGGATGTTACCATCCCGGATTCACCATACAAGTTACAATAGCGTTAAACTACAGAAAGGGACAACAGTTGTGTTTTGCCCCTCTTTTGTGATAAAACCGTTACCAGTTAGGGCATACCCTGTATACTGTTACACCGAGTGCCCTTTTGTTTCTGTGAATGCTTTTCTAACGGCGATAGCCGTGGGCCCTCTTGGGTAATTTATTACCACCCTTGTTGTTTATGGGAATAATGCATAAACCAAGTACAGTATTTTCCTCCTGAGACATTCCTCATTGATACACATATTAGTATGATTGCTCTTTCCAACCTACACAAGTCCTTGTTGACTTATCCTTAAACATGATAGATGTCAGTATCGACATGACCACAGAATCAAACTATCTCACCTTTGCTGAAGATTTAATGGGGACAATTTTGGCAGCACCATCATTGATTGGAGGAGTCCCTGTAGCACGAGTAGTCATCAACAACTGGAATGAGTTGGAAGGCCTCAAAAAGAAATTAATAAGAACAGAACTACACAGCTTCCTTATGGCCGAATACTTACGTGCATAAGCAGCACCGGATGATTTAATCATTCAAATAGAACTCCGGATCTTCCTCGACCAAATCCAATTCCGTAAGGATTGGAGCTTTATTGCCAATAAATGTACCAGGGATTGGTTAATCCTTATCATCAACACAGCTAAAACGGTGTCAATAAAACTCATGGCATACATAGATTCAAAGATTGACCAACTGAAGTCTACAGCAATTCTAGAGGCCTTTAAGAAAAAACTGGAGAATCTAGATACGGTCATTAAGGACTTCAAATAAATCACTTGTAATAGAAAAATACAAAAACTAAAAAAAGATATTACATCATTTACCCATGAGCAGACATATCCGTACATTTTGGACAGCTACTATGATGATACAACCTCTAACCAATCACAACAAACAACAAATCAAGCACGAAAATGGTGACAACCAAGACAAAATCAGAGACGCAACACACCAGCAGCATGGAGATTTTCCAGCGGCAGCCAAGATGACGACACAAGACCTAGAATATCAGGGACTTTTGAACGTAACAACTTGCGTAATCGAGAACGATCAGGGCACAGACGGGTGCAATTTCAAGATCAATTTAACCAAAGAGGACAGGATGCCACAAGGAAGGCTTTTTTAGACCGAGGTGGCAGAGGGAGAGGCCGAGGGAGAACACAAAATCAAGACTTCCCCAGGATCACCAGAAGCAGGGGGAAAGAATTACCCCAGCCACAGAATTATTAGTGATCAACCTCTCGACATACCCTTTGATGACATCTGAGGTGAAAGTCCTACAGAAAGAACTCTGTTTTGTGCCCACAGCACACCATGATGCCTTCCAGACTAGGATGGACTTTGCCAAACTAATGAGGAAAATCCGACTGTACCAATTCTTTGGGGAACAAGATACTGAACAGGATGGGCACAGACAGAAGGATTTAACTGGGCTACATCCCAAATCCACCTTTTATCCTCAAACCTTCTCTGCGGATTTAATCAAAAGGCTATCATTAAGAAATTGGAATTCATTGAAAAGTACAACAATTTTACATTCCAGAAAAGGAAGAACGCGCTGCATTACGCAATCTAAGTAACAACAGGGAGATCACAATTAAACAAGCGGACAAAGGAGGACCTATTGTTGTGATGAATACCCAAGATTATGATCATATGGTGACCTCGCTCCTCAAAATAGAACACATTATCAGACCCTCCCATGTGACCCGACAGAGACCCTTCGTACACTTATCTCTGGAATAGTGGAAGAAGCAGCTTGTGAACGCCACATCAGCGCTAAGGAAGTGGCTTTCCTATGTCTAAAATTTCCCAAAATACCTGCGTTCTACGCTCTGCCAAAAGTGCATAAGGGACTCCGTCCCCTGCCTGGTCAACCGATTGTGGCAGGAATCCAGTCCATTCTTGAGCCACTTTCAGAATTTGTGGACTTCTTTTTAAGAACGGGAATTCCCAAGATGCGGTCTTACACCAAAGATACCACCAGCGTTCTTAATTC
The DNA here is from genome assembly GCF_040938575.1 of Ambystoma mexicanum. Classification (NCBI taxonomy): domain Eukaryota; kingdom Metazoa; phylum Chordata; class Amphibia; order Caudata; family Ambystomatidae; genus Ambystoma; species Ambystoma mexicanum. The sequence continues at coordinate 860,815,111 of NC_090931.1, read as the reverse complement.
TTGACCTGGGCCCTCGTATCGTACAGGTAAAGCCTCTTGCACCTGGTGCTAAATCAAATACAACTTTTTAGTCAACTGGCTACAGTAATCTGAAAGAACTACATTTTCAACATTTTTCAAAGACCGACATTTCGGAAGGTTCCAGATATTCGCAGGTCTCCCCATTACCACCTCAAATGGAGAGAGCCCAGTCTTAGTTTGAGGGGTTGTACGCATGGCTATTAACACGATCGGTAAGGTGTCCGGCCATTTTAGTTTAGTGCCGGCACACGTCTTAGAAAGCTTGTTCTTGATGATGCTGTTGTGTCTTTCTACTAGTCCGACACTCTGAGCGTGTCTGGGCGAATGGAACCGTTTGTCGATTTGTAATGCTGCACATATCTGCAGGATTATAGCAGCGACAAAGTGCGGACCATTGTCCGACCAGATGACTCTTGGTAGCCCGAAACTAGGGAAGTACTCCTTTAACATGGTTTTTGCAGTAGTCATGGCTGTAGCGTCTTTGACAGGAAAAGCCTCAACCCATTTACTAAAAGCACAGACGACAACTAACACATATTTCAGGTTATTACACCGTTCCATTTCGATAAAATCAAAGTGAATGACCTCAAAGGGGACAGAAGGTGGGCCAAAGCTTCCCCAGGGAGTTGAAGTTCCCTTTCCCACATTGTGCTGTGAACAGATCATGCAGTTCTGAACATATTGCTCAGCTATTTTAGAGATTTTGTCATTTGCCCAAACTTTCTCCACCATTTGTGTAAGCTTCCGGGCACATATATGTGTAGGGCCATGAGCCATAACGACCATCATCATTATGTACGCATCAGGAAGTAGCCATTTCCCTTCAACTATGTCCACCCATCATCATCGAGTTTCCCCAAGCCCTCAGACCATTTCTTGGACTCTTCTAATGTGGCATCGGCTTGGATATCTCTTACAGAGTCAACAACCTTATCCATTACATAGGCATTTACAGTCTCCCTTGAAATGTATATGGTTGCAGAGAAATCGGTGGCAGTCTGTTTAGCTATCTGATCAGTGAAAGCATTCCCTTTTCCTATATCATCTACAATCTTTTGATGTGCTGCACATTTTACAACAGCTAACTGAGTGGGAAGTGCAAGCGCTGAGGGTAGTTGTACTATTAGGGAGCCATGCTGGATCTTTGTACCATGCAAAGTTAAGAACCCTCTTTCTGACCAAAGTCTACCAAAGTTGTGAACCACCCCAAAGGTATACATTGTATATATTCACAGTAAGCCCTTCGGAAAGTTCACAAGCTCGGGTCAATGCTATAATCTCTGAGGCCTGCACAGAGTTATACGTGATTCCCTTGGTTTCCACGAACATGCTCAATGTGGTGATTGCATAAGCAGCTGTGGATGTACCATCCGGAAGTTTGAAGCAGAAGCCATCACAAAACAGCTCCCCATGTGGATTATTTAAAGGAGTGTCCTTTAGATCAATTCTACCCTTTGTCTCTTGTTCAGTAGTGTACAGGCAGTCATCACTGTAAACAGTACCTTGCGGGAAAGGTAAGAGTTCAGCTGGATTAAGAACACAACACCTCTTGATTTGTATGTGGGGAGCAAACAAGATCAATTCATATCTCATCAACCATGCGGAAATGAGGTGTTGCGTTTGAGATCTGTTCAATAGAATATCTACAGAGTCATGCACCATCAGGGTTAGAGGATGGCTTAGGACCATTCTCTCACTCTGCTTTACAGACGCAGCAGCAGCAGCGACAGCTCGCAAACATCTTGGCAAAGCGCATGCTACAGGATCAAGGGCGGAAGAAAAGTAACCGTATGGCCTATTCTTCCTTCCATGTTCCTGCATTAATACAGCCAAAGCACATCCATCACATTCATGCACAAACAACACAAAGGCCTAATCATAGTTTGGTGTTCCCAAAACCGGTGCCGAGCACAATGCATCTTGAGCAGATCAAATGCTTGCTGGTGCTCCATGTTCCACAGAAATGACAAAGAAATGTCCTTCTTCGTCAAAGCCAACATCGGCTTAATCACTAGTGAGAACCCGGGAATCCACTGCCTACAGTAAGAAGCCATACCTATCAAGGCTCTAACTTCCTTCTGTGTATTTAGGACAGACATGCCAGAAATTAGTTTTATCCGTTCAGGTGTCAATCTTCTTCCCTCCTTTGACAGGAGATAGCCTAGATAGGTCACCTCCTGACAACAATATTGAAACTTCTTAAGCAAAGCTTTGTGACCATGTTTGGCCAGATGTATAAGTAATAACACAGTGCCCTCCTTACAAGCGCTCTCTGAGTCGGCAGTCAAAAGCAAGTCATCAACATACTGAAGCAGTGTACAAGTATAAGGCAATTCAAGGATATCAAGCTGTAAAGGTAATTGAGCGTCCCCCTAAGGTGAACGCGAACAAGTATCTACTGTCATTGTGTATGAGAATACTAAAGAAAGCATTCTTCAGATCCACAACACTAAAGTGAGTAGCTGAAGCCGGGATCATAGTTAATATTGTTGTTACATCAGGCACAATTGGGAGTTGTAGAGCGACAATCTTATTGATGGCACGTAGATCAAGTATGAAACGAAAAGGAATTGCATTATCGCCTTTTTTGTACACGGGCAAAATTGGACTATTGCACAAACTACCTGCAATCTCCTCAATCACCCCTCGATGCACAAAATCGGAAACAATGCATTTCAAAGCTTGCTCACCCTCAACTGAAATCTTATATTGTGGAATACCGGGCAGTTTTACTCCATGTTTCAAGACTATTTTAACAGGCTCGATCTGCAAAACGCCAACATCATTGTTGTCAATTGCCCAAAAACACTCTGGTACATCAATGAATTCTGGCGGCAAAGGTCTGATTAAGAATTGTGAGACAGAAAGTTGCTGTGGTGAAATCGTCAAACACACTCCATCAGAAGAACAATTAATTACCGCATTTAATTCCTTCAACAGATTCAACCCCAGCAAATTCTCTCCACAATTCGAAGTCAAAAGGAATGGACATTGGTCCATGAAGGGACCCAAAGAAATAGGTACCGGCGAAGAAACCGGACAGACAACTGGTGTGGCAGAAAACCCTACAGAAACATTGGTTTGCCCTGAGAGTGGAATGTTTGGAACCCGAGAATGATCAATGGAACACTTCTGTGCTCCTGTATCTATCAAGAATTGATGTTTCCTATTTCCCAATATCATTTCAAAGTAGGAACCTTTCTGATTAACGGAAATAGGCGTCGGTTCCAAACCCTGCTTCGGGCAATCCTAGCGAAACAGAATATCGTCATAAGGTAGTTCTTCAGAGAGGTAAGCAGCAGAAGGATGGTCGAATATGTTTCTAGTATCCACACTTGGTGCCTGATTATCCTGCGAAAAAGGTTGTTGTGGATCCTGTCCAAACTAACCTCTACCAGGGCCCCCTACACCCGGGCGACCTCTGGATCGTCTACCCATATTTCCAAATGTGTTATTTGACCTTTGTCGAAGTATCGGGCATTGTGTATACCAATGACCCTCTTGCCTACAATAGGCACACTGGTTAATGTTCACAGGACCCAAGGGCACATTTCCTTGTGGAACATTCTGACCTTTAATCTGCGAACTACCCCCTCTAGGACCTCTAACAATTTGCTGCAATAATACTTGTGTCTTCAAATCACCTTTTCTCTTTTCGACTCTTTCCTTTTCATTATTGACACGATTCTCATAGCACTGAGCCATGTGCAGTACCTCTGATTGAGACTTCGCTTGCCAAGCACTCTCAGAAAACATCATTTGGGACTGGATGTCAGGCTACAATCCACGCACTAATTTGTCAACAAACAATCTTTTCCCAGACTCTGTGCCTAAGTCTTGTCCACTGAAATCCGAGAATACCTGTTTGAATCGATTAAAGAACTCGGTGGCACCCTCAGACTTCCCGTGGACGCAGGCCGTAGGTTTGTCCCAAATAATTATCTTTTCGTGAATTATGGTTTTCAATTTCACAACGATTCTGTCAGGTAAATTTAGTATCACCTGAGGCGGTCTCTTGCCAGCTGGCCTTTCTCCATCGAGTCTAATTATGTTAGCCCATGTATCTCCTAACCCTGCTACATCATCTATAGTCATAACCTGTTTCCACAAATCTACGGGCAGGAGTACAGGAAACAACAGATCAATATCACCTAAGGTAAATACTGAGGATTGCAAGACAGACTCTATTTCTTTATAGAATCCTGTTGGATTTTTCCTAATGTTGGGAATAGATTGTCTAATGGTGTTCACTTCCTGTCTTGAGAACGGGACGTGAACGAACTGTGACACATAATGTGCAGGAATATCCACAGCAGCTGCACCCGTTACAGCATTAGCCGCAATCTCAACTTTCGGAATAAATGTCGGAGGAACCTCTCTCATAGGCAACTGAGAAGAAGGCAACTCCGAACGCTTACTAAGCACCAGAGCCAAATCGAGAAGTATCAAGTGAAAAAGCTCTCTTATAAATACTTAATAACTCTGTGGGACAACAAATCTTTCTTTTTACACATTCATCCTGCAGGTACTCTACCATTACCTGTATCACTTTCCTCTGCATTTCTGGCATATATTTACTATAGGTATCATATACTTCAACTGGACTTATCGACATATCTGTGATCCATCTAATTGCGTCCTTTGTGCAAATTCGTATTTCCTCAGATATCGATTTACGACAAGGAAGGAACCGTTTCTGTACATAGATACTATCCTCATCGTCATCCTCATTCTATAACCTTTCCAACTCCTTTCTGTACTCAAATATCCTCTCAACATGCTCTTGTACTTTCTCCACAGTGTCTCTAGAAAGTGCTAAGGTGTTCAGATCCCTCAACCCTTGTGGGAGATCTGTAGTGTTTAATCTGTTCCACATTACGCATAATTGAATCCCTAATCCCTCAATAAAAACATTTTTCTCACGAAAATCGTCCATATTAGAAAGTGTGGCAAAAACTTTAGCTCGATCATCCCTTTCTATACAATGCTTAGCCCATGCAATCAAGTCACGTTTCTTCTTTGGAGGTACAGTATTGCGAGTGACTACCCTTGATCCCGCTCCCTGATCGACTACAAGCGGTGCTGGACCACTTGGAAGAGGAAGAGCAGGCAAGTTCAATGGAGGTGCTATTACTGGTGCAATAGGAAGAAGCGGAGGAGCAGGCGGAGGAGCAGCAACAAAAGGAGGAACAATGACTGGAGGAGGAACAACAGGAGGAGCAGGAACAACAGGCAGAGCTGGAAGAGCAGGAATAACAGCAGGAAGAGGAAAAGCAGTAGGAAGAGGAACATACGGAGGGGGCGCAGTGGCTCCAGGCCTTCGTTCATTTAACAATTTATCAATAAATTCGTCGGAAACATGAAAGTCTTTAGAAGGATAGATTTTCTGAATGCCAAGTGAGAAAGCCCTATCTATATTCCTAGCCGACTCAGACTGTTTATCTTGGTCATATAACAACACTTTTTGGCGTTTGTCTTATGACGGCGCGCATGTTTTTCTCTACTCTTAAGCTGTGACAAAGCTTCTTTCTTCCAATTCTGTAAAACATCAAATGCTGCAGGTCTAGCCTTTTGCTTTAATAAAATTGACTCTAAATACTCAATACGAGGGATTTTAAAACTAAACTACCACTGATTGGCCACTGAAGTTCGGAAGCATGTCTGGTTTGTCTGTGCCAAATATCATTAAACACTATACTACCAATGCCATGCTTACAGTACATAGTACAAGCTGGCGACCCCTCCTGTGGTGCCGGACGGCTAAATTCCAAAGATTGCCTATCACTGCGGAATAACGCCCTGAAGCAGGTAGACAATTTCCCAGGCATATCAAAATATTGGTGTTATCTGGTCAATAATTGTATTTGCAGATACAATGCGCCAAAACAAATTATCAGGATACTTAAGAATCGGGTCACAACTCACCTGATCAATCCTAAGGAGGTCCGTTCGGATTTCAAAGATTCTTTTCTAACTAATTTTACCTCGTGTTCGGTGATTTCGGCAAATCTGCCCGCCTCGATAAGTGGACCCTCATCAAGATGCCGACTCGGACTACAAGCTCATTGTCCAGGGATCGGGTCATGCAGCGCTGCTGAGGCGTTGCGTCTCTTTCAGAAAGGGGCCCCTTTATTTTGTTACATTGTCCGATCCCAGTCTGATAGCCCGTGTCAACCTTGGACGAGCTGGCATCAATCTTGAGGGTCCCTATTCGGGCGCCATCTGTGGAAACAAAAAGAAGATATAGAGGCTGAGTACCCCAAAAGGAAATACACCAAACGCAGGTTACAAAGGAAAATACAAAGATCTTTACTTTATACTGAACAGTTTCAAAGGAAAATGTAACAAATAGCTATCGGCCCTCAGTACAAAACAGCGAACTCCAGCTTGGTTCGGTGTGCTCAGTGAGTGGGACTGTACATTAGAAAAGTCACACTTTTATACTCTTGAAATCATGATGTTCAACCCACCTACGAGTTAATATAAGTTAATACATCACGGATCTAGGGTTTGTGCCGAGTTCATGCATCTATACATTAAGGGGGTAATTCATAGAATTCAGCGCACAAGTGGCGAACGCTGCTGGCGCATAGTGTGCGCGTGCGACAGTCTGTGCCAGCCGCGTGCGCCAAAATCCATTTCCGCGCACAGCGTATTCATGGATTTTAACATCCATTACCAGCCGTGGCGCAGCGTGGCACAGCAACCCTGCAGCAGCGCCAGTTACGCCCCAACTCCTCACCGTGCGCCATGTACAGTGCACAAATCCCGTACATGGCGCACAGGCCCCCAACTACGAAAACGCCTGTAAAACTGCCCGCGCACCCCTCTGAATGCACGTACCCCGCTGCGCGGGAAGTTTCAGGCGCGATTGGGTCTGTGCGAGCAGGGTACATGCATTTCGGGGGTGCGCGGGAAGTTTCACACGTGATTGGCCCTGTGCGAGCGGGGTATGTGTATTACTGGGGTGCGCGGGATGTTTCACACGCGATTGGGCCTGTGCGAGCAGGGTACGTGCATTTCGGGGGTGCGTGGGAAGTGCACCATACATGTACATGACAGCAGCACCCATCCCTCACACCCCCTCCATGTCCAAGAACAGAGACTGGCCTGCTTTCATGTGTGCATTCTGCATACAGCTCCACATGCTGCATTGGAACACATGCACCATCCATGTGGTTCACACATTACTGGTCTGACATGCATGACCATGATGTTCCGTGCACACACACATCCATACAAGGCCTATGTCACACATACAGGCAAGTATCAGACTACCAGCACACTGCAACATGCCCTGTCTCACACAGCAATGCTTGGCCACTTTCCGCTCAACTCCAGACGGGTAAGCCTCTGATGGCAACCACTGCGTCTTCCCAGATCCTCGACCGTCCTTCCTTGTTGGCGCGTGATGTTCCGAAGAGGGCATCATAATGCCCCAGGACATGCTCCACCAGGACACCAACTTCCTTCTCACTGAAGCTGGTGGCCCTCTGCCTCTCTGACTGGGGGTCACCAGTGGTATCAGATGGTGTTTGCCCCGACATGGCGACCCCCGAGGCAGGCGTGGGTGGGCAACTGGGTCCTGGGGCTGTGCTGTGGAGCGATGGTATCCCAGTCGGGAGTCTTCTGTTCCAGCAGGGGTGGACACAGCAACTTGACCCCTGCAGATGGCTGACGTGCAGGCACCAAATAGAAGGGCACGTGGGCAGCAGGCAGGCAGCAGCAGATGGCTGGTGGGAGCATGCTCGGAGCTCTTGGGGACAGGAAAATTGTCTTTTGGGCAGGAGCGTGGTCTTCCGTGTGTATTCACGTGGCCAGCTTGATACAGAGTGATTTGGCACGTGAAAAAATTGCACGTCAGCGTCTAATTCGAGGAAAGGCCCTTTGCGCATAAGCGCGTCTGTGACACAATGCGCGCGGGTGTTTCCCTCGTAACATGGGCATAGTGGGTCAGCGCCTGCGTGAAAAAACTGCACGTCTGCGTGTGAATGCGTGTAATCCGAGGAAAGGGCCTACTCGCGTAAGTGACGCGACGCACGCAGGCATTTCCCTCAGCACGGGTTAAAGGTGAGCAGGGCCAGCAGTTTGCTGTACGTGCCTTTCGTGTAGACCGACGTGTGTTGCTACTTCGTGTTGTTTCACGCACCATCACAACTTCACAGCGGATCAAGGACGTATCTCTTCTTTTGGCGGGGGTATTGGCTACGCTTGTTTTTCATTATCACGCTAGTCAGACGGTGAGTCGCGCATGTTATTTTTCCTACTGTGGGTGCCCCTGTGTATCGCACCCGTTTTCGAGGTCATAGTAGCCTGCGTGTCCCATGCGTACGTGTTTTTCGTGTTACTGGGTGCCACCGCGTACTGCGGGAGGTTGATTCCACGCACGTAGGCTGCAGGGTTGCGTGCACGGTTTTAATGCAGTTTTGGGGTGCCTGAGCATTGCGTGACCCGTCACTATATCACCGGGGTCACATACAGCCTTGCAGGTGCAGGGGGGCTATTAACATCTTGCATCCCACCCCTTTACCCCAATTGCCCAGGACAATTGTAGTGCACACCTCCCATTGGCACTCCTCCATCTGTGCCAGCACTACTCCATCTGTGCCATGGTTGGGAGGCCACCAAAGGTGAGGGGCGCCTCATCTGGGTGTCCTCCTCGTGGCGGGCGTGGTCAGGGACATGGCCGGGGTTACCAGGGAGTAGGGGGACTCCAGGGTATCCAGGGTGGCCGCAGAGGGGGAAGAGGAAGGGGTGCGCCACTTGAGCACGATGTTGTGCCATGTGTCGGTGCAGTCATGTCACCACCCCCCGTGGTTCTGGGAGATGCAGCTTCTGCATCTGGCACTGGCGCCCGTGTGACCCGGCAGTCTGTTTCATTGACTGCCACGGGCTCAAGGGTAGTGGTAGCTACAGGTGCAGCTGTGGACACCACCACCCAGGCTCAGGGTCTGCCAGCGCAGGCTGCTTTGGCACTTGAAGAGCCCTTGGAAGATTTCCAACAGGCCAGGAGGGAAACCGTAGGTGCACGCAGGGCTGCCCTGACCAAGACACGTGTCCCTGGGGCAGTAATGTCATCTGCTGCCCCAAACAGCCGGTGTTGTCAAGTGCAGGGGCAGATGCAGCCAACAACACCCCGGTTCTGAGTCTGCCAACCAGGACATTTGCGGTCAATGACCCTGCCCCAGCGGATGTTGCTGCGCAGGGTCCATTAGAGGGCACCCAGCTGCCACTGACGCAAGTCAGGCCTTTGGTCGTCTCTCCACCTGCCACTCCCTTGGCTCAATCCACCGGTGCTACTGGCCATAGTGATCAGGGCGGCATTTGCCAGCCAGGGTCTGCGCCCCAATCCAAGAGGAGGAAGTTTGCACCTGCAGCACAGGCTGGGACCCCACACACAGCCACGACCTCCAGCACGTCGAGGAAGAAGCCTTTCTCCAACCAGGAACTGGACTACCTCGTGGACTATGTGCTGGGCCACAGCCATGACATGCTAGTGGGTCCTAATTGTCAGACTACGGCTGCCAACTGTGATACCCACTGGAAGCAAGTTGCGGAACATGTGAGTGCATTCGGCCATGAGGTGCGCACGGCGCAAGAGTGCAAAAAGCGTTGGAATGACCTCAAACGCAGCGCTAAGGCTAAGCATGCCTCAAATTACAACTTGACTCTGGTAACTGGCAGTGGGCCTGCACCTGAGGAGGAAGACCTCACTCTGCATGAGTCACTCGTTGCAGAGTTCATACCATCTGAATTGGTCAAAGGAGTGGGAGAGATGCCGGACTTTGATGCCCAGTCCAGTGAGTGTTGCTGCGTGGTTGTTATGGACATGTGTGTTTTACTTGTGTGATGTGTTGTGCATGACTGCCACTACATGTCACGTGTACATGGTTCTGATGTGCAAGTAATGCAATGCTTCCCTGATGCAGCTCTGCTCTGCTGGATAGTGGACATGTGGAGCGGACGGGGACTGTCCGCATCACCACTATTACACCCTACTCACATGCTGGTCACCAGGATGCCCCTCACGTCCATGTTCCAGCTCACTGGCCCTTCTGCATGTAGCGTGGGGTGACCTTTCTCTTAGTCCAGGGACTATGTCATTTGTCATTACATGACTGACGTGCATGTGTCCTCTGCCTGCATGCGGGTACTCCATGTAGGCATGCTCCCTTGCCCCTCCACCCCCCTCTGCACCCCAATTCCACCTTAGCACTTGTATGCTTCAATTTTGCGTTGAGTATTTCCCTATTCATGCGTCCTGTGTACATGCTAACTTCCAGCAGCCAATCTGCCAGACATATGCTGTGTGGTACATCCTTTGTACTTGATGAAGGGTGTCTCACTTGGACTGTGCAGAGGTCAGATGCCCTGCAGGGACATGAGTGCCCATTCATGCTCCATGTGTATTCCACTCATGCCCCTATGTGTCCTTGACTGGATGATCATTGTAGTAGGAGTCCAGGGGGACCTACATTGCTGGCATTTCATCAGCCTTCCCATGTCCACTGTGGCTCAGTCCTGTGTCGCACACATGTTTAGGGTGTGTCAGTCTGTGTGGGTCACAGGCCTCAGCCTGTTTAATGGCCAATGACTCTGTCCAACTGGTGTAGTGTCTTCTTCACACGTGGGTGTCCTCCGGAGGGTTCATCATGTGTCCTGCTTACTGTCCCATCATCATTTGCTTTGTTGTCACTTGACTCACATGATGCAGTTGATGCTAGTCTACATTGTCTGTCAATACACAGGTCTATGGTCAGCCTTTTGATACCATGCTAGGTATCCCTGCATTTGTACCTGGGGGAGGGGTGGTTTGCTTGTAGCCATGATAGCCATTGAATGCACATTGCACGTGATGGCTGAAGTTGACCTTGCACTGCCTTCACATTTTCAGATACACATCATGAAGTACTTGAACATGTAGACAGTGAGTAACGTATGAAATTGCTGCACTGCATCGACCCACTTCTGTGCAAAATGACACCATTCTACATGCTTAATCATATAAGCAGTGTCAAGTTGACCCAGCATGCATGGCAGGTTCTCTTTTGTGTGTGACATGTCTGCTTGATGTGTTTGGTGTCTGTTTGATGTCTGTGTGTGTGTGTGTTGTGTGCTTCTAACATGTGTAGTGACCTCTTTTCTCTCTACTTTTCAGATGATGACGCAATGGAGCCAGAGGATGGTGTTGTCATGCCAGGCACAGTGTTGTTATCACTACAGCAACCCGGCACAAGTGGGGGTCGTGGGGTGGTAGGCCACGAAAACCCACATGTGCTACAGTCCATCTTGTCGCTGGCTGGCAATGAGTCCAGCCCTGATGAGCACTCTGACGTCCATGTCGAGTTGGATGAGCATCAGGTCCATATGTCAGGGGTGAGTGATTCTGATGTGGGCACTCCTCTGTCCGCGGCACCTGCACTGAGGGGTCAGACAGTCTTGAAACCTCTGCCTGTGGTGGATCGGGACGCAGGGGCACCCTCCCCACCAGTCCCTGATGTGCCTGGGCCATCACGTCGACGGGGGCATGTAGTTGTGCAGCCGCAGGCGGTGCCAACACAACGAGGACACCCAGTCCTTGGGTCCCGCAGGGGTCAAGCCCAGCAACGCGGTCGCCGCGCGCAACCGCTGTATACTGAGTGGGAGCAAGACATGACTGCAAATTCTGAACGGCAGGGGGCAGCAATGCAGAACATCGCTGAGAGCATGGAGCGTGTGGCCCAATCCGTGCTCCCCCCTGCTAGGCAGGTGGTTCTCCAGCAGCAGGCAGCACGGTCCACGGCCCTCTCGCTCAGGCTGGGCATAGCGGCCTCAGACAGGGCATGCCAGGCTGAGATGGTGTCTTTGCATCGAGCAATTGCTGCTCACGCAGAGGCACACATGAAGGCCCTGAGGCAGGAGTATGCTTCCCTCAGATCCACTCTGGGTGTCCTTATGATGTCCCAAAGGGAGCGGGCAGAGGAGAGGTTTGCACAGCTTGAGCCCACCATCTCGGCTGAGCTACATGCTTGCTGGGAGGTGCAACAGCTGTCCAGCCAGGCCTTGCAGGAGGAACTCTGTGTTACACGTGTTACCTTGCAAGAGGAAGCACCCGTATCACGTGAGGTCCTACATGCAGACCTACGTGTGATCGCCTCACAGAACCAGACTCACCCGTCCGGCAGACTTGCTGCCAATTAGGGGCAAGCTGCGGCTAGGCATGGTCAGGCTCCTGTGCCACGTCCTCCTTTCCAGGAAGAGCCAGACTTGGAGGACAATCTATCTCCCACATAGGTCGGGCTGTGCAGGCATTGAGCCCATGGAGGTTGTTTTTTCCTCAACATCATTACATGTGGGTGTTGAGCAGCACCCTGTACCTCCCCCCTCCTGAGTGCCTCCCCCCCGGGTCGTATGTGGCCATTTTTGATTTTTCTTTTAGTTTTGTTAGTTCAGTTTCTATTTGATAGTTAGTTTAATTAGGTAATGTAGGTTTTTCATAGTTAGTGTAATAATTTAATATAGTTTAAAATTGCTTGTCTATTGTGCTTTCATGTGACAGTGTGGTAATTTGTGGCTTTTGAAAGCATCCACTGTCTGTTCCAGCTGGGCCCTTCAAGCTTGTCTTGTGTATGTGTTTGCAGCTTGGGGTCCTTGACTCACATATGCCACTCCTGCTTCCCTTATCCATGGGCTCGCAAGGATGGTTCGGTGTAACAACCTATTACACAAGAGCTTTGGACCGTCATATCTGTGGCATGTCTGCTGCTGTAGAACTTGTGTTAACAACCCTAGTGGGGATGATAGGGGTGTTATTGACCACTGTTCTTCTTTCGCTAGATGGGGGGTTTCATGATTCATCTGTACATTAATTGCTATGCATTTGGTAGTATGTTTCTTATCTTTACTGTACATGTGCTTTTTGCAATTCATGCCGTAGATAGTGTGTTCCACACTTTGCCTGTGAAAGACGGACTGATGGTTTGATTTCTGATGCACGCCTCTGACATGGTCCAGTCATGAAATGCCTGAAGAGACACACACAGATGAATTTAAAGCATTAATCATGTGTTTCATGCACTTTCTGCAGGGGGATGAGCCTCCAAACCACCTTTGCCAGCAGACATGGGCCATTGGACGTCTGCAAGCTTGACACGTTTGGTGGTGCCGACATGCGCATGTGTGCGCAAGCAGAGACACAGGGATTGCGCTCATACATCCGAAAACAGCTGACGTGTTTCAAGGGACTCCAGGCAAGGTGAGCAGCACAGGGGGGCCACAACACAGCAAACCTTCCAGGCCAGTTGCACATGCATGCATAGTAGCAGCACTGATGGTGAGCTTGGACAAATATGTGTGCTGAAGTACACAATACAGCTGGGATGTGTGGGTGGACTAATGGCTAGTTGATGGTAAGGTTGTCTGGGGCACCTACAGGGGCAGTGGCACATACCCTACGGTCCACCATGGTCCATTGAGGCACTTGTATTAGCCATGTAGTGTTGCGAGACATGGAAAGAAGCAGCTCACAGGGACAGACAGCAAGGGACAGACTTGTGTGCAGTCCATTTCATTTCCATGTAGAATTTGACACATGCACTACCTACTTTATTTCGGTCAGGGTGGAACACGACTTGTTCTGAAGTCATACCTTGCTATATGCGTCTGGCTGCTTACCCAGTGAACATTGCATGTTGTGTAAATCATGACACATTGGTCTTCCATTTGCCACACACACACCGGCGCCTGACTTACTGCATTGACTGTGTATGAACCATCACAGGGGTAATGTTACGTATGGGTATGAAGCATCCACACCAGAATGTTTGTTTGTAGAGTTGCTTGTTCGATTGGGGCATATATGGTGGTGTGTTTGTGTGTTATGGGCACGCACAGATTAGTAATTGTGGCTCTCTTTGCAGCATTGAACTGCTCCTGTTACCGGACCTGAGAGTGCGCAGGCAGGAGGCCAGCACTCATCCCAGAGATAAGTTTCTCTTTGTCTTCCATTTGAGTAATTTGTTACTATGTGCATGATGATCAGGTTTGGTGTACTTGTGTATGTGTTAATGTGAGTAGTACAGTTTTGTGCATTTCCTACTTTCCCGAGTTAATCCTACTCCCCTCTCCTGCCCCGCATTCCGGTTATCCAATATAGCAATGCCTGTCCTGACTGCATATCCCTTACCCTAGTTCCCCATCAGGGTCTGAGAGGCATGTGTGAATTTGACCTTGCAGGCACCCAGACCACGGTGGGGGTGGTTGGTTTGTGCCACTCCTGCGCCCGTACAAGGGAGCTGTGACAGTACACATCAGTTCGTGGTGCATCATTCTGTGTTATGTATCACACATGGTACACATCCTGTTGTGACATTGTTTTACGGTGCTACCTTGGATGTTACGTCATTGTGGTAGTACTTGGGCTTTGTGACATACTGCTACTTCAAGTCATCTACTGGGGCTCTTCTGGTTTGTTTTACTGCCTGCAGGCTTTTTGCTTGGCTTCTGTGTTGGCCTGCTTTGAGTTCTCTTTGATGTGGTGTTTTCGCAAGTCAAGTGGCCTATGAGGGTGCTGGACGCTTTTTGCACACAAGGTGTGAGATGGTGACAAAGGGGAAGGGTGATCCTGTGGGCAGGTGAAAATCAAGGATGAAGGCTACATAACCCAGGTGCAGTTGTTCAGTGGGTCATGGTGATTTGTGAGGGAGGGGGGTGTTTTGTTGTTGACAGTTGCCTTGCCCTACAGTGTGATGTGCACCATGACATTGTAATTGCGGTATCCTATGTACATGATGTATTCTGCTGATCAATGCCTCTTCATGTGTTGTGTTTACCTTTCAGGTGTGAGGGAATAGTTGTGGCTTGACATGCTGGGGTGTACACATGGTAAATGTTCACATGTGATGTGTAGAGGAAACTGATGGTCACTTGATTGAACATGCATATATTTAGTGAATGTCCCTACTGACCCACACACTCGCACTATGATCCACTACATGTACAACCACCCTTCTATGTCCACATGTACACTCTGTTTGCCTTCTGGTGCCCACTGTGTCCCTGCAGCACATGATCTATGACCAATTGTGGATCCTGTACATGCGTAATTTGCTTTTTGATGTAGTTTGTCGCTTAGATGTGATGCTCAGGGTGTGCGTCACACACAATGGCTGTTCACTATGCTGTGCGCTGAGCAGTGTGTTGCAGGAGGTGGGCACGGCACACAGAAGCTGCAGTGTTGATTTTGCAATGCACAATGTGCATGTAGACAGGCATTCATTGTTATGTTACAACTACAACTGTTGGAATGCAATTGGGTATGACTTCTTTTGGGTGGGAGGTTGTTGGTCAGTCATTTCATCTGATTCCATGTCAGGCATCATTGTCTGATGCCACTTTACATTTTTCACATGTCAATGTGTACCTTATTGGTACTGTGTTGGTGTATAGCTATTGCTTGCCATGCCATGTTGTGGTTCGGGAGGGTTTGGGTGACATACCAGTGATAGTCATGGCCTGTTTTGCAGGTCTGTGTGATTCACACCTTGCATGTGTGCCTTTTGGTCACACATGATTGCGTATGTTTAAGTGGCTAGGGATGCACACAATGTGGCACTTCATTGGCAACATTCTCAGGGTGGTAAGGTTGTGAAAATTGACTGTCTCTTTGTCATCATCGATTGTCACCTGGTATGTGCCAGGCCTGTGTGCATTCCGCAGGGGTGGGAGTTTAGGTGAAAAATGTGGCCACAAGCTGGGTCCGGGCTTCCTCGCCACGTTCCCTGTCCCCTCCCATGGGCAGCGCCTGTGCCTGTGGTTGGGGATGTGGGGGCACCACCATGTCGACCGGTACGCTATGCTGTGTTGCAACATTGTGCAGGACACATGCTGCCACAATGATCCTGCACACTACTGTGGGTGCATAGAGTAGCTGTCTGCCAGAGCGGTCAAGGGAGCGGAAGCGTGACTTGAGCACTTCGAATGTGCGCTCCACTATGGCCCTGGTTGCAATATGGGCAGCGTTATATCTTACCTGGGGTGGTGTGGTGGGGTTCCGGATTGGCGTCATCATGTGGTTGCTCAGAGGGTAGGCACTGTCCCCTGGAGAGGTGATGATGGTTGTGATTATTGGGGTTTGTGTATTTGTGTATGTGTGTGACATGCATGCTTGTGCACTGGCATTTGTACTCACCTAGAAGCCATGTGTCGCCATGCTGCCCAGCTTCCAGGGCCCGGCTCAGGGCAGACATTCTGTATATGAAACTGTCATGGGTGGAGCCAGGGTAGTTTGCATAGACAGAGGTGATGATTCCCTTTGCATCGAATACCACCTGCACGTTGATGGAATGCCAGTGCTTGCGGTTTTGGTAGATGTGCTCAGTGGCCCTAGGTGGACGTAGGGCCACATGTGTGCAATCTATGGCACCAAGCACTTTGGGGAAGTGTGCCACCCTGTAAAAGTCCTGGACAATGGCCTGCCTTTCTGCGGGTGTTCTGGGCATGTATATGTGCCTGCGGACTGAGGGGCACGCTGTCATGATTGCCAAGACCTGGTGTAGGCAGCGTGACTGCATGGCCTGTGAGGCCCCCTCCACTACGAGGTGGAAACCTATACTGGCCGTAGACCTGGTCATCAGGCATCCCAAAAAGGCTTGTCCGGGGTGAGAAAATGCATTTCCTGGCTATTCTCCTCCTCCTGCGGTGTCCCACGATCAGTGCTGCGACAAATGGGGCATTCATCGTAGCTGTATATATGTGTTTGTTGTTTGCGTGCACTTTTATACTGTGCGCTGGGACGCTTCCGCCTGCATTCCTGTGGCGGACGCGTTGATGCCTATGCTCGTCTTTTGCCGTGCGCAGGTTTCCCGTATTCGAATCCATGAATACGGGTTGTTCGCGTGCGTGTGGGTGTTCCGTGTACTTCCCTGCAGTACTTCCCCAGTTACGCATTCTTTTTCACGCGTTATTCCCCATTCCGTGTATTACGCCCACTGTTCCGTCCAATTTTGTTGTTTGCGCCGCGCTATGTGCGCTTTCGCTCTGCGCGTAGCGCATGCCGTTTGATGATGTGTGAGCCTGCGTGTGCCACGCATGGATTTGGCGCACAACCAGTGGTATAAACGCGCAGCACCTTCCTTGAATCGCACGCACGTGCGCTTGATTTCTCACGCTTCCGCCACCTTGCGCCTGCTTGCGCTGGGATTTTCGGTGCGCGTTTGTTCCATGAATCGGCCCCTTAGGGTTTACCTTTAGTACATTCACTAACAAGTCACAATGACAACAGTATGTCTTAGGATTTCTCGTAGAGCCTTCTCAAACAGTTTTATACAATGCAGTCAAACAAGCGTTTACATACGGTATTTAAATACATTGTGTTTAACATATACTCGCGGATTAGCTTTGTTGGCACAGGTAATCCTCTACACACAGGTCAGCGAAGGACAAGGTCTCAGTTCATGACCCTAACATGTGGCCTGCAGGCAAGTTACATATTAGTTGTACACAGAGGTCAAGACGGCCATGTTACATTCGGTATGACACTGTCCATCATCTTAGAACATAGGGTGACTTTAGAGAGAGAATCTAAAATGGTGGGTAGACCTAAAATGGCGGTTTACACTGATCTAAAGTCAAGACCTTGCAACGTGGTTTTCCTAGTAAGCGACTTATAAGCAGCTTGGCGTAGGCCAATATACATATATTCATACAGTATAGGAGGCACAATATGATTTTTCGTTCGACAAACCCTCCTTTTGGCCTGTGCCAAGCTCTAAACTACTTCTGGTCACTTTACAAACAACTCCACGTCTCAACGTTCCTACACCCTGAATCACTGTCAGAAGTATCTATTGCCATTAGATCAGTTATCAGAATTTCCTTCAAAACATATTCTTTAGAGTTCTTGTCTGGGGCGTATACCTTGTGTCCTAATGTACCCATCGCCTGTGCGCAACATCCCCCTAGCATTGAACATATACTAGGTAGACACTGTACACAGCAACAAAGAAACAACAGAATTCCTAAAATGATCAGTAAGACCGAAAGCACCTTCCAACCCCAAGATCGCAAGAAGTCCCAGAACCAAGCGCTAAGATCCCAGTTTCCCTCGGGAACATGCACTTCTGAACTAAGGACGTGAAGTTTCTGTATTGCCTTGAAAATAGTTGGGGAGGAATCAGGCACGAAAACACAGCAAGCGGACCCCACCAATTTACACACTCCACCACGTTCAGCCAGAATGACATCTAATGCCATCTGGTTCTGAAGTGCTACTAATCTTATCGCTTTCTGTTCTAATGTCATATTATAGAGTATGTCCGTTGTCCAGTTGATGGTTCTCTCCAGTACTCTCGCTAGTCTCCTGATGTCTTCAGAGTTCGCTATTTGTCCCCAAAATGGCACAAAGGATTTTGCTACGTCTCCCAGAACCTGTGCTGGAGTGCCACCATTCTCGTCCCATCGTGGACGAGCCTTTGAAACCTCTACAGTACTGGCTATGAATACCCCGGGTAACAGGATCCCTAATTAACAAGTTCCCTGCCAGTCCCTAGGTAACCATGGAAATGCTATATTGCTGCAAACAAAGTAGACAGGTTCGCCGACATACAAAGGTCTGTCTTCCCCAGTCAAATTTTCAACGTTGGCGCAACCTTTAAAATCTCCCATTGACTGAGTGCCATTCCTCTGTATGCAGAAAGAAACTGAATCGGGGCTATGGTTAACAGTGTAAGAAGGAGGCATGGCATCCTTATTGCCTATAGGAGCCATCTTGAAAGAGATCAAAGATTGAAAAGGACGAGACAGTCTATCAGAAGGCCTAATAGAAGCAACATTGAGCTTGCTCCTATTCGCGAAAAGCAAGCATCCCAAGGGCGTAAGAACACTGTTTCTCAAAACTATTCAAATTAGTACCATCAAAGTTCCCCGAGATGCTATCATTCCATCGGCCAAAGAACAGTGCTCTAAGAGAAGCATACCAAGCAGTTGTCAAAGGAAAAGGATGAAAATACCAACCTAGCCTCTTATCCCCGTGTTGCGGTAAATGCGAACAGACCCAACAGTTGGACTTATTAAAATGGCATGTGTAGCATTCATGATAAGTAACAATGTATTATTGTAGTATCTCTGTCTATGCTGAGAGTCTCTAGGAGAGTGTGCAGATGCACGAAAGGAGTAGAAACAGTAGGTACATTTTCAGTCAGTAACAAGGTTTCGAATGGATGCACTTCTTCCAGGTACCAAAGGCCTAAAACAGTTACTATTATAAAACCAATTGACATTATAAAAAGACAGCAGTACGTTTTCGGGGCCCAAACAGTTTGTCCATTCTCACTGCTGGTCACACAATCATTTATCAGTCCTGTACGAGCGGTAGCGGTTGCAGGCATTGTAGTCTTCAAATGAAAAACCCCAGTGTTTTTTTTGCTGGCGACCTACCGGCCGAGTGACTTCTTAGTCCTTCCACAACCCTAGCCAACAGAATCCCCTTTTTTTCAAACATTTACTTGGGCCAAAAGCAAGCCCTTGATGATTTTCCTTCCTTCTTCGAATGCACAGCCGAACCGTGCCGTAAGTATATTTCCTTGGACGCAAATCGTACCTCGTTGTCCCTGGTACTGATTGATCCGAGAACAACGTGTCGTCACTTCCCGTTGGAAGCAACATATCAAGAGCAAGGGAAGATGCAAGATCCGGAGCAACAGTTTCCGGAAGCAAAACTTTTGGAGAGTGTGGAGACAAAATGGCTGTTTCCCCAGGCCTCACGGGCTCAGAGAGAATCTTCGATGCACTCCCATCACTGTTTACTGCTTCGGGATCGTTGGTTGCAGTATTGGTGAGGGGTTCTGTTTCTTCTGTATCGTTTGGCACCGGGTGTGGAATCCTCTTGACATGCGTCGCGTGGATCCAGTTTTTCCTGCCTGTGACCCGCACTGCAGTCTGTGTGACCAGCAGGACCTGGAAAGGGCCCCGCCACCGAAGTGCAAGGCAAGAGGATTGCTCAAATGTCTTTGTCAACACCCAGCCACAAGGCCGAATGCTATGACCTGGGCCCTTTGAATCGTACAGGTAAAACCTCTCGTACCTGGTGATAAATCAAATACAGGTTTTTAGTCAACCGGCTACAGTAATCTGAAAGAAGTACATTTTCGACATTTTTCAAAGACCGACATTTCGGAAGGTTCCAGATGTTAGCAGATCTCCCCATTACCACCTCAAATGGAGAGAGCCCAGTCTTAGTTTGAGGGGTTGTACGCATGGCTAGTAACACGATCGGTAAGGCGTCCGGCCATTTTAGTTTGGTGCCAGCACACGTCTTAGCGAGCCTGTTCTTGATGATGCTGTTGTGTCTTTCTACTAATCCGGCACTCTGAGCGTGTCTGGCCGAATGGGACCATTTGTCGATTTGTAATGCCGCACATATCTGCAGTATTACAGCAGTGATAAAATGTGGACCATTGTCCGACTAGATGACTCTTGGTAGCCCAAACCTAGGGAAATACTCTTTTAACATAATTTTTGCAGTAGTCATGGCTGTAGCGTCTTTAACAGGAAAAGCCTCTACCCATTTGCTGAAAGCACAGATGACAACTAACACATATTTCAGGATATTACACCATTCAGTTTCGATAAAATCAAAGTGAATGACCTCAAAGGGGACAGAAGGTGGGCCAAAACTTCCCCTGGGAGTTGATGTTCCATTTCCCACATTGTGCTGTAAAGAGATCATACAGTCCTGAACATATCGCTCAACTATTTTAGAAACGTTGTCATTTGCCCAAACTTTCTCCAACATTTGTGTAAGCTTCCGGGCACATATGTGGGTAGGTCCATGAGCCATGATGACCATCATCATTATGTACGCGTCAGGAAGTAGCCATTTTACTTCAACTATGTCCACCCAACACCCATCATCATCGAGTTTCCCAAGGCCCTCAGCCCATTTCTTGGACTCTTCTAGTGTGCCATTGGCTTGGATGTCTCTAACAGAGTCAACACCCTCATCCATTGCATAGGCATTTACAGTCTCCCTTGAAACGTATACATCTGTAGAGAAATCGTTGGCAGTCTGTTTAGCTATCTGATCAGCGAAAGCATTCCCTTTTCCTATATCATCTACAATCTTTTGATGTGCTGCACATTTTACGACAGCTAACTGAGTGGGAAGTGCAAGCGCTGAGAGCAGTTGTATTATTAGGGAGCTATGCTGGATCTTTGTACCGTGTGAAGTTAAGAACCCTCTTTCTGACCAAAGTCTACCAAAGTTGTGAACCACCCCAAAGGCATACTGACTGTCAGTATATATGTTTACTGTAAGCCCTTCGGAAAGTTCACAAGCTCGAGTCAATGCTATAATCTCTGCGGCCTGCGCAGAGTTATGCGTGATTCTCTTGGTTTCCATGGCCGTGCTCAATGTGGTGGTTGCATAAACAGCTGTGGATGTACCATCCGGAAGTTTCAAGCAGGAGCCATCACAAAACAGCTCCCCTTGTGGATTATTCAAAGGAGTGTCTTTTAGATCAATTCTACCCTTTGTCTCTTGTTCGGTAGTGTACAGACAATCATGTGACTCTTTGTCACTGCAAGCAGTACCTTGCGGGAAAGGTAAGAGCTGAGCCGGATTAAGAACACAACACCTCTTAATTTGTATGTGAGGAGCAAACAAGATCAATTCATATCTCGTCAACCGTGTGGAAGTGAGGTGTTGCGTTTGAGTTCTGTTCAATAGAACATCTACAGAGTGAGGCACCATCAGGGTTAGAGGATGGCCTAGGACCATTCCCTCACTCTGCTTTACAGACGCAGCAGCGACAGCTCACAAACGTCTTGGCAAAGCGCATGCTACAGGATCAAGGGTGGAAGAAAAGTCACTGCATGGCCTATTCTTCCCTCCATGTTCCTGCGTTAATACAGCCAAAGCACATCCATCACATTCATGCACAAACAACACAAAGGCCTTTTCATAGTTTGGTGTGCCCAAAACTGGTGCCAAGCACAATGCAGTGTTGAGCAGATCAAATGCTTGCTGGTGCTCCATGTTCCACGGCAATGGCGAAGAAATGCCCTTCTTCCTCAAAGCCAACATCGGCTTAATCACTAGTGAGAAACCGGGAATCCACTGCCTACAGTAAGAAGCCATTCCTATCAAGGCTCTAACTTCCATCTATGTATTGGGACAGACATGCCAGAAATTAGTTTTATCCATTCAGGTGTCAATCTTCTTCCCTCCTTTGACAGGAGATAGCCTAGACAGGCGACCTCCTGACAACAATATTGAAAACTTTTAAGCGAAGCTTTGTGTCCATGTTTAGCCAGATGTATAAGTAATAACACAGTGCCCTCCTTACAAGCGCTCTCAGAGTCAGCAGCCAAAAGTAAATCATCAACATACTGAAGCAGTGTACAAGTAGAGGGCAATTCAAGCGTATCAAATTGTTCTTTCAACGCCATACTGTAGATGCTAGGACTTTCCGTGTAACCTTGAAGCGCAACGGTAAAGGTGAATGAGCGTCCCCCTAAGGTGAACGTGAACAAGTATCTACTGTCCTTGTGTATAGGAATACTAAAGAAAGCATTCTTCAGATCCACAACACTAAAGTAAGTAGCTGAAGCTGGGATCATAGTTAATATTGTCGTCTCATCATGCACAATTGGAAATTGTGGAGCGACAATCTAATTGATGGCACGTAGATCAATTATGAAACGAAATGGAATTGCATTATCGCCTTTCTTGCACACGGGCAAAATTGGGCTATTGCACAAACTACCTGCAATTTCCTCAATCACCCCTCGATGCAGAAAATCAGAAACAATGCATTTCAAAGTAGCTCACCCTCAACTGAAATCTTAAATTGTGGAATACTTGGCAGCTTTACTCCATGTTTCAAGACTATTTTAATAGGCTTGATCTGCAAAACACCAACATCATTGTCGTCAATTTCCCATAAACTCTCTGGTACATCATGGAATTCTGGCAGCAAAGGTCTGGTCAAGAATTGGGAAATGGAAAGTTGTTGTGGTAAAATCGTCAAATGCACTGCATCAGAAGAACAATGAATTACCGCATTTCATTCCTTCAACAGATTCAACCCCAGCAAATTCTCTCCACAATTCGAAGTCAAAAGAAATGGACAGTTGTCCGTGAAGGGACCCAAAGAAATAGGTACCGGCGAAGAAACCGAACAAACAACTGGTGTGCCAGAAAACCCTACAGAAACATTGGTTTGCCCTGACAGTGGAATGTTTGGAACCCGAGAATGATCAATGGAACTAATATGTGCTCCTGTATCTATCAAGAATAGATGTTTCCTATTTCCCACTATCATTTCAATGTAGGGTCCTTTCTGATTAACGGGAATAGGCGTTGGTTCCACACCCTGCTTCGGGCAATCCTAGCGAAACAGAATATCGTCAAAAGGAAGTTCTTCAGAGAGGTAAGCGGCAGAAGGATGGTCGAATATGTTTCTGGTATCCACACTTGGTGCCTGATTAACCTGTGAAAAAGGTTGTTGTGGATCCTGTGCAAACTGACTTCTTCCAGGGCCCCCAACATGCGGGTGACCTCTGGATCGTCTACCCATATTTCCAAATGTGTTATTTGACCTTTGTCGAAGGATCAGGCATTGTGCACGCCAATGACCCTCTTGTTGATAATATGCACACTGGTTAATGTTTACAGGACCCAAGGGCACATTTCCTTGTGGAACATACTGACCTCTAATCTGCGAACTACCCCCTTTCGGGCCTCTAACAATTTGCTGCAATAATACTTTTGTCTTCAAATCACCTTTTCTCTTTTCGACTCTTTCCTTTTCTTTATTGACACGATTCTCATAGTACTGAGCCATGTGCAGTACTTCTGATTGAGACCCCGCTTGCCAAGCACTCTCCGAAGACATAATTTGCGACTGGATGTCAGGCAACAATACATGCACAAATTTGTCTACGAATAATCTTTTCCCAGTCTCTGTGCCTAGTCTTGTCTACTGAAATCCGAGAATACCTGTTCGAACCGATTAAAGAATTCGGTAGCACCCTCAGACTTCCCTTGGACACAGGCTGTAAGCTTGTCGCAAATAATTCTCTTTTCGGGAATTATGGTTTTCAATTTCGCAACGATTCTGTCAGATAAAGTTAGTATAATCTGAGGCGGTCTCTCGCCAGCTGGTCTTTCTTCATTGAGTCTAATTATGTTAGCCCATGTATCTCCCAACCCTGCTACATCATCTATAGTCCTAACCTGTTTCCACAAATCTACAGGCAGGAGTACAGGAAATAACAGATCAATATCACCTAAGGTGAAAACTGAGGACTGCAAGACAGACTCTATTTCCTTATAGAATCTTGTCGGATTTTTCCTAATGTCGGGAATAGATTGTCTAATGGTGTTCACTTCCTTTCTTGAGAACGGGACGTGAACGAACTGCGACACATAATGTGCAGAAATATCTCGAGCAGGTGTACCTGCTACAGCATCAGCCGCAATCTCAAATTTCTGAAGAAATGTCGGAGGAACCTCTCTCATAGGCAACTGAGAAGTAGGCAACTCCGAACGCTTACTAAGCAACAGAGCCAAATCGAGCGCTAAAGCAGCCGAAGGAGTGTCAAGTGAAAAAGCTCTCTTATAAATACTTATAGCCTGATTCATGGAATTATTTGCGTGAAAAAAGCAGATTTGCACGCCTTTCTGCCTGAAAATCCCCATACTTCAAACAGGGATTTTCGGGCAGAAAGGCGTGCAAATCTGCATTTTTCACGCAAATAATTCCATGAATCAGGCAGTTAATAACTCTGTGGGACAACAAATCTGTCTTTTTACACTTTCATCCTGCAGGTACTCTATCATTACCTGTATCACTTTCCTCTGCATTTCTGGCGTATATTGACTATAGGTATCATATACTTCAACTGGAGTTATTGTAACGCTCACCTGGTATCCACGGGGACGTCACTCAGCCTGTTCTGACCTCTTACGACCTCAAACCCTTCCCTGGAGGCTATTCGACTGGAGACTGGGCCTGAAACACAGGATTGGTAGAGTTTAACTCCCTATTGTCTCTGTGTGCTTGAACCCCTTCTTCCCCGGGGTCCAACCCTTCCCTTTGATCCACAGCTCACCTTGTTTTCTTGGATAGTGTGCTCTCCGTCCTGCTTTCAGCGCAGGGGCGCATTGATTGATGCAGGCTCGTTGCTCACTAGTTACTTCACTGGCAAGAGTCTGACAGGGAAGTATAATGAGTCTTTTGAACAGTTCTCTAACTTCGTTCCTTTCCTTCCTTAGATGTTGGCCGGCGTCCGGGGATGGCGGCGTGCTGCTGGGATGAGTAGCGCTGAAGGTGAGTGAGAGCGCGATGCGCGATGCACCCCTTTCGTATTTGCATTGAACTGAGTTCTTTTTCTGTGTCTTTTAGGTGGCGCAACGTTTTCAGCGTGGATGCCGGTTATGAAGAACAAATGCGGTGAGTAAGCGCGGTATGCGGTGCCTCTAGATGTTTCCACGCTAACCTGGAGTGTCTTTTCCCTCTTGCAGATGGATTAGAAGTTCCGGAGACAGAGTTCCCCCAGAGCGGCTGGGATTCAAGTAAGCGTTTGAAGCTCATACAGTATTTAAAAATAAGCGAAGATTTGCAGAATGCTTACTAATGCCTTTTTTCTGTTCTTTTCCCTTTTCCTTAGGAAGCGGCGTGCCGGGATGGGAATGACACCGCCGAAGGTGCCCGCAGAACAGAAGGAGCGATGGAAGATGGGCAGAAGCGCCGCAAGGTAAGGCTGTTCCTAACGGTGTTCTTGTTCTTGTAGGAGCTGAGCGCAGAAGAAAGATGCAGGCCTACTGGAGACTGATCCGAACACAGTGAATGTCACGCTGCAGGTGCAAAAAACGCAAAGCATGTTTCTCAGCCTGGGTGTAGCTTAAATAGTCTCTGGGTATCCCAGGTGTCTCTGGGCTGAACCACACCCAAAAGACTAGACCGCACATGCAGTTCTGGGAACCGAAATATGTGGGGGCATCCATCTTGTCCCCATCAATGCACTACAAGTCCAATCCCCAATGTTATCCTATTGGAGTGAGTGAGTCTGGTGCTGCAAGCGCCAGGTCTGACTCCAAGTGGGTCTTTGGGGGGATGGAGAGTCCCTTGAGGGCCATGTAGGTGATCGTGGCCTGGCTCCAGCCTGACATCTTGGAGGGCTGGGGACATGAGTGGCAGGAATCATGACAGTTATCGACATGTCTGAGACCCATCTAATCGCGTCTTTCATGCAAATTCGTGTTTCCTCAGATGTCGATTTACGACAAGGAAGGAACCGTTTCTGTACATACATACTATCATCATCTTCATCCTCATTCTGTAACCTTTCCAACTCCTTCCTATACTCAAATATCCTCTCAACATGCTCTTGTACTTCATCCACAGTGTCTCTAGAAAGCGCTAAGGTGTTCAGATCCCTCAACCCTTTTGGGAGATCTTTATTGTTTAATCTGTTCCACATTACGCATAAGTGAATCCCTAATCCCTCAATAAAAACATTTTTCTCAGGAAAATCGTCCATATTAGAAAGTGTGGCAAAAACTTTAGCTCGATCATCCCTTTCTATACAATGCTTAGCCCATGCAATCAAGTCACGTTTCTTCTTTGGAGGTACAGTATTGCGAGTGACTACCCTTGATCCCGCTCCCTGATCAACTACAAGCGGTGCAGGACCACTTGGAAGAGGAAGAGCAGGCAAGTTCAATGGAGGTACTATTACTGGTGCAATAGGAAGAAGTGGAGGAGCAGCAACAAAAGGAGGAACAACGACTGGAGGAAGAGGAACAACAGGAGGACTAGGAACAACAGGCAGAGCTGGAAGAGCAGGAATAACAGCAGGAAGAGGCAAAGCAGCAGGAAGAGGAACATACAGAGGTAGCGCAGTGGCACCAGGCCTTCGTTTATTTAACAATTTATCAATAAATTCGTCGGAAACATGAAAGTCTTTAAAAGGATAGATTTTCTGAATGCCAAGTGAGAAAGCCCTATCCATATTCCTAGCCGACTCAGACTGTTTATCTTGGTCATATAACAACGCTTTTTGGCGTTCGTTTTATGACGGCGTGCATGTTTTTCTCTACTCTTAAGCTGTGACAAAGCTTCTTTCTTCCAATTCTGTAAAACATCAAATGCTGCAGGTCTAGCCTTTTGCTTTAATAAAATTTACTCTAAATACTCAATACGAGGAATTTCAAAACTACCATTGATTGGCCACTGAAGTTCGGAAGCATGCCGGTTTGTCTTTGCCAAATATCATTAAACACTATACTACCAATGCCATGCTTACAGTACATAATAAAAGCTGGCGACCCCTACCGTTGTGCCGGACGGCTACATTCCAAAGATTGCCTATCACTGCGGAATAAAGCCCTGAGGCAGGTAGACAATTTCCCAGGCATATCAAAATATTGGTGTTACCTTGTCAATAATTGTATTTGCAGATACAATGCGCCAAAACAAATTATCAGGATACTTAAGAATCGGGTCACGACTCACCTGATCAATCCTAAGGAGGTCCGATCGGATTTCAAAGATTCTTTTCTAACTAATTGTACCTCGTGTTTGGTGATTTTGGCAAATCTGCCCACCTCGATAAGTGGACCCTCGTCAAGATGCCGACTTGGACCGCGTGCTCATCGTCCAGGGATCGGGCCGTGCAGCGCTGTTGAGGTGTCACGTCTCTTTCGAAAAGGGCCCCCTTTATTTTGTTACACCGTCCGATCCCGGTCCAATAGCTTGCGTCAACCTTCGACGAGCTGGCATCAATCTTGAGGGTCCCTATTCGGGCGCCATCTGTGAAAACAAAAAAAAGATATCGAGGCTTAGTACCCAAAAAGGAAATACACCAAACGCGGGTTACAAAGGAACATACAAAAGATCTTTATTTTATCCTGAACAGTTTCAAAGGACAAAGCAACAGATAGCTACCGGCCCTCAGTACACAGTGAACTCCAGCTTGGTTTGGTGTGCTCAGTGAGTGGGACTGTACATTAGAATAGTCGCACTTTTTATACTCTCGAAATCATGATGTTCTACCCACTTTCAAGTTAATACAAGTTAATACATCACGGATCTAGGGTTCATGCCGAGTTCATGCATCTATACATTTAGGGTTTACCTTTAATACATTCACTAACAAGTCACAATAGCAACAGTAAGTCTTAGGATTCCTCGTAGAGCCTTCTCAAACAGTTTTATACAATGCAGTCAAACAAGTGTTCACATATCGGTATTTAAATACATTGGGCCTCATCACGACTTTGGTGGTAACCCTTAAAATCGGCGGTAACGCTATTAGTGCCGACTTTAAGGGTCCGTCGGATCATGAGTCCAAATACCGCTGGCGCCAATACAGCCGGCGCAAGTACAGTCGGCTGTACAAGCGCCGGCCATAATAGCGCCAGGAACCATTCGCGCTAAAACATCAGCAATCACGAGTCCAGCATAGGCGCAATTAGCGCCAGAATAGCGGCAGATAATCCGCCGAAAATACCTCCAGCAAAAATCTGGAGGTAACAGAACACAGGCCACAGCAATAAGGGCCCAGTTGAAACCAATGCAATTCAGATGCCTACAAAGGAGCCACCCATGCTTAACACACCCTCCCCAACACCATTACACCAGCAGGAGCAGGTAGGAGACAGAAATCAGGGCCCAGGTGTTACCAATGCAAATCAGAGGCCTACAAAGGAGCCACCCATTAACAACACACCCTCCCCAATGCCGTTACACCAGCAGGAGCAGGGAGGAGACAGCAATAATGGCCCAGGTGAAACCAATGCAATTCAGAGGCCTACAAAGGAGCCACCCATGCACAACACACCCTCCCCAACACCATTAGACCAGCAGGAGCAGGGAGGAGACAGCAATAAGGGCCCAAGTGAAACCAATGCAATTCAGAGGCCTACAAAGGAGCCACCCATGCACAACACACCCTCCCCAACACCATTACACCAGCAGGAGCAGGGTGGAGACAGCAATAAGGGCCCAGGTGAAAGCAATGCAATTCACAGGCCTACAAAGGAGACACCCATGCACAACACACCCTCCCCAACACCATGCTGCCATTTGGAGCCAGGAGCCTTGACGTTGACTTCTACCTGCTGCGCCTGGAGCTACAGAGGCCAGCCAACCAGGCCAGGGCCCTGGGAGTGCAGGGGGTAGTGCGGATGAGGAGAAGCAGGAGGAGAGCAGCACCAGCAAGGCGGCCAGCCATCCCCAGGGTCAGGCCAACACCCTGGGCCCTGACTGATGGCCAGTTGGTGACAGACTATCGCCTGGACAGGGTAACCATCACCCAGTTGCTGGACACAATCCAGGGTGACATTGGCAGCCGCATAGCCACCAGCACAGCAGTACCTCCCCTAGTGAAACTCGTGTCTGTGCTTCAATTCCTTGGGACTGGCAGCTACCAACATACCGTTGTCATGATGCATGGAATGGCCCAGTCCATATTCAGTGCCATGCTGGGACAGGTGCTTAATGCACTGTTGAATCATGTGTACGAGCACATTGCATTGCCAGCCACACAGGCACAGGTGCACCAGCTGAAGGGTCAATTCTATGCCATTGCCCAAGTCCCAAATGTAATAGCAGCCCTGCACTGCACACATGTGGCACTCGTACCACCCCAGGCACATGAGGCTGCCTCCAGAAACCGGAAACAGTACCATTCCCTCAACGTGCAGATGACATGTGGTCCTGACCTCACCTTCAGCCACTGCTGGGCCCGCTACCCAGGATCCACCCACGACTCCATGGGCCTGCGAAGCGGCACCCAGCCGGCGTACACATGCACCGAGGCCAAAACACATGGCTATTGGGTGAGTACAAATGTATATCATAAAGCATATCAATCCACAACTGATGGTGCCAGTCACAGAATCGATTATTCCCAATAGGTAGCACCATTACTGCAGCATTCACATTGAAGCACCTTGCACGATACACCTTGGACATGTCCAACACAGCAGAACACACCCATGCAGGATGCAAGAGACATGTGGCTGCACAGTGACACATGGAAGCCCCACCACAATAAAACCTCCTGTGTGAGTAGCACCATGGCTCCCAACACTGACACAGTATAGAACTCCCACCCTGGCCACCCGACAGAAATGAAATTCCAAATCATAATCTGGCACATCCACAAGTGCACTACACATAAGTAGGCCAAGTAATGGCAATGTAGATCCCACGAATACTGTCCCCAGAATGGCCTAGCAAATGCATGGGCAACAGTCGAATAGTGACAACCTGCAAATGCTACTGTAGCCAAATGGATTTGCAATGACACATGAGTCAGCCACTTCTGTCATGCAGAAGTAGATGGAAGGGCACCCTTACCCAGCGACAAGTGAATGAGTATTGTTACTTCCAGAAACATAGGCGTACCAAGTGGAGAGTACCCCATTGATTCAATCGTTCCCATAGGACAGCACACTCCACAATGTTATTGACCAAATGAGAAATATGGCACAATCACACTGATGACAGATCTCTGTACACCCACTGGATTTACCTTATCCCCATACCGGCTTTCTCTCCCCTGCAAGTGATTCTGGACATCCCCAGTACATGTGGCTCATGACCCCTGTGCGTCATCCACACACGGCGGCGGAGCGGGCATACAACCTTGCCCATGCCCGTACACGGATCTGCGTGGAGAGAGCATTTGGAATGCTGAAGTCACGCTTCCGGTGCCTCGACCGCACAGGAGGGGCCATGATGTATGCACCAGAAAAAGCTGGCAAAATTGTACTGACATGTGCCATGCTGCACAACATCTGCTGTCGCAGAAATGTGCCACTGCCCCCTGATGCACATGTGCAGCCACCTGAGGATGGCAGTGAGGGCGATAGTGCCAGAAGGTGTTGCACATGCACAAAGGTTTGGGCTGATGGAGGGGAGGTTGGCCAGACAGGGATTGATTGATGTTTTTTTTTAGAAATGGGTAACGGTATAATTGGAAATATGTCACTTCAACATTAAATTGTATATGTAATAATCACTACTGTCCATGCATTGTGATTTTTCTAACGTGATTTATTTACAGTCCAACAAACCCCCCTCCCCCAGTGAACACCCAGCACACAATCCCCCCTCCCCCCAGTGAACACCCAGCACACAATCCCCCCTCCCCCCAGTGAACAACCAGCACACAATGCCTCCTCCCCCCAGTGAACTACCCTCAACTGTGCAGATAGGCACATGTGTCTTATCGGGGCACCAACAACGATGCCATGCACCACCCGGATGGTCGTGGGCGCTTTCCTTTTCTGGGCCCCTCTGGTGTGCGTGCCCTCAGGTGGCTCATAGACCGGCGCCTGGGAGATGGCTCGAGGGAACCCTCCGTGGGTGTGGTCGATGTCGAAGGGACAGAAGCGGCGGCCAGCATGTGCTGTCGCATGAGGTTGTTTCCCTCCCTTGTTTGCTCAGCAAGTGCTGAGACTGCCTCGGTCAACTCCTTCACTCGTTGTCCATAGCCTGTCAGGGCAGCGGTACATTGTTCAACGACTCTGCATGTGCTCGCATTGTCATGCGCTATGTATTTACATCCATGCCGTATTGATGCACTGACGGCCTTGATTTGACGACTCTGCACCTTGGCCATTGATTCCACCCTGGCCTGTTTGGCCTCAATAATGTCAAGTCGGCCCATCACTGCAGCTCCTGTGATGAAAGGCACCCCTGGTGTGTCATGTGCTGGCCTGCGACTTGTGCGCTGTCGGGTGGGGGGACTGCATGGGGACATTGCGGTGGCTTGGATTGGGCTGCCAGGCTCTGAGTGCCGGTCGTCTGGGCTGCCATATGATGGCGTATCCTCGTCCGGCTGTGGTGTCCATACACGACACACAGGCAGATATGGGCTTTGTGGAAGCTGTGTACCTTGCCTAGGGCTCCCCTGGGGTGTGACCATCCCTTTGCCATCACTGCTTCTGGGAGAGTGCTGTCCTCCCGCCTGATGACCACGTGGAGATGTTCCTACCATGTCAGGCTCTGATCCACTGCTCTGTCCCTCAGCATGGG
Organism: Ambystoma mexicanum; assembly: GCF_040938575.1. Classification (NCBI taxonomy): domain Eukaryota; kingdom Metazoa; phylum Chordata; class Amphibia; order Caudata; family Ambystomatidae; genus Ambystoma; species Ambystoma mexicanum. The sequence continues at coordinate 860,783,060 of NC_090931.1, read as the reverse complement.
GGCTGTGACTGGTGGCTTCCCTGCAGCCATGTGGGTGCTGCTGCTGTCTGGTAAGGCTGCGTTGGGGTGTAGTGTGGGTTGGCCTGGTTCGTCTGCCTTCCGTGCGGCCTCTTTGTGGGGTGGTGGTGCTGGTGGAGGGGCGGTGCCGTGGCCGCTGTGATGGTGTGGCCTCCTCCCCATCATCTTCATCCTGTTGGGATCGACGTGTTCCTGTGGGGGTAGATAGGGTGTGGTTTGAGTTTAAAGCTACATATATTTGTGTGATGCAGTTCATGCCAACAAGTGGGATTGAAGACAGTACCATTCATGCATTCTCCTTGCATTCTGTTCTGTCGCCATGTGGTGCATGTTGTGAGTGGGTATGGAGGTGGACTGCATGGGAATGTCTGAGTGACAAGATTGCATGTGTGGTTGGGGTGCACTGCGCTCAGGGCTTTGGGGGTGTATTCATGTGCCCTTCAACTCTACGTAGGTATCCTATGGCTATGCATGTCTATCCCCTGCCCCTGTCATTCATGCACTGCACGTGCAGGGTCGTCTAGGCAGCACTACGGTTCAATGGATGTAGGCCTCACTTATGGGTGTATGCAGTTCCTCACACACATTTCATCCCATTCATTCACTTAGATTCTGCATGTGTTGTTCTTTCAGCTGCATGCATTCGGGGGTGGGACTCACCTGCAGTTGGATCGATGCCAGTGCCAGCCTCCGCTCCGCCAATGCCCTCGATGGTGCCAACATCTATCAGGGCACTCATTTTCTCCTCCCATGGTGTGAGTTCGGGTGGGGGTGGTGGTGGTCCTCCTCCAGTGCCCTGCATGCACTCCTGTGCTGTGACAGGATGCCACGGACTCGCACCGCAGGTCGTTCAGCCGCTTGCGGCAATCCTCCCCATCCCGGGGCACGCGCCCCACAGCACTGACCCTGTGGCTGATGTTGCGCCAGATTTGTGCTCTGCGCTGGCCACTTGTTTTGCGCTGCTGCAGCTCCTCATGGTGGGTCTCCGCCTCCTCCACCAGTACAGCTAGCTCCTGGTCACTGAATTTGGGCTTTCGCAGCCTGTCATGGGCAGTCTTGCCCCTAGTGCACTCCTGAGACATGTTTTGGGGTTGGATGGCGTGGATGGCTTCCAGGGGCGGTGATATCCGACGGATTGTGATTTCCAAGATGGCCACCGCTTTGTTTCCCATTCCGGCGTTGACGCGTTTCCCGCGCGCTATGAGCGCGATATGGCGGCATCGCACGGTGCGCTGAATTTAAAGGTTCGCGCTATTTGCGATACCGCCATGGACCGGGGCGCATGCACGATGAGTCGTGATTTGGCGGATTGTCCGCTGGGGACCTTCGCGTTAACGCTATTTACGTCCGGCGGACAATCCGCCGCATTACCGCCAAAGTCGTGATCAGGCCCATTGTGTTTAACATATGCTTGCGGATTAGCTTTGTTGGCGCATGTAATCCTCTACACACAGGTCAACGAAGGACAAGGTCTCAGTTCATGACCCCAAAATGTGGCCTGCAGGCAAGTTACATATTAGTTTGTACACAGAGGTCAAGACTGCCATGTTAGATTCGGTATGACACTGTCCACCATCTTAGAACACAGGGTGACTTTAGAGAGAGAATCTAAAATGGCGGGTAGACCTAAAATGACGTTTACACTGATCTAAGGTCAAGACCTTGCAACACGGTTTTCCTCTTAAGCGACTTATAAGCCGCGTGGCGTTGGCCAATATTCATATATTCATACAGTATAGGAGGCACGGTATGATTTTCAGTTCGACAATACGAAGCATAGTTGTTGATAGTGTCAGAGTCTGAGAATTCGAACTTGGTTGGAAGGTACCTCTCTGCAAAGTGAGATGGCCCTAAGCATCAGAAGGGTCCTGGGGTCCTCAGGAGACAAGATGGTCAGAGAAGCACTGTCAGCAGCCTCAGACCCATACAGACCTGCCTAATCTCTGGGTTTAGCCCAGAGACTCTGGGCTTTTACGCTTTTCTCCGGGTCACCGGGGAACAGCGAGGAGTCTCCAGGATTTTCGGCAGTCCCACCAAACTCTGCCCATGCCACCATGTGATTGGGTACAAACAGACCACTAGTAGCCAATCACATTGATGTGTGGGCGGAGAAACAGTACGCCCCACCCACACAAAGGGCAGTGTTTAGCTTTTTTATTTTTAAACATGCGGATGGGGCAGTTGGGCAGAGCCTTGCATGGATATGGTTGTGGTATGGGATGGCATCAATCTTCTTGTATTTGTTTTTCAAATGTAGGTAGGCCTGGACCCATGCAAGACCTTTTGGCACAATGGGAGGCATTACTGATATGCCCTTAAGAGGGTAGTAGCAAGGGTAGTAGCAGTAAGAGTAAACAAGCATTGGCAATACCAACAGTTTTGGCTTTATTTATTCATTTTCTATTTTTTATATATTAGCCCTATGGTTTGCATACAAACTTTATACAAATGCATTGAATTGCACATATAGTACATATAAAAACACAGCAAATTACAATGTTAAACCCATACTTTGTCCGGTCTAGCTGCACACATTATGTCTTACCTGACTCCCACATTTTGCACAACACCTCTGCCATTAGAATGTAGTTATCCCAAGGATAAAATTTGGTCTAGCTGCACACATATATCTCTCCCATACTCTCCAAAGTACCTCTCTGCACCCACCCACATGACACCCACATGCTTGCTCAACATGGGTGACTAGCAGGGACAGGCCACCCCTAGCTATCATTGTATTGGTGAAAATGCACACATGCTTTCTATAATTCTATGACGAATTTCCCATGCTTGGACTTCGGTCCCCAACAGTGTTCAACCTACAAATTGTTGAGGCAATACCGATGGTGAAAAGTGTTATACAAATGCCCATTACATTACATATTCATACATTATAAAAGTATTTAATTTCCAAAGTTTTCCACAATATATAGATCCCAATCATCATTGAGATTGTCTTCCCTAAAAGTAAACTCTGCCACAATTCATTTCTACTAAGAGAATGCTTATTAAAACGATATCTAAATATGTTCTGCCTAAGAGAGAATAATTCAGTGCATTCCATAAACAAGTGTCTAAAACTCTCAACAGATCCTGAGTCCTTATAAGCTCTACATGATCTTGTATATTTAGGTGTACCATTTCTTACCCCCAAAACCTCCCCTGTAGGAAGCAGGTTAAATTGGAAAGGTGTGAACATTCTAGCCACCCTCTTGCTGGGACATTTCCTGCAGTATACTTGTAATTCCTTATAATTGGGGCAAGTCATTATATAATCCCTGAATGGCGTTTTTTTGTTAAATGTAGATTATTATTTACCCTATCCCATAAATCTACCTTCTTGAATATATAAATACACCCATGTTTGTTAAAAAATGTTCATCCATGTCCAGCATGGCAATATTATTCTCAGACTCTTTTTGCAATGTCTTAATAGACTTGCAAGTTCCGGTTTCCAGTGGGTCATTCAGCTGTCCAAGAATATAATCAACCTGAAGTGCACATTGTATCTTTGCATACACCATTAGCGTTCTTTTAAAGCACATACAACTCATCCCAGTCCATTAGCCTGCACCGGGCTCTAAGGCACAGATCCCACGGTTATCTCAATACTTAGCCCTCAATTCTACCAGAAGGCTTCAATAATTGTCATCTGTATCTCCCTACCACACGTTAAGATAAGAACGATTTTAACTTGGTACAGATTGTTTAATGGCACGTACAGAAGTTATATTCCTTAACTTTGGCTTTTGTGTGGGCGTGGGGAATGCATTTGTCAGGAACTGCCTTAGTTCTATTAACTGGCTACCAATGGCAGCAGCTGCAAAATGATGCCAGTACCTGGGCATATAGTAACAGGGCCTGGCAAATTCTTTATATATATATATATATATATATATATATATATACGAGCCAAAACGGTTAGCTTTGCCATTGCTGTTGTTTAACAGGACTTCAGTGAAGGACAGGTATATTGCACATAAATCGAGTTGCTAAAGGCAGACCTGATTAAGGTGTTATTAGACCAGCGGTGTGTTTACAGCACTGATCATGCACTCTCAGAAGACTGCTTTGAAAAACACTGGCAGGCACTTCCAGCACAAAGTTTGATGTTAAAGAGATCCCAGGGGGAAGTGAGTGGGAACGCCATAGGAATTAGCATGGCCATGGGCAATGGGTGGATACATACCTAAACACCTCCAATGTTTGTGTCCCTTCTCATGTACCATTTCTCCATAGCTGTGCTCTAAAGCAACAGTTTCAGCTTACAGGCGGCGCTGTATGCTACCTAGGAGCCAAAACTAAAAAGGGGCAGCTAAAGACACCTCACACAAAAGCGCCAAAAGACAACAAAAGGCAGATGATAATCATGTTTTTTTCCTTTACGAACATTACTGTGTTTTCAAAAACTACCAGACACAAAAAAATCCATAAAGCAATTAATTGCCATAACATTTATTCGGTGTGCTGTCTTCGCGCTTTTACCCAACGCACTTGTGCATGAGCGTAAGATCCCAATGACTCAGCCGGTGTCTTGCGGTTATTTGAAAGTACCGCTACCTTTTCGAAGCCTCTTTCTCTCCTTTTTATTGGGGAGGCGACACATTCCCCACACCCCCTGCCATGACGTCACTCGAAGTTATGCTGGCACCTCCCAACCTGGACCTATCTGCAGGGCCCCGTGCACCGCAAAGCGCCGCGCTCCCTCGCTAAGCTCCGCCTCTTCCCGCAATATCTGCTGTTGCTCCGCCCTTCTCCCGCATTGTAGCGCTTTCCTGTCCAGTGCATCCAGCTGTTTTGCTTAGACGCCACGCCCGTTAGTTTACTTTTCCCCGGCCCCTTCCAAACTAGGGATCCCCGCTCCACGTCCGAGTACACCCATTCCCTCGTGAAACCCGGCCCTCTCTCCGCCCTTTCGACCCCCCTAACTCCATGCGGGCCGGGGTGGGCGCGCTCCGCGTATATAAAGCGCCTCGCGCTGGAGCTCTGCCGCTCGCTTCGCTCTGGTCTGAGTCGGCACGGTGTTAGCTCGCTTCTAGTTGCTCTTGCTGTCCCGAGGATGGCCGGAGCCGGGTTACGGCTGGTGCTGCTCGGCCTCTGCCTGGGGGCAGCCCTGGGAGGGGGGACCAATGGGAAGAACCGGAGGCAGGTGCAGCCTCAGCAAGCTGTGCATCTCGGCGACTCCCAGCAGAACAAACGTGAGTACAAACCAATTTACAAAGAGGACCATACCCCCCCCCCCACCCCGCCAAACCCCTTGCGAGGGCTCCTTGTAATCCCTCCTGCAGCCCAGCGACCGTGGCTGTGCATCACCCCCCCCAGCCGAAGAACCGAATTCCACAAATTAACGAGCGTAAATCCCGGCAATATACGTGCACCCCTTTCTAGCCCCCCTTTCCTTGTTTCTACCCGTGCCCATACCCAGTGCACACCGTGCTCATTGTAAATAGATCTCTACGTCTGCCAAACACAGCCCGGTCTTCACTGCCCACCACGGGAACCAGAACTTTGCCTCGAAAACCTACTGGAACGCCCGGTTTTCTTCCAGCCCGTTCGTGCACGCGGAGAGTATCTGCCCATCACAGAACACTCTGCTTTCAGTCTGCCCATAGTCGCCCGCCCCGCGCACCCAAAAAAGCAAGCGCCCCCCCCCCCCCCAAAATGAATTAATGATGTAAGCCTCTCGGTGGTTGTCGCAGACGGATTAGCGGGTGTGCGTACCAAATTCCCAAGTATTCGCTTTTGTGTGACAACCTGCACCGAGTTACTTTTTGGGTGGGTTGGTTTAGCGCCTGGATATTTTGTTGCCCCTTCACTCGCATAGTTTGGGATTGTATTTGCACTCGCGTGATTGCTGTGTGCAGGCTGTGATGCACTTCGTGTCAGGGGCCAGACTGTAAACATCAGTCTGCATCTTAATTGAGGTGTTCAGCGAGTCTGCCCTGCGTGATGTTTGATCGCTTTCCAAAGTCCCCCCCCCCCATAGGCTTAAACATGCGACGAGCAAGCTCATCTCATTTCATTGTAACTGCAGGTTTATTCCTGCTTTATGTACTCTCTATAAGGCAATCAAACTCGTGACGACGTATGCAGGCAGAACTCACGCACGGAAATCTTGTCTGAACTCCTTTCCGAAATAACCCTCTTCACAGTATTTGGGGTGGGGGTGTTGCTGATGGGAGCTGGGGTCACTTGCAAGAGTTTCTAATCTACAGTATTAGAAAGCGCCCGCCGCCGGCCCGCTTCTAACTGCTGAACACTGCCCCTGTCTTGTGAATTGCGCTCTTGTTATGGGCCGGGATGAGCGCTCTTTTCGGATCTAGAGGAATAAAGGTCGGATAATCGCGTGGCCACCCGTTTTTGTTACAAGTCTTTCCCATCCGCGGGGGAGGGGACGACACATCTGTTGGCTAACTTCGCTCCTCGGGGGTGAGGAGGTTTCGGGATGGACACATGCAAATCCGCCTGCCCTTAATTGGTTTTCACTATCAGTCGCACCTTGACCAAATGGCGTAGCAAGTACTCAGTGTTTTATTATATGTATAACGCGCTTACAAGTTGGGTGTGAAATGCAAGCAACCCGTAAAAGGGCTTCTATTAAATCGAGGCAAAGCCTCTGGGAGACTTTCATCTGCTTATTTCTAGCCTCCTCACCCCCCCCCCCCCCCTCCCCCGTGTGTATATTTCTCTCGCGCTTTACACGGATGCACTGCTATGTAATCATTGTAGGGGATTCCTTTCTCTCACCTTCTGCATTGGATGAGTTCTGCTATGTTGTGTGGAAAGTTTGTATCAAACTAGACCACTGTTAATAACGTACTAATAGTATATTTTATTATGCCCTCTGGCTGCATGGGGGGGGGTATTCACAGTGGTGGGCCATTACCGGCACTCGGCCCGCGACCCCCAGTAATAGCTCCATTAGCGATGGCAAGATGAAAGTGCTGTATGCTTTGTGAAATCGAGTTAAGAGTGTTTATTCTTATTTTTACTTCATCTGCGAAGCTACTTACTACTGTAATGGAAGTAGGCATTGGTCACAGTTGTAACCAAGGCTGCAGGAACTGAGCTGACGAGCCGTTTCGTAGAAGCTAAGTAGTTTATTTTTTTTGGAGGGTAAATCCTGTTGCAGCTTCGTTTTGATCGTTGTGGCTGATGTTTGTCCAGTGGCTACAGGCGGCACAGATGTTTCTTCATGGCAGTCATGTGTGCCCAGGTCCCAGGCTATGGGCTTGTATTGGTAGAGGGCTGTAGCAATTCCAGGGTGCTACGATTGCTGAAAACAGCAAAATGCTAGAGATTAATCGCGAGTTTCCGCAGAGAAATTGTAAATTAGCCAGGGTGCATAGTTTGCACTAGCCGTTGGGTAGTGATATGGTGTGCTCTGTATACGTATAGAATGGAGGTGGAGTGACTTTTATTTTATGCCTGGCTAGTAGTTTAAACTTGGAATTTGTTTCCACCCGTGTTAACCTAGAAGCCAAAGTTGTTAACGCACGAATCCCGAAAGAGGTTCTCGATGGAATTTTACACCTGTAATTTTGGATGACTGATTAGTTGTCTGATAAATGTCCATTGGGCCTCCTTGATGAGGAAGGCCTGTTACAATTTTTACAGTGCCAAAACACTGTGCATTTCTGATATTTTATTTATATCGCGCTCATAAGTGTTTCAGAGCGCGACCAAGCAAAGGGAGGGGGACAAGGGAGAAAGAAAAACAACGATCTTACTAGGCCCAGTGACATTAGAATTGTGCGTGGAAAAGGGGGGTAAGGTGCGTGGAAGGGGGAGAAAAGTGGATGGTGCAGAACAGAGGTGAGAAACAGAATAAATATTGTAAGTGCAATAAATAAATAAAGGCAGTGAAAAATGGCAGTGCATGATTAGTCAGAGTGTATATCTGATATGTGCAGAAGAAAAGTGTGGGGGGGCTGTATGGGTACAGATTCTAGTGCAAGGGGTGGCCAGGTGTATGGTGCCTCGAGACAAAAGCAGATCAGCAGGGGAGTGGAGGGGCAAAAGGCATAAGTGAAGAGGAAGGTCTTGAGGTGCTTCCTGAACTGGAGATGTTTCAGGGTGGCCGGGAGGCAGTTCTAAACTTTAGATTTAACCTCTATCAGTGGGCGATTTTTTTAAAGGCCATATATACTGTTGGCATCACAAGCTTAGTTGGCTATATCAACAACCAATATACCATAATCCCACCAATACACAGCCCCTTAGATTTATTTTTTTTCCTACATGGCCAGGGCATGCTTAATTGCCCTTTGGTTTGCAGTCCTCTTCTACCTCCTTTCTTTGCTCCTGTCACAAGTTTCTCATCTGAGCTAGTTGTGTGCTGCTTTTGTGTATTTTTGGCCCCAGGTTTCTGCTTACTGAATCAGACCGCGTTTTGTTCTCTGGGAGCGCGGTCATGTGAGTAAACTAGGAGTTGCTGTTCCATCAAATTCTACGTGATGTGGTGCATATTAAAGTTGCAATTGCCACAGGGAAGCTGCATCTGCAGACTGGTCTGTCTTAATTGTGAAGCATGTTCTAGTGCCTTATGCGAGTGTTACACTTGAAGTAAGCTTGGCTGATTTGGGGATTGCTAGTGGCAACTCATAAGAATACATCTTTTGCCGGTGCATTTTATGTCAGTGTCTTGTGCACCCTACATTTTTACTGTCCTTGATGTGGTAGCCCGGCTCAGACCGGATACTCTGGAGCTAGAATTCGAGTGGCGAGCCATAAGTCACTCGCCACTTCAATTCTATGCATACCCAGCGCCCCTTTTCTCACTCGCCAAGAGTCCAATATTACTAGCCAAGCAATTGCACATTTTGCACCGTGCAGTATACAATTCAATCTGCTAAACCTACTGCACCCTCGTAACTCCACACCTAATGGTTGGGAGGGTGGATAAAGCGGTTTCTCCCGATACTTGTTATCGGTGTGTACCTGGTCTATAGTACCCCTGGTGCTCATGGGCCCATATTCCACACTCCTGGGACACCCACAACAGCGGGTCCGCTGGGCACTCCTCCTCCCAGTTAACACCAACATGTTTTAATAACTGGCCCGTTCACCACCTCTACCCGCCATGATGGCTAACTGGAGAAACCCCTTCTCTGACCGCCATCATCTTTCCTGTATCCTTTCACTCTGTGGCACCTGGCTGCCCTATCTTTAGTCGCGTGTTGCATGCGCAACCACCTCATTATCTGTTCAGCAAGGTGGTCCTCTGCACTTACACGTACATATGTGCCATAGCTACCGTGAGGATCTGTTCCTATGTATACACACACACACTGTTCATTGTATCTGGTGTGCCCATATGCTGCACTCCTGTGCCACCCACGACAGTATGTCGACAAGACATTGCCCATAATTTTGCTTACCTGGCTGGCAAGTCACAAAAGAATGGGTAGAAGCGGTCAAGCAACCTATACATCTCTCATACCACTACGTGCCCTCCAAGGGCAACCTACACGCCCCATCACGCCTCAAACTGCCACTTGGGTGAACCACCTGGGCTCAGTTACTAACTAGGCCAGCAGCTGTCCAAAACATGCCTGCGTGCACTGTTTTGTTATTGTTGATTAAATCCTCATCAGTGTGATGTGACATTGTTCAGAATCAGAACGGTAACCCCATCTCCTGTAACCCGTATAAACCAGGGTGTACACTGGAGTCTTCTGGGCAACCACATGGAGTGAAGTCCTGCTGGATTGGTGGCCGGCTGCCATCGCCCATATGCCAGCCTCCCCAAACAGTACTATGCTGCAGCGAACATAGCCGCCTAAGTGTCTTTGTCTAGCAACTCCCAGCTCCGAAAATGCAACGAGTCCACCTTGCAAGGTGGGCCAATGCATTCCAACATCTGAGCACGTGCCCACCACCTTCACCTGGCCCTTACTGGGTCACAATATGCCTAGAAGAGTCTGTATGGTGAGTGTCCTCGCCATCCCTGGCCCACAGAAAACGGTCACACCACTGGGGCTCGCTACGGTTAGGCTGACTGTCGGTATTCCTAAATCCAAAGAAATTACTTGGAACTGGTTAACAACTTGATTTGGACACCATATAACAATAAAAAGTATAGCTTGTGGCAGAATCACACTTGCCTACTTTCCTCGGCATTGACCTTTTTTGTCCTAATTGACCTTCTGCACAATTGACCTTTTATGTATTGGGTTGGTTTTGGATTATAAATATAAGGGGATTGGGTGGCTTGGTTGTGGCTTTTTTTTTGGATTGGGTGGGGGGTTCAGAAGGCCTGCTGCTCAGGGAGACTTAAGTGCAGGGGAGGGGCATGAGGACCCTCTAGGCCTGCCCCCCCCACACCGCCTCATCTGTACCCCCTATGGACCATGAAAGGCTTGGGAAGTGAGCAACACTCTCTGCAGCTGAGCATGCAAGCCAGCCCAGGAGCGCTCTCGGCTGCTTGCTGCAGTTGAAGGAGCGCTGGCTTGAAGCACTGTCTTTCCACTAGGCTGGCTTTGACTCCTAGATCAGGGTTGGTGCCCCGATTGCCCATTAAGGACAAGCAGCTTTTGGGTACAACCAGCAGGAATGCACACTGACAAAGTACATTGGTCATTAACAGGTTTGTCATGTATCAAAGGTATGGCAGTTACATGTAACACACATGGCCTGATTATTTTATTTTTGGACATTAATGCGTTTTCTCTAATCCGGTACTGGTGGTCAGAATAGAGGTGTTGGATTTCACAATCATGAATTCCTTCCCTACGACTTTACGATCTTAATAATCCACTGCCAATTTGAAACCAAAATGCTTCCTATTTTGAGGCGCTTTGAAGGTTAGATGTAAAATCTGAAGTACTTGTGCCTTGTGAAATCCAGCCTTTTGGTGGCAATGGGGTTGATAGTGTGATCAATCCTGTGTGGAATCGTGTGCCAGCCCATGGGTGGCGAAATACCTTGTACGTGGGTAAACATGTAGTTGTACCTTAAACTAGCGGTCACAGGCCTCATGCTCTTTGTACTGTGTGCTTGAAATTAATGTTTAAACTAAATCGAAAGGGTTCGTCAGAAGTGCTCCTGGGTCAAGTGGTTGGTGGGAGCTCATGTTTAAAGGTGAAATGCCTACCAGACATGGGTCATCTACGTGATTACACGGTTGTCTTCCAGTCCTTATTTCATTTATACAGCGCACCAATAAACCTGTGGGCGTGAGGGCACAAACAACATGAAAGTCAACAAATGATAACAAAAAAATAGTACGCAAGTGGTATCAACCAGCCAGAGGAGCAATACAGGACAAGTCCCTATCAACAAGATAAATCAAATTACAGTTTCACGACCCTCTGGGGAGATATTTGCACAGTCTTAAAGTCAGGTAGAGTGCTGGACCCACATCCCACTAAAAGTCATTAGGTTGCGAGCACCAGTCTTAGTACCAGGCTGTGGCGAGGTCTGACCCCACCCGGCCCAGTTCTGTCTTAACCAAGCTAGGACCTTGTTACGCAAGGCTTCTCTGGGCTCCTGACCTTCGACCTTACACATATTCGTAATAATGAAGTTCCTTTGGTCCATAATGAAGTCATGTCTACTAGGATCATCTGTTTTAGGCATTTCAGACTTTCTAAGATGGAAGTTTTGCCAGGGTCCCAGTATAGCAATGGCAGAGGTATTGTTTAGTCACTTCTTGACCCAATTCTGGAGCATGTACCGGGAGGGAAGGCAGTGATTCCTGTACGGGGCCCGTGATGACAGTATTGGGTGTTTCATCCCTTTCCGTATTAGCCACTGTAGCAATAGTGAATATCGAGGTCTCCTTACTGCAGCAATCAGTTTGTGAGGCTCAATCAAATGGCTCCCTTTGTGTGTTGGTTTGAGAAGCATTATCCAACATGGATACCTGAGACCATACGTCTGGACAATGAGACTTGTCTGTTTGTGAGGCAGTATTAACTCTGGATGGTCGAAAATCTGACACCCAATTGCTCAGAGTCTGCCACTAGGCCCAAGTCAAATGGACTGGTGCATAAGAGTAGCTATTTAGCAATACTGGCCAGAAGGCCTGGCCATTGATCAAGAGCTGATGGCTCAGAATGAGATGGATTAGGCCTAGCTCCCCCTCGCGGAGCATCTACAGGACTTATGGGGTGGGCAATGCTACTGCCTGTATTTCTCAAGCCCTTCCAGGGAAGGGAGAACTGGAATAAGGGCTGGCTCCATAATGTCGTAAAAAATCTGTTCTTAGTGTGCTCTCCAAAGATGCAAGTAATATAGGATCCAACAATAACGGTGGAGAGGCAGAATCCTCTGCTTTGTGCGTTCTGGACCAGGGAGACTGCCTTGCAGTCAGTCTCCTTCAGGAACTGAGCGCCAGGACCTCTGAGACACGGTCTCTGGGCGCCAAGGGAGATGAGGCCACTAAGGCCACAGGGCCTAATTTAGCTAATATTAACCCTAGCCTTGTCGCATGGCCCAGGGGTAGAATATTTATGCTCCTGGTTCGTAGCTAGTAAGCTCTGGCACCATCCTTCTTGCTGGCGGCCATGGTGTCGACCGGGATCAGACTCTGGGGGCAAGGCAATCAGCAGCTGAGCAAGTGAACAGCACCCCTAACTCCCAAGAGGGCTGACAAAAGGAGAGCCCCCCCAGTGAGGCAGTCGCTTACCGCATCAGAGACTATGCCCCACTATGCTCAGAATAAGGAAGCAGTCACTGGGGGCATAACGAGCAGCAGCTAAACAAGTACACAGCACCTCTCCCGGTGAGGGCTGTCGCAGCATTATACACAGAAAGGTTACAAAACTTAGTGCATCAGATGAGCGCCTCGCTATATTGTCCTTTATCGGACTTAGCAGGCATCCATAACAGAATGCCTTGCCTCTCTGGCAGCCCCCAGCCCAAATCGGTTATGAGGCAGCTTGTAAGAGGCAAGGAGATTCTGGCGACTCTGCGTTACAACGCTGGAGGCTGTGGCGGTCCCTGGAACTGCTAGAGTCTGCAGCAGCACAAGTGGGTTAGAGGAAGGGACCTAGAGCAGCACCATACAGCAAAGCGTCAAGCCGCATGGCAACAGGGGGTCACCGCTGCTTCTGACACTATGACCCAGCCTGAAGAGTTGCCAAAATCCCATTCACAGCAGTTTGTCCATCCAGAAACATAGCGAAGAAGACCCAAATGGTCTGTCTCCACAATCGCCAACCATTGCCAAATCAAACCCTGCTTCCCACTCCAGGGCTTTCAGGCCATAGTGCATGCCCTTGTGGTCTTGCACATTGATTGAGGGAGCTTGGGGGGGGTGATGAGCTCCCCAGAATGGGCTCTCAGCTGTTCACTTGGCTTCCCTAAAAGCAACTCACCATGCTGCATATTATGGGTGCACAACAATTTGACCAATCCCATCCTACGTGTATTACATTGGTTTTCTCTCTAGGTAAGGGTGCTGTTAAAGAGCGCATTTATAATCTACGAAGCATTCACAAGCAGCACACCAGCATACCTGGTGATTAAGCACCACATATATGGTGCCACATGCTTCTTGTGCAGCTAATCAACCACTTGGCTTGCATCACAACTTGTCCGCAAAGAAAAGCAAGCACTCCCCTTTTCAACCCACCCTCTGAAACGCTATCCCTATATAGCCCTGCAAAATTCTTCAATTTCACAGCATCAACGTGGATTTTTCATGAACACCTGACTAAGAACTTAATCCCAATGGATGCCCAGACTGCAACTTACAGTACTGCCCTAATATTAAGAGGCTGGGCCAAATGCTTGCTACCCACACCCTATAGAGCACTCTGCTGCTCGGGATCCGAGTCCACACTTTAAACCATTATATAAAATTGCCTCCTATAGTCCTTTGTCAGTAAGCATGGGACAGTCTTGTGGGTGGGGTTTGGTGAAGTCACCTATGCACTTAACAATAAATTGTATTGTGTTAATTGGGCTGTCGTCTCATGAGATGTGCTGAGTGTCTCCACACTAACTAATGTGTATAAACGGAGGACCCTTATTTGTTTGTCTAGTTTACTGTGTTTGTTCAACATCCTTGTTGGTATTTTTAATAACCTATGGACAGCGATTTGCTTTTGAAGAATATAAGGTGACTGGGCACCCTCATTCCTCAAATGTGCTTTAGGATTTGGGCAGATGTCATTTGTGACCTTTATCTCCAAATGCCATTTGGGTCTCAAACCTGCTGCTGTTCTGCCACTTTTCCCTGACATTTCAGCCTGGCTTACTCTAGTCAGTTATGACCCTCTTTTTTGAATGGCTTTAAATGCTTCTGTCCACTCTAGTCTAAGACTGCAAGTCCTCTCCTTATCATCCAAGTTGTTAATCACGCCAGTCTTTACTAGTCAAGCTCACTGCTTAGACGCACACTCTATAGCCGCCGCCCCTTCTCCTCGATGGAATCACTCCAAGGTCAGTCGGGAACCCTTTCCCATATATACTAAAAAGCTTCTGCTTTAGACTTGCATTCTTGCAAATCCCACGGACCTCCATGTCGAGTTTGTTTTCTCCGCCTTTACCCTATGACTGGCGACAAATTTTCAGTGCTTTCTGTAAAATGGTACATGCCACCATTATCTCACTTTCCATGCTGCCATGCACGTGCCAGCAAGGTAGAGTACCATGCAAATGGTACTCTACCTCCTCTAACTATGCAAGTATGTTTTGTGAGCACTGAGATAACCAACCCTGCCACTTTTGTGCAGGTACCTACATTTGAATATCCTTTTTTTAACCCTCTTATTGGCGTCTCGAAGCTTGATTTATCCCTTGTTACTTGCGTCACATTTTCTTTTTTTTGCAACACCACTGTCCACCATCCCTACTTTCCAAAAAGCCCAAACTGAGACTGCCTGCCAAAATATAAACCTTGTCTGGGTGTGATTACCTAATTCTTTAAACAAATCAGGTTTGTAGTCTTGTACCTCGCTGAGCTGTCTGCAGTATTTATTAAATTTCATGGCATAATCCAGTTTTGAGCAACACAAACCCATCCTCAATATTACAACTTGACTGCTAAATGTGACGTGCTGGAATGCATATTCCGCTGTCTTCTATAGCTCTGCCGCCCCTCTGGTTTGGCTTGGATCCTCTGCCAATATGGATCTTAGCAGCTTTTCTTCCGACTAGTTATCGATTTACCATTGTAAAAGAAATTGTTAAAGTTGCACGCGTCTAGCCAGTCAGCCACACTAGTCTAAGGTGGGCACAATCGCTGCTGCATGAACATTCATGGAAATGATTGCATTGTGGGCAACATTTGACAAACGGGCATCCAATTTGTTTGCGAGTGAATTTCGGCCACCTCGCCCACTCTTACTAGCTCAAATTCTGACATGCACATAATGTATCATTTGGCAATGGCTAGTGGGTGAGGCTTAACTTTTTGCTGAAGTTCCCTCCCCTCCATGAAACTGGCACCAAAAAAATCAAAATGGTTTAACATTGCATGGCCCTCCTTGCGACTTTATTGGTAATGACCAATTTGTGTTGTGTAACCTCGCTTTTATGTGGCAATACTGACCCGTGCAAAAGAATTGAGGGAGTCCAAAGGATGTTTGCTCTTTGTTTTAGTGAAACGTTGATTATTTCCAAGAGAACTACTGGTTCACCTTATGCCCTAGGGAATTGGGGCTGCAGTGTTTGTACTTGTTCTTTCAGTGGTGGTTATAACCGGTGCCTCAGATGACATTTTGACATGAGTATGTATTGTGCTCCCTATCCCTATTTAATGTCTTGTTCCCCAATGGGGGTATTTGATGAGAGACTGTAAAAAATGTTTTTGCAATACACATTTCTTTGCGTTCTAGTTATCCATGCACATGAAGATGCGTTTTTACAATCTTTATATCGGGCCAGAAGAATAGCTGTTTCTTTCTGTGGCAAGGTGTAGTACTGGTCCAGAAATATCCATGGAGCTCTGTGGATGAAGGCAACGGGAACATGCTCTTGTCTTCACTATATATGTTTTGGGTGCTTTTGGCTTTTTTTAGGGAGTAAAAGTGGCCAAGCCACCCTTGGCCTGTAGGGCTGTTTGTAATTTTGGGTGCTGATGAATGTGACTGAACTAACCCTCTTCCTTACAACACATATATTGTCTTTGCAGTTTGGGGAAATGCAGATTGGTTTGTCTGTAGATGCGGGTGAACCTAGAATGCTAGCCAATTTTCGATTTTAGGGAACCCTCCTTTCTTTTTTGCTTTCTGAGCTTGTCTAACGTGCAGTGCGACTGTCGGAGGATGTGCACTGGTCCCTTTCTCAACTTGCTCAATGACACTTCACTCTAGATCGTTGCCCCCACCAATGCTAGCATCCATCTCTGACCCCAAAAAAAGACTTGGTTAATGTTCTTCTCTCCTGCGATTCCCCTGGACACTGTTTTACCATCGCCAAGCCAATATCCATTCTGCCCGTTGCTTTAATGGATCTTGGTTAGTCATTTATTTCTACCTGCTCTACCACATAGCAGTTGGTTGGTGCCTTTTGGACACTGACCATCCTGACTGCTCTTGATGTGAGTGTTGCATCTTTGTTTCTCCTATTCCTGTTCAAGTTGCCGCACCCCCCCCTCCATGCTCCAATTGGGAGTCCCAATGGGTCCCTTATCTTCAGACAAGCTGACTTTCCGGCCCTTCTACTGGACACCTACATCATAAGCCATGCCTTCTGTCTTGATAAATACGTATCAGTCTGTCCAAATCCTTCACGTCTTTAGTACCAGCTTCTCCACCGGTGCAGATTCCATTTTCATTTGCTCATGTTATGGCTTTGCCTCTTGGGCTAGACTGCAAGTCTTTTACCTTGGTGTGCTCCTACTGCTACAGAAAGCTGCATCGTTGCTTACTCTGGGTCCATTTAAACTCTTCCCACTGCTCCTTCACCTTTCCCAACTTAGTTTCCTGTTGGCAAGTAATGCTGCACAGCCTACCAGTGTCTACAGGATACACGGGAGGCGGGGTGAGGTTGGGAGCACCTCTTTTACTATTTTGATATTCTTTCCAATGCCCATAGTACTACACTGGATGTCGACCATAAAATGAACTATTGCATATAGATGGATTGGTTTACCAACTGGGAAGGACATTGTATCATCCCTACAGGAGATTACAATATGCACGCATACCTTGTACTTCGGGCATCCTGCTCATTGTACTTGAGCTGTTGAAGCCTCACCACCTTGCTTCCTCAACAGTCCCTGATTTCAGTGGAATTTGTTAGACTTTTTCTGGAGGGAATCTAGGCTACACAAATTGTATCACTGTCTCCGCCTTCCAAGAACCGGGCTAGTTCTGCTGCTGGCTGTCACTAGTGTACTTTGATGGGGATCCATGTCTACATACATGACAACTGGAGATGTAGGACTGGTTTTCCCTGGGCATGGTCCTCCCTCTTGCATTCGAGAAGATCAGGGTCCCAAGAACGGCAGTGTCTAGAAAACGTGGTCTTGGGGGAATTAAGCAACACACAACAGCATGCATCTTGCAACACTGCATCACAGACATGCTGGGTAGGGTTGATGTTTTATGTGGTGGTTTTAATTTAGGAAACATGTTGTGATTGTATGACGGTCGTGCCAATGTATAAGCCCTGCTCCAGAAACTCTTGCCAGCGTTTGTAATTCTAGAGTTGAGGGAAGTGCTTAAACTGTTTGAGCTACAATAACCACACAGCGCCAACTTCTCCATTTGACTTTCAAACCTGATAAAACAATTGCAGTGCTTTAAACCAATTGGAATCTGGCTTGACACCTATATTAACTTGTTTAATATATGTGCTTGATTGCTAATGCTATCTCTTTTCAAGCATAAAATGTAGGAAGTGATGTAATCTAGTGGTGCCGCCATGATGACTCCATTGCCTTGACCCACGTGAAGAGCCCAACCCTCTGGTCTGTGCTAATGGAGATTCCACCAAAGAAACTGAGCACCTTTTAGAAAGAATGTATCTGAAACACACTCCCTCAAACGCATAACGCTGCAACTGTGGTCCCCGCCTGGCTTCCACATTCTTGCCAACCACGCCCCACCCCCCCATTTCAACGAGTGTCATGGGGTGTTTTGTAGCACCAGCCCTGCCTAGTCTATTCCTTTCACCACCAAACCTGAAGTGTATAAAGCCATTGATTTATTATTATTTTTTTTTTGTAACTAGGACTGAATAAGGGACTGTATGCCCACTTGTCTTAGTATGTTGTATCAAAGAGGCCAGTTTTAGTGGCGGAGTGGTCTCCAAGTCCAATGTGGTGTGTCCTCAGTTCAGTTGTCTTGACCTTTTCTAAATGGTGAATCAATCTGGCACAAGCAAATGCACTTTTCTCATTGCTCTGCCTGGGACTCCTATGCTGGGCTCAGCACACTGCCCGGTTTAGCCTCTTGCCCTCTAGAGGCTTTTTATAATGTGGGGTAGATTAATGCAATCGAATTCCCCAGTGTCTGTGCCTCTTGCTTATTTGCTGCTTTTGATAAGGCCTTGCGTTGGTGGCTGCAACACACAAACTATCTTTCTTTTGGTAGATTAGCTTGTACATATAGTTCTTCAGTACTAAGCTGTTTTCCTTTGCTCATATCCACAGGAGGAGCAGTTTGGCCTTTGAAACAATCTGGTCTCGGTTATTAATGGAATCCATTGCAGAACGTTCAAAGTTCCTCTCACTCTTGCCCTTCAGGATTCTGAAACTTAGTGCTGACATCCCGGTCAGGGTAGCAAGGTGGGATCCAGTGTCCGCCATTTACGGTGGTGACTGTGGGCTGTAACCGCAAGGCTTGAAGTTGCACTGAGGTGTTTCTTTCCATGTCCACTGGGTGCCCTAGGCTCCACTTTCTCCCTTATCATGGGACATCTTGTGGTGTCTACTAGCACTGAGTCTTCCCCCAAAACTGACTATACAGCTAGATCTCTTCCACATCCACTACTTTTTTCGGTACACTTGGGTAGGGGAACTGCGGTATATGCAGGGAAGAGGGTAAACGGAAGCGTAGTGCAACATTTGACCAGGTGTTGCAGCCAGGGCATTGCAAAAGTGACTTGTAACTAAGGCTCCTATTACAACTTAAACGTTTGCACAGGACATAAATAGACCATTCCTCTGTATGGAATGGTGCATATGGTCGTGAAAAGTTGAGGAATGGTAAACGGAATGGTAAAAATTGAACACTGTGCCGGAGCGTTCCCACTCACTCCGTTGACTGCTCCTACCTCTGGATCTTAACTGAACACCTGTCTGGTGTCTCCCCCCGCCCCCTCTTTAGTTTGGTGCTGTTGCCTCTGATCAAGGAGGTAATTTTGTTAACCCCCCCCCTTCCACTCCACCGTTAGCATTAGTAGCTTCTGTCATTCATGAATGGGAGATAGAACTATTCTGCCAGGCTGCCTCTGGGCTCCAAGTTGAGGATTCAGGATCCCATGTCTTCCCTCCACCCAGCCTTGCAGACTATGGTGCCACTTCTAGAATATGCTGGTTGGGTAGGGGTGCCTTCAGAGCATCCCAAAGCCCTGGAACCTCGGCCTCAGTCTTCTTTGAAGTACTGGACACTGCCCTGTTTGCAAATGTTTGCACCGCAAAAATATGAATCCAGAAGTTAGATTATACATCACAATTGTTTTTTTTGAGAGGGTATAACTTTACCTCAAGTTCATGATTCATTGATGATTTGAGTGCTTGTGAGGGTGATATGTGCATTGGGGGTTCCAGTAAGTTGATACAGTAACATGTCTGTTAACAGTACAGTATTCCCAGAAATGGTCCCTGAATTTTAATTGTTTTGTTTCTTTCCATCAGAGACCTGCTTTGACAATGGGAAGTTCTATCAGATAAACCAGCAGTGGGAGCGGACGTACCTGGGAAATACGCTGATCTGTACTTGCTATGGAGGAGGCCGGGGATTTAACTGTGAAAGCAAACCTGAGGGTAAGTACCACCAGGCTGTGCATTTGGCGGATGCAAATGTTTTAATATCTTAAAAGATGCAGGCAATCAGTTGCCACGTTCACCTACTGCTTCTGCAGTCTTGCAACGGAAGCGGATGTGGTCACTTTATTATACAAATTGTCGTATTTTATCTTTCATGGTAACACTGTTGATTTTCCTGTCTGGTAGGGAGGAGGGTATGAAACCTGTGGGCAACCACTCCCATAATCCCTAATCATTGGATTTGCTGGCTTCAGCTAATGGAAGTTTTGGTTCATACTGATGCCCCCCTTGTAGTAGGGACTCTGAGCGCTGGTAAAAGCTAATGTGCTGACAGGGATTTTGCCATCAGCCTTACAAAAAATATTCCATATAGTATCTCCATGAATTTGGATGGCCAGTTTATTCATTTCTATGGAAGCGGTTGGGTTCCTTATGGGTTTGTCGTACAGAGTTGACTAATAATTTGGTTTTTCCATAACGTTGGCAAGATGACGATGATTGGGAGGGGCAGGGGCAGATTTTCCCTAGATGCCACCAGTGAGTCAAGTGCTCACCTGAGCCCCTGCACCCAGTGTTATTTTTACAGAATATGCTAATCGAGCACGTTACTTTGCTTAAGAATAAGGTAACCTAGACAAGTTGGGCAATGTCTTTGTGGTGATGGCTTTTGTTCACGTTGAATTTACCAGTCTAAACAACACGGAGTTTGAGCTATCGCGTGAGACCCTCTCTACCTCATTCTCCCCTGCCCACCCCCGACCGCGCTGGGAATGTTGATTGAGAACTTCTTTCCCTGGTGCTGTGAGAGTGCACATTAGCCTTGTCTTGAAGTTGAACTCGGCAGGAGGGTTGGGGAGTGAACCCTACCATTTTCCATCTATGCCACAACGCAGGCGGTGGTGGAGTCCATATCTGACAAACGTTTGGTGTAAGTGGCCAGGTTGAATGGTCTGGATGCATAATTAAATTGACAATTCTTGGCTGTCACCTAGCTTCTCATGCTGTCGAGTTGGTCGACCACCTTCGTTACTGGAGAGTATAAACTGAATCTTCTATTCCAGCTGAAGAGACTTGCTTTGACAAATACACTGGATCAAGTTACCGGGTAGGGGAGACCTATGAGCGCCCCAAGGACAACATGATCTGGGATTGTACCTGCATTGGGGCCGGTCGAGGTCGGATCAGCTGCACAATCGCAAGTATGTACAATTGGTTCTTCAGTATCTGGTATCATGCTTGTATGGAGGATGGGTTATTGGGGAGATGTTTTAAAACTGGAACCGTACATCAGACTAGACCTTTAGTTGCGGTCTAACCTACCATTGCATAAAGTGATTGGTCTGTTCAGCTGAAGTACCCTGTTCCGTAAATTGACCATATAACCAGCTGCACATATCACAGCAACACTGAGTAGCCATCTTTGCTTCCAAATTGCAGCTATTGAGGAGTGGAATGTGGGTTTGGAAATTGGCCTGCTTTTATCTTTTTTCCTCACGAAAATTGCTCTTGCCCTATAGGGCAACGCTATTTTTATACATTGCTTCATCAAACTAACGCCGCTCTCGGGGATGCAGACAACCGCATACACGTTCACCTTCATTAGGGATCATCATTTTGGCAGTAATCCTTGTGATTGTAGAATTGGGTCATGTTTAGGAGACACCACGAATGTATGGTGTGTTTATTAAAAAAAAAAAAAAATCGCGGGGGGGGGGGGGGTGGCAAATGAGAGTAGATTAATTAACTATTCGCATAAACTGATGCCTGATGGGCATGTTGTGCTGGTTGATAGTGCACGTGGAGCGTTAATCAAAGTCCATTTGTGAGATGCTTGTGCACCAGTACATCGGATTGATGCATTTGATCTTTGAGGCACACTAGTACAAACGGAACACACTAACTGGCACGTGTGTGTGTTCAATTGATTGTTCCCTTGCTTCTGAGAGCCATTTACATTTACTTACATGTGTTAGGAATAGTACAGGTCTCTCGGACCTGGCTTTCATGCCAATTCACTTTTGCCACGCAAGGTTTCCATATGGACACTTGTGCCCCCTCCACATAGACCATCTAGAAACAGATCCACACACAATACTGTAGTACATGTGAACTGCTCGCGTCAACACAACCGCAATGCTATTGTACTTTCTACTTCTTCCTCCATATCGACTAGTGCGGGTCTGTTCTTGCATCTGACTCTAGTCCCTTCTTGCAACACCGTAATCTATCCCCCAGCTGCAGCCTCCTTCAGCGAGTGGCAGGCTTTAGGTCCCTCTGGAATCCGACTGGAGGGCCCTTGGCACCTGTGGCTGTTAGCGTTGACACTAGATGTGCACGTTGTGCACATGGCCAGGTTTGCTTGTGTGCATTAGTCCCTTTATCTTGCACTTCCTCTTCTCGCCCACCCGCCTTTCTTATATCCATGAGAGGGTCTCCCACTGGAAGACTGGCATCAGTGCCCACTGCATCATAATCACAACCAAATGCCTCATTCTGAGAAAGCTGCCCACCCCTTAAACCTACACATAGACTTTGGTGAGGCATACCAATGTTGCAGCTGTCCTCCTGTTGGGCATGTACTTCTCCAGCTGGACTCCAGGCTGTTTGGACCGAGCTGTGTCCGGTTGAGCAGAGAGCCCCCGATATCGAGGTAGAAAACATCTTTTTTTTTTTTTAATTTTTCTTCTCCCATTTCATACTTGCCAGCACTTCCCAATTTCTTATCTCTGATGTTCTATTGCAATAAGCTTGTTCTTTAGGAGTGGAGGCTGTAATTTCTGTCCCCACCATGTCTTGCTGCTTGTAAATCATCTCTTATGCTTACCCCTTCTAGATCGGTGCCATGAAGGGGGTCAGTCTTATAAGATCGGCGATACCTGGCGCAGACCTCATGAAACTGGGGGCTACATGCTTGAGTGTGTTTGCCTAGGCAATGGCAAAGGGGAATGGACCTGCAAACCTGTAGGTGAGTGGAATGCACATGAAAGCAACACGCCCTTCTTGAGCAATTACTCTAATGCATGTGATGGCCCAGCTGCTGAACCAATCTCGCCCTTGGCACGTTAGCCCTTCCGTGATGATGAGCTGGTGGAGGAGGGTGTGGAGGAGGGGGGTGGCTTCCTAAAATCTCCAGGCCTCTGTGTGGCAGGGCCATGTAGGCACCTTACAGCGACTTCTGACAAATGAATAACCTAAGCTGCGGAGTTCTTGCCCGTGCCCTCCAGTCCGCCCTATGAAAGAAGTAACTCTATCGTTCTAAGTAATCTCCGTGTGGTGCTGGTATGATCATCCAAAGCTTCCAAAACTCGGATTTTAAAACTTTCACAATCCGGTTATTGCTTAGATTGACCTAATGCACAAAAATGTCAGTTGGCATGCTTGCAGGTCCTGTGCATAACCCGCTATTGGGCTGGTAATGTCCCAATGCTGTGCTGTTCGTGGGGCGGGGGGTAGGGGGGGTTGATTTGTTCTAAATTTCCATTTCAAGGAAAAATAATGTACGCGCTTTAAAAAAAAAACAACTTTTAAGGTGAAAATGTCCACTTCATTTACACATTCTTACCATATACAGGTTTTTTTTTTTTTTTTTTTTTTTTTTTTTTACACACAAAATGATTTGGTGGTCAAAAATGCCTGGGAAGAGAATTACAAACTGAACGAGCGCCATAGCCCTCCAATTGGGTAGGACTCTGTGCTGGGTGCTTGAATTCTAGCCTATGAAATGCTTTTAAACATCTCCTTTTCTGGGTCTTTCTTGTAGCGGAGAGATGTTACGACAACACAGCCGGCTCGTCCTATGTTGTGGGCGAGACATGGGAAAAGCCTTACCAGGGCTGGATGATGGTAGACTGCACTTGTCTTGGTGAAGGTAGCGGGCGCATCACATGCACATCCCGCAGTAAGTTTGCAGCCTCTTTGGCTTTTTTTTTATTTTTTACCATATTTATTTAATTTGCTTTTTGACTTTGAACTTACAACTGGGCAATGGTGTCCAGACACAGCGTGGCAATTTCTCTTTGAATTAGTCTCCCTTCCTTGCTACTCCACCCATGGTTGAAGAGGATTGGACCCGCAGAAGTGTGCATGAAGCGCTGCATACCCTAGCTTGAAGCGAATATTCCATGTACCACAGTTGTCATGGGTGTGGGAGCCGACCTCTCGTGTTGCAAATGTACCTTGCCGGCATAAAGCAACTCTTGCCCCCACGCACGCTCCCTTTTCTGTACTCTACATGCACACATCAGACTTCGGTGGACTGCACATGAAGCCTTTTGGCTGGGTTACAAATGTGATTGTGCTAAACTGGGCCTGCCGGCCAGGTGGCATTGCCATCCTTCACAAAACTTCCCTACCCACCTCGCACTCTGACAAATGGGCACACAACACAGAGTGCAAATACCTTCTGGTAACATTCATGCTCTTGCCCTCTTGGATTAGCAACAAGCGCTGAGTATATCAACACCCGGCTACATTAAAAGCTTTGTGGAAGCATTACACGACTCTGTGGCATCCATCATGCTCTCCTGACCCCACAGTATTGGGGGGAGTGGGGGAGAGGGAGCAGGGAGTTTCAACATCTGTTTCGACCTACCGCATAACC
This sequence comes from Ambystoma mexicanum, assembly GCF_040938575.1. Classification (NCBI taxonomy): domain Eukaryota; kingdom Metazoa; phylum Chordata; class Amphibia; order Caudata; family Ambystomatidae; genus Ambystoma; species Ambystoma mexicanum. The sequence goes on along the minus strand of NC_090931.1, from coordinate 860,758,554 downwards.
TAATGACCCGACCACTTCTAGACTACCTGAAAATGATGCATCCAAGACATCGGGTCTCTGGCCCAAGCCACTCTCCTAGACGCAATCTCCGGTTCACCAGACCTCACCGGGCTATCTCCAAGTCTGCATCTCACACCCAGCTTGCCATCCATGCACACCCTCTGTCGTGGGGAACTCTGGTGCACAAACACTTCTTACCACACCTATACGGTACGTGCTGCATGATGACCTCTGCTTGTCCTTTTTCACAGGAGACTCCTGCGCGGTGTCCCACAGAATACAGCCGAGACCCTCAAAAGGATGGTGTCCAGCTGCTCACAATACTGCATGCACACCTGCTATTTCTCTATACCTTGCCCTAAAGATTCATCACCCTCCTCTACCACTCTGTGTTACAACACATAGAATACAGCTCTCGGTCCAGCTGTTCACAACTTGACTTGCACGCTTAGGGTCTGCTGTCTAGAGACCTAGCCATTCTCCACCTATCTTCTATGCTTTTTACCACTGCTTCATTACTTCCAACACTCCTTCGTTACTTTGCATACAGACTGCCGTCTTCCATCTTCAGCCTTTTTTTAATTTATTTATTTTTTTTACTAGCCAATGGCTAGTCCAAATTGTGAGGCCTGTGGTGGTTGGGCCACTACAAAACCACCTAGCAGTAAAAATCCCTTCCCTCTGACATTCCAACGAGCTGCTCTGTAGCATGGAGGTTTACCAAGAACTTCAGCACTTCTTGAGATTGTGGGTTTGCTAAAGGACAATTTTACGTTACGGGGCGCAGGCCATTATTGGGTAGAATGTGTGTGGACGAACGTTTTATCTGAGCATCATGTGACTTGCTTTTGTCTTTAAGCTGCCCTCTGTACAAAGGTAAATGTCTTACAATCAGCAGTGGAAAGTCTGGCATGCCTGCTCACCTGCATATGGCACATTGTAACATCACATATTGACTGACTGGCCTGCTCAACTTCCTTGACAGACCGGTGTAATGACCAGGATACCAAGACCTCTTACAGAATCGGTGACACCTGGAGCAAGACTGATGCCCACGGGAACCTGCTACAGTGTGTGTGCACTGGCAATGGGAGAGGAGAGTGGAAGTGTGAGAGGCATAACTCCCAGCAGGCCGCTGGCACTGGTAAGGGCACACGTCAATCAAGGAGCCGTGAGTCTGTAGTCTATACACTTTCTATGTCTGTGAAGGCATTTGTGATGTGCTGTCTGTGCATGCTCTGGTGCACAGCCTTGTTAAGCAACTTCAGATTTTTTTTTCTTCCTAGAACTAGCAAGTTCAAACCTCCACTTTGTGCATCCATCTCAATCATGTGTCTGGCCATCGATGGTTGCATTGCTGTCCTTTTAGACTTCATTGTTTTCTCAGATTTCTTAGGATCCTGTCCTTTCTCTATCTTGCCCAGGTTTAGGTCCAAGTACCTACACTGAAGTACGGACTGCACTCTACCAGCCGGACACCCAGTTGGAGCCCCATGGCCACTGTGCCACAGACAGCGGCATGCTCTACTCTGTTGGGATGCAATGGATAAAGACCCAAGGCAGCACTCAGATGCTCTGCACGTGCCTGGGGAATGGAGTGAGCTGCCAAGAGACCAGTAAGTATTTTGTGTGGGTGTAATGTTACTGGGTCTTGTATATTTTTCATTTGGTGGGGGACCCGAGTTGTGCTTACATGCTGGTCGGAAGCTAATCTTACTGCCCTAGTAAGATTCTAGGTGTGTGTGTGTGTGTGTGTGTGTGTGTGTGTGTGTGTGGTTAATGTTGCAAGGGGCTCTTCTCTGTTGCTTCCGATTCCTCACTTGGAGCTAATATATATGATGTAGATTGGTGATGGGGGGGGGGGGGGGTTTCTTTCAGAAATGGACGGTTTGTGTCTGGTGGGTGTTCTGCTCGTAACATAGTCTCGGCAGATCCCCAAGCAGTTGGTGAAGTGCAAGGTTACTTTGCTGGTGTGCTTTTCGAAGTACCAGTTTACCTCCTCTCATGCAGACCGGTTTCTAAGGGTGCTCATGTGCTGATGTCATGGTAGTTGGACAACTTGGTAGAAAGTGTGTGTGTGTGGGGGGGGGGGGGGGTCTGGTCATGAATCTGTGTTAAAAGGCTGTGAGGGACATCAGTAGGCTGCAGCGTGTTCCCCGTCAATGGGAGTGGTATTGCTGTAGGCTTGGGGGCGGGGGGGTGTTATACAGGCACTTGGGGAACAATTAATACTATTGGGCATGGCAACATTACAATGGGTACATGTGGGACAGAATGTGCACTTGCATCTTGGAGCAGATGGGTACGTGTGGAGTACTGCATGGTGGTGTGTGTGTGTGTGTGTGTGCTTTCGCACTTTGTCACTCAGGGTTCAAAATTGTGGGCAGCTTGGAGCTATTTGGCTCCCGCTTCTAGGTTAGTAGAACCTGGCTGGCTTGAAACCAACCCCTCCCCCAGAGCTCCTTTTGGCTACTAGTGCCTTCCCATCATGTAAACGTGATATTAACTTTGTGTATTTGAGAATGGAACTAGAACACATCTAATATACATTTAAACACACTGGTTCATACAAAATGGAAGTTAAAGGAGCAACTCTGGTAGCACCTGGTGCCCCTCCAGTAGCTCCTGCCTACTGGGTGGATCCTGACACCCAGGAGCTGTTTTGAGCTCCTGCTCCATGAATCTCAATTTCGAACCCTGTTACTTCATGGGTCGGTGAGCAGTTCATGATGAGGGGTGTAATAGGGTACGGTGTGACTGATAACGCCAGATTGGTGTGAATCTTTACTAACGTGCACTGTTTAGTATTTTATTCTGCATACAACACTCGCCTTCAGAGTTGATCTTCTGTAAGGGTAGCTTCTCTGGCATCAGCAGCAGGGGCTACCCCTAGGGGGGGAAGACCTAGTACTGAAAATCGAACTGCCCAATTGGATGTAACTAACCCTTCATATACAGGCCTCTTTTGCTAACTTATTAGAGGTGCCCCTTTTTACTCCTTCCCAAAGGAGGTCATGGCAACCCCGTTCACTCCCACCCCTCCTCGGGTCAAGCTAGCCAAATGTATTGCTGACACTGTCCTCTTTCCCTTTCTGTGTCTCTTTGAAGTTGTCCCAGTGTGTGTTTTGCTTCCCTGGTTCCCCTGGTAACTTGGAATGATCTTTGCTTGACTCTTGTTTTTGTGATTGGTTTTAAAGTTGTATTTACGTTGTATTTATATTTTACACAGCGCAAACCGAAACCTATGGTGGCAATGCCAATGGAGAACCATGTGTCCTGCCATTCACATATGACGGCAAAACATTCTATTCATGCACTACTGAAGGCCGCCAGGATGGAAAACTGTGGTGTGGAACAACTTCGAACTTTCAACAGGACAAGAAATATTCCTTCTGCAAACAGCACAATGGTAATCTCATTAACAGTCCTGTGTCTTACAAGAATCAAATGCTGTATGCAGCTAATGGTACACGCCATGTCCGTGTCTTGCATTTGGTAGCGTCAGTCACAAAGCAGCAGTTCACCTTGCAATTGAATGTGGACCTTCTGAGCATGGTCGCTTGCTATGAGTTAAGGTGGGCTGAGGTTGTGGTTGAACTGCAGACATTGGGTACCTTCTTGCTCTCAGGACTTGGTTGACCGCTCCTGAAGTGCAGTGATAATTAATCTGGCTTTACCCTGCATGTCTGATTAGTCGTAAGATTCCTGGCTTAGGTTTTTCCAAGTGCATTCCTGCCCCCACCCCCTTCGTTCTAATATGTGGTGTTCTTTACAGTCCTGGTCCAGACTCGTGGTGGCAATTCCAACGGGGCTCTCTGCCACTTCCCGTTCCTGTATAACAACCGCAATTACACTGACTGCACGTCCGAGGGGAGGAGGGACAGTATGAAATGGTGCGGTACCACTCTCAACTACGATGCCGATCAGAAGTTTGGCTTCTGCCCTATGGCAGGTGAGAGCAGCGTCCGCTTCCTAAAAGGGGGAAGTCTGATTTTTTTTTAACTGTGCACTAGCTGTTTGGGCTGCCTGCTCCAGCGTGTAGATTAACCAGTGATCTCTCCCTTTACAGCCCACGAGGAGATCTGCACCACCAACGAAGGGGTCATGTACCGTGTTGGTGACCAATGGGACAAACCGCATGAGCAAGGACACATGATGAGATGCACATGTGTGGGGAATGGCCGAGGAGAATGGAACTGCATTGCGTACTCCCAACTTCGCGGTAATCTTGCTCTGTATCATAGTCACACTCATGGCCCTTACCCTTTATAATGTTTTTTGGTATGCCTGTCCTTGCAAATGTTTCTTCTCCCGTCTGTAAAAACTGTAGTCCATGCTGCAGTGCAGTCATGAGAACCTTACCACTCCAATTGCACATTGACTTCTTTTGTTGGGTGGGGTTGTGTGAGGATGCCTGTTTTGGTACTTTGACCAAACAAGTCATGGCTACTAGAGACTAGGTTCTCAAAAGTGAGTGTTATTTGCAGGTATTTTTTTACTTTGCCAGGTAATTCAGTGTGCAGATACTAGTTTCTTGTTGCAAATCCAATCTTAAATGCGTGTGCTTGTACATGGTTTGTTGTAACTACAGTGTTCAGTATTGACAATCTCTTCAGTTCAGAGTCAATGGCCTACCCAGCTATCCTTCCTGTTCTTAACTGAAAGGGCTTGCATTGAAACTAGTGAAAAGATGTTGCTTCTAGCAGAACTTCTTGTTTTCTACGGTTGTGCAATTTGCAGACCGTAGGTGGACAGCTGAGATGGTAGTAGCGTGCTCTGTGCCTCCACTGACTCTCTTCTCCTCCGTCCATAGACCAGTGTATTGTGGATGGCATCACCTATGATGTCAATCACACCTTCACCAAACGTCACGAGGAGGGACACATGATGAACTGCACTTGCTATGGACAAGGCCGGGGCAGGTGGAAGTGCGATGCCATTGGTGAGTGCAATAACCAGGCTGTGGGTTTCATGAAGCAATTAAAGCTCTGTTAAATGATTCTTTTCTGCTAGCCTAAACTAGATCTATACGTTTGTGGAGTGTGGAATGTGCATGTACTCATGGTGTAACTTTTATAAGTTTGTGCAGTAGTGCTATTGTAAATTCTCTAAAATTGATTCCTTTCGTGAGCTACTTCAAGTCGCTAACCAATGCAGCACTGTATCGCTCTCACCCATTTAGTCCCCAGCTGCAAATCCTAAGCTTTGTTGGCAGTGCCCACTGAAGGATGTTGCTCTTTAGAAGGACACTGGCATATAATGTCAAACTTTATTGTGCAAAAGGCAAATTTGGCAGAACACTTAATCTAGGTGAAAACGCAATATGGGATCACGTGTTTGCTGCACTGTTTGCACAAGGGCACTCAGAAATAATGGACAAACGTGACAGCTTCACAGTACCTAGCCAGCAAATAGGATTGTGGCGACTTGTCTCGCAGCTCGCTGTCCATCAGTTAACATGATGACCATTGGTCGTCTTTGAAGTTTACATTTTCAATTTCCCTTGTTATCCCCTCACCAATGGTTTTAAAGAATGCAAAACTTGCATTTGCACTGTGCTGGGTGGCCCTAGGCCTTCAGTCGCTCAGAAACCAGGTTGTTGTTATCCTCTTGCTTTGAGAATCTTCTTGCCCCAGCACTGCCCTTCTGATGCACACACTGTTGGTTTCCAACCCTCTACCTACTTTTACTCTGCCCATCCCATTGAGGGAAGTGTACTCCCACCCCCAAAATACCTGCCCTTTTCCTGTTGTCATTGTGTATCTGTATTACATGAGTTATACTGTGAATAGTTGATCGCAGTAGTGAGTATGTTACTTTTTAGGGAAATTCCGTAATTGGTAACCAAAAGCTTGGTGGGTAACGGAGGCAAGAGCAAAGTAGTAGTAGTAGTCTATGCATTTCTAGCTCACCTAATCTGTTGGAAAAAAAAAGATTACTCGTTCATGGGTTTCAGCGACTTCCTACCTGCAGTTACTTTTGGTGTTTAGCTGTCGCTGCATTTGCATAGCTGCAGTGTGTTTATACACGTTTAGTAATCACCATACGCTTCTTATGATTAAAGTTCCATTTGTTGGCATTGCTCTACAGTACAGTATATGCAAATCTGAATGGAGCTGCAATATGATTTGTGTAGGGGTTGGTTGAGTGTGAGGTGGGATATGCAGAGGACTACTTCTCGGACGGCCGGTGTCCCTTTTTAGCAGCTTTGAATTCTGCCGTCAAGGCGTGTCCGTGGGATATTTGTGGTCCAGCTATTTACACGGCTTCTTTGAATGTGTTTGTCAGAAGGCTGATCAGATCGGGCCTGTGTTTGATCTGCGCAGTAGAATTTAGCTATGTTTACCTTTTTGCTTCTGTGAAGGCCTGGTGTGTTTCTCCCCTCCCCGCCCCCTTGCTCTTAGAGCCAGGAATATGGTTGTTAGACTCGTGGAGTGGATGCATTCATTGCCATTGTTATCTCTCTGCAAGGTTCCATGTGTTAATAATATCCCCGCAAAAATATTGCCATATTTTTGTGGTGATATTGAGCCATGGACCCTGCCGGGGACACCTCTGCTCCCACAAATCAAACCCCCCCCCCGCCCCCCCAAAAAATATCACCTATGGAACGTAGCATATGTAAGGCGATAATTTTGGTGGGATAATATGTAGGGATACACTCTGGGGTCTGCAAGGGGTGGCCTTTGCTCTGTAGAATGCATTGGACCCCCGCCCTCATGTAGAGACTCCACCCACCTCTGTGCATAGTGGGTGTTTGGGGGTGCCCCTTCGTCAGGGTGCTAGTATGTTTATGTTAGATATCGGCAACGCCATTTCAGCCGCTACACCCCGGCAGCAAGGTAGACCCAACATATCCACCCCTTACTGACCAACGGAAGATGATCATCCCACTGGCTATAGAATGCAACCTGGTTTCGGTCACACACCGCGTGACTGCCCCTTACAGGCGTGTTCCTTGGCTGCATTGCTTGGTGCTTGAGTGCTGTGTGCAACTTGATCACAGGTTCCCACCTCCCACCTCATCGCTTGCTCTATCTACATGCTATACCATAGCTCTCAACTCACACGCTTTTGGCGGGTGTCACCCGCCTTGTAAACAGCTGCCTCACCCGCCAAGCCTCCTGCACGCCCATTCGTTTCAATAGGCCTCTCACCCGCCAAAAATAAAATCGGGTGTTTTCACCCGCCATTGCCACATAAATGGTTGAGAGCTATGGCTATACGGAGTACCAGGCTTTGGCATTCTGGACTGCTCCTTTGGTGTCATTGCAGCGCGCTCTGACCGCGTATGATCTAATGCAAACATGTCTTGTTTTTAGACCAGTGCCAAGATTCCGAAACTCGCCAGTTCTACCAAATTGGGGACTCGTGGGAGAAGCATGTGCACGGCGTACGCTACCAGTGCTACTGTTATGGCCGGGGGATCGGGGAGTGGCACTGCCAGCCTCTGCAGACCTATCCAGGTAGGACATCGCCGGGCTGGGGGGGCGGGGGAGGGGGGTGGGGATCTGGAAAATGCAATATGTCCGAAAATGAGTCGATGCTGTTTGGGCGGACTCCGCCTTTTATCCTGAGGCCAGTAACCATACCACCCAATTCTTCTGTTGAATGGCTAAAGTATAATTGCGATATTGAGTGATGACCAAATCCCAGCTAGGACTAAATATTGTCCCCTCCTAGTTTGAAAGGCGTTCTCATGATACCCCCACACATTGCCGCGTTTCCGTCTCCCGTTTATGGCATCGGGTTTCCACACACGGTTGAATTTGTCTCGGGTTATTTAGAAGCACTCCGATTTTTTGGATTTTTTTTTTTTTTTTTTTTTTTTACCACCGTGAAGGAAGCCCGTCCAGGGAACTCCTTGACTTGGCCAACATTTGACTCCATTTCTTCGTTTAATGTTGTGGATCCAAACCACATATGTGGGTTGTCGATTTCACAAGGCCGTTTCTGTCTGTCTGGAGGTGGCGAGACCTAACCCATCGCCCCCCTCCCCTCCTCGGGAATTCCCCTTTGGCGCTGAGGCGGCAAGCTGTTGAATTGGCCCCTTGTGTGGGGCTCGGCTGCCCTCCATTAGTGCCCGGGGAGAGGCGTTTGATCGCTCGACAGCCCCTCCGCCAGCCGCACACTGATCTCCCCAGGCGGTGAGGCATGAGCCCTGTTTTCTTTCCTGCGGCCATTTGATGTCGCCTGACGATAATGTTATTTGTCCAAGCCCCCATTAACACCCGCATTTCCTGGGTCGGAAGCAGCACCATTTGTTTGTCGAGCTGCGCTTTGTAAAGAAGCCCCATATAGGCCTCCAGCTGTTGGGACAGCTGTGGCCGGTCTTGGCTTGTCTGGGGTTTTGTTTTCCGCCTGCGCCCCACGAACATAGACTCTGCTACAGATGTAATGCTTGGCCTACACATCGCCGGTGCCTACTAAAACATGCATTCTTTTTCTGTCGGAAGTTCGTTTCGCTATGTATTGGGGCAGCGTGGCCCTGTCACTGTGGCCCCCGAACAACCTTGTTGGGTTTTGCATGGGCACTGTGTGTCCCTCCATGAGAAACTGCTAGGCCTATAGGACAATGGGCCCATGGCGAAAACACACAATGCTGGCGTGGGCCACTTTTTAGGCCAATTTAGGCTAGCTTGAGTTAATTTACTCTGCAGCTGGTATTTTTGACTATTGTTGCTGAATATTCTTTAAAATGCATAAAAAAACCTCCCTTAAATTAGTCTAAAAAAAGTAACTTGCAACTGTGTGTCGTGGCCCGCTTCCGGTTCCCCATAGCGGGCCTCTGCAGATGTCGGGTCCACACAGCATAAAGCAATTGATTGTGTCCACGCAGTACAGATGCCACAGGAGCGCCCTGCGCACACCGGATCGCCTCTCGGAGGGGGACACCGGGGCTGGGGGCACCCAGCCAACCACAGCCCTGGCTCTGGGGCACCCAGGCGGGGGCTGTTTCAGTTGCCGTGATCACATGGCGTAACTATTCTGTTGGGACAGTGTTGCCCAGTAGGGGGACCAGCCTGATGCCGGCCCCGTGGGCAGGCTCATGGCATGCTGCGTAGCACCAGCATGGTGCATGACAAACACGATGCAAGAGTCACTGACGAGCAGGAAACGGCTTGTCCCTTTTTTATTTTATTGGTTCGGTTACTGTCATACCATGTGACCTACCATGCTCCCAGGATGGGTGACATGCAACACCGTGGGCCACTTTTTCATTGGTGCCCGAGAAAAGGTTATGGCTCAGTCCGACCCTGGAAACTACCCCGTCTGCAGAGCCAATCCACTCGTTTTAAGGTAAAAGCTTACTTTAGTATAGCAATGCGACACAGGGCCGAGTATCAAACTCAATCGGTGAACCGGAGCCTGCGAAATTCCGTCCCCAACCAGATGAATGTTACTGGGTTTCCTGCAGCTGGTCTGGACCTCAGGCTGGCTGATCATTTCGGACCGTTTATTGGAGTGTGGGAAGAGCTCGACCTTCCATACAGCGTGGGGCGCGTAAAGGGGTACCGACACGCGAGCAGTACACCTGGTAAAACACAGATAATCATTTACATATGCTTACTTGGAGTTGGCATTGAAGAAGACACTCCATGGGGGCGGGGGGGGGGGGGAGCGGCACAACCGTGGTACTGAATTTCTGATAAATTGGAGTTAAAATATGTTTGGGGTTCGGCGCAAGGATGGTGCAGTGAAGCCTGGGAGCCACCCAGCTTGGAGGCCATGCCAGAGGGAGGCTGGAGTGTTCAGCTGGCAAAATTTCAGCATCTTGTCAAGCTGGGTGATGCGGAAGCCGGGTGAGGGTGCTGACACAGTAGTCCATTCTGAGGGGCACAGGTGGGGGGGGGGGGTAGGGGCCTGGCGGTTGTGCAGGTTACCTGTTGCGGTTCCAGAACAGGGCGAATGAGACCATACAAATACTCGTATAACTTGGGTGATCTATACCTCAAGTACATACTGGAAGCGTTCCTTATTTTAATTGACCTTCCCTGCCCTTATGCGGCAGTTATGCAGAGGTAGTGACATTAGCAGAAATACTCCTCGCACTCCCCCGGAAGCCAACAATCGGCAGAACAGTTCACTGGCTTGTCAACTATGACTGCTGTGTGCAACTTCCTAAAATAATGGCACCTGTATAGAATCGGAAGTTGGTGCCCTTCGTGGCCTTGCAAGGGGAGGAGCTGTCTATTTGCCTGGACATTGACTCTTGCTACTCTTTAAAAAAAGTGTGCCTGTGCAATGCAACAAAAGATGAGGTTTGCGTAACCTGCGTTTTATTAAAATGACCCTTTTTACTGCTTTGAAATGGGTGCTGATGCAATATTGTGCTGCACAGCTAACCGCAAAGTTTGATTCCTCGCAGTGAGTTTACCAGTGATTTTAATGTGATTTGTTTATATTAGTTTTTATTCTACTTTGCTTTTCGGTGTCTTAGCCAATGGGTTCAAACCTCCTGATCACACACTCTTTAAATGGCGGCGGGGGGGAGTGGGCGTCAAAGACCACCTACTCGGAAGTTCGAAGCCTGGATCAGCTAGCTCGGTGTGGGGGTGGTCTGTCTTTAGCATTCCCCCCACAACACCCCCCCCCTTGCTGGTGTTTAAGGGTGATCTCTGGTATTGATGGACTTTTGGGGATGGGCAGATACAGTCCTTTAGTGTCTAACATTGTGAGGTAGAGTACCCCTCTTGGCAGCAGAGCATTTCTTTGGCGAGTGTGCCAAACTCTTGCAGCACCCTTTTGTTGGATCGCCATCGAGTTAGTTTTGAGATCAGTCCAGCAGGTTTCCCCATCAAGAGGCTGATTGAATTCGTGGAACAATCCGCTGCTTTAACCAGAACATTGCAGGATAAACTCGGAACTTTGAGTTCATTGGCCATTGCGGCCAAGGCCAGTGCCCTCTCACCAAATCTAAAAGGTCACTCCTGGGCGCTGCTCCAAGTTGGGATATGAGCGAGACCTTGCGATTGCTTCATGCAAAGTTCACCCTACTGGTGCGCTTACCAGGCTGTGATTTAAATCCACCCCCACACCCTTGCCGTTTGAGGCTGAAGCTGGCCTGCACCACTATGGGGGGCTCTCCAGGAGGCATGTGCAGGTCTAGGCTTTCTAAACCGTAATGCTGCTGAGTTGTCTCTATCCCAGATGACTTGCTGCACGTTTGGGGCACCACTCCTGAGTTTGGCAATTTGCCTGGTGGGGTTCGTTCTGGGACCCGTCTCTTTGGCAGCTGAGTGAAGTGGAGCCATGAAGCTTCTGGGAATGCTACGATGGAACTGCGGGTTGGAAACGGCCTTGGTGATTTTATAACGTCAAGGCACAGGCTTCAATCCAGGTCAGATGACTTCGCTCACCCTTCAAGGGACTACATGTATTGGTAGAGTTTGGAGAGCCCAAGAAACTTTACCTTCCCGGGGGAGTTGATCTGCTGGTATTTGCAGTAGAGTTCACTGCGCTATGCATTATAGTGCTGTGGGATAACGCTGCAGGTGCACTACATAAAGTCAAAATGAAAAGCTTTGCAAGACTGCACATGCCTTGCAGACTGTGTTTTTCCTTTATTCTGAATGTCGAGGAATGAGCTTGGGTGGATGTTTCATTACTTGGTTTTCAGTCAACATTTACTTTTCGTACGGAGTGCCATTGTGTGGCAGAAGAGGAAAAAGCCCATCTACCAATGCAGTGAAGTGACTTTATTTTAAGGACCCAAATATAGACGCCCACCAATTGGCATCACAGCAAGGCACTGCCAGACCTTTCTAGCTATGCCCGGACTTAATTTCTTGTGACATTCCGTACTCTTCATGCCAATTACGCTTTGGTGTGGTATTCATGCCCTATGCCACTTATGGCAGGTCAGACTGCCTCAAGCTTGTCAAAAGGCGTTTGGAGGTGGGGTAGAGACTAGGGCCCGACTTTCTTGCACGTTTCAAAAGTGGCTTTGCACTGCAAAAATACACTTTGCACAGTTCCACGAATCAGGGTTTGTGTCGCCAGTGCGAATCATTGGAACCGTGCAGAAAAATTCCTTGAATCGGGTCCTAAGGAATGCTTTTGGGCAGGGTGTGGTTTAATTTATTTTTTTTTTCTAGTTAATTGTGCCACAGTTTAGATTTCATTTGATTAGTGGTCTGACTAAATGAAACCTCTAAGGCGTCAAATGTAGGCAATCTGCACCCAAAATCTGACTGCATTCGATGCCCAGCTCAGATGCAAGAGACCTAATGATGCTGTGCTTGGTAGCTGTGCCTGATGCAGAAGACCCATTGCCACTGACAATCGCACAGAACGGTTCAGCATAATCACCCCATATCTAACAATCCCCAAGAACTTCTACTCTTGCACGCTACCTTCGCTGTCATTCCCTCCAATTCCCCCCCCCCTTTCCCTCCAGCTACATTATCCAACATTCTGACCCACTACCCGGAATTCCGCAGACTTTCTGCATACATGCAACCACTTCACCAATTAACTAGTGGATGCCCACATTGCAGAAGTGAAACCGGCCACACTGGAGCTCTCGGCCAACAAACTCTCATCTGAGCCCTTAAAGTATTGATGCAAGGGCTGCCTCCCAGAGGATATCTCATGCCTCAAATCCTTGTGCACTTAATTTTTTATTTTGTTAATTTATAATGAGCTTAATACCAGCAAGTGGTTTTTAAAGTGCAGGATTGGGATTCAAACCTATGTTGCGCAACATTGTCTTGCTTCAAGACAAACTTGTTTCCCCAGCCCTATCCTTCCTCTACCTAAAACGTGTGCTTACTAAACCAGCACCATGGGGAATCCTTTAGCTGGAGCAAAGCCTTAGTAGTTCAGCACTGCACCAAGTCCACACCTGTCTCTGAGGTGCTGGCTTAACAAGACACAGGTTAAAAATGAGATCCTGGGGTCGTTCCACACTGCCTCCCTACCCCCCTCCCTCACCCTTCACCCTTCCCTGCACTGGCCTCCTAGACCAACTACATCCTTCTCTCCTAAGGATCTCTGACACTCTTCTCACAACACTTGCTTAACACAGCGCCGGCCTCCCTCATTAAATCACGCACTCTTCCCTCAACAAAGTTGCATTCCCAAATGCAGTAAAGACAGGACTCGTATGATTCCCTCCTCAAAAAACCCGTGCTTGACTTGGAGGACATAGGCCAAATCCACACACATCACAATCTAACCAAGAGGGTTTACAGTCGTAATTTCAAAAACGTATCGTCACAGGATTAGCAAGTATGTCATGATTCTATCATGGCCAATGCCTCTTCCTGTAGCCTGGTCTGAGACCTGGCGGCTGTATTTAATGGACCGTTTCAGACTATGCTGGATAAATCTGCCCCATTAATTCAAAACCCAGGTCACCAAAAATGGTTCACTCCACAACTCCCATTGCTGAAAAAGCAAAAACCTAATCTGGAATCGCGCTGACTGAAGTACCCTATGGAGGAAAACAAAATTGCCTGCAAGAAGGCTGATAAAACCTATAAACTTTTAATTGAAGATGCAAAAAGACAAACTCCCAGATTGGTCACTCCACCAACCATATGGGCAAACTCTTTGAGATCCTTAAGGCACTGGAAAAACCTACAGTAGCCCAAGCCTCATTTCAGCCTACAAACATCGATTGCCTGAGTTCAGGAGGCTTTTGAAGCTAAAGTTAATACTGCCAGATAAACATGCAAGCTCAGACAGTCAAATGCGACTCAAAGTTCAGGTTATTTCCCCATACCCCCCAATCTCTATCACAGAATTTATAAAAATCCTCTCATCCATGCACCCTACCTCTTGTGCCAAAAACCTTCTCCCTCCCAAGACTTTTTTTAGAACATAAAGACCTCTTTGCCCCCTTCTTAATGTGTAAAATTGTCTCTTAGAGAAAGTCAGGTTCCTGCCTCCATTAAAAACTGTCGGTTATCCCCTTCGGAAAAATCCAATCTTGACCCCCAAGGAACCAAATAACCTCAGGCCAATTACAAATTGTAATTTCCTCCTGAAAATCCTTGACAAGTTTGCCACCTTACAGTTCCAGACTTTTATTGAATACCATTAATCAGGTTTCTGATGTTCTTTAGCACCAAGACTGCTCTGGTGGATTTGCAGTGAATTATCGTTGAGGGAAGACCAGGTCTGCTGATGCTGCTCAACCTTGTCAGCAGCGCTCACCTTAGTGGACCACGACCTACTCCTGAGCACTTTGTGATTTGGGCCAATGCACAGATTAAGCCATAGGATGGTTCCACTCTTTCCTTACGGATAGAGAAGCAAGGGTAACCTGGTGCCAGGCTTGCTCCCCCCCCCCCAGCCCCTCTAATATGTGGAGTACCATAGGGGCACTGCCTCTCTTCCCCCTCACCCCCCACCCTCCACCCCGCCATAACCCCCTCATGTTTAACTTTTATATTGAAGATCTCTGCACGCTCCTGGTACGTCTGGGTTAGGTGTTTACTATGCTCTCAGCAGGTTATCTCCAAAATGATCTCCAGCTACAAAACTTCCGACCTAGGCAAAAACTCCATGGTACAGATTGAATCCTCCGTTGGTGCCGACACCCATGTCAGCCAGCTGTCTCACACTTGTAACTATCACCTGCGTCTACTTAGGACCCTGTGCCCTTTTATCTCTGAGAAGAATTGCGCTGCGATTGTCCGAGCTATGGTATTGTCCAGATTGAAATATTGTAATTCCTTGTTGATCGGAGCCTCTTCAAGCAATCGGAGAAAATATCAAAACATTACTGTACGATGCTGTTTGGATCACAAAAAAGATCTCAAGAAGATGCGGCATTACAGAACATAGGGCTCTGCTCTGGCTTCCAGTGAATGTGTATCCTCTTTAAGATCCTCACCATTGCACACTGATGTATCTTCAGAATTGTGTTTCTCATCCCACTCTCTGCTTGATTGTCCAACGTTCAAGCGTTCACGGGGTGGTGGTAGATTGTTCCCAGTTAGTGCAGCAAGATACTGTAACTCCTTGTCGCTTGCTCTTCGACTGGAAGCAAACCTAGGTCTGTTCAGGAAATCCCTGAAAACCTTCCTGTTCAAGTAGTTCCTACCCATGCCCTATCCTCTGACTAGTTTTGCTGGCCGGTCCCTTTGTAGTGTACGCCCAGATGCCTGCGGGCTACCAGCGCAGTATAAATAAACAAGCCAAGCCTCCTTTATTGGCAAGGTTATCGAAGTAGTTGCAACCCACCCAAATCTTGCCAGTCTACCAACTTGACCTCCTCTGGCTACTGCCCCCAAATGGAGCACCAACATGAAATACTGTGGTATGCAGCGCTTTAGGTGCGCTGGGGCTAGCTGGGCCGAGCCCCGGCAGTCTCCAGAAAAGGATCCTGAGCCAGGCAGCCCCAATACCCCCCCTGCCCCCGACTAGCCCCAGCCATGCTGACACTGGAGGCAGCCCATGTAGCGGCGGCACGGTTACACGAGCTGCCTGCAGGTGTCATCACTTTGGATTAGAAGAAAAGGAGTCATCGCCTTTTCTTTTTTTCTAAACTGAAGTGCGGATACATGCAAGCAGCAGGTGCAACCGTGCAGTGTGGGCTGCCTGATGGCTTTGTAGTCTGAAACCCAAGGAGGGCTGGACTGCCCAGCCCTCCTTTTGTTTCTGAGTAAATGGCCATTGTCCAGCAGGAAGCCCATGGGCTCCTCACACTGGCTGATGGCGATTTACTTGGAAACAAAAGGAGAGTGGGCAGCCAAGCCCTCCTCCTGTAGAGTACAGAGCCATCAGCAGCAGGCAGCACTTTCATTCAAGGAGCCTGTGGTAAAGCATTGCAAATCGGACACAGGGAATTTGTGCCTCCTAGTCCTCGAAGACCACTCTGTTGCTGTTGACCGTCTATCGTTTAACTTCATCAACAGAATGGACTTCTCCTGAACAGTCATGAAATGGTTCACACCCTACCGCTCCGGCAGCAGACACCATGCTGTACAGATGGGCTTGTTTCCAGTCACATGTGGTGTCTCCTAAACTGCTGTCAATCTATACGTGGAACCCTTGCAAATTCAACATGGCCATCCATTAATATGCCCACAACTTGTACCTGAAGGTCTGTGCCCTTGCCGTTACTTGCTCGACTAAGTGATTGCTTGGCTACCTTGAGTGCCAGTGCTTACCTCCAACACCACCAAGGCAGATTTCTTTCTCGCTGGATCTGTGGCATAAAAATAATTGTGCGAACATGGCTGGACGACATGCACCTGAAAGGATTCACCCCTGCAACTGTTAAACTTGGTCAAATTCCCTCTGCTTCATTGACAATAGCCTTGCCTTCCCAAAGCACATGGCCACAAAGGCGCAAACCATGTGGCTACATAGTTCCATGCTGCGCAAAATCAAACCCCTCATTTCCTTCCATGTGATTTCCACACAGTGCTCCAAGCCTCTGATCTTGTAAATCGACAGGAGGAAAACTCGTTACTAGACTTGCAGCCCCCAACCCTTCAAGGCACCCCACAATGCTGCAGATGACGTTAATTACAGGTGCCCCCAAACTTCAACTTTAAAAAAAAAATGGGTGTTTGTGTGTGTGTGTGTATATATACATATATATATTATATTGCGTGTGCTTTGGTGGCTTTCCTGCCCACCAATATTCTATTCAAAATTGCATGCATCGTCTAAGCAGTCTCAAATGAATCATCGGCATACTTGGCGGCTAAATTCTACACAGCCTGGAAGCTCTTGAGCCTCCCATAACAAAGTGATCAGTTCCATCTAGCCAGTAACGGAAGATTTGAAAGCAGGCCTTCTCCTGCCAAGACTAGACCATCCACCAGTTCTGCACTACACTGAAGATTGCTCTTTTAAAATGCCTACGCCCAGTACTAAAAGGAACCCAACCTCATAAGCCCACCTCTGGCACACCCTGGTTGTAAAGTGTTCTGATGCTCTTGAGCTAGGTTTGTGCTAATACATTGAGGTTCCTGGCTGGGGGTTGTTGTGTGGGTAACTAAAAACCTGTTCAAGTTATGTTTTGGGTGCAAAAGTCACTTCATACTCGGCGCGCTTGGTGTACAAATAGTGGCAGTGTATTATAGGGGTGCTAAAGGAAAACCCTCACCAGGATACACGAATTCTAGGATCTTCCATAGCTATGATGCATTCCTTGGCAGTAAGTTTCTGAATCCTCAAGACTATTCATGTAGACCCCAACGTACCACATATGGCCAGAGGAGAGGAAGTCAAAGAAGCCTTTGTCCTTTTGGCTTCCTACATTGTGTTTTTCTTCATATAAATAGGACTGGGTTTGGGCCCTCACAAATCTGATCGAGCAGTGCAACAAATGTAATGCTAGGCTTCTTCTCCTATGGCCGTGTGAATCTTTGATTTCACTGGTGTCCTGCTACACTTTTTATTTTGTTTTTGGTGTGTGGTAGTAGTGAGAGATCCTCCACTTTCGGGGCATGGGTGACCAGCCTTTCAGCGGGGTTGTAGTGACACTTATGCATGCATGTAGTTGTAAGCAGGGGTGTTGCTAGGGCTGGAAAACATCGGGGGCTAAGCTAAGGTCGGGACTGGTGGGATTCGTGGGCTAGCTATAGCCTTTTGGTTGTAGTTCCTGAGCAACAACTAAAAAACTCGGAGCTATAGCTCCACCCACCAGAAACGCCTCTGGTTACAGGAAGTACTCTACTTAAATGGAAGATCCCCGAAAGAGCCACGTGTGACATAACCAGAGACCTTGCATTAAACACTCTTTGGCGGTACACAGACACATTGGTAAACGCATTATTTTGCTTGTCTGGAAATGGAACAGTGGGCACACCTAGTCATCTTGCTCGTGCTATATATTACCTCGTGATAATGCCCGTCTAAGACGGGTGTGAATTGTTCACATGCCCGGTATCCAACATAGTGAGAAGGCACTGGGTGAGCAGGACAGAAGTTAAAATGGAGTCGAGATGGACTTTTATGGCTCTATCTGCAAGAAAGTCCTGACCAGTAAAGTGTGGGTATTTGCGAAGACTACACTGCCCCCCCCCCCCGCCCTCCTGCAGTACATAAGTCTGAGTATATGATGGGGAGTGAGTCCTAAAGGAGAAATCATCCACCCCAAAGTGTCAAACATGGCTTTTATCAGGAGCGTTTCATAATTTTGTTACCACCAGCCCACAAGGGGGGGGGGGGGGTCAGGGTGAGTTGTTCCTTCCGGGTATTGGCATCCGCTCTGCTTTTTGCAGCTTTCCCAAAACCCTTTTTAAAAAAGCGGACTGCCCCATTCCTGTTTATTTTATATGCAGATGTGCTTCTCCAGCTTACTGCTGCAGGCCACGGTGGCTCTCTGCTCTAGTTCGTGTCTGTGCACTGTGCAAGGCAAGCCCGCTTTACTCTGGCACAGACTGCACGTTTTAGCTTCTCTGAGTAACGGGAGATATGGTTGTTATGGATATTTAAGTTGTTTTGGCTTACGTTTGCTTCAATTTGCTTAGCTTGTGTTTTTCTTTTATTTTAAGGTGGAGCAGGTCCTGTTCAGGTCATTATCACAGAGAATGCCAATCACCCGAACTCTCACCCCATCCAGTGGAATGCCCCTCAGCCATCGCACATTACCCAATATGTGCTCCGGTGGAAACCAGTAAGTAGTCTTGTCCAGACCAGTATGTAGTGACACTTTGAATCTGAGAATATGGGATTCTGAAACCAATCCCCACCATGCATGCGTCTCTTGAGGAAGATTCTGCTGGGAAATGCAGCGACACTCCTTACATGACAGAAAACCAGAACAATTCTCTGTGCACAATACACTCCTTTCCGTATGCGTTTGGGATGTTTCTTAAATTCGTATGGGAGTAAAGACGTATGCAAGTGTCCTCAAAAGCACATCACTAACCTTTTTTAATGTAGCATACATCGGGCGATTGAGGTGGGCCAACTGGGTTCTGACTGGTGTCTCAGCTTGGAATTCAGTGTAAAACATTCTATGTTTTTGGCTATGATAAAGTGCACCCTTTTGGAGACTTGGTCCTTTTCTACATGTATGGAGGGGTGGGTCGGGGGAATCTCCATGGTGGACATTTTTTACTCAGTCCAGATCCGCTCCCCTCTTTTTTTAAAACTTGACCCAAGTTCAGTTCTATGAAGAGTAGATGGTGTATGTGCAACGTGAACAGTTTGCTTGTAGGTCCGCGTTCTATAATCATTGATTAACCTGTTCTAGGATTGATTCCTTGAGGGTCCAGTTGCCGGGGATGGGATGGTTTTTTTTTCATAGTGTGCATTTTTTGCTCTTGGTTTGCAGTCTGCTAGTTCTTCACTTCTTGCTTATGCCAGAAGTTACAGAATTTAAAGTGGACGCTACTGGTTCCAGTTCTTAGCTGTGTGGTCCACTGTCTGTCTATTGGACCTGTCTAAAGCTCCATTTGGTAGGTTTTTCTGTTTTGCCAGAAATTCTGTTGTGTGTATAATAGCCAGTCTGTTGTAAAACTCCATGCAATTCTTGGCAAACTGCTATGGAACACTCTTCTGGAACAGAGAACCAGAGTGACATTGCTGTGCCGTTTTTTCGGTTTGAAAAATTCATAATATACAGTTGCTTTTCCCTTGATTGCAATCTAGGCAAGTAATCCTCCATTTCTCCTCTACTTTCTGTGGTTCTGTAACCCAGAATCTTTGGGAACGCCCTATTTAATTACGGGGACTGCCGGCAGACTTGCAGCAAAAAAGTAGGTGCATGTCACTAATTCTAGAGTGCAGGCATTTTGTCCAGGTTTCGTGTAAATGGTAGACTCCATGATCATCCTCGCAGTTGCACGCCACATCTGAATGCCCAAACCAAAGGGTAGGGTAGCCCCCTAATATCTCATTCATTCGCTGATTAAACTCAATTCTAAAAGGTTGAATGAGTATAGTTTAAATACAGCAATGTAATTTATTGAAACATTTGTCGTTCTAAAGCCGCCATAGCTGGCTTGCAGTTTATTAGCGGCACATTGCCCACACAAATTACAATTTTAAAAACATCACAGTATACATACACAAAAAAAAACCTCAATGTGCAAGAAGGTGCTAAGATCCTCGAGATAAGGATGTGTAAAAAAGGAAAATATGCACACATCACTAGTATTCGTAGGTAGCCAATACTGTATCACCTACGCCAATGCAGGAATATCGCAGCATCAGGTTTTTTTTTGCTGCAGCACTTAAGACGTTGTACTGGTTCCTAGACATTGGAGGGGGGGGGGGTGCCTTCAGGGTAGGAGTGGTCCAGGGGTTGGGGAGGGGGGGGCGGGCTTTATGTAATGTTTGGGACAACACTGAAGTGTGTAGTCTGAACCAATGGAAAGATTGGCTTCACAATGCTCTGCTATACAGCTTGTTTTGAATAAGAAGTAAGTGTGTTTATTTAAATGTCTTCACTGAATAACACACACCTTTTTTTTAAAACCAGCCACCAACTCATGGCACAACACAATCGGAAATGTAAATTACTGGCATCAATTGACTGACAAGTATTTCTTAATATAGACTTTCACTTACTAGGACGAACACAGGATGAATTTGAATACTTAACACACAGGAGTTCTCTGCACATTAACAAATGGGGAAATTTAAACCCTCAGTGATGGCTTGGGTTATCACAATGCTCCCCTCATCAACCCTGGCCCCGGGTATCAGTGTTATGACCCCTTAGTTGGAAGGCAAGGCACAGGGAGTGGGAATACAGTAGAAATATCGGTTTGGCTTTTTATTAGAAAGGCAGGGATTGGGAAAGGATCTCAGTGGGGGGGGATCGTTTTGGGCCTTTTATTTGAATAAAATGCCTGGCTTTGGGATGCAAGTGAATAAATTGGGGGGGGGGGAATTTAGGGTTATTTTGGGATTATGGACCTCTCACCCCTCCTGTAAGGAGGTCGGGGGGGGTGGGGTATTTCAGAAAGGTAATTGCCCAAGTAATGTATTGGTTAGGATGGTTATAACACACTGGCTATGAGATTTGTTCGTTTTGAATTCTTAACAACTCATCCTGTGATCTCTTCTATATGGGAATTAATTGTATTAACTTTAAATGTGCTAGGGGTCTGCACGGTTTTGTTTTACCCCACCTTGCCGGTCTAACCCCTAATTAAATGGACTGGATTAAGGCAGTTATTTCCCAACACCATTTCAGTTTATGGTCTGGGTTGGCCCGGTGTTGCCCCCACCCACTAATGGAAAGGGATATAGGCTCGTAGCTCCCCACGCAATTGGTGACTTTGGGATGTACCTACTTACTTTATTTGGATTTGTATAGTGCACTGTAGCCCAAAGGCATCGAGGAGCTGTTACATAGAAATGTGACTAGGCTTAGTTCAGGGTTAGTTCAGGGTTACATTGAAGGCAGCCCAACAAAAAGTTGCAAGTTACAGGAGGTTCATTGGTTAGACAAAGCATACGTCTAGTTGGTTACATTTTTAGATACATGGAAGTTTCGTACTGGCTAATGCTAATATCAATCCATATAGGGGCGAGACAGAAGGGGAGATATCAGGTGTTGTGTCATACAAATAACATTGTTTTGATAGCTTTGTGGAAGGCTATATGAGAATCAATCTTCCTAATGTGACTGTTTAGAGTTCCAGTGCAGTGCGGCCATGGTGGGGAAACTAGTACCACCTGCACGGGCTCTCTGAGTTTGGGAATAGAGATCCTATTGTTGTAGGCCAATCTAGTAGGTCTGGCTGATGTAGATTAGGCTATTTGGACAAGGTAAGAGGGAGGGGGGGGGGCGCCACGATGCAAAGAGTTTTGAAAACCATTCGCTCTGACGGGAAGCCATTGAACTTGCCTCTTGGTCTCTCTCCAAGATATGATCCCTTGTTGAGATACCTGTGGCAGCCCTAAAGGCATTATTTTGTACCGTTTGGAGTTTAGAGAGATTTTCCCCCAGATGTCCCTACGAAGAGGGCATTGCAGTAATGCAATCTCTAACCTATTATTGCTCTGGCACTGGTAAGGCAATTCTGTAGAGTTAGAAAGGGTCTTGCTGCATTAAGTAATTTGGAGTGGTATGCTGAGGAAGAGGCAATGGCATTGACCTGTCTATCCATGTCATGGGAGATCTCTGTTCTTAGCTTAAGAGGCCAGCCTGATTTCAGACCCTTTTTGAGGAATCGGGAGGCAGTTCACACCGCCTGGTCTCTATTCAGACGGGTCTCTCCAGCCAGATTTTAGGCCTCTCTCAGATGGGGCTTCCAGGCACCTGTCCCAGGGTCTCCCGGTTGTTGACCTTCCTTCTCTTAGTCTGCACTCCTCTTATTTATTTTCCCCCTTCTGTCTTTTACACTGAAATCTGATATTATACAGCACTGATGACACTTTTCCCACGCTATGGATTGGACATCTTCCCCCCCTCCCACTAATCTGCTTACTGCCAGCTGATGTTGAGGGGGCGGGGCGGAGGGAGGGAAGGAAGGAGTTTATCTGCATTATGGATAATGGGGTAGGAGGAAGATGCATTATTTCAAACTGATATTCTGCTTGTTCCTTAAAATCTCACATGGCAACAACCTTCTCTTTTCAGATAACTGCATAAACATATATATATTTTTTAAATTCTACATTTTATTGAGTCAGGAAATACTAATTTCACTTTGGCACGCCCTTCCTGAGAGGAGCTATGGTTTTAATCCTGACCAGTAATGGTGAATAATATGCTGCTTTGCTATTCAACGGTTCACAAACTTTCAAATTACTCTGATTTATGAGATGTCAGGATCGCTGTTTTCGTCCTAACTCAAATTCTATGCATCACAGATAATTGACTTGCATAGAACTGACGGGCATTCTGTGATCTTTGAGTCCTGGATGAGCTCACTGCGACGCATAGTTCTCATTTGGATGTTGTGTTTTTTAAAAAAAAAATATATATATATATAATTTTTTTTTGAAGTTTTTAAATATATATTCCCAACAAATCGTGTGAGCATTTGCTTGGCTCATGTTCTCCTCTGCCATGAAGTGTCTTCAAAGGTCTCTGTTCGAAGCTAATGGGGAGGTCATGTTTGTTGGCTGTCTTCTATACCCTCCACAATTCTTTAAATGTCTGTATTTTAAACTCACAACCAGACCTGCTTTTCCTGGAGGGGTATCCCAAAGGTCTTGAGGTCAAAGTTTCAGAAGCACAGACCTTTTCAGTTCTGTGGGGGGGGAAAACAAGCGATGTGTATAATTCCAACAGAATAGCATTTTAATTGAAAAAATGTGTTCAACCTGCCATTTTTATTACATCTGGTCCTGCTGTTCATAACTGCAATACAATATTTAAACAAATACTTCACTGTTGGTATTATGCACCGTAGGCTACAGTTAACATAGGAAACGTTTGTTCACTTCTACAACCAGTAGGCCTTTCCAATTAAATGTCAGTTTATTTGTGGAAAGTGTCTGTCTCTGAAATAGCTCACTTGGTTTCACTTAATGTAAGGCACCATTCCTCCTTTGTATTTTTGAAATAAACAGCACTTCATGTTTTCAATGTATCTTTTCCCGTGTGTACTGCTGCAGTTTTGCATCTGTCAAAATGTGCCTTTTCCCAGTTTACACCGTCTGCATCTACTGCGCCACATGTCTGTTTCGAATCCATTGGACCCAGTTGGCAATATTAACATTCTGAGGCACACTCCTTCAGTGGAGTGCCTTCTCCATTTTGACAAACGGGAGGCCCATTTGTGGGTCCTCGCTAGGCCTCCTGTTGGAAAAGCAGTGTTGTGGACTGGCCTGCATATTCCAATAGGTATCCACATCATCTGAGTCATTCTTATAATGGGGCCTTGCATGGCCTCTGTCACTCTGGGGCTGTATTTGCACCCCCACATCACCGTCCTCACACTTAATGTAAACTGGTTTGGCTCTTTTCTGTTATTTAGAAAAATAAAGCGGGACCTTGGAAACAAGCCACCATCCCAGGACATTTGAACTCTTACACCATCTCTGGCCTGAAACCCGGCATTATTTACGAGGGGCAGCTCATCAGCGTGTTGCAGTTCGGACAGAAGGAGGTCACTCGCTTCGACTTCACCACCACTGCCACGACCCTAATCTCCAGTGAGTGCATGGAAGAGGGGCTTTGGTCTGTCAAATCCTGATGATGGGCTTGGAAATAATGCAGCAATAGTTAAGAGCAAATGGCAGAGTGAGGGTGGCGATTGTATGGTGTGTGAGGCAGAGGAGCTGCTGACGGTGGGAGAGAAGGCATCCAGCCGATAGATGGTCTGGCGAAAATGCTAGAGGAGGTTGTGCAAGGGGGTAAACCAGGGGGTTCATGTTTGGGCGAAAGCATGCATATATAGTAGTTGGAAGGAAGGCTGTAGGGGGCTCTACGCTGGTAATGTTACGTTTCATCAAATTGGTGTCTCCTTGCACTTTACACGACCTTGTGCACTGTAGAAGTGGCACTGTAAGTGTATGATAGAGGGTAGGATGCCATATTGAGGGGCTTTCTCCTGTACACGTAGAATTTGGTCCGCCACCAAGTTGTTAGGTCGCTGGTCCTTGCCTCCTGCTGTGATGCTCTACTTCTCCTATACAGATGGCTGAAGCTGTTGGTTGTCTGGTGGGTTATTGGTGGGGTTAGGCTAAGGTTTGTATGGAGTTCCTGAAGTGGCGGACCATTTTAAGCTATGCAATACTACCCGGTGGTTTGGAGTGTTTGCAGGCACTTTTGATCCATTGCTTTTTGATTTGCTCAGTTTGCACATCCTGCCTCAGATGAATGGGTAGGCTGAGGGATGTTTGTGGATTTGTTTGTTATATATTTATACCACCCAGGTGCTTTCTCCAGGAGCTTGTGTGGCTCTGGAAGAAAGGGAGAGGGGGAGGTCAGTGAGGCTAGGTTCAGAACCAAGAGGAACGGGCATCTGAGTGTTTTGTGGGAGTTGGTGCAGAAGGCGTAAGCGGAGGAATAGATTGCCAGAAACCACGTCTGGTTGTGGTCACACCTTTTGCATAACGAACCTCTTTGCAGTAGTGTTTTTTTTATTTTTTTTGGGTGACTGCTCCGTTTTGTATGTTATGGTTGTACTTATTCGTTTTCTGCAGGTCACACTGAAAGTGGGGAGACTACACCCCTGCCTCCGATGGTGTCCACCTCCGAATCTGTGACAGAAATCACCTCCAGCAGCTTCGTGGTGTCCTGGGTCTCTGCTTCTGACACAGTCTCGGGCTTCCGTGTAGAGTACGAGTTGAGTGAGGGTGGCGAGACAAAGCAGCACCTCGGTAAGAAACCTGAGGCCACGTGTTGCACAGGCATCACCTCCATAAATGGTCTCTTGGCTCACTGTGGTTTATTTTATTTATCTTTTCTCCAGATGTCCCCAACACAGCCACGTCTGTCAGCATCCCGGACCTGCTTCCTGGCCGAAAGTACAACATAAATGTCTATAAAATAACTGAAGAGGGCGAGCAAAGCCTTATCTTGTCTACTACTCAAACTACAGGTACATGCACACGGCCATGTCACACTGGGTCCATGCACTTGCGTATGGTCTGTAAAGCCACTGAAGAAATATCGTGGTAGTGGAATTTGTCCTGTGCGGCTTTTGAAGCTTTTTACTTGTTGGAATAATCCCCCACAGATAAAAATTGGCACATGTGGTAACAACTGAAACAAGTTCTACTTTTATGATGCATATGTTCTTTCCCGATGAAGTAAAGGTGCCCCACATGTCATGTAATCTGTGAATACTTACCATTGTCAGACTCCTCCCTCCCCCAAACTCCCCCCATCCCCCCAAACCCCCCCCCCTGCCAATGTGTGCATGGGTGATGGCTGTAGGGTAAGCGCTCCCACCATTTGACTATTCAAACAGTGGCTATTTTGTGTGTAGTCTATGACCAAGCGCTTCAATTCATAGTATTTGCTGAATGGCAGAAATTAAATTCGCAGTAACAAAATCGTGGCTGACTGACTTGAACCTAGACTCCCCACTGTGAATTCCCGTCAACTAACTAGGTTCCGTCTCTTCCCTTGAAGACCAGGGGACCTGTGTTACGTCTGGTCGCAAGCCAGATGGTTGTACGTGATGATTCAGGAGTCCCTTGTGGTTGCATCATAAAGGCAGGTGTCCTCCGCTCGCAAGTCCTTCTCTGCCAATAAGGCTGAAGGCACCATACTTAAGGGGTCTTTAAAACTCCCTTCACCCTCTGAGTGGAGCACACCATGTGTAATGCTGGCGATCACGAGTTGGGTCTTTCGAACATACAAAATCCACTGCGTTATGTAGTAGGTGTGTAGGTTCTTTGCTGAGGATAGCAAGCTGCGTCTTCCCAGGAGTGGTTAGGGGGGCGGGGGCATTGCCCTAAGTTCACTACCAGAAGAACGCTGTGTTTAAAATATTTAGCTAAACGGCAAATTTAACAATATCCATCAGCATTTTACGCATAACAATATTCGCGCTGGGCCAAGTTGAAAGTCTTTGAAAAAGACCACTCTGGGTCGAAACACGTGTTTGCTTCTCGCGAGCCCCTTCTGTTGAAATGGTTTTATATAATTCTGACAATAGAAGCTTGAACTTAATGACCCAGTTGAGTATTGGTACTCTTTGATTAGCAATCTATCTTTTTATACCCGTACATTAATGCTAAAGGTACCTTGTATTATCTAGCACAATGTAATGCCATCACAAAACTGTACTGTGTAGCCACTGCTCAGGCAGCTCGGAACCCGGACTTGTACCATACAGTACAAGCCGCATTCCAAGCCTTCTGATTGGCTGGCAGCCCCTTCAGGCTAATGGTTGATCCCTTGTAGATCTATCCAGCTGTCTTAAGCCACTCCCTGCTTCCAATTGCCTTTCCCCTCTCCGGTCCCCAGCTACCATACAGATATTGCAAGTTTTGGGTTTTATTTTTCGTTTTCCTTGGAGTGCATTTGCCAACTGATTTCTGTGATGCGCTTGGATTTTTAAATTATTTTCTTTTGCTATGTGGGTCAAAAGTCTGGATGAAATCGCAATTTGAGGAAATTCAGATTGATATTACTGTGTTTAAAGTAGAGGTTAACATTAGCGTGTTTTGTATTCCCACAGCTCCTGACGCACCATCTCGACATGCTGTGGACACTGTTGATGACACTTCAATTGTTGTAAGCTGGAACAGACCAGAAGCCCCGATCACAGGTGTGAAGCTGCCTGTAAATTGCATTAATTGTATGCTCTCATACATAAGGGTCAAACTCCTACGGGGTACTGCAGCTCTAACCCGTGATGCTGATCACAAGTTTAGGAGACTTTAAAAAAAAAAAAAAATTCTGTGAGCTGTTCTAGTTTGGCACATAGTCTGTAGCTGGCAATTAAGCCCTTTCTGGAATTGCGTTTAAAAAATGAAGGTAGGCCGGTGTTGCTGTGATTGATGCATCCTTAGGTGTTTAGCGTTCATGCTGTTGTGGCAGCACCAGCCGCACCTTGATTGGATGAATGCTAGTGTATCATCCTGCTGGCCCACCTATCGCTGTGCCTAGAGATCCAACTAAAGCTTTGGGCAAGAGCTGAAACCTCACCTGAGTTTCAGGCATTTAACTTTAGTAGAGTTAATGCTTCAAAACTGAGAGCACCGAGCTGGGCCATAAGGCGCAAGAGCATGGGCGTAATTTTAGCGGGTGGACAGGGGTGTTTGTCCCCCAACTTTCATGACACACCATTTTGTCGCCATTCATTTGGCTAGGGCAAGATGTCATGTCCCCCCCCCCCAACATTTTCAGCAAAGTTACTCCACTGCGCAAGAGTAGGTGTGATTGGGGACGTAAGTGCATGAGGCATAGACGGTGCTTGTGTGTTTGAAACTGACTAGACCAGGGCACATGGGTCCCAAAAGCCTTTATGGGTTGGAGAAGGTGTAAAGGTTGGGGGGGGGGGGGGTTTAAAGAGGCTCAGGTGGTGGGTGTCTTGTGTGCAGGATTGTACAAATTTGTTGGCAAAGAATGTAGGTGGAGGCTGGCCTTGGGGAATGTGCGCCATAGCGTTTTTTTGCTTTTCTTGGCTGGTCCTTCAGTGGTGTGCTTTATGTAAGCACTTTAAATCTTTGGAAGGACCTTTTCAAAGCATGACTTTAAAAGGTGAATTGTAATGTCTTGGCTATTGTATGGATGCACAGTGGCTGAATATTTTCAGAACAACCAGGATCGCCTGGGCTCCCCTGGCATTGTGTTAGTATCAATTGGTAGATGCATCTTCTCTGCACTCTTAAATCTGTTCCTACATGGTGGTCTTTTTAGAGTAAGCGGGACGCTTCTCCTCTGGTGAATTGGTTATCTTCAGTTCAGAGCCCCTCGTATATCCAAACATTGCTTTGTGTTTTCAGGTCACCAAATCTGCTTTGGAATTGCAATACAATTTCGAGCATGCCATTCTGTGTTCCACCAAACAGGACTTGTATGCCCACCCACCCTATTGCAAAACATTAATTCCCACTTTGGGGGGGGGGGGGGACACAAGACACTACTCCGCAGGCAAGCCCAGGTGCCTAGACTACAACGGTAGTGACTTAGCACAGTATTAAAAAAAGGCCTGTTAACCTAAACATTAAGAGTGCATGGTATGTGACCATAATGGCCTGAAGGCTTGATCCCCGGCTATTTGGAACCCTAGAATTCGAAGAACTGTGGCTACGAGTGTCTTCTGGTCTTTCCCCTGATAGAACCTGTTTTGCATCCACTTATGGCATTGAGTTGTTTTAAAGAGCAGCCCAAAAATGGCAAACTGACATTACAGCACTGCTTCCCCCCCCCCCAGCCAACATTCCAGAAAGTCTTACGTTGTCACAGGGCACGGTGATGACCTGCGAGCTACTGTAGCGCTAGTGTTCCGAAGTCCTCTGTTTACACGCAGATGGACCGAAACTAAATGAAGACCAGCTAAACTACCTTTTTATTTGCAAATGACTGGAGGATTTATTTCCTAGACCTCATGAGCTCTGGGACATTCAGATGAGGGCTTTTCTGATTGCATTTGTGACCAATATGGCACTGAAGCGGGTCACCACTAGATGTGTCTGTGGCATGACTCAGAGTTGCGTATGAGAAACGGGGTTCACTTGTGACGCTACCTCTTGTAGTTCTACACCACATCCTTAATTTTACATTGCTGCTTCCTAAACTCGCAGGTTACCGAATTGTCTACACACCCACAGTGGAAGGCAGTAGCACGGAGCTCAACTTGCCCGATACAGCCACCTCCGTCACCCTCAGTGAGCTGCTCCCAGGAGTTCAGTACAACATTACAATCTACGCTGTGGAGGAGAACCAGGAGAGCACGCCCATCTTCATTCAGCAAGAAACCACTGGTGTCCCACAGACTGGTAATTCAATTCCCTCTGCAGCCTTTGCTTTTTACCCGTTTTTTCTTCTCAATCCCACTAAAAAATTGTCACTGGATGCCCAGGTATGTGCAAGGATTGGTTTCAATGGGAATGATTCTCAGAGTGTGGAGTTACCAGTTGGGCCAAAGCATTCTCTTCATAATAGGCTTATTTAAGGTCTATTTTAAAGGCTGCCTATTTCCATGCTGCTTCACAACTGGCCATGCCTTCTATTCAGTTAAACTGGTTGTCCTAGCAGCACTTTACCTGCTTTGTGGTGGGTCGAGAAGGGACCGTGTCTGTCATGAGTAAACATCTGCCGGCACACGCCATCTATATCTAACCTTTGACATTAAGACTAACAGAGCTCGGCACTGAAGGATATAGATGTGTGTGTGTGTGTGTGTGTGTATATATATATGTATATATATAATTTTTTTTAGCTTGCATAGCAAGAGTTGCTTTCTTTTTTTGATGTATTGTGTAACTTGAAGGGAAAGTCGTTCTCACAACTTTATTTGTGCCCATCACATTGTACACGGGCCATGTGTGTTCTTGTGTTTAGAATGTATATTTTCGTGCCAATTGCCGTGCCTTTTTTTTTTTTTGCAATGGCCAAATGTGTGTTTTTGATCCGCCCACCCTTTCCGCCTAATGGCCAAGTTATGAAGACCATGCTTTCTCTGGTTCCAGCTCCAAAAATCTGGCACTCCATCACTGAAGGAGTAATGAGCTAGGCGCCAACATGTTTTACTAAATGGGTAATGGTTGGTAGGCAACATTTTTCTTTTGGGTATGTTTAATACTTTTGCATCGTGTGTTAAATATGTACATATATTGTATAGAAACACTGGCTCCTTGCTACTCTAGCACTGTACTGCATATCTTCTATAATTCTACACTAATCCCACTAACTTTCAGGAGGTGTCAACTTGCCAGTTTAAATATATATTCCCATAACACCATCTGTCCCTAGTGGAAGGTTTCTTTTTTTTGCTCAGTGTTTTAATTTGTGGGTTTCTAACTTTGTTTACTTGCAGTGGTTGTGCCTTCACCTACTGATCTGCAGTTTGTGGAAGTGACAGATGTCAAGATAACAATTATGTGGACACCGTCCCAGGGTGAAGTGACTGGTTATCGTGTGGTGGTGAGCCCAAATCTGCCAGGTCAGGAAGGACAGCAGGTGCCAGTCAGCAGGAACACATTTGCGGAGGTGACTGGTCTGCTACCTGGCACCACGTACACATTCAAGATCTACGCAGTGAACCGGGGTCAGGAGAGCCCACCGCTGATTGGAGAACGCACCACCAGTGAGTGCTGCTTGTGTAGTGACTTCACATGAAAACACTGTAGTGCCCAAGCACTTGCCCTCTGCTTGAGTGGAATCTTGCCTGGCACCATGCCATCTGTGTGCACGGATCCCCAACTCTAAAATCGTTGGTGCTGCTCTAATGGACAAACGGAAATTAAATTCCTCTCTTACTTAGTACTAATCCAGTAGTGGTAGTTTGTAATTCCTGTTTTTGGAGGGATGTAATGACTACTTGTGAGGGGCCAGGGGCCTGGCATAGTCAGTCTAAATGTCATACTCTTCAATTATAGCCTAAATCATGTATTTACTTCGATTAAATGTACCAGTCTTAGGCGTTGAACCCAAATAACCAATTTAATGTACCTATACCAAACCTTGATCACACCATTTTATGTTGCTTTCAATGCCATCCAGCATGGTTCCTGCACCAAAACAGTGCTGTGTGATCATATATGTGGTACGTTCATACCATGGCTGAGCTTGTCCAGTTACCAAGTGGATTGCAAAATGACTTCTATCACTCCACTGAAATTCTAATATGAACATAGTTGGAACATATCCTGAACACCTGACTGTGCTGTTGGTAAACCAAGTAGGAACATCCAATTTAGCCCAAGGAAGGGGTTACAATCCCAAAGATGTCTTATCTCTAAAGGTCTATGCAGCAGAGGATAAATGGAGGTATTTTGTCCACTGAACCCCAATGATTGTGTTGGGTTATGGACATGGGGTGTAACTGATGAAGTTATGTTGAATGATTCTGATCTGTGGCAACTTTGGCACGTCTGGCTTGAGTAACTTCTGGTAGGAGCCGGAACCTGCTGATCGGAAGAGTCTTATTGACCAGATCGGGGTGTGTTGGCTAATAGCACTTGGTGTATGAATTTGGCCCATCCATCTTCATCACCACTGGCTACTAAACCTTTTTGATTTGATGGATCAGACCGTGGGATTGGTTTGGTAGAGGCTTGATTGGTGCGTTCAGCCATGTGTCTGTGAGGAAGGAGTATTGTCTCTGCTCTGAAAGCCATGGGCACTCTGCCGACTACCTCATGAGAAGTTTTACTGGTGGCGCACAGTAAATTCTATATAGGAAAGTGATCTGCAGAACAGCCTGTAGTAGGTTGATTGGACACCACTTTGTTCAATCCTCTGAGCTTTCATTAAGAAACGTGACTCGCATTGAATAGTTTACTTTCATTTGAGCAAATTGGCCTTAAGCACCCAATAACAGTGATCTGAAAGTCCAAGGCCTGAAACATGGTCTTATGTGGTCCACTAACATTGACAAATGTCCCTTAAACTTGTGTTGCAGGTGGCTGAAGTTCACAGAATGTCTGGCGACATTTATTCCTCCAAGTGCTCTATTCACCCCCTCCCACCACCGCTCCAAGGTCACCACTCTGTTTAGCATAGTCCTGTAGCTTTTGGTAAAGGTTTTACTGTTGAGGGGTCATTGTGCAAGGCTTTGTGTGAATGAGTCCTAGTGCTTTGCGCAATGCTAGATTTCTCGCTTGGTGTTGCTGTTGGACGTCATGCTCTCCTGGGAATGGTGCAGTTTTCATTAATTTGTGATTCAACTTTCCAGAGCTCGATGAGCCCACCGGCCTTCGTTTCCTCAATGCAACTGAATCTACTGTCAAGGTGGCATGGATTCCTCCACGTGCACCGATCACTGGGTACCTACTCACCGTGACTCAGACGAGAGGCGGCCAGCCCCAGCAGTTCACTGTACCGCCATCTTCCCGTTACTACCTGTTGAAGAGCCTGCTCCCTGGCACCGAGTATACAGTCACTTTGTTGGCTCTACAGGGCACTCAGCAAAGCCCTAGAGTAAACGGAGTCTTCAGTACATGTGAGTACAGCACCTGTATTAATAAAATCTAGATGTGTGTAGTCAACACCACAAACTGAACTCTTTGTAATGAAAAAGAACATCCCTCAATGGACCCTACATCTACCTGCATTTGTGCCTGGTCATGTATGAGTCTATTATCTAGTTTTTCTATGTGACAGTGTGGCGGTTGGTATTCTGATTGTGTGGAGGGGGTGAGGGAAGGCCCTCTATCCAACCCTACTGTGCCTTGGGATGTGCCAGAAGGCACGATGCCAATGAATATAAACTGAACTGTTGTCTAGTGGGAAACCAAGCGAAGTGTAGAGATCGGGGTTACTACCATGCTCGGGCTTTTCAGTGCAGAAATGCATTTCTGAAACGAATGTTCTGGCACTACCACCGATTTGCCACAATAATAAGCATGGTGTGCAGGAAACGAGGCGCTGGATTCTGAAGACTGGAACTTGTGTTATGGCTTCTGTGTTAGGAATAGTATTTGGCTAGTGTGCCTTTCTGCTGTGCACTCTCCCTTGCATGAAGAATGTGACGCCCATATGAGGAAGTGGACTCTGCTCTCATGCACCTAAACAATTGGTAGTCAAGTAGGAACATTGGGTGTCTGTGCCTTTGCCCTATTGCTGTTTAGAGGAATACATTTCTAATGGGTATTGCTGATCTCTGTAGTATGGGGAAGGAACCAGTCTTCTATAATGTTGGTCTGATGGTACATTCCAGGTTCCTCTTAGCATTCGAATACCAACTTATATAGATTTTAAGGTTTCCTTTGCACTGTGTCCTTTCCCAGTCTCGCCACCACAATCTCCAAACGTAGTGGCGTGCCTGAACTACTTATGTGACGGTGTGCCTTGAAACTGTTGTTGGTAGTCTGCCTCCACAATTTGAAAGTGGCTTGAACAGCCTTCTTGCCTGGTAACCAGACACAGTAGTCCTTTTAAAACCAATGCAGAGAACTGCCAGCGGACGGGTATGGTGTCTGTGTTGGAGGGGAGGTGGGGTGGGGCATGGGGAAACCTGTCTGTAACACACCTTATTGGTCTAGTCCAAGCACAAGATAAATTAAAATAATTGAATGCTAAGCGGATTCTACTTTCTGGGATATACAGCTTTATTTCGCTGCTGGCTAGAAAGCCCTCCTGCACGGTGGTGTCCCAGGACTAGGTGCAGTAGTTGGCCTCAAACTAGATCCGACTGGCGCATGCAGATTAGTCCTGTCTGGCATAGTGGGGAGACCCTTCTGAGTGTTTGGAGGGGTGGGGTGCAATTAGCTGGCCACCTCTGAGTGATGAATTGTACTACGCTTCCATATTCCTGAGGGGCACATCATACCGCTCCCCCCCCCCCCCCCTTGAATATGCCTTGAGGGGCCACTAGCTATGTCCGTTTCAGAAAGCAACAATGCCATACTAAAAATGTAAACCGGATGCCAAAATTGGCCTGGTTATGTTCCTTTGGGTCCCTCGCATCTGAATTCCCCTTCTTTCAATGTGTTTCAGTGCAACCGGTGGGATCCATTCCTCAATACAACACAGAAGTAACTGAGACCACCATTGTTGTTACATGGACCCCAGTACCCCGGATTGGTTTTAAGGTAAGCACCACAATTCTAGACTAGAAGCTTGCAATTTCTGCACTTGCCTTTTGGAATTGGCTTACAACGCCTATTTACAACACCTATAATCATTTGACTCCCTTTCAGGCATTGGACTATGCTCACTGGTTGCATATTAAAAGCCCCTCCTTTGTTGCACCCATCATTTGTCCTCCCATGAAAGTTAAGCTAAACTATTTCTCGGTGTATTTTGCAGGCAGACCAAAAGCTACAAATAAGATTTTAATGCAAAATAATTGCTGATTACCAGTAGACGTTTTGTTGTCTCAATACTGTTATTGGTCCAACTAAAAGGCAATCTACTGTTGTGTAGCTTTGATTTGGGAGATGACTGTGGGTTGATGGTTTGCTTGTTACAAACCCTAACCATCTCCCAATAAAAACCTTTAAACAATCCATGGAAGCGGTTTCCTGGCTCCTTTACTCTTTGACTAATTTTGTGTCTCTGCTCTCTCACACCTAGTTGGCTAGGGCTCTATGCCCCTGTTGTATCTTCACTAATGTACTTGCATTACAGTTGGATGTCCGGCCCAGCCAAGGTGGTGAAGCTCCACGTGAGGTGATCTCTGAAAGTGGCAGCATCGTGATCTCTGGCCTGACCCCTGGCGTGGAGTACACCTACAGCGTCTCGGTTTTGATGGATGGCAGTGAAAGTGATGCTCCCATCACCAGGACAGTAGTCACACGTATGTTGCTGGTTTCAGAAATGTTCTAGTCATGACTCAATCCAGTTGTATGACCAATTCAAAAAATGTCTTTCTCAAATATTTGTATCAATGGATTTTCTTCCATTCAAATGAGCTGCAGGCTTCAAGGACACAGAAGTGCATTGAAAAAGGGGATTTGGTAAGATTTTAACTTTAGTGCTAAATCTACCTCACTGGTGAGAACCACTGACATTTTTGCTGGAGTGGTAGATTATTTTTCCCTATACCTCTGTGTGGAAACCTTTTTCCACACTCCAGATCCTTTTACTTTTTTATGAGTCATTTGTAAGACTCTCCATAGTGTCCTTTTAATTTTATCCTCTAACAACTTTTGATACCTTTTTAATTCTTACAGGGTTGCCCTTTGGGCTCCCATTTTACTTTCTCTGGCTAACCCTTGAGAACTACAGTTCCCAATGGTAGAAAGGATATTTCTATCCCTTCTACTTTTTTGTTGGGTGAAACAGCCCACCGCAACATATGTGGAGTGCTCGGGAGATGCAATGTATCCCCTTTCTCACTAGAACCGTACAATTATGTTCGAGAGACAAGCTTGCCTTGGATGGCTGGTGACAGTGAACCTTTTTACAAATTTGGTGCACTTGTACCATGGGCTGTTTTTCACAGCTACGGTAAAGGCACCCATTGGTTCTCATTTCACCAAAATGAACAGTCTTTTTTGGCCATTTCCGCTCTGCTTGTTCTTGCCAGGGCAGGAAACTATACCAGATGTGATTCTTATCTTCAGCGGGAGACCTCGGTCAAGCCTGCCCAGATTGCAGAGTCTGAAGGTAGGCAGCGAGGGAGGAGTCCAAAACTCAAACCATTTGTCTTCCAGCCTGCCTGCAAGAAAACTGAGGCTGGCTGTCCTGAAAGGACTGACAACCCCCTAAGTTTGAATGTTGCAGGTCTGACTGGCTGGGTTCCTGCATAAAAGTCTGATCCTGGACGCTGTTGACCACTGACCTGAATCCGAAGAGTAAGATGATGAAAACTCACTGAGATTTCCAGCGACCAGAGGGCCTGCTTTGGTAACCATAGCATGTGGTTACCGTTCCTTCCAAGAGACTTGGGGACTCTGAAAAATGACAACCCCAACCCTTGTGAGATCCACTAGACAAGACCTGCATTTTGACCCATGCCATGTCCTGCTCCGACCTTGCTGGGCTGCATTACCCTGGGACCTCCAGCCATCATGTGGTGATGGTCTTCTGAATCAAGCTGAAACTTTGGTGGCATCCTGCTGGACCTCCAGAGATGTGACTCCAGTCCTTGAAGTTCCCTTGCACCTAGACCGGATTAGCAGCGCAAGTCCAATCTGCAATGTCTGTCGCCTTCTGGCTCCTAAAAAGGGTGCCAAAACCAGAGCCACATCCAGCCACAAAGAAACCCTTGCCTGGGGCCTTCCTCGTTGATCCTTGCTGCAAAATCCATTCCAAGCCCGGTGTTCATGACCAAGGAATCAATCGGGTTTGAGGCTGCAGATTCCGAAGTCTCCCCGGCTGCAACTGCAACTCATCGTCTGTGCTTAGTTACTGTGTTGGCTGGGGTAACATTAAGCCTGTGTGATTTCCTTAAAGCTTTTGGGGTGTTTACTGTGATTGGGAGTCCTCTCCTCTCATCCAGTTCACCCAGGCACACTGCTGGAATCCTTCTAGGGTGTCTTCCTTGAAGTCCATGAACTCTAAAGAAAACTTCTCACTTGTTTGAACAGTCTTCCACAGCAACTCTGACTTTGCCTGCAACTGAAACCTATCTTAACTGGCCTACAGCTAGCATCTAGCCCATTAGGGTCCCTCTTCTCCATCTGTTAGGGAGAATTCTCAGAGATGTGCTAATTCCCTTCTACCTTAGAGACCCCCCAGCTCTTTTTGCTCGATTTTAGGACTTATAACCTGGAGAGAGTGAGACCTTTACCCAGAGGTGTTCTTGGGGGGGGTGGCTAAGGGGGGGGGGGCTATAGCCCCAGATCTTTTGGTTGTAGCCCTGGATAGAAGCTCAGGTTGTACAACCAGACCGGTATAGCTAGCCCCGAATCCCGCCAGTCCCGACATTAGCTTAGCCCCTGATCTTTTCCAGACCTAGCAACACCCCTGCCTTTTCCCACTCTCTCGTATTTTACTGTGAATTGGACTTGTGTTTCTTGGACTTTATAGTCTGACAAACTCCAAAGCCATCATCTTTTTACATTGTGGCACACTGCACCTTCAGTGCAGTGGCACAGGGAAGTCTTTCAGATTTCCCAAGGTTTAAATACCCTCTCCTGGATTAACTATTGTTTCCAAGAACAGTGAAGTGAAATTGACTTTACTTTGTAACTTTCTAGACCCAGCTTACACTAGGGTGTTGGAGGGGTTACTTAGTATCCCCTTTGTTTAGTTTCTCACGTGATTGTTTGTTACCCTTTCTATAA
This sequence comes from Ambystoma mexicanum, assembly GCF_040938575.1. NCBI lineage: Eukaryota > Metazoa > Chordata > Amphibia > Caudata > Ambystomatidae > Ambystoma > Ambystoma mexicanum. The sequence goes on along the minus strand of NC_090931.1, from coordinate 860,721,375 downwards.
TTAACGGGTGGCAGTGGTTTATGGGCAGTGGTGGCAATGCTTTACTGGGGCTGCAATTTTGTCAAAATGGCCCGGTCTTATTTCTTGTTGGAAAGGTCCTTGAGATTTACTCTGCGCGCCAAACCAGGTTTGGTCTCTTTGTTTGTTTTTTGTCTTTGGTGGGATTCACTGGTGAAGCCCAAGTATCGGGCAGGAAGGGAGGGAGGTGCCCGAAACTCCCTATGCTTAATCCCCTTGTTACAGGAATGCACCCAAAAGTGATTGGACTGGCTGCCCTTGGAGGGCGGCCACTATGCTGTATGAGTGACAGCTAGGCTGCAAATGTATAGTTGACCTACTGGACGAAGGAAACCGAAGAACTTGGAAGAGACGCCTGCTGCAACTCCTAGACCATTGGTTTGCCCGATGAAGCCCTGCTGCTGAGCTGAAGCTCAGATTTCACGTCAACTAGAGAAGCCCTGCAACAGACTCCTCCTCCCCTTGGGTTGGTGGGACCAATCAACCCCAAAACAAACTTGTCTGGACATCCTCTCAGCGCTGGCTGTACTTGCATTGCTGCTGCAAGAACCGATTTTTCCAGAGAGGAACACCAGATCGACTGCTGAACTCCAGGAAGATCCTCCAGACTCCCAGAAAGTAGGACTGACCAAGCCTGAGCCTCAACAGAGTGCTGGACCCCAGATGCGTGGAAAGTCCAAGAACGTATCCGAGAACCGTGGTGGTGCTAGTTGTGAAAGCTGCTAGGAGCTGAAACCGCAAAGTGCAGCTGATCTGAAGTTTTCCCATTGCTGCCGCTCTTCCATTCATAGTGCTGTAGTCACCAGACATCCTCCCTCTTGTCCCCATGACTGAGGCCCAGGAACACAGGATCTGCAGACCTACACAGGAACAGAAGCCAGCCAGATCCAGTTTTCTTCAAACCAAAGGTACTGTAAATCTAAGGGGACTTACCTCTTGTTGTGTAGCCTTGCTAGCTCTCCGTTGAGACTTGTCTTGGTTGCCATTTTGCAGAGTTGCTTGCAAATTTGCGCCCCACAAGCCTCCCAGCTTGTGGCCCTTCAGTGATTTCATTTCTACAAACCTTTCTTACTTACCTGCAAGAAGATCTTCAGCTCCCCTATACTTTGCTCAACCAACATTGGCTGTCCTGGCCACCTGAGACTCTTCTTGCCTCTGACTTTGTGCTTTTGCCTTTCCCACACGAAAGGGTTAATTTACTTTGCATTGGAAGGTTCAAAACGTACTTACCTGCTTAAGAATATTAGTTAACCATTGTTTTATTCCCTCATTTCTCCTTTTGCCACTAATCTCAGTATTTCTCTAAATGTGCCAGTGATGAATCAATGTCCATAGTCCTAGCTATTTGTCACCGAAGGGTGTAGGAAGTGCCTGTGTGCCATCCCCAGTGGGAATCATCTGATTAGAGAACCCAAGTGTGTTTTGAAGTGTATTTTAAAGTGTTATGTTTTGCTCCCTTCTAAAGAAGGCTTATTCAACTGACTGGTAATTTTTTAACCTGTCTTTGTAACTGTCACTGTGAAACTCTGTTACAACCTTACAGCTTGCATTGACTCCTCTTGAGGTACGCCTGGCTGTTCAGTCACTCTACCAACTTGTGTAGTACATGCTTACACCAAAAGTTGGGTGAACTATTGTCAAGAGGACCAGGCTGGTGCAGTCTCCCACAGGGTACTGCATGTAATCTTGCCCAACACCCTCTGAGTAAACTCGTGCAATAAAATGGCGAAGGATTGGATAAGGAAAGGATTCTGCCTTGAAGTATAAAAAGTGTTTAAAAATATACTTGGTTGTTACTCTGCAAATGAGCCGTTGAATGTGTATTGTGCCATTCTGAAAAGTATATGGAAGCTTATTTTACTCACTGTGAATTGGTTGTGCCTCTTCCCAAAGGTAATGCAAAGGAATGCTGTTGGATTCACTTAACTATTTTTATTTCTAGAATATTGGTGTGAAGTTCACCAAAGGGGTCCTGCTTCCTCTGACCGGCTCTATAGCCTGTCAAACTGTATGCCTTAACTGGAATAACATGGAGTCATTCTTAAAGTGTAACATTGGGTTGTGCTTTCCCCGGTCTGTTTTTATATAGATGCTAAAAGAGGCTTTGGTTTATACCTACCTCTGTTGCTGATGGCTCCTTTTAAAGTATATGGGTTTTACTTACCTTGGTCATGCTTGGACCATTCTACAGTGACCTAAAAAGCAACTGTAATGGTATATTACAACATTGTTTTCCCTAGAATAGCTGGGTTAGTGTTCTGTAGGTGTAGCTGACCTTGGTATTTCTGGTACAATCTGCAAATTGTTACTTACCTTAGCCTGTGTTCCACTGAGCTGAAAAGCAACTGTAATTATATACAACACCAAAAGGTATTGCCTATAATTGTTCTCCTGAATGTGATTATAGGTTTCTAGTGTTCCATGAATGTGTTGTACTATTCAGAAAAGTGTGGTTGGTTTCCTCAATGAGTGTCAATACACAACTGCTAGGGCCTACTACGCTTGTATTACTGAAAGTAATCTGAGTAACTTATGGTTTTTCTCCCCATGAACAGATGTCCTCTACTTTGTTTAATATGGTCTGACTTGCCTAGAAATAGTTTGTTTTCTGAACAAGGTTTATGCTTTGGTCTGTGTACTTTAAAGCATTGTTGTGGTTATGATTCTATGACCAAGTACTTACCCCCAACAGTTATCCATGTATGTTTTTTTTTTTTAAATAAAGTGTACCCAAGTTTTGTGTACCCTCCTATAGCTCTCTCCCTCCTAAGATTAGCCTGGCTGCTCGGTCTACACTACCATATACTAAGGTGGTACAGCCTTATACTAAAAGTGGAGTATTGTACTGTCTTGGTTGACTGGTTTTACGAAGCCGTTAGTTGGACTTCAGAAAAACTGTCATAACAAAGGGAGAACTGAAGGCATTTTCTTCGGTTAAGGGTGGGTGGGCAGAGCTGGGCTTGTGTGTATGTCGTTTATTCATAGCCCACATGGGAATTGAACCTGCATTTCAGAAAAATGTTTAAATTCATTGATATCTACTGCTGTAAAGTTTAAAGATCTGATTTTTGAGATTTCTAACCATACTAAATCTGTTTCACGTCTTCAATGAACCCATATTAAGACCCTCTGTTGGCAGAACTAGAAGTGGCCAACATTTGGAAAAACCTGCTCCAGCTTTACTGGGATTTCAGAATGTCTGCTGGATGCAACTGGTCTATATTCTAATTGCTGATGATCCTTGACCATGTAGCTTTAATTTTGTGTTTGCTGTTTATTCCAGCCCTGTCACCACCAACCAATCTGCACTTGGAACCTAGTGCAGACTTTGCAACCTTGACTGTTTCTTGGAATCGAAGCCCTTCACCAGGTAAAGATCTCTAAAGGTTGACCCTTGTTGTGCCTCCTCCAACCCTTTCCTGCTTTAAACTACCCAGGTCCCACCCTTTCATTGAAACCTTTGCCTTTCTTGACAGTGACTGTATTTCCCCTCCTGCCATTTTATTGGCGTGTAATGACTCCAGCTGATCCCTTTAGATCTGTGTAAAATCATTGTTTGTCCCTGTATCATGCAGCTGGTGTAATCGCATCCTTCTCAGTCATGCAAGCATGCGAATTTAGAGAATTTGGGGAGGCAGGCTGGTAAAACCAAGATTAGTATGTGGGTGGGTTAGTGGTTCTGGAAATACCAGATCAGTTGGTTTCCACTTGGGACCCACTGTCAACACAAGATTCATTGCCATGCTTGGCATAAATGGATGTGCGTTAAAGTGGCACTTGTGTTTTTTTTTTGCAAATGTTCAGATGTAGTCTTGGTGCTTAGCTTTACAAATGGGATTAATGGAATATGTTCAATCCAGGCTATTTTTAAAATGTAGATTACATCAGCAAATGTAGAGTGGAGTGATTGGCTGTACATGGCAATTAGGTGTGTGAATGTTCCACGTGCCTTGTATTTAAGGAATCACTGGCTACCGCATCACTACCACCCCCACTGCGGGGCAGCAGGGCTACACTCTGGAGGAAGAAGTGGATGAAGGCCAGAGTTCCTGTGTCTTCGAGAGCCTGAGCCCAGGTGTTGAGTACAACGTCACCGTCGTATCGGTCAAGGATGACCAGGAAAGTGAGCCCATCTGGAAGACTATCACACAAGGTAAATAATGGGCTCCACTGGCATCCACCCACTGATGGGTGCAGTTTTTGTATGGTTGGATGCTGCATTTGTGCAGAATGCTACTCTGCTTTTCCAAGGCAGTATTGGCCTGATTTGGGAGAGAATTTGCAGAGTTGCATATGCGCTGTGTGATTCCAGAAATGCACACCCACTAGAAATCTGCCATTGGTGAATGTCTTTCTGCAGTCACTATGGATACATTCTCACTGTGGAGCTTATTGACTATCTCTTACCATGCCGTCTGTCCTACCAACCTGTTAAACTTGATGGTACATTTATCTGCTTCATATAACGGCAATGGTAACGGCTGTGCATTTAATTTGCCCGATGGTAAAGGCAGCCGAATTGATTGAACTTTACACGTGGCTGGACGAAGTTCTTCCACTGACTAGACCTGGCCTGCTGTACCCGCCGCCATTGTGCACTGAATGGTGGCTGGTCAGTCAAAACCATGACCGTTTTGCCACTTGGTGTGATCTGTTGTCTTGAGAACTTTAACCAGTCAACTGTCTTTCATGGTTTTGATGGCTTTTTTTATAGCGCTATGAAGGCGGGTTCTTGGTGGCATTTGTGGTGCGTTTGACCATTTCAGACAGTCTTATGTTAATTTTGGCAAATTACATGTTTGTTCGAAATGTTGACTCATGCAAAAAGTCAGCTGGTTTAAAAGTACAGAAACTTTGTCTACCTCACTGGCACATGTACGACTGAATGAGGGGACCACCTGATTGATGGAGGTTGTATATTAAGTGGAAGTGATGGGCACCAGTTAATGCTCTGATATTTAAGCCATGCATATTAAGATTCTTACAAATGCTTTAAGTGCCAAAATCTCTTGGCGGTCACCTTTTCCTCTGCTGCTGGCAGTGCTCTAATCCAACAAGAGCACTGAGATGAAGATATGGTGGCGTTGATGGGTGCCTGAGAGATGTAAACAGATGCTTGATAAAATCTTGTCTCCACACACCTCAACCTGAACTATTATGCCTCTGCTCTCCAAGCCAATGTGAGGTGCTTGCAATAATTTGGGATATGATGTAATTTATGCTGCTCCTGAAAGATCACCAGCTATGTCCCCTTATAAGGTGGTATTTTTAAGAAAGCAGTTAAAGCTAATGCCCTTGTGGGGGCAGAAACAGTCTTCCTTGCAGGGTTTAGAACCCAGTAAGTGTAATGTTTTTTCATTTAAACACCCTTTTGAATTTGTATTTATCTAAAAATGGATAGCGGTTCATCATTAAGTCTGTTAGTCAAAGTGCAGTCCAGGGAGTGTGCCTCGCTTGGGTATATGCATGCCTCTGTCAGACTGCAATACTTGGCTGACTTAGAATTAACGTGAAGCCGATGTATTTCAGTGTCCATACTGCAACTACTTTTGTGCCTTTTTAACATCAAAAGAATCGACCGTATAATTTGGGGTTAGTGTTCATACCACCCCCCCCCCCCACCCTCCCTTATGGAGGGAATCCGGCATCTGATCTTTCAAATTATCTTTTAATTGAATACCTTTTTATAAATGCAACGATTGCTGCTCAAGCTCTGCCATTGTCAAAATGCATCCAAATTGCTTTTCACGGGCAGTCCCAGGGATAGGCGAGGTGGGTAAATGGTTGGCCTGAGGCGAGGCGGGTGGCAGTAATTTGTGGGTGGGTCGAGGGGAAAGATGCACGATCTTGTTCTGTGTTGGGGGTGTGGGGGGATAGTACGGGTGAACTGGACCATGCTGGTGTTGACTATTTTCAATTTGAGAGGGTGGTGAGTTTAATGGGAGTGTGTGTGTGGGTGGTGGTATAGAGGAGCAATGACCGGGCAAGATCTCATGTAGGGGATAGAATTGCCCACAATTGGAGTACTCTAAACCTTTGTTCTTGGGTGGCTGCTTGATCTGAACTGGAGGATTGTATTTGGGCCAGTTGTGAAGGGGTGTGCCCTGCTGGCAATCACAACATGGCCATTGTAGCCTGCAATGATCAGGTTTCCGACCCCCGCATCTTTAATGAGGAGTAAGCTAGACTGTCGGAATAAGTCTGGGGCTAGAACTAAACGGTTTGACTACAGCCCAGCGGCAGAGCTTGATCACATTCATTATGAATTATGCATTTTAATTGTTGCTTTATATTAACCGTCCCTCAATTTGCAACCCATGTAATATAAGAATTGCTGCTTCGCCCTCCCAGCTCCTTAACCATTCTCCCTCCTTTGCTTTTATTTGCTTCCTATAACCCAATAGAGGTGCCAGCACTCACTGATCTAAACTTTGTCAACATAACCGACACAAGCATTGATCTTCAGTGGACGCCATTGAAGGGCGCCACCATTATTGGTTATCGTGTCACAGTGATGACTGCTGGAGAGACGGTGCCCATCTATGAAGATTTTGTGGGGCCCACAGAAGGACACTACAAGGTCATGGGGTTGGAGCCAGGCATTGACTATGACATCAGTGTGATCACTCTGGTTAACGGCGGAGAGAGCGCTCCTACCACGCTGACGCAGCAAACTGGTGAATTTCAAAAGCCTCTGGGTTCGTGATATTGAACGTGTCGCATGCTTGTCACTAGCCAACTCTATTGGGTATTAGTTATGCACGGGCTGGGCTCACCGTGCCCACTCCAAGCGTACGATCTGAAATATCCATGGTATGCACCATCCTGGACACTGGTTAATTGATAAAAAATAATAAACTTGATGGTTGTCCTTTTTGCTTTGACCGAAAAGGACAGCTCCCTTTTCATACTTGGTGGAATTGGAGGCAATGGAACAATATTTGTGGACAAATTGTAGTCAAACACATTCCAGTATCTTCATGCCTGAAATAATCGTATTCTGTTTGCTGATGGCTGAAACAATTTTGGGCGATTGGCTTTATTTTTTTTTTTTAAAACCACCTGCTCCCCATAAATGTCTTGGAATGTTTGCATGTAACATGCTATGCAAACTTTCACAGAAATTGGCAGTTTAAGTGTCCTCAAGAGGCCCTCTCGGAGGTTCAGTGTTTCCTGTAATGCACAGTCTACAAACGGGTATAATTGGAAATGGCATTTATAGGTAATCTGAAAGCCCGACATCTTGCACACTATGGGGGGTTGGGGGAGAGGGGGTTCCCTTTTTATACTCCTGCCTGGAGTAAAGACTCTTATTTGGACTCAAATCTGCCTTCTTATAATCGGGTGGACATTTGGGCCTGTATGTTCTGGAGCAGTGGCTAGTGACGTGCATGCTTCACATGAAAGACTTTTGCACTGCACGAGCAGAAGCTTTCTGGCTGTCCATCGTGGGGTGTGGTTGGGAGTCTGGGTGGCCCCACAACCTTTGCATGGGTGCTTCTTCGCACAATTAAAGGGGAAATGCCAACTTCAACACAATGATTCCTTTTGGAAGCAGGTCTACTAGTGGAGCATCGGTCAGGAGTTGTCAGTTTGGGGGGTGTCTTATTTCTAGTAGGACATTCCATGTATTCGGGGAGATTTTTGGATCAAGGTCTGCATGAATTTTTGGTTGTGCATGTTTGTTTCCTCACCCCTGCTTCTTTTGCCTAGCCATTGACAACTCATTTGTGTCACTGTTTTGACTGTAGCCGTCCCACCAGCTACGGATCTTCGCTTCACCAACGTTGGGCCAGACACTATGCGCGTTACTTGGTCTGCTCCACCCAGCGTGGTGCTTTCCAGCTTCCTGGTACGCTATGCTCCATCCAAGCACGAGGAAGATGCCACAGAATTGACTATTTCCCAGTCTGACAATATGGCGATGTTAACAAGTAAGAGGTTCAAGAAAGCATGAGCTGGTCCATGTGCATGCATGAGGAATGGGAGTTTATAAATCCACAGGCAACCTGTTTGTGAATGGTGGTTCCAACTTGTCATTTGTCGCATTAAGGCACGTAGGTCACACTGTCACAGAACTCTACCCAACCCCCACCAGTCTTTTGCATCTGCTTTTTGGAAGAACACGCCCAAAGAAAGTCTCATGGGGGCCATAGGAAGAAGGGGGTCATCAATCAAAACTTTATTCGGAAAATTGGCATTTCCCTCAAAAAATGAAACCATAATTGCACATCAATGATGCATATTAAAATGGGCAAAACAAGAACACGCACTGTCAAATTTGCAACCACTGATTTCGCAATAGTTCACATTTGATCTAAAAATAAGCTCACAATGCAGTGAGACATCATCTCCATAAACCCTAAATCTTGTGATGAGAAATGTCTTCCTGAGATTAGCGTAAGCAGGACAAAAAACATTGAAATGCTGTACATCTTTATTGTGCCATGGGCAAATCCATTTACGACTAATCACTCTGTGGGTTAAGCAGAATATCTCTTAGGAATAGGTTTGCTCTAATCCTTAGACAAATGGCCCTTTTCCTTGGATTTGTGAACCATTGAACATAACCTGGCGTATTAACGGGTACATTCTTATGGTAAAATTGTCTTTTTTTTTTTTTAATTGTTTCTTTCCTGGAGTTTACTTTGAAGGGAAGAAGGCGATCCCCCAGTAGCCTTCTCTCCTTGTTGGTAGCAATGAACTCCTTACTGAAAAAAAAATGTGCAACGCCAAGGTTGCTCAGGGAATAGAGATGTACTGCAAATAGTTAAGGACATGACATCTACCAGACATCTAGTCCATTTCCCCATAATCGCAACCAAGAAAGTAAAGGTTGCAATTTATTTATGGTCATTGTGTCCCAATGACACTTTAAATTGGTCATATGTGGTCCTTAATATTAAGTCGCCTTCATGTAGGAGATATCCTGGGATGCCCTGTGGCACATGCATAATTTCCTTAATTGATTTTCATTGACTCGAGCTTCCTTTGTGAAATACCCACAAGTGGCTGCGCCATAAATCGGCAATGGTATCGATTTTTAGCCTGGTAGATCCAAACGATATGATCTAGTGGCCACACGCCTAATTTCTTGCCATAATCTCGGGATCAAACCATTAATCTGCAAAGCCTTGGCTATTTGTTTGCGAGTCCCACCTCATGTCACAGGAAATGGTGAAAACCAAGTAGCAAAAAGTACTGACCCAACCCATTGTTTGATACTGCCAACACGGGGGTGGGGAGGACATCATTGTGCCCTTAGCTTGGATACACTACAAAAGGGTAAACATTAAAGATGCAAGAGATTAGGAAGCCCTAAAGTCCCTTGTCCCGTCAATGCTCTAAATACACACAGCACACCATTTTGAACTATCCAAAGATTGAATATTGCTAGCTGGTGGCAAGTGCATATATTTTTGCACACTGCACTACAACGCCCATGGTGGTGGGAATAGGTGGCTCATGCCCTTCAACTTTGCACTTGATGCTCTTTAAAATTGTAACTGCCTTTGTAGAGCGGATCTGCTTTGCTAGTCATGAACTATAACATGCAATTCTAATGTGTTATTGGGGGACACCGTTTACCCCCGCCCCCCCGTTCCCCTAAATGCATTAGAGGGCACTGATGGAGAAGGGTCTACCGCAGGGCTTGGGAATAAACTACATACTTTCTAGGCAAGGCTCAAAGTCCTCTAGGTTGGCCATTGGCCTAATGTTCCTGTTTATCATACCAACTTTAGACCACCTTGGATTTCAGTTTCTTTGAAGGCTTGGATATTCTGTGCAGCATGATTATTCATTGGATAGTTTCTTCAGTTTCAATTATGCTTTTGTATTTCTGCTTTGCATTCTAGTCTCTTCCTGTGAAGAGTTATGCTCAGCATTCCTGCACCAGTGTAGGCTTTCAAACACTTTTGAAGGCTTGAGGTGGAAAACCTGCTACTTTGGCGTTATCCCGCATGTGGTCTGGGAGGGATTGACCCATGCTCATGAATAGCCCCAGTCGTCAGGTTGGGAATACTCTGTAAAAAAGAAAGCAGTTTTGCATTAGCCTGAAAACTGCACTACTCCTCTAACGAATCAGTCTTTTGGGTCATACTGCCCCCATCCAATGAGCTGTCTCACTAAGCTCCACCCCTGATGGCCATCTTCAGATTTTTACAGCACGTTTCAGAGTTGGGAGTCATCACACCTTGCTCTACAAGTATTTTCAATTTTCGGATACATGTTTTCTTCCCAACGTCTTTCGACTACCTGTAACTGGGACCCATTGTTGCCAAATATCTACGGTCATCGCTGGGTTTTCTTTAAGTTTCGGAAGGCCCAGGCTTGGGCCTACTTCACACCTCACCCCACCCATGTCAGAGGAGGGCAAGAGTCTCTTCAAGCCCTGCGAGAAATGTGGACTATGGAACATCTACATCACAAATCTGCACCAAGTGCCTGTGCTGCCTGCATCCGGACCACGATGAGGACATATGCGAGATCTGCCGCCAATTCCTGGCTAAAATCGTGACCATCAAAAATTGGTGTCGTGGCTCAAAGAGGGGAAGGACTCTGACTGCCTGCAGGCGCCATCCTGCCTCTTACAGAACGTGCTTCATCTGAAAAGAAGTCTAGGTCCTTTGAGGATGCCCCTTCATGGGGGATCCAAAGGAAGGCTGAACACCACAGTTAATCCCACAAGGCTGCCTCGGCTGCAGGGCATAGTTCGGGAAAGCCTGTTCCCTCATCTCTGTCCACGCTGAGCCTGCCAGTTGGAGTACCTTCTGCGAGGAAGTCCTTGACCCCTTCGAAGCACATATCTTCATGCAAGGGCAAGGCTATGAGGGAGAGGTCTTCGGGTGGGCCATCAACATCTGCCCAACATAGTCAACCACGTCTTCATTGACTACTTCATCTTCCAAGACATCCACCTCAGCGACTTGATGGCTTCGACTACCATCACACTTTTGTCGAAGGGAGACCCTACAACCACTGGGGTTTCTACGGTCAAGAGAACGGCAACCCCATGAGTGGCTCTGCCTCTCCAGCCGCTGTAGCGACTCCATCAACAACCACGGTTGACATGTCTGCTAGTGTGCCCGTGCCCATCATCAAAGGAGGCTGGTAAGACAAAGAGCTTATACCTGCCACAGAGTTCCTCCCCAGGTCAGTCAGGATGTCTCCAACAGTGCTGGGGGGTGGGGGCGGTGGGGCTACTACTCGGATCGGGAAGGTTGCCTTGGTCCCAGATCCTGCAAAGGGTCTCCACGGAGAGCGCCTGATTGTTTGGCCCACCACAGCGTTGCAGTCGGAGCTGCTGCCAGCTGCTACTTCACACCTCAACCAGTGCCCAGGGACATCTCTAGACTTTGACTACCCTCTGGACCTTAGTGTGGGAGGTACAGCGGAGGTTGCTGGCTGCCCCTTGCCCTGTCCGCAGCCCTCCCACCGGCTAGAAGTGCTCCAAGGCATCTACCTAGCCCTACTGGGCCGAAGCCACCCCAGAGGCCATCACAGTAGAGTTGGACATTACAGACTGACTTCTGCCAGATGGACAATAGGGTGGCCCTCAGGTGCCAAGGTTAGTTGAAGGGCAGGAATTTTGGGGCAGACTGGCACCGTTTGATGGGGAATTTGGCAATTCGGTGGAGGAGACTCTCCAAGCCAGTAAAACAGACATACGGCACGCTCATTGGGGACACTGCATTAAAGGAGATGGTTGTCCTTTCGGTCCTCTAGAGGGAAGTCTAGCAGATCCTCCCAAGACGTTTCACTACTGGCTGGAGAGGCCTACTGGGGCTGCTCGCAAACCTGCAGCAGTGGAGAACAGCTTAGTCTGCACAGGCCCGGATGCAGACGCCCAAGCATGCAAGAACCGTACGTGGATGCAGGCCTCCACTTTTGTACCCCAGGGTGTGGCCGGCTAGTGAACTTTGTCGACAAGTGGAAGACCATCATCGGGGACAAGTGGGTGCTGTAACTACTTCATTAGGGGCACACCTTGGCATTCCAACACTGGTGTCCTTTCATTCCTTCTGTAGCGCGTCAAGAACTACACATGGCCCAACTGCTGCTGGAGGTTCTGGCTATGTTAAAGGGGGCGATGGAGCTTATCTCCCAGGTCCTCCGGGGCTCCAAGTGTACTCCAGATACTTTCTGTTAAGGAAAAAGTCAGGAGGGTGAATGACAATCCTAGACTTAAGGTGTCTCAAGAATTTGAAATCCCCCAAGTCCAGGATGGTCACTTTGCAGCACTTGCTCTGCCAGCTGAAAGAAGGGGATTTTCTGGTGACCTTGGACCTGGAGGATGCCTACTTTCACGTCCCCATTCACCCAAAACAAGCTAAACTTCCTGTGGTCATGGGATGGCATGGCCAGTTCAAGGCCCTGCCCTTTGGCTTAAAAGCAGCAGCAAGGGTGTTCACAAAGTGTTTCGCTCTGGTGGCAGTGCATCTACGTTTCAAGGGCATCCACGTCTGCTCTTATCTGGACTGGCTCATCTGCTCCCGCGCTGACAATCTGCACACAGCGGGGACCATTTCTCTTCAGACTGAGCTTGGGTTCTCATCAACTATCTGTAGTCCTGCGTGGAGCCATCGCAGAACACTGTTTCTGGGTGCCCGTCTCAACCACTATTGCATGCCGGGCTACCCCCTCCGAGGCACGGGTGACTGTCATCCTGGGGAAGGTACAGCACCTGTCTGTGCTATCCAGAACAGTATGAGCCATCAAGTTGCTGTTGGGCATGATGTTGTCCTGCATCCACCTCGTGCCATTTTGCAGGCTCCAGATGAGACCTAGTTCTTGGATGCAAGTCATAGGTTCTTGGATGGACAAGATCAACCCTCAGCCAGAGTTCTCTGCGATGGTGGGTAGTGTGCCCACATTGCACACAAGGGGCTCCTTTTCAGTTCTTACCAGGCCGCAGTCACCACAGATGCCTCCTTGGAATGGTGGGCGTCCCACACCGAACAGTTGCATGCAAGAGGACTCTGGCTCCTGGAAGAGAAGGACCTTCACATAGATGCCCTGGTACTCCAGGCAGTCTTCTGGGCCCTCAAATTATTCCTTCAACTGCAGGGTAAGGTGGTTCACGGACAATACCACATTCATGTTCTTCGTCCAGAAACTGAGCAGGACATGCTCCTTTGAGGTCCAGGCCCTTTGACACTGGGCCATTCTTCTGGACAAGTTCCTGGTCCCCTTTCACCTAGTGGGAATCGAGAACACCATTACCAGCTTGCTCAGCAGGGAACTGCATTCCTGCCATGAATGGGAACTTCAACAGGAGCAAATATCCTTTCTCTTCAGCAAGTAGGGTCAACCCCAAATCTGCCTTTTCGGCAACCAACTCCAAGTGGCAGAGGTTTGCCAGCAGGTTCCCTCAACTGAGGGGTCTCTGGGATGCCTTATCGTTCTTGTGGAAAGGGCTCTACATTATCCTCTCCCGATCCTGCTACCATGTGAACAGGACCATCTCACTGCAGGATGATGCTCATTGCTTCGACATGTCCTCAGGTACCCAGACCTGCTCCGTCAGTGGCTCCATACGACTACCTCCACTTCGGACCCTCGTTCCAGAGAAGACTGAAGGATACTGAACCTCCTAGCCTGGTTTCTGCAGCCCTAGAGGTGACATGTTTTCCCTGTTGCTGGAGTGCAAGAAGATCCTGGCCATGGCTTCTACCTTGTCGTGCTACGCCCACAAATGGAAACGCTTTGTGGTGCAGGGCTCAGAAGATCTAAGCATCACAGCACTGTAGCTCCTTCCATACTCTTGCTGGACGGGCTCATGACTCAAGGTGCACCTGGCGGCCATATCCAGGTACACTGACGAGCCTCCCTGTGGTCTTGCAAGCTTGTCAGTTCCTCGAGGACCTTTTCAGGAGATTTCTGCCAGTGAAGGCTCCTGCGCCAGCCTGGTAGCTCAACATGGTGTTGACTAAGCTCATGGGACCTCTGTTCAAACTATTCAACCAGGCCCCTCTGAAGTTGCTTCTCATGGAAGACTGTGTTCCTAGTGGCCATTAACTCGGCCAGGCGGGTTGGGGAGATTCAGGCCCCTCCTGCAAGCACCATATTTGTCATGCCACACAACGATAGTGGTACTATGCACCCACTCACCTTTATGTATCTCAACAAGCCTTTGGTTCTGCCAGCCTTTTTCCCAAACCCTTCCTCGTCTGCTGCATTTGCTTGTTCCTTATGGTTTTGTAGCTTGCGACACGCACTAAGTGCTTTCAGAAGACCTCTCGGCCCTTTCTGAACTATGGACCTGTGAATCACAGGAGGGCCCGGTCTAAGGCTTCGTATCAATGTGGCTCTCTGGCTGCATCATGCGCTGTCATAGTCTAGCCAACAGACCACTACCAGGCCGGCAGAGAGCCAACTCCACCAGAGCCATCGCAGCAACAACATTATTCCTCTTTGGTGTTTCCCTGCTCGATAGCTGCAGGGAGATCCACCCACATCTTCACATGATTCTACTGCGTCAAAGGATTCCAGGGAGGAGTCCCGGGTTGGCCAAGCTGTTTTGGGCAAATGGTTTGCCAGAGTGGAGTCTGTTCTGGGTGGTGTGAGGGTGAAAGGTATTGCTTCTGTTGAGCCTTGCCACCGCCCATGGTTGTGTATATTTACTGCTGTTTATTCATAATCGTGAGCATGTGAATCCATGCTGTAGAAGGAACATGTACCTGTAATGCCTGTTCTCCAGCATGGATTCACCTTGCTCTACCAGTTCTGCAGATGGCCACCAGGGGTGGAGTTTAGGGAGACTGCTGTCATGGATTGGGGCAGTATTACCCAAAGGACAGTGATTGGTTTGAGAGAAATGCTAAAGCAAATTTTTAAACCAAGAATTCTCAGCCTGAATGGGAATATTTGTGTGTATGTGAATCTATGCCAAATGCAGGCTGCAGAACAGTTAGTTAAGGAACTTGTTTCTACTTTAGGTGCAGCATTCCCAGTGGCTGGCAACTGTTGTAAATAAGTCTGTCATTGACTAGTATTTTCTTAGTGGGCCAGTGCCTTGTTATGAATAGTTGGGTGCGCTGTGTCCAACTTGAGTGGTGGAGTGTGTAGACATTGCAGCAAGTGCCATGTAGACTGTTCCTAGTGTGGTTGGTAGAGTGAAGTTTAGGGTAAAACCTGTTGACCCAAAAAGACTAAATATAAAGTCTGAATGGGACAGTGGTTGAATTCGACCGAACGAAAATACGGCTGAAAAATGTTGATCAAATGCCACATTCAGTGGCATTATAGTGAGCTGGGGTGTCCCCTGCACCCTTGTTCACTATGTCTGCAGGGGAGTCTTTCTCTCGGCTCCCGCCCCCTTCGCCCCTTCGTAAAAAAATTAGAATCCGACGTTGCAGGGTCTTTTTTTTTTTTTATAAATCACTTCTGTGCAGTGTACCGCCAACGGTTAAGGAGGTGGGTGGGATTGGGGTATCTGAAATGGCTGCAGGAAGAAAAACTAAATGTTATTTTCTAACCAATAAGACTCATTTCAGATGGAAAGTTCACCCAAATTTCATGTGGAATGAGCTGATAATGTAGCAGATGGGTTTTTGTGCCCCTTGCTGTTTCACGAGCCAATGGAATGTTTTGCTTCTCTCCTCAGACCTTCTGCCTGGCACAGAATATCACGTTAGTGTGTTTGCTGTTTATGAGGAGCGGGAAAGCACCCCTGTTACAGGAGTGCAGAGAACAGGTCAGTAATCAAGAGGAGGAGAGGTAAAATAGAATTGTACCAGAAATGGGGGGGGGCGGGGGGGGGGGGGGGGGGGGGTGGCGGGTGGCGCGGCCGGGGAGGGCGGATTGTGGTGCATGAGGTACTATGGGGTTTTATTGCGTTGAACAAGTTAATACTAACCAAGTAAAACTGTTCCTGATGCATATATTATTTGCTGTAGATAAAGGTCCTGGCTTGGTGTGTGGCGAAAGGGAGCCTATGTTCATAAACTGTGTTGCTCTGAAGTGGGTAGGTGGTTGGGTTTGGGAAGAGACCCCCCTCCCCCCCAGCGGGGGTAGGGCGGACAAACATGGTCTTAAAGTAATGGCTGCTGCTTAATGGCACTGTAGTAAATGGAATGGTTGGCCTGTAAGAGCTGCAACCTAATGGTCCTGCTGTAATCTAAAGATGTGGGGGTTAATTTCCTGGATCTCTCCTGACTCCCTCGTGGTGGAGTTGGATTAGCTTCTTTTGACTTGCTTCTCTGAAGCTACACTTTGTACTTTAATGGTAGCATTATCCTCAAATAGAGTACATGTTCACTAGAACTGGACCATATCCTTTGCTTTTGGAGTTGGTTAATAGAAGTGCAACTTTGATGCTTGAATTGGACTGTTTCTATTTTAATTCTCTGTATTAAACTGTTCTCTTTAAAACAGGTCTGGACTCCCCTACTGGACTTGACTTCTCGGACATCACCTCCAGCTCTTTCACAGTCTACTGGATGGCTCCACGGGCCACTGTCGATGGCTACAAAATTCAATACTACCCCGAAACGGGCAGTGGTCGTCCCAGGGAGGAGCGAGTACCCCCATCCCGCAAGTCTCTCACACTCACCAACCTAGCCCCAGGCACAGAATATGTTGTCAGCGTGTTTGCCGTGAATGGCAGGCTTGAGAGCCTGCCTGTTGTGGGGCAGCAGGCAACCGGTATGTTCAGGGCTGGTTGGCAGTTAATCCACTTGGTGTATGGGAGGGACTGTTGTCATTGGCAACTTTAGCATGAATCTGATTGACTTATGTTGTGTCCAAGTAAAGAGTAAAAGGGGCTGAGATAAGGTTGTCATTATTGCAGGTATCTTGCATGTGGTGATTTCAGGGAGTAAAACCTACCAATTAAGTCTGAATGTAACTTGATTTGCACAATAATTCTCAGTGTCCACTTTATTTTAGTTTGTGTTTTGGTTGCAGTCAGTCTTCTGTGTGTTGAACAATGCCTCCTGTTCTTTTAATCACGAAGAGTTTCAGTTTAGATGTATGTAGATTTTTTTTTTCTCTTTTGCTCCCCTGCTCACTTTAGGCTTTTTTTTTTTTCATGCAGACCTTTTTATCCACAGGGCGAGGTCTGAGAAAATTGATTTCAGATTATTGAACAAAGTTGGAAGAACTGCATTTCTGTAAATGTTTAATTATTTTTCTGTTTTTATACTAGTTTCCGATACACCAACTAACCTGGAAGTTACTTCATCTACCCCCACCAACTTGCGCCTCACCTGGGATGCGCCTCCAGTCAGCGTCCGATATTACCGAATAACCTATTCAGAAACCGGTGAGCCCAGCTCCGTCCTTAACCATTTAATCGAGGCCCACCAATATACAATGACTGAAGACTCTTGGGAATTTGCTTCCTCAATGAGGACGCTTAACTGATGTGGGTGTTCTTAATATTGAAAGCAATTGCGTCCTTATTAAATACTTGCACATTCTTGCAGTAAAGTCCTCGGGATACTTCAGTTGGTCACTCTCCAGTTGAAAAGGACTAAAGGCAAAGTTGGATCTTTTGGTACCACCTGTTGGGATTGATAGTTCTGCGTAGTTCCTTTTTGTGATTACAAGACTCAGCAAACCAGTCTGGATTTGGTGGCAAAAGTAGGGACCCAGTTTATATTGATTAGTCCCTATCCAAGTCAAGCAAGATGTCTGCTAAATGGTGCGGCTTTGCTTAGCATATTTGAGGGTGTTTCAAGACACCCAGCTTGAACAGACCTTCACGTACACTTTGCCTGGCATTAGGAGTCTTGAACTAGTGTCAATCTGTCTTGTTGGCACTGCAGTAGTCTTTCAGCATGAGCTCTCCCATTGCTAAGGCTGGGAAAGACGTTGAAATAAGGTGGATGTTGGAACCTTATAGCTTTGAGTCGCAACACGTGTGGTGCAGTGTGGCAAGCCCCACTTCTAAAACGCGTTTGGCCCCATTCTAACCCTAAACCACGTCTTCAGTCTGAGTACTTAATTATTCGAAGATGCCTTGTGTGCAGAGGGGGGGCTTATGCAAGGAATTTGCATCTGTTCTCCTTGTACGCAGTGTTGGGCATTTTTAAGTTGCAATAATGTGACTTGCATGATGGCTACCATGTGACTAATCGCATTATTGGTTTTGAATTGCTACATGTTGGTCTGCCACTTGAGGAAACGATTATTGGGATGTGCAGTGACTGTAGCTAGCAGAAACAAGTGTGTCCTAATCTAGCTGTGGGACCAAAGCCCTGTAATTTCTCCAAATGAATGTTGCAATGCTGTGAATGTTTTTTTTTTTTACTGATCCTGTGGTCTTTCAGGAGGCGAGAATCCAGTTCAAGAATTTACCGTACCTGGAGGCATGTCTACTGCCAACATCCGTGACCTGAAGCCCG
Source organism: Ambystoma mexicanum (assembly GCF_040938575.1). Lineage (NCBI taxonomy): Eukaryota > Metazoa > Chordata > Amphibia > Caudata > Ambystomatidae > Ambystoma > Ambystoma mexicanum. The sequence goes on along the minus strand of NC_090931.1, from coordinate 860,703,007 downwards.
GAGCAGAATACTTCATTACAGTGTATGCTGTGACTGGGCGAGGAGACAGCCCCGCTTCTAGCAAGCCAGTCACGGTCACTCACAAAACAGGTGAAAACAATGCACTAATTGGAGGGTGCCTGGGGGAAAAACGGGCACATATCATCTTGTATGCTTTCAAACTAATCCTCCTCCTCTTCTTCCTATTGCAGTGGTGGATAAACCAACTCAGATGCAAGTAACTGATGTTCAGGACCACAGCATCAAGGTCCGCTGGATGCCTTCCTCTACCCCAGTCACGGGTTACAGAGTCACCAGCGCCCCCAGAAGTGGTGTGGGTCCCACTGTGTCGCACGTTGTGCCCCCCGGTAAGCGCTCCTGGACCATGTTTTCCAGCCCAGCTTCTTTTTGCTGTCTGAAGCTGCATGCAATTTCCCAGGTCAATGAGGCCACCAAAATCTAGAGTACCTGTGCGTGTAGATTTTTAATCCTGCTACATCCCTTGATCTTCAGTAGAATAAATGGGGATATGTCCTATGCATACGTTTTAAATTGTGAAATGTAATTACTAAAGACTAGACAATATTTGGTAGCACAAAAGTGACCATTGCTTCAGCACACTTAACCCACTTTACAATTTGTATTCTGTAGAATTGTAATTGTGGTTGCATCATAGAGCTTTACAAAAGATTGGTAACCAAAATAAATTGGCGGATTGGGGGCAAATAATGTATTGCATTCAGAAGAATTGGAAATAACCACGAGGAGGGAAGCTAGAGAATAAGTGGAACAAGTAGGAGAAAGCTGGCACAAAGTTCAGGAGCAAATGCACAGGGTGCTAATGGGAAAAAGATAGAAATTAGGGGGCAGGGTGGCAAGTAAACATAGCTGAAAAAAGGTGACGAGCAGGAGCTAAACCATGAATACATTGTAAACCATACAGAGGTAACTAATGAAGAATGGCGGGCAAAATAAGCAATCCAAAGGAAGCTACGGAAGGAGAAGGGCCAACATGGTGGAATCAAATCGAATAGCTGCTGAAGTCGTGAATTTAATGTGGAGATGGCTTAGAACAGAGGGTAAAAGTAGTGGGGCCACAGTAGTAAGTCATGAAAATATTACAATGACAACAATTTTAGGGGCAGGCAACCTAAAGGGGTGAAACGTGTGGCCGTTGTAAAGCAGAAGCAAGGAGCTTTGTGGGGTAAAAGGGATTGAAGGACACCAATATTTGAGCATGGGGGAGGAGGAGCAAGTCAGGCAGGAAGACATTAGAATGGTGGAACAGCAGTGAAAAGGACCAGGAAAGGAAAGCCTTTCGTGTTTGGATGAGTGGCTGTGACCAAGCTTTCACCCTTTAATAGCATGGGGATGGTGAAATGGGGAAGTTGATCGGTAAATGAGACTGGATTTGAGCCTTGCTATAAACCGCACTTCAAGCCAAAAGGATTATTTGTAAAGAGAGAGTATTTGAGGGCAGGAGATGGGAAGGTAGAGGTGCAGAACCATGAACACAAAAACGTGAGTCGAGCGAACAGTCGCTTGGGGGGCGTGTTGAGGCCATTGGCCACCAGCAGAGCAGATTCAATCGAGTGGGAAGGGCAGAGCCAGATTAAAGTGAGGGTAGAGAGTCCACGAAGAGTGATAGTTGAGACTGAGTGTCTTGCTCAATGAGCTTAGAAAGCAGGGGAAGAAGAGCAATGGGATAGAAGCTCAAAGGGAGAGCCAGATCAATTGGGGGGGGGGGGGGTTTAAGAATTGGAAAAATACTTGGTGAGCTTAGATGAGTCGGAAGCTGAGGAAGGAGCACAAAGTAGCAACCAATTAAGAGAAAATTAAGAGGGTGGGAAGGAACTGAAAGATTTATTAATGTTTAGTGTGAAGGGAGTGAAGTTCAGAAAAGTCAGCCCAAGAAGGTGGTTCCTGCCAATATCCTTAATGTTTTTTTTTTTCTCTCAAACTTAGCTTTTCCTGGTAGCCTGTGTGAGAGTGCTTGGATGCCTACGGGTCATGGCTCCAAACTATCAACAAATTGCAAAGCAAATTTAAGTTGCCCGTGAGAAAGGGTTAACCAAAGTGTGTAGGCTTGCATGAGGAAACAAAAGGCAGAAGGTGATGGCATGAGTATTAAGGCAGAATTCCTATTTTAGAGAGTAGCCCCTTTTTTGGGGCTGATACTGCTTTCACTCCTAATCCACTAGTTTCTTGTTTCCTTGATCTTTTATTGGCCAGAGGGACTTCATCAGAAGTCCCTCTGCCATTATGCCCCTTTATATCTTGCACCCCAGATACTGAGCACTTTAGAGGCAACCCAATAACACACTGCATCTCTGGATCCTTTTTGGTAGCCATTTGGGTTTTTTAATTCTGCTCTGTATTGTGGCTTTCCTTTGTCAAGGTGGCCTCAATGTTCGTTCCAACCACATGAGCTCATTGAGGCCACAATGGCAGCATCTAATAAGTTACTTACTGGTTTTGGCACATTATAGGTCGCTGGAATATCTTTCACTTCCTGTGGGTGTGGCTAAGTGGCAGTCCTACTTAAGCAATATGACCCGAGCGGCGGGGGCATTACTGACTCAGGTAATGCCCCGGGGCATGTTGCTACTTTTCCCCAGATCATTCTAGAACCACTGGTAGCCAGTGCAGTGCTCCCTTCCATCAGTGTGGCGCACTGCCAGGTCCCTCATCCGAAATACCACTTGTAGCCATTGAAATGGCTAGTGTTTTTTTGTTCTTGGGTTGCCTTCAGCGCCGCCCCCGCACCTCCCAACCATCATGCTCTCCTACCCCCGAGGCTAGTGCGCCTACATTGGAAGCTCCAGCAACAGTTTCCCGGGTCCTTGCAGTTTTCGGCTACTGGTTAAATGTGTCCCCTGCACCTCTACGGCTTGACTGCTCCTGTTCTGTGTAGCTTTCGGTTTGCATCTAGTTTTGTCCCATGAGAATTGCACCCATAGTAAAGTTATCATCTGCAGGACTATGATTTGTGTCGATGCTTACAGCAGGAATTTACAACATTTGGCTCTCTGCATGTTTTGGACTTCAACTCCAGTCAGCCCTAGCCGGTATAGTCCATTGTGAGGGATCATGGGAGCCGTAGTACAAAACATTCTTTTTGCAATTCTATATAAAGAATAGTTTTCAAAACATAAGTGTGGTGTTTGTAGCCCTGCACTTTTTCCTCTGCCCTGAAGAGTAAAGCCTTGATTGCTGAGCTCCTTTTCTCCCTTGGAGAGCAGCGTGTGTGAGGCTGCTTGAAACTAGAGTAAATCCTAACTGGGTGGGACAAAAATACATTTAACAATGCTAAATTTAGCAATGCTGCATAATACTAATTGGGCACCCCACGATGCTGGTTGGTTGCCACCCCTGCCCCCCCCCCCCCCAGACACGTGGCAAATCTGTCGAACCAAACCAGGGCCTGTATGCCATAGTCGGATATCTTTGTTTGCACCCTCAAACAAGGAGTAAAACCATGGTCCCGTGACTAATATAGGTCCTGAAAAGGGGTTCTGTCTGGTGGCTCTGAAATCACGCAGCCATGAGGTAGTGTCTGGGGCAATGCTCTGTGCAGCAGTAGGGGACACTCTGTCAGGAAAGTGCACAATGACTTGACTTGTGCACTGCTGAGATGTCCTACTAGCGCATCGCACCGGTTTCTACGCTTTAATGCTGGTTTCAGCACAGCGGTCCTCTCTTGCAGCACAGCAAGCTATTGCTGACCAGGTCAGGTTTACATATGTCTTGCCTAGAAAAGCTGCTTGGTACGTACGAATCTCGGGTAGTTTCCTGTTGTGATCTCAGCTGTTTTCTGTGCAGATGGTGGCAGTTCTAGGGATAACACTCTGGTATCGAAAGTATGCGTGAGGAGCGGTTTCTGAAGGATGCGGTTGATGTCATTTTCGGTTTGAATGTGGTTGATTTCAGTATGTAGACCCTTGCAATGACTGGGTGGCTGGAGGGCGAAGGAGTGCATTTATGTTCTGCTCCTTTTAATCACATTAGTATGGCTGGCTTCAGTTCTGGAATGTAACTTCAGTTATGCCATGGCAGTAAATCTCATCTATTCATGTGAACTGAAAGTTCTATGCCGATAACATTTTGGTTAAACGTTTTCCAGATCAAACGGAAATGACCATTGAGGGCCTGCAGCCAACGGTGGAGTATGTGGTTAGCGTTTATGCCCAAGGCAAGAACGGGGAGAGCCAGCCATTGGTTGAAACTGCAGTTACCAGTATGTATATTCATCTGACTTTTCTTTCCTACTTCCCCAATTGCATGGGTGTTCGGCGAGGTATAGCGTAGGAGAGGCATTGGCCTAGTGCTGTATAATGCATTAGTTAGTTATTGGTGGTCAACTGCTGAGCCTCAAAGGTTGAAAGCCAGAATGCGCTACATCCGATGAGTTAGGTTGCCAGTTTTCCGATGCGACAACAGCCCATTGCTCTTCGTGGTAGTCAACCTGGAATCGAGACCTAAACTAACATTCTGTAATGCCATGGAGGTGATCTTAGAAATTGCAGGGTGCAAGTGCTTTTGTTAATTTTGCTTTTAATTGACCTTCTGTAATACATGAGATGGTGTCAGTATACTCTTTTCCTCCTGATTGGTGTGTGCTGCGAGTAGTCTTAATAGTTAGCAGAGCTCTAAGCCTACCTAAGCTAATATGAAATAAAGTGCTTGTAAAGATGACCCAATCATGCAAATGACCTCTGGTAGAAACCATGCATTATTTTTTTGCCGACACTTAAAAACCAGTTGCAATGTAAATTTGATGTGGAGCTCAAATTATCCCCTTGCTCTTTCGCAAGCCTGAATTGTGCGTGGTTGTGACTCTTTGATAAATGATGGTGTATATTGTGATGTGATGCCACAAACATTATTTTTCTCGCCCATGGATTTTTTTTTTCTGGACCCGATTTGCTCCTATAATTCAAAAGCTTTTCCATGTGAACGAAATGGAAAAAATGCCTAACAATTCGGCTGGTTGTCACAAGGTCATTTGCAGTATTGGATTTATAATATGCTTGAAATCAAAATGAATATGAAAATAAAAATAGCCATGCTTTTGATCTTTTTGCTATTGCAAACCTTTCTCCTTACCCAAAACCTTTCCACTGCTTCTTGCTTTCGCTTCTAATTTCTCATCGTTAATTTGCCTAACAGACATTGATCGCCCCAAAGGCCTGGCATTCACCGAGGTGGATGTCGATTCCATCAAATTTGCTTGGGAAAGCCCCGAGGGGCAGGTTACCAAGTATAGGGTGACCTACTCGAGCCCAGAGGATGGGATCCATGAGCTAGCCCCGGCGCCAAAAGGGGATGATGACAGTGCGCAACTGCACGGCCTCCGACCTGGTGCAGAGTACACAGTTAGTGTTGTGGCGTTGCACGACGACATGGAAAGTCAGCCGCTGATAGGAACGCAGGTTACAGGTATACTTTTAATTGTCATGCTGGTCCTGAGGCGGGACCTAAATGTTTACGTCTGTCCTTCTCCATCCAGTTTTCAGCCAGACCCTCCAGCATATAGTAAAGTATTTTCATTGGACAGTATTTTTAACATTTCAAGTAAATGATCCATTTGGACAGATGAAGGTCCTCATTAGATGACCGGATTTAAATTTGGCAGCCTACATGTTTTGCTTTCCACATGGCATTGAGTTGAGCACAATGTGAGATACAGGGCGTCCTAATTTAGGAGTGGTCTATAGGAAAATGCCACTCGCAACCCCTGCGTGCCGCCCCCCCCCCCCCCCTGGGAACCGAATCAGTTTTGTTACTGTACTATGCTCTGGAGGGCTGTCTGTTCACTAGATATCGTGCATGTTTTCATTTTAAGGCTTCATGGGTATGGTAGTTTTTGTGGTCATTATTGAATTAACAGAAGAGCTGATTAAAATAATCGCTACTCTGTAACCTCCAAATTGGACCCAGTCACCCAGCCTTATGTGACATTTACTAATTGCAATGGTCTAGATGTGTTTGGTCAGATGTCTGTCATGTTGGCTGGTATTACTCAATAAATATCCTGCTCTGTTGAAAGTGCAGGTTTTATGCTATCTTGAGGCATGTAAATGATAGTAAACTTACCAGACTACCTGCCTTTCTGACCATGGAAGTTGTCATTTGCACTGTGGAATAAAATGGCTCCAACTTAGTGAGCTTTTCAATTCGTGTTCAATAACCACTTCCACAAAAGCAGAAAAACTGAGCGCGAGCATGCTAGTTTTAATAGCAACTGATAAGTGTATTCACTGGGCAAAAGTGCCACATCACCTTGCTCACAACAGACATGACTGCTTTTCCTCTCTGGTGCGTGTGTATATAAATCTAAAACCACTGAATATTTTAGTAAGCCTTTTGGTATGCGAATCCCTCAATTGTACATGTAACATGCCCTCTATGCCGGCTATTGCTGACTCTGCTTTTCTGGAGTGGTGGAAGCACTCCAGATGCATCTTTCATGACTTCAGGTTCTCCAGAAATAACACCAAAGAAGTTGGTTTGATTGTCGGAAACCTTGTACTGTCGTATCTTCCCTCGACCTTTCACGATTTGTTTTGTCTGTCATCTCTCTGGTCCTCTTGCTCAACCTTGGTAAATCCTTCCCGTTTATAGCTATTCCTCCTCCAACAAACCTGCGGTTTCCACAAATTACCCCAACTGGTGTGACGGTGACTTGGCATGCTCCCAATGTGCAGTTAACGGGCTACCGTGTGAGAGTTAATCCCAAGGAGAAAACTGGGCCCATGAAGGAGATCAACCTGTCACCAGACAGCACCTCGGCCATAGTGACTGGGTTGATGGTAAGCCATGTGTATATACTCACTGAAATAATGTGTCCGCTTTGCTTCCTGGTCTGAGTAAGTATTTGCCATACCTTCATAAGGTTAAATGTCATTTAAGTACACTAATTGCAGTGTTAATTTTGGTTGCAATTATATACTGTAGGGATTTATTTTAAAAAAAAATTATTTTAACTAATAAAGGTTACCTTTTAAGCATAGTCCTGAAAGATAATTTGTAGGTCTACCTGGTGCAAAGCCTATTGCCTCAAATTGAATTGCCACAACGTAATACTACGATAGGCATGTCCCTGATTTTAATGGACCGCAGCAGACTCTGGTTTACAGTATTTCAGCCGTGCTAAATGGGTGCACAGCGTATGATGGTCGTGCTCCGGTTCTGAGATTTGCTGTGGCTGCTGCTATTGCAGCTCCAACCGATTGAGGTTTCTGGAAGGATACATGCTGGCATAAATGAGCGCCATGCTCTTGCTGCGCGCGCACACACACTTTGTTTTAATACTGATCAAAATGAAGTATGGAATTCAGCCAGCCGTTTGGGAGCAGGGCTGTGCTGCTGGATCAACATGGGTTAAGGCGACGTTCTGGATGCATTGGTGCAAGTCTATAAGTTTTGTTTTGCATCAAGATATATTTAGTGTGCATATGTTGGTTTAGACCTTGGGCCATACTGTTTTTTGACCACCAGCCCTAACCTAAGTGTTCCACTTGGGCCTGGTTTTCAGTCTGTTTTGTGCACTGCTGCAGTGTTTTGATCTTGTGGCGGCCCGTTTCCACAACCTGTCCTTGTCTTTGGATCTTGCACACAGATGCCTCCTAATACCCTTGCAGCATCTATTGCTTCATTAGCTTTTGCTTTTCGTTTGGGACATTAGCCAGACAATTGCTTTTCTTTACTTCGTTAATTAACCTTTTTTACTTTAATCTCTGGAAGAAATTAAACTAAACTTTGCCTATTTGTAGGTGGCAACCAAATATGAAGTCCATGTATATGCTCTGAAGGACTCCCTGACCAGCCGGCCTGCTCAGGGCATCGTGGCTACACAAGAAAGTGAGTGGTCGAACAGCTTTGACTTGCATTTTTTCAGTCTATGGTGTTCAAAGCAGCACCAGTGATGGTCTTCATCGTTAATGGGGTGTTTAAAAGACCAATTGGCTTTTTTTGGGGTGCCTAATTCAAACCCCATTTTATGGTCCCTGGGGTTGCCAAGGAGTACTGTTTGTAAGCACTTCCTCGGTCTCCAATGTAACCCTTGCCAATTAGCCTGGTTCCCATCCAAGTTTGTCTCCTAGTCTTCTGTGTTGAACAGCTTAATCTAATAAGCCCACACCTGCCTAGGAGCAACATTCTTTTAACCTCATATTAGTCAAACTATAAACTGCTTTCCTATTCATGAACTTACAGCCTGCGTAGTGGCAAGATCTGCTGGACAGGTAGTGTAATTAAAGTGAATCTACTCTTGTGGCTTCAACTCCCTTCACCGAATATGCTGGTTAGGGCTGATGCCATATGGGAGTTGTACAGCCAAGCATCTGGAGGGCTACACAATCTAAGTGGCCATAAGCACACCGTCCTTAACTTATGGGGGAGGGAGCAGTTAACCAAATGTGACCTATGGAAAGTACAATCTCTTTTTGCAAGGAACATCTCAATGAAAACTAGGTTTTAGTGCTGGCTTTTCAAAGTTAGCCATTGTCCATATCAAGGCGACTAATTTCAGAACCGTATTTTCATGATGCTCTGTTAAACATGTAACATACCAAAGCAGTTAAAAATGTAAGCCCTGAACCATCCCCTTCCCCCCCGCCCCCCACTACTACGTAATGATGTCCTTTGCACAATGGCACTCTGCTCTCACTCATTTGTTCAGCACGAATTATACAATCTGTGGTGGCGGGGTGGGCGGTGGGCGGTGGGTGGGTTGGTTGGGGGGTGGCTTGGGGGATGGGGTGGGGATAATGGGAGCGGGGTCTGTATAGAAGGAAGCTCCATTTCAAATGTTTTTTGTGTGCTTGTAGTTTAACTGTAGATGTTTTATTAACCACTTACTGCAGATGTCAGTCCGCCCCGTAGACCCCGCGTCACTGATGTCACAGAAACCACAGTCACAATCACGTGGCGCACAAAGACCGAGACGATCACTGGGTTCCAAATTGATGCTATTCCATCAGGTGGCCAGAACCCTGTCCAGAGGACCATCAGCCCAGACATCCGCACCTACACAATCACAGGCAAGTGTTTTCTCAATAGTTGCTAGCATTCAGAAATCGCACATTGCCTTCTATCCCCAGCTCACGGATCTATACTGCCTGCGTGACCAGTGGGGTTGGGTCCATTTTCTGGTAATGGGAGCAGACTTAAGAGCCGCTGCAGAGGTACCTTTGCATGTGATCTTTCTGCACCCCACGGTACGTCCCAGGAGCCTTCAAGCCTCAATACTCTAGTTGGTGTGAGGTGGATCAGATCTGCTTTGTAGTTGAGGGAATAAAGCCTTGCCTTTGTAGAGATGGGTGTGGTGGTTTCTTTTGTGGGTGGGGAAGATGTGTAGTAAATCCCACTACTTCTTTCCCTACAGGCTTGCAGCCAGGTACAGACTACAAAATCAACATTTACACCTTAAACGAGAATGCTCGCAGCTCTCCAGTAACTATTGATGTAACCACAGGTAATGACTAATTTTCTCCTAACCTTCTTATCAAAGCCTCCTTTACTCCAGATGCTTGTCGCAGCTATATTCATGTCAGCAAATGATAGGGTGTAAAACGCACCTTCCACCCACCCCGCCATAGCTGCCAATTTGCCATCTGCACCGAGAAGGAAAGTAAATGATATTTTGGTCTTTCATAGCATGACTTCTGCATTTTTGGTCCGCCTCTTTCTCTGAAAGGGGAGAGTTGGAGTCAGCTGTGCTACGAGTCACTGCAGTCGATCTGATGTAAACCGAAAAATGTGTGGGGGCAGACTAGTGGCAGAGGTGGTTGTTCTGCCTGGCACCAGTTGCAACCAGGATTGACACTCCAGCCCAATGGTTTGAGCAGTCTGGTTGGAGGAATGTAATCCTAGATCACTGGTGATGTTTCTGTCACTGCTATAACTCGCCCTATCCTTCACGCCTCCAACAGGCATCATGGCTTCAACTTCTTGCAGACCACTGAACCGCCATGTATTTGGAATTTTCTAGAAGGTTAGGTGATCAAGTTCCATAGTATGTACATTTGTGTTTCACTTGAAGTGTTCCTGTTTTGGCCTTTCTCCTTACCAAACCATAAAACCAATGAAGTATTAGGACGCGGTGACCTCAGAATGTTAACTTCGTCTCTCCTTTGTTTTTGTCTGCAGCTGTTGACTCTCCTTCAAACCTGAGATTCTTGACTACCACCAGCAACTCCCTATTGTTTACATGGCAAGCCCCTCGCTCACGGTTAAGTGGATACATCATAAAGTATGAGAAACCTGGAGGACCAGTTAGGGAAGTGGTCCCACGCCCTCATGCAGGTGCCACAGAAGCCACAATCACAAGTAAGCACTCGTGGGTGGCAAAGCGTGCATTATGTGACCAAATGTGAGGGGGAGCAGATTTGGTTTTATGGTATTCTAGTGTTTTTATGGTTGCAGGACAAATTATGTGCATGCCTTGATCAAAGTGAACATTAAGATTGGCACATAATTGGCATTTAAGTAGTAGGGTACAGAAGTAGTGGGGGGAAATATTGTTATATAAAACCTGGCCACCCGCCTTGATTTTCAAACCAATTCCTGGCAGAATGTTATGGTTTTGAAGAGAATCATTTAGCCAATTAAACGCCTTTTCACATCAAGCCTTGCCTGGTTTAGAAAGAGCATCTGAGTGTTTGCTTCTTTGCTGTGGGAGTGGACCTGGTCCGGCGTGCTCACTTTGGCATGTCCCTTAAGATCCTGTCAACTCTTCTATTACGGCTAATGCCTAAATGTCCAGTTGAATTCCGTCCCATGTCTAATGTGGCACCAATACTATATTTTCTGAAAACATGACTTGAACTGGCAGATTTTCTTAGGATCCCACTGGTAAATTTTGGGACTAATAATTCCTAGTTTACGTCATGGCTGGTGGTTGAGAATTTTGTATTGACACTTGCTGCCCATCCTTATGATCAGCACATATGTTTCTATTAGTGTCAGATGGTGGCTGCACAGGAGTTGGGCACATGCTTTAAGCTGGATCTAGGGAAAGAAGAGGCAGGCTGTAGGTGAAATTAAATGAACGGTGAAGCGACCGCTCTGCCTTTATTGTGGTTAAATGCATCCATTATGAACTTCAAAATGAATGGCTCTTAATTTGATGTTTCATGCACGTGTTTGTCATGTGGTTGTTCAGGAGCTGTCCCACAGGCTCACTTTATTGGGTTTATTTCTTTCAACCAGATTTGGAACCAGGAACAGAGTACACCATTTATATATTTGCTGTTAGGAGCAACCAGAAGAGTGAACCGCTGATCGGGCGCAAAAGGACAGGTAAAACTTGTCTGGCAATTGGTGCATCACGACTTAGTTGAATGCCGATGTGAAGGGGGTCTGTGTGGGTACTAAAAGCAATGTTTTAGACTGTGCACCGCTACCACTACCCAGGGCAGTCTGAAACGAGCCCCCCTTGCCCTTTATAGCAGGCAAGGACTAGACACTATTGCCAGCTTTAAACCTCTTCCAAGCACCAATGCCTCCAGGGTGGCACACTGTTTATCCCCTGGGGTTCGTATTTGGGAATGAGGATGGGCTTATCGCACTTGGCAGGCAAGGAGTATGTTATTTCTGTTAACCAGTGAAAAATGGTCACGAGGGCAGTCTCCGTTTGCCGGTCTTGGATGCGGTTATTTGCTTTCATAAAGGCAAAGTACTTTGTAAACCACACTTTCCATACAATGCAACCCCTAGCTCAAGTGTGGAGTTGACAATACTTTAAAATTGGCCCCCCTGTCCAAATACATGGTATAATACAATGAGGAGCAAATCAACCCATTCTTCCAAGACCTGCAGAATAGCACCCTACACATTTTTTATTTAATTGTTTACTATGCAAGGCCTTCAGAAATGCGTTAACCATGGAGGTTTAAAGCGCATTCCAGTTATTCGAAGGCAGTTTAACATTGGGGAGGCCAGCATAACTGTTGCTTTATTTCTGCGAATATGCCAGCCTGTTAGCAGACTGGGAATATGCTAGTCTGTTAGCAGACTGGTGTACTACAGAAGTAGGGTAGTTACCCCAGTTGTGTTGTAAAGTAAGCCTGTGGTCGTCACCACCGTTTCACCAAATAAGTTTAAATAATGTCAGCACCAGGCTACTTGTACACTTTGGATAGTGCAGCCGAAAAGGCATTTCCTACAGGCCCGCCCCCACATGCCTGAATGAAACTTGGTCAGATGTGCCTATATTTTTCCAGTGCATTGTGAACTTTTCCCAAAGGGTTGCCTGTATATTCTGTAAATCTATAGTACTTTGATGGTTGGGGGATCTAGTTTACAGCTTAAACCTTAAGTAGGGGGTGCTTCGAGTCTATGCTTCTAGACTCCATTTCACCATAATTCATATGTGCCGATTTGCAGAAAGCTCTTGCACAGGGGTGTAATTGGAATGATGGTGGCTTCTTGCTAAGGCTCTGTTCCATAAGCTTGGCCTACTGATGGCCCACCAATGTCCATGTTTGTCTGACTAATGCAGCTTTTTGCCGCAGCCAATCAGCTTTGCTTTTTTTTTTGCTTCTAACCCCTTCTTTGGCTAGATGAGCTTCCCCGGCTGGTTACATTGCCACACCCTGGCCAACAAGGCCAAGACATCCTAGATGTGCCCACTTTAGTGGAGAACACGCCTTTCATCTCCCAGACAAGCTTTGACAATGGGAACGGTATCCAACTTCCAGGCACCAGCGGTCAGCAGAGTATCAGCCACCAGGGGCAGCAGAATTTCGAAGAACATGGCTTTAGGCGGCCCGTTCAACCGACAACAGCCACCCCAGTGAAGCCGGGGTACCAGACACCAGAACAGCACACACCCGGCAGGTACACCCCCGGGCAGTACACACCAACCATTCGAGAAGATATTGAACTAGCCAGCTTCCCTCGGCGTGAAATTGACATGGACCGGCCCACCTCCCATAACTTTGGTCCACAACGTGTCGACCGAGGTCAGGAAGCTCAGACCACCATCTCCTGGAAGCCCCTGCTGGAGACCACGGAGTACCTCATAACTTGTAATCCTGTTGACCACGAGGAAACCACTCAGCAGGTAAGTCTAAATTCAGTGAATGACTGTCTTTGTATTTGGTTTATGGTGGGCTTGCCCAGTGTCATATGGCCACTTTACAACAGGTGCACCTGGTTTTATACTGATGCAAAATTAATTTCTTCTCGTAGAATTTGCATTTTTGTACATGTATTGAATACAAGCAGTCTAGCTGCTTCTGAAGTTGTCTTTTTAATCTTTTACACAGACGTTGAGCACCCTACCAGCAGTTCATGCTGGCTTTGTGTTTTCTCTGCCTCTTTACTAAGGGAATCTACACTATACAGACACTGAGCACAGTTGGTTATCACTGGAAGCAACAGACCAATATGGGTGGCAGGTGGGGCCAATGTCTATGCAAGACCTTCGAGTCCATTAACTGTATTTACTCGTCAATTCAATCTTGGATGGCCACCAATATTCTAGCTCTGAACAATAACAAAACCGAACTGCTGATTGTGGGCTCAGGTCAACGGCAAAAAAGCTGCACGTGTTGATTGCAGGCTGTACTGTTGCAGTAGCTCACTGCATCAAAACATTGGGAGTCTACAGTGCTTCTCAGCTCCCCATGAAGAACCATATCTCCAGTTTCATATGTCACGAGGCGCTGAGGCAGATGAGTCTATTCCTTTCTGAAGCAAATGGATCTCTTGGCTTCAGCTCTCATGAACTCCAGACTGGATTATTGCTACATGTTAGTTTAAATGATTCAGAACAGGGCAGCGAGAGGAGTTTGTGATCCTGCTTTTCAAGGCCACAAACCGCTAGTTAGACGCTCCTTGTTTTGGCTGGCTGTGAAACACAGCGTTTCGCATACAATCCTTACCTTGACTCTCAAATGTCAGTCTGGCAAGGCCCCCTTGATACCTGATGGATCGACTGAAGGCTGCTCATCTTCGGTCTAACAATGTGAGGGAGATCGGAAAAAAACTGCATCTCTCCTGCACAAGTCTTCATTGGCTCCCGGTTGCTGCACGGATTAAATTCAAATCCCTATGCATCATCCACAAGGCGTTCTGGCCTCTCTGGGACCACACTATCTTCAACGTTATCTTAGTAAATGCCTCTTCCCCCCCACCACCCCCCCTCCCCCGACCACTACACTCCTCTGGCTCTGTGCGTAAAGCATTTAGCTAAACAGAGAGCAGGTGGTTTGCTTTCCTCAGCTGGCTCCCTCCTATGGAAAAGCCTCGTCCTCTGCGCCTTGAACAGGATCTTCTAAAATTCTGGAAGCTCCTGAAGACTCCTTTACCTCCATTTCTCCCTTGCTAATCCCACAGTTGCTGCAATTGGCGTCCTAGGCATCCTCTGGGACCTGACCTCCCGCATCCAGATAGCACAGCTCCTGCCTATCTGCACTTACACCCTCTGCCCTGGTGGCTCGCACGTGGCTCCTGGCCGTGTAGCACTCAACATTCCTAACACTTCATCTGTGGTTCACCCATGAGCTCAGACTCATCGCCACTTAACCCTTCTTCCTTGCTGCACTTGCTCCTTTTGAATACTCGGAAGGCATAGTAGTTTCAACCTGTCTTCCTCTCTTCCCCCACTGCTCTTGTATATTGTGTTTTTTAATTATGTATTTCCCACACCTCCTCCCCCCTCCCTTTCCCTGTGGGTGTATTGAAACAGTATTTTCTTTTTGTATAAGCGCCTCACGGGCAAAAAAATAAGTAGTGTGGGCCCCGAAGCCTGGAACGCACTTCTGTCCTTGACGTCCATTACCGCTTTGGCCTTAGCCAATTCCTGTCTTAAATAACTACTTAATCTGCCACTGATTGACCATTCCAAGCATGGCTTGCCTTGTTTTATGTGCTCCCTGAGGCCTATGGGTGTGCAGCGCCATACACAAAATTAGTAATAATAGTTCATTGGCTCCTGATGTAGCAAAAACTATAACCCAGTGCTAAATGCACTTTAGGACCACACTTATAGTGATGTCGTTTTTTTTTATTGTCCTGCAACAGTATACTCATGTGCCTTAAATCGTAAGCAATATGAATTTAATTTTAGCACACATGCATGTAGTTGGTATGTTAGACTTTTGTTTAAGCTACATTGTGTCTGCAGGATGAGGCCCTCATATGAACAACATTGCATTCTTTGATCCTGACTCCTTGATTTGCCATTGGCGTGGGTTAGTCTTAGAGTAACTCTTTTGATGCCCCACGCAAAAAGCCTAGAGTAAAAATAGGGTGTCCACCAAGTTGGACCAATTGGTGGGGGTGGATGGTCTGGTACCAAGCATGAGTCCCAGGAAAAACAAAACTACATATACTGCAAAAAAATAAATATATAGACCTTACTTTAGCATCTCATTATAAAAGCCGTTCTCTCTCTGGTTTAAACATGGTAACTGGAGATTCCGTCACTCAGACAGAGCTAACCTAACAAGTATGTACTAGGCTTTGGAGCTTTAGATGGGAGAGAAGGAAGGGGTTAAAACCTAAAATGGGCCAACCTAACTGACTGTAGTGTTGGTCTAGCAGTCCTGTATTCGTCCCAGGTCACAAATCGCAATAATGTAACCCCATTACTTCCTATAGTATGAGTGTGCTGCCGGCCTTCATTCTATTAATATCTAGAAGAGAACAGTGATGCCTTCCAAAATTACAGGGTTTGTTCTCAAAACCTCAGGCACCGGACTATAGGGAAATGTCTCCATTTGGGCAAGTTCAACGTTCCTAATGAAGTTAAATCAATATTTTAAAAGTCATAAGAGCATGGGGTTAGATCCCAATAGGTATGCTAAACTTAGCCCGCAGGTGGGGCTCACAGCCGGAGGCACCCAACCACTGCCGCAGGAAAAGTCAGTCCAGAAATCAAGAATTGGGCCAGGAAGAGCTGCTTGCAGAGTGGAGAACAAGACCCACTCGTAACCATGAATGCCACCATAAAAAGTTGTGCCTGGGTCGCATTCAAAGCGCCACTGCTCATGGACCATGGGGACCCCCTGTGAATGGAGCCAAATGCACATTGTGGACCCAGGGAACGGCCACAGTGCTGGTTCGCCTGATGTGAGCACTGATCAAGCATATGCTGGTGAGTTTAGGTCAGTCATTCCAACCAGCAAGGACAATACGAAGCGAGGGGAATATCCCTGCATGGGATTCCTCCAGCGAGAACTAGGATTCCAGGACAAAGGAGCCAGGGTCCAGTCTGTATGGTCCCACCAGGAACTTCAGCAAGAATATGGAATGGATCTGAGGAATACAGAGTCTCCCACTGAGATGATTTTCACTTCACACAGGGCAGTGGTATTCAGACTTCATTTTTTTATATTGAACCCCAGTCGAGTCAAAATATTGTCTGGGTCCACCCCACTGCTTATGTTTTTTATTAAAAGCTGCCACCCCTTTAAAAAAAAAAAAAAATCCCTGCATGCGCCCCACCCTCCCACTGGACATCCTTTGCGCCCCCCCCCCCCAGACCACAGACCTTTCCGGCTGGCCTAAACCAGCCCTCAATACCTCCAACTAGGCACGCAGCCCTTAGTTGCCAGCCTATCATGCTATTCCAAAAAACTAGACTGTCATTTCAACACTGGCTTTGTATTGTGAAGTCTGGGGGAGGGTGGGGATCCAGGTAAACTCTAACCAAGCTGTCTTTGTGTGCTTGGGATCAGTCCATATTAGAAAAACCTGCATCTCCAATATGCCTTGTGATATTTAGCACCTGGTCCTTGTCTTTGAGAGCCTGGTGAACAATCTACCAGAAGCTACCCAGGCCAACTGATGTACAGATTCTGTTAATTGGGGCAATCTATAAATAAACATTGCCCCCCATCTTCACCATTTAAATCAAAAAGGTTCATGAATGGGCAAATTGATATGTTGGCTTCATAAATCTCAACTGCGACCAATTTACTCCACAAACCTTCATGGTGATCACCCTGGGGCCAATATGGGGTGCTTAAGATCATGGTACAGGTGTGTTCTTTTCTCTTAGCACCTTACCTTAGTTTTTGAGTTCTGTCCCTTTGACGCATCTCCAGGTTGGACCGGGGCCTTGTACATTCACTCGAGATACAGCCCTGTACATAGGATAACGGCATTAAGGGGCTAGTGTGCTTCAAACAAATGTCATGCCTTCTTTGGGAGTGCCTCGTGGAGGAACCCCCAATTGCCATTCTGAGAGGTGATGCTTCTTTCGGCCGCTTTCCTGTGATGCATTGTTTCAAATTAGTTTACAGTGCCTGGCTCCTCCTCCAGCGCCACATTGACTGGTCTGACCCGAGGAGCAACATACACCATCATCGTGGAGGCTGTGAAGGGCAAGAACAAGCACAAGGTTCTGCAGGAGCTGGTCACGGTTACAAATGCTGGTAAGAACACCTTGCTCAATGTGGTAGCAAGACTATGCAGCACACACTCCTTGGTGCACCTGAGCTGGCCAGAAGTATGCAGCCTTCAGAAGGGAGGCAGACTTGTTGGTTGTTAGGTAGTCCTATACAAACCTGATGCTGAAGGAGATGTGATAGACTAGTCTGCTTTCAAAAATTTTCCATTGGCAATGTTCACCTTTCAATAGTTTGCATCTTTCTTTTTCTTCTCTTCCTTTTAGTTCACCACATTTGTAGCTGTACATTTCGTTTTATGTCCTAATACTCTAAAAAGTGCAGGTCATTTACTTTGGTGTTTTAATACAACAGACACATAGTTTATATGCCAATGTCGTGGCCAATAGACATTAGGGTGTATAGTGATGTGGGTCTTTATCCAAATGGGGAAAGGTGATGTGGTGTGTTCCAGTGATGTGTCCCTTTGTGTTGGCCTGGTCATGACTATTTTCCTGTTTTTTTATTTTTTAAGTGCCTGAAGGCGGTTTACTGCAGCCAGCGGAGGACACTTGCTACGACATCACCACCAGCTCCTCCTATGCTATAGGGCAGGAGTGGGAGCGCATGTCTGAATCTGGCTTTAAGCTGTGGTGTAGGTGCTTGGGCTTGGGCAGCGGACACTTCCGGTGTGATTCATCCAGTGAGTTTACTTGCCCTCTGCTTGCATATTTTGACTCTCCTGCATGCACTGTATAGCAATTCAGAAGACGCTGCCTGTCAAAGTGCTTTGGTTCCTTGCTTAACAGGGGACCTGGCCACTGTAGCAAGTGATGGGGGGGGGGGGGGTGGTGGGGCAGTTTGATGTTACTATTTGGTACTCCAGTGGGTACAGGGTGAATGATTAGTCCACTGTCCCCTCTGGAACTTCTCCCTCCCCTGGCCCCCAGAATTTCTGCTTCCCCCTACACTCCACCTGTAGTTTCATGGGTGTGTATTGTAGGTGCAGTGCTCTGTTGGTTCCCTGCAAATCCCATACATTAGTGCCTATGCACAGAATTAAGTGATTTCTCTTGTGTTATTGCCTGATCTGGGCAGTCTGGGTAATCGCAGCATATACGACTCCTGGGCAGGGGTTGGTGTTCATAAAATGCATGTTTTGGATCAGTGGCGTGATAAATGTTACTTACGTTTTACTGTTAATGTAACTGCTAACATTTGTTATTGCTTTGAACTTTGAGGGTTGTTGGTTTGCCTCATGTTATGCTTTTGTTGCATTTTGGTTGCCCAAGGTCACTTTTATTTCTCCTAACCTAGAATGGTGCCACGACAGTGGCTCGAACTACCGAATCGGTGAGAAATGGGATCGCCGGGCAGACGGTGGACAGATGATGAGCTGCACCTGCCTTGGGAATGGGAAGGGCGAGTTCAAGTGTGAACCACGTATGTATGACCTTGATTCATCCACTGATGGTTTCGTTCTCCCCCTCCTATGAAATGCCCACAACCATGGATACCACCATAAACAATGTGAACGAGTAGTTGTCTGCCTCTATATATTCTTCTTGAAACTGCATTCAATTTGGTGGTGCTGCTTGGTTTTGCATGGATATTTCCATGTCCCTCGACAGGGCACTTTACTACATGATTTGATTGCTTTGCAGATGTTTTTGACCATCAATTGATGGCCATATTGGATAGTAATCTGTGTGAAACTCCACCGAAGTTGATTTTAGTATAATGTGATCATGCGATCATGCTCTGCTTGGCTGCTGCTTGTTTCGTGTTGATCATGCAGTTTTCAAGACTGGATCTTGGGAGATGATGACTGTCCCGTCTGTAGTTCAGTTGATGGTCTTGTGACTCCAAAGCATACGACTCCTGGCGATGGAGTGGACTTGTAACCAAATGGGCATGAAGACGGTACTCTTGGCAAGAGGTGCTTTTGCTCCACCCCCCCCTCCCATATTGTTTACTTTCCTGTGAGACCCGATTGAAACACTTGTGTATAGGCGCGTTTATAAATGCCATAATCATATATCTTGATTCTATGATCTGTACCGAAACCTCTCAAGGCAAGTTTGACCATGTTCCCTGTAAAAGCAGTCTCGCATATTGGATGTATGGCCCCCACTGGTTGATGGCAGTCTACACTGAAGGAGTGCGGTATCGGCTTGATTTACCCTGCTGGGATCCCCTGTGCAACAGTTGTGCTTTATTACAGCAAGTGTGGGATATGGATGTAAGTCTAAATGGTCATGGAAGGAATCCAGCCTATATGGGAAGACTGTACTGACCAGCACTGGGTTTGACTGGTTGAGTCAGTGGATAGTTTGAACTGCATGTGAAAGACCACTGGAAAATGTGCCCAAGTTTGGAAGCCGAATTCACTTTCAAACTTTTTGCAGCCCACAATTCCTTCTTTAACTGGAGAATCTGTAGTCTTATGTTGTGGAACAGATGACCTTGGTAAAGAGGACCCAAACTTTTAGGCTCTACCAGTCTTCATATTGCCACAAAGCCCATTTGATTTCATGACGAGCCTCTCCCAGTATATGGAGTCTGGTCGCCTGTTCTTAGACTCTTGCTATGCATCCCTACATGAACTATCATAAAGCGACTAGAGAAGTGCACAACTAGAAGACTGGTACGAGGCTGAGCCGGAGGCACCACAGACGTAACAAGCAAACCAACTAACGTAAATGTTGGGCTTTTAAAAGAAATCTCTGGCCCTAACAACTGAATCTGATGGCTTGTAAATGGACCAATGTGACTGCAATGTCTGCCTCCATATAGGTAAACCTCTTCCCAGTGGTCCACAATAGCCAGTGGCTACTCTGCAGCAAAGCTAGTGTGGATTTTATCAAAACTTGCAATGGTGCTGCATCACCATGGACCGCTTACAACCAGTTTGTCCTCACCATTGTGAGGAGCCAAAGAGTTGGCTACTAGTTGCCGAATACATTGATCAGAGTCTGTCGTCCTCCTGCATTCTGAACTTGCTAGAGGCACCTTCGTTTCGAGCTGTCGCCCCTTTAATATTGGGCCCATCGTTCATGTTCTGGATGTCACCGCAGCAGTACCACTCTTGCTCAACCACTTGTAAACTGGCCCTTCTCCCAATGCTGCCGATAAGCTACTTGCTCCTGGTTAATTGGCTGGTAGCTCGTGGTGTCCTGTATCCAAAGTTGATAACGAAATTACCTCCTTTTTGACTTTGGAGATTATACTCCGGACTCTAGGGCAGAAAAAACAGATTATGCCTCCCTTTGGTAAGCAAAACCCAGAGGGTTTCTCATCTTTCGTCGATGCATTCACTTGGAGACTAGTCCCTATAGATTGATGGCTAATTACAGAAAGCTCTGATCAATCCCACAGTCCAATTCAGGGTCCAAGGCACATGTTTGATAATGGTGTCTTGTTGTATATGGTTCAACGGAGACGAGTAGTGCAGGGGGTAGGGGGATGGGGGTTCTATTTCAGACTTGTATATCTCCACCCCTTCAACTGTAAATTAAATGTACATATGATAGGGTAGTGATCCTGGGGTACAGGGACCGTTAATATATAGCATTTGGTGAGCGGGCACGGTTTCCCATAGCAGTAGTCCCTTAATGGCCCTTGTGTAGTCACTGGTTAATGATGGCTGCGGCAGCAATTTTCTGATTGGAGAAAGATTGTTTATTCCTTGCAGGTCCCCTTTTATAAAATCTTTTGGGATTTGCAAGTCGCCACCACAAAGTGGTGTGTACCAGGTAAACCTGGAAACCAGTGCCATACATTGGTACAGGTTTTCTGAGGTTTGGGAGCTCATGACAACCGGAACCAAATGGATGTCTGGGATTCACTCCAGACACCATGTCTTTTTACAGGAATGTTTGAATGTGATGATTGTTGGCTGATAGATGTTTGAATGATGCAGAGCCTGGATGCAGGCTAGGGGTGTCTAGCTCCCAAGATCTATAGGAGTATTTGCACCATACATTAGCCCCTTTTACCAAGGAGTGACAAAGGATCTTCTCCAGCATTAGAAGGTGAAGTGCTGCTGGAACCTGTACACTCCAGCCCCCACGCCATCAGAGGGGAGCCACATTTTGTGCTTCCTTCAATTTATTTGGCGAGAGGTCCTACTCTTCTCGGGGGACTCTGGGTCCATTGCTTCCCCGAGAGACTATGCCAAGGATCAGCCAGCTAGTTTTGGACAAACTCTGATCAGGCTAAGTCTGCATAGTCCATAGTGAGGGGATCATGGGATTTGTAGTTCAGGACATCTGGTGAGCCACGCGTTGCAGGTGAGCAGATTTTAGAATCATCACTTGCTAAAGCTATATCACGTTTATATTGTGGCATATGCTAAAGCTTTGACTGCTCTTCCCTGCTTACCCCCATAGATAAGGGTAACCTACTAAAAGCCCCTCCCTCCCATCCGCTATGTATTTGACTGGTATTTAAAACTATTTAAAATGTGCACTTTAATTGGAAGTCACTATGACCTGCAGTAAATTTCTTGTCCATTTTTTTATTCTTTCTTTAGATGATGAAACCTGCTTTGACGATGGGAAAATGTATCGTGTGGGCGAGCAGTGGCAGAAGGAATATCTTGGCGCCATCTGTTCGTGTACCTGTTATGGTGGGCAGAAGGTATGCTGGATTACTCTAGAGGGTTGCAGATGTCCATCTGTGCACCACCATTGCACCTATGCAAATGTTCAAGGCACTCGTGGTCTCCTGGTATGCTAGAAGGCACCCACACTCACGTGCTGCTTTTTGTTTGAAGCTTTTGTTCTTTCATTGTAGTACCATTAGGTGGCATCAGTACTGCAAATGGTCTGCTAGTTAACTTTCCAGACTACTTTTGAAGATGGCACATTTTTCAGTTACGTCTTACGGGAAGTGCAGTGTTGGGATTGTTTTGGATGGTTTTAATGTAAATGTGGTGATCACAGTTGAAATGTCCTAGCTTGAGTCTACTGGTAAAATTTACTAATTTGGGGGTTAATCTGGATCTTCTAAAGATGGCAGTAGGACTGATCTGAGATTATGTTTCAGAAGGTTTTCTTTGCTAATCGTATGTCACTTGCATTTTTCTTTCTGCTGAGTCTACCATTCCTACATTCCCCTACATTTAATAGTTTCTGTATTCGATTCCAGGGCTGGCGCTGTGACAACTGTCGCAGACCTGGTGCTGATGTAACGCCCAATGTTGATGGTGTGGTCGGACAAACAATCTCTCACTTTGCACAGAGATATCAGCAGAACACAAACTTTGTAAGTAAATCATGGTGCCTGAATGTTCAATCTTGACTTGGGAGGGTTAAAGAGAGGAGGATCTGGCTGTTTAATGAAATGTGTTCCTAATGCACTTCAGGCAGAAGGTGGCATTTCCCAAATTACATTTTAAATGTGGATATCGGTCTTCAATTTGAGGGGGATGAATGTAGGTCTTGATGCCCGTTTTGGTAGGTGGGCCGAGCATAAACTGAGATTTAGATGCAACCTTGTGGGTGCAGTGTAAATTGCTGATTGGCAGAAGTCATTTTTAACCTGGCTTCCAATTGCCTAAACTGACATTGGTTTGAGTGTCCATAAAATCTGGTGAGGCTGGAATGTCTGTGGTACCATCTTTTACAACTTTCCCCATTCATGGCAATCCTAAACGGCGACTGTTTCATTAAAAGGGCAATTGGCTATTGTTGAACCCTGCCAGCTTGAGCAGTGTAGTCTCAAGTAAACGACTTGTTCATGTTTCTGATTCTGCTCACTTGTCTTTGTCTAAAATGTTGGGTTTCAGTGTAAACCTTTGTTGGAGTCGGCTAATTAACAGGGTGATTGTGTGCTCTTTTAAGCTTTGTCATATACAAAGCTCAAACTTCAAGACCCACCCACCAGGGCCTCCAATCTCCACCTACTCAACTTTCCATGCATCAGGCAAAAGAGATCAGGTGGTTCTAGTTAAAAGCTGGAAGGATTTACTGCTCAATCAGATCTGAACCTTCCTACTGGGCTGTTAAGTAAGTATTTGTAGAGTCCAACTGGTGTGGGACTTTACAATCCTTATTAGTATCCAGATCCTTATGATCTATTGGTACTAGATGTCACACCTTTTTAAAATAGGCCTGTACTACTCAAGTTGGTAGTGTGACTGAGCAGCCAGGTTATTTTAAGAGGGGTAATGTGAGATGTAGAGCTGTACAATGATGTACAATGAAATCAGTAAATCCAGGTATGCAAGTGAACACTTACAAAGTTGTAGTATAAATATGTATTTATTTCTGATGTTTGTTAATCTGCTTAGAATCACATGCTGTGCATAGGTCCGACATCCAGTGGTCACTGCGGAGTATTGCATTTTGTTTTTCGTAGTCGAAAAGGGGACGTCGACAAGGCGTGTCTGAAACACTATCCCTATAGTGACGTGCGTTGTACCCACAATCCCTCACGCGTCGAGGTCCCTCAGATTGTTTTTTTCCGCCCAGCTTCTGGTCGCCTTCACGCGGAGCTCCTCGAGAGACATTGCAACTCCTCGACCTTTGGTCGTTTTTTCTCTAATATTAATAATCCTTCCCTCGACGCAGTTGTAAGCTGTTCTCCGCCGAAAAGAATCTTCGACGGAGGGTCGAGCGGAAGGAATCCTTCGGCGCTGCCGAACACGTGGCCTGGCCTCGCAGGCCATATACAGTAGGGAGAGTGGGGTCGTGGGACATCTCTGGGTCTTTTCTGAGAATGCCTTTCCCTTTCCCCTTCCTTTCCCTTGGGGTGTTTATCGCGATTTATTGCCTCGGCTATGGAGAGGACACCGTTTAGGTTTTGCCCACTTTGTAAAGGCAAATTCACTTGGAAGGACAAGCACTCACGGTGTAACCGCTGCTTGCCCCTCGATCACAAGGAGGAAAGGTGCGCGGCTTGTCGGCTTCTTAAGCCTAAAACTCTAAAAGACCGAAGGGTTAAAAGGTGGGCGGCCTACGCGATGTCGAAGGCCGAAGGTTCACCCGCCGCTGCTACCACCAACAGTGACGAGGAACGCGATAACACGACCTCCGCTACGGAAGTCGAAACCCCCTCTAAGGAGCGCTTACACGCTTCGTCGTCTGTCCCCGGCCCCGACGGGCTCGGCTCACGCCCTGCTTATGGGGATGAACACCCCGGCGACACAGACGCACACAAAGATCCACATAAACACACAACCCACGGCTCTTCTTCGACGAAGTCGAAAAGACCTTCGGCGCCCAAGGAGACGCAGGTTCCACCGGCGGCCTCCTCGGACCGTTCGGGTTCGAAGCCCCTCTCGCAACCGCAGCCGCGACCTGCGACTGGGCTTTCGGCAAACAAGGGCGCTGCCACCAAACCATCGGCCGGTGCGCACCAACAGAAAGCGCAGACCGCCGTAGAGCGTTCGATACCCATAGCGTCAAACTCAAGCTTCCGCCGACAAACGAGTCGCCGACAAGCGAGTCGCGGATAGCTTAGCAAGGATCGCTGTAGCCGACGCCCAAAAGCGTACGCCGAAGATTACGTCGAGCGTTACGCATCAGTTAAAGGATACGCCGAAAAAGCCCGAAGGGAAGCAGGGACTACCCCCTTCAGTCAGGGAGTCTCCCGACTCACCTGAAGGTTTTTCGGAGGGCGACGGGACACTTTCCTCGACGCTTTGGGAGAGGTCGAGCCATTTCGAGTTAGATAACCCTATGTTTCCCCCGCCAGACCGCTCTGGGGTACCCCATGAAACAATGGAAAGACTCCACCTCTGTATGGAGAGGATGGAAAGGTTCATGACCACCCAGGCCTCTCAAACTCACAAGAGGACCAGAGAAGGGCCTCAGGAGGACCCCAGGGCCAAAAATCCAAGGCTAGTCGATCCCCAGCAGGACACAGCCTCAGACTTCCAAGATGTATATGACCTCACTGGGGAGGAGCAAGACTTCGAGGAGGAAGATGATTTCATGGACAATGAAGAACAGAACCAGGAGGAATGTCTGGAAGACAGAACAGACATTATAGAAGAAGGCTTCGGGGTTAACCCAGAAGAGGGACCTTCACACCCCTGGCAATCACCATCAGTGTATTCCGACACTGATGTCCTAAACCTAACTCCTCCGGACAATTCTCCAGTTAGGAACACGTCTCCAATTGACGATCAGCCCGCGTTCAATGCACTGTTGCGCAGAGCAGCAGCGCATTTCGAACTCGACACCGGGGAACTCTCTCCAGAATTGGACTTTGTAGAAAGAGTGATTAAAGAAAAACCCCCGGTCAGCCAGACCATTCCACTCCTCGCTTCAGTGAAGAGAAGGATCATACCTTCGCTGTCCACTCCCGCAATGATCAGAGGGGTCAATCCACGGATTGAAAAACTTTTCACTCCTTCACCCTCAGACCCCCTCTACATT
The DNA here is from genome assembly GCF_040938575.1 of Ambystoma mexicanum. NCBI lineage: Eukaryota > Metazoa > Chordata > Amphibia > Caudata > Ambystomatidae > Ambystoma > Ambystoma mexicanum. Next base: position 860,677,299 of record NC_090931.1, on the reverse strand, counting down.
AGGGGACATTCCATTCCGGATTCCCTAGTGGTATCTAATACTAGAAAGAGGGCAGGGGTACCACTTTCCACCAGTGAGGCACCCCCTGACAAGGAGGGCAAGAGGCTATATGCCCTTGCAAAAAGAGTTACTTCCTCGGCTGCCTTCTCAGCAAGAATTGCCAACAACAATTCATTGCTTGCAAGCTACGCAGACGCGCAGTGGGCCAAACTGCGAAAAGACGCCGAGGAAGCACCGGAGCCTTTACGTACGCGCCTACTGTCAACTATTGGCGAAGGAACCCAAGTGAACCAGAGCATTGTTAAAAACTCTCTGGACGCGGCAGAAACAGCAGGACGTTCCTTGGTACAAGGAATACTCCTAAAGCGCCATGTATGGCTGCGCAACTCAGGCTTTAAACCAGAGACACAGGCGTCTTTGATAAATAAACCTGTCGAGGACGCTAACCTCTTCGGAAAAGCGGTAGATGAAGCCCTAGAGATGGCTAAAAAAGAGTTTGACACTATCAAGACTCTTGACCAAATCTCTAAGCCCACTACCAGGCGCGGCTATGGCAACAAACGCTTTTTTCGTGGCCAACGCCAACACCAACAAAATCAACATCAGCAATACCCTGCCACCCAGGGCTTTAAGTGGGCCGGGGCCTGCCGGGGCTGGGCCCCGGCAGGCTCCGAAATTTCGTTTTGAGGCGGGGCCCTGCCGGGGCCCACTAATCTCCCCGGGCAGCCCCGGCCACTACACGAAAAGGCATTTTTTTCCTACAGCCTGAAGCTCTCGCTCGTGTGCGAGAGCTTCAGGCTTCAGAAAAAAATGCCTTTCAGCCATAATGGTGGCGCCGCACCTGCGAGGCATCCCTTTAATCAAGGGATGCACGTGGGCCGGCGCCACCATTATGGAGAAACGTGAGGCCGCTGGAAGCAGAGGCCTTGCTTTCTAAATACTGAAGCTCCTGCGGATTCTCGGGAGTTTCAGTCTTTAGGAAAAAGGCCTCTGCTTCCAGTGGCCTCACCCTGTCAGCCTTAATGGTGACACTGCCCCTCCACAGCTGGCGAGGGGCAGCAACACCATTAAGGCTGAATAGGCGAGGCGCTGTCCCCTGCCAGGCAAGCCTATACAAAATAAATGCCGAGATCAGCACCCTCTCCCCCATAGGGGAGAGGGTGCTAATCTCTACAAAAGGCTGCCTGGCAGGGGTGCCAGTAGCCCATTGAGCCGGGACTCGTCAAGGGGGCGTGGCCTAACGGCCCATCAAGACCCCGATGTTAGGCCACGCCCCCTCGATGGGCCCCGGCTCGATTTGTAGTGCCACTTAAGGCACTGCTGCCACCAATTACCAAACCAATAGTGGGCAGTACAGCCAAAGAGGCCAACGCCGGGGCAAAGGGAGGGGTCGGGGATCCACCCCAGAGGCTCCCAAGCCCCCAACAACTCCAAGTGACGCGAAGATTCGCGTCCCCTCCCATGCAACACCGGTCGGGGGCCGGATAACATCCTTTCTTCCTGCATGGGAGGAGATAACGTCAGACCGTTGGGTACTGTCCACCGTAGCCCACGGATACTGTATCGAATTCAACAGTTCCCCATCCTACAGACCCCCGAGGGGACGTCGCATGACACCGGAACATCTTGCCATCCTTCTCCAAGAAGTACAACTACTGCTGGAAAAAGGAGCCATAGAGGTCGTGCCTCTATCTCAGGTAACGGAAGGTATTTATTCAGTGTACTTCCTTGACCCAAAAAGGATCTAACCATGCGCCCTGTATTAGATCTGCGCCCAGCGAACAAGTTTATCAAACCCCAAAAGTTTCGTATGGTAACCTTACAGGAAGTAATCCCACTGCTTTCTCAGGGAGATTACATGACAACATTGGACATGAAAGATGCATACTTTCATATTTTAATGTTGCCAGCGCACAGAAAATACCTCAGGTTCATGATAGAGGGCAAACACTACCAGTTCAAAGTGCTACCCTTCGGCATAGCATCAGCACCAAGGGTATTCACGAAGGTGCTGGCAGTGGCAGCGGCCCACCTGCGCAGGTTGTCCATCCCAGTCTACCCTTACCTCGACGACTGGCTCATAACAGGGGATTCTTACGAAACATGCTTCTCCAATACCCAAAAGACAGTAGACCTTTTGTTCCAGTTGGGCTTCTCCATCAACGAAAAGAAGTCCAATTTAGACCCCAGTCAAATCAAGCAATTCCTAGGGGCTCTAATTCAAACAAAGGACGGCCTCGTCTTCCCCTCCAAAGAGAGGGTCCAAAACATGCTGTTTCAAATCCCTCAATATGTAACCGGTCGAGAGGTGACGGTACGCAAGGCAATGCGCTTGCTAGGAATGATGGCGTCGTGTATTTATTTGGTACCTCACGCGCGCCTGCGCATGCGCCCAATGCAAGAGTGGCTCAACAGCCAGTGGTGTCAGGCCAGCGGACTATGGGAGGATCTAGTTGTGGTCTCGCAGGCCTTAGTTCTCTCGCTACGGTGGTGGACAAAGGAAAACATGGAAAAAGGGAAACCCTTTGCCACACCCGCGGCGGAAGCCACTCTAACCACAGACGCATCCCTCACAGGATGGGGGGCGCACCTATCCCATCAGACTGCTCACGGAGTGTGGACTCCGAACGTAGCATCCAAACACATAAATCTACTGGAGCTACTAGCTGTGTTCAAGGCGCTAAGAGCCTTCCAGGAACACCTACAAGGCAAAACAGTAATGGTCCTTACAGACAGCACCACAGCCATGTACTACATCAACAAGCAAGGAGGCACCCACTCTCCAGGCCTGTCCAAGCTGGCCTAGAATATATGGAAGTGGGCTCTCAAACAGGACATGTTCCTACTATCACTACATGTACCCGGGGAACTCAATCTGCTAGCAGACAGTCTCAGCAGAGATTTCCCCCTGCCCAAAGAGTACGAATGGCGCCTGCACGAAGACATCGTCCTCGACGTCTTCACACAATGGGGATTCCCAGATATAGACCTGTTCGCAACCCTGGAAAACTCACAATGCCTAAGTTACGCCTCCAGGTACCCCCAGAACCAATCCAAGGGGAACGGTCTGTCGATGCAATGGTCAGGGAAATTTGTTTACGCTTTTCCCCCGACTCCCCTTCTCAACAAAGTGGTGCACAAGATGCACCAGGAACAAGTGACCATGATACTAGTGCCCCAATGTGGGCACGACAACCATGGTTCGCTCACTTGATGGAGATGTCTCTATCCCCCCCAGTAAAACTCCCCTGCCCGTACAACATGCTGTCTCAGGACAAAGGCAGGACTCTGCATCCATGCCCCCAGAACATGAACTTAGCAGCTTGGCTCCTGAGATCATAGAGTTCGGACATCTACAACTCCCGCAAAGATGCATGGACATCCTCAGGGAAGCCCGAAAGCCGAACACTCGCCACTGCTATTCTAGCAAGTGGAAAAGATTTGTCATCTGGTGCAGGAGTAAAAGCATCAACCCTATTGACTGCTCTCCCACACATGTGGTCCTATACCTGACCCACCTATTGGATTCAGGTCTAGTGTTTAACTCCATTAAAGTCCACCTAGCTGCACTTTCTGCATACACCACTTCCCAACTCAAAGTGTCGTGGTGGAGGATCCCTGTTATAAAGGCCTTCATGGAGGGAGTAAAGAGAATACACCCCCCGATAGCTGACCCAGCTCCCGGATGGGACCTTAATGTGGTACTTACCAGACTCATGGGCTCTCCATTCGAACCCATGCACAAAGCATCTCTTAAACACCTCACGCTTAAGACTGCTTTTTTAATAGCTATCACCTCCATCAGGAGAGTAAGTGAACTTCAGGCTCTTTCTATTCTAGACCCCTTCGTTACAGTTCACAAAGATAAAGTGGTTCTACGCACTCACCCTAGGTTTGCTCCGAAATTTATTTCTAAATTCCACGTAAACCAATCTATAGAACTACCAACGTTCTTTCAAAATCCTTCCAATTTGGGAGAAAGGACTCTGCACACACTAGATGTACGCAGAGCGGTCATGTTCTACATGGAAAGAACCAGACCACTGAGGAAGACTAATCAGTTCTTCGTCTCGGTGGCAGCAGGAAGAGAAGGAGATGCAGTTTCAAAATCCACTATTTCTAGATGGATTGTTCAATGCATCACTCTCTGCTATACTCTTGCTAAGAGAGAACTGCCCTTTAGGCCAAGAGCACACTCTACTCGAGGCACGGGGGCATCCATAGCATTCATTGCAAATGTTCCCCTTGAGTCCATCTGCAAAGCGGCTACCTGGAGTTCTGTGCACACCTTTACAAAACACTACTGTCTAGATACACACTCTAGATCTGACTCCCAGGTGGGACAGGCAGTATTACGACACCTTTTCTCTACTGTTCCTTCTCATAACCCACCGCCAACTCCGGGTACTGCTCGCTAGTCTATGCACAGCATGTGATTCTAAGCAGATTAACAAACATCAGAAGAGAATGCATTACTTACCGTAAAAGCATTTCTGATGATTGTATCTGCTTAGATTCACATGCGCCCGCCCTTCCTCCCCGCTCGGATGGAAGGAACATAGACTTCCTTTATATATATCTCTCTCTTTTCTGTACTCACTCACGTCTAGAAGGCTCCCTCAGGGCAGAAAAATACAAACAGAGGGACCTCGACGCGTGAGGGATTGTGGGTACAACGCACGTCACTATAGGGATAGTGTTTCAGACACGCCTTGTCGACATCCCCTTTTCGACTACGAAAAACAAAATGCAATACTCCGCAGTGACCACTGGATGTCGGACCTATGCACAGCATGTGAATCTAAGCAGATACAATCATCAGAAATGTTTTTACGGTAAGTAATGCATTCTCATATACAATAACCATCCCAAAGTCAGGATTCAATTCAACACAGGCAATAAAGCTGGTGAGTAAACTTTTAATATCTTACACATATGCCAGCACATTGAGTGATGGCATTTGAGGTCAGTAATAACAATTTTGTGATTACCATTGCAATATTCAGTTATAAGGAGGCGATGTTATAGTTGGATCAGAACATACTTCGAAAAAGTTATGTAGGCAGTCTTTTATGCCAGCTATAATGGTGTTCAACAATTAAATGTGTAAGGGAACACGCACTGCCAAAGCCAATAGGTTCAGAAGGGGGCCTTTAGGGAGCCAGGACAGGCAAAGTCAATGAGCTAGTTCAATGTTCTGATGCCCTTTTCTTAGAATATGTTTCAGAAAAGTCAATTGTTCAAATAGAAAAATCACAGAAGCTGAAGAGGGGCCACCTTCGAAGAAGCACAATCTGAAAGGCCAGTGCAAGTGAGTTGAGGTCCACCCAAAAGAGGTAAAATGGTACTCCACAAGCTAGGAAGCACCACCATAGGAAAAAGGTAGATGTACCCCAAGCCCCACAGTACCTGTGAACTCAACAGTTCGTTCCAGCTGGAAGTCTGCTGTTGCAGTGTAGCAGAGCCTTGTGCCTGGTTGTGGTGACGACCGGGAGGACGTCTGGCGGGCTTCTGTGGCAGCACTTGGGAGATAGCCTCTGCAGCAATGGATTCTCCCATTATTCAGCGGCCTTCTGTGGTTTTGGCGCCTTTTTCTCAGCGCCAAAGAAAATGGTTAGAAGTTAGTTTATCCCTTAGTACTGGACTCTGGTGAGGAAACTCTGGAGGAAGATTTCCTGCTTCAGCAGGGTATTCTGGATACCCACGAAGTGTTGGCCAGATTCGCACTCTTGAAGACCATGCACTGGATGATGGTGAGGGGTCCCAGGCATTTGGGATTCTGCAGCCTTGGAAAGTCAGTTGGTCCCATCAGCCCATGGGAGGAAGTCATCCAGTGCAGGTCATCCCAGTCGATATGAAAACGGGGTCAGCACAGCTTCACTGGGCACTTCGCAGTCCAAGAGGGTGCTGTTCATGTCTTCTACGGATATTGGCCTCCAGTGTTCAACTCTGCCTCCAGTCCCAAGAGCCTTGCCTTTTTAAGCAGTTTCCATTCACTCACCCAGCAGGGTGGCTGTCCTCCTGGACAGCCAGCCGGCCAATAAAAACTGATTTCACTCACTGATTTGTCACACCCAGAGACAAAGGACAGAATTTTTGGGACCCTCTCTCACTTCGTGCCTTTCCAGACACACCGGAGCCTGGGCGGGCTTCAGGGCTGAAGACTGCCAAAGTCCAAATGTACAAAGGATTCCCATCTGATTAAAACCGAGTAAAAGCCCAGAAGGAACTAACTGAGAAGTAATGGTGAAATTACAGGGGGGTGGGGGGTTTTGGCGGCATTTTGAGAAAATGGTCACCCTTGGGTGCTGTACTGCAGCTGAGAAATCAGCCTGCTGATACATGGCACAAGGTAGTAAAAAAGAAACCACTGCCACCAGCCAGTTCAGGTTAGTGTAACAGAATGTTACATGAGAAGTGGGATAAAGGAGTTACTATGTAACCTCCCAGCACTGCACATAGGGTGGTGTGTGCTGGACCCACAAAAGAAAAGGGAACTAAGATGGGCATCCTCTTATTATTCTTGGGAACTGTAGTTCAACCAGGAAAATGTAGTTGAGAAGTACAAGGGACTGCTCAGTGGCAGTGCACAAAAGGTGCTGTGTGTCAGTGCAAAAAGCAGGTGCCTACGGAGTTTACCGCACTCCATTAAACAGTAAGAAACCCACAAATCCTAGTCAAAAAAACACATGGAGTGAGAAAGTCCCACTCAGAGTCCAGCAAAAGAGCTGGGGGTTTCTAAGGTAAAAGGGAATTGGCAGAGAAATGGAAATTCTCCCTAACATGGGCCTACTGAAGACCACTCGAGACGCTACTTTCCTCTGAAAACAATCTGAGCTTAACTTTGCCTCCCGCCACACTGTTACCTTGGGCTTGGTGTGCTTAACCTAATGCAAAAATAAATTGCTCAATTATAAGGGAACAGAAAAACTGCCCTTATCTGGAGCATTATATAATAAGAAACCCAATAAAAATGTAAGCGTATTGCATCAAGTACAGTTTGAATATCTGATCTAACCTAGATTCCTGAAACTTTAAAGGTCCTCATCATGCTTCGGTTAATCAGGTTTAAATCGACGGAGTAAATCAAAGCGCAGCAATTTAACAATGTGCTTGATGTATGATTGAGTAGGCAATTGAACAGAGGTCCAGACTCTGAGTAAAATGGGTGCACTAAAGGGTAAGGTGACTTGCGGCAGTAGTGTGAGGAGCCCTATTCAAGCAGCATGTTTGTAAGTGAATGAATGCTGCAACACCACGGTTCTTGTATATGTTCTGGGTGCATCAGCCCTCCTTGCTCAACTAACGCAATTTTGCTTATATTTGGTCTTCCCTGACAGAATCTAAAATGCCCCATTGAATGCTACGTGCCTTTGGAACTGCAGGCAGATACAGAGCCAACAAAAAGAAACTAACCCCACGAAGCTGCAAGAAAATGTCTTTTGGCCACCAACATATCCGGAGAGGTCCTCGTACAAAACCTTCAGCCGTCCAGGCAACTTTGCTCTCCCCTTCAGCTCAGCTCGCAGCTTCTCCATAAATTCCACTACATTTTAATGACTTCTCCGATTTTTCCCGAAGTGTTGGATACCGTTCAGTATTTTAAGGTGATTTTTAAATGACTGTTTCTACAGTCAATGATTGAGGGACTCGAACATTTTTTCCTGGAAGCACAGGGAAGAACATTACCCCACCCTTACTATCCCCCTCCCCCCCCACCCAATTACTCTCGAAAAATAAACTACCATTTGCTGGCTTGAACTCTAAAGATTTTGATACCAGTTCTGTGTCCCAGTCTTAATTTTAGTCCAGCAATGATCAATGCTGCACATTCAGTCTTAATTTTTCTGTGATTCCCACTAATTTCCCATGCAAAATCCCCCCCTTAAGTGTTATTTATCAATTGTTTCTCCCTTTCGCCCTCCCATGCGTTTTTTTGTTTCAATGGAAAAATTGTACTGAAAACTTTGTTTGCAAATTTACACAAGGAATTTGGTGTAATTGTGGTTTTTATACTGTACATGGCAAAGCTTTACTACTGTGGAAAGATTACTTTTAATAAAAAAACATGATTTTAGGTGTTTGAGTGGCAAGTTCTTAACCCTGCTGTTTATTTGAACTGGATTTTGTTGGATTATTGGTCTATCTTTCTTCTCTACTTGTTCTTCCCCCCCTCTTTGATCCTCTTCCATTCATACTCCTGCCTTTTTTAAAAAAAACATTTACTCACTTGATGTGCCTGGTTCATAGAACTGTCTTTTTGTTCATTTGTTTTTTTTTTTTTTTTTTTTTGGTCGCCCTTCTGTTGGTAGTGTTTTTTCCTATCTGAATTTTCTTAATTTTGATGCTGAAGTATGTAGTCTCAGGAGTACTACTTTACACGTCACTCCTTAACGGTCTTCTTCCTAAAGGGAGCATGCACAGGACGCTAATGCTACTACTAGAACAACTCCTGCCTCAGAGTATACAGTCTTTTGTGCATTACTATGTTTCAGTCTGGCTTTATTTCAGATATGGTATTTGGAGCCAGACACTATAATCTCGAGTACTTGCCACTAATGGTAATTTTACCAGCCCGGTCTTTTCATAGAACCTTTAGCTGCCAAACCAACCTTGCCATTAATTTTCTTTTAGTTTGGCTGTATCGAGCTTTGGTTTTCACACCTTCTGCAAATGCTAGATTTTCCACAAGTGCATAGTCAAAACTTGAACTGAACTATGATCTAACATGCAGAATGTGTTCAGGGCTGCAGAAACTTCCTGGAGCTTAAACGCTGTCGGTTTGAGGGAGAATTCAAGATGTCCTTTGCTAATTGGATGTGCTTCCCCACATTTCTCATGCCCTTGCATGACACGAACTTCAGAGAAATTTGCGGGTGGGTATGGCAGTAAAATGTCTAAATTGTAGACCACTACAAATGGATGAGTCTGTAGTGTTCCAGATTCGGATTCCAAATGCAGAAACTAAGATTCGAGGTAAGTTTTCAGAGGGTTGAGTTGTACCTCCATAACGAGAATAGGCTGGTTGGCCACCACTCCATTATGGGAAGCTGGTTTTGCATAGTTTATAGAGCACCAAGTTTGTCTGATGCAACTCTGCCTAGATGGCTTTGCTTCTGGCATAGGATCCTGAATTCAGTGCATGTAAACGTCAGACCATTTAATGGCTGTGAAGAGACTTGGCAGTGTGTACGGTTTGTCAGGTACTCTAGCGTACATAGTTACTTTATGAGAAACTATTGCAAGGATTAGCCTGAGATTTTCAGGAATCTGTAGAAATGGGAGGAGACCTTGCAGTGGCATTGGGTGATCGATAGCATTTTGAAACCCGCACTGACTTGTTGGATGAAGAAGTGTTACCAGGATGTGGTCAGATTGGGTTGTGAGGATTTGTAGGGGGAAGTAGCCTCACAGTGGGCACCTCATGATTTTTATTTAAGAGACCCTATTTAAGCATTTATTGTATTTTCAGAAACTGGCTGCACCTCTTAATTTCAGATCTTTTATAGAATGTATAGTTCTAGAATCATTTGATTTATCACAATCTAGTCGGCAAATTTGGTGTCACCTAGTGTGTTGCATTTACAGGGTAAATCCTGTAGTAAATTAAACAATACAGTAGTACATGATGGGTTTGTTCCATTTGCTAGCTTCCCCCTCCTACTTTTTCATCTCAAAATGTGAAGAGTAACCTGCATCAGGTGGAAAATGATGCCAGAGAAAGTACTATTTTATTAGGGCTTTGCAGTATGCCTAGGCCGAAGGCATTGGAGAGCAGCAAATTCCCACAGGCAAGCTATTCCAAAAGGAGGGTGCAATATCCCCCAAACCTTTGTTTCTAGCAGAAGAACATGCTGTTCCTCAGCATCTTTTGGGTGGACATAGTTGGGCAAGGGCCTTTTACTGTGATGCAGCAATTCTAAAAGTGCAGTTAAACAAAAAGATTGCCGTGTGGGGCAAATACCATTACTTGGGAAGTCTGAACAAACCCAGAGCCTGTACCATTGTTCTAAAATTGGACGCAATATACTAAAATGTTACTTATGGTTAATTTCTTGCTAGGTAGTTACTATTTGATCTAGCAGTGCTGGGCAACAGAGGCGTCCTTACCAGACTCCAGTAGAGCTTGTTTGTCCGTGCTTCATGACCTTTAAAGGAGCCTGTCCTCTTGTCCATTAAAGTAGATCGCCCACAAACGTACATATGTAAGAGCTACCTACCAGACAGACTTCCAAACCAGTCAAGAACACACATCCTCTCCACGTTAGATTTTAGTGCAAAATCATTCATATGCACTGCTCAGTGGCACTAGGAGTTTCTTGAACAGCTTGCAATTCACTAACTAATTGAAAAAATGCACCCTTAAACCTATTAAGGAGCAAGGAGAATGTCACCCCCTGTTTGGTTCCTGTGCTGCTACACTAAACTTGTGTCTACACCAATCGAGCGCAACACTCTTCCCAGCATGGAGGCAATTGGTGGAACTGGCATCTAACATCGCACCAAAAGGCCAGGGAGAGTGGGGTGTGCCCAACAATTCTAAACCTATTGCCCAAGTTGATATTCCCTCCAATCCCTGGAGAATACTCCATGTAAGTTCTTCTGTTGTGTAACAGTTTCCCTTGGAAGAACACGTACCATGTATGTAACAGTTGCCTTACAAAAAAGTGATGAGTAGCTGTAGAGCATGTAAGCGCTTCAAGCCGAAGACACTAAAAGAAGGCAAGACTAAACCTTGGGCAGCCTACAATAGGCAGGCAGAGACCTCACTGGGCGGTGAATTTACCACTACCACAGAAGATCTTGCTGCTGAGTAACCAATGTGGAGGAGTACCCAAGCGAGGAAACGTTAGGAGTGTCCTTGCAGCCAGCCCCTAGCTTCATAGGGCTGATAGACCTGTTGTGCAAGCATCCCCTGACCGCCTTAAGGCTGTACAAGATAAACACTGGCCCAAAGTTAAAGACCACTCCCACCCCCAACATGCTAAGCTTCCAGGCGATGGCAGCTTGCAAAATCAAGAGGGTGTGCCTTGGTGGTAAATGCAGTGAAACGACCCTAGGATGGAGGGCCTGGCCTCAGCAGTACCTAAAAATACAGCAACAGTGGGAAACTGCTCAATATCCACAAGCGGGTAAGTTAGACCTGCCTATCCTCCAAATCCAGCAGCTCTGAACTCGAACAGGGTTTCCCCTATATATTCCTTTACTCCCAGGGGCTGGCTTCTGCCAGCCCACCAATCCCATTAGGGGATTTAAAACCGAGGTTTTGGCGGCCAACCATTTAGGTTGGCCTCCAACCGCCAAACATTCAGGCCCACAGGAAGTGTGGTGGTCTGCGTGGGACCAGGAACCAGACTAAACCAGATCCCAGGCCAACAACTGACCTCAAACACATATAATAATATAAAACTGACAACCACAAACTACCTTCACTGCAAAAACAATAACCCTGCAAACTGCAAGCACTCTACTGACTCTCCACAACCACCAAGACCCACATCGCCCATATACAACTATGATCCAAATGCCATACATCGATAAAGTAAAGTGTTTTTCCGAACTGAAGCTACCAACAGCACATAAAAGCTTTCTGGAAACTTTTCCCTCTCAATCCCACCAACTAACCCAACCCCCTTCTTTTGATATCTGCCTGGAGACCATGAAAATGGCAGCAGTGTATGGTACAAATCGCAATAACATCAACACCATGGAGGCTGTGAACTTGATCATTGTGCCACATGGGGTCTTTGAGGCCATTTTAAGGCCTGTCTGTTAGTTTCCCTGAACAAAGGAATCCCCCCTAAACAAAATGGTGAAAGTAGCACTTAATAGGACCCATTAGTAGCTACTAGGCACATTGGGCTACTAATGCAGTAATACAGCATGCGCACCTAGTGAAGCCAAGCCAAAACAAAATATTACCCGCCACCAGCCTACCTCTGAAAACCAATGTAGGGTGATATAATCACCCAAGGGTAGAAATGGGGTGCCTGGGAACTTTATGTGGGACCCGATACCATATACCTTTTAGTATAGAAAAAAAGGGATTTAGTGGCAGGAGGACATCTGCAGAAGTCTCTTTGACCACCAAAGTAAATTAAAAACCCCACAAAAGTCGAGATGGGGGAGGGAACGTAAAAAGAGTAGGGGTCCCATAAAATGAGATTGCTGAACCCAAGAAATTGAATTATGCCCTAACACGAGCAAATGGAAACTTCTTCTGGTAGGTGTTCCATTCGTGGCCAGCCGTTTAGCTGTTCAACCAGCCACTTAAACTTGCCATCAGATAAGCTGCTCAAACTTGTCTCATTGGGCTCCAGAATTCCCAGCCACACCTGCAAAATGATACCCTCCATGCCACCTTGGTAGGCGGTCGAATAACCTCATACACCCATGCATGGGAGTGGATAACTTCAGACAAGTGGATTTGGAAGTACGGTCAGTGGGGGGTACTGTGTAGAACTCGTATCAAAGCCATGCAATTGGGCACCAAGATACAGGAGACTGCCTTAAGAACACTTCACCCTACTACAAGAGGAGACTCAAGCACACATCCTAAAAGGTGCAACGGATAAAGGTCCTCCGAAATGGGTACAGGAATGTACTCGTATGTCTTCTCTCCTCACAACTCCATCTCCTCCTCGCTCTCATCTTGGCTGGCTTTCCTTTCATTCCCAACTTAAATTCCACTTCCTCTGTCTTGTCTTTAAATCTCTTTGTGATCTTGCTCCCCCATACCTCTCCTCATTTCATTCTGCACTCCCTCCCGCTCTCTCCTATCTGCCAATCTCTTCCTTCTCTCTGTCCCCCCACCCCCATGCGCCTCCTCTCGTTTTTGCTCCTTGCCCTCCTCCACTGGAACTTCCTTCCTCTCTCTAACTGTTCCATCCCCACCTATTCCTCCTTTCGTGTCTCCTTGAAATCTCTTCTCCAATCCTTTTCCTGACACTTCTATCCCCTCCTTCCACCTTCCTCTCTCCTCCCTTTCACCCGCTTCTTACCTATCTCCCTGCTCTGTTCCTCTTAAGTCCCCTCTCCTCCTCAGCCTATTCCTCTTCCTATTTCCCACTTCCTTCCCCACTCTCCCTCATTTATCTTCACTGGCAAATTGTTCTACTTACTGTATTACTAGATTGATTCATATGTTATTGCTTCTACTGTGTTTATTGTGTCCTTGTAATAATGTAAAGTACTTTGGCGTAAAGCGCTATATAAACACAATAAACATTAACATGTCATAGTATCAAAGAAAGACAAAACCAAAAGGCTGGTTCTAGATCCTTTTTGCTGCTGCTTATCTAATCTTCATTTCGATCCCTGAGGTTACATGACCACACTTGATAAGAAAGATGCATACTTTCATATTTAATGTTCCCAGGTCATTGCTAGTACCTCCACTTCAAAATAGATTCAACATTGCCAATCAAAGTTCACCCTTAGGAATTGCATCAGCACAGTGTGTATCCAAGGTGCTCAGTTGTCCAAGCACATATACACCTCAAGGCCATCCCAGTCTATTGCTATCTAATAGAGGGTGGATAACGGGAGCATGCACCACAAGACAGTCCATCTGCTCCAGTTTGGGTTTCTTGATAAACTAATGAAAATCCAGGCTTGGCCCATGTCAAAACGTTTCTCGATGCCATCCTAGACTCTTGAAATGCAATGACGTAATGAAGCTATTGGGCACGATGGAATTGTGCCCTATCATTCCCCATGCCAGCCTCCACATGTGCCCAATACAACAGTGACTGGTGGTAAACCGTCTACAAGACTAACGGGCGATTGGGTAGATCTAGTGGTAGTCTTGCAAAAGGTGGAAAAAAGTCTTCAATGGTTGTCAGTGCAAAATATGTTGAAGGGAAAGACTTTGTAACACCGGCAATACAGAACTATTATGACAGATTTATCCATGACATTGGGGTGGGGGGTCCTTACCAACACCTCAATGCTCAGGGAAGGTGGTCACAACATCAAACAGCACTGCATACATTGGTTGGAGCTACTATCAGGATGGTACTCTACTCCTTCCAAAATGTCGTAGCAGGAAAATGCCTGCTCATCCATGGACCACACCACAGCCATGTTTTACATATAAAAAACAGGGCGGTACAGTCAAGACCACTGTTGGTGCTTGCACAGAACACCTAGCACTAGTGTATTCAAAAAGGCATCTACAGCCAAGCACACTGTGTTCCACTGGAACACAGTTGTCTAGTGAACTCTTCGATCAGTGTCCTGATGATGAAACCTGACTGAGAACTCAACACTACTCTCTTCCAGATCTTAGAAACCTTGACATGGTGCCCCCTTCTGGATTTATTCACAGCAGTTAACAGAAAATGCATAGACTTTGCATCCAGGTACCCAGAACCTGGTCCTAGCCAATGCACTATGAATGAGCTGGTCAAACATTTGCTTACCCTTTCTCCATAACCACCCCTCCTCCCCCACCTCTGCTCCACAGCATGGTTCAGAAATTGCACCAAGCAATCTATCAATGAGCATCTTAGTTTATTTTTGGAAATATAGCAATTACCATAAAAACAGCAATACATAATGTAAATTACATCAGCCAATTATAAAAACATACACTGATCACAAAAGATCAATGAATTACTCTAATACACAAGGTGAACTATCTATTCATTAAGGATTTTCATTTACATACAGCACACCTAACAAATCTTGAAAGGGTCCAACCTACTCTAAGGAAATCAGCCCATAGCAGAAAACGCAGTGCAGACCTATATTTAGTAACCAATCTGAATTCCCTATATTCTTCCTAAGCACACAACCGGGGAGAATGGGCAGCACACACTTGGTTCGTCGAGCAGTTGTGTATTACATCAACAAAACCAAAGAATTTCAAGAATCGGACTGATTCTTTGAATCCATGGCCACCGGAAGAGGAGACGTAATCAAACCAACCATTAAAAGATAAACTGTTGGGTGCATACAACTTTGCTACACGCTTTCAAACACCCTACCAGTCACCCCTAGCTACCATTTTGCACTTAAAACAGGTGCAACATTAGCCTTCATCCCTAATGTACCACTTGAAGCTACATGGAGTTCTGTGTGCACTTTCACACAGCTTTATAGTGTAGACACTCAAAGCAGGAACAGGCTTTCGTGGGACAAGCTGTTCTAAAACATGTTTGCAACTGTTCCTTGTGCTGCTAACGCCTTGCCGGGTACTGCTTGCTAATTTATGCAAAACATGTGAATTGAAGATTCACAACTCCTTGCCCCTCAGAAGGAAAGTATGTCTTACTGGCAATCTTTCTGTGGCTTGCATCTGCTTGGAACACGGTTCTGTAACTGTTATCTCCATATATTCTAGACTACAATTCCCATCTGCTCTAATCCGCAAAACCAATGGCGAGGGACAATGGGGAAGAATTCAAAAACATACGGAGAGCCACAGGTTTCAGACCGCTGGCTTAGAACCGCACGTGCCAATGCATCCTACCAACTTTGGAGCGAATGTGTGCACTCCTACAACTACCATACACACGTCCTGTTGGAAAACACTACATATTTGATATGTGAAGGATCATGGGTTACCCGTACATGCAGGGATGGGATTACATCTTGGTTACTTTTTATTCGAAAGGCGCGGGTAATGTCGCACCAACCAATAAATGGTGGCCTATTCAAAACATGTGATTCTAAGCAGATACAAGGCACAGAAACATGACTACTGGTAAGTAACATTTGCCTAATGGGTGCTCCACGAGGAGCACTTCGTTGTATCCCCCCTCTGATACCAAAATCTGCCTGAACCCTTCAATTCTGTTCGGACCGGTTAAGTAATACAAATCGGACACTGGTGTTTCGTAAGTGACTAACTGGCTGTTTGATTGCCTGTTCTCCATATGGGTTTTAACCCAAAACTGCAGACCCAATATGAAGAGGAGGGTGGGTCTGACGGAGGGATGACCAGAAGGTCAACTGAGGGCATGTTTTAAGTTGGTGCAGTAGCAGTCTGTGCTGCGCCTTGTAGAGAGGTGCATGCAGTACTTGTTTTGTGGGGGTTTTCCAGGACTGAGCCCCTGGACCTATTTGAGTGCTGTCACTTTTTGTCTCGCTCTTCAATTATGATGGTGTTTTGGTACTTTATTGTTCAAGAAGCTGAATACCTAGGATAACCGAGTTTAAAAAATGTAATGTGCCTGAAAATGACAGCTGTGAGTGATCGTGTTGGTCATGCCAGCACACTTCTCTAACCACCCTACATGACCTTGGCACCTCCACACTACTGTACCAGCTGGCAGCACTGCCCTAGCAAGGTGAGTAGGTTGGTCATGTGTAGGGAGCTGACTCAGTACCAGGTGTGGCTCAACAGTTCAGTGGGCAGGTGGCCAAAAGCATGATTGTCGGTGTGATGCTGGCTTTGCTGTGTTTCTGTAAATGGGGACGCTGCACAAATGCAGGGCCTTGTTCGGGGCATTTCATTTTTCTTCTGGTATGCAGCCAGCATGATGTGCACCAATACCTTACGGTTCCATGTAATAACGTCCCTGCAAAAATGCCTCCCGACAAAAAGTCGCTGTTTTTTGCGGAGACATTATTACATTGAACATGCGGGGAACAGTTTTTTAAATTTTGTTCACAAGGGGAGCAGGGGACATCCCAGGAACCTGTCCCCATACATAATGTCACCAATGGCTTTTCCCAGAGACATTATGTATGGGGACATTATTACCTGATAACATCATGTGTCGGGCTGCCAACTCGAGTCTAAAACGCACGCTTTCACAGGACTGATGGGTGTCGCACAATCAGTGCCATTAGGGGGGCGGAGCGGCACCCTGCATATAGAAAACAGGGTAGTCCCCAGCCGACAGTGCAACCAGAGGGGCTGCCACTGCCAAAGTGCCTGTGCTGTGTGCCGACGTGTGGAAGATTGTGCTGGGGTGTGAGACTGGAAGTTCATCAGTTCAGTAATTATTTGTCTAGGGATGTGTTCCTCACTTTACCAGATTAAAGCAATTGTTTTCTATTTTCAGTACATACTGTCACCACTAGAATCGGATGTTTTTTTTTAATTCCACATCTGCCATGGGAGGTATATACGACCCTGATGAGTCGGTGGGAGATGCCACTGCAACAGCAAATGTGTTGGTAGTTTGTTGCAACAGCAGTGGCAGCAAGTTGCTGACTGGACATGGCACAGTTTAAGTAATGGGCAAGAGCGTAGATGCAAGGGGCTGAGAAAAGATGAATTTGCATAATTCAGGGGGCGG
Organism: Ambystoma mexicanum; assembly: GCF_040938575.1. Lineage (NCBI taxonomy): Eukaryota > Metazoa > Chordata > Amphibia > Caudata > Ambystomatidae > Ambystoma > Ambystoma mexicanum. The sequence goes on along the minus strand of NC_090931.1, from coordinate 860,660,047 downwards.
GGGGTGACTTTTCTCACTGATTATGATTTCAGTAATTCTTTTGCAGCGCAGATTATACGGGGCAGTGCTTGGTGAAGAAAAAAATCCCTTTCACAGTTCAATGTTCGTCCAGGAAAGGCCTACTTTAGCCATATAGAACATGTACTTTAAGGAGGACAGTAACCGGATTTTTGAGATGTCCAAGTTTTGGTTATTTGTTTTGTTGGTCCTTTTGAATGTTCAACAACTGCTTTTCATTTCTTGTGCAAAGAAGCCTTCAGAACAGTCTCAACATAAGACACTTTCCCTTGTAGTTGTCCTTTATATAGCGCCTTTTACCATTATAGTCTCAATGCGCTAGTGTTGGTAGTGGAGGGACGCCCCCGGGGATTGAAGTCCAGAGGGTTGGAGTAGGATTAGAATGCGTGTGTGCATTTGGCCAAAATAAGGCTCATCTGGGCTGGCCAGGTGCAGTAGAAAACAACCTGCAGGGTCAGGCATGTGGCTGAGTTCTGAGGGGTCAGGAAATGGCGTGAATGCTGTCATAGGTCTGATTTCCGAGGTGTTGGCTTTGTCTGGTGTAAGGCGGAACAATTATGTGACCAGCGAGACCGAATTTGTCATAGTTGTTTCTGTATTCAGATGTCTGTGGGTAGCTGTGCCTACGGTCAGTGAGTGGTGAGTTTATTTGTACCTAGGCACTCCGATGGAGATTTGTTGTATGTGCACCCGATCAGGTAGTGTCAGCCTCTCTTGATTCTTGCAGCTGTGACAAATGATTAACGACAGGCTGTGCTTCACAGATTGAAACTAGTAGAGCATGGGCTATACTTTCAAGCTCTGAAACTAGTAGAGCATGGGCTATACTTTCAAGCTCTTCCAGGTTGAGAGCATGGTGAATCTTCACAGATGGTGTGTGCGTACTAGACCTTCACAATTTTGACCTTTACCGTGAGAGGCCAACCTTCTAGTTCAACTAAGCACAATACTTGCCCACCCCTCAAGTCCTTCCAGTGCGATTCAGGGCAAGTTCCTTATTGTGTTCTGAAGCTATACATCCGCCTGCCCTTCCTGCAAGAGACATGGGCGCGGCACACAATTCCTCCCAGGACAATGACTTTCCAGCCATCTCAAACTACCCAAATGCGGCGGGGCTGTGGTTCTATCTAAACTTGTCTGGTGATGGGCCCGTGCGCCTTGGTGCTGGGGCATAAACTGCGGCTAGAATCATGTTTAGAACTTGCCTCAGTGCTCCGTGCGAAGCTTATCCCCAATTACCATAGAAATAATCGGGGAAAGGACACTGGAGCGCACATTCTTTGCACCAGAACAAGTGTTGCGAAAAGAGCACACAAGGAGAAATTACAATGTGTATGGTGTGTGCTACAGCAAAATGTCATGTCCGTCAACGGATATAGTTTCATACTGTTGCTCCGGTGGCAAGGGGGGGTGGGGCGGTTAGCCTTTGTAATAGCAAATGGCGTTGTGCTACAGTCTTCGATGCCAATCGGCTATGTAAATTGGGTGGTGGGGGAGGGGCTGTTGCTGTGTTCTTTAGAGGTGGTGCATACAAAATACTGAATTATTCACTGCACGAAATGTTCGCCCTAGAAGGCCGCGCCATGTGTATGAAGACACCCCTGTCTTTAGCATGTGGGTGTGCAGCTTTGGAGCCTTCCGCCTTGTGGGGTCTAGAGTATTTGATTTTTAAAACTGATGGTAAAATAAAAAAGTTGTATGACTGCTACAGTGCCTTTCATTTTAAATAAAAACAGACATTTTAGCAGTGTACAGCATTCGGACTCCAAAATGTGCCCCGACGTGTTGGTGAAAATCCTCCCATTTTATGTAACTTTGTCAGGCCATGAAAAAAAGATGCCTTCAGTTTTCGAATGAGCTGTCCTGCCATTAACAAGCCACCAATAAAAACAAGATTCATGCCAGATGTTTGAACATCTGCTAACATTTCCAGAACGAACAGTCGGGTCACAGGGAGAACATTTGAGATGTGAATGAGTCTAGCATTTTTCCACCCTGCCTGTACCCCCTCTTGGATGATTCATTCGCTTACCACAATGCCTTAAACGGGCTTTGCTGAAGTTTCTCGAGGTACAGACGTTGCTGGCCTTTCCAGCTTAAATACAGTTTTTTGCCTCCATTTCTAGGTTGTTACTGGATCTTCCCTTGGTGGGCGATACCGGCTAAATGAAAGTCCGACAGAACTTTGGGCATAAAGGAAGGATATTTCCTCAGAACCACTTTCACTAGGTGGAATTACCAATATGGAGACGTAAGTGCAATAGGCTGTAGTTCACCAACCCTCCTGGCTGAGGTTATAGCCACGAGGAAAGCAGATTTCCAAGAAAGAAACTTCAAGGGGGCTGATGCATCTGTTGAAACAGCGACCACATGATCTTGAAGAGTACCACACTAGGTTCCCATGCTGGGGTATCAGCCTTCACTGGTGGAAAGGTCCTGAAGAGGCCTTTGAGAAATTCTGAGTCTGACCACAGGAAGAATTTGCCCGGGAGATGGCAGCCAGGTGTACCTTGATGGATGCATGTGCAAGGCCCGCCTTGGCAAGTGACAGGAAGGAAGAAACTGTGGCGCCACTGCGTGCCATGGAGAGATCTTCGACCAGCACCGTAGTGTAACATATTACCCACAAACCCTCCTTACTCAACACCCTTACACATACCTTATCCCTTGCCCTGCTCGCCACCATGCTACCTGTCAAGAGGTGTTGATGTTTGAAAGGTAAACTTGTATTTCTTTTCACAAAATATTAGTTCCTGTTTTTCAGCAACCGCTCAAAGGAAACCTCCAATGATACCCGTTTCCTTCCACCCTGCAAAAATCAACTTACTCAAAATCCTTTTATTAGCAGAGTCGGTGTGAAAGGTGAACAGGTTGGAGAGAACAGGGGCTTATCTTATCAGGCGTGAGAACAGCATGCTCTGTTCGCTGGGGGTTGGCTTCTTTGATTACCCACTAAGCATTGCAAAATTACAGCAAGTTTTGCTTTCACAGCAACATGAAGAATTTCTAACCTATTTGACAGTGCACATACGCATTTATTTTCCATGGATCAAAGCTAAAACCATTTCACTGTTCATAGCCATTCTGATGGTCAGGAGTCTTTTGATGGTGTGTGCATGCACTACAAAGTCATCTGCTATTCAACGGGATGACCTGGTTTGCCATAAAAGGTGCCCCTTAGATGGTTTGCACTGTGCCTGCTTTCCAGTTTCTTGAACAGAGAAGTCAGCAACACTTTTGAACTTGTGTTTCTAAAGTGACTATTATAACCTATGGCACATGCTGGGGCTGCATCGCTCTCATAAATTGACCATCTGCACACAAGAAAGATCTTCCTAAATGTTCAGATTTATTCATAGTGTGGCAAGGTCAGAAACCAGATCCGAACACGTAGGTACAGTGTTCTAGGACTTATAGAGTAGGGTGTGGATGTATAGGTTAAGAAAAGATGAGTCCTTTTGACTTTGAAGATAATATAACGGAAACAAGTTTTAAAAAAATGTATATCTAAACATAGAAGTCCTCGGTCCGGAACCCTACTCCAACCTAGTCACTTTCCCTAGCTCTCAAAAGAAACTAACAAGAAAACGAATACATATATGCGAGGACTGGCCACTGAAATGGATGGCTGCAGGCTTCTGACGCCCAACCATATGCCGCCTTACCTACGTTTACAGTTCCAGTTCTACAATTTGTCATGGAGTGCTGTCCAAGGACTCTGCGTCTCTTCCCTGTCCAGGTTTTTTTTTCTCTTTCTCGCTTAGGGGAGAATTTTGCCCATCTTGTTGCCCACGCTCGAGTCCTTTTACACTCTTCCCCACTCTGGGCCTTTCCTCCTTCTCAGTCCCACACTCTGTTTTATTTTCACTCTCTCACCACCCTGGGGCTTCTTTCCTTTTCACTCGTCACTTTGAGGTTTTTTCAATCTCTCCCCACTCTGTCATTCCTACCACGTTTCCAGTCTGGGTTTCTTTCAGTCCCTGCCCACTCTGGGGCTTCTCTTCTTTTCAGTGCACACTCTGAGAAGGAGGAAGGTCCCAGAGTGGGGAGAGACTGAAGGAGCCCCCCCTTTCCAGTCTTTTCTTCCCACTCTGGGCTTTCTTACATCCAAGTCCAGGACTGTTGTCCTTCTCACGCCCCACTCTGGGGTTTCTTCCTTCTCTATTCTCTCGGGAGGCTTGTCCCTTGCTCACTCCCCACTCTGTGGCTTCTTCATTCTCTCCCCTCTCTGTGGCTTGCCTGTTGCTCAGTCCCCAATGTGGGTTTTTTTCCCTCTTTTGCCACTCTGGGGCTGGCTCACTCCCAACTGTGGGGTTTATTCCTTCTCTTCCCCTCTCTGTGGCTCGCTTGTTTCTTATTCCCCGATTTGGCTTGGTCTTCCCATAATCTGGGGCTCATATCTCTTTCTTGGTTTGCTGCCCAATTCCCGTTCTATTAGAGCCACTGCGTACCTGATGGTGTTGAGCGGTGGTCCTTGGGAGAGGTGTGGAGTCTGCTCAGCCCTCCTCTGTGTAGAGCCACTTAACACCACTCGTCAACTGGACTCCACATTGGATGTCGGCGACTCGCCTGCCCTGCTCGCAGAGTACAGAGACATGTACGCAGATTATCATTGTTGCTTTACTTCGGCCATCCAAGGTACTTTCTCATTCTCGCTAACTTGCAGGTCTGCTCCGGCCACTCATTCGCTGTGCCTCGCTTCACTCTCCTAGTGTGCATCGTTGGCCAGCATGATGCATCTGGTGTTCTCTTACCGTCCACACCCCTTTAGGTGCTTTGGCACGGTTAAGCTCTGTGGGACCTGAATATGCCCTCTCCTGATTGGTTCTCTTGGGGACACTCCCCTAGGGGACTGGGCTACTCCCTTCTTCACACACTTCCATTAAGATTGGGCATAGATTCGGGTGAGAAGCTGAGTCAGCCTTTATGGAAAGGGGAATAGGGTTATCATGCTTCTACATACCCTATAAAGGTGTTGGTGTCTGTGGGGAAGGGATGATGACTTCTCTTCTCTAGGATTTTCCTGTCCGCCCAAGTGAGAGACGTCTCCTAGGGGATGATTAGTGTAGCAGGCTCACCTATGTAGTCCCAAAAGGGTCGCTTCCCCCTTGAGGCAAGGTGATGATCCTCCTGGATTCGTCACAATAATTCAGGATCTTGGAGAACCAGTGCTCCAGATAAGATTTGGAAGTGGGAGTATTTTACTTTCTATTTTTTAAAGTTGTGAGTAAAATGGTTTTTAGGGAGTAAAAATGTAAATTCAATTCCTAATGGGAGTATTTTGTAAGCGAGTGAAACATTTTTTGTAATAACTATTTGCACCAAGTTATTTAGTGGGTGAAAGTAGGGGCAGCACAAGGATCTATGTGTCGGTTTCCTATTTTTTGTGGAAGTATTTTGACATTTTGGGAGTATTTGCCTATTTCTAGTGAGTAAAAGTGGCTGGCACACCCCTTATCTGTAGGGCTGGGACAGCCATGTAAGCCTATGGTAACATAAACATTGGTGGACCATAGTTATCCCTGCTATCAACTTGAGCCCTTTACCATTCATGGTTATCAATGGTTAAACACAGTGAAGTCTGGGCAGATCATGATGATCCATTAACTTAAAACTGGGTGGTCAACTGCTTCAGTTGGCAGGGCCTGCAGAGGTATCTCGTACAAGTGTCAAAGGCACATCTGGTCCACAATGAGTGGCTCAAGGCATTGAGAAGCCCACAAAGTCACCAGGGTGATCTTTTCTCCAATTTACTCCACCAGGTTCTCACTCCCTGGTAACGGATGATAAGAGCACAAATTCCCTTTGCAAAGTCCTCGGTGGACTTTGCTTTGGAAAAATGTGTTTCACTATTGGATGTCTGGCAAGATCCATGCACTTATTGTTCCAAGACCACGATTTTTAAATATTCTTTTGTTTAGCAGTTTTTGACGCTGGTTATAGATGAGCTTTAGCCACTTCACCTGCCAACGGGTCCGTACCAGGGGATCCAAACCTTCTTAACATTTGATGGTATACTACTATCAAAACCACAGGGGGTGTTCATTCTGGTGTTTTATACGTTGGTACCTTTGCACCACCTGGATGTTCTACCTATTGAATTTCCTTGCCTGTCAACTCTCTGAAATAGATGGGCCTTTAGCGTAGTAATCAAGCAATTCTATAAGAAATTATAGAATTGTTGACCGCACTTATTCATAAAGGTGATTGCATACACTGGAAACGAGCTACCTCTACCATTATTTGTATTATTCTGCAATCGAAAGCCAGCCATCTGGGGGAAGGGAGATGGCCTTTTTGCTCAACTAAAGGTTGTTGGCTGGGAGGTTTTTAATAAATCATAGGGCCTCATTACATGGAAGGCGGTAATGGTTAACGGCCACCGTTAATGGTAACTGTGACCGTTAACCATTACCGCCTTACTACGAGGTCCCTTAGCGGGTTGGTGCTTTAACGCCTGCTTTTTGCAGGCGTAAAAAACCAACCCGCTAAGGGACCTTGGTGCTAATTACGGCACCGCAAAATTGCGGTGCCGTAATTGGCTCCTTCCCCATTTCCATTTTTGCCCCAGGGGGCATAATGGGAATGGGGAAGGGCAATGGTGGAAGGGAGAATTACCGCCCCACCAACCTTGGAATAGGACGGTAATTCCCCTTTCCACCAAGGCGGTGCCGGTAATTTACCGGCATTGTCCAGGGTGCTAATAGCAACCTGGATTACCGCCTTCCGTGTAATGAGGCCCATAGCCTCTGGCATTGCGCTGGTCCATGTTTCACACCATAGTTTTTCAGCTTGCCGTGGCGTTATGGAAGGGAACGGCCCATGTGCAGTCAGGGTTGGTCCCACACTGAGTGGCAGTCCAGCCTGAACTGCTCGGTCACATCCTTTCTGCACAAGACCAAAAGCAACGCAAGCCATCTTTCAGACCCATTGGGCATTGTACATGAGATGTAGCTGGATCCAATTTGCACAACCGGAGAGGAATGGGCATCTTTAGGGGTTAATTGATGCCCACAAAATGTCTGTCCTTAACCAGAGCTATTCCAGACACCCAAATATCCTAAGCATGTCCCCTCTACCACACAGGCTGTTTTCACTGCAACACACCTACCTACATTTCGACGGTTGGCCAGATACAATGGTGTAGTGGTTTCAAAAAGCTTTGAGCCGTAGGGATTTGTTTGTCAAAGAGTTTAATTGAGATGTTTATACAGCATTCTGCTCCCTCTAGTCTATTTGGTGGCTATAGCAGGACCACCAGCTGACAGAACTCCAGGAATGGTGGGCACAGGGTGGAGGTGGGGTATTTGTTCCCCAGAAATTCACAGTGACACTATTTCTTGGATTCAGAACTGCATTAGTTTCCTGGGGTCTACCAAATACTTGATGCCTTTATTTGTAGGTTTATCCCTGTTAGGAAGCCTTGTTTGGTAAAGTACTAAAATGTGACTTTCCCAGTGCTAACTCTCCTGCCATTCTGAAACTGTGGCCTACTGAGACTTTAACTTTCAATATAGTTTCCTTAGTTGCTGTTACTCCAACTGGCGGGTTAATGAGCTGTGGTCTTTCAGCTAATAACCCTTATGCAATCTTTTATAAAGCCATGATCTTTATAGCAAATGAGTCCCTTTTTCCAATTTGTTTTCTACTTTCCACATTTATCCAGAGATTAGCAGTCCTCCCGTCATCGGCCACTCTATGATGGTGCCCATAGGGCCCTGCCCACCCTCCCCCAGTGCCAGTGCCTAGCAGTCCAGCACTTGGGTATGCAAATGTCAACTGGGTAAGACCAAGCCATACATCGGACCGGTCCTTACCCTTGCTTTATTTTGTGGCCTGAGAGAACAGTCATTGGATATAGGAAGTAGGGGCACACAGTGGGCTATGGAGGTGTAGGTTTTACATGGGGTCTACCTAGCCTCATCTGGATCACGGCTTAATTGAGCTGACTGGCTGGTAACTCTGCTGCTGCCTGGACACTAGAGGTGGGAGAGCCAAAGACGAATGGGTAGAACTGTGCCAGGGGGCCTGACAAGCCGCCAAAAGAGGTATACATTGTAATCTGCTTCCCCACACTCTCAAAACCCATACTTGTCAGCCTGCCTCTCCAACATCCACAACAAAAACTCAATACCTGCCATCCTCCTCCCTGACCCCTACAACACAAAACAATTCCTGATGTCCTGCCTCCTTGCCCTCATACATCTATAACTGGCATCTCAATTTGGAAACACAGCGCAGTGAAATTCAATGATTTGTCCAGGGCCACACTTCTGTAAGATCAAATGTGACCCCAGTCTCCACTTTAGACACTTGGCCACATATCTTCTCATTACTAGCTGAAATTAATGCAGTAATATACAGTTAACATACAGCTCTGATTCATGAAGATGACCTAAAAGTACACAAAACACAATATACACCTCACTGACAAATATATAAAATCTTTGTTTAGCAAAAAGATTGAATAGAACTTTATTTTCAGCAGTGCCAGCATGCAAAGCAATGTCAGCGTGAACAATCCAGTGGGTTTTGCAACATTACTTTCCAGGCTTAGCTGACCTTCTCATGTAATTTTATTGTTGCATGTCTACTTGTAGTCGTTGCTTCACACAGACTTGGACTGGTTATTGTGCACATCTTTTAAGGGGCTTAAAAACCAGGGGACCTATCCTCAGTCTTTTAGCAGGTGCAAGTGGGAGAAATCAGCACTAACATGAACTGTTGGTGGAGATTGAGGACAGAACCTAAAGGACTCTGGGCCAGGTGGAAAAACTCATGTCTAGACAAGCATTACTGCTGGCCCGACACCATTATCACCTCCCACTGCCTCATTCACAACACAGATCTCATGGCCACTGCCTATAGCCCGGGCGTAGAGTTAAAGAAATTGTATTGGCAGGTGATTTATACTGTTAATGAAAATGCACCAGGCAAACCCTCTTGTTCACCAAACAGTGTAGTACATTATCTGTTAGTTTTCCAAAAGGAGAGAAACATGGCCTATAAGTGTCAAAGCAATGAGTAGGTTAAGTGATACTCCAGCCAGGGGTGCGTTTCTTAAACATTATCAATAAATGTATTATCTTTAGAGGAAACTCGGTAATTGAATACACTATGAGTGGCTTTTTGAGTAGTGCATATTTTACAGAGTCACAATTGTGGCCGCCAAAGCCAATATGACCCATGTAAGCAGACTGATTTGCCCAGGACTGCCTAGATTGATCGTGTGGATGCCAGGTTTTCTAGTTGCTCATTGTGTAATTTTGTAGGTCTCAGACCACATACGCTCCCACTGAGTCTTTAGTTTGCAACAAACATGCAATTACTGGCAAGAGATAAACAAAATACTGAATCAAAGTAGATGACTGAATGCAGTTCATTTAACAGACACGGGATGGTAGTGCCACTTTAATTTATTCTGTAAATGTAACTGGTTGAGGTGATGCTTCACTCGGCTACAGTTAGGCTCTTCTTTCACAAAGGCATTTGAGTCAAATCAGAGTTGAGCATTTGGCGACAACACTTTAATACAAACTGGATGCTAAGTGGCACTGTACACTTCAGGAATACTCATGAAGGCTATTGCTGTACACCTCTGCTCTTTTGGTGAGTTCACTTGTGTTTTAATATTGGGTAGTTCAGCAAGTTGTGTAACTGTTGCTGTGATCTGTAGGTAACCTGTATAACCTGCAGGTGTTTCAATCCTTGTGGGGCTCACTCCTTCCTGTTGGGGGAGTTTTCTCAAAGTCCACTTTGAAGTAGACTTTACAAAACTATCCCAATGGTTTGTAGATCCCCAACTCGTATCAGTGTGTACTACTCGTGGAACCTTAGTAGAGTGGCAGAGCATTCAGGCTTATCATAAGAGGAAGATGTGAGCTGGAGCCAAGTACACTGAACTTAGCAATGCAATTCAATGAAACACACATAGTAATAAATATATATTAAAATATAGATTTATTATATATACACAAGAATCACTTTTAAATACTTACCACATTAGACCAAAACACTTAAGAATACTTTTAAAAGGCCACTGCTGAGTTGGCAGTTGCTCGCACACAAAGTAATACGGTCATTGTATTTAGTTATCAAAACCACATAAGATGATGACTTTTAGGAAAGAAAACAGTTGGTTAATGTGACCCATGCAGAGCTAAAGGTTTTAGAGTCTGTTTCTACGCACAGCAAGGCTTTTTAAGTTCAAAACGCAACCCTAGCTAAAGGCAGGTCTCAAAGTCTTGACAAGCATCAGAACAATGAAAACCCCTGCGGATATTTTTAAGTCTCTAGTCTCTAAGCTACATGAATATGCAACCAACTTTGGAGACCCTGTTAAACGACTTGCTAAAGGGACACAAGCAGCCGCTCGGGTCTGAGGTAAGAGGGGGTTGCCCTGAACACCTCTATGTGAATTCCAACGCTCTCAAGTGACTTTTCAGATTAAGGTAAGCAATACCTTTTTGCTTACAGTACCTTTGGTTTGAAAAGATTTCGTGTCTGGATTCTCCTCGATGTGGCAGCGCTGGAACCAACCTCCAGATTCCTTGGTCTGGGTACGAAAGGCAGGATAATGGATGGAATCTCTCAGCAGCAGTCTCAAGGGAGGACCTCTGGCACCGATTTGAGCAACTTCTCTGGTCACTGTAGTTTTGATGCCTTTTCTGTAGCACCAAACAAAGGGCTCAATTTGCCTGTTAAATATTCTTTGATTTGTGTAGTCTTACACTCTGGTGAGGGGACTTGGATGAGTTGGATTATGTCTCTGGAGAGTCTTCTGGAGCTCAGAAAAGACTTGGATGGATTCAGACTTTCCACAATGATGCACTTCAATTGAGTCAGAGTTCTCCTTGTATTGTGGTTCCGCAGCTCTGTAAAATGTCACAGGACCTTGGGAGATGGCTCTGATTCAAGTTCATCTTGGGACTGGATGTTCCCACCAGTCGAAGGGGGAGAGTTATTCTCTAGAGTTCCTCTGTCGCATAGAACACGTGGTCCGCACAGCAGCGGTCGCTTCAGTGTTGCAAAGGGTCTGCAGTGTCTCCGGTCATCATCATCTTTGTATACTTAGTTATCAGTGATCAACTTGCCTTTCACCTCAGGAACCTCACCTTTCATTCAGTTTCAGCCCACACTCAGCTGCAATCTCTCTCAGCAGTTTACAGAAAGGGGGGTATGGCTGTCCAATAAGGACAGTTAGACCCCTAGTGGGAGCAGGCTCCATTCAGGCAGAAAAAGAGCAGGGGAGTGAACCCCCCCACTTCCTGCCTGCCCAGACACACTGGAGCCTAGGAGGGGACACCTAAGGGTTCCCGCCAAAGGCAAAACACACACACAGGCCTCCCCTACCAGAATGTTAGAAGGGCTGATAAAGAACAGCCATACTAGAAATGGGGAGAAAAGAAAGAAACCCACAAGTTAGTACTTAGGTGACGCTATTGTACACAACTGGAACTGTGAATACAGTCTGCAGTAAAGAAATATCACAATAGCCGGTAGAACTCGTCCACTGCCACCAGCCATAACTAGAAGGTTGTCTATGTGACTAAAAAGTCACAGGAGCAGAGAGAAGGGGTATACATAAGGTGGTGTATGCCAATCTCTCCGAATATAAAGTTTTAGGAGGGGATACAAACTATCTCTCTATCCTTAAGAGCTGTAGAAATTAAGGATAGAGTAAGAATCGGTTCACCGGCAGGCGGAAGCCGGCTCTGTCCCTTCCGGCGAAGGCCCTCTAGAAAAGGCCCTGTTTGTGCCTGTTAGCGCACTGGTTGTGCTGTTGCATGCCCTAAGCTTAGCCCTTCACACTGAGGTAAGACACATTTGTCCTTTTTAAGGCCTTCCGCCAGTGCATAAATTCACATGGTTACCAACACTTCCTGAACGGCAAACACCATCTCTCTGAACCAGTGAGCCTGCCTTGTCCACCAGTGCCTCCACCCTCTGTCGATGCTCTGATCACACGAGGTGCATTTCAAGGTCTTCCGCTTGACTTTGTAACTGTAAAACATGCACAGTGCTACCTGCGCCCACCCATATTGCTCATGTACATGCTGCAAATTGCCCAACTTATGAACGCACCTTTGCACATGTACCTAGCCCCTTGACAATCTGAATCGGCATATTCCATTGATGCAACTAGATCTTACTACTACCAAGAATGTCTGCACCTTTGCCAATACCTACAATATCTGCATATCTTAACTCCAACTACTTGCCTTGAAGTGCCATCTGCACGTTATGCTGATCAAAGCTAATCTGCCTACTTTTTGAGGCGTTGATCAAACTATACGTAGCTTACACAATTGATGTCCATTCTCTATGTAACAAATCCAATTTACTGTAGCGCATGTCATCTACCCTGAATTAGACTCCTGTTGCTCCTGTACCAACTCTGCCTACTCCTTCATGACCTCATATTGTTTAAAATTGCATACAAAATGATTGTGCATTTCTGCATAACTGCTACTAGCCCATTCGCAGGAGACATAGCACCACATGAAGCCTAGCTAACTACTGTGCCACTGCAAAATGTAAGCTGCAAAGCTCCTTCTACTCTTAGCAATACTGATCATAGCTTTAGTTTGCTCTCACAAGACTTGGACAGAATCGTGCCCACCGCATTTCACTACCATGACCCAGCCAGGCCAGACCAACACCCATCTACCTATCATTATCAACAACTGGGCAAGCCCACAGTTGCCTCCTATGACACCCAACCATGTGATACGATTACTAGGAACAAAAGACTACGCTTTAGACTATCTAAACTATTCGAACCTCCAGCTAGAACACTCCCCTCCACTAATGACAGGAAGCCTACATCGCCCAATAACATAGCCTATAATAGGACCAAAAGACCATTCGGCCCTCTCGAGGTTCTTGAGACAAAGACCCACCTTACTTCCAAACTTAAGACCACTGCACCAGAAACGTCTGTTACTCCTATACCGTCTAGCTCTCTCCTTAAAGGAGCCTTAATAAATGAGAGATCGATGGTAGCTCATGCTACAGAGATATAGCCGACCTTATCCAGAATGACAACCTCGACTTCCTGGCTATCACTGAATCTTGGCTGCACAAGGCAGCAGGCCCTACTCTTATGCTAGCTATCGCTAACGACTACACTATCCGAAGTGAAGCACGTGGAGGTGGCATAGCCCGTATTGCCAAATCTAACCTTTCCATTAGGCTAGCTCCTACTTCTGACATTACATCTTGCGAAAGCCTCACAGCTAAATTGCTCATCAATAACTCCCAGACTCTCACTATCCACTTGATATACCGACCTCCAGGCCCTATGAGAGGATCGATCTAATATCTTGTCGAATAACCTAATAAATTCTTCCCAATTCATTCTTCGAGGGGATTTTAATCTAGGTTTTAATCACAAAGACTTGCATGCAACTAGTGTGGCCAATATTCGGACTGAACTTGGCCTCACCCAAAGAGTACTCTACCCTACACATAACAAAGGTAGAATACTGGATTGGGTGGCAGACCATAACTGCAATGCCTCCATTGTGTGGATCTCCCCCCAAATCTGGACTGACCACTACTTGGTGATTTTCTCATTAATGTCTAAAAGACTGACCCCCAGCCTTATCCAATTGGCCCCACCTATCCTCACAAGAAAAGAAAAAAAAAGAACATTACCACAGATAATCTACTCCCCCTTAAACTTAACTCTATACCAGACACCCTGGCCCCAGAAGCCTTGGTGAATAAGTATAACAAAATGATGTCCACCTCCCTCGACCTAATTGCACTTTTCAAATTGAGGCAAGGTAAACCCAAAGCCCACATTAACTTGTGGTACACTCCACAATTAAAAACCGTACGTACAAAAACAAGACAATGCGAAGCATCATGGAGATTACTACCTTCGGATGAAAACAAAACTACTCTAAGTAATATAACCACTCTTTATAAAAAGGAGATAATACTGGCCAAACGTGACACTTACAATACCTCTCAAGCTAACTCTAGTTCTAAAGAACTCTTCATTATTTTGAAGGAACTAGAAACGCCTACCCCAGTACCTGACAACTGTGTAAAAGATAAATCCTGGTGCTCCAACATACAGCAAGCGTTGGCCAACAAAGTTTCAACCCTACAAGTCAAAATTGCCAAAAAAAAGCATCACTTACTACTTACTACTACCAGCCCTTCCTGTAACAGTTCCCTGCTATCATCCTCCAGCAATACTTCTCCATGCCATACGCGATTTAAATGTTCTAAAGTTTCTATCAAGGAAACAGAAAAAATTATCCTTTCGCTCAAACCCTCTAATTGTAAGGGAGATCAATGCCCTGTCCAACTAATAAAAGATGCAGCCAGAGACTTGGCTCCCTTTATCACCAAACTTATTTATGCGTCATTCTCTATGGGCACCATACCAAGTAACCTCAAAGAATCTTGGATGCTACCTCTACTTAAAAAACAGACGCTTGACCCTGCCATAGCTACTAATTACCGCCCAATCACTACAGTGCCATTTCTGCTAAAAATTATAGACAGACTGGCATATTCACAAATACAGAATTATTTGGAATCTCACCATTTGTTAGGAGCACGTCAGTCTGGCTTTCGCCGTCAGCACGGAACTGAAATAGTCCTAATCGACTTAAAGGCCCAAATCAACGAGCTCAGGGATACGGGTAAATCAGCCCTACTCCTCTTATTGGACCTGTCAGAGGCATTCGACCTGGTGGATCACAAGGTTCTTTGCAACCACTTAGTCACGGCTGCCCATCTCTCGGATTAAGCTGTGACATGGATCCAATCTTTCCTTAACAATAGGACTATGAGTCTTTTTCCCCACAGCCTCTGCAGATCCCATCCCCATTACTTGTGGAGTGCCCCAAAGCTCATGTGTCTCTCCCACACTATACAATATTTTCACAAAGCCTCTTTTCGATGATCTGGACCATCTTGGTATAACCTACACTAATTATGCAGATGATACCCAGATTCTCCTACATCTTACTAGTGATTATGAAAAGGATTTGGCCTTGGTGAATAGTGTGTATCATCATCCAGGCATGGATGGCCACACATGGACTGTGCCTGAATGATGACAAGACGGAGATTATCATCCTGGGCACCTCCGCCACTCTTAAAAAAATTAGGACCTAGTTACTCATCCTTCAACATAGACAATAACCCCATCACTACCGCCAACAAGGTGAAAACCTGGGGTGTCTACTTGGACTCGACCCTCACTTTCAATAAACAGGTCAATACTTTAGCATCCTTCACTGCATATACATGCAAATTAATTAGAGCAGGTAAACCTTTCCTAACAGCTGTATTACCTTGGCAAGAGCGCTTGTTCTGTCGAAGCTGGATTACTGCAATGCTGTTTACATTGGAGCCAACAAGGCAACCATTAAAATAATCCAGATCCTCCAGAACAACGCCTTGAGAGCAGCTCTTGGTATTTCCAGGAGAGAGCACATATCTGAAGTCAGTAAACTAAATAAGTAGCTCTCTACTTACGAAAAAATCCAGTTAAAAGTCGCCTCACTCACATTCAAAGGTCTGAACAAGGCAGCACCTTGTTAACTCGTAGACAGATTCATCAAAACCACCCCTATTAGGCACACCAGATCATCCAGCTGGAACAGTCTTAGTTCCTAGATTCAAACTGTCCAGAGTAGGGGTTAAAGCAGCGCTACTTTGGAATTCTCTACCCCCGTCTCTGCGAGAGGATCAAACGTACACGAAATTCCAGCAGAATTTCATAACATGGCTCAAAGATTCCGACTAGTAATGCCAGACGTCACCTCCTTGACGGACGAACTCCTCTGACTCATGAACCACTCTGCTCTACTTGTACATTATCACCTCTACTGTGTAACTAAGTTGTATATTATATGATTCTATGATACTGTAATATTGATGTGTAACTGTCCTGTATATGAGTACAGTATCTTGTCTACTGTGTGTCTTGATATGGGCAAAATCTTCCTCGGGGCCAGCCCTTTGAGAGCAAAAATACCCAATTCAGCCCAAAATACAGGTTCTATTGTGCTGAGCAGTGATCTCATGCTAGTGACAAATGACACCCTCAAAGTTTTAGCATATTTATTCTAAGCAGTGAATTTCATATACATTTGGTATTCAAGTTAGAGAATATTACAAAGCATAAAACAAAGAGCAATGCAAAATATAGTGAAACATGGAACTTAGATAAACATAGAGAAACATAGAGAAATATAGAGAAACATAGAGAAACACAGTCTTACGTCCCTTTAATCAGCACTGGGAGACCATGGCTTTTCATAGAAAAACAATGCTGGAGGACACCGTGAGAGCCAATTCCGGGCACCTGACTGTACACGAATCAAGTCCACAGACGATCTCCCCCTGATCCCATGTGTGCATGGATATTTTATAATCTCTTGCTGTCAGTCACCATGACGCATAGTTCCAGAACTTTCCCTGTGAGGCTGGTTCATGGAAAAAACCCAGCTCTCTCTGAGATGCTCCCTGCTCGCTCCTACCCCCTCCCTTGGAGCCCTCTCTGCGAACACTGGAATGTCCTTATCAGTGCCTTCCCAGAGAAAAGCAAGATTAGCTTGGAGCCAGGGCTACCGTTAGTGAGGCTGAATATTCTAAGGGAAGCAGGGATGTATTAACCCCATCTGCAAGCTCTAAAAGGCATGCACTCTTAGCTTAGTGTTTATAGCGCTTAAGACTGGCTATCTAAGCGCTATATAGGTGCCATAATGTTCCAAACACTCCAAAAATACCTATTAGGTACAGAGCTAGGGGCCCTCCCTGCCTGTCTATCAACAATGCATAATGTGACCTATCACTCATACTAGGCCTGCATATTCCTTGTAGCTCACTACTGCATAATGGAAGTGCTACAACAGACTACTGTCAGCATTTTTAGCACATACTTTGAATACACTATTGGCTTTCAGCGGCTAATGCTGTCATCTAAAGCCCTGATTGGCAAGGTTGCAATTTCGTGTATCACTACATTCCACCCCTATTCAACGTTTGTGCGACAAATGCTGACTAATACCTATCAATATAGTATTTAGTGCAGTGATAAAGACCTTAGGGCTTTGCAAGAGGTTTAAGCAAACTATCTTCTAGCGGTTAGTTAGCGTGGCATGCAGGGTAAAACACTACCTAAACAAAAATGTACACAAAGTGAACAGTGACATATACCCTTGCCAAAACCTGGCCTACACAAAAAATACCTACACCAAGTGAACATGGGCATTTACTCTAGCCAAAACCTGGCCTGCACAAAAAATACCTACACCAAGTGAACATGGATATTTACTCTAGCCAAAACCTGGCCTACACAAAAATACCTAAATCAATTTTGTATAACTGATTGTCAGTTAAAAAGCAGCATGCAGTTAAAATGTCAAGGCAATCCAGTGTAGTCTAATCTACAATGCACTATTGCATTTATGTATGGTTACCAATTCTAAAACCTGGCAGCCTTTCACTCTAAGGGCTTACCCTCCCCCTGATCCCAGGGCATTCAAGCGTGACTATGGGCTGTGTGACTAGACACTTCCCCCAGGTAGGTGGAACCCAACCAGAAACCATCTAATTTCCTGAACAAGGTGAACCCATGGGCACCAGGTTATCTAAATAAAAACAATTCTACTAATTTACATCAAAGCATGGCATGTGTTATTCATGCAATCAAAAAGCAAGCAATTCAATCCATATGTATGCTGGTAACTGTAGCTCTGCGTGCCAGTGTGTGGAGGATGGTTGCCCCCACCCATTAAAAAGCCAACACCTGCTGATTAAACAATGTTTGCCATACAATGCATTGTGTGTATTTAGCAGTCTTGTTGACCTGCCCTATGGCAGACAAAAATGTCTTCATGTCTAAAATTCTGTCATTTTCAGTGGTTGTCAATACTTGTAGCAGTGTTGGGCGTATCAAAGGGCCCCACTAGGCCAGAAGTTCTATAGCAGAGCTGGCATCAGAACCCATAGTGGCTAGCTTATTGTGCACAGTTTCTATGTCACAAGCATATAAAGCTCCTGTTACTCCCCGCTGCTCCTGCAATTAATGAATCTAGCTCCCTAGCTACGCGCACTCTAGTGATGGGCCATAGAAATGGACTCCATTTGTAGCAGCTTGGTAGTACTAAGGAAACATTGCCTCATGATAAACCTATGTCTAAGTGTATCACTGTAATAATGAAGGTGTGCATTACCAGTCTACCTATTGTGACTTGGAGAATACTCTTCTTCAAGTGGGATATCTACCATATACAATATTAACTTTAGCCACAAACACCATACTACTATCCGGCAGTGGCTGTTTCATCACACCATGGTAACATGCCTTAGTCAAGTTATAGTCCATAAAATTTTGGCGAGAACACTCGCTGCAGTTCTTGGTCAGAAAAACATCACATTAGACAAATTAAACAAATGGTATCCATTCAGTGACAAAAGATGCCCGACAATGTGCCAGGCTAGTACACTAGCAATTCCATGTGGATACTCATTTGTAGCGCTTTTCCAAAGAATTATTCCAAATGTCTACAATCAAAAGGTGACTCTTTGCATTAGTGTGCTGGAGACAGCTGTCCCCACAAAAACATGAAACTGGTTGGTTTAACAAAAACCGTGTCACACTCTGTGTCATAAAATCAAACATCAAGTCAGTCATGGTTTCATTTACCTGCCTTAAGCTGGCTGTAAAAGTATCCAGTGTTTCAAAGGTTACCATTTCAAATTAGAGCTCACACACTTGGCAGCATTACTTCAATTAAGAATCTTAACCTACGCACAGGTGACTTTGATGTGCGCACTCATCTTATCTCAAAATAAATTACGCTCCTGCTTGCATAATTCTGCTGCCCCAACAGTTCATAAATCATTTTCCTGCCTACGTGCAATGTAGAATATTTTTTTTTTTCAAAAAACAAAACATCTCTGGTTAAAGCAATTCAGTTGGAAGAGTAAAACCATTTCGTTTTTTCAGATTCATCTCAACAGTGCATTTAAAAACCATTTTTCAATGTGTTAGCATTCTTGTGGTGCCTGATGTTACAGTCCACAACTCATTGTCCATGGTCCTTTAAACAAGAAAGGGCAAACCATGTCATTTAAGTTATTTCCAGCAACTGAGTCATTTGAATGTGTAGCATCAAATACTTGATAATTAGCCAAGTCTGCATCGTGCCAGTTCAGCAAGGGTTATTACTCTGTTGGACACTTTTCGCAGGTTGCAGCAGCGTTGAGTGCGGTGCAGGGCACGTTAAAGTTGACTCGCATATCAGTAACTCGCATACTCTATGAGATCAGTGTCACCCACAAACTGCACACATCTATTTCTGATATTGTGAAATGCCTTGTCGTTTTTGCCTAGGCAAAATACAAACAGAAATGTTAGGATTTCATCAAAAGTTCAATATCATTATTCTTCATGTTAGGATGTCATCAAAACTTCAATATCAGCGTTATGCACCCTTTCCCATAATACCACCCCCTCCTTCAAAAAGTCTCATCAGGTAACTACACACTTTATCATTACTACTGCAATTATCACCTTTCTGCATGTTTCTGGGGGCTTATTTACACTCAACCATACGGGGTGTAACTGCCTAATCACAAACTCATTTGTGCAATGCAATCATAGCTGGTCAATGGTACCTCAGACTGATCTGTGCTTTTACAAAGCCATATAGTAAGTACCCAGGTCGCACAATGCTTTTCTTTTTCACCAAAGCGATCACAAATGCCAGGCGCCAACTTGCTTCCAGTGTCTCATGATCTTGATTTAGTTTGCCCTGCTGGCATCACTCCATTTTTCAAAGGTAAAGTCTTTCAGTCCAATACCGCTTACAGTTGCACAAACAGCTGTTTATTTTTTTTCCTTACAGGCAGTGTCTTTTCAAGCCTCTGGTTTTTTCACTTGTCATTTTTTCAAAGGGCGTTTGCTGTTTCCTGAACCACCCCTTTGAGTGCGATAGTCTAAGTCAGTTTCTTTTGTTGCTTCAACAAATCATTCATTCTTGCACTAAGCCGTGTGGCTTCTGGATCATGGCTAATGTGCAGTGTTCATGTTATACTTCAAAGCCCCGCTCTGCATGTTGTCTCTTGCAAAACGGCTAAGCACTTTTTGTCAGTTTTGCTTCCATCTGGAATGCCATAATGTCTTTGTCAGTTACTCCATCCCTGGCAATGTAGCTTGCAGTTTGCCAGATGTGTATTTTCTCTTCTCAAAGCGCCTAGAGGTTTCTTCTCCAGTGCACAGCGCTTTACTTCAGTTCACATCACATGGAGCATTGGAATGCAGCTTGCACAGCAATAGCGTTTCACTTCACATCACATCACATGGGAATGCGGTTTGCACAGTAATGTCTGTTGGAATGGGCAGCTGTCTTTTCTTGGCCCATTCACAGATGCATAGGTTAATGTCCAGATGTGATGTGCCCGTCTGCCATCCTGCATGAAGCCTTTGTTCCCTACCACAGTTTACTGGGCAAATTCTTTACTTCTGAACTGCTCTCTGTTTTTGCTCCCCCTTCCTCAGGAATGCAGGCATGTTTATCTTTCGTGTGCACCTGGCAGCGCCATGAGCACGCAGCTTATCTCCTTTGCCTATAACTCTTATACTGTGTCGGCTTCAATGGGAAGCACTCGTTTCAGACAATTCATCCAGATTAACTCTTTCTTGTACTGTTTCTGCTTTTGTTTGCCTTCCTTTCGCGCACCTCGCCCAAAACAGCTTCAAGGCACAAGCTCTGCACACACAGCAAGACTCTTGTTTTCAAAAGCGGCACTTTCCTTGTCATCAGATTCTACTCCATGTAATTTTGCAAAATGTCAAAGCGTCTGTTTTTTCTTGTAATGTGCGATCTTTCAAGAGAACTCACAACCCATTAAATCTTTGTGCTATCTTATCACACACAGATGTTTCATTCTGTTGTACCATTGCCAAAATATAACCACTCATTTCAGTGCATTTAAAAAATAAAAATGCCAATGTTTAGTGCAGCTCCCTGCACGTTTTTTTTTCTGCAAGAACAACCCACACTCTATTGCTTGTGGGCTGTTTAATGTGTCAACAACATTTTTCCCCATGTATCACAGTCAACAGGACACTATTTCCAAATCATGCATCACTTATAAGGCAACAGCACAAATCCATGGCATAGCATGGGATCAAAAATACTCCAGGGGCAATTTAGAAAAATATAAATTGTTTTTCCCCCAAACCATTGCAAACTGATTCTGCAA
Organism: Ambystoma mexicanum; assembly: GCF_040938575.1. NCBI lineage: Eukaryota > Metazoa > Chordata > Amphibia > Caudata > Ambystomatidae > Ambystoma > Ambystoma mexicanum. The sequence goes on along the minus strand of NC_090931.1, from coordinate 860,638,783 downwards.
ATTCAAATCAATACACAAAAATCGAAAATCCAAATAACATTCACTCACTTTCTTTTTAAGTGAGTCTCTCACCCATTAAAAGCATGGCACAGCCTAAAATGCAATATAGTCATTTTAGTGTGTTTCCTTTAAACAGAATTTGCCACCATTAGCACATGGAATTTTACAGTTGCCAAAAGAAAAGAAAAAAAAAAAACTTTAGGCTCTCAGCACAGATGTTACTCATTCTCCTAAGCATGGCTCATTCCCCTTCCTCATTATTCAGGAATGCCAACCCTTCAAAAGCATATATCAAAAAAGCGAACCTTCGCCTCCGAACATTACAGCCCCCACTCGCTAGCACACTGGGGCTGAGTCAATGGTTAAATCACTATTCATAATTTGCATGTCAAATTCTTGCAATTATTTTTCTCTTCCTGCCCTCATGACAGAATAGAGATGAGAACTCCGTCTCACTATGCATTCCAAATTACAACTTTAAACTGGGGAAACCGCATGATAAAATTATTTTTCTAATTGAGCATACATCTGTCTTGACCATTCATCGGAGTGCTTTAAACAAAGCCATTTCCCGCTCGTTTATCGCCTTGTACTCCCTGGCACCAATCCCATGCAATAAGTCAGTCACGACTGATTTACTGAAGGGAGTCTTAACCACACAAGCTATCGGCCACGGCAAGCCGACACAACATTGCTGCCTTTTGAAGTCTCAGAGCTGCAGTGAGACCATCAAGGAAATGCGACAGCCTGCTCCCCACTCTACACTGTGTTCTCTCACACCATTTGTCATGTCAGCATGGCACTGCTCTTCACAAATCCCACAAAGCTGCCACCAAATGTCTTGATATGGGCAAAATCTTCCTCGGGGCCAGCCCTTTGAGAGCAAAAATACCCAATTCAGCCCAAAATACAGGTTCTATTGTGCTGAGCAGTGATCTCATGCTAGTGACAAATGACACCCTCAAAGTTTTAGCATATTTATTCTAAGCAGTGAATTTCATATACATTTGGTATTCAAGTTAGAGAATATTACAAAGCATAAAACAAAGAGCAATGCAAAATATAGTGAAACATGGAACTTAGATAAACATAGAGAAACATAGAGAAATATAGAGAAACATAGAGAAACACAGTCTTACGTCCCTTTAATCAGCACTGGGAGACCATGGCTTTTCATAGAAAAACAATGCTGGAGGACACCGTGAGAGCCAATTCCGGGCACCTGACTGTACACAAATCAAGTCCACAGACGATCTCCCCCTGATCCCATGTGTGCATGGATATTTTATAATCTCTTGCTGTCAGTCACCATGACGCATAGTTCCAGAACTTTCCCTGTGAGGCTGGTTCATGGAAAAAACCCAGCTCTCTCTGAGATGCTCCCTGCTCGCTCCTACCCCCTCCCTTGGAGCCCTCTCCGCGAACACTGGAATGTCCTTATCAGTGCCTTCCCAGAGAAAAGCAAGATTAGCTTGGAGCCAGGGCTACCGTTAGTGAGGCTGAATATTCTAAGGGAAGCAGGGATGTATTAACCCCATCTGCAAGCTCTAAAAGGCATGCACTCATAGCTTAGTGTTTATAGCGCTTAAGACTGGCTATCTAAGCGCTATATAGGTGCCATAATGTTCCAAACACTCCAAAAATACCTATTAGGTACAGAGCTAGGGGCCCTCCCTGCCTGTCTATCAACAATGCTTAATGTGACCTATTTCATACTAGGCCTGCATATTCCTTGTAGCTCACTACTGCATAATGGAAGTGCTACAACAGACTACTGTCAGCATTTTTAGCACATACTTTGAATACACTATTGGCTTTCAGCGGCTAATGCTGTCATCTAAAGCCCTGATTGGCAAGGTTGCAATTTCGTGTATCACTACACTGCGTAAATGAGAGGTAAATTGTATGATATCATGTCACTCTAAATATTGATGTGTAGCGTAAATTGTATAATATGATGACGCTGTGTACCTAAGTTGTGAGTCTTCATCTGCAATGCACCCTGATACCTATAGGTCTGGAGCTCAATGCCAGTAATAAACAAACAATCGCAAAGGAGAACACAAAGGGTTCCCAGAAACACTGTCCGTAAGAAGCTATGTTCTGCAAAAGTAAAATACAAATGCCTTAAGAGATATGGAGGAAAGTAGACTCCATAGAAAAAGTAAAACACAAAGAACAGAGTTCCAAAAAGTAGAGCCCATAAGAATGAATGAGTGGGAAAAAGCTTGACTCATTCAGGATACAAATAAAAAGGCCAAGACGTCTAGCTAGGAGAGGGGATGAAGCATACAAATGACAAACCTCCCTAACACTTCACTCTTTAGTTTTGGCAATTGGGTGTGCACCACCCATAAGCAGAAACTATTGCATTAGAATACAGCTAAAAGGAAGATAGGATGTGAGGGACATAATGATTTTAGGTGTATGGTTCTTTACCTACCCTTTGACTACCCTTGGCCATGCTAATCTCTATGGCCATTCCCACCCTTCCCTGCACAAAAGAAATCCTCTTTGAGCGAGCGTTATTAAGCATTAACTTCAGACTTTATGCTTGCAAATGCCTACCAGTGTTATTTCAAAGCAGTCTTCTGAGAATGAATGGCTTAATTGGAGGTGTACGTGTACTACTGGTGTAATACAAATTCCTTAACAAAGTTTGCCTTCAGCCGCTTGATTTATAAGCAGTACTGTTTTGGTTTCTGAAGACATGCATCATGCTTGTTTTAGCAAACCTGTTCCTACTGCTATAATATATTATCAGCTGCAGGGCCAGCGCTAGGCAAGTGCAGCATATGCAGCTGCGCTTGGCCTCGTGCTCATGAAGCCCTGCGCAGAGGCTGGCCCTCTATCTCACTAGGAGAAGTAGGGTTAGCCTATGAAAAACTCCAGCACTGTAGTCAGTGGCGGATCCAGCTATCCTGTGGCCCCATGACCCTTCGCGGCCAGGCCTAGCTTCTTTCACAATGTAAACGCACTTAAGTTCTCATGTATGTTTACATTTTACGTTCTCATGCGTGTTTACATTGTGAAAGAAGGCAGGGCAGGCAGAGAAGGGTCCCAATTCCAGTCCCTGCAGTTTCAAAGCTCAACCCGATTGCCATTCTTATGCAAGGCCACACACAGTGCCCTGAACTCGGCTGCCTCTGGCTTTTTAATGACCTCCAACATGCCCCTTCCTCTTATCCAGCACACCCTTTATTTGACATTGATGGGCTCATTACCTTAGCAAAAAGTTGTCCACTTAAAATAAAGCTCCCCTTTTAAAGGTTTGCCATGATATCTGATATGTAAAAAAAAAAAAAAGGGTTGCTTTATATGAATAGCCAAATGCTCTTAACATCTTGCACAACAGCCTGCTGAACGTTTGTGACAAAATTAACCTTTCTCCAAGTAGTGGTCTAAAAAGAGAATGTTTTTTAGTCTTAATATTTTGCATTGTGGGCCTTCTAGATTTCCATCCAGGATGGGGAAAATAAAGCAACAACATTCTTTTGCTTAAACATGTGTCTCTAGGGATTAATTTATAAATATAAGTTTAAGTAAACTATCTGAGCTCTGAAATTTCTAAGGGCCACGCGTGAGAAGACCAGAAAGTTCCTGTGTTTTCCATTTTGATTCTCAGAGCTGTAGTTTTTTCTCTCCCGTTTCAAATTTAGGAAAGCCTAGTCCCAGAATGCCAGGGTAAATGAGGACTGGATGTCATTCCCATTAATAGCCATGGGAAACTGGAGAGCTCTGCTCTACAAGACATTGATAGGCCTTGAAATCCAAACTTTAAATATTGGTGAAAAGTGGAGCTTGAAAGGTATGTATTATAGTGGTTCAACTGTGCATGGGTTAAAATCCCAGCTTCACTGTTTAACCACAGTGTGTGATCCTGGACAAATAAGGTAATCCCCTGTAGTGTAGGGGACTGGCCTCAGCAGAGCCATCATTAACTTTGTTCTCATTTTGCTGAGAGTCACCAAAGTGGCATGGGCCATCCAGAGTATTTATTTAATTAAATGTATAACGCGCACAGCGGCCCTGAGGCATTGTGGCGCTGTTACAGAAGATTCACTTGGTTACAGACAAGAAAAAACAGCCCATAGTTCATTGCAGTAATACGGTAGGTATGTTCTAAGATTACAGGAGAACTCCCTTAAGTACAATCTAGTTGAAGAGCTCAGTTTTCAGGGCTTTTCTAAACACCGTGAAGGAGGTTTCATTTCTGGCTCTTTTGAAGGCCAGGATAGAAAGCTGGTTTGAATATTGGGACTGTTTAGGTCTGTTTGTGCAACAGAGAATGAGTGAAACATTTTGCTATGCCCTGTTATGCCATTGTATTGAATCTTGTATAGCACATATTGTACTAAAAATAATAAGTGTCTGTGTTGGGGTAAAGTGACGGGTAGATAACAAGAAAATACCTTTATACTCGCGCCATAAATCAGTATGCATACAGCAATGATAGCCATTGGGTTAACGTGCCGACTGCTGAGATCTATGTTGAAACTTCTGACCACGGGTTCCAATTCCCTCAAGTTTCATCCTTCCGAGGTCTGTTTGCAGTGATGTCACCTCCTGTGATGTATGCAAATTAATGGGCCCTGCAATTAATTTGCCACACTTGGCCCCACAATTCCTTGGGGCGGTCCTGATCAGCTTGATTTGTCATGCCAGTTGCTGCTTCACAAGTCCGATTTATTTGCAGAGTCCTTGTTTAGTCTGTAAAAGACAGCATTGTAATTTGCGTTTAAGACTAAAGATGCAACAGTCTACTGTACTGATTTATTTGTAAATTGTGGAATCAGGAAGGAAGCGGGCTTCAGAACGTTATTTTCCAGCCTTTTGTGCAGACGGTCCCTGATGGTATGCCACAGCAGGATTTCTTTCATTACTCAGTAATTTCCCTCCCACGCGTGGTATCAAAAGTATTGCAATAGCTCGCCGTTGGCTTTTCATCCTTCATTAACAAACGTGCTCATGTTAAGCTAAGAATTGAACATTTCAAAGTGGCCGTCTTTGTGCTTCTACTTCATAGGCCTTATTGTAGTTAAGTGGGTATGTACATACAGACCAGTCTGGGAGACATTGGGAGTCCATGTGAGGAACAGCATATAATGGGCATCACATACGTAGGCACAGGCCTCATCTCGTACATCATTTTCAGTTCTACGTTGAAATTGCAGGAAAAAAAACGCAATTTATTTGGATCTAAGTCCCACATTTATTTTCTGTTTTTTTTTCTTTATCTTTTTTCTTTTTTAATTGCAGGGGGAGTCCCCCCACCGCCCACACATCCCGTCCTTTTTTAATACCATTACCAAACGCCCTATTTTAAAAAAAATAAAAGGTGTATAAACATTTCACACACATTCGTCCAAAAAAACGTGCAGTTTTCGGCCTCAGTGTTTTTGGATTCGGTTTTTTTTGACCCGGCACCAAATTTTCACGTTAACAAACTTCAGTGAAAGAAACATTAAACCTGGTTAAGTTGCACTAATAACCTATGGAAATTGAAGTAAAGCAGGATCCTCCGGCACAACAGGTAGGTTCCAGCACGTTACTTTATTCCAGTTGCAATAAAATGGCACTGTAAGAACCGCTGGCGTCCATCCCCAGGCAGGGGCTTTCCAACTGCCTGACACTAGAACCTTAACAACAAGCATTCTTTCACTCGTACCACAACATTCTCTCCGTCGCAGCCAACATTCTCTCGGACATCCATCCATCCCCAAGCATTATCAAACACGTCTCCTGTCTTTCCAAATCCAACCCCACATCAAGGAGCACATTGTAACACAATTCAGTGGAATAACTTTGTTAAATGGACGTTACAAGTAAAATCGAAAAACCCTTGAAATTCGCTAGTTATGGTAAGCTAAGCAACCATAATTCGTGCCACCACTGTGCACTGCTAAGACTAACACCCTGGACATCAAAGATGACATCACTGATAGCATCACATATGTGAGCCACTTGTTTTTTCCACTGATCTGTCTAGGCCACTTGCTTTTCTTCAATGACTGTAAGAATTGTATAATTGAAAAGGTGCTTCATATCTAGACGTTAACCTTGCTGTATGTTGTAAAGGTACTTTCTTTAGGATATGGCCCCAGCTCATGGAACATATAGATGCGGAAATAATAATGCCTCAAACACACAATTCATTTGTATACATGACAATAAACTCTAATCTTACTGTCATTTTCTAGTGATGTTCTTTCTTTTCTCCTTACTGGATTTTCCCTGTATCTGCCTCAAATTCCTTTGCATTGTAGCTCATCATATATATTGCTTGTACTAAAACACGTGTGTAGTAAGTCTTGTATTTCCATTTGTTAGCTATTAATTCCAAGTTTTATATTAGTCAAGATTCTGATAGCCTTGCATTCATTAATTTACTGAACAATATTACCAGATTAAAAATACTGTATTTCTATGGTACATGCTGCACCAATTGCTTATGTGTATGTAGTATTAGATTATTTTATGAACAAGAACACTCCAATATAACATGTTTAAATGAGTACATTTTTTAATACATTCAGTACTTCATGAGAGGACTCCCAATCATCCCTGATATGTTTCTGCCAACATTGTAAACACAACCTCTTGTATAGACTTAAAATGTGATATGTGATGTTATCAGTGGTGCCATCAATGACATTTATGATGTCATCTTTGATGTCCTAGGTGTCTTAGCAGTACTCGATGGTGGCACTTTTTATTGTTGCTTAGTTTACCATAACTGATGAATTTCTGGGGTTTTTCAAATTTACTTGTAAACATAACGTCCCTTTAACAAAGTATTTTCACTGAATTGTATAGATTTTTATTAGTGCAGTTTAACCATAACGTCCATTTAACAAAGTTGTTTTACTGAATTTCATGGGTTTTTACCAGTGCACCCTACTTTGCTACAGCTTCCTAATATTATACTCACCCCCAATATAGCAACATTTTCAGCAAATTTAGAACGTTTCAAGTGAAAACTGTCCCATTACCCACCTTCAAGCAACATTCTACACCGTTTTTTTGTTTGCCGACGTCTGGGAAAGTCTGACGTCTCTGCAGACTTTCCAGGCAGTGTCACATGACCACGTGCGCACCCCAGGTTGACGTGTTTGCAACGGGTCCATGCTTCGAGGACATTTTCCAAAACTGCATTTTCAGCCGATCTAGGAAGTTTCAAGCAGAAAGCTTCCCCTTGCACAGCTCCTAGACCTATTCTTACTAATTTTCCATCTGTAATCCAGGAGAAAGCACCTGCTTGGAAGAATATTAGCACATCTGCTATTTAACTTAAAAAATGGCATCAGCCATGGCCATCCCTCCTCCCCAGGAGCCACCAACACCGCCAACTTGAGGGCCTGGACAAGGGAAAAGGTGCAATGATGCAGAGGAGGATCAAGAGGACCAGTAAAATGAGATGGAGCAAATGCCTACATCCAGCAGCCAGAGAGAACCATGGGTTTGGCGGTTCTTTAAGACCGTATGAGGGGTACCAAAGTGTAATGAATTCTCAGTCATGGACAACACAGAGAGTACTCTTTTGGTACCACGTCCATGGTTGCCCCACACCCAGTCATACCACCCAGGTACTCTGAGAAAGGGTGTTGCATTAAGCTGTCTTCCTCAACCCGTACTGCCACCACACAGGCTATGTCTGTGGTGCAAAAGATCCCACCAGCTACCTTTCAAGACATAAAAGAGGATTTTGATCCATAGCTTTCCAAGACAAAAGTCCTCTGTATATACTGCAACACACCACTCTGAGCGGGTGAGCAGTTTCGAAGTGCTTTCTAGGCTGTAATCAAAGAGCATAGGAAACACTGCCCCCTACCTTAGATTTAAAGCACCCCCAACATCTTCCACTGTCTACCTGCCCCTCTGTTTCTGTGGTTGGTGCCTCTTACCCCACTTCCCTCCCCCATCTTAATTCCTGGGCACTCCAGCAAAAATAATAAAAAAACCAAAAAAGATTCTCCAACATTTCCATCAGCATTTTGTACTATGCTAATGAAAGTAATGGACAATTGTAAACTAGAGAAAAAGAAAAAAGGACAACCAATTTTCTGTCACAAATACTTTTATCTAGCATACAATAAGGACCATAATCCATGGACCTTCATGACGATCCAGGGTCCCCGCAGTCCCTTTCCTGGCCAGTCATCATTAAAAGACCCAGATGGCACGTGCACACCATCGCACAGGACAGCCTTTATACCCTTTTTATTTTTATGTTTGTAACACTCCCTCATGGCCTGCTTTCAAACAGTCAAACATCCATCCACCAAACACTTACAAAAACGATAAATGTAACCCTATCAACATATTACATTTCCACACACCAACTGCCACTTAATATTCTGGACATCTTTTGTACCTGCTTTTCCCTTACTTATACAAAACAATTGTACAAAGTGCTGCTATAAATGCACATATGCATTGTGCAGTGAGAGAAGTGCAAGAATGGAAGGGGGAGTAGGGATGGGAGCCCGGGAGGAAAGTGCCAAGGGATGCCGAAGTGTGAGGCCACTGGCTAAGTACTGGGGCAGCGGAGTCCCAAGGGCGGGGTGCACAGCCGGCAGGCGGTATGCCCACAAGGGTGGGGGTCAAGGGGTACTTGTGTAGACTAAGTATTGGGCTTGAAACATGTGAGGTTCATGAGGGACCAGGCCCCCCGTCTCAGCGGCAGTAGTATAAATTAGTGCGAGAGGGAAAGAGGAAGAGTTTTGAGAAATGTCAAGAACTTAAGCAAGTCCAGCTCAAGTCTGAGAGAAGCAGGAAGGCTGTTCCAAAGAGAAGCACCAGCCGAAGAGAGAAACCTGCCTTCTGCCCTCTATTTGGAGAATCGTTTCACAATCGGAGAATTGGAGTTGGAGGAACGGAGGGCTCTAGCAGGGGAGTATTTATGGAGAGAAAGTTGGCGATAGCATGGTCCCAGGCCCCAGAAAGCCTTTTCAATGATACAAAGGGTCTTCAATATCATCCTTTCATTCAACAGGAGCCATTGTAGAGATTTTAGGGCTCCAAAGATACGATCCCTGGGCTAGAGGCCAAGAATAAGTCTTGACTCCCTATTCTGGATTCGCTGAAGGGGCCATAGGGAACAAAGGAGGAGGTTGAGGAAGAGACTATTACAGTACTCCAACCTAGACAGGACCAGGGCTGTACAGACATTGATCTTTTGGGGGAAGGTGAGGAAAGGTAAAATGCCTGTAAGGAAGTTAAGCTGAAAGTGGGCCTTTTTGACAAGGTCAAAGATGTAAGGAGTGAAGGATAGAGAGAGGAATCAAAGATGTCTCCAAGGTTTTTGGCCTCACAGGATGGTGAGGGTAGAGGGCCTAAGGAGAGAAAGTGAGCACAGGTGTCCCAATAAGAAGGATCTTCATCTTACTGTCATTGAAACAGAGATCCTAAGCCACTGTAAGGAAGGCATGTTATCAAAGTAAGACAGACACAAGTGATCATAGTTCAACAGTGTTTATTTAACTGGAAAATTTGGTGAGATAAATGCCTAATCTAAACCTAAATCTAAGATGGGAGCAAGCTGTGACAATCAAATAATAATAGTCCTGGTGAAGTCTAGTCAAATAAACAGGGCCTTTACTAAAAAAATAAAATCTTTTGCCAGTCCTTACTGCTATGCTACAAAAGAGTGTGGGTTAATGTTCAGAAGAAATGAAAAGTGTTCACAAAATGATAAGTCAGGATGTTATGGCTGGGGTCTCCCTTCCCCACGTTTTTAGCACGGCACAAGGCAGGACTTTTGAGCAGAGCACACTCCTCGGCTTCTCCAACACGAGGTAACAGTTCCTTTTCTCAATATCAGGACCTTCTGTGTCCAAGTCCCTTTCATGCAAAGTATCTTGCTTCAGAGGGCCTGATATGCCATTAACAACAAAACAAAAGTTCCTTCTGCTATTCTTCACATCTGGTGATTACACTTCACCTTTGGATCCCCCTCAGCCAGGCTCTGATCCTTCTCTCAACATTAGCCTCCCCCAGTCAGGCTCAAACCAACCACTCACTGTGGACATCCCTCAGACGGGTTCATACTGGTCATCACAATGTTCACAGGTGTATTTCTACTCACCATAATTCACATGCATCCCTCAGTCGGGTTCACATTTGCCTCCACGCCGTGCCAAAGAGGTTCGACTGTACAAGGGGTTTGGCTTGACCCCCCCTAGGGCCTCTTGGTACTTGTAGCTTCTACAACAACCAAATACCTTTGTCTATGCACAGGATTGAACATAATCTGCTGCAGGACCAATTCGATTTCTCAGTTCAACACATTATCCTTGTTCAGGAGCGAGCCACCAATCAGAGTCCTTCAAATGAGTGCTCACGTGGCACCGCACCACTTTAACTCGGATACCAATTTGGTCTTAGAAAGGACCTTTATCCATTAGTCTCTTTTCTTCATATAATGTTGCTCTTCACAACTTTGAGCCCCACACAGTCCAGTTTATTATCAGTTCTTTCTGACTCACCGGCTGTGCCGAACTCTGTTGGCATCTCCTGCCTCCGAAGTCAAGGACGGTACAACGATGGCAACCGCTTCTCCCATACCCTGGCTATCAGTGGGGGAGGGTCCCATGTACCACTGACATCCTTCGCACCATTCGCCAGCTACAATTCCCAGTCTTATGTTTCCCTTCTCAGAGGTTCCGCGGGTCTGGGTTGAAAAGGACAAGGACAATTGCCTCCTTGTCGTCCTTTCAGGTCTTGCTTCTTTTCCCCTGGAATAGCTGCGACCTCATGCGCTTGGCCTTGCTCAGAGTGTGCTTTCGTGCTCTGCCTTTTCTCCCGGGAGTATAGCTCAGCGGCAACATGCTCTCCTTGGAAACAAGACGACATGAAGCAACACAGGTTCAATCCCCGGGTCCGCGCTTATAAACCTCTGGGTATTAAGCGCATTATAAATACGCAACTAAGAGACATATTCCTGTAAAGCAACTCAATGCACCCTGGGCTGTGTGAGCACTTTCAACATGTAAAAAATAAAAATAAATCCCTATGAGGAAAGGGAAGAGAAGTCAAGTGTGTGTAATTATCGACAATTGCCTGACTTTGCCTGATCCTTGTGTTGGAACATGTCAGGTATACGGCTCTGGTGTTAATCCGTTGTCTTTCATGGTAATCGGTCTGTGAGAAAGTGTTTGTCTCAAGAAAGGTGGGGGGGTTGAGTTTCTAGATATCCTACGGGGTAGGATGGGGAAAATGTGTCATAAAGAAGGGGATACTGCGTCTCACCTTTCGGTGTACCACTACCACTCCCCGAAGACCCCACACCCAGGTGATCCTCCCGCACTGGTCCACCCCCAAGAACTGGATCCAATAGTGATGGCCGTGTCTGGGCCACCTGGATGTCAGATCCCCGGGGACTAGCGAGTGAGACACCTTTAGGTGTCTCACACCACCCACAATGCCTGGATGGCGGTCAGACAATCTGGGATAAAAGATGGGGAGCACAGGGAAGTTTGAAGGAAAGCTGTGTCATTGGCATAACACTGGAAATGGGGAGAAAAGGAGGAGATCAGATGAGCCAGAGGGACGAGATAGATATTGAAGTGCCAAAGCAATAATATAGAACCCTGGGGGATGCTGAACATAGTGAGTGAGGTGGTGGAGGAGAAATGGCCCAATTACAGCTGGAAAGGGCATTTAGTGAGGAAACTGGTCAGCCAGTCCAGTGCCCGGTCCGTGATGCCGAAGGTATTCTGTAGCTGTTTAATGAGGATAGAATGGTTGACTGTGTCAAAGGCGGAGGAGAGATCGAAGAGCATTATAGTACCTATAATAACTATACACATATTACCATAGTGTATGTGGCCAGATTCTTGGGGCCACAGCTTATGGCCTTGCCCCAAGAATCTGGCCATTGGCCACAACCACCAAAGAATAATTAAACCATATAAGTATGTACAATACATCTTCAAATAACAAGACTCACCCAGATGGCCCCCCAAACCCAATAACGTCCGCAGACAAAAGAATGAATGACACACACAGCAGGGCCTGCACAGCTTTTTTCACTGATACTAAATAGCTCTATATCAACCTTTTTCCAGGCCCTTTTATGTCCACAAAATAACCATAAATATATTTTCCAGGCTTCTTTTCCTCACTGCGCTGTCTAAGGCCAGAAGTCCTGATCCACCTATCTAATATGGAGACCATTTGTAAAATAACACACCTCACGTTTTCAAACATCCAATCAGCAGTCGCATCTCTGCAAAGTTTGGTGATCATTCGTCGAACAGGGCCAAAGTTATAAGCTGCCCACAAAGTACTCTTTCTATAAGTTAAGCAATTTAACCAATGATATTATTAAAATTCATTATATAAACATATCTCATAAAGAAATACCACCATTTTTTATTTTGACAGGAATGGAAAACACACTTCAGTGACTAGAAGAAAATCTTCCCAAAGAAGAAATGAGTGAAGATGAAATCCATAATGGTAAACAATACATCTTTCAATATAAATAAATGTAATTTATGGAGCGCATAGAAATAATAATTTCTTATTTTCTTATAGTACATAGTTTACATGAAGAAACTACACCACAGATTAATTATGCAGAATCGCAACAATCAGAAATACAATCCCAACCCCCAACTATACAGAATGAAATAATGACCTTGTCTTTAAAATTGAATAAACTTAGCAATGACTTTCAAGAACTTTTAAATTATCTTCAAAATCATGTTATCAGAAATGTTGATCATCAGTCTCCTACTTGTGCCTGTCCCCCTGCCCCCAGCAATCGCCCCAATCAAATTCACAAAACATGAATCAAAGACGCTTTGATGAAACTTCTATCCTTCCCTCCCAAGATGACTTTCTTGAAATTCCAAAATCTCCCATTTATGTTTCCCATTATAATACCCCATCTCTTTCATAAATACATTTATTTTTTCTACTATAAACATCTTGTACATTATTGTGTAATAAATTCTTATTTTTTTTCTTTAAAACCCTAACTAATAGTCTAGAGACATCACAACTGTTCTGAGTGTCCGTTTATGCAATGAGGTGTCTGCAGACATCGCTCCCTGCCTGTGCATAGCCGGTTTCGCATGACGCACTTTTAATTATTCTGCAGACAACGTGACCATTTGCAGACATCCGTGCGCCTGCGCCCTGTGTCATTTTCAACCAATCTAGCTTGATTCAAGTTAAAGGTTTATCCTTCCAGAGCTCCTAGACCCATTCTTTGTTGATCTGTCAACTTTTACAACTTTACATGGCCTATTTTCAGCACGGTAGTCTGCGGACAGTTCCTCTGAAGGGATCCACCGATTAGTTTTAGTCATTCTCAATCTGGCACACCAGGAGAGAGCATTCTTTTGACAGATACTTCCGGGAGACTTGCAGTAGTTTGAAAATGGCATCTGTCATGGCCATTCCACCTTCCCAGGGGCCACCACCATCATCACCACATGGAAGGCATGGACAGGGGAACAGATGGGATGATGGGGAGGAGGATGACGAAAAACTGGAAGATAAGGTAGAGGAAGTTCCTGCCTCCAGCACCCAGACAGAATCATGGGTAAAACTGTTAGGGTTATACCAAAAGCTTGGGCTGCCAAGGTTCAACGCAGTGAGACCATGGTCATACTCTGATGCAAACAACCTAGGCAGTACTCTTTTGGCACCACCTCCATGCGATGCCCGTCTCGCTCCAACTACACGGGTACTCTGAGAAATGCTGTTCCTTTCTCAGGAAGAAGTAGGTCATCTTCCTTTACCCCATCTCCCTCAGCCTCTCCTGCCACCACACAGGCTAGCCAGTGGGGCAGAGGATCCCACCGGCTGCCTTGCAGGCCATGCAGAACACTGTTGGACCCTACCTTTTGAGAGTCACTGTACTCTGTACTGCCACACACCGCTCTCCAGGGGGGAGCAATTTCAGAGTGCTTTCGAGGCCGTGGTCAAGGAGCATGAGAAACACTGACACCGACCTTAGATTTAAGGCACGGCCAACACCTTCCCCTGTACACCTACCTCTTCATATCTGTGGTTAGTGCCCCGTCCCTCCCTTACCCCCCACATTACCTCCTCGCCTCTCCTACAAAAAACAAAATCCCAAAAAAGTATAAAAACCAGAAAGACAAAAAAAGGTTGCTCTATGAACCACCTATCACAGTTAAAAATTTGAACTAAAAATAAAAATCACAGAAATGTTACATAGTCTTCAGACAGAACGAAGATCTGCAGATATCTGGAAAATTCCAGGCATGATGTAGAGGAGGAGTCAAGTACCCCTACTAGAAGCGCCGCCCCCATGTTGCCTATATGTTGTGAACCAGAAATAGCGATACGTGCAGTACCAGTGAGGATGCCTGTACCACAAAGAATTCTTGAAGCAAGGTATCCATTGAGAAACCTCTTTATTGTTGCATGAAGAAATAATGTTCTTCTGGGCGGAGTCCTGGAAGAAGTGTGAAAATGAACGAGGAAAGAAGATTGGTGACATCATGCAAAGCAGATCTGATGCACCCCGAAAAGAGATACAAGACGAAAGAACATACATTCTATAAGATCTGATCTGAGGAGGTGTCAAGAATGAGCAACATTTTGGGCTCGAGATGAAGATGCTTTTACAAAGAATGGGTTTTCAGTGTGGCACAGTTGGAAAACAGCTAATGGTGAAGGAGAAATTAAAAAAAGTCTTGACTGGCCCAGCATCAAGAGTCAAGGCCAACGTGAGCCTGGTTGTCCATCAAGTAGTTACATAAATGTGAGAAAGAAACAAACTTCTGTTTGAAGCGGATTGAAAAAACACTGAAGGTGTCAAGAGTTCCTCATTTAATAGTATTATATGCAGCAAAGAGCTGAAAAACTTTGTCTCCAGTCACATGGTCAGATGAAAATAGCTATGGGTCGAGCTACACTGAAACCAGAAGATAAGACCATGCCATACTCTTTTTAATTCTCAGGCACAGAGAGCTTCTGCAAGACCAAGTTCAAAGCCTTAATTGAATTGCAAACCGCAAGAGTGATGATAGATGTTGGGTTAATTGGGTGGGGAGACATGGTCAAGCCGACCCTCCCAGCACCAGGCATAGTAGCCTACGTGCTGCTAGCGTGTGGAATATTCCAGAAGGGTACAAGTGTGTCAACCAATTATAGAGGGCCACGTATCAGAGAGCCCTATAGTTTGTATAACCAATGAATCATCGTGTATTTTATGACAATGAAGATGGCTTACACAAAAGGATGGCCTATTTGTCCACCTGATGTTAGAGACCCAATCACTACCCCTGTTAGTATGGAACATATATTTAGATGTTCCCTGTAAGCCTATCACATCCCCAAGTAGGTTCTTGTAGTTTGCCACATAGTGTGACGTGTTTTGACTATAAGAGTTATGTTTTGAATGTATTGAGAGCTCAAACAAATGTCGGATGATGTCTGTTGTAACCTCCCTGTTTTATATAAATAAAACAGAACAGAGTTTTCCTAACTTCCTAAGTCAGTTTGATTATTGATGTTTGAGTAAATTCTGCATCCCCATCCATCTCAAAATATTGCTACCTCATCTCAAAGGACCCAAGTCTGGATTCACATGGTAGCAGTGGCAGGATGGTTTAAAGATCCAATAAGAAAGGTGATGCCTGCCTATCTGCGCTACCCTAGCCAGACAGTAATCCAAGGTTAGTTTTGTAGCAGAAATTAACCCAATGCCACACTATCGTGGGTTATACAGCAAGTATTTTTAATTAACAAAAGCAAATCAACTCTACACGCCAACACGTGTTTCAGCCCTCTCTGGGCCGTCCTCAGGGCGTTTGTATATTACAATTAAGTGTAACTGTTCAATAGGCATGACGAAATACATTTAACCAATGTTAAACCAAAGTAATGAAACAGCCAATCCATTCAGTAGAATCAAAATTAGTTGCATGGATCATATAATTCATAAGGTGGAGAGGAGGAGTAGGATAGAGGGCAAAAGAAGGGGTGTGGGGAGAAAAAGGAGAGAAGAAAAAACAAAATGTTAGCATTAAAAAATGAACATTATTATTGAAAGTTTGACTTTAAATAAAGGTTCATGTTATCAACCTGTAGTTACTAAGTTACTTGATACTGAGTACTGGAGTAACTTATAGAAAATTATTCTTATTAGGTGAAGTCGTTACACCAAAAAGACAGCAAAATGGTCAAATGTTATGCTGTACCTTAAATTGGTTGATATTGCCAAATAGGTGTCCTATGTAGGGTAGATAGGTTCGAATCTGAAAAAGGCTGTAGTGAGTATACAAAAGCATATTTAACATTCTATAAGGTGCCAGCAACTTCCTTACAATATTTCATCTGATCTGTGTGTTAAAATAAGTATCAACTCATAATATTCAAAATTCCTTACCACTGATAACAGTGTTGTCAAGCGTTATCCCGATAAAAGGGGTGTGTTGCTGCAAGTCTATTGTCAGTAAAGTACGAGCGTCATCTATTGCAAAAGATAAGGAGGATATTATAAAAAACTAACGGTACTATTCTGGTTGTAATATAACCTGGTCTCTTATCAAAGACAAAGACAAGAAACAGAGACAGAGGCGCTTACCATAACACGCCTGAATGCGTTCCTGCACGGTAATTTCTGCCTGCAGGCAGTGGCACTCTGTGCTAAGTGAAGGAGTGGCTGGTTAGGCCAATAGCTATGCTGCTTTTGCTAGAAAAAGAGTGCGGTCATGTGACCGGACAAAGTTCCTGTTGCTAGGTAACAAAGTGAAAGAAAACTAAATGAACGGGACTGCTCGTAAGTGCAACCATTCTATTTTAAAACCATTAAAAGGAAGCCTAAGCTTTTGTGGTTTGACAAACATTACCTTGTACTGCAATGTGCAAGGAATAGTTACGAAACTATAATTACCTGTGTGGTTCGAATGCTACGTTTACAAGCTGCTTGTACTAAGGGAGAGTGTGGTCATGTGACTAGACTGAATCCCTGTTGCTAAGTAACTAAGTGAAAGGAAGCTAAATGATCGGGACTAGACCGGAGTGCAGTAAATGTATAATAAAAGCTTTATCAGTATTAGTAACCATTGTGATACACTGTAAAGTACGGTGACAACGTAATGAAACTAACATAACCTGGAAAAGTAGTGTGATTTACAAGGACGTATTGAGCCATCTTGTTTGTTAAATGGTGTCTTAAGGTTAACAAGCATATGAGGTATGTAAAATGATTGTACAAGAGTTGCAGTATAATTCCCATGCTTAGTGAGAGAATAGGTTAACATGGAAATTAATATGGGACTTGCCAAACAATTAACTTACGTGGATCATCCATAAATTATCGTTCTAATAACAAAGTCAAAAGCAGCACACCTCGAACTAAGGTATAGTTTAAAGTAACATGTAATGGTAAAATGAGTATATACTGAGCTGCTAAGTACAAAAGCAAAGAAAAGATCAATATCCTGTGGATGGTATGGGAATTGGTTAATGGATTGGACCAATTGTTGTCCTCTAAGGTGTAACGACTTATTCAAAAACAATGTATATAATAATACTCTTTTATACCAAATAAACTTAAATTAAATCACAGAAAAACATTAAGTTCATGTTCTTGGTTGAGTCCCATTTGAATACATCTTAATCTGCATATCATGCGGGCCTCCGCTTGTCGAAGAAGAAGTTGTCTGTTTCCCCCTCTGGCATGAGGTTTAATGTGTTGCAGTCCAACAAATCTAATTTCACTCTTGTGTCCCATTTGATGTTCTTTTTGCCAGTGGGTTGCCAATGGTAACTTGACATCTTGACTGTTGAGGTTTGCTAGATGTTCTCGGATTCTGATCCTTAGTTCCCTGATGGTGCTGCCCACATACACTTTTTTACAGACACAGATGATACCATACACTATATATTTAGAGCGACAATTAATGAAGTCCTGGATTTTCGTATTCAAATTACCGTGGCAGATAAATTCTTTAGTGGGTGCCAAAGCATATTGACAAAAATTACAGGTCCCACATTTGTGGAACCCTACAGGTTTAAGACTTTGCGTCAGCCAATTCTCCTGTCTGCTGAAACCAGGTTGCATGAAGGAGGGACATAGTAAGTTTCTGAGTGTTGGTGCTCTAGAAAAGATTATTCTCGGTCTTTCTTTAATGTAGGTTTCCAAATCTGGGTCAAGTTGTAAAATATTCCAATGTTTATTAAGAATATGGTAAATGAATTTTGAATCACTACAATATTTCGTAATAAAGCTCACATGTGATGGAAACCCTTCAGGTTTTTTGCTTTTGGGCTCGGTAAGAAGTGACGGTCTTGTAACCGTTTGCACACCCTTAAGTGCATGGTAAATATTAGATTTGGTATAGCCTCTTTCTTGGAACCTGGTTCCTATAGACTTACATTCTGCAATGAAGTGAGAATCCTCGCTACAGTTCCTCCTTGCTCTAAGTAATTCTCCTCGAGGAATGTTTTCAATACAATTTCTTCTGTGACTACTCTTAGCATGTAAAACAGAGTTAACTGCTGTAGTTTTGCGAAAGGTACTGGTTTGCAGGGTATCATTAGTTATATAAATTCTGAGGTCCAAAAACTCTATTTCAGTAGTATCAATTTTACCTGTGAACTGGATTCCAAATTGGTTCTGATTGAGATATTGCATAAACAATTGGAACTGCTCAGTTGTGCCTGACCAGATTGCAAAAATATCATCAATATATCTTTTCCAGACCGGTATAAGGTCTGAGAATGGGTTGTTTTGAAAAATGTATGAGTCTTCAAAGAATGCCATAAAAAGGTTTGCCAGTGCTGGGGCATATTTTGCTCCCATAGCAATCCCCTTTGTTTGGGTATAGTAGTCTTGATTAAAAATGAATTGGTTGTGACTGAGGGTGAAATCAACAAAGCTTTTCAGCATTTGTACATGTGCTGTGTGTGAGGCAGAATGCAGCCTAAAGGAATGGTCCAGGGTTTTAATCGCTAATGAATGTTCAATTGATGTGTACAGGGCAGTAACATCTAGGGTAACTAGCTGATAATGTGATTCCCAAGAAATGGTATTAAGGATCTGTAAGATATGGGTAGTATCTTTCAAAAAAGCTGGGATTTTGGGAACAAGGTCCTTGATACAGGAATCAATATAGGTTGCAAGGTTCTCTGTGGCACCTCCTTGTCCACTCATTATCGGTCTAACTGAAGGGAGGTTATCAAATTGTTTATGTATCTTGGGTAATAGATACAAAGTAGGCATAAGTGGAGTAGTATTGGTGAGAAACTGTTTCTCTTCATCCGTCAGCAGCCCTTGTTGGTACCATTCTTGAATCAGAGTTATACTAGAATAACCACTTTTTGAGTGAACCAATCATAATGTGTGCGCAACAACCCATATAAGGGCTTCACTTCTCGGTATCTGGTTTAAAGATCCGTCAACCTAGTAGGCATTTAAGGGTCTTGGAAATATCAGATGTCCTCAGCCATTTAGCTGGAGGACTGCAAGGCTTCCTGTGGATAGCGGCCGAAACGAAGATCTTGCAAGACACAACGAGACAGGTGGGATGGGTGCCTCTTTCACAGAATTCCCCTCCCGTTTTCTACAGACAGCTGAGTGGATCGAAAGGTAAGGTGGCTGGTTGAGGAGGAGACTGAGGGCCAGGAGCTGAAAAGCAAATGGTGAGTAGATTGAGAAAGGTGGCAAAAAACGATATATGCATGTTAAATGGGGAAAGTGATAATGGGAAAAAAGTAATGGAGGGTTGGTTGGGTATTTAACTTAATGACGAAGATTGTCAAGTAAAGGTATATGGGCGAGGAGCGATCCATAAGATATACCAGAATCCTATTTCAAGGATGTCTAGAAGAAGTTATTTCAAAATCCAAGTTGATATACCTAGGCTATGAGCAAACAAGGTTTGCTAAAGGAGAAATTGTCCCCTTTCGGGCAATTTTGTCGAGTATACGGCCTTGGTAAATAAGATATACCTCCTCAATCAGGCATGGATGGCATCCCATGGCGTCTGCCTGAACAATGATAAAACTGAGATCCTGATACTGGGCTCAGAGGCCAACCTAAAAAAACTCAGCTCCAGCTACTCCACCTTTAAAATTGATGGCAACACAATTAAGGTAATGTCCGAAGTAAAAACGTTAGGTTTCTACCTTGACTCCACCTTAACACTCAGGAAACTATTCAATTCCCTAGCATCCTCGACTGCCTATATCTGTAAACTCATCAGAGCCTGTAGACCATTTCTTTCTGAAACCAGTTGCATCACTCTCGCTAATGCCCTAATAATGTCCAAAAGGGACTACTGCAACACCCTGTGCCAATAAATACATCGTAGATAAAATTCAAAGGTTACAAAACGACACCCTAAGAGCAGCCCTGAACATTCCCAGCAGAGAGCACATCTCAAACTTTAGACGAGATCACTGCTGGCTAAAAATAAACCACAGGATTCTTCTTAAAACAGTATCACTTACCTCCAAGTGCCTGAACAACGCAGCACCCCCATATCTCATAGAAAGAATTACTAGGAGAACCTCAACATGTCCAACTAGATAAGCCAATGCTCACCTTCTACAGATTCCTAGATTCAAACGAACCAAAGCAGGCGGCTCTAGCTTCCCGTTTAAAGCAGCCATATCTTGGAACGCAATCCCCCTAGCCTTCAGAACTGAACAACCTTACCTCAGATTCAGACGCAACATGCTAAAATGGCTACAAATAAATGACAACTAACACCAAACCTCCCGCCGGCACTGACCTATGCAACTGATCATGGGTGCCTCTCTCCGTCCCTCTGTACCGTGTGGAGTGACCTATAGCACCATTGCATCACGGCAAGTGTCATATGGTAACTTTGGTCTATGTGTCCGTTGTACTTACTGTATTTGTTTTAACCAAGCTTTCAAGTCCCGTTGTACTGTGCTACGTGACCTATAGTACCACTGCATTCTGCATCATTGTAACTGTCATGTGGTAACTAATGTCTTTGTCTCTGTTGTACTTACTGTATGTGTTGTAATTAAGCTTCAACTATACTAGTCTCTATTGCGCCAAGTTACCTAAGGGTTCGGTGCGCATTACCAAATGAATAAACAAACAAACAAACTTAAACTCCGATCGGAGTATTTTTAGTGGCGGGAGTAGCCACGAGGAGTGTTGGCAGAGATATATGTGTGGCCGGCCAGTCTGTCTGTTTGTATATTGTATGTATTATATGTTTTAAGGAAATGATGAAATGTCGAAGAGCGACAAATAATAGATTATGTCAAGAAAATTGAGAGCAAATTATTTATTTATTTAGTCATTAAGAGTATTGACTGAACAGGTAGAGTGAAGTGAGACAAAGAGGTTTGGAGCAGCGATGTTTGGTGCACGCTCCTATTATATTGTTTTTCTGAAAAGTATTTTTTGTGTAAAATACCCTTGTCAAGGTGAAGGATGTTACTCCACTCATGCACCTGTGCAAACAGCTGCCAAAACACAAACTCAAGCTTAAGCAGTATAGTACAGAATGGGTTATGGACACAGCAGATAAGATGTTCATGCCATGGCCACAAGGGGGATCGCTGTCAAAAGCAGTTCTGCAACACATGACCACATACTTGCACACTGTGTACATGGGAAATAAATTGGAAAAAGGGTTAGCTAGCTTAGAGCTGTGGAAAATGTACCTGGAGAAAGGGAAGACCCGCCTCCTGATGACTGGATGCTTAACCAGTGTAAAGAGGGGGGTGTTGAGCCTTCTGCTCCCTCTACTGCGCTTGAAGTAAATGGCGATAGCACGAAAGATGGAGTGTATCCACTAAGAGAGCTTAAGGCAGAAGCAGGATACAGTAATCCGAAACATGAGCTGCCTGCGTATAGCACTGACGAGAGTCTGAAAAGACTCCAGAAAGGATGTGATCTCTAAAGTCTTACGGGGCAAAGAGAAAAGTGAACAGCCAAATGTGACTCTAGATATAGAACGTGAAATTGAGTATGGAAGGGAGAAAAAGATAAAGCTGACAAAATAGCGCTCATACAGAATAAATGGATGGGAGGTCAGATATTGCTCAAACTTGAAGGGAAGAGCATTGAGGAAGCAAGGCAAGAAAAGGATCAAGACGAGCAAGATAAAAAAGACAGAGAAGGAGAGAAGTGATTGAAAGAAGACAAGTATTAAAGGAAGAGTAGACAAAGATGGGAGCAAATATATCAGGAAGAACAGTTAAGAAACGAAGAGGAAGAACAGAAATTGAGATAAAAGAATGCAAAGACGCAGAGATGACGAGGTGCGTAGGGCTAATGAGAGAAGAGAAGGAAAAAGATAGGAAGAGGAAAGGGAGGGAGGAAGCAAAGAATCAAAGAGAATTTGATGAGGAAATGGAACATAAGAGAAGAAAGAGGGCACGCGACATTGATCGCATTGAGAAAGAGCTAATGGAACCAAAACCAGTAGTAGCATGGGAAGACATAGAAGCGTTCCTCCCATCGCAAGAACCAATGCCAGGACCCTCTAGAGTAAATCTAGAGGAGGATTTTGAGATAGGGAGCATCCCAGACAGAATCAAGAAGGCATATTAGGAAATGAGGACAAAAAGTGAATCGAGGGAAAGACGATCGATTTGAAATTGCCCAGTCATGAAGCAAAGAGGGAAGTCAGTTTAGTCTTGAGCACAAAGCCTTGTCTTTGGACAGGCTCACTCTAAAGAGGGACGAGAAAGAGGACAGCCATACAAGTTGGGGACAGGATATGTAAGACGAAGACAGAGAAACCTTCCGTGGGGAGGAGGGAGCTAGTGCATGCAGTCCTGAGGGTTGTTTTCAGACCGACAAGGAAGTGAGATGGTTGGATTTGGACCTGCCTAAAGAAAGGACGCAAGAGCCTATGGCATGCTCAGAGAAATCCAAAAGGTGACCTCATAGAGAGTGGGGGAAATCGCCAACATATATGAGCAGACTGAGGTCATTACCAG
Organism: Ambystoma mexicanum; assembly: GCF_040938575.1. Lineage (NCBI taxonomy): Eukaryota > Metazoa > Chordata > Amphibia > Caudata > Ambystomatidae > Ambystoma > Ambystoma mexicanum. Next base: position 860,615,857 of record NC_090931.1, on the reverse strand, counting down.
GAAGAAGGCGATCAGGAACCATTGTCCCTTCTATGGATAAGCAGACGATGGGAGCCACTGGCGATTTTGGGATTTCACAGTTTCCTTTGTTACAAGAAAGAGGGGCCAGACCGCAGTATATCCCATGGCCAGAGATGGATAAGGATAATCTAAGGTGTAAGCTCCCCAGTTTGACTTTAGGCATTGGGAAATGGATTTATGAATTGGAAAAAATGACAGGAGGTAATACATTAGCTATTGGGGACATTAAGAGTCTTCTAGCGGCTATCCTTGGGGAAAGGGCTGATGGCATTTGGACGAGAGCAGGATACTCCAGGGTCACTGCACAGAATACAGCGCAAGATGGAGCGCCATTTAATAATTGTAGTGCGGCAGTTTGGAAAGTGCTTGGAGTACAATATCTTGATACGTCATATATGGGTACAATCCATAATTATCGCATGGAAAATGCAAGAAGGTGAAGATCCACTTGCTTACAATCAGAATTTTCAGGAACAATGGTCTTTGGAATGTCATGAGGAGAGATACATGGAAGCTATGATCTGGATGGAGGATCCGCCATTAACGTTCCACCACGTTAATTTGCTTCGGTCTAGTCTTTCTGTCATATTTCCTATTTCTGTCTCTTAGCCCCGCTCCCCTGTGTGTTGCAACTCTAGCAGTTATTTGCTCTTTGCCGGTGAGCTTTGCGTTCTAGCCCCTCCTTGCTCTTGTTACCCCCTCGCTTATCCTTCTCTAGGGTCCAAGCCTGACACTCTTATCTACTTTCCAGCCTTGCTTGTCTGCTTTCTGGTTTCCCGTTCTTTGCTACTTTCCCTTTCCTTTTTGCGCTGTTTGCCGGCTGCGAGTTGCACCTCGCATTCCACCTCAGCCGCTTTTGATTCCCTTTCTCTTCCCGTTCTCTTCCTTACCTTCCGCCTTCTTTCCGTTCTGCGGAGCCGTTCCCCATTTGCATTCCGTCCTCCACAGAACTGCTCCAGCTCTCCTTATTCTCTCGGTTTTGGTTTCGGTTCTGTTCTGTGTCGGTCTCTTCGCATATCAGCTGACGGCTGTAGCTTTCTTTCTGCAATGCTCCTTTCCTGCTGATTTGCTGTGCACTGGTCCTAATTGCTCTCTGGTCACAGGGTTTTTACCTGTTCTTTTCTTACTTTCGCTGTTTTATTTGAGTTCTTTCCTTTTCTGGGTTTACTTCTGTTTTCCTTCATATCTGCCTTCCTCGGTGGATAATTCCACTGGCCCATACTCCACTCCGCTCCCTCCATATGCAGTCGGAATATTGCTATCCTGCATACCTACACAACATTGGATACCGACAAGGTTTGTTTTGCCTTTGGCTTTTTCCCCTTCCTGGGCTGTGCAGGGAGGACGCCATTCTTGTTGGTACTGTTTCTCAGTCCAACGACAGTGCCGAGTTCCCGGAACCAACCCTATCTCTTCAAAAAGAAGAGATCTACTGAAGAGACCACCACAGACCTTTTGGAATCTGACATTTCCTCCAGTGGCAGCGACACCAAAACTCAGGTGAGACCGTCCACTGTTGACATGGAAACTCGAGAGCCTTGGGGGAAATCGATAACTGTATTCTATCATATTTTATATCAGGGATTGCCAGAACAGGTAGAGAGACAGCTCAAGAATCTTGTGGGTATGGAGGCAAAGCCATGGCCAGAAATACAGCTGACCATTGCTCACCATTGCCGATTGTTGCAAGAGAACAATTGAAAGAGAGAAGTTGCTAGAAAGTTTAAGGAAGCTAAACTAGTACAGAAAAATCCGTGGAAATATGCCATAGAAGGGGCGATGTTGACTAGCGCAGAAGGGCTAGGATCACAACAGACAGCAGGTATGGTGCAGGTGAATGACCAACGGCAATCGGATCAAGGGGGGAGTGGATTTATGTGCACAATGGGCAATTCTCAAGAGGGGGGGACAGCTTATCCTCCAGCATATAGCCCACGAAGTAGGGGTGGGTTTGCCCAAGATGAGACAGTGTATCAACCACAAGCACCACATATACAACAGGCTTTGCAACCACAGCAAGCACCATTGAATCCGCTGCAAGGGCAGTCACAGCACGCACCCATGCAGATACAGCAGAGTGCAAACACAGGACAGTTATTGACTCCTAGATTGGGCGGTGTCACCATTGAGGGTGGAAATCCTTTTACGGGTACGGGAATAAGTACACCCATAATAGGACAGCTCACATGGTGACTTGATGTGTTCAGTACTATCGGTGACTACAAATCCTAAGGAGGAACCAAGGGTTGATGTTACCATAGGAGGCAAATCCTTTTCTTTTTAGTAGATACTGGGGCAACTCTCTCATGTATACGAGAGGGAACATTTTTGTTATCGGGGAAATGCCATGAATGCTCAAGGGTTCTCTGGAGCTCCAAGTAGAGTTCCTTTTACTGAGAAATTGCCAGTCTCTATAGGAGAGTGCGATATGTCTGTCCCATTATTGTATTCAAGGAAGACTCCAGTTAACATACTGGGCCGAGATTTAATGACAAAGCTAAATATGACAATTTCCTTCACTGATGAAGGCATAGTGTGTTCAACGGCAGGCATGCACTATTTAAATGTGAGCAAATTTATCATGGCATTTCCAGGGCAAATAGCCATGCGCAGAACGCCATTAAAGCTAGAAGTTTTCCATTATGGGTACGTATTTTGTTAACGTGGTTACCTGGTTTAGCGGGTAAGATTATGAGAATACCCGAGGAATTTTTGTTCAGCCACATATACCTATGGATGAAGAGGGGGCACAGGTTTTTCCCTTGGAATTACAGGCAGCCATAGTGAAGGGGAATTGTCCATGCTGGAAGGTTTTGATGATGAAGGCATTCCATGGAGAACAGTGATTGCTATTGGGGAAGGATATAGATTAACTAACGTCACTGACAAGGATATGTTTAAAGATGCCCCGTCTGATGACGGAGTAGTGTTTTCGAAATGAGCATTACCTAATGGATCAGGACAGAAAGATGAGAGATCCCACAGAAAATTATGATAGTACGGCAGTGTCCCACATTTTTGGATGAAGACATGGAGTACCAATTTCTTTATGGACTATGGGCCCTTAAGACGTAGGCCTTTTAAAGGAGGTGGGAGAAGTTAAAATTAAGTTGAAACCAGGAACAATTTTACCTTGAGCAAGACAGTGTCCCATGTCTCGAGAGGCAGACAAGGGTATTTTCAAGACTATATCGGCTATGATGGAACTAGGCATATGATATATGATATGATAGGTTATTTATAACGTGCTTAATACCCAGAGGTTTTTAAGCATGGACGCGGGGACCGAACCTGTGTTGTTTCATGTCGTCTTGCATCTAAGGCGAGCATATTGCCCCTGAGCTATCCTCCCAAGACATCTTAATGAAGTCAGAGTCACCATGCAATAACGCAGTGTATCCTATCAAAAAATTGAAGGGTGGGTTTTGGCGTTTAATTCAGGACATGAGGCTGATTAACCAGATTGTAGAGGCAGAGTTTCCTCTAGTTCGGAACCCTGCAACGATTTTATGCAGTATTCCCATGGAAGCGTGATATTTTACAGTGATTTCTTGAAAAATGTGTTTTTCTCAATCCCGTTGCATAAAGATTCCCAAGATCTTACGTCATTTACGTTCCGTCCGACTAAGTTGAAAAGTACATGTTTGCCCCAGAGGTACTGTGAGTCTCCATCCATATTCAATAGGGTCCTGCAGATGGACCTAAGTAATATTGATTTTCCAAGTGTTGTGCTGCATAAGTGGATTATATTTTGGTCTTTAGCACAACAGAAGAATAGTGCAGACGAGACTCGATTCAGCTAATGATCATTTTAGTCGACAAATGATATAAAGTGGATAAAGAGAAGTTACAGTATTGTCAGGAAGAGGTGTTGTCATAGGACAGTTAATCTCGCATGAAGGAAAGAAAGTTACACCTGAAAGATCTGAGGCGATCTCAAAAACATCAAAAACGCACACGTTAAAGCAAATGCAACAGTTTTTAGGACTGTGTAATTATGTCAGAGCATGGGTATTCGATTATAGTTCATACACAAGACCCTTGTTGCAGGCCCTGAAAAAAAGGCACAGGTGGATCAGGAAAAAAGTGAATGGACTGAAGGGATGGAGGAGGGGTTTGATGAACTGAAAAAGGCAATTTGTACAGCTCCAGTTTTAGGAATTCACAATTATTCTGAGGAGTTCTTTCTATTTTTGCCCATGAAAGGATCAGTTATGACAGCAGTACTTACACAGAGAACTACATTGAGGTACAAACCCTTAGCATATCATAGTGGGATTTTAGACCCAGTTATGAGGGGTCACTTACCGTGAGAACAATGGCTGGAAGTAGCTGCGTTCGCTATTGAGAAATCTGCAAGCATAGTGATGGGGTGTTGCATGACTTTATTTGTTGAGCATGCTTTGTTTGCTGATTTGGAGAAACCCAAGGGTACACTGACATCTCAAAGAGCTTCTGCTTATGAGGTGGTCATGTCAAATCCAGCGATCAAAATAGTTTGTCACGTTTGTAGCCGAACCACTGGCAGAGGATGAGCAAGTGCATGATTGATCAAACTATGAGGAATTCTATGACGAGATCCTCAGAGTGAAGGAAAATGCTCTAGCAACTCGGGAGGTTCTCTTTATTGATGGTTCTTCTAGAATCAATCAAACTGATGCAGAAAGGCATATAAGCTCAGCTGTGGTAAAACACAGAGCCAATGGGGAATTTGAAGTGGTAGCAAGTGGGAGACTACCGTCTCATTTTGCAGCACCGGCTGCAGAATTGGTGGCGCTTGTTGTCGCGCTCGAGAAACACGCAGACCAGGAAGAAACAGTGTACAGTGACTCTGCCTATGTGACATCAACCATGCATGCAGGATTAGCACATTGGAAAAGGAGAGGGTCCCCCGGAGTGGATGGCACTCCAGTGCAACACGCTGCATTATCGGATAGGCTTATTAAAGCACTACACCTCCCGATGGCACCATAGTTAAATGCGCAGCACATACTGAGAGAACCAACTTTATTTCACGCTGAAACTAAGCCACAGAAGCAAGAAGGGCTGCATATTCTTATGATTTTTTTCGTTTTGATATTCCTGATGTGAAAGAGAAAATGTTTGTGATAATGGTTGTGAATGAAAGCTTTAATCACCTATCACAAACACAGTTAATGGAAGTTCAAGGTGGAGCGCCACAGGAAGAGAAAGAACTGTGGACACAAAGGGGGTGTTCTTTATTCCCTTCCGAAGCACTGTGGTGACAATATAGCACTGGTAAACCAGTGATGCCTGTAGTCTTATTAAGGGTGGCATTAGAACAGCTACACTACCCTGGGCATGTTACTAGGGAGAGCCTCACAGCAACCATTGTGGAGGACTGGTTAGTACCAAACCTGTTAGAACACGTTGCTTTTTATGTAGTAAATTGCATTATATGTCAAAAATGTACTGCTGTGCACAAGCTGCGAACAGTCTGAGGAGTAATTCCTCGACCAAATGGTCCTTTTCAGGATTGACATATCTATTATGTTGATGTGCTGTAGGTCTGTAATGGATATAGGTATATGATAGTGGTAGTGTGCCCCTTCTCGAGGTGGATCAAAGCTTGTCCATGCACACATCCTGACGCCACTTGCGCTCTGAAGTATTTAGTTTGAGAAGTATTTCCTAGATGGGGAATATGTGAGGTGTTGAGATCTGATAATGGCCCCCTTTTGTGAATGAGGTATTTGAGCAGATTAGCTTATTGTTTAGCATTAAACATAAGTTTTCTTCTGCTTCTCACCTTCAAGCGAACAGGATATGTGAGAGACTCAACGGTCTGCTCAAAGAGAGAATAGCAAAGTTGAAATTGACACTGAAGAAGGGGTGGCTGCATTGCCTGCCCCTTGCATTAGGTGCATTGAGAAACCAGCCTGGCTCTGACCACCACCGCACTCCCCACAAATTAGTTACAGGGAGGCCAATGAGAATGCCTTTGACTCCTCTATCGAGGACTATGAGTGATGCCCAGACAACTGCAGAATTTTTAGGAAATGGGGTACATAATTACTTAACATGTATGACCGCTAGTATCTCTGACATTTCAGATCAAGACAAGCGGATGGGGTGTCAGTCTCAGAACACAGATACAGCAACCGGACCTGAAGGACTATGTGTTCCTAAACTCTTTGCTGGAGATAAGGTTCTTCACAAGAAAGTGGCAAAACCCCCCATTTAGCGGCCCTTTCATTGTGGATGATATTGCTCCAGCAGCAGTCAAGGTCCAAGGCAGACGAGCGTGGATACACCTAGGAGATGTGAAAGTCTACGCTAGAGAGGCCGACGCACCCCCAACCCATTCGGAAGTAAGTTAAGGAGAAAAAGTTTAGCATGTGCAGACTAGATCGATGATGAGGAAGAAGGACGCAAAGACTATCCAGTAGATAGATGAAAGTGTACATTTGGCCTGTGGCTCCCCTGAAACACTCTTTGTAGCTGTTATAGCAAGGAGTGAGAAAGCTAATGTTCTTGAGCCACAGGAGTTTTGCTGACATTGGACTGTGGAGTGCGAACATAAACAAAAAATGCCAAATTTGGACTTTCTTTTCGAGGTGCCCATGGTGTTAACCGATGTTGATGTACACAGACTACTTCTTGCTGTCTTCACATTTATACTCGGAGCTTACCCTGCTCTTGTTGGAAAGAGCACTGATATACATACTTTTGTCCAAGATTCTAAGAATGGCCCGGCAATTGGACGACTATTGGCAGCAATTTTAGAGCAGATAAGACAATTACCTGAACATCTTTTTAAACGCGCAAAAGGTCCTATCTAAGGATTATGCCCACACACTACTTGCCATGATCTTTTATTATTTGCTCCAAGTTCATCCTTATCTTGTTTGGCGAAACACCAACACGTTTGTGTTTATGCGAGATCCTATAAATTGTCCTGCAATCAGCCGATTATTGTGGAGATCATAGAGCAGATTCAACAGTTACCGGAGCATTTAATGAGAGCACATTGCAGTTCCAGAAAGAGAGCAAAGTCAACGATGTGTGGAGAGACATTGATGGTGGAGCTTAATGTATTGGTGCACAATCTATGCCTTTTCAGCATCCATTATGGTTTTTCTGTTTCTATTGATTCATGCGGTTTACTTTAAAGGGGTTTAGAAGGGACGGAGTTCCGTTAATCCTTCCCACTCCAGTTACCTTGGCAGAGCTAGACACTGTCAGAAGGCAAAGGCCTTATGTGATTGTCCCTACTCCAGTAGCTCATGTGAAGGCACCTATTCTTGTGACAAGTGATCCTAGAATTCCTTTTGTAGGAAGGACTCTTTTAGATATCCTTACTGAGCGATGGATACAGGTTCTTAGAGAAAAGCATAAACAAATACCTAAGAAAAGTGCAAGAGAGGATGATTATGAATGAAATGATTATTTAGACAGTACAGCACATTTGGGGAACAACATGTGGTATCAACACATGAAGGAGGTGGGAAAAAGAACCTCTGATGAGGATTGCTATGTATGTGCACTCCTGACTTATGCCATGGGTAAGTCTAAGATATTCATAGCTATTGAAATAGATGTTCAAACAGCTCATTGCCTTACTCACCTTGCACTCTGCCATACAAGAGTTCAGTTCCAGGGTCAAACGGCATCCTTGGTATGTGTGAGAGAATGGACATCTCCAGATGAAGATGATTATGTTCAAGACTTAAAGACAAGAGAAAGAGCACACACCAGATATCATGTGATCAGATATGAACAACCTGGCATGAAAGGAGCTGGAATTAGATGGGAGATAAACAGGAAACTCAACTGTCAAGGGAAGACTGATGAAGAAGTTCAAAGCTGCAAGAAAAGAGGCCAGATGTGAATCTGGGGAACAGTACTCTCTCCATGTGGCTGGGAAGAAGGCATAGTCGTATGCCGAGCTGTAGCAGTAACTAGTCACCACAAGCCAGTTATTGAATGAGTGGAAAAGGATGCAAACCTCTATGGCCGAGGCTTGCAAAGCTTCTGATGTCATTCAAAGACAGAGGAGGTCCACTACAGATAGTGCCTTTGGCTAGTGCAGAGATATGTGTCAGAAACAATGGCACGAGAAAAGTTGGAGAGAATCAACAGTGCAGACGAATCTTAGATGTGCCAGGAATGAAAGACGGGAGAGTGGTGATAATGGATCACTACTGGGCCTGTCGATCCAGAGCTTAAATGAAGCTGCCCAGAGATTGGGGAGGACTATGTTCTATACAAATCGTTCATGTTCCAGCGTTGGTGATTCCAAATAGTGACCTGAACATTGGCGAGTTTCCAAAAGAAGATGCTCACCTGAGGAAGAAGAGATCTGCTGAACTCTTGTATCGAATGAAGAGAGAAAACTATTTCTCAGCCAAATCAATATAAGCCTTTGATGCTATTAAATATGAACACAGACTGTTCAGCAAGACTTCGTCAGTGTTTACTATTATCTTTATGCCTGGGATCCAGACAATGGCGAATACCAAGTTGTTACAGATAACCAGATGGGAACTTCTGCAGATGATCAACACCACCATAAAGGGATTCAATGCTATCAAGGAGGAGCTGAGAGCCATATGACTGATGACTCTCCGGAACAGAGATGTCTTGGATATGACTGCAGCTATGGATGGAGGTGTCTGTTCCAAAATCGGAGAATCATGTTGCACATTCATACCTTCTCACAATGATGAGAATGGCACCTTGATGGAGGCCATAATGATGCTGACAAACCTGCACATCAAGATGGAAAACAAAGTGGAAGACATTGCTGATGAAAGTTGGTTTGCGCCAATCTTCTCATGGGCTCTACAATTGATGGTGAACATTTTCAAGTTTCTTGGAGCCCTGTTAGTGATGATCATGTTTGGATTCTTTGTGATCAGGATAATAATCACACAATGCAAGAAGACTGTGAAGAAAGCAGTAGGAATGAAGATTGTGATTGATGTCGAATCAGGGTTCAAACCCAAAGAGCTGACAGATGAAGAAATCAGAGACTACATGAAAGCCAGCATTCACCCACATGAGGCAACGAAGTTCCTGTATCCGAAGAACCACAAGAAGAATGTGGAGAGATGGATCTACTGCAGTCCCAATGCAGAAAGTGCATGCTTATGTCCTGGAGTGTTGATGAGCACATGAAATCAGCAGGATGCCTGAAAGGAGTCATATAAAGATATGGGTCCCAAAGAAGTACTTCTTCAGATGAGGATGTCTTGATGTGAAGATTGATGAGAGAGTGGTCGATGAATCATGCAGCGGGGGGAGTGTAGAGGAGGAGTCAAGTACCCTTACTAGAAGCGCCGCCCCCATGTTACCTATAAATTGGGAACCAGAAATTGCAAGACGTGCAGTACAAGTGAGGATGCCTGTACCGCAAAGAATTCCTGAAGAAAGGTATCCATTGAGAAAACCCTATATGCATTCACAAAGAAATAATGTTCTTCTGGACGGAGTCCTGGAAGAATTGTTAAAATGAACGAGGAAAGAAGATTGGTGAAGTCATGCAAAGCAGAACTAACGCACCCTGAAAAGAGATACAAGACGAAAGAACAGACATTCTATAAGATATGAAGAGGAGGTGTCAAGGCTGAGCAACATTTCGGGCTTGAGGTGAAGATGCTCATGCTCATGCAAAGAAACACTGAAGAAAATGTCATTTTACATTTGTACAGATGCAGTAACGCAAGTAGACAAAGTAAGCTTAAGGCTGGCTATGTAGTGATTAAATTGCGGGAATGCACCAATATATATACATAGGAATATATCGAACCTGGTGTCATGGTCACAGGGCAAGGGCCACTATCTTTATCATCTAAAGGGTCCAAAAGGACCCAGTCCTGGTGCCTTTGGTGCCAGGCTCATGAGAAAGTGTGCTCTGCACACACTGTGTCTGGGGCACGTGTTACTTCCTCCCCAGCAGGCTCCCCACATGCATCCAGGCCGGGTGTGGCCACTGGGAAACATTGGGGTGCATGTGCAGCAATTCTCTGGGAATGGCAAGGTGGGGCCACAAGGCGAAGCCAAAGGGGTGTGGCTGGGACCAGGCTATTTAAGCCTGCCCCATCCGCATGCAAGCGCTTCGCGTTAGTCTGCTTCTTGCAGCGTAACGCTTACCGCTGCCTGAAGCTCTCTTACCTGATTCTAGTTCATCTTTAGCGCACATCTCATCTGATTCCAGTACATCATCTTCAGCGCACACCTTACCTGACTCCAGCAATACCATTGCTCAAAGTGCATCTTACCTGACTCCTGCAATTCCCATTGTCATCAGAGTCGAGGCGCATCCTCACCTGTTTCGGGTGTCTAACTACACGGGAGCTCTTCTTCTCGCCCAGCATCCTCACGGATCCATCCATCCAGTAACCGCTGTCAGGTCTTCGGATAGCCGCCTCCCGTCTGATGCCGCCAGGCCATCCCTGCAAAGAAAAGGACACACAATGTTAGAGACTACATGAATATCTTGCGCTTGGTCGCGCAACTCTTAATCCTTGCACTCGACCTTAAAACCCAATTTACCTTCTATTTGGGAACCTCGTAAACCCCTCTGGCACCCATTTGGACTCGCTCCAAACACCACGACTCACGTGGCCTTCATCCCACCTATTGGGCAGAGGAAAGACATTACAAAGGTTACGGACAATAATCACAGAAAAAAGACATTGCAAAAGGATACGGACAATAATCATTGTTAAGAACACTTAGCTTCAAAGTGGTTCAGCCACAGCCGGTCTGGGCTGCCACGCACACGGACCAGTGAAGCAACTAGGTCCATCAAAGGAGCCCCTGCAGTTGAGAAGCAGGACGGAGAGCTCATCCTCATAAGAAAGCAGGTGAGACTATATGGGTAAACGCATGCTCCCCTCATTCTGGAACGAAGGGTTTAAGGGAAATCACAGTCCAACCACAGCATTCCCACTGTCTCTCGTATTCTCTCAGGGGCAGTACCAGCAACCAGAGCAGCCCACACTACAGAAGCAGGAGAAGAAGTCTGATCCAGAGGAGCCAAGTCCAGGGAGGGCTACAACCGTGCCCCAACGTCCCCGCAGAGACCAGGTGAGCGTAACAGAATGCAAAGCCTCTCTGAATCTCTACCTGGGCATTATGGACACCTCAAAAACTGATCAGTTGGCCCAATTGCTGGGGGAACCGCGGGCCGAAGTACATGCCTCCAGACAAGAGACCAGTGCCTTAAGAAGAGACCTTATTGTAGCCCGAGAACGAACAGATGACCTGGTGAGACAGATGCTTTCGACACATGCAGGGCAGGTTCCATTACCCGGAATTGCACCAACTCCTAGGCCACAGCCATCACCACCAGTTTAAGTGATGTTCCCAGGGGCAGTGCCACTGGCCCCGCCCGAACGTTTTACCGGCGATCCTAACAACTATGCCATATTCATGAATCAATGTCGCCTTCACTTTTTGTGCCATCCTGGGGCCTTCCCTAATGATAGCGCAAAAAATCGCCTTTGTACTTTCATACTTGGGAGGCAGCGCAGTGGACTGGTCCATACCATTAGTAAATCAGGATGATCTACTACTCCGAAACATTGGAGAATTCCAACGGGAATTTCAAAAATTGTTTGTTAAGCACACCCAAGGACAAGCCCTGGATAACGAACTATTGTCTTTCAGTCAGGGAAACCATGACCTGCTGACTTATATTGCCACCTTTAATCGTCTTGTAGCACAGACAAATTGGCCAGAAGAGAAGAGGACCACACTATTTTATCGGAGATTGCGTGATGAACTAAAGGATGTGCTAGCCCAAGTGTTCAACCCTCCTGAGTGTTGTGCGGAGTACATCAACTTGATGGTACAACTGGACCATAGGTTGCAGTACCGAAAAATGGACTGCACAAGAACTGAAGGGAGGTTGGTCTATATGCGACCCTGGGACAACCAAGTCAAAGCCCATGAGCCAACCGCGCCCATGCAGATTGGGGGATTACAGGCCCCTATCTCCAAGGTGGAGAGAGAAAAAAGGAGACAACAACTCTGTTTATACTGCAGAAGAGCAGTACATTTCCTCGGGGAATGCCTGATAAAACCCCCCAAGAAAATAGTAGGGGCAACAGACAATGGCAACAAAGAGAAAGAACAAAACCTGGAAAACTCCAATGCCCAACAAGCATAGGGGTCCACTTGTCGAGCGAAATGAAGGAAGCTGTACAGACCTCACACCTGGTCATCCCGGTACTCTTGGTCCACCACCAACAACCATCAAAGTTGCAGGCCTTGGATAGTGGAGTGGTGGGAAATGATATCGATCAAGATCTGGCTGCACGAATAGGCCTTGCCCTCCTAACAAAAGCCACAATCGGAAAACGTCACAGCAGTGGATGGTTCTCAGCTGTCATCCAGCCCAGTGACGAAACATACCGACAAAGTCATGCTGATGTGTCAGGATGGTCATCGGAAGACATTTCTTTCGATCTTATCGGGGCTCCCCAGTTCCAGATGATGATAGGAATGCTGTGGCTAGAAGCCCATAACCCCAGAATTGACTTGCAAACGCGAGTGCTGACCTTTCCTCAAGAATGCACCAAAAGTTGCTACCACAAAGGCGTGAAGAGCCTGAAACTCAAGACGAAACCCTACCTCCAGAATATCTGGATTATCTGATGTGTTCCAAAAGCAGCAACATAGACCTTACGACTGCCAGATCGATCTGGTCCCCAGAACACAAATTCCCTGCAGTCGAATTTACGCTGTCTCTCAGCAAGAAAATCAGCATCTGAAGACTTACCTAGATCAGTACCTAGCTAATGGATTCATCCGCCCGTCTAAGTCTGCTGCCTCTTCGACTCTCTTTTTCGTACCCAAGAAGGATGGCTACATCAGAACGTGTATATATTATAGAGCACTGAACCAAATCACACTTAAGAACAGATATCCTCTACCACTCATCCCAGAGCTGCTTGATCAGGTGAAGAATGCTCAAATCTACACAAAACTGGACCTACGAGGAACTTATCACCTTGTGTGAGAGTTAAAAGGGGAGACGAGTGGAAGACGGTATTCCGGACCAAATATGGGCTTTTCGAGTATCAGGTCATGCCCTTTGGGTTATGTAATGCACTGACGGCATTCCAATTCCGCATGAACGATGTGCTTCACGAATTGTTGAACGTCTGCATCCTCGTCTGGTGCCTTTGGTGCCAGGCTCATGAGAAAGTGTGCTCTGCACACACTGTGTCTGGGGCACGTGTTACTTCCTCCCCAGCAGGCTCCCCACATGCATCCAGGCCGGGTGTGGCCACTGGGAAACATTGGGGTGCATGTGCAGCAATTCTCTGGGAATGGCAAGGTGGGGCCACAAGGCGAAGCCAAAGGGGTGTGGCTGGGACCAGGCTATTTAAGCCTGCCCCATCCGCATGCAAGCGCTTCGCGTTAGTCTGCTTCTTGCAGCGTAACGCTTACCGCTGCCTGAATCTCTCTTACCTGATTCTAGTTCATCTTTAGCGCACATCTCATCTGATTCCAGTACATCATCTTCAGCGCACACCTTACCTGACTCCAGCAATACCATTGCTCAAAGTGCATCTTACCTGACTCCTGCAATTCCCATTGTCATCAGAGTCGAGGCGCATCCTCACCTGTTTCGGTGTCTATCTACGTGGGAGCTCTTCGGCTCGCCGAGCATCCTCACGGATCCATCCATCCAGTAACCGCTGGCAGGTCTTCAGATAGCCGCCTCCCGTCTGACGCCACCAGGCCATCCCTGCAAGAGAAAAGGACACACAAGGTTAGAGACTACATAAATATCTTATGCTTGGTCGCGCAACCCATAATGCTTGCACTCGACCTTAAAACCCCAACTTACCTTCTATTTGGGAACCTCGTAAGCCCCTCTGGCACCCATTTGGACTCGCTCCAAACACTTTGACTCCGCGCGGCCCTCTTCACAACTATTGGGGAGAGGAAAGACATTACAAAGGTTACGGACAATAATCACGGAAAAAAAGACATTGCAAAAGGATACAGACAATAATCATTGTTAAGAACACTTAACTTCAAAGTAGTTCAGTCACAGCCGGTCTGGGCTGCCATGCACACGGACCAGTGAAGCAACTAAGTTCATCAAAGGCGTCCCTGCAGTTGAGAAGCAGGACGGAGAGCTCATCCTCATAAGAAAACAGGTGAGACTATATGGGTAAACGCATGCTCACCTCATTCTGGAACGAAGGGTTCGAGGGAAATCACAGTCCAACCACAGCATTCTCACTGCCTCTCGTATTCTCTCTGGGGCAGTACCAGCAACCAAAGCAGCCCACACTACAGAAGCAGGGGAAGAAGTTTGATCCAGGAGAGCTAAGTCGAGTTAGGGCTACAACGGTGCCCCAACGTCCCCGCAGAGACCAGGTGAGCGTTGTGGGATGTTTTTACCCATGCATCCGAGCCCTACCACAAAAACTGTGCAGTACTGGAATGGAAAACATCATGATGGCCAGAACCTCCCAGAAAATGCACAGGGAAATGCATGAAGAATAGGCTGCCACCCATTTTTTGCCTATGTTGTGAGCACAGAAGGGCACAGAGCCTAAAACCATTGTAAAAGGGGCAATGCTGATTGCCAAAAGCAACCCATAACTGGTGGGAATTCGTTTTCTTCAGGTCAAACATGGCTAATTTATGGGCACAAAATTATTTTACTGCAGAACTACACCAATGCCATTTGTTGAACCTGGACAATATACTTCCATGTAATATCTCTTGTTTGAAATGCTTGAATTCAAGACTGATCCAAAAAAATTGCATGCAGTACCCGCTTTTGACTGAGGGCGGCGCTAGCGGTCTAAACTCTGACAGGGAAACTGCATGTCAGGAGTTGCAGGAGAGGCCTTTACATCAAAGGCTGGGAGTTAATTAAAATCTTAACCACATGCTGTTCCCAGAAGACAATCTGATTTAATTAACAGGCCAAAGGCTGGGAAACCTCTCACCTCCAAAGAGTCACACCAGAAGTTAGAATCTCACATGACCTCTTGATTGATAGAAGGCAGACAGGCTGGGAGCCTCCTGGAGACCACACAATAGGCTCTTGCACTTGAATAGAATATGTTGATTTTGACTGTTTCCTGTCAACAAAGGCCTGCCTGCCAGAAGACACATGTGATCACTGACCCACCCAAGTCTTGGAGGCGGACTCCAACACTCTGAGAACTGAATTGAAAGCAAAATATATATTTTACAGAAACACTTATAACTCTTTGTAATCAAATGACAGGAATGTATAACTTTGAGAGCCTTCATTTAAAAAATGTACCTTCGATTCAAGCCCAAACTCCAATTTGTGTGATGTTCTGGGGCAAAACCCTGCTATTTATGGATACTACAGACTCTGTGTTTAAGCTAGAGACATGATAATTTACTGGAGTATGTATGGACAGGCCGTGTATAAGTGTATAATTTTTAATGAAAAACCAATATTGCAAAACCAGTTAAAAAACGCAAAATGTTGCCATTTCTGAATGCAAGCTCTTAGAAACATCAGAGTTTGAACAGAGTATACCTCATGTGATACGTGATGGGTGCATGTAATTTCAAACCACGGTGTATCTATGAAATATGTCTTTTTGATCAAATATAGATTTGTGTGCAATTTGACAGGGGAGTGTCCTTTCTGCAGGCCATATAATGACATCGCTCTGACACTCCACTTCTTTTCCCCAATCAAGAGAGAAAGGAAAGCTTGACCAATGGGCAGTTGAGAGAGGGGCTGGCTAGTGATGCTGCACACACACACACTTTCAAAAGACATAAAAAGAGACTGCTGGGACAGGTAGAGACATTCAAATCTAGTTGCTGCAACGCGCTCTGCCGGACCATACAACATCCAGAAGATACCAGATTCAACACTTAGACTTTAAAACTCCAAAGAACTTGATTCAGAACTCAAAGCAAGGGCCTAAACCCACAAACTGAGAACTCTTCTCAGTAGGCCTCAGCATCCAGCAAACCGAACAGCGGTAGCAGCATCCAGGAGCCGTGCAGATCAGCGCTGGGTCCAGAGAAAGTTGTGCAGAAAGATCCAGAAGCAGTGCTGTACCCAGAGAAAGCAGAGCAGTATCCAGAACCAGAGGCCAGAGATCCAGAGTGACCCAGACCGCTGTTAGCAGAACCAGAGAGCTGACCCAAATCACTGTGAAGTGCCGAGACCAGAACCGGAGTCCAGTCCAAAACCTGACCAGATCCGTGGGGAGGCCTATTTCAAAATATATTGTGAGTACCTAGCAGAACTGTGCAGAACCAATCTCTTAGTTAAAATAATATAATTCAATCTATTTTAAATCTACTCCTTATAATTTTGCCGTAAACATGATTCTCGCACTCGCGAATTTTGCTGCGATTTGCGATTTGGCCCGATTTCTTTACTTGTAACAAGATAGCTGCTTTTGCCTGAACTGCTAAATTTCGTTTGCCTCTTAAGAACCATCCCTGAATCATTGCTAGAGTGAGCCTGAACTCATATTGACTAGATACCACTCACCCTGAACCTCCTGAAGGGAATTAAAAGCATTTTCAGCATATTTCTCACTGCATTGTCACCATATTCAAAGCATTTTGCCTGTGTTTCAAAACTCCTATCTGTTGTATTAGCTGCTGGGGGGGAATTGAACTGAATTCTATTTGATTGCATTCCTAAGAACTGTGTCATCTTCATCTTCATCTCCTTACATTGCATAAAAGGGGGGGGTGAATTGTCCAAGAAAGTGATTACATTGTCTTTTGCTGAAACCCTATCAAGTTATTTTCTGTACTGCATTTTCATTCCACCTTGCATCCATTTGAAACCATAAAAGTATTGTTGCTATCTTATCCATCCTATAACCACTCATCATTGATTATAAAGAAGTGTGCTAGTGCCAGACTATCCATTATTGATTACTGCTCAGATTAAGTGTGACATTCAATTATTAATTTATTATAAAGTGTGATATATATATATATATATATTGTTTAAATTCTCAAATAAACCTTTTTAACTTGCAAAACAGAACTACTTCTTGGCTCAGTAGGGTCAGGGGGATTCCAAGAGAGGGGTGTTATATAGGGGTAGTCATCCAGAACTCATGAACTGGACATAAAGATATATCAATAAGGGTTTCCATTCAGTATCCCAGACTCGGCATTGACTTAGCTGTAGTGCTGGATTGAATCCTCTTACAGTGTAACACCTGGATGTTACACAATGCACTTTAGCAAGGCTTGAAACCCCATCATTGGAAAGGGTTTTCAGTGTTGCGCAGTTAGAAAACAGCCAATGGTGAAGGAGGAATTCAGTTGGCTGGCCCAGCATCAAGAGTCGAGGCCACCGTGAGCCTGGTTTTTCATCAAGTAGTAACATGAACGTGAGAAAGAAACAAACTTTTGTTTGAAGCGGATTGAAAAAATACTGAAGGTGTCAAGAGTTCATCATTTAATAGTATTATATGCAGCAAAGAGCTCGAAAACATTGTCTCCAGTCACATGGTCAGATGAAAATAGCTATGGGTCGAGCTACACCGAAACCAGAAGATAAGACCATGCCATACTCCCTTTAATTCCTAGGCACAGAGAGCTTCTGCAAGGCCAAGTTCGAAGTCTTAATCGAATGGCAAACTGCAAGAGTGATGATAGATGTTGGGTTAATTGGGATAGTAGCCTGCATGCTGCTAGCATGTGGAATATTCCAGAAGGGTACAAGTGTGCCAGCCAATTGTAGAGGGCCACATATCAGAGAGCCCTATAGTTTGTATAACCAATCAATTGGCATGTATTTTATGACAATAAAGGTGACTTGCACTAGAGGAGGGCTTAGTTGTCCACCTGATGTTAGAGACCCAGTCACTACCCCGTTAGTATGGAACGTATACTTAGAAGTTCCCTGTAAACCTATCACATGCCCAAGTAGGATTTTGTAGTTTGCCACGTAGTGTGATGTCAATGGTGATAAAATTTATGTTTTTTATGAAATATATTGAGGGCTCGAGCGAACATTGAATGATATCTGTTGTAACCTCCCTGTTTTAGATAATTGCAAAAAGAACAGAGTTTTCCCAACTTCCTGAGTCGGTTTGATTATTCATGTTTGAGTACATTCTGCATCCCCATCCATCTCTATGTATTGCTACGTCGTATTAAAGGACCCAGGTCTATGGGCTTAATGGGGTGGGGGAATTAAAATCAATTAACTTGTTTTTCATTGAAAAATGGTGGCTCTTAAAATAACCTTTTTTTAAAAAATGTGGGAGTCTCATTTTTGTTCTGTTTTATTTTATTTACTAAAACTACAACAAAAAATACTTCACAACATATTTAAAGAGTTCACAAAAAATGTTTCAGTGCATTTTGGAAATTCAAAAGAAAAATCTGATTTCTGACATCAGTCAAATGCACTCCATCCCCTCGGAAAATATTTACGCCATCCAACTTGATATTTTCGTTGTCAAAGATGCCATTCCTAGAGCATATAAAAAGCACATACATTTTTTACATACTGTCAAGCTTCTTCCATTTGAGGAGAAGAAAAGTTCGGGCATCTCCATATTTGTCTTTGATTGATTTCAGAAAAAAAATATCTTCACACCTGGAAACAGTTCCATTAGGCTTCTGAACATATCCTTCATGACAAACTGCAAAGATCCTGGACTCACATAGTTGCCTCCACAATGCACGATAATGATATCTGGATGTTTAAAGTGAGCCATACTCTCACAGAATGGTAATAAAGGTACCCACTTTAAACCACAATCTGTATACAACAAAACTTCCACTTCGCCCAATCCAATAGTAGCAGAGATGCCACAAAATTCAGTATAAACCTTTAATGAATGGATCCAAGAATCTCCACCATCCACACACTCTGCATCTTCATAGCCATAGCCATCTTTACTATACACAACAAATAAAACACTTCCTACCTTGTACTCCTGTACACTTCAACTCCTCCTCCAGACCAACAAAACCTGATTGGCTAGTCCCCCAATGTCCTCTTTCAATGCCAGACATCCTCAAACGACACAGTGGCACCCGTAATGCTTTTATTCCCCAATGAAAATAGCTCCCTATCAACTTTGGTCCACTTCCCCACCCTTTTCAGACCCTCTTTTGGACACAAACTAACCCTAAATATGTTGTCCACAACTTTCTCTCACTGCAGAGACTGTGGCAATGTCTGCAGATCCAACATGGTGACCGTTTCAAAAAATCTGATGCATCTCATGTTTTTGAACATCAATCAAAGAGCGTTTTTGGTGTCGGTGTACATCGAGCCACGGACTCTGAATCAGGAAATTAGTCCACGGACCCAACCCAGATATCACAATTTTTTAAAGCTACTTTTTGCCCATTTAAAAAAAACGACTGGATGGATTTACATCAAATTTACAAAAGCATGCTTTTGGGGCCAAGCCGCCACTCCTATCGCAAGTTTGGTGAAAATCCGTCCAGCGGTTTGGGCTGTAGGCGTGAGCATCATTTCTTTTCCATTGTGTATATGAGGATTTCAGAAAGTTTGGGACCCTCTATAACTTTGTCCCCCCTTAATAAAACTGCACCAAACTTCACAGAATCATTCTGAGAGGGCCGTATACTTTTTGCAAAGTTTGGTGAGGAGTCATCCAGGGCGGGAAAAGTTATAAGCCTCCCAAAAACTGCTATTTCTATGAGTTGAGCAACTTAACCATAACTGCAGAGCTGCTGCTGCATAATGTCCCTTTAACAACTTTTTTCACTGAATTTGATAGGTTTTTATTATTGCAACTTAACCATAATATCCCTTTAACAAAGTTCTTTCACTGAGTATGCATATATATATATATGGAAAGGGGTGCACTCGGGCAAAAGTAGAAGTTGATAAGTAAACTGGGTCCCAGGCGTCACTGCTGTGCAAAGAGTCCTTTATTAAAGCATTATTCATGGACAAGAAAGGCAGCACAGCGAAGACAGAAAAACGTGTTTCACCCTACACGTGCTTCATCGGATCTGAGTGCAAAGAAAAGAGGACTGGTGATTTATAGTAGATGTTTGGACCTACATTAATGTTGTTGGAAGTGACTGCTAGCATACTGAGTGAAACCATTGTGTCCATGCATGCCGCCATCTTTGAATGTCCCAAATTTCATATATATATATATACATATATATATATATGTTGTAACAAAGCACATGTCTTCCTCCTTTAGACACTTGTCGCACCACCGTGGGATAAAAAAGTTGGATATTACAATATAGAAAAACATAAGGATAAACAATGCATTCTACATTGATATGCATTGTACGTCTCAGGAAAAATGTCAAATAGATATAACAATTAGTATAATCCCATAATATAGATTGTCACCCCTGATGTGTTGAACCTACTGAAATATATGGATGTTGTCACAGCGTTATGGTATTAATAGTAGACAATGCCCTGACGATATGGTGTCTACAGGATGTTTGGATCTTTAAAGTGCGATGCACTAAGTACAAAATAACAAGGACTAGCAGCATGATGCACCGCAAGTGCAGTGTATTATCAGCCCATTGTGCAAACAGCAAGTATAAATATAAATATGAACATGAGCATTAAGTATATAAAATATATAAGGTACTCCCTAGTTGGTATACCTGCCATCTAGGTATATAAAGCACAATGTGCTGGTGTGAGGTCAAACATGTACCACAAACATGATGCAAAGGGTCATTGGCAGTGAACCCATGCGGGTGCCAGTGCCCTGCTTGCCCCAGGCAGATGCTGCCTGGTGGGTTCTCTGGCTATCTCAGTATATGGAGTGCACTATGCTGATGCAGAGCCATCACATGCCTTGGATGTCGTAGAGTGGATCACTGGCAGTAGTCCCTTGTGGGCGCCGTTGTCCATTGGATTCATGAAAGTGCAGTGTGCTGGTAGGACTAGTAATGGGATACTTGCACTGAAAATGGTTTCCCCTGATGGGCTATTTTGCCATCTTGGTGTATACAGTGCAGTATACTAATCCAAAGTCCTTGCATGTCTCATACTGAGTTGACTGTGCAGTGGGTATAGCGAACATTCTATAGATGGCCGCTGGCAAGTAGACCCTTGTGGGTGCCAGTGCCTTCTATGCTCTTAAAGTGCAATGTGCTATATAAACTCATGATGATATAGCCATGGATGCAGTTTGCCTACTAGAAATGAATCAACTGCACCACGAGCAGGGCTGTGTGTAATGTGTGCGATATGGTTTCAAAAAATTTGTATTATCCCTTCTTTTTTGTTTATGGGGCAGCAGTTTCCAATTGGGAAAAATTAGACATCGCAATATAGAACAGGGAAAATGATTACCCCTCTCTCCACCCATACAACTCTGACTGGTGACATTTGTTTAATACCTCACTCATAAGCTATTACACAACAAAATTGTACAGCAGAGTTATCTCCGCCACAAGACATAAGACAATATATATCCAAAATATAATTTTATTACATATCAGTACACATAAATAAAAAAAACATCATCTAAATGTTCGGTACTTAGATAAATCAGGACCAGACAATTCAAATAAATTCAAAAATTCAGAACAATCAAATACAATGGGGTTATTCGGTTGTGGTTATGTTGTTATCCTGTAATTCGTCATCACTATCCTTGATGTGTATTTAGCACAACACAGGATGTAGCTCTTAAATTATTTCCTTTGGGAGTCATAGATGACATATATTCTTCTCAGTTTTTTAAATCACATAACACACAGGCTTAGCCACAACGAAACCTAAGTTGGCTTCTGATCATAAAGACTTTACTAGTTCACAGTCTTGTAGATGGTCAACATGTTTCGGCCATATTTATCTATTCAACACTATCTCTACTGTCTTTCCAAAAGGTTTTCTTGGCCTTCTTCAGGACACGATTATTTCTTATGTTGATGTGTTTGTCTTGTATACCTCTTTGGTATTAGATGAAAAATTGCACTACAAAATAACACAAAAAAACATTTCAATAAGTGTCTATTTTGACTCGTGGTGTAGATAAAGACAATAAAAAAGATGCTCAAATGGCATCATGTCGGTCAATCTTGATCCATAAAACTAATCTAAAAAACGGTGTCACCAGTATACTTACACTCAGAGTCAGGGTGTAAGGATGGTAGTATTTCAACACTTCATTAGCGGAAGAAATATTTTCATAATAGGGGCCTTCTTTTTGATAACAAAAAGGGACGGGGCTGAGTTTTAGCCTCCATTTTTGATTATTATTCTTAACTTCACCTATCAATTTCAGGTTCATATACACCATTTGTTAGCTGTCAATATTCTTTTGACCTGTTTTCTTGTGGTCTCTTTCACAATCTCTCAGAATTTCATTGTTGGAACAGTGCCGTCTAGATCTCCAAGCGCTGGTTTATCTCTAGGAGAAAAAGACATTGGCCAGACATACTCAGCATAGTTTACCAACAGCTTAGTGGAGGTTAAAGGAAAACTTTCACTTTGTCTATTTTGTTTGTGATCAGTCTGTTTTTTTTAATATATATATATGAATTCATATTGTTTTATATTGTTTCATCGTTTCCACATATGGGCAGGATAAGGTTAAATAAGACATATTCTTACTTTTGGTCTGCAAATCTTGCATCTTAACCGCGGTTGCCAGAGGCGTAGTCTTGTGAAGCTTGCTTCTTACAGAGAATGGCTTCAGATATGTTTACATATTCATCTTGCCTTTGTTCTAAAAACGGCAAAGTGCCATATGTCATTTGGACTAAAGTAGAAGATCAGGTTGTACTGGGAGTACTAAAACTGAAATTAAAAAGGTCTAACATGTTCATGTCATGCTCTCCTAATTCATATACAGATGCTGCTATGTTCGTAACTTGCATGCTATGCATGCCAAATGCTATACATTTTTACACCAGATCCTCTTGCATTATAAAAAGTGTGTGAACAACAGTGTAAAGACACACAAAGAATTAAAAATTGAAAACATTAAAAGCATCAGTGAAAATTCAAAAAAACATTCGAAACCACATATTGGGCCTCATCACGACTTTGGCGGTAATCCTTAAATCCGGCGGTAGCGCTATCACCGCCGGATTTAAGGGTTCGCCAAATCAGGACTTTGGCGGATTTCGCCCCAGCTCTTAGCTGGGGGGAAATCTGCCGAAAAATTCACGCTCATACTGCCGGCGGGAAATCCGCCGGCAGTATTAGCGCAAAATTTCCCCATTGAGCCCAATGGGGAATGGGGCATTCCCGAATGGGCTCAATGGGGAATGGGGATTAACATTACCGCCGAACTCGTGATCCGGAGCTATTAGCGCCGGGGAGTTCGGCGGTAGGGCTAATACCACCAGCCGTAATACCGCCAGCGTTACCGCCCAAGTCGTGATGAGGCCCATTGTCAACATTAATGAAAATTCCAGGAAAAGTGATCCTGGGATTTCTCAAAATATGATCACTTGTTCTTTTGTCAAAGTCCTCATGAAATTATTCCTCTGGCATTAAGCTCAAATTATTTAATCACCCACAAAGATATAAAGTTCCTCATCTCGATTGTGGCCTGCTGGAAAAATGGTATTGTAATCCACTATATAGCGGAATTCCATTTGTCTGAGCCTCCTTAGTCTATCGCCTCCTCTAGGATGTGCAATAATAGTGTCAATCGCAAACATTTTAAAAGATGAGATGTTGCCCTGATGTTTATCTTCAAAGTACTTGGCGAGGCGGTTGGCAATGTCTCGCAGATGTTGTAGAATGCACAACCTTACCTTCAATTTGGTGCTGCCTATATACCACAGGTTGCATTCACAAGTAATGATGTAAATTGTGTGTGTTATATATGTGGAAATAAGCACATCCTACAATGTGATGCACTTGCCTACTTATAGCGGGTGCTCCAACTGATATTGCAGGAAAACTGCTTAAGATTCAACCTCACTTACTGTCCACTTAAATGTAAACAGTTTCATTAAGGATTGAACAAAATTGTTTAGAGCACACGTGACTGTTAAAGTGCAAACAAGCTTTAATATTTCTTCTTACATAGAAGCAAATTAAAATTCAATTTAAAACCAGCATGGACTTACAAAACAGTGCGTGCAGTCTTAGGCATTCACTTCTACTCCACGGGTTCCATCCCAAACACGTGGACTTTGTCAGGCGAAAACTACATTTTGTTATTTTGGGCTTTCTTTTATTTCCATAACTTACCAAGTCAGCTGATTATCAGCTGATTATCGAAGGCATGTGACTTTGTAACATCAACCTTTCTCTTATGTCTAATACAGTAGACATTTTAACACATAATTTATCAATGTCACAATTCATCTCGCGTTGCCAGACTTTGTTTACTTCTAAAATAGAAGGCAAATAATTAGTGCACATTTTGACTGGTGGGTTGTGTGTTCTTCTAACATACTATTTCTTTTAAATATGCCAATTTGCCTACTGACCAATACATAATTCTAAATATTTCACTGCAGTCTAATTCTGCCTGGCTCGCATGTACTGCATGCATCGAAGCCAAAAGAGGCAGCAGTTCACTCTTACATCTAAATTTCGCCCAAGTGGGCTCAAACCATATTCTAACATTTGAACTACATCCAAAGTTCAACGGAAACAGAAAAAGTGCCAAGTGCAAGCATTTCCTTCCCTGTGGGCTCAAATCCCTTTTGTGAAATCCCATTTGTGATGTCATCGTTGATGTCCTGGGTGTTAGTCTTAACAGTGGTTTATAGTGACTTTTTCGAATGTCACATTTTCGAATGCCTTTTTCTCAACACAAATATGGTGGGAAAAAAAAATTAGAATGTTTTTTTTAATTTTATTTTTTTATTCGGGGGTTCCCCCCAACCCCTGTTTTTTTTTATTTATACTTTTTTTTTACTAACTAAAAACATATAAAATAAAAAACACATTCGGAATTTTTTTTTTCAGCAAATTTGTTTTCGACAAAATGGCATTCGAAAATGTGCATTCGACAGTTTAACTGGATACCCTTAACAGTGCATGGTGGTGGAATGAGTTATGGTTGCTTAGCTTAACATAACTGGCAAATCGGTTTTACTTGGAACCATAACGTCCCTTTAACAATGTTTTTCCACTGAATCTCATAGGTTTTTATTAGTGCAACTTAACCATAATGTCCCTTTAACAACATTTTTTCATTTTATATATATGACAGATCCCGCGATAGCAGCCCTGTAGTTATGGTTAAGTTGCTCAACCCATAGGAAGAGCATTTTTTGGGTGGCTCATAACCCCCTTAACGAATCCTCACAAACCTTTGTAAAATAAGTGTAGCGCCTGTCAGTTCGATCCTGCGAAGTTTGGTGAGGTTTCATTAAGGGGGGACAAAGTTATAGGGGGGGTCCTGGGTGTTAGTCTTAACAGTGGTTTATAGTGACTTTTTCGAATGTCACATTTTCGAATGCCTTTTTCTCAACACAAATATGGTGGGAAAAAAAAATTAGAATGTTTTTTTTAATTTTATTTTTTTATTCGGGGGTTCCCCCCAACCCCTGTTTTTTTTTATTTATACTTTTTTTTTACTAACTAAAAACATATAAAATAAAAAACACATTCGGAATTTTTTTTTTCAGCAAATTTGTTTTCGACAAAATGGCATTCGAAAATGTGCATTCGACAGTTTAACTGGATACCCTTAACAGTGCATGGTGGTGGAATGAGTTATGGTTGCTTAGCTTAACATAACTGGCAAATCGGTTTTACTTGGAACCATAACGTCCCTTTAACAATGTTTTTCCACTGAATCTCATAGGTTTTTATTAGTGCAACTTAACCATAATGTCCCTTTAACAACATTTTTTCATTTTATATATATGACAGATCCCGCGATAGCAGCCCTGTAGTTATGGTTAAGTTGCTCAACCCATAGGAAGAGCATTTTTTGGGTGGCTCATAACCCCCTTAACGAATCCTCACAAACCTTTGTAAAATAAGTGTAGCGCCTGTCAGTTCGATCCTGCGAAGTTTGGTGAGGTTTCATTAAGGGGGGACAAAGTTATAGGGGGGGTCCAAAATATGTGGTTTTTCCCATAAACGCAAAGGAAAAATAAATGTGCTCACGTCTACAGGCCAAACTGTTGGATATATTTTCACCAAATTTGCAGCAGGAGTGGCAGCTTTGTCCGGAAAGTGTGCTTTTGCAAATTGGGAGTAAATACACCCAGTAGTTTTTTTTTTAAACGTCCAAAAAGTAGGGCAAAAAAAATTAGTGTCCGGTTCATGGTTCATACTTTTACCTAGAAGTTGAACCTGTGTAGAGCAATGGTACTTTGTAGGTGGAGGTTGCTTTAAGGATGAAATTGAAGATCCTTGTATTATCGACAAGGTTGTCCGGCCCGTGGAAACACAATTGCAGCTCTTTCTGACAAACTACTTTTCTTCACGATACATTTGATTTTGCTGTTACAACTGTGTTCTAGGGAAATGCTTCTTATAGCTCAGAGCATTGTGCACATTATCATTGACGTATTGGGAAATATGTTCCTGTGTGCACCGTGGATAAGGTTATTTTTGAAAGAAAAATGTAACTGTATTGTAAACAAGCACATTGATAGTGGTAAAAGGAAGTAAATATTGTGATATTTGGTTTACTTGAACTATTTGGTTGTTTTTATACTACACTGTTTGCAAGTAATAGTGTTAACTGATGTGGCATGTGTTTCTAGAAACTGAGTCAGGCACGCTGTGAATGCTACATGAAGTGTGGCATTGGTATGTGTCCTTGAAAACAGTGGACTAAGAATTTGTGGGAGTAAATGTGTCAACAATCCACAAAGAAATTATAACATTCACTGTATTAAAAATAGACATTGGAAAGTAAAGTTTCTAGTTCAGAAAACTGTGTTGTGAAGCGGTTCATCCTGTGCAACATTGGAAAAATGGATTCGCAAAACACAAGCAAAATTTTAGGTGAAAGCTACTGAAGTGTGGAAAGTGTACCCTATGCCATATGATCAACGCTGTGAGGCATGAATGTCCAATTTGCCAGAAAGAGTAGATGTAGTACATGTTACGAGAAACTTTAATTTATAGCCAAAATATTAATGTATTTATATATTGAATTGTAAAGTGCTTACTGAAATATGTTTTTCTGTTATTTATTTCACATAGTTATATACTCCCGCTCCACGAGCGTCATGGGTTCAGTCTACCGGCGGATGGCTTTACAGTGTTTGGACAATAATTATCAACAACGGATGTCTTATAAATATTGTTTGGGATGATCGCCAGACAACAATTTGTGCTTTTGCTTTTGCAGTAGCAAGAAGCAAGATGGTCGCATATAGGTTCTAGAAAAGTGCAGATGCAAAAGTACTGCATTAATTTCAATTTGAAAGCAGTAATTTGTGCTGCATAATGGAGCGGCATGTGCACAGACTATTTGTTTCTTATGGAAAATAATTTTTGGTGGAGAACACAAAGACTTGCATTATTAGATTGATGATTCGATTTGGCAGTAGATTACAGTTGAGTTTCAGTGAAAATCTGAATGCTGTGACGTTCGGTAGCTATGGACTGTGTTTGAAAAAGTTAATGAACTTTTCGTGGACTTAAGTGACGGTTTTCATTGTTGTGTCAAAATGAAATGTATTTTTACGGTCTACACAATTGCTGTTTTGTTTAAAAAAAATGTTTCATTTCTGTAAAAAGAGACCAAAGTTTTGCGTTTTTGGATGTGTGTGTTTCAGTTCCTTGTTCTGCGTAACATAACTTTGATGTTGGTGATGACCGTGTACGTTTGGCTACGCTGCCGACTAACGTCATTGTAGTAGGTGGCGCTCATTCTGAGCGTATAGACATGTTAGCATTATGGATGGGTGAATGTAATCAGTGCCATGCGGCTCTTTGAAGTTCGGCCGATAGAATCTTATTGAGTTTATCTACTTTATTGAACATGCAAATTAGATGAATTTTATAAGATTACTTTTTTAGTTCTATTGTGGGAGCTGGTTTCTACGGGAGACTTTCTTTTTAAAAAAAATATATTTTCAGGAAAGTTGACAATCTAAGGTGGGGCGGGAAATGACAGGATAGGCACTAAGCAGTAATATGGAGGGGCAGATGGACAGGGGAAGATGTTACACGTGTGTTACATGTAAGATAGGGGGCAGTGTTTTTCATGCTCTTTGATTACAGCTTCAAAAGAACTTTGAAATTGATCCCCCCCTGCAGAGTGGTGTGTTGCAGTATATACAGAGGACTGTTGTCTTCGAAAGATATGGATCAATAGGCTCTTTTATTGCTTGCAAGGTAGCTGGTGGAGTTTTGTGTCCCACAGAACTAGGTTGTGTGGTTATAGTACTGGTTGACGGAGATGAGGTGGAAGAAGACATGCTACTACTTGCTAAGAAAGGAACCACCTATCTGAGAGCATTGTGGTGGTTGTATTGGGTGTGACGGCGCATGGATGTGGTCCTGTAGGAGTGCTGTCCAGGTAGACCGTGACTAGTGCATTTCACTTTTGTAGCTTTCACCTTTGTTACCTTTCCAACAGCAGTGAAGAACTGCCACACCCATGATTGTTGGTGCTAGAGGTTGACGGTTCCTCTACTTCCTTTTCTTGGTCCTCGTCTTTATCTTTGGAAGTGCTGTGCTTTTTTTGTTGTGGTCATGCTGCAGCTGGTAGTGGTGATGGTGGCTCTTGGGGAGCGGGATGGCAGTAGATGATGCCATTTTTTTTAGATAAATAGCAGTTTTGCTAATATTCTTCCAAGTATGTGCTGTGTGCTAGATTGTGAGTGTATAATGAGTAACAGTAGGTGTAGGAGCTGTGCAAGGGTACATTTTGAGCTTCAAAGTACAGTTCTGAACTGTCTGTGAAGTATACAGCGCATGTGCGTGGGGTCACGTGAGACTGTCCGAAAAGTCTGCGACATTGATGGACACAAAAACAGTGGACAAAGTTGTAAAAAGTGTATAGAAGTATTAAAAAATGATGCTAGAAGGTGGGAAATGGCAGCGTTTTAAGGTGAAACTTTGTAAAAGGACAAAAATGTTGCTATATTGGGGTAAGATATCAGTAAGCTGTAGGAAGTTAGCATGCGCTAGTAAAAACCCATGAAATTCACGGAAAAAACATTGTTAAAGAGAAGTTATGGTTACAAGTAAAACCATAAAACCGAAAAACCCGAAATTCACCAGTAACGGTAAGCTAAGCAACCATAACTCGCGCCAGCGCCGTGCACTGCTAAGACTAACACGGAGGACATGAAAGATGACCTCACAAATGTCATTGGTGACACACAGTTTCCCAGCAGATTCTGTGATGTTCGATCATCTCCTTGCCAGTCGATTCATACCCTTAACTAGTCTTAACTTCAGACATGCCAGTATATAACTCATACTCAAGCGTTATTTGCTTCCATAAGATAGCATGAATCTTCTCACATCCATAAATATCTTGTGTGTATTATACATTTTCCTGTGCGCCCCTAAACATGATTCCCGGAGATGCCACCACTGCAGGCTTGTACCACAAAAGATGACAAGGCGACTGAATTATTCTGAATTAATTTTTCAGTTTTGGAGCCAATGGTGCCCTCTAGTGATGATAGATTTTACCACTAGAAAGGTATTTATTATATGGGTGGGCAATCTGTAATTATTCTTTCTGAAAGCAGAGTCTAATTTAATCAGAGCTTCATTTTAAATATGAACATTGTGAAACCAAAATAAGATAATTAGATTTGAGAGAACATAGAAATGGGACTGGGCAGCATTTCTAACGCTAAAATGCTACATCTTCCACCAATTTAAAGTAGTGCATATACTACCATTCACACTGTACTTGTAAAACTATTACAATCATTCGACTGCTTTATCCATCTAGCTGGTCAGCCTGAGATCCTCTTGGAGGGACTCCTACATCTGACTGTCTCGGTGACCGCACTGTCACTGCTTTCCACAGTGCCACATCACCATCCATGTAATATGCACAACTATCAGAAGAATGTCCGTCCTCGGATTCATCTGCTACAGTGATGGCGCCCTCAGCGGCCTTTTCACACTTTCAGAAGAGGAGTTGCAAGTGATTGAATCAGAATGCCAACCCAGGCCATCGAGCCTTTCACCAGGGACGTCATTTCACCAAAATGCCAGGGGTAGCGGAAGTGACAACACACAACCCTAGAACTCTGATGACATCACATGAAGTGATGTCATTTGACACAGCCCCGAAGTGATATCACGGCAAGTGAAGGAACATGACCTTTCACCCCTTGCCAAATGGGAAGGGGGCTCACATAGCATTGTTCCTACATACACAGCGAAACATATGGTTACGATATCACTATAATGTGATATACATTTCATACAAGAACGGATCACCATATGTATCGTTAATATCAGTGGGTATAGGCCCATATTGCCAAATTACTCTGAATGCAAGCAGACACCCAAGGCCAAATGATAATGATGTGTTATTATGAAGCACTTACAATTAAGTGCTTTATATAGCACAAATATACATACAATATCACCCAACCTGTGTTGGTACTCATTTATCGACCTCAGAAGGATGAAAGGCTGAGTTGAGGTGTTTAAGAACAGACTAAATCTGTGACTAACCCCCTGAACTTTGCCTGAAATAAATCTTTAATGAGTCTAGCAATTATTGTATCGAATTCCAGAAAGACAAATGTGTTATTCCCATTCTTTCTTATTAAGGGTCACTGCTCAAAGTGTTACACTAGTGCAACCCTCTATTTTTTTAAGAGGTTTGAACAAGAAAGACAGCCACTCCAGAAACAAAGAGCCACATGGCACTTGTTACATACCAGGTGCTTACATTAAAAAAATACAAATACAAATAAAACATATATTTTTTACGGCTAACAAGGGAGACCTCCCAATTACGTCCCTGCCTTTCACCTCCGTTAACCATAACGGGCTGGGCTGGAAACCCGGGGTGTCTTTCCAAGAATGTTGCACCAAAACAGTTTCTCCCACTTTAATGTGAGATTCTCTTGCTCTTCTCCTCCCATCTGCATAGTGTTTCATCTTCCTCTTGTTCAGTTCATCTGTTTTTTGCGTTTATTGCGTCACCGCCTTCACTTTTTCAGAGACAGGCTTTTGGGGCAAACATGTCCTAATCTTCATTTTGAACATGAGTCCCGAGGGGCATATTCCAGTAGCGCTATACAGTGTATTCTGGTAGTTTCTCAGGGGTGTGCATATTGCCTGCATAAAAGATCTGTTGGTAATTGTGCATATTTGCAATGTGCATTTGATGTTAGACATGAAACGTGCCTGCTTAATGGGGGTCTGTTGTCGGACTACACAATGGTGATATGATATGGCATTTATAATGCGCCTATACACAGGTGTTTCAAGGCGCAATGAGGCAAGAGAGGGAGAACAGAGGGAAGACAAAGACAGTGATCTTACTAGGCCAGGTGACAATGAGATTGCGCAAGTGCAGGCGAGGGAGGAAAAGGTAAGTGCGGGGGCGGGGAGGGGACAGTGCAATACATATGATCAACATTAAAGAATAAATAAAACAATAGGTAAAAGAGCGGCCAGCTAGACCAAGGACAAGTCTCGTAGTCCTGTTCTGGATGAGTTGCAGAGGGCGGAGAATAGAAGCAGGCAGATTTAGAAAGAGGCTGTTGCAGCAGTCCAGCCTAGAGAGAACCAGAGCTTTGGAGACAGTGAGCTTCTGGCAGGAGAGAAAAGGAAGAATACCTCTAAGGAGGTGCAGCTGGTAGTGAGACTTCTTAAAGACGTCAAAGATGTGAGGAGAGAAGGAGAGAGTAGAGCCGAAGATGACCTAGAGGCTTTTAGCCTCACAGGTGGGAGAAGGAAGAGGGCCAAGAGAGGCCAGCCAAAGAGCAACAGGGAAGGAGGGAGCAGGTGTGCCAATGACTTGCCAAGGAAGGCCAAGGAAAAGGCCCTGACTGCATCCTGACCGCATACGTGCCGCATCGAAACTAAATGTTGTCCCCAAATCGGTCATACACAGCTCATTATTGACTATGTCTACGAGCCCAGGCACTACATCAATTGAGCAGCCTTAGCTCTCCGCATTGCCGGAGCATAAACAATCCCCAACATATGTGAGTACCTCCTACCCTACCACCTCTGATGCCATGTCTGATTGTTTCCTCGTAAATGCTCCTACTCCCTAGCTTACTGTCCCGTGCTCTGCATGCCCACCTCGAACTAGCCTATGCACTCGGCTTACAACACAACCGCCTCTTTCTGCCTGCTAATTGGTGCCTGAACTAGCCCTTTGCCTATTTTGTGCCTGTGCCTGTACTAGCCTGGACTAGCCCTATGCCTGTTTTGTGCCTGTACTAGCCCTATGCCCATTTTGCACCTGAACTAGCTCTATTGCCTACTTTAAGCATGTGCCTGTACTAGCCCTATGCCTACTTCGTGCCTGTACTAGCCTTATGCCTATATTGTGCCTCTGCCTGTACTAGCCTTATGCTCATTTTGCGCCTGAACTAGCTCTATGCCTTCTTTATGCCTGTGCCTGTACTGCCCTATGCCTATTTTGTGGCTGTGCCTGTACTAGCCTGTACTAGACCTATGCCCATTTTGCACCTGAACTAGCTCTATGCCTACTTTATGCCAGTGCTAGACCTATGCCTATGTTGTGCCTGTGCCTGTACTAGCCTGTACTAGCCCTATGCCTACTTTGTGCCTGTGCCTGTACTAGCCTGTACTAGTCCTATGCCTATAATGTGCCTGAACTAGCCCTCTGCCCATTTTGTGTTTGAACTAGCCCACTGCCAACCCATCTGCCCAATTGTGACTGAACAAGCCAATTTAGTCCCTCCACGCCATACTATACTGGATAAAGTTATGCTAGGCTGGAAATTTCTCATCATTGTTCCCTTTCTGCCTTGTCCAAGTTGCCACACCTTGCACAAGCAATAACTTCCTTGCTCTTAGAAACGTACTCGCAAGATTGGCTTGCCCGAGACATTTCCCCATCCTCTGTCCAACTCCATTCCTCCCACTCACTCCACCATTCCCACCCACCCCTAGCCATACTCTTTGTCTCAATGCCTGTAACACAATATGTGAGGAAGAGCCTTCTCCATTAATTCACACAGACGACCTTCTGTCACTCCCTAAACACAAAGCCAACGCCAAAACGTATCCCATCATAGGGAACGATAGGACACCCCGCCTAAGAGCACATACTAAAGTACTCTGCCACAGCACTACATCCACTCCCTTGCCCTCCAGACCACCCAAACCCGTGGATTACTGGAAAAATAAAAAGTTAGTGCCACCTACAGCAGCAAACACCAAAAGAACTTTTAATGCTCCCTCCGCTCAAACTACCAAGCATGCTCCTATAAAGGACCCCAAACCTCCCATCAGCCCTAAAAATGCCCTCATTAACGCCCGATCCTTAGGAGCCCACACTATTGAAATACACAACCTAATCATCGAACAAAACTTGGACCTACTAGTAATCACAGAAACCTGGCTACACCAAGCTTCAGGACCACTGCTATCACTGGCTATCCCACCAGACTAATCCGTCCTCAGAACCGACAGAACCATCTCCACAGGAGGGGGTGTAGCCATCATAGCTAAAAATAACCTCCAAATTAGATCAAGCTCTATCGAAATAATTGCAGTATATGAACTACTGCTCGCCAAACTCGCCATGAATGAAAATACCACAATCAATATCGTGGTAATCTACAGAACCCCTAGCACTAATAGCCACCCAGAAATAGACATCCCGTTACTACTTGCGCCCATCTTAAAACCTCATACTAAATGCATCATCCTTGGGGACCTGAACGTAGGATTCATTGATGACCAAGATCTGAAAGCAGCAGCCCTACACCTAGCACTCAAAGACATGAACTTCAGCCAACTTGTTAATGCTCCCATTCACATCCAGGGAAGAACCCTTAATTTGATCCTCACCCTTGACACCAAACTCACCATAGGCCCAATTACTCCACTTAGGTGGGCAGACCATTTCTACATAGAATTCACTCTCATGAGTGATGATCCCTGCCCTCCTAAGGCCGAAGAAATGGACACCATTGAAAGCAGAAACCCCAGGAAGCTCACTGTAGAGAATTTTGACCCCACTCTGAACAAAACACTAGAAACTCACTCAATCTTCATTAACGATCCGATTGCCATTGCCGAGAACTACCACAAATGCCTCTCCATTACTATCGATGTAGTAGCTCCTATCACAATTAAAACGCGATGTGCCAAAAAAAAAACAATTACTGGTTTAACGAAGAACTAGTCGCCCTAAGAAGGACGAAACGTTCTCTTGAACACGCCCACAGTAAACACTCACCCCCGAATCCGCCAAAGCCTTCAAGGATGCAAGCAAAACCTATAAAACAGCCATCATCTCCCACAAAGCTTATTCCTACAACACCCACATCAGTAATGCAGCATCAGACTATAAAGAACCCTTCTCTATCCTTAGAGGACTAGAAAACCCCTTACCAACCGAAACGTCCACCAACTGCAGTAAAGAATGATGTACCACCATACAAGATGCACTTGCCTCCAAAATTGCTGTGCTCCAGAATAAAATAATTACCAAAAGACTGCTATTAGCAGATAAAAATACCCCCACCTCCATCCCTCTCCCCACCACCATCGATAACCCTTATCCCTTATACCATTTCACCCCTGTCACCCAAGAACTTGTATTTGACACTATCTCCAAATTAAAAACCTCAAACTGCAAAGGAAATACCGTCCCAGCCAAATTAGTCAAAGCATGTGCCTCCACCTTGACCCCCACCATTACCAAATTTATCAACTCCTCCTTCAATTCAAATACAGTTCCAGCCTGCATCAAAGAAGCCTGGGTTACCCGCTTCTAAATAAAACAACTCTGGACCCCACTATTCCGACTAATTATCGTCATAACCACGGTCCCATTCCTACTCAAAATCATTGACAGACTAGCTTATAATCAAATCCAATTACACCTGTAATCGCACCAGACAATCAGGCTTTAGGCCGAACCATAGTACAGAAACAGCACTTTTGGACCTCAAAATCCAGATGGATGCCATCAGAGATTCAGGGAAACTCTGCATCCTCCTGCTGTTAGACCTCTCTGCAGCATTTGATCTTGTTGACCATGATAAACTATGCACCTCACTTGCTCGGGACCTCAACTTCTCCAGTGACGCCACTGCATGGGTGAAATCCTTCTTAGCCGATCGCACATCCAGAGTGTCCATAGGCAAAGAAGTGGCCAACCCCATCCCAGTTCCCATCGGAGTGGCCCAAGGATCATGCCTCTCCCCCACATAGTACAACACCTACACCAAACTCCTCTTCTCAGCATTAGACGACATGGGTGTCATCTACACCAATTTTGCGGATGACACCCATATCCTCATACCACTCACAGGTAACTATGACCAGGATACTGCGACCATCAACAAAATATATGTCACCATCCAAAACTGGATGGCACTAAATAGTCTCTGTCTCAACGATGAGAAGACAGTCGTTCTCATCGTAGGATCCCCAGCTAAAATAGTGGCTCTCCACCCAGACTACTCGTCCATCAATATCGATGGTACCTTTATTCCAGCGCTGAAGCAAGTGAACTTGTTAGGAGTCTACCTTGACGCCAGTCTCACTATGACTAAACATATTAACACACTTGCCTCTTCCACTGCCTACAGCTCTAAACTTATTGCTCTCTGTCGACAATTTCTGACCCCAGCAAACTGCCTCACCTTGGCCAGGGCCATAGTGTTATCGAAGTTGGATTACTGCAATGTATTACTACTAGGCACATCCAACACCAACCTTTCCAAAATGCAACTACTGCAAAATAAAGTCCTAAGGGCAGCCTTAAGAATAAAAAAAATTGGGCAAAATTTCTAAGACAAGGAAGGACGCTCACTGGCTTCCCATCAAAGCTAGAATTATCTTTAAAACACTATGCATTGTGCACAAATGTCTTACCAAAAAAGGCCGAACTTACCTTAACAACACTCTACAGTTAAAAGAATCCACTAGATCACTAAGATCCAATGACAATCTCCTACTGGCACCCCCTCATTACAAAACCACTAGAGCGGGGGCAGCAGTTTCCCTGTTTTAGCTCCTTAACACTGGAATACCCTCCACACTAATATCAAAAAAGGATCTTCCTTCTCTGGCTACAAGAAACTGCTAAAAACTTGGTTATTTAACCAATATTAGCACAGTGTGACATGCCTCTGCGCAAGTGTAACACTCCAGTGAAAACTGTAAACTGTAAATATTGTTTATATCTGTTATACTAGTTCGCCATCTGTGTATCATTTTGTACTTTGTAACAAAGTATGACCTATGCCTAAGTTGCCCTGTAACGACACCGTGATACCCGAGGGTCTGGGTGTGTAACAAATAAATAAAATATAATAAAAAAATAAAATGAGGAGAATCTCAGTCTTACTGCCACTAAGGCAGAGATCGTTGGTGGCACACCACTCCTCGGCAGCGGACAGACAGTCAGAGATGAGAGAAGGAGAAGAAGTGGCGGAAAGGAGCCTGAAAATGTGCTGAGTGTCGTCCGCATAGCACTGAAAGTTGGGGCAGAGAGCGGCGATGCGGTGTGCAAGGAGTGGCAGGTATTGGTTGAACAACCAGGGAGAGAGGTTAGACCCCTGGGGAACACAACATGTAGAGAAAGAGATAGAAATAGAGGAAGGACCCAAGTTGGACCTGGGAGGGTCGATCGGAGAGGAAGGAGGTCAGCCAAGCCAGGGCCTGATCAGTGATACCCAGGTTATTACAGAGACGGTTGAGGAGGATGGCATGGTTGTCTTCACAGATGTTCAGGAGAGCAGTTTCCGTGCCTCTGGCAGCTCTGAAACCAGACTGATGGTCATGGAGACAACCAACCAATTCAGTGTGAAGATTAAGCTGGGAGATTGTCAGCTTTTCCATGAGTTTGCCCAGGAAAAGAGTGATGTAGATTGGGTGGTAGTTAGCAGGGCAGGAGGGGTCGGCGGAGGGTTTTTCAAGAAGTGGGTGCACATGGGAGTGCTTCAGGGGCGAAGGGAGGACTCCAGTGTCGAAGGAGTGCTTGGGGACTCCAAAATCCACAAGCATTTTGTCCAGTCCTGGAATGATAGTGTGTGCACTTGTGGAAGCTACGAGATATACCTCAGGATAGCGTGACATTTGATCTACGGCAACTAACACATACTTGCTGTTGGATAAGGGAGCAAATAAGTCTACTGCTACCTCATCCCAGACATTCAGCGGCATGGTAGTCATCTTCAGTGGTTCAGGAAAGGTACGTAGTGCTACTGATTTGCAAACAATACAGTACTCCAAAGCTGTCTGTATTTTTATATCAATTTTCGGACACCATGCTTTGGTTCTCAATTGTCTTTTTGTGGACACAATGCCACACATGTGCCAGATCAATGATGCCGTCTTCTAGGGAGAGCAGTATCACTATTCTGTTTTCCTTCAGTAACAGTCCTTGTGAGTTTGACAGCACGTCCTGCAAGAGCACAAATGTCTGTAGTTCCTTATCCTGATCTTCTGGTAATTCTGTCTCATGGTTCGCCTCCTTACACCATCTGCCAGATAGTACTATATTTTTTGCTTGATGGAGGAGTGTACGTCTTCGTCCGTCTCCAACAGTATTTCCTGTGTGCTTAACACTATCAGAAGGGCATTGCTGATAAGATAGTTGACATATTGATCTGCCTTTGAAGTTTGGAGTTCTGCCTTTGCCGGCATTGGGAACCTCAACAGGAAGTCAGCTGCGTTAGTCTCCTTACCTCGAAACAGTATTCTTGGAGACATAAACCCCATCTCATGATGCATGTTGGCATGTGGGCATCTTAGCGTTGGGTTTGCCAAAGATGGTAGTGAGAGCCTAATGATCCGTTACTATGGTACATTTCTTCCCATACAGGAACAGATGATAATGGCTCACAGGCCCACACCACCGCAAGACTTTTTTTCTCTGGTTGTGAGTAGATGCGTTCTGCGCTTGATAGGCTTCTACTTGTGTATGAGACAATCTGTTTGGATGAGCTAGACCCTTGTTTGTATTGCACCAAGATGGCCCCTAGTTCTACAGGACTCGCCTCAACAGTTACTTCTGTCTCCAAATCAGAGTCATAGTAGGCCATACATGCTGCCAAGTAGATGCGTGACTTGATCTCCCGAAAGGCATCTTCACACTCCGGCAACCAAAATAAACACCTGCCCTTTCTCAGGCGGTCAGCATGAGTGAACCATATGAAAAGAGTGAGATGCATCACTATCGCTCTGATCCACAATTGTGGGTGTGAGTATTGTCCCATGGTGATAATCATGAAAGAGGCAAGACAGAATGTCGAGCCTGGGAGTACAGTGGCCATGTGGAGCAGATGAGGTGCATGACTCATACTGTGTTCAGAGGCCTTCACAGTATACATCATACATTCATCAATAGGGGAATCAATTAGGAAAATACATATTGCAACTACCTTACAGATACTTCTAAACAAGTGTGCATATTTGAATACTATTTATAACCACAAGTCTTTGACCCGTTGGGTATATAAAACTATCACCAACGCACAACTGCGGTCATAACATGGGTGAAGTCATGCATGTGGGGCGTGTGACGTTGCGCACACTGGCATTGCTGTGAGATCACCCGCTCAACCACATTTTAGCAATAACAAATATGGCGCCAGGACACTCATCACGTGCGGCGCATCAGGGATATAACTCATGGACTTTATATTTCAGTTCACATTTAAGGTAAGCTATGTAATTCAAGATACTGATTGAATATGATTCATTCTCAGCATGAGCTTTTGTCCTGTATTAACGCATGGGACACTTCACCAATCTACTCTTATATTTTTAATGGCATACAGTCACCCTAAATGGCTTAGGAGCATCGATTTGGGGATTTAACCCGGGATGACCGAGCACCATCAAAGTCTTATCATAAGAGCGCGCCGAATATTGGTAAGGGACATAAGTTTAACTAACTTCATAAAAAATATTATAGAATACAGGGCTCTTGAGCTCACAGTTATCATTACCCTCCACAGACAGGCATTTTTGGACATTTCCCTGCATCATCGAGTACTATCAGAATTTCCTTCACAAAAGATCACCACAATCAACTATAACGTCTATTTCTGGTAAACTCAATTCATGTTTTAAATATGGATACCATGCTCTCATTGATAGAGGTATTATTCAAATCAAAGAAAATGTTAAATTTGTATTATTCCATATGGTTATCATACCATCTATTTAATACTGACGGTGAGTTTTTAATCATCCCCCAGACACCCACACCTACTGGGTGATCTCTAAAAGTGGTGAAGGGTTTACCATGCCTATAGGATGCACCAATTGTAAAAACATTGGTCCAGCTCATTTGACATGACTTCAGATTACCAAATGTTCATTATGAACACTTACCTCTAATTACGTATTGGCGCGACCCACAGCTAATATACTCTTTATTAATTCTGCAAATCACCATTTCACGGTATAGACTTACACATTGGCCATGTGCAGATGGGTGCATCACACATCTACTGTTTAAGCTACTACACCTACAAAAACAATGCCACACCAAATGAGACAACTGGCAAATATTCAGTCTCAACTTGTGAAGGAAGGCTAGTGAAACTCACAAAACCCAGTTTAATTAATCATATAAAGTTATAATTTAAATCTCCACAACATAGAAAACTGTATTACATGTTCCTACTCCAACTATTTAAACCCTGGAGACAAGAAGAAGAATTATCAGGTGACTATAACTCATTTGAAGCTGCATTCAAAGCAAATGAAATCAGTATAACAAATGACTATTTCAAACAATACAAACAAATGTTGGTCAATGAACGCCAACAAGAGGAAGAAATTGAAGCTAAACTAGACAAATACACTATTGAGGGCAGTCAACCTTCCCTTACAGGAAGCCAAGACCCACTTGGAAAACCACTCATTCTAAATTAAGCAGAAATAGCCATTACTGAGGTACAAAATACCATGTATCAATATAAACAATCTGAGGAAGACTTGTCAGATCTGGAATCTCAGCTAAATGATGAACAACTCACCATTTATCTAGATGTCACTCGAGACATTGAACATGCTTTAAACATGAAACTAAAGTGTGTAGCTGTAAACATTATAAACCTCTGCTTCTGTATGTAAGTGGTGAGGCTGGTTCTGGCAAAACATTCTTATTTAAAATAATCAGCAAATTTCTACAAAACTTAACAAACAACAACCTTTCAGCTGTAGTAACAGCCCCCACAGGTTTAGCTGCCTACAACATAGGTGGTGTAAATTTACACTGACTACTACTCAGCCCCGGAGAAAACCAAAGCAAATTAGAATACTACAAATTGTTCGCAGAAGCTACTACTGAGGTACGCAGAATTCTAAAACAAATGAAAGTGCTCCTGATAGATGAAGTAAGCATGGTGTCCAACCTCATGTTGGCTTTAATTCATCTCAGAATGCAAGAAGTCCTAAAAACCAACTACGAAGAACTGTTTGGAGGAAAACATGTTATTGTTTACGGAGACCGCCTACAGTTAACGCCAGTTAAAGGGTAACCTATTTTCTAAACTTTAGGACACAAAGAATGCTGCAATACTCTCGGCAGCATTGGAGATGTAAATCTCTGGCAACATTTTCACAACTGAGAACTAACTCAAAACATGCGGAAGTCTGCAGACCTCACATATGCTAACATTTTAAAAAGCGATAGAACTGGGCTGCTTACTAAAGATGCAAAATCCATCTTAAATAGTAGACTAATCCATGAGCGATATGGGCGAAACATGTCTGCTCCTGATGTCATGGAACAATGAACTCAACAAAATCTAATATGTATGTCCTTAATGCCACCCCTTGCAAGCTTTAGTCAATTCAACGAGGCAATGTTGAAAAAAGAAATGCAACCTATATTGCATATCAGCTCCACAGACAAAGTAGAAGTGCACGGCATTACACTTCCTATGTGTCAACAAGCACAGCAGGACTAAGTAGCTTAGAAAAATGTATCTCCAACACAGCCAGATTGGAGAAAATATTGACTTTGCATCTGAACTGCATAGTAATTCTAAAACATAACCTTGGCGTAGAACAAGGCTTAGTCAATGGAGCAATTGGTACAGTTTTTGGCTTCCAAACATATCCTCATGACAACATTCAGTTTGTCAATGTCCACTTTGACAAACTTGCAGAAGTTAAAGAAATTGGCAGGACAATAGGACGTTTCCTTCTTTTCAAAGACATGTATGTACGCAGTCAAAATCTTGAAATGGAAACAATTACTATGCGCTCCTCATTGCATTGAAAATCAAAAAATCTCCAATTAATAATTCACTCAGTTCAATGATAGTAAATACCCTTTTTGTTAGTTCAAGAATGTTTTAATCCAAAGTTGTTTGGCAACCAAAAATCAACCCTCGACACGTGTTTCACTGTCATTAAATAACTGACAGATCTTCAGGAGGGAAAGAAAAAGCGTTTCCGTTGGCTTTAAAATACAATTCAATTAATTGCTTTTAAGGACTTGTGCTTTGAATAATGTCTCTGTTTTCCAAAGTTTTTCACTAATTAGAGAGAGATCTCTTTAGCCACTTTCGTTAGTTGTGCCATAAAGTAGATTCTCGCTGTGTACGCAGACAGCAATTTTCTTTGGCCCTCATTACGACCCTTGCGGAAATCGGAAAACGATGGCGGAAATGCAATACCGCCATCGAATAGCGCTCGGTGCGACTATGACCCGTCACCGCAAAGTACGAAGCCATTAGCGACACCGTAGTGAACGCCAACGCTAACTGCACCAAGCACGCGCGCGCGCGCCATGCCAAACCGCAAACACCACCATGGCGCAACGGTACGCCAATTCCGACCCTAGCGGACATGTACCTAACGCCATCAGGCATGGCGTAATGTACCATTCCGCCATGGTGAGAAGTACGGCATCGCGAATCAACCGTAAACGGCCCCACTGAGTGCCTGTACACCGCTCCCTGCCCACAAAGTACAACTCCCCGTAGGTGCAATGAAGCCACAATGCAACCATTGAAATGTACAAGTCACCCATGCATGGCAACGAACAAAAGAAACACAAGAGGGGCCAATGGGAGCTGCAGGGCACAGATGGCACGAACACAGAAGCCATCCCAATGGACATGACCACAGTCCCCCACCAAGAAACGCACGCAAACACAGGCACCTGTGACCAGTCATATTCCGAGAATCACATCATTCCACCAGTCCACCTGGCTGACCAGCATCTGTTACACAAAACCCAATCCCCCGCCCCTGAGCATGACAACATTCAAACTGTCATATTGGCAGCCCCCATCCCTGACCTCACGGGCTTAGTAGGCAAACGCGCCCAGTACAGTACCACGCAACTAAACTCCGAAGCTGGAACCCAATGCAGATCTCCTCACAATACATCGCCCCCCAAATAGGCATATGCCACATCACTTGCAAAGAAAAACGCTACACGGGCCAAATCAGAATAGAAATTTAATGCACATCAAAGTCACCAAGCCCATACAGCCATCAGGCCATGAACTCCTAAACACCAATCACCATTGTGGGCTGCATCCGCAAGAAATGACCAGCCACTACTTGTGTGTCGTCCTGTTCCCTCATGGTACACAGAGCCACAATCACGTACGAAAAGGCAACATGGAAGCGCACAGAACCGCAGGGCCGTCCCAATGGGGAGGCACTAGTCCAGCCGAAAGGCCGAAATGTTGCTCCGAGCCACCAGTACAGCGTAAGGGCATGTGGGCCATTGGCGATCGTCCCATAAGATCGTAATGCTGCTCCACTGATTAACACGAAGCAGCAGGTGTCGGGAGTAAAACCCATCTGCAGGAGTG
The DNA here is from genome assembly GCF_040938575.1 of Ambystoma mexicanum. Lineage (NCBI taxonomy): Eukaryota > Metazoa > Chordata > Amphibia > Caudata > Ambystomatidae > Ambystoma > Ambystoma mexicanum. The sequence goes on along the minus strand of NC_090931.1, from coordinate 860,573,005 downwards.
GCATACAGATGGCAGTGGCAAAAGGGGAGGAGATACCTGTCAACCAAAAGAAAAGAAAAAGAACAGAATGGCCATCAGAACTACATTCCAACAACTCACTTCAATGATCACACGAAATCCACAGCCATATGCATGCCAGCCCACTCCAAAGGATCATCACCACCCCAAAACCACTTGCGACTCCTAACCATCTATATCGAGGTGCAAACACCATCACAAACGAGTGTACCTGTGCATGCGTCTGTCAAAACAGAATCCATCAGATGGGAATGTTAATGTGCATGGACACAAGTGTCTGAGGGCGTGTCGAGACAGGGAGGGCTCAACAAGGCCAGATAGACGATGGTCCCACCATGGCAGCCCTGCATCACATAGCGTAGGGGAGGCGGATAGATCCCAAGAAGCCCTGTACATGGCAAACTCTGTATCAAATCACCTGCCCATGCATCCATTCATCATTCCCTCATCCCGGAATCAAAACGCCTGAATAATTACTCACATAACATTAGAAACATCCATTGAGTCTGTGCGTTATGCAGCCTGCAAAATCCACAGTGCCCCAGCCCGTAATTCCGGTGTTGTGAAGTAACATGTATCTGGGAACGGCCGGCCTCATCGCCCACGTAGCAATTGCGCATCCCAAACTATTCATATCAATCATTGCTCCCTCGCCATGGGCCCTGTCTCAAGGACATTGAACAACAGAACGTTATATTTGCAGTCAGACCTGTGGGCATCTCCTCGCCGCTAGCTGGAAACCGAAAGCGCCGCCCTTGGAATTCCACATTTGCAACATCACGCCGAAAAGGCATCTGTGGCCGTTTGAAATCACTAATTATTCCATCGAGTGCGGCTGTGTGTGAAAATGTCAACTGCCTTCACCCACAAATGGGACGCCCCGCCCGTCATTGCAACTCGGTAAAGTGATGCATGAGGGCCCACCGTTACTCGAGTACTACGTTCCACTGACCCTTCACAAGTCTGTTCGCGACTGCACAGATAGTATGTGCAACAATGGGACCACAGCAGAATGAACATGTCAACCAATGTTACACGGCCATCGGGTACAAATACATGATTGCAATAGCAAGATGCCATTCCCAGATTTGCAGCGTTGTGCGCGGGACGTGCTCGGCCAAAGGGGAGAGCAGCTTGCACAGGTGGAATTAATCACCACAGGTGGAGGCCATACAGCCTGAAAACACATAAATTGCACAGCCAGTCTCCTCCCACAACCACACCGAAATGCTACCGGCAGGACTCGCGATGTTGGCCCTGGGGGACATGATAGCACTGCAACTACTCCAACTCCAAGAAGAAGACGAACACCAACTGCAACCGGCCGCACGAAGGAGACGCAGGAGGAGGAGGAGGGCAAGGCAGGGCCAGCAAGGGCCGCCAGCACAGCCACTACCACCACGCAGGCAGCCCGCAATCCCACGCCTCCGAGCACATCCGTTCGACCTCACTGATGAGCAGATCCACACCCTCTACCGTCTGGACCGGGACACCATAGCCGCCATTGTGGACATGACACAGGCTGACCTTGTCAGCATGATAGATAGCCCAACCGCCATCCCACCCCTACTGAAGGTGGTGTCTGTACTCCACTTCCTGGCCACAGGCACCTACCAGCACACAGTCGGACAGTTGCATGGCATTTCTCAGCCACTGTTCTCACGGACACTATTGCAAGTGCTCGATGCCCTCCTGCAGCACGCAGACGACTACATCTCTCTACCACGCTCGGAGCAGGAAATTACCAACACAAAAGTGGGATTCCATGCACTTGCCGGCATACCGGGTTGCATTGGTGCCATCGACTGCACCCATGTGGAATTGGTCGTCCCACATGCAATGGAGGCCCAGTACCGCAACAGAAAACAATTTCATTCCCTGAATGTACAAATGGTGTGTGACTCCAACAGGATCATTACACATTGTTGTGCCCGATTCCCTGGATCTACCCATGATTCTATGGTCTTGAGGAACTCTACAATACCACGCTACATGGAGCGACACGCAGGGAACAGATCCTGGCTACTCGGTGAGTCTCATTACATGCATGATTATGTGGGGAATGTGATTTGGCAATGACCTGGCAGGAAGGGGGGGGGGGTGTGCGTACGTATCAATGGCATTCCACATCATAGGTTTCTCGTCCACATACAGGTGATGCTGGATATCCACTGAAGAGATGGCTCCTCACACCAGTCCGGAACCCACGGGACCAGCATGAGGAGGAATACAACCATGCCCACTCACGTACCCGTGTAGTCATTGAACAGGCATTCGGCCTACTGAAGACTCGTTTCCGCTGCCTCAGCAGGTCTGGCGGGGCACTCCTGTACCGCCATGAGAAGGTTGCAAAGATGGTGATGGCATGTGTCATGCTCCACAACATGTGCGTACGTAGAAATGTGCCCATGCCCCCTGACGCAGAACTGCAAGCACCTGATGATGGTCATGATGAGGGTGGGGATGTGGCAGCACCTCATGGAGTCTGCGAGGCACCGGAGGCCCGTGACATTCGTCAGCATCTCATTGATGTATGCTTCTAGCACTCACGCCTGGTGGCTGATACATGGACACGGGACTCGTGGCACTGTGCGTGTCTGGGACATGCACAATATGGACTGTACGCCTATGATGGCCTAGTACACAAAAATCAATGTCCACACATCTCATTGGTTGATCGTGCACTTTATATGGCATATGTGATGTCATGTTGAACACCCTATCGACCCGCCACCCAAGTGAGCCCAACACACCCCCTCCACCCTCCTACCTCCCCCCCGAACCCCAGTGTCCAAAGATGCTCATTGTCAGTGGGCTGTCGCTATTGCAAGCCCCCTCTGCGGGTATCAGGGGCACCCCTGCCTGTGGAGCGCAGGTTCCTTCCAGATCTACGTTGGGGGCTGCCCTGGACGGAACTTGCAACGGATGATGTGTCTGCCTGCTCACGTCCATGCATGTCCCTAAGGGTTTGCGAGAGCTCAGTGAGCACACGGCGCACTGCGGCAAGTTCGGCACATACGTCTTTGGACGTCGCATACAGTTCCCCCCTCAGGCTCTCGGTGCTTCTCTCCATTTGTGCCCTTAGCGTCTCTGTGCCTCTCTCCATTTCTGCCCTAAGTGTCTCAGTTGATGTTTCTATGTCTGCCTTAGTGCCCCCACATTCATCGGCATGGTCCTTGAGGAGCGTGGCCATTTGCTGCTGTTGCACGATTAACTTGTCGAGGGACTGTTGCCTCTGCTGGGCCATGCCCATTTGCGGGGGTGTCACAGAGGGGCTGTTGTCCTCATGTTGCCTTGCCACAGGGCTTGTGGGGGATGGCCAGTCGTTGTCTTGTGGGTGCCCCTGCGTGGTATCCTCATGTTGTACGGGATGGGACAGACAGGGGGATTGGGACAGGTCATGGATGGATCTGACTTCGACATCCCCGTTTTCTGTGTCGGAGCATGCTGCCATCAATGGGGTGTCACCTATGGTGCTGCTGCCACCAGAGGCAGTGCCTTCTGTGGCATCCATTGGGGGGACCTGTGGTGGTGGTGTTGTGGGCATGCTGGCTGCTGGGGTGCCTGTTGATGTTCCCTCCTCTGTGCTGCCACCTGATTTGTGCTGCTGCCGTGTCTTGATGCGTGCAGCTGAGGTGGAGGGTCTCTGGCCGTTGGTCTTGGCCCTCTTTGCAGGTGTGCTGGTAGGGGTGTCCTGTAGCTCGTCGTTTGGATCGGACCCTGTGGTGGAGTAAAGGAGGGCGAGGGTTAATGATGGGTCTGTGGGAATTGGAATGGCATTGTATCACATGCTCTGGGGTGGTACCTGAGGGTGATTTGGGTCGGGTCCTTGGAGGTGCTTTGATTTGTGTGTGGAGTGAGGGTGCAGTTGTTTGGCAGCCTGCAGTTAGGGTGTGCCTGCTGCACGTGTAGTGCGTGTATTAGGGGTTTTTAATTATTTATGTATTTATTGTGGGTTTTAACGTGCGCTATCAGGCCGATGTGTGTGGCCGTTCTCCTGGACATGTGTTTCTGTTGCACTATGTGGACGCATGGTACTTCACATGGATGGACTGTGTGGATTTGGCATTGTTTTATCTGGTACACCTACCTGAATCTTCGGATGTCTGCACTCCTTTCTCCATCCCTCCGACTCCCTCTATGCTCTCCATTCCGATGGTGGAGGCACAGATTTCTTCCCAGGGGGTCAACTTGATGGGTGATTCAGGACCTCCCCCGGTGGCTGTGGCAATGTTGCGGTTGGCAGAGAGTATGCTGCGGACGCGTATCCGCAGGTCGTCCCATCGCTTGCGGCATTGCTGTGGGGTGCGGGGTGCGGTCCCCACCGCACTTACCCGCTGTGCCACCAGAGCCCATATGGTCTTCTTGTTTGCAAGTGCCGTTCTGGTCATTTGCGTGGAGAAGACGACGGCAGCATTCTCCTGGAGGGTCTCTGTTAGCACGGTGAGTTCCTCGCGGGAGAAGTGGACCTGCCGCTTGCGGTCGCACGCTTTCTTCGCTACTTTTCCCATTTGTCTTGGTTTCGCTAGGGTGGGTGACGGGTTGGGGTGTGTTTCAGGGTAGTGATTTTGGTGGTTGTGTGGTTTTAGTGGTTTTATAGGTGTACGCCGGGATGTTTCCCGTTCCGGGCCCATGTTTTAACTTCCGTTTCCGTATATTTCCGGTCACCGTACTTTCCGGTAGGCGCACACTGCGGTGACCGCTAAGAGGGGTGGCGGTATTGCACCTAGGGCGCCGTACGGCGGCGGTGTGGGCCGTTTTGGGGTCATTTCCGCCATCGCGGACTTTGCACTTCCGCCGTGGCGTGGTGCTCGTGCCCGATGGGTCGGAATGGGCCGCACTTTGCTCCTTCGTGCAATGGCGGAAACGCTATTTACGCTGTGGCGCTCCGGTCAGTCGCTTTCCGCAAGGGTCGTAATGAGGGCCTTTGTCTCTTGCATATTCTGTCACTATTCACAAATCACAAGGTCTAGCACTAGATCAAGCACTGATTGGCATTGGCAGTACAGTCTTTAAAGAAGGTATGAGTTACGTAGCACTTTCAGACTCCATACACTCAATGGTCTATTCCTAGTTAACTTTGATGCAAACTAAGTCAATACTGACATTCCTTGCATCCTGGAATACAACAGGCTATGGGCAGTATAAACCCCCATCTAGATATGTACCCTGTACCTAAAAAAAAAACTTTTAAAAGACAAATAATAGAAACAAAAGCTATAGCAGATTTCCCAAAAATACCCCTAAAAAAACAACAATCAACTCCTTCTACAGCAAACAATACAACCACAAAACTGTCTAGTACAAAATCAACTATACGCCCATCAGAAAAGAAACACACAAATCTCTCTTCTCCAGAAACATCTGCAGGCCCATCAAATGATCCACAAACAGAACTCTAGTCCATTTAAATTCAGAAACACTACTAGAGTAAATTGTTATGCAAATGTGACAATGAACCTTCTCCTTCAATTGCCACCAATTGTTCACAATATTTACCTAAACGGCTCAGACCAGTTGTGCTTGCAAATGCTCGTCCTTCACAAAAAATGCCACAAATAATCCTGAAACACTTAGGTATAAGGCTATATTGGACTAGTGTGCAGGAATGGTAACATTTACTATAAACGGACAGGAAGATCCACAAGAATTCCTAATGTATTTACTATATGTACTTGAAACAAAAAACATCCCTATAATGAAATCTTCCAGATTTCATACACGTGGAAACATACAGGCACTCTCTGCAACCATGTTTCACAAGACTACATCCCTAATGAACGATTTGTATATGTATCCATAGCAAATTTTGAATCCATTCCATTTCAGCAGCTTTTGCAGAATGCAAATCATGACATATTATGCCCTGTTTGCAATTCAGACAATCGTTCCACCTTACAAACAAACTCACATAGCCAATATGTCATAGTAAAGCATACCAAAAATAACTGTAAACTTACAGGCTTCACACATGGCCAAGTATTTCTTGGGAAGAAAACCTTCACAACAGTAGGTATAATATACCACGCTGTTGCCGCAACCACTTCAGGGCACTACACTGCATATGTCAAAAAAGAAGTGGTTGTTTGAATGTAACGATTCCTCTGTTACTCCAAAAGATATGTTACCAGCAAATTTAACAAATGCCTACTTAATATTCCTTCAACCCTAATTTGCTCACTAAACTATACCACAATTAAAAGTTAGAATATGCCAGCAGGTATCTAACTACATCCATCATACTACAATAACACTTTTGAAAGTCACTCTAGTTAGAATACGCCAATAGGTGTCTAACTACTTGAAAAACACCCTTTCACTTACTGCGCCTATATTCATGGGTGCCAGCTTTTGATTTTTGCTATGGGGGCAAATGTACATGGGCATATGTTATTCTTGCATACGGTCAGTTTTGTAAATTTTCAATGCTGTTTCAATCTGGTTAGTTGGGGTTGTGCAATGTATCACACCAGTCACCAAGAAGACAGTCATAAAACGAGGGGCTTGTAGCACACTGCATAACCAAAATGAGAGATCCTCAGGAAATAATTTAATCGCATTGCACATTGCCTAAAAACATTTTGCTGTATTTTATACATAACAATACCACTGTCAAAACAGGTAAAAATGAATTTGTGATTGATGAACATCTATGGGTGTTGGGTTGCAAGTGTTTTAACATATTGAGTGGCCGTGCCCACCGGACATGGACAAAGGCCATTGCTAGTGGTCTGGTAGTGTTCTAAAATGGACAGCCAAGGCAATGGCTAGTGGCCTGGTAGTGTTCTAAAATACACTGGCCATGTGCCGACAAAATCTATGGAATAACACAACCCTTCAAATTCAAGGAAAAACATTAGTTGCAGGGACCTTAAGGTGAGAACTTAACGCAACAAAACCCCTGAAATTCAGCTAAAGCCACCTTAACTTCATGCCCACTGTTGCACAGCCTATGGACACAATGATGACATCAGAGATGGCATCGCCTTCAAGCCTTGGAGGCCCGCTGCAATGCCATAGAGGACAAAAAGGAAGATGGGGAGAATCGTTCATGTAGAAATAATATTCAGATACAAGGCATCTCTGCTGCAGTGCATGACGAAAATCTACCTGCTTTTGTGGCGGACCTCTCCTGATCTATTCTTGAATTGCCTGAGGACTCTGAGATTGAGCTTGACAGGACTCTTCAAACCCATGCCGCTCTGGCCCAGAACAGGCCTGATGACGTGTTATCCCGGGTCCACTTATTTAAACTAAAGGAACATATAATGGCGACAGGTAGATCCCTGGAATCCATCTCTTTTCACAAGATGTCAATTTTCCTGTCCCAGGACATAGCATCGACAACCATGGCAAAGGGAAAGGCGCTGCTCCCACTGCCCGAATGGTTGCACTCGAGAGAAGTACCTGATAGATGGGGCTTTCTGACCACACTCTACTTTTCTCATCAGGGGAAGCGCTGGGTGGAACGAATGCTGAAGGACTTAGAGAGCCTGTTGAACTTAGATGGGATGTGGGAGAGTGGTCTGGAGGGTGAGAGGGGTTTGAGTCCGGCTCCTGGCCTAGTACCCTCACAGAAGTGGAAGAATGTGGCATGGGGAAGGTGGTTGAAGGGGCCATGCAGAAGGGTTTAAATACAATGAGATTTTGTGATGTGGCGTGTGGGCGGGATTGAGGTTTTCTCAGAGGAAAGGTTTAATGAGTGGTACTCAAGGACTGTGTGGTGGTGCTCCTGGTATCTTGGGTGCAGTTCTGGTGGTTGAACTGGTAGAGGGGGTTCCTTTGGGGGTAGGTTTTATTTTGCCCTCCAAGTCAGCTTCCAGGAGGGTATTCAGATGTCTGAAATGTGCTCATGTTTGAGCATGGTTTGTGGTTGGGTTGGGTGGGGGGCGGCAGGGGGGTTTGTTCATAAATGTTTACTGTGGGTTGGCTTTTCAACATGTATATCCGCAGTGTGGGCAGTTCAAAATGAGGTTATGGGAGGGGGGTATTTTGTCTTGAGGGGAAATGCAGCATAATGTGGTGGCCGACGTTGGAGAGGAGGACCTTGTGTTAATGGCCACATGGAATGTACAGGGATTGAATTCTCTAATGTAAAAGAAAGGAGTTATGTCTTTCTCCTTGTTGTTTTTACAAGAAACCCACCTTGTTGCACAGGATGAGAAGCGAAGGAAGGTCAAGGTATTTCTATTCCATTTTTTTGCATCTGGGGGAAGAAAAAAACAGGGGTGGCTATCTTGATGGGTGAGCAGATCCCGATCTCTAAGATTAAGGTTCTTCGGAACCTGCAGGGATGCTATGTTTGTGTCAAATGTCTATTGTAGAATCGCATTTACACGCTGGTTTCCCTGTATGTTGCTAAATTTGGCCAGGAGGTATTTCTGAAAAGTTTTCTTCTTCAGGTGCTCCCTTTTGCTGAGGGACAAGTTATGATTGGGGGTGACTTCAATCTGGTACCCAACCCCCTGGTGGACAAGACTCTGCCTCCTACCAAGTTGGATTACAAGCATGCTACTGCCTTCGAGCGGCTGCTTCGTGATTTGAGGCTAGTTGATGATTAGAGGTTGGCTCATGGAAAGGAGAGGGTTTTTTCATTTACCTCACACATTCACTGGGGCTTTTCTAGACTAGACCTCATGCTCACGCCTGCTGCATTGTACACGTGTGTCCATGTGGTTGATATAGGTATGTGCACCCTGTCGCTTCATGTCACAGTGTCACTGCCTCTAGCAATTGTTGAATGGCCCAAGAGACCCAGACGCCCATGGAAATTATATGACCCGGTGCTCACAGACCCGGTGGTGGCTAGAGTTGGGGGAGGTTATTTCCAATTACTTCAGGGAAAATAGTAACTCAAGTCTCCCACAGGACATTGTATGGGATGACATGAAAGCTGTTGTCAGGGGCGAACTCATCAGCAGATTTGCTGCTTACGCTAGAGTGCGGCAAGTGGTCAGAGTAAGACTGCAAGGGGAGGTTAGTCTGGTGGAACTGGAGCACAAGCGATTGGGGTCCCGTAACACACTGCGTGAACTCAGAATGGCATGTAAAAAACTGGAGCCGTACCTAGCAGACCGGACGGCTCAGGCGATACTGAAGACCAGACAGTATTATTTGGCAAATGGCAATCGAGCCAACCGTCTTCTGGTAGCCAAGATGCGTAAACTCCAAATCCGAAATTTTGCGTTAGCCCTGCGCGGTGGGCAAGGTGTGGTCCAACAGGGTGAGGAGGAGAAAATGCTGATTTTTATGGCACATTCGAGAGTGGTATTTAGCGGGGAGACTGTTTGAGCTGAAGCTCAGGCTGACTATTTGCAGGGTGCAGATCTGCCTAGTTTATCTATTGAGGATCGGGAATGTCTGGAGGCGCGTATCTTGCTGGGGAAAGTGGATTAGGCCATTAAAGAATAAGGCCCCTTTAATTATTTCAGGATCTCTGGTAGGAATGCTCCCTCTATGGTTGTCTCCAAAACTGTTTTGATCCCCAAGCCAGATAAGGATATGGTATTGTGAAATTCCAATCACCCCATTAAACTCACTAACACAGACTCGAAGATTTTCTCTAAGATCTTAACCCGACGTATGATGGAAGTCCTCCCCAGACTCATAGACATCGATCAGACAGGATTTATCATGGGTCGCAGTACAATGTGAGGCGGGTCCTGAACCTTTTGGAGGTAGGGCGGCGTTCAAGTGTATATTTGGGGATTACACTTTGGATGCCCACAAGGCATTTGACAGAGTGTAATGGAGGTATATTTGTGGTGTTTTAGAGAGGTTTGGGTTTGGTCTTGGGTTAATCGAGCTAGGTGATGGTGATCTATGAAAATCAATTCACGTCCCTCCAGGTTAACGGGACCTTGACGTCCAGCTTGCCGATCAATAGGGCACTAGACATGGTTGTCTGTTGTCTCTGTTGATTTTTGCCCACAACATGGAGCCATCTGCTAGCCGAATCAGGGCTAATGGGAGTATAGCAGGGATCCTGGGATCGCCTGCCTGCAGGTGCCATTGTGCTCGACAGGTCTAACCCTGCCAGGCGCGACAGCCCCCAGTAGGCGGATTTGTCACAGAAGCAACGGTGCCGCTGCTTCCGAGTTCCCATTCCTGTGGAGTCGGGTCCTATCCGACTCCACGGGAGTGGGGACTTACCGAATCCCCGCATGACTTCCCACTCCATGAAGAGTTTTAATGTCCTAGTGGCACCGGGAAGTCAGGCGGCAGATCCGGTGTTACGGGTAGCAACGGTGGGTTACCGCCGTACTCGTAAGGAGGCCCAATGAGTTGCTCACCCGGACTAGTTCCTGCTCATCCCTTGCCAAGGTGCTGCGTGAGCTGGATGGATTTAGCTGAGTCTCTGGGTTCAAGGTTAATTATGACAAGTCTCACGGGTTAGATGTTTCTTTGTGGCCCCAAGATAGGACCGTGATTTGCACTCCATCACTGATACAGTGGACCCGGGAGACTATCCCCTATTTGGGGGTGATCATACCTATCAGGTTCTCAGAAGTCTTTCGGTCCAATTTCCCACTGCTGCTCCAGGAGCTATCTGAAGATTTATTGATGTGGGGTCGCCAGGAGGGTTCTATGTCATTTAATCGATCGATTATTTTTCAGAGGGTTTTTTTACAAATATTTTTCAATGAGAAAGCTCATCGAATTTGATTCTTTTTTTTGGGGGGGGGAGTTCTCTGCTCAAGCTCCCATCCCCTATTGTTTTTTCTTGATTCCTGACCCCACCCACCCCTTATGTGCACTTTCCCACCTCACACCTATATTTTTCCATTTGTTTTTTCATTTAAAGATTTTCATTAAAAAACCCATCAAAATAAAGTCTTTCGGTGAAAGAACGTTGTACCACCAGGAGATATCCTGGTTTGGTCGCATTGCAGCGGTCAAAATGGACCTTATCCCAGGACACTCTACTTGTGTATTGCGTTGCCAGTTAGGATCCCTGATTCTGATCTCTGCACACTTTAATGACTTTCGCCATAAGCGAGCGGTGCAGCTCTCTCATCTTTTTACATGGGGTGATGCCAATCTGCAGCCAAAGTGGAAAATAATTGAACATGCCCAGTCAATGGTCAAATTGACTCATCTGCCCTACATGGAAAAGAGATATCTCATGCATGATTGGGGATTATCTCTCCTACTTACAACCAGGGGCACACTGTACTATATGGGAGGGCCCTCTGTAGGTGGGGCATGTCGATCGGGATGGGGCCTCCTTCGCCTGTCTGGGATAACCCATGTTTCCAGCCTGGCTGCGATAGGGGGAGTTTGGATAGCGGGGGGCTTGTTGAAACTGCATCAGCTATACGAAGACAAGCTCCCAATAACGTTCAATGAATGTAAGCTCGCTTGAACCCTACCGGAAACTGAACAGTTTCGTTATGTGCAACAGCGGCATTGGGCCTCTCATCCACTCACAAAGCTTGGGGGCCAACAGGACTCTGAACCCTCCTGAGGTGACGTTGCAGGCGGGTTTGTTGCGGGCCAGATCTCAAAGCTACACAAGTTGCTGGACACGGGGTACCAATAGAGGATGAGGCGTGGTTGAGAATATGGGGTAGGATGCTTAAGTCTTCCAGATGCATCACTGATGGGGAATGTTCCTATAAATCCTGCTACGGGTGGTATCTCACCCCGTTAAGGTTGCACCACATTGCGGCAGATTATTCTCCTTCCTGCTGGCGTGATACCGGGGACTCCCTATTTCACATGGTGTGGACGTGTAGAAAGGTGAGACTCTTCCTGAAGTAGGTGCCCTCTCAAATTAAGGAATAGTTCATCTGACGGGTCCAGTAGCCGCTCTAATTGGGCATCTCTTCCTAGCGGTGAAACTGTCCATTGCTCAAAACTGAAATCTGAGGATGGACCAGTGGTTCAGAGGTGGTGGGTAAAGGTATGGGATTACCTGTTTGCTGACAAAATTACTGCATTATGTGAAGGGAGGTATGCGAAATATATCTCTGCTTGGAAGCCGTTTATTGATTTTGCAGAGAATTATCCTGCGATAGTTGTTAGGCCACCTTTGATGTGGCACTTTTCATTATTGTAAAGTTATTTGATTGTTGGGGTACTGAACGAATTGACTGGGGGACGGAGGGTATATTGGGGTCTGTTTATGCTGTGCACCTTATTTGTACCAAGTGGAACTCTGTCACTTGAAATCCTTGAACTGTGCCTGATACTCATCTTTCTTTTGCTGTTACCCACAGTATGTTAAATAAAGGTTGTTTGAAAAAAAAATATTGTCCACTGTCCTAGGTCTTTAACCTATTACCGTCTCTTACACTTCAAAAGAAAACTATAAACTATGCTACATCCTGACTCCAAAAGGATGACTCCCTTCTTCGGGACGGTTTTTAGGCAGTTCATAAAGGATGAGGGAATATCCTTCTTGCCCCAGCCGTCACTAGGCTTTTCTGTAATTGTTCCACACCGATAGGGAGCAGGTCTCTTTTTCCCCAGACCTTTTCAGGTGATTTGTTTATAGTTCCAAAACAATATTGTCAAGGTGTCTCCCTTCCCCAAGCCTTTTCCAGGCTCCCTTTCAATCGCATCAATTTTGTCTAGCTTTCTACCAAAGGATATGTCTTCCTTCCTCTGGTCTTCTCATAACTTGTGCCAAAAGATTTCTTACTCTTCCCCTGGTCTTCTCTTGACTTTTGTACAGAGTCTTTCTCTCCTCGTAGTTCTCATTCTGTCTTTCTCCAAAGGATACCCTTGTCACCCCCTGGTCTTCTTCTCATTATGTGGGTCCCAGACCCCCTTCTCAGCTCTATAATATCTCTTACTTAGGCCCGGGTTCACTATCCTGCCAGGCCTCTCTTCGGGTCTCTCTTTGGTGTTCGCTCACCCAATATGTCCCTCTCTTCGGGTCTCTCTTTGGTGTTCGCTCACCCAATATGTCCCTCTCTTCGGGTCTCTCTGGGGTGTTCGCTCACCCAATATGTCCTCAATTAGTCTCTCTGTTTCATCGTCTCTCTTCGGGTCTCTCTGGGGTATTCGCTCACCCAATATGTCCTCAATTAGTCTCTCTGTTTCATCCCACTTGGACGAGGAAGATGGTTCTGCACTTCTTCCCAACCACAGCTTCTGGGGTCTCCCAGTGCCTTCCTGGTCCCCTTCTGCGTACCTTTGAACTTGGTCTGCAAGGGTCCTGGTCCTCGATAACACTAGTAAGCTTCTCTTGCTTCCCATGGGCTCTTGCGGTCTGCTCTCAGCTTTTTGTGGCTCCGCCACGCTGGTTTCTCCCCGCATGTCTGCTCTCACCTAGACCAGTCGGATTGCTGCCTCCTCACCACTTGATGTCTGGTTCCCCAACCTTCAGAAAATCTTGGCTCCTCTCCGCCTTCTCAGTCCCCGCCTTCCTGTTCCATGCGTTCGGGTCTGCAGCGCGTCTTATCTGCATGGCTTTGCTCCCCAGCAGAATGCTCCTCTGGGGCAGGACTGACATTGAGGAGAGTCCTTCATCAGTTTTTATGGCAGATTGACCCTCAAGCCTCACACAGCTAGCATGTACATATTGGTTCCATATAGGGCTCTTCCTCGCCCTGATCTTTCTCATGTCAGCACATTTGGAGTCATCCATACCTACTCTTCCCTCACTCTTCATTGTCACAGTATCATCTACCTGATTTACATGGCTGCTATGTATGAGATAACAAGCAGAAGAAAGAGGAGATGGGAGTGCTTGGGCCCTAGCCATGTTTTTGGGTAATGTCTGGTGGCATGGTGGTGAACATACCACGTTCTCCCTCAATACTCTTTACCTCTACCACAGAGGGGGCCCCACCCATGGGATCCTCCCGCTGAGTAACAACCCCAGGGAGACTATCTGGCAGTGACCTAACCTCCCTGGCCCCATGGGAAGGGTCCCCCGCTGAGGGAGAAGTGATGGCATTGGGGGGATTCATCACAAGCAAACCCCTATACCCTTATACACTGGACAGGGTAATGTAGTCCTTACCTCCCCATGTTATGCTGTAGGGCCGACTATATGAAGAGCAACAAGAGCCACCCAATTGAACTTCAAAATGAAACTGCTGGGACGAAGAAGAAGTGCAAAAGAATGATGAATACTATGCAAGCATTAAAAGAGCAGTCTCGTCAATATGGACGCCTACCAGTATAAAGTTTAAAAAAGGACTTGACACAGAGTCAATCCTTCCCTGGAGGAACCGCAACCACAAGCGGTGTGCAAGGAAGTTTGGAAGGCAGGCGGAGCGGGACACTGAGAAAGGAGCGAGTGGGAGAGAAGCCGGCCCGAAGGAGAGAGACCGTTCTTCATGCAAGGAAGCAGAAGCTCCTGGTGTGCCAAGCCACAGGGAGATGTGAAGAAGCAAAGCTGTGTCCCCAAAGCCTTACTTACCTCTGCCGGTCCACGGAGGATCACCAGAGGACAGCGAGTGCAGACCAACCCATACAGCACACTGATGGTGTCACGAGAGACCCACAGCCATCACAGACCAAGAAACAAGTTACGCTGGCTATTGGGTAGATGCAGGCACCCTGAGAAGTAGTAGCAGAAGTTGCCTGAAGGGCCGGAAACCTGATTACAGGGTCAGGGACCCTGGTGGACTAGAAGGAAGTTCAAGAAAGTGTGAGACCGAAGAAAAGCGAGTCTGGGGCCCACACCCATATTAAGATTGCATCCAAGACAATTTGTCCATAATGACACCTTTTTATCATTAAGCATGTTTAAACAAAGGGGGGGAAACAATGTCCATGGATATTGTCATCTATTTCAAAGTCTGGAACGCCCTCAAAGCCGTATTTGCCACATTTACGATGCAACACCCACCTTCCAGCTACTGCAGAGCATGATTATAGTGCAGGTGTATGGTCATCTGTTGTCATGTATTATGTTGTTCCACTGTACAGCGCCTTGGTGTAAAGCGCTTTATAAATCAATCAATCAATAAATCAATCAAGCTTATTACCATTCTCTACAACGGGGGTCCTGCAGGGCACACATGACAATGGAGAGAGCTCTAAGCAACGGTGGGAACGAGAGCTGAGTGCAGTGCTCCCGGATGAAGAATGGTTGTAAATACTTCAACAGAGAAAGTGGGTCTCAATGAACTCTAGGTATAAACTGATACATTTTCACTATTTGCACTTGGCCTACTACACACCTGAAAAATGACAGATACTATCCAGAGGCTACACACAAATGCAATTGTTGCAAACAGGAGCATGAGGATTTTATACATCTAGCATGGGCATGTCAAGCGGTGTTGAGCTTTTGGGAAGAAGTGTTCTGAGCTGTGAGCGGCTTGATCAGGGAATACTTGGATTGGACACCGGAGGTGGCGCTGCTGGTGTTAACTAGAAGCATCTTGATCTCCATGTGAAAGTTTGTTGATCTCTTAATGGTTCTAGCATGCAGGAGAGTTGCTATGGACTGGTGGAGGTCTCAGGCATGAGAAAAAGACTAGCTGGTGGCAGATGTGGCCTATTGTCATGATATGGAATTGACATATATTAGAGAGTTACTGGCAAAGGCCCAACCACTGGACATATGGGGCTCCTATCAGAATTATTTAATATTAAGGTCTCAAGATGTGGATGATTTTGCAGCCCAATGCTCTTGGGAATGGTGAGATATTGAGGTACCCAGCACATTATGTGGTGTATTGATATTATATGTCAATATTGCCATGATAATCGGGATACTGCCATGGTTCTTCTTTGTTATTTATGAAACTTGATAAATAAATATATATAAAAAACTTTTTTTTACTAACATTATTCATGCTTTCAGAACGCCCAAGATCTCAAAACACATTTTCAGTCCTGCCTATGTGCAGGGTATGCACACCACAATGGAAATTATAGATGGTGGCGGACTGCTGAAATCCTACAACCAGTGGAGCACCTCTTTTAAATCCATGGGCCTTGGAAATTGTGAGGCAAGTGTACAAAACGGAATTCTTCAGTAAAGCACCACTACCTTCAATAAAACATACCCCTGTGCTAAAGCATCTGGAAATGAGGCAAGCCCTTCTCCATGGAGTGAAAGATCTATAAACCAATGTTGCCATAATCCAGATTCCGCAGGAAAAGCAGAACTTCAGATTCTAATCTATCCTTCTCTTGCGGCCAAAATCAAGAGAAAAGATCTGTTTAATTCTACACCCAAAGGGCTTTGACCTATATACATCCAACATTCCTCCTTCCTGATGAGGGTTCTGGTGGAGCTATTCCATAAAAAGGATTATGATTAAAGCCATACATAGGCAATTGGCTCAGTCTCTTGCCATCTGCACACCAGACAACAGTGATTATGAAAGTGTTCTCTAATGTTCTAGATGATCGAGAGGGTTGATGAACTACAAAATGTCAAGACTCAATCCCTCTCAGTCATGAATCTCATTGGTCTCTAACAGTTTTCCTCTCACCCCTTTGAGCACTGAAAATTAAGAGTAGGGTTGCCGTTCTTCTAGCTACCCCTTCCTGGCAGCATGTCAGTGGCTTCAAATCCAGGGTGAACTTGCACAGAATGTGTTTCGGCAGTTTGTTGTCCAGATTGCACCACAGGCCCCTGTTTTGACACCTTTTACAAACAGAGAACCCCCCAATTGGAGGACTGCAGGGTACAGAGCACAATGTCACGTCATGAGAAGTGGTTCAATCCCTGCACTGGTGGCACACATAAGTGAACATTGACAAAGGAATTAAATTCAACCACCAGAGATGATGACCCCGACAGATATGAGTCTTCTTGGTTGAAGATCAACCATGGGGACAGATCAATATACGGTCAATGGTTTTTTTAAAATATCCATTAATTTAGGAGGGGGTTGAAAGCAATTGGCCTAGCTTTCCAGGAGTTTGCATCTCATTTTTTTGGGAAAAGGGTATACTTTGCGCAGATGGCATTGTGCCAAAATGCTATGTGAACCAGCATGGGGGAATAATGTGTGAATCTATGGCAGACTTGGCTCAGATCATCTGCTCTTGCGCAGAAACTAATCTACTGACCCTGTGTGCATCCCAGGAAAAAAAATCTCTGGTTAGACTCCCTAAGAAAAGTATTCCCCTAATCACATGGATTCCCCCAGAACCTTGGCTATGTCAACATATCTGTGCTGTGCTGGGTATTCCATTGATATGCATGAAGGCTAAAAAAAAATCCCAAAACCCAATTTAATAGATTCTGCTCCTGGCACAAGTAGGAGACATGAGGACTAAAGGTGGGATGATTGTCAATTTCTTGGCTGAAGAAAATGTTGTTTCTTTTTTTCCACCAATTCCCCCTATTCCACACGAATTGTCAAACGGCCAGAGGTACTCATAACTGTTCCAATGTAGAATAGAAACCCAAGGTTCCCCCTATTACTGAGGCTAGCATCTCAGTTATCTTGAGTTTTTCCAACATATCCATCGAGACTAAGGTGGCACAGCCACTGCATTGCCACCCTCAAATGCTTGAACCTACCTGCCTGGCAAATGAACAGAGGAGATTAATGGCAAAGGGTATTTCACATGAAGTAGCTGGAGGCCTCTAATTTTTCAGAAAGCCTTCTACAATTAAGGCTTGCATCAGGCACTGGACCTCGTTAGCTAAATAGTGAGAAATCTTAATTGGGTGTCGGTTGTTTGAATTGTTTTGCCAGCTGCATTGAATTTATTAAGCATACATCTGCCATTTTGGATTCACATTCCTGCAGCGGTACACTGGAAATGTTGCCTCTTCCATCCTACTTCCCTGCCAGGCAATACTGCAACATCTCTTCAGGTGCTCTTGGGACAGAGCAAGGCCCTAATTGGTTCATGTGAATCTCACTTGGCATGCTCCACCCCCACCCTGGCTCTAAATCTATTTGACTGATCCTTCAACCACTGGTGGAGGGAGATTTGCAAGTTAAGGAATATTTTCACCCACAGCATGAGAGATTACTTACATAACGTTCACCAGAAAACCAAGGGGAGGGTAGCCTGGAAACTGCTAGTTAAGCACATGAGGCTAGGGGTGGGCTGTGAAGTCTGGAGGATCCCGCCTATGCCTCTGAGGCCTGAAACATGGAGCAGATGGTGGTTTCCCACTTCCACTGTCACCAAGACCCATCTGTCAGCTTCAAGCGTGTAACTTAGTCAAGGCAAACACGGGTGAGTACCTTTGTACAAGCACATGTGGCATGCGTTTGTGGGGTGCCTGGCTCTGTGGCAACGTGAGTGACAACGGCAATTATTTTGCGTTAAAAGATTTGTTTATTAACATTTTGCAATGAATGACAAACAAACTGCGCCCGCCCCCACATCCAACCCCTATCACCATTCCCCCGACTGCTCCCCCATAATGCACAGATAACAGAACTTAGCCCCCAGCATTCCAACCATGGAGGCAACATCAGACAATGTCCAAAATCTGTATGTTTTGCGGGCCTATTTGGAGCCGGTAGTCCTCCCGCAAGTATACCAATACCAACCCCCAAAGCTCCCTTTCAAGTAGTCCCCCTGTATGTTGTACGTAACCCACTCCATTGCTAAAATGTGCCATACCTTAAACAACCACTGTGGGGGCCTCTTTGTTTTTCCATTTCCGAGCTACCACCAGCAACGCCGCCGACACCATAACCACACAAGCTTTCAACTGTGTTCTCCCTTGCAGCACCGTTTCCCTTCCCCATAGGCCCAGCATGCATACCTCCATCCCCAGAGATAGATCAGTGTTCTACATATTTTTGATGAACTTTTGCAATTGCTCCCAAAAGGATAGTATAGCCGGGCATGACCATATATGTGCCCAGTCAGCCCGACCCAAGCTGCATCTCCAGCAGCCCAAAGATGCCCCTGGGTTCATAGGCCCAAGTCTCTCCTGGGTATAGGGCAATTGGGTGTGTGCTGTAAGGAACTTTTGGTGGCAACAGTAAAGACAGACACAAGTGATCAAGGTTCAAGGGTGTTTATTAACTCTTTGCATTTTGGAAAAGCACCTAATCTAAACCTAAATCTAAGAATGGAGCAAGCGTCCACCATCAAATGAAAATAAGGCAGTCCTAGTGGCGTTGTGTCAAATAAAAAGGGCCTATACTAAGAAACCTATAGCTAAACCTTACAACTAATACAAAAAGGGAGTGGGATAGTTCTCAAGAAAAGAAAGCTGTGTTCACAAAATAATATGCCAGGTAGCCTGGGTCTTACTTCCCCACATTTTGAGCATGTGGCAGAATCTTGGAGCACAGCACAATACGATAGTTCCACTTGCAGCTATCAGGGCCGTCGATGGCCAAGTCTTGTTTCCCTTGAAAGTCTCTTGCCTTCAAGGGCCTGACGTCTTTAATAACAAAACAAAAGTTCCTTCACAAAATGAAAGTTTGTTTCCTGGTTTTACTTAGGATGAGGATTCTGCACCCTTGGGTCCCCATCTTCCGGGTGTTGACCCTTGTTCCTCGTGGTGTTGGGTTATAGCTTTTCAACCCCTGGATCTCCCTCCTCTGGGTTTGGATCCTAAAACAGTTCCTATCAATATCAAGGCCTTAGGTGGTTGTGTTTTCCGGGTCCCGAGGGCCTGATAGGTTTTCTACGAAAAACAACAAACACAAAGTTCTGTTCTATGTATTTCTCGGGTGATGGATTCACCCCTGGGTCTCCCTCTTCTGGGCGTAGACCTCTTTTTGCTTTCAGCCTTCCTCCACCGGGTTCACTATGGCTTTTCTTGGGTGATGGATTCACCTCTGGGTCGCCTCTTCTGGCCGCTGACCCTTCTTTTACTTTCAGCCTCCCTCCGCTGAATTGACTATGGCTTTTCCTTCGTTCACAAATCTTAATGTCTTTTTAAACAGTTTCAGTGGACATCCTTTCGGCCGGGTTCACCCTTGTCAACACACTGTTTCTTGGGACTTTAGACTTTGCCCCCTGCTCGTCAACATCCCTCTTCCGGGTTCACTCTTGCCAACTTCACATTCATATTTACTTTCAGTGTTTACAGGATTGACTTCCCATGCTTTCTCATGTGGCGGGATTCACTTCCCTTGCTTTCTTTATAGTTCTTAAGTCAAAGGCTTGCTTGACCTCCTGTATGACCACTTTGACCTATCCTGGCGGCTCTCCTACGGCCTTCTGGGATCTGTAGTTTTACGCAGATGGGGAAGGACCAGAGTTTCTCAGAGCAGCACCCACGTGGTGCAAGTCCCCTTCCGCAGCTCATTTCCCCTTTACAATTGTATAGTTCTTTAAACTTCTCTCACTTTGCCACTTTGCGACTTTCATTCACCACAGCCCGGTTCTTATCGGTTCTCCCTTCAACTCACAGGCTGCGATGAACCGCGCGGCTTTCCTTGCAGCTGGAGTTAAGGCCGGTAACACGGTAGCAGGAGTCTCCCTCGCTCCAATTTATCAGCGTTGATACGCTGCGTGTACCATTGACATCTGCTGCAACACACTTGGGCTATTGTCCGCGGTCTTACGATTCCTTTTGAGGAGGTTTCGCTGGGTTTTGTCGAAAAGGGTAAGGTGGTGTGGCACCTCATCAGCCGCTCAATGTTTGCTGCCTTTCTCCTCCTCTTGAACGGCTGGGTCTGGATAGATGTCTCATCGTGCAGTCTGCCTTGCTCGTACTGTGCTCTATTGCTCCACCTTTTATCCCTTTGGGGAAGGGAAAGGGCCGTCAGGTGTGTTTGATTCTCGTCAATTGCCTGACTTTGCCCGACTCTTGTATTGGGACATGTCCGGTAAATGGTTCTAGTGTTAGTCCGTTGTGAAAAAGTGTTTGTGTTGGGAAAGGGGGGGCATTGTTTTCGAATGTCCTATGTGGTAGGATGGGGAAGAGTTATTGAAGGAAAGGGGATACCGCCTCTCACCTGTCGGTGTCCCACTCCATGAGGACCCCCCATCCAGGTGATCCTCCCTCACTAGTCCACCCCCAGGAACTGGATCCGATACCGATGGCCATGTCCTGGCCACCTGGATGACAGATCCCCGGGGTTTAGCCAGGGAGACACCTTCAGGGTTCTCACAGTGCCTTATACCATGCTTCTCTGAGCTGGATAGACCGAGTGAGCCTGAGAATGTTGCCCCACAAAAATTCCCATTCCTCCCACTTGTTCATGTAAGGCCATGGCCCCTTCGTTGCCCCCTCAACGATTAAAGCATATAGTGCCGAAATTAGGTGTGAGTCACCAGAATGGGATGTGATGTATTTTTCGAATGCGGTGAACTGTCTGCTCGTTGCTTGTTTGTTGGGAGAGTGCATCACCTGAGATGAGCTGATAGTATCAGAACCTGTCCCTATCGAAAAGGCCAAAGGAGTGCTTACACTGCTCGAAAGATTTAATTTCCTGCCCTTGCATCATATCTTTGAGTCTCTTGCACCCTGCTGCTTTCCATTTCCCAGCGCCCCCACATCCATTTCTGGTGTGAACTGTGGATTCCCAAAAAATGGTGTGAATGGGCTCGGCAGTGTCGATACCCACTCTTGTTTTATTTGGTCATCCTGCACATCCCTGACCAATGCCATAATCTGGGCTGCCTGCATGCTAGCTGGTCAGTTCCCCTTAGCTAGCTACAACACCTCCTCCAGGGGAACCCTCAACACTGCTCTGTCCATACACACCCACAGCTTACTATCGTCCCCTGTCAGTCACTGCTTCAGGACCCGTAGTTGGGCAGCCTGGTAGTATTGTCTTAATTCAGGTACAGCCAGTCCCCACTTACTCCTCAGGGCCATGAGTACCCGTAGAGCTACCCTTGTTTTTTTGTTCCTCCATGTGAAAGCGGCGGGAATCTGATTGAGCATCCTGAAGAATCTTCTGGCGAGGGGGCTGGCAGGGCCTCAAAGTAGTGGAGGAAGCACGGGAGAGTCACCATTCTAATTGAGGCCATTCACCCGTTATGGTAAGAGTATTCCAACACATCAGGTTTGGTTTAAGAGTGCTGAGCAGTATGGGGTAGTTTGCTTCATATAACATGTCTAAGGATTTCGTTATGTGGACCCCAGGTATTTGATTTTCTCCTTCGCTCATTGGAACAGGGAGCACCCTTGTGCTTCCCTCTGCAATGTGAGGTTCAGCACCTCCGATTTGTGCAAATAAGTTTGTAGCCCTGACACTTCCCCAGAAGATACAATCTTTGAGGCATCCACCTCGAGTGAAGCCACAGGCTCTGAGAGCGCCAAGAGCATGTCAAAAGCAAATGTCATTGTCTTGTGGACCATTCCCTCAAATGGGATACCCTTCAATGCTGGTGCTTTACGCAGACACTGCAAACAGGGTGCAAGGAAGATTGCGTAGAGCAAGGGAGATAATGGGCAGCCCTGTTTGGTCCCCCTCTCAAGGCGAATTGGATATGAGAGCTGTCCGTTTATAGATAGGCGAAGTGTAGGTGCTCGATAGCCTGTACACGCTGGAGAAATCACACCCCAAATCCCATGCGTGCCATGGTAAGAAAAAGAAATGACCATTCCACGCGGTCGAATGCCTTTTCGACATTCAAAGCAAGCAAGACCACTGAGATCCCCTGCTTCATGACCTTCTCCACTAAATGGCAAACCCGCCTTGTGTTGTCAAAAGTCTGACATGACCTGATGAATCCCGACTGGTCTTGGTGAATAAGGTCTTGAAGACGGCCCTTGAGTCTAGTTGCCAGGATCTTAGTGTAGATCTTGGCATCAGTGTTAATCAAAGCTATCGGGCGACATGAGCCACAATTCGTCGGGTCTTTGCCCGGCTTTGAAAAAAACACTAATTTAGCTTGGTCCATAGACTCTGTGATGCCCCCTGCCAGCTCGAAGGAGTTATATAGTTGTGTCAAGTGCGGGGGAGAATAGATCAGTACTTTTTATAAAAGGTAGCCGTGAAGCATTCTGGGTGTGGGGACTTATGCGGGGTCAGTGTCCTGATAGCTGTTCGTACCTCCTCCTCTCTGATATCCCCGTCTAATGCCTCCTTGTCCTTCCCTGAGTGAGTTGGCAGTGCTATTGTATTCAGGTACACTTTCCGGTGGTCTTCTTGAGGCCTGTCTGAGGCATAAAGATCACTATAGAAGCGCTTGAAACACCTAAGAATTCCCTTTGCATCCACCACATCAGACCAGACGTCCTTTGCGAGTCCCCCGAGGGGACCAGCATGCTAACAAGAGGCCCGTCATTAACAGGCCTGTTGTTAGCATGCTCCCCATTCCCATTGAGCCCTATGGGGGCTCAATGGGAATGGGGATGGTCCGGTTCCGGGTTCCCTGAATGGGGAAATACCGGGCCCTCCAAAGTCGGAATGGCCTGGTATTTCCCCATTCAGGGACCACGGACCCGGGGGGTCATTACGAGTTTGGAGGCACCCATGGCGCTATTAGCGCCATGGCTGCCTCCAAACTCGTGTCCGGGTTCTCTGAATGGGGACTTACCGGGTCATTCCAACCTCGGAGGACCCGGTAAGTCCCCATTCAGAAAACCATTTCTCATTCCAATTCGAGCCCCCATAGAGCTCAATGGGAATGGGGAGGGAGCTAATAACGGGCCCGCAAATAGCGGGCCCGTTATTAGCTCCCTGGCCCCTTAGCGGCTCCCGCTAAGGACGGCTGGTTTTACCAGCCGGCCTTAGTGGGACCCGCTAAGGGACTCGGAATGCGGCGGTAAGGGGTTAAAGGCGCCGGCGTCCCTACCGGTGCCATTAACCCCTTACCGCCGCACTCGTAATGAGGCCCCCGGACCTGAGATTGGAGGCAGCCATGCCCTTATTAAGGGCATGGCTGCCTCCAAACTCGTAATGAGGCCCAATGTGTTTTGGTGCTTCTATGCAATAGTCCCAAATTAATACAAATACAGGTTCATTCAATGGGTTTTTTTGCATTATTAATTAATCCTCAGTTCAACATTATGCAAAAATCTTATATTTCACTTTGCTACTTGGGGGGTAATTCATAGAATTCTACGCACAAGCCTGCACCAGCCGCGTGCTTCAAAACCCATTTCAGCGCACAGCGTATTCATGGATTTCAACATCCATAACCAGCTGTGGCGCAGAGCGGCACAGAGACCCTGCAGCAATGCCAGTAACACCCCCAACCCCGCCCTGTGTGCCAAAAACATTGCACAAATCCCCTAAATGGCGCAAAGGCCAGTGGACCAGCATACAGCCCCCCAACCACGAAAACGCATTGAAGGCTCCCTGTGCACCCTTTGGAATACGCATACCCCGCTTGCACTATCAAAAACCCGTGTAAAAGTCCACGCGCACCCTTTGGAATACATGTACCCCGCTCTCGCTATTGAAAATGCATGTAAAAGTCCACGCGCACCCCTCGGAATACACGTACCCCGCTCGCGCTAGCAAAAACGTGTGTACAAGTCCATGTGCACCCCTCGGAATACATGTACCCTGCTCGCGCTAGCGAAACCGCGTGTAAAAGTCCACGCGCACCCCCGGAATACACGCCCACTCTAGCGAAAACGCATGTAAAAGTCCACGTGCACCCCTCGGAATACACGCACCGCGACCTGCTAATGAAAACGCATGTAAAATTCCACGCGCACCCCCTGAATACGTGCAGGCAGCCCATCCACCCTCCCCATGCCCCACAGGCAGCCCATCCACCCTCCCCATGCCCCACAGGCAGCCCACACCACAGGGGGGACTTTTTCCACGCATTTTACCTAATGCGAGCAGGGTACATGTATTCTGGGGGTGCGCGTGGACTTTTACATGTGTTTTCGCTAGCGCGAGCGGGGTACGTGGATTCCGAGGGGTGCGCATGGACTTTTACACGTGTAGGGAGTACCCTACACGCCTGGGCATTCCCTGCGGGCAGCCCACATGGCACCATGCACTCGGGAGCACCGATACATGTCCCCCACCCACCCCAATTGACGGGCACCTGTCAGTAGGCCCTGACTCATATCCCCCACCCACCCAACCACCCAGCAGTGACGGGCACCTGCCAGCAGGCCCCGACTCATGTCCCCCTGCACCCCCACCCACCCCCATTGACGGGCACCTGCCAGCAGGCCCCGACTCATGTCCCCCTGCACCCCCACCAACCCCCATAGACGGGCACCTGCCATCAGGCCCCGACTCATGTCCCCCACCCACCCAGCCACCCAGCAGTGACGGGCACCTGCCAGCAGGCCCCCGACACATGGCCCACCAAACAACATGTCCTAACAAAACAGACCCATGTCCCCAATGCCAACCCAAATCCCCCTTACCCCCAGTACAAGCATGCAACCATCCACAGAACCCACTCCCAAATTACCCATGCCATGACAGTCTTAAAAGAACCACCATGCCCATGCATGAATGCACAACAGAGCCACAGAGTCGCAACACATGACTGAGGCAATGTTCATTGAGACATGCACAAAACCAGTGATAGAACACAACACCAATCATGAAGTTAGAAAAAATGTATTAAAAACATAATGAAGTAACATAGAGGAAATTAAACTTGAAAATCAATATACAATGACAGATATAACCCAAAAAAATGGTAATCCAAGGGAAAAAAATGAACGACATGTTGAATAAAAAAGTGGTCCATTGCCAATGTCAATAAGAAAAAAATAATCCAAATAAAAGAGTACCATTGATCCATGGGAAAATTGAATAAGAAAGTAAGTACAAGAATGCAACTATATACAATGGAAGTCCAAATGGTCCATGATCCACAAACAAAAGGAAACCTACAAAAAAGTCCTATGAATAAAAAAGTATATACACGAAGTCGAGCAATGTTCATGAACTCCAAAATAAAAGAAAAAACAAAGGAAAACTAACACTAATGAACTGTGTACAATGGCGGCGGGCAAGTCCAACGGCTCACTTGTTGATGTTCCGGGCCAGGGCATCACTGAACTCCATGTCGATGTCCCGGAGGCGGGCCTCTTCCCTGGCCTCGCAGGGATGCAGTCATGGCCTGTTCCAACTCCCTGCAAGTTGCCTCAAGGCACTCAGCCCGCCTCAATGCCTTGCACATGGAGTTCTCTGCCCTGACCATAGTGAGCTGTGCCTCCTCCACCCGCTGCCGCTCCGCATCTATCCGTTGGCCCAACCGCTGCCACACAGAAGACACTCCCAATCCAGGGTCCTCCTGCCCTCCGGCCGATGTCTGCCCCTGTGATGTTGAAGGCCCCGAGCCATCATGGCTCCCACCCAGAGCCTGCTGCTGCCGTGCATGTGCCACGCTGGTCGATGCCTGCACGTCCTCCTCTTGCTGGGGTCCAGTTGCTGGGGTGGCCACCCCTGCTGGACCTCCGACTCCCGACTGTGGCAGGGATGGGTCCTCCACCAGCCTGGCCGCTGGTTCAGGGGCAGCTCCACACGGTTCCCAGGTGATACTTGGGCAAGAAGATGGCACGGAGGACGACTGGCACATAGGGGGTTCAGTTGAGGAGGGGGTCGCTAGAAGATCCAGCACACGGAGGAATCCAGTCTGGGTGACCTGTCCTAGTAGGCCGACGCGGTCAATGAGGTATTCAAAATGACATGCATTGTCCTCACGAGAACCCAGCATGCCATCCCGAATACCACGTTGACGCAACGCCACCCCAGCTAGGACAGACTCAACCCGGTCCCGGATTGCCACGTCCGCAGGGAGAGGAAGGCCAGTTGTTCGCGCATCCCCTCCCTGAAGACGGGTCTGGACGCAGGCATCCCTGCTGGTGCAGGATGATGCAGTCACAGGATCGGGGACAGGATTACACACAGGCACCTCCGTGGCAGTCTGTGCTGCCTTCTGTCCCTGCCCCTGGACTGCACCACTAGCACCAGTGGAATGCCCCCCTCCAAACCCCATGTGTGGGCCTTCCACGGCCTCCTCCTCAACCAAACTCCCCACCAACCTGGATGACTCTGTGCCATCTTCCTCCATAGGCCCCTGTGGGGGCTCAGCTGCCCCTACTGCTGCCGAGGAGTCCACCTCCAACCTCTGCATCTTGGACCTTCCCTCGGCAGCTGCGGCCAGGGACGCGGCACCAGACTCCTCACTCCCGGAAGAGATAACAATGTGGGAGGAGAGCTGGGCCTTGCGTCTCCTGCTGGCAGAGGGATCCCTGCCTCTGTGCTCCACAGCACCGTCTCCGCCCTCTTCATCAGTCAACGTTGCAGACAGAGAGAGACAGAACACAGGCATCAGGGCACTGTACAATGGTCGGATACACATGTCAAAGTTGCACATGAGTGGCAGTGTCAAACTTCACAGATGCCATCACACTCTCCAACACTCATATCATTTGAACCCACACACATGCAGAATTTGACAGGAATCATGCAGCAGGCAGCAGAATCCATACGCACACAACAGCATGAACATCCAAAGGTTGGCATGACGTCACGAGCAACATGGGGAGTGCCGCACACATGCACACGTGCCAACAGACAGACATGCATCTGTACATATCCACCACCTGTCACTGTGCAATCATCGGCAACTATGTCACATCTGCCAATGGGGTTCCTACATGTCTGTGTCACATGCATCCATGGTGTATCACATTTGCACACATGTCAAACACACACACGCACATGTATGCCATGCACATACATGAAGGTGGAACCAGAATCCATGTGTCACACCCCAACCATGCCATAGTATATACACAGAAATGCTAGCATGTGGGCATCCCCACATGCATTCGTGCATCATGCATTTGAAAACATACACCATTGATGTGCCTCACACATGACTGGACTCACATGCAGCAGGCTCATGTCCCTACACATACACATTGTCAAAGACACCATAGGGGAGGAAAGTATCAACACTCTCCCCCGAAACCCAGAAGCCAAATGAAGTCGGCCCTCCACCCGTGGTTGGCACAGATACCTGATATTCAAAAACACAGGATACCACATGGCAGCCAATGGGGGGAAGAGGGTTAGGGAGAGGTTGTGGACGGGCATGGGGAGATTAGGAAAACCAGATAGATGGTTAGGAAAAAACCTACAGTGGATAGGATGGGGGAAGTAACAGGGAAAAACCCTACGCTGTCTAATATGATAAACCATGAAACATAACACACACATCGATCACAAATATGCCGCCTTAATACAGGCTGAATGAGGACCTTAGATAGTGTAATTGTTCTCTCTAATAGCCTCTTGATACAGGCACATGTAGTTATTACTAGGACATGGAATACATATAAGAAGGCATGAATGAAACAAACTCAGGGGCTATGACTGCCCAATATGAAGAACATGACACATGGCCCCTTTTTGGGCAAGCAAAAGCAACATAAACACTCATAAAACATGTAGGACAAAAGGTGTGATTTTCAACACCCACATAGAATGAACTCCAACACGTATATATAATGAGGTAACAGGCCACTAATGATAAACTGTATGTGGTACAGCGTGACCACTGATTGCCTCCTTAGTGTCAAACATTCAGTAATTCTCAGACCTGGTCTAATCAAGAGCTCGACCCATATGATATGCTCAAAGAAGTCCTGCAAACATTGCCCTACGTTAATTCACGATAAGCAACAAAGCATTGAGCACTTATCTGAGCGTCTGGGAGACTCGCAAGCCGTCCCAGACGAGAAACGATGACGCCTTGATGAAAATGAGAGCGACCCCGCTCACAATGTCTGCGCCGGGTGAAGAGCGGAGCTTTAATGAAGTAGCGCGAGTCTTCTTGCTGCAAGTGCTTAGCCGCGCGTACTTTCTAGGACCGCATAGTTCTCCATGTGCTGCCAAGATTCCTGAATCCTGCTGTAAGCGTGCGCTGGACCGCACGACCTCCGGCATGGCTTCGCCTCGTTGAAACAATAAGCCACACCTGCCGTGTGCCGTTGGCCCTTGATAAGCTGTTGTTAATTACAGACAGCTGGTCAACGCACATGGCAAGGACTACGATATGACAAAGGACTGCTGGGAAATGTAGTTTTTTCCAGTCCAGGTACCAATACTAAGCTCTTTTCAGCTTTAAACACCTCTTTCGCCTCCACCATCCCATATTCCTGACACACATCCATACATGGGCCTTTCAAGACATATGTCGAAGCTGCACACACCTGGCACACCTCAACATGCACTGCGTCCAATCAATGCACATGGACACTTACCACTCGACTCCGGATGGGTATGCCTCTGAAGGACCTGGAGGTGAAGCGCTGGGCATATACGTTCCAGGACCCTCATCTGGTCGTTGGTAAGGTGGACCCGGTACCCCTCTGCATCCGCTGCCTCTAAAAGGCGCCAGGCCTTCCTGAGGGTCCTGGACCTGAAGTCCTCCCAGCGCTTCTGGACATGTCGTATGTTGCGGGCTGCCACCCCCTCCGTGTTGATGGCAGCCACGATGTCCTTCCAGATCCTCTTCCCTCATCATAATGCACCAGGACTTGCTCCACCTGGATACCAACTTCTGCGGCACTGAAGCTGGTAGCCCTCTGCGTCTGTGGCTGGGTGTTGCCAGTGGTGTCTGATGGTGTTTCCCCTGACATGGCAACCCCCGAGGCAGGTGTGGGTGGGCAACTGGGTCCTGATGCTGGGCTGGTGAGCGATGGCTTCAGTCGAGAGTCTTCTGTTCCAGCAGGGCTGGTCACAGCAACTGGACCCCTGGCTATGGCTGACGTGCAGGCACCAAATGGCAGGGCATGTGGCCAGCAGGCAGGCAGCAGCAGATGGCAGGTGGGAGTCTGCTCAGGGCTCTGGGGGGCAGGAAAATGGCCATCTGGGCAGGAGTGTGGTCTACCGTGTGTTGTCGTGTGGCCAGCTTGATACAGAGTGATTTGGCACGTGAAAAACAGCACGTTTGCATGAATTCCGAGGAAAGGCCCTTAACGCGTAAGCGCTTAGGTGACGTAACGTGTGCGTGGGCATTTCCATCGGTATGGATTAAAGGTCCCATTTGGGTTTCCATCGCTCTGTATGTGCTTTTCGTGGAGAGCGGTGCATGTGTTTTCCAGATGTTGGGGTTCACACGCGATTGCTTCATAGCGACTACAGTGCGTACTTCTTCTTTTGGCAGGGGGTGTTGCCTACGCGTTCTTCTTATACATGCAAGGCAGACGGTGAGTGTGTTCCTGGGTGCCACGGAGTACTGTGTGAGGTTTTTTTACATGCACGTGGCCTACAGGGGTTGCGTATACGTTTTTCTAGTATTTTTGGGTGCCTGAGCATTGCGTGCACGTCATTTATCCTCAGGGTCCACAGGCAGCCTTGCAGGAGCACAGGGGTGCGTCTACCAACACGTACCCTGCCCCTTTACCAGAATTGACCAGGACAACTGTTCAGTGCAGCTCCAATTGGCATTGTTACATCTGTGCCATGGTTGTGAGGCCACCAAAGGTTATGGGGGGCTTAGCTGGGTGTCCTGCCAGTGTTGGGAGTGGTCGGGCACATGGACGGGGTGACCAGGGAGTATGTGGAGTCCAGGGTGGCCATGGAGAGGGAAGAGGCAGGGGTGCACCACAGGGGCAGGATGTCCAGCCACGTGCTGTTGCAGCCATGCCACCACCCCCTGCAGCTCCAGATGATGCTGCTGTTGCATCCGAGCCTGGCACCCTAGCGACCCGATAGTAAGTAACATGTGCTGACACGGGCCCACCGGTAGTGGTAGCTGCAGGTGCAGCTGTGGCGACCACCACACAGCCCGCCACCCGCCAGTGTTACTCGTAATATGGCGGTACGGTATGGACGGTGCCAGTGACATACCGGCATCATCTATGGTGTGCCTCCATACTCATAATGCCCCCCTTCGTATGTGTGGGAGATTTTTGCCACGTGAGTTTATCAGGTTGCATGTCAGGTGTGAATGTCCCATGCCTGTTTACATTTCTCACGTTGCACTTAATGACGATAGTGTCATGTGTTGTGCATTTGGTTGCCTGTTCAGCTGTTGCATGCCATGGCATGGTGGACAGGGGTCATGGGTGTGGGGAGGGTTTGGGTGACATACCAGTGATTTACATGGCCTGTTCTGCAGGGTGATGGTGGGATATGCACCTTGCATGTGTTCCTTTTGGTCACACCAGATTGGTCATGTTTATGTAGCTAGGGATGCACACAATTTAGCACTTCCGTGAATACATTCTCAGGGTGGTAAGGTTGTGACAGTTGGGGTGGGAGTTTAGGTGACAAATGTGGCCACATGCTGGGTCCGGGCTGCCTCGCCACATACCCTTTCCCCTCCCATGAGCAGCGCCTGTGCATGTGGTCGGGGATGTGGGGGCACCACCATGTCCACCGGTACGCCCCGCCGTGTTGCGACATTGTGCAGGGCACATGCTGCCACAATGATCTTGCACACTACTGGGGGTGCATATAGTAGCTGGCCGCCAAAGCGGTCAAGGGAGCATAAGCATGACTTGAGCACTCTGAATGTGCGCTCCACTATGCCCCTGGTTGCTTGGGAGCACAAGGTGGATGATGTGCGGTCATCCTCCCACTCAGTGACTAGGCCTAGGATGATACAAGGTGAAATATTAATTAAAAAAATAAAAAGATCAGAAAAAAAAGAAAAATTAATTAAAAGATCAATCTGGTCATCAGGCATCCCGAAAAGGCTGGTCCTGGGCAAAAAAATGTGGGGCCTGGCTATTCTCCTCCTCCTGCGGTGTCCCATGATCAGTGCTGCGAGAAATGGGACATTCAGCGTAGCTGTATATACGTGTTTGTTGTTTGTGCGCCCTTTTATACTGCGCAGGGAGGCTTCCGCCTGCCTTCATGTGGCAGACGTGTTTAGGCCTGTGCATGTCTTTTGACGTGCGCTTGTTACCCCTGTTCGAGTCCATGAATATGTGTAGTTCGTGTGCGTGTGGGCGTTCAGTGTATTTCCCAGCAGTACTTCCCCAGTTACGCCCTCATTTTCATGCGTTGTTCCCCATTCTGTGTGTTCCGCCTCATGTTCTGCCCCCTTTTGGCATGTACGCTACACGTTGTGCACTTTCGATGTTGCAGTGACGTGTGCGCCACACGCGGATTTGGGGCACATCCCGGGGAAAACAAGGGCAGGGCCTTCCATGAATCGCACGCATGCGCGTGCGCTTGCTTTTTCACGCTTGCGCCAGCTTGCGCCACGGATTTCGGCGCACATTTGTTCCATGAATCGGCCCCTTAGTGTCATCAGATCCACGACTGCAGAGTCCTCATCCTCGTTGTTAAATCAATATCTTCAGATGAACTGTAAAAAATCTTTTCATGTAAACGAATGAATATTCGAATGAATATCCTGAAAATGTTCCACTTATTAAATAATTGCATGTCCTTAAATCTTCCACTACAAATCCTCCATAAATCCTTAAATATCGTTGTCTTCCTTTGACAAATCCTCTTCCACTAACAAATCATGTACACGTTTTTCGCTAATAGAGCTCGTAAGGAGGATGCATGGGTCTGCAATTCTTCTTATGTTGTATCATACTGCAAAACTTAGATTTCCATTTTTTCAATGATAAAAAATGTGTTTCTTAATTATGAGAATTTTATTATTGGCTTAGATGGTGAAAATGTTTGGCTTACAGAGCGTCTCCCTGTCCCTCAGAGAAAGGCATTATAGCCAGAAGCTAAAAGAAAATACCCTATAATATAATGGGCCTCATTTCGACCCTGGTGGT
This sequence comes from Ambystoma mexicanum, assembly GCF_040938575.1. Lineage (NCBI taxonomy): Eukaryota > Metazoa > Chordata > Amphibia > Caudata > Ambystomatidae > Ambystoma > Ambystoma mexicanum. The sequence goes on along the minus strand of NC_090931.1, from coordinate 860,540,484 downwards.
AATTCGGCAGTACATCCACTGAATTAACATCAAAATATATTCCCTGTAGGTTGGCGCACGGATGCTCTCCTCTTTCGTGTGAGCTCTGAGCCTCAAGTCCCGAAAAGCAGTTAGAGCCCCCACTGTTTGACCCCACCCCAAAGGCCAAAAAGTGCCCAAATCAACGTTGGAAAGAGCCCGCACCAGCTGGGCGAAAGCTGGAGGAAAATCGGACCAGATCTCATGAAGAAATTCCCTTTTTAAGGGCAGATGCATAGCTACGCCACGTGAGCTTCTGTCTTCGGCAGGATAGCAGACTGCAGCCCCATTCCGCAGAACGCCGAACCCTGTGGTGGATCTGTGGGCCCCCACAACGCGAACTGCATGAAGGGAGACAGATTTGAGGTGTGGGAGGAACGCGTTGGACCCAACAGTGACGGGGTGAGTGCATCGCTCTTAAAAGAGCAGGAATAAGGCAGAGGCCTGGACACGACAGCCCCATATCCCGCGCACCCTCCCACCCTCTGGCGCTGCTTCCACCAGAGCGGTCCCCATACCAACGCATTCCAGTGGGCCCCCGCCAGGGTGAAAGCGGCACCCCGCTAGACCAGGGAGGAGGAAGACAATCGGAGCAGGGACTGGGCTCGGACAAACCATAACACGCATAAAGATCCCAACAGCGTGTAGGAAGGCCTATCCCACTACTAGCAGGAACGAACGGCGACAGTCACTGCTAACCCACGGGCTCCCACATGACCTCAATGATCATATGCATCTGATCAAATACAAGAGCTCACTTAATCAGAACACAAGGCATAAGTTTAACAGTGGGGTCTGAGGGGGGTCATCGCAAGAGGGAGCCCATACTCACCAAATCAATGGGCACCTATTAGGACTCCAGCACCCCAGTGACCCGAAACAAGCACCTCTGAGTCTCCCTCTCTGAAGGCAACTCACCACGGTTCTACTCTCCACACAAGCTGCGCAAACAAAGAAGCGAAAAAGGAGACACCCAACAGAGCACTGGGGTACTACGGACTGCATCGCATATCCTAGTCGGGTTAAGGCACCACGCTTGGCCTGAAGCCCCTAAAAGATACGCCCCATCTCCTGGAATCATTCTGAGGACATCCAGGATTGAGGTCACACTTGTGGAGCACTGACTTGCCTAATGCTGTTATGCAAGGGGTAGAGGAATCAATAAATGTTTAATAGAACATGTGGAGAGTGTGCAGAGACTAGGTACCAGAGCTAATGCTACAGAGACACCAACCACTTTGCTCCTAACCCAGCAATCACGCAATTACTAGACACTATTTCTCACGATAACACCAGAAGAAGACTGTCACGTTGAGACGGAAAGAGCCGCCTGAACCCAGAAACCACTCAGAGAACAAATTAGCCCTACTGAAAGGACCCGGCATGCCAGCTTTTAATCTTGACGTTCTCATAATTTCTAAGAGACACCATAGAGCAATATCTAGGGTATATGAACGCACAAAAAATTTGGCTAACATTGCTTACGCTCTGTCTTCTCACCACACCAGCAACTCCAAAATGGCAACCACAGCGACCGCAAATGGTGAAACAGCTGTCACAAAGGGGGACATTGCTGTTCTACTAAGTGAAATAAAGAGCATGGGGGCCAATATAGGCGGGAAAATTGACAAGATTACACAACACCTAGACAACATCGAAGACAGGTTAGACGAAGTTGAGAACAACCAAGTATCGATAGACACCCTAGAAACACAGCTGGAACATAGAATACCTGATATGGAGAGGAGGGAAGAAGATTTTAAGCTTAAAATGGATGATTTGGAAAATCCAGAAAGGCGCAACAACTTACGCTTCTTTGGTATTCTGGAACAAGAGGGTGAAACGGAGGAAGATCTTAAGAAAACACTCCACGAAATCATTAAGCTCCTAGTTGCTGATGATGCAATCGACAAACCCAAAACTGAATGAATTCACAGAGCTGGAGGCCCCCCCGGAGGTCCAAGATCGGTCCTTGCCCGCTTCCACCGTTACCAGGACAAGGCCAGTGTGCTGGAGAAAGCGAGGCGTGGAGGTGCGATCACTCTCGGTGGAGCACAGATAACAATACACCAAGACCTATCCTCCCTGACACTCGCTCTCAGGAGAATGTGCAGACCCCTCATGAAATGGCTGAAGGAACGGGACACTCGCTATAGATGGGGATACCCCTTCTCCCTCTCATTTGAACACGATGGCTCAAAGATCAGGCTAATATCTGAGAGGGAAATAAAAGCGTGCATATCAGAGCTGGTTGAATCACACCGACAAAGGGATGATCGAGATGACTCGACAAGGGATGGAAGTGAATGGTGTATTCAAGGTCCAAGGAGAAAGCGGGTGAAAAGCTCGCGAAAATATCGAAGAGGCAACATCTCTCTAGAAGGTGGCAATTAGGCCCCGAGAACGTCCATCCCCAGAGCTCTGCACCTCCTTGAGGAATACGGCCGAATATCTGGTTTCAAATTTAATAAAACCAAGTCCCTTTTGTTCCCCCTACAGGGGTCCGCAGAGACAAAAAACGACAAATACTCCCCACTAGGTCTCACGATTGAGCATAGTAAGTTGCAATATTTAGGAATATAAATTACAAAGAAAATAGAAGACCTGTACGAAGCCAATTTCCCAATACTTCTTCAAAATTTTCACACGGACGTTGCTAGGTGGGACAAACTGACTATATCCAGGCTAGGACGCCTTAATGCGATAAAAATGATCTGTCTCCCACGGTTTTTGTATCCCTTTCAAATGCTCCCTATTAAGATGCCAGGACATGTCTTCTTGGAAGTCAAGAAGGCGATCGTAAGATTCCTATGACAAGGAAAATGAACTAGAATTGCATATGACACTCTGACATTATCTAAGGACAAGGGCGCGGCGTGACTGGAGAGAGTAGGACAGCTCTTGAAAAATGACTCCTTCATCACGCTCCCAGAGCTAGTGGAGGCTTTGGGGATAGGGGTACTGTCTACATTTAAATTCCTGCAGATGAAAGGAGTCTTAACGAGACCCGAGTGTAAAGACAAATTGAGGAGAGAACTTACCCCCTTTGAGATACTATTGAACTACAGGACAGAGATGAAGGGACTGATATCGGCTATGTACAAAACACTGATAGAAGCAGGAAAAGCAACTACGGAGCCTCTCAGACTGAGATGGGAAAGAGACATGGGGGATTATATTGATCCAGACACATGGGGGAAAATGTGCTGAGCGGCGCCTAGAGCATCGATATCATGTAAATATAAACTACATGCTATTAAACTATTACATCGGTGGCAGTATGATCCTCCAAGATGTATCAGTCAGCTGGTCCACCATGTTGTCGAGAATGTGGGGATGTGGCGGACTACTGCCACATGTGGTGGGGATGCCCCTGAATCAAAGTGTATTGGGATGAGATCTCGGGGTGGATCAGAAACTTAGATGGGATCCAAAGAACAGCAGACCCCTTCCTCATTTTGTTTGGTTTTGAAAAGTATGAGGATGAATGGAGAAGAGTCAAAGGCCTGGTCGCACAGCTGTTGCTAGCCGCCCGGGCCCTGTTAACCATGAAATGGAAATCCACAACAATCCCGACCGAGAAAGAATGGGCTAATGTAGAATCAAACATATGCACCATGGAAAAAATAACGTCATCACTACATGGAAGGTCCACGCAATGTGATATTTTGTGGATGGAGTTTCTGAACAAATATATGCCGGGAACAATACATTAATGTGTATAAATATGGTTGGAAGCTGAATTTGCCAGAGACGTGTTGCGTAACACCATACCAATGTATGACATTGTCTAATATGTGACCCAAAATAAGATGAAGAAATATAAAGAAGTGTTCCCCAATAAGGAGGTCCCACAGAGCCTGGAACGCAACCACTTAAATGTAACATCACACAACCCTTGTAGGATGAAAGCCTAATCTTGGGGGGTGGTGGGAGGGAAGAAGAGAGGGGGTAGGGGGATTGGGAATGGGAACGGTCACTTCAATGGCTTACAGACTGAAGTTGGAAAGTTTATGAGGTTTATGTTGAAAGTTGTTCCTTGATAGCAAAATTCTGAACTCTGTCTTGTAATCAAATGCTTACCTTTATTTTTCTTCTTATTCTTTGTGTGACCTCTTTGTATCAAAACATAATAAAATCAATTAAAAAAAATATATATATATATTCCCTGTTACCCCTACTTGGTCCCATGGGTTTACCAAGGGATCACAAGTGGTGGTAAACTGTTCTAATTCCCCCATTTTAAGACTCCATGGGGAATTCTATATGGATTTACCGCTGACAGAATTATTGCACAGTAAATACGCCAACTGTTGTTTGTAAAAGTGGAGGATTTATCTCCAGCAACAAGCTGGGGGTGAATCCACCACATCTCCTCCCAAAATGGGTGCATTTACTTTACAGTAATTCCGCCAGCGGTAAACCCTCCATAAATAAAAATTTGGCAGTGTGGGGGGAAAAAAAGGTAATTCCACTATTGACAAAAATGTGGCAGTAATAGAATTACTTATAAGTGTTGTGAACTGGCACTGCTTGCGTAGATATGCTTGAATTTTTAATATCTTAAAGACAACTTCATCCAATCTATAATATTTGTGAGCGGGGTGCAAGCCCCTGATTCGTGCCTCCGTGCTGGGCACGCAAAGTAATAAGAGAAATAAAGAGACCTAGGCTAGCTACCATTCGGTGCGGGCTGCACAACCACATTTCCACTATATGGTTGTGTCAAGTAATTCAACAATACAGGTTACGTTGTAAATCCTCCATGAAATGTCTTAAATAGAAAATTACTCTTAATCCCTTTTGATTTGCAAGCTTTTCATAATGTTTTATTAGTTGAAGATTGAGTCCAGATGCGGACAATGCCAATGCATTTCAGACTAAATATCGTCCTTCCACAGGGCCTGCGATCCTCATCTGATCAGTCAATATTTGCAATCACAGTTAGATTAAAAACAAATGTGAAACACGATTGTGAGCTGTATTAATGGCAACAAATTAAATATAAAGTATAAATCGGGTCACAGGAAACCAACATTTTATTCCATATTCACCACATACAATTGCAATCGCAATGCCAGAGGTTTGTGTGTAAATTAAGACATGTATCCATACAAGTTAGGGTACATAGCGAAAATACATATTCGAACATTTCACTTGGAAAAAGCAATAATATATATTCAATGTCATTGCAACCCTAAGTGACATTGTTTGAACCATTGAGCATGCATACGGCCACAGGACGTACCAACATATACAACAAATGACAACATATAGAGAACATAGAGAAAATTAACAAACCATATCTAATAAATAAGGGTAGTATTCAATTCTTAAATTTCTCTTAGTACATATTCCTCCCTATATCTGATATTGTAACCCTAATCATCATGCGAAACTACCAACTCTTTTTCTATCACCCATAATCATATGGGTTAATATACTGATTTATTCCTTAACCATGCGTGTGATAGTGATGTCGAGAGCAAGCTGCAGTTCCCAATGTCATGTGCCTCAGGCATTTATAAGGTATTAAGGTATAGACCGACACCCATGGGTGACTCCTATATCAATGGAAATATGTAGAAACAACATTATGATATTGTGTGTCCTTATCCTCAGGTGAGTACAGCATTCTCCCTCTGTGGAGATTTAAGTGGAAAATAACAGACCTATCTTCGCTCGAGATGGACGAGCTGGCAGTAAAGTGAAATGCTGCGGAAACATAGTGACAGTAAAAATGGTGTTTATCTGATGTGCGTTGCGTCTGACAGCATAGTGAGGGTGGCACTTGCCGCTATATGATAACACGTACTCCTATCTTGTACACTTAGCCATGAACCCTGCTTGACGCCTGAAACTATGGTTCTGAGTGGCTGCCGCCGCTAATGTAAATGTACAGTTGTCATGGTGATAGAAATCTAGCGAGCCAAAAGGGCTGACTGTGGTTATTCAGTTAGGATCCATAATGTCGCCCATATTTAAAGGGTATATATCTTCGTATTCTAAACGCTAATGCCTTTAAATTACCACTTATTTGTTGCTAAATTTAATAAATACATGCTGACTAGCATCTGTAAGCCATTTCTTCTACTGAATATGTGTATGTTTCTCAATATCACGTTATATGATGCTGATTTTCAAATGATAATTATTAAAATATTAGTACATCTCATGAGGAAACCTACCCCATGGTCGAATGTGTCGCTCTAATTCTTACCTCTTTTGCTTTTTCTCTTGAATAAAATCTCCTAATGCAGATAGAAATATTTTCATACAACCATACACTTAAGATCCTGGTATGTATATTGTGAGTGGAACTATATTGTAATTTTTCTCTGTCCTGAGGTATCTACTGGGGTAAACATTCCCATACTTTGATAGCCAATCAAATATGATGACCAGTAATGTTTATACACAGATGTAAATCACTGCACCATGGTAACATAAAGTGGTCTTTTCATAAATATGATATGCTCATAAATCCATACTTGCGAAATTGTGGTGTGTGAACATGGAGATATAATAAAATCATTATAAATGCAGAAGAGAACAGTCATGGTTAGGGTCAATTGACAGTGAGCCATCTCACTAAATGATCACTCTTCATTCATTCCATTGGGAGCGAGTGAGTCAAGTCGGGTACTGCAACTGAAGAAACAGAGTATATTGAATTTAAACACAGAAAGTATATTTACAGCTACAATCAGCGTGCCATCAATCGAAATCTTTGACATTTTTTTACTGTCAGACCTTAAGAATCTACACTTCGCCAAAACCAAGAACAACAATCTCAATGGGGGAGAATTGTCACGGATCAGAACATTATATGCAGATGAAGAAATCACAATCCAACTGGCTGATTAAGGGGGAGCTTTGGTGATTCAAGTCAGTCGATCCAGTAGGCTTCACAATGGGCGTGTCGTCTTTTCTTATCTTGTTTCCGGTCTTGAGTTTCAATAACCTCTAATACCTGAAATTTAAGCTGTGCAATACTGTGGCCTTGTTCGTGGAAATGTCTTGCGACTGTGCAGGACATATTCTTTTTTCTAATACACGATTTGTGCTAGTTCATTCTTACACAAATCTTCCTTCCCATTTCTCTTAAATACTAAATGCTTATCATCTTAATTTAATATTTGTGCCCGTTCTTGGGTGAAAAACCACATCCCATTTAGTCACATTATTACAATTCCCACCATTATGGCATGGGAAAGTTCCCTTTTGCCTCACTCTTTTTCAATTGTCTTCTCACCCCTGTTATGTACCAATAAGTTCCTCAAGTTATTGCTCCTTTGATATGCGAAAACTGGAGGATGTGGAAATAAGTATTTTGTTCTTGTATCACTTGTAAGAATGTTCCAATGTTTAGAGATACAACACTTAATCTGCTGATTCTGGGCTGAGAATTCTGAAAACAAACACTATAGATGGTGACTCTAGTTTAGTCTTTTCTTGTAGAAGCTTTTCCTGTGGGTGTGTCATCAATTTGGTTGCTGTTGCCGACCAATCTTTTTCTGGATAGCCTCTTTCACCCAATTTCTTACGCAGTTTAGATACTTCAACTTCACATTCTGCTGGGTCACTGACAATTTGTTTAATCCTCAACATCCGACCATATAGTAGATTTATTAGTGTGTTTTGCGGGTGAAAACTTGAAGCAAGTTATTTCTGTCTGTTGTTTTAGTGAACGGTGTTGTGAAATCCTGAAATTCTTGAACTTTGATTTGCACATCTAAATAATGTACAGTGGGCTTTATGCAGTAAATTGGATGCTTGGATCTACTGAGTTGATATATATCAAAAAATGGTCTAACGTTTCCTGTCTGCCATGCCAGACTCCAAACAGTTTGTCGATATAATGTACCCATTTTTTGATGCTTGTTGACCAGTCCGGGTATTCCAATATGTAATTTGTTTCAAATTTATGCATGAAACTGTTGGCATATGCAGGTGCCATAGTTGCTCCGGATATTGTTCCTGATCTTTGAAGATAACATTTATTACCATGTTGAAAATAAGAATTGTGTGAGATAAACTCCAAAAGTATCATGATAAACTCTTTAGATGCTCCTAGTCCTTCTTCTTGAAGTAACAGCCATTCCACTGCTTCTTGTCCTTGATCATGAGGTATGCTTGTGTAAAGACTGTTAATATCTATGGTGAATAGAATGTCTTCTTCTGTAAGTTCAATTTTATCCAATATCTGCAAAAAGTGCATACTGTCTTTGATGTAGGTGGATGTTTTCTGTATCACTGATTGAAGAAAGTAATCAATGTAAGTACTTAATGGTTGAAGGATGCCACCTGTGGAAGCAACAATCGGTCGACCGCGTGGGTTCTGCATACTTTTGTGGATCTTAGGAAGCAAGTGTAAATGCGGCATCCGATGATATAGTGGGAACAGAAATGTTTTTGTCGTATGTGAGATCCATTCAATTTCTTCAGCTCTAGGTAAGATTTTCTCTAGGTCGGCCATGATTTTGTTGGTAGGGTTGTGGTTTATAACTAAGTAGATTGTGGTATCATTGAACTGGCATGCGTATTCTGTCATGTAATCCTTGGTGTTGAGAATGACCAATGCTCCCCCTTTATCAGTCAGTCGGATTGTGATTTCTTCATCTGCATATAATGTTCTGATCTGTGACAATCATCCCCTATTGAGATTGTTGTTCTTGGGTTGGCCAAAGTGTAGTATCTTAAGGCCCGACAGTACAATTTTTTCAAAGATTTTGATCGAGGGCACGCTGACTGGAGCTGTAAATGTACTTTTGCGTTTAAATTCAACATGCTCTGTTTCTTCAGTTGAAGTACTCTCTTGTGAAGGTCATTCGGAAAAGGACACTTTCAATTTTAGCTTGCATATAAGTTAGCACAGTTCCACTTTAGTATCAAATATGTTGGTCCCATAAGTGGATACGAATTTCAGACCTTTCTGCAATGTTCTAACTTCCTGATCTGCAAGTCTTCTGTTTGAAAATCGTCTCCGTGATAACCTGAGTATCACCAATCGGGCCCAGGCCTTGCTGACCTTGTCCCTCTCTGATTGACCCTCCCAGGTCCAACTCGGGTCCTTCCTTTCCTCTATCTGACTCTCTACATGTGGTGTTCCCCAGGGGTCTAACCTCTCCCTGGTTGTTCAACGAATAGCTGGCACCTCTCACCCACCACATTGCTGCTCTCTGATCCAACTTTCAGTGCTATGCAGATGACACCCAGCTCGTTTTCAGGTTCCCCTCTGCAACCTCTTCTCCTTCTCTCATCTCGGTCTGTCCGCTATGCAGGAGTGGTGTGCCACCAACAATCTCTGCCTTACTGCCAGTAAGACAGAGATTCTCCTCATCGGCACACCTACACCCACCTTTCCTGTCACTCTGTGGCTAGCCTCCCTTGGCCCTCTTCCTGCTCCCACCTGTGACGCTAAGAACGTCAGGGTCATCTTCAACTCCACACTCTCCTTTTCTCATCACATCTCTGACGTCTCTAAGAAGTCAAATTACCAACTGTACCTCCTCAGAGGTATTCTTCCTTTCCTCTCCTTCCCCTAGAGGCTCACTGTCTCTAGAGCTCTGGTTCTCTCTAGACTGGACTACTGCAACAGCCTCTTTCTAAATCTGCCTGCTTCTACTCTCCGCCCTCTGCAACTCATCCAGAACAGGACTGCGAGACTTGTCCTTGGCCTCAAGTCCGGGATTGTTTCTCTCCAGCACTGGCATCTCTGCATTGGCTTCCAGTGGCTGCAAGGATTAAGTTCAAGACCCTCTGCATTGTCCACAAGGCCTTTTGGGGCCTGGGTCCTCAATACCTCCAACTCTCTCTTCGTAAACACTTTCCTACTCGAACTTCTTCGCTCCTCCAGCTCCAACTCCCTCAGGGTCAGCCCCTTCTCCAAGCAACGAGTTGGTGGTAGATCTCTTTGTTCAGCTCGGGCCTCACTCTGGAATAGCTTCCCTGCCTCGCTCAAACTTGAGGAGAACCATCTCTGGTTCCGGAAGCACCTCAAGACCTTCCTCTTTGCTTCTGCCTTCTCTCTTCCTTTCCCCTGCTGATTTCCTGTCTGATACTGCACTGGTCACCTGGCTACCCTCCGATATTGGTCCCAGGTCCCTGCCCGCCCAGTTGCACACCCGCACTGCCTCCCGGCAACCCTTGCACTTGGGTCTGTATCTGTAACCCTACAGTCCCCCTACCTGCACTTTTGGACACCTGCCGTCTGCACTTACCCTTGCACCTGCCACCTGCTGGCCACACTTCTTGATATTGTTTTGATCCCATGTACAGCACTGCCCGCTACCCTTTTCCCCTGGCACTTTTCCCCTACCCGCTCTCCTGCACTTGCGCAATCTCAATGTCACTTGGCCTAGTAAGATTATACTCTGTCCTCCCTCTGTTCCCCCTCTCTCGCCTCATCGTGCCTTCAAACACTTGCGTATAGGCGCGTTACAAATGCCATATCATATCATATCATAAATTGACAACTAAGTTGGTTGTGTGTGGAATCATGTTAACATTCCCTGATTTCTTCCTCTTCCTCCTCTTCGTTCTTTTCCTTTTGGGCCTGGTCCTAAAAAAGGTCTTTGGGTGGCACTCGTACTGGTGCTTGTTTGCTGATATTCAGGGATGGATTAACTCGCTATCTGGTTTTGCGAGGATGGCACAATGCTGCCTGCGGTAGTGTCGGAGTTGCAGTTATCCGTCGATGGATTACTTGGTCTTGGTGGTTGAAATGGATATTTATCTGCCCAAGTATATACCTCGTCATTTAAGTAATGATATGTATCTCGTTTAATTGTTCTTATTTTTCTTGCCTCAAGATACCTTTTATATGCTTCAAGCCAGTTGTTAATGTCAGCTAGTACATCAGTGAATGTTTCTGCAGCCGTTAATGCGGTTATTTCTGTAGTCAATTTGTTGATTTCTTTCTCAAGCATATCAATGTTAACAGTTTACTCTTTGATTGTCAGCAGAATTAGATCTAGTGAGCATTTATTCAAGATCTGCTCCCACTTCCTAACAAAATCTTTATTCTCTTTACATAGCGTCAGTCTCAATGGTATCCTAAGTCCTCGAGGAATCCTTTGTTCTCTGAAATACCTTCCCAAAGTCACTTCATGTAGTTTCCTGTTGATAGCTTTCCTGATTTCATATTCAAGTTGTTTAATCTTCTGTGAATCAGCGTGTTACACTGACTGATTTGTTTCTTTAGTCAGGTTGAGTATAGCATCTGCTTCTTCAGTTGAAAAACCGAGTGTCATTGCTCTATGCTCAGTTAAATGTTTGATCTCATTTTATGGCATCCTTGCTTACCACCACTCAAATGTAAATGCACGGAAGCAAGGAAAATGAATTATAAGAATTGTGAGCAGGCACCGCTTACTTAGTTATGCCTGAATTTAAAATATCTTAAAGACAACTTCACCCAATCTATACAATTTGTGAGTGGAGTGCAAGCCCACTGATTCATGCCTCTGTGCTGGGCACGCAAAGTAATAAGAGAAATAAAGAGACCTAGGCTAGCTAGTCTTTGGTGTAGGCTGCACACCCTAATTTCCACTCTATGATTGTGTCAAGTAATTCAACAATCCAGGTTTGGTTGCAAATACTGGAATTACTGCCACTTTTTTTCCAGAACCGTCATATTGGCAATGAGGCCCAATATGTGACTGGTACAGTTTTTAATTAGCATGGAAGTATATTTTGATCCTGTGGACTTCCCCTCACCTCCGCCCTTCCCTTTTTTGATGCAGTCTTTGGTATGCTCCATTATCCAATGTTTTCAAGCACTTTGCTAGAACTTCTACTGCACTACTGACTGGACAAGAATATGTGACCAATGTCCTCATCCGGGTGGCCTACTACATGGGAATCCCTGATTCTAAACCTCTATTGGCTGCAACAGAATCAACAAGGGGTCATAAATCACTGTTCCTGGTCCCTATGGTCGGCATGGCGCCGTTCTCCACATTTCGTGGTTGCCATTTTTTACACCAAGATGGCACCCTCTGTCTCATGCAGAAACCCTTATTGCAGTTTAGTGTTTGGCCCACACTCCGCAGCAGGTTCTGTCCTTCCAGTTGCAAAGCATAACATACTGCGCTGATTGCAGCCGGGCGTGTCTCAATGCATGTAATTTTCTCTTCCAGCTCAGCGCTCCTTATTTCTCCTGGTCCCTTTTGCCCTTCTGACCACTGGTTTCCTTTCCGTCTCTTCCTCCCTTGCCCTGCGCTTTCCTTGCTACCCTCCCTGTTAATTCGTTCCCGCCTGGCTCCTACGTACCTTCCAGTTGCTGCCTTATTTTAGCCATCGCCAACCGTGGACCCTGTCTTGCCTCCAGTCCTTTGTTTAGCAGTTCAACCTCTTGGGTACTATTTTTGCGGACTCAAGCTTGGACTCCTGACTGCTACAGCACCGGCAGCCTGACTTCCTGGACATATATTCCATTGCTGTGGCCCTTTGATACCGCACTGTACAGGTGTTTTCCTTCCTCTTTGGGGATGTTTTTTTCTCCTGTGCTTACCTACTGTGGCCTGGGTCTAAACCATTCACACAGTGTGGCGTCAGGAGAGTCTCACCCATATCTTCACGACACATGATCTAAAAAGAAGACAGGCAAGAGTTCCATCGAAAGAAAGACTCCTAAAGTAAAGGCACAGGTGAGCGTCAGTCCAGTTTCTGACACAAGCACCCACCCTCCCCAGTTCAAACGCACTCTAAAGGGAGGCTTCCCCTACTCACTGAGATTAAGGTCCTCAGGGAATTGAAAGAGCCGGATTAGACATCAGTGCCCCAATTCCTGGCCAAACTCTATCCATTATAAGGGGAGGAGAAGTAAATGCCCCAGTGCATCCAGGTGGAAGAGATTTTCCCGAGCCTGGTGGGTAGGCCATCCATGGCACCAGAAGAAGCCATTAAGGACCCCACAGAAAGGAAGATTGATGGAAAACTGAGGGAAGCATATGGAGCTACTCACTTAGCCCTCTGATTCTCTGCCTACTCATCATATCAGCGGAAATGGGAGGGAGGGCTAAAGTCAGTGATGAAGGAGGTGAAGGAAGGTTTGTTTCCTATTCTGGTTTTGCAGACAGTCAAAACCCTACTGGACATTTTGTCAGAACTCGCCTACAATTGAGTGAAGGCAGCAGTAATCTCCATGGGGTCCATAGTCGCTGGGAGGTGGCACTGTATGTCAATGATTGGAAATCAGACTCTCACCAAAAGAACATGGTGATGAGGGTACCATTTGAAGGACAGATGCTGTTTGTGGACACGCTTGAAAATAAGGTTTGTGTGTCTTCAAAGCAGACAAACATGCAGGGAAACTATGGAAGAAATTGTAACCCAGACCCAAATCCTCCTTTACAGCTGAATGTCCGAGAAGATCTCACAGCGCAAGACCAAGCACTCAGGAATGCCCGCTATGGGACAGGAGTGGCAATTCATGTACCCCTCCCACTGTAAACAGCAGAAGTCCTGATGCCAGGCCTATTCGGGGTCACCTGAAGTGCTTTGGACCCAGTGGGACAGGAGTGGCAATTCATCTGCCCCTCCCACTCTAAACAGCAAGGAGTCCTGATGCCAGGCCTATTCGGGGTCACCAGAAGCGCTTTGGACCCAGTGGGACAGGAGTGGCAATTCATGTGCCTCTCCCACTCTAAACAGCAGAAGTCCTGATGCCAGGCCTATTCGGGGTCACCTGAAGTTCTTTGGACCCAGTGGTGCTGGCATTCTGGTGAGGCCTAGGCCAACAGACTCATGTGCTGGGGCTACAAGATCGACTGCATCCCTTCTGCACCCACCGGGCACCGTTCAGACACCACTCCCCAGAGTCAGTGTCAAGAGGATGGCGATGCAGTAGGCAATCCAGGAGCTGAGAGTGAAGAGAGTCACCAAGAGCGTGCCCTTGATGGAGAGGGCGAGAGGTGTATATTCCATAGTGTTTCTGGTGCCCAAGCAGTGAGGAAAGTGCAGACTTGTTATAGATCTGAAATATCTCAACCTCTTTGTATCAATGTAGCATTTCAAGATGGAATGCCTACAGAAGATCTCCCCACTGGTGCAGGACAAGGACTTCCTAGCATCTTTAGACCTGCAGGCTTTCCATTTCCCGAACTGGTGGCAACACCAGCTATTCGTGCAGTTTACTGTGGGCAGGGAGCATTTCCAGTTCAAGGCGCTCACATTTGGACTTACATCGGCCCAAGGGTTTTCACCAAGATCATGGGTCCCATCATAGGAGCTCTCCATCTCTAGAGAATCCAGTGTTCCCTTACTTGTATGATAGACTCCTCAAAGCACCTTCCCAGAGCTTCTGATTCTGCAAGTAGAGTTTCCATGCAACATAATAGAGAACATAGGGTTTCTCATCAACTGGACCAAATCCAACTTACAACCGCCACAGGACCTACAGTTCATAGTAGTGTAATAAAAATGCAAGTTCAGCACGGTATGAAGGAATGCATTTATCAGCTGTAAGAGTAGCACTGTCAAAGGGGAGGGGGCTCTTTCTGATAGCTGTGAAATTAAAGGGTTAATAAAACCAATCCATAAATCCTGAGGCAGAGGTAAGTATAATCATGTGTACTGGTAGAATGAAATGCGGTAAATTGTCTCTAAAAGCTTGCTTCTGCTTTAAGCGTGTGCAAGCATTTTATTTATGGCAAAGGCGACTGCAGCTGGTGAATTAGTGCAAAGTCTGTGATCCCAAGCCAGCGTTAAGAGAAGTACACTGTGGTTGTCATTTTTAGAGGTCAAAAGATTAGAGCTCACAGGTTCCACCAGCAAATAATGTATACATGGCATTTTATAATTCCAAATCATGTATGCAATGTGTTTTTCTAAGTGTGTGTATCCTCACATTCCGCGCTCTCTCTCAAAATGATAAGGAGTGCAATTAGTATGTAGTCACACCTAATGGCTAGATTTATTCTGACCAATTTATAACAATTATGTTTGCCTCAATAATTGACAAAAAACAAACTGTAAGATCAACTCAAATGAACACCCTGTGGTAACATGACATATGCGTGCAAATTATTAATGTAAACCAAAAAGGCTTGCTTGTAACTCACAGAAAACAAAGAAAACATAGCATTTTACTGCAAGTGCCAACTCCAAGTATTAAAGATGAATTCAAGATAACGGTCAAAGAAAGGTTGCTAATAGAACTCAAAGGGTACTATTTACATTTGAGAAAAGAACCACAAATTTGCATTGCATTTGAAATAAGGGCCACAAATTTACATATTCAAAACATGATCTTAAATACACAAAACACCGGCCAACATATGTTTCAACCCGCTAGGGTCGTCATCAGGGCGTGGGGCTATTCCTATTAAACATTAAATCCCTTCATGCCAGTTCTGTCTTTAATTCGTGAGCACATCAAGAGGTATCGGGGTGGAGGAGAACAAGCGGCACAAATGCAACAAGGGGATACAAAAAATTGAAAGAAAATAAAGACATGTATTAGAAACATAATTATGTTTGTCAACCAAAAAAGCATTAGCCTCAAACAGGGTTATAATACCCTTTAAAACAATCGAAAAACTGTCAGTCAAATACTGTGCTAGAAACACATCTAGTTCGTAATGCCTCATGGATTACTCATGTGCATAACTGCTTCTAACTGACTCTCTGAATAGATTCTAACCAATTTAATAGTGATATTGAACATTTAACCCAGACAACAGACATCATTTTCAGAACTCTGTTAAAATACTTTTGGTGATTACCTGCATGAAAATATTGTGAAATCCGTAGATACAGGCAGCCATTCTCATGATAATCAAATGTTTCAACGACTTACCTTTGTGCTGTGGTAATTGGGGGTGGATTGTGACATTGCAATCTGTAAATGAGGGTGGTGTGGGAAGGTCCATGGACCCAATAGTTGATCGCAATGTATGTTTTTCTATAAGGGTCCAAAGTGCAAAGTCCAATAATTAGCAAATGCTAATTATTTTGCTTTGTATAATAATCTTTATTTTAGGGCCGTTTCTTTGACAGTGCCTTTTCATGCCATTCTGTTCCGCGATCTGCTTGAATTTGCTGTCCCAGTTGCGTCTGGTGCCCTGAATAAAACTGCATTACTTCTTGCACCATTGTACACTCCTTTTTGACTACTTTTGTAATTTGTTGGTGAATTTTACAAGGCAAACCAGATACATTTTTGGAGGCCCAAGCGAGATATCTTTGCTGTTCGACCAAGGTGCGAGAATTTCAGCCGTGCTTCCAGAGGAGTGCTGGACAGCATCCGTTGGCCAGTACAAAGAGCTCAAGTCAAGACAGGTCTGTGGACGCCACTTCCCAAAGGTCCAACTGGTCCGGCGCTGCCTTCACTCTGATCGAAAGTGCAGGTCTTTAAAGGGAGACTCTGAGGTTGAAAGAAGTGAAGAATATCCTAAAAGGATAACATGAGTGTACCATTGCATAAAAGCGCTGGGGGAGGGAGGGACTCTTTTATGGTGTATAGGATGCACCCTCATTAGTGGTGAAGAGGGCGATTGACCAAAATAGTATTAGATATTAGGTCTGCTGTTCTGATAGGGAGCAGGGTGACGGTGGCACATGTGCACTAGAGCACAGGGTTGCATAGTAAGTGGCAGACCTTGTAGACAAGAGTTGCGCGCAGTGCAGGCAATTGGTATAGTTGCGCCATTTTCTTTTCTTTGAGTAAGAGTTTATTTGGGGTAAATGTGAGCATGTGTTTGTGAGTAGCAGCAGTTTTGTTTCAGTGTCGTGGAGAGTGGTCGTAGTGTTCGTTCAATGTGGCTGTGAAAAGAACGGAAGAGCCAGAGCCATACTGACTTGAGCAAGGATCGGAGTAACCGCTTTTTTCTAATGTACTGCTATAGGGCCTTGTTGTTAAAGTGGGGGGCCTGCGGAGAAGGCCATTTCTGTACTAATATGATATTACAAGGTGGGCCTGTGGAGAAGGCCATTGTGTGCAAGCATTGAGTGCGAGGTGTGAAAGGGCGGGCCTGCAGAGTAGGCCAGAGTGAATGAAATCATGGCAATCAAGCAAAGTGGTAAGTATACAAATTGAGTGAGTGGGATTGCTTGGAGAGAGTGAATTTCAAAAAGGTTTGAATTAATAAAGGTAAGGAAGAAGTAGAGAGAGAAGAATATTTCAATGGAAAGGAATAAGGCGGGGACTACAATGTCATACTGGATGGATGCTCTGTTTAACCGCATGTGTAGGAAATTTCTCCAGTACCATGATAAAGTATTATAAAAAGTGGGTTGGAGAAGGAACATTCAATAAAGATATTATAGAAAGTATGTCCTCGTACTTTGCAGCTACACACAAAGGGACAAAGCTTAAAAACAGACAGTATATCCTAGGGCTTTGGAAACTGTACAAAGAAAAGGAGAAAGAAATGGAGAAAGGGAAAGAGGAGGAGAAGCAGGTAAGCGCACCGCCCCCCTCCCTATACGATATAGCCTTTGTTAAAACCAGCTGCGCGGTATACAAATCCAAAATGAGTATCTCAAGATAAAGGAGGGACAGACAAAAAGAAAGAGGAGAGCGACACAAGCATTATTAATAAAGATGAGAAAGGGAGGATGAAATGATGAAATATTTAAGTGACATAAAAAAGAGCGTGCAGCAACAACTTAGTGTGTTCAGGGAAGCAGAATAAGCAATGGAAAGGCAAATAGAGGAAAAAAGAAAGGAACATAAGAAGGGAGCCAATGAACAACGGTGGAGAGTGGCACGCATACAATTTAAAATAGACAAATGGGGACAAGATGGAGACAATAGCGAAACTGACACGGCAGGAGAAGGACACTCCATGTCAGACTGGGAAGAGTGTGCTAACAGCGAAGAGGTGGATGACAAAACAGACACCCACCATTCGGGAGACAGGAAACAGGAAAGGAGAAGAGATGAGAGAGAAGAGGACGAAAGAGAAGAATCACTGGGTGACTGGGGAAACAGGCTCAGAAGCAGGAAAACCAGAATAGCGGTAGCAAAAAGACCACAGAGTGGCAATAAACACAGAGCGCGCACGCAAATGCCCCTTCTACAGAAAGCAAGGGCTGAGGTTCATTACATACCATGGCAGACAATGGACAGGGACAATTTAGTTTACAGTTTACCTTCATTAATGGCGGGGCGAGCATGTGGATTTGTGTTTTTGGGAAAGAGACAGCGGGAATCCCATTGGCCATAGAAGACATAAAAGGTTTGTTGGCAGCATTGGTCAGGGAAAGAAGTGACAAAATATGGCAACAGGCCGGATATTCTGGCGTAAAATTAAGCTCTAATATAAACAATGGAGCACACTTTAACTATCAAGCACATGTTGAGAAGGCTCTAAGGGAGCTGTATCGAGATACATCAGACATGAGTTATATATTGGCTCGCAAAATGAAGCCTGATGACCCCATGGAATACATACGATCCATACAGGAAATGTGGACTCAGGAAAATAAACAGTCATGGGATGAAAAAATACCTTTGTTCTACTACATCTTAGTGAGGGGCTCCCTGTGGATGTGCAGGTCTCTTTAGAAAATATTATGGGAATCCAGGCAAAGGGGTGGCCTGAGCTACATGCAACAATTGTAGACTATTGCAAAAGACAGCAGGATAAGGAGACAGTCAATAATGCTACCAAGACAGAAAACAAGTTAGTTCTGAAGAAACTGGCAAAAATACATATGAATGAGCAGTACTCACATGGCCAGTTGTCGTTCCATAGGCATAGCAAGGGGGCTTCCAGTGGCTGCGGTAATGCCGCCGGGAGGTTACACTCAGGTGCCACCCAACCAGCAATGGGGAACGGTACAGATGCAGCAGCAACCCGTATTCATAAATGTGCAGCAGCCAGTGGTCATGCAGGCAGGCGAGGAAGTGCATACATGGGACAGTATCAGACTGGGAGAGGGTACTATGCACGTGGTAGGGGAATGGGATACAGGGGAATGACACCTCGTTTCGGAGTACAGTGCTTCGCATGCTAGATTTTTTGACATTTTGTAGGAAAATGCCCACTCATAGCACAGGCAGGGCAGCCACAGCAGACATACATGCAGCAGACTCCTTAACAGGTGTAGGTCATGCCACAGCAACAACAGACACATGCAGCAGACTCCACAGTAGGTGCAGGTAATGATGCAGCAACAGCAACTAAAGATACAGCCCGCACAAGCACAGTGTATTACTACCCAGGGCCAAGTGTAGGTATAAAATGACGAAATTACAGGATCTCAAGGTACAGTGAGCATACTTCAGGCACCAGCGCAGACACACATACCAGAAGGGGTAACACTACTGGGACAGAATACAATACCCCTATACACAGGAGTGACAATGGTGGGCGGTAACCTCCACAAACACCTTTTCCAACAGGGGTGCCCACGGGGAGTGTGAGTGTGTCCTGTTCTAGCAGTAACTGAAGATCCTGAGGAGGAACCTTAGGTAGCAGTTCAGATAGGACAGAGGGGAATTTCCTTTCTTATAGATACTGGGGCAACAGATTGTGAATCAGGAAAGAAAGATTTCCATTATCTAACAAAGGTTTGTACACACAAGGTTTTTCAGGGGCAATTTTGAACGTTCCTCTGACATAAGATTTACCCTTGACCATAGGGACACAGCATATTGTAGCACCATTGCTGTATTCAAAAGACACTCCCATCAATATTCTGGGGAGGGTCCTACTCAGCAAATTGAATGCCACAATTTCATTCTCAGAGAAAAGGATGGTGTGCACCACACCGGGAATGTATCCAGCCCGAGTGCCAGTACTGATTCAGGCATACCATGCACACAGCACAATGAGATGGATACCCACACCCATAGATGTGTTTTCTTTTAACTGGGCACACGTGTTGTTGGGATGGGTGCCAGGGATTGAGGGAAAGGTGTTTTGGCTGTCCAATGAATTCTTATTCAGGCCTCAGTGTCCCTCCTCAGTTCGCTCAGGCACGCACGCTCTACTGTACTTAGAGGAAGTAGTAGTATAGAAAGACATGATTATACTGGTTGCAACTGATGAGCATAATATGGAATATCGAACAATATAATGTATCAATCCCACACTTACATTGACAGGAGTAAGTGACACAGAGTTCTTTGCAACAAAAGACAACGAGGAAGGAGATGTAGTGTTCAAGTTGAGCATACCTTGTCCAGTACACATAAAAGAAAGTGCAATACCCCAAATAACTCAGATAACAAAAAAGAAAGCATAATATCTGCTGGAAGATTTGGAAAAAGTGTCCAAGAGCTTGTGGACAACAGGACCCCATGATGTAGGAATACTTAAAGGGGTAGCGGCAGTACACATCAAATTAAAAGAAGGAACACTGTTGCCACGAGTAAAGCAGTACCCTCTATCATGAGAAGAAGATGAGGGCATATGTGAGATACTGCATGCCCTATGGCAGCAAGGCATAATGCAGGTGAGCTCAGCACCTTGCAACATGGCTATCTATCCGATTAAGAATGCAAAAGGAGGGGCGTGGCATTTTATACAGGATTTGTACCCTCTGAATGACATTACTGAGGCAGAGTGTCCAATGGCTCCTAACTCTGTGACAATTCTTTGTAATATTCCCATGGAGGCACACTATCTCACTGTAGTTGACTTGGAGAACACATTTATCTCCATTGAACTACACCTAGACTCCAGGTATCTCACGGCTTTAAGTTTCGCGGGACATAGTTTGAACATACTAGACTCCGGGACACTACGAAGGGCCTAGCATCTTCAATAGAATAATACAAATGGACTTGAGCAATTTGTAGGTTGTTAGTACATTGATGACTTGTTAGTGTGCAGCACGACAGAAGAGGAGTGTAGAACGGACTAAGTGACACTACTGACACTGCTAGCAGACAAAGGATAGAAGGTGGAAAGGGAGAAGTTGCAATAGTGTCAAAGGGAGGTGGTGTACTTGAGTCAGACTGTGTCAGCAGACTGGAGAAAGATAATACCAGAAAGACCATAAACAAGACTCCACAACAAAAACAGTGAAAGAAATGCAGTAATTTCTGGGCTTGTGCAACTATTGGCAAGCATGGGTTTCGGATTATTCCACATATACCAGGCATTACTGCAAGCACTAAAGGAAGCAGAGAAAAACAAAACATCCATAAAATAGACAGATGAAACGGGCGAGAATTTTGATGAGCTAAACAGGCGTTATCGCATGCACTAGTGTTCGCAACTCCCAATTACAAAGAAAGATTTCACCTGTTCTCAAATTCAGAAGGAAAGGCAATGACAGATGTACTGACACAGAAAAAGGGACAGGGAAACAAAACCCTTGCAAACTACAGTGACTCACTTGATGCAGTAATGCAGGGGCACTTCCCATGTGAGCAGGCACTTACAGCTGCTGCATTTGTTATTGAGAAGTATTCCACAATAATTATGGGGTGCCCAGTAGTTCTGTACGTGGAACATGCATTATTTGCCATATTTAAGAAAACAAAATCTAACCAACCCTGCAATAGAAGTGGTGAGGTGAGGGCAATAAACCCAGCAGAGTTAATTGCAGAAAAAGTAGAAGAAGCAGACTATGTACATGACTGTGTAACATACTTTGACAGATGCAAAGGCAACCCCGTAGTTAAAGAAGTAATAGCAAGGGGTGACATGATTTTCTTTGATGGAATTTCCAGCATTGACCATACAATGGGGAAAGGGGGAGGAATTGATAGGGTGCTCAGAGACACGACTATCAAACCATTACTCTGAACAAGCAGCTGATTATGGCCTTGATTAAAGCACTAAACATGTCTGTGAGGCAAGAAGTGAACATCCTCTCTGACTCAGCTTATGTCACCTCCACAGTGCACTCAGGATTAGCAAGATGGGAAAGGAGAGGGTTTTAAAGAAGTGATGGTACTCCTGTTACAACATGCAGCATTATAGAGTGAACTACTGAAAATGTTATCGCTCCCAATAGTATTAGCATAAAAAAATTCAAAGCCCATACAGGAGGGCAAGATGTTATATCATGAAACAAAAGAGCAGACAGAGCAGCAAAAGAAGCAGCATATATGCCAGAGGAATCACATGTGCAATTCCCTGGCAAAGAAGAAAAGATAGGCATTAGGAAATAAGCGTGAGAGTGACAAGCGAATCATTCTATTAAGGGTACAGAACCCAAGGGAAATTTAAAAGTCAGAGGATTTAAATGTGGCACAACAAGCTCAAAAGATAACACTATTGCAGTCAAATCTCTCCTGATGATAAAAAAAACCCTGTAAAAACAAGGGTGAAACAAGTGTAGAGAGTGTTAATAAGAGGTTGAGATGAAGAAGTTAAATTTGGAATAAAAACACTCAACTTTTGAAAAAGAAATCTGTTGTGAAGGAAATTTATTTGGCGCTTACCATAATATAAAAGTACAATGGGAAATCGCAAGTGGAGATGTATTTATTTTGAGAAATTATCTAATCCTAATTATGGCAACCTAGGTTAAGATGCAATACCACAGCTGATAAATCCCAACATTGAAAATAAGCAAACAAGCAGTAATTCCCTATGAATCAAGTCCTGTAAAGGTTGCAAAAAGTGTGTTCAAAGAAGAAAAGATACCTCTAATAGCAGTGCTAAAAGTGAGCAAAGAAAAGGGCACCCTGCCAGATAACTTTAATGCAACCCCATTATTGCAGATAATATAATTACAGGGATAAGCATCAGACATCAAGATATGGTGAAAGGGAGGGGATGTTCTTTGTCCCCAACTGACTTTGTCTGGTGACATGATAACACAGGAAAGGTTGTCATGTTGAACAAATTGTTACAATTGGCAGTGGAACCACTTCACTATCTTTCCCACATATTGAAAGAGCATGTGGCTGCAGGGATAAGTGAAGACTGGTTTGTGCCAAACATGTTTGAACATGTTACTGAGTATGTCAATAATTGTAAGAAGTGCCAGACATTTCTACCCAGTCACAAATTGAGAGTTGTAGAGGGAACATTGCTGTGATCAGAAGGCCCCTTCTGCCACTTGCATATTGATTATGCTGATATGGAAGAGAGGCAGGTCCCTGTGCCCACAATGATGCTCGCTCTGCGGAACATTTCTGGTGAGGGAGGTGGGGGATTCCAGATTAAATATGCTCTGATAATGGGCAGCACTTTGCCAATGATTTAATAAAGGAAATTACAACTCTCCTAGGGATAAAGCATGAACTATGCATGGTTTACCATCTTCAAGCCAATGGTTTGGTAGAAAAGACGAAAAGACTGCTTAGTATGCGATTGGCTAAGCTTATGCAATCGCTTGAAAAATCTTGGGTGCACTGCTTGCCAATTGCTTTGTTTGCTCTAAGGAATACGCCTGGAGGAGATAACCATCAGACTCCTCTTGAGATTCTTACAGGGCAGAGAGACAAAAGTACTGTCTCCCAAAGCACAACATAATGGGAAGTACACTGGGAAGTATAACCAAGTTTTCTTTTTTCATTTTCTAACAGCCCTTAGAATTTATAAAACGCCTGTGAAAGGATTCTAGAACCAGCAGCCTCAGGGATGGCAGCTTGAGAGCTGAGCTCCTGTACCCTGTATTCATCTCCTATGTACTCATAATGGCTGACACCAGTCTTTCTGAAACAACCCAATCAGCAAATATTACTGAGAGTGAAAGGAGGGAGGACAAGCTGCTGCAACTTTTAACCAATGTGACTGATGACATTGCAGAGATCAAATCAAAGCTGTTTGCTTCAGAGGAAAGATATGTTGAACTGTCTGCCAACGTTACCTCTGTGGAAAGACATTTGAACTCTGTCTTGAAAAGGGGTGTTTCTTCCTTGGGACCAGCCCTTATTAGCATAAATCACCCAATTCCACCCAAATTACAGGTCTGCTTGTGCTGAGCAATGAACTCATGCGTGAGAAATGACACCTTCAGTATAAATTTAGCATTTCTTAAACATATAGCATAATATAATATAACAGTACATTTAGCAATGGAACTTGGGAAACAATAATAATAGTTAGTGAAATCACAAAACTTAGAGAAACCACAAAACTTAGAGAAACACAGTCTTATGTCCCTTGAGATGGTATCATTAATCTGCACTAGGAGACCCGGGTCATCTTAAGCTAACTGCTGCCAGCCCCGCTCACAGATAACAGCGCAGCAAGGTGCCACAAAGAGCCTCACTATGTTCTGGGCCCTCACTCTTGCTCGAAGCCAGTCTGCGGATGGATCTCCCACCTGAGTCATGTGGGCATGCATTTTTGTAACCTCATGCTGTCAGTCAACGTGACGCACTATCCCCACACATTCTATCATAAAACAACAAGTTTACTTATGGAAAAAACCCAGCTCAGTAAATTTCCAATGTGCTCCCTTCTCTACCCCTCCCTACTTGGAGCCCCTCTGCGAAAGCACAGGAATGTCTTATCAGTGTGTGTGCAAGGCCGTACCAGGCCTTCTCAGAGAAATAGGATTTGTTTACGAAGCATGGCAGAGGTTGCAAAGACAGAATATTCAAAGAGAAGCTGAAATCAATTAACCCCTAGTGAGCAAGCTTTACCAGGCCTGCACTCTGCTAGCTGTGTCTATAGTGCTTCAAAGATTGGCTATCTAAGCGCTATATAGGTGCTATAATGCTCCAAACACTCCAATTTAAGTCTCTATTAGCTACTAAACTGGGGCCTCCGCCCTGCCTGACTATGCACAATGCATAATGTAACCTTCCACCCCTCTTAGGCCTGCACATTCCTTGTAGCTCACTAAGGCTTTAAGTAGGCGCTACCCACATTACTTTCAGCATTTAGCACATACCTTGAATAAGCTATTGGTTTTTAGCTGTTAACGCCATCTAAGGCACTAATATGGAAATATGGAACTTTGTATCTCACAACAAACTCAATGGATAATGCAATAAGGAGAATTGCCGAGCAAATAAGGGAACTACGAATACAAAATGAGAAGCTAACCCTTAAGTGCTCTGAGCAGGATCATTTCTCAAGAAGAAACAACATCCGTATTGCAGGATTTCCAGAGAACATTGAAAGGGGCTGTCCTATGGATTTTCTGCAGAAGGCCTTAATTTAACTGCTCAACCTGGATCCAAAATTGACAGTGGACATGGAGAGGGCTCATAGATCTTTGGGTCCAAAACCTGTGCTTGGACAGAGACCAAGACATTTCCTAGTGATGTTTCTGAGATTCCCTATAAGAGAGCTGATTCTGAAGAAAGCCTGTGAAATAGGTGACCTTGCTTGTGGGGGGGAAGGGTGAGGGGGGACTCATAGAATAATGATTTTTGGGGATTTGAACAGAAATGTTTTGGAGAAAAGAAAATAATTTAACATGGCTAAGGAGAAAGCAAGAAGCAAACACGTGAACTATTGCATGGTGTATCCTGCAATTATTAGGGCTGTTCTGGAGGGTCAGGTTCACTTGTTTGATGACCATTGTGGAGCACAGGCTTTCTTATCTGATCTGGATCAAGAAACAATGGAGGAGTCCGGAACAACACAGAGGAATGTGATGTTTGGTTAAAAAAAAGAAATGATGGAAGTCAGATTGAATCTGTTATTTCTTTCTTTTATTTCTCTCAACAGGGGATTATGACTTCACTTAAAACATGTGTGTTTTACATATAATTGGATACAGTTGTTGCCATTCAAGTTTTTTTGTAATTATAATTTTTAATGTTTACTTCATATGCAATATTGTAGACTTTGCTGTCCGTTAAACCGTTCGGAACTAGACTCAGAGAGTTTGGAGGAAAACATTAGAGGAATGGATAAAGTAACGCACACCCGACTGTAATAACGAGTTACTGGGAAGTGACTAGGATACGCGAGAACCAGATGGAGATATGTAGCTGACTTCAAGGCAACTCTGGAATATAGGCGGTGGTGCATGGGTTGATCCCTGTATTTGAGCACATTGGAAAAAAGGATTGTTTGTGTGTGAGGACCCGCAACACTCGATGATAAAACATACTCCAGCAGTAATGATTACACAACTCAGAAGCTGCTTGACATGGCACTCATGGACAGAGACTGCTTTTACAGATAAGACCCTGTACTAATTGCGAATACACTTGAACTGGGGTTGGGATGTGCCTCACTTATGCCCCTTGTCATTCTAACCCATGTGTCCATGGCCTGCATAAACTACATAAAGGGTAGCTCTATTTGAACTCCTATGTGTATTATCTATGCTCACATATTTCATTTGAACCATCTCTATGCATGCTGTTACAGGTTTTTAGCAGGTTTTTAGCATTATACATTCTTCAATAAATGATTCAATACTTGTGTATGCATGTCAGGGGAGGTGATGCATATTCCAGTGAATATAGTGGTGTTGGGACAGCTGTTTTATCAAATACTGTAGCTCAGATGCCTGTTCGCTTTACGTGAGTGCGAGGGAGGGAGGATTGTAACACAGATATATTGGCTGATTTGGGAGTGGAGGTGGCCAACAACTGTCTAGGGAGTGCAAGAACATTGTAATTAATTTGTGGTCTTTTGAGTATACGATGCGGTTGGCAAATATATTGTTCTTTTAACTTGTGATCTATTTTGAAGACGTAGATTTAGCCACATAAGTAGGACCAGAAGGATTTTAGATACACTTAGGATGGTGATTGGACTTGGAAATTGACAACTGTTATGGAGTTTCGTGTAGGATGAGAGATAATGCTTAATTTGGTTATGGCTGTTATAGGCACTGGAAACTGGTGGTTGAGGGTTTTGTTCCAGAATATTCTGTACATTGGAGTGTTTGGGCTGCTGTGGACTGCTAAAGTGTTGTTATATTTCTATGTGCTTTTTTCTTTTGTGTGTTTTGTGTGTGTTTCTGTTGTGTGTGTTTCATGTTGTATGTGGTTGTGCTACTTGCAGTAGAATTTATTATCTGAAGGATAAGATTTAGGTCAGGATTCAGGATTATGGTTTTTGAGGCGCTGATTGGTACTTGGTTAATGCCGCTCACGGAAGGTGTGTTAAGAAGGCTTGCTATTGGGGCATTTATAGAGCTATATGGTTATAGGAAACTTGCATTTGTCTTGGGATGAATGACTGAACTGACAATTGTGATATGGAATGTTAAAGGCCTTCACTGTGCACGGAAGAGGAGGAAGGTGATGGCTAGGAGGGCAGACTTAGTCCTTTTACAAGAAAGGCATTTGACTGATGAAAACAAGAAATGTCTGACTTGCCCAAGATACCCTTGTGAATTTTCAAATTGCTTCTCAACAAGGTTGAGAGGGGTTGGCATCCTGTTTGGGAAAGGCATGAATGTCATGGTTGATAGGGTAGCTATGGATGGTGAAGGCCGGATGATTTTTGTGGATTTGAATTATAATGTCACGGTCCTGACTATGGGCTGTGTGTATGGTCCTTGCTCACTGGGAAGGTCTTTTTTTTAGGTGATGACACAGTTATTGTGTGATATGAGTGGAGAGTTACTAATTTTCGGGGGTGACTTTAACTGCGTTATTGACCATAAAATGGATTGTACCGGCCAATGCAGGTGTGTAAGGAATTTAGCCTTTTTCTTCAGAGATTTTACTTAGTGGATATATGGAGGGTTTTACATCCACCCGTGAAGAAATACACATTGTACTCGCCAGAACATGATTCCTTCTCAAAGATAGACTACATCTTAATATCTGATAAGCTACATCTTAATTTCCGATAAGTTATTAGATAGGTCCTTGGGTATAGACATTAGGGAGCGGGAGATTTCGGATCATGCCCTAGTAGACCTTTGTTTGGATCTTGATCGAAAGAGGTCTACATTTGTAAGGTGGTGGCTTAAAACAGGGATTTTGATGGAAGTTGACATAGAGTCAGATTTTCAAACTTTCATTGAGGATTTTTTAAGGATAATATGGGTTCTTCAAACACCATGATAGTGTGGAATTGTTTCAAGGCAGCTGTGAGAGGAGAACTAAATAATAGGACTTCTTATATCAAGGAAAAGGGGTCTGATGGAATTGAAATCTCTTGAGGCTGAGCAATCCTGTTTGTGCAAACAGGGAACGTAACGGACCGTCTGAACATGAATCGAGTGCAGGAAAACCTAGCTAATAAAACAAGCTCAAAGGTGGAAAAGCTTTTTTTTTCTTGAAACAGAAGTATTGGGAAAATAGGGACAAGAGTGGCAGGTTGTTAGCTAACAGAAGGGGATGAGTGAAAAGTTGTGTACTCAGGGAATACAGGATGAACATGAACAATTGATAGTGAAAAGTGTTGACATATGTCAGAGTTTACAGTCTTTTTTTGTATCAAGATATACGGAAGATGAATTTTCATTGACTTATGACCTGGAAGACTTTTTTGGGTCCATTCAAATTCATTTGTTGGGTCATGAAGAATGTGCTTCTTTGGAATAACGGATTATGCTTGATTAGATTTTGTTAGCAATTGAACAGCTTGATGTTGGAAAGTCTCCAGGAGTTTGGATGGCTTGCCTGTAGAGTTTGGAAAAGGGAGGGTATCCACAGGTTGTGGACCCCTCGCTTCCCCTGCACACTCTGGGTTACTGTCAACAGTAGTAGGTATGGATTTCTAAGTGTAAATATTTACAACAGTGTAGGTCAATACATTTATGAAAGGTTGACAACTACATAAGGTCTACTAGTATTTTTTTCTACAACCCGCTCCTTCTTAATAATTCCTATAACAAATTGGTTTCACTATAAATTCTCGGAAAAAATATATATATTTGTTTATTCACAAATATTGTTCTGTTAACAGTTTATAGATTTCACTTATTAATATACATAACATTTTACACTTAGAAAACCATACCTACGGACTGTCTATTGACAGTAACCCTGAGTGTGCAGGGGACACGACAACCTGTGGATACCCTCCCTTTTCCAGTTTTCTAAACCCACAACCTAGTGTCAGGGTTGTGTTTCTCTTCTCTGCACCTCACTACCAATCTCAAAACCACCAAAGAAGGTCCATTCCTGAAGAAATTTAGGTGTGCATATGTGTTCATTCTCTCTGTTGCCTGTAGAGTTTTACAGAAAATTTGGATCAGCTCTAGCACCCATTCTGGGTGAGTTGTTTAATATTTTCATACAGGATGGGAGTGTATGTCCAACTATGCAAGAGACCATGATCACTTTGATACGTATACCGGCAAGAGACTACAAAAACTTTGAGAATTATGAGGCTATTTCACTACTTAACGTAGATCTGAAAATATTCACTAACATTTTACCGAATAGGTTGGATAAATGTATTGGGAGTTTAATTCATGTATCTCAGGTTGGATTTATGAGCGGAAGTTTTGTTTATGGTAATAATAGGACCATAATTCATATATTGGGTCTTCTCCAAAAAGAAAATCTGGATACTGTGTTGGTATTTATCGATGCAGAGAAGGCTTTTGACAGGGTCAACTGGGAATTTTCGAAATTTACCATGAAGAGAATGGGTTTTGGAACACATTTTCTTAAGACAGTTGGTTGCCTACACGATGCACCGAGGGCTAAAATGAGGGTGAATGATGAATTATCAGGTGTGTTTGCTCTTACATGGGGTACAAGGCAGGGTTGCCCTCTGTCACCCTTTTTGTCAATATTGCATTAGAACCTTTGGCGGCTCACATCAGAGGTGACCAAATAATTAGAGGCCTAAAGTATAGAGAAGTTGAGGTCAAGGTTCTCTCTTACGCAGATGACATGGTGGTTATCCTTTCTAATCCAGAAGAGTGAAGTGCAATATTGAAAAATGCTTTTCAGAAGGTAGGCAGACTTTCGGTCCACAAAGTTAATTGGGACAAAACTGAGGTTTTCCCACTTTCAGCGGCCTGCAGGAGTGGAGATTTTGCATATTGGAACTGAACTGTAAGGGGTCAGATTCACAGGTATTTAGGGATCTACTTGATCAGCGATCTGAAGAGAATTGTAGAATTCTTCCTTAATAGGTTATGAGAGAATTGAAGAAGGACATAAAGAAAATGGGAGCATTTGAATTTGGGCATCTGGGCTAAAGTTAATGAAATAAAGATGACTCTGTTACCAAAAGTACTTTATAATATACAGTCCACACCATTGAGGTTCACATAAAAAGCTGTTGAAAATGGTTAATCAGATCTTTCTAAATTTCCTGTGGGGTAAAAAGAAAAAAAGAAAAATCCTGAGGTACTTCTATTACGTAGTGTACAGGAGGATGGGTTTGGTTACCCTGATTTGGATAAATATTACAGAGTTTTCATACTGAAGAAAGCTGCCAATTATATTTCACCTGAGAATCTGTATGAGCCTATTTGCTTATCAATTCAGAGGGGGACTTTTAGACCTTATAAATTGAATAATATTTACTCAATGGGAAATATACCAAATGTGGTTGAGAAGCTGCCCACCACTGTTGTGACTAGAGAAATACTTACTTGGTGGATATCTAACTTTGAAGGTAATGTACATCTTACTTATAATGCCTCCCTGTGGCATAATCCTGGTCTCCAAATTGCTAATAGGACATTGTATTGGTTTAGTGGGGTTACGAAGAAAGTACTTTAGATAGGGGATGTGCTGCGGGATGGACAAATGGTACCATTTGAGGAACTACAATGGTTATATTGTTTGAGCAATAGAGAGAGAGAGTTAGATTCAACAAACTTGAGGCACTTTTCTTGCAGTGACTAGACATATTTATGCCAATACAGGATAAACCGACATGCTGTGCTATATTTCCTTCGTCACCACACGTGGTATTCACATATGTTAATCTAATGCTTGTGTATTCTCTTAATGGCGATTCCTAGGAAAAATTGAAGGGGATGTGAGATGAGGATCTGGGTTGTGAAATTCTGGATAAGGAATGGGGGCATATAGGACAAGTAGGTTTTAGGAGCACGTTGGATCTGAATTTTAGACTTACACATCAGAGAGTGTTGGGACGTCTGTACTGGACTCTGGTGCGTATCCATGGTTTTTTGGGGGGATGTATTGGACAGAATGGACAGAGTACTATCAATGACCTTTCCTAGGATGCCTTTGCAAGTCCTTTTACTAGCCAATAGAAGACGTTGTAAGATTTCTGGGCAGTATAGTGAATGGATTAACAAAGTGCTAGTAGTGGCTGCAAAACAAATACTAAAATTATGAAAAACAAGGAAAAAGTGGAGAGTGATGTGAAAGAGTTATCTGACTTTGAGAAGGTTTTGTTTAGGAAGCTAAATAAAGAGGCTGATTACTTAGAACTCTGGTCACCTTTTAACAGTCTCTATGATGGGTAGGTATTTAATCACTTGCGTGTGAAATAGGTTAGTTGAAGGAATTCTTGTTGGGGGAGGGTATGTGTATTTTTTTGTAAATCTTTTTGCTTTTTTGCTTTTGTTGTTTTGAACCCGTTCTGTGGGTAGTATGTTTGAGGACAATGTATATTAGTGGGGACTGCGCTATATTGCAGTCATTATAGTACAAGCCTGTATCATAGGATTCTTAAGTTGTGTTAGTGTATTCATTGATTGTTCAGAAAGAAATTGTAATTCTGATATTAAATGAATGCTTGTATTAATTACTTATTGGTTACATTGCAAAATTAATCAATAAAGTGTTTTTTTAGGAGAAAAAAAAGCCTGTGAAAGAGGGAGCTGAAGAAAGTTACAATGCTAAATGTGTGACAGAGAAAAAGAAATGTTCAAGTTTCTGCAGTTTAATTATGTTATTATGTGTTAGTGTAGCTTTAATGCTTTTGTTTTATTTGTTTTTTTAAATAAAAAAGTGAAATACAATTGAATGCAAAAAGAAAAATGAGAAAGAGAAATGTGATGAATAGGGTCCACCATGGCACTGAGGAAGAGCATAACTCATTAAAAGGCAGTGGGCCTCATTACAAGTTTGCCGGTCCGGGAACTATGGTACCGGTAAGCATGCTGGTACCATAGTTCCCGGACCGGCAAACTACGGGTTCTGCTCGCGTGTGCATTTGCAGATATCAGGTCTGACCAAAGGCACCTGCGAGCAGAGCACGTCGGATGCACAGGCACCATTCAAGAATGGTGCCGGTCCATCGGCCTTCCCCATTCCCATTGAGCTCTATGGGGCTCAAATGGGAATGGGGAAGAATATTTTCCGGCGCCCTGGAATGGGCAATTACCGGATCCGCTGGGGTTGTAATACCCCGGTTATTGCCCATTCCAGGGCGCTGGAAAAATGACGACTCCGGCGGCAGCTGTGCCTGTAATACAGGCACGGCTACCGGCAGAGTCGTAATGAGGCCCAATATTTGGTATTATGAAATGATGTATGTAGGAAGAGAGAGAGTAAATGGCACATTCTACGTGTGCTCTCTCATTCCACATATAGAAGGAGTACCCAAGCTTTTCCTGCCCCAAGCTGAGGACTATGAGAAGGCGGGATGCCTGATGCAATTACTGGATCTGCTGGGGTTGTAATACCCCGGTTATTGGCCATTCCAGGGCGCCGGAAAAATGACGACTCTGGCGGCTACCGGCAGAGTCGTAATGAGGCCCAATATTTGGTATGATGAAATGATGCATGTAGGAAGAGAGAGAGTAAATGGCACATGCTACGTGTGCTCTCTCATTCCACATATAGAAGGTGTACCCCCATCCTGAATATATATGGTCCCAATATCGATGACCCTGAATTTTACCTACACCTAGCTGCCCTCCTTGAAAGCTACCCCCTACTTCCAATATTATGGGGGGGGGCGATTTCAATACCATACTAGATGTCACCCTAGATAGGTCAGGCACCGGACCTCGTCAACTTTCCAAGGCAGCCTACACTATCCTTACATACCTCCCGGCTGGCACTTGTGGATGTATGGCGTCTAATGAACCCTGATTCCTGCACTTTCTCCTTTTATTCTTCAGTTCACGACTCCCACTCCAGGATAGATAGATGGCTAATAACGGACACACTGGTCAGATCAGTATCTCATTTGGCTATCCTCCCTAGGACGATCTCGGACCATTCGCCGGTACTCATATCCCTAAATTGGGGCCAGGATGCCGAAAAAGCTAGACTGTGGAGGCTAGGACCATACGCGCTTCTCGACCAGGCCTTCGCAGCCGAACTCGAATCCTCCATTGAGGAATTTTTTGAGATCAATACGGACTTGATAACATCGCATGCTGTCCTGCAGGAATCGTTCAAAGCGTACGTGAGGGGGATGGCCATATCCAAATGCTGCGGCATCCTTAAGGAAATCCGCTTAGACATCGCTGCCAGTGAAACGGCCCTGGCTTCCCTGGAGTCCCAATATGCCCACGACCATTCCCCAGCTGCTCTGGCTGCAATGGGTTCCGAGCTGGACAGGTTTCGTGACCTTGCCCAGCGTGATGTTAAATTCCTAGACTCCGCCCAGGCGGTGAGGAAATACGGTGAGGGCGAACGCCCGGGTCGTTTGCTAGCCAGACTGTTGCGCCGGGAGTTCGGTGCCCCCCATATACCTGCGATAGTCAGACCCGATGGCTCGCTCGCCACCTCCCCCCAGGACATCAACTCCCAGTTTCAGCTATTCTATACCTCCTTGTACTCTGCCGCCGCTGGTCCCCAAGCCCCGGAAATTGATTCCTACTTGGAGGCCCTCCCCCTATCTGTGCTGTCCACCGAATCCAGCCTACTCCTGGAGAGACCGTTTACTTCTGAAGAGCTTGACGAGGCCATTGCATCGCTGGCATCAGGGAAGGCCCCTGGCCCCGACGGGCTCCCCATTGATTTTTATAAACGATATAAGTTGATCCTGATTCCGCAGTTGTTGGCCTTGTGGGAGGAGTCGTGCGAAAAGGGTATTCTCCCCCATCTCTTCGAGAGGCGCTGATAACAGTGCTCCTTAAGCCAGGTAAGCCCCCCACTCAGTGTGGCTCATATCGACCGCTGTCTCTGATTAACAGCGATGTTAAAATATATGCTAAACTGCTTGCCAACCGCCTAGCCCCACATATGCCTCACAATATTCACCCCGACCAGGCGGGATTCGTCATGGGTAGATCTACATCCCTGAACTTGAGGAGGCTCTTCAATGTAATCAGCAGAATCAGTCCCACCACGGAGGCTGTTGCAGCCACCCTCGACATGCAGAAGGCCTTCGACTCAGTCTCGTGGAGGTATCTATGGCGAGTCCTCGAGAGGTGCAGGTTCGGCCCCAATTTCCATGCATGGGTTCGGTTACTTTACACTGCCCCGTCGGCCAGGGTTCGGACCGAGGACAGATGCTCTGCTCCCTTTCAGATATCAAGAGGCACTCGCCAAGGCTGCCCCTTCTCTCCCCTTACATTCGCCATTGCAATGGAACCCTTTGCGGACATGGTACGCCAATCCCACTCGCATAGGGGCCTACGCACGACCAACCAATCCGATGTGATCTCCCTATATGTGGATGACTCTCTTCTCTATATCTGGTCTCCCAACTCTAATCTCGCCCCCATGCTAGCAGATGTGGCTCGCTTTGGGGACATATCTGGCCTTAAAATAAATTGCTCCAAGTCCACTTTATTCCCACTTACAGATTCCACACAACCCCCCGCAGATTTATGTGGCTTTAACTGGTCGCCATCCAGCATCACCTACCTGGGGGTGGTGGTTTCCCGCCACGTAGCCAAGCTTTGCGAGGATAATTATCAGACTTACTTAACTAACCTTGCGGTGAAGGCCTCCAGCTGGTCCAAACTCCCCATTTCACTAGCAGGTAGGATCGGAATCCTTAAAATGGTGGTAATACCCCAACTCCTGTATCGTTTTACCAACCTCCCTGTGTGGCCTGGGGATGTTTTCTTCAAAAAGCTGCGTAAGATAACCAACACCTTTCTATGGCATTCGGGAGCTGTCCGCCTTAAGCTGTCCACATTGACCGCTCCCAAAGAACTGGGTGGATTCAACGCTCCTGATTTCACCAGAGACTGGATAGTAGCCCAATCGCAGTTTGAGTCGTATTGGTTTAATACCACTGATCCCCCTCCCCACATGTTCGGCTGGAAAAACTAGCAGTCTCAGACCATGTGATAGGTTCCCTGATCCTCAAACCAGCACCCTCTGACCCAGACTCCGCGGGCCCGGTTGCTGCCACGTCCTTGGCATTGTCCAAACTCTGGGCAATGGTTGGCACGCTTAATCAGTTTCACGGTGACCTGCAGTTATGGAACTTTCTTCCTGATGTCCCACATATCCCACAATCAGTCGTCTCACACTGGGCCGATGCTGGCTTCCTGGCACTCTGTGATGCCTAAGAACGGGAGAACTTTGTTGAGTGGCTGGATCTCCCCCCACCTCTTAGAGGCCGGCCTTCAGTATGGCTACAATACTCCTCATTACGTAAGAATCTAAAATCCCTGATTTACCTGCCTTGCCCCCAGATGACCCAATAGAGGCAGAACTCTGCTCCTACCTCTCCTTTAGGGAAAAAGTGTCGAGGCTTTACTCATTACTACAGAATAGGACGGCCCCCTCCATTACAGGGTTGAGCGCGCGTGGGAGGAGGATCTGGGAGTTGAACTCACTGACGAGAGATGGTCCCGTATGTGTGGCCGCACCCAAAATGTATCCTATAATACCAGATTTAAATTAATACAATTCAAGGTGCTACACAGATACCATCATACACCAGTAAGACTACATCGCATGTTCAACACAGTTCCTCCCAGCTGCCCCAGGTGTGGCATGGATCGAGCTACCTACATTCACATGTTATGGCACTGCCCCCGTCTCACTCAGTTCTGGTTGGACGTCTCGCTCCACGCTATCAGATATCCTGGAATATACCATAGCCCCCACCCCATTAAACTGCCTGTTTCATGATCTCCCAAAGCTTCCCCGTGACTCTAGTTATGCTGGCTCTGCCCCAGGGCCCCTACCTATGCACAGTGGCTCAGGTCGATCACATGGGTGCACGATATTGAGGAATCTTGGAATGCAATGCAACACTCCCACTCGAGGCCGAGAGACATCTGGTGGAGGTTTCGGGACTATATGGCTGCCATGGCCTCACCCACTGACTCGGTCGTGTCCTCCCCTAGGGGCTCCCCATAGGTGCTGCTCTTTTTCTGATACAGCTGTTGATATCCAGCCTGCTACCTCATCTTCTGTAAAGCGTAATTGATGCATGATGTGTCGCTAATAATGTTCGATGTTAATTCCATTCACTCATTGCCGGTGTCATGTGGCGCCTTGTTTGTTTCTGGTGTGTTGTCAAGACAAATAAAGAAAGTTTAGAAGGTGTACCCAAGCTTTTCCTGCCCCAAGCTGAGGACTATGAGGAGGCGGGATGCCTGATGCACCTGTATCGCTTTAGAACTTATTCCAGGGTAAAGAAAAAGGAGCGGTTCACTGGGTGAATGAGGGGGAAATGAATATGGGGACAATTTTGTAAAATTAACTCAAATGCTTCAAAATGAGGAAACACGGCAAAAGGTGGTGGAGTATGTCACTGAGGGTCCTAAACAACGGGAATTACAAATTAGAGACCATAAAAGATTGCAGTGCACAACTAAAGAAGGGCAAAGTGTACCCTGGTGGCACACAAGGCCACTGATGATGATAGAAGGAGCAGTATTGGTATGGGGACAAATGGGGGGATAATGCAGTGTCATGCTGTAGGGCTGGTGGACTGTGAGCAAAACGTAGCAGCCAAGGTTAATGACAGCTGCCGAGTAACTTGGGGAAAACATTTTCATGCTTTAACGTGGTTACATGAAAAACATAAACCAGTTGACATAAGGGGCTTTACATGAATGCCTTTGTGTTTCAGGTCAAGTGGGTCCATTTTCCTGGGGACTAATTCGGGATGTGCCAAGGTGGTGAAGTATGTAGTGCTGATGTGGGGAACAACGATTATGGATTCTTGGTGGGCATGTGGATCCAGAGCATATGGCCAACTTCCTCCTGGCTGGAGTGGAGTGTGCGCTCTCGTCACCTTGCACAGCCCTGCACTAGTGGATCCTTGAAATAGCACTGCCATGAAGATTGCACTGCAGGGAAAAGTGGCGCAGCAAAATGAGCAAGAGAAAACTGTGCAGAAAAGGAAACGTGAAAGCAATTATTTCTAAAAAAAGAGGGTGGAGAACCTGGCTGCAATTCCAGATGAGTACCGGCTATTGTCCATGGGTGTCACATTTTTTACATCTTTGTTGCTTCCAGGAATACAAGCTGCAGCCAATTATAAATGGCTGCAGCTAACCCATTACGACCTATTGCAGCGGCTTATTCAACAGCAAAAGGGTTTAATGCAATCAAGGAAGAGATGAGGACTTTGAGCTTGGTGGCCCTTCAAAATAGATTTATTTTGGACCTCCTAACAGCCATGGAAGGAGGTGGCTGTGCCAAGTTGGGGACAGGCTGCTGCACCACAATACCTGATGGTGATGCCTCTAATGAAACTTTAAGTGCAGCTGTATAAGAGATACGGACACTCCAGGGAAAGATGACAAGCAAGGTCAATGGAGTGCAAGCAACATACTGGCTGGACAGAGTATTCGCATGGGTACCCACCAGGCTTCATGGATTGTTTCGAGTGACTGTCCCTGGGTTAGTGCTCGTTCTCATCACCTTCTGCATTATTAAGAACATTTTTAAAGTATACTTTAACAAGCAAAAAGGACATTTGATGTTACCCTTGAGTATTGACAAAAATAGTTTTGAAATGAACAGCAGGAAGAAAATAACGGGGTAAGTGATCCTGGTGGATGGGTATTTACACAACCTGCTGATGTTGAAAATTATAAAGTATTCTGGATTCAATGTCCAAAGGATGGAACAGGGTGTGTGTATAGGTTGGGGGAAGTTCTGATTGGCTGGGAGGATATTGGGTGAAGCATGACACGATTGCAGAAAATACGGATACATAAAGATGAAGTTGCTAAAAGGGAATGAGAGGTCCAAGAAGATTTAGTTATTAATAAATAAAAGGGGGGAATAAAGTAATAAAAATACAAGTTCAGCACGGTATGAAGGAACGCTCTTATCAGCTGCGAGAGTAGCACTGTAAAAGGGGATGGGGCTCTTTCTGATATCTGTGAAACTAAAGGCTTAATAAAACTAATCCATAAATCCTGGGGCACAGGTAAGTATAATCATGCTTAGTGGTAGAATTAAACACTGTAAATAAGGCCTTAAAGCTGGCTTCTGCTTTAAATGTGTGCAAGCATTTTGTTCATGGCAAAGGCCGCTGCAGCTGGTTAATTAGTGCCGAGTCTACAATTCCAGGCCAGCGTTAAGAGAAGTACACTGTGGTTGTTATTTTTCTAGGTCAACAGATTAGAGCTCCCAGGTTCCGCCAGCGAAAAATTAATACATGACCATTTTAAAATTCAAAATCATTTATGAAATGTGATTTTCTAATGGAGCCGGCAAGAACCACGGCAGTTTCAAATCACCCCGTAGAATGTTTTCCCTTGGAAAAGGGTTAGAGTGTCCCGGATATGCAAAATGTGTGCAGCAGTATGTCTATTGTTCAAGGCTCTGGTAGTGTCATGTTGGGCAGCCATTCTCATGAGAATCAGGATGAGGCGACCAGAGCAGATTATTAAAGTTCTGCTGTTCACCTCAAATGTTTCAATGACTTAATGTTGTGCTGTGGGAATTGGGGGTAGATTGTGACATCACAACCTGTAATTGCAGGTGATGTGGGAAGGTTTGTTGACCCAATAGTTCATCGCAAGTTTATGTTTTTCTATAAGGGTCCAAAGTGTGAGGTCCAATCACTTCTGTGTGGGAAGATTTTTTCGTGTCACATGATTGGAAATGCTAATTATTTTGCTTTGTATAAAAGTGGGTTTTTTTAGCGGTGTTTCTTTGACAGCACCTTTTCATGTGGTTCTGTTCCACAATCTGTTTGAATTTGCTATCCCAGCTGTGTCTGGGGCACAGAATAATACTGTGTTACTTCTTGCACTGGCATACACTCCTTTTTGACATTGGTTGGTTAGTTTTACGAAGTGACCCCCGATACAGGAGCGAGGTTCTGGGCCGCCAAGCGGCAAGTGTTGTTAGCAGTCGACAGGGCTATGACGTTACAGGATAATTTGAGACAATTGCTATCCCGGCACCAGGCCACTGCTAGGGACTTCCTGCAAGTACAGGGCTACATGGCCTCCTCTGTCTAGCTTGTCCCCTGTGCCAGGCCACATTTATGGCCCCTTGTGATCAAGGCAACATATTGGCAGACAGGCTCAGCTGGGTGTTTCCCTCGTTAGTCGGGAAATTGCAGGAAGCAGTATTTCCCAAGATTTGCAAGGTCCTGGGGTTCCCAATCCTGGACCGTTTTGCCCCCCCCCGAATGCCAAACTGTAAGGAAAGATTTCCCTTAGGTACAATTTTCCCTCCATTTCTGAAACCCCCAAACGTTTTGCTTTTGTTTGGCTTACCTAACCTGACATTTTTCAGTGGAGCACAGCCTTCAGCTGCACTCCTCTGGGCTTTGCCATGGGGAAACTGACAGGTCCTTCAGACTGTCATTACTGGGAAACTATGTTGCCATTTCTTGGTAACTTTTTATATATGTGCCAAGAACCTAACTGTACCGCGCATAGGGGTCCTTTTGGTTTATGGCTCTAGCCACCCTCTATTTTTTGGTGTTTGTACAAGTGTGCCTACGACAACTGGTGGCAGCAGTTTACTTTTAAAGTATGTTTTAATTGTTTTTACTGACCATACCACGTTTACCCTGTTTGGCCCAAGACTGTGGCCAGTGCTGAAAATGGCCGTGCCACAAAGTCTTTTGTTCTGGCCTTTTTGTCCCTTTAGCTTCCCCCAGGTCGAGAGACCTGGGTATTCCTTATTTGGGCATCCAGCCTCCCACAAAAACCGCATCTTTCGCGTGCTCCTGCATGTCACGTGTGCTAGGGCCCAGTAAGAGGGTTGGCACTATCTGGTCCCAAACCACACAACTGGTGCCGGTATGTCTGGTAGCCATGCATGACTGGAACCACTGTGGGCCACGATTGGCCCACACCTGGCACGCATGCAAGAGAGCAGATCTTCCATTGGCTAACTGATATTTGAGCCTGAACTGAATCTTGAATAAGAGAAGGGGATCTGCATCCATTCCAGGTCAATCTACTGAGGTTCACACCGAACTTCATAAGGAGCTAAGTATCCTTAACAATAAAGCAGACTCAAGGAACAGCCATTAACATGCCAGGAAGGTTTGGCACCCTGACCCTGCTGCTGTCCCGTAGGACCCCTGTTTCTTCATCAAACCAAGAAGGCCTGCAAGGGCGCTTTGTCCCTTTGGAGTAGTGGGTGCAACTACTCTCGCTTCTCCTAATTACCCTCGAAATTAGCCTCTTCGGAAATGTTCCTGGGCCATCCAGTGAACTGACCAGCTCGAACCCAGGTTATCACACAGGAACGCCGCCATCCCTAGTTGAGACTTGAGACTCTGGGAACACTACAACACTAGCTTGTCGTCCTGAGCCTTCTCCCACCAAAACTCGTTGCCCTAGCTCCTCTGGGTCGCGATTTACAAGAGTGCGCCGCACCACGAGCCTTTGCAGTTCTTACTTCACCAAGATTTAAGGGTTTATTTACAGTGTTTAATTCTACCGCTAAGCATGATTATACTTACCTGTGCTCCAGGATTTATGGATTAGTTTTATTAAGCCTTTAATTTCACAGATATCAGAAAGAGCCCTGTCCCCTTTTATAGTGCTACTCTTGCAGCTGATAAGAGCGGTCCTTCATACCGTGCTGAACTTGTATTTTTATTACATTAGTCCACCCTTTTATTTATTAATAACTAAATCTTATTGGACCTCTCGTTCTTTTTTAGCAACTTCATCTTTATGTATCCATAGTTTCTGCAATCGTGTCATGTCTCACCCAATCTCTCCCAGCCTTTCAGAACTTCCCCCAACCTATACACACACCCTGTCCCATCCTTTGGACGTTGAATCCAGAATTCTTTATAATTTTCAACATCAGCAGGTTGTGTAAATACCCATCCACCAGGATCACTTACCCCATTATGTTCTTCCTGCTGTTCATTTCAAAACTATTTTTGTCAACACTCAAGGGTAACATCAAATGTCCTTTTTGCTTGTTAAAGTATACTTTAAAAATGTTCTTAATAACGCAGAAGGTGATGAGAATGAGCACTAACACAGGGACAGTCACTCAAAACAATCCAGGAAGCCTGGTGGGTACCCATGCGAATACTCTGTCCAGCCAGCCCAGTATGTTGCTTGCACTCCATTGACCTTGCTTGTCATCTTTCCCTGGAGTGTCCATATCTCTTATACAGCTGCACTTCACGTTTCATTAGAGGCATCACCATCAGGTATTGTGGTGCAGCAGCCTGTCCCCAGCTTGGCACAGCCACCTCCTTCCATGGCTGTCAGGAGGTCCAAAATAAATCTATTTTGAAGGGCCACCAAGCTCAAAGTCCTCATCTCTTCCTTGATTGCATTAAACACTTTTGCTGTTGAATAAGCCCGCTGCAATAGCTCGTAACGGGTTAGCTGCATCCATTTATAATTGGCTGCAGCCTGTACTCATGGAAGCAACAAAGATGTAAAAAAGGTGGCACCCATGGACAATAGCCGGTACTCATCTGGAATTGCAGCCTGGTTCTCCGCCCTCTTTTTTTGAGAAATAATTGCTTTCACTTTTACTTTTCTGCACAATTTTCTCTTCCTCATTTTGCTGCACCACTTTTCCCTGCAGAGCAATCTTCATGGCAGTGCTATTTCAAGGAAGCACTAGTGCAGGGCTGTGCAAGGTGACAAGAGTGCACACTCCAATCCAGCCAGGTGGAAGCTGGCCATATGCTCAGGATCATTGCTGAAAGTGCCTGCAGTTCTTACCTACTGTGTCCTGATATGTGCTGCACCGGAAATATCCTTCTTCCTCCTTCGAGAGCTGAGTAGAGGTTACTGTCCCGCCATGGACGATAGGCCCTTCCCGCAGCCGCTGTCACCCAGAGCATCCTGAAACTGCAGGGTGAACACCTACAGGCGAAGTGGGCTAGACTGCCAAAGTTTGGTCCGGACTGTGTCGAGGGTCAGTGAGTAGTTTCCTAACTTACCGGTGGCCCCCTGGCGCATCCATTCATTTTTAGGCACGAGTGTCCCTCAAAAGATACTCACCTTGACTGGTATAGCCTGCTCTCCCCAGATATTCCCGAACTCCGAAAGTCACTCTATCCGCAAGGG
Organism: Ambystoma mexicanum; assembly: GCF_040938575.1. Lineage (NCBI taxonomy): Eukaryota > Metazoa > Chordata > Amphibia > Caudata > Ambystomatidae > Ambystoma > Ambystoma mexicanum. Next base: position 860,498,391 of record NC_090931.1, on the reverse strand, counting down.
TTGACACACTTCTATGAATAGGAACTTATTCTTTATCGCCTCAAGGCCCTTCCTGAGCAGCTAAAGCCACTTGAAGAGAACCCGCTTTTTCATTTACGCATGACCGCGCATTGTTAACGCACAACTGAACATTGAGCGCTAGCCTCCTCACTTCATAGGGTTGGACTACATAAGTTAGGGATTGTTGATGAAGGACTGCCTAAATATATATATATGATATATGTGTTGATTTAACCTCTTTCCATTCCCGGTTGTCGTTATTTCCCCCCATCATCAGCCTTAGGCTAATCGCATTATTGTATATATGTTAACTAGTGAATGATCGTGTGTGGTATTGTTTCTTCATAACTGTGGTTTAATTATATTTTGATTATAAGGGTCTGAAATAAATGTATTTTTGATATACATCTTTCTAAGAGTAATCTGTGGTGTTTTACTGTGTGTGCTCATTGTGGGCTTCCTATCACTCCCACCCCTCCTGAGGCTTAGGGCCTCATTACGAGTATGGAGTTAGCCATAGTGCTATTAGCGCCATGGCTACCCCCATACCGCATACCGGGTCCAGGTTCCCTGAATGGGGACTTACCAGGTCATTACAACCTTGGAGGACCCGGTATTTCCCCATTCAGGGAACCAATCCCCATTCCCATTCGAGCCCCCATAGGGCTCAATGGGAATGGGGAGAGAGCTAACAACGGGCCTGTAAATAATGGGCCCGTTATTAGCTCCCTGGTCCCTTAGTGGGACCCGCTAAGTGACCTCGTAATGCGGGGGTAAGGGGTTAACGGCACCGGCATCCTTAGCGGCGCCGTTAACCCCTTACCGCCGACCTCATAATGAGGCCTTTAGTCTTGACCGCCTGCCAAACTACCATAGATTGTTCTGGATTGCCCAAAAGGTTCCCCGTTCCACTAAACTAGGGTGGCCTCCTAAGCTTCTGCCCACCGCAAATCCATCTAAAGACAAAGGGGGTCATTACGAGTTTGGCGGTAAGGGTTTATCAGGACCGGTAAGGATGCCGGTGCCGGTAAACCCTTACTGCCCTATTCCGAGGTCCCTTAGAAGGTCCCAGCAGGAACGGCTAAGTGGGCTGCCATCCGCTCTTTCAAGGCCCTGGGAAATGATGCTTTTCAGCTATAGGATTTAGTAGGTTGGTTCCTGAAGAGCTTCTCCCTGTCCAAATATGTTATAGCATCAGGGCTACCTCCCTGGTATCGCCCCTTGGTCCTGAAGTCTTTACAATCTCCTCCCTTTAAACCATTGAGGAAGGTGCCTGTGAATTTTCTTACACCTAAACCAGTTTTCCTGGTAGCTTTAACTTCCAGCAGGAGACTAGGGCAAATCAGTGCCCTTTCATGCAAAGCCGCTAATTTAGTAGTCTACCCAGAAGCCTGGTTTCTCCAATGCTGTCCCTTATTTCCACCTAAGGTGGTTTCTAAATTTCACAAATCGCAGGAGATTGTTTTACATTCCTTTTTTCCTGATCCTTCATCCCCAGAGGAGAAGAGCTCTGGGCAAAGTTGGATCTTAGATGTGCAGTCCTAACGTGCCTGGAGAGGAGCAAGGCCTTTCGCCCTGCTACAAGTTTGTCACATTTGGGAGTCCCTCGCCAGGGAAAAAGGCTACAGTGCCCACCATTAGTCACTGGTATAGGGGAGGTCAACCAGGGGCAGGATGGTATCTTGGGCAGAAGCCAGAGGGGTTTCCATTCAAGAGATTTGCAGTACAGCAACCTGTGCTGACCCCGAACACCTTCATTAGACACTACAGTCTTAATCTTCACCATCAAGCGGTGGGAGCATTTGATACTGGGGTATTGAGTGTTGCACTACTGTAGCCATCAAGACATGGACATGGGGCTGTGGTCTGTTCTTTTATAAATCTGGTGAGAGTGGGTGTGCATACCTCCGCCTAGTGTGATGTTTCTTTCCTATGCCATTTGTTCTCCGGTGTTGGTATATCTAATAGGTAAGTACTGGGACGAGGATGAGGGATGTGGAGGTAATGCTCAGATTACTTACTAATCTTCATTACTCCTTCCTCATCCCAACACAGATGGCCTGCTCTCCCTGCCCACAAATAACAAACTATGACGAAAGGGCCTTCCATGGCAGATGGCTGGGGGAGGAGGGCTGTTATACCCGGGAGGGATGAGGCTGGGCGAAGCAATGAAAAGAGTAGAAGGAGAAAAGGGTTCCTGACCAGCAGTAACGTACCTCATCGGTAAGTACTGGGACGAGGGACGAGGAAGAGTAAGGATAATGATGTGTTATTTATATAGCGCTCCGCCAAAGCGCTTTACAGAAAATACAATACATACATACATACATAAAGCAGAACTAGGAGTGATGAAGATTACAGGTAAATAATCTGAGCACTCCCAGTTTGGCAAGTCTGCGTTCCTCGTTGGAGATGCAATAACAGCATAATGCCAGCAACAAATCACTTGTATAAGCCTCACAAAAGGAAAACAGATTTACGGGCTTTTAACCGCCAAAAAAACAAAACGTGACTTACTACCATATCTCACTCGAAGCGTTGGAACAGCGTGTTCAGCAAGAGTGTGTGTTCTGGACACATTTTTTTCCCCACAAATGATTTTTCGCTGATCCCCAATAGTCTGCAGGTATGTTGGAATGTCTGGAAAGGTTAAAAAGCATTACGTGAGTCAGGCTCTAGCTATGCAAACTATTCCCCTGGTGCGCCGGCCAGACGCTGCCCTCTTGCAGAACATCCCAGAGTAGCATTGACATCACTGGCGGCCATCATGATGCGATAACAGGAAAGCCGCAGGTCAGGCGAGTCAGGGGTGTTACGGGCAGAAGAGGATACGGAAACCAGCCTGGCGTGCCATAGTCTACAGCCTCACCATTCTGAGGGAACACAGGCACTTTCTAATTGTCATCGATATGGGCATGGCATCTGGGCTGCATGGCAGGATCTACGCTGGCAAGAGAAGCAACGCTGCGGCAAATTGACGAATTTTCTTTCATATAATGTTTATATAGGTTTCTGTAACATTCCAATTAAACTTTTGATATCCTTTAACCTTGGACACACAAGGATGACGGCAGGGGTGGACTGGGAACCAAAGACGCCCTGGAAATAATGTTCAAGGTGGCCCCAAGTTACACATTTTCAGCAAGCCCAACCCTTTTCCTATGAGGAAATGTGGAAATACCACACAAAAGAAGCCCAGGGTGCAGTGGCCTACTGGGAAATGTGCAGAGTTCCCTATAGGCCATCCCACCCCTGAATGATGGGAGACAAGGCTTGGTGTGAACTGGCCCCCTACCTGGCAGGGTAATGTTCTCACTTCATTACAGCAGGGTATTGCAATGTCAATCGCTGCTCCAAAGAGTAATTTGGTGGAGGGGAGCCGTTATGTGTTGACATACACATAGTAGACGGCTCCATGCCGCCGAATTTACGTCATCTGCATGGCAAAAGTGCAGGACAAAAGGCGGCTTATACGTGTGTATACCACCTTTTGCACTATAGGTGGCCGTAACGCAAGTTGCTTTCCGCTCCTCCACTCTGCCATGTAAATGCATGTAAATGTGGCGTGGCTTCATTAAAAGATGTTCAAGCCTTACTCAGGGCTTTTATGCCTTTCAATCACATTACACCACAATGAAAACGAGCTCTGATGTGCTACTGTTAGATTGGTGTACATCTCTTTGTAAATTGACATGCACATTTCCATTTATCATTTACTGCTTGTGACTGCAAACCAAGTGTAAATACACCGTGTGTAAATTGATAATCCTGTTTCTATGGTAACAAGCATTGGCAAAGCCAACAGTTCGCGCTTTTGTGCAAGTATGGGATAGGCATTTGCTAGGCACCGATATATAGCCTGGACATACGATTGAAACAATGAATAACTATTTGGGCACATTATAGCAGTACCTGGCAAATGCCTAACTAATACCTCAAACCAAAATTGTTGTCTCTGTTGTTGCTTGTTTTTAAAAGGCCTTCAGTGCATGAAATAAATGTAAATCAAGTGGCTGATGGCACATTTGGATAAGACATTTGTATTACACCAGCAGGCCGTTACAGCTGCAACTAAGCCATTAACTCTCAGCAGACTGGTGAGAAAGGGCACTGTCAGGCTAATGCTTGATGCTACAGCTTGATAGAACAAGCTCAAAGAGATGCCATGAGGATGTATTTTAGGAAGGGAGAGGCAGGTAGTGGGTGGGAACGGCCACTGGGATTAACATGGCCATGGAAAGGGGTGGGTAAATAACCAAACAACCACCCACAAGCTGTGTCTCTCGCCTCACATGCCATCTCCCTTCCCCATGCACTCCAATGCATTAGTTTTGACTTAGTGACGGCATAAGCAACAACCAATTAGCTCAAACTAAACATGCATGATGTAATTGTGACATAGTTTCCTCCACCCAGTTTGCATAAGTCATTGTGTGTGCCTAATTGACAAAGCTGTTATCTTAAAGCAAGCCACTTTCAGAACAAACCTCTGTACTGTCATATGCCCTCAATAGGGGCCCGTGATTCTACAAAAGGATTTCTTAAATTTCCTATATTTAGGCACCATCGTATTGGAGGTGGGAGGTTTTCAAATCAAACAGCAAGTGTTTTGGTGCTCCCTTCCTGCAGACATTAGGTCCATCGGTCGGCTTTGTAATTGCAGGAAACGAGGCTGAGAACGGAACCCTTCTCAAAAGAGTATACTATAAACAATTTAATTAGCAACATGAAATATCCTACGCATACCCAATACCCCAATTATCGCAGCACCAAGATTCCAAAAGGCAGGGGCGTTGCTAGGGGGGGGGCTGAGGGGGCTATAGCCCGGATCTTTTGGCTGTAGCCCCGGATAGAAGCTCAGGAGCTACAGCCAAAAGACTAGCTAGCCCCGAGTCCTGACAGCCTGGACAGTAGCTTAGCCCCGGATCTTTTCCAGACCTAGCAACTCCCCTGCCAAAAGGTGAAAGTTTGCGCTTTTTTAAATACATGAAAATAGAAATATATTAGGCTTTGAGGTTGAATCCATAGACCTACACCCTGCCCCTTTTCTTCATACTTATAGATTGTGCCCCTATAGTGGGACGGTACCGGAGCCTGATGCAGAGCAGAAAGAATTCAAGACAAGCATTGTCAATGGCAATAGTTTTGGCGTTTACTGCTGTTATTTACAAATTGCATTTATAAGCACCAGGGTGAAAAAGAGTGCAAAGTTTCGAAGGAGGATGCAATAGGGGGTATAGGTGTGCAATAGTATGAGAAGGTGAATAGTTCAAGGGAGGAAGCCATTAGTGGAGGATGGCATCTATGATGAGTAACAGGAAATATGAGCAAGAGGGTAGGTAATAAAGCGAGAGAGTGAGAGGAAGGATGTGTTGGGAAATTGGAAAACTTTGTATGCCATACTACTGACTGGGGGGTGGACGTGTCATCACTGTCATTTCTGTCACTTTCGCAAATTGCTACTAATATTACAATATTTATGGGAAATGGGATAAGTGTTACATTTAAGTTACTTTGTGTTATTTTGTATAGAAGTAATACATTGGTAGATTTGAATGCGCGCAGACACCTAACAATGAAACATTGTCACACAGAGGGCCCTCTACACTAAGGTGAAGCAAGCGATCAATATGTGCACGTAGAGTTTAGCTGTATGAATGGCGGTCATGAGACGAGATCATAATAGGTATAAAATGCACACATAATGGTGTACATGTATGGGAAGTATTTTTCGGATTTAGTAAAATTTAGTAAAAGATATTAAATATATGAGTAGTGGTTGCCCTGTGTATCATGGGTCTCTATAGTGTGGATTAATTAGAAGGGTGTTTGTTTTCGCAATCATGGTAAAGACCCGTCAGCAGCCAGGGAACAGATTTCGTAAGCTGGTGAACAGGGTGGTTGCAGTTAATTTGTAGATGGCTCAAGTGCTGGAGGGCGAAGGGAAGATATGATCTCTGGTAAACAGGAGAGCTCATTGTTGTAAGGGATAGGCATATGTGAAACGTGTGGGGTTGTTTGAAAAGATGGCTTTACCCAGGACACTTACAGAGATCAGTAGTAATACATTTCAGGAGAGCGATTGTGTTTTCAGAGAGTGGGCGGAACTAATGTGAATAGGAAAGGTCAATAGTATGAACAATCGGACACCGGACAGGTTTGGGCAATGTGGTTAGCAAACCCAAATAGGTCAAAGGGAATCCACGTGTCTTTCTCTCATCTTCATGTGCTTAGGTATTTTTAGGGCAGGTCTGTGTGCTGTCATTAATAGGAATTCTGTTATTGTGTAACTAAGAGGCAAGGCTGCCACCAAATATGGAGAGGTTTTCAGGCAGAGGTGTATTGAAAATGTAAACCTTGTAATTGTAGTTTTTTTGGGGATTGTGTTATAATCTCTGTGTACAATTAACTGTGTGGGTTTTAGATTTCTCTATACAAGGCAACCAATCATGTTTGGGGTATGCCCTTGTAATGGTATCTGGGGGAGTTTATTAACTGTTGCAAACTGTATATAATATGTATTCTTTGTGTGGTTCAGGGAGACCAGGGTTAGTTTGACAGTTAGATGTAATCTAAGCCCCCTCCTGGCCATTGTACAATAAACTTGTTTTATGGACAAAAGGCACACTTACTCATTTTAGAGGGGCCCTGATTTGGGTAAAGGGGCAGAGCTAAAGGTCCACGCCTACAATTTGGAGAGCCAGGTAGGAGGCTTAGGCTCTCCAAAAATATTGAGGTCTCCTGTACGTCCAGCTCGACTGTGGTCCTTCTCTGCAGGGACAAGCTCATGCACGAAAAAGAAGCGGTTTGCAGGCACCAGGAGACCTGTCTGGTCCCCGAGGCGGATGTTTCGCAGCCCAGCTGTGAAGCAGAACCAATTGGGAGAGCACCAGTTCGGAGAGCTTTGAGGTTTCGATGTCCACATAAGTGCATCTTTGTCAGGTAAACCAAGTGGGGTGTAATAGGAGAAAAAGGAAACTGGGTTTTTATGTAGGGCAAGAAATGTGTTTGTGGGATTAGAAGGGACTAAGCAGGTTGAAGAGTGAATGTGTTTAGGAAGTGTATGAATCGTTTTATATTGGTACATTTTTTAAATCTAGATTGTTATTTTAAAGGTGTAGTCTTTCAGCGCTGTGTGCTACTCATGGGGATAGGTTCAATACCCTTCAGGTTGCTTATCTGGAGCCCTCACTTTAGAGTGAGGTGGCATTGTATGATAAGACCACCCATAGATTCCTTTCTGAGGCTTATCTTGGTAAGGCCTTACCTGTTCTAATTGCGTGGGCGGACCCATCACATTCAGTTTCTTGGTTAGTCTAAGGTATTGTGGGTCCCCTATGGTAGTTTCAGGGGAGGATGGCTCTGTAGTAGAAAGGGCCATACTAGTGAAAAGAGGAAGAGATACAGTGGTGTTGTAGTGGAAAACATTGCGGTCCTTCTATGCTTGAGTGAAGGTGAAATCTCAAAGGAATGGAAAGGATTTGGGCTGGCGTGTTTTAATAAGATGTTGTCCTTTGTGTGCAGTTGAGGAGTACATAGTTATTGAGGTGGTTATGATGAAGCAGTGAGTGTGGAGAGTGAGTGTGAGAAAAATCTTTTAAGAGACAAAAAAGGCATTTTTGGGTAGTCATTTTTGTATTGATGGGTTGGGGTTTCCTTTAATAATATCAGAATTTTGGGTGATTTTTGTTGAAATATGGAAACTCCATTGAATCCTTTATGTCAAGTGCTCTCCAGACATAAAATACAAATTTTGAAATATCATTGGGAATTGTTTGTTTATTGTTTATTCATTTATAGTGTGCGCCGGACCCGGAGGCTTCAGGGCGCAAAGCAGGTTACAGAGTTACATATGACAGCATAAAATATACACAATATAGAATATATACAATGTGCAGCTATATACAGGAGAGTGTGTCATCGAGGTACATATATACAATAGGTAGATTACTTAGTGGCTGTTTTTTATTTAGGTGAAATTCAATAGTGTGAGGTACCAGGAACGAAGGGCAAGATGTCTAAGCTGTGGCCTAGTGAGGCGTCCTCTCATAAGGATATATTGGAAAATCTCTGTACTTTCTTGGGGACCAAACATAAGGGGTAGAAATTGGACAATAGACTGAATATCTTGGAGCTATGCAGGTTATATGAAAAGAGCGGGAAGGCCCAGAAGGTCGTGGCTATGGAAGAAGGGACAAAGGAAAGAAGGTGTTGGAATTTTTTCTGCACCACCCCCCTATGGGTGCTATCCTTTGTCACCTGCAGAAGGGTATAAAAAATCCAGAGTTTGAACCTCCATATTCTCCAGTGACTACTCCAGTGGTTACGATACGGTCAGTGGTAACACCTCAGTCGGAACCAAATTTCGAGAGACAGGAATATGTGGGAAGCCGAAGGGAAACACCTTCTTTAGGAAAGGTTGTTGGCGGGCCCCAAAGGGAAGAGGAAAGAAGAAAAGTCTATCTTAAGGATAAATCAGCGTTAACCTTGGCACCAGAAGAGCCAGAGCGAAAGGCTTATAAGGAGCAGTCGTGAAGAAGAGTCCGTGAGGGGAGAATTGCCTCCCGGTTCCAGGATAGAGGATAGATTACGAAGAGTAGTGGAAAGGGAAGAACAGCAGAATCGGGAACAAGCTGCAAGGTTAGTAGAGAGCAAAGTGGCATGTGTACAAAAAGGTGAGTAAAAAGCAGGAAGACAAAAAAAGGGAAAACACAGGAAGTGGAGGAAGGAAGATGGAGAAATGGTCAGATTCTCATATGGCTAGATAAATCTGTCATAAAGAGAGTAAGTGTGGACATGGAAAAAGAAAGCACCACTATAGATGCAGAATAAGAATGAAGGGGAAGAGAGGAGGCCTGCTACGGAAGCTCTGAGGGTGTAGTTGTCCCCACAAAAAGATCAGGGGATGTGATAGAAGGGACAGAGGAGGAATAGGATGATGTCTGGGAGACAGACAACGAGCAAGGAGGACAGGAAGCAGAGGCTATACCTCCCGTTCTAGTAAGGACTCTGCAAAGTATGCCATGTGGACTTCGGATGGGCCTTGGAGCCCACATGGCCATAGGGAGACGGCGAGGACAGATAGGGGAAGTAAAAGCAAAAGTGACATGATCCCCATTACTCCAGAAGGGTCAGGCGAGGGCGCATCATGTCCCGTGGTCACATATGTACCGGAATAAATTAATGAAGATGCTGCCTTCACTCACTGCAGAGGCAGAGAAGTGGATTTATGCTATAGAAAAAAAAAACTGCTGGTGTTATGTTAGCAATTTGGGACATGAGAATCCTTTTCACAGCCTTGATGGGGGAATGGGCAGAGGAGTTGTGGAAGAAAGTGGAGTATCCGGAAATTCAATTAGACAGGAATACCCATGATGGAGTCGCTTTCACTAATTATAGGGCACAGGTTTGGTGAGCATTGAGGATAATGTATCCTGATATGCCAGACATAAATTCAATTTTGTCAAAAACAATGAAGTTAGACGAGGATCCCACTGCCCATATTCAGTTGATTCAAGAGATGTGGAGAGCAGAGACTGGAGAAGCATGGGACAAAGATGTGGCTATTTTTTATCATATTTTGTAAAAGGGACAGCATGACCTAGACAAGGTCATAGGGATAGGGGCGAAGAGATGCCAGGAGATATAGGCGCACATTGTGTATTTTTGTAAGAGGAGACAAGAGAAGGAAAAGGAGAGTAGGGACCAGGCACAAAAGGCTGAGGCAAAGATGGTAAAAAAAAAATAACTAAGATTTGTTTACAGGGGGCAATGATAACCAGCCGCATAGAGGAACAGCAGGGGCAGTTGCGACAAGAACAAATAGACTCTGGAATGGGACAAGCATGGACAGACGGTATGTACCTCGACCAAGAAGGATGAGAGGATTTCCACGGGGTAGAAGAGGATTTTTGTGAGGCATCTGGTCATTCAGCGGATTTGGACGAAAGGGGCTTCAGTTCAATGGACCTAGTGAAGGGGGTATGGAGGAATGTCTGAAGTGCAGTGTTGGGTGTGTGGAAGAATGGGGCATGTGTCATGGGATTGTCGAAGTAGACCACAGTATTTTAACACAGGTCCCCTCCAGATGAATACCCAAATATCGCACAATACCCCGAATTCTGTGCCACTGCAGCAAGTCCAGGTTGATCAGGACCTGGGAACTGGAATGACACAGACTCACGCCCCAATCATGTCAGCCCAGGTGCCAGTAAAGGCTTGGGAGAAGAATCCACTACCGAATGGGGCAGTTACCCATTACACTGGATCAAGTGTACTGGAGAAAACCCTTTTTTGCATCCTGTTGCTCAAATGTATAAGGAATAGGCCAGCCCACAGGATTCTGTGATGTGTCCGATTCTACCAGTTACTACAGATCCGGAAGAGGAACCCTGGATAGGTGTAAAGGTAGGTAAACAGACATTCTCTTTCATGGTCGGCACAGGGGCCATGAAATCCTGTATTAAAGAAGGTGGATTTCACCTATAAAGCAAAACAATGGACATGCAGGAATTTTCTGGGGCTGTCCTATCGGTGCCATACACTGAAGATTTGTGTATCCAGGTAGGTAATCAAACTTTACCTTCTCCCTTGTTATACTGCAAAGATACGCCAGCAAACCCTCTGGGAAGGGACCTCCTGAGCAAGCTTAATATGTTGATCCCGTTTTCAAAGGACGGCATAGTGTGCTCAACTCCAGGATTGTACCCATTAAGAGAAGCAGCACTTTTCCCTATGTATTGCAGCGACAGCGCGTTTAGGGGGCTGCCAGTACATTCTAGATTATTCTTGTATGGGGTAATGATAGTGTTAAGTTGGGTACCTGGAATAAGAGATCAAACATGGCGGATACCCCTAGAATTTCTGTTCCGGTCTGCCAAGTCACAGGAGATAACGCTAGGGATTATCGTTACCATTCTCCTAGAAGCCATAATTTTGAAGAAGGACAGGGTGGTTCTTTCAAGCACCAATGAGGAAGGAGGTGAATGGCACACAGTGTTGTGTATTGATCCGACATCATCGTTAAGTGACATGTCCGATGAGCAATTGTTTGAGGATGCAGACGACGCAGGTGAAATGGTTTTTGAGATTGGGGTGCCTTGTCAGGTAATGGTGGAGCAAAGGGAGGTACCACAGACTATGCTCATCATGAGAAAAATATTTCCATACTGGAAGGAGGATTTGGAGAAAGTGCCAGACCACTTATGGACCAGCAATCCCCATGATATGGGGTTATTGAAAAGTTTAGGGGCAGTGGAAATAAAATTAAAACAAGGAGTGATTTTCCCAAGGTTTAGGCAATACCACAGGTCTAAGGAGGCAGACAGAGGGATTTTTAGACCATTATGGCATTCTTGAAGCAAGGCATTATACAACCTTCCGTGTCCCTTTGTAACACAGCCATTTACCCTTTGAAGAAGACAAAGTGGTCAAGTTGGAGGATGGTTCAGGATTTGCAGCCTCTGAACAACATTGTTGAAGCACAATTTCCAGTGGTACCAAATCCTGCTATTATTCTACTTCACAGTTATTTATTTTCAAAATCCCTTTTTCTTGGTTCCTCTGCACCCCGATTCCCATTACCTCACAGCGTTTACATATCGTGGACAGAGATTTGAACACACAAGGTTACCCCAGGGATACTGTGAATCTTCAAGTGTTTTTAAGAGTTATTCAGATGGTTTTGGGGAACTTACAAATCACCAGCACTGTAATTCAGTAGGTAGATGATTTACTTGTTTGTAGTGCTTCAGAGGAACAGTGTTGAGGAGACTCAAACAGGCTCCTCACCCTGCTAGATGAGAAGAGGTACAAAGTGGGCATAGAAAAACTGCAATATTGTCAAACTGAAGTAGTGTATTTGGGAAAGGTACTATCATCTGCAGGGAGAAGGGTAACTTCTGAGAGAGCCACCACACTTCACAACCTGCTTCAACAAACTATGGTAAAACAGATGCAACAGTTTTTGAGGTTCTTTAACTCTTGTAGGTCTTGGATTTTTGAGTACTCTAGTTACACAAGACCCCTGCTGCAAACTCTCAAGGAAGCACAGAAAGAGAAGAGTCTGATTGAGTGGTCAGCTGAAATGAGAACTTGTTTTCAGGAGCTCGAGACGGTGATCCGTAATGCTCCAGTTTTGGTGACTCCAGATAACCAAAAGCCATTGTTTCTTTTTTCACATACAGATGGAAAGGTAATGACAGTGGCCCTAACAAAGAAAACATTGTTAGGTCACAAACCCTTGACCTATTATAGTGGGTTGTTAGACTCAGTTATGCAGGGTCAGTTTCCGTGTGAGCAATCTCTTTTGGCAGCTGCCTTTGCAGCCAAAAAATCCTCAGCCAACTATAGGCTGCATGCTGACACTGGACGTGGAGCATGCAGTTTTTGCAATTTTGGAGAAATCAAAATCAACTTTGACTACTCCGAGAGTTTCTGGGTACGAGGTAATTTTGTCAAATGCTTCTGTACAACCAGTGAGGTGTCATGTAGTAAACCCAGCAACTTCTTTGGTTGACCCAGTGCAGCCTGGTGATGATGTTCATGATTGTGTGACCTAGGAGGGAGATGAGGGAAAAAGTACAAGTGTTAAAGACGATGGTTTGGAGACAGGAGGAAAACTTTTTGTTGATGGATCATCAATAATTGATCAGGACATTGGTGAGAGACATACAGGAGCAGCAGTTGTAAGTATTGTGGGTGGTGAGTACCGGGTGAAGGTGGAGAAGCAATTGCTGGCACATTACTATGTGCAAGCAGCCGAGTTGGTGGCGCTTATTGAGGCGATGGAAATGATTAAGGGGAAGGCAGTCACTATCTACTCTGACTCTGTGTATGTTACCACAACAATATATTATGGATTATCTAGATGGCAGAGAAGAGGGTTTAGAAGATGTGATGGGTCCCCTGTCCAGCATGCTGTGCTGCTTTTGCAATTGACGCGTTAACATTGACTGTGGAGGTAGGGGTTGTTAAATGCACTGCGCATACTAGTAAAACTGATTTTGTAGCCCTTGGTAACGATGCAGCGGACCGATCGGCAAAGGCTGCAGCTTATTTGCCCCTCCCAGATATCCCAAAAATTTAAATGATGTCCCAACAGGCACAGTTGTCAGTCCCATATACTGCAGTCCCCTTGTTACAAATTGTTGAACTGCAGGGAAAAGTACCACAGGAGGAAGAGGAGCATTGGGTGAAGAGGCAGTGTACGCTCTCGCCCACAGATTTGTTGTGGAGACAGGACCTGACGGGGAAGGTAGTGATGCCCGTAGAGTTGCTTCTTGTGGCTTTGGAGCAACTGCATTTCCATCAAAAATACTCCTTGGTGACAAATTGCAGCAAAACTTCAGGAGGATTGGTTTGTGCCCAACCTTTCTGAGCAGGTGAGTAGGTTTATTGGCAATTACACACTCTGTAAGGGATTCAATCCTGGAACTGCAATGACGGTGGTAAGAGGGGTTATACCCCAACCTACAGGTAATGTTAAGGAATTACATGTTGATTTCATTGATATGGTAAAAAGGTGCAGCACCTATTGGTATTTAATTGTGGCTGTGTGTCCATTTTCCCAGTGCTTTGAGGCTGGACCCTGTGCACAACCTGATGCCAATTCAGCAGCCAGATTCTTGGTGAGGGAGGTATTTCCACGGTGGGTTATTTGTGAAGTGTTAAGGTCCGGTAATGGGACTCACTTCTTTAAGACTTTGTTCACTGAAATTAGTTCACTTGTGGGGATAGGGGCAGGTTGGCTTGGTATACCACCATTTGGCGAATGGGCTTGCAGAGCATCTCAATGTCTTGTTGAAAACTCAATTGTCAAAAATGTGTTCTGATTTGCATAAATCATGATTATGTTGTCTTCCATTGCCGTTGTTTTGCTTATGGAACTAGCCTGAAAAGATCACCACCTTAGTCCCCATGAGGTGGTGACGGGTCGTAGAATTTTTACACCTCTCTCACCCGCACGCATTAGGTACTGATGCACATAAGTCATCAGAAATTCTGGCAAATGAATTTCGCGACTGTGTTAAGGCTTTAACCAAGAGTGTCAGAATTGTGTCCTCACAGGTGTCATGTCATCAGCAAAACAAAATCGAAGGTGGCATGGGACCAAACACGCATCACCATCCATTGTTGCTCCCCATGGAGAGGGTCTTTGTTCACTTTTTTGTCCATCGCTCGAACAACCGTCGATTCCACAGACCCCATAGGGTCATCTTCTTTAGTCCTATAGCTGTCATAGTGGAAGGCATTAAAGCATGGGTACATCTACACGATGTTCAGAGGGACACTGGTACACCACCACTGATGCCTGAGCAATAGGAGTCTACTAATAATTAAGTTAAGTTTAATCTAAGGAATCACAATTCGTTCCAGCAGACGGGATAGGAGAACGTATGAAACCAGAGAATTGTTTTAAAGGATTTTCATAAAATTTATAATTGTTTTAGTAGCAATTGGTTGTAGAAGGACAATTTGTTCAGAAATGTATAGAGTTATTTTATTTTTTATTTTTGTGTCATATGTGCTGGACAAAAAATGTGTACAGCGGGAGGAAACATTGGGATATTTGGTTACAATGTATGCACTAGAAGAAACGCAACAAAGTTTTGAAATTGATTTTGCATCTGATAATCCTGATGGGACTTTATAAATTGTAAATGACACACACAGTTTTGCAGCTGATGATATACGGTACCAGCACATGAAGAGAGTGGAAAAGGAGAAAGTAACTGAGTCATGTTACATTTGCTCCCTCATTCCCCATGCCTCTGGTATCCCTAGATTATTTATTCCTAATGAGGTAGAAGTGGCAGATGCACGTTGTCTGGTGCACCTAGCCCTATGCAGGGTTCGAGGACAGGTTCCAGGGAAATCTGTAGCAGTTCTGTCCTTCCGATCGATGAAGAATGTTCAATGTCAACTGGAGAAGATCCCAAAGATGTTTGCTGTACGCAAAGAGTGCAGCTTAACCTTGAGGGTCTGATAATCGTGAACAACAAATGGGAGCAAATGGTAATGAGTTGCAAGGCTGGAGGGACGGTGGGACTCTCTGAAGAAGGGGGTGACATAAACCAATTTGGCATGTGGAAAAATTTGGAGAAAATATGTGAATTTCTTGACATGGCTTAAGGAGCCTGAGAAACCTATTAAGATCCAGTTACTTACACATTTTTTTCTGTGTTTTAAGGGCGATGGCACAGTGGCACCACTCTGTGTATTCCAGATTTGGCTGGAGGTACGGCGGTGATTCTCGATTTATTCTGGTCATGTGGGCCCTTTTCATACAAACAATGAATTCCGCCTTTGAGCGGTGTATGCAGCATCACCACTTTGGATGTGCCTGTCCTCGTGGTTTCGCAGAGCCACCTGACTCTGTCTGAGTCCACATTTGCGCCCTCTTTGTCCCCTGTGCCCCTTGTATCCCTTGTGTCATCGGACATGGACAATCTATGAACTTTGCAGGACTCTGGAGGAACTGACTTTTCTGAAGAGATTGAAAAAATCTAACTATGTGTCAGCAGCATCCTCTGAGGCTCTAAGGAACATTCCTGATCATCTTCGATTGTTTAGCTGTACTGAAACATTTTTCCTCCTCTCTATTGGCCCCAGGAGTGCAATCCTCTGTCAATGCAATGCATTCCTCTGTTTTAGCATTCAGTGCCATCAAAGTAGAACTTAGGACTTTGCGTCTTGAAGCCCTGCAGAGTCGCTACATCTTGGACTTCCTAAAAGCTATGGAGGGTGGGGTATTGTAGTGTGAAGCACTGGCGTTAACCAATGCGTTACCTATGCTGCATATTTAGGCCTAAGTCTTTTTGCACATACATAATGCTACATAGAACTTATTCGAAGAGTGTAGCAAAATGCTGCTGAATGGTGCCTCAGATATATGGCCACCTTAAGAGTCCTTCTGTGCTTGCGAGGGGTTAACTGCAAAGGCTTTTCAGCTCATAAACAGCTATTTCTCACAAGAAGCTCTGCTGTGGGCAGACATTAGTCCAGCACTGCCTTCCACTGCGCTCCGTGCTAGCAGGTGCACTGAGAAGGCTGCATTTCATGGAGAGTTTCCCAGAAGAAAAAAGAGGGGGCCCGAGCGCTAAAGAGAGTGGAAGCTTTCCTATAGAAAACATGTTTTGCGCAAAGAGGGTTCTGTTAAGAAACTTCTAGAAAATCCAGTGTGTCACACTGATTGACAGGAAGGCCTAATAAGAAGCCTTTACCTGATCTAGGGTGGGGGGACTCTTCCTGGGCTGTTTGATAGAGACGTGCATGCAGAACAGTGCCCGGAAAACAGCCAGCACTGAAGGGCAGAGGCTCTTGGCTGTCACATCCCGCCTCCGTGCAGGCTGCAGATTGGGGCTAGGCCAGTCCCAGGAGAGAGAGGCACCGGGCACGAGGGTGGCGTGGGTCCTAGATGTGACAAGATCGCGCCAAAACCAGCGACCTCTAGGAGCGTAAGAGTATTCTTGCATCTCACATGTAACTGATAACCTGTATAGCTTAACTTGCATTTTTAATCCCATTTTATTGAAAACTGCTGCTTGCACTTAGTTGGCTTATTAGTAAATAAATGCAAGTGTAAAATCTACTTGTACATTGTGCCTCGCATAGCTTCGAACTTGTGAGGGGTGGTAGAGGGCTATAGGGCAATAAGGGCTGGTCCCAGGGTGTGAAAATACCCTTTCTACTACCGGTGTGCCATAAATTGGCCACATTTCCTAATGACTCAGATAGCTGACCTTTGGCTCAAACAATTACTGAACTGCAAAATCTGAAGGGAGCCATGACGAGGGAGGCAAGAATTACTGACAATACTTTTTTGGACTCTCTTTTCTCATGGATGCCGTCGTGGATGAACATGATCTGAAAAGTACTTTCATCTGTTTTGATTTTTTCTCTAGCACTTGTTTGTTCTTTTCAGTTATGTCTTCGATTCTGCTCGACTCAGATGCCTAGGAGTACTTCCATGTTTCTTGTAACCGCGTCTAAGGGTAGGTATAGGACCAATTCTGTTCACATGGGAACTCAAACTGATTTTGGAATGATTGAAGGGGGTGTTTCCGTCCTTCCTCAGGTTGGAGTGAATGTGTAGAACAATGGGTAGATTGCAGAACTAATGTTGAGGCAAATTTGGGTTGTCTAGCAGAGGATTATGGGAACACCAGTTGTGAAGGTGTGTTCCATAAAAATAGTGAGATTGATGAATTGGAAATTGATTTGTTAGTTAATGGATTATCTAAAGGGGGAAATTTTGGGATATTGGGAAAGTTCAAACTTTGCGCGTCATACCACTGATGGGGGGTGGACACGTCATCATCATCATTTCTGTCACTTACGTAAATTGCTACAAATATTACAATATTTATGGTAAATGGGATAAGTGTTGCATTTAGGCTACTTTGTGTAATTTTGTGTAGAGGCGAAACATTTGTAGATTTGCATGTGCCCTGAAACATAATGATGGTGAAGCAGGCCATCAACATGTGCACGTGGAGTTTAGCGGTATGAATGGCGGTCATGAGAGGTATAAAATGCATACATAATGGTATACATGTATGGGAAGTATTTTTCGGATTTAGTAAAATTTAGTAAAATATATTAAATATATGAGTAGTGGTTTCCCTGTGTATCATGGGTCTCATATTTTGGATTAATTACAAGGGTGTTTTCGCAATCAGGGCAAAGGCCCGTCAGCAGTCAGAGAACAGATTTTGTAAGCTGTTAAATTGGGTGGTTGCGATCAGTTTGCAGATGGCTCAAGAGCTGCAGGGCGAAGGGAAGATATGATCTCTGGTAAACAGGAGAGCTCATTGTTGTAAGGGATAGGCATTTGTGAAACCCGCTGGCTTGTTTGAAAAGATGGCTACACCCAGGACACTTACAGCAAACAGGAGTAATACATTTCAGGAGAGCGATTGTGTTTTCAGACAGTGGGCAGAACTCATGTGAATAGGAAGGGTCAATAGTTATAACAATCAAACACTACAGTGGGTGGGTGGGGGAACAGAGGGGTACAGTGGGTGGTGCGGTAGAGAGGGGGTAGGCTTGAGTATTGTATTGTAGTCCTCATTTGTATAGCGCCTTTGCTCATTTGTATGGCCTCAACAAGCTTTGTGGTAGGAACGCCCTCAGGGACTGGAGTTCAGGTATGGGAACATTCTCGATAAAAGGCTGAAGTGTGTGTGTGTGTATTTTGCCAAGATTAAGAGTTCGGTGGGCTGGATAGGCTCCAGTAAGCAAAGCGCAAGGTCAAGCATGTGGATGGGTGCTGAGGGTGGTCACGACAGAGCACTAGTGCAGGAGAAATGATGTGTGCCCAGCTATATGGAAAATTATCATAGGCTGTCGCTGTATTCTAATGGAAGAGTTGTTGAGGCAAGTCTGGTATAAGGGTGATGCTGTTGCGTGTAGAGCTAGACTGAATTTGTCATAGTTGCATTCTAAAGTGTGTGGATGTATAGCCGTGCCTGCGGCAGTTGTTCACAGAAGTGGTGCATTTATGCATACATCTTACGTTCAGGTGGAGCTTATCTTCCATCTTGCCATGTGATATGGGCATTTTTGTGAAGAAGGCATGCTATCCTCATATGCTAATTCTGGGCCGGCTACCATAAGCGCAAATAGGCTGGCTACTTTATACTGTATAAGTATGAAAGCCAGGCTGCTATGGGATCTAGAGTCATAGTATTTCTTTAGGTGCAATAGAACAGGCTACACACTTGCTCCATATCTTCGATCTTCCAGAATAGGTTTACATTGGGCCACTTCTAGTGCAATATTAAGAATACCCTCCCTATTTCATTACGATTTACAGTGGCTGAGTTATAGATCTTTAATTGTAAAAGATGGATTAACATCATATATTATTTAGCTCAAAGGAAGGGATAAACCTTATTAACAGTGCTTTAGTGAATGACACACATAATACTTATAAATCGAGTGGCTGAAGGCAGACATGGTTTATGCTTTTTTATTATAGCAATAGTGTGTTCACAGCACCAATTAATCTATTAACTGTAAAGAGACTGGTTTGGAAAAACACTGGTAGCCACTCCGAGTGCAAAGTTTAAATTGTAAGATTTGATTAAAGAGAGCTCAAAGAGTTTCCATGAGGCAGTGTTTTGAGCGGGAGGGTTAGGGACTTGTCTGGAAATGGCCATCGGCATAGCATCGTCATCAGCAGTTAATGTGTGGGCAAGCAACGACACCTTCAAACTCTCTGTCCTTCCTCATGGGCAATTTTCTCCATCTGTTCTCTAAAGCAATAGTTTTGGCTTATAGTTGGTGCTGCCACTGAATAACCCAAACTAAAAAAAGAAAATTATGGCACACAAAAGCATTTGGACGACAAAAGAATTTTGTTTTTTAACAACCTTATTTATAACAAGGTACATGAATGCCATATATGAAGACAGATAGTTATGTTACATTAGTTAGCTCAGACTGACCCTCGTCTCCCCATGCTTCCCGCCAGATCCGTTCCTGGGCGTTCCCATGTCTTAGTGACCCCGCCGGAAAGGGGTTGGGGAGGCCTCTATGTTCTCAGAAAGCGTTTCGCCAGCTGGGGTTGGAAGGTTAGTGCCGGAAACTGGTTATTGTATTCCAGGATAGGGGCCCAGCAATCTGTAAAGCAGTGCACTGTTCCTTCTTTTGCAGCTGTGACTTTTTCAGCCACTAGGTTTTCCCAGACCTTTATCCACCGTAGGGGCACTAGGTGGGCCTTCCTATGTTTTCCATTTGCATGCCAGGGTTATCTTGGCCACCAAAAGTAGCTGAGTCGGTAGTTTGGCGGTGCAACAGGCTTTTGGGTAGCACTCCGGCCATGTCGCTCCCAGCAGCATCGCCTGTGGGGTCGTGGGCAGTTTGCACCGTGTTATAGCTTCAATGGTTTGTAGGACCTCCTTCCAGAAAGCCTGCGCCTTCGCGCACTCTCACCACATGTGGAAGAAGGTCCTACGGGCGCCACACTGCCTCCAACAGTTTCGGGTCCAGGGACTTCTGAAAGTGGTGCAGACTTTCCGGGGTGTAGTACCATCGCTGAAGGAGTTTGAGTGCACATTCCTTATTGGTTATGCATCTGGAGGCAGAGTTGATTCTAGTCCAAATATCCACCCATGTTTGATCGTCTATGGGGTGCCCTAAATATGCTTCCCATCTGGACATATATGTAGGCTTAGCTGTCATCATGTCAACTTGCAGTAATATATAAAGCTTGGTGATCAGCCCCCGGTGCGAGCCCTCCTTTACAGTGTGTCCTGGGAGTGTAGTTCCCTCGTGGCCCCCTGTCTAACCGCTGGTTGTGAGATCCAGTGCCGGATCTGGGCATAGGTAAATCTCTCTGTTTCTGCTAGGCGGGAGTGGCTCTGGCAGTCCTCAAAGGAGAGGGGGGTGCCATTCTCGAACAGTTGCGAGAGAGTTCGAAGACCCCCACCCGGACCCATCCACTAAAGTTTGCTAGTCCATGCTAGAAGAAATGTCTGGGTTCCGGAGGATTGGGGAAAGCAGACCCAAACCCCTGGGGAGCCGCTTCCTTCGCAGTGTCCAGGCCCAAGAATTCATAGTGATTCTGGTGTTTTGGATGACAATTAAGGGACATATAAAAAGTGAAAAGACATTCCTGGCACAATATAGTATATAATATCTTACCTAAGGACTCTTATAGAAATTAATTATTTTAACATAAAGCACTGATATGAAAATATTTTGCACTAGCACGTGATACAAAGATCATGTACGCGACACCGGATACCAGGCTTTTCCTATGCACACTCCATATGCAGTAAACATATATTAAAAGGCGCACATCTTAAATCAACCACCAATGCAACAGCACAAACATGGGTGCTTGCCACGAGCAGCCTGGAAACTTTCTAAAATTAAGCCCTTTTCTCCCACAATGTTGGCCTGAAAATAGGCAAAAGCATGCATTAGCTTTTACAAAAAGGGGAGGGGTTTTCCTCCCAGTGGGTGCTAACGTTGAACATGAAAAGTTCATTAAATTCCATTGGGCAATAATCAATGATAAACCCACCGCACTTAAGGACTATTATGAGTTGGCCAGAAAGTTTGGAGTTTTACTCCAGCTTTTTGCGCGAGGTAAAAATCTTGCTTTCTGCCCGTGTTGGGCGCTATTAGCGTGGCGCTTATTGCACCAGCGCTATCAGCACCTTGAAGCCCGCATTGGATCCAATGAACCTTATGGGGAATGGGGCTTAACAAACAACCCAACAGCTACTCGTGATCCGGCGCTAATAGCGCCAGACCGAGTAGCTGTAACACTGTTTACGCTGGCTGTACCCTGGCGTAATTACTGCCAGGACACCGCCAGACTCGTGATGAGGCCCAATGTGTTTTGCTGTGTGCCGTAAAGTGTTGCCGTGGATTGCTACGTAGTGGACTGAACCTATTTGAGGCTTGCAGTCCATTTTTTTAATTTGTAACTGTATGGGTACCAAGTGTGGAGCAGATTGCCTACACAAGCTGGTCTGTCACACAAGGTATGGATTAAAGAATTCACACCATGAGGGTAACCACGGCAACAAGGTATGGAAGGTCCCATGTGGTGGATCCCTGGCAAAGGTGTGGGGCATGTTGAAGAGGAACAGGCATTTACTGCTACCCCCTCCAAAGCGCAATTTTATGTATAATCCCTGAAACGGAAATATCCAAGATTGGATCAGTGAGAAGAGATGACACTCTTTAATACATATTCACATTTTATTAGCCAAATTTAGCATATGAGAAAACCATTTTCCACAGTATAAAAAATTCATAAAAAACTTTTTCATATCAACATTCATAGCCACATACAAAGCTCATTCTTACATTCACACACAATATCAACACCCATGATATTTCATCTCTCATTGGATTTTAAGAATACAACTTCATTGCCTAGGTAACATAATAGGCCCAGTCCCTAAAATTAGGTGTCGTGGTGTATCTAACGCCAGTTTTTTGGGTCAGGTATTTGTCACACAGAAACGTCGACACGTGTTTCGGTTGGAGACCTTCCTCAGGACGTGAGGCAAAGCAAAGTTCTTCGCCCCAATTCTTAATATGAGTGGGCCCGTGACCAATCCCCAAGTTCCAAGTCGAGGGAAGATGAACGGGATATCGGAAATTAATCCTCCACTAGCCTCAGTGCAACTACTGAACTTGTGCCCATGGTACAGCTTGCGACCAAAAGTCGTGGTGTTTCTACCGCGGCCTTCAGCATAGAAATTGCACGCTTGATGTCCCAATTACTGTAATCCGCACGGTAACCGCGTCTGACTTCAAACCCTTTCGAAATAGCTGGAGTGCTAATAGTGTAGGGAGAGGGCCAGAATGCCATCACTTGCACAGAGAGAGGGGATAGATTTTGGACGGCTCCCCCCACAGGAGCTGTGCAGTGGTGATGGAGTTTGCAGTGAGTGGGAGTGATTTGGATGGCTCCCCAGGGGGAGGGGTTATGACGTCCCCACCCTACAACAGGAGCAGAAGCTAATAGTACATCCCTGGGCTGGATATCTTGGTGAAGGGAGATGGCCGGAACGGCGTCACCTGCACTGAGAGTGGGGAGAGATTTTGGACTGCCCCCAGCAGCTGTGCAGCCGTTATGGAGTTTGCAGTGAGCGGGGAGAGATTTGGGCGGCTCCACCCCCGCGACAGTGCAGCAGCGATGGGGTGTATGCTCCACGAAACAACGGTTTGGACCAAGAGGTGAGCAGGATTTGAACTGTAGGTGAATTGGTGTTTTGGAAGGGTAAGGTTGGTGATGTGAAGGTGATGTGGGAGGTGGTATTTGGTGGGTAAAGGATGCGATTAAATAAATATAATACACATTAAAAGAATAAAGGAAAATAAAGAACAATTGTGAAGGAAGAGTGGATATCCCAGTTTGGAACAGGATTGGGTGGGTAATATTAATAAGAGAAATGGCATTGGAGAACTGGAGGACCAGGAAGGGTGGTTTGAAAGGGATGATGAGGAGGAAGAGTAACAGTTGGTATGAGCCAGGGATGGGGAAGGAGGATATGATATGATAAGTCATATATAGCGCACCTGTACACAAGTGTTTCTAAGAGGGACAAGATGAGGGAGGGAACACAAAGGAAGGACAAAGCAACAATCTTTCTAGCCTTGTGTCAGTCAGATTGTGCAAGTAAGATGCAGCCCTTAGTGTGCGGTTGGCCTGGAGGCATTGCAGGGATATGAGTCAAAGCGGGGGCTGGTACCTGTGAGACTATAAGGGTAGCCAGTCAGCGCAGTATACAGGCGGATCAGCACGGGAGAGTGAGAGAGAAAAGCAGTAGAAGAAGGTAAGGTCTTGAGCTGTCCAGGAGTTTCAGGTGGTCTGGCTCAAGTTTGAGAGGGACAGGGAGGTCATTCAGAGGGAGGTACCTGCAGGTGGGAGGGATGTACACCCCACTCTCAACTGGCAAAGAGTCTGAACATCAGAGATTTGGAGATGTCTAACGAAAGGGCTCGAGAAGAAAGGAGCGAGAGGTGGGGAGGTGAAGATAGTTTGGTTATGTAAGTACAGGGATTGGGTGGTAAGGTAATGGGTGATTGGTTAAGTGAGAGAAAGGGGCAGTAGATAAGGTGAAATAGGGGGTGGGCTACTCTAAAGTTACGGGGCGTGAAGTTTCGGGCCCAGGTCTGGCATAGAGCAAGAATGAGGGTGTTGTGGTTGTACTGCCCCTCTGGGTCTTATTTTTAAAAGCGTGTTGATACCACATCCCACCCTTGGGCCTTTGTGTGTCCCTTTATTGGTTACCCCCAACAAGGCTTGGGGGGGACAGGAGGCAGAGGGCAGCTAGCAATCTCTAGGAGAGGGGTTGCAGCGGGAGGGGTAATGGCGATAAGGTGGAAAGGTTTCCTACAAGAAGGAATAGTGGGTATAAGCATATTGGGTCAAGAAATATCTGTTCATTTTGTTGGCTTAAAGGAATGTTGATTGGGTGACAGCTCATTTTGGTGACAGTTAAGATTGGTGAATACAGATCAGCAAATCAATTTAGACTAATGGGGAACTCGGATGATCGAGGAGGGGGATAATGTCAATTTAATGGGAGAATGGGGGTGGGGAGAAGTAGGGTTTAAGGGGAGGGGATGCGTATTGTAACGTTGTGGAGTTAGACAGGTCAACAAAGCAGTTTAGACTAATGAGGAACTCGGAGGATCGAGGAGGGAGAGAATGCCAATTTACTGGAAAGTTTGGACAGGGAGAAGGAGAGTTGAATGGGAAGGGAAGAACATGGTAACAGTGTGGAGTTATGCATTCTCAGCACAGGGAAGGAGAGGATGGCTTCAAAAAAAAAGAGGAGAAAAGAAAATGGTAAGAAAGGACAAGTTTCAAGGATTTATTTATTTTATTTATTTATTATTTGTATACAGTTCAAAGAAATTTTACAAAACACATCAATTATAAAAGAAGAAAACATATACATCAAAATAACAATCATAATCACAATATCGAGTGCAAATACACTTTAGTTACATGACAAATTGCATATTTCGATACAGTTCAACATCCCACAGAGCCGTAAAACCGGTACAAGTGCAACACTACTTGACTACCAGCTTAATGATTATAAAATTTAATAAAATTTGGTAAAATTAGATAAGTAAATCAGAATGATTTACAATTTAAAAGACAATAAAAGTCCATCTGAGTCAACACTCTATAAATATTACTAAACGGTCTGCGAGCAGCCAAGCGGTAAGCACTCAATATTAAGATAAATAGTACTCTAGTTAATTGTTTACCAGTAACTGTTCAGTTGTAGAACACCTAGATAAGTTAACTCGAATTAACCTGCATAGTGCACAGTGGCTGGGATTAATCAGCAAATCAAGGATTTATAAAAGAAAGAAAAATGGTGGGGTGCAAAGAGGGGCTATATCAGAGAATGGGCACTCGGGTGAAGGAGCGAAGCAGAGCGTTATACCAGGGGATAAAATGGGCAGTGTTGCTACGTGAAGTAAAGGGTGGTATGGATTGTACTTCATGAACGATGGTGCACGAATGGCCCCCAGTGTAGTGGAGGAAACTGCGATGTTATGGAACATTTGTAAGGGTGTGCATGGGGGTGCAGTGGCCTAGGTGGAGGGATGTGGTGTCACAGCGTGCAGTGTGCAGAGGGCATTGAACTGCACGGACAGAAGATGCGGGTGTGGCAACTGGGCAAAGGGGGGGAGGGCAGAATGTGAGCTGCGTAGCAAAGAGCCAGGGAACAAGTATTGACGAGGGTGTACACAGGGGTACATTCACAAATGAGGAGTGGGTGGAGTTACTGCATGGGGGATTAGGAAATTAAACTGCATGGGCGGAGGGAGCAGGCATGGCCCCTGGTGCAGTGGGGGTGATGCGTAAGGAGCGGTGAGCAAATGGGTTTGGTCAGGGTGAGTACAGGGGAGTACCCATGCAAGGGTACAATAGTTGGTAGATGGCCATATTATGCTGGTCAATACGCTGGCCTCCAACAAAATGAGGTTGGGTTTGGTCTAGGGTTACAAGGTATTACATGGATTGGCAGGGGAGAGGAGGAGAGCTAGTTTGAGGTTGGAGTGATGAGTAAGGATAGAGGAGTACGGGCTATGTCCTCAATAATACTTAAAGCTTTGACACCACACAGGCTAGGGCTCTTAGTGGGTAGGAAAAGTAAATAAATAAATAAAACGAAATAATACAATAAGGGGAACATCGGGGGCTCAGGTGTTCAGAACAAATTTGTTGGTGGCAGCACAAGGCTGGTGAGCAGGCAGTATTGGGAGCAGTGTGTAGAGGGGCATGGGGAATAAGGGCAAGAGGGAGTGACTCTAAAAAAAAAAAAACATAAGGATATAAGAAATTAGGTAAAAGTGTCCAGTGTGTTGACAAGGACCTATTAGGGCTCTGAAGAAGTGCTGGTGGGGGAGCGAATTGGGTAGATATATCGAAAATAGAGGAAAGGGGGTTTGGTGAAAATGGGTTGGGTTTAGCAGGTTAGAGGGGGAGAAGTTGGACGAGGTGAGAGGAACAATGTTTTGGGCGTAGGGTCCAGTGGGAGTGGTGCATAATAAGGGTGCTGGTGCAGAGTTACAATGGTTTAATTGCAAATGGTTTGGGACAGGGAAGCTGGGATGAAAAATAATAAATAATTAATAAAGAAACTTGATAAATAAGAAGGGAAAATAAGTTATTTTGCTGCTAGGGAGAAGGGAGGGACAGTGGTGCCCCGTTATGAAATGGAACATGGGGCAGACACATAGAATTTGAATAGGCTTTGGTTATATGGTCAGGTGGGAAAATAGGACACCCGAGAAAGTTGGTAAGGGCTTGGGTTGTAAGAGTATGAGGGAAACATTACGGGAGTTTGGGGGAGTTGCCAGAAAAGGAACTTAGGGAGCAAGAAGGAGGAGCAGAGTTCTGAAGTGCAAGGACATATTTGGGGCAAAAGGTAATGCCTAGTTTAGGGTGACAAATGTTAGGTATGGTAGAGGAGGAGTTAACTGAGTGCAGTAAGGTGGCTTGAGTTCAATTGCGTGTGGTGCTTAATTCTGTCTTTTTCCACAGATGTGGCAGGAGGTGGTGTTCTGAAGAAGATTATAAGGTACGGGTCAATGTATATAGGGTGTCTATTAATGTAGGGGTATAAAGGGTTTAGTGAAGTTTGGTATGGTGTTTTTTCCCAAGTTAATGTTTTGGTGGTGGGGATTAATGGCATGATGGCTAGTATGATTATGTAGAGAAGTAAGGTGACCATCAAAGCTGGAGGTCAATTTTAGTTGTGAAGTTACAGAAGGGGTTTAGCCATCTATGATGGGTTTGGGTAGTGACGCTATCGGGAGAAGAAAGGCCAGAGAAACGCTAGGGTGGCATTGTGAGCAATTTGAAGGTGTTGTATTGGAGGTAAAGGAAGGAGGCTGAATTACAAAAGAGGAGGAAATAAAGAATGATTCTCTGAGTTTGGGATTTTATGTCTAGGATTGAGGTTGTTGGTGGGGAATATTTTTTAAAAAAGCAAAGGACAGTGATAGAACAATTAAACAAAGAGTTAAATAGGAAGGTTATAGGGGGGTGGGGCAGAAAGAACACCTCTGAGAGGGTTTTTCTGGTGCCGGGGACATGTTTGGTTAAATTATAGCTGGTTGAAGCCGAAGGATTATTATTGCGGTAATGAGGGTCGTTAGTGCTGTTTGGACAGACAGGCTAGCCCCGGGTTACTAGGGAGGGGAAGAGGTAGGGAAGAAAGACGGGCAGTGGCTCAGGGAGAGGACATGGATAATGTTTGAAAAGATGTGGGGGTTTTAAGGGTGAAGGAATATTTAAAGGGAGGGAATGGGGTGGATGTGGTTTTAACTACATGTTTAACGTCTTGTTTAGTGTGCAAGGCCAAGGGGCCAGGTTAACGTAGTTTGTAAGCCATGGCCTGTCACATTAAAGTGACCGTTTCCACTAACCACGAGTCTGGGTATTTTGTGAAGTCAGCCCAAAGGGGGGCCCTAGGGAGCATGTGGGACATGTTGCTCCCAGTGGAGGTTTTGGGCGCTGCACCCGACCAACGAGCCGGGTCGGGGATAGATTGCCCCCCATTGGGTTATACATGCCGTGTGCCAGCAAAGGTTCAGAGACATTTGGCGATTAATGCCGTTCCTGTGTTAACCCTGTTAACTTTGGTTTGAAGGTAGTGTTTTCCTTCAAGAGGTGTGCAGGTTAAGAGGAGGTGACTAATAAGGAGAATAGGTGGTTTCTTTTTGGTGACCGGTCAGGGCAGTAGAAAGGAATATTTGTACTGTAGTGTTTCTTTGTTTTTGATGTGGCAGGTCAGCCTGGCTTTCATTGAAGAAGAGATTGTTGGTGAGTTTGGGGGTCTTCATACATTGAGGAGATTGGGGATAGTGAAGCAGTCTCTGTGGACACGGTTGGTTGAATGATGGTTGGTTGAAGCCGAAGGATTATTATCACGGTAACGAGGGTGGTTAGTGCTGTTTGGATGGACAGGCTAGCCCAGGTTTACAAGAGAGCAGTGGCGCCCCCAGAATATTTTTTTAGGGGTGGCCTGGTGAGGTCACAGAAAAACTTGGGGTGGCACACAAATCTCTCCTTATCTCTCCTCCCTTCTCTCTTTCTACTCCCTCTCCCGTTCCCTTAGCTCCATCCCCCTGTGCCTCCTCCCGTTTCCGCTCCTTCCAACTCCTAGCGCCTCTGTACTGGAACTCCCTTCCTCTCGCAATCCGCTCCACCTAGACCTTCTCCTCATTCCGCACTTACCTTAAATCTCTCCTCCTCCATTCTCCTCCTTGAAACCCTCTCCCCCCTCTGCATCCCCTCCCTCCTTATTCTTTCCCCTTGACTATCTCTCTCCCCTCTCCCACCTGCCCTCTCTCTCCCTTCCCTTTCCCTCCTCCAACTCATCACCACCCCCCCCTACACAGTCCCACTCCCCTGTTCCCCCTTTCCCCTCAGTTAATTGTTCTTTTCACTGTTTTGTTGAATGATTCATATTGTAATTTTGCTTCCACCGTTATATTGTTTGTGTTTTTATGTATTAAGTTGTTCCACTGTACAGCGCCTTGGTGTAAGGCGCTTTATAAATCAATAAATACAAATACAAATACAAACACATAACTGCACATAGGAGGGGGCGTGGTAATGATGTTTGTGGGCAGTGGGGGCTTCTTTGGGTACACTTCGACCATTGACCGCTAGCATCTGTACTCTATTACGCATCTAAGATAGATGCAAAAAAGGCCCAAACTGTCATTGACAAATGTGGTCCACTTTTTTTTCAGGTTCCATGGCCTTTTTTTTTGGTCACAGTTTCACCATGCGTCAAATACTAAGAATTGCAAATCTGTTAGAAAAGAGCAACAGGTATGATACTTTCTACCCCATCAGATCTCTCAAGTACAGGTCCTTAATATTTAAAACAGAACTGCTAAGCAGTGGCTGGCCATCGAGAACTACCCACTTAGACCGGTGTCTCTGGGTGAGTTGCTATGGGCCCCTGAGAAGTCTTTCCCTAATAGTGTATTGCAGCACTTTGTGATGGGACCCCTTTTGAAACTATGGTGGAACAAAAAAGAGATCGAAAGTCTTACAACCTGGCCCTCCCCATTGAGCTGTATCTGGGCTCCACCCATCAGAGACAGAATTCATGAACAGTACCGGTATCAGGAATGGTATGAAGCGGGCTTAGAAAGAGTGGGGCAAATCCTAAAGCGAGATGGATGCATGTCAATCCAGGACCTGGAGGCAGGACTGCACATGAGATCCTTTGATGTGTTCAAATACCTGCAACTGAAAGGTGCGCTCACGAAATCAGAGTGAGTGGAAAGATGAGCTTCAAAGAGACCTCACCAATTTTGAACGGATACTTAGCGCCACCCACTCGAGTAAAGGCCTCACCTCCCGTCCATTCGGATCCCTGATAGTGGAACAGGAAAACAACCTGGAGAATCTAAAAAAGAGATGGGAAAAAGATCTAGGTCCCCCACTATCAGACCAACTGTGGTCAAAGATGTGTGAAATGGTGCAACAAATATCTATCTCAGCGCAATATAAACTGCATGGTCTGAAGGCACTGGTGGCAGTACGACCCCCTCAGACTCTCAAAGATGTTCAGTCATGCTATCCCGTTGTGCTGGAGGGAGCGTGGAAGCCCTGTCGATTACTGGCATATGTGGTGGGCTTGTCCCAAATCCCAAACGTATTGGAGTGAAGTTCTGGCCTGGATAAGGAACATAGAAGGGATTACCAGGGACAGGGACCCAAGGCTGGTGTTATTCAGACTTGAGGAACAAGAAGGGCGCTGGGTAAAGTCCTGCATATGACTCACTTCCTCCTGCTGTCCGTCAGGGTCTGTATCACCATAGGCTGGAAAGAGAAGGACCTTCCGACAGAGAAAACATGGGCCAGAAAAGCCAGAGAACTCTACGCAATGGAAAACATTACGGGGGCCATGCACAATGTATCCCCTAGCAGGGATAGGGAATGGGCTCCCTTCCTCGAAGCCTACAAAGGAATGAATGAATAGCCCGAGCCCCAAGTACACTCATTGAACAACTTGCCCGTGACCCAAGGACCAAAACACACAGCCTGTCTCGTCTCCATTGCGGGACAAGGGGGGAATAAAGGAGGGAGGTGGGAGTTAAAATCAAGTTACATTTTAAATGTTACCCAAACTGATACTTTTGCCGAGATTAATGTTTGAGCACTGTTCGAGAGGTTCAGTTACATACGCTTTGAAAACAATCAATAAAAGTAATTTTGAAAAAAAAGAAAAAGAACTGCTACAGCCTAGCTGCAAAAATTATAGAAAATACCCTAGTCATTTACACGGGAGCCACATTTCATATTCACATTCAAGAGACACCTCGCCTGACAGCCAGGGTAGTTTCTAGCAAACTCGGTGCCCAAGGCGAAACCTCAGAATGCGCCCCACCCCACTGACTGGCACACGTCACTCCCAAACTACACCTCTGCCGTGTGACAAAACCCCTCCTCAATATGAATAAATAATGCTATATAAATGAAGCTGGTCTCATTACATTGTAATTCAAGTACTTTACAGAAGAATTCTAATGTGAAAAGACAGCTGTTGCTGCCCAAGTAAATGGTTTTTCTGTCACCTGCTCTTAGGGAAGGCCTTGCCTGAATGCAGTTTTAAACTGTCCGTACTGGCACACTGCGGTGTGAACAGCCTATAGGGGTCTGAGGGCCCACTGACCTGGCCCTGTGTTGCAGGTGTTGTGTTCGTACCACCTCACTTGTATTTCGCAAGGGGCAATACTAGACTAACCATATGAATTATTTTCTGATAGAAGGTTATAACTCGAAGATGGACAGTCTGGTACACTCTTATTGTGCTCTTTCAAAATACCTCTCTGAGAGTGGGAAAGGGGACAAATAGCACCAATGAGGATTCCTGTATACTTTGCATTAAATCACAGAGCCTTTCAGGACTATAACAGTGATCAGAGATCTCTACATTTGATAAACAACTCTGTGATAAAAGGATTGTATATGTGAATCTCTAAATGCATAACGGATAGATGTCTTGGTGCTCACATCACGGTTCACAATACTCACCCTAACATTAAAATGTTTGTACCTTGAACCATACATGCTCATTCGGACAGCTTACGTTTTTGGATGCAAGTATAAAATGGCTGCAACATCAGCCACTCAAATGGGGTACACCGTACAAGGGCTCTTTTGCTTCTTGTTTAAGTGTGGGGACAGTATGGCATGCTCGTCAGAGTCACATACACAAAACAGTCCGGTGTGCTGCTATATGGACATTAGGCACATCAGACAAAAACATGTATATGTACCACATAAACACCATTAACCAACAGGGTCAAGGTGGTGACTTGTGCAGCACACAAATCATTGCTGCACACATCACTGCATTGATTTGCCATGGACTACTGTCTGCATGTTGACACACAATGAACTCCACTTTCCTAATCAAGATGCCAAGTGACATTGAGTTGCCATCTGGTCTGTTGTGCGCCCGGGCCAAGAAACAGGGCTGCTGACAACCATAAATGGAAAGATTCCCAACTGACTAAGTTACGATTCTATTGTGGGAAAAAAAAGGCTCGGCAGTCTGGCTCAGTTGCACATATATCATCCAATAAAGCAACGCCCGGTCAGGGTGCCACACACAGACACATTCTGCTTACCTCAGCTCTGTGAAGTGTGGTGGAAATAAATCTCTCGGCGCCGCAGGGCAACACAGGTCTCCATCTCCTTTTGCAGTGCCACCAATCCAAAAATATTGGCAGCATGTTAACTTTGCCCCCAAACTGGCACTTCAGTTAGCACCTGGCACTGCGGCCAGTTGCTAATAGCTTTACTGCCATGGACCTGCATGGCTTCTGGGCTCATAATAGCCTGTGTAGCTGTGAGCAATAATGCTTAGTTATCAACAACAACTATCAACAGTTGTGAAAGAAAGCCTAGTCCTACCATCATTAAAGAAACACAATTTAGATCCATCCTGAGGGCTCATAAACTATAAGCTCATATCAATGTTTCATTTCACAGCTGCAGTTATTGACTCAGAGGTAATGGTTCTGAAGCTGACATAATGGATGTGCATAGGAAATGAGTATGTCTTAGGGGTAGAGGTCATCCGCAACATAATTAGCATTTGACACAGTGGCATACATACAGTAGTCTCCTTGACTGGACGATGGGGATTATTGAGGCGGCAATGCCCTGGATGCACTGTTATCATGAACAGAGATCAGGGTGCCAGCTAAGTAGTTCTCTTTCTGCTTCCATTGGTGACCGCACCCAAGTCAGTATAGTAGGTTAGCCATGGAGGGTTACTTTTTGATACACTTCTGCCATTGCAACCATAGGTACAGAGATTGGTGAAATCCTCCCACTGTCTGTCTGTACACCATGTCAGATGTTAAGTAGGCAGCATCGAACGTTCTAGTTACAGGCGGTCCCTTTATCTTGTGTTTTATACTGCTCTGCTATGTTCCTAAACATCTCCAAGAAGGCGAGCTTCCAGCTGTCCAAAATAGGGCTGTTTGCATTATGCTTGTCCTCGAGAATTACAGCAATGTGTCTATGCATCGAAAAGCACCTGGCTAGTTACAGTCCCTGTGAGTTTCCAGATGCAGCTTCAGGTTGCCAGCCTGGTCATGGCGTGAAACAACACAGTATGTGCTGCGCAGACGGCACAACAACCTACATGCAGCCAGAACTTTGGAAACCCGGAAATAAATACAGCCTGGGAAGCACGAGCCAATTGCCAAAGCAGAAATGCGTGCCTCCAGGCTCAGGCTGTATTTATTTCCAGGTCCGTCCACTGTGGGCGGCGGGCTGCGGCAAACCGCAGCAAAAAAGATAAAGCAAAAAAATAAAATACTTTTTTTTTCGCACTGAACTACTGGGCATGCTATTTTCTGTGCACAGTTCAGTGCGAAGAAAAAAGAAAAAAAGCTTTTTTTTCTTCAAATTTCACAGGGTGGCCGATGGGGGGGGGCAGCATTTTTATAAGGGTGGCCATTGCCCCCCTTGGCCACCCCTTGGGGGCGCCCCTGCAAGAGAGGGGAAGAGGTAGGGAAGAAATACGGGCAGTGGCTCGGGGAGTGGACATTGATGACATTTGCAAAGATGTGTGGGGGAATGGGGGGGTTGGAAGTTGGTTTAACTACATGTTTAACGTCTTGTTTAGTCTGTAAGGCCAAGGGGCCAGGTTAACGTAGTTTGTAAGCCATGACCTGTCACATTAAAGCAAACTTTTCCACTAACAGCGAGTCTGGGAATTTTGTGCAGTCAGCCCAAAGGACATTAGATAACCGATCGGATAGCCCTGTGCCTTATTTACAGAAACCTTTGCACCATACGTTATCCCAATTGAGCGCACTGCGCCCTCCAGTAAACTTGGAAATGGTTTTGAAACATCAGACGATTGGTGGAAGAAGCAGAAAACCAGAATGGAATAACTGACATTCCTGGAGGTGGCACTTTATGAAGAGTAGTATGCAAACTTCGATTCCTCAGTTTAAATTCATCTGCATTTCAGTTAAGTAGCAAACAATATGATTAGCTAATTGATGTTAATTCCCCTTTCTTTTGACTTTTATTTACTTGCATGTTTTTCCTTACTTCTGCTGTTTCCAATTACATATTAAAATAGCTCGTTGGTCTCATGCCTAACTTTGCTCTATAAGTCTTTTCCTCAACACCTAAAACCCACTGTCTAAACATAAGCATACGTTTTACTTGAAGTGCATGACCATTATGGAACATATCCCTTACCCTGCTGAACGTAACAATCCAATTACATTTAAATTTGGTAAAACCCAATGAAATGTATGTCAAAAATAATCCCTTGCCCTCAAATACCCAAAAGGAAATAAACTACCCCAAATCATAGTGTATATTTGAATTATTAATAAAGTTAGAAAAAGAAAGGTGCATTATTTTCGTCTACACATTTTAAGAATCCAAATGATATTAAAATGCAACACAAAGGAGTGTAATCATGGAAGGTTGTGAAACAGATGCAAGACCTCACACCGTGAACGACCCGGATTGGGGGCTGGAGGCAGACACCTGCTCATTCCTGACCCGGGACTCATGTTTTATTGTTGTGTCTCGTACGCAAGCAGGCCTATAGCAACTGTTGGGATTTGAAACATACGCAGCATCATGTACTAGTGTAGCATGAGCAAAGCACATTTTAAAATTAACTGGACTAAAACTATTGTGTATAATTAAACATAAAATGTGTGTTGTAGCTGCAGTGCTGAAATTGAGCTAGACGTCTCTAGGTTCTGAAACCAACCAAACAAAAAACCCAAACCCAACCCGCCACAATAAAGGAATGGTGCAGTCAGAAATATTATTGTCCATATGGTTCGCCATATGTTTTTAACCATAAATCGATCGATCGTACAAACATTTCCTATGCAACTTATCCGAGTTTTCGTCTCTTGAACACAAGCAAAATCAGGCAGCAGGGCACGGCCATCTTGTCATAATCTTATCACTTGCCGCATCGCCCTGGGTGACCTGCCTTTGCGGCACTAAATCATATCCCCCGCCCCTGAGCCTGACATCACTAGACGCATACCTCCCATTTCACAACGCCAAAGAACGTCCCGTGTCAACATTCTCTGCGCTTCAGCTAATGACATGTTGCCATTGAAATGGCAGGAAGCCTCTTTCCTCAATAAGTATAAACAGACCGTTTCACAACACACAACAGCAGATTTTCTTTTCCATTACTCTCACTGTATTTCTTTGATTATTCTGTGACTCGTTTCTGTGCTCTGGTCAGCTAACTTCATTGCTTGTAGCCCGTGTGAACAGATACCAGTACCACTGCTATAAATTATTTTCGTTTGTTTACCACACAATGGCAACAATAATGCCCTACCTGTATGAGCCCGAGTATTCCGAGGAGGAATTACTCGAAAGAGAAAGATGCGGAAATGATGGGGCTTCGGACGACAGTTGGGAGGACAATTCAACAGATCAAGAGCCTGGGCCTAGTCGCATGGACGGCGTCTCCACCTGGTGTACCTGCAATCGGTGCGCGCTAATGCCAACCGAGGTGGAGAACTGCTGCTGCTGAGAAAACTCTGGATGCTTGTCCTACATATCACAAGGCGATCCACAGCCACAATGCGTTACCAAGCTGCCAGACTCAGGGCAGCCTGCCTCACACGGTCCGTGTTGAGGATTTTGATGGTGCTTATGCATGAACTTCGCGCAACAGTTC
This sequence comes from Ambystoma mexicanum, assembly GCF_040938575.1. NCBI lineage: Eukaryota > Metazoa > Chordata > Amphibia > Caudata > Ambystomatidae > Ambystoma > Ambystoma mexicanum. The sequence goes on along the minus strand of NC_090931.1, from coordinate 860,463,163 downwards.
GCCCTCGTAATCCAAGTAACGAGTAAGTATAGTCTGGTTGTGATTTCAGTTAGGCCACTACTATTTCATGGTTGTCTCCAATATTCTCGTAACTTCAATATATCATTGTCATATCAGTTTAGTTTTGCAATTCTCTAGTAATAGTCGCATAAAGGTTGTTCAATATTGTGCAGTGTCTAGTTAGCATTTGTCCTGGCAGAAATGCCATTGGATACAAGAATTGTCATTGACAACTAAGGTTTAATACACTTATATTGGTCATTTAAAAACAGTTTCTATCTTTCTTTTTCACAGGTGGTACAGGCTGGTGGCCTATCGTTCGTTTACATGGTGGCTTCATGGGAGGCTTGGACACAGCGTTCGACGAGTAATACCCGCCTGTGTCATTGGTGCCATTAGAGAAACTTTGCCCAGTGACAGCGGTCAGTACGGGGGATTTTCCCTCGCTGTGCTACAACCAGACCTTTACAATGTGTAGTAGTTTTGTGCCATCAAAATAAGAAACCAAATAAAACACAACATATTTTTTTATCAACGGTTGTTTCAGTTTTTAAGTGAATCAAGTGTGTTACCATTCAGCAGTGTTCCGGTGCCTTGTCTGCATGCCCTAGGCCCATCCATCCCCCCTCCGCTATCAAAGGCAGTTCTCACCAGTGGATGTGCGCTGGCAAGGGGTGCTGTCAGGGGCGCGATCGGCCAAGGTGCCAAACACCATGTAAACTTCAAAGCTATCTTTTGGGCAGGGGTTATTGTTCACAAGGCCGCCTCAGACCCCGTGTCTCCCGCCAGGCTCCCCTTGAAGCAGGCCGCTCCCCTGCAATACACTTAAGTGTGTCTCCATTAAGCAGTGTTCCGATGCCTTGTCTGCATGCCCCAGACCCATCCATCCACCTCTCCAGAATCAATGACTGTTAGCACCTGTACCCGTGCCCTCCCAAGGGGGGCTGGCAGGGGTGGGAACGGCCAAGGTGCCAAACACCATGTACACTTCAAAGCTATCTTTCGCGCAGGTGGCATTGTTCACAAGGCCTCCTCAGACCCCGTGTCTCCAGGCAGGCTCCCCTTGAAGCAGGCCGCGCCCCTGCAATCCACATATTACTGTTCCGGTGCCTTGCCTGCACACCCCCGGCCCATCCATCCACCCCTCCAGAATCAATGACTGTTAGCACCTGTGGCCGTGCCCTCCCAAGGGAGGCTGGCAGGGATGGGAACGGCCAAGGTGCCAAACACCATGTACACTTCAAAAGGTATCTTATGCCCAGGGGCCATTGTTCACATGGCCTCCTCAGACCCTGTGTCTCCAGGCAGGCTCCCCTTGAAGCAGGCCGCACCCCTGCAATACACATAATACCACGACGTATACATGTCATTCATTCACAAACACACCCCTTTTTGTAATTCTTTATAAACCACTTGATATTTATCATGAGAACATCTTTGAGCACTGCAAGTCAACTCGTGAACGTGCTACTCGAGAAGCCCGGTGACCGATGCTAATCTGTTCTTCATCGTGTTATCTGTGAACCTCTGTGACCGCTTCGAGTGAACTCGTCATTGTGCTGCCTGTGAACATCTCCCTGTTCTCCTGCCACTAACTACTCTGCTTGCTGAATCTAACTGTTTGTTGGTCAAGGTAAGGGCATGTATCCTAATCATATCTCCTTCATTTGTAAATTTATATCTATTTCGAAGTAACGTACTCAGTAGTGCTATGTTAATTTTTCTCATTGCTATTGACTTGAGTTTCTTTTGTTATGTTATCAATATATCAATTTTTATCAGTGTCAATTGGAATCGAATTGCATCCTTCGTGGACCGTGTCTATAGTATAAGCATGTTTCTTTTTCATGCACGATAGAAAATTCAAGGGACGAGTAAAATGTTCTAATTTTCAACACATCAATGAATTGTTTGTGAAAGTTATCCTATAATACAGCTGCCCACGCTGTACTGGTTTTGCTGTGGTGCCCAAAAGAAAGCGTGCAATGAAAAATGTATGGTCCAATTAATTCTTTCTCACATTTCTATGCAAAATAATTTTCAAATAATGTTGACCTTTATTTTGCAGAATTTACAACAATGACTGCATGTACTATTTTCGGTTGCCCTTCAAAGACCCATGACAAATCTGAAGGCATTACAATGCATGTATTCCCTAAGACTGTTGATGGAATAAGAGAATGGGTCAGATATTGCGGATATCCACTGGAAGAGCTTGAAAGTAGAGTCAAACAAGTCTTGGAGGACAAGAGGGGTCATCGATACCGCCTCTGCAGCCTGCACTTCACCCCTGATATGTACGACACATTCTTGTACACAAAGAAGAATCAACTGAGAACAACTCCAAAATTGCTCCCAAATGCTATTCCGACTTTATTCGTGAAAATGCCACCACAGGTGAGTCACGCTTCCGGATTTAGCTTTACGCCTGTATTTTCGGTGTAAATGTCACTTATAATACTTTCGATATTTATATGATTGAATAGCTGTTTAAATAATGACTAGTTTGCTAAACATGAGTCCTTGTTTTTGAGAACCCTCATAGAAAATTGATTTATGGGCACAGATAACTATGCTATATTATACATTTACATAAGCATAATTTTCTCGTATTCAGTCTCCTTACATGCCACTTTTTAATGTTGGCATTTCTAAATCGAATAATACTCTCCCTTTACAACTCCATGACTATCCGCCGAATAAGAAGCAACAAGATTCAACATCCATGTCTTGCCTGGAGTCATCAACCGCTTTGAGCGTGTATCAGGTAATCTTACCTAGCTATTCTGTTCCAGACTGATCTTATGCACGGAATTTTAGATAATGTGATCATATTTTCGCAACATATCATTGCTTTACACAATGTTTATCGTGGTTTGATATTGATATGTACCTTTGCCAGCGTCCCAATTCTTGGGTTCAATTTCGAACATTTTCAACCTTACTAATGCAAGTACTATGTTTCAGGGAGATGTTGAAGTGTCCACTACAATTACAACATCCTTCGTAGTAGATCCCGAGCCAGAGGTATGGGTCTTGACAGTTCAATTCGACGAGATAATCTGATCATATTTACATTTTGTGTAATTGTTTTACACAATGTTTGATTCGTACTTTGCTATTGATATGTACCTTTGTTGTCTTTCCAAATTGTGTGTCCAGTTTCCAATATTTTAATCCATACTAATGCAAGTACTGTGTTTCAGGGAGATGCTGGAGCATCCTCTACAATTACAACATCCCGCGTAGTTGATCCAGATGTATGGGTCTTGACAGTTCAATTGAACGAGATAATCTGATCATATTTACATATCGTGTAATTGTTTTACACAATGTTTTATTCGTACTTTGCTATTGATATGTACCTTTGACGTCTTTCCAAATTGTGTGTCCAGTTTCCAATATTTTAATCCATACTAATGCAGGTACTGTGTTTCAGGGAGATGCTGAAGTGTCCTCTACAATTACATTATCCCTTGTAGTTGTTCCGGAACCAGACCTTGTAGTTGTTCCGGAACCAGACCTTGTAGTTGATCCAGAGCCAGAGGTATGCGTACTGACAGTACCTTCTAATGAAAGAAAGTCGGGCTAATCATATGTGTAATGCAAATGACTTATTTTAAATAGAAACTCTTTTTTGTAGGGCTGTATTCAAGATCCGTATATTGAACCGGAGGCACGTGGATCTGAGTCGGTGCGCCAGCTTGCTGATGGTGATGTTAGAGTAAAGAAGGTTTCAAAGAAAAGAAAGAAAAATAAGGTTAGTTATAAACAGTTTATATTTTTGGCAATTGTTTTGTGCTGAGGCCTTCATTACATGCTTTTTTTTAATGTAAATTGTACAACACTGTGTGTTGGATTTACACTGAACATCCCCTTTCCTATCTGTCCTGTAGTTGCCCGATGGAGTACAGATTATGCAGACACAGACAGCGATACAAATGACAGATGCTGCTTGCCAAACTGTTTTCACCATGGAGGAACTATTAATTGAGGCGCGGCGTGTTCACACTCAAGATGCCTACGTCCAATGGCCAGAAAATGAATTTAATGTGACCGGCGAATCCAGCAAAGTGTTTTTGGAACATTGCTACAATGCGACTGCTCCGCCAGATGAACATGAAACTGAATGTTTAGAAGATAGTTTTACAATAGTCGCAGAGCACTTGACACAATCGACACCCGCCAAAACAATTCCCCCCAAAAAACAGTCGACATTGATGTTTTCTCCTATCCATGGTCAAGTAACAGATGTTGAAATGACAGAGACTAAAGCATCAACACTACTGACCGACGAACTAGACAAAGATATGAACTATAGTATGTCCAGTTTGGCTGATATGTCCACAAGGGTTCAGTCCGAAACAACAGTGTTGCTGGATGACAGTCTAATACAAGAGACCAAATACATAGTATTCGCCAACATCTTGATGGAGATTATAAAGATGCTGAAATGTGTGCATTCAGTGGGAGGGGAAGTATGTGGGAAGCCATTGGTGAACGTGACTCATTTAACACAAGGCAGTAACCTCAAAATACATGCCACCTGTGAAAAGTTACATAAAACATTTTCATCGTCCGCTCAACCGAAGCTGGGGAAAATGCCAGATGGCAATCTACTGTGTGCAGCAGCTTTACTTTTCAGTGGCTTTAGTTTCACAAAGTTATCCAGTTTCTTTTAGTTTGTGGGACTCCATTTCATTTCTAAAACGCAATACTACAAATACCAACATGATTATCTATTCCCTACCATTAATGAAGCTTGGAAAACTGAACAATTGGCTATTCAAAGTACATTCTCCGACAAACGGTTCAGGCTAGCCGGCGATGGACAGTGTGACAGCCCCGGATTTTCTGCTAAGTACTGCACATACCATTTTCAGGACATGGAAAGTAAGAAAATTGTGAGTTCGGTGGTATGTAAATCCTCAGTGGCCATGGAGAAACTTGGTTTTATAAAATCACTGGAAGATCTACAATTGAGGGGAATGCAAACCGACCTCATAGCCATGGACAGACACGTTTCAATAGCCAAGACAATGAGAGAGCAGCATCTAAATATTAAACATCAATTTGATGCATTGCATGTTGCCAAATCAATCAATAAAAAAATCTCAGCTGCAGGGGAAAAAAAAGGTTTGGAAAGTATTTCACAATGGTCCCAGTCTTTCAGCAACCATCTTTGGTGGAGCTCCAAAACATGTGATGGGTCTGTGGAAATTCTACTGGAAAAATGGCAGTCACTAATGCACCACTGTTCCAACGTTCACCACTGGACAGAAAACCAACATTTCCACCAATGTGAACATGGCCCTTTGACCCCAGAGCAGGCACGGAAGAAGAAGTGGGTGATCCCATCTTCACCTCCACACAAAGCCCTTGAGAAGATTGTGATTGATAAAACTCTATCAAGAGATCTGAAGGGACTCACAGAATTCTGTCACACAGGAGATTTGGAGGTGTTCCACAATATGTCCCTAAAGTACAGGCCAAAGAGATTGCATTTCGGCATCCAACGGATGAAATCTAGGACTTTACTAGCGGTATTAGCGCATAACGAGAATGTAGGCCGGGAACAATGTAGGACTGCAGGAAACTTAGGGATGCTTCACTACACTATGGCCTTTACGAAAAGAAGCAAAAAATGGGTTGTCAAACCAGTACATGAGAAAATGGAATTCGATTTTGTGAACAATCTTATTATTAATGTCGTAGAAATGCATACTCATGGAATTGTGCATGAATCTGTTCAGAGCACACATACATTGCCACAAAACATTGCTAACGTGCCATGTTCACCGAAAGCAGAGCTCATTGAACAGTTAAAATCCCAGTACAAATGATTACCATCTGTTTTTATTTTTGCCAAAAATGTTTTTATAAAGTGTCCAAATAAGGTATGCAATTTGTCTTTTGAAATCTATCCTCTTAGTCCGTTTAAAAAAATAAAAGTACAATTATTACGATTGCTTTCACATTTCACAGTTTAGTCGAGCTACTGTGGGACCTTCATTTTTCGTGTTAATGACCAATGGATAACAGTGTGTAAGAATCTTTGGGTTTTGGCAGTTGCCTTGCAATTACGTTCCCCAAACAGCTGAATATCTGCTCGTCAGACAAAAGGGATTAGACCTAGGCTAGATAACATTCTAGGCAGGCAAGAAGTACTGACTGTGAAAACATTCCATGGGGTAGAGGCCATGAGATAAGCAGAGGTGAGCCTATTACCAGACACATTTTGACTCAGTTTTTGTGTTACATCGACTATAATTCGGGAGTAGGGGGCATTCTGTCATTGGCAAGTTTCCCCTACCCCTCAGCAGCGCCATGAACAACGAGCAGTGACAGCCCCCAATTTTCTCATCCAGGGCCCGTGCGACAAAATTCATGTTCTCATGGATGCGTTGACACAGGATGTTGCAAAGTAAGAAAGTATGTTCATTGTGAGTGAAGGTCACGATCTTTGAATTTTTGCTCGGGAGCTGGGAGGCCCACGCACAGTATAAGGTTCTATTGTTTTTTGACCTTGAGGGTCAGGCACCATTCCGAAAGGAATTGAATTGAAGGGGAGGGTGTAATAACGTATGATAGGATAAGGTTGTCCATTCCGAAACTTGACCTAGTTACATATAAGTTCAGTTCATGAAAAATCGTTGACATGAACGGAGGAGTCTGCATTATGGTCTGCATAACGCCAAGAGAATGGAAATGCCGAATATAATGTAAGTTTCTCTTTAGATGATTTTATACCAGAACTAGGCGAAATACGAATTGCTGACCATTATTGCTGGGTTACATTGTACTTGTTCGTTCTGTGTGGCACATTGCAATGAAGTGCTAGTACAACCTTTGTGTGCTGGGCTATCTACCGGGCACATGGGCAGGCCAGCATCGAGACGCGTGTAGACCACCACTGGTTTCCCCCCCGGTTCTACGCTAATAAATCATTACATTGTGTGTGCACCTCAAATTGTTGCCCCAGTTTACGCATTACGTTTAGAGCTCAACATACTCCATTGCACTATCCTCGGAAGCAAATAGCAGAGTACTTTGATATTCCACGTTGTATTCTCTTGGTTCACATTGTGTCACCTCTGCGCTAATAAAGAAAATGATTAATTGTAATAAAGATCGGCTACTGAGACACATTTCTATTTTTATGTTTTGCAAACAGGTACATTGTGTCATTCTGCTATTGTCATCTATTCCAGACCCCGACCGATGGATTCTTCAATCGCCAGCTGCAGCTACATGTCAATCACTAGATTTACTTGACCATTTTTTGGGACGACAGACAAGGGCCGATATGCCCCTATGCGGTACCAGCGATTAGGAGCAACATAATAACCTTTACGGTGGTCTAGTGCCAAGTTTATGCACCAGCCTTGCAATTCACAGTGCGACCGAAGTGCTTCATTTAGCCAAAATGAACACCCTGTGTACCAAAAAGGAACAGCGCGTGACTCACAATAAACATTTGCGGATTTGCGGATCGAGAGCAAAGAAAAAAAGGCCCATTTTGATTGAATATGTCAGACGCCGAATGTCATCGAAACATTTAATGTGAAATAAATGTACTTTACCAATTGTACAGTCTTGCTGTTTCCTTTTAAAGTACAGTTTCATATTGCTAATAGTGATGCGCTGTGCTGTGAGATGATGTGTGTTGTTTTCCGGGTTCCGCGTCTAGTTGCTTAGGTGACGACTGGGCGCGTTTGGCTATGCTGCCCATTAACGTCATGGAGAGAGGCAGAGACTATCAATGATTTGGTGATGTTAGGCTCAGGGGCGGGGGATATGATTTAGTGCCGCAAAGGCAGGTCACTCAGGGCGATGCGGCAAGTGATAAGATTATGACAAGATGGCCACGCCCTGCTGCCTGATTTTGCTTGTGTTCAAGAGACGAAAACTCGGGTAAGGTGCATAGGAAATGTTTGTACGATCGATCGACTTATGGTTAAAAACACATGGCCGAACCATAGGGACAATAATATTTCTGACCGCACCATTCCTTTAAACACGGCAGTAGTCCACTATTCTAGGCGATTGCCGAACCTTTTAGAGCGGTTTTGTTCCGCTATGGTCTGTCTTTGCTTGTAATACTGAGACTTGTAGTTTTCCTATATTTCAAATTGAAAGCTACAAGTCCCAGAATCCAAAATGGGTGGGGGAACAGGGATGGGTGACCTTTTCATGCATGGGTATGGAAACAATTAGAGCTCTATTAAGATGGCTGTAGACACAGCAGATAGTGGGGTTGTTCCTCAATAACCAGGATAATAGCTGATTAGAAATAGAGGAGCGCATAAAGATGCATGCAAATTAACATAACTTAATTTATGTGATTATTTTTTCACAGTGTTTCTTGCCATCCTGCAACATTGTTAAACGAAATTACTGTGTATGCTGGTAAATTATAGGTGATTGGGAACTAGAGAATAAAGCTACTATCATACTTTCGTTGCTCAAAATGTTACTATAGACATGTACATGTTCTCAGGTGTAGTGAGGGATCTGTGTACACACACTCCACAAACCTCTCTACAAAACAGCAGTGCTATTTTGTTGTAGACTCCCCCTTGTGAAAGAGTTTACACGCCCACCATATCCAGAAAGGCAGTATTAAAGGAATGACTGTCAACATCTCCACTCAAATGAAAGAACCCAGTGGAGGGCAGTTGAGCAAGGATTACAAGCAAAGTGCCTTCACAGGGCGCTGTTAACAACACGTTTTAAGGCAATCAGCAAATGTTGGGCAACACCAATAGGCGGCAGCCGAAGAGGAGGGAGGACCAAAGTCGAAGGGCCGTGTAAAAGGGCCTGTCTTCGCCTTCTGCGCTCCATTCCAGCTTTTTTCGCCGAGAAGGGAGGGCTGGATCCTTCCATTGCCTCACCGCCACCTTCACAGATGTTGGGAAGAGTCCTGACTGAATTACCACCAGCGACGGTAAGATGAAGTACCGCCACTTAATTTTGCAACTTTCTGCAGTATAATTCTTGATTTGTGCCAACTAATGCAGCGGTGCCTCCATCCACTTGCCTTTACGCTATTTGGTGCCTTTATCCACAACCCTACCTATCTACCTCCATTGTCTCACTACGAGGTAATGGCCGCTGTGATCTTCACAGGCCTCCGCCATTACAACGCCTGATCCCACTGGCCCAGCCTGGGATTGGCTGAGCGGCCCTATTTCCGCATCAGCGTGCCATCGATAGGCGGCAGCCAAAGAGGAGGGAGGACCGAAGTCTAAGGGCCATGTAAAAAGGCCTGTCTTTGCCTGTACGCGTATGGCCGCTCTACGCTCGGGAAAACCACCCAGGTAAGTACTTGTAATGAGCATTTCCTGTCTCATCACCCGAACTCTGGCGCAAGCATTGCCCCATGTCTTGTCAGCCGTGCCTCCACTTCAACAACCCCCATGTGTGACTATTAATGCGCTGAACCCCATCTCTACTCACCACTCGCTGACCCACCCACACTACAACCAAAGACTCTTACAAAATTGCGATATATCCCTCTGACTTTTGCCTGAAAAACTTGGTATCACGAGAGATATCCAGCGCAAGGACCAACCACAAAACGACATACAAAACTCTCGCCCAAACAAGACAGTCACACAGTTCTTACACCTACATGCCTGCGGCATTGTACCCCAATTAATCGTATTGATTTTTTGTAGTATATCTCAGTATCCCGTCGCATATGCTCTGCCTTGATACTCTGCTTGATTACTGCAATGATTACCATGGGCTTCATTCTGATGCAACTAGCTTGTTAAGCTAAGTTTCGAAATATTAAGATTTGTCTTCCAATCTACCCCGTAATTCCACAGCAATCCACTACTTTGGCACGCACGAGCATCTGTGCTTTGTTAGTTTAATGGTGTGCATATCACATCTGTGTACTTCTGCCCTGTGTAATGATTATGTGCTCTCAGGCTATGTGTGCCTGCGTGCTGATTAGGTGCACTGTACCTCTGTGCACATTTACCCGGTACACTGCTCTTACTTGTAATCTGCATCTGTGCCTTTAAATTGCCTATACTGTACGGCTCCCCTGCCGCCCTCTGTGCCCTTGATTACATGTGCTTCTGATAATTGCCTTTCACCTGACCGTGTCACGTGGCCTAGCTGAACTCCCATGGGCCTCACCTGACAACTGCCTCTCCCAAATTGCCCTGGACACCTGACTCAGTTTAAGGTGCACGCTTGACCCTCGCCTTAGCACCCATAGCGCATACATTATACATCCGGCCAAATATGTTACTCCAAAGCCTGACCCACTGTATAATGATGGCCACTACACTCCTCGCTACTAGCACCACAGTATACTGTAACAGCCTCCACCTGAGTCTGAACCACTCCCACATAGCCTGCCAAATATGGCAGCAAATAACCTTAGCACTGCCCAACTCAAATTTCCCCATGCTACAGACCCAGGAGCCTACGCTACCCTCCCTTGCTCTATTAACGACAGAAACTCTAAACTCCGTGCAGGACTTTCCAAACTGCAGGAACCCCTCACTAGACTGCTACCACCGATAAATAAGAAAACAAATTACCATGCCAGTATGAAGTTTGATATTACCAACCGCCGTACAGCCTAATTCTCCCCATGTGTTAATGCCAGTCAGATTACGACCCACAATACTAAGCTAACTGACTGCAGCCCACCCACGTCTCACAAGGCCACAGCTAAAACGGATGCATACTCCCTAAAAGGAGCTCTCCTAAATGCGAGACCCCTTGTTGCCCACGCTACGGATATCGCCGACCTAATAACAGAAGGAAACCTGGACTTCCTTGCTATAACGGAGTCCTGGCTACACAACGCCGCAGGACCTTTGCTTATGCTAGCCATCCCATCCCAGGCAAGATAGAGATGGAATCCGAGGTGGAGAAATCGCCATCATCTCCAGAGTGAGCCTTTCACTGAGACTAGCACCTTTACAAACTATGCAATCATGCGAAAAATCCTCACTGCAAGACTTCCCCTAAACAACTCCCAGTCACTTGCTATCCATCTACTCTACAGACCACCTGGCCCCGTTGGGACATTCGAGGAGGACATGCACACTATACTGGGCAACAACCTCAAAACGACTACCCAACTATTACTACTAAGCGACTTTAACCTAGGCTTTAATGATCCAGCTGACAAGCATGCCTCTGAAATAGACAACATCCTCACTGCACTAGGATTATCACAAAAAGTTAATAAACCTACCCATATCAAAGGCAGAACCCTAGACTGGGTAGCCAATCATAACTGCACGGCTACCATTACTGCTATCACACGACAACTGTGGACAGACCACTCACTCGTGTCATTCACATTATCTACCACCAGACCGTCACCCACCGCCCCGCAAACGGCACCACCATGCTTAACTAGAAACAAAAAGAATATCACAGTGGACAAAGGGATCCCTGCTATTCTCCCAACTCTAAACTCATTGCCTGACAACTTAGACCCCAGTACTCTGGTCCATGAATATAACAAAATCATGCTCACCACAATGGATAGAATTGCCCCACTCAAATTGAGAGCAAGTAAACCAAAATCCAATTTAAACAAATGGTTCACCCTCAATAAAAGGACTTACGTATCCTGAAAAGGAAGTGTGAAACTGCCTGGAGACTCTGCCCCTCTGTGGAGAACAAAGGTAAACTAACATCCATCTCTATGCACTACAAAAATGAAGTCTGCCTGGCAAAACAGAATTCATATAATGAACGTATTGCTAACTATAAGTCAAGTATGAAAGAATTGTTCACTATATTGAAAGAACTAGAATCCCTGATTCCCATACCTGACATATGTGTCAAAAACAAAACTTGGTTCTCGGATATTCAACACGCACTTGCCAACAAAATAAACACACTCCAAAATAAAAGAAAAGAAAAAAAAGACACACTGAACTTACACCATCCCTCGAAAAGCCATCGCCCCAGTGGTACATCTACTACCCAGACCACTAGATTCTGCTTTACCAAAACCACTATTCTAGAGGTAGAGAAAACTATCTTATCTCTCAAACCATCCAACTGCAAAAGTGACATCTGCCCAGCTCAGATCATAAAAGATGCTGCTAGGGACTTGTCACCATTTATTTCCAAACTGATCAATGCCTCCTTCGCCTATGGCACCATCCCTGCCAATCTAAAACAATCATGGCTACTCCCACTTTTGAAAAAGCAAACTCTAGATCCACTTATTCCCACTAATTACTGCCCCATCACGACGGTACCATTCTTACTGCAAGTACTTGACAAAGTCGCATATACCCAGATTCAAAAATACCTTGAACTAAATAAGCTCCTGGCAGCTAGACAATCTGGTTTTCGCCCACAACACGGGACAGAAGCAGCCCTGATTGACTTAAAAACTCAGGCCGATGAGCTGAGAGATAATAGGAAGGCAGCCCTTCTCCTTCTACTCGATCTCTCAGCTGCATTCGACCTAGTGGATCACAAAGTCTTATGCAGACACCTGGACTCAGCAGCTCATTTCTCTACAGAGGCCATCAGATGGATAGAATCCTTCCTGAGCAAGAGATCCATGAGGGTGTTCTCCGAAATCAGCAGCGGCGAACCTCATCCCTATCCAGTGCGGTGTGCCTCAGGGCTCTTGTGTCTCCCCTACTCTATACAATATATTCACCAAACTCTTGTTCGATGATCTCGAACTTCTGGGTATCAACTACATTAACTATGCAGATGATACTCAGATTCTCCTCCCTCTTTCTGGGGATCATGGTAAGGACTTGGCGCTGGTGAACAGAGTATATCTCCTCATCCAGGCATGGATGGCCACCCACGGTCTATTCCTACATGATGACAAGACAGAGCTGATAATCCTGGGTTCACACACCAACATCAATAAACTAGGCCACGAATACTCCTCATTCACCATTGATGGAAACATTTTTAGGGTGACTAAGGAGGTAAAAACCCTGGGATCATACCTGGACACGGGCTCCCTCCCTGTGGAAAGCTTTGAAATGGAAAAGGCAACACCTGAGAAAATACGGCCGAGTGCAGACTCACGTCACAAGTGCCAAGGGACAAAAAAAGGCAAATCACTACGCAGCTGGGAAATTAGAAACCCGACCGATTTGCTTCTTACAAAGCTGCTGATTACAACAAATCTTGTTAGAGAGCTCCTCATTGAGTAATACAGCGAAGGAGTTCTGAAAAGAGATTTTAGTGAGTTGGCCATTTCATTCTTTGGCATTGCTGGTTGCAAGGGCAACCTGATATTCTGTGTTCAAACCCCAATTTCCCTCCCACATTTGTAACAAGGGTTTTGTCAGATTTGGGGCTTGTGCCACAAACGTTCGCCAAACCCAAAAAAAGAAGGTGGGTAGCATTCAGGTAGGAGTATGTGGCACGTGCTGGACCACCATTGCACAGGCTCTCCGCCACAACTGCCTGTCATGTTCTCTGCGCTCTGGCAGGAGCCTTTTGTGAAGTGTTGCATGTTTTTCTTGTGGTGCACCTACATTTTCGTTTTCTTGCCTAGGGGTAGGTGTTTTAAATGATGCAGGACCTGTGGCAGACACACACTCTTTCTGTCTGGAGTGTGGAGTTTTCCGTGGCAAATCATCAGAAAATGTCAAGGTAAATAGTTATTTTACCATGCACTCCACCCCGGTGACACGTTCCTTGTGTGTCACCAGGTTGGGAGGGGACCTTCGGTTTCGTCCAACCACTGGAAGGCTCATGTCACTGGGGTTTACCCGAGAGGCCCACTGGGCCTTTTGCCAGTGATCGGGCTGAGGACCTTCTACCTGGTCCTGCCTCGAGGGGAGTTTCCTTTTTCCAGCAGAAGGCTGAGGGCCGTTCCGTTCTCATGAAGGCTGAAAAACGGACACCAGAGTTCAAAAGGCACCAGAAGGCCCATCAGTGCCTTTCCTCATAAGCTCACCAAGTTCTGTGTTGGCATTAGAGGATTCTTCTGTGTCTCTGCTTTTGCTACAAACAAACATGGCAGTTGCACATTAAAGCGGCCATAAACCTTCAAGATGTCGTCCAGTATGGGCAAAGATAGTTCTTTACATTCCTTGGCCAAGGATGCTTTGTGCAGATTCTGATCATTTATGAACTCACCTCAAATAAGGGAATTCATCAGGGATATAGTTAGGGAGGTAATGCCTACCCCCCCTCGCCCCGGGTCCTCAACCCCCTGTGGTTCTGCTTCTACCACCACCTCTACGGCTGCCTCCACCACTGGGTACCCTGCCCTCCTTTCCCCAGCCAGTGTCCAGTACCCAGGTGTCTCCTTAGCTAGTATCTGCAACTCTTGACTCTTTCAGTGGACCTAAGCTCAAAGATATAGATGTTGGAGCACATAACAATGAGAAGGAAGAGCAAGAGGACTACATAGGATCTTACAGTTCCTGAAATTGGAAGTGCCAGCTAACCCACCTAGAGAGTAGAAGTTCTGGCTCCCATTCTTGCTTCTAGCCAACAAGGTGGATACAATTTGGGAGGCTTGTCATCAGGCCAGCACCAACCAGAGGCTTGATGCTAAATTCAGACCGGTTGCAGAAGACACGGTTTTGATGACTTTGCAGCCAACCCTTCACTTGGCAGTATTGGCAGCCATGGCTCAGTGTCATCCTCCTCACTGGGTTCAGCCTCACTTATGTAATCTGGCAAGGAAGAAAAAGCCCTTGATAATTTCAGCAAAAAAGTGTACTAGAAAAGTTCCAAACATTTAAGGCAGGCAAATACGGATGCTGCTTTTGGCAGATTGTAACATATGCCTGTGGCAAGAACTGGCAGCTTTCATTGGAGGACCTACCCCTGATAGAAATGATTTTTTCATGGCTGGCTTCACAGAAAATGTAGTCTCTCAACATGCTACAGACAGCTGCAGGCCATGCCAACACTGCAGCTAGCAGCATGTCCCTAGATCAGGACATTCATCTTATTTTAAGGGCACTAAGGTTAAACGTGAGGCACAGGAAAGTGTAAAGAGTGTACCTTTAGTTTGCCCCCACCTGTTCCATGCAACTGATGAGGAGCTGACAAAAGAAAAAAACAACACCATAAATGCCAAGTCCTCGTCAATCACTAAGACTTTAGTTAGGTCCTACTCCTCTCAAAAGTGAGACTGCTGGATGCTTTCCGTTGTCTGCTCAACTTTCAGACTCCCATTCCTGCTCCTCCCACTCACCTTCCCCAACATTATTCATCAAATCTGCAGGTAGAGATTAAATATTAAATAAAGAGATCTACAAGCTTCTCTTAATCATAGCTATATAGTGTTCCCTTCGGTGCGGAGATCTCAGAGAGTTTCTGCTCTAGCTTCTTTGTGATTCTGAAGATGGGGAAGCAGGGGTCAGGGGTGCAGCAATGGGGGAACAGCAAGAAAAACATCCACTAGATGCCATTATTCCAGTATGTGGACCAGGCTTTGGTACTGGTGCATTGAAAGAGGTACACAGCCACAGAAATATAAATCATATTTGGATAATGTGCTATCCTTCATATCTAACTTAGCCTCAATGTTTATCGGGACTCAGTCTTGCAGTGCTTGCCTTTTAACTACCTTCCCTTTTGTCTCTTTGGGTGTCAAAGATTTGCCTGTGGCAAAGCCTATGATTAGAAAGCATGTTACCAGCCTCACTGAAATGTACCCTCCTGTGAGAAAGACCCATTCTCCTGGGGACTTGATTGTGGTTCTGGCAGTGCTTGCACATGAACTGCTCAAACCCATGGTCACAGTAGATGTTACATTTGTGCCATGGAGTACAGCCTTCCTTGTATCAGCAACTGCAGCCCGAAAGGTCAGTGAATAAAAAGCACTCCGTTCCCTAGAACCTTTCAAGATTTTCCATAAGAACCAAGCGTTATTACGAACGCACCCATCTTTTGTCTCTACCGTACCTTCAGAATTTCCTATCAATCAAGAGATCTCCCTCATTTTTCACAGGCGTTCAGTCAGAGGCAGAGAAGATGCTTCATTGTTTAGCTGTAACAAGGGCTTTTAAATTTGATCTGGAAAGGGCAAAAGAGTTCAGGGCATGGGAATGTTTATTTTTCCCAAAGAGACACGGCATCTCTTTGCTGTGTTTAGCCCGGTGAAGCCCTGCTGGACTATCTGATCTGTGAAGGCCCTGAGCTTCAGCCCTTGGACTGGTGGGACCAAACAGTCTCGATGCATTCGCGAGGATCCAGGCGTCCTGAGCTGTTAGAAGTGTCCCTGAACCACCCGGTGGACTGACAGCTCTCCAGTCAGCTACATAGGTAGAATCGTCACTGTTCTGCATTCATCGCCAGAACTTCAGTAGTCGCCAGCTCGTGCCACAAGTCACCTTCCTGACGAGTTCAGTTTCCCACCTTAAGGGATCCTGTTCTGGAAGTTCTTCTTCGACCACGACTAGAGAGACGCCTGCCATCGTCGCTATGCGGTCACTGTCATTGGAAGTCACTTCCCTGTTTCTTGTGAGGTGTTCAGAAGAGTCCTGCATCCGTGAATCCTGCTTGCTTTCTACGACAGGGTTTGCATTTTGCACCAGCAGCTGACCAGAGAATTTCTCCATCCGCAATCAATAGACATCCTGTACCGGAACAAACAGTGGTAAAACCTACGGCCAGTGACCCGCAGTCGACCCACCTAGTCATCTGGGAAAATCAGAGTCAGAGGAGTAAATAACTTCAATGCCTTCACCTCCCTCTGTTCTCCTTATAGTAAACCTTAGAATAAACTTGGGTTATTCCATTCCATCGCCGGATTAAAAGACTGTACCTGAATGATAGGAATATCATTTCACTTCCTGTAATATTGTTGAATATTTTCTGGAACATTTCACCACCCCAAGAATTCTTCCTACTCCAGCCCTTTCTCCTGGAAAGAAGCTGTGTGGCTTTTAGGCACGAGCTCTCAACCCCCATAGGGGTTGGACTTATAAAGCAAGGGTATAAATCTTGTGCTTTGGTTTCATTCTAATGCATCACTACTTACCTTCATTTTGTTGTTTAAGTTACTGATTGCATTTCGAAGAACCTAAAGGTGACTGTATATATGTTCTATAACTGGTAGTTGTGTGATATTATTACCTGCTTATTTAATTTCTTAGTTTGTGTTTTAGGCCTATAATGAATATAGTATTTTTGTACTTATCTGTCTAAATTGAATTATTGTGTTCATCACTGTGTGGTGTGAGAAGTCAGAAACGCGAGATGGACACAAAGGTAGAGTTTTCTCACAAGATTCCATTTTATTAAATAAAAAGGGTGAGACAAATGCCTATCTTTCACTAACCTAACAAGGATGTCCTTGCCTAATAAACCAAGACTAAAGAAAAATGACCTTGGGCCTCATTACGAGTTTGGAGGCAGCCATGCCCTTAACAAGGGCATGGCTGCCTCCAAACTTGGGTCCGGGTCTGTGGTCCCTGAATGGGGAAATACCAGGCCATTTCGACTTTGGAGGGCCCGGTATTTCCCCATTCAGGGAACCCGGACCATCCCCATTCCCATTTGAGCCCCCATAGGGCTCAATGGGAATGGGGAGCATGCTAATGACGGGCCCGTTGTTAGCATGCTAGTGTCCTCACGGGACCCGCAAAGGATGTCTGGTCTGACCAGAAGTCCAGAGCGGGTCCCGTGAGGGGACCATGTAATGAGGCAGTACGGGGTTAACGGCGCCGGCACCTGTAACGAAGCCGTTAACCCCTTACCGCCTCACTTGTAATGAGGCCCCTAGTGACCCAAAGGTATCTGACCCTCGCACTAGTATAAACAACAAAAGTATACAAGGTGTGTTTGGTTGTCTTAAGTTCTGCAAAATAACATCAATTCAAACTCAAAAGCTTTAGGAAGTACTCCTTGCGACCAGGGTTGGACACCCTTCCACTGGATCAATACAGGATAGCTTGTGCAAATTTCAGGTTCAAGAAACTTTTGTGTAATAACAAAGTTCGTTTCAACATAGCACAAACATTATTTTCCATGCAATAGATCCTTCCACTTGGCAAAGTGAATATCTCTCTTCCAAAGGCTTGTTCACAAATTAAAGCAACTGTTAGTTTTCTACAGGCTCTTGCTTATTTTTCTTTCATTTGTATAGTGCCAAACAGCAAGTGGGCACTGTGGCACTGTTACAGAGGTAGGTAAGTTGCTTAGTTACAGTGGTACAGACAGTGGGTATGGTTACAGTGGCACAAGCAATGGGTACAATGGCAATTACAGAGGAAGGTTACTTAGTTGCAGTGGTAAGGAAATGGCAAAACAAGTGTACAATGCAATGCAAAAGTCTTTTCCTCAAAACACAAGTTCATAACCTAGGACAAATGTTCGTTTCTCAAAGGTCAAGCAATAGTAAGCACATCATCCTTCTTCTTCAAAAGAAACACTTCAGTCAGGATAGCTTAATAATCATTGTACGCCTTCAAAGAAAACACCTTCTGAAATGCAACGGTTCAACAAGACAAGGTGATGGAGTTAACACTTCTTTTCCAACACACCTCTTTATCACAACCACAGTACTTTAAAGCATCTTCTTCTTTCCTGCCATGCTCGCATGCCAGGGCTAACTACTATTGGTCCCTTTCCTGGTTCACTCTCCTGCCAGGATAAAACTCCTACTACTACAATTGTACTCTGTGGAAATGTGTATTCCAAAACTCTCCACACCAGAATTCTAAGTGATGAGGTTTAAACAACAACTGCTTCTCTTTACAGTCTCTTGACAAAGTGGGTTATAATTCTTCCCAAATTGATATTCCATGCAAGGGAATTTTCTCCCCTGCTGTCTCTGTGATATTCTGTTACTGCCTTTTGGCTGTAGACAATGCAGGTTACAATTCTCTCCCCATTGATCTCTCATACAACGAGGGCTTTGCTCCTGCAGTCTTTGTTTTAGTCTCATGTAACCTCTTGGCTGATGGCAGTGCAGGTTACAGTTATCACCCAATTGGTATCCCTTATTAGGAGAGTTGCGCCCAGTCTGCCTTGGTATCACTTCTCTGCAGCTTTGGCAATGCGGGTTACAATGATCTCTCAACTCGTACCCCTTGTTAGGAGAGTTGCGCCCTGTTCACCTTGATATCGCTCTTCTGGGGCTTTGGCAATGCGGGTTATAATGATCTCCGAACTGGTATCACTTCTTAGGAGAGCTTCTCCCTGTTCGCCTTAATTCATCTGCTCAGTAGTCATAATCATCAAATTCACCTAGCTGTCTTTTTCTGAGCACTACAGGGTACCTGCTTCAAGCCAACTCACTGGTATGCCTGGCTTCTCCTTCCGACTCACGGGTGCTTTTGCAGAGCTCTTTGGGTCTCGCTAAACTTCTGCCAGCTACGGTCTGACTGCTGCAGTGTACGCAGTCCTTCACAGGAGCTCTGACAGCTCTGTATACTCTCCGGTTCACCTTCTGTACCAGATCGGTTCACGGCATGTCAGGGGCTCGTCTCCCACACGGCATAACTTTCTTCAGAGCCGCTTCCAGCTGCCCATTCTCTGCATAGCCCGTCTCCTCAGCGTCTCCCGCATGTAGCATTGCCGCTGCCACTACAGCATTATCCGCTTCTCCTTCCTTTCTCTCCTGCACCTGAAACTCATTTATACATTTATAATTCCCGCTCAGGTGCTTTCTGGCATTACTAGACCGCTCATTATACTTCATTAACTGAGTCCCTCTTCCTCATCCCAATAGCACAAGCATTCTGGGACTTGAAGTCCATAATATGTTTGCTCCCTTTTTTTGATTAGTTAACTTAAACTGATTTGTTAAGTGAGAGTTGTCAAGTTTAGGGGAGTTTATTTAAAGAGTTGTTGGTTTACCTTTAGGTTTCGGACCGCCATATAAGGCAGAATTATAACAATTAGAAGTTGTGACATTAACTTCCTCAACCCCCAATGTACCACTTTTATGCTTTTTAAGAGAGTTTTCATATTCTGTGCTTTGGGTATTTCTAGCAGAGGGAAATGTACATTGACAGCATGGCATGCCATTAGCTATTTAGGCATTAGAGGAATCTCATCCTTAGAAGAGGATGAATACTGCATCTCTCCTAGTGAAGTCACCATTTCCCCTTGACAGCCATCTCGTCCCATGTGATCCTCCCTCATGTTACCACCCCCAGGGTTAGGATCAGGTAGCAGCTGCCTTCCCCTGACCACATGGTCTGGGGAAGGCAGCTTTAGGCTGGTGTTAGGCAGATTTAGTCTGGGGTTAGGCAGCTTTAGGCTGGGGTTTAGTGATGACTCCGCAGGACTCATCACAGTGGAGTTATTATGGGCCCTGGCCCCACTCACACTCTCCTGAGAAAAAGCCTTGACCACTCTCCATGCTTACCTTGATGGGGTTTGGCTAACCTCTCAGAGTTCCCTTGTTCATTATAACTAGGGTGGTGTAAGGAACGCATGGTGGCAATAGTAAGACAGACACAAGTGACCACAGTTCAAGGGTGTGTATTGAACTTTCACAAGGGGTGATAAACTCCTATCTAAACCTAAATCTACAGATGGGCGCAAGCTACGACCATCAAATAATAATAATAATGCAGTCCTAGTGGAGTCTTGTCAAATAAGAAGGGCTTATACTAAATAAAACTATTGCCAATCCTTAGCACTAATTTACAAATAAGGTGAGGTAATGTTCATGAAAAAGAAAGAAGTGTTCACAAAATTATATGTCAGGATGCTCGGGTTGTTGGCCTCCCTTCCCCACGTTTTCAGCATGGGCAAGGCGGGTCACTGGAGCAAAGCACGCACTCTGGCTTCTGGGGCATGTGGATACAGTTCAATTTACACAGTTCCAGACCTTCTGTATTCAAGTCTCTTTACTTCTTGCAAGTCTCTTGACTCCGAGAGCCTCCTGCACAAAACAATAAGGGAACATTCATTCCCCTTCAGTATTTTGCATATACACACTTCGGGTGTTCACCCTGGATCCCCCTCAGCTGGGCTCAGAACCTTTCAAAGCAAAAGTTTAACTCAAATGTTTCAGGATGGATCCCCCTCTGCCAGGCTCAGATCCAGCTCAATTAGTCTCCCTCAGCCGGGCTTGGACCAATGGCGATGTACTTTAAATTATCAAAGACTTTTGAATGTGCACAGGATTTAGCTTGACCCGCTGCATGACCATTTCGATCTCAATCTTCCTTTTAATTCATTCAGCATCAGTTGGATACCAAACAGCGACTTTTGAATGAGCTCCCACATGGCAACGCACCACTGTGAATAAGGTATCTTGACCTTCCAAAGTCCAATTACTCTTATTAGTTTCCAATTACATTTGCGTTGTTCAACGCCAACACCTCACACACTGTTCTCTTTATAAAAAGTTGAATCTTGCAACCTGGTTCCAAATGACAAGCTGGTTTGGTATCAGTCTCTCGGACTCACCGGCTGTGCTGTCCTTTCTGATGCCGCTTTAATGTATGTAGGAGCCAAGGACAGTACCATGGCTGCAATGGCTCCAACCCGCCTGGGTTATCGACGAGGGCGAGCCCTGGGCACCCCCGACACACTGCTCAGGTTTGATCAGCTTTCGTTCCTGGTCTTTGGTTTCTTATGTTCCAAAGTTCACAAAAGTAACAGTCTTTATAGTTCAAGGGTACTTCCCTCATTGTAACCCTTGCTGTCTTTCTCATTGTATTAAACTGCCATCTCGGAACTGCTGCCTCGTCGTGTGCCTCGCTCCCAAGGTTCACAAATGAAGGCTGCTTTTAAAGCCTCCTTTCAAAGTTCACAATTTTCAAAAATAATGTCTTGGGACTTCTAGTCCCAGAATGCACTGGGCTCATTTCGCTCCCACTTCACAGCTCCCCCAAATGGCATTGTCTAGCATTGGGAGCTGCAGCAGCAAAATGGGGATGTTAATCGGAGATCAGGGTGTCTCCACCACCCCCTTAGATACCTGGGTTCGCCTGCTTGCCCCAGGGAAGGAGTTTTGTTGTTGGTACCACCAGGCAACCCCAGCTGCCCCTGTTATTGCCTTCTGGAGGTGCAGTTCCCTCCTCCACACTGCAGTCTCCTCTGAAGTGTCAGGGCCAGTTTTTGGGCAGTCTTCTCCTCCTTCAGGTCTCCCAGGGTCTCTGCAGCTCACTATGTCTTTCTCCTTCTTCCTGGCACCTTCCAGCATCCCCAACTCGCTTAAGGCGTGCTGTCCTGCTCCCTCTGCCTTTTATACTTCCTGGGAGTGGTGATTAGGTTCAGGTGTGCATAGTTGTAAAGGGAGGCCTGACTTTGCCTGGCCTCGTTAATGGGCCAGTCTGCTGTAGAACGGGGAGAGTCTGTTTGCTGTGTCTGTGGTTCCATGTTGGTAATCTTCATCCTCCCAATCTCTCTACCCCTCGTATGAGTGGTTGATGGAAAAAGGGGCAGGGGAGTTGGAAAGTCAGTAACTCCTGTATAATAGGATGCGGAAGAGATGTGAAACGGAAGGGGATACCGTATTTCATCATTGGGTGCCCCCTACCTGCCTCCCGAGGTTCTGTACAGTGAAAATCACTTGGATTTTTTACAGTGGCCTCCTAAAATCTGTCCACCAGGCTAGATTTGAGTAATCCATCTTAATAGTGCGAAATGACAATGCACATTATAATGCAAACAAGACGTATGAGCAGTAAGGTTATGTGTTAGGAAAGCTATCACACCCTTTGGCTGCTCACCACAGTGCAGCAACCAGCAACGCCCCAGAGCAGCACGAGAATGGTATAAGAAAGACCATATAGAGACTCACAAAACCATTTAGAAGGCCTTTGAGTGCCAAAGAACATGGTCTGATGCCCCACAAAACCAGAGGTTCATTGTAGTGTACCAAAGTATGTGAAGAAAGTGTGCAATATTATCATGTTGTGCTGCATGCAGGGCACAGTGATACAGCACTCCAAGTCTATGCCACCAGGAGAGTGATGGTGTCTAATATGCCAGCAGGGATACATGATGTCATAAATGAAAGAATGAGAAGAGAAAATCTGATTTCTAACTTTTAAGTGCAAATATATTAAAAACAAAAATGCAACATGTTTACATATCTTTTTTAAAAACCAACAGAGTCCAAAAACAAGGTTCCCTAAAAGAAAACTGTTGTAACAAAGAGGCTTGGACAGTTTATACAGGATACAGGTAGGTTTATTTGTCAGAGACCCCCAGGCATGGCCACACACACCACTCCCGGAGGAGACCGTCCTCAACATTCCTCCCTTATCATTCACAAACCCTCAAGCTCCCAAACGATATGGGAAATTAAATCAAAACAAAAACCTCCCCAACAATCCCTATGTCACAATTCCAACACCTCTCATCCACTCCCACAGTCCCCAAATGTATTTGTATTTTATTTGCATTTGTATTTTTATGTACTTGTATTTATATTTGCATTTGAGAAACAGGAATATCAATTCTTATCAGAAATGGCATGCAACAACACATTTACAGATGGCGCAGGTATTCCCCAGAACAGTGCCTGTACAACAGAACAAAGATGAGAACAAGTGGTGAGATAGTTTATGAGGGCATGAACAAAGTGGGATATATACCAGGTACAAAAACAAACAAACTCTATAAGAAATAGGTGATTTACCAAGATAACAAAGGTACATATTTATTGAGGTAGCAAGGTGTTTCACCCAGAAAAATACAACCAAGCCATAACAGTCATCAGGAAAATCCTAGTCCAGGTGCTGGACAGGTAGTGAGCATTTGACCAGTGCAGGATGAAGAATACATGGTTCAGAAAACAGGTATGAGTCAGGATAAACACAAAACAGCAGAGGGAGGGGTGGGAGGTTGATAGATATTTACAGTGAGGAGTTTACAGAGGAGCTATGTCCCGGTTAGTCAGGGAGGGGAAGTAATGTGAGAAAAACTAGAGAGCAGACATTCCTGGTCAAGGAGTTGAAGTTTGAGCACAGATTTGAAAGAGTGAATTGTAGAAGAGGTTGTAAGATGTGGAGGTAGGGAGTTCCAGTGAACCGGGGGAAGGAGCGAAAGCGAGAGGAAGAGCATGGCAGACCCAGGGTTTTAGGAAGGTAGAGGAGCAGAGGATGAGTGGAGATCATGTCAGCTAGGTATGGGGTGACAGGCCTATAGTATCTGCTGTTGGTTCCCTTTTAGAACCTCTTTCCACCTATGTTGACTTCACTAATAAACCTTTTGTGCTTAAAACACCGGCATTCATTACTGATTCTACAGATATCATTAAGAGTTTGGAAAGGATAACCGTAGAAGAGAGCAGCCTTTTGGTATCATTTGATGAAGAATCTCTCTACACCAATATACCACAAATGGACAGTTTAAAGGTTACAGTAATGTGTTTCAACAATAGGGAGACGGGACAAGACACCGTTCACACAGCCTTCATAGTAGAATGTGCAAGGTTAGCCCTTACAGAAAACTTTCTTTCATTCAAGAAAACTCTATACAAACAAATAAAAGGTACCAGTATGGGGGCCACTTTTACCCCAGATCTGGCAAGTTTGTTTGTAGCTTGTTTTGAGGAGACCTACATTCTAAATGAGACTAACCCTTTTTGATCAAAACATATAATATGGAGGCGATTTATCAACAACATATTTACAGTGTGGAGGGGAACAGTTGAGAGTTTTAATGACTTCCACGTGTGGTTAAATGAAAGATATCTGAATTTGATATTCACTAAAACACAGGACAGTCATGCACTGCCGTTTTGGGATATTTGGATGAGGAAGTCGCAGGGAGAGATTTACACCTCTCTGTACAGACAACCTACAGATACAAACAATGCCCTCCATTTTGAGAGCTTTCATCTTAAGGCACTCAAAGCAAATTAGCCATTTTGTCAGTTTCTATGCTAAAAAGTGCTAGAAACCGCAAAACAAAACAGACTAAAAAATCTGTCAACAATGCTGAAAGGGGGCTCTGCATACCAACAAAGATCATTGTTTGGTTTCATTGACAAAGAGAAAACCAAGAAAAAATAGTCTGTGTGACCACTTATAGCCCAACTGCAGGACCAATTATGTAATTTATGGGATTAAATGCCCGCGTGATTTAGTTTGCATAGAAAAAAACATGAAATACACCAAAGGATATGTGAATATCGGTCAAACATTAGAAACAAAGACACCGAAAAACTATAGAGGATCACTATATAGAGAAAATGCATTTGGCTGATGACATTACTTGGTGTGGTATTTGGCAAATTAAACAACCGGTGCTGGGAATCAGGACATGATATTCCAAAAAATGGAACAGAGGTTTATTCAAAAATTCAACGCTGTGCAGAAAGGGCTTAATGTATCAAGTGGGGACCACTCATCACGAGACCCTGAGTACCACAAGTGCATCTGTTTGAACATTATGGGTTTGGCGTTTGTGTATCGAGTGATCTCTCAGCATTATTTTATACACACACAATAAATTATAACATATAGTGAGCCATTTAAAATCGAGATAAGAAAGAGACAGGCAAGTGCAATCTTTATACTATTCAAAATCCAGATAAGAAATAGACACGTAAGTGTAATATTTATCCAGTGTCAATGAATAGAACGAGATAAACAAAATGAGGTTTTGTTCATAAAAAAATAATCTAAAACTGTTGTGCGCAAGGTTTTTGACAAACTAGTCTGATTGAAATATGGTTAAGAAACAGTCACGCAAGTGCAATGTGCGATTGAGACACGCAGGTGCAGTGTGCGATTGAGACACGCAGGTGCAATGTGCGATTGCAGTCTGCGCAACAGGGAAACAAGTGAACGCGTCATGGACACAACTTTATTTTCAGATAAGAAACAGTCACGCAAGTGCAATGTGCGATTGAGACACGCAGGTGCAGTGTGCGATTGAGACACGCAGGTGCAGTGTGCGATTGAGGTGTGCTCAACAGGGAAACAAGTGAACGCGTCATGGACACAACTTTATTTTCAGATAAGAAACAGTCACGCAAGTGCAATGTGCGATTGAGACACGCAGGTGCAGTGTGCGATTGAGATACGCAGGTGCAATGTGCGATTGAGACACGCAGGTGCAATGTGCGATTGAGGTGTGCTCAACAGGGAAACAAGTGAACACGTCATGGACACAACTTTATTTTCAGATAAGAAACAGACACGCAAGAGCAACGCATGATCCAGCATGGCAGATCAGCAGTATAGCACCATGGAAATAAGTTATTGCATCATGGACGCGCCCCAGCATTATATTTTCCGAACGCCGGGCAGCGCGACAGACAGCATTAGTGAGCTCATGCCGTGAAGGGAAGGAGCTTTGGGATAGTCATCGTTACGGTAAACTCTGCCCCTAGAAATGTTATGCCATTAAAAGAAACGTGCTGTCTCACGCTTACTAGAAATGTAGTTCAAAATATATGGAACAAGTTAAGATGAGTGTGAGAAAATCAGTGAGCACACTGATGCAACACTCGTCCACTTTTTATATTAGGGGCTTGTAGGTGGAGAACTAAATACAGGAAACACAAGAGAATCCCAACAAGCTACCTTTCGATGTCTACACCAGAGGTGACAAAACTAGGTCCTGTAGACATCGAAAGGTAGCTTGTTGGGAGTCTCTTGTGTTACAAGTTAGCTTTTATTTAAGTGCTTTCATTAAGGTACTTTGACATGCTCTAAGAATAGTGTGGCAGACGTTAACCTGAGATCCCCTTTTTGTTAGGCTTGGGAGAGCATTAAACACCAATAAAAGAAGGGTTGCACACAATTAACCTGTTTTTTTGTAAAGCAAATTGTTCTTTAAGATAGCAAAGTAGAAAAATTGTATCTTGCCTTTTTCTTTGTCCCTTAGAAGTAGAAAGCGCCATTGTGTGACTGCACACAAAACATCTGGAATAGGATTCTATGAGTGGGAAACTCACCTGTAGAAATAACCATCGAGTTCAAGGTAAAGAACCTTTTCATAAGTTTTGAGAACATAAATGATACATTCCCTTATTTTGGACACTAAACTTTCAGTTTGGTGATGGGACTCACATGTGCTTTCTTTTCAGAAATTGACACTCAGGAGTGATAAACAACTTTTGAAAGTGAAGTATATTGAAAAACCAGTAACAACATCCGCTGCAATAAAGAGGGACATCAATTAGAGTCCCAAATAAGTATGTGAACTCTGACTGGATATGTAAATGATTTGTGAGACTGGGTTTTATTTACAGAAGAATATGTTTTGCTTGCAGGAGCTGCCGAATGGGAAAAGAAGGGTCTATCTCACCACATAAAGAAAAATATCATAGTTTGAACATAGGGATAAATGTATTCTTTTTGTCCTGATGAAGGCCTAAGAAAAGCTGAGAGGCGCTCAACCCCACTTTATAGATGCCGAAACACTGCTGTTGACATTTTACTGTTTAGCATGAACACTGTGCATAAGTGAACAAATGCAAGTCTGAGACAGAGAACACAATAATTCAATTGTTTTTCCTTTTTGTGTTTGCCGTTGACACTTGGCCGATGGGAATATTTTAGATTATTATGATTAATCACTAAGGCCAGTAGTGATGAGTGTAAGCATCTTGTCCCGACAAATGACTGTGTGGTATAGAGTGACGTTTTGCCATTTCTAAATGTAATATCTTTGTAAGAACATTAAGGCACACTTGTACTAACCCCATCACAAACCATCTGTGCAAAGATTGTAATATGTTGTTTTAAATGTATTTTTAAACCTAATTGTTATTAAAATGAGATAAATGTTTTGTATTACAGGTTTGGTTGATGCTCCTACAAGGAAAGACTGATGTGACTCGTTATAGACTGTGAACTATTGAGTATGAGAGAGGGATAGCCAGAGTCATGTAATATAACGTGTCTACGGTGGGCATTTTTCTTATAGCTTACTGCATCGGTTGAAGGAGACATTAGTCCGGGCCCCACCTTTCGGAGGCAGATTTAAAGATGAGCAATAGGAATTTGAAGAATGGGGGCTTTCCCCATGTAAAGCCAGCTGGCATGGAAGTGGTGTTTGGGGGTGGGGAAGGAGCGGGGTTTGTAAAGGATACGGGTGGCAAAGATTAGGACTTTGTGGATGGGTAAATAGATGGCGGAGGTTCAGAAGGAAAACTGGCAGAGTTGTCAAGGCGACTGAGAACTAGGGTTACAATGAAGATTGTGGTAGGGCGTAAGGGCGGGCCGGATGTGTTTAGTGTTAATGAGCTTAATTCCGCCGCCCATCGCTTATCAGATCCTGTTAAAGTGATGGAGGTTTAGATGGCTGTCAAAAAGCACCACGAGGTTACGAGTTTTAGGGAACGGGGTCTCGGGGCGAGTCAGTCACATCCCCAGAACATTCGGATGCCTTCCAATTTAAGACCAGCAATTCGCAAATCGCAGTTGCCACTAGATTATCCCGTCTCCCAAACCTCCAGAAATCCCCAAATCACAGCCCCCATTATTATCTCCTATCTTAATTGGATTGCCCATCGGGAGGTCGGGATACGGACAGCGCTGCAAAACCCCTCACAGGAAGCAAAAATGTCTTAGTTTATATAGCGTGCATGTGTAACATACGTTCGCGTCCACTTTAACACGCTTTGTCCAAGAACTGCCCACAAAAAAGAAATGGCTACGATCCTGTGTTTAATATTCTCGAGAAGTGTTACTCTGCCATCTAGCGATACTTTTATATATCGTACATGTTCATCTTTTTTTTCTCTTTTGTGTTTCCTGCTTTTTTTGTGTTCAACACGATTTTTTTGCGACATATTTTTAAATACCATCAAAATGATGGTTATGCAATCAAGAATATATGGCATTACTCATAATGTCATTGACTCATAAAACTTAAAAACTCATTGTAGATACCCAATAAACAGTAATGACAAAGATTTCTTTTGTTGTTGTTTGAATTGGTATTGGTTGTGACCATAAAGAAGAACATGTCACTTTGACCAGGCCAACATAAATGAACCAACAGCGAAAGGAACCCAGATGGCATAGCAGATCTCCAACCCCTCAACACTTCCCTGCCAACTTGGCATTCCCAGGTACATGTGCAACGTGAATGCGTTCTTCAACACCCACATGCAGGCACATGATTCCCACATTAAGGGCATAATGACACCCCCGACGAAGGTGGGAAATGTGTGGGCGGCAGTGGACTACAAAAAACACTAACAAAAATCCCACTGGGAATAACAAAAACATGTTTTTTTTATTTTCTAACTAACCAACACAACACTGCCCCTAGTTGGATGTACCATGTTTCTCATATGTTAATCATTAAAACAATGTCATATGCTCCGCTATTGGAAAACCCAATGTGTTCAATTCCAATATCACTCTCTGTTGACACCGCAAGACAAAGGTTGGTATATGTGGATGCCACAGAATGTCACGAATGCAGCATTGCCATCATGGGCTTGTACAATATATACAACCCCTCCCCCAGGCCACAGCCCCCATCAGATCTTACTCCTTTGTTAACCTCATCTATCCCCGAGTAACATCACCCACCAGATCATACCCCTTTGCTAACATCAACAATTCCCAATTCCTAGCCCTGTCGTATCCTTCACCCGTGCAAACTTCAACAATACCCAAAGTCACAGCCCCATCAGATCCCACGCCCCTTTGCTAACCCCAACAATCCCAGAGCCAGAGCCCCCATGCGATGGTACCCCTTTGCTTATCTCAACAATTCACAAAACATAGCCTCACAAGCAGTGGATTAAGTCGGATGCTAAATCGAGGGGGCTCTCATTAGGGGGCGTAGCCTAAGTATGTGTGCACTAAGGCCACGTCACCTAACAAGAGCCCCCCTCACCTATGGGGGCACAAGGGCTAGTGAAAGCAGAGGAGCTGGGGCGCACTGGCTTTATTGCCTTTGGTGCGCCCAGCCCCTTGACACTGGGTGCACCAAAGTTGTGGCACCAGTGTGCTCCAGCTATCACACAGAGCAGGCAGCCCTTTCATTCAAGGCACTGCTTGGTTAAAAACTATGGGCCCCTTCAATTAAAAGGTTGCCTGCTGCGTGATGACTCCAAAAAAGGAGGAGGGCTGCAGGGCCCAGTGTCTCCTTTTCTTTCTGAGTAAAGTGTCATCACGCATCATGAAGCCTTGTTTTAAAGGCTTCATGCTGCATGATGACTATTTACTAGGAAACAAAAGGAGAGACTGGGTCTTCAGACCCTCCTCCAGTTTCAGAGTTCAGAGTCATGTGGCAGACATGTAGCTGAAGCCACGGTTACACTGGCTATCTGCAGATGTCAGTACTTGCGAATTGCTGACACCTACTGGCAGTCTGTGTAACTGTGCAGCACTTTGGCTACACGGCTGCCCGAGGTTTCGGCATGGCTCTGGCTAGTCGGGGTGGGCCCCAGCTCGGGAGCCCTTTCTGGAGACTGCCGGTGCTTGACCCCGGCTAGCCACAGCCCACTTAAAGCCCTGCCCACAAGGACTTACCCCTTTGCTAACCCCAACAATCCCCAGCTAACAGTGCCCATCAGATCTTCCCCTTTTGCTCATCACAACACTATCCATGCCACAGCCCCGATCAGAATGTACCCCTCAGCAATCCCTAAATCACAGCCGACATCAGATGCCACGCCTTTCCCCAACCAAACCAGTTCTCGTACACAGACATGAGACTGCCATTGTGCTCCCAGGGGCCAGGCCAGGATGTCACAGGGCATGTTTGGCACTTCCCTGCACCACCTGCCTGAAGAGGGATGTTGCAGTCACTGAGGCTGCAGTGTTGGGAGCTGTGTTTTCCCACTAACATGGACACTGGTGCCCCAATTCGCTCTCTCTTGACGCAGCAGAGAATTAATCTGCAAGTACAGACGTAAAAAACAAAACTATGGCATGCAAATATTTTAACGGATGCATTGCTTCTCTCTTTCCAAATACACAACTTTCCTTTCACACTCGCTGACCTATCATTGCAAAGGCCTCCAATGTTTCTTTCCCAAAAAAATAGGGCAAGTTTGCTAAGGACTATTGAGATTAGAGCCCTTTGGGTAACGTGCATGCAATGAATGGGTGCGCAGAATAACTCTGACCCCAAATTGTTAACCACATGCGGGGTCCCCCAAGGATCATGTGTCTTACCATAACATCTTCACTAAGCCCTTATTTGACAAATTGGACAGGCTGGGTGTCACCTATACAAATTACGCGGATGACACCCAGATCCTTATTCCCCTTACGGGCAAATTTTCACGTCAGATACAACCTTAGTCAATGAGATTTACTCCCTCATTCAGGCATGGATGGCCACCCATGGCCTCTGCCTGAATGACGATAAAACAGAGGTCCTGATCCTTGGCTCAGCTAACAACCTAAAAAAACTTAACGACAACTATAGTGCCTTTAATATCGATTGAAATATTATCAAAGTTGCCAAAGAAATGAAGACGCTAGGTTTTTACCTAGACTCCACATTATCCCTAAGAAAACAAGTAAACTCCCTGGCCTCCTCCACCGCCTACACTGGCAAACTTATCAAAGCCTGCAGACCCTTCCTCTCACCAGCTAGTTGTATTATCCTAGCCAACACCTTGATCCTGTCTAAATTAGACTACTGCAACGCTCTCTATGCAGGTTCAATTAAGTACATCACCGATAAATTACAAACACTGCAAAACAACACGCTAAGAACGGCATTGAAGCTCCCATCCAGAGAGCAAATATCGCACTTAAGAAGAAACCAAACATGGCTAAAAATGACTGATTGGGTTCTATTTAAAATGGTCACTCTCACCTTCAAATGCCTAAACAATGCAGCTCCCCCATACCTAACGGAAAGAATCACTAGGAAATCATCCTCACGACCAACCAGAATAGCTAACTCCTTCTGTCTCCAAATTCCCAGATTCTGCTTACAAAAAACAGGTGGAAATAGCTTCCCTGTAAAAGCAGCCCAGCACTGGAAGGCTTTCCCAGTTGAGCTAAGAAGTGAGCAATCCCCCAACAGCTTTAGGCGCAACACCCGCTCTTGGCTACGACTCAATGATCGATAACTCATTGCCCCACTTGCTCGCCCTCTCCTCCTTCTTCTCAGGCTTCAACGCTCCAGCAACCGTAAGCACACTGTGCTCCTGTATATATCTGTAATCTGTGCTCCTGTATATATCTGTACCATGTACATTGTAACTATATATATGTATATATGTATATGCCTCATTTATGTCAATTGTAACCAAGCTATAAGTAATCTTGACACGCTGTGCGCCCAGCTACCTAAGGGTTTGGGCACCCTACAAATAAATAAACAAACAAACAAACAAATAATCGAACCAACTCAGGAAGATGGCAAAGTTTGCTGTTTTATTTTCAATTGTCTAAAAGAGGGAGTAACAACGGACATAAACAGACGTTCGCTTGAGCTCTCAGTAAATTTCACATAAAAACACATTTGTATACCAAATATTTGTCATACGAAACGTCATACTTCGTGGCAAATGAGAAAACCTATAAAGAGTTGTGAGAGGCTCAAGGGGAACATCTAAGTATACATTCTATATGGGATGGGATTGTGGTTGGTTATCTACTGTCAGGTGGACAATTTATGTGTATCTCTAAAACATGTCATCTTCAACACTATTAAGTACACAGTATATCATTGGCTTGCAAACTATAAGGCCCTTCGTTATATTGGCCTTTACAATTGGTTGGCACCCTCGTGCCATGTCTGGAACATTTGGTTCACTTTAGCAGCACGTAAGCTCAGACCCAGGTGCCCGGAGGTGGACTTGACTTTACCCCCCCCCCCCAATTAACCCAACATCTCTCATCACCCATGTCTTCTGCCATGAAGATTGTCTTTGAACTTAGCCTTCCAAAGTATTCTTGTCTGTGAGAATATAAGGGAGTGCGAGCACGCACTATCACTGTGCTAGAACTCCAAGCTCAACTTTATTTCCATCCATGGCTCACGTGACAAGAGACCACAATTTGGACTATTTTTCAGCATTTAAATGTCTTAAATGAATACAACTTGGAATGCTTGTTCTTTCTTTGCACCTTAACAAGGGATGATTCAACTTTTCACGTTCACTGCCTTTGAGAAGAGATAACCGGCCTTGGCTGCTTTCACTTTGACACCAGGCCCGCCAGCCTCGCCACTCATATTCATGATCTTAGCTAATTCATGATGCAACACAGTTCTCAGCCTTTCCTCTCCTTGGGTCCGGGCTTACTAATATTCATGACACAAAACTTTGCCTGCAGTCTATTCACTACGTATGGCCAGCTTCTAAGATCACTTAATCTACTTGCATTGCTGCATCTGTACAGTTATTGAACGGCTTGCATTTTCTGCAGTGCGTCACACACGTGCAATCTTCTTTTTTCATATGAACGTTTACTCAATTATTAACTTTGTCATCAGTTTCTATAAGGTCCATGCATCCTCTTCAGCCAGTATCTTCAGTGCATCACGTTCGTCTCTCGTGACGTCACCAGCTCCTTTTTCTCTCATTTTTCATATTCCTTCAGGGAGTTCCTCCCTCAGATTTTCATCTCTTTGGGAATACATTTGATAAGGTTTTCGCAGAGGGTACCTTCTTTCGAATATTCAACGTGGTATGGTTTACAACTGCTG
The DNA here is from genome assembly GCF_040938575.1 of Ambystoma mexicanum. Taxonomy (NCBI): domain Eukaryota; kingdom Metazoa; phylum Chordata; class Amphibia; order Caudata; family Ambystomatidae; genus Ambystoma; species Ambystoma mexicanum. Next base: position 860,429,665 of record NC_090931.1, on the reverse strand, counting down.
GTGTCAAGCATGGCACAATCTCAGGCTTCCAACATACAGGAGGTAGGGTTGCAGGATTTCCTGCAGAGGCATATAACTGGTCCTCTGCATTCCCCGCTCTGGTCGAGTCATCAATCACCTCTTCACCAGTTTCCACATGTGGTTGCTGGCTGATTCAACATATTCATCCACACTCCAGGTCATGTACCTGCACTGTCCATTCGTTTTACAATAGACCCATCGTCCCACGTACTTCTTGTGATTGTTTGGATAAAGGAACCTCGTTCCTTCAGGTGCTACGATGCTGGCCTTTATGTATTGTCTGACATCTTCATATGTCAATTCCTTGGGTCTGAACTCATAGACCTAGAGTCCTTTAAGGCCAGGTAGCAATACTTAGAGGTGGATAGGGATGCAGAAGTTACTCAAACATCAATAATCAAAACTAATAAGGAAGTTGGTAAAACTGCGTTCTCTTTTATGATCAATTATCTAAAACAGGGAGTACAACAGACATCATCCAACGTCGCATAGCACGATCTCAACACATTTCAGAAAAAACAGTACTTTTATAACAAAAACTCGTCATTGCTGATATAACACTATGGGCCTCATTACGACCCTGGCGGTACGGAGTGAACGGCGCCGTAAAAGGTGCCGGCGCCGTTCACTCCGTACCGCCGCATTACGAGCTCCCCTTGCGGGTCACGGTAAGCACGCCTGGGAAAACCAGGCGTGCTTACCGGGTCCCGCGAGGGGAAGAGGGAGCAAACAACAGGCCATCTCGTAATGGCCCGTTGTTTGCTCCCTCTCCCATTCCCATTCAGCCCTATGGGGGCTGAAATGGGAATGGGGAAGGGCCGTGTCCGGGTCCTTGGAAGGAGGAATTACCGGGCCTTCCGAACTCGGAATGGCCCGGTAAGTCCTCATTCCGAGGACCCAGACCCCGACGCGATTTCGGCGGCCAATAGCGGCATGGTTACCGCCAAACTCGTAATGAGGCCATATGTGGCAAACTACAAAAACTTATGACTAACAGTGGTTGTCTTTCAGGGAACATCTAAGTATATGTTCTATATAGCCGGAGGTTATGATTGGGTATCTTAAGTCAGGTGGGCAACTAAGCCCATCCCAAAAAAATGGTCATCATCATCACTAAATACACAACGATTATTTGGTTACACAAACTATTGGGCACTTTATTATGTGGTACTCTATAATTTGTATACCCTCTGGAATATTCCACACGCTAGCAGCACGCAAGCTACCATTCTAGGTGCATGGAGGTGTGCCGTGGTCTTGCCTCCCCACCAATTAGCCCAACATCTATCATCACTCCTATAGTCTGTCAGTCAATTAAGGCTTTGAACTTGGCCTTGCAGAAGCTGCTTGCGCCTGAGTCATAAAGGGAGTGTGGCATTGTTCTGTCTTCTGCTTTCGGTGTAGACTGACCCAAGCTATTTTGATCTCACCCATGTGACTAGAGACCACTCTTTCGAGCCTTTTACTGCATTTACTTCTATTAAATTATGAACTCTTGACGCCTTCAGTGTTTTTTTCATTCTGCTTCAAACAGGAGTTTGTTCTTTTCTCACGTTCATTGTAGCATTTATGACAGGCGCCAAACTCACTGTGGCCTCGTCTTCTTAGTGCTGGGCCAGCCAAGCCTTTCTCGAAATTCGCCTTGCCATCAGTAATTTCCAACTGCGCCACACACTGAAATCCATTCCAACCATGGGGTTTTCAAGCCTTGCTAAAGTGCATCGTGGAATATCCAGGTTCTGTACATTCCTATATATATATATACATTGGCACATCGCTGCAAAACTAATTCACTATGTAGCCAGCCTTATGATTACTTTTCCCTACTTGCGTTACTGCATCTGTGTAAGTGTAAACTGATTTGCATATTTCTTCAACATTTCTGTAGCATGAGCATCTTCATCTCGAGCCCGACATGTTGCTCATCTTTATCATCTTCACTTTAGCTCTTAGAGAAGGTTTATGTTCTTTCTCCTCGTTCACCTTTTCTGGGTGCGTCAGTTCTTACATTGCGTGACGTCATCAGCCTCTTCTCTTGTTCAAATGCACATTTCTTCTGGTACTCCAGCCAGACAGGCACCATTTCTTTGTGTATTTATATAGGGTTTTCACAGTGGATACCTTGTCTCAAAGGTTCTTTGTGGTATTGGCATAGTTACTGGAACTGCATGTGTCACCATTTCCAGTTCTCAACATATAGGCAACATCATGGGGGTAGAGATTTTGATGGGGGTACTTGACTCCAGCTCTACAGGTCCAAACCCAGATTCAACATCGATCATGATGTTCATTCCTACTGCCTTCTTTGCTGTCTTCTTACTCTGGACAATTATTATCTTGATCACACAGAATCCAAACATCACCATGATCAACAGTGCTGCAAGAAACTTGAAGATGTTTGCCATCCACTGCGGAATCCATGAGAATATAGAAGCAAACCAACTGTCATCTATAATGTCCTCTGTCTCATCTTCTATCTGGTTATGCAAGTTCGTCAACAGCGTTATGGCCTCTGTCAAGGTCCCATTCTCGCCATCATGAGAAGGTATGAACGTGCAACATGATGGCCCGATTTTGGGGCAAACCCCTCCTTCCATTGCTGTGATCATGTCAAGGACATATCTGTTCTGCAGGGTCATCAATCGTACGGCCCTCAGCTATTCTTTGATAGCATTGAATCCCTTTAAGGTAGTGTTGATCGTCTGCAGGAGCTCCCATCTGGTAATTTACAACCATTTGGCATTGGCCAGTGTCTGGATCCCAGGCATGAAGATAGTTATGAATGCTGAAGCAGTCTTGCTGAACAACATGTGGTCATAAGGTATAGAGTCATATGCTTCTCTTGATTTGGCTGAGAAGTAATTCCCTCTCTTGGTTCGATTGAGAAATTCAAGCAATCTTCTCCTTCTTAAATGGGCATCTACTTTTGGAAATTCTCCAAGATTCAGGTCAGTCTGAGGAATCACTAATGCTGGAACATGGATGAGCACCAAGGAACACGTTCCTCCCCAATCCTTGGCCAGCTTCATGTAGCCCACAAGCCCAATATCGATCCATCAGGACGACTTTCCCTGCTCCCATCGTGGAAACATCAACTGTAGTTTTGCAGCCTTTGTTATCTCCCACATGATTCTTTCCTTGTCTCCGGAAGCACAATGTCACATTCGCCAATGGGATTGCAGAGGAGGAGCCAAATGCCCCTACCAGAAGCCCAGCCCCCATGTTGTCTATATGTTGGAGACTGGAATTTGCGACACATGCAGTAGCAGTGAGGATGCCTGTACCACAAAAAGTTCTTGAAACAAGGTATTCATTGAGAAAGCCATATGCGCATTATCGAAGAAATGATGGTCTTCTGAACAAAATCCCGGAAGAAGTGTGAAAGTGGATGAGAAAAAAGGACTGGTGATAACATGCGGAGCAGAACTGAAACACCATGTAGAGATACAGAGGACGAAAGGATATAAAGATTCTATAAGATCGGAAGAGGAGGTGTCGAAGATGAGCAACATTTCGGGATCGAAATGAAGATGCTTGTGCGAAGAAACGCTGAAGAAAATGCAAAGTCATTTTACACTTGTACAGATGCTAAAACACAAGTAGACAAAGTGATCCTAAGGCTGGCTACGTAGTGAATAGATTGCGGCGATGCGCCAAAGTATATACATAGGAATATAAAGAATCTGAATGTTCCACGACGCACTTTAATAAGCTTAAAACCCTGTGAATGGAAAGGGCTTGAGTGTGGCGCAGTTGGAAAATAGGTGATGGCGAAGGAAAATCAAAGGAAGGCAGGCTGGCCCAGCACCAAGAGTCAAGGCCACCGTGAGCCTGGTTGTCTGTCAAAGAAGCTACATGAACGTGAGAACAAAACAAACGTCTGTTTGAGGTGGGATGTAAAAACACTGAAGGAGTCAAGAGTTCATCATTTCATAGTATTATATGCAACGAAGAGCTTGAAAATGCAGTCTCCAATCACATAGTCAAATCAAAAATAGCTTTGGGGCGAGCTACACCGAGCCCAGAAGATAAGACCATGCCATACTCCCTTTTATTCTCAGGCACAAAGAGCTTCTGCAAGGCCAAGTTCAAAGACTTAATTGAATGACAGTCCGCAGGAGTGATGATAGATATTGGGCTAATTGGGTGGGGAGGCATGACCAGGCCGACCCTCTCAGCACCTGGGGTAACCAGCTTGCGTGCTGCTAGCAACTGGCATATTCTAGAAGGGTACAAGTATGCCAACCAATTGTAGAGGGCCACGTATCAGAGAGCCCTATAGTTCGTGTAACCATTGAATCATTGTGTATTTTGTGACTATGAAGATGACTTTCACTAGAGGAGGGCTTAGTTGTCCACCTGATGTTAGTGACCCAATCACAGCCCCGTTAGTATGGAATGTATACTTAGATGTTCCCTGTAAGCCTATCACATCCCCAAGTAGGTTATGTAGTTTTTGTAGTTTGCCACGTAGGGTGATGTCAGCAGTGACACATTTCTGCTATAAAAGTAATGTTTTTTATGACATTCGTTGAGATCGTACTGTGCGACGTCCGTTGATGTCCGTTGTAGCTCCCTGTTTTAGATAATTGCAAATAAAACAGTACTAAGTTTTGACAACTTCCTGAGTCGGTTTGATTATTGATGTACGAGTAAATTCTGCATCCCCATCCATCTCTAAATATTTCTACCTCGTCTTAAAGGGCTGCAGATTCTGGGATTTACATGGTAGCAGAGGTAGGATGGTTAAAGATCTCGTCGACCCAGTAGGCTTTTAAGGGTCTCAGAATATTGGATGTCCTCCGCATTTAGCTGGAGGACCGCCAAGCTGCCTGTGGATATCAGCCAAAAATAAGTTCTTGCAAGACATAACGATATAGGTGGGATGGGTCCCTCTTTCACAAAATAAATCCCCTGCTGGTTTCTACAGGGAGCTGAGCAGACCAAAAGCGATGGTGGCCGGTTGAGGAGGAGACGATCAGGAGCTGAAAAGCTAATGGTGAGTAGATTGAGAAAGGTGGCAAAAAAACAATAAATGCATATTAAGTGCGGAAAGTGATAATGGGAAGAGAGTAATGGAAGGTTGGTGGGGTATTTAGTTAATGACGAAGAGCCTCACTTAGAGGTATGTGTAGGACAAGGAGCTTCACAGGTTAAACCTATAATCCTATGTTCATGGAACGTCTAGAAGGAGGTAAATCCAAGTGGATACATAGGCGACAAGCGAACAATGTTTTGCTAAAGGGAATAAATCACACCCCCATAAGGGTATTTTTAGGGGCAAGAATAAGCAGCGAGGAGCACTGACAAGAAGAAATATATATTGTGGCCGGCCATTTTGTCTGTCTATGTATTGTATGTATTTCATGCATTAAGGAAATTATGAGATGTCGAAGAGCGACAAATGATAGATTGTGCTAAGAGGATGAGCGTAAATTATTTGGTATTAATGGTATTGACTAGATAGGTATATTGAAGTAAAGTGAGACAGAGGTTTAGAGCAGCGACAATTGGTGCACGCTCATATTTTATTGTTTTTCTGAAAAGTATTTTCTGTGTAAAATAACGGTAAATATTGATAGTCGATTGTGACCTGTCATAATGGAGGATGTTACTCCGCTCATGAACTTGTGCAAACAGCTGCCAAAACACGCACCCAAGCTTAAGCAATATAGTGCAGCATGGGTTAAGGGCACAGCAGATAACATTTTCATGCCATGGCCAAAAGGGGGATCACTGTCAAAAGCGGTTTTGCTACACATGTCCACATACTTGCACACTGCATACACGGGAAAATAATTGGAGAAAAGGTTAGCTATTTTAGAGCTTTGGAAGATGTACCAAGAGGAACAGGAAGACCTGCCTCCTGAAGACTGGATGCTTACCAGTGTTAAGAGGGGGGGTGTTGAGCCTTCTGCTGCCCCTACTGTGCCTGAAGTAAATGGTGATAGTGCGAAAGATTAAGGATTGTATCCATTGAAGGAGCTTAAGGCAGCGACAGGAAACATGAATCTGATACAAGAGCCGCCTAAGTATAGCAGTGACGAGTCCCAGAAAGAACTCCCAAAAAGGATGTGATCTCTGAAGTCCCACGGGACAAAGAGAAAAGTGAACGACCAAGTGTGACCCTAGATATAGAATGGGAAATTAAGAGATGGAAGGGAGAAAAAGATAAAGCTGACGAGATAGCGCTCATACAGAACAAATGGATGGGTGGTCAGATATTGCTCAAACTTGATGGGAAGAGCATCGAAGAAGTACAGCAAGGGGAAGATCAAGATGAGCGAGATAAAAAAGACAGGGAAGGAGAGAAACGATTGAAAGAAGATGATTCCAAAAGAAAGAGTAGGCAAAGATGAGAACAGATGTATCAGGAAGAACAACTAAGAAAGGAAGAGCGAGCAGAAGAGCAAAGAAAATATGACAACCGGCAAAGAGCAATGAAAGAACAATATAGGCTAGAAAAGAAAAGTGAAGAGGTGGAACAGAAATTAAGAGATAAAAACACAAAGACGCAGAGATGAAGAGGTGCATAGGGCAGATGAGAGGAGAGAAGCAAAAAAACAAGAAGAAGAAAGGGTTAGAGAGGAAGCAAAGAAATTAAGAGAATTTGATGAGGAACTGGAACGAAAGAGAAGACAGAGGGCACGTGATACTGATCGCATAGAGAAAGAGTTAATAGAACCGAGTCCAGTAGTATTATGGGAGGACATAGAAGACTTTCTCCCATTGCAAGAACCAATGCTAGGACCCTCTAGGGTAAACCAAGAGGAGAATTTCGAGATGGGAACTATCGGAGACAGAATTCGAGAAGGCTTATCAGGAGATGAGGACAAAAAGTAAAACAAGAAACAGAGGGCAAGATGATTGAACTGAAATTGCCCAATCATGAGGCAAGGAGGGAAGCCTGTTTAGCCTCGAGCATAGAGCATTGTCTTTGGACAGGCTGACTCTAATCAGGGATGAGAAGGATTACAGCCATACTAGTTGGCAACAAGATATGTCAGACGAAGACAGGGAAACCTTCCGTGGGTAAGAGGGTGCTGGTGCATGCGGTCCCGAGGGGTGTTTTCAGACTGATAAAGAAGTGAAGTGGTTGGATTTAGACCAGCCTAAAGAAAGGACACCAGAACCTATGGAATACCCAGAGCGACCTAAAAGGCGATCGCATAGTGAGAGGGGGGAATCGCCACCATATGTAAGCAGATTGAGGTCATTACCGGGAAGAAAGTGATCAGGAACCATTGTCCCTACTATGGATAAGCAGACAATGGGAGCCAATTGCGATTTTGGGATTTCCTAGTTTCCTTTGTTAGAAAAAGGAGAGGTCAGAATGCAGTATATCCCATGGCCCCAGATGGATAAAGACAATATAAGATGCAAGTTGCCCAGTTTAACATCAGGGCGGGTAAATGGATCTATGAATTGGAAAAAATGACAGGAGGAAATACGTTAGCCACAGGGGACATTAAGAGTCTTCTAGCAGCTATCCTTGGGGAAAGGGCTGATGACATTTGGACGAGAGCAGGATACTCAAGTGTCACAGCACAAAACACAGTGCACGACAGAGCACCGTTTAATAATTGTAGAGCAGCAGTCTGGAAAGTGCTTAGAGTGCAATATCCTGATACATCAGTATGGGTGCAATTATGGCAAGCAAGATGCAGGAAGGCGAGGATCCGCTTGATTATATTCTGAATTTCCAGGAACAGTGGTCTTTGGAAACTCGAGAGCCTTGGGGGAAATCAATACCGGTATTCTATCATATTTTGTGTCAGGGATTGCCAGAACAGGTACATAGACAGCTTAAGAAGCTGGTAGGTATGGAAGCGAAGCCATGGGCATAAATACAGCTGACCATTGCACACCATGGCTGATTGTTGCAAGAGAAAAATCGGAAGAGGGAAGATGCTAGGAAGCTTGAGCAAGCTAAACTAGTGCAGAAAAAGCTGTCAAAATATGCTATGGAAGGGGCGATGTTGACTAGCGGAGAAGGGCTAGGATCGCAACAGGCAGTGAGTATGCCGCAGGTGAATAATCAACGGCAGTTGGGTCAAGGAGGGAACGGATTTATGCCGAGAGGCAGGGAGGCTTCCAAGGAAAAGGAAGCTTTCAGAATAATCAAGGAAACTTCCAAAATAACCAACGTGGTTTTCAGAATATACAGAATGATAATCAAGGCATGCAGGGAGGGCAGATGAGGAGAGTCCCTCCTGTGTGTTGGACGTGCGGAATGACAGGACATATTGCACGAACATGTGGGAGCCAAGGGTATGTACAGAATGGGTAATTCTCAAGAGGGGTGACAGCTTATCCTCTAGCATATAGCCCACAAAGTAGGGATTGGTTTGCCCAAAATCAGACAATGTATCAAGCGCAAGTACCGAAAGCACAACAGGCTTTGCAACCACAGCAAACACCATTGAATCTGCCACAAGGCTAATCACAGCACGCAACCATGCAGCTACAGCAGAGTGCAAACACAGGACAGGTATTGACTCCTAGAGTAGGGAGTGTCACTATCACGGGTGGGAATCCATTCAGAGGTATGGGAATAAGTATGTACCCACAAGAGGACAACTCACAGGGTGACTTGATGTGTTTAGTACTATCAGTGACGTCAAATCCTCTAGAGGAAACAAGGGTTTTCGTTACCATAGGAGGCAAATCATTTTCTTTTTTAGTAGACACTGGGGCAATTCGCTCATTTATATGAGAGGGAACATTTTCATTATCAGGAAACGCCATGAATGTTCAAGGGTTCTCAGGAGCTACAAGTAGAGTTCCTTTTACTGAAAAATTGCCAGTCTCTTTAGGAGAGTTTGATATCTCTGTCCCATTGTTGTACGCCAGGGAGACACCAGTTAATATACTGGACCGAGATTTAATGACGAAGCTAAATATGAAGATTTCCTTCACTGATGAAGGCATAGTGTGTTCAACGCCAGGAATACATTATTTAAATGTGGTCAAATTTAACATGGCATTTACCGGACAAATAGCTCTGCGAGGAATACTGTTAGAGCCAGACTCATTTCACTATGGGGTACGCATTTTGTTAACGTGGTTAGCCGGATTAGTGGGCAAGATTATGAGGATACCTGATGAATTTCTATTCAGGCTACAGATACCCATGGACAAAGAGGGGGAACAGGTTTTTGGCGATGCTCAAAGCATTTGATGATGAAGGCATGCCCTGGCGAACAGTGTTGACCATTGTGGAAGGTTACAGATTGACTGATGTCACTGATGAGGATATGTTTAAAGATGACCCGTCAGATGAGGAAGTAGTGTTTGAAATGAGCATTATGTATTGGATCAGGATAGAAAGAAGAGAGATCCCACAACGAATGATGATAGTGCGGTAGCGCCCTGCATTCTTTGATGAGGACATGGAGAAAGTGCCAATTTCTTTATGGCTACGGCTCCTATGACGTAGGCCTGTTAAAAGGGGTGAGTGAAGTTAAGATTAAGTTGAAGCCAGGAGCAATTTTACCTCGAGCAAGACACTATCCCATCTCTCGAGAGGCAGACAAGGGTATTTTTAAGACTATATCAGCTATGATGGAACAAGGCATCTTAGTGACGTCAGAGTCACCATGTAATACTGCAGTGTATCCTATTAAAAAATCAAAAGGTGGACCATGGCGTTTAATTCAGGACATGAGACCGATAAACCAGATTGTAGAGGCAGAGTTTCCTTTAGTCCCGAATCCGGCGACGATTGTATGCAGTATTCCCCTAGAAGCACGATATTTCACAGTGATTGACTTGAAAAATGTGTTTTTCTCAATCCCGTTGCATAAAGATTCTCAAGATCTTACGCCATTTTCATTTCGTCAGACTAAGCTGAAAGGTACACATTGCCGAGGGGTATTGTGAGTCTCCATCGATCTTTAATAGGGTCCGGCAGATGGACCTAAGCGATATTGATTTGCCAAGCGTTGTGCTGCAATATGTAGACGATATTTTAGTCTGTGGCACAACAGAGGAAGAGTGCAGATGAGACTAAATTCAGCTAATGATTATTTTAGCAGACAAAGGATATAAGGTGGATAAGGATAAATTGCAATATTGTCAGGAAGAGGTTCATAGGACAGTTAATTTTGCATGAAGGAAAGAAAGTTACACCTGAAAGAGCTGAAGCGATCATGAAAAAGTCAAAACCACACACAATAAAGCAAATGCAACAGAGTTTCTAGGACTGTGTAATTATGTTAGAGCATGGGTATTTGATTATAATTCATACACAAGACCCTTGTTGGAGGCCCTGAAGAAGGCACAGGTGAATAAGGAAAAAGTCGAATGGACTGAGGGGATGGAGGAGGGGTTTGATGAACTGAAAAAGGCAATTTGTACAGCTCCAGTTTTAGGAATTCACAATTATTCTGAGGAGTTCTTTCTATTTTTGCCCATGAAAGGATCAGTTATGACAGCAGTACTTACAAAGAGAACTACATTGGGGTACAAACCCTTAGCATATTATAGTGGGATTTTAGACCCAGTTATGAGGGGTCACTTACCGTGAGAACAATGGCTGGCAGTAGCTGTGTTTGCTATCGAGAAATCTGCAAGCATAGTGATGGGGTGTTGCATGACTTTATTTGTTGAGCATGCTTTGTTTGCTGATTTGGAGAAACCTAAGAGTACACTGATGTCTCAAAGAGCTTATGCTTATGAAGTGGTTATATTGAATCCAGCAATCAAAATAGTCAGGTGTAAAATGGTGAATCCTGCTACGATTGTAGCCGAACCACTGACAGTGGATGAGCAAGTGCATGATTGCTCAAACTACGAGCAATTCAATGGTGAGATTCCAAGGGTAAAGGAAAATGCTTTATCAGCTGTGGAGGTTTTCTTTATTGATGGTTCGTCAAGGATCGATCAAACTGATGGAGAAAGGCATTCAGGCTCAGCTTTGGTAAGATACAGAGCCAATGGGGAATTTGAAGTCGTAGCAGGTGCAAGACTACCGTCTCATTTTTCAACACAAGCTACAGAATTGGTGGCACATATTGTCGTGCTCGAGAATCATGTAGGGCAGGAAGAGACGGTATACAGTGACTCTGCCTACGTGACGTCAACTGTGCAAGCAGGGATAGCATGTTGGAAAATGAGGTGCTACACGTGGACGGCACTCCAGTGCAACACACCACATTATTGGACAGGCTCAATAAAGCACTACAACTCTCAGTAGCAATCACAATAGGTAAGTGCTCAGCACATACTAAGAGAACTGACTTTATTTAATGCAGAAACCAAGCAGTAGACGAGGAGGCTAAAAGAGTTACATATTCATCTGATATTTTTAGATTTGATACTCCTGGTGTGAAAGAAAAAATGGTTGTAATAATGGTTGTGAATGAAAGCTTTAATCATCTGTCATGAACGCAGTTAATGGAAGTTCAAGGTGGAGCTCCACAGAAAGAAAAAGAACTGTGGACGCGGAGGGGGTTTCTTTATCATCTTCCGAACACTGTGGTGACAAGACAGCACTAGTAAACCGGAGATGTCTGTAGCCTTATTAACGGTGGCATTAGAACAGCTATACTACCCTGCACATTTTACTAGGGAGAGCCTCACAGCAACCATTGCAGGGGACTGGTTTGTACCAAACCTGTTAGAACATGTTGCTTTTTATGTAGTAAATTGCCTCATCTGTCAAAATTTACTGCTAGGCACATGCTGTGAACAGTTAGAGGAGTCATTTCTTGACCAAATGGTCCTTTGCAACATTTACATATTGACTATGTTGATAGGCTGCAGGTCTGTAATGGATATAGGTATATGTTAGTGGTAGTGGGCCCGTTTTCGAGATGGATTCAAGCTGGTCCATGCACACATGCTGATGCCACTTGTGCTGCAAAGATTTTAGTTCGAGAGGTATTTTCTAGATGGTCAGTATGTGAGGTGTTGAGATCAGATAATGGACCCCATTTTGTGAATGAGGTATTTGAACAGATTAGCTTATTGCTTAGCATTAAACACAAGTTTTCTTCTGCTTATCACCGGCAAGCGAATGGAATATGTGAGAGGCTCAATGGTCTGCTTAAAGAGAGAATAGAAAAGTTGAAATTCACACTGAAAATGGGGCGGCTACATTGCCTACCCCTTGCATTATATGCATTGAGAAATCCGTCCGGCTCTGACCACCACCTCACACCCCACAAACTAGTTACAGGGAGGCGAATGAGAACGTCCCTGTCTCCTCCATCGAGGACTAGAATTGATGCCCAGACAACTGCAGAATTGCTAGGAAATTAGTTACGTGAGTACTTAACATGCATGACCATTAGTATCACTGTCATTTCAGCTCAAGTCAAACGGAAGGGGTGTCAGTCTCAGAACACAGATGAAGACAATACAGCAACTGGACTTGAGAAACAATGTGTTCCTAAATTATTTGCTGGAGATAAGGTTCTAATAAGGAACTAAGTGGCACAAGCCCAGATTTAGTGGCCCTTTTGTCGTAGAAGACATTACTCCTTCAGCAGTCAAGGTCCAAGGGAGACGAGCTTGGATACACCTAGGAGATGTGAAAGTCTACGCTGGAGAAACTGTTGCACCCCCAACCCATTTCGAAGCAAGTCATGAAGAAGTTCAGAATGTGCAGACTCCATCGATGAAGAGGAAGAAGGACGCAAAGACTATCCAGTAGATAGACGAAAGTGCACATTTAGACTGTGGCTCCCCTGAAACACTATTTGTAAAAATGATAGCAAAAAGTGAGAAGGCTAGTGTTTTTGGGCCACAGGAGTTTGTTGACATTAGACTTTGGAGTGCTGAAGTAAATGGAAAAATGCCCAATTTAGACTTTCTGTTTGATGACTGGAAGAGGGAGCAGTTCCGTGATTCTTTTCTCACTGAGTTTCTCTTTGGAGGTGCCCATGGTGCTGTCAGATGTTGACACACACAGACTACTTGCTGTTTTCATTTTTATACTCCAAGCTTACCCTGCTCTTGTTGGGCGTAGCACTGATGTGCATACTTTTGCCCAAGATCCTAAAAATGGCCTGGCAATTAGACGATTATTGGCAGCGATAATAGAACAAATGAGACAATTACCTGAGCATCTTTTCGGACGCACCAATGGTCTAATCTAACGTCAATGCCCACACACTACTTGCCATGAGATTTTACTATTTGCTTCAAGTTCATCCTTATTTTGTTTGGCGCAACACCAACACTTATGCGTTTATACAAGATCCTATAAATTGTCTTGCAATCACCCGGTTAGTTGTGGAGATTATCGAGCAAATCAGGAAGCTTCCTCAACACATAATAAATTTGCCTGAATAAAAAGAGATTTTTCTTCCTGAAAGAGTAATTACAGGCAGAAATGTGGTCTATTGAGCACATTGCAGTCCCAGAAAGTGAGCAGAGTCAACGACGTGTGGAGAGACACTGATTGTGGACCCTAATGTATTAGTGCATAATTTATGCCTGTTCAGCATTCATTATCGTTTTTCTCTTTCTATTGATCCACACTGTTTACTTTAATGGTCCAGAAAGGAAGGAGTTCCCCACTCCAGTTACCTTTGCAGAGCTAGACACTGTAAGAAGGCCAAGACCTTATGTGATTGTCCCTATACCAGTAGCCCATGCGAAATCACTGATTTCTTTGACAAGTGTCCCTATGATTCCTCTAGTAGGAAGAATGTATATTGATGCATTCCATGAGTCACTTATACAAGCTCATCTGGCAATAAAGAGACCTAAGAGAAGTGCAACGGAGGATGATTATGAATTAAATGATTATTTAGACAGTACAGCACATTTGGGGAATAACATGTGGTATCAGCACATGAACGAAGTGGGAAAAAGATTTCTAAGGAGGATTCCTACGTATGTGCACTCCTGCCTTATGCTATGGGTAAGTCTAAACTATTCATAGCTATTGAAATAGATGTTCAAACCGCTCATTGCCTAACTCACCTTCCACTCTGTCATGCAAGAGGTCAATTCCAGGGTTGAATGGCATCCTTGGTATCGGTGACAGAGAATGGTCATCCCCAGATGAAGATGATTATGTTCAAGATTTGAAGACAAGAGAATGAGCACATGGCAGAAATCATGTGATAAGATATGAACAACCTGGCATGAAAGGAGCTGGAAACAGATGGGAAATAAACAGGAAGCTCAACTGCCAAGGAAAGACTGATGAAGAGGTTTGAAGCTGCAAGGAAAGAGGCCAGATGCAAATCTGGGGAACTGTACTTTCTCCAGATGGCTGAAAAGAAGGCATAGTCATATGCAGAGCCGTGGCAGTAACTGGTCATCACAAGCCAGTTATTGAACGAGTGGAAAATGGATGCAGGCCTCTCTGGCTGAGGCTTGCAAAGCTTCTGACGTGGGTCAAAGGCAAAGGAGGCCCATTGCGGATTGTGCCTTTGGCTAGTGCAGAGCTGTGCTTCAGAAATAATGGCATGAGAAAAGTTAGAGAAAATCAACAGTGCGGACGAATCTTTGATGTACCAGGAATGAAAGATGGAACAGTGGTGATAATGGATCACTACTGGGCCTGTGGATCCAGAGCATACATGAGGCTGCCCAGAGACTGGAGAGGACTATGTTCTATAGTGATTGTTCATGTTCCAGCATTAGTGATTCCAAAGTGTGACCTGAATATTGCAAGTTCCTGAAAGCAGATGCTCACCTGAGAAAGAAGAGATCTGCTGAACTCCTTGATCGAATGAAGCAAGAAAATTATTTTTCAGCCAAGTCATTAGAGGCCTTTGATGCTATTCCATATGAACACAGATTGTTCAGCAAGACTGCTTAAGTTTTTACTGTTATCTTTATGACTGTGATCCAGACAATGGCGAATGCCAAGTGGTTACAGATAACCAGATGGGAGCTTCTGCAGACGATCAATACCACCATGAAGGGATTCAATGTCAGAAAGGAAGAGTTAAGAGCTATATGTCTGATGACTCTTCAGAACTGATGGTCTTGGATATGATCACGGCTATGGATGGAGGTGTTTGTGCCAAAATTGGAGAATCATGTTGCACATTCATACCTTCTCATGACAAAGACCATATAGATGCTGATGAGCCTACACGTCAAGATGGAAGACGAAGTGGATGATATTGCTGATAACAGCTGGTTCGTGTCAATTTCTCATGGGTTTCACAGTGGATGGCAAACATTTTCAAGTTCCTGGGGCCCTGTGGGTGATGATCATGTTTGGATTCTGTGTGATCAGGTTAATAATCACACAATGCATGAATACTGCAAAGAAAGCAGTAGGAATGAAAATCATAATCATAATTGATGTTGAATCAGGATTCAAACCTAAAGAGCTGACAGATGAAGAAATCAGAGACTACGTAAAGGCCAGAATTCATGCACCTGAGGGAATGAAGTTCCTGCATCCAAAGAACCACAAGAGGTATGTGGGAAGATGGATCTACTGCAGTTCCAATGGCATTATAGCCTAATGACCTGGAGTGTTGACGAGCATGTGAAATCAGCAGGGTGCTCGTGGGAGTCATAAAGATAGCACTTCTTCAGATGAGGATGTCTTGATGTGAAGATTGATGAGAGAGTCAATGAATCGCCCACAGGGGGGGTGTAGAGGAGGAGCGAAATACCCCTACCAGAACCTCTGCCTCCATGTTGCTTCTATGTTGGGAACCGGAAATTGTGGCACGTGCAGTACCAGTGAGGGTGCCTGTACCGCAAAAAGTTCTTGAAACAAGGTATCCATTGAGAATCCATATGCTCATTATTGAAGAAATGATGGTCTTCTGGTCAAAGTCTGGAAAGAAGTGTGAAAGTGGATGAGAAAAAAGGACTGGTGATGTTATTCGGAGCAGAACTGACGCACCATGGAGAGATACAGAGGATGATATAATATAAACATTCTATAAGATCTGAAGAGGAGGTGTTGAAGATAAGCAACATTTCGGGATTGAAATGAATATGCTCGTGCGAAGAAACACTGAAGAAAATGCAGTAATTTTACACTTGTACAGATGGTATAACGCGGGTAGACAAAGTGATCCTAAGGCTGGCTATATAGGGAATAGATTGTGGCGATGCGCCAATGTATGTACATAGGAATATATAGAATTTGGATGTTCCACTACGCACTTTAGTAAGCTTAAAACCCCATGAATGGAAAGGGCTTGAGTGTGGCGCAGTTGGAAAATAGCTGATGGTGAAGGAAAATCCAATAAAGGCAGGCTGGCCCAGCACCAAGAGTCAAGGCCACCGTGAGCCTGGTTGTCTGTCAAAGAAGCTACATGAACATGAGAAAGAAACATACTTCTGTATGAGGTGGGATGAAAAAACAAACACTGAAGGAGTCAAGTGTTCATCATTTAATAGTATTATATGCAACGAAGAGTTTGAAAACGTGGTCTCCAATCACATGGTCGGATCGAAAATAGCTTTGGGTCGAGCTACACCAAAATGAAACTGGGTAGAGGGAGCTGTAGGGGACGGAGAAATATGCGCCTAACACGTACCACAGTGTGCTTTCATTGAGAATAAATACTGATCCTTATTTTGAGCAACAGGAGGGTCTGTTGAGATCTGCATTTTCTGAATTGTTCAGAGATCACTATGTACCAGAGTGCCATGATACAATTGTTCTCTCTATTCCCCCAAAGAGGACATGAAGGCAGAGGGGGGCAGGGAACAGAATATTTGAATTGAGGAAAGACATGTGGTAAAGTGCCACCCATGGATAAACTTCTAGAGCCCATATCAATGAGGTTTCCTAATGGGCACTGAAACTATGCCAATGTTTGAGTTTTGCAGAAGTGAGGATATGGACTTTTGCCACAGAAATGATCAGGTCCAGGAGGTCAAATAGCCTTGACTGATATTTTAGTTTCATCAGAGTCTTTCTGTCTCGAAAGAGAGAGAAGGAATGTTAGCACAATATGCTTTGCTGTTCTTAGAATATTATAGGAGAAGATGTCATGTCATCGTGAACTAGTACACAGGTATGTTGAAATATGTACGTAGGTAGGTGAAATGTTGTTGCCATGGACTGCTTTCCACGCATGTAATATGCGTCAGTACCACAATGCTTTTCGGTATAACAGTGGTTTTCTGTTCAGTAGAGAGTGCGGGAGGTAGAAGGAGTGGGAGCTAGACCAGGGAGGACTGGGATTATTGAAGCTCTCATTGCTAGACAGTGCTGATTGCTTGGCATGTTAGTGACTAGTGACTGCTGCCATGCACATTAAATATGTATTTGTTTATTATCCATTTCTGTGTCTTATGATCTTATTTTTGTTTCCACAGTATAGTATTTTTAGTTTCACAGCTTGGCTCCCACATACGCGTGCAATGTGCCATGTCATCCCACAAGTCCAATATACTGGGGGCGCTCGTCTGACAAGTCCCCCTTGGTTAAATCCTCCCTGGGTACTCTGGTACTCATTCTCTGTATTCTGAAACCCACCTTGATTGTTTTGAAATCCTCCTTTTCCTCTATAGCCCATACCTCTTCCTCGTGGCATGAACCCTTCTCCACCTTGGTCCATCGGGCGCTGATTATTCGCCTGTGATGTACTCATTGCTTCCTGCATTCCCAATCCTACTGCGCTTGTCAATACCGCCCTATGGAAAATGTTGACCATTTTTTCTGAACTATCTTGGCTTCCTTGATTTTTCTTGTCTCATATTTCTTCCTATTTTTCTCTTGTAACAACCAACAGTGATGCACTATCTTCAGCTGTATCTCAGCCCATGCTTTCGCTTCCATTCCCACTTGTTTCTTCTTCTGCCTCTGTACTGGCCAGGCAACCCCTGACTTAAAATGTGGTAAATAATGCCAGAGTTTTTTCCCATGACTTGCAAGTTGCTGTTTCTCCTGAATGTCCTGGATGTAAGCAATGGGGTCATATTCCTTCATTTTACGTGTCATAATTGCACCCATATCTGATCAGTCAGGATACTGTACCCTGAGGGCCCTCCACACATCTGCTCTGTAATTGTTAAACGGTGCTACATCATGCGCTGTGTGTGGTGCTGTCCCACTTGAATACTCTGCTTTCCTCCATATGTCATCAGCCCTTTCTCCAAGTATAGCTGCCAAGAGTCCTTTTATGTCCCCTATGGCCAGCGTGTTTCCTCCTGTCAATTTTTCTAATTCGTATATCCATTTCCCAGCACCCAAAGTCAAACCCAGGAGCTTACACCTTCAATTATCCTTATCCATCTGCAGCCATGGAATAAACTGTGGTCTTGCTTGCTCCCCCTTTTTCCAATAAAGGAAACTGTGTAACCCCCAAACCGCAGTCGGTTCCCATCGTTAGCCTATCCATGGCAGTGACGATCATCCCTGTCCGCCTCCTTGCCAGTAGTGAACTTAATCTGTTCACATATGAATGTGATTCTCCTTTTTCACTATACGATCATCCTCGTGGACGCTCTGGATATGTTATGGGATCTGGTGTCCTATGCTTAGGTTGTTCCAGATCGGACCATCTTACTTATTTATCCATTTGCAGGCTTCCCTTGGGGTACACGTGCTCCCTCGTCATACCTCAAGGATGGACTCTCTTTCTTCATCTGATATGTCTTGTCCCCAACCAGTGTGACTATCATCCCCTTCACCTTTATCTAGGTTCGGTATGCTTAAGCACAATGCTCTGTGTCCGTGACTGAACAGATTTTCTTCTTCGCTTTGTAACTGAAATGCTAGGGATTGATCCCTCTTCCCTCAACTTCCATATTTGCTACCTTCCTTTAATTTTTGATAGACCTTATCGATCCTTTCTCCGATGCTTCCTGCATCAAAGTTTTCTTCTTCCAATACTACTCTAGATGCCCCTGATGTTGCTTCCTTTATCGGAAGAAACTCTTCTGTTCTATCCCATCGTATTGCTGGGCTTAGCCCTACTGGTTCCTTACGAATGAGACTAGTATCAAGACACCGCTGTCTTCTCCTTCGTTCTATTTCGTCATCTAATTCTCTTCGCTTTCTGCCATACCTTCTAATTCTTTTTCCTCTTGCCTTTGTTCTTCTCTCCTTACTCCTTTCCTTCTTTCCTCTTCTTCCCTTCGTCTCTATATTCTTTTGTCTCTTAGTCTTTGTGCATCCTCCTCTTCTCTGTTCCTTTCTCTTCTATCCCTGTCTTCTATCGCTCTTTGTCTATTGTCGTACTTTCTTTGCTCTTCTGCCCGTTCTTCATTTCTCTCTTGCTCCTCTTGATACATCTGTTCTCGTCACTTCCTGTTCTTCCTTTTCTGCTCATCTTTTTTCAATCTCTTCTCTCGTTCTTTGTCTCTTTTTTCTTGTTCATCCTTAGCTTATATTTACCTAACTTCCTCTATGCATTTCCAATCTAACTTGACTCAAAAAAAGGTAGCAGGCGCTCCTCTCCAGAAAGAACATGGCATGATAACCTGTTCTGAGATGAGAGTTTGCAGCACACACTTTTTGCTCACTGTATCTTTCACGACTGGGAAATATCCATTTGCACACCAGTCTTTGTCCCGCCCACATGGGCAGTCCAGCATCGAAATGCTATGGCAATTCCTCTCTGAACAAGAGTACCAACAGCAACACCATACACGTGTTTCAGCCTTGTTGGGCCTCAACAGTGAGGTGAAGCTGTGCCTCTCTGAGCACAGTGAGCAGGGAGTCCATGTCTGGTTGCCCCCAGGTAACTCAGGGTGACCAACCCCAAGTTCCTTGCAGATATTTCAAAAAAAGGTAGCAGGCGCTCCTCTCCAGAAAGAACATGGCATGATAACCTGTTATGAGATGAGAGTTTGCAGCACACGCTTTTTGCTCACTGTACCTTTCACAGATGGGAAATATCCATTTGCACATCAGTCTTTTTCCCGCCCACACTTGAGTAATATCTGTCCTCCTATCCATTCGTTCTGCACGAGCGTTACCTCGTCAGGTTTATCCTTCTCTGCTTTCCATTTCTTAATTTCCCTGTCTATTTCCATCGACAAATTCGATCGCTCACACTTTTCTTCTTTGTCTTGTATGATCTTATGGACCTCTTCTTTTCTCTTACTCTCCTCTGGACTATCATTAATATTGTAGGCTGGGGGTTCCTATATCGGTTTACTATACCCCGTCGCTGCTTTCAACTCCTTTAAAGGGTACAACCCTATTTCTTCCATACTAGCGCCTTTTTCTTCAGTCGAGGTAAGGGGAGCAGAGGGCTCAACACCTTCCTCCTTTCTCTGACTAAGCATCCACTCCTCAGGTGGAGGGTCTTCCCTCTCTTCCTGATACATGTTCCAGAACTCTAAAATTGCTAATCTCTTCTCCAATTTCTTCCCTTTGTATGCACCATACAAGTATGTGGTCATGTGTTGCAATACCGCTTTTGACAGTGATCCCCCTTCTGGCCACGGCATGAACATTTTATCTGCCGTGCCTTTCACCCATTCTGCACTATACTGTTTGAGCTTGGGCATATACTATTGCAGTGTCTTGCATTGGTGCATCAAAGGAGTATCTCCCATATTGTCTCAATTGACTGTCAATACCTACCAGACTTAAAAATAATATGTCTACTTTTGCTTAAATCACCAATTTTTCAACTCTTTAAAACAACAAATATGAGCATGCACCATCAATCGCCGCTCAAGCCTCTTATTTCTTAATTAGCTATCTCTACCTTTGAATTGGTACCAACCACTTCGCTATGGCAATCACTATAGCTTCCTCAACCCTTCTTAATGACTTCACAACTTCTATCATTCTTCGATATTTTTACTCAGGAAACAACATGCAGACTAGTCGACTTTACACATTAATAAACACGGTGTGATGCTGGCAAGGCATTGGAGGGACAGGGCCTCCCTGTCCTTGTCCTGTAGTCCTTTTTCATTTGTGTTATGTATTGTTTTCTGCCCAGGAGTCCATATGGGACTTCTGGCAGTGCAGCTCTTCCTGTTTTTTGTTTGGTGTACAGACCCATGGGATAACCTTATGGCACCCATGGGTGGGGGTGCAACCCTGTGCACCTAGTATATGTTTTTGGGCACCTGTGTGTGGCCCACAGAGCAGGTTATGGGCTGGTGGCAGCTCCATGCTGAATTTGACAGGTTCTCAGAGTATCCTCCATTTTGGGATATCCAGGCCCTGCCATTGGAACAAGTTGATTCCTGATAGGAAACAAGATGGCACCTGTGGCCTCTTGCTTTCTATTGCCTGTTACCTTGTTTTCCCAAAGTCCTGGGAAGCCCCGACTCTGTCCCTTCCCCCTGACTGGCTGTTGGGTGGAAGTTCCATATATGTTGTTGTTGTGAAGTTCAGGCCAGACTGGCTGGAGCCTTCCCAGTGACTGTATGTTGTGGGTACAGCCTGTGGGTGGGACCTGGGTGAATGGAGTGTGTGACAATATTCACTTCTTGTTGTGGATGTCTGGTTTCTGGTGTATGACACAATGACTGAGACAGTCCTGCCCAGAACTGGTATGAATGCAGTGTGTAGTGTTGTATGGCTGGGTACTTGTGCCAATACACATTCCTTGTTGTGAGTGTCTGAGAGGGAGGAGTATGGCCTGAATGCACTGTATGCCTGATTGGCTGACTGACTGCATGAATGTCCTTCTGTATGATTGGCTGCTGAGTGTGACCCAGCAGTGTGGATGAGAGACAGAATAGTATATCTGGGGACCTCTCACCACTGGAAATTGTTCAGAAGCTGAATTGACACTTGAAGAGTAACTGGAACTGCTTATCCTTGACGCCCAGCTGGAAGAAGAAGAACTGCTGCTGCATTTGTTTTGACCCGATCCAAAAGCTGTCGAGTTCATCAAGGACTGATTCGAGAGAGGACCTGGTTAGGTGCCTTCTTTCCGTGCTGCGAGGGACCATCGAGCACCGCTAACCTTCCCCCGAAGCTCCCTGGAAGTCAGACCCTCGAAAGGCTGCCGACCGGAGACGGGGACCACCGAGGAGAACGCAGTAAAGCACCCGGACATCGACGCCGTCGAAGTCCATTGCTGTCGACCGGGGTTCGGATTATCGCCATAACCGCTGGAGGCCCGTCAAACCCGGGTTGCCCAGAAGAGGGGACCACTTGACGCGTGCCACCAACAACCAGAGCCGCACGCTCCTTTGCCTAGAACTTTCGTTTCAAGGACGTGCTCGTCCGCACCGCCACACGCCTTATCCCGCCAGAGAAGGCCAAGCTGTCGATGCACCGAGGAGCATCCGCCGGTGGGTTTCCCGCCACCCAAAGACCACAGAGATGCTGACGAGTTGACACCCTTGCTGGGCCACAGTTGTCCAAACTCTTTGCGGTCCTGAACTATCGACACCAAGGTGCCCGCATGCTTTCCTTGCAGGACGTTTATACTTCCCCGTCAATGAGCACCGCTAGGAAAGAAGCTGCCACTTCACCGTCATAGTTCACCCTGTTCTCCTTTGGACGTTCGACGACCCGTGACTCCTGCCTTAAAGGGAGGGCACTCAAGAAGGGCTATCGATTCTCAGACGAGGAACGCTACAACGCCAGGTACTTTGGGGTTGCAGAACTATTGGAAAGTCTCTTGTGAACAATATATGGACTGGGCTTGTGATATATCTTTATTCTACAGGTTGCCCATGTGGGGGGATCTCCACACAGAACTGTATCTAGGTATCAGGGCCAGTATTCTGCCACTTGTTCTAACCAACTGCTTTCCTCTTATTGATTTGTGTGCCATTTAACCGTACAGTTGATGCACTTTAAAGAGATCTAATAGTAATTGTGGTACCACGTAGAACTGTATATTTGCCATTATAGATAACTGAGTACAAAGTGAGTTATCGTGATATTGTACATAACCTTGAATATTAATTATATAAAGACTGTGTTTTAACTAATACAGTGTGCGGACATCCCTTTGTGGGTGCTTGGGGACTACACTGTACTTAAGAACCAGCCTGCATCACCTCCTGAGAAGCTAAGCCTTGATTGCTCGTCCATTGCTACCACAATAGAGAATCTTGGCTGGGATCCTCTGTGCCTCTCTTCTACCATGTAGAGAGCAGAAGTACAAACACCCCCCTCCAGTCTTTACACTGGTGGCAGCAGTGGGATGCTTATGGTTTTAGGAATAAGTGTATAACCGTGCCACTTAGTTGTGTACAAGATAACTGCATTACAAGCAATGGTGTCTATTGCAAATGGTACATTGACTAGAGTGATTTTGAAGCCAGGGAGTTAGACTTTGTGGATAATTCTAAGGCTGAGCTGATAGCTGCCCTGGTGGACTACCAGACTGATGGTGAAACTCTTGAAGGGGGGATGCAACCAATGAGGACTCTGCCCTTGGGGTTTTTGCTGAATATGATTCTGGGAATGCCACCATTCCTACTGCCTCTGGTCAAAACCCCAGCACTGCTCTTCAGGGGGAAGCCCTGAAGATTGAACTTTTAAAATTGGAGCTACAACGGGAACAGTTAGCCTTTCAAAACAAAAAGTTGGCAACAGAACCTGAGTTGAAGAAACAGGAGTTGGCACAGCAAGTGATACTCAAAGATAGCGACACTGAGCACCAGAGAATCCAGCTAGAGAAGGCTAACTCCACTAGAAAGAGTGGAAACTTCAGCTAAACCAGTTGAGTGTGGCAGGTCCCCAGACACACGTTTATGAAAGATTTGGTTAGTGTGTTTGTGGAGGGTTCTGATATCCTCCAGTGGATTGAAGCATTTGAGATGGCTTGTGCAATTCATGATGTTGATAAGTGAGATTGGGGCTAAGTGTTTTTTTTTTGGATATGACTGTGTTCTGAAACTGAGTGTGGAAGAAAGGGGTCAGTATGAGTGCGTGAAGTCTGCTTTGATTGCCAAGTTTGGCAAGACACCTACCCAATACCTTAAATGGTTAAGGTATTTTAAGAAACGAGATAATGTGTCTTGGGTTGACTGGGTGACTGCTGTGCACATGAACATGATGGGGTGGATTGATGGTTACAAAGTGAAAACGTTTGTTGAATTGTCCCACCTTTTGTTTTTTGAGCATTTTTCGGAAGCCTGTGCACCAGAGCTGCATCATTATGTTGCTGACCAGAACATTTTGGATCCCTTTAAGCTGGCTAGGTTGGCTGACAAGTGGGTCTCCCACCAGGTGTCCCCTAAGGACTCCAGTGGGAAGGACAAGGACAAAGAAAAGGGGACCTCTCAGAAAGCTAAGGAGTCCCAGAAGCAATCACAGTCGAGTAAACCAAAACCTTCCTCTCCTAAGACCCACATATCTAGTGGGGATAAGTCATCTGTGGGTGGGAATAAGTAGTGGTCCACCTGCTGTAAAGCAGGCTCCCAGTAGTTCCAGTACCGTACCCCGCATTGGGGCTCTGGATCACAAGAGGGGCGACCCCAAGTGTAAAGGTAAGGTACTTGGAGTCCAGGCTGTCAGCCTGACCTACCCTTACCCCATGTCTGAGGTGGAGGCCACTGTCCTCCCCTCCTCTACAGGGATCACATTTGGTGCTCCTGTAGAGATTTCCTTAGTGTCCCTTGGGGCCTGGGACCAGTACGCAGAAGTACTGACAACTATCCCACAGAACATCCATAGGTTTTTGAGAAGTGTCCTCTTGAATGGCCAGACTTCTACTGATTTGAGAGACACTGGGGCAAGCATGACAGTGGTGGACAGGACCCTGCTCAAGCCAGAGGACTATGTAGGTGCTCCTCTGAGAACCACCAGGATAGCTGGTGGGCCTCCCAAATTATCACCTGTAGCCTAAGTCACACTCATGATTGGAGACAAGACAGCAAAGCTTCCTGTCCTGGTCTCAGGATTGCGTGATGAACAAACCAATAACAAATCCTCTGACCGTCTTCACTTCCTGCTCAGCTGTCAGTGCTTCGTTGGATGATTCTTCAGAGGATATCTCCCTTCTGGCTCTCCAAGCGTGATCCGGCTTTTTTGAGTGAGTCTTAGGAAGAGCCCCGCCGGAGGCCACCCTGCCTACTAGCAGTCTGCTCGGCAGTGGGACCTCCAGGAGGCCCGTCCCACGACCAGGGAAAAGCAAGGCTGAAAAACCCAGGGATGGTATATGGCTGCAGATCTTGAGTGCAGGTGACTTCGTAGGACGAAAAGGAAGGATCCACCACTTCTAGAAGGCACTGATGACAATTCTTCTTGGGGAGTGACCCCGCCGTAGGAAGGTAGGGACTACAATTCCCAGAAGGCACTGGAGAACAGTTTAGTTCAGGCAGGCGAGAGGGACGCAGCTGAGGGCAATAAACCCGTAGTAGGAGCACAGAGCAAGCGGGAAAGCTAAAGACTCAGAGAGGACACGGAGTGGAAGAAAGCTCTGAGAGAACGCGGAGCAGAAGAGCGAAAGAATGGAAGCTGACAAAGTCAGAACGAGCCGCAAGGAAGGAAGATGGGTGAAACGGAGCAAGCAAAGCGAGGAAAGCAGGAAAGTAACAGGAAAACAAGGGGTAGCAGAGCCACTAGAAACGTGGACAGAGAACACAGTGTGTAAACCCGAGGAAGGAGGGTTGCAACGCATCGTCACTTCTGTGTGATGCGTATATGTACGCGACACAACGTGAACGACTAGAACGCTGCATTCGATTCCACTCAGTTAGCCCTTCTTCCATTTCCACCATAGTTTCCAGGGTCTGTGGATCATGACAGTATGACCCCTTCTTATGGACACCCCTCCTGGTTTGCCCGGATGGTTTTGATGAAACTGATGTAGGAGCCTGGGTGCCTTCACGTTCCTTTCTGGTTCCCATGATCCTACAGTCCAGGGATACCCTTTTCAGAGTATGAGATATTGGACACTTCCATGTTTGTATCTGGAGTCCAATATTCGGGAGACTTCATATTCCTGGGTATCATCAGGAGTAGGTGTCTTCTTCCTAATGTGCCTTTTATATGGGTCGAATTTGTATTCCTTGAGAAGAGATGTGTGAAATACAGGATGGATTCTATGTAAGGAATACGGCAAAGAAAGCCTAAAGGCTACAGGATTTACACACTTCTCAATGGAAAAAGGACCAATGTATCTTGGGGCGAGCTTTCCAGGATGGACCCATCTCGGAAGATACTTGGTTCACAACCACACCTTATCATTGATTGTCCATTTAGGATTGGGTCTTCGGCCATTGTCGGCCCATCTTTTGTACTTCTGGAGGCTGACCGACAGGTTTTCTTGAACCTTTTTGATGTGTGTCTCTGAGTGTGTGTATCAGCTGATCGATTGTAGGTAACGAGGAGGGCTGCATGGTGGGAAATGGGAGATGTCGAGGATGGTATCCTTAGGTACACTTAAATGGACTCATTCCAATTGCTGAGTGTACTGTATTGTTATAAGAAAATTCAGCTACCGGTAAGAGTTGATGCCAATCATCTTGGGTTTGGTGACAAAAACAACTCAGGTATTGCTCGAGGGTGGCGTTGAGACGCTCCGTTTGTCCAGTGGACTCAGGATGAAAACCTGAGGATAAAGCTCTTTGGATCTGTAGTTGTTTGCATAGAGTTGTCCAGAATTTGGAGGTGGACTGAGTACCTCTGTCTGATACGATTGTAAGTGGTATTCCATGTAGACGCACAATGGGCCTCATTACGAGTATGAGGTAAGGGAAAAACGATGCCGGTAAAGGATTACCGGCATCCTTTACCGCTCTGGTCCATTACGACCCAACAAACTGCTATTAGCGGTACCGTAAATAACGGTGCCTCTAATAGCGCCATGGGCGCGGGCACGCAACCTCACATGCCGGCAATATCGGCATGGCGTAAACAGGAGCTGAACACGAGTAATGCGGACATGCTAATAACGGCGTACAGAAGACAGAAAAGTATGTTACCGGCATGGGGCAAATACCGGCATCGCGGACCACCTGTAAACGGCCATGTGCAGTGTTCCCAACTGCCACAGGTGCACACAATCATCACAGGTGGAGGCAATATAGACTGGGCCAGCACAAAAGGAGCACACCCCACCCCTTCCCACACCCAGTCACACCAAAAAATGATCCCAATACTACTAGCAATGCTGGGGCTGGAGGACATGATTGCAGTGGAACTCCAGCAACAACAACAACAGGCAGCACATAGGAGATGCAGGAGGAGAAGGAGGGTGAGGCAGGCACAGCCTGCACAACCATTGCAGGCAGTTGTACCATACAGGCAGCCCCCAATCCTCCGAATCAGAGCCAATCCATTCAGCCTAACCCCTGAGCAGATCCACACCCTGTACCGTCTGGACCGGGACACCATCACCACCATTGTGGACATGATACAAAACGACATTGCCAGCCTCATAGACATCCGTACCGCCATCCCCCCTCTACTGAAGGTGGTGTCTGTGCTCCACTTCCTGGCCACAGGCACCTACCAGCACACAGTAGGCCAGATGCATGGCATATCACAACCATTATTCTCACGTACGCTGAACCAAGTGCTCGATGCCCTCCTGAAGCACACAGGTGACCACAGTTTCCTACCACGGACAGCCCAGGAGATCTCCAACACCAAAGTTGGTTTACATTCACTGGACGGAATCCCTGGTTTCATTGGCGCCCTAGACTGCACCCATGTTGAATTGGTGGTCCCACATGCCATGGAGGCAGTGTACCGCAACCATAAGTTATACCACTCCATCAACGTGCAAATGGTATGTGACTCAAACAAGATCATCACACATTGTTGTGCCCGATTTCCCAGATCAACCCATGATTCAGTGGTCATACGGAACGCCACGATACCACGCT
This sequence comes from Ambystoma mexicanum, assembly GCF_040938575.1. Classification (NCBI taxonomy): domain Eukaryota; kingdom Metazoa; phylum Chordata; class Amphibia; order Caudata; family Ambystomatidae; genus Ambystoma; species Ambystoma mexicanum. Next base: position 860,401,987 of record NC_090931.1, on the reverse strand, counting down.
ACATGGAGTGACACGCAGGGCACAGATCCTGGCTACTTGGTGAGTTGCATGTCAGGCTCATGGCATCGCGATGTGGGTAGGTGATTGGGGGTGAGATGCATACCTCACCTGGCTGAGATGGGGGGATGCATACTTCACCTGGCAGAGATGGGGGGGACGAGATGCATACTTCACCTGGCTGAGATGGGGGGGTGGAGATGCATACTTCACCTGGCGGAGATGGCGGGGCAGATGCATACTTCACCTGGCTGAGATGGGGGGGGGGTGCATATTTCACCTGGCTGAGATGGGGGGAGATGCATACTTCACCTGGCTGAGATGAGGGGGGGAGATGCATACTTCACCTGGCTGAGATGGGGGGGGAGGGGAGATGCATATGTCACCTGGCTGAGATGGGAGGGAGATGCATACTTCACATGGCTGAGATGGGGGGGAAGGTGCATACTTCACCTGGCTGAGATGGGGGGGAGATGCATACTTCACCTGACTTAGATGGGGGGGAGATGCATATTTCACCTGGCGGAGATGGGGGGAGATGTATACTTCACCTGGCTGAGATGGGGGGGGGAGATGCATACTTCACCTGGCTGAGATGGGGTGGAGATGCATACTTCACCTGGCTGAGATGGGGGGGGAGATGCATACTTCACCTGGCTGAGATGGCGGGGGGAGATGCTCACCTGGCTGAGATGGGGGGGAGATGCTCACCTGGCTGAGATGGGGGGGGGGATGCATACTTCACCTGTCTGAGATGGGGGGAGAGATGCATACTTCACCTGACTGAGATGGGGGGAAGAGATGCATACTTCACCTGGCTGAGATGGGGGGGGAGAGATGCATACTTCACCTGGCTGAGATGGGGGGGGAGATGCATACTTCACCTGGCTGAGATGGGGGAGGGGAGATGCATACTTCACCTGGCTGAGATGGGGGGAGATGCATATTTCACCTGGCTGAGATGGGGGGGGGGAGAGACGCATATTTCACCTGGCTGAGATGGGGGGAGAGATGCATACTTCACCTGGCTGAGATGGGAGGGGAAGAGATGAATACTTCACCTGGCTGAGATGGGGGGGGAGATGCATACTTCACCTGGCTGAGATGAGGGGGGGGGAGATGCATACTTCAATGGCTGAGATGGGGTGGGGAGAGATGCATACTTCACCTGGCTGAGATGGGGGGGGAGAGAGATGCATACTTCAAGTGGCTGAGATGGGGGGGGAGATGCATACTTCACCTGGCTGAGAGTACCTGAGAGGACGGACCATGCTCATACCCCAAAGCAGGCCAGACTGGACCTGACACCTGACCCCAAAATGCAAGACGTAAGCTGCCCTACCATGATAATGATGCAGTGCTTCAACCATTCCATAGCCATCAACATGAACACTGCACATAATCAGACCGTAGCCCCCGCAACACAATGCAGCGACAAGCAATTAGTATGGCCAATGCACAGCACCAAATACCATCATGAAAAAGGACATTTGTCCACTACTGCGTACAAAGGAGTCACATGAGGGCAAAATACATGAGCACACCCCTACACCAACACAGAGGTCCACCAAAAAATCATGTCAACATCTGTTGTACAAAGTGAGATCATCATGAGTCTGCCATCAACGGTGACAGGATGAAAACATACAATTGACTACACATCACCCAGATCATGGGAACAATCGGCGTGGACTACCACAGTGCATGAGCACTCACAAGGAATAGGAAACCCCTGCACCCACTAGACGATGCCACGCACACCTGTCAATCAGATTAATCCACACATTGCAGTTACATCATGAGGCTATATTCATGCATGGATATGTGGGTGCACACAGGGAATAAATGCATGCTATGGTGTCATTGATGCAGGTCCCATATGATGTGATCACTTACACATAAACATTGTTGCACACATGCAGGTGATGCAGGCTATCCCTTAGGACTACAATCGTGCGCATACACGTACCCGTGTGGTGATTGAGCAGACATTTGGCCTTTTGAAGGCACGGTTTCGCTGCCTCAGCAGGTCTGGTGGGGCACTCTTGTACGGGCATGAGAAGGTGGGCATGATAGTCATGGCATGTGTCATGCTACACAATATGTGCATAAGACGGAATGTGCCTCTGCCCCCTGATGCTGATCTGCAACCCCCTGACGATGAAGATGAGAAGGGTGGAGATGGGGCTGCACTTCAGGGAGGCAGCGATGCACAGGAGGGACATGCCATGCGTCAGACTTTGATTAACCAATGTTTCTACCACACATGGATGCGGAGTGTGACATGGAGGTGGGACTCAGGGCACTGGGAGTGGCATCTACATGGACAATGTAGACTGTTCACCAATAAAGCACACGTACACAATAAGGAATATCCGCTCATGTGAATTCTGATTTCACAACAGGTGTATTGAAGAAATATGACATATCAAGTGCACAAGCCCTCCACCCCACACACCCTTTTCCCCCTCCCCCCTCAACTTCCCCACACACACTCTCCCCCGTCCCCCTCCCCCCTCAACTTCCCATCACACCCTCTCCCCCTCCCCACTCAACTTCCCCACACATGGTGTGCACTTGCATGCACCAATAGTCTTCAGGAGTACGGAATGGCAGGCTGCACCTACACCCCTTTTCCACTGGTCGCATCGGGTGGACCCCTGTCTGACCTGCGCAAATTCCAGGCAGACCTACGCAGGGGGCTGGTCTGTCTGGAGCTGGCATTTGCGGAGGTGTCTGATTGTTCAACCACCTGTGTGGGGTGCAGGGCCTCCAACGCCTCACAGCCGCCAATTCACTACATATGTCTCTGGAAGTGGACTGGATTGCAGATTTGAGGGATGCTGCACATTCCCTTATTTCCTCCCTTGCCTGGCCGCATTCGGTGATGTGCTGGGTCAACAGCCCTGTCAGCTCCTCCTGGCGCTGTTGTATTGCTCTGATGCCCTCCTGCCTGTCCCGGACACTAGCAGATGTTGTTGGTGCATGTGGAATGGTTGGGGCCTCATGCATGCTCCCCATGGGGCTGAAGCTCCCTGTCCAGGACTCCACCGCGGACAGCTCATGGCTGCTGGCATACTGATTGATGGGTGGGGAGTGTTGGGGTGACTGCTGGGGGCCTGTAGCAGTAGGTGTTCCAGGTGTCGGAGTGTGTTGTTCATCATCGGACACAGCTGCCGTGGCAGCTGTCTCCCCAACGGTACTGCTTGCAGTGGATACCGTGCCTTCAGCCACTGGCTCCTGTGTGGATGTGGCTGGTGGGGGTGCTGTGGTGGTGTCCGTAATGCAAATTTGTGCTGTCGGTTCCTGCGTTGTGTTGGGCTTGCGCAGTAGTCCAGGTTGCCCTCTTCCCCTGGATGTTGAGGGACGGTTTGCTGGCTCCATGCCCCTGGACCTCTTGGCTGGTGTTGCAGCATCCTCCCTGGGGTCCTGATCTTCACTCTCAGATTGTGTGCCTGTGGGGGACCACGAAAGGGAGTCCATTAGTGATGGGTCTACATGCATCAGGTATGCAATGGGGTAGCTGCATTTCTATGGAATGGCAGGTAATTGGCATTGGGGTAGTGACATACGGGTTGCTAGCCTCTTGGGTGGGTCATGCAGGGATGCGTCTGGGATGTAACATATGTGGGGTGCATCATGCATGTGGACAAGATGGTGCTGTGCACTGCCTGTAGGCAGTCTTGCAAACATGTGTCTGGTGGACCCTGCTTTGCATTATTGCACTGTCAGTTCAGGGGGACATCATTGTGTTATTCTTTACAGTGGTTCAATTGGGACACCTACCTGCATCAGCTGTTGACGGGGCTCCACGCTCCATGTCCCCCACTCCCTCGATTGCCTCCATCCCAATGGTGCTCGCACAGGTCTCCTCCCAGCGATGCATCTTTATGGGGGAGGCCGCACCACCACCTGTTGCCATCCCCTGGCTACGGTTAGCAGAGATGATGTTGCGGATGCGTAAGCGCAGATCGTCCCAGCGCTTCCGGACATCTTTCACTGTGCGTGGAGTGGTGCCAACGGCACTCACTTTCCGCGCCACCTCCGCCCATATCTCTTTTTTCCGCTGCACTGCAGGTCGTTGCATGTCATTGGAGAAGACAGCATCCCCATTTTCTGCCAGCGTATCTGCCAGCATGTTGAGCTCCTCTTCTAAGAAGCGCTCCTTGCGCAAGCGCGCAGAACCTTTCTTTAGTGCCTTGGGCACTGTAATATGCTGCAGGTATATGTTGGAACAGGTGTGGTGGTGATATGGGTCCTGGTTACAGAGGATGGCAATGGATTGTGTTTTTAAAGATGGCCGCTGTGCTCTTTCCCGTTCCTGTGCAATGATGCTACTTCCTGTTCCACTTATTAGCGGTTATCGCTATTAGCGGTGACCGCTAATCACGGTCACCGCTGATAACGGTCACCGCTAATGCCGGCGGCATGGATGGCGCTGGAGCTATCTGCGCTTTGTGCAATGGCGGTAAGGGCGATGTTTCGCCCTTTAACGGCAGGGCGGTAAGGTCGTTACCGGCATGGCATAAAGCTTGTGCCCGCGTACTCGTAATCGCCCTCTAATAGCGCGCTTGGTGCAACACGGACATAGTATTTGCTCCGTGCCGATAAGGGCAGTTACTTACCTCCAAACTCCTAATGAGGCCCAATGTCTCTGAGAAAGGCATTGGCTGTATCGGAAGCTGACGGAGTGCCCTTCAATGGAGTGAAATGTGCCAATTTTCTAAAGGATTCTACGACCACCATGATTGCCGTGTATCCTGCCGAGTCTGGTAATTCCACAATGAAATCCATTGATAGGTGTTTCCAGGGTCCTAAAGGAGGTCTTTCTTGTTGAAGGAATCCCAAGGGTTTTGCCGTATTATACTTGTTCCTTGCACAGGTGGGACAGGAGGAAACGTACTCTCTGGCATCCTTAGCCATCATAGGCCACAAGAAATGTCGTTGTAATAACTCCAGGGTGGCTGATTGACCCTTGTGGCCTGCGGTATGTATATCATGAAACCATGTAAGGGCCTTGGACCTGAGTTCCTGAGATGGAAGACACAACCCTTCTTCCTTAAACAAAAGGTTCCCTCTTTGCGTCAAGAGAGGAATAAGGGTGGTAGATGGATTCTTCTGTGCTTCAATAACATCTTGCAAGAAGGTGTTTATGGTGCTTATGAAGGTTTTCCCCTGCAATATGAATTTGGGACCTGAGTACTTTCCTGATTCGTCCCCATGGCTTCGAGAAAGAGCGTCAGCTAAATGATTTTCCTTCCCAGGTAGGTAGGTAAATTCAAAAGCAAATTGGGAAAAATAATATGCCCATCTGGCATGGTGGGAATTCCTACATTCCATTTGTTGCAAGACGCTAAGATTTCTATGGTCGGTGCAGACCTGAAAAGGATACCTTGCTCCCTGCAGATGTCGTCTCCACTCCTCACAAGCTTGTCTGATAGCAAGGAGTTCTTTTTCAATCACAGAATAATTCTTTTCACTAGGGTTGAGCGTTCTTGAATAGTAAGCGATTGGATGTTCCAACTGGTCTTCCTTTTTTTGCAAAAGAGTGGCTCCGAGGGCCCTAATGGGAGGCGTCAGTTTCAATGATAAAGGGCAGTGTTTGGTCAGGTTGACTGAGTTTCGGAGCAGTAGTAAATGCTTCTTTTAAATGATTGAATGCTTGATCAGCCTCGGTCGTCCAGTTGAATCTTACCCCTTTCTTTAACAGGGCTGTAATCGGTAGAACAATGTTGGAAAACCCCATGATGAATTTCCGGTAAAAATTGGCTAAGCCTAAGAACCGCTATACATCTTTTACCGAGGTGGGAGTGGACCACTGAGAGATTGCCATGACCTTGCTTGGATCCATCGTCAGTTGGTTTTCAGAAAGTATAAAGCCCAGATATGGAACAGAAGAGGCTTCAAACTAGCTCTTTTCTGGTTTTGCAAATAGATGGTGTTGCCGGAGTCTCTCCAGAACATCCTTTACGTCCAAGCAATGCTGTTCAAGTGTTTTTGAGTACACCAGAATATCATCCAAATACACCACCAACTTGCTAAACAATAAATCAGACAATATTTTATCCATGAACCTTTGGAACTGAGCCGGGGCATTAACTAAACCAAAAGGCATCACCTTATACTCATAGTGACCCAGGCGTGTACGGAAAGCGGTTTTCCATTCATCTCCTTTGTATATTCTCAGTAGATGATATGCACCCCTGAGATCCAATTTGGTAAACCATTTTGCTGCTTGTTAGGCAGAATCCTGTGCAGTTCCCTTGGGGAACACTGCAAAAAGATTAAGACTACAGGCGTAAACAGTAAACCCAATTGGTAGCAGTCTGTACCACCCAGATTTACCTGGTAGCTGTGGCTGAGCAGTAAGACTTCTCTCAAAAAGAGTAGGGCAGTATGTAGAGTATACACAATAGGGCTAAAAACACAGTAGAGCAAACAAACACTGACCAGAGCTTTGTATAAAAAGTATATCATTATTTATTTAAAACACACTTTAGGCAATATACTAGCACTCTAAATCAAAAGCAAGTTAAAACACAGTCAGGTAAAGTATACACACCTCCCTTGATAACTATCAGACAAGTCAGAGTTAAAACACCACGATTTGTTAAACAGATGTGAGCGCATAACCTGATGGCACTCCAATAGTTCAGTTAAAGGGAGAGAAAAAGACAGAGCATAGAAATAAAACAGGTCCCAACACTTTTAGGAGTCCTCAGCAAGGGGAGAAAGGCAGTAAATACTGTAGAGCCAAAGTTCATAGGCCAGGCGCACTTTAAAGGGAGCAAACGCGAAATGTGCCCAGGATCACACGGTTTAAAATGCATGAAAAGTCTTTGCAGAATGTTCAAAAGAGGTTGGGGTGATTCAAGAAGGTAAAGTTAGAAGGTCTGGGGTCAACCCAGTTGGCAAGGTCAGGATTTAAGGGTCACCTTGGGCAAACCGAAGAAAGGGAGGCCAGGCAGGACACAGTACCTTAAAAAGAGAGGAGGCTCTAGTGGTGGCAGTTGTTCCTGGCAGTGGTTGCAGTTCGTTGTTTCGACCAGGGGAAGAGAGGATCTCGTCGAGGAGGAAACCTGGAGTCGTTGCACTGCACAAGGATGAAGCCAGCCACGGAGTTCGTCAATAAAAGGTGTGTTCCTTTTATTCGCGGTCAAAGTGGTGAAGCTTGGCTATCCGGCCGCTGGGGTGCTTGGCACGGGTGATTCAACCAAGAGACATCTTTGGAAGGCGAAAAGGGCGAACTGGTTGGTCCCACTAGCTCAGAGGAAGAAGACTAGTCCAGCAGAAGATCTTCTCTTGTCGTCGGGAAAGTGGTGAGGTAGTTGCATCAGGGCTTCACCGGTGGTGTTGTCGTTGCAGATGACTCAGCTTCTTCCCTCTTCGGATTCTTAGGTCCTGTGGCGACTTCTGCAGTTCCAGTCCCAAAGGCCCTGCTTTTATGCAGGAAAACCCCCATTCATCAGCCTAGCTGTCAATCACACATGCTAAGTGGTGACACGGGCGGCTCACTACTGGGCCAATCAGAGTAGAGTGGGATTTGGGTTGCCGAGGCAATGCAATCCAAGGTGCAAATTCCCCCCTCCACCCTTCCTTTGGAACCCAGACAGAGTGGCACCAATTGGAGGGCTTCTGTGGAGAAGCCCGCCAAAAAGTGGAACAAAGGGCTCGACCTTGGTTAGAGTTACAGAGACGGACACGAACGCCATTTTAGAAAGGAGTTCTGGCAAAAAGACCCAACCGTTAATTTAATATTAAATAAATAAACCGGTGGTATCTTTAACATTGCACCAAAAAGTGGTGCGTTTAAAATCAATGGGAAAATCGCATAGAGAATATTCTGGTGGAATATTTTGCGTGGTAATCACTGCCACCAGCCAGAAACTCGACAAGGGGGGACTGGACAGTGCCCCCTTGAAAACAAACCCAGGGGCAATATAATTAACCCCTTCCAGTACTTCCACAATAAAATGGTTTGTACTGGTTCTGTTCACAATTTAGGACTAGTAAAGTCAATGGTGACTTTACATGCCCTGGGAGATAGTAGTCAGTCCCAGGGTATGGCGTCTATGTTTGGGGGTCACTACGACACCCCTGTGTTACTGCACTGAGGGTGCTGTGTAACACACACATCAAAAAATAGATGATATCCTATGGAGCAGAAAGAAAACCCCATAGCCCATAAGCACACACAGAGTCAAAGACATACCTCAAATCATGCCTAAGAGTGGGAGGAAAAGAGTCTCACTCTTAGCAGGAGAAAAAAACAAACCCCAAAAATCCAGCAAAGCTGCTGGGGGACTCACTAGGTTTGGGAAATTAGCCTTATAAGAGAATTCTCCCTAACACTCCTTGGACAGCCTCCAGGATATCTTTGATCAGAGGCATTGGATAGCGATCTCTGATTGTCTGACTGTTCAGGCCATGGTAGTCAATACAGGGCCTGAGATCTGTAGTCTATTTTTTGGGGATAAAGAACAGGGAAGCCCCAGCAGAAGAGGTTGATTCTTGTGTGAGACCATTCTGAAGATTGGTGGCTAAATATTCCCTCAAGGCGTCTTTCTCTGGTAAGGACAACAGGAACATTCTTTCGAACGGGACTACTGCTTCCGGTATTAATTCAATCCTGCAATCTTCTGGCCTGTGAGGTGGGAGAGGCTTGGGCTGGATGTCGGAAAAGACATCCGAAACTTCCTGCTAGGCTACAGGAATACAGTTCACACTCCTGATGGGTAACATGCTATTTGCTTGAATCTGCTCTGTTTCTTGGAACAGACAGGTATGGAAACAAATATTAGAGCAGAATTCAACTGTGTTAGAGCTCCAGTCGATACAAGGATTATGTCTGCTTAGTCAAGGGATTCCTAATATCACTGGGAAGTGGGCTGCCCTTACACGGTCAAACGCTATTCTTTCTCTGTGGGTGTTCATCCTGACAGTTAATTCATGAGTCTCTTGTTTGATGGGACCCGAAGACAGGGGGGTGCCATCTACCCCTTCTACAGGTATTGGTAGATGCTTTCTTCTTCTTGGTATGGCATGCTTCCTTGCCCATTCATCGTCCATGAAATTGCCAGCTGCTACGCAGTCTAGCATGGCCAGGCATTCCACCTTAAAGTCCCTTTTCCATTCGATTTCCACCTTGAGAATCATGAGCTGGTGTGAGGCTTGCTCAGCTATGGGTGGTTTGGTAAAACAGGGATTGGCCCTGGAGACCCCTTCCGTGTCCCTGTTCATGGACGGGATTGTTCGTTTCCCGACCTCCTAGGAGGGACCTCAGGATAATCCCTCAAGAGATGCTTGTCGGATCTGCAGTACAGGCACAGACTTAAGTTTTTTTGCCGTTTTCTCTCGACAGCCGTTAGAGGACCTCTGGTAGTCCTGATCTGCATATGTTCTTCCGTTTGAGGTTTACTCTTTTCTGATGAGGTCTGCATACAGGGAGAAGGAAAATGTGGAGCAAACAGTCTGGGTCGTCTTTTTTCTGCCCGACGTTCAGAGAGTCGGAATTCAATTTGTAGGGCTAGGGAAATCAGTTTTTGAATGGATGCAGTTCTGGCGATTCTTGACAGTCGTCCTTTATATCATCCTGTAAACCTCTTCTAAATAAAGTCTGTTGTGCAGGGTCTGGCCATCCAGTCTCTTGGGAAATCCTCTGAAAGTTGGTAACATAAGTCTGTACATCAGATGTACCTTGTTTGGTGTCTAAGAGGTTTTCATAGGATGTAAATAACACCTCTGGCCTGCCGAATCTGGCCCGGAATTGTTGGATAAATGTTACATAAACAGTAAGTGCTGGGTCTGAATTGGTAACCAACAGGGTTGCACAGGCCAGGGCATTGCCCATTAAATTCGAGATAATGAATCCTACCTTTGCCGGTCCAGTTCAAACATCTTTGGGCGAAAGGTGAAGTAAATCTGACAGGTGTCCAGAAACTCTTTTAGTCTCTTGGGATTCCCGTCATACTTGCCGCATGGAAAGGATAATGGTGGGTGATCTCCCGGGCTTTCTTCTCTTTGTAGGAACTGTATTCTCAATGCAGCATTGTCTGCCTTCAACACATTGTTCTCTGACTTTAAAGTCTGTAGTTTGACTGTAATACCTTGTATGGCTTTAACAAGCTCTTGGTATTGTTCCAGGCTGGCCATCTTTTGGGCGTTGCAAACTCTCAGGATTGCGTGATGAACAAACCAATAACAAATTCTTGGAGTGGTTGCAGAGTGGTGCAGTCCTGCAGTCACTGCAGCCACTCTATTCAATCCTGCTCTGAGCAGAGTCCTTTTGCTCTGTCTACCCTGCTGGCTGACTGGGAGGAGCTGCTGATAAAAGCCCAGTTTGACCGCGGAGTGGTTGCAGAGTGGTGCAGTCCTGAAGTCACTCTATTCAATCCTGCTCTGAGCAGAGTCCTTTTGCTCTGTCTACCCTGCTGGCTGACTGGGAGGAGCTGCTGATGAAAGCCCAGTTTGACCGCGGAGCGGCCGCGCAGTGGTTGCAGACTGGTGCAGTCCTGCAGTCATGACAAGCAAGACGGCAACAGCGACGGAGAAGATTGAGGAACGTCGCCTTAGAAGTACCAGACCCAGACAAGACGGCGCGCCTCCACAAGACAAGGAGAATGAGGACCCGACTGGTCCTGAAGATTTCACAGAGACAAGAGGTAAAAGGAAGATGGGTACAGGTTTTGTGCCACCTTCCGCAATATTAAGACCAAGGCAACCACGCATCCCTGTGCTAAAGCCCCCTTTCAGCATTTTCAACATTATCAACATCCCTACCGAACTGCTGCACTCTCCAAATAACTCAAATACCACACCTGCTAGTTCCCCCCTGATCCTTTTCAACACCCGGAACACTGAATCCCTGGCTTGGCCTGTATCTGATTGCAGGCAAACCTTAGAAACACCAGTGCAGAGGGGGGAAGGAGGTGGGGGGAGCAACACACAATTAACTTTTTGTTGCAGAAACCGTGATGGAGCTAAAAACTGGAATTAAGGACCCTAATATAGACCCCAATGACACTAACGTGCTATCTGATGTAGACATTATGCCTGATTACAAAAATGGAGCAAACGTCCCCAATATTGACTCTATCGTCATCCCTACGCCACCAAACAAGGTTAAAAAACCTGTAATGAGCGCCAACAGCCACCTACCAGCCCCACTTATCAACAGTCCCCTATTTTCCCCACTCACGTACTTGTTGCGGAGCTGCCGAGGGAGGTTTTGCCTCGTGGTCCGCCGCGGGCTGTGGGCCTGGAGGGGCTTTGGAGATGTCGGAAGGGCCTGCCGCAGTGGTGGAGCCTTTGAGTGAGACTGCGACGGCCGCGATGGCACCCCCCCATCTGGGGTGGATGGTGGTGGCAGCGGTCGTCCATGTGCCCAAGGAGAAGCGGGCCTGGGTGTGTTGGGAGAGGGGGGTGGGAGGGGTTGTGGACCGCGGGTGGAGGAGGAGCCCCGGCAGGTAGACGACACCGCGCTCTGTGCTTCTGGCGCTGCAGCGCCTGATGGAGTTGTGCCCGTGGGGGCCGCCACCGCTGCTGGTTCGGTTTTCGGGGCCCCAGGCCGGCGGCGCATGTGGAAGCCCCAGTGAAGGTGGGGGAAAGAAGCCAGGTCTGCCAAGCCGCTGCTGAGAAGGGGGAGTAGCTTGACTCCTGCTGGCGGCCCGAAGGTACTGACGAGGTCAGGCTAGTTAAAAGAAAGGAACGTGCTATAACAGCACTGAAACAAAAAAACTGAATGGGGGGAAACACACCACAAAACCCTACTATAGAGGACCAAGTCAAAAAAGTAAAACATTCAAAGTACCCTCCCATAATCAGGTGGAAAACTTCTTTAAGAAAAAGGGAGTAAGTACCCCCATACCACAAAAAGAAATCTCGGATGGAGAGCTTCTGGAGGGGTGGGTGGTGGTTGATAGAACAAACATAAAATAGCCAGGAGGAGAGGAGAGTGGTGAAACAGAGGACCGTGGCCAACCTACTACAACTTGAGATGCCATTAAGGTGGCATTTTGGGAAACCCCCTCTTGCCTCTCCTATTCCCCACTTACCTGCATTGACGGCAGGTCTGCTGCCCCCCGGAGCTTGACCTGACTATTGACAACCAAAAGAGTACCCCCCCAGATCTTGGAGGAGACAGAGGACCTGAACGAGGGGCTTCCATGTGGACACCCGCAAGGGGAAGCTTCAGGCCATATTCACCATGACCATCAGAAGGAATTAGGAAGCCCCCCGAGGTGTAACGAGGCCTCAAACCTACCCAAAAAAAGCTTGGTAAAGACACTGCTCTGTGGTACCCTTGGAAAACCAATACTGGCACCCGAGGTGTGCCCTACTCCAAGCAGATCGAGGGTGGCAAGAGACTCACTACAGGGGGGCGTGAAAGAAACACCACAAAAGAAAACAGACCTAATGGGAATAATGTCCACAGTGACGATCGCGCTTGCTCCTTTTAGCAAATTGTACAAAACCCTGAACGATTCTGTGAGAGATCAAGCAGCAATCATGGCCCTAATGCACACTAAGTTATTATACTTAGAAAAGCACATATTGATTAAAGAAGCAAGACAAGAAAATTCCAGAGACCAAGGATCATCGTGCTCACTTGACTTGGAGAGGAAAACACAAGGAACCCAGACTAGTCACAACTGCTGGAACAAAAACATCGATTTGCCACTGGATCTGGAGGGAAAAACACAAGGAACCCAGACGAAAGACAACTGCCGGAACAAAACTAGTGACCTGACACCCAGTGGAAAGAAGGTGACGAGCACACTGGATAACGGCTGCATCAACATGGACTGCTCGGGAATAACTTTGATCGCAGCGGAAAAGGTGTTGGGGGGCAAACCCCAAACTAAATTCCTAAATACAAAACAGAAAGAACTTAAAATCTTCTTCAACAAGAAGGCTAAACCAGTGGACAAATCAAATGCAGTACCAAATCCTGACAAAGCAGAAGCCAAGAAAGTAGTCTTAAAAATACTGACCCCACCAAAATTGTCAAGACGTACTGTAACAGCGAGACGAAGAACTGGGCTAACGACACCTACAATGCAAAACCAGCGGGAAATGGCGAGTCAAGAGAAAGAAAATTCTCGGAGGAAGGAAAAGTGGATGAAGAGTTCAACTCTATGGAGGCTTTAATGAACCTAAGTGCATATACAGTCGAAGATTCGGAAACAGATATTCCATCCCCCAAGCCTAGATCATAAAATGAAAGCGTGTCTAGACGGGATGAAGCACCGGACCTCAAAGACAAGAAGAGAGAGTAACTCTTCTTATGATAAACTCAGTTACGTACCAAGCACTGGATGCAAGAGGCCTCTGCGGAAAGAGACCAAAGCCAAAAGAATCCAGAGAATCTTCCTAGCAATAATCAGCGAAATAAAGTGAGAGAAAGAAGCAGAGGCCGATCGACGCAGGAGAGGAGTAAGGAACGGCCACGGAGCGGAACAAATAAACGCATCATGACAAACTTTCGCATTTTCAAACTGGAGAGAAGGATAGAAAAGCCAGACGACTTCAGGCTAAGCAGGAACACAACGCTGCGTATCTTTGATCAAATTCCAAACCTACGACATTTGAACTCCCAAGACTTAAAAATTGTCGAACCATGCGGGAAAGGACAGAGGGATCGGGCCTACCTACATATATCATCTCCACTAATAAGTAACATCTTAAAGGCAGAGATAGACAACCTCTGGTTCCTGGGATATGACCTGAAAGAAATTTAGGACATTCGAAAACAGAGGAGTCATCGGCCGCATAGAAGCCCAAAGACGAGATCCCTAACCAGGAACAAGAAACTAGCGTTTGAAGAAAAACGCCACAACAAAGACAAAGAAAATCGTTGGGTGAGTCAAAAGTCCCAATCTACACAAGACAACCGAAACATACATGGCTCCAATGGGCCGAAGGAAAGGAAGAGGAGGGACGAGTCATTCTATCAAGACAGCAAGAAATACTCAGAGGGTAACCAACCAACAAACCCGGAAAGATGGCCAAAAGGCCTCGGAGAAGAAATAAGAATCACAATAGCTCGAAGCCCCCTGAAATCCTCCTGAGGGGAGAGAGGTACTGAAGTTAGGACCCTCGCCCTACAACACAACCGGAGGTGGATATCAAATACACGACAATATGCAAATAAAATCTAGCAACTAGTGGATAGAAAACCCGCGATGAGCCAATTGGTGAAGCTGTCCCCCTTGACAATGGGCTCATTGAACACACAAGGGTTTTCCCACCTGACGGCAAGTTCCGATGGCAACCTAGGTGCATTTGATATCCTGTGTCTACAGGAAACGTGGCTGTTGACGAAGCTTTACCTCGATGGATACACCTTGACCTTTACCCCGGCAGAGAAGGGAGCCACTGGAAGGCCAAGAGCGGGTCTTCTGACGGCAGTTAGATTGGGATGTGGCTTAGTGTTTCTGGCGGAACTACATCTCTCCCCGCTCATCCAGGCTACCAGACTAGGGTGGCAACCTGATAGTGGTGAAACGGGGAAGGAAAACCCTCAACAAAAACTCCTAGTCATCAATACATATTGGAACCCAGCAGAGATTGGCACTGACCATTACCTAGAGGCTATTGACAACCTTCTGGAGGAGAAAAGTGAAAGTCAACACCTCACCAACATCATTATAAATGGTGATCTAAACTGCACAATGGATGATGATGCGACCCTCACATGCACAAGATCTACTACGGATGGGGACAGAGCAAAACGATGGGGTAATCTGATGGACAAATGGGATGTGCATAACTTACACTGGCTACGCTCTAAAAAGAACATGGCAAAGAAGTGATCAAAAGGGGACCATCGACCACACCATCGTATCGAAGGATCTGCTGAGTATGATCAAGTCTTTCAAACGTGGTCAAAACAGACAACAGTGACCACAACATCTTAAAAACGATCTGGCACCTTCACAGGCCAGTGCAAGAACACATGTCTCAAGGTTTGGAAGCAGGCCCGAGTGGCAACCGCCTAAGGTTAACGCCAAAGCCATCAGCGAAATGACGATGACCTATAAAAACATCAGCAACAACTTTATTGACAAGCCAACCGAAGCTGCAACTGTAGATTATGTGCCGTTACTGGATATATACCGTAGACCAAAGCAACAAGGGGGCCCTACGCACTTAGTTCATAAACATAGCTACAACAAGGAACTGGTAAAGCAAAGAGCGTCCTTGAGAAAAATCTTACGAATGGCAAAAACTACCAACTCAACAAAGCTGCAAATGAAATACCACCTAGCTCACCGCGAGTACAAAAACTGGGTCAGACATCATCGCGCAAGCCTTCTACAACACGACGCAGAACAAATGCTACGCACACTTACGAAGAAAAGCAGCAAAGAATTCTGGTTGTTAAAGGCATGGTCTAGTAAAAAATGTTATTGTCCCCACGGGTCGGCCATGTTTTTTTAAGCCTAAGTGGCTCGATTTTAGAAAACTTTCCTATGGACCTTACCTGAGTTTTCGTCCATTAAACGCACGCGAAAACAAGCACCAGGGTGCCGCCATTTTCTGATAATCCTATCATTTCCCCCATCGCCCTGGCTGACCTGCTTTTGCGGCACTAAATCAATTCCCCCGCCCCTGAGCCTGACATTATCAAAACATTCATATTCCCCGCCTCTCTCTGTGGCGTTACTGTGCTGCGTAGGCAAACCTGCCCAGTCATCTTCTACGCGACTATACACAGAACCCGGAAACAAACACAGACCATCTCACAACACAGCGCGCCACAATTCGGAATATGAAACTGTACTTTAAAATCAAACAGCAACACGGTACATTTGGTAAAGTACATTTATTTTACATTAAATGTTTAGAGAACATTCAGCAATTGCCATATGAACTCCGAAAGCCATTTATTTTCTTTTATCTGTATCGGCCATGGTGCACAGGGTGTTGCTTTTCGTTAAAAGAAGCACTTTGGAAGCACGATGAACCGCAAAGCTGTTCCATCAACTAGGCACTAGTCCATCGTAAAGGTTGATATGTTGCTTCTAGCCACTAGTACAGCGTAAGGGCATGTGGGCCCTTGGCGATCGTCCCATAAAATTGTCAATGTGCTCCAGTTGTTCACACGTAGCTGCAGGTGTCTACTGTAAAAGCCATCTGCTGGTGTCTCAAACCGATGGCAGTAGCAGAAAGGGAGCAAATACCTGTTATGAAAACAAAAAAATTATAATTAGTCTCGCCAGCCGATCTTCATTAATATTACTTATTTTATTTATTACAGCCAATCAGAAACTATTTGCTTGAAAGGATAGTTCAATGGAGTATGTTCGGCTCTAAAATCAATGCGAAAAGTAACGAAATAAATCGAGGCCAACACACAATGATAAACGACAGTTAGTCTACATGCGTGAGGAATGATATGATATATGATATGGCATTTGTAACGCGCCTATACTAAAGTGTTTCTAGGCGCGACGAGGCAGGTGGGGAACAAGGGCAGACAGACAACAATCCTACTAGGCCAGGTGTCTTTCTGATCACGCATGGGGAAGGGGGGAGGGAGGGAGTGCTGTACATGGTTAGTTGAATACAAATTAAATAATAGGGCCAGCTGGTGGCAAGTGCAAGGTAAATGGCGGGAGAAGGGGCTGAAGGATACAGAGACAGTCCCGTAGTGCAGGTAGGCAGTGCAGGGAAAAGTGGCTGGGCCAAGGACCGAGATCGGTGAGACCAGTGGACCTGCATGCCCATGTGCCCACTACGAACACGTTTTCCTTGCTTTTCCTAGCTCTTCATTCATTCATGCATCTATTCATTAAATCTTCATTCCGGGATAAAAGCGTGTAAAGATTTACTTACATTATATTTGAAATTTCCATTGTGTCTCTTCGTATTGCAGTCTGTAAAACGGATCGTGCTCTTGACAACGATTTTTCGTATACTGAACTAAAATGAAACTCGGTCTAGTTTCTGAATTTTCTGCCTTATCGTCTCTTATGTTATTGCGCACCCCCTACAAATGTAGTTCTTTCGGCATGGTCCCTGTCTCAAGGTCAAAAAACAATTACCCTTATACTTCCAGTGCGACTTGTGGGCCTCATCTGGGCGCGAGCTGAAAATCAAAGCCGCTGTCCTTCGCATTCTTTATTTGCAACATCACGTAGTATAGGCATCTGTGAGAACTTGAAGTTTAGAATCCGTCTATGTAGTGCGCCTCAATGTGCAAATGCGAACTGGCTTCTCTCCCAAATGCCACAGCCCGCTTGGCTGGCGCGTTGCAAGTGCCCCAATTTTGTCCCCGTTGTCTGCGAGCTTTGCAGCCCAAATTGAGACATTTAATTTTTGGCGGAAGGTCAGGGAAAGTATAAAGTACCACAGGAGTTGAGTTAAAAGTGAGATTTATTGTTTGTTTGTTTGTTTTATTATTTGCAATACGCAAGCCTCCCCTCCGTTAACAGTGCGCAGCATTTACATTTACATGAGATGAGACATGAGAAAAATATATACATACAAATATATGAGGTGAATAGAGAGAATTCAAAGATGACACCCAGCTTGTTCGCCACCCATGATGGTGAAGATAGGGGTTAGGTTTACAGGTACACTGCACAATAACATTTATTTACAAAAAGACAATCGTATTGCAATTATTTAAACCGGGATTTTTACTTCACAATCAGCTGTGCTTCGGGTGGGCATGGCACAGTCGCAATGTTCGGTGGCAATGGATCACTGCTCTGCACAGAAACGTCCAAAATTCCATATCTGTGCTTCTCTAACACAGCAACAATAAGGCCTTTATCAAAGTCGAACTGAATTTCATCATAGACTGGTTTGATCATCCATTGCTTACTTCGTTTTGAAAACACCTTAGTGTAGCGAGGCATCCTTACTTTACCCCTAGTCCTAGATTGTTCACGTCCGACATTGCTGTTATGGGCCAAGACCGCTAGTAGAGTGCAATGTTTCATGCCCCGAAAGCTAAAATGCAAGCGCTTTGGCCTGTACTTTAGGCACATATTGTGGAACACCTCCAAATCTCCTGTGTGACAGAATTCTGTCAGTCCTCTCAAATCTCTTGATAGAGTTTTGTCGAAAACAATCTTCTCAATGGCTTTGTGTGTCGGTGAAGATGAAATCAACCACTTCTTCTTCCGTGCCTCCTCTGGGGACAAAGGGCCATGTTCACATTGGTGGAAATGTTGATTTGCTGTCCAGCGGTGAACGTTGGTACAGTGGTGCATCAGTGACCGCCATTTTTCAAGTAGTATTTCCACTGACCCTTCACACGTTTTTGAGCTCCACCAAAGATGGTTGGTGATAGAATGTGACCACTGCAAAATACTTTCAAAACCATTTTTTTCCCCCTGCAGCCGAGATTTTCTTATTGATTGATTTAGCAAGATGCCATACATCAAATTGATGTTTAATATGTGGGAACTGCTCTCTCATTGTCTTGGCAATTGAAATGTGCAATCCGTGGCTATGAGGTCGATGTGCATTCCCGTTGATTGTAGATATTCCACTGATTTTATAAATCCTAGTTTCTCCATGGCCACTGACGATGTACATTGTGTTACCTGCACGACCACCGAACTCACAATTTTCTTACTATCCATGTCCTGAAAGTGGTAGGTGCAGTACTTGGCAGAAAATCCAGGGCTGTCGCACTGTCCATCGCCGGCTAGCCTGAATCGTTTGCCTTCGAATGTTCTTGCTAGAGACAATTGTTCAATTTTCCAAGCATCACTAATGGCCGGAAACAGATAATCACGTTGGTATATGTAGTACAGCGCTTTAGAAATGAAATGGAGTCCCACAAACTGAAAGAAAGCCTCTAACTTTCTAAAACTGGAGCCACTAAAAAGTGATGCAGCTGCACACAGTAGATTGCCTGCTGGCAGTTTCCCCAGCATCGGTTGTGCAGACCATGAGAACCTATGATTTAATCTACAGGCGGCATTTATTTTGACGTTACTGCCTTTTATTTGACGAGTCACATTAATCAATGTCTTCCCACATACTTTCCCTCTAATGGAATGCACACATTTCAGCATACTTATAATTTCCATCAAACAACTGTTGAATACAATGTATTTGCTCTCTTTCATTAGACTGTCATCCTGCGTCAACGTTGTTTCGGCCTGTGACGTTGTGGAGATTTCAACACATTGGAAAGTAATATCGCTG
Organism: Ambystoma mexicanum; assembly: GCF_040938575.1. Lineage (NCBI taxonomy): Eukaryota > Metazoa > Chordata > Amphibia > Caudata > Ambystomatidae > Ambystoma > Ambystoma mexicanum. The sequence goes on along the minus strand of NC_090931.1, from coordinate 860,382,820 downwards.
ATATCAAGTTCTGATGCGTCTATGGATGCTGCGGCTGGTTCATTCTCTGTCATTTCGACATCTATTACTTCAACATTGATGGGAGATCACAACAATGTCGACAGGTTTTTTGGTGGCAAATGTTTGGCGGGTGTAGATTGTGTGAATTGATCTGCAACTACTTCAGAGCTATCTTCAATACATTCAATAACATCTTCTTGTGGTGGTGCGGTCGCACTGTAGCTATGGTCCAATGCAACTTCTCTGTAGTCTCCAAACACATTTAATTCATGTTCTGGCCATTGGACATGAGCATCTCGAGCCTGAACACGCCTCGCCTCAATCAATAGTTCCTCCATAGTGTACACGGTCTGGCAAGCCACATCTCTCATTCGCTTCACTGTCTGTGTATGTATAGTTCTGACACCCACGGGTAACTGGAGGAGAGATTGGAAAAGGGATGTTCAGTTTAAACACAAGATGAAGTGTAGTAGAATTGACTGGAAAAAAACATAAAATATTCCCCAGCACAAACATTTTTTTAAAGTTATGAACTGTTTGTAACTAACCTTTTTTGGTTTTTTTTCTTAGCAACTTTTTTGACTCGACCTTCAACATCTGCACGCTGTAGCTCCAATTCGTTTCCGCATGTCCTCCCCTCCTCTTGCGCTGCAACGACTATATTTTCTGTATCCGCGTAGACAGCACGGAATGAGGCTCCATCGTCTCCCTAAAACATAGTACTTTCATTACTATGTATCAAAATATTGTTAGCATAAAACACACGTGAGGACGAACACACAGGTACATCTCAATAGCCAAACACGATTTAAACATTGTGTGCAACAATCAAACGACAAGTATTCGACCAGTGATGATCTATTTCGATGGAACTGTCAGTATCCATACCTCTGGCTCTGCATGGACTGCCATGAATGGTTGTATTGGAGAGGAGGCATCCGCATCTCCCTAAAACACAGTACTTGCATTAGTATGCTTTTCAATATTGGAAACACAACACACAATTGGGGTGGACGGCACAGGTACATATAAAGAGATAACCACAAATGATGCATTGTCCAAAAGAATCAAGGAAAACCTAAATATGATCACATTTCATCGACTTATTTCTCCGACTCCTTTACATCTGCATCATCTAAATGAGATGTTGTGATTGTGGTGGAAGCTCCGTCGTCTCCCTGAAACACAGTACTTGGATTAGTATGGTTTTCAATATTGGAAACATAACACACACTTGAGGTCAAACGCACAGGTACATATAAAGAGATAACCGCAAATGATGCATTGTCCAAAAGAATCAAGGAAAATCTAAATATGATCACATTTCATCGACTTATTTCTCTGATTTATTTACATCTGCATCATCTAAATTGGATGTTGTGATTGTAGTGGAAGCTTCGTCGTCTCCCTGAAACACAGCACTTGCATTAATAGGGAAGAAAGTATAGCAAATGGAATCACGTTATATGATCACGCATGATGGAGCTGTCATTATCCATACCTCGTGCTGCTGAAGAATATCTATGGATGTTGCAAATGTAGTGTGCACTTCCGAAAGCTGTTGCACCGATTCGTATACGCATGGTCCCGCTTCCACTTCCCCTGGAATTACTTGAATGTCAGGCTCTGCATCAAGTGCAGGGGTTGACGCTCCATCAACTGCCTGAAACATAGTACTTGCATTAGTGAGGATTACAATAGTGAAAACATAACACACACCTGGGGTCGACAGCACAGGTACATATCAACGGTTAACCACAAATGAAACATTGTGTAGAACAATCAAACGACAAGAATTCCAGCTCTGATGATGACGCTCGATGGAGCTGTCAGTATCCATACCTCCTGCTGGTGAAGAACATCTAGAAATGTTGTAGATGTGGCGGATGCTTCGGCATCTCCCTGAAAGACAGTACTTGCATTAGTCTGGATAACACTAATTATAACTGAAAACAAACACCAGTGGACGATAACTAAGGTGTATATCAATTGGAAAGCACTAACCAAACATTCGGGAAAATAATCACACGTAAAATAAAACTATTACTTGACATGCATAAAACAAGTCTGTAGCGGATTAGCCTAGTAAGATTACCTGATACGCGCTAGAAGTGGTTGATAACTGCGACCACGTCAAGGATGTAGAATGTTCTTGCTTCAGATTCAAGGGATAGTCAAGAAGTTGTAAAGGTAAATTAATGATTGATAATGAAATGCCAATATTAAAAATAGCCATATAAGGCGACAGAATACTTGAAAAATGCTCAATACAGCACAGTTCCCTGTTCCCATATATATACATTGCGTTTGTGGGTTATGAAATCGAAAAAGAATATATTGATAAATGTCATTATTCAAAAAACTATACACTCATATCAATATCGAAATTATTACAAGGGATAGAACACCTACAATATCAATTAATCAGTTCGGATACCTACACACTACCGCAAGGCCTAAAGCTAAATCCGGACACTTGACTCACCGGTGGCGGAATGTGGACGAATAGAGTGGGAATAGCGTTTTCGAGCAATTTCCGTGTCGTTCGCCGTTTATTCTTCTTTGTTACCCAAGATGTTGTGTACATGTCCAAGGAAAAGTGCCGGCTGCAGATGCTTTATCGATCACCCCTCTTGTCCTGTAAGACTTGTTGGACTCTACTTTCCAGCTCATCCAGTGGATATCCGCAATGTCTGACCCATTCTCTTATTCGATCAACAGTTTTCGGGAATACATGCATTTTAGTGCCTTCAGATTTCGCATGGGTCTTCGAAGGGCAACCGCTAATCGAACAGGCAGGCATTGTTGATAAATCTGAAAAGTAAATATCGACATTATTATACAATCTTCAAGAATAAAGATTTGATACAAAAGTAAATGAATCATACAATGATCAATGCAAGGTTTGTTTTGGTCGCAGGAACTATACCAGTTCATTATGTGCGGCTTAGTATTTGCATAAATTGCAGAAATGTATAAATGATGTGACTAAAAACTGAACATGTGACTCATCCCTTGGATGTTCTGTATTGCACGAGAAGGAAACATGCTTACATTATGGACTGGACCCCCGAAGGATGCAATTCGATGACAATAGACACAGATGAAAATAAATAGATCTATTGATAGCATAGCAATGGAAACTCAAGTCAATAGCAATGAGACCAATGAACCTAGCACTATTGTGTACTCAACTCGCAAATAGATAGAAATTTAAAAATCTGCGAAATATGACTAGGATACATGGCCTTACCTTGACCAACAAACAGTTGGATTCAGCAAGCAGAGCAGTATGTTGCAGGAGAATAGGTGGGTGGCCACAGGTAGCACACTGATGGGTTTGCTCTAAGCGGTCACAGAAGTTCACGGATAGCACGACGACGAGCAGATTAGCGTAGATCTCAGTGGTTGCCAGGTAACACATTCAGGAGTTGACTTGCAAAGCACAAAGATGTTCTCATAAGACATATCAAGTGGTTTATAAAGTATTAGAAACAGGGGTGTGTTTGTGAATGAATGACGTATGTATGTCGTGGTCTTAGGGGGGCGGCCTGCTTCAAGGGGAGGCCTGGCTGGAGACACGGGGTCTGAGGAGGCCATGTGACCGATGGCCCCTTGGCGTGGGATACCTTTTGAAGTGTACATGTACTTTGGCACCTTGGCCTTTCGCGCCCATGACAGCCCCCCATGGCAGCGCTAATCCAATGGCGCGAAGCGCCTTGGATAGAGGGGGGTGGGATGGATGGGCCTGGGGCGTGCAGATAAGGCACAGGAAGACTGCTGAATGGAGACACACTTATGTGGATTGCAGGGGGGCGGCCTGCTTCAAGGGGAGGCCTGGCTGGAGACACGGGGTCTGAGGAGGCCATGTGACCGATGGCCCCTTGGCGTGGGATACCTTTTGAAGTGTACATGTACTTTGGCACCTTGGCCTTTCGCGCCCCTGACAGCCCCCCATGCCAGCGCTAATCCAATGGCGCGAAGCGCCTTGGATAGAGGGGGGTGGGATGGATGGGCCTGGGGCGTGCAGATAAGGCACAGGAAGACTGCTGAATGGAGACACACTTATGTGGATTGCAGGGGGCGGCCTGCTACAACGGGAGGCCTGGCTGGAGACACGGGATCTGAGGAGGCCATGTTACCGATGGCCCCTTGGCGTGGGATACCTTTTGAAGTGTACATGTACTTTGGCACCTTGGCCTTTCGTGCCCCTGACAGCCCCCCATGCCAGCGCTCATCCACTGGCGCGAACCGCCTTTGATAGAGGGGGGTGGGATGGATGGGCCTGGGGCGTGCAGATAAGGCACAGGAAGACTGCTGAATGGAGACACACTTATGTGGATTGCAGGGGGGCGGCCTGCTTCAAGGGGAGGCCTGGCTGGAGACACGGGATCTGAGGAGGCCATGTGACCGATGGCCCCTTGGCGTGGGATACCTTTTGAAGTGTACATGTACTTTGGCACCTTGGCCTTTCGCGCCCCTGACAGCCCCCCATGCCAGCGCTCATCCACTGGCGCGAACCGCCTTTGATAGAGGGGGGTGGGATGGATGGGCCTGGGGCGTGTCGATAAGGCACAGGAAGACTGCTGAATGGAGACACACTTATGTGGATTGCAGGGGGGCGGCATGCTTCAAGGGGAGGCCTGGCTGGAGACACGGGGTCTGAGGAGGCCATGTGACTGATGGCCCCTTGGCGTGGGATACCTTTTGAAGTGTACATGTACTTTGGCACCTTGGCCTTTCGCGCCCCTGACAGCCCCCCATGCCAGTGCTCATCCACTGGCGCGAACCGCCTTTATATCAATATATATTATATCGACTTTATATCAATGTTAGTATATCGTTGCTTATCAATAACAAATGCCACATACCGGAGATTCTTGTGAGCACAGACCCACACTTCAACCAGTGTATTATAGTGGTCAAGACCCTAAGGCCTGTATAATCCAATGGTAATTGTTAGTATAGATATATGTGTGACTTTTATAGAGACATAACCCACTGAAAGACTTTGAACAAGTGTTATTTAGTGCATGCATTATCGAGAATATGTTATGTTAGCTTAGATAGATAGTGACCACCCTGCTTCACAGCGACCAGGCCTTCACCCATTCGGAGCACTGATGTCTGACGTCCATCCTTGAATGGAGACACACTTGATTCATTTAAAAAATCGAAACAACCATTGTTAAAACATATGTGGTGTTTTATTTTGTATCTTATTTTCATGACACAAAAATAAAAGACTTTAAAGATTATACAGGTCAGGTTGCAGCACAGCGAGAGAAAATCCCCTGTACTGACCGCTGTCACTCGGGAACGTTTCTCTAATGGCACGAACGGCACAGGCGGGTATCACTCTTCAAACACGGTGTCCAAGCCTCCCGTGGAGCCACCATGTAAAGGAACGATAGGCCACCAGCCTGTACCACCTGTGAAAAGGAATGAAACAAACTGTTTTTAAATGACCAAGATAAGTTTAATAAACGTTTGTTGTCAATGACAATTCTTGTAACTAATGGCATTCTGCACGGACAAATGCTATCTAGGCAATGCACACTATTGAACGACTTACATGCGTTACAATGATATGTAGATGTAATTTTGGATATAGTAGAAGAACATGAAATAGGAGTGGCATGACAAGCAGAGTATACTTACTTGTTACTCGGATTACGAGGACGAACAGTTGCGCGAAGTTCGTGCAGAAGCACCATCATTATTCTCAACACGGCCCGTGTGAGGCAGGCTGCCCTGAAGTCTGGCAGCTCGGTGATGCATTGCGGTCGTGGCTCGCCTTCCGAAATGTAGGCCAGGCATCCCGAGTTTTCTCAGCAGCAGCAGTTCTCGTCCTCAGTTGGCATTAGCTCGCACCGATTGCATGTGCACCAGGTGGAGACGCCGTCCATTCGACTAGGCCCAGGCTCTTCATCTGTTGATTCGTCCTGCCAACTGCCGTCCGAATCCCCATTGTTTTCGCATGCTTCCATTTCCAGTAGTTCCTCCTCGGTATACTCGGGCTCGTACATGTAGGGCATTATTGTAGCCATTGTGTGTTAAACAAACTAAAATAATTTATAGCGGTGGTGCTGGTATCTGTTCACACGGGCTACAAGCGGTGAAGGTAGCTGACCAGAGCACTGAAACGAGTCACAGAATACTCAAAGTAACACAGAAAGAGGAATGGAATTGAAAATTTGCTGCTGTGTGTTGTGAAACGGTCTGTTTATACTTATTGAGGAAAGAGGCGTTCTGCAATTTCCATGGCGACACGTCATTAGCTGAAGCGCGGCGAATGTTGACACAAGACGTGCTTTGGCGTTGGGAAATGGGCGGTACGAGTCTGCTGATGACAGGCTCAGGGGCGGGGGATTTGATTTAGTGCCGCAAAAGCAGGTCAGCCAGAGCGATGGGGGAAATGATAGGATTATCAGAAAATATCGGCTCCCTGGTGCTTGTTTTCGCGTGCGTTTAATGGACGAAAACTCGGGTAAGGTCCATAGGAAAGTTCTCTAAAATAGAGCCACTTAGGCTTAAAAAAACATGGCCAACCCGTAGGGACAATAAACATTTCTACTAGACCATGCCTTTAATTCATTCAAAAACATCATGCACTCAGGCCAACCTACAGAACAATGTCAGCAAAGAGAAATAGGTGGATTTTTATGAGTCACTGTATAAAAAGGAGACACCGAACATCTGCGGGCTTCAAGTGCCAAACTGGGAAATACCCTGCGACTGTGATTCAATTACATCAAAAATCAACAATCTAAAAAACTCTAAAGCGCCAGGGCCGGATGGCATCTCTAACATAGATCTGAAGAACAACATTCATACCTAGGCCCCACTTATTGGTCAGATCTTTCAGAACTGCAACATCACCAAAACTGTGCCCCCCTCCTGGAAGACTTCAAACGTGGTCCCGATCTTTAAAAAAGGAGTGAAAGAAGATCCAAGAAACTACCGCCCCATAACACTCTTAGACGTCATTGGGAAGGTTTTTGGATCTTGTGCTTTGGATGGCCTGAACACCTGGCTAAAAGAATCCAACTATAGAGACCAATTCCAGATGGGGTTTGTCAGAAACATCGGCACCACAGCGAACATGCTTGTATTAAGCTCTCTGAAAGCAAGAGTGCAACAGGAAGCGCCGCGAATATTCATGGCTTCGTCGGCCTCGTTCAGGCGTTCGATCGTGTGAGCCGAGAACTCCTATGGGCTAAACTAATTGGCAGGAACTGTCCAGAAAAAATCTAAGCCCCAATAAGAGCCCTTTATGAAGGCACCACTATGAGAGTCCGTCTGAACGGTGCAGGGACCCTATCAAAGGTAATCCGGACTACCCGAGGAGTAAAGCAGGGCTGTCCCCTAGCCCCAGCTCTGTATAACGCCTATATAGTAGATCTGGAAGAAGAGTTTATTACAACTAGGTGATTTCCACCATCGCTAGGAGGAGAGAAAATACATAGACTCCTTTATGCGGATGATATCATCCTGCTAGATCAGACAGCGGTAGGGCTACAAAGACAGCTGAACAGCTTGCTCTCATACTCGGGAAACAACCATCTAGAACTAAATAAGAGCAAAACCAAGATCATGGCCTTCGAAACCACAACTCGAACAGCAGGCAAAGACAAATGGAGCGTGGAAACCGAGAAAATCGAAATTGTGAAGAGCTTTAAATACTTGGGAGTGACGCTCAGTAACAGTACTACAGAAAGACCAATGCAGGAGATGTTAATAGCAAAAACAAAGACCGTGTCATGCCAAGCACGAACGATCGACAGGAAATATGGAAAGTTCTCTCTGATTCCAGTGCTGCCTTTCTTCAAAGCCAAGGTCGTCCCGTGTATAACGTATGGAGTTGAAGCCATGCCCCAAATCCAGAGGCAGTTCTGGGACAGACTGGAAGGGCAATTTTGGAAGAAGGTGCTGGGCTTGCCAACGCCTGTTCCTATATGTCATATCAGACAAGAACTTTGCCGATCCTCTCTGAAGGGGATTGTGGCAAGGAATAACCTGATGCTTTTTAGGAAAGTGATCACGGATTCTTCAGCGCCCGTTTTCGAGATCTTGAAGAACTAATTATCCAGCGGAAAAAACAAAATCTTAGCATTATGGCCGGAAGACTGTGTAAACCTGCTAGAAGAGGTGGCCCTGACTAGAGCAACTCTAATACAAGACCCAACGAAGGTAGTGAAAAAATTGATCGAACTGGACTGGATCAGAACTCAGGATAATGCTGCCTCTTACAAATCAATCAAAAACTTCCCCATAACCCCAAAGAGAGTTAACGAGGTAAGAGGCTATTTAAAAGAAATTCAGGGATAAACAGCTGCGTAGCACCTTTCTCAGAATCAGACTGAACCTCCTAAAGACAAACGAGATCTTGGCAAGAAGAGGCGAGTCACCTTCAGACGACAAGTGCCGATACTGTAATACCCAGCAGGTGGAATCCACCCGTCACTTTCTGTTAAGGTGTAAGGGAACCCAGGAGGCAAGAGAAACCTACCTAATGAAACACCTGAGCAGTTCAACTACAGCCGACGAAGAAGACTGGTGGAACAGTCTGCTGCGAGGGGAAAAAACTGAATGGACAGTGGTGGTGACTCTGTTCTTCAAACAAATTGGTCTCGTGCAGGAGCACAAAACGAGTTCAGGAGACAAAAGGATAACAATTGATGCCGGCACAAGCCGATGCTTAAACTCTTAAAAGTGCTTGAACTCTTAAAAGTGATAAAGGAAAAAAAAGAAATTTAAACTGGAGGGACAAATCTTTTGTATTTTTGTAAAAATTGTAAAATTGCATTACAATTAAATCAAATTTTAAAAAAATCCTCTGACCCAGTCTCCACTTCCTCCTCACCTGTCAGCGCTTCGTCGGATGATTCTTCAGAGGATATATCCCTTCTGGCTCGCCAAGCGTGATCTGGCTTTTTTGGGTGAGTCTTAGGAAGAGCCCTGCCGGAGGCCACCTTGCCTACTAGCAGTCTGCTCGGCAGTGGGACCTGCAGGGGGCCCGCCCCACGACCAGGGAAAAGCAAGGTTGAAAAACCATGGGATGGTATACAGCTGCAGATCTTGAGTGCAGGTGACTTCGTAGGACGAAAAGGAAGGATCCACCACTCCTAGAAGGCACTGATGACAATTCTTCTTGGGGAGTGACCCCGCCACAGGAAGGTAGGGACTACAATTCCCAGAAGGCACTGGAGAATATTTCGGTTCAGCCAGGCAGGCGAGAGGGATGCAGCTGAGGGCAATAAACCCGTAGTAGGAGCACACAGCAAGCGGGAAGGCTAAAGACTCCGAGAGGACACACAGCGGAAGAAAGTTCAGCGAGAACGCAGAGCAGAAGAGCGAAAGAATGGAAGCTGACAAAGTCAGAACGAGACGCAAGGAAGGAAGGTGGGTGAAACTGAGCACGCAAAGCGAGGAAAGCAGGAAAGCAACAGGAAAACAAGGGGTAGCAGAGCCACTAGAAACTGGACGGAGAACACAGCGTGTAAACCCGAGGAAGGAGGGTTGCAACGCATCATCGCTTCGGTGTGACGCTTATATGTACGCGACGCAACGTGAACGACTAGAACGCTGCATTCGATTCCACTCAGTTAGCCCTTCTTCCATTTCCACCATAGTTTCCAGGGTCTGTGGATCATGACACCTGGTTCAGGATAATGTCCCTGCTAACATTCTGTTAGGTAATCATCTCCCCTTGACTGCTGCTGAAGTCACTAGGTCACAGGTGACAAAGGGTCTGGCTGTGAGTCAGGTACCCAAGCCAAAAGTGAGGCCTAATGCAAGAAGACGGAAGACCAAGAAGGCCACCTCTGTGAAAGGGGCTCCTTCTCTTCCAGCTGTTCGTACAGCACCCATTGGGATCCATGCTCCGGATGGCTGGGTCCAGTGGAAACACCAAACTCAACTCCTGAGGGAGAAGAGACAGAAGACTTTCCTGTGGGAGAGGTTCTCAACCCAGAGGACCGCCGTGATCTTCAATGCCTGCTGGCTGAAGGGGGACCTTCCCGGGCGGACTTCTGTAAGGGACAGAGAGAGTGCCACTCTCTTGAGGGTCTGAGGAAACAGGCCCTGTCCCAGACACAAGGAGAAGTGCCTAGAACATTCCGGATCTATTGGGAGGGTGAGCTCCTTGTTAGTGAGCCCACTAAGCCTGAACCTGGTGCCCTCAAGAGGTTGGTGGTACCCCAGGTTTACAGGCCCTTCCTGCTGCAGTTGGCGCATGAGGTGCCCTTAGCTGTTCATCTTGGTACCAAGAAGTCTAAGCAGAGGCTCTCTGCCCATTTCTACTGGCCCCAGATGGGAGTGGAAGTGGAGTCCCACTGCAGGACCTGCCCAACTTGTCAGTTGTATGGCAGGACTGGAGGCAGTGTCATTGCCCCACTGTAGCCATTGCCAGTGGTTGGCACACCGTTTGGGAGGGTGGGCATTGACATTGTCGGTCCCCTTGACCTTCCCACTTCAGGTGGACATCAGTTCATCCTGGTCTTGGTTGATCATGCCACCAGGTACCCTGAGGCTATAGCCCTTCGGACTGTTACTGCCAAGGTGGTTGCCAGGGCTCTCCTGGGCATTTTCACCCATGTTGGATTCTTTAAGGAGGTTGTCTCTGACAGAGGATCCAACTTCATGTCTAGTTAAATGAAAACCATGTGGAAAGAGTGTGAGGTAACCTACAAGTTCTCCACCTCTTACCATCTGCAAACCAACGGTCTGGTTGAGAGATTTAATAAAACTCTCAAGGGCATGCTAGGCACTTTGGAAGAGCCCCTAAGGAGGAAATGGGATCTCCTCCTGCCATGCCTGCTGTTCGCTTCCAGAGAGGTACCTGAAGAGAGTGTTGATTTCAGCCCCTTTGAGTTACTCTTTGGACATCCCCTGAGGGGGCCCCTTGCCTTGGTCAGAGAAGGTTGGGAGGCCACCCCTCCAGGTCCCGCCAAGCAAGTGGGGGACTATGTGTTAGGCCTCAGACAGAGGATGACACAGATGATGGGTCAGGCGACAGCGAATCTCAAGGCCAGCCAGGAATTGAATAAGTACTGGCATGACCTTAAAGCCTCGCCAGTAGATTGGACTCCGGGACAGGAAATCCAGGAAATCCCTGTGATGGAGCCTACCAAGCCTAGAGCTTTGGCAGACAAGTGGACTGGACCCTTCAGGATCATCTCCAAGATGGGCAAAGTCAATTATCTGGTTGACATGGGAGCCCCTGGGGTAGACCCTCAGGTATTTCATGTTAACAGGCTCAAGCCTTTCCACAGGCGAGCAGAAGCCTCATGTCTCTTGCTAGCTTCAGAGCAAGAAGAAGATGAGAGTGAGCCCCTTCCTGATTTGCTGATTAGCAACCCTCAGGATGGCTCCGTGGAGGGAGTACATCTCTCTCCTGATCTGACGACAGAGCAGCAGAGGGCTTGCATGGCTTTGCTCCGGCAGTATGCTTCTCTGTTTTCACAGACTCCAGGCCTTACACTGGTGACAGTGTGCCTGTCAAAAGCAGGTGCTACCGTATGTCAGATACAGTTAAGAACCACATCAAGGCTGAGGTCACCAAGATGTTGGATCTGGGTGTTATTGAACCCTCAGCCTGTCCCTGGTCCAGTCCAGTGGTCTTTGTCCCCAAGGCAAGTTCCCAGGCAGGTACCAAGGATTTGAGGTTCTGTGTGGACTACAGAGGAGTTAATGCCGTCACCAAAATTGACGCGCACCCATTGCCCCCTGCTGATGAGCTCGTGGACACCATAGGTGCTGCCAAATTTGTCAGCACATTTGACATTACCTCTGGCTATTGGCAAATAGCTCTGACGGACCATGCCAAGGAAAAGACGGTATTCTCAACACCTGATGGACTCTACCTGTTTAGGGTCATGCCTTTTGGGTTGAAGAATGCCCCTGCCACCTTCCAGAGATTGGTCAATTATGCGCTCAGTGGGCTGGAGGCCTTTTGTGTGGCTTACGTAGACCACATTGCCGTCTACAGTTCCACCTGGCTGGGAAGAGCATTTGACACATCTGGATAAGGTGTTGCCGGCCTTTAAAAGGGCTAACCTCACTATCAAGGCTATCCGGTGCCAGATAGCTCAGGGTAAAGTCACATATCTTGGTCATGAGGTAGGAGGGGGTCAAATCCACCTCTCTTCAGTAAAGTACAGGATGTACAGGACTGGGAGACTCCCACTACTCAAACCCAGGTGAGAGCCGTTTTGGGTCTCACTGGGTATTATCGCAATTTCGTGGCAGAGTATGGAACCATAGCTGCACCCCTGACAGCACTGACTTCACCCAAACAGCCAAGGAAGGTTAATTGGACTGAAGACTGTCAGAGGGCCTTTGATGGCTTGGAAGAAAGTCTGTGTAGGGCACCCGTGTTGTGTGCACCTGATTACTGCAAGCCCTTTATCGTTCAAACGGACGCCTGTGACACCGGAATTGGAGCTGTCTTGTCCCAGTTAGATGACAAAGGAAGAGAACATCCGATCATATTCATCAGTAGACAACTTAAGGGAAGAGAACTTAGGTGGGCTACGGTTGAAAAGGAATGTTTTAGTATAGTTTGGAGCCTTAGGAGTTTTAGACCCTACCTTACCGGGTCTACCTTCAAGGTCCGAACAGATCATAAGCCCCCTGAAGTCGCTTATGCAGATCAAGGATGAGAACCCGAAACTGCTCAGGTGGTCCATTAGCCTGCAAGGGCTAGACTTCACCATAGAGCATAGACCAGGGAAGAGTCACGATAATGCAGATGGCCTTTCCAGAAGGTATCTTGACCGTCTGGATGAGGGTGTCTATCTCGTTGGAGATTAGGCACCCTAACCTCAGTCTGGGGGGGGGCGACTGTGATGCTGGAAATGCATTGGAGGGACAGGGCCTCCCTGTCCTTGTCCTGTAGTCCTTTTTCATTTGTGTTCTGTCTTGTTTTCTGCCCAGGAGTCCATATGGGACTCCTGGCAGTGCAGCTCTTCCTGTTTTTGGTTTGGTGTACAGACCCATGGGATACCCTTATGGCACCCATGGGTGGGGGTGCAACCCTGTGCCCATAGTTTATGTTTTGGGGCACCTGTGTGTGGCCCACAGAGCAGGATATGGGCTGGTGGAAGCTCCATGCTGAATTTGAAAGGTGCTCTGAGTATCCTCCATTTTGGGATATCCAGGACCTGCGATTGGAATCAGTTGATTCCTGATAGGAAACATGATGGCCCCTGTGGCCTCTTGCTTTCTATTGCCTGTTACCTTGTTTTCCCAATGTCCTGGGAAGCCCTGACTCTGTCCCTTCCCCCTGACTGGCTGTTGGGTGGAAATTCCATATATGGTGTTGTTGTGAAGTCCAGGCCAGACTGGCTGGAGCCTTCCCAATGACTGTATGTTGTGGGTAAACCCTGCGGGTGGGACCTGGGTGAATGGAGTGTGTGACCAATATGGACTTCTTGTTGTGGATGTCTGGTTTCTGGTGTATGACACAATGACTGAGACAGCCCTGTCCGAAACTGGTATGAATGCAGTGTGTAGTGTTGAATGTCTGGGTACTTGTCCCAATACACATTCCTTGTTTTGAGTGTCTGAGAGGGAGGAGTATGGCCTAAATGCACTGTATGCCTGATTGGCTGACTGACTGCATGAATGCCCTTCCTTATGATTGGCTGCTGAGTGTGACGCAGCAGTGTGGATGAGAGACAGAATAGTATATCTGGGGACCTCTCACCACTGGAAATTGTTCAGAAGCTGAGTTGACACTTAAAGAGTAACTGGAACTGCTTATCCTTGATGCCCAGCTGGAAGAAGAAGAACTGCTGCTGCATTTGTTTCAACCCGATCCAAAAGCTGTCGAGTTCATCAAGGACTGATCCAAGAGAGGACCTGGTTAGTTTTCCCGTGCTCCGAGGGACCATCGAGCACTGCTAACTTTCGCCAAAGCTCCCTGGAAGTTAGACCCTCGAAAGGCTGCCGACCGGAGACAGGGACCACTGAGCAGAATGAAGTAAAGCACCCAGACATCGACGCCGTCGAAGTCCATTGCCGTCGACCAGGGTTCGGAGTATCCCCATAACCACTGGAGGACTGTCGAACCCAGGTTGCTCAGAAGAGGGGACCCTTTCACGCTGTGCCGCCGATGACCGGAGCCGCACACTCCTTTGCCTAGAACCTTCGATTCATGGACATGCTCGTCCACACTGCCGCCGCCTTATCCCGCTAGAGAAGGCCAGGCCGTGGACACGCCAAGGAGCATCCGTCGGTGGGTTTCCCGCCACCCAAAGACCACCGAGAAGCCGACACCTCAACGCCCTTGCTGGGCCACAGTTGTTCTACTCTTTGCGGTCCTGAACTATCGACACCGAGGTGCCCCGCACGCCTCTTTCTTGGAGGACGTTTACGCTTCCCTGTCGACGTGCACCGCTAGGAAAGAAGCTGCCACTTCACGGTGGTAGTTCACCCTCTTCTCCTTCGGACGTTCGACGACCCGTGACTCCTGCCTTAAAGGGAGGGTACTCAAGAAGGGCTGTCGATTCCCAGACGAGGAACGCTACAATGCCAGGTACTTTGGGGTTGCAGAACTATTGGAAAGTCTCTTATGAACAATATATGGACTGGCCTTGTGATATATCTTTATTCTACAGGTTGTCCAGGCGGGGGGGATCTCCACACAGAACTGTGTCTAGGTATCGGGGCAGTAGTCTGCCACTTGTTCTAACCAACTGCTTTCCTCTTATTGATTTGTGTGCCATTTAACCGCACAATTGATGCACTTTAAAGAGATCTAATAGTAATTGTGGTACCACGTAGAACTGTATATTTGCCATTATAGGTAACTAAGTATAAAGTGAGTTATCGTGATATTGTACATAACCTTGAATATTAATTATATAAAGACTGTGTTTTAACTAATACAGTGGGCGGACATTCCTTGGATGGTAACAAAGCTGACAAAGTCAGAACGAGCCGCAAGGAAGGAAGGTGGGTGAAACGGAGCAAGCAAAGCGATGAAAGCAGGAAAGCAACAGGAAAACAAGGGGTAGCAGAGCCACTAGAAACGTGGACGGAGAACACAGCGTGTAAACCCGAGGAAGGAGGGTTGCAACGCATCATTGCTTCGGTGTGTCAGGGCGAAGTCCGTCCCAACGCAGAAGTAGCAAGAACTCCTACCTCCCCTTGACGGTCTTGGCGCCTGGATTGGTTTAAACTCAGGTCACCGCGACCCTCACGGGGAAAGAGGGTTAGGGTCCACGGATTGGATGGGTTTCGGGGTTATAGGGTCACCGGATCGAGGGTTAGGGAGAGGTTATGGATAGGATAGGGGTTTTTGGGGTGAAAGTGCTTCCCTCAGCTTTCTTGAGTCTGAGCTTTTCTTCTTTTGATTAACAGCTTTTAACATTTGGACTCTCATTCAAGCATTCATATCTCATGCATGCATTACCCCTTAGACTGGAGTCCAACACTCTGTTTTGTCCTCATTCACAGAATTTGCCCCAACCTTGGGGGTTTCTTTAGACAATATTCTGTTTTGAGTTCAATATTCAGATTCTACAGTGAGTTCAATATTCAGATTCTACATTGAGTTCAATATTCAGATTCTACATATACTAGATTCATTACAAGATTCACAACATTAATTCTAATACAATGCTTTGGTCATATTAATGCACTTAGCTCTGGTCTTCCCAAGTGCTACTTCCGCCCTCCGACTCCGATGACTGTGTGCTGGGAAATCTGGGCTCTGAAGGTAGTGGTAAGTGGCGGTAAACTCCTGACAAAAAAGGAGATAATTAGCTTTACCCCTTGTACACCTTCGCGTACTCGTAATAGCGAATATGGAATCGAACTGCCCGCAACAGGTGAGCACCAAGTTACGTTGACACTCGCAACCGGCAAGTGCACATCTCATGCAGTTTAGTGGGTTAATGATTAGTTCGGAACCATTCACGGGTCTCCCCCGAAGTTCAAGAGATTCCCAATTGTTATTGGTAACCGGAGCCTTTTTCCGACTTTAATATCCCTTTAGCAAGCGTTAAATAGCAGGCAATGTACTTATCTTTGCGGTCGCGGGGCCTGGAAGTGTATCCGGCAGCTAGGGCGGCCCCGCGAGAAGCTTCGCTGGAGCTTGGTCAAATGCGTCCTCTCGGTAGCTGGAGCGAGCACGGACAAACTTTTGGGTGCCGCGCATGCGCGATAGCCTCCTCGCCATGCACGTTCGGTCGGGCGTTGTCCTGGGCGTTTCCTGGGCCGGATGGGCTGTAGTCCATGGCCTGAGGCTGCTGGGAAGCGTAGTCTTACTTGGGTTCTGCCTCCTGCACACCTTTTACCCCCACACCTGGAGCACCTACACTGGGGACAAAGGTGACAACGACTTAAGGAGGTTCCTCCCACTACCCCTGCAACCCCCTTACCCTTGTTTTGGCCTCGGGGACGTGGCTTGGACCGGGGGTTCATGACACGGTGTGACGCTTATATGTACACGACGCAACGTGAACGACTAGAACGCTGCATTCGATTCCACTCAGTTAGCCCTTCTTCCATTTCCACCATAGTTTCCAGGGTCTGTGGTTCATGACACCTGGTTCAGGATAATGTCCCTGCTAACATTCTGTTAGGTAATGATCTAGTGGAGTTGGGGTTGATCTCGGATGATCTCCCCTTGACTGCTGCTGCAGTCACTAGGTCACAAGTGACAAAGGGTCTGGCTTTGAGTCAAGTACCCAAGCCAAAGGTGAGGCCTAAGGCAAGAAGACGGAAGACCAAGAAGGCCACCTCTGTGAACGGGGCTCCTTCTCTTCCTGCTGTTCCTACAGCACCCATTGGGATCCATGCTCCGGACGGGCTGGGTCCAGTGGAAACCCCAAACTCAACTCCTGAGGGAGAAGAGACAGAAGACTCTCCTGTGGGAGAGGTTCTCAACCCGGAGGACCACTGTGATCTTCAATGCCTGCTGGCTGAAGGGGGACACTCCCGGGCGGACTACTGTAAGGGACAGAGAGAGTGCCACTCTCTTTAGGGTCTGAGGAAACAGGCCCTGTCCCAGATACAAGGAGAAGTGCCTAGGACATTCCGGATCTATTGGGAGGGTAAGCTCCTTGTTAGTGAGCCCACTAAGCCTGAACCTGGTGCCCTCAAGAGGTTGGTGGTACCCCAGGTTTACAGGCCCTTCCTGCTGCAGTTGGCGCATGAGGTGCCCTTAGCAGTTCATCTTGGTACCAAGAAGTCTAAGCAGAGGCTCTCTGCCCATTTCTACTGGCCCCAGATAGGAGTGGAAGTGGAGTCCCACTGCAGGACCTGCCCAACTTGTCAGTTGTCTGGCAAGACTGGAGGCAGTGTCATTGCCCCACTGTAGCCATTGCCAGTGGTTGGCACACCGTTTGGGAGGGTGGGCATTGACATTGTCGGTCCCCTTGACCTTCCCACTTCAGGTGGACATCAGTTCATCCTGGTCTTGGTTGATCATGCCACCAGGTACCCTGAGGCTATAGCCCTTCGGACTGTTACTGCCAAGGTGGTTGCCAGGGCTCTCCTGGGCATTTTCACCCGTGTTGGATTCCCTAAGGAGGTTGTCTCTGACAGAGGATCCAACTTCATGTCTAGTTAAATGAAAACCATGTGGAAAGAGTGCGAGGTAACCTACAAGTTCTCCACCTCTTACCATCAGCAAACCAACGGTCTGGTTGAGAGATTTAATAAAACTCTCAAGGGCATGCTAGGCACTTTGGAGGAGCCCCTAAGGAGGAAATGGGATCTCCTCCTGCCATGCCTGCTGTTCGCTTCCAGAGAGGTACCTGAAGAGAGTGTTGGTTTCAGCCCCTTTGAGTTACTCTTTGGACATCCCGTGAGGGGGCCCCTTGCCTTGGTCAGAGAAGGTTGGGAGGCCACCCCTCCAGGTCCCGCCAAGCAAGTGGGGGACTATGTGTTAGGCCTCAGACAGAGGATGACACAGATGATGGGTCAGGCGACAGCGAATCTCAAGGCCAGCCAGGAATTGAATAAGTACTGGCATGACCTTAAAGCAGGGATCCCCAACGTGTAGCTCGGGAGCAACATGTTGCTCACGGCACCCTAAATTGTTGCTCGCCAGTTGCCCTGGGCCATGGTGTGAAGGCCTAGAAGGGGGTGCTGAATGGATGAGACCTCAGTAGCACTGTAGTCAGGACAGAGTCCTGGACTGTGCAAGAATGTTGGCCAATGAGCCGCTGTGTTTCCAGCTGGATTATTTTTATACATGCAAGATTTGTTTGGTGCCACCATGTACATACTTCTTCAGTAAATGTCCTTACTTGTTATGGTAGTGTCATTGCTAAAACCCTGTCATCTCGAGTTACTTTGCCCATCTGACAAATGTATTAATGAGTACAATATTTGAACCATGTTTGTGTCATGGAGAAAATTGGCATATTCTGTTCTTTCATACAACTAGTATGAGCATAATGGACAAGGAGGTGGTATGCATACCCAACTTTCATTTATTAAATAATGTGCATGCACACTTTCTGTACAAGTGATGTTTGTGTTTGATCCCACCATGCATATTTATCGACAATATTCATTTTGGTGTCTCCTGTATTTATTAGTACATAGTGTCCTAGCGGAAAAATGGTCTTCGTTTGATAACCTGCCCATCTAGCACATGGTTAATGGGCAGATACGGTAAATGCATGCCACATTTTTCATAATTAATTTGCTCTGTATTCCAATCCAATTAATTGATTGTTAATAGGTTTAAACTAACAAGTCAATTAATTGATTCAAATACTCAGTTAACAGCACCACACCCCTCTATGAAGTGGTCATCAAATGCTCAAAGGTTTGACCAATGTTTGCCACTAAGTCTTGTGTAAAATCCCTCAGAGTAAATAGGCTCCAAATAATTGAGAAAGGTATTATTTTTATTCCTAAACACTTTTTCACCAATGCAACAGCCTTCTGGAGCTTTAATACACACTATTTGCCATAACATTCCCAAATAATTCTCAGGAGGTAACCTCCAAAGGCCCAATGAAGTGATCTTTAACGGCTACCATGTAATGACCTGAAGTACTAATTCATATTTATATTTCTTCATTAAGTCAGCAACATTTAAAAACGTTTCATATTTTTCTATTTTTCATACAATTCACACAGAACAAGCCCAAAATAAAAAAGCAACTTTAACACAATCAAACTTGCTATATATACAAGTCTGA
Organism: Ambystoma mexicanum; assembly: GCF_040938575.1. NCBI lineage: Eukaryota > Metazoa > Chordata > Amphibia > Caudata > Ambystomatidae > Ambystoma > Ambystoma mexicanum. The sequence goes on along the minus strand of NC_090931.1, from coordinate 860,363,648 downwards.
ACATTACAATTAATTATATATAGCATAGCTCCCATGCATTCCACGCTTATGCAAAACAGAGAAACAACAGCAAATGAACAGAAAATGAACCAAATCTTTGACTCCTATTTTGCAAGCGCACTTTGTGCTTCCTCCTGCACACTTTCTTAATTTATTGAGGAGTGGGTACATTTAAACGTACCATTACCACCAGCCTCCTGCATTCTGGGAATCTTATTTGACAGATTTCTCCTTGCCATTTTATATGTGTATGTAAGTCTGTATAAAAGGGTAAAGTGGGCAGCCTGTGTATATTTTGGACATCTGACTTTTTTTCCATCGGAAACGCTCTTGCTTTTGGAGCTATTTTGAGGTGGCTTAATGCACCAAATGTAGTTACATTGCATCCATATTCAAATGGACAGTGACTTACAACCGCCCATAACCACAAGTATTTCTCTTCACCAGGGGAGGCTACAATCGCACTTGCACTGACATTCACTTTATGATTAGCAGAAAATCCCAGATGTGCTTTTAAAAAATAAGGAACATTCTTAACTGGCCTGACACTCAAATTGAACACCCCCAATTCGGCTCACAAGGGGCTAGCAGGTGTATCTGCAGGGAGACCTGCTATTTGGCCCAGGAATTTATTTTGCAACCCCTCCAAGAAATTACAGTTCTAACCACCCTATATTTTGCGGCCTTAAAATCATGGAGCAGACCTTTGTCTTATATACCTCCAACTTCTCCAATCAGAATGCCGCAAACCTGAAATAACAACGTAAAAAGCCATTTAATCATTAATGATGCCTTTTCAGCTATCTTATTAAAATTGCTGACGCAAGCACTGCTCTTTCAGAAGAGTAGGCTCAGATAAAAATGAGACTGCCCCCTCATCTCTACATTCATTTAAAAACTATCTACAAGGTTTCACCCTTTGCCTGAACAACATAATTTTTATTTTTATTATTTGTAATTTCAAACTGTAATTCCCAAAATAGTAACTTGTGTTTAGCAGGCCCTGTTGGAGACCTGCTGGGGGCAAGGCCAAATTAGTTGTGCCTTCTGCATAAGGGTGCATGCTATAAAATGAACCCTTCAGGTGGAGGGTGGGTTAACTTTCCTAAGAGAAGTACTAGAATCAACATCCAAAAGGAATACATTGGGACCAACTGACATCCCTGCTTGTCACCTTTATTTGTGTTGGAAAACAATGTATAATTCCACAATCTTGTATTGTGGACAGATGGTGAGATGTCTGCGTATCACGTTGGATAAGACTTAAAAAAACATTAGTGACCTGTAAGAATGTAGAAGTAGGACTCGGACACAGTGGGCTCATGTTGATTGACATATACTTTTATTGAAAGGAAAAGGGTGGGGGACTGGGGAAACACCTGCCTTTCCCTAAAGCTAAGAGGGGTTTCCCATCCTTAACCAAAACTAAGGAAACTGCCAGTATGTCTTGTCTAAAGTAAATAGTCCACTGTCTGTCACAAATCCGAAGCCTATTTCCATCCCTCACGCTATTTACTAACCTATAAAAAACAAAATGTCTTCTTAATTCAGAAGAATAGGTTGTAGATCCAAATAACACAGGTTCCAAACCCAAAGTTCTTAAATGTGAAACAAAGTTCCATAAAGTTCTTACACATTTCTCTGTTGCACAAACTTCGTAGCAACCTGGGCAACAACTCCCTTGTCCTGGTTCCTTCTCTTGGGAACTCTCTATTTATTGGACCACAGCCAGGGGCAATGACTCCTTTGCCCTGGTTCCTTCTCTTGTAGGTCCTAGATCTCTGCCTTTCTCTCTTTCTGCTTGGGCCAACTTGGTTCACTTCCCTGCCAAGTGTGGTCCTTAGTAAATTACTCTGTGGTTTCCCTTCTTCTCATGGGATTGTGCCCCAGACCTCTCTTTATGTTTGGGAACTGGGAGCCCTTTTCTCCCAAGTACCACCACGAGGAAGAGGACTTGTGTGTATCTCCTGTAGTGGGTCCCAAACCCCCCTTCTTTGCATGAGGGTACTTGGAGCTCTCTTCTCCCATGTACCACCACAAGGAAGATGACTTGTGTGGTTCTCGTGTAGTGGGTCCCAGACACCTTCTTTGTGTGTGAGTACTTGGAGCCCTTTCCTCCCAAGTACCGCCACAAGGAAGAGGACTCCTGTTGCTTTCGTTTGGTGGGTCCCAGACCCTTAAGTTTCTCTTGTTGGGGGACAGACATGGTTCACATGCCTGCCAGGTACTGTGACTATTAAGATGCTGACTGCACCGTCTTAGTTTCCCACCAGCCAGCCTGAGTGCTCCCCTTTGTAGTGGGCTCTGGTCTGCCCAGGAACACTGCAGTGTCAATTTTTCCCAGGACAGCGTGGTCTTTCTTTCACGCGCTTCCCTGTCTGCAGGAACACCGGGAGCTTCTCTCTGCTAGCTCGCCTTTCGGTCCTTCCACTGTGGACTGGCCCTTGTCCTTCCAGCTCCTCTCTTGGCATCCTGGTGTGCTTCATTGCACTTTCTTGCACCGTGCTGGCTCCTGCAGCTCCTTCATGAAGGACTAGACAACTTCTTCCTGAGTCCCTCATCCTTTTCTACCATGCATTGACCAATGAGCAGCCAGCAACAACTAGACTGCTCATTGTGGTTCTTAGGAGAACTCTTCATGCCTCCGCTCTTCCTCTTCATCCCAGTACTTATTCCAAGTTGTCTAGAATGCTCATGTTGGTTATGCAGAACACTCTACATTCCTCCATGCAGCTTATTTGTCTCAATGGTTGTCAATAACATATCTTTCAACTCTTCCCCATTCTTCCTCGTCTCAGTATTTCTAACCTTGATCTCCCTTGGGTCAGTTGTGCTCTTCATAGTCCCAGTACGTATCTACGGAAGAGGTTGTTCTTTGGGTTATAGAAATGGAGGGGGAGGGATCCTAGGGTCTGGTGATTGGCGAGTATATTGCGTTCTCAGGGTAGGGTTGTTCCTAGTCCCAGAAGGGGTTTCCTCTCCCATGTGATTCTCTCCCTGTGCACCACCCTCAGGGGAACTATTGTACCGAGGATGTACCACCCTGGCCACATGGGAATGGTCTCCCCCATAGGGGAGAAGGGACAGCATCCACAGATTTGTCACAGACTCCAATAAAATGTAAATTCCGCCACATTATGTTTCTATCAATCAAATACCGACGGAATCCACCCTGGAGTGCTACAGACTCCATAATTGGGGACTAACACCGCCAAACCACCACTTGGAATCTGGCAGTGATACCACTGGACCAAGTAGCAGTAACGGTACCGTTGAGATGCCACCAAACTCGTAATAAGCCCCAATGTCCAGTAAGGGAATTGGCCTATAACCTTGAGGGGCTGGTGTTCCAAGAAATACTTGTCTAAGGGGATGGCATAATGCCTGTCTTGACAACAACAATAAACATAAAACGATTTGGTATCCTTCAAAAAAGCTTCACTTTTTTTCTCAAATTCTTTTTTTTGTTTTACCGCAATTTTTTATGCCATTTTGAAACTATAAATCTGACCAGCAGTGTACACACCCCTCAATAAATCATGGTTCAGTTTTCTTTTCAAGATTCTACATTCTGCATCGAACCATGGTGCATCCCTTTCTATAACCTGGAACTCCTGAACTTGGGGGCACGGTTTGCCAATAGCTCTGTCCTGGATAGTTTCTCCTAAAGACTCAGACAAACTGACGCTTTCCTTTGTGGCCTCTGAACTGCTCAACAGTTTTAAGAGAATATGTTAATTTCTTGTGAATTAGTAATTCTTTCCAATGCCTCCTTTTCGAGCGTAGGCATCGCCAACCAGCCTCTCGGCTATCAGATATCTTCTTTGTGATGCCTACCCTGGCCATTGGAAAATGAACTCAAGAGGATTGTGCTTACTCTTTGATCAATAAGAAATGTAACATTTCATAACATTCCTGAAGAAAAAAAACATCCACAACACAGTCATCAATGACTGTCGAACAGTATTGCCGATCTTGCATGCTTAGGAATGCACCATTTGCCATTAGAGATCTCATAAAATCCTAGGCAGAATCTTATGCTCAGTTTGTGGCCATTTTTACTGTCCATACATTTGCACTAATATTTTGCTCGGGAACCTGAAACCCCTGGTAATGTTTATTTACTCCTACTCTATTTTTGAACAGCTGGACTGGTCCTATATGTCTATAAATGTACTACTGACCACTCAATTTCCTCAACATTCCTTGTAAACAACCACTTAACGTCAAATGAAGTTAAAGGCCTTGCACATTTCCTTGACTAGAATAAGACGTGGTCTAGATAACTATTTAAGTACTGCAAATTAAATGTTCTATATGCAGTTTTAATTTTCTTACATTTCTAATTTGTGTTGCAAACAATTTGTCTGCCAACTGTGCGCCGATATATTCTGTCGAAAAATGGATGTTGCTCACCATTCAATTTGATATGCCAATGTTGCTCATTGCGCACAAAAGGTTGGGGACCCCTGCCTTAAAGCCTCGCCAGTAGATTGGACTCCGGGACAGGAAATCCAGGAAATCCCTGTGATGGAGCCTACCAAGCCTAGAGCTTTGGCTGACAAGTGGACTGGACCCTTCAGGATCATCTCCAAGATGGGCAAAGTCAATTATCTGGTTGACATGGGAGCCCCTGGGGTAGGCCCTCAGGTATTCCATGTTAATAGGCTCAAGCCTTTCCACAGGCGAGCAGAAGTCTCATGTCTCTTGCTAGCTTCAGAGCAAGAAGAAGATGAGAGTGACCCCCTTCCTGATTTGCTGCATAGCAACCCTCAGGATGGCTCCGTGGAGGGAGTACATCTCTCTCCTGATCTGACGACAGAGCAGCAGAGGGCTTGCATGGCTTTGCTCCGGCAGTATGCTTCTCTGTTTTCACAGACTCCAGGCCTTACACTGGTGACAGTGTGCCTGTCAAAAGCAGGTGCTACCGTATGTCAGATACAGTTAAGAACCACATCAAGGCTGAGGTCACCAAGATGTTGGATCTGGGTGTTATTGAACCCTTAACCCGTCCCTGGTCCAGTCCAGTGGTCTTTGTCCCCAAGGCAAGTTCTCAGGCAGGTACCAAGGATTTGAGGTTCTGTGTGGACTACAGAGGAGTTAATGCCGTCACCAAACCTGACGCGCACCCATTGCCCCGTGCTGATGAGCTTGTGGACACCATAGGTGCTGCCAAATTTGTCAGCACATTTGACATTACCTCTGGCTATTGGCAAATAGCTCTGACGGACCATGCCAAGGAAAAGACGGCATTCTCAACACCTGAGGGACTCTACCAGTTTAGGGTCATGCCTTTTCGGTTGAAGAATACCCCTGCCACCTTCCAGAGATTGGTCCATTATGCGCTCAGTGGGCTGGAGGCCTTTTGTGTGGCTTACCTAGACGACATTGCCGTCTACAGTTCCACCTGGCTGGGAAGAGCATTTGACAAATCTGGATAAGGTGTTGCAGGCCTTTAAAATGGCTAACCTCACTATCAAGGCTATCCAGTGCCAGATAGCTCAGGGTAAAGTCACATATCTTGGTCATGAGGTAGGAGGGGGTCAAATCCAACCTCTCTTCAGTAAAGTACAGGATGTACATGACTGGGAGACTCCCACTACTCAAACCCAGGTGAGAGCCTTTTTGGGTCTCACTGGGTATTATCGTAATTTCGTGGCAGACTATGGAACCATAGCTGCACCCCTGACAGCACTGACTTCACCCAAACAGCCAAGGAAGGTTAATTGGACTGAAGACAGTCAGAGGGCCTTTGATGGCTTGGAAGAAAGTCTGTGTAGGGCACCTGTGTTGTGTGCACCTGATTACTGCAAGCCCTTTATCGTTCAAACGGACGCCTGTGACACCGGAATGGGAGCTGTCTTGTCCCAGTTAGATGACAAAGGAAGAGAACATCCGATCATATTCATCAGTAGACAACTTAAGGGTAGAGAACTTAGGTGGGCTACGGTTGAAAAGGAATGTTTTAGTATAGTTTGGAGCCTTAGGCGTTTTAGACCCTACGTTACCGGGTCTACCTTCAAGGTCCGAACAGATCATAAGCCCCCTGAAGTCACTTATGCAGATCAAGGATGAGAACCCGAAACTGCTCAGGTGGTCCATTAGCCTGCAAGGGCTAGACTTCACCATAGAGCATAGACCAAGGAAGAGTCACAATAATGCAGATGGCCTTTCCAGAAGGTATCTTGACCGTCTGGAAGAGGGTGTCTATCTCGTGGGAGATTAGACACCCTAACCTCAGTCTGGGGGGGGGGGCGACTGTGATGCTGGAAATGCATTGGAGGGACAGGGCCTCCCTGTCCTTGTCCTGTAGTCCTTTTTCATTTGTGTTCTGTCTTGTTTTCTGCCCAGGAGTCCATATGGGACTCCTGGCAGTGCAGCTCTTCCTGTTTTTGGTTTGGTGTACAGACCCATGGGATACCCTTATGGCACCCATGGGTGGGGGTGCAACCCTGTGCCCCTAGTTTATGTTTTGGGGCACCTGTGTTTGGCCCACAGAGCAGGATATGGGCTGGTGGCAGCTCCATGCTGAATTTGACAGGTGCTCTGAGTATCCTCCATTTTGGGATATCCAGGCCCTGCGATTGGAATCATTTGATTCCTGATAGGAAACATGATGGCCCCTGTGGCCTCTTACTTTCTATTGCCTGTTACCTTGTTTTCCCAAAGTCCCGGGAAGCCCTGACTCTGTCCCTTCCCCCTGACTGGCTGTTGGTTGGAAATTCCATATATGGTGTTGTTGTGAAGTCCAGGCCAGACTGGCTGGAGCCTTCCCAGTGACTGTATGTTGTGGGTAAACCCTGCGGGTGGGACCTGGGTGAATGGAGTGTGTGACCAATATGGACTTCTTGTTGTGGATGTCTGGTTTCTGGTGTATGGCACATTGACTGAGACAGCCCTGCCCGAAACTGGTATGAATGCAGTGTGTAGTGTTGAATGTCTGGGTACTTGTCCCAATACACATTCCTTGTTTTGAGTGTCTGAGACGGAGGAGTATGGCCTAAATGCACTTTATGCCTGATTGGCTGACTGACTGCATGAATGTCCTTCCTTATGATTGGCTGCTGAGTGTGACCCAGCAGTGTGGATGAGAGACAGAATAGTATATCTGGGGACCTCTCACCACTGGAAATTGTTCAGAAGCTGAGTTGACCTTAAAGAGTAACTGGAACTGCTTATCCTTGACGCCCAGCTGGAAGAAGAAGAACTGCTGCTGCATTTGTTTCAACCCGATCCAAAAGCTGTCAAGTTCATCAAGGACTGATCCAAGAGAGGACCTGGTTAGTTTTCCCGTGCTCTGAGGGACCATCGAGCACTGCTAACTTTCGCCAAAGCTCCCTGGAAGTTAGACCCTCGAAAGGCTGCCGACCGGAGACAGGAACCACTGAGCAGAATGAAGTAAAGCACCCGGACATCGACGCCGTCGAAGTCCATTGCCGTTGACCAGGGTTCGGAGTATCCCCGTAACCGCTGGAGGACTGTCGAACCCAGGGTGCTCAGAAGAGGGGACCCTTTGACGCTGTGCCGCCGATGACTGGAGCCGCACGCTCCTTTGCCTAGAACCTTCGATTCACGGACATGCTCGTCCACACTGCCGCCGCCTTATCCCGCCAGAGAAGGCCAGGCCATGGACACGCTGAGGAGCATCCGCCGGTGGGTTTCCCGCCACCCAAAGACCCCCGAGAAGCCGACAACTCAACGTCCTTGCTGGGCCACAGTTGTTCTACTCTTTGCGGTGCTGAACTATCGACACCGAGGTGCCCCGCATGCCTCTTTCTTGCAGGACGTTTACACTTCCCTGTCGACGTGCACCGCTAGGAAAGAAGCTGCCACTTCACCGTCGTAGTTCACCCTGTTCTCCTTCGGACGTTCGACGACCCGTGACTCCTGCCTTAAAGGGAGGGTACTCAAGAAGGGCTGCCGATTCCCCGACGAGGAACGCTACAATGCCAGGTACTTTGGGGTTGCAGAACTATTGGAAAGTCTCTTATGAACAATATATCGACTGGGCTTGTGATATATCTTTATTCTACAGGTCGTCCAGGTGGGGGGGGATCTCCACACAGAACTGTGTCTAGATATCGGGGGCAGTAGTCTGCCACTTGTTCTAACCAACTGCTTTCCTCTTATTGATTTGTGTGCCATTTAACCGCACAGTTGATGCACTTTAAAGAGATCTAATAGTAATTGTGGTACCACGTAGAACTGTATATTTGCCATTATAGGTAACTAAGTATAAAGTGAGTTATCGTGATATTGTACATAACCTTGAATATTAATTATATAAAGACTGTATTTTAACTAATACAGTGTGCGGACATTCCTTTGTGGGTGCTTGGGGACTACACTGTACTTAAAAACCAGACTGCATCACCTCCTGAGAAGCTAGGCCTTGATTGCTCGTCCATTGCTACCACAATAGAGAATCTGGGCTGGGGTCCTCTGTGCCTCTCCTCTACCATATAGAGAGCAGAAGTACAGACACCCCCCTCCGGTCTTTACACACTGTGATCAACTTTTTCTCTCTTGCCTTTACTTAATACCCTATACAGTGTTTGAGACATCACCTTACATGAACCTGTTCACGCATTATATATTTCACACTACTCCCATTGAAGCTTGAGACGTCTCCTTCTGAACTCCCTTGAGCTAGGACTCTAGGCGCTATATTTTGTTCACACAATATTTCCTGTTATCACAACCCCATCCCCTTAATTTGACATTCCCCTTAGTCTACTCACCATTCGTTCGTTAATCAACTCAAGGCCTTCAGTAGCGACTCCTCCAATGGACCACTTCGCCTTCCGTCCGCAGAGCGCCCGTGGAAACTGGGCAGGGATTTCATCAAAGGGGGACCTGCCCACCGTCTCGGTTCTTCTTGCAAGTTTATTTCTATCAGTCGCTCTCCAGAGGAAAGCCTGCAAAACTTCTGGCTAATGGTAGAGTATGCCCGATCGTCCAAAACGCTGGAGACAAACTAGTTTGGATCTTGAACCATCCGCAATGCTACCACGTGAGCTTGGAGTCCTTTGGTTAACATGCATGCAATGGATGGGATGCAGAATAACTCCGACACCAAATAACCAAACCAACTCAGGAAGATGGCAAAGTTTGCTGTTTAATTTTCAATTGTCTAAAACAGGGAGTTACAACGGACATCAACAGACGTTCGCTCGAACTCTCTGTAAATGTCACATAAAAACACATTTATATACTAGAAATGTGTCATGTGTGACGTCATACTACGTGGCAAATGAGAAAAACCCACGAAGAGTTGTGATAAGCTCAAGGGGAACATCTAAGTATACTTTCTATATGAGGTGGGATTGTGGCTGGATATCTACTGCAAGGTGGCCAATTTATGTCTATCTCTAAAACATGTTGTCTTCAACACTATTAAGTACACAGTATTTAATTGGCTCTCAAACTATAAGGCCCTACATTATATGGCCCTGTACAATTGGTTGGCACAATCTTGCCATGTCTGGAACATTCGGTTCACTTTAGCAGCACATAAGCTCATACCCAGGTGCCAGGAGGTGGACTTGACTTTACCTCCCCACCCAATTAACCCACCGTCTCTCATCATATATGTCTTCTGCCATGAAGATTGTCTTTGAACTTGGCATTGGAAAGTATTCTTGTCTAAGAGAATATAAGGGAGTGCAAGCATGCACTATCGCTGTTCTAGAACTCCAAGCTCAACTCTATTTCCATCCTTGACTCACGTGACAAAAGACGATTTGACCATTTTGCAGCATTTAAATGTCTTAAATGAATAAAACTTAACACGCTTGGTGTTCTTTCTTTGCACCTTAACAAGGGATGATTCAGCTTCTCACGTTCACTGCCTTTGAGAATAGATAACCAGCCGTGGCTGCTTTCACTTTGAGACCAGGCCAGACAGCCTCGCCACTCATATTCATGATTTGAGCTAATTCTTGCTGCAACACAGTTCTCTGCCTTTCCTCTCCATGGGTACTAATATTTGTGACACTGATGTCCAGGTTTTATACAATGGCGGCTTTGCCTGCAGTCTATTCACTACGTATAGCCAGCTTCTAAGATCACTTAGTCTACTTGCATTGCTGCATCTGTACAGTTATTGAACAGCTTGTATTTTCTGCAGTGTGTCACACACGTGGAATCTTCTTTTTGCATATGAAAGTTTACTCGATTCTTAACTTCGTCATCAGTTTCTATAAGGTCCATGCATCCTCTTCAGCCAGTATCCTCAGTGCATCACGTTCGTCTCACGTGACGTCCCCAGCTCCTCTTTCTCTCGTTTTTCATATTCCTTCAGGGAGTTCCTCCCTCAGATTGTCATCTCTTCGGGAATACACTTGATAAGGTTTTCTCAGTGGGTACTTTCTTTCGAATATTCACTGTGGTATCGTCACAACTGCTGGTGTCAAGCATGGCACAATCTCAGGCTTCCAACATACAGGAGGTAGGGGGTGGGATTTCCTGCAGAGGCATATAACTGCTCCTCTACACTGTGGGTGTGCTGAAATTCTACCCAGAGATCAATGCAGAAGAATGTACATTGGCTGATGGCATAATTGTAAAATATTTCAGTACTTTTATGGGTAGCAACAGCAGAATGTAGAATATAGCGTTACATGTTGAGGTGAGCTGGGTCACTGTGGGTGGAGTTAATAATTGGAGTGGGGCTATGGTTCCTCTATTTTGGAGAAGGGCTCTGCACCTGCATGTTGCACACAGATCACTGCAGTGGGCACAGCATACCCTTTAGCTACTGCTCTGTCATGGGAAATTGGTACATTTAGATACAAGAATAACTAGCAATTTAACACACTGAGCTATTTTACAGGGATTGGACCATGCACGGGCCTGCTTTGATTGAATTTTCGCTTTTTTTATATGCAAGACTTTGTTTTAATAGATTTATTTAGTGCTGCTTAATCACATTTAACTCATATTTTGAAGAGATTGTCCTCCCTTTCATTCAACCTTTGAAAATTCAACTGCACCTCTTTGGAGGCTTCTTTATTGTTTTATTGTTTGTTTTAATTGTTCTATGGTTAATCATTAACAAATCCAAAGTTCAGACATATGCAATTACAAATTGACATATCATAATATAAAACAGTAGAAAATTACAAACATTATTTTCATTATTAAAAAAACAATAAAAAAGCAAGTTAATCATAGACACTTAAATTCTAAAAGGATTATTAAAAATGCTGTATAATATAGATTGTGAAGTTGATAAAAAGAGAATAAGACTATTTTTTATTTGTATTTGTATTTTTTACTTTTATATAGTGCTTTACTCCAAAACGCTGCACATTTTAACAACAGTATGCATATAACAATAACAAGTTAACAATAACAGTAGAAGCAAATAACAATTTTGAATCAGACCAACAAAACAGTATGTAGAGCAATTAGACAGAAGGGAAGAGGGAGAGTAATGCAGTAGAAATGGGAGGAAGAGGGAGGGATAGGTAGGAGGAGGGGGAGGAAAACAGAAGGGATAAATGGGTGAGAATTGGGAGGAGGGGAAGTGGAGGGAGGTGATCATGGGGAAAGTGGGGAGGAATGGGGGATGGGGAGCGAGAAGGGGGAGGGGTTTCAAGGTGGGGAATGGAGAGGAGAGATTTAAGGGATGTACGGAATGAGGAAAAGGTAGGAATAGAGCGGATTGAGAGAGGTAGGGAGTTCTAGTGCACGGGGGCTAGGAGTTGGAAGCAGCGGAAACGGGAGGAGGCACAAGGGGATGGAGGAACAGTGAGAAGGAAGTGGTCAGCTGAGCAAAGGAAGCGAGAGGGATTGTAGAAAGAGAGAAGGGAAGAGAAATAAGGAGGAGCTAGATCATGAAGAGATTTGAAGACTAAGCAGAGAAAATGAAATTTAAGTTGGGAGTGAAAGGGAAGGGAGGAAAGGGAAGCAGAGATGGAGTCACGGGAGGTGAGGAGACAGAGGGTATGGATGGCAGAATGGTAGATAGATTTGAGGGGGGTGAGATGAGAAGTAGGTAGACCAAAGAGTAAGGAGGAGCAGTAAAAGAGGCGAGAGAAGATAAGGGAGGAGATTAAATGTTTAGTAGCATGGAAAGTAAGAGAGGGCGGACTTTGCGAATATTGAAGAGGTGGTAGAGACAGGCACGAGAGGTGAGAGAGATATGATGGGAAAACGTGAGAGAGGAGTCAAAGTGAATGCCTAAGTTGCGAGCGTGGGCGGAGAAAGGAAGATTGGAAGGAGGAAAATGAATTAAAGGGGGAGGAGAGGGAGGGCGAAGGGAGTTGAAGGGGAAGAAAAGTACTTCAGCTTTATCAGCTTTATCAGTGTTAAGAGAAAGAAAGCGAGAAGACATCCGGTTTTTAATGGCAGTAAGACAGGAAGAGATTTTAAGGTGGAGGTCGGGAGAGAAGGAAGAGAAGGATAGAAAGAGCTACGTATCGTCAGCATAGAAATGGTAAGAGATGCCAAATGAGGAGATAACAGGGGCAAGGAGGGAGGTGTAGAGTGAGAATAGGAAAGGGCCAAGCACCGAGGCTTAGGGTACTCAGTATACCAAAGGCTGGGTAGGAGGGGTGTGGCCTCCGCAGGAAACAGTAAAAGAGCGGGAGGAGAGGTAGAAGGATAGCCAGTTGAGTACAGGACCTTTAAATCCAAAGGAGGAGAGATGTTGAGAATCCACAATTATTGACATCCACAACTCAGTACATATTCAGCAATGACAAGAAACCCGTAACTGCCACAACCAATGAAGTGGACCGGCCAGCTAGGCAAAATTGCCAAAAGGAGTCATGTGACATCAGGGCTAATAATTATGAAAATCGCCTAAAGTGCACAACAAGCGAACTTTGGAGATTGGGACAATGAATTCATAAATGCTCCAAAGGCTCGACTGGGGTAGCTGAATTACAAAAGTGACAAAAAACGCACTCCCTGGTAAGAACTAGATTCAGTCTGAACCTAAAGTAATAGGTGTCTAATGGAGCGATGGGGATGGATGGCAAGATAAGGTGCAAGAATTCCACCTGGTTTAAAATCGATCCTCAAATGTTTTAGGTACTTGCATGAGTGAAGGGTGCTAACCGTAAGGCCCACCCGTGCCTGTAAAGTATTTTGTAACTCTCGTTGGATTGTCAGCGAGATCACTGGGAAAAAGCCCCAAATCACCAAGTAATTGATTGCAGAAATCAGTAAATTCACAGACAAAGATGTCATATCTCTCTTTAAGAATCAGATTGGGGGACTGCGCATATGCGCGCAACGTATGTGGAGCTAAACTCACCGGCTCCCAGCGGCCACTACATTAATCCTAAATTATAGCCCCTTTCTGTTATCCAAAACCACCCTATCTGCTCACGAACTGAAGCGGACACATCAGAGCAGCCGTCGCTGCACTCTGGGAATGAATCGGACCGCGTAACTCCAGCACCAGCTCGAAGACTGCTGGCGGCGATCCGTGGCCATTGTGGCGCGGGCAGAGGCGACTGCCTGCCCCTTACCCCTCCGAGGCACTCCGATCACGCCAGATCCCAGGCGAGGAGATATCCCGAGGACACGCAGACGGGCTGGAAGACATGACCCAGTGGCGCTCCACAGACACCGGCGGAGTGGTAGCAGTGGTCCCTCCCGCCCGTCCGATCCGGGGGACATTGCAGGGTGCTGGGCCCAGAACGGCCGTTGCCGTCTGCACACTGCATTCCTCTTGCTCCAGGCAGTGTAACGGACATGATTGGGCTTCCTCCCCCTCCTTCCTGAAGAAGCGGAGGACCATCGCACCCCATGCACGGACCTAAGACCCACCGCGACCGCTTGCCCTAGATCCGGGCCCACACTGCCTATCTTCCCCTGATGACCTCCCCCCTGTCAGTGAGACTGCATCCCCCGGGGTCGAGTCGCTGCACATTAAGAAGGGCCGTGTGCTGCGCTCCCCCACTGGTGGACAACGTGTCGACAACGGAGCCGATAACAGCACGGTAAGGGTGCATGTGGGGTGGGGGTTTGCACTGTCTTCCACCCCTTGCCCCCCCTGGCTCATCATACACTTGGACCGGCGACGGGGCCCATGAACCGGTGACCTGAACTCCATGTGGTGGGAATAAGCACTGGCTAGCGCTGCGCTGGTGACCAGTGCAGTGGCAAGATCTCGCATCTGTTGGGAAGTTCATACTCCCCCCCGCCGCAGGACCTACGCACAATCGGGCTGCGGTGGGGGTGCAACGGCAAGAGACAACCCTCACAACAGTTCCTGCGGGGCACCAGTGCAGCAAAGGCGAACTCTCCCCTGCACACACTGCACCATCCCCACGCGTCTGGCAGCCCTGGAAGAGAGGGCACACATCCAAAGGGGACACGCTCTACTGGCTTCGGCACCGCCCTTTGCGCTGACATACCGTGGACACCCTGTGCTTCTGCGATATAGCATTCTGACCCACACTAGGTCCCCCCCGACCGAAACATCCGACAGCAAGGAATACCCGGACCTGCCGCCAAATCCCGGGCGGCCAACCACGGCATGGGGAAAGAAAAGTCTAAAAGGCAAACTCTTCAAAGTAAAATGGACTTCTACACGACGGGGGCACCTCCCCGCTGTGGGATCCAAACTCCAGAATAGGAAGGTGTCAGTGAGGAGCCCCAAGACCCTCTAATCTCTTTGACAGATCTCATGAAGGCGATTGGGGACTTGAGGACATCATTGGAGCTCAAAATGGGAGGCCTATCCAAGAGGTGTCCCTCATTCGCCAGGATTTACGCAACCTGTCGGCTAGGGTCGGTGAAGCAGAACAGAGGGTGTCTGTCACAGAAGATACCGTCCATCGGCTGGAACAACAACTCGCCACAATCACCCAAAAAGTCACCCAGCTGGAATATTGCGCTGAAGACAGCGAGGGCAGGGCGCGTCACAATAATCTCAGGATCCTCGGGATACCGGAGAAGGAGGAAGCTCCCAGCGCTGAACTTTTCCTGGAAGACTGGCTGGCGCACGTCTTCGCTCCCAAAAAATTGTCCAAATTCTTCTCCATAGAAAGAGCACACAGGATGCCCACCGGTCGCCCTACCCCTGGCGCCCCGCCTAGAACAATAATTGCACGCCTGTTGAATTATCGAGACCGCGATGCAATCCTGCAGATGGCGAGGGCCACCGGCCCGATCACATACAACGGCTACAGGGTCAGGTTCTACCCCGACTACACCAAGGAAGTTCAGAAGGCCCGCCAGTCGTTCGATTCTGTCAAGAAGAAACTCCAGTCGCTATCGGTCAAATATGCCCTATTCTTCCCGGCTCTGCTTAAAGTCCATTATGAGGGCGCCACTCATCTGTTCTACAATCCCAAGGACGCATGGGATTGGCTTGAAATACGTATCCTCACTAACTCTAGAGCAAGCCGTGCATCGCCCGGCCCACCGGAGCAAAAACCCCGGCCCGGGCGGCCCCCTCCCCCTCCATCCCCGACAAGTGTGGATGGAGACACCACGCAGCACTTGACCGACAGCCCTACAGAAAACGGATGAATCCTCCACAAAACGGGGGCTGACCTTCAGTGCAACAACACGGGAACTCTACCCTAGCAGCCGCCGCTCATCAAGCGGCGTAGGCACTACCCCAGTCTTGGTCATCCCAAAGAAGTTCTCTAGTTACAAGTTTAATGTTTGGGCGACAGGTGCTCCCAGTTGGGGGGGAAGTAGAGGGTGGGGGAAGTTTTAGGGGCACATGTAACCTGAATCACAAGATGAGAAGGCATGACGCCGGCACACACTGACATGGTAATGAAACACTGTCTACAGGCAGGGCCAAGGATACCCGAGCTACCCAGCTTTCGGTCACACAACCACATGGCAACCTCTGGACGTCCCCCTCTGGTGTATACATCCACACACCTCAAAACTATACGAGACCATCATTGATCCTCCTAAACGCCCCACTATGTGACTCACGCAGATAAAGTAAGCACCAACGCGCTATCCCTATTGTCCTGGAATGTTAATGGCCTTGGCCCCAGCGTGAAATGGAGATTGGTGCTCCAGTATCTTAACCGATATTCACAGGACATAGTTCTCCTCAATGAAACACACCTGATTGGCACGAACAACAACTTCTTCAAACGCTCCAATTACCCACACACCTACCAAGCTGGATTCACCACAGGCGCTAGGGGTACTATGATACTCATCCATAAACGAGTTCCCCTACAGGTCAGAAAAGTAATAACTGATCCACGGGGCCGCTATGTGATACTGCTCGCTGACATCTGGGGTGAGAAATGGGGCTGAACTGCGGAACTTGCTCCTGGAAGAAGAAGCCAACCTACGGATGATCAGAGGAGACTTTAATGATGTGATGGATGTCACCGTCGATAGGTCTTATAGGAGACCCGGAACCCGACCGGCCTCGACATCGCTCGCCGCGTTTGCCGATGCAGTGGGGCTAATAGACACATGGCGCACACTTCATGGCAATGAGGCTGGATTTTCCTTTTTCTCCGGTGTACATAAATCACTCTCAAGAATTGATTACGCCTTCATCCCCCGCAGCACAACCCATAGACGCCTATCAGCTGAATTCCTTGCAAGATGAATTTCGGACCACTCTCCGCTCCTTATAACCATGAAGAGGGCGGGGCAACGTCCGGATTGCAACTGGCGCTTGAACACATATCACCTGCAGCTCCCCGAAATCGCGGAAGAATTGAAAAAAAAAACGCAGAATACTTCGAAGTGAACGAAGGCTCAGTGGAATGCCCGATCTCGATCTGGGAGGCATACAAAACGGTCCACCGAGGGGAGGCCATCTCGGCGATATCCACCCACCGGAAGCGACATACCCAAAAGGTCAGGGAAGCAGAGGCGCAGGTGCTAGGATATGAACGGCAACTCCTTGCACATAACACTCAAGAAGCAAAGGAAGCCCTGATCACAGCACAGGAAGCCCTCAACAACATAGCCCTGGAAAACGCACGAATGGCACATCAACTGGTCCGGAGCCAAATCTACGAATGAGGTGATAAAGCTAACAAAACTCTGGCCTGGTTGGAGAAACGTGAACTAAGCCGTGGACAGGTGCGAGCTATCAGATCTCCGGAGGGAGTGTTGCTGACGGAAGACTCTGATATAGTCAAAACATTTGCTGCCTACTATAAGAAGCTCTACACCCCACCCGCTGGGCTCCCTACACTCAAGCCCTCTCGCTATCTTTTTTGATAACACATTTTATTACATTTTGTGCGATAATACAACAATTTACTAACTACAACCATAACGGTTTGCATACAGGTGAAAGAGCAGTGCGGTAGGACATAATTGAGCAAGTTGAGATGTAAGCAATCAGAGGGACACACACGCTATAAGGCATATTGGCAGTGATTACAGCGAGCATTTGCAAGTCCTGGTATTATTCCGGACGTCCCAAGGGTTGGCATTGGCACATACAGTTAGACAGGGTTACATGATCAGCAATCACGGTACAACAGTGTTATAATGTCTGTTCCCATTTTCCCCAGATCTTGTCTGCTTTGCCTGGGCAGCCTCTAGCTTGATAGACTCGGCGCTCCATTAGGATGACAGTATCTACATCAATTACCCAGTGATCATATTTCGGGGTGTTTTCAGATCCCCACAACTGCGCAATATTCCTTTTGGCAATTCCCGTGACGGTCGAGACAAGAAGTTTTTCAAAGCGTGATAGTTCCACTGTATTGTCAATGCCCAAGAGGAAGAGGTTAGGGTCTGTCGGTATTGAGCGACATAAGACTTTGGAGAGCCTCGTGCTGCATTTATGCCAGAAGCGTTGAATACGTGGGCACTGCCAGAGAATGTGATAGAAGGTTCCCTCCTCCTGTTTGCAGCGTAGGCATCTGGGGTCAGTCACTCTGTTCCAATTATACAGGGCTATTCGGGGGTAGTAAATCCTATGAAGTATCTTGAGTTGAACCAGTCTGATCTGAGCAGAGATTGCACATTCTCTAGGAAACATTAAAGTCCTAATCCAGTCTTCGGGTTCTATAGGGCCAATATCACTTTCCCATTTTGTCTTCAGAGACAGGAGTTCCTTCGTGGCAAATGAGGAAATTGCGTTGTACATGGTGGATGTGATTTTTTTAGTTACACTGTCTATAACTAAGTTCCTCTCTATGGGCGTGCATTCCGGCATATCTGCCATCTGGGCCCTGTGCATAGTGAGTGCGTGCTGTAACTGCCCGTAGTGATAATGCTCAGACTCAGGGAGGTTGTGTGCTGTAACAAGCTCGGGAAATTGAATCAGTCGATCATTCACGATTATCTGCCGAATTAGCTGTATCCCAGCTGTAGCCCAGTTTGGCCACTTCGGAAGAGTGTACATGTTTGGGAGGTGAGCATTGTTCCAGATGGGCTGGACTGGGGTAATTTTATTGTCCCAGCCTAGGTGTTTGTGCACCTCTCTCCATATCCGGGCTATGTGCGATGCTATCTTGCATTCTGATGAGTGGGTCTGTTTACAATAAAGGCTTTCAATCGGGGACATCCCATGCCTCGCAGCTAGTTCAGCTCTTATATGAGGGGTTAGCGGGTCCCCATGCAATATGTTGTTGACTGTTGCCATCTGTGTCGCCCAATAGTAGATCTGTATGTTTGGAAGTCCTATACCTCCCTCCCAAACCGAGCGTTGTAGGGTTTTGAGGGCAATTCTCGGGTGTTTCCCACCCCATAGTAGAGTGCGTGTTGTGCCATCTATTCTGTGAAACTCTGCGGAGGGAATGTGCAGAGGGGCATTTTGGAGGACATATAGAAACCGGGGTAGGGCCAACATCTTGAAGAGTGCCGCCCTGCCTAGCAATGTCATTGGTAGTGTATGCCAGTGGGCTGCGTCTTGCTCATATCTTTTAACTAGTGGGTGGAGGTTTTGTTTTACATAGTTATCTAGTCTATTGGTGATTAAGATGCCCAAGTATCGAAACTGTGTGTTTTCAACCGTGTATGGGGATCCTGTCGTTGGTATGCAGTCCACACCTTTTACCGGGAACAGCACAGATTTGGACCAGTTTACTTTTAGTCAGCTAAAGATTCCATATTCTGTTAGAATTTGTGTGACCACAGAGCAGGATTTCGCTGGGTCGCCCAGATATACCAGGAGGTCGTCTGCATATAGGGATACTCTGTCTTCCCAGTTTGGCCCCCACCTGAAGCCAGACCATGTGGTAGAGTTCCTCAAGAGGACTGCTAGTGGTTCTATAATTAGCGCAAACACCATCGCCGACAGCGGGCAGCCCTGTCTGGTTCCCTTTCCTAAATTGAAAGTACGAGATGGCCACCCATTTACTTTAACCTCTGCAACTGGATTCTTGTATAGGAGTTGTACCCATTTTATGAATGGTTCCCCAAAATGCATCCTACGCATTATGGCCCATAGTGCCTCCCAGTGGACTGAATCGAAAGCTTTTTCGAAGTCTACGGACAGTAGAGCTAGTGATTGCTGCAGGGTTGGTGCTCTCTCCAGTGCCAGATGCAGTCTACGAATATTCATTCTGGTCGACCTCTGGGGCATAAAGCCGCATTGGTCCGGGTGGATTAATGACGTGATGACTTCTTGCAATCTATTGGCTAGTATTTTGGCTAGTACTTTGGCTTCGCTATTGATGAGGGATATTGGACGATAGGAGGTACATTCCTCTGGGGGTTTATTTTTTTGGGAATCACTATGATGGTGGCTTTGCGGAGATCTGGTGGAAGCTCGCCTTGATTTAGGGAGTGCTCAAACACGGCTAGTAAGTGAGCTGGAATATCTAGATGCTTTAGCTTTTTCCAGATGTCAATAGGGAAGCCATTCGGGCCCGGAGTTTTGCCTGTCTGAAGTTGCGCAATGGCGGCCGATATTTCGTCAGTAGTTATTTTGCTGTCTAGAGTACTGGCTTGTTCTGTGGTGAGAGTTGGGAGGGCTATATCAGCTAGTAAGGCGCTATTTATGGCGTCGGCGGGGGGTTTATATAGGTCCTCATAGAATTGAGCAAAGCGGTCCGCAATCTCCGCATCGGTATGGACGAGGTTAGTGTTCAGAGTTCTAATGCACTTCACCTTCTGTTGTCCTTCATCACGCTTTTCTAGCCACGCAAGCATTCTGCCCGCTTTGTCTCCTGTTTCGTAAACACGCGCCTTCATGGCAGCATGCGCTTTCCGGGCGCAGTCTAGGCTAAGATTGTGCAACTTCTTCTGTGCCAATACCAAGTCTCTATTCGTCTCCGGAGTGTCTATGGTGATGTGCGCCAGCTCCTTGGACATGACTTCACTTTCGATTTTGTTAATTTTCTCTCGATGCTCCTTCTTTTTGTGGGATGTCCAAGATATGATTGCTCCTCGTAGGACCGGCTTGTACGCCTCCCATAATGTACTGGGATTATCAACTGAAGTTGCATTAAGTTCAAAGTAGTTGACAGTGGTTGTTTCCAGCAGTTCTTGGAATTCCGGGAAGCCCAGGTGATAGGAGTTCAGCCTCCACGAGGGGGGCGGTCGCGGTCTCTCCGTTTCCAGTTCTAGCAACAATGGGGAGTGGTCAGAAATTCCCCGTGGAAGGAAGGAAACATTGCTTATTTTATGACTGATTTGGTTTGGCAGGAAGAAGTAGTCTATTCGTGACATCGAAGCATGGGCTCCCGAGTGGAAAGAGTATTGTCGGGACTCAGCATGTAGGGCTCTCCATGCGTCGCATAGGCCTAGTGCTGACGCAAAGGAGGCCAGTTTAGATGTGATGAGGGGATTCCTGGATCTCAGGTGTGTGCGGTCCAGGGTATTATCCATGACCTCGTTAAAGACTCCCCCCAACACCCAGGTATCTGCCGGTCTAGCTGCCATGATGGGGGAAATTACTGTTAGCAGGTCATTGAGGAGGGTTGGCGGGGAGTATACTGCCATGAGTGCTAGCCTTTGGTTCCAAAGAGTTCCTTGAATAAATACAAATCGGCCTCCCCTGTCTTGTATGGTATGGGTAATCGCTAGCGGAAGTCTTTTGTGAATTAGGATGAGGACTCCCCTCGCTCCCATGGAGAAGCCAGCATGTACCGCAGTGCGGTAGTTTGATCTTTGAAAGAATTTGCATTCATTTCCAGCTAAATGCGTTTCGGTCAGAAGGGCTATATCTGGGGAATGTCTGTTTAGATGTTGGAGAACCAGTCGTCTCTTGATGCTGGCACCAAGCCCATTATTCACATTCCAAGCCAAAAGTTTGAGCTTTCTTTGGGACGGGGTGGTTTCAGCTGCCATTGACGTTTTGGAATTTATTTTCGTAGGTGTGTGCCCCTGTTGCACACGCGGAGGTCCTATCGTGTTTGCTCCATTCTGCACGCTCGGCAGGTCCCTGTATGCTAAACATTGAATAAAACCATAGAGTCCAACTCCCCCCTCCCCATACTCCATCCCCAACTGAAGCATCTGTCGTCCCAGTGTTAACTTCACAACAATTTAACTGAAATCTACATCTGTTTGCCCTGAGTCTATTCGATTCTAGAGTACCAGTATGCCAGGTGGTGTGGCACAGAAAGAAACTCAGGGCAGGGGGGCTGAACTCTGCTTTGCGTAGCTTCGGGTGCTCTTTCCGTTCAAGGGGAAGGGGGCCACCCGTGGCCGCCAGCCAGTTTACTTTTGTTTCTACGTTCGTGACGTACAGCATAGCGCATATGCGTTACATTGGCAGTGGTCTGGATGACTGGAGTAGTATCGTTAATTTTAAGCCTCTGCATTTTGTGGGTTCAAAATCTGCTGTTGCGGTTGTGGGTCCATATCAGGTGGTCTCTCTGGATGTGGTCTGTTCCTTTCTCGTCTCCCCCTTCCCGCGGTGCTCCTGTCGCCGTCTATGTGCCTTTCAGCCCAACTCCACGCCTCTCTAGGATCCGTGAAATGCACGGTTGTATTTTTATGGAATATTTTAAGTTGAGCAGGAAAGATTAGTCCATATTTCACACCCATTGATTGCAGGCATTTCTTAAGGGGATCAAAAGATTGGCGTGCTTTCTGCACTTCTCTGGTGAAGTCCGGGAAGAAAGCAATTCTAGATCCATTGTACGTAACTGTTCCCTTAGATCTCGCTAGTTGCAGTACTGTATCTCGATCTCTGTAGTTAAGGAACCTTGCGATGACTGTACGCGGCGGTGCTCCTGGTACGATCCTGCCTGTGGGGATGCGATGGGCTCGCTCAATAGAAAAGAACTTAGAGAAGGACTGTGAATCGTATTTGTCCGTGAGCCAACTCTCGAGGAATAACTCCATACAATCTCCCTCTGCTTTTTCTGGAAGGCCAAGTATGCGGACGTTGTTACGTCTCGATCTACCCTCGCTGTCATTTGCTCTTGATTCCAGGAGCTTTATGCATGCCAACATGCCAGACATTTGACCGTTCACCCCGCGGAGATTATCTTCTGTTTCGGAGATCCGCATCTCTGCTTCTCCTGTGCGTGAGGTCAGCTTCTGCAAGTCATGTCTTAGCAAGGATACATCTGCACCTATACTGTCCATCTTTTTCTCCATAGAGGTTCTTGAGCTGGTAATGGCACTCATGATGTCTTTGAGGGAGATGTTCTCCTCCATGCAGTCAGTGTCTTGTTGCAGCGGTCTCTCCGGGGAACGAGACATTGGTGTGGACACGTATTGTTCGATCCTGCTTTGCGTGGAGGTCTTCCTGGGTTTCTCTTTCCCCTTATCTGGTTTCCTGGTAGGGTGACTACGGAGATCCAGTTTGCTTCTAGAGGGCTATGCCAGGTGGAGGGCAGAGGAGCAGGAGTTATTGGAAGGAGGGGGAAATTTCCAGGTATGATCACCTCGTAACTACAGGGCCGTAAGCCGTTGTGGTTGCCGCTTTAGTGTAACAGTGCGTCACAAGGAAAGGAATGTTTCCAGGCTGCTGGCCCTCGAGAAGCCCACTGTTATATCTGAGCTTGCCGTAGGTTAAGCAAGCCGCTCACCGTGTCGAAATGAGTGGTGCACCCAGCGCAGCTCGTCTTGTTGAGAAGTTGCTCTTAGAGCACACACTAGGAGGAGGATAGCAGTAGTGCGCGCTGATCTGGGCCTAGAGGGTTATCGACAACAGTTAGCCACAGGCGGTGGAGGGACCCAGGCGGCGTCCGTACAGTGTGCTGGTTTCCATTTTCCATAATGCGGCTAGATTGGCATAGTGTTGTTCGTTGTGGCTAGCAATTATCTCAGCGGAGGTATCCCTCCGGGCTATGGGTTAAACTACGCCTGTGCTGGAGGTCAGAAGCTTGGGCATAGTACAGTGAATCCGCTTAAGGTGCAGTGAATGTTTGCATGGAGCCTGGGGATGGCGCTCAAGGGAGCCGACTACAGTCACATGTCCCCCCCGCTCCTTACCGCCAGCTGGGTCCACCAGGAAAGTGGATAGAGTCCGCACACAGGGAATATCAGGCGCTCAGCGTTGTGCGGGAGATTCGGTGGTATTGCTCCCCTCCGCCTGTCGCGGCCTTCAGTGAGCCCAGGGCCCAGCAGCGGTGGAGGGCAGCCGCCCCGTGCAGTCGCAGTTGTGGATGAAAGATGAGAGTCTTCGTGCTCCCACCCCGCACGGGTGCACTGTCGGAGGAAGCAACGGGCGGGAAGCGGGGAGTCCCCGGTCGGGGTCAGCTCGGCTCCAGCCGAGTAGGAGATGCTGCCGATTTCAGCACACTCGTCGGTGCCCGTACCTCCACAGCCGTCACAGGTGCTCCCCACTCTCCGGGTCGTCGCGGGTCCAGAGGGCGGGCACTTTAGTGGAGCGCAGTGCCCATCATGGGTCCGCGTTGTGCGGCGGCCATTTTGTTGGTCATACGGCGTCTGAAGCCGCCGTATGCAAAACCCTCTAAAGTGCGTTTCTACGCACCGATTTTCTCCGGGAATCGACGTGAAGATGCCTTGTCGGTTCCCACAGCCGGGAGGCAGTTCAGGTGGCCTCTTACGAACGAAGGAAAGGCAGGATTCTCTAAGGATTTAGCTGGCGGCGCGGGAGCAGTGCGGGCTCACGTCTGCATCAGCCGCCTGCTGGCCACGCCCCCCCCTCTCGCTATCTTGACCGGATTGAGATTCCGAAACTCTCACAACAGCAAACAGAGCTCCTGAACACTGAAATCACGGGAATGAAATACAAGAGGCGCTTGCACAGCTCCAGCCTGGTAAAACCCCGGGCCCCAATGGGTCCTCAACAGAGACCTGGAAGTGCCTGGGCGGCACTTATCGACTCATATGCACCGCATGTTCTTACGCAGTAAGGAACAAGGAGCACTACCCCCGGACCTCAGGAGGGCGTGCATAGTCGTCATACATAAAACTGGAAAACCCCCAGAGGAATGCGCCTCCTACCGTCCCATTTCACTGATCAACAGAGAAGCAAAGGTTCTCGCCAGAGCACTGGCTAATAAACTACTAAAGGTGATTGAGACACTCGTCCACCCAGACCAATGTGTATTTATGCCCAATAAAACCACTCGCATGAACTTACGAAGAATTCAACTCGCTCTGAGCAGAGCCGCCGAAAAACCAGCACCACTGGCCCTCCTGGCGGTGGATTTTGAAAAGGCATTTGACTCTGTGGGATGGGACGCCTTATGGGCAATTATGGCCAGAATGAACCTGGGGCAAACATTTATATCCTGGGTCAAACTCCTCTATGCACTCCCTGAGGCCACTGTGAGGGTGAACGGCAGGTCCTCTAAACCATTCCCTCTGGGCTGAGGCACTAGACAGGGGTGCCCCCTATCCCCACTTCTCTTCCTCCTCGCCATCGAACCACTAGCAATAGAACTCAGATCAAACCAAAACTGGTCCAGATTCACTTGGCCTGGAGGAGGGGAGGACCGACTTTCGCTCTATGCGAATGACCTACTCATATACATCAGTAACCCGAGTACCTCATGCCCGACCGTCTCCCTTATCCTTAAGGAATACCAAACTTTTGCAGGCCTGAAGGTGAACGTGGCCAAAACCATTTATTTCCCGATCCAAAGAGGTGAGTCTGCAATTCCAGAACCATGCCCCTACCATGTCTGCAGCAGGGAATTTAAATACCTGGGCATACGGCTTGACCCGACACTAGAGGGGTTCCTTCAACTCAACCTTCAACCCGTATTAGAACGATTTAATAAAGATGTCTCCCACTGGCAATTACTCCCCCTATCGCTAATGGGCAGGGCTGCACTGTTCAAGATGATGACCCTCCTCAGACTCCTTTATGTTGTCCAAAACACCCCGCTCACTATCCCTCAGGAAACTTTCGCACTCATTGATAGGAACCTCCGCACACTGCTATGGGGAGGGAAGCAACCCAGAATTGCCCTTAACACGCTCCAAAGATCGGTATGGGAAGGAGGCATCAGTCTACCCTGCATAATGCACATATTATGTAGCGGCGCAGGTAGGGGTGGTGAATGATTGGTTACACGCAGACCCCACACTGCCGCATATCCGCATTGAAATGGAGACCATGTCCCCAGTCCCCCCACTACAGGCCCTATATGCCGCCGGCAATCGGCTCCCGACACTGCCAAACATAACACACCATATCCCTTGCGTCTGGCGTGACGTGCACAAACTGGTAGGCTGGAAAGGAAGCCTACACTATCCCAACCCATATGGCATAATGTATACCTCCCGCAAATATTGAAAATGGGCTCTTTTGAACACTGGAGGGCAAAAGGGATATACACAATAGCGCATGTGATCCAAGGGGGTTGCCTCCTAAGCTTTCCGGCTCTGCAAGAGCTATTTGGCTTGACACCTATGGACCAGTTCCGACATGCACAATTGGCCCATGCCATTTGCACCCAGTTCCCAAACATAACAATTATACCCCCCTGTTCTCCCATTGAGACCAATGTCTTCCCGCAACGAATCCCCTCCAGGGTCATGTCTACTCTCTATCAGGCCCTCAACTTTTTCGGAGCCACAAAACTCAATAGGCTCCAGGAAAGATGGGAGAGAGACTTGGGTGAACTTGAACCTGAGGACTGGATAGACGCATTAATGTCCCCCAGAGAAATCGGGATAGAAGCAAAACTTAGACTAATACAACTGAGAATCCTCCACTGCTCTTACTACTCTCGCACTGCTATGGCCAGGTGGGGGGGAACCGAAGATGGGACATGCATCAGATGCAAGAGGGAACCAGCCACCTTCTACCATATGATCTGGGACTGTCGGGTGCTGCAGGTCTTCTGGGGGGATTGCATCGACACGATCTCTACGGTCCTGACGACGCCAATCCCTAGAGATCCTAAAATGACACTTCTGGGCATCTGGGGAGAAGTGGACCTGACAAAGTACGAAAAATTATTTTTGGCTCTCGCGCTGGGTGCAGGCAAAAGGCTCATCGCTGCCAACTGGGGTTCTGCTGATCCACCGCACCCGAACCTCTGGATTAATGAACTAAACAGATGTGCAACTCTGGAACGCCAAATTTACAACGCGCAGGGCTCCCCCCGTGAATTCGAAAAGATATGGGGGAAATGGCTTGACGCTCAATGAGACCCTCCCCTCCCCATTAGATAAAACACACCCAGTACTGCCAGCATTTATTTGTCTCACAATCGTCCCATGGCCCCTTAGCCCAACACTGCCATTACCGCGGTTAATATTGCCTTGCCTTTCTGATGTATGCCAATGTTTATTTTTATGTTACTGTTGTGCTGTTTACATTCAATAAACAGAGTCATAAGAAAAAAGAATCAGATTGAGTTCAGTATATAGAGAATGTGCACTCGTTGGGCTTAACAATTTGTAGTAAAATGATAAATACTTCCAGTGGGCTCGACTTTTGAGTGAATAAATGCCCAACTCATATCGAGCTGCAGCAAGGAGAGTGCCAGCCAGGACCCGCAGGACCTTCCTCCACATCCTCCCCTCAATAATGGCCAATAGGTCCAGAGCCCATGGTGGTAAAAGTTCTATGCCATACTACATTTTTGAGACAATTTTCCCTTAATAATATTTCACACAGGGTAAAATAGAAAATCTACCATACTTTTAAGTCAACCCGTAATAATTGATTACAGAGTTACCCCCCACGAGACATTAACCAGTCCTTAATTGCCAGTTTGTATTGTTTAACAAAGATGGGAAATCCCAGGAATAGAAAACGAACAACTTTTTCAAGAGGATCCTCATCAATACACATAGGCGCGGAAGACCAATCGGTGTGATGTCAAACATTAAAGAGTCGCGTGCATAGGTCAGCCAAATTGGTTTCAAATCGTGAATTTTCTGAGTAGCCAATGCCGACGGAGTTAGGTATTCCCAGATATAGCTCAAGTAAAGATTAAACAGACAGGGCGTGAGAATGCAGCCCTGCCCGACGACTCTAGATGTCGATATTGGGCAAGACAATGTTTCATCATGATCCAATAACACCTGTATATTGGAATCAGTATGAAGGCCATGTATAAACCTAAGTAAGCCACCTGTGCAATTTTGCCCAGAAAAGGACGCGATCAATAGCATCACAGGCAGATGAGAGGCCAATCGTGGCCAGATAAACTGACTCATATTGTTTCTGCCAAACCTGGCTAAGAATAGCATTCAGCATGAACCCATTAAAAGAAGTACAATGATGCTTGCGAAAACATGTCTGCCATTGTGGAATTCTACCGGTTGTCTTCTGCCAAACTTCCAAGTGCTGTAGGAGCAAGGACGAGAAAATATTGCTGTCCGCGCCTAAGATTGCTATAGGGCAGTAATTCAGTGGGTCAGCAAGCAAAACTCTTTTGAAAATCAGAAGAATGTAAGCAGTTGACCAAGTTTTTGGAAAGGTGCAAGTAGCCCCAATGTTCTTAAATAGAGCAGCCGAAATTGATGCCCAAGTGGCCTAGTACCCTTTGAATAATATATTCAATAGATTTTTGGGGC
The DNA here is from genome assembly GCF_040938575.1 of Ambystoma mexicanum. NCBI lineage: Eukaryota > Metazoa > Chordata > Amphibia > Caudata > Ambystomatidae > Ambystoma > Ambystoma mexicanum. The sequence goes on along the minus strand of NC_090931.1, from coordinate 860,335,823 downwards.
CTGGTGGCCGGGAAGAGCCGGTTTTTAGGATGACTTCAAGAATTGTGTCCCTCTCTGCAACCAAACTCCAATTACAGGCATCAGGTGTTAATAAGGAATGCATTATATCAGCCCCACCTTTCTGATTAGAGAACACATTCCCAAAATGCGAGACCCACTGGTTCTGGGAAACAGATGAGATTCTAAGTTCAGGCTAGGAACGGTGCATATCATAAATTAGATCCCAGATTGAATGTGTGTCTTTGTTTCACAAGACTGAGAACATGCTGGGAGGGATCAGCCTCATCGGCTGATCCCACACCAGTCCCTTGTGGAGTCCCTCAAGGGTCCTGTGTCTCCCCAACTCTCTACAATGTCTTCACCAAACCACTATTTTATGTGCTTGACTATCACCTACACGAATTACGCTGATGACACCCAGATACTCTTACCCATCACTGGTGACTACATTGTTGACTCCAAAGCCTTCAGTGACTTCTACCTTGTCATCCAAGCATGGATGGCCCAACACGAGCTGTGCCACAACGATGACAAGACTGAGCTTCTCATCTTAGTTACGGAACAGAGACTCAACAAACGGAGTCCTCTCTTCGGCTCCTTTAACATTGACGGTAACCTAAATAAAGTATCTAAAGATACTAAAACTTTGAGTATCTATCTGGACTCCTCCTTGACTCTCACTAGACAAACCAATGCAGTAGCTGCTGCGTCTACTTACACCTGCAAATTGATCTCAGCCTGTCGCCCATTCCTTACCACTCAGAACTGCATCACCTTGGCCAGGACCTTGGTTATGTCCAAACTGGACTACTGCAATGCTCTGTACCAAGGCACTAACCAGGGCAATCTTAACAAACTTCAGATTACCCAAAATAATGTCATTAGAGCAGCCCTCAATATCCCCCGTTCTGCCCACATCTCACAAACCAGGAAGAACCTCAATTGGCTCTCAGTCGCCCAAAGAATCTCACTCAAAGCACTGGCCCTCACATACAAATGTGTAAACCATCAGGCCCCTACGTACCTTGCCTCACGATTCACACAGCATATACCATCGCGAGTACTCAGATCTGCACAATCCCAAGGTCTCGCGATCCCTAGATTTAAGCTCCAATCTGCTGGGGGCGCCAGCTTCCCAGTCCTGGCTGCCAAGCTCTGGAACACTGTACCTCTCTCTATCAGAACCCTACCTTCATTCAACCTATTCAAACACAAAGCCAAGCTCTGGCTAGCCACATCTCACTAACAACCGTTCTTCTGATCCTGGTTGGGACACTGGGTCCCTGATATGCTTTGTTCCTTCATAACTGCTCTGTTTGTTGCTCTGAACTGTAACGTCAACTGTATATTTTGTTCACAATCTATTGTGACCACTGTGATTATATGTCATACCTGTAACGTTCTTCTAAGATATGCGACTGGTTGCCCTTGGGCCTGGTCTGCGCTATATAAATAAAAGAAATACAAAATACAAATGCTCTCGATATCGCATTGATATCGTAATACGCGATTGCCCCTCACACAATTTTTGTAGTTTTGTTTTAACTTTTAATTTGCAGGATCTTGAGTTCTAAACTAAGCATTGTGATGCTGGAAATGCATCGGAGGGACAGGGCCTCCGTATCCTTGTCCTTTACTGCTTTTCATCGTGTGTTCTGTCGTGTTTTCCACGCAGGAGTTCATGTGGGACTCCTGGTGGTGCAGCTCTCTTTCTTTTGGTTTGGTGAACAAACCTGTGGGATACCCTTATGGCACCCATGGGCGGGGGTACAACCCTGTGCCCCTAGTGTATGTTTTTGGGCACCTGTGGCTGGCCCGCAGAGCAGGGTATGGGCTGGTGGCAGCTCCATGCTGAATTTGACAGGTGCGCGGAGTATCCTCCATTTTGGGATACCCCGGCCCTGCCATTGGGATCAGTTGATTCCTGATGGAAAACAAGATGGCCCCGGTGGCCTCTTGCTTTCTATTACCCATTACCTTGTTTTCCCAAAGTCCTGGGAAGCCCTGACTCTGTCCCTTCCCCCTGACCGGCTGTTGGGTGGAAGTGCCATATATGGTGTTGTTGTGAAGGCCCGGTCAGACTAGCTGGAGCCTTCCCGGTGATGTATGTTGTAGGTACCTCCTGTGGGTGGGACCTTGGTGAATAGAGTGTGTGACGAATATGCATTCTGTGTTGTGGGTGTCTAGTATCTGGTGGTTGACACAATGACTGAGACAACCCTGCCTGAAACAGGTATGAATGCAGCTTGGAGTGTTGAATGGCTCGGTACTTGTCCCAATACACATAACTTGTTGTGAGTGTCTGGAGAGAAGTGAATGGCCTGAATACCTCGTGTGCCTGATTGGCTGCCTGCCTGCATGAATGCCCGTAGACGTGATCGGATGCTTGAGTGTGACCCAGCGGAATGAATGGGAGATCAACAGTATATCTGGGGACCTCTCACTGCTAGGAATCGTGTTCACAAGCTGAAGTCCACTACGACGAGTAACTGGATTAACTGACGCTTGACCTTGAAGCCCTGCTGGACGAGAAGAATTGCTGTTGCTCTCCTTCACAATCCGAAAGCTGCGTGCCTCCAAGGACTGACCCAGAGAGGACCTGGTAAGGCGCCCTCTTCCCGAGCTACGAGGGACCATCGTGCACAGCTGATTTTTGCCAACGCTCCCTGGTAGACAGACCTTCGACAGGGTACCGACCCGATACGGAGACTGCTGCGGAACTCCAAGGAGAAGCACCCGGACTGTTGTTCGCCACTGTCGACGACCGCCGTCGCCGACCGGAGCCGCCGTGCTCCCGTTTGCCTAGGAACTTTCATTGATCATCGGACACTCTTGCCTGCATCGTCACCCGCTTGTCTCCCACTGTGAAGGCCCGACCGTCGACGCGCCGAGGAGCATCCACCGGTGGGATTCCCGCCACCTACAGACTGCAGAGACGCCGACGACTCGACGCCCTTGCTGGGCCACAGTTCTTCATTATCTCTTTGCGGTCCAGAACTATCGTCACCGAGGTGCCCCGCACGCCACTTCCTTGCAGGACGCTGACACTCTGTCATCGACGAGCACCGCTAGGAACGAAGCGGTCACTTCCCTGCCGTAGTTCACCCTGTTCACCGTTAGACGTTCGACGACCCGTGACTCCCGCCTTAAAAGTAGGGCACTCAAGAAGGGCCGTCGATTCCCCGACACCGAACGCCAAGTTCCCCGACACCTCTCGACGATCCGTGGCTCCCGCCTGAAAGGGAGGCACTCAAGAAGGATCGGTCGGTGCATCGTCGGAGAACTCTACTCCACCAGGTACATTGCGGGGGTAAAACCGTAATAGGAAGAAGTGAGACTATTGAACATATGGACTGGGCTTGTGCGATATATCTTTATTTACAGGTTGCCCAGGTGGGGGGATCTCCACACAAAACTGTGCCTAGTGGTAGGGGTCAGTATTCTGCCTATTGTTTCAACCACCTTGCGTTCCTTCCTATCTCTATTGCTGGTTTCCTCGTTATTAAATTGTGTGACATTTTAACCGTACAGTTGATGCACTTTAATGAGATTTGATAACATTGGTGGTACCACTTTAGAATTGTATATATTTATCATTATTGGCTTCCGAGTACAAAGTGCGTTATTGTGATCGTGTACATACCTTTGAATATTAATTATATAAAGACTGTGTTTTCAGTAATACAGTGTGTGGACATTCCTTTGTGGGAGTTCGGGGACTACACTGTACTTAAGAATCAGCCTGCATCACCTCCTGAGAAGCTAGGCCTTGATTGCTTGTCCATTGCTACCGTAATAGATCATCTTGGCTGGGGTCTTCTGTGCCTCTCCTCTACCATATAGAGAGCGGAAGTACAGACACCCCCTACCAGTCTTTACAAGCATCATGTTCGATTTCAAGAGTCTAACTTCAGCACGCATGGAACTTTGTCCGACTCTCCAAATTGGAGTCAAAAGAGTGCACATATTTCTTGGGGGGCTTCCCTTTATAGTGGTGCGATGGTAATCTATAAGTTAAAAAACCCTGAATGTAGAGTACTGCCAATCCAATGTTGAGGCTATTAGGCGAGCTGAAGCTGACTCATTTTCCTTTGGAACAGTGCAATTATTCCAACACACTCAATTTGCAGCTGGTTTAACCCTGAGAGAGAGACCGAAGTCAACAGTTCTTGCTTAGAATAGTTAAATGAAAAAAACAGTTGACAGATAACTATGGTCACTATAATCGTTAGATACAAGGAAGAGATGGGTATACCTGTTGTAAAGTCCATTGCTAGTAAAAATATAGTCCAACGTTGAACGGGACGAGCCATTCATCCAAGTATAATTAATTGGAACGTCACCGGCAATCGAGCTGTTCAATATTATTAGACGGACCTTCCACATTTTTAGACCAATTATACCCAAATAGTTTTTTCCATTGCACCAAAGAAGTAAGGTCTGTCTCTGATTGAACGGACATACAGCATGCATTGAGTACTCCTAAAATAATCACCTAGCCACTTGAATTAGTTGCCAACCCGTCGTTGTCGCAAACCTTGATTGAGTCAATGAGAATCTCAAGGCGACCCAAGCCTGCATGCCAGTAAATGTTAAGCACCAGTATGTCAATGGGTGAATCAAGTGACAACCTCACATGAGTGCCTAAAATGAATTTGAATTGATAATACATAGTTGGCTGCATAGATGAACCACAGTAAGTAAACCCCCATGTGAACGACCTAGAATCCACTTTCTAGCTGATTGAAAGCTAATCGTGTACCTGTCGAATTCCTGACATTGCACCAACCATGTGTCTTGAAGGCAAACAATTGATCTACTGCAGGATTAGACACCAACATAGAATGTCCCCTAGAGTTCCAGGATAAGAGGGACAAAGAAAAACTTGTAAACTGACTATTAGGGAAAATATGACATCCGCAGATTCTTTTCAGTCCTCGAGGATCCCGATAACCAGGGCCAGCCCTTATGCTGATCATGGGCAAGCGGTATATCCCTGGATAGATGGATTTGATGCATTTGGTCATTCTCTCTGCAAAGAGATATTATAATTTCCCTAGGTGATAAACAATACATGCCCCCTTCAAGTGAAACTCCACTAATGTGGTTCTGCTCATAGTATGGGCAAAGGTCAAAATCCAGTCATCTAATCATATTTAAGTCCTTCATCAGCAGGTCAATTACAATCTTAGATTTTATATATAAAATGTCTCAATCTATTCTTTAGTGATCTATAAAATCAACTTGTTTGAAATCACCAGATACCATTGCCTGAAAGGAAGGTATTGTGCAAAAAACAATCTTAGCATATTAGTTTGATTGAGATTTATGTTTCTATTTTCAGGCAATAGACTTTCCAAAAGCAGCTGAGTGCCCTGAAAAATGCCATCTTGTGTTATTGGGAGAGCAATTTGAGCATTGTCTACCCTTGTCCATAAGTACTCTGATAAATTAGGTAATACGAAGCGAGGATCCCCAGAACACTCACTTCTCTTACCATACCATAGAAGACTGTGTACCATGTTGTCTGAGTTAACGTGCAAGGCAGAATCTGTCAGTAAACCGCCAGGATAATATGATGGACATTTCCCTTGATCTGGCATTGGACCATAGGGAAATTATAGGGTAGATGGTTGACTCTTCGGGACATTTATTTTATTCAATATTTGAGTGTTCTAAGCCACAAAAATGGGCAGCAGCCAATGGGGTGTCCAGTCTTGCTGTACGAGAGGAATGGATAATCCTGTATCTGTGATATTAGTGATAGGAGTTGTTTGGGCCAAATTCACCACTCCCATGGGCTTTGGATTAGTTATCACATCATTATAAGCCACGAGAGGAGTTGGCAATGGTTTTTCTAAAATTGAGCCAGCAATGGATCCAGCCCACGGGAGATTTGAACAACTAGGGGCTGAGGGTAAAGGTTGGGCAGGCCACTGTACTTTGTGTGAATGCAATTTAGACTGTTTTCCCCAAGGTAGAGGTTTAACCACTAGAGACCCAACAGAGGGATCCAGTGGCCGCATGTTCATAGCCTCCACCTTAAACACATCAATTATTATTAAAACTGTATTTAACTTGCTTGACATTACAACAGGGAGCAACAAGCATTGTATGAATCATCAGCATCCGGCAATGAGAATACAAAATCAGGTAATACAATCTAGAAGGGTCGCAACAGAGAAACACATAAGCATTACATCATGAGGGTGGGTACCCAAACATTCATGTAGATGTATTAACAGGCATCAGATACAAGTGAACAGTCAGTGTAACCAGTAACCCCTCTTAATGTTCATTGTCTAAACACAGGATTTGTAAGTACCACACCTCTGTTGTAAAGATACTTATTTTTATGATTAGTAGCATTAATTAAATACAGAACCCCGAATTATATACATAAAGAAAAAGACATTGCAACATAAAACAAAAAGCAAGTTAAATTCCTTGCACATTGGTACATAGAGTGAACATAGTGCAAAATCTACTGTCGATATTCCAAACGACAGGAGTCATCTTCACATAGACAGTTGTAACAGGTACATATAATGAGAAATACACATAGACAGTGAAACAATTCATGACACTGTGATTCAAAAAATGAATGTCAACTTTTTTTTGCAAGTTCACGTATGCGGGCCGTGTCGTGCCTGGGGGCGAAAGTAGCTTAAGTTCAGTAGTCTGCAGTATTACTTTAGTCGAACCGGTGTTGTGTTGGACAACCTGGACCGAGAAGAAAGGGATGCTCTTAAAAGCCTAAAAATCAATAAATCCATTACCATTAAACCGGCGGCATAGTCGTCATGAACATGTCGGATTATGACGACGAATGCTTACATCTACTCAGTGACCAATACGCATATAGACCACTGAATCATGATCCTACTAAAGATCTACAAGATGCGATCAAGAGCCTGACGCAACATGCCTTGGAAGAAGGATGGATTTGCGAAGATGAACAAGCTTTCCTGAATAAGACAAATCCCTGCGTACCAGCCTTATATATTTTACCAAAAATGCATAAAAACGCAGAAAAGCCTCCTGGAAGAACTATCGTTTCTGCTTGTGATTCTCTGTTTGAACCTTTATCAGTGTATACAGACTTTTTTCTTAAACCTCACGTTGTTCGGATGCCATCATACTTAAAGGATAGCACCAGCACCATTGTCCTACTTAACAGCGTTGAGTTACGAAAAGACAGCCTACTTGTGACCTTAGACGTCAAGGCACTCTGTACGTCAATTCCACAAAGAAAAGGTTTGGCTGCAATACGCAAAGTCCTTAACCAGAGAAGTGATACCACCTCCACCCCCACCGATTTCATTCTGGAATGCACCAGACTGGCCATGGCAGAAAAGGTTTTTCTATTCGGCAGTCAAATCTACAAACAAACAAAAGCGGTGAATATGGGGGCTACTTTTGCCCCCGACATTTGCAATCTCTTTATGGCACAACATGAAATGGATAACATCTTTTCACATGAAAACCCCTTCCTATCTCACATTGGATTATGGAAGCGGTATATTGATGACGTGATACTTGTTTGGAATGGAACATCAAGGGAACTTTTATGCTTCCACGAGTGGATCAACCTACTTAACCCCCACATAAAATGTACAATCCAATGGGACCACGTTAGGGAGAATTCTCATTTATGGCTAATTTCCCTCACCTAGTGAGTCCCCCAGCAGCTTTGCTGGACTTCTGGAGTTTATTTTTTTCCACTTGGTAAGAGTGTGAGCTTTTCCCCCACTCTTACCTGTGTTTTGCCATGTGTATTTCTCTGTTTTTGTGATTGTGGACTCTTTTGTGTGTCACACAGCACCTTTAGTGCCGTGGCACAGGGTTGTCTTTGAGACTTCCCCCCGACTCCATTTCTGAGGCTGACTACAGTCCCCCAGAAAAGGGTAAAGTTCCCATTAACTTTACTTAGTCAATCTACCACAGATCCAGTACACCCCATCTTCCATGGAGTACTGGAAAGGGTTAATTCGTATCCCTTTTTATCTGTACCTCCTAGAGCATTGTTTCGCTCTTTTAACATTTAGACTTGGCTGGTGGCAGCGGTATCTATCTAACTTTTCTACCGCAATTATATTAGATAAACGTGGTATTGTTCTTGGCTATTATATTAGCCTCGAACATAAACCCGCTTGACCAAATTGTCTTTCTTTTGGCTCCGGTTGGGTTCATTCGCCATTTCTTTTTGTTAAAGTCCTTCTTGTGTTTTACTTTGCGTGGCAAACTAGGTTTTCCTTCTTTGTTCACTGTCTTTTGGCAGGTTTCTGCTCAGAAGCCCTCCACCAGGCGCCTGGGTGTCTGGGTGGGCTGAATGTGAGGGAGGGGTGTAGTCACCCCCTCCACAGGGTATCCTAGGAAACCCAAGTCGCACTTTGCCATGATTGGCTGAGGTGGTTGTCCAGGCTGGACAACCCCCTGCTGGGTGATTGACAGCCAGGCTGTGTGAATGGGGTTTTGCGCATAAAAGGGAGGTCTCTTGGCTAGAAGTCAGAGAGTCGCCACTGGAACTACAAGGAACCGAAGAGAAGCGGGGAGAACGATGACTGCTGCAACTACCCCGTCCCGGTGAAGCCCTGCTGCAGTCCTGAGCTATCTACCCTTCGACGACTAAGAGAAGATCCAGTCCAGAGTCTTCTTCCCTTGAGCCTGGTGGGGATAACCAACTCATCTTCCACAGCCAGAGGGTCCTCTTCGTTGGTCGAAATTGCTGCACACTGCTGTAGTGGTCCGGATAGCCATTTGATAGAGCTCTCCTGTTTTTAAGGAGTGCACCTTTTATTCGTTGTCGCTGCTGCCGGCTTCATCCCTGTGTGGTGCAGACCCCCTTCAGACGTCCTCCTTCACAACGAAGCTCCAGGAACCGTGGGTCTGTGGGAAACCAACAGGAACAACTGCCAGGGCACCAGCTGCACCATTGGATTAAGGTCCTGTGTTCTGCTTGAGGAAACTGGGTGAACCCCTTTTCTTCATCTCCAAGGCTTGCCCTTGTCTTCCCTCCTTCTTATAACTTTTGCTTCCGAACATTGACAATATTGAAGTACTCTTGGCTACGTTGAATCGTGAACTGTCTGACTGTGTGATCTTCGGCAACAGGCCCCCCGTGTCACTTGACCCTGGCTCCGGCCCTTTGACTTTTGAACTCCTGTCTCTGAGGGTTTCTCGATTCTGTCTGCCTAACCAAAATATTGCCTGTGATTTTTGCCTCCAACTCCCTCTGGGTATCTAAAGTGCTAAGTGTGTTTTTGCCCAGTAGCATTTCATGTCACGGATACGCGTTTATTTAGTAGACCGAACTGTCAAAAAGTGATCGCAATCATATTCGCGGTAACGTGTTTTGTTCGTAACACCGGTTCATTCAAACACAGGCTACTTACCTTGAGACATTTTGTACAAAGTGAATTGGTTAGTTGTAGTATATTTGACGTGTGGTTTGTGTTTAAGTTTAATAGAAGCGTTGTGTTTATAACAGATGGTTTAAAAATAAATGTACTTATATTTTTCTACCTGAAACCTTGAGTCAGTGTTTGCTTGAGTGACAGTAATTGTGGTCCCTTTGTGTAATCTCTGCTACTGCTCATATACTCTTGGAATAAGCCTGGCTGCTCTGCCACTGCTACCACTCTGACATAGCAGTACAGGCTTGTACCAAAGGTAACACTTGTATTGCCACCTGTAGTCTTAATTGTGTATAGTGGTCCCTAAGGACACTGCACGGGATTCTGCCTAACAGTGGTGTACAGCGGTGAGGATTTGGAAGTAGAGTGATTACACTTAGAGTGCTACTATTGCTTGTGTTCAACTAACCACAAGGTTAACACCACTAATTCTATTTAACTAAGAAATCATGTCAAATATGCAAAGCTACACTGAAGAGAGCCTTATACTCTATACTGCTGAGGTTCTGAGAACCATGTATAGGGATAAGAATCTCTCTGGTAAAGGAAAGAAATCTGAACTGGTTGCAAAGTTAATGGGAAAAAGTCTGGAGTGTGGGTCAGAAGGGCCTACCACTCCAGCAAATGTGGATTTTGATGTTTCTGATTCTGAGAGTGTTACTTGAGAAGACGTAGATGAGTCCTTGTTAGGAAACCCTACAACTCCTTTGCCTGCTCAGAATGCACAACCTCTGTCCACAGGGACCCCCACAGGTCCTACAGTTACTCCTGAGTTTATTGCACTTGAGAAAATTAGACTTGAATTGGAAGTGAAACGTATTGATGCACAAACTGCCATTAAACATCAAGAGTTAAGGCTCAGAGAAATGGAGTTGAACCATGAACTATAAAAATGAAGAAACTGCCTCTAGAAAATGCTTCTCTCCCAGAGTCTTCTAGGTCTTCCAGCTCTAAGAGACCCTGTATGCCCAAGGAAATGATTGGTATGTATGAGACTAAACTTGATGTTTTGGATTGGTTAGAAATGTTTGAGTACAATAATGGGATTCAAGGTATCTCAGGGAATCAGTTGATTCCTTGGCTTTTCTCTAGGCTCCCCCCTTTTGCAAGTGATGCTGTCATGGAGTTGGGGGAGGAGGATAAACCGGATTATGAGTGGGTGAAACTAGCATTAATAGCTAGGTTTGGGAAGACCCCATCCCAGTATCTTAAGAGGTTTAGAACCCTCAAAAAGCAGTATGGTACCCCTTGGGCTACCTGGGTGTGTGAATGTTTGAAAAACTTAGATGGTTGGGTTAAGGGTTACAAAGTGAACACTTATGAAGGTTTGAGGAATCTTGTAATGTTGGAGTCTATTTTTTATGTCTGCTCTCCTAAGCTTAGACAGCACTTGGCTGATTCAAAGAAGATAGATCCTAAGAAACTAGCTTAGGCTGCTGACTTGTGGGTTGACAACAGGGCTACTCACAAGGATTCTGGGGCTACTCAGAAGAAGGATGAGGGGAAGCAGCCAAAGAAAGACAACAAAGAGAATTCCAATAATTCCAATCCAAATGAGGGCCCCAAACATAACTTGTATAGCCACCTGTAGTGTTAATTTTGTGTAGTGGTCCCTAAGGGCACTGCACAGGATTCTGCCTAACAGACCATCCTAATATTGATTTCCTATACTTGCACATATATACCGGACAGGAGATCACCTGAAAACAGAACTATACCGAAAGGCCACAGATCGGAACAGCCTGTTGCATTTTCAAAGCTACCATCCACACTGCCTCACATACAATCTCCCATATGGCCAGATTCTGCGAATACGGAGGAACTGCACAGAACAGTGATTCAATAAACATGCAGATGATCTACAGATCAGATTGACCCAAAGAGGGTATCCTCGCAAAGCCATCAGAGATGCGAAAAAAAGAGCTGCTCACACCCCCAGAAATATCTGCTTAGAAACCAAGCCAAAGAAAGAAATCGACAGGATGGTCTGTGTCACCACGTACAGTCCTCTTAGTGACCTAACACAGAAAACCATCAAGAAAAATTGGCATCTGGTAAAACACAGCGGGTCACTGAATAAAATCCCATGTTTTGCCTTCAAGAAAAACAAAAATCTGAAAGAATCCCTGGTCCACACCTTCCTGGAGCCAACCACACGGAACAACCCCCTGTGGAATCTACCCCCAATCGTCGGCCACTTCAAATGCGGGAATTGTGTTGCTTGTGCCCTCAAACTTCAGAAGAAAACTTTTGAATACAAAACTGTCAAGTGGACTATGAGAGAACACACCCACTGTAACACCAAGGGTGCGATCTACATCATTGAATGCCCGTGTGGCCTACTTTGTGTATGCAAGACTATTAGACCAATCAAGATGCGAATTTCTGAGCATCGATCTTGTATCAGAAACAAGATCCCAGATAAACCTCTGGTTGATAACTTTATTCTTAAAAATCACAAAGACACAGACCTGAGATGGTTCGTTTTACAAAAATGGTCACCCTCAGTAAGAGGTAGAGATTTGAACAGGACACTGACCCAATTAGAACAGAGATGGGTCCATAAAACACTGTCACACACGGATTAAATATATCAGTTGAGTGGAAATCCTTCCTATGAAGTCACCTGCACGTTCCAGAGGAGGTGGCAAGCCTGCTCATGGTACTTCTGCTTATTATTAAGAAGATAGATTTGTTTTGTATATAACATATGCATTCAATTAGTGTATTCCATCAAGTACAGGGTCAAAGGCCGCCCTCATTTGTAACTACAGAGATGGGTATTTTTCTCTTCCTTTTTGTCTTGTAATCACACCGACATATACGGGTTTGGGCCTGGTCATTCCCCACTTTATAGCTGTTTGTTTTGTAACAATTCTTGCACCACGTAGTTATAGGACAATTAATCATTACTTGGCACCGAGACCGGAGTGGTGTGGTCAACTAGGTTCCCCACCATCCCTATTATGTAGGTGCTGAGGCGGACACAACAACCACCAACATGCTTAAAGAAAATGATTTGCGCGTCCATTGCCATGGCAACGGTACAAACATACACGACTAACTCCACCACTATTATACATTTTGGGTGAGGTGTATTGTAAATTCATTAGTTGATGCTGCAGCCCTCCATGGTAGCGGCTACACCATGAAGTGAAAGGTTCCCCACCACTCCTATTATGTAGGCTTTGAGACACCCACCAACAAGCTTAAATAAAATAACTTGCGCTTCCGTTGCCATGGCAATGGTACAAAACATACACAACTAACTCCACCTCTATTATACATTTTGGGCGAGTTGTAGTGTAAAATCATTGGTTGATGCTGCGGCCCCCGTGGTAGCGGCTACACCATGAAGTGAAAGACCGCCGTACCAATAGTCTTAAAATGGCTATCATTATATAAGGGCGGTGACCATAGCAACGTTTTTTTGCATCTCTGTGACACCGGCTGCAGTGCCGGCGACCCCTCTCCTGCGCAAGCACAACTGGAAGTGCAGTGCGCTTCTCAAGCTCTTGAGAGATCCCCCAGCTGCTGAGTGACACTCAGATCCGCCGGCACCGCTTGTCACAGCAACCAAGTCGGAATACCGACACGATTCACAGGTAAACAAATTTTTTTAAAGCACGGTTTACCGTTGAGTCATTTTTCTCACCTGAGCTATGGATAACCCATTTTGGTCTCACAGGATCAACAGACTAGAAACTGCCACTGCAATAGACCAGTCCCTGTCGCTTTAGATTGCGGCACACTGACGTGACAATAAATAAGGTAAGCGCAGAACTTTTTCAATTATTTGACTTTGATGTTCCAAAGTTCCCGTTTGACTAGGGATACACTAAGCTCGTCCCTCCATTCCTTGTCTTCTGTTTCTGAATAGCCGTACAACACCGGTTCGACTAAAGAAATACTGCAGACTACTGAATTTAAACTACTTTCGCCCCGACACGGCCCGCATACGCGAACATGCGAAAGGTAAGCTTTTTGCTATCACACACTCAGATTAAGAGGCAGTGTTTTTCACAGACTAGGGATAAAGTAAGACCCCTTTGTTTGTCTTTTTCTCAATAGGCGCACAATAATTAAACGCCAAAAATCATTGTAGGTCCTGGAACCACACCCATCTGCCTGTGGCCATAATACTTCCCACCAGGTAAGCTGTGTCCGCAAATGGTGGACACCACGTGATTAAATAACGCTCTTGTAATCAGCATCGCCCAGCACTCACTCATTTGTGTTTCATTCAATTTCACAGCACTGATTGAACACCCAGAAGCCACAGTCTACCTCTGTCCTGACAAAAGCCCGTATAAGAACATGGCTGTACTGTAAGCCCCCATAAAAGGCCGAAACACTGTGGTGTTGACATTCATTTTTTGAATCACAGTGTCACAAATTGTTTCACTGTCTATGTTTATTTCTCATTATATGTACCTGTTACAACTGTCTATGTGAAGATGACTCCTGCGATTGGAATATCGACAGCAGATTTTGCACTATGTTGACTCTATGTACCAATGTGCAAGGAATTTAACTTGCTTTTTGTTTTATGATGCAATGTCTTTTGCTTTATGTATATAATTTGGTGTTCTGCATTTAATTAATGCTACTAATCATATAAATAAGTATCTTTACAACACAGGTGTGGTACTTACAAATCCTGTGTTTAGAAGATGAACATTAAGAGGGGGTGCTGGTTACACTGACCTGTTCACTTGTATCTGATGATTGTATAGCCCTCCTGGGCAGAATAGGGTCATTACCAGGAGCCCCTTTTTTCTTTACCAATGTATTAACAGGGACATTAGTCAGGGGACAGTGGATGGTCACTGCCACCCTCATCTTCAGTAGTCAAGGAGTATACATAGATTAAAAAAGGGGCCCACATATTCCTGGGTCTTCTCGATGCCGGCTGCATGGTGGACCAGCACTCTTCCACAATAGTGGGCCATGTGACTGCCTGAAGCCACTGGTTGAAGGTGGGGGCGCTAGGGTCAACCATAGCAATAATATACAGCAGGTTGCAAGCAACATGCAGAGACCGGCCAGCCTCTTGGGGTCACGCCTGGTGCGGGAAAACTCGTGGAATAAGCAGGTAATTGGGGTTGGTGTAATAGTACAATCTAGTACTACCCCCTCCCAGAATGAAGTGAGTTTTGGGCAGGACCAAAGCATGAGTATATAATCAGCGTTGTCTGTTCTGCACCTCAAGCACTCAGAAGATCAATCTCTTGACATACGATGCAACCTAGTCGGGTATGATGGAATCTGTGGAGTATTTTAAACTGGATCAGTTTGAACCTAGAATTAGAGGAGACTTCCTTGGTACGGGCACACATAGATTCCCATATCTGGTTGGTAATATCTATACCCAAGTCCCCACTCGAAGTATCCCAGAGACTATCCCATGAAGAAGACCATAAAGCCTGGTGACCCTCCCACTCGTTGCCGTGCCCATCATAATCTCGAATAATATTGAATCATCAGGGGGGATTGCGGGGAATTTTTGACACCTTCCCTTGACTGCCCAGCGCAGGCAGGCATATTGTAGCCATCGGGAGAGACGCCCTCTCAGGGACTCAGGCAAGTCCTGCCATTCTGTTAAGGAACCCATAGTAAAAACATCCCGTATATTGTCAAAGCCCATCACCGACCAGTGGCAAACAGTTGCGTTATCCATGGGAGGAGTCTCGGGAAGGTAGTTCCACAGGGGGAAATCACTGTGAAATGGAGAAGGCGTGTCCACATGTTTCCATAGTCTACTCCATGCCGTCATCGTGACTCCAGTGGGATCGGTGGGCTCGAGTCTCATACCAGGAGAGGGGAGAACCAGAGAACGAACATCCAGGTTACCGGCTGCCAGGTGTTCCAATTTGGCATGGGGAGGAGATCCACCAGGCTCAAACCATAACGCCACAAAATGGGATTGAGCAGTAGTCCAGTAGCGCTCAAAATCAGGGGCAGCAAACCCTCCCTGCACAAAAGGGTAGCCAACGTGTCTAACTTCGGGCAGACAGCACCCGAGTGCAACAAGAATGCATTGACTGCCCGGGTTAGTGATTTGAAGAAGTCACTTCCAGGCCAAAGCGGGACATTCTGGAATCTGTATAGAAGTTGTGGGAGTATCGCCATTTTGAGAACTGCTACTCTCCCAGCTAATGTGATCGGCAATTTAGCCCAGCCTTCAGTCTTTCGGGTAAGAGTGGTGAGGTAATTTACATAGTTGTGATCGTACAATCAGGTCCGATGACACGTGACTACTACCCCAAGATATTTCATCTCTGATTGAGACCAGGTAAACCCATCAAGGTCCCGAGGGACCGTGGTGGTGTCTGTCAACGGGAATAGTGTGGATTTAGTGCAGTTAACCTTTAGCCCAGATAACTTGCCGAACAGAATAACGTCTTCTATTATTGGTGCCAGATTTACCTCAGGGGAGCGGATGTACAGCAATGCATCTTCTGCATAGAGTGAGATGATCTCAGTGTCCCCGCAAAGTCTTAAACCCCTATGGAAATGTTGCTGACGAACTCTGTCTGACAAGGGCTCAATGGCTAACGCAAATATCATAGGCGAGAAGGGGCAGCCCTGTCTGGTTCCCCTGGCTACCTTAAATTGGGTGGAGCACTGATCCTCCGTGCAGACCCTAGCGACTGGGGACGCATATAGTAGTTTCACCCAGGACAGGAAGCTGGGGCCAAAATTACTCTTCTCTAGCACCAATCACAGAAACCTCCAGGAAACCAAATCAAACGCCTTCTGCATATCTAACGCGGCTGCTACTGCCTGTGCCTCTGGGTCGATTCGGGGCAGAATGCAAAATAAGCGGCACAGGTTCAGAGCGGTACAGAGCCCCAGGGTGGATCCAGACTGGTCAGGTTGAATGATAAATGACATATAAGGTGCTAACCGGAGGGCCAACACCTTTGCAAATATTTTGACGTCACAAATGATGAGAGAAAGGGGCCGGTATGAGCCGCACTGCGTGGCCGGATTATCAGGTTTCAGCAATACTGAAATGACTGCCTCACAGTGCGAGGGGGGAATTGTACCAACCCCAGAGCCTCCTCCCACACAGCCACCATCCGGGGAACAAGATGTCCCTTGTAGCATTTATAGAATTTGGTTTTAAGGTCATCTGCCCTGTGGGCCTATCCGGAAGAAAGAGCGAAATTCTTCATTGATTTCTTGAGACAAGAGGGCAAGAGTACCGTCCGCTCTCTCAATTGCTGGTATATGGGGAGCTCCATTCTCTCGGTGGATCAATCTGGCTAACAGATGACCGGGGCGTTCGCCTTCGCCGTATTTCCTGGCATCTGGGGATCATCCAAGGACTTGCATTTGTGGTCCGTGTGGGCTCGTAAGGTATCTAGTGCTGTCCCTATCTCACTGAGTGTGCCGGTGGACGTGGCATATTGCGTTTCCAGCCCGGCCACTAAAAGCTCATAATCCCAGATGGATTTGCGAATCACTCTAAGGTTCCTTGCTTCCTTAGCCAAGGCAACCCCACAAATCTAGACCTTAAAAGTCTTCCAGAGAGTGGGCTTAGTCTCCACTGACCCAGTATTGAACGCAAAGTAGTCATCAATAGTGGACCCCAATTCGGATTCAAATACTGGGTCTAACAAGGTGTTTGATTTCAGCCTTCATGAGCGCGTCCCCTCATTGCTTTCCCCCCGACCTTAGTGAAATAGTAACCAGGGAGTGATCTGACAAGGTCCTAGGTAGAATGGTAATTTTCCCTATAGTTCTGATAAGAATATCAGAGACTAGCCATCTATTGATACAAGAGTGCGAGTCATGCACCGATGAATAGAAGGAGAAGACATGGGAATCCGGGTGTATCAGTCTGCATGCATCAACCACCCCCAGCAAGGCCTGCACGTCTATAATGGTCTTAGCAGCCTTCGAAAGTTGGCTAGTTTTCGTACCAGACCTATCTAAGTCAGTGTCTACTATGGTGTTAAAATCACTGCCCCACAGTATAAGAATGAGGGGGCACCCAGACAACAGGGAGGGAAGATGAGAATAGAAATCCGGGTTGTCAGTATTAGGACCATATATATTGAGAAGAACCACCTCCCACCCAAGAAGTGAGCCAAATAGTAAAACGTAGCATCCCAGGGGGTCAATGTGTGTCACCTTGTGAATGAACTTGAGGGACTTGTGGATTAGGATCATAACTTCACGACTTTGAGTGGAATAGGTGGTATAGTAGCGCTGGGGGCCACATGACCTAGCAAACCCGTCACATCCGTAATGCGTGGGTTTCCTGTACCTTGATCCTATGTCGTTCAACATACAGTTGCAGTTTACGCATTTTAACATGGTTACCCAATCCTCTAATATTCCATGCCTCATCCACCATCTGGACGGTAGGCTTGTGTCAGTGGAAGCATGACCCAATGACTATAGGCCCAGTAAAATCCTGACCAGGCCGGATGTACTCAACACGAGGGTAAGTAACAACTCGTCCCCTCAATCATAAGCCAAGCAATTTTTCAAATAAGACCATGTCTGCATGTTCAATCCTCAATTTAGCTGGGTAAAGCATGGAGTATTTAACACCCAGCTCTCAAAGACGTTTCTTAGCTGCTAAAAAAGTTTAGCGCTCCTGCTGAATAGCCACTGAGAAGTCCGGATACAAATGGATCCTGGCAGAGCCAAGTAGTAACTCGCCTTTAGCTCTGGCTGCTCGTAACAAAGCGTCCCTGTGGCGATAATTCAGCACTCTGGCTATGATAGGGCGAGGGGGAGCGCCGGGCTTGGGCTTCGCAGCGAGGGAACGGTATGTACACTCAATCGCGAAATTGTGGTGAGAGCTTAGGAGCATCCATCAAGGAGAGAAGGATACGTTCCACATAATCCTCCATGGGGCCGTCAATGTTATCTTTAGGAATGCCAATAATGCGCAGGTCAATGAGCTGGACCTAGACTCTAGGCCCTCATTCTTTTTACTAACCACCTGGACTTGTCTGGACAGAGTGGCCACCTCTGACCTAAGTGTATTAATATTATCTTCTACCAGGCCGAATCTAGACTCCACCTCTGTCACCGGGGAATCTGTCTTTTCCATCTAGGCTTTGATAGAGCTGATTGTCCCACTCATATCGTCAAGCTTCGTGTGAAGTGTAGTAACTCCCTCACGCATATACTACATCATCTTTTGAAGTTCTGTGGGTTCAGAAGACACTGCAGGTGGGCTTCGGCTTCTGACTGGGCCTCACTCGGCTTTGGTGTCACTGTGGCGAACATATTAATAGAGCTCTGTTTCCTACTGGCCCCTTTAAGCATGACTGCACTGTTAGGCAGAATCATATGCAGTACCCTTTGGGAACACCACACACAATTAAGGCTACAAGTGTAAGTACAAATTCTCCTTTGGTACAAGCCTGTACTACACAGTAAAGGTGTAGCGATGGCTGAGCAGCCAGACTTATCTCTAGAGTAAAGTGAGCAGTATCGGAAGTTACACAATGGACAGCAATTGCTATGGTTCAAACAAACACTGACCTAAGGTTTCTGAGTAAAAGAATATACATTTATTTATACCATCAGTTGTAAAACAGATCACTAATATAAAGCAGCAGAAAATTACAATCTTAATACACTACACACCACCCAAAGAATTCTGGACAAGTTAAGCTCAAAAAGAAGTGTGAGCCAAAATGGCACTCCAGCAATTTAAAAAGGGAGGGAAAGACAAGGTTATTCAAAATCAAGCAGCACCAACAAGTAAGTAGGCAGGGCAATCTAGAAAAGGCTTACTACAACTAGGATTCAAGTCAATAGCCCTGGGCCAATGTTAATGGTTCAGAGTCTTTCCAGAGGATCACACAGTTCAGAGTAGTTCGCGGTTAAGTCTTTGCCAATAGTTCGAAACGAAGTTGGTCGGAAGAAAAGTTATTTAAAAGAGTAGAGAAGGACAAGCCCTCGGATTAGTGAAAGATTTCAAACACTTTCACAGCGGTCGGACGGAACGAACGACCGGATTTGATCAGTACCTTAGTAGAAGAAGAATGCTGTAGCTGAGGCAGAAGTTCCTGGTAGGTCCTGCAGGCTCACGGTTCCTGAAGCGACTGTCAGACTGACAAGAAGGAGGAAGACTGGAGGGTTCTGCACTGCCCAGGGAAGAAATCAGCAGCAGAGCAAAGCGACGAATAAAAGGTGAGGTCCTTAAAACCCAAACAGGGCCCGGTCCTCCTGGCTATCCTGTACACTGCAGCAGTGCACAGCAAATTTGACCAGGGGAGGGAGGCCTTGCTTGGTGTTTGGCGAACTGGTTGGTCCCACCAGCTCAAGGGAAGAAGATTCCTTGCAGATATTCTCTGTCGTCGAAGTTCAGGAGATTCTGACCCGCAGCAGGGCTTCACCGGGAGGTTCAGTAGTTGCAGTCGTCCTCTTCCTTCAGCTTCTCTTCGGTTCTTTCGATCCAGTGGCGACTCTGTCTTCCAAGTCCCAGAGACCTGCTTTTTATGCAGTTTTCCCCCATTCACACAGCCTGGCTGTCAATCACACAGCAGGCTGGCTGTCCTGGCAGGACAGTCACCTAGCCAATCAAACAAGAGTGTGACTTGGGTCTTCAAGGAGACCCTGTGCAGGGGCCCTAAAACCCCTCCCTCACATCCTGTCTAACTAGACTCTCAGGCGCCTAAGGAGGGCTTCTGTGCAGAAGCCCGCCAAAGGACGGCGAACAAAGGAACCAAACTTGGTTTAGCGCAGAGTAAAACACGAGAAAGACCTTTACAAAATGAAATGGCCAATAAACCCAGCAGGAACCAAATAAAATTAAAAGTGGTCCAGCAGATTAAAGTTTGAGGTTACTAAAACAGTAAGGCTATTTTCATAGTCCACGGTAGGAAAGAAATGGTAGATACCACTGCCACCAGCCAAATCTTAAAGAAAGGGGAACGAAATAATGTTCCATGAGAGACAGACAAAAAGGGATAACTATTAACCCTTTCCAGTACTCTATGGAAGATAGTTTGTACTGGGTCTGTGAATTCAAAAAGACTAATAAAGTCAATGGCAACTTTACATGTTCTGGGAGACAGTAGTCAGTATCACAAAATGGAGTTTAAAGTGGGAAGACAACCCTGTGTCACTGCACTAAAGGTAATGTGCGAAACACAGTAAAAAGATAATGCCTATGGAGTAGGTGAGGCTCCACAGTCTATGAACACAAAAATGTAAAACAAACAGCAAAACACATGTAAGAGTGGGACAAAAGGCTCACACTCTTACCAGGTGAAAAGAAAAATCCTAGAAATCCAGCAAAGCTGCTGAGGGACTCAGTAGATAAGGGAAATTAGCCATTCTGGAGAATTCTCCCTATCACGCACCAGGATATATGTGAGAGTGCTGTAGGGCCCTGTAATGGTGGGGCGACATTGGTAAATTGAAATCCAGAGGTGATCAGATCTGCCCCTTTAGTGTCAGAGCGAAGTCCCCAGCCAACAGGATAGAACAGTTCGATAGCGCAGGGGATAGAGCACCTCGGGGGAGAGGTGGGGGGATCAATTAAGGGATGGGAGTGTAGAGCTCACTCGGTGGTGGGGGCCCGCAGAGTAGCCGACCCAGGGGTTCAAAGAAGTAGGGGAAAGGGCCACCCAGCCCCCATTTGTAAATCCAGTAGTAGGGGGGGCCAGACCGGGCTATGTCCTGCAGGCGTGATCCAGCGATGTCTGTCTCCGTATTGAGGTTTTAGGGGAGTGGCGGCCGTCTACCCGTGGGGCACAACTGGTATACAGGTCACAAGGTCTATCTGGTTGTACTTATGCAGAGAGAGGGGTTGTTAGCCAGTTACCTGTGCGTTTTATTGATGTTGTTGCGTTGCTGCCCCCACGAACCGTGCCAACAGTCTCATCACATTCCCACTGTGGTGTCTTAGTTGCCTTACCTTGAATGGGACAGAGTGGGTTGTATCCCCCCACGTGGTCAGAGCAGTTCACTGTATCTTCAAGTCCTAACGTGAACTTCGCCACTGCTCAGTCTGGCAAAACTATAGATTGCAGTGTTCCCTAATCCGCAGGCAAAGGGTGCGGCCCAGGCGGGCCAGATGGTCACCTATCCAGCAGGTAATAGCTTATAGAGAAGCCTGCCCAGTGATGCCCAGCATGTCAAGGAGAGCACAGAGGCCAGCAAAGTCCAGGCTCCCTCCACACGCCACTTCAATCAGCCCGTGACTCTCATGTCACACCCCGGAGAGGTAGAGCAGGCCACAGCTATCCGTGGTCAGATGTCTGCACTTTGTGCATTCAGCGGAGGGCACGAGTTCGCCACCTCCCCTGTAACGGTCCGGGTAAATAAGAACAGTCTGTGCCGCGGATGCGGGATAGAGAACCTTGTGGGGCCGCGCTTTAATGCGCTTTAGCGGATACTGGAATGTGGCGGGCCACTTCTGTGCCCTCTGAGATTCTGGAAGGTCCCCACTCCATAAGGTACTAGTGTCTAACTGTAGTCATGAGAGTATCCCTACATATTAACCCCACCAAAAATATTGCTGTACATATGGTCGTCTGTCTCGCCATAGGCAATATTTTGGGGGGATCATTTGTGGGAGCAGGGATTGTGGGGGTATCCCCCGCACATTTAAAAATAATGCGGAGGTTGTGGGGGTGTCCCCCGCAGGATCCATGGCTCAATATTGCCACAAAAATATGGCAATATTTTTGAATCGCAATATTTGTGCGGGGATATTAACACATGGAACCATCATGAGGGGTGCCCACAGTGCGATCATGCGAGGAAGCGCCTGGGATCTTCACCATCCCCACGAGGGTCGTAGGGTTGAAAGCGGTCACTATATGCAGCTGTCCACAATTATGAACGGGCTACACCAGGGGTAAGGCGTGGGGACCCAAGTACCTGTTATTTGGATTGGGCGGGGGACTCCAGTCCACCGCGGCTGCCATCTGCAGCCCAGGAACTCCTGCAACCCACCACCCGTGTTTGGCACAGCAGGGCGTCTACAGCTGTCTTGGTCCACGCCCTCACCACGGTCTGTGGTCACCCCCTCGTTGGCGGCAGTGTCCGTCATGTCGGTCTCTCGGCTAGGACAGGAGGGCCCCTCCCAGAAATCACCTTCCTCAATATGTGCTCAGAGGGTATCGGGTTCTCAGGCAACTAGGGCCCCCTTGTAGATGTTATCGGTACTCCAGTCGCCGAAGGAGGGGGGAAGCTCACTGTATAGAGCTCCCCCGGTCACCACAGTGTAGTCTCTGTAAAAGCGGGGCTATTAAGAGAGGTTGTAGCCCGCTCCGGCGCAGCAGGACGTTGGTGGTTCCTCCCCCACTGCGGCCCAAGGATCCTCGCTCTTTTTCCTCCATGGAAGCCGCATCACTCGGATGCTGGAGGCGGATCACGCCCAGCGCCTCAGCCGGTGTGCCAAAAGTTTAGATTACGCCGCCTCCATGCATCCCGAGCGCTCGGGAGTAAGACAGCTCCTGCTCCAAACTCTCAGACGCCAACATATCTGTTCTTGTGGAATAAAGTGGCACCGACGAAGATTATTAATTATGTAGAATGGGGGGCGTGGCTACATGGCCACGAAATAAGCTGTGATTCCTGTGTGCTCCTTTAGATCCGTACATTATCCTGACGCGAAGCAGTGTTTAACCCTGGTGGACTTGTTGCTAGGAATACCCACAGACGTGGGAACACACTGGGAATGCTGCGGTTGCAAGGCCTGTGAAATCTGCAGTACAAAGAACGAGTTATGGGCGTTTAAAGTCTGGAGCGCCCGGACTGTGGTTGGAACGAAGATGGCGCTGTGAGAAGAAAGGAAGACTAAAGCAGTGACCGTACTGCCGATCGCAGAGTCAGCTGGTGGGTGCTCAACAAATATTTAATGGCAGATGCGTGACCTAGTACCCGACTTGCAAAGGAGAAGGCAGTCAGCGACAGAAGCAGAACAGATCGAAGGATCGGAAGCCTGCAGCGAGGAGAGAAGAGCCGAGGAAGAGCTGGCCGGAATCGAAACATCACGGTATGTCCGCGAGCTCGGCTCCGATTGAATAACTGCGGGCATCAGTCAAAGCACAGAGGTAATGGGCTGAGGGGTGCTCGGATGCATCGCAAACCCCATGTGAGAAATCGAATAAAGGTTCGCAGCTGTGCAGAAGCCCAGCTTTCTGAGTCAGCCGAGCGAAGGAACGTTCTGCAGGCAAGATAAAAAAAAAGGCAGGTGTGGATTGAGATTCCTAAAATGAAATGCAGGAAGAGTAACATTGCGGCGGATACATACAGACCGCAAGATTGACATTGCCGGAGGAGCGGTATACACGCACAACAGGGATACGACATACAAAACAACACGGGTGCTCCCAGCCGAGAACAAAGGGGGAGTCCCGAAATATACCCCTGTGAGATTGAAGCAACAGGGAGCCGTGCACGGAGAGACTGGATCTGGAGACGTAGTCAAGTCCGCACGATGTCAGCAAAAGGGCCCAAGGCCAAGAGTAAGCAACCCACAATGGGGGTCTTTGCTAAGACACAACGGACCCCCACTGCTCTGGCACAAAGCGCACCGGCACCTTCAATGGACGTTACCCCTGAAGGAGAAAACAACTCAGTCCTGGCAGCCATAACAGAGCTGAGAACCTCATGGGCGACAACAATGGCGGATCTACGAATGGCCTTGGAGAATAAGATCGACGCGGTTGGAATCGAAGTCAGTCTGCTGCGACAGGATATCAGAGCGCTGGCGGACAGGACAAGAAATCTAGAGAGTGCTGTGAAAACCAACACATACACCAGCACGAATAATGCGAAGGAGGTCCATATACTAAAGCAACAGGTGGCGAATCTTGAAAACCGAGCAGAGGAGGTGGACGGAAGGGCAAGACCGAACAACATCTGTGTGGTCGGCCTGCCAGAGGGAGAGGAGGGCCAGGACCCCACGGATTCTGTGGAGACCATGATCCTGCAAGAGATAGGAGCAGACAAGCTCTCACATGGGTTTGCGTTTGGACGAGCACACCGGCCCTGATGAGGAAACCGCGGGCCGGGGCCCCTCCAAGAGCGATCATCGCGAAGATTTAAAACTAGACAGAGAAAAGATATTGGAGTTCTTCCGTAAAGGTGGAACGATAGAAAGGGCTTCCACCAACATCACGGCGTATCCTGACTACACCATGCTGGTACAGAGACAGCAATACAGTTATGTGGCGGTCAAGAGGAGACTGTACACAGCGGGGATCAAGTACATGCTTTTGTACCCTGCAAAGCTAAAGGTATTGCATAAAAGTAGAGTGTTCTTCTTCGACACCCCAGAGGAAGCGGCAGCATGGCTGGACTTGCAGGGCTGCCCGGAGCGCAATGAGGAGCAAGATCATCTGGAACGTGACAAGTGAGATGGAGGTGCTGTGAATTCTGAGGGGATAAGGGAGGGGGAGTCCTAGTAAAAGACAGAGGGACAATTGTATCACACTATGGTAATTTTTGGACTTCCTGACTCTGTTGGACTAGAATATAGAGAATTAAATGCACAAGTAAATTGGATAGTTTTAGGCGTAGTGCGCTTGAAGCAATCAGGAGCAGCAAGACAGAAGCAACTTACCCCCAAGAACTAGTAGTAAGAAGGCACTAGGGCTTTTTTTTACCCTGCTGAGCCGCGAGTATGGGCTAGTGCCAGAAAGGGCTAGATGCCGGGGTGCCTGATATCCATGGATGGAGCTGGGCAACAGTTGGGGAGGGGGTCGTTGGGTCAGGGAGGACACAGAGGGGAAGCGGGATGGAGGTGGTGTGGGGAGTTTGTTGTGTTTATAGTTAAGGGGAGTTTAAGTTGGGAAGCAAGCCCAGATAGACGAGTTACGCAGTCGGATTTGGACTGCACAGGAGGAGGGAGGAGTGGGACTTCACCATGCCATGGGGGACCTTAAAGTAATCACCTGGAACATCAGGGGCTCAATAGTTATTTGAAGAGGAATAAGGTGATGCTATACCAACGTAGACAGAAGATAGACATAGCCCTACTGCAAGAAACGCATTTGACACGAGACAAGATGGAGATGATTGGGAAGAAATGGAAAGGGACGGTTGTGGGATCCTCATATTCGGCGTGTGCTAGGGGGGTGATTATTTGGGTGGCGCCACACGTCCCATTTGAGCTGCTACAGACGCTGGTTGAGACAGACGGGAGGATCGTCATGATGAGGGGACTGGGGAAAATAAAGAGATAAGCGTAGTAAATACATATGCCCCAAACCAAAATACAGCGGCATGTTTTAAGACATTGTGTAACAACCTCAGCATGTGCGTGGGGAGTGCAGTGCTCTGGGGAGGGATTTTAACTGTGTATTAAACCCGAAGGTAGATAGATCAGATGGGAAAATGGACAGACCTGCCCCAGCTGCTAGAGCGCTGCAAATACTGCTGACTGACTTTGGGTTTGAAGATGCATGGAGGGATGGAGGGCACGACACCCCCAAGAGAGGCAATACTCGCATTATTCTGCCCCGCAGCAGCTACACACAAGGCTAGATTATGTCTTTGTTACACCAGAGATACTAACAGAGATCATGCACGTTGAATGTAAGGCGAGAGTCCTTTCGGACCACTCGCCTTTGATCCTTGGATGGCAATATCGTCCTCTGAGGGCGAGGATACCGATATGGCACCTCAGAGCAGAGGCGCTGAGAGACCCCCTCTTTAGGGAGGATATGCGAGAGGAAATTATTAACTATTTTGAGATAAATACTGGCAGTGTGGACTCAGCTGGCACATTGTGGGAGGCCTTCAAGGTTGTGATGCGGGGGGTAGCTATAGCGAAATCCAAGGACTACAAGGGGGGATCCTGACTGATCTCCGGAAAACAGAGGGTGAGTTGGAAAGGGCACTAGAGGGAGGAAATAACACTAAAGAAGACGCTGAATTGATACTTAGGCTGCAGCAGAAATGTGCTGGGCACTGGGAGAGACTGTGCAACCTCAACTACAAAAAATATATAGAGAGACAGCATGCGGGAGGGGATAAACCAGTGAGTATTTTGCCATGGCTATATAAGAGTGAAACCCCGAGACCCACGATTAGAACGATAACAAGGGAAGACAGAGGAGTGGTTGACACTCAAGAGGGAGTTAACCAGGAGTTTGCAAACTATTATGGGCGGCTATATGAAGATGATGGGGAGGATAATCGTGCGATGATTGCAGAAATATTGGAGGACATAGGACTGCCACAGATTAGTGCTGAGGAAAGAGAGGAACTGGATGTGCCGATCACTCTAGAGGAGTTAAAGGAGGTGGTGAGACAGTTGCCCACTAGTAAGACCCCGGGGGCTGATGGACTCCCAAGTGAATTCTATAAGGCATTTAAAGGAGGAGTGCTTCCCCCTATGCTGGATATGTTAAATGAGGCATACGAGCTGGGCAGACTGCCAGTGTCACTTAGAGAACCGATCATAATACTGCTACCCAAACCTAATAAGTCTGGGCAAAGCTGTGGTTCATACAGACCGCTGACAATGTTAAATCAAGACAGTAAAATACTGACGGCTGTTTTGGTGAATAGACTGAGGAGGGTCATTGGTAAATTAATACACCCGGACCAGACAGGCTATGTCCCTGTAGTGATACACGAAATTGCAACCTTGCCAATCAGGGCTTTAGATGACAGCATTAGCCGCTGAAAGCCAATAGTGTATTCAAAGTATGTGCTAAAAATGCTGACAGTAGTCTGTTGTAGAACTTCCATTATGCAGTAGTGAGCTACAAGGAATATGCAGGCCTAGTATGAAATAGGTCACATTATGCATTGTTGATAGACAGGCAGGGAGAGGGCCCCTAGCTCTGTAGCTAATAGGTATTTTTGGAGTGTTTGGAACATCATGGCACCTATATAGCGCTTAGATAGCCAGTCTTAAGCGCTATAAACACTAAGCTATGAGTGCATGCCTTTTAGAGCTTGCAGATGGGGTTAATACATCCCTGCTTCCCTTAGAATATTCAGCCTCACTAACGGTAGCCCTGGCTCCAAGCTAATCTTGCTTTTCTCTGGGAAGGCACTGATAAGACATTCCAGTGTTCGCAGATGAGAGCCAGGGAGGGGCTCAGACGGAGCAGTGGAAATTAACAGAGCTGGGTTTTTTCCATGAACCAGCCATATTTTGCACAGGGAACGTTCTGGAACTATGCGTCATGGTGACTGACAGCACGAGATTATAAAATATCCATGCACACATGACTCGGTGGGAGATCGTCCTGTGGACTTGATTCATGCACGGTCAAGTGCCCGGAATTGGCTCTCACGGTGTCCTCCAGCATTGTTTTTCTGAGTGGGGCTTGTTTTTACAGCTAGCTTATGAAAAGCCAAGGTCTCCCAGTGCTGATTAAAGGGACGTAAGACTGTGTTTCTCTATGTTTCTCTATATTTTCTCTATATTTCTCTATGTTTATCTAAGTTCCATGTTTCACTATATTTTGCATTGCTCTTTGTTTTATGCTTTGTAATATTCTCTAACTTGAATCCCAAATGTATATGAAATTCACTGCTTAGAATAAATATGCTAAAACTTTGAGGGTGTCATTTGTCACTAGCATGAGATCACTGCTCAGCACAATAGAACCTGTATTTTGGGCTGAATTGGGTATTTTTGCTCTCAAAGGGCTGGCCCCGAGGAAGATTTTGCCCATATCAAGACATTTGGTGGCAGCGGTGGGATTTGTGAACAGCAGTGCCTTGCTGTGACATGACAAATTGTGTGAGAGAACACAGTGTAGAGTGGGGAGCAGGCTGTCGCATTTGCTTGATGGTCTCACTGCAGCTCTGAGACTTCAAAAGGCAGCAATGTTGTGTCGGCTTGCCGTGGCCGATAGCTTGTGTGGTTAAGACTCCCTTCAGTAAATCAGTCGTGACTGACTTATTGCATGGGACTGGTGCCAGGGAGTACAAGGCGATAAACGAGCGGGAAATGGCTTTGTTTAAAGCACTCCGATGAATGGTCAAGAAAGATGTATGCTCAATTAGAAAATAATTTTATCATACGGTTTCCCCAGTTTAAAGTTGTAATTTGGAATGCATAGTGAGACGGAGTTCTCATCTCTATTCTGTCATGAGGGCAGGGAAAAATAATTGCAAGGATTTGACATGCAAATTGTGAATAGTGATTTAACCATTGACTCAGCCCCAGTGTGCTAGTGAGTGGGGGCTGTAATGTTCGGAGGCGAAGGTTCGCTTTTTTGATGTATGCTTTTGAATGTTGGCATTCCTGAATAATGAGGAGCCATGCTTAGGAGAATGAGTAACATCTGTGCTGAGAGCCTAAAGGTTTTTTTTTTTTTTCTTTTGGCAACTGTAAAATTCCATGTGCTGGTGGTGGCGAATTCTGTTTTAAAGGAAACACACTAAAATGATTATATTGTATTTTAAGCTGTGCCATGCTTTTAATGGATGAGAGACTCACTTAAAAGGAAAGTGAGTGAATGTTATTTGGATTTTCGATTTTTGTGTATTGATTTGAATTTGCTGAATCAGTTTGCAATGGTTTGGGGGAAAAAACAATTTATATTTTTCTAAATTGCCCCTGGAGTATTTTTGATCCCACGCTATGCCATGGATTTGTGCTGTTGCCTTATAAGTGATGTATGATTTGGAAATAGTGACCTGTTGACTGTGATACATGGTGAAAAATGTTGTTGACACATTAAACAGCCCACAAGCAATATAAAGTGTGGGTTGTTCTTGCAGAAAAAAAAAAAAGGGCAGGGAGCTGCAAAAAAAAATAATATGGCATTTTTATTTTTTAAATGCACTGAAATGAGTGGTTATAGTTTGGCAATGGTACAACAGAATGAAACATCTGTGTGTGATAAGATAGCACAAAGATTTAGTGGGTTGTGAGTTCTCTTGAAAGATCGCACATTACAAGAAAAAAAAAACGTATGCTTTTAAATGGGACATTAATCAGGTTAAAACAGGCAAAAAAGACGCTTTGACATTTTGCAAAATTACATGGAGTAGAATCTGATGACAAGAAAAGTGCCTCTTTTGAAAATAAGAGTCTTGCTGTGTGTGCAGAGCTTGTGCCTTGAAGCTGTTTTGGGCGAGGTGCGCGAAAGGAAGGCAAACAAAAGCAGAAACAGTACAAGAAAGAGTTAATCTGGATGAACTGTCTGAAACGAGTGCCTTTCCATTGAAGCCGCCACAGTGTAAGAGTTATAGAGCAAAAAGAGATAAGCTTGCTGGCGCTGCCAGGTGCACACGAAAGATAAACAATGCCTGCATTCCTGAGGAAGGGGGAGCAAAGACAGAGAGCTGTTCAGAAGTAAAGAATTTGCCCAGTAAACTGTGGTAGGGAACAAAGGCTTCATGCAGGATGACAGACGGGCACATCACATCTGAACATTTACATATGCATCTGTGAATGGGCCAAGAAAAGACAGCTGCCCATTCCAACAGACATTACTGTGCAAACCGCATTCCCATGTGATGTGATGTGAAGTGAAGTAAAGCGCTATTGCTGTGCAAGCTGCATTCCAATCCTCCATGTGATGTGAACTGAAGTGAAGCGCTGTGCACTGGAGAAGAAACCTCTAGGCGCTTTGAGAAGAGAAAATACACATCTGGCAAACTGCAAGTTACATTGCCAGGGATGGAGTAACTGACAAAGACATTATGGCATTCCAGATGGAAGCAAAACTGACAAAAGTGCTTAGCCGTTTTGCAAGAGACAACATGCAGAGCAGGGCTTTGAAGTATAACATGAACACTGCACATTAGCCATGATCCAGAAGCCACACGGCTTAGTGCAAGAATGAATGATTTGTTGAAGCAACAAAAGAAACTGACTTAGACTATCGCACTCAAAGGGGTGGTTCAGGAAACAGCAAACACCCTTTGAAAAAATGACAAGTGAAAAAACCAGAGGCCTGAAAGACACTGCCTGTATGAAGAATAAACAAAGCTGCTGCTTGTACAACTGTAGGCGGTATTGGACTGAAAGACTTTACCTTTGAAAAATGGAGTGATGCCAGCAGGGCAAACTAAACCAAGATCATGGGACACTGGAAGCAAGTTGGCGCCTGGCATTGGTGATCGCTTTGGTGAAAAAAGAAAAGCATTGTGCGACCTGGGTACTTATTATATGGCTTTGTAAAAGCACAGATCAGTCTGAGGTACCATTGACCAACTATGATTGCATTGCACAAATGAGTTTGTGATTAGGCAGTTACACCCCGTATGGTTGAGTGTAAATAAGCCCCCAGAAACATGCAGAAGGGTGATAAATAATTGCAGTAGCAATGACAAAGTGTGTAGTTACCTGATGAGACTTTTTGAAGATGGGGGTGGTATTATGAGAAGGGGTGGATAACGCTGATATTGAAGTTTTGATGACATCCTAACATTTCTGTTTGTATTTTGCCTAGGCAAATAACCAAGAAATAGATTGGGGGGTAGACGTGTGCAAATGCCGGGTGACACTGATCAAGGAAACAGACGCATTCTCAGAGAAAGCGAGCCACTGCGACATGCTATTTCAACTTTAAACGTGCCCTGCACCGCACTCAATGCTGCTGCAACCTGTGAGAAGTGTCCAACAGAGTAATAACTTCTGCTGAACTGGCACGGTGCAGACTTGGCTAATTATCAAATATTTGATGCTACACATTCAAATGATTCAGTTGCTGGAAATAACTTAAATGACATGGTTTGCCCTTTCTTGTTTAAAGGACTATGGACAATGAGTTGTGGACTGTAACATCAGGCACCACAAACAGCTGTGTGACACAGCAATTGAATGCTAACACATTGAAAAATGGTTTTTAAATGCACTGTTGAGATGAATCTGAAAAAACGAAATGGTTTTACTCTTCCAACTGAATTGCTTTAACCAGAGATGTTTTGCTTTTTGCTTTGAAAAAAAAAAACTTCTACGTTACACGTAGGCAGGAGAATGATTTATGAATTGTTGGGGCAGCAGAATTATGCAAGCAGGAGCATAATTTATTTTGAGATAAGATGAGTGCGCACATCAAAGTCACCTGTGCGTAGGTTAAGATTCTTAATTGAAGTAATGCTGCCAAGTGTGTGAGCTATAATTTGAAATGGTAATCTTTGAAACACTGGATACTTTTACAGCCAGCTTAAGGCAGGTAAATGAAACCATGACTGACTTGATGTTTGATTTTATGACACAGAGTGTGACACGGTTTTTGTTAAACCAACCAGTTTCATGTTTTTGTGGGGACAGCTGTCTCCAGCACACTAATGCAAAGAGTCACCTTTTGATTGTAGACATTTGGAATAATTCTTTGGAAAAGCGCTACAAATGAGTATCCACATGAAATTGCTAGTGTACTGGCCTGGCACATTGTCAGGCATCTTTTGTCACTGAATGGATACGATTTGTTTAATTTGTCTAATGTGATGTTTTTCTGACCAAGAACTGCAGCGAGTTTCTCGCCAAGATTTTATGGACTATAACTTGACTAATGCATTTGTTTAATGTGATGAAACAGCCACTGCCGGATAGTAGTATGGTGTTTGTGGCTAAAGCTAATATTGTATATGGTAGATATCCCACTTGAAGAAGGGTATTCTCCAAGTCACAGAAGGTAGACACTGTGAACCTGTTAGATTTTCCAGTAGTAAGGCAACATGTAAATTGTAGACTGGTAATGCACACCTCCATAATTACAGTGATACACTTAGACATAGATTTATCACGAGGCAATGTTTCCTTAGTACTACCAAGCTGCTACAAATGGAGTCCATTTCTATGGCCCATCACTAGAGTGCGCGTAGCTAGGGAGCTAGATTCATTAATTGCAGGAGCTTTATATGCTTGTGACATAGAAACTGTGCACAATAAGCTAGCCACTATGGGTTCTGATGCCAGCTCTGCTATAGAACTTCTGGCCTAGTGGGGCCCATTGATACGCCCAACACTGCTACAAGTATTAGCAACCACTGAAGATGGCAGAATTTTAGATATGAAGACATTCTTTCTGCCATAGGGCAGGTCAACAAGACTGCTAAATACACACGATGCATTGTATGGCAAACATTGTTTGATCAGCAGGTGTTGGCTTTTTACTGGGTGGGGGCGACCATCCTCCACACACTGACACGCAGAGCTACAGTTACCAGCATACATATGGATTGAATTGCTTGCTTTTGATTGCATGAATAACACATGCCATGCTTTGATGTAAATTAGTAGAATTGTTTTTATTTAGATAACCTGGTGCCCATGGGTTCACCTTGTTCACGAAATTAGGTGGTTTCTGGTTGGGTTCCACATACATGGGGGAAGTGTCTAGTCACACAGCCCATAGTCACGCTTGAATGCCCTGGGATCAGGGGGAGGTAGGCCCTTAGAGTGAAAAGGATGCCAGGTTTTAGAATTGGTAACCATACATAAATGCAATAGTGCATTGTAGATTAGACTACACTGGATTGCCTTGACATTTTAACTGCATGCTGCTTTTTAACTGACAATCAGTTATACAAAATTGATTTAGGTATTTTTGTGTAGGCCAGGTTTTGGCTAGAGTAAATGTCCATGTTCACTTTGTGTAGGTATTTTTTGTGTAGGCCAGGTTTTGGCTAGAGTAAATGTCCATGTTCACTTTGTGTACATTTTTGTGTAGGTCAGGTTTTGGCAAGGGTATATGTCACTGTTCACTTTGTGTACATTTTTGTTTAGGTAGTGTTATACCTTGCATGCCACGCTAACTAACCGCTAGAAGATAGTTTGCTTAAACCTCTTGCAAAGCCCCAAGGTCTTTATCACTGCACTAAATACTATATTGATAGGTATTAGTCAGCATTTGTCGCACAAACGTTGAATAGGGGTGGAATGTAGTGATACACGAAATTGCAACCTTGCCAATCAGGGCTTTAGATGACAGCATTAGCCGCTGAAAGCCAATAGTGTATTCAAAGTATGTGCTAAAAATGCTGACAGTAGTCTGTTGTAGAACTTCCATTATGCAGTAGTGAGCTACAAGGAATATGCAGGCCTAGTATGAAATAGGTCACATTATGCATTGTTGATAGACAGGCAGGGAGAGGGCCCCTAGCTCTGTAGCTAATAGGTATTTTTGGAGTGTTTGGAACATCATGGCACCTATATAGCGCTTAGATAGCCAGTCTTAAGCGCTATAAACACTAAGCTATGAGTGCATGCCTTTTAGAGCTTGCAGATGGGGTTAATACATCCCTGCTTCCCTTAGAATATTCAGCCTCACTAACGGTAGCCCTGGCTCCAAGCTAATCTTGCTTTTCTCTGGGAAGGCACTGATAAGACATTCCAGTGTTCGCAGATGAGAGCCAGGGAGGGGCTCAGACGGAGCAGTGGAAATTAACAGAGCTGGTTTTTTTCCATGAACCAGCCATATTTTGCACAGGGAACGTTCTGGAACTATGCGTCATGGTGACTGACAGCACGAGATTATAAAATATCCATGCACACATGACTCGGTGGGAGATCGTCCTGTGGACTTGATTCATGCACGGTCAAGTGCCCGGAATTGGCTCTCACGGTGTCCTCCAGCATTGTTTTCCTGAGCGGGGCTTGTTTTTACAGCTAGCTTATGAAAAGCCAAGGTCTCCCAGTGCTGATTAAAGGGACGTAAGACTGTGTTTCTCTATGTTTCTCTATATTTTCTCTATATTTCTCTATGTTTATCTAAGTTCCATGTTTCACTATATTTTGCATTGCTCTTTGTTTTATGCTTTGTAATATTCTCTAACTTGAATCCCAAATGTATATGAAATTCACTGCTTAGAATAAATATGCTAAAACTTTGAGGGTGTCATTTGTCACTAGCATGAGATCACTGCTCAGCACAATAGAACCTGTATTTTGGGCTGAATTGGGTATTTTTGCTCTCAAAGGGCTGGCCCCGAGGAAGATTTTGCCCATATCAAGACAGTCCCTAACAGGAATATATCTAATAATCTCAGAAGACTCCATCGAGTCATCCAATATGGAAACGAGAATGATGGTGAACTGGCAATTGTGTCCCTAGACGCAATAAAGGCCTTTGACTTGGTCAAATGGCCATGATTGCTGGCGGCCCTGGCTGGTTATAGGATGGGTCCTGGATACTTACAGTGGGCCAAAATGTTATACAGTGAACGGCTAGCCAGAGTTAAAACTGGACCAGTGATATCAGAGATGTGGCAACTCCGCAGGGGCACCAGACAAGGTTGCCCGAGGTCCCCTATGCTCTAGATCTTAGCTCTGGAACCCTTAGCGATCTACCTGAGACAACAGTATGACACGATAGGCATCGCGGTAGGGAGTGAACGACACCTGATATCCTTATATCCAGACGATGTGCTGCTGTATCCGCGACACCCGGAGGAAAACCTCCAATATATCTTGGAGGTTATGGACAGATACGTGAGGATGTCAGGCATAGCAGTGAACCCTCAGAAGTCCAGCATGTTCCCATTGGGTGGATATAAAGGGATCCCCTTGAAACAGCTGCCGGTGTTACAGATCCCATGGGTGGTTGGCACATTTCGCTATCTAGGGATAGATATATATACCACACGGTGGAAGAAGAGCATAGGTGCAACACTGAGGTAGCCATTAAGAAAATCGAAAATTGTATGAGGTTCTGGGTAAAGCTGCCCTTAGGAATGATGGGTTGGGGGGTGATGTTAAAGATGGTGGTCCTGCCTAGGCTTCTACACTACTTTGGGAACATCCCGTAAAGAAGTTCTTCACTAGATTGGACAGCATGTGTAGGGGCTTCCTGTGGCACAGAACACGGAACAGAGTGGCTCTCTGGAAGCTACAGAGTTTTTATGAGAGGGGGTTATTAAACTGCCTAATTATGAAGTCTACTATGTAGCAAGCCAGCTGCAATACATGGCCAAATGGCTCTCTGAGGAGAGCACCTCGGAGTCCAGGTTGTTTGGCCACGATTGTGCACCATTTTACTTAAGAGAAATTATGTGGCTGCCCAAGGCAGAGGTGGAAGGGCGTCCCAAGATAATGGTGCTTGGATGGAGGATGTGGCATAGGGCTTGCCAAATGATGAAGAACCCGTCCCCGTGTTCCACTCAAGTACCATTGGTAGCACTAGCGGGTGGAGAAAAGCAATTACAGATGTTAATCAGGAACCATTGGGAACCGGTCGGGATAGCGACCATGGGAGACGTATGGAAAGAGGGGACCATAATGGATTTCAAGATGTTGAGGGAGGACACTGGGTTACATATAAGCCAGTACATTACGTACCGTAGACTGGTGCAGAGAAGTGGTACTGGAGGAAGAACCAGAGGCTACCATAGACTTGATATATGACATAGCAGAGGGGGGGGGCACAAGATATCTAGAATATACGAGATGGTGATGTCCAAAGTGGGGCAGGAGGTGGTACAATTGAGGCAAGAGTGGGAAAAAGAAGTGGGAGCCCCGATGGACGATGGGATGTGGGAACGGGCCCAGGGTTATCATAG
This sequence comes from Ambystoma mexicanum, assembly GCF_040938575.1. Taxonomy (NCBI): domain Eukaryota; kingdom Metazoa; phylum Chordata; class Amphibia; order Caudata; family Ambystomatidae; genus Ambystoma; species Ambystoma mexicanum. The sequence continues at coordinate 860,299,989 of NC_090931.1, read as the reverse complement.
GAAGGTATCCAGGAATGCTAGACTGAAGCAGATGCAGCTGTATATCACGCATAGAGCGTATATGACACCCCAAAGGATATCTAGGTTTAAAAATGTGGGACGGCAAGCATGCCCTAAGTGTGATGAAGAGAATGTGGGCATGGTGCATATGTTTTGGTCATGTCCGGTTATTGAGCGCTATTGGAGCGAAGTAGCACACAAGCTAGCAGAAAGAGGATTTAAGATCGTGGTGGATACTGTGTGGGCCTGCTTGTTAGGGCGGTTCCCTAGGCCACAGAAACGTAAGCATGTGAGCAAACTAAAAGACCTGGCATATGCGCTTGGAAAGAGAAGGATTGCTATGGGATGGAAGACATGCCACAAACCACGAGTGGAGGTATGGTGGAAGGATTCGCAGAAATGGGCGGAGGCAGAAACTATGGTGCCGCCTAGATGCTTTATATATCGAACTGCCGATATGTTGTCCATCTTTAGTAAGACGCACAATCTCATTCTCCCCTTTCTGAAGGCTCTGATCGCAAAGGACCCTACCAGTAGCTCCAGACAATTTATGTGGAGGTGGAGTTCCTCTTCGCTCCATTTCCCCCCTGTCTGTAGGTCCCCGTATCTTGCGCTCCAGCCCAGCCGGCTGGCGTCGGATTCTATAATCAGGACCGGCCGATCTCCGAAAATGGCTCGCCCATTCCATGTATCCATATTCTTCAACCACCATTCCAGTTCCATTTTGGATTCTTGATCCAAAGGTACTGACTGATGATACCGCAAGCCTTGATGCAGGTGCTGTGTCTTTAGCCTCTGTAGCGCGCGATAGTGTAAGGGACCGGGAAATATGCTAAGAGTCCCACTATTCTCGCCAACGTCCTGAGTGATACTACTTGTTTCTGTAGACACCCTCTTAATTCCCTCTTGATGTCTCGTATTTTTCGGGCTGGGAGTTCCAGCGTTGTTTTCCTGGTGTCCAGGACGAAACCTAGGAAATCCAGTCTCTGTGCTGGTTCGGTGTCCGACTTCTCTGCATTGACTAGGAATCCTAGGGATGATAGCAGGTCTTGGACGCATCTCGTCTGATATATGAGTGTCTCTCTGTCCTCAGCCAGTAGCAGGAGGTTGTCTAGATAAATGATCAACCTTATACCTTTCTCCCTTATCGCTGTCGCTACTGGCTTCATTAGCTTGGTGAAGGCCCAAGGAGCTGATGCAAGCCCTATGGCATTGTCTTGAATCACCAAAACTGTCCCTTCCAACGAAAAGCTAGGAAGGTCCTGAACTCCTCTGCTACTGGGACCGTTAGGTAAGCATCCTTCAGATCCAATCTCTTCAACCAATCCCCTTCTCTGAGAGAGTCTTGGAGTTGGTGGATGCCTTCCATTTTGAAATGACGGTAGACTACCCAACCGTTCAGCTCTTTTAGGTTTATAACTGGGTGCACTTTTTCCTTCCTGCGCACCAGAAACATATTGCTTATGAAGCTGGGGTTTCCCGAGCACCTCTCTATGGCATTCTTTCTTGCTAATTGATATAGCTCGTGGTCTAGCAGTCTCTGCTTTGTGCGCTCTAATCGCTGTTGGTGTGGCTTGCGCCCCTGTAAGGGTGGCTCCACGAACTCCAAGTGCATACCTACGACTGTTTGGGACACCCAGGCATCGCTGGAAAGCGTGTGCCAGTTTCTCCAGAACATGCTAGTTCTCCCCCTACTGGAGGGTAATGAGCTGCTCTCACCTTGAGTGAATCCTTGGCCTCGCCCGGAACCTTTTTCTCTGCGTCCTCTCGGGAAGCGCCCTCTGGTTGTGAAGAAGGAATCCTGCTGCCTTTTCTCCCAGTATTGTGCTCTGGGATTTGGGGGTCTTCTCCCTCCCTGCCTGCTTTTGACCAGCCGGGCGACCCCTGCGACAACTGGTCCCGGCAAAAACCTGGTTAGGAAAAATCTTGCGGATTGAGGCCTGTGCCTTCTCCAGGGAAGTGTAAGTGCCAAAGAAGCGGCCCATTTCTTTTCCGAAAGTCTCTCCGAAGAGGAGTCCTTGAGCTGCCTCTCCAGCCTCGTATGATGCGAGGTCACTGAGTTTGGCATCGATCTTCAATAATAGCCCCCTTCTTCGTTATGAGGCGATGGCTCAGTTAGCCTTGCCTAGGAGGCATACTGCTCTCTGCGCCCATCCTGCCAGGGTGTCGGGGTCTACTTCTTCTCCCGTATCTCTGGCTCTTTCTGCCCGGTCCATTATTTTTGTGAGTGGACCGGCTAGGTCAAGCACCTTCTCTTGACAACTCCTCCAAGACCTATCGATACCTTTACGGGGATCCTTGCTTGTCTTAGATACGAATGTAAGCATCTTGGGGTCTAGCTCTGGTGTTTCGACCACCTTACCAGGAAGGTCTGGTCTTGGGCATTCTGCTCGAAGGCGCTGTCTGACCTCTTTGTCGAGTGCCTTTCTTAGCCTCATGGTCATGTACTGTGCCACCCTTGGTGATGGTTGCCAGTCTGATGACCTCGGTTTCCGGATGGTGTCCGGGTCGAACATGTCTTTGTCCACTTCCTCGAGGTGTTTCTCCTTGCGGATTCTCTTTCCTCTGCTGGGCTTTACTTCCTCCTCCTCTCCTATCTCCTCCTCGTCTTGAGAGGGGAGGTCTCCTTCTACCGGCTCTTCTTCCGAGCCTCCTCTCCATCATCTTCTTCCCCTGGAGTGGGGGTTGTGAGGTTTGGCACTGTCTGACGCTGCAAATACGCTTCTCGGAGCTTTGCGAAGGCGTCGACTACATCCAGGGCCTTTTCTTTTGCCCCATCTGAAGGTCGCAAGAGGCTTGCCTCTTTCGGGCCTTAGTACTCTCCTTAGACCCTGTTTCCGAGGGTTCAGTGGACGTGCGCTCTGTACTTGGGGTGCTATCAGTGGGCTGGTGTAGCATTGCTTCTAAGGTCTCCAGCCTGTCTTGTAGGGGTTTTACCCCTTGAGCCACAGCATCTATTAGTGAGTTTCCCAGCACCTCCTTGAAGCTGGCAGCTAGGTCTAGTGACTGCTCCTCTTCGCTACACTCAAATTCGGACATTCTGGAGGTTGCTGTGTGCCTTGTATACCTGTCACAGGTGTATGAGCACGCCCCTTTCATTATAGGTGCTACTGGTGAGAACTGCTTGCTTACCTCTAGTTCTTTTCTGTATCTGTTGTCAATAAAACAATTATTATTATTATTTTTTTTTTTTAAGATGTGGTTGCACCAGACTGTTCTCTAGAAAATGACTGTTATAGGCTCCTTATTTGCCTGTTATAGGCTCCTTTTCAATATATACCCTCGGATAGCGGGGCTCTGGGTCTTTGTGTCAGGCTACTCAGCCTGCGTCACGTTTTGTGAAGCTTCTGAGCTCCACTATTCATGGACCACGGGCCGCTCGAAGCCCTGCAGGTGGGCGTGTCGTACAGAGTTCTCTCGCTCCGGTATAATATTTATTGTTTGCGTAGCTATGGAGTAGCTAATGATAATAACTTTCACTGCCGGGCCCGGTTCGGCAGATGCACTCTGTTCCGTGTCGCTGGGATTATGCGACGCGGAAACTGGTGCTGCGCTCAGGCCCCGCCTCCGCAAAGGGGGGGGCCGGGGCACCTAGGCGTTCGTATGCCGGAGGCTGGCTCCACCTCTACAAAGGAGGGGGTCGGGGGGACTTGGCGGTCGTGCCTCGTAGGCGGCTCTGTCTCCCCAAAGGAGGGGCGGAGGGCCTTGGCTCTCGCGCCACTGTAAAAGTGCCCTCAGGCTCCCACTGCGCTGGGCAACAACCCCTGGAGTGCCGGTCATACACTACGGGGTGATGGCGCCGTGGGGGTGTGATCCACGCGAAACGGCTAATAATCCTAGCAAAGTTCTGCTCGAGCGCAATTCGGGCTGCGTGTGAAAAACGCTGCGCTTTCCTGTAGCTAAAAGCTAATTAAAATCAATAGTTATATGTCTTAAAGGCATTACGCCACGATCCTCTGCGCTGCGCTGACATATCTCATTAATCTTACTAAACCAACTCTAGCTTATCGTATCCTATACAGAGATAATCCGAAATAGTACTTATCTGCTTGAAGAGCAGTAAAAGAGGAGGAGCACAGGAACAGGAAGTGATCATTGCTGAGCATGGAGTGAGATGGACTGCAGAGACTATGGGTATTGCAGTTCCAAGAGAAGAAAAGCCTGTTGAGACTTTCTTTCAGTGTTTATTATTGGTTGTATTGGTTTGTTGAAACTGCTGAGGAGTAGTAAATTAAAGAAGTTGAAGCATAATGCTCGCTTCCAGTCTTGCCATAGAACCTGTGTTTGCTGCGTAAGACCCGTTTGTGAACGGTGACCCAGAAACAAGGATCAATGGTCACAGCAGAAAGCATTCGGAAGTCCGTGACCCATAACTGTAGTTGGTTCTGGTGATTTGAAGGCACCCCACCAATGGACTGACCCCACCGAGAGCCTCGAAGTCCAGGCTGAATTGACAGACCTGAGGAAATCTCTGCATCACAACAGGTTGTGGACGAAGGGCAAAAATTCTGTGACAATGGAGAAGGTGTCGATCCAGAATGCACAGAACCTGCAGCTTCACAGTATCCTCGGTGAATGGAGAGAAAGCCACCTGATAGTTTTGGGGACTGTGTGCTTGAGTGAAGGCCTGTGGTCTCGCCTATGGGCTGTGAGCCTGAGGTTATCACTGTTGTGATGTTTGTTTATGAAGGGTGGAAAGGCATGTTGTGACGTAGGATTACCCTGCTTGTCAGGTGACACCCTATGTCTTTTGTAAAAGAAAATGAGACCACGCACTTGCAGTTGGTGAGTTCCGCGACTCTAACACCGGTCTCCGTTTCTTGTGTGTAAGGCTCGAGGCCCTGCCAAGAGCCACAGAACACGTTATCAGAGGTACTCCTAGACTACCATTTCGGAGGGGGAAGGATAACCTTTCAAATGTTAGGAGAGGCGCTAATATCAGAGACTGTGGAGAGTTGCATGTGTGGGGGCATGTAAGTTCTTTAAACATTCTAATGAGACTATTCTGTGCAGCTCCAAAGTTAAACGCAGTTAACCTTCTCCTTCACGTCTGAAACCACACACTTAGGAACTGCTGTGAGAATTAGCTATCTCCTGACCCCCTACCCTTCGAATCACTCCTGACATACAAGTATTAACCTCATCACGATTTCAATTGCCTAGAAATGTATGCATAAGAATGTAGGTGCTGACAATTAAACGTTTTATATTAGTACCCGGCGAGGGGGTTGTGGTGGCCTCCCAGCCAATGAGGAGGCTCAAAACGGGGTCTATGGACCCCGTTCCGAGTCTCCTCAGAGCGGGTGGCCACTATCTTCCCTCGCTGGGAATCAGGTAAGTCCACCCCCCTGCGCCCCTACCCCCTTTTCCACATATTTAGCCTCCCAGCCCCTTCCTACTTACCTTGTGCTTCCCTTTCCCTTGCTGGTCTGGGAACAGTAGTGTTCCCCGATGCATCTCCGTCTCCTGAATGGCCGCCATGGAAAGGCAGAGGGGAATACCTGTAGTTCTCTTCTTCCCGGATCCAGGGCAGACATCTTTTTTCAAATTTTTTGTCGAGTTGATAATCAGTTAACACGCAGTTTATCAACTTGAGAAAAATACACGATTAGTACCCCAGTAGAACGTGCCGGGGTACTAATAGCAATATAACCCTCACAGGGGGGACATTACAGGGAAGGTAATGCCCCCCCTCCTCAGTTTATATTGCTTAATTAATAATTGGCAGGTCTTTGTTAATTTGTTAACTGTGCAGGTGCGGGCAGGGAGGCCTGAAACATGGGAAGTCTGTGCGGCTGACCAGGGCCCTGTGCCCATAGGGGCCCCGCACGCACCAGCTGCCTGATTCCAACGTGCAAAGGAATATTTGTTGCCACAGCATCTGTCCTACCTCTATGTAAGAGGCTTGGCTCCCTTTCTGTTTGTCCTGATGAGGCTAACGTGTCACCTCTTAACCTCCTGCTGCAACGCTCTCGAGACAAATGCCTCCAGCCCAGCGGCCCACTGGACGCCTCGTAAAAACTGCTCATCACTTTCTTTTTGAAAGCAGAGCATTTATAGTGTGGGTGATTTACAAGGGATGGCCTATTTAAGAGTCCATTGTTTTGGGCAAAATGTTCTTAAATGTTCCTTGTTAAGAACTGCAAAGAGATATTATCATTTTGAAAGCACACACAAAGCATTAGTTACCTGCTTAAATTCTGTGCCCCCCTCCAGGACAATTAAACATATAACACAAAGCTGTTTTAAACTATCTGCATTATTTTCACATGGTCATATTTACCACACCAAAAAAAGTGTATTTAAATTAAAATGTAACATTTTAATCACATTATATACGAAGCATGCCTTGGTCAAACATTGAAACACAAACAGGTAACCTTTTCACAACACAAATTATCTTTTGTTTTGAATGTTGAAGTCTTGAAAGTACATTTTCAAAATCCACAGGCAATTTTTTGCCTTCTGCTGAATTGCATTCTGGTATTTGTAATCTTTTTGCATAGCATACTTCTATGAGGATGTATATATTTGTGTGAGTACATTACTATAGTTTGTCTACTTTTCAAGTTCTCGTTCTAAAACAGAGTATTGTTGAAGGCCAAATGTGGGGGTGAGATGGGTAAGGATGACAGGGCAAGTGAGTCATTCATATATGCCCAGGATGTAGAAAGAGAGGTTATAAACCTGGAGACTGCAGGGGTTATTTTCTCTGGTTCTGGCCATGTGCTGATTTTCAAAGCACAAGTCAGGGATACATGTGGTTGGACAGCGCCTTCCCCCTTTTTTCAGGGGGTGGATGCAACCCCTGTTAGGTGTTTTTGAGGCTAGCATAAAAAAAGTTTGCTTGCTCAAGAGTTCGGCTATTAGGATTTAACCCCAGGTTGTCATGATTCCAGTACAGACGCATACTCATAAGACCACATAAAAGTGTGATTAAACGCACCTCTGTTTGGATTTTGCTTTCCTTGGAATATTTCATTATAAATTGTAGGGTTTAAAAGGTGGCGACCTTGTATACTTTGCCAGCATTGTTATTGGAAATTCTCCTCTCTTGGGTTATCTTTCCAGTGTTTTAATACTTTTGAAACGCAATGCTCATTCGTCTTGTGCACTTTCTTCTAAAGGGAAAGGTCAATTGAACTAAATGTGCATATTTCACTTTAAGATATGTTCACTTACTATGCATATATGAATGGGTGGCAGATTTTGATATTTACTACAGGGACAGAGATTTCCACACTGAGTGACGCGAGGGACTTTACCCATTCCCAGGTTGAAACACATTTTACAGCACATTTTGCAACAGGAATAGAAAAAAGCCATAAGATTTTCAGGAAGGTCTAAACATATAACATCTCAGCAACAGTCACCTAACCTGCTGAGTGGCCTTTCCAGGATGCTGCTATAGGATCCCATGCTACTCCTGCACTTGCAAAGCAGATTTGGTCTGCCCACCCCCACCAATCAAAGTTTAGGTGGTCCATTAATGAGGCTCCTTGCCAATTTTGAAGCGAGCAGCACTTTCTAATTTTGACAGATACATCCTAACACCAAGCCTGAACACAGCAGAAGAGGAGAAAGCAACCCTGCCACAACCAATGATGTAGAGGAGCATGGCAAGGGGAACGGGTGCAACTACGCCCTCTGCCCCCATGTACTCAGCACCTATGCATATATTATTGAGCCCCTCCCACATATCCACAATTTTATTTTAGGAGTTTTGCCCTGTTAATTTTGCTAAAATGTGAAGACCTGCCTCAAACCTCCCAGGTAAAAGGCTCTCCCTTTACACTATATGGCACTGTATTGCAGTATGAGGCAATCCTGCAGTAGACGCAACATGCCCCGGCTGCCCCAGAGCAAATCCGTGCCCCGACACGACATCCTTGGAACTAGCTTGGAGTTTATTTCTTTCGACAGACAAAACAATCCTTATCTGTAGCTTTTGAAATAAAAGCACATTGCTAGTTTGGACACTATGGCCATATAGTTTAGTTTAGTTTATTATTTGTAGGGCGCGCCAAGCCCTGGAGCATCTGGGCGCACAAGACAAGAATATGCTCAACTTTGTTACAGGTACATCTACATAATCATAGTACATTCTGCAATAAATAAAATATATACAGGTACATGTGCATGGTCATAATGCAGTATACAATAAGCAAGAATGAGCAGGGCTGGAGCTAGGTCCAGACAAGAGGTGATAAGGGTACAGGAATATTTAACAATGTGGAGGTGATATACAGTGGAATAAGTACAGTAATATACAATGGTGTAAAATACAGAACGTGGTATCAGAGCTGGGGCATGCAGGTGGATCGCTAGTAGGGACAGTCAGGTCAAGTAGGTCGGATTAGTTAGATGTCATTAGCTCTCAGCCACTTGGTCAAATTCTGCCTGAATTTCGCAAAGGGCTGGGGTTCTCTTATGTCATGTGGTAGGGAGTTCCAAAGCTGTGCTGCTTTGACTGCGAAGCTATGTCCTCCAATAGTGGCACGTTTAAAGCGAGGGACATAGAGGCAATTCGCATTGACCATTCTTGTTGGTCTAGGTGAGGTTCTTAAGTGTAGCCTGTCCATGAGGTAGGGTGGTGCCATGTTATTGAGGCACTTGTGAGTAAGGGAGGAAATTTTGAGTTGGATTTTGTCCTGAGTGGATAGCCATTTATATTCTCTTCTTATAGAGGAGATATGCTCTTTCCTGTTGATCTTAAGCGCGGCTCTCAGGGCATTATTCTGTAGGACCTGGATTTTTTGGATAGTCTGTTTGTTAGCCCCAATGTAGAGACCATTACAGTAGTCCAGTTTGGACAGTATAAGGGCTCTGGCAAGCGTGATGCAGCTGTCTGTAGAGAGGAATTGCTTGCTGGCTCTAATGAGTTTGCAAGTATATGCTGTAGAAGAGGCTAGGGAGTTGACTTGTTTGCCAAAGTTTAAGGTGGCGTCAAGGTAAAAGCCTAGGGTCTTGACTTCCTTTGCTACTTTGATATTGTTCCCATCGATAATGAAGCTGGCATAGTCAGTGTTAAGTTTAGTTATGTATGTCGGGCTGCCTAGGATTATGAGCTCAGTTTTGTCGTCGTTCAGGCATAAGCCGTGTGTGGCCATCCATGCCTGAACGATGCTGTAAATTTTATTCACTAAAGCCAGATCCACGACGTAATCTCCTGAAAGCGGAAGGAGGATCTGGGTATCGTCTGCATAGTTGGTGTAGGCGATACCCAGATGATCCATTTCGTCAAAGAGCGGCTTTGTGAATATGTTATAGAGGGTTGGTGATACACAAGATCCCTGGGGTACACCGCACGTTATAGGGATCGGGTCAGCTAAGGCTGATGGAGAGAAGACTCTCATGGTGCGGTTATTCAGGAAGGATTTGATCCATAATATGGCCTCTTTAGAGAAGTGAGCAACAGAGTCTAGGTGGCTGCATAAGACTGTATGGTCGACTAAATCGAACGCTGCTGAGAGGTCTAGCAAGAGGAGTAAGCCTGCTTGGCCATTGTCCCTACATTGATCTATTTGGGCCTTGAGATCGATAAGGGCAGTCTCTGTTCCATGCTGGGGACGGAATCCAGATTGGCGGGTTCCGAGTAGGTGGTTGGATTCAAGGAAATTTTGTATTTGCATGTATGCCACTTTGTCTAAAATTTTTAGAAGAAAGGGCACAGTCGTGATAGGCCTAAAATTGGTGGGAATGGCAGGGTCGAGGGTTTGCTTCTATAGGAGTGGCAGGACCCACGACTCTTTAAGATTTTTCGGTACATGCCGGTAGTGAAGGATGAGTTGATGAGTTTAGCTATGAATGGCGATAGTTCTCTCGCAGCATCCTTAATTAATTGGGCAGGGCATTGGTCACCTTTACAGTTGGATGGTTTAAGTCCCAGGATCACTTTTTCGACTTCGATGGTAGATACCTTGGAGAAGCAGAAACGTGTTATTTGTTTAGATTTAAGTAGGGGTGCTGGGGTTAGAGCGTCCTGAGGTGTGAGAGATGCTTTTTTGAAGGCGATTTTAGTTTGTAGGTTGACTACTTTGTTGGTAAGGGCAAACTGAATGTCTGAGCACCATTTTTTGTCCTTGGTGCAGTTTTCTTGGGGAATGATGGGTGTTTCCAGCTCTTTCAAGATACTGAACAGTTCTCTGACACTTGATTTAGATTGGGATATTCTGGTATTGTATGTTTCCTGTTTGGCTAGTAGGATATCATTTTTGTATTGGGATGATATTTTTGCAAGGTTTAGTTTGTTTTCTACTGTAGGAGTAAGTCTCCATTTGGATTCTAGTTTTCTTTTGGTTAACCTGAGATTTTTAGGTGGGGGGGTGAACCATGAGTTGAGATGTTTTTTCGGTTTACTAGTCCGTAATTTGAGCGGTGCTATGTGATCAAGGGCTGAGTTCATAGTTTCATTGAATTGATCAACTAGCATATCAGGCTCCGTGTTAGCAGGGAGCGAGTTTAGTTGGGGTAGTATGATTGGCAACAATTTTTCCGTGGTTATTAGCTTTTTGTTCCTTGTGGGTATAGGAGGGGCAGGTGTGGGCTTGGCTGTGGCTAAGTTAGTATCTACTGTAAATAGAAGTAGAAAGTGGTCCGTCCAGATCTGGGGAACAGTGTCTGTAATGGTTACTCCACAGTTGTGATCAGCTATCCAGTCAAGGATGCGACCTTTATTATGAGTGGGACAGGTGACTCTTTGGGCAAAGCCCAGCTCTTTTAGGATCAGAGCAGTAGCTGTGGACTGGGCGTCTTTAATATCATTGTAGCCTAGGTTGAAGTCTCCTAGCACTATAGTTTGGGAGGTGTTTTTCAAATTGTTGGACAGGGTGGTGGAGAGGTCCTCAACAAAGGTTCCAATAGGACCAGGAGGTCTGTAGAGCAGGACAATGTTTAATGTTTGGGAGCTGGCGGTGGTTATTTTGACCGAGAGGCATTCACAAGATTTCGTGATGGGGGATGTGGAGACTCTTATGTCGAGACTGATCTTGGCAATAATGGCTAGACCCCCGCCTCGGGAGGTGTGTCTGTCAGCTCGTATGATGGTATAATTGTCGGGAACTGCTAAGGAGAGGGCGGGACCCGCTGCATCGTGAAGCCATGATTCTGATATGGCTAGGAAGTCTAGGTGGTGTCCGAGAATAATATCTGAGATTTCTGTAGCATGAGCGACTAGGGACCAAGCATTTATGAGTGCACCTTTGAGGTGATGTTTAGTGATCATGGTGCTTGCTATAATGGTAGGTTTGGAGCATTTTTGTGTGGGTCTTTTAGGGATATGAGCTTTCCTAGTGTGTACTGTAGTGGTTTTCGGCTGTATGTTCATTTTTAGGAAGTTGATTTGTTCAATTTGCTTTGCTGGTAGTTCGTACAATTTTGGTAGGCGAGCACGAAGTTTGAGGTTTCTGTCTGTGGTACTACAGGCCCTGTATGTGGTAGTATCATCTTGATATTGGTTTACTGTAGGTCCAATGGTTTGTTGAGAAATAGGCATGGTCAGGTAGGAGAGTGATAATACCACTAATATGATGAGGGAGGCAGCGTAGAGAGGTAACTTAGCTGTCCTATCTAGTGCAGTGATACTTAGTATGTTTGGTTTTGGAGAGTACATGCTAGCTGACTAAGTCAGGTGCGCAAATAGCAGCACAGTTAGATATAGCTTTCGCTATTAACCTGAAGATAGGGAGTTGCGGCATGCGAATCGAGGCACAGCTAGATTCAGCTTTAAACTAAAGGTATGCAGTTGTAGAATGCAACTAAAAACATAGCTAGGTTCTAAGTTCCATTTTAGCGACTAGAAACATATCACTAAATGCAATTTTAACCTAAAATTGAATGGTCTGTGAGCGACCTTAAGGCACAACACAATTAGGGTTGCTGCGGCAGGGTCAATTAAGAAATAACCCCAGAGAGGGCTGACCTAGTGCGGCTTGGAGAGTATGCATAGCAGGCCAGCAGCATTGTAGCAGGATCCTATAAATGGCTGCAGATGGCTCAGGTCTATAGACTATAATCTCGGGCAGCACACAAGACATTGATCATGGGGGACCATAGCAAGATGAGGTAACAATAGGTGCAGCCACCTAGGTTCAAGAGTTAGCGAGTGTTATAGTGTAAGGCTAGTGGTAAAGGCAGTACAGAAGTTCAATGGAGAGCATGTAGATCAGGTTGGATAGAGAGGTAGGTGCGGCCAAGCATGCAGAGCATAAAAATGATGGTAAAGTGTTTACAGTAGAGAGTGATGCAATGTTGCAAATCTAAACCTACGGGCAGCGTTGTCGACAGAATGGCTGCGAAGGGGGGAGGACAGAGGTATGTGTGGAGTTACGCTTGATGCTGTGCATGGATTAGGAGCAAGGGGAGCAACATATGCAGTGCGAAGTATCTTTGGGCACAGATACATCATGCAATAAGGCATGAGTGCACGAGAATGGCATTAAGAAGCTTGTGGTAACAAAGCCTTTTCAAGAATCAAAGCAGTTCAATTTATCCACGGGCTGCGTAAGCGAAGTGGCGTTTACCGTTGTGGTTGGACTGGAATCCGGCAGGGGGTCCGGGCGAATGGCGAGGAAGGCTGAGGACAGGTGAAGACAGGTATTGGCCTTATTATCCTGGGAGTGGGCCGGCTTCGCCTACCGGCTGGCGATAGGCTGCCTAAGGTGGCTCAATGGCCAATCGGATGCGAGGACAGTCGGCTGTGCTCAGTTAGGCACTGGGGTTCCTTGAGACATGGCGGGCGGCCATCTTGGAAGTGTAAAAACCTCGTGGTGGCTGATGGTGGCATATATATTAGCAAAATACAATCACCATATTTTTGCAATGCCAGCCACAGTCAGATGGTGTTTTCAAGCAAGTTTCAAAAAGACCTTTTACAAACAATATTCCTACCTATTACATATGGGAAGAGATGTGTTCAAGTTCCTAAATTTCATGCTGGTCTCAAAATCCCGCTTCTCCACTTTACCAAAGTGTGTGCTCCGGCCAAATACTTTTCATCTCACCTTCCTTTATCTCACAGAATTAAAAGTCTATTTAAGGTCTTCAGCTCACACTGCAAAACATTCTCACTCCTGATATTTCCACACAGAAAAATATTAATAGTGACAGTTCACATTCTAGACGTCAGTTTATTTCTCTCCTGCCTTACTCATGGCAACATGTTTTTAATGTAACTTCCCATAATACCGTTGCCTACTGAAGACTCAATCTATAATATTTTCTGTAACATTACTGATGTTACTATGCAAATAAAGGGAGGGGGCACACACCTTTTGATGCCAAGGGCCCTACAAATCCTAGGGCACGCCCTGGTTGCGGGAACTATTTATTGTGTCCTGTCGTGCCACAGCTCTTTAGGTCAGTCAGGTCAAGTGAACATTGGGGGGGGCTAAAGGCCGATTTGTCAAAAGACGGTTGCGCCACCAGTGACCACTGCCTTGTATACACTGGGGCCCATGAACACGGGGCCTTGGGCTATGGCTCAGATTGCACATGCCCAGGGTTTGCCTGTGTGCATACATCACAAGTGTTGAAGAGTGTCAGTCAAAAGCCAAACTCTACCTAGAGTTGCACATACCTCTAAACTCACAAGCTTTTGGCGGGTGTCACCCACCCTGAAAGCAGCTCTCCCACCCACCAATCTCTCTACCCTTCCATATAAAATGAATGGCATAGCTCTCAACTCACACGCTTTTGGCAGGTGTCACCCGCCAAGCCTCCTACACGCCCATTTGTTTCAATGCGCCTCTCAGCCGCCAACATTTAAATCGGGTGTTTTCACCCGCAATGATGACAAAACGTTGAGAGCTGTACAGACACATGAATCAGATCTCACCCACCAAACACAAACCCCTCTTTTAACGCGGCCTGGTGACTCGAAAGGTTGAGCCTGGGGTATGTGAAAGGAGTTTCGTAAAACAGCGAAATGTGATCTTTTATTAATGTAACAGCCTAATAAGATGACGGGCACCGTTGGTGTAAGTGCAGAACAATCATGTAACAAGCAGAATTAGCACGCTCTTGCACTTCCCACCAATCCGTAATACCCAGAATCGCAACATCACGAATACTTTTGCTTTAAACTTGAGGTTGGACTCGTTGGGGATGGGGAAGCCAAAATCAAGTGCGTCTAGTCTCTACTGTTTCTTTCGCCGGATGCGGAAACTATGTAAGCTATAGTCCCCCCCACCCCCTCAGGCGCCCTCTTTTTCAAAGCTTGATGAGGCGGAGCCTTCACTAAATCTAGACTGTGCACCAGCCCCACCGCTTTCACCCGCCCTAATCTGAGGGGAAGCATCCGCCAACAGTCCGCCCCCTCCGTGGCCCGCCATACAAGAACACCCCGATCAATGAGTAAAATAGCAGAACGTACGCAACCTCAGGTTCTCACTTTTGAAATCATTCAATACCAATACAATCATTTGTATCGTAAATAAATTCGGTCTTTTGGCAACTGCGCCGATTTAGCCACGCCATCATACTTCAGCGCCGTCTACCACCCACTTTTCACCTCCTGCCAACACCAGAACCTCCCGCCACTGCCCCGCCCATACACACACGTATAAGCCCGCCTCCTCAGCCCTGTCTCTCTTGCTCTGTGTGGATAGGATCCCGCGTGACTGCACCATGGCAGCTACGGAGCTGGGTAAGCGGGAGACGGGGGGAGTCGATACCTAGGAAGGCAGACGAGGATCTATATCCCTGTAGCTTTACCTGTTGAGCTGGTACGAGGGTGTACGCAGTGTTTTTTTTTCTTCTCCGGGGTGACTGAGTGGCTTTATTTTACTATACTTAAGTGCAACGTGCATGCGTAGCAGTGGATCCGTCCCGAGGAAGGCACTGCTAGTAAACCTATTTACTGGGGTCCCACTAGGGAGTAGGAACAATGACCCGCCCTCCCCAGAACATTTGTTTTTAAACATTTATCAAGGGCACTTAGACAATAACCCAAGAGAGGAAGTGTTCCTATAATGTTGTTGGCAGAGTAAACAAGTCGCACGTTTTTTAAAAAACATTTTGCCCACACTTGCACCCTGGCCACATGCTACCGTTCTTGTGGCTGTCTCGTGATTCCTGGCTTCCAAATCACTAAACAATTTGAAGCTGCAAATAGATTTTTCTGGATCCTAGGGTATGTTTTATGCAGTTCCAGTAAGATGTCCCAAAGCTGAGCATTTGGAGGTTCTACAGGGGTGGGAACATGCTTACCACCTCTTCCCTCCTTTGAGGGTAATTTTCACTCCAAACTTTCCCTATGCCACTAGGTTCTAATTGGATGAGTCTCCTGTTGAACTCCTCCTTTGTCATGATTGATAGCATCTTTCTCCAAGAGCACCCAGCCTCTCCATCTAGAGCACTCAGTCTCTCCCAGAATTGGAAACTCTACAGGTTGAGGCATGATATAATAAAGCAGCAAGAAGCCATCTGGAATGGCAGATCCTCATAAATCCTAGGCCCTTTTCTGCAACTCTTGACTCTGGCCACCATCTACAGGCCACCTGGCGAGGTTGTCTCTTCCCCTCTGAATGGGCTGATCTCTCCTTGCCTCTACCTCCTGGGATTTCAATGTCCTCTTAGACTCCTCTGACCATCCTCTGGGACTATCCATCTCTAGTCTTCCCTCTGGTCTGACACACCTTGGATTTTATCCCCGCTAACCCTCTCTGTACTCCACTGTCTTGGACTTGCCACCTTCTGGTTTCCTCTCACCTGAAACTGTCTGACCCCCCCTGGTAAAACCTACCCCAGCACTGCCACCTTCCTTTGTGGTCATTCGACCTATGAAGTGGGTGTCAATTGTTGCTTTTGTCTCTACTTTCTCCCCTCTGACCCCTACAGCTGACTCTGCCCTCTCCAACCGTCTCTCTATATCCAATGCTCTGGCCGCTCTGAAACGCAAGTACAGAGCAGCCGAGTGGGAGTGCTTTGGGCCCATTCTCTAACAAACTGGCCTGCTCCAAAAGGCAATACTCTGTCCTCTCCAAGAAGAGGGTCCACATTCAAGCTGCTTTTCTGCAGCATGAAACAACATGGCCAAACTTTTTAAAATCTGCAAGGGGCTGGCCAATTTGACTGCAGTCTCTCCAGGCCCTCTGTATGGCCCTGGATTCTCATTTCACCACTAAAACTCAGGCCATCCTGGCCTTTTGCCCTCTCGGGCACCCTCTGGCCTCTCCCAGGTGGCCTCTCTTGCTCTATCCCCCTCATGCACCCTCTGGCCTCTCTTGCTCTACCCCTGCCACCCTCTGGCCTCCCTCCCAGGCACCCTCTTGCCACCTTTCTCTCCAATTGCACTTGATGATTTCTAGACCAGTCTGCTCTATGAAGTTTTTTCCAGAACCATTAAGGACAACCTCGTTTTCGTTGGCCAATTTGGCTTAGGATCTTTTCCCCTCTCTTCTCAAGCACTCCCTTGTGCACCCACTCGTGAAAAGCCTTCTGCTGATCCTTCCTGTCCAGCCAACTATCGCCTGATCTGTCACTACTTTCTTGAGCAAACTGCTTGGGGAAACGGCCACTTTACTGCTAATCCTCCACACTGAATCTGCTGGTTGGCTCCATGACCATCAGTCTGGCTTCAGATCAGCCAGAGGCACGGAAACTGCCTTTCTTAACTCCTGTCAAGATCTGCTCTCCAACCTTGACTCCAGCTCTCTGTCCTCATCCTCCTTGACCTCTCCCCTGCTTTTGACAGTCAATCATGACACCCTGATCAACTGTCTGTGTGAACCTTGGTATCACTGGTCCGGCTCTAGCGTGGCTGACCTTCTCCTTCCTCTTGGACCGGCACTCCCAGGTCCACCTTGGATCCTTTTTCTCCACTACCTCTTTCCACATGCAGGGTTCTAGCCTCTCACCCTGGCTCTTCAATGTCTATCTGGCCCACCTGATCTCTACTTGCTACTCTAACTTTCAGTGTTATGCGGATGACACACAGCTCTTTCTGGCTACCCTTAGCCTCCTGTCCCTCCTCGCTTATTCCTGACTATCCTGCGCCTCTAATAACCTCTGCCTTAATACCAGTAATACAGATTCTTCTCATTGGGACCCCTGCTCCTGCTTTTCCCCTCTCCTTCTGGCCGCCCTCACTGGGCCCCCTCCCTTGAACCTCATGTGAGCCAAAAAACCTTGGCGTCATCTTCGACTCCACTCTCTACTTCTCTCCACGCATCAGACCTTGCCCAGAAGGCCCACTTCCAGCTGCACCTCTTCAGAGGTATTCTATTGAAGCTCCCTGTCTCCAGAGCTCTGGTTCTCTCCAGGATGGACTACTGCAACGGCCTCTTTCTCAATCTTCCTAACTCTACTCTTCGCCCTCTTCAACTAATCCAGAAAAGGACACTGACTTTTCCTTGGCCTCCAGCCCAGGGTTGGATCTCTCCAGCCCTGAAATCTCTCCACTGGCTCCTGGTGCCGCGAGGAGACCTTCTTCATTATCCATAAGGCTTTCTGGTGCTGTGGTACTCTATATCCAACATCCTTCCTAAATACCTTCCCTCTAGAGCCATCCGCTCAGCTACCTAAAACTCTGTGGTTTAGACTCTTCTCTAAACAGAGTGGGGGTAGATCTCTCCTCTGCAGGTGCCTCCTTCTGGAATGGCCAGACTTGAGCTAGATCACCTGAAGTTTCGGCAGCTGCTCAAGACCTTACTCTTCTCGTCTCTCCCCTGCTAATCTACCGGTGTGCTCGTCGACACAGGGTACCACCCCCTTCACAGCCTTCTGGCCAACCCACCACACAGTCTGGGATTGCACCTGTGTAGTCCTCTGCCGTCTTTGCACTTAACCCCCTGCTGCCCTGACTGCCCTTCCCTCGTTCCCCTTCCCTGCACTTCTCCCCATACCTTTTCCCCTGCAATTCTCGTTGAACTTGCACAATCTTATTGTCACAAGGCCTAATAAGATCGTTGTCTTGTCATCCCTCAGTTTTGTGGCACCTAGAAACACTTGTGTAAAGGAGCGTTATACCAAATCATATCCAGTAGACTTCTGGTGCTCCTTAACCTGTGCATGTCAAGAGAGTGGTATGAATATTGTATACTTGATGCAGGGTTTGAATTTGCTGGAAACTATTTAGCTCCTGAATCAGCCTTTGCTTGAAACCAGGAGCTACTTTTGGCTCCCCAGGCCAACTAGTACCTTACAAACATGCATATGTCAAATTCACTTTGAGCATTTGAGAATGTTAATAAAGAAACTGTAGGACCCCTTAACATAATGGTCAAAAGTTTGTCTCGCCCAAGGAAGTTAGATTTCTGGTGCGTTGTGTAGTTTCTCCTGGTTAAGCAACGGTAGCTCCTGCCTACTGGCCAATGCCAGACAGTAAGAGCTGGTTTTAGCTCCTGCTCATAATAACTAACCCTGTTAAAGGCATCCAGGGAAGTTGTGCTATAACGGTTTGCCAAGATGACTAGTCACTGTGATAATTATATATGGAGCCACAATACAAGGCGCAGACACTTAAAAAGTGGGGGGGGTGTAACTAGTTGGCATATGGGGTGCATAAGAGTTGTGGCCTCAGGTCATGAAGTGATGGCAAGGAAGTGCCACTGCCAATTAGATAATGGTGGTGGGGGTTTACCTGGCCATGTGGGTTAATTCTAATTGATTGCCGATTGGGCTTGTTTTCTCTTATACTATATATTAGTAATCTGCATAGAAAGTAACCGCTGAAAAAATGCTGCGTTTAAATAAACCTGGTAATATAAACTGGTGGCCACTTTTCTCACATAACCTACCACCTTACTAGTTTTTCTTATAAAAAAGAATAACCTGCTAGTTCTGGCCTTTAACTCCATACCATTTTGATTTCTTGTAATGTAAAGTGACAGCCACAATCCTTTTGGTTTACACCCTAAAGTAGTCAAACGATATTTTATCTCTCAATAGTGAAGACCATCCTTTTCAATGCATTTTGAAATGTATGTACATCTTGCAATTTCTCTTAAAATTTTCTTGTAACTAGTCACTTATTCAATATTCAAATACGCTCCTGGGTTGAAAAGCTCAAACTGCCTGCCGCAGCCACTTTTTCTTTTTTTTTCTGGGGAGGGCCTGTGCTACTAAACGGGGCAGCATAAAAAAATAAAGCTTAACAACGTGGGATAATACTGGTCACTTTTTAAAAAAACAGGGGTCAGTTCTCCTTTTGTGTTTCATTCTATCTTGGTTGAATTGGAAATTTAGAATGGCGTTATGCATTCGCATACCTGCGCTGAAGGGGCATGAACGGTACTTTTTGGCAATGCCTCTCCACCTTAATTTTGTTACCATAAAATACATTTCTGGCAGCAGCCATTTTAATATAATTTGATATAGTATAATTACCTTCTGACAGGTAAGGCACATATAGGTCCTGGCCATTTTCTTTCTGATCTCTTTGCAACCTCCATTTTACAAACTCTTTGCCCTACCCAATTTTACGTATGCCACTATATTCAGTAAAATTACTATAGAATTTGATGCATCATAAGCAGGTCATATTTTCATATCTTCCAATGTTTTCAGTGGTTGACAGCTCATCATTGGCCTATGTTTTCAACCACTGTTTGACAGGTGCCAATTTAATTGGGTCTGCCACATTCTCTATGCAGTGCAAAACTTGGAGCCAATGCACACAACCCTCCAAATGTTTTTCACTACTTGGATCAGCAGCTGAGTCTGCACAGCCCCATATTTCGATATAGACCACACTTTGGCTTTGCTTGGTCTCAAAAGGGTGAGCGCCAAAAGCGTGGTGCAAATTTGAATCTCCCTTTTGCATGCCTCTTTTTATCTGACATTGTTTGAATGCGTGTCTGCGCCAGAGAGTATCTGT
Organism: Ambystoma mexicanum; assembly: GCF_040938575.1. Lineage (NCBI taxonomy): Eukaryota > Metazoa > Chordata > Amphibia > Caudata > Ambystomatidae > Ambystoma > Ambystoma mexicanum. The sequence continues at coordinate 860,280,173 of NC_090931.1, read as the reverse complement.
AAATTTGGCACGTAGATAATGAAGGAACTTTTTCAAATTTTGTTCTTTAAGATAATTCTGGGAATGGGGAATTCTTATTTTACTTTTCCCTGTTACTCGTAGTACTCTCCCTTCCATGCACTCTTTCCCTTCAATGTACTCATTATAACCAAGTCTTGAGGCCTCCAGGATTTCTTGCTAATATCTGTCATCCGCAAAAGAGTGAACTTGCTTTGTCAACCCTAGGTATCTCCTTTAAAGGCATATTACTTGTCTGATCAAAATGAATAGACACAACCCTACAGATAGGTGTGTATTGGCCACTTTTACTGCCTAAAAATGGGCAAATACTCCCCAAAAATAAAAATGGGGAGTAAAAATACCCCCCCCCCTAGGAAGGAATGGTAGAATCTTGCGCCTCTGCTTTCACCCTCACCCCACCATGACTGTTTGCTCCAGTAGTGCACGTAGCACCACAGTATTAACTGCCTGATTGGAAGAAGTAAACAGGTCTTTAATATGCATGAATAACTAGGTGCACTGAAATGAATATTACACTGCTTTTGTTCAGTCAAAACATTTTTAATACTCGCATTACAGGCAAACATTAAGAAGCCAATTGTGGACAATGTGGTGGTTGCCTTTGAAAACCAGTTGTAAAGGTAACCAATGTGACTCAAAACCAGACACAGGATTCTGTGCGCTGATGTGGTTGCTCCACTCCACAAGCTCGCACTCAAATTAGTTGCCTCTCCAGGGGCCTAGCCAGGATTGTGTAACAAGTGGGGCCTGGAGCTAGTGTAGGAGGGCCCACACTTGAGGGAGCCCTAAGATGAAGTACATTTGTTCTGCGCCCCCCCCCCCACCCGCCCAGTGAATGTGCAGGAGTGATGAAGCATAGATGGGGAGCCCAAACCATTCAAGGGGATTCATTAGAACGCATTTTCATAATGTACCTTCCCCCTACCCCAACCTCTCCTTCACAAAATAACTCAATTTGGCTTTTCTGCACCCATAAACACCAGTTAAACATGGCGTGTACCTGTTTAAAAAAAAAAAAAAAAAATCATAATCCGGTGGTCTGCCCCAGCCTCGCAGACATATATAGGCGGGCAGGCACATACGCTTACACATTTATACACATTCATCCACCAGTCACATCCATACTGCTTCTGTCATTCACACAAGCACCCAGAATCTTCATACTGCATTCTCATTAACCCCTGTTCTCTTACCAATGTAGACCATTCACACTGCATTAATTCATAAGAATGCACTTGGACACCCCTTATATACATAAGTACACATGTGACTTTACACACACCCTTGCAAGCATGCACATGCATTCATACCTACTAACGATCCTCAAACACACGCTTACACACAAACACTTTTTCTTCCATTACCGGTTTCCCTCCAGACTTGCCAGGCCTCTTTAGCTGCTCCGTAGGCCTCCGGCTCCCTTGCAGATAGAAACCAGGGGTAGCGCGTAGCCGAGGTGTCTCGAGCTAGAGTGTGAACCCTGCTGGACAGTGGCATTTGTAAATGTCCACTCAGCAGTGCAGAGTGGGTTACAGATTTTGTGGGCCATGCCTGCTTAGGCCTTACCCTTTCTATGCATCTGTGCCTTTCCCCTCAGTTTGCTTAAGAGGAATGGAGCCCCTCCCATCTAAAAATAGGGCGAGGGACAACTGAGTTAACCTGCTTGTATCCCTATGTGCCCTGCTGCTGTCACTGGAATTTAGTTTTTTAAAATGGTGCACACTATGGACATTTACTTTTTGGGCCCTTATTTGTGCGGACACAGACATAGAATGAGTTGCCTTAAGTGTCCCACTTTCAGGAACTGGAGTGGGGTGAGTGGATCCTCAGGTAACCATTCTTGAAAAGAGGATCCTTCCTTAAAGGGGATGGTTGGGGTGATGTCGGAGGAAAATCGTGCTACTGGAAAGTGGGATGGGCTTGGTTGAGGAACTCTATCATGTGTTCTGACCTGATTTGGATTTGTTTCCTGTTTTTGGAGTCTGACAAACTCCGTAGGCATCTACCTTTTGTATGGTGACACACTTTAGATTTCTCATAAGGTTTAAAAACATTTTCTTGTGTGAGCTACCGTTCCCAAGAAAAGTTGAGTGAAGTTGACTTTACTTTTTCTCTTTATGGGTCCAGCACACACCATATGTGGAGTGCTGAGGGTTAACCCAGTAGCCTCTTATTCTACATCCTCATGTAACGTTTTTGTTACCCTCACTACTTAAAATGGCTGGTGTTGGTGGTTTAATTTTCCTACCATCGTGTTTTCCTTCCGCATGCTGAATTCTCAGCTGCAGTATAGCACCCATGGATGACCGTTTCTGTCAAAATGGCCTGGGTCTCTTTTTCACCATTTTCTGTTTGTGAGGTCTTGGGTTTTACTCTGCCTGCCAAACCAGGTTGGAGCCCTTTGTTCATTTTGTGCCTGCCTCTGGCTCTAGTGTCTGGAGGGAGATTCCCGAAACTCCCCTGTCCTTTGTCTCTAGGAGTGCATGAAATGCAACCACCCTGCTGTTTTAGTGACAACCTAGGCTGTGCATGAATGGGAGAAATCTTCTTGAAAGCCTAGGGTTTTGGGACTAGAGTCTGAGTCGACCACTGGGAGAAACACCCAGTGAAGAAACTGTGAACGAAGCTTGCAGTATCCTCCTGGACCTTTGAATTGCCCGATGAAGTCCTGGTGCTGTGCTGACAACTCCTTTCTGATCCACAAGAGAAGCTCCAGAAGGGATGACTTCTTTCATTGGGTTCGTGGGACCAACTAACCCTGAGACCAACTCCACTGGACCATCTTCCCTGATTGGCTGTACTTCTTTGCTGCTGCAAGAACCACGTGCCAGGGGTTGAGAAATGCATAGTCCAGAACGTCGGCAAGGATCCTCCAGAAGCAGGATGACCTGAGCTAGAGTCCCCTCACCAGAGTACAAGAACCAAGGAGTGAAGGAAGCTCAACCATTATCCAAGATCCGCAGTAGTGCTGTTACCGAGCAATGAAACAGCAAAGTGCCGCTGACCCAAAAAGAGCCTGTAGCTGCCGCCGACCTCCAAATTGCTGCCGCAGGAGTCCTCCCTCTTGTCCCCACAACTGAGGCTCAGGAACCCAGGTTCTGCATCACTGCAACAGGACAGAAGCCAGCTGGAAACTGCTCTTCAAACCAGAGGTACTATTAAGACTTGGTGTACTTACCTCATTGTCTTGAGCTTTGCTTTTCTCAGTTGAGACCGGCAGTGGCTTACCTTTAGAGTTGACTCAGACTCCAACTCTGCTTTTCACAAGTGTAAAACCGCTTGTGACCCTACACGTGATTTCTACAAACTCTAACTTTGTGCAAGACTTTGTAATTAACTAAGTGTCCCAGCTCATAGACTGTGCTCCAATGGCCTTTGGCTGGCCTGGCTCGCTGCAGACTCTTCTAGCACATTGACTTGATATTTCTGTCCCTCATAGGTGGTAACCTGTGCTAGACGGTTATTGCTGGGAAAGGTTTGTCTAGAATTCATTGGGAGATTGAAGTATACTCACAAGCCCTGAGAATCTGTTAAACCTTTTTCCTTCCTTTAACCTTTTCTTTCTGAAGCCTCAGAATCTGCATAGTGTAATTACTGTCCTTGGAATTAAATCACCACAGGGTACAGAAAGTCTGTAAAAAGCATCTCTAAGAGTATCCACTAACCTATGCTGATCCTGAAGTATATTTTGATTGTTCCAGCTTATTTAAAACGGATGTTGACTAGATAAGCATGTACAACTGAAACCTTGAAGCTTAAGTGTTACCTGGCTACTTGTTTGCGAATTAAGTTAATTTCTACAGCTCACATTGGCCCATCTTGCGATGGGCCTGGCTGCTCAGTCACACTGCCAACGTGTGTAGTATAGACTCGTACCCAAAGGTGGGTTACCTAATACAAAGCAGATAGTGTTGTGTAGTCTCAGTGTTACTACACCAATTCTTACCTAACAAGGTACCACCATTGAGCGCTTGCTCTGAAACATTTGGAGTTGCAATGGTAAATTTACCCAGTTGTAGAATGGGGAGAATGCTTCTGGGGACCCATATCTGGTGCTTTAAAGTGGCCTTCCGTGGTTCAAATTTTGTGGCAGTCCCGTGGCACTTGTGCAAAAAGTGAACGGGCGGGTAGGCAAATGTGACGACCGTGGTGCCAGTGAATAGTGCCACAGTCCTGGTATAGTTCTATGCGGGGGGTGACACAGTGAATCGGATGGTTCGATAAGTGAGGCAGACTGAGTCAGTTCCTCAGCTGGCAAAATGCCAGAATTTGAAGTTATCGGCTCGGTTTTTAATATGTGGAGTAATTGAAAAACAGTAATTGGTATATTTGCAGCCGTTCCTTTCCTTTTACAGTTTCAGACTATGCAAGTTGATTTCATTCTTTATGAATTAATATTGTGGCATTAACACTGCTGAACATGGAAGAAAGTGTTCCTTACTTTAAATACCAGGGGAAAACCATGTCAAAACACAACACCTTTTTGTGTAAAATTAGCAGTATCATTGTCTAAATCTGAGAAGTGATTCTTGCCAGTTGTCTGTTTTTCAGCACTGAAAAAGCCGTTCTCGTCACCCAGGTGCACGGTGTAAATGGTTCTCAAGCCAAGTGGGAGCAGGAGTTTTTGCTGATCTTATGCCGTCAGTTGACATTTGGGGGAAATGAAGTGGGTGGGGAGATGGGTGCCATCATTGGACTTGATGGGTGGCAGCCCTGCATAAAGTAAATGACCACAAGCCATGCTTGGGTTGTGCCATACACCAAAGGTGGTTCTTCAGAGGAATGGGTAGGAGGATCTGGCTTGGGACTAAAAGTTGGAGGGAAGATACTGATGTGTGTAGCCCACGTTATTTTCTTCCCTAGCAGCTGGCCCTCTCGCCACCTCCGGTCTATGGCGGGACACACCACAGCATACTGCACATCCCCGGATCTGGTGTAAGGGAGGGGGACTTGGTGGAACCTGCTAGGATAGATGGCTGGAGGTGGGCTACCAACCAGAGTCCCTTGGGGAGACCTCCTGGACTGTATAACCTGGTTTGAGCCCACTGAAGCTGTAATGCACAGTTAGGGGATTCAGCCTTGCATGTTGACCTCCGCTGTGGTTTTCAGCGCTGTCCTGCAATGCCCTAGTGCTGCAACTGTCATGAAACTGCGACTTGCATTACAACAGTTGATTTGGGTGGTTATTCAGATTAGAACATGAGCAGTGCTGGAGTGTTGGCTCTGGCCACCACCATCCTAATTATAAGCTCAGAGCATCTTGGACAGGGGTGAATACAGCCTCCAACTCATTCGCTTTGTCCAAGAAGCCAGGCCAAACATGGATACTAGTTGACTTCTTCAACCTCTCCTCACAAAGGCATGTAGTGAACACATCAGCAATGCTCCACTATCCGTGCTGGCTTCCAGATGTAGCATCAACCTGCCAACAATAGCTTAAAAAGTTTGTGTTGTTGCTGTGTGGGGCTGCTTCCACTAATGTGCCAGGCCATTGCTTAGCAGGAATTGAGGCAACTCATTGCCTCCTGGAAGTCCCGGCCACATACCTGCCTGTGACATCTTGCTGATTTGATGCGTCCACTTATGAACTTGTGCTTATGGCACCTGCCTGCCACACCTACTACACTCCTGCTTGGGCACCTTTGCAGCTATTGGTCAGTACAGGTCAAGCAGCAAAACTAAAAGGCCTGGTATGCAAAGCACTGGGGGATTTAAAGACTGTATTCCTCTGGGGGAATGACTCTGCCACTCCGCTCCCAGAGGAGACCAGCACAGTGTTCTTCAGTGGAATATACCACTTGGTGCCCTTACCATTTCCCAACCATGACCACAAAGCGACACTAACATTGTATACCACTAACCAAAAAGGATTCCTTCAAATGAGATCACAAATATGCATCTCTTGTGAATCTGCAGCGTGCCTGATGTTCTCGGTCTCAATATAGAACTCTTAAATTATGTAATTATTCCCATGTATGAAAATTGTTTCCAACATTCCACCAAGAGTGTTGGCTAATCCAAAGTTCTTCGCTAGTGTTTTTGTTTTATTTTTTTGATGGCACGACAATTGTTTTTGGCTATACATGTTTTGAGTCGCTTCATTTGACCACTGTAGTTGTTAAATTGAGTCCTTTTTGCTCAAGACCATTGTACAGTATGAAACTACTTGCATCAAAAACCTGGTACCACAAGCTTCTGCTTCTGCACCCAATGCAATCTTTTCCTTGCTTTTGTTTGACCCATCAGAACCTGGTCAGCCGTTAACCATATCTTTGTTTGCGTTAAGATTGGGAGCTGGGGGAACTAGGAACCTGGAGTAAGAAATTGGAGCTGAAGTCTGTGATCCTGCAGATCACTACAGACTGGCCCAGCATTTAATCCGGAAAACCTAATGTGTTCTTTAACATTGGGTTGGTTTATAGTGGATTTCTATGTTAAAACGAAATGCTTTCTGATGTCTTCAGCATGTTACCACTCTCAAACGTTGATCAAACCTTTAGTGATTGGGCATAAAGTGTTCTGGGTGATCCTGGCATCGCATGAGATGAGGCATGCAGAGTACAGCGAGTGCTGCCTACGTCGGCCACGCAGCGTTTCTTGACCTTCTGAGCTTGGCTTTGTGTTCTTGGCTGACTTTGTTTTTTCGGGGTGCAGTTTTAAGGGATGTGGTTTCTAGGTTGTAGAGGTGGTTTACCGATGGAGATATCGGCAACCATGTGCACGTTCAGATCGTACTTGTGCTTTGATTCGTAGATTAGTCTTTGTTAGAGGCTGGCTGCGTGAAAACATTGTGGCTCATTAACTCGTATGCTTCCCTGCTTAATTGCTGCTGCAAGAACAAACTAGCATCAACACAATTGTTCATGTTAAGTAGATGGTGAGATCGAGTCCGCTCAGATTACCCAGTACTCCCTGAATGCTGAAGTTAAAACAGAAGCCAATATTGGGGGCTAATTAATATGATGACTGACAAGGCAGCGATGCGTCTTACAAAGTAGCAGCCTGAAATCATGGCTTTGGCTTCTAGTGTTTTTAATAACCACTGTTCAGTCATCCTGACCAAATTTCAAGGTAGTCTATGAATCTAGTTTGAGTATCTTTTTGTCCTGGGTCCTGATGTCCTACATAAAGCTAGCAAGAAGTCACTAGTATCTGAAATATCTTAAAACAAAATCCATCTTCGGTGTGAAATGTACCTTAGTTGATTGGATTCGGCTCTAGCAAGGCATCTTACATTAAAAATGACTTCTCTTCTTGCTCAACTCATTCGTGTACCACTCACACTACCAGGTTATGCCCCGTGTATAACGAGTACGTTTTATTTGCCCTGATCTCACTGACCTTAGAAGCAAATGGTTGGTTTCCTTGTTTAAACGTCACAGTATCTCATTCTAGCAGTCCCTTTTTCTGAGCAAGTGGGTGCAGATTGCTAGTTACGAGTTTCCTAACCAACACTTGATCTAGAAGATACTTAAGTCATAGACAGGGTCGTGCACGTAAAAGTTTATTTATCCCTTGAAAGTTAATCATTTTTATTAGTTTGCTGGATAATGTTTTAGATGGATGATCCTGTTTCAAGTGTTTTTTATATTTTTTCATATTGCTCCTTTAAAGGTTTTTTTCCAAGTGACCTTGTGGAATATTTTTTAGCAAACCTTACTGATCAAATATCTTCAGTGAATTGTCCTAGGAAGCTACTTGAGTAATGTGATTAGGAAACCACGGTGGATTTAGTCTTTAAGCAGCGTTCGAAACTTATTATTTAGTTCTTGCGTTTTCCTTGGCTACTTTATTCAATTCTTTTTTGGTTAGTTGGGAGGCTAATCATGGAGGAAGTGGGTTTGTCACTGTTAGCGCACCCTGAGACTTGCCCAATCAAGACTGTTGCAGCCTAAATTCAGGGCACCGGGTGGTGAATTGCAATAAGGCAAGCGTTTCGTCTGGGAATGTTCTAACTTGTTTTTTTTTCTCTGCCTTCCCTTAGCTTTATTCAGTGTTTCAGATAAGACCGGCTTGGTTGAATTTGCGAAGAGGCTCAATGCTGTTGGTCTGTCCTTAGTTGCTTCGGGTGGGACCGCCAAAGTGCTCCGAGATGCTGGTCTTGCTGTAAGGTAAGCTACACGCTTTCTAAAAGGATTGCATTTGTTCTGTAATAACATATTTAAATGCAAAATGTTTTATGCAAACACTTAATATGACGCCTGGTTGTAAAGTACAGATTATGGTTCCTAGTTTTGCTTAGTGACGCTCATTTGCATTTCATCCCCAACCAGTTTATTGGTATGCATTGAACATTCGAAAATTCCTCCTGCTACCAGCGGAATTGTGTATGGCCTTAATTCCCAGCCAGAAGGCTCGGCACTGAATGTTGAGGCTGCCTCATGACATGGGTCAAGGCGGCTGTTCTTTTGGGAAACATGCGTGGCTGCGCTTTAGTCTCAACTATGAGATTCAAGCAGAGGGTGATGCTTGTTTCTTAAGTTGCAAGTAGACTAGACGGGTGAAATAAGATGTTGGTGGATGTTGCCATTGAAGTAAATTGAGTAACCCTTTTTATTTTTGGTGATCATTGGGTTGTGCCGCGGGTGGCCGGTTTTAAGACTGGGAGGGTGGCAGGGGGGTGCAATGCTGACTTCCCAGGCTGGATGGTGGGGAGTTGGGTGAGAGGCTAGTGTGGTGGCCTATGGCAATGAGTGTAAGGCGGTATTTCGGGAAGGTAATTTCAGGTAATGCTGGGAGGTCTACAGGGGAGCAGTCTGGATGGGTACATCCACAGTAGTGTTTTATAGGGTGGTTCATGATTACTCCCTCTGTGTTTGACTATTTGCAGGAGAAGGCCTCGAGGGGCGAGAGCCAAACCTGGGTACTCCAGGCTGAGCACACATATTGTGGGTGGTGTAGGCAAGCTCTGGACTGAACTGCCAGGTTGTCATGGAGTCTGCTGGTATCCGTGAAGGATGGGTGACTGGCAAGGTACTGAGTACAGGGAGAATTGGTTCACTAGAGGGTTCTAATGGGTATACCATGTTTTGGTGGGTATGCTCCCAAAGGAAGATTTATAATGTGCCTTGTACTGTGAGTTAGATTTTTTTGCTTCACTGGATGGGGTGGAATTCTTCACATGTGACTGCTTCCTTGGGAAGTGGAACAAGGCATGATGCCTCGGTCCCCGGTGCAGAGACTGCTGCTTTGGATGAAAGGACATAATGACTAGGGTGTGGATAATGGTGAAGGGCTAGTTCCTTCCTACAAAGTTGTTGCAATGTGTACATTGTTACCTCTCTGTGGCATACAGGAAGGTAGTTATTTTGGGGTTTTGGCAAAGGGTGGGGTAAATGGGTTATCGGAGTATGGTGGGCAGATCATAAGGCAGTTTTGGACCAAATGCGTGGTAGCTATGTATGCATGATGCAGCGCTCCACGGCAGAGGATATGTCTAAAGTGAACAAGATGTCCCCTTCCTTGTACTCCAGCAAAAAGGGTGATATCAAGTGACAAGTATAAGCCCGTCAAAGGTGTTGTGCTGAGGAAAGGTGTACCAAGGCAGGCACAATGGGCAGACGTGGAGCAGCAAGTTACGATTTATTTGTTGCTTATACAGCAAGTAAAATACCACTTGAAAGCGTCCACAGGATGAGGGGAGGGAACAAGGGAGTGAAATACATTACAAAACGCAAATGATAAAAGAGCAGTGCAGGGGGGAAAAGGAGGAAGGACGAACCTACTACGCCTTGTGATTATTCAGAACGTGCAAGTGCAGCAAGGAGGGCTGAGGTCGTAAGTGCTGGGGAGTCTGGGCTCATGGATGAGCAGTGATTGAGTTATGAAGTGCAATGGAAATTGTGGGAGTGGTTAATTTTCTTTTTGGGATTGGAGCCATAAAGAGGAAGATGCAGGACCAGGAGAGGTGTGGCCAGTCTGTTTTGGACTGGATAACCGAATAGGAGTTGACCGACATGCGTAGGTTTGATGGCTGTGCAGAATCAAATGACACCCTTGGATTTCGTAGACATCTGGCTAATAGTTAACCTGTAATTGGAAGTCGGTTCATTGTGGACTAGGGGAATGGGGAGCTGGTACAATGTGCTTCTGCCGCAGGTCAGAATTCCCTTGTGAAGGAGGCTAGGTGGTTGAATGTAATTTCGGAAGTTTGCTGATGTTGGTATTTTCTTATTTCTCAGGCACTAAGGTCTTGGATGCTATTTGGCACAGCCACTCGAAGGATCCGCTGTTTGATGTGCTAAATTACATGTACGATTGCTGTAGGAGGGGGAAATTGGATGTGCTCTTCTTTGAAGGGCCCACAGTTGAGTTCGTAGAAGGGGATAGGCAGGGTGTCTAGGCCCGTTGCGTCCCTAAACACTGGCGAAGAGGATGGTGCCATATCCAACTCTTCTCCGATTTGGAGCTCGGTGGGAACACATTGGGGGCTGCAATGGTTTTTTTAGTTTTTTTTGTGTCCAAGAACGAATGTGCTGATCAATTTATGTTGTGATTGAGCACAGTGGAAGTTGACTATTGGGTGGCCACTTTTAGCAGAACCCACATCTGGAGTAATTCGAATGGGTAGTTTTGATTTACATCCAAAGTGTAAAGTTCAGGTTTTTCCAATTTTAGGAGCTCTACTGAATTGTTTGATCTGGTAACTAACTAGGTGGGGGGGGGGCACATCGCATGCTGGAAAGCCATGGCATGTGCCCTCCTTTTGATGCTTACTATTGTAAGGGTATTAATCATGCCTGTGGCTGTAGTAGCATCAAAGCTATTCGGAAATCCTAGTCCTATTCAATAGGACTGCTGGGCACAGAACCCTATCTGAGCAGAGTAGGGTTTGTGGCAGACACCCGCTACAAATAGTTAAATGTTCCAGCATCAAAAATGGATGGAAGATTTAGATCAAAAATGGCATGGCGTATTCCCCATTGATTTTTAGCTGTGGTATATTCAGAACTTGGGTACATTGGGTAGGAAGTAATCCGGACGGGCAGATTTGTGAAACGGAAGGTCCTGGAGAGAGATAGTCGAGGATAGTCGATTGTCAAGAGCGGCAGAAAGGTCCAAATTTACAAGTATAGTGGGCATTGGAGTAAGTTGGAGAGTGTGTGAGTGGTCCAGTGGAGTATTTACTACGGAAACCTGATTGAGAATAATGGCCTTAGAGATCCACTTCAATGTACTTGGTGATCTGGTCAAAGTTCACTTGCTTAAGGACTTGATTAATGGGGAAGGAGAGACACTGGGTGGTTTGCTGGTACCTTTCAATCCAAGAGGGTTTCTTCAATGGGGGTGCTACCTCTGCAGGTAGCGGTGAAGAGTCAGGCAGTACAGAGGTTGAGGATCCTAGATATGGGCTAGTGACTTGGACTAATTGCAGAGCAAAAGGATCGCCAGGAGCACAAGTTTGGTTGGCCCTAATGGCATGGGTGCAAATTCAAGACGAGAAGTAGTCACATAGAAGAGGTAGAGGAGAGGTGGTGGACAGGAGGGTTGGGGGGAGGAGGGAGGGCTGCGAGTGTCATAAAGGCCAAGTGCCAGAAGGGAGCAGGCAATTGCCATTACCCTGGGATGTGAGCAAATATTGGAAGGTAGAAAGTTTGTGGGCATGATTGCGATGGGGAAATTGTTAAGCATGAGTATTTGGCAGTCCAGAGGTTAGGGCAGCAAGGGGAATTTTTGTAGGGTAGGTGTCCAGAATTTGCCATGGCACCATATTATTTTTGAGGATCAGAATTGTGATCAAAGGCTGAGGGCTTGAATGGAAAGGTGTGAATGTGGGAGCAGGACAGTGGCATATCAAAGGGCATAGCGAAGTCAGAGAAGGCAGTCTATGGAGAGGCATGAATGGGGAAAGACAGAAGTCCTCTCATTGAGGTAATGGACTAGAAAGTCCTGCCTGACTTTCTTCTTGGCCATCAAAGAGAGGTGGGGGGGTCAATGGAGGTCTTGAGGAGTAAATTCGACCTAAAGAAAGGTAGTGTACCACAGTAGGTAGGCTGGTTGTGGAGGGAGTAAAGAAACTGGTCAGAATATGTTCAAGGCTATAGCTTCCAGTCATGACAAATGGTATGTCGGCGGGGAATGACGCAGAAGGGTTCAGATTGGGAAAGGGGGGGGGGGGTGAGGATCCAGGGGTGGGGGGGAATGGAGGGGTAGAATCCATGGAGCCAAAACACTAGGGGTTGGGGGCCTTATTGATATCACCCCCACGCTGCTGCTCTTCACAGGCCTGGGAGAGTTGGATATGGTAGCAGTGTGGAGAGCTGCTAGTGTCTGTTCTGATTGGGGGGGGGGGGAATCATGTTTCTGTGACAGCAAGATGTGGAAAATGAGGGTGATGGAGCCAAATTGGTCAATGATGTAGGGATGCTTGCTGTAGAGGGATTGTGCATTCCAGAGGCATGGCTTTTGTGTGTTAGGATAGGGGTTTGTAGATCCTGGGATCACTGGTCTTGGAGGGGTACAGGGGAAGATGGGAGACTGGAGTGATGAAGAAGGTGCACAAAGTTGAAGCTGGAGGTTGATGGAAGGAGAACACTGAATGAAGGTGGAATGGAGCACAGTCAAGATGCATAATGAAGGGTAGAAGAAATGGGCATGCTAAGACATGAAGAAGGGGTGCAGCCCATTAAGTTATGTTGGTGAGCTGAGAGGGTTGGCTGTATGGCTGAGAGGGTGTAGATATCTGAGTTGAGCCTGAATGGGGCAATCTGTAACCAAGACGGCCCAAAAGAGCAATGTTCCTTGGTCTTGTGACGTAACACATGCTTTGCGGTGAAAGGCTAGTCCATAGGTGGAAGGATCCCAATGCATGGTAGTGATTGAGCAGGGGTTCTGGCCCTAGGCCCTTTCTGGCCCACAGGAGCAGCTATTTGCTGTTTTTGGCCCTTGGTTGCAGATGCCCAGGGTAGAGACAGTATGTCAAATATCCCTCGCAGCCAATCCGCTCTCCAGATTCCACACTTGCAGGCAAGAATTTTTTTTGCTGTGGGATTTGAGAGCTTCGTTTTGCAGGCAGGACCCTTTCTCTTGGCCACATCTCGTTTTACCTGAGGACCCTCTGCATACCCACCACAGTTGCTCTGGGCACATGACACTATTCATTCTATAGTGTTAGGGAGATTCAAAAGTATGGTCGGAGTCATAACAAATCATTGGGGTCTGGACAGCATGGGTGCCTAGGAAAGGAAATGCAGCCCAGTTGCTCTGCGGTGTGGGAGGGTGGTCCAGGAAGATCCTTCTTTCCAGTTTGGATTGCCCAAAGCTAAACCTAGGAACAATGTACTCTGAGAAATTCTGTAAGTAGGAGACCCCACTTGTGCGAGATTCTGTATGCTTGAAAGCCACCAATCCATGCTAGAATTCCTTTATTATGCAATGGAAAAGTTGCCACTCGGATTACATGTTGACATTATAAGGGATCTTTGCTTGGCGCTAATCATGGTGTTATATATTTTTCCCAACATGCCTTGGGACCATAAGGACCTCCCTGATACTTTAATCTTTGACTTTTGTGAATAAGAGACTGATTCCTCTGTATCCAGACTGGTGACCACGTGGCCTACTCTACTTTAGCCTGTTGGGTTGTAAACCGAATATTTGTGTACTTTAGTTCTCTGTAAATCATCCTGTTTTATAAGACATTTGATGGTGATATTGCCCCAATGCATTCAGAGCTCTGTCACAAATGCAAACAATATAAACAAGCATACAAATTTATACATCATGAAAACATGACACTGAAAAAAGGCGTAACAGGAAAATCCAAAGATGCTTTAAATTCCTTATGAAATAGGGGGTTAGGAATAAGATACAAATGCACCAGAACCTGGTTAGCATATTGATTAAAACAATACAAAAATAATTGAGCAATATGCCCTGAGCGGCGGGGGCATTACCTGACTCTGTAATGCCCCTGCCGCTCTAGACATACGGCTATTAGTGCCCCGGCCCGCAAGATCTGTGTGACTGGGGTACTAAGCAGTTTGTTCTGCCCTGAAATTGGACAGAAAAAAAGAAAAACCAGGAAAATGGTCGCCGGGAAAGGTAAAACTGAGTCCGTTTTCCCTTTCCATGGCGGCCATCAGGAACGGACGCGCTGGGAACAGAATTGTTCCCAGCGCGTTCGCTCCCGAAAGACGACCGAGAAGTTAAGTGGGGTTGGGAGGGCGGGGGAGGTGGGGGAGAGGGAGGGAAAAGAAGAGAAAAAACGTAACTGAATCCTCGGCGGGGGACGAAGGCAGCCTCCAGCCATGTGGAGTCTCGGAGCAGGGATGGCCCCGCTCCGAGCCTCTACACGGCTGGGGGCTGCCACGCCAGACGCCATGGACAAAGGAGGCAGAAAGTAAGTAGGGTGGGGAGGGCAGGGAGGAAAGGGGTGAAAAAAAGTCCCCAGCGGGGGGCAAAGGCAGCTTCTCAGCCGTGTTGAGGCTCGGAGCAGGGATAGCCCTGCTTCGAGCCTTCTCATTGGCTGAGGGGCTGCCACGCCCCCCACCAGGAACAATGGCAGTGGAATCCCAGTTGAGGGATTCCCGGCTGGGTAATGCCCCGGCGAGGGCCAATTAGAATGCTTGTTTCATTCTGATTGAGCCCTCGGTGGGTACTAATTTTTTTTATTTTTTGCAAAAGGAACACAAAGGAAGCAACAGAGTAAATTGCAAACATCTCAAGCAAATGGGTGCAGTATACATATTAGATCAACATGGCAAAGTGAGTGGACAAAGCGCAAGGCAATTGCAGTTGGACATAACCACATTCTTCTCTAATGGCATTTAAAGTCTAGCAAGCCTGTTTACTGAACCTCCTGATGGAATCAATATGCTAGAGCAATTGCAGGGATGATTAAGTCTCATCCTATTAAAAGCAATGCAAGACATTAAGTGTGATTTAATCAAAGGGAAGCCAAGGAAAGATGGAGTATGTGGTCCGCTTTTCAGGCAATCGCAACCAGGCAAACTAATTTTCAACACAGGGGGTTGAAGTGTGCATTACCTAGCCACGTGGGATGAGACTAGGGCTTGCACTACTGACCGCATATATCCAGAATATAATGTTTTAATAGGGATTTGATAATGTCATCTTTTTATGGTCTATCCATAAACCCACTGACCGAGCAGAGAACTGATGAAGGAGAAATTGCATCACTACTTGGAATAGTTAATCAAGCGTTACATGATCGGTACACCTTCTGGTCGAGTAAGTACTTTGGTACAGTTTAAAAAGCCCATGCAATGGGAAAACTTGGGACATCCTGTCCACCCTCTTACTGTACTTCCTCTACCACGTGTGGCCCGTCTGAGGCCTCTTCTCCTCCTTTCCCCTGTTCACCCGTGACAATGTTTCTAGACAAGTCTGATCTATGAAAGTCTCATCAAACAAGTTCTCCCCTGCTCATCCAGAACCATCCAGGACCACATCGACACCTTTGCTCCAGCCTTGGCTGATTCCTGCAACCACTCCTTTGCCACTGGAACTTCCCCTCCCCCTTAAGCAATCTCTTGTGCACCCCCTTCTAAAGAAGCCCCCGGCCGATCCTTCCTCTCCACCAATCCTTTCTGGGAAAAGCCAGCCATCTCCAGCTTCATCTACACACTGAATCTGTTGGTTGCCTCCATGACCACCAGTCTGGCTTCAGAGCTGCCAGAAGCACGGAAACCGCTCTCCTGGACACCTGTGAAGACTTGCTCTCCAATCCTGACTCTAATCTCCCTTTTTGTCCTCATTCTCCTCGATCTATCCTCTGCTTTTGACCTGGTCAACCATGCCATCCTGCTCCATCGCCTCCACAACCTTTGTATTGCCAGTCAGGCCCTGGCCTGGTTGACCTCCTTTCTCACTGAGCCACCCTCTTGGGTCCAAATCTGGTCTTTCCTCGATCGCTCTACTTGTGGTGTACCCCAGGGGCCTAGCCTCTCTCCCTGGCTCTTCAACCACTACCTGGCACCTCTTTCCCACTGCATCGCTACTTTCTGCTCCAATTTTCAATGTTATGCGGATGACACTCTGTTCTCTTTCAGGCTCGCTTTAGCCACCCCCTGCTTCGCTCATACCAGACTGTCTGGCCGTAGTTCAGGAATGGTGTACCGCCAATGATCTCTGCCTTAGTACCAGGAAGACTTGCGATCCTCCTCATTGGGATACCCACTCCCTCCGTTCAGCTCTCTGACCGCCCCCTCTGGGCCCTCTTCCTGCTTGTTCCTGTGAGGCTAAGAACCTTGGTGTCATTTTCGAGTCCACACTCTCCTCTCCTAATCGCTGACGTCTCTTACGAAGTCAGCTGCACCACCTCACAGGTATTCTTCCTTTTCTCACGTCCCCCAGAAGCTCACGTCACCAGAGCTCTTTATTGTCACAGCCTCTGTCTAAATCTTCCTGCCTCTAATCTTCGACCTTTACAACTCAGAACAGGACTGCAAGTCATATCCTTGGCCTCGAGCCCAGGGATCGTATCTCTCCAGCTCTGAAATCTCCCCACTGGCTCCCCGCTGCTGCAAGGATCAAGTTCAAGACACTGCATCCTCCACGGCTTTCTGGGGCCTGGGACCACTCTCCCAACTTTCTCTTCCAAAACATCTTTCTTCTCAAGCTCATTCACCTTCAACTCTAGGGTCATACGCTTCTCCAAGCAGAGTTGGGGGCTGATCTAGCTCTTCGGCTGGGGCCTTACTCTGGAACAGCCTCCCTGCGCCTCTCAAACTTAGCAGAACCACCGCCTGGTTCCGGAAGCAACTCAAGACCTTCCGCTTTCTCTCTTCCTTTCCCCTGCTGATGCACCCAACTGCTCTGCGCACTGGTCACATGGACACCTTCTGAACTCTGGCCGGGCTCCTGCATGTCCAGTTGCCCTCGCACTGCCTCTGGGCTCCCCAACACCACCTCTCTGCACTTATGAGCCACCCGCTGGCTGCACTTGGGAGTTAACTGCACCTCCCCCTTCCCCGCACTTGCGCAACCTGAATGACACACAGCCTAGTAGGATTGTTATTTTGTCTTCCCTTTTGTTTCCCCCTCGTCTTGTCGCGCCTAGACACACTAGTGTACAGGCTGCCACATCATAAATCGTATCCTACCTACTCATACTGCGCTATATGGAGACCCCACAGTATTCTTGATAATTGGATTCAGGCTTGTTGAAAGTAGCATAACACTGAGGAAATGCAACAATCGCCTTGTGTGGGTAGGAGCATCTGCAAAAGCAGGAGGTGTAGACAGATTAAATCTCGAAGGATGTTTTGGATACATTGGAGAACTGGTCTGGAAATTGGGTGCAAAATTGAGGAGGGCAATCCATCAGAAGAATGATCTACGTCGAGTTTGCTTTAGTCTTGGAAAGTAACTCGGTGGGGCAAGGCATGGTTTTCAACATTTTGCATAAGAGTAACTTGTACAGCAAATCCACCCCTTTCATCTATATTAAAGTAAAAGGACATAAAGGAGTGGAAAAACGGCAGAAAATTCAAGTTTTAAAATGTACAAAGAACTTGCACATTTCATTGGTATCAGGTAATATTATCGCCACCAGAAATATCACCGTACATATGGTCTTCGGGAACGGCCATAGGCGATATTTTTGGTGGGGATAATTTATGTGGTAAATGGATGGGAGGTTGCAGGGGGGGGGTCCCCCGCTCCCTTTTAAAATATATGGTGGTTGCGGGGGTGACGGGTTCCATGGGGTAATATCGCCGCATAAAATATAATTTTTGTATGGCGATATTTTTGCGGCGATATTACATGGAACCATTTCATTTCTGAAATAGCACATCCCGCATTTAAGAATGCAGCTGAACACCCAGACGTTCTGCAACTGACTTATCAGTCTTAACACCTATAACATGTGCTCTCCATATGGCAGAGAAGACCCGAGCCAAGATTCTCTTTTGTTGGTAGCAATGGACGAGCAATCCAGGCCTAGCTTCTCAGGAGGTGATGCGGGCTGGTTCTTAAGTACAGTGTAGTCCCCAAGCACCCACAAAGAAATGTCTACACACTATATTTTCAGTCTTTATAAAGGTTCAAGGTTATATATACAATCACGAAAATACACTTTGTGCTTCGACAATTCCAAAATGGTAAATATATACAGTTCTAGGTGGTACCACAATTATTTTGATTCCTTTAAAGTGCATTAACTAGACTTAGTTTAAATGTCACACAAATCAATAAATCCAGTGAACCAACGATAGACTTGGGAGGAAAACAGTTGGTTAGAACTGTTACGCAGAACAGTACTTTAGCTACTAAGTCACAGTTCTGTATGAGGATTCCCCCCACTTGGGCAACCTGTAAATAAAGATATATCGTACAAGCCCAGTCCATATATGTTCTCGAGAGCCTTATTTCCTTCTAAAAAGGTCTACGACCCCAAAGTACCTGGTTACGTAGAGTTCTTCAGTGAGTCGTCGACAGGCCCTTCTTGAGCGCACTCCCTTTCAGGCAGGAGCTGCGGGTCGTCGAGATTCGGTGAAGTGGCGAACGTTGTCGTAGAGGGAGCAGCTTCGATCTAAGCGGTGCTCGTTGACGAAAGCTTATGAACATCCTGTGGGACGACTTTTTACCAACATGCCAGGGGTAACGGAAGTGACATCACATGACCCTTCACATCACAGGCAGTGATTCATTTGACCCGACCCCAAGTGTCATCACGGGAAGTGATGGCACACAACCTTTCAACGCCTGTCGAAACATGAAGGGACATCACAACCAAGTTTCCTGCCACTTGCGGGAGTCTCCAACAAAGAGGCTGTCTCCCGCACTGTCGCAATTTGACATAATTCCACAGCAAAAATGGTCTCCTAATCATCGTTTGTGGAGGGATTCTATCGGAACCAGTCCTATGGACCATGCTGGTCTGTAACTGGGCGTGATTTGGCCTGCAGCATTGATGGAAAAAAATACATGCATCCAACTTCTTTCAGGTCTGGATTTTTCCGGCAACCCTGTTGAAGGAAAGAAATGCATTAAAAGTACTGTCTGGAACTCTCGTTTTTTTTGCATGGCTACCGTGGGTAACCTTGAATCACTGGTGCTTCTGCTGACCTTTTGAGCCATTCAGCCTGTATTCCGTAAAGGGGCAGGTACTCACTAATGTATTATACATGCTTTGGTTATCAGGGAGGGACAGATTTCTCAGGATCTGGGGAAGCTATATAGCAGTGCCTTTGACACTCGCTTAGAGATCAATGGGGATGTAGTATGTTTCATGTCCTGGCCCGCACTGGAGACTGAGGCTGGTCAGGCACTTATCTCCTCTGGTCCAAGCATACACTAGTTCACGGTGGCACCTGGACACTGACCACCATACTGTAAGACCCCAGGATAAGAGCACATTGTCACAGTAGGTAAGACATATGTTTCAACCTGGGCGTGCTTTGTCTAGGAAATCTATGGCTGAAAAAGGCTGAATACAAGTACACTTCATCTGTAATACAAAATAATTAAAAGGGGACGCAAAGTAAGTAGTTCTTCCAATATTATATTAGCGTTCACTAGTGCTGTTACTTGTTAAATCTACATTAGTAGTTGAAAGCTGGTCCGAATGAAAAGTGTCGTCCATAGTTTGGAAAGTTAAGTAGATGATGCTGCAGTAACGCACACGAACTTTACAAGTAAGTTAAGACCAACAAACCGAATATGTACTCTCCCCATTCAATCACATCTCATGGTTGACACCCAAGGTAATTTGTGTTGTATTTGGGTTATACTTTGTGGGATAATCTGAGGTGATTTAAATAGCCATTGAGTTCCTGAATGGTAGACTGAAAATGTTTCTAAATCATAATGGACAAATCTTCCTAGTTACCAACGAATGTAACTTTAAATGTAAGCAGCTCATATTTTCAAATCATTTCATGGTTGTCATGCAGATGAACTAGGAAAGTGCTAGATTTTAGTAAACACCGTCGTAGTTATGATGGGGTTGAAAAATGCATGAAAACCCCTTCTACCTGACATGCTAGTATAGTAGGCCACTTCAGCTAACCAGCACATGCCACAGCGCACATCGGGAGCCATACCTGGAAACTGTGCCAGTTCTGAACCATCCGTTGTGGGTATCTAGATGGCTCCAAAGCGTACATTACTGCTGCCATTTGGGAAATGTGTATGTTCTATAGACCAGAGCTCTATTGTATGCATGGATGCAGATAACCACAGTCAACATCCCTATTACAGCTTTTTTTACCAAACGCCACCAAAGTTATGGTATGAAAGAAAATCTAACAAATGTGAGAGTACAGACTTATCAAATAAAAAAAAAGCACACACGCCACATTGTCCCTCAGTATAACTTTAGCTACTCCTTAACACATGTCCAGGCAATATTATTAAAGGGCATTTAACCCATGATCAGACCTCACTAGGTCCTTGCAAAGAACTTCCATTTCCTTGCCACCCCCTCTAGCGTATATGTTCATTGCAAGCATTTACAGATCCTGGTCATTCTGAGGATTTTTCTGCTGATGTGCTAGCGAAATGTTGGCATCCTGGCTCCTTATCGATCTCAAATTTCCCCTGAAATCCCTCTTCGTACATGGGTTTGGTTACAAATAACCTAGTATGATGTGGATGACACTTGTACTACAGCAACAGATGACTTGTTTGGGCTCTTGTCTGTTTGTCCGGAGTGACTTTTTACATGTTTTTACTTTGTTCATTGTACAAGGGCGGATTGAACACCTGCCACAAATCTTAAACCCATGTGATCCTTTGTTGACCAATTATGGATGTGTTCTTTGCAGGAAGCCATGAAACTAAGAATGTGTTTGCTTCCTTGCTTTGGTGAAAAGAGCCTATGTAATGTTGTAATCAATGTCCACATTTAAACGGTGGGCTGAGTGTATGTTCAGCTTGACAAAAGTGTGGTTGTTCCCAAAACACTTTGGGAACTCCCGTCCCCTGCACACTATCGAATATCTGAAAAAATCAGAACAATAACTCAAGAGAGTTTCTGGATTTCGTTCACATATAATCTTTTAGGTAGAATTTTTGAAAAAACGAGAATTATGACAGAAACACGTTTCATGATACATAAATAATTTTCCTTAAACAAGTAAGCAAATATGCAAATATTTTCTGGAGACCAGAGATTTTCGTAAAATTATCCTTTTCTTTATTGTACAAAGCATATGGTGGTGCCCAACGCGTTTCGAGTACAACTCTTCTTCAGGGGCAATGGCACAATTGTTTCATTTTTCTACAAAGTGAAGAGATGATATAAGTCAAATTATATTAGCCCATACATATAGTTTATCTCTGTTTTTATCTCAGTTTAACTCAAAAATAGCGTCAACAAGTCATCCGTTGAACATAAAGTAACACATTTAAACAGGTGATCGTAATTTAAGAAAAATATTCATTAATACAAAAAAACACACTTGGAAACCATATAGTAGTGTGCTTGTTTTACACAAAGATAAAGAAGACCAAATGTTGTTTATATTCAGCTCGGTAAATCTGCTTATGATCCCATCCTCCATTCTTGAGCAAGAGTTTACGTAGTTATATTTGTACATGGAACTTTTTTTAACAACAAAAGCGTTTTTTTTTAAAAAATGAAAACAAGGTTATCTAATTGGCACTTTCTAAATGAAAGTAGGTGGATTGAAGACTTACGTATCTTAAGAAAAAATGATCGGTAAAAGTAAGG
The DNA here is from genome assembly GCF_040938575.1 of Ambystoma mexicanum. Classification (NCBI taxonomy): domain Eukaryota; kingdom Metazoa; phylum Chordata; class Amphibia; order Caudata; family Ambystomatidae; genus Ambystoma; species Ambystoma mexicanum. The sequence goes on along the minus strand of NC_090931.1, from coordinate 860,258,509 downwards.
TGATTGCAAAGTGCATCTAGTGGTTGTCATCCAACACGGAAGGTTTGCGGCAGAAAGGTTCAAAGTCTGTCGACTACTATTTTTTAACTGAGAAGAGAGAGACAAAGATAAATATTTCAAATAGACTGCATCTAATCTAGAGAAAACCTAATGGCTACAAGTACTTACATTAAATATTTTGGAGGGAGGCGCTACAAGGATTGTCGCATCTGCCGGATTGGAGATGCGTCCACCCTGTGCAGCGTCTCTTTATATACTGACTGTGATGCTCTTTGTTAGCAAAGTGACATGCGCGGTGAGTAGCCTAAGTGCGCATGTGTAGATAAAGCTTGTCATGTCTACTGACGTATTTAGGAAAAGGAAGAGTTGCGCATGTGTAGGACAGATCTCATCATGTTTACTGACGTATCCAAGATCAAGTGGTTGCGTGGTGTACGTCAACCGTGTGACGTATCATCCGCGTCTTTCAAGTAAAAGAAACCAAAATGGTGAACCTTAGGGAGGCGAGTCAAAGAGTGCTCAGCAAAGACTAGATGTGAAATTTAGTATACCTGATCTTAAAAAGGTGTAATCTCGGGAATTGAAGTATTTACTAAAGAAGGTATGGTATTCTATACAACGGCCGCATGGGAGGTGGAATGTCGAAACAAGATGGTTCGGGTACATGTAAACATAAGGAAACATATGTATTGGATACGTAAGGATATGTATCAACAAAAACATAAACATAAACATAAATTCAACCATTAAACGATTCCAAATTACTGTATAAATTAATTAGTCTGAGCAACCTCTGCAGACGGTTTGTTATCAAATTTCATTTATATCTGCTCCTCATGGATGCACATTCTATTTCTGGAAACTAGCATGGTATCCGAGTCTTTTTTAGAAAAATATTGGCATAACATTTTTTATATAGAAATAGAACGGGAATCTAACAACGATGTATCAACAAATGCTACATTATAAGTAAGGGCCTAGGTAGTATTCTTCGTTCATCCCTAACGGGGTAAGTGAATCAAGGCAGTGTATCCAATATAATTCTCTTTGTGACAAGATTTTTTGTAGATCACCACCTCTTGGAAGCGGCTGCACAATTTCGAGAATCACAACTCTCATTTGGGCCACAGTATGTTTGTGGTCTCTAAAATGTCTGTATACTGGGGATTTTGTGTTTTTGGTACGGATGTTAGATTTGTGCTCCGTCCAACGTTCTTTCGCTTTTCTGGCTGTTTTACCCACATAGTACAGTCCACAAGGACAGCGTAGAGCATAAATGACATTTTTTGAGTCACAGGTGGCATATTGTTTTAATAGTATTTTTTTACCTGTGTTGGCATGTCTAATGTGATCTCCCTTTATTACATTCGAACAATGCTGACAATTCAGACACGGGAAAGTGCCGTTTTTTGGTTTGTTAAGAAATGACTGATTGGACTTTTTCCTTCTTTCGGCTTTAATTAATTTGTCTCGAAAGTTTCTGCCTCTTTTGTAGGCAAGCATCGGTGGTTCTGGGAACAGTTGATTAAGCTGTGGGTCTGATTTAATGATATCCCAGTTTTTGTAAATTATCCTTTTTATCTGAAAGCTCTGGCTAGAGTATTTCAGTGAGTGTATCAAGTTAGATTTGGTTTCCTTGGGTTTAATGGTCAGCAATTCCGTTCTAGTCTGTGCTTCTGTTCTGAGTATAGCTTTGTTTAGGAGGACAGTTGGAAAATGTCGATCTTCAAAACGGGATTTCATAATCAAGTATTCTTCTTGGAGTTTATCCGCCTCTGAGGTAATTCTTTTCAGGCGAAGGAGTTGGACTATACGGTAGATTTTCTTTTAGATGTTTTGGATGAAAACTGTGAAAATGAAGAGTGCTATTGACATCTGTAGGTTTTCTGTAAATTTGTGTCTTAAGTGCTGAGTTTGAGATTTCAATAGTAACATCCAAAAAGTTGATGGAAGGCTTTCCAATTTCAATTGTTAGTTGAATTCTGTCATTGCATTGGTTCAAGAACTCCCAGAAGTGCAGTAGTTCAGATTCCGTTCCTTTGAAAATGCCAAAGATGTCATCAATGTATCTGTACCACTTTTTGATTTTTCCTTTCCACGTTGGATTTTCCAAGACATAGGTGTGTTCAAAGAAGTACATAAAGATGTTAGCATAGGAGGGTGCCACTGGGGAACCCATCGATGTACCCGAAGTTTGTAAAAAGTATTGTCCGTTGAACCTGAAGTAATTATTGAACAAGATGATATTGATTAATTCAATGGCAAAGGTTTTCTGTATTTGGATTTCATGATGTTTCAGGAGGAACCATTCTAGTGCATCAATGCCTTGGTTGTGTGGAATTGAGGTATATAAACTAGTCACATCCATTGTGAATAGGATGAGATCAGTTTCCGTCATATCAATATCTTTAATGTTCTGTAAAAAGTGGCTAGTATCTTTGATATAGGTGTTGGTTTCCTGTATTAGCGGTTGTAATGCTGTGTCAAGATAAATAGCAAGAGGTTGGAAAATACTTTCTGTTCCTGCCACAATGGGTCTTAATGGTGGGTTAGTTCTATGTTTATGGATTTTCGGAAGGCCATAGAACACTGGAGTGACCGGGTGTTTGTTGATAAGGAAGTTGCTAGTATTCTCTGAAATCCAGTTCAGTACTTCCGCTTTTTCTACTGTATTTTTGATGATTTCCTTGATATTAGTAATAGGGTCATGATCCAGTTTAAGATAAGTGTTTTGGTCAGATAAGAGTTTGAGGCATCCTTCATTGTAAAACAAGGTATCCATAATGACTAGGGCTCCTCCTTTATCCGCTTTTTTGATTGTGATCTGATTATCTTCTGCTAAATTCTTAATGATATTCAATTGATGTTTTTTGATATTTTGTCTACTCGAGGGTTTGAACTTCAATTTTTTCAGAGCCATAGTTGTTTTAGTTTTGAATAAGTTGACCAAAGGATGGTTAACCTGAGGATGGAAATTACTCTTATTCTTCATTTCTAAAAATGGACATTTTTCTTTTTCTCTAGTGTCCGGATTCAGATTGTCAAAGAAAATTTTGAGCTCCATTTTTCGAATCAACTTAAAAAGATTAACCTCTTCTTCAAATAAGGTTGAATTATTAGTAGGTATAAAGGATACACCTAGATTAAGGGTGTCCATTTCTGATTTTGATAACACCTTGGAGGAAATGTTTACAATTATTGGTTCCTTCAGTGTTTGGTCTTCTGACGGCCTTTTCTTTTTCCCTCGTCTTGTTTTTCTCCTCCTCCTAAAAAAGATTCTGGTACGGGAGTAGTGTCTCTGGGTTGTAGAGGAACTCTGCTTTGTGGTTGTATAACTGGAGTAGTCGTAGGTGGTACGATGTTACTGGTGGAAGGCCTCTCTTCCAGTTCTCCACTGGTTACTTCACTGCTATCTGTATTATTAACAGGGCTTGGTCTTGGTTGTCTTGGGGAAAAATTGGTTGATCTATTACTGTAGAATTCTTGCCAGGTGTAGACAATATCTCGGGCATAGTCAAGGGTGTCACGTCTGAACTTTCTGATCTTTCTCTGTTCTATTTCTTTTTTATAGTTATCCAATTTGTTGTTAGTATCTTCCAGGATTGCCTGAAGTTCTGCTGCAGTTTTAAGCTTAGATAATTGTGAGGAGACTTCATCAATTTCCTGATTGATTTGTGTAAGTGATTTTGACAGTTCTTCGATTGTCAATAGTATAAGATCCAGGGAGCACTTGTTCAATATTTGTTCCCAACGTTTTACAAATTCGTTATTGTCTTTACAAAGAGTAGGACGTAAATATATCCGCAATCCTCTAGGAATTCTTTTTGCTTTGAAATATTGTGCTAGGGTCGTAGCATGGAGTTTTTGGGAGATTTCTCTACGTATAAGCCTCTCTAGTCTTTGGATCAAATTCTGAGGATTGTCAATACTAGATGTTTCTTTGCTAGTATCCTTGATTAGGCCAAGTATTCTGGTTGCTTCTTCATCTGAAAAGGCTAATGTGGTTGCAGATTTGTCAGTAAGTGTATTAATTTTAGAAAAAGACATAACTTAGTGGGTCTGGGTGCGCAGGTTCAAAGAGATGCCAACCCCTCCTTCAAACGAGGAGGGGAAACAACCAATAAGAAAGATATATAGAGAACCAGGAGGCACACCTGTTTATGAAATTTTTATCTCATCAAGCTAAGTTAGATAAATGGGATTAAAGATAAATTTGAGGTGCAGGGGGAGAAAAGCTCAACATTGGCATCTAGGTTGGACAAAAATAGACAAAAGTGTGGTTGTTCCCAAAACACTTTCAGCTTGACCCTGTCATAAGATGCCTCACCAACCAGTTTTTTTGAGTAGTAATTCTGTAAATCATTTTTCTGATACATTGGTTATGTCCTCTAGCCTTAAATCTGTGGTTTTATATTAGAAATGGATTTACAATCCTTCTGTTTTGGTATAACTTTTTGGTCCTGATACCTTCTACCATGGGAACGTTTGACTGTGCACTCTCATGAACTGTTAGCATATAAAATGGAGTGTAACTTTTGTAGGTTTTCGATGAGTGCTAGATGTTCCCATCTTTGACTGTTCAAAGAACCAGCAGGATATTTACTTCAAGCACCAGGTGCCACCCCAGGCAGGTGGACAATGGCCTGTGGGTGGGATGCAGAGGATCCCCCTTGCGTCTTCCTGGGTCCCCATTGCATGGCAGGTGACCGCCCCAATAGGCTGACCAATTAATTTAGACCATCAACCCTAGATAACCCCCTCCACCACTTCACTTGAAGTATCTGTCCTGGTTCATATGGTACCCTATGTCTTCAGTCATAAAGCCATGGCATTTCCTTTTTGTTTCAGTGCTGGAAATGTCAATCGCACATCAGCGAAGAGCACCTATATCCTGGGAGGACAGTTACTGGCTACCGAATCACGCACATTGTACACGTTCCTGAGCTCCTGCAGAGGCGTTGCTAGGAGAGGGGGCGCCTGTGTGATTTGGTTGTCGCCTCGGATAGCTCAGCGGCTACACCAAAAGGCTTGCTAGCCCAGATTCCTGACATCAGCGTAGACCTGCATCTTTACCCTGGTCCCTTTATTTATTTTTGGGCCCAGGGGTAGGGATACTGCAGGGATTGCAGCTGTTACCTAAGCGCACTCCCTCCTCCCCCCCCCCCCCCCCCCCCAACCCCCCTCGACCCACCCATGAAAACGTCAGATTCTGCCAAGGCTAACGTGATTATTGTACAGCTGATTTATTGGCAGCTGTCGGGAGGAATCTTGGTTGCAGATAGCTTGCCGCATTGTAATCAAATGCGTTATATTACATAATGGTTTAAAATTGTTGTGTACACATGGGTACTCCTACAACATTACAAACAATTTTTGAAGTTGGTCGTGGTCCTCCATTTAGGTTGCCCTCCGGTAGTCCTAATGGCCGTTGCACTGACTCATGCTGCCATGATCTTAAACCTTTTTCTAATAACTGAATGTCCTATTTGTCCCTTGTGTATTTGCTGGATAATGAATGCCTTTAATCATTTGCTGTTCATAATTTAGTGGCGCCATGTTATTGCACTTCCATTCTTTACTTCAAACTGCAAGCACCAAACCCACCTGTCAGCCAGTTTCCTGCACTGAACAAGACTTATTGCGATTAGTCCAGTGGCTGTGCCATGGGCTTGGGGCTATTGTTGGATTTGGCCACTCCGCGCCAGTCTCCTATACTGAAGTACTTCATGAACCCATGCCCCTGTTCTCTGTATGCATCCCCCACCCCCTGGCCCCAGGGCTCGAATTGGTTAAGCAGCTCTTCGGTATCCAGTGACCAGGAACGAGGTTCTAGTACATAGCGATCTGCAAATTTGACTTCCACGTAACGACTCCTTTGCTTTAAATGTCTTGTCCCAAATGCAGAGTTAAATACGAATAGGTGTTTTTTTGCCATCATTAGCCCTGGAAGAGTAAAAAGTAGCTTCTGGTATTTATCAAACTAGGCCCGAAGGCATCAGGGTGCCGAAACCAATAAGCCAACAGTACTAGAACAAATGCGTCTTCAAAAATCCTACGAAATTAGGCCTGATTTATTTATTTCACGCAGGAGCAGGGCATTCCACAAGGTGGGGGCCAGAACTGAGGAGCAGCCAGCTAGACTTGCTCTACGGAATTTTGGGAAGCCGATCGCAGACACTTGGCAGGTTTGTAGCCATTTCGCAAAAACTCTTTGCCTACATTATGGATAGCCTGATGCATAATGCAAGTCTTGAATTAACCGGAAGCTGATGGAACATGACCTACTATGGTGTGAAACGATGCTGAGTTCTGCAAGATTTGTAGCCGCTGAATCTGGAAGGCTGGTTGACCATGGTATGCCATTACAGTAATCTAGGGGCACATACCACCTGCGCTCTGTAGTGGGGAGAAAAGGGAACCTCTTCCGAGGTTTTAGCTTGACAAAGCCGGCATTACATAATGCTGTAATGTGTGCCTATCTTGCGCCCAAAGGCAAGTGCTTCAACCCTTATGCTCTTTACTGAAATACCGGGACATAGTCACAAAGAGTCTGGCCAAAGATCTAGTTGAAAGTGAGGCTTGGGGCTCCAGTCACCAGAACCCCTTCTCCCCATTGAGTTTTTTAACCAGTTCTCGACCATCCAGTTCCCAATTGCAGCCAGGCAAGTTTTCAGTTTGCCTGGCGGCTGCGAGTTTGTGAGTCCAGGCTTAACACTAGCTGCGTAACGTCGGCAAAGGGCAGAGGTATAAACACCACAAGAAAGGGCAGTTTGGCAGGTGTCACATCCTAGGGCTATTGTTTGCAGGCCATCTGCTAGAAAGGAAGATGGCCATATAAGTGGGGTTCCCTGGATGCCTGACTGCTCCAGTCATTGCAGCAGAATTGCATGGTTCACTGTATGAAGGACTCGGAGGTCAAGCAGAATCCATGTCCTGACATCCCTGTGGTCCAGAAGCTGCACAACTGAATGGGGTTTAAAGGTTTATTCACTTCAAGGAAGCTGGAGAGCTGAGGGGTTCTCCTGAAGCTTATGGAGACAATTATAGAACTGGAAGGAGGGATGTAGGGCAATAGGTTAGCCACCAGAGATGCATCTAGAAGAGGAGTGATCAAAGCATGTTTCAGCGACCTGGGAATAATGCCAGATCAAGGGTGCTGAAGAGCCGCAGTGAACGGACGTTTAGTTTTCATAGGGAGAGCTTGAAGAATGGGAAGGAGAATTGGGTCTAGGGGGGAAGCTGACTTAAGTTTAAGCGCAGCTACTAGTGTCCCTTCTGTAATTGGCTCAAATTAAGAATTTCAGAGCTGGCCAGTGTTGCAGGGAAAAAATCTGGAAATTCTGCCTCGCTATAACGAAGGATTGCCTAATTTGATACATTTTCCTCTGAAAAGAAGGCACTAATTGCATCACAGTGAGTTTGGGAACTGGATGGATGACTTCCTGATGAGGCCACTGAAGATGTCTTTCGCCACTTTAAGAACTCATGATGCACACGATGCAGAGCTAATCTGGTTGGCTAAAAAGATTGTTTTTTTACGCTGTGATAATTCTGTCTGCTTATATGGCATCAGAATCGTCGTCCATGTGCCGTTTGCGTTCTGCACTGCTTACAGGCCAGCAAGTTTGATTTGAACCGACGTGCTGGTATCTCTTGGTGTCCAGCTAACCAGGCTCTTCTAAGCAACAAGCAGGAGCTAAATTGCTCCCAGCTCCCCTCAATTACGAACCTTGACCTTGCTATTTCTTTTATTTGTCCATGCTCCCCTTTTCTCATACTTTGACCATGCCTACCCCACCACATTGGCTTTTCCCCCTCCCACTTTTAAGCTGCTCTGCTTCACCCCTCCTACCCATGCCTTACAAAGCAGAGTGGATATACATAGTAACTATTTACATGAAGGCTCCTAAGGCTAAGCTACTTTTTTCAAAAAGCCAAACTTTATTCAAATTTGGCTTTTCTCTAACTTGGGGTCTGGCATGGATTCACATGCTCATGAATATTCCCCGTCAGGCTGGGAATCATTAGTAATAAACTTTAGCTTTTTGCTGCGTTTTTCGCTTTTAACTCTATTTTTTGGTCAATGGAGTCCTTGTGCTCCATCGATCATCTTTCTGAATAACGGATTTTTTTTTTTCATTACACCACTCGAGGGCTATTTTCATCGAGTGATCTTCTTGGATGCTTCCAGAAGTTTCTTCAGGCCTACACCACGTGGATCATGTCGGATGAGAAGGACGACGCTTCCCTCTTAAAGCTTTGCTCCGACTGTGGTTGCGGAATGTGTACATGGATGACAAGCATTTCTAGTGCCTGTACTGCTTGCACTCGACGCATAAGGAGGATTGTGAGTTTTGCCGTGGCTCCTCGAAGCGCACGTTGAAGAATCGACACAAAGTGTGGCTGCAGTCCAAGGCCTCTACCCAATCTGTCACCCAAGGGCATGCTTCTCCCGGATCTGGCAAACCTGAGCGGGCTTCTAAATCCTTTGAGGGCACCCCACCTGTGGGGGCCCAACACAAGGCCAAATCCGCTTCTGTCGGGGTTGCTGATGTTGCGGGTCCCGCTACGGTCAGGGCGCGATCGGCATCGATCTCCAGCCACCACTCTGGATCGTCATTCAAAAGGAAGTCCAATACCCCAGGGAACTTGAGAGGGAATCCAGAGAAGGCCAGGAAGGGAGCAGTGTCTGACCCACCCACGACAGAGAAGGCCAAGATGGAGAAGGGGGGGTCTGACAAGGCCCAGAACGAGAAGCCAAGCGGAAGGAAAATGCCAAACCGGAGAAGGGGACCAGCTTTTCTGGCCCAAGTGCACAGACAGACATGGCACGGATGACGATGGCGGGATGGGGACCTCCCGTCACCTCTGTCCAGAGCCTCTGCTGGATGAGGTGGGATCTTTCCACGCAATGATTGCCCAAGCATCGGAGCTTTTCCAGCTCATGCCTCGGGAAAAGAAGGAAGACTTCTTATCTGCACCGGGAGGCGAAGAGGAAGACTATCCGTTCGGTACCACTCCTGGACGATGTTTGGGAGGAAGGGCTGGCTCTGCTGTAGACCCCCTCTACAGCACCAGCGATGAGGGACCGATTTGAGAAGTACAGGGTGCAGAGTCCAGCCCCCTGTACTTGTCAAAAGTGCTTACGGTCTCCACTGTCACCAAACTCGGTCTCATCCGCCGCCAGGAAGAAATTGTCAAGCTCAGCTCCCTCCTTCATCCACCCATGTTGACAACGAGGGGATGAAGTTGGATTCTATGGGTAGGAAGGTTATGTATTTGGCGGTGACTGTCAAGGCTGCCAATGCCCTCGCGATCGTGGCCAGATACGACCGAGAGCTTTGGTTAAGTTGGCTCCGCTACTGGACGACTTCCCCATTTCGGGGGGTCGGGGGATGGGCTCGTCCTCCTACCGGCAGCCCTCCCGTTCCTCTACCCAAGAAGCCAAACTGGGGTCGATCCAAGGCCTTCAGGGGCGGACATCGTCTGGACCGCAAGGCGGCCTGTCGACCACCAAGCAAGATTGAACCGCCCAGGACGTCAGGCCCCAACCCATGCACCCCGGTTGGAGGCCGGCTGGCGAACTTCGGCATGTGGGAGACCATCTCCAGTGACAGATGGGTGTTGGATGCTCTCTACCACGGACACCTTAGAAGTGTCAGCTAATACCACCGGTGGCCCAGCAGGAAAGCCACGTCCCTCTGCTGCTGCTGGAGGTTCAGGCCATGTTGCAAAAGGGGGCTGGTTCCACGGCAACTCGGGGCTCCATATACTTAAGGTACTTCCTCGTAAGAAAGAAGACCGGGGGCTTGCGGCCCATTCTCGACCTACGACGGCTCAACAAATACATAAGTCCCAGAAGTTCTGGATGATCACGCTACAGTACATGCTCGGCCAGCTGGAGGGGGACCGTCTGTTGTTGGATCTGGAGGACGCATACTTCCACGCACAAAGGACATCGCAAGTTTCTGTGCTTTGTCTTTCAGGGGAAACCTTCAGTTCAAGGCCCTTCTGTTCGAGTTGAAGTCGGCGCCCAGGGTCTTCAAGTGCTTGGCGCCAGTGGCGGCCCGTCTTTGACTCCAGGGATCCACATTCACCCTTACCTGGACGACTGGCTCATCTGGGCCAAGTCAAGGGATACCGCTGTTGAACACACAGAGCAGACTGTCTTCTGACGGAACTGGGGTTTGCCGTGAACTATGCAAAGTCTTGATTAACTCAATCACAGGACCCTCTCTTCCTAGGATCCATGCTCAACAGGTGTCATGCCTGGCGTCCCCCTCTGAGGAAAGGATCTCTTGGGCAAGGGTTGGCACTGAAGATCACCACAGTGAGAATCATCAAGTCGCTGCTCGGCATGATGTTGTCGTGCATTTACCTGAGTTGGCTCTGCATGCAGGTTACGGATGTGGCCTCTACAGGAGTTCTTCGACGCCCGTTGGGTCCAGGTGTCCGCAAACTTCCAGGACAGGAACGTGCTCGACCAATGGCGGGGGCATGTGCTCCAATATCGCCAGAGCCACGGATTTCCAGAGCCCCCAGGGGACGGTCACGACACATGCATCTGTGGAAGGATGGGTAGCCCACACCAGACATCTTCACGCCAGAGGTCTGTGGCTGCCAGAAGAGAATATACTAGACATAAACTTACTGGAACTACGGGCTGTGTTTTGGGCACTCGCATCGTTTCTGCTGTCCCTCAAGGGCAAAGTGGTGATGGACTTCATGAATACCACCACAATGTTTTACATCTGCAAGCGGTGGGGCACCAGATCCCCAGCGCTCTACAGGGAGGCGCAGGACTTGTGGCACTGGGCCGTCGCCCAGGCGATCATCATTCCATTCCACCTGGCAGGAGTAAAGAGTTGCCAACTCTCTCAGCAGGGAACTGAAATGCTACGGACTCAAATGGAAGAGGTTCGCAATATAGTGCCGTTCCCAGAAGATCGACCCTCTGAGGGTCACGGCCCCTCTGGCACTTCCATGTTTGCTGTTGGCTAAATCGAGGCTGACTCACACCTCCAATGTTCATCTGGCGGCTATCTCCCGCTACACCAGATCCAAGCCCCAGGACGACCCAGGAATTCATCAAGGGACTATTCTGCTCGTTCCGCTGGTTAAGGCTCTAGCGTGGGAACTCAATGTGGTACTTACTAGGCTCATGGGAGCTCTGTTCGAGCATCTGCGTTCTGTTCCATTCCAGTTTCTATCAAGGAAGACAGCTTTTCTTGTCGCCATCTCCTCTGCATGACCAGTGGTTGAGATCCAGGCCCTATCTGGTAAACCACCTGACTTTCCACGAGAGGGGGGGGTGCTGCAGACACACCCCTCCTTCATGCCCGAGATGCCATCGGACTTTCATCTAAACGAGCCCTTGTTACCTGTGTTTTTTTTCTGACTCCTTTGTCGCCAGCTGAAAGGACTTTGCACTCGCTGGATGTGGCTATAGCGCTGAAGTTTTATGTGGCTCACACAAAGACTTTCTGGGAAACTTCTCGGCTTTTTGTGAACTTTGGTCCTGTGAACCATGGGAAGGCCCTGTCCAAGGCTTCCATTTCCAGGTGGCTCTCTGGCTGTATAACTCACTGTATTTATTTATTTATTTAATTTATATAGCGCGCAGGCAGCCCAGGGGCATTGTGGCACTGTTACTTGCAGGAAGACTTAGTTACAATGTGAGCAGGTTGTGCCTTGGGTTACAGTAAGGCAGTGACCTGTGATCAGATATATCACATAATACATCATACAATACAATTATGAGGGCTAGGCCATGTAATTGTTAGATGAACAGGGTCGTTTTCAGGGTTTTCCGAAAGGCGGTCAGTGAGGGTTCAGAGCGCAGGGAGCTAGGGAGGGTGTTCCAGTGTACGGCAGCGAGGTACGGGAAACTGGAGCCCCCTGCTCTGGTCCTTTTTACCCTGGGTACTGAGAGCATGCTGGCATAGGGTGATCTAGTGGGTCTTGTGGAGGAGACCAGGTGGATCCTCTGCGAAAGGTACATTGGGGCGGCAAGATGGACACATTTGTGGGTGATGCTTAGAGCCTTGAATAGGATCCTCTCCTTTATGGGGAGCCAGTGGGAAGCTTTTCTGGCAGCGGTGATGTGCTCTCTCTTGGCAATGCCTTGTGCAGCGCGTAGGGCACTGTTCTGTATTACTTGGAGCTTCTCAAGATTTTTGTTGGAGGTCCCAAGGAAAAGAATATTGCAGTAATCCAAGTCGCGAGCCGGTTATGGCCCTGGCTATGTTAGTGCAGGTGTCTTTTGACAGATAAGGTCTGATTGCGTTAAGGAGTTTTGCATGGTAAGCGGCAGAGGAGGCAATGGCGTTTACTTGTCTGGTCATGGATAGATTGGAGTCTAAGTAGACGCCTAGTGTTTTTACCGTGTCAAGTACTGGGATCGTGATTGAGTCAATGGTGAAATGGCTGAACTGAGCAAGTTTCTTGATGGTGTCAGGGGAGCCTACGAGTAGGAGCTCAGTTTTGTCGGAGTTAAGGCAGAGGCCATTGATAGCCATCCACATTTGAATTGTGTTGTAGATGTTGAGGGTAGCAGAGTCCGTGTCATAGTTGCCTGTCAGAGTGAGAAGGATCTGTGTGTCGTCGGCGTAGTTGGTGTAAGAGATGCCCATGGCGTCAAGGATGAGGAAGAGGGGGCGGGTGAAGATGTTGTAGAGGATGGGGGAGAGGCAGGAGCCTTGGGGCACCCCACATAGCATGATAGAGGGTGATGCAGTGGCTAGGTTGGAGAAGACCTGCATGGTCCTGCCTTGGAGGAAGGAGGCGATCCATGTAATGGCTTCTTGAGAGAAGTTGGCTGTGGAGGAGAGGTGGTGGCAGAGGATGTCGTGGTCTACAAGATCGAAGGCTGCCGACAGATCCAGGAGAAGGAGCAAGGCAGGTTTGCCTTGGTCCCTTGCGTCGTCCATTTGGTTTTTTAGGTCGAGTAGGGCGGTCTCTGTCCCATGCCTAGGGCGAAAGCCGGATTGTCTCAGTCCAAGGAGGTTCTGTTCTTCGAGGAAGTGCTGGACCTGCAGGTAGGCTGCTTTGTCTAGAATCTTGAGGAGGAAAGGGACAGTGGTGATGGGGCGGTAGTTATTAGGGGAGGTGGGGTCAAGTGTGGGTTTCTTTATGAGGGGTTGGACCCATGCTTCCTTTAGGCAGGCGGGGACTCTCCCCGTGGTGAAGGAGGCGTTGATGAAGGCTGTTAGAAAAGGGGCCAAGATGTCTGCGCAGTCTTTGATGATGGAGGCAGGACAGGGGTCGCCTTTGCAATTGGAGGGTTTTATGTTTTTCATAATGTTGATCATGTCGTTTTCTTGGCCGGTTTTAAACAAGAAGGTGGGTGGGGCCTCAGTGGGTGATGGGGGCAGTGGTGGTGGGGAGGGTGTAGTGTGGGTGGAGAGTGTTAGTTTGGTGTTCAAGATTTTGGCTTGGAGAGAGCTGATCTTATTGCGCATGGCTGTTTGGATGTTGTCACACCATTCTTTGTCCTTAGTGAAGTTTTGGGGGGTGGGTGTGGGGTTCTCAAGTTCCCTGAAAATGGCGAACATTTCCTTGGTGTTCGACTTGGCCTCAGCAATTCTCTCTTCGAAGGATTTAGCTTTGGCTTTAATGATGGCTTTCTTGTAATTAATTGCAAGGGATTTGAAGTTGTTTGTCTTTCTCATCCCGTGATGTTTGCCAAAGAGCTAATGCTGCCCGTTTGTCGGAGCGCAGTTTTAGAAGGTCTTGGGTGAACCACGCATTAGCGTGTCTAGTGGGTTTGGTTTTCCGAAGTTTAAGTGGGGCGATGGTATTGATTGCTGCTGTGATGGCCGTATCATAATTTTTTGCCAGAGTTTCCGGGTCGTTGGAGAATGGAGCTGTGAAGGCGGGTCCCTGTAAGAAGGGTAGGAGTCTTTCTTTGGTCAGTTGACGGGCACTCCTTGTAAGGGCAGGAGGCAAGGGAGGAGGGGGGTGGGATGTGGTTGTAGTGGTGGGGATGTTAAAGGTGATGGTGTGGTGGTCGGACCATGGGGTGGGGGTGTTGCCCGTGACTGTGATGGGGCAATTGTGGTGGGTGATCCAGTCTAGTGATCTGCCTAGGGCGTGTGTGGGGTTGTTGATGGTGTTGACGAATCCTAGGGTGGCTAGAGCTGTGTCAAGTGCTTTGGCTGTAGGGTCTTTGGCGTCATTCAGGCCAAGGTTGATGTCTCCAAGGAGAATGGCTTTGGATGACTTTTTGAGGTTGTCCGCCAGGAGGTGGGTGATGGAGGCCTGGAAGTCTCCTAGGGGGCCTGGTGGTCGATAGATGAGGTGTAGGGTGATGGTGCATTGGTGCGAGATGGTGAGTTTTAATTGAAGGTAGTCGCTGTTATTGTTGATAGTTTTGTCAGCCCTTCTGATGGTGATTGAGTCTTTGGCTATGAGTGCGACACCGCCTCCAGTGGTCATGCGATCTTGTCTCGTGATGGCATAGCCAGGTGGGAGAGCGAGGGATAGGGCGGGGCCTGAGGCTTCATGTAGCCAAGTTTCGGTGATCATTAGAAGATCTAGATCTAGGGTGGTAATAAGGTCGTGGATGTCTAGTGCATGCGCATTGATGGAGCGGGCGTTGATGAGGGCACATTTGAGGTGCGGTTCAGGGGTGACATTGATGGTCGGGGGTGGCCTATCCGAACCGGTGGGAGGCATGTTTCCTGGGGTCATAGACACAGATAAAGTGGCATTTGCATCATTAGGTAGCAAGGCAGTGGTAGAAGAATTGCAAATAGCGGTAATTTCATTCAAACCAGTGGGGGGCATGTTTTCTGGAGTCATAGACACAGATAAAGTGGCATTTGCATCATTAGGTAGCAAGGCAGTGGTAGAAGAATTGCTAATAGCAGTAATTTCATTCATACGTGTGAGTGACACATTAACAAGAGTCTTAGACATTGTATCCAATGCACGTGGCTCACGGTGGTGCTTGATAAGTGGGGTCAGCTTCGTTGTGTGGATTAGTTTGTGGTATAGATGCAGTACTGGGGAGGTGGCCTTTTGGTTAGTTGTAGGTAAGGTTCTCGACTGTAGTCGTGCATTGCGTGCACTTGTGGGGATGGGCAGAGTGACCAATACGCTAGGTAAAGTACGTGTGCGTAGACGGTCTCGCCTTTTTGCGAGTGTGTGGGGTAGTTCCGGAGTGCGGGACTCCTTACCTTGAGATTCCAGCAAGAGTCCGTGGTAAACGGCAGACTTCGAGCAGCGAAGAGCCGCAAAGAGGAGTGCAGGCCTTGTCCTCTGGCCTTCTCCTTGCGGCTTCGCCTGGCGGTGGGCCCCGTCTCTCTTTATGGTGGGGGGGTGGAGCCGGCAGGGTGGGAGGCCGTATGAGGCTGCGGGTTGCGGGCGGGAAGCGGCGTCGTTTCGGCGCCAAATTCAAAAAATGCTTTCTCGGTGCCCATGCCTTCCAAGGCGGGGGCCTGCGCGAGATCAGCTGGCTCTCCGAAAAGCAGATGGAATTCTGCTGCCAGCTGATCGAGCACAGCTGATGGAGGCACTCGCAGCGGAGCTGCAAAGAGGAGTGCAGGCCTTGTCCTCTGGCCTTCTCCTTGCGGCTTCTGTCACCAGGTGGCAAAGTGACCGCTGCCTGGCTGTCCGAGGGTCGCTGCTACTACAGCGCTCCTGTCTGGTGTGCCCTGCTGGACATCTGCAGGGCTGCGGTCGACGCATACCTTCACGAGATTCTATTGCGTTGACGGGTATTCCAGGGAGGAGTCCAGAGTCGGCCAAGCAGTGCTGGGCAACCTGTTCGCGTCAAGGTGACCTTGGTGAGGAGGTGAGAGATTATTCTGTTGAGCCTTGCACCTCCGTGTTTGTGCATGTGTGTGCTATGTATTCTTTATTCATGAGCATGTGAATCCATGCCTGACCTCATGCTGGAGAAGGAACAAGTCACTTCTATGTAACTGTTGTTCTCCAGCATGGGTCTGGGGCCTGAATATGGAAAATTGCAACTTATGTAAGAACGTGGCATTAACATCCTTGAATCTCGGTGAAAGAAGTAGACCAATCAAAATCTTGAACAGAGTATTCTGGACTTCAATGAGGCCTGTTGGTGTGGGTACATTTGAGCACATGATCTTGGAATGCAACAGTTTATGAACCTACTTGATGGAGGATAAGCTAAGAATGAACAAGGTTCTGCTTCTGGATGAAATTATGATTACACAAGTATTATACTTGGGGAAGATCTGGTAGAGGGTCTTTCCCACAATGCTGTTGGTTTTTCAGAGCCTCAATTCTGCAAAAACGATTATTCTTAAATGGAAAAGTGAGGAAATGCCAGATTGGACATGCAGCAAATGTTGGATGGAGAAACTTATTTTTTGCAGAGACAAAATAAATGGGTCTGAACAAATATGGGAAAGATTTCTAGAATTATAAATGATTGGTTTGAAGGTAATGACCCTCTAGATCTATTACGACGATTTGCAGTTGTTACAAGACCTAACTGTGAAGAAATGAATTGTACGTTTCTAGTTTGAAAGTTAATGTTTTTTTATTGAAGATTCAATAAATATGTACACAAAAAAGAAAATGGTAACGTTTTAAACTTTTTTTTAAATGTTTTTTTTTTTTTTGAACGGCTTCAAAGTTTTTAATTGGAAATCTTTTTCCCTGAATGCTGGACATGCTTGTAGGAGTCAAATTAAAATGCATTTAAATTTAATAATAGCTTACATGCTGAGTTTTGTAAGTGAAATGGGTCCATCGTCCGCAAATGTATCCGGGAATGCCAGACTTGCTCTCTCCAAGAGCATGGTCACTGTACTGCCCACACCCAATTTGGTCTTGTTGACCAAGTAGTCAAATGTTGATGCCCCCCACCCCGTCCCCTCCCCCCTGTAATTGCTCCCTCTGCTCAAGATGCAAATAAACATGCTGCCTGCTGTCATCGTTGCACATGGAGTGTCGGGTCCGTGGCTGCACACGCCCTTAAACCTACAGCGTTTGAGGTTAAACTTTATAATCCCTACTTTGTTTAGCAGGACGTTGGTCATGTGGCTGTCAAGTGATTAGATGCTGGATGTCTCTAATGCCTGCTGTTCATTATGAACGTCTGAGCAAATTGGTGTGCAGTTAAATTGGCACACAGTGAGGCAAGTGTATTTTGTCAGAAGGTTTTCCCGCTTAATCGGTTTCTCGTTCTTGGATCACCCCTTCACTCTCCGAGCAGCAGAAGGAGGATCATGCATAGATGTCCCTGCGCTTAGCAATTGAACTGCATTGGAGTATCCTTCATAGATGGAACTAGTTGTTAAAATAAATAAAAAAACGCATTTAAAAAAAAAAAGAAGGAAATCACGTCTTGAATATGTCTTATTCTTGTGGTGAATCGGTGGGCCTGGGAGGAAAGCTAACCAGTTCTACTGTTCAATTCAGTGTGCACTGTTAAATTGTCCCTGGTTTCTAATATCCCTGATGTTTCCTGGCTTGTGCTCAGGGATGTTTCGGAGTTGACAGGATTTCCTGAGATGCTAGGAGGACGGGTGAAGACACTACATCCTGCTGTACATGCTGGTAAGAATTCTTCCTGACTTGAAACTTTTTTAAATAACTTAGTCCACTGTCTGACTATTGATTTGATTTAGGGCATTATTTCCGACTCTTGTAGTATGCTGGCCCTCCCTGGAGTAAAATGCTAATGGTGCCCCTAAAATAGCAAAACTGCACACACTTTATATTTAATGGATCCTGCCCTTCCATTTGACAGACCAGTTTGCTCTGGCTCCCTGGATCTCCTCTGGTGCACCACAGTTGACTAGCCATGGAATAGGGATAGATCGAATGACAGCAGGTCATGCAGGTGCCAACTGATTTGAGGGGCAAGGGACTGACTGTAGATGTGCAATAGTTCGCTTTAAGTGACTGAGGCAAAGACTAGCCAAGGTGAAGCTTCCTTCAGAATATTTACTTTGCAGTACTGTAGCTTTTATTTGGCATGTGTTGCTCTCGGGTATTCTGATATTGATGTGACTAAGACCAGCTGAAGACATCTGCATGCTTAGTGGAAAGGCACTGTGGGCCAGCATGGTGAATTGCTGCATGTAAACTGCCAGTTTAGCGCCAGTATCCCTTTGTGGACATAACTAGGCCACAATTTGCACTAGCTAGTGATAAATGAGTCGTGAGTAAAAATGGCGGGCTGTGTTTGTGCGGATTTGAGGGGGTGACTTATCCCTAGCTAATAGCTTGCAAATGGAAAGGTTTACCCTACTCATAAACTACTTTGATTTGGGGGCTGTCTTCAGATCATTAACTGACATATGTGGGGATGTAGTACGATTTCCAGTTTTGTAATGGTTCTGTTTTTTCTTTGCTAGGAATCCTTGCCCGTGACTCCTCGGAGGACCGGGCCGATCTGGATAAGCTTGGCTTCAGCTTTGTAAGGTAAGCCATGAGCAGACCTGTAGATGAGCACACAAGCATCCGTTTCTATTGCCCTCTACCATGAAATGGGACTGTAGCTACTTCCTGCCATTGAGGACTCCTTAACCGAGCATGTGCTGCAGCTAGTTTGCTGGCAGCAGTTTCACTTGAAATCTGGTCTCCTGGTTTGTCCTCTTGGAGAGCATCGGCCAATGGCTAAAGGACATTTGCTAACTTCTCGGTTTTTTTTTTATTTTTTTAATTTTTTTTGGACATTTTTAGAAGTTTTACATTTACATGTAAATAAGAAAAATGTACAGCTTCAGCCAGATCTCCTGAAAGTAAAAGTAGCTACATTCAAGGGCTTCCAACTGCCAGTAAGTGCACTGGGCATCCACTCTAGAATCAACACATTAATCAACCTAGTGTTTTATTTAAAGAACCCTTTCAGTGCTATAGTTGAAGTAACACTGAACCGGATATTCCATTTTTGAAACATCTTTGTATGGCCGCAGCTCTACCAGCAAAACTAAGCTTTAAATGTACAAAATGCAGCCTCCATTTGTATCTTGAATCCCTATTTGCTCGCATCCGAATGTAACCTGTGTATACATGGCTGACGTTTTATGCGTTTTCCCTGGTCAAATGTTGCCGTTTCTTTTTCTTTAATGGCCTCACGATATTCTCAGCAACAGTGGCTTATCCTGTAGGAATTCTACTTTGGTAGTTGGGTCACGAACTTCTAGTGCTTCCTCCTGTTTGTGCTTGCTCCCTGCACTGAGGCAGTTGCCCCCCTCTTGCATTATGAGAGGGAGATCGGTAGGACCCATAAAACATGCAATGTGTCTAGCTATGCGGGCGCTAATCCAGTGTTTTTGTTTTTTAGGGTCGTGGTTTGCAACCTTTACCCCTTTGTGAAGACTGTGGCTTCACCCGATGTTACGGTGGCTGAGGCGGTGGAGCAGATTGACATTGGTAACTATGAATTGGGTCTCTAATGGCCAGGTCGGCAGGGAGGTGAAGTATTGCTTCGCCCTGAGATGCTCAGAGTTCCAGGTCCCGTTCAGCTGCCTGTTGCCAAGTAACCCAGAGCGCAATGTGGATGCCCGGGACTGTTGGATGGTATCTAGCCAGCAAATAAGTATGCACTGCAACGTGAAGCATTCACATGCATTCTGCCTGAGCTCATGGCAGAGATTGTACTTTGCCTGAACCAACTCCCACACTGTTTTCTGCATACTGGGGTGTAAAATCTGTGGTTGCGTGGGAATGTGAATCTTCCCATTCAAACACTTGCACCTTCTTCCAGCATGAACTTGTCGTCCGGCTGCTGCGGCCCTGGGCCCCAAAGGGATGTACGTTGATATGGTAGGCCCTGTTCAAAGCTTAGTGCAAATGGGGTCCTGGCAGACCTACAAGTCCTATCCTGTTGCTTCACCCCTTCGAAATATAAAAATGCCTCTTGTAGTGTGGGCCTTTTACAGCTTATAGCACAAATGTACACAATACACACACCTGGATGGGTGGGGTTGGAACGGCTATCTAGCCCAGTAAATCCATCGCACCCAAGTTACTGCCACTGCTATTTATTTTCTTCTGTTGCTGCATATTGATTGGTGGTTCCTTGAGTCTCTGCCTCCACCTCCCAGCCCACCAGACTAGTGGCTAAAGAGGTCTGCTCTTTCGACAAGTGGTTGTGGTGTTGGTCACCTGATCGGAGTACATTTCTGATCGCCTTCATCTTGGCCCCTGATTGAATCGATGTGTTCAGAAACAAGTAAATCGACTGGACAATAGCCGCTCATCCTGTTTTTATGTCTGACCGAGGCTCTGGCACTTGGCTACGTAAAACTGAGCTGATCAGAATTCTCGGATTTCATAAATTATACAGGAGCCTGGAAAGTTACTATTTCAGAGGGAATGCAGATAGTTTGCCTGCTCCGTTGCTAATCTGGCAAAGACTTGAAGAATTGTTGATGCTACGGTCTTCAACTGTATGCTTTTGCATCACTTTGCACATTCACCCTACCGCACACTAGGGACTACCTGCAACCCTGTATCCTTGCACTTAGTTAGAACCGGCCACGCTGGCGGCACTTACTTGAGCTTTGCTTATTGCAGTCTCCCTTACTTGTACGATCTGAATGACACAAGGCCTAGTAAGATCGGGTTTGTCCTCCCTTGGCCTCCCTTGTCGCTCTTAAACACTTGTGTACAGGCACGTTCTAGATGACTTGGATCACCCAAAAATTGGCAGTCAGTTGGTTCGCTTTTCTGAGACGTGCCTGAAATCTGGCTGGATGGGGGTGGGCTATGGGAGGGCGGGGAGGGAGGCAGGCAGTTTATCCCAATTTCTGAATGCTATTTTAGTGGTCTACCATCTCCTGGCTGTCATTGGTTTTTCATTATTTAGATGTACATGGTGTAATGACACTAGTGCATTGGCTAGCCTTCTGCATGGTCCACTATGTCCTACAGAAGTGCTGCTAACTCGTGCTCTACCAGGACACGCAGGTCCCACTGTCTTAAGCACACTTCCTGCTGCAATGCCATCACATGGCTCGCCATCCCTAGGGCACTGCTCTTGAATGAACTCTCCCCTTGTAGCAGCCAGTGCCTAATTTGGTCGTAACAGAATTCGAGAAGCAATGTCCACTTTATAATCCAGTAAGGCAAATATTTAGCGGAACACAGGTAAAGATTCCGGGTGCTACATAAACACAATTCATTTACAATAAAATTATGACATGGCAAAATAAAACCATGGTGAAATGATCTTGCAGCATTTGAATAGCCATAAAATGGGGGAGCGGGTGAGGAGCACAGCACGAAATGGGGGTGCAGGATAGTAGCACAACAGGTCCACCACCAAGTACTAATGGGCTACAATTGTACCATGTTTCAGTTTTACAAATTTGAAAGCGAAGGCACTCCAGAGGTAAGCCCCCCCCCCGCCCCCAGTTGGGGTAGTACTTTCTGTACTCCTTGGTTTGGAAAGCAGACTGTCACGCTGCAAAGGAACCTTCCTGCTCCAGATACTTGGCTGGTACATTGCCTCCCTTTTCAAGACAGTTACTGGAATCAATGGGCCTAATATGATCTCTTTTTAGATGAGGTGAAACGGCACCTCCTTAAGACAGGTAGGTACTGTGTCCCTCTAAGGAGGTTTTTGATAAACCAGTAGCGGGTCAGGCTGCCACCACACCAGATATGATCCAAGGACGAGGGTTTTAATTGGCGAATTTACAGCTACTTTGGAAGAATGCGTTGGAGCATTCAACTGTTAAAATGATGGCTAGAATAGTTGGTTATGGGAGACGCTCACTCCATCTTCTGTGGTAATAGATGTCCAAACTGCAGATGTTGGACTCCAAGTGATTCAATCCTTGGAAGGAATGTAAAGTCATCCTTTTGTGGCCAATCGAATGCGTCTTAGCATTTAGCACTCCACGCTAGTTGGCCTTTTTCTTTTGTTCCTGGAACCTCAAGCACCCCAACAAGCCAGCCCTATGCACAGGTCCAGGGGAGCGTTGTTTGGAACATAATTCCCTGACTGAATTCTGAGCTAGAAGAAAAGCCCAAAAATGTATGTTATGCACTGATGGCATCTCCTGCCACCCCCTGTGCACCTACCCTCACTCTTCCCCCACGAAGTGACGATTTTCACAGAAATCGTGATGGTGACCTAGGAAGAGGGAGTGATATGTAGGCTGTTTCTAACCATCCACAGGTGCAGAGATCTGAAGAATCTGATTGGAAAATAAGCTGCAAAACTGAAGCTTGACCGCTGGAAGGTTTTGAGTTCTTCATAAACTCGTGCCTTGATTCTGGGGTACCCGCAGACTCTCAATGGCCGACTTAAAGCCACACCAGATGTTTGCTCCAAAAACTCCTCACTGCACCTGCACGACTACACAAATTCTACTCACAAGGCATAAAGTGATGGCCATTTCCTCCACCATTCAGTGTCAATATGCTGGCTGTTCTATCCATCAACTTTTACATCACATTCCTGACGACTGCATCCTCCCTATGGGCACAGAACATTGCCCTGTGGACTTGATCTCTCCATGCGCTCAACCTCGGCTACCTAGATACAGACCTATGCATAGCAACCAAGCATACATCAAATCGTTTCCCCAGGCCCAATCCAGCCTGTGTCGTAGATCCAGCACAGCCCTAAGACTACAGCAGAGTGCATTGAGAGTTGGCACCAGCCACATGGCCCACCTTTCTCCTAATGACAGATTACCTTTCTATCTAGGGCCGTGTTCTCCCTCATAGGCTAAGCTGATCAGAATTGCCTCTGCATATGCTAGAGAGCTTGCTTTTCTGGATTGCTACCTCTCCATACTGTACTCCTGGGCCCGTTCTGATGTTCTGGATACAGATGGCTCCTGCTGTATGCTAGGTTCCTCGTCCGTGCTGTAGTTTCTTGGCACCCCAGGCAGCACTCTGGCTCACTTCCTCTTTGCACCCTCCCTACAGATCCCAATTGCTGTAGCTGCGTGCACCCATGACTGGGTTGCCCTTGGTAACATTTTGGCATGTCACATGTCTTGCACAGTCCCTTCTATGCAAGTTGGTGGTTTGGACCTTTGCTTAATGGGGGCAGGTTCCAAGGGCATCTGCCTGATTGTTTTTGTACTTCAAACCTAGAATATGAAACGAGGCATAGTAAATTAAGTCCCCACATCAACGGAAACCAAGTCATTGCTGTCTCCCATGTGAAGTCTAGCCACGTTTGTAAGCTATTTTTGTAAGGTAAGTGGGCCAAAATTGGAAGGAGAAACCTGCCAAAAGGGGAGGTCTGAGCAGGGCGAGGTGTGAGCAGGTGGGTGCTGCAAGACGAGGTGTAATCCTGGTTTTGAGTAACCCAGCCATGCTCCTCGCCAGTCTCGTTCATGGGAGGAGGGGCGGGTAGCTGGGAACCGCATGGGGCCTGGGAGTCGGCAGGCGCAAGTGTCCTCACCCCATTGTGACTGCTTCTGCTGGCCTGCCCTTTCTAATGGTCTTGGAAACCAAATTCGATTGGACTAAAACTGTTGCAACCTAGCACCTGTTGGCACTGTGCATGTAACCATGAGGGAGAGTGGATCCTCTGGTTTTGAGTTGCTGTGAATGGAGCTGCGCTTCATGCGTCGCCCTTTACGTGGATGGTAATCACCTAATGTCGTCCGGGCAGCTTTGCAGGGCACACTGAACATGAAGTGCGCTACTTGTGGCGCCCTATGTAGTGCATCCAAATATGTGCCATAGCTCGATGGGATATCCAGTGATAATGGAGAATACAATTAGAGAATGCGCTGACGGAGAAAAGCATTGAACCTTTTTAAAAATACATATGGGAGTCGGTAAAACGCGTGGGAAATGCGTTTGGTTTAAACACATGGACACAGAGGGTTTGGTGGGCACCAATTATCTGTAATCACATGGAACTCCTGATGGTGTGCCTGATATTTCTGCCACCTTCCAGGAACCCTTCATCCTTGGCACCATGAATGGGTATGGATTTCCTCCTTTCAACAGATGCTCACTCTAATGCTTCCTGTCTTTCTCCCTTGATTGGAAAAAATGAACTGCAAAAAGCTGGTGAGGTGCTATGCTGCTGAGGATAGTCCAGTTTTGCCGGACGAGGGTGGCTTGTTATCCTCCACCACAGCACATGGCAGCAGTGCCCACTGAGCAGTAATGTAGCTTTTGTGACCATATTTCCAATGTTGACGTTGGACCATAGTCCTCCAAACCAAAATTGGGTTTCTTTGGAAGCTACCACACAATTCTGCTCAAACTGGTTTGCTCAAGTTTATGCCTCAGAGGGTTGTCATAGGGACCATGTAAACATGGCTACTGATTGGCTGCTGCTCTCTACATTCAGTGATTAGTTGCTGGCACTTGAGAAGCCGGCCCCCAACCTGAAGGCCCACACCACAAGGCCCCGTCTGCTCCCTTTCTGCTGCCTGGTTGATGCCATAGGAGAACCCTCACACCACACATGCATATTTGTAGCTAAACTTATGTCCACGTGCTATCTCACCCACTCAATGCGGCATCCATCTTTCTGGGAAAGTCAGCGCCTGCTACTTTATTTACACTGCTCCTCTTAATTGAATTTGCCTGACCTCTGACCCACCCCCACATGCTCATTACCTACTATGACACTCGCACTTTATCTACTTGCAACTGCCTAATGTGACCCAGGCAGCCTCGCGCTGCACATGTACTCTACCTATTCTACTTGCCATATCCACCGCTTACCATTTGTACATATGATCCTAGCACTGAACCTCTAGACTGTAAATTGTATATTGTAACTGTAAATACGCAAAATTGTTACCTGCACATGTCTTGTTGCCTTTTGGTAACACCTGTAAATTGTCTTACCTTGTTTTCTCCATCACCCTGATACCCACGGGTTAGGCATGCTCTACAAATGCTAAATAAATTATAAATAACTGCAACTGCCTAATGTGATGGGCCTTTCATATTGTGACCTTGACCCGAACATTAAGGGACCCTGCCTATTTCTCACCACATGTTCTGATGTAGACGTCCTGCAACATTAGGTCCGGCTTTTCCCATGTGTATACTTCAACATTACTGCACTGTGTAATTGTTGTAATCACCTTAAGCTTAAAGCGCCCAGATGCCTCAGTGTTCGGTGCGCTATATAAATGTTGAAATAAATTCAGCTGATGCTTCCAGAAAGGTTTTTAAAGGGGGCGCAAACTCGCTGTGCTTGGGAGTAGTTTTTGGCAGCAGTCCAGCACCAACTCTGATACTTTTGGGAGATTGCCCATCGCTTGCAATTTTTGGCACTAATACAAATTTGTGCGAGCACCTCCACTGAGAAGGAACATGGTTCCAATAACCTGTTTATGGAATTTCTTCCACTTAATGAGGTGGGGAATCTGCAACCACGCTTTGGCTCCCTGGCCCTTCAGAGAAATTATATTTGCTCATCAGTCTGGTTACCCCCAATTTGGTGTCACCCACAAGGGGCAGTACAGCACCGACCTGCTTGCACCGTTTTCTCTGAACAGTACCATCAGCCACCCCAGACTAGTGTTTCAATCTTGTTGGGCCTCAGTGAGGTGAAGCGGAGCTCAAGCACAGGAGCACGGGCTGCACGTCTAGATTATCCCGGGTTTCTTGGGATCCCAAAGACTACACTAATCTTACTTCGGCATTTGCCATACCACTATGATTGGCATATGTAATTTATCCAAGATTGAGGGGGCAATGGTAGCTTATGATCAAATACATTTAGTGTAAATTCCCCCGTTTGGCCTGTGGAGATGGGGACTGCTGCATTTACCCTTTTAATGCTATGATTCTGGCCCAGTGCTAGCTGGCATAGGGGCCCTTCCAAAAAAGCCACAGCTCGATCTCGCTCCTAGATTCATTGTTTGTCCTCAGAAAACGTATTGCGAGCTGGGGGAATGGATTGTGGAGAACTGACATTCCCCATTTCAGCTAGGGTTTAGGGAAATGAGAAGTTCACATCCGATCCTTGAGACTGCTTTTTCAATCATGGATTTGTTGACTGCGTTTTTGTTTGGTCAAAGCTCAGGGGGATGTGTGATCTGGGTCAGTATTGGTATTCCTTTACTGTCTTTGTATGCAGGAAGTCGAGTTTGTCTAGGGTTGGCAGCCAACACTGTCAACACAGGATTTTGAGGTCAAGTGGGGGTACAAATTTTGTCTAGTACTGGAACGGTAATCCCAGTACTAGGCCAAATTCGTACCCATTGCTCTCCTGCGCAGATTTTAGTCTTATTTGGATGAACAACTTTTTCCAGTTTTATTGGTTCTTTGGTGTCGTCAGTGTCGGCAAATGTGCTGTTCTAATCCTTGGCAAAAGAATTCAGTTCAAACTGATGCAAGTCCCGCAATCTGATCCTTCCTAGTCTGCGTAGAATTATTTTGTAGTTGCCTTTAGTGAACATTTGCATGGGAAACGAATTTGTGGCACAAGCATGGAAAATGGGCCAAGTGATCTGTGTACAAAGTTCAACCTGGTGCTTCTCTGATTGGGGAATATGTGGCTAAACCCAGGGAGATGTTTTCTCCATCACCCTGATACCCACGGGTTAGGCATGCTCTACAAATGCTAAATAAATTATAAATAACTGCAACTGCCTAATGTGATGGGCCTTTCATATTGTGACCTTGACCCGAACATTAAGGGACCCTGCCTATTTCTCACCACATGTTCTGATGTAGACGTCCTGCAACATTAGGTCCGGCTTTTCCCATGTGTATACTTCAACATTACTGCACTGTGTAATTGTTGTAATCACCTTAAGCTTAAAGCGCCCAGATGCCTCAGTGTTCGGTGCGCTATATAAATGTTGAAATAAATTCAGCTGATGCTTCCAGAAAGGTTTTTAAAGGGGGCGCAAACTCGCTGTGCTTGGGAGTAGTTTTTGGCAGCAGTCCAGCACCAACTCTGATACTTTTGGGAGATTGCCCATCGCTTGCAATTTTTGGCACTAATACAAATTTGTGCGAGCACCTCCACTGAGAAGGAACATGGTTCCAATAACCTGTTTATGGAATTTCTTCCACTTAATGAGGTGGGGAATCTGCAACCACGCTTTGGCTCCCTGGCCCTTCAGAGAAATTATATTTGCTCATCAGTCTGGTTACCCCCAATTTGGTGT
This sequence comes from Ambystoma mexicanum, assembly GCF_040938575.1. NCBI lineage: Eukaryota > Metazoa > Chordata > Amphibia > Caudata > Ambystomatidae > Ambystoma > Ambystoma mexicanum. Next base: position 860,231,453 of record NC_090931.1, on the reverse strand, counting down.
CACCCACAAGGGGCAGTACAGCACCGACCTGCTTGCACCGTTTTCTCTGAACAGTACCATCAGCCACCCCAGACTAGTGTTTCAATCTTGTTGGGCCTCAGTGAGGTGAAGCGGAGCTCAAGCACAGGAGCACGGGCTGCACGTCTAGATTATCCCGGGTTTCTTGGGATCCCAAAGACTACACTAATCTTACTTCGGCATTTGCCATACCACTATGATTGGCATATGTAATTTATCCAAGATTGAGGGGGCAATGGTAGCTTATGATCAAATACATTTAGTGTAAATTCCCCCGTTTGGCCTGTGGAGATGGGGACTGCTGCATTTACCCTTTTAATGCTATGATTCTGGCCCAGTGCTAGCTGGCATAGGGGCCCTTCCAAAAAAGCCACAGCTCGATCTCGCTCCTAGATTCATTGTTTGTCCTCAGAAAACGTATTGCGAGCTGGGGGAATGGATTGTGGAGAACTGACATTCCCCATTTCAGCTAGGGTTTAGGGAAATGAGAAGTTCACATCCGATCCTTGAGACTGCTTTTTCAATCATGGATTTGTTGACTGCGTTTTTGTTTGGTCAAAGCTCAGGGGGATGTGTGATCTGGGTCAGTATTGGTATTCCTTTACTGTCTTTGTATGCAGGAAGTCGAGTTTGTCTAGGGTTGGCAGCCAACACTGTCAACACAGGATTTTGAGGTCAAGTGGGGGTACAAATTTTGTCTAGTACTGGAACGGTAATCCCAGTACTAGGCCAAATTCGTACCCATTGCTCTCCTGCGCAGATTTTAGTCTTATTTGGATGAACAACTTTTTCCAGTTTTATTGGTTCTTTGGTGTCGTCAGTGTCGGCAAATGTGCTGTTCTAATCCTTGGCAAAAGAATTCAGTTCAAACTGATGCAAGTCCCGCAATCTGATCCTTCCTAGTCTGCGTAGAATTATTTTGTAGTTGCCTTTAGTGAACATTTGCATGGGAAACGAATTTGTGGCACAAGCATGGAAAATGGGCCAAGTGATCTGTGTACAAAGTTCAACCTGGTGCTTCTCTGATTGGGGAATATGTGGCTAAACCCAAGGTTCCTGCTCTGTACAGGGCTAGCCTACAGTAAAATGCTGAAATCTACACTGTCGGAAAAAGCCTTTTGCTTTCTCGTACCACATATTGCGACACATAGAATTGTGCCTTAACCTTTTCGTTGATAAGCGGAAGGAGGATGTTGTGATTTGTTTTGGCAATATCGGTGTAACCATCTAACCCTAATCACAGGTTGACTGATGTCCACGTCAGGTGCCATGTCAGGAGACCGATGTGTGATGTTGGTGCTTGGAGGCATTATGGCTACTTTTACCCTTGACCAATTGCCCAAGCCAACTATTGGCCAAATTGATAGGTCTATTAAAATCTGAACGGTGGAAGGCAAGAGAAACGGAAGACCTCAAGCTGCCGCATAACCGAGCTCTATAGCAGAACTGCTTTATGCAGGATTCGGCTATTCTTTCTGGATGTGCTTCTCCTGAAGGGCCGCCCTCACGAAGGTTGATCTGTTTGCAACTCTGTTAACTAGTTTGCAAATGGGCGGCTGGATCAAGAATTGTCTTTTTGTATGCATCATTCAGTCAAGACCCGAATAGTTTAGTGACATTACACAAGATTATCATTATAAGGCCATGCCTTGCAGAGCTGTTTTTCACTTGTAAGTGGGCATTCTTACTATTGAGGAGGGGACTCTGTTCGAGGAACCTAAAGCTGCAGGATTATAGACTGCGAGTAATGGACTTTAATCCATTAACGAGTACAGTCCAGTGTGTACAGAGAATACTCTTCACGTGAGAACCTGGCATTCATAGGTCTGTATACGATTGGTTGCTAAATGTACACCTGTTAAGTTGTGCAGATGATTCTAGTCGACAATTTGGGGCCGAGTGGGGGTTGGGTGTTTCTTGTGGGACAGCCTTTTAGTTCTGGTGTTGCAAGGAGTCCCTGAAGCGCGTTACAGGCAGCATGTATCGCTTCTTGGAATGATTTGCGCCCCATCTGCATGTTTCAAGTAGCTCACGGGCTGTACATCTGAAGGCGATGGCACTCTAGTCTTCATTGTTTAAACAAAGGTAATCTTTGCAGGAGCTGTTTGCAAGAAGCGCTGGATCCGTAGATGAGCTAGGGTGCACGTTGTTTTCCTTGCAGCGGAAGTCTCTGAATCGTCCTTTTTGTAATGTAGCACAAATCGGATCAAGGTCACAGCAAACTGGGTGGCAGCAGCATTGCCCGAAGGCTAATGGGCATTGCCATGGAAATCTCTCCTAATAACCCTGTGTTTCTTCTTTTTGAAGGGGGTGTAACGCTCCTGCGGGCAGCTGCCAAGAACCATGCCAGGGTCACTGTGGTGTGTGATCCAGAGGACTACGACTCGGTGGCAGAGGAAATGGAGCGATCCGATCCGAAAAACACCACTGTGGAAAGGAGGCGACAACTGGCGCTCAAGGTAAAATGGCAAGGTTGCGAAGTGCGGCTTTTGCGCCTTTGTACAGTGAGGATGCGGAGTGTCCGCCGATGAGGCTTGGATGGGGAGGCGCGCATGTGCATCTCCACCTCCACCCCCACACTCCCCCCCCCCCCCCCCCCCCCTAATGCATTGGTTTCCAGTTGAGATATATTTTTGAATTTTGAATTCCTGGCCTGGACCAGTGCATGCATGTTGCATATGTACTTCGTTCTTGTACCGCAATGCTTTTGTTGTAAAATGTGCAGTGCGACACACCCTAGCACTTTACACCTTTACAAGCTTTAGTGCACAGCGCTGCCCACCCCAGACTGTGCCGCCTTCTCACCCATCCACCTTCTACTCACCTTATCTCTGGAACGGGAGCTCCTTGCCACCACAAGTGGCAGGGGAGTGGGCAAACGACACTTTCCAAAACACATTAATCTAGTCATTGCAAACCTCTTGGCCTCCTACATAACCCGCTTCTGTTTTAGATCCACGTGTTCACTGCTTAGTGGTTTGTTTTAGAGTTGGTAAGGGGCCTGTCTTTACGCTCCTGAAATCTTCTCGTTTGTAATTTTGGGCAGCATATTTCCAGTTAACAAGCTGCAATTCCTGCAACAATGTTTTTTGTTGTATTTTTTTTTTTTCTTCTCCCCTTGAGTGATTAACTTTGGAAGCCTTTTCTTTCAGGGATGACCTCTTGCATGCTGTTGCTTGCTGAACATTGTCTTGAGTACTAAAACCAGCCTCCTCCTCCCATACCCCATGGAGCATAGCCCACAGAACCCAAAGGGAAAGCTGTCATTAATGTCTGTTGGCAGTGTCAAAAACTGTTCTGACTTTCTCTCCTGATGGTTTGTGCCAATAGGGATTTGTTTTTTTTTGTTGCTGCAGTTCTGCCACCACACCATGACCTACCCACCACCTTTTCAGGCAGGATCTGGCTACATTGAGGATTGCCAGTGAACAGAATGGCACCTTCACGTTTCATGACCTTGGGTTCCTAAACTAGTGGGTGGGAGAAGTCGTTTGCTGATGTGCCAGCTAGGCCTGTCCGTCATAAAGGCACCTCACCACCTTCTTGCTCTCCCCTTTGTCCAGAAATGGGATGTAGTGTAAACCATGCTACCTCAGAGGTAGTTTTATTTTAATTAATTTTTTTGTGGCTGGTGCACTACTTTGCAGGGCTTCTGTTGTCGGCCCACAACTACTTCTCGAAGCAGGTGGTTTGTGGTAATTCTGGAAGATTGACTGTGGATGCTGGGACTACGTCGGTTCACTGGGAAAATTCAAGTTTTAATTTGTCCAGGTCCGGACTGGGACTCACCTGCCCTGTCTGGTTCCTTCAATGCTAGTACCATTGAGCTCGGGAGGATAGCTCTGGGGCAATGCGCTCGCCTTGGAAGCAAGACGACGTGTAGTAACACAGGTTCGATTTCTCCTGGTCTGAGCTTAGAAACCTCTGGGTATTAAGTGCGTTATAAATAACCAATTGCGATTACACAAGCGTGTCTGGGGTGCGACTCTGCAAAGGAGCTCATTTGGAATGTTACTTTGAGCATGGGTTGCAAAATATAGTGACTATGAAAATTGGGCATACAGACCCCATATTTAACTGTTTTTGGATCAGTTTTGAACCGGCGCTTGTGAAATGAGTTCTTTTTCAGCAAATGTATTTGTATGCCTAACAAAATCTGCCTGGTAGAAAGACTTAATGAATAGTGCACAAAGGTGTTGCCATGCCTGACGAAATCTGACCATGGCTATGTCAAATACTTGTAGGAGGGTCAAGTTTCCATGTACTCCTTGCACTGTCCACGACTAGCCTTTAGCTGGCAGGAGTGCACCAGGTTAGTACCAATGACCTGGAGGTCCCTCTGTGGCGAGCTGCCGCCATTCAAGTGCGTTTGTGAAGGTTGTGGGGAAAGGATTCGGTACAGTTCTGAATGCTCAACAGGGACACTGCTTTGGCTTGCATGCAACTCGTTTTTGTACTCTCCTTAAAGAGGGGTCAATGGAAGCAGTAATAGTTTCACAGAACAGTTATCCAAATAAACACACACTCAAGGTTTCTTGCTAAAACAATTATACATTTATTTGACCGTCCGTTATATAAGCCTTCTTTAGAAAGGGAGCAAAATATGAAACACTTATTCAAAACACACTTGGTTTCTGTAAATCAGATGATACCCATTGCGGATGGCACTCGGACACTTCCCACACCCTGAGGTGACTTAAATAGCTAGGACACTGTGGACATTGATTTATCACTGGTACATTTTACATCAATACTGAGTTTGGTGCAAAACATAGAACAGAGGAATAAAACAAAGGTTAACATAGTACATAAAGGGGTAAGTAATTTTGAAACCTTCCAATGTTCAGTAAATAAACCCTTTCCTTGGGAAAGAGGCAACAGAGTCCGAGGTAAGAAGAGTCAATCGGAGCCAGGATAGCCAATGTTAATTCCAGTTTCGAGGGGAGCTGAAGATCTTTGCAGGTAGATAAAATGTCTCGCACAATGTTTGTAGAAAATTAGAACACTAAGGGCCAAAACATGGGAGGCTTGTGAGGGGCAAAGCTTTAGCAACTCTGCAAGGAAAACAAGACCGATCTCAACTGAGGGCAAGCAAGGCTACACAACAAGGGGTAGGTTCTCTTAGACTTTACAGTATGTCTGGTTAGAAGAAATGGTTCCAGCTGGCTTCTGTTCCTGTACAGCTCTGCAGATCCTGTTGTTCCTGGGCCTCAGTTGTGGGGACAAGATGGAGGACGTCTGGGGACTCATGCTCTGCGATGGGAAGGTCAGCGGCAGCAATGGGCAAACTTCGATTCAGCGGTCCTTCAGTGTTTCAGCTCCTCGCATCTGACAGCAAATAGCAACACTGGTTCTTGGATACCACTTCAGACTTGCTTCTGGGGTCCAGCACTTTGAGGTGGCTTGGGCAGTCCTGCAATAGGGAAGTCTGGAGGATCTTCCTTGCGGGAGGAGCTCCCTTGCGCCAGGATCTTCCTAGCGCTCTGGTCCGACTTGAAGCAACACACACAATCTGGTGGTCCTCTCCCTGGCTCTTCGGTTCCAGCAGCAACTGCAGTGGAAATGCAACCGGCTTCGGGGAGGATGTCCAGATGTGCTTACTTTGGAGTTTGATTGGTCCCACCCACTCAAAGGGAGAAGTCGTTGTTGCAGGGCTTCTCTAGTCGAAGCGAATTTGGAGCTTCAGCACAGCAGCAGGGCTTCACCGGGCAAACCAACGGTCCAAGAGTTGCAGCAGGCGTCTCTTGCAAGTTGTTCTTCGGATTCCTTCATCCAGTGGTCGACTTGCCTTCCAAGCCAAAAATCCTCACCTTTTATGCAGGTTTCTCCCGTCAATCACACAGCAGGGTGGCTGTCCTTGCTGGGCAGCCAGGCGGCCAGTCACCTTTTGGGTGCATTCCTGTAACAAAGGGGATTAAGCACAAGGAGTTTCGGGCACCTCCCTAGCTTCCTGCCTCTGCCAGACATACTGGCGCCAGAGGCGGGCTTCACTCGTGAATCCCGACAAAATGAACAAAGGGACCAAACCTGGTTTGGCGCGCAGAGTGAAACTCGGGAAGGACCTTTCCAACAAGAGATGGTGAAACAAGACAAGGGCCATTTTGACACAATGGGCACTATAGGTGCCTTGCTGCGAACGCAGCCCGCGGTAAATGGTAGTAAAAAGTAAAGCACTACCACCAGCCATTAAATGTAGAAAGGGTAACATAAAAATGTTACATGAGAAACTAGACAAGGGGATTATAAGTTACCCATCCAGCACCCTATTGTAAGATTGTGTAACTTTCTAGACCCAGCACACACTATGTAAGTAAGTCAATTTCACGTCCCTGTTCTTGGAAACCATAGTTTATCCAAGAGAAGGTATTTTAAACCTTTGGGAAATGAGACTTCCCTGTGCCACTGCACTGAATGTGCTGTGATACAATGCAAAGATGCCTGTGGAGTTTGTCGACTCCAAAGTCAAAAACACAGAAAATAAATCGCATTAGGACTTTTTAGTCCAGCAAAAGGACTTGCCCTTCTAAGGTAGAAAGGAATAGCACATTTCTAAGACTTGTCCCTAACACACTCCCGAGCGGAAGATTTTAGCAAGACTGGTCACAATGTCTGTTTTTTTTAAAACCTAAATTGATATTGTAACTGAAATGTTTTACATTTTATTTTCACCAGGTCCTTTTTAACATGGAAGCAAATACTAAATGACCACTAGTCCACACTGGTGGCATTCAGGGGCCATTTGTTTGGACAAAAGTAGACTGCGTCCAACCAATGGCAATGCTTTTTACTAATGCTAGCGTTGTCTGGCTGAGAATGCATGTCATTAGAATGGGTGCATGCAGAAATTGTCTGATCTGTATTGGGTGCATAAGTGTGAGTTTAGCTTTATGGCGGATTGCCAGGAAGTGCTTCAATGTTAGTAACTGCGTGTGTAACTGGAATCTAACTGGTATAAACCCTATCCTTTGCAGCGCCTGTTTGGTTTGTCGGAGCCAAGCACATTATAGGTCGACTAAACTGTCATGGTTTTTCTTCCAGGCTTTTACCCATACGGCACAATATGATGTTGCGATCTCGGATTACTTCCGGAAGGAGTACAGCAAAGGTGTGGCTCAACTGCCACTGCGGTATGGCATGAACCCTCACCAGGTCCCAGCACAGCTGTATACACAAAGGCCCAAACTGCCACTCTCAGGTAAGCAATGGTGCTTGTGCCCTCAATGGGTCAAGACCTGAATTGACGCCCCACTTCCTGTCTCCATTAATTTACTTCCTCACACTTTACTGTTCCTTTATTTTGCTAGGGGGCGATCTACACAGTAGGCCTCGTGGCAACCTGGCTCTTGTGCACAAACAAAAAATGGCGAGAACCAGAAAGTAATGGCATAAAGTTTTGACCCTCCCTAACCAATTTCACCAACCGCGCCCACCCGATAATGTTTTTTGAAGTAACTGTGGCATACACTAGCCAAAGTTCTCAGCCAGGGTAGGCTGAACTCAACTGCTCCGAACATCTAAGCACATGATATTTGGTTAAGCTGTTTCCATCCCCTGCTGCTGTAAACCATGTGCCAGATCCTCACCTTGGTGTAGACTCACTGGGTTACCTGATTTTTGCGTTCAGTTCAATGTTTTGTGGGAGCAGCACATTGTAGACGGTCTGTATCGTTCTCCACAAACACAACTTGTCGGTGCCATTTTATGCAATGTGAGTCGGGCATGGATGTATTCCTGAATCATTGAACTGTTTGGAATAGTAGCTGCAACCTTGGGTAAGCTGGTGGCAGGAAACTACCAACATCTGAGTGCTGATTTGCCAAGTAGGCCACTCCCCCGATGTGGTAGGGAAGAGAGGCACCTTATCTTAACATTTAGTAGGTGCTCTTGCAAATGCTTGCTCTGCTGTTCCTAATTAGTGTTCCTTGTTTGGTGTCCCAATTGAGACACTTAGACCTGAAATCCATCCTTATCAGTTAGTACCTCATGGCTTCAAACTGTCGGAGAAGCTTGGCATTGATATTTTGATATTTGGCCATTTTTAATATCCATTTGTAAGTGATTTCAATCCGGCTCTTCACCAAGTCAATGCCTAGCGTGGGATGCACAACTGAAACCCTTAATTATTTGTGTCTGTTCTTCTTTTATTCTGAACGATGTACCACTTATATCACGCCCCTCTCTTTGAACGCTCATCCTTACCCCTCCCCCCGTCACACTGAATCAGGCTGGCTGGTTTGCAAAGTAAAAATATTTATATATTTATATATATATATATATATATATATATATATATATATATATATATATATATATATATATATATACACACAATATCATCACACTATTCTTAATGGGTATACAGTAATCACCAATGGGGGTGATGTCACACTAAACAATCTCTTTAATCACAAGGAGTAATAATGGGTAAAAACAATACACTGAAAATAATACTTTGGGTATGTTCAGTCAATTTGCAATGTGATTACTATTTCCCCCTGCACACCCCTAAATTCCCCCCCAAGATGCAATATAAAGAGATGGGGAGAGAGAGAACCGGTTTCAGGAATGCAGAACCTAAGCAAATATATCGATCCCAATTCCCCCCAGCAAACGCGAGAGAAACTGGAATGATTGCAGACTTGTCAAATGGTTTTAAAGTTGGCTTTGTATGAATTGGTAAAACACTAAAAATGGTTTAATTCACTATAAATTGAAATTCTAATGGGAGCCGCTTTGTATTGTTTCAGACAAATACTAGCAATGATATGAGGGTAATCCAGTTGAAAACCTAATTTTGAGGTCTGGTGCAATGAAAAGCTATTTTACAAGTTATAGATTTTGGCCAAATGAAAAATTTGCGGCAAACTTTTCCGCGTGGGGTAAGCGCGATTGCGGAACTACTATAAGGTGTAGACACTTTCGTTTCTAGCATAAAATATGAAGAAGTTATGGACGTTTTCGTGGAGGGCTTTTTTTTCAGAAAGAGGCAAAATTGTAAAACAAGGAAGCGCTTTTAAAATACAAACAAGGTTTCTTTATACTAGGGATGGACTATGAAGAAACTAACTACACGGATGCTCAGCTACTTGATCAAGGCAACTGCCAGCGATGCTTGCCTTCTTCAGATGCAATTATCAGCGCAAATATTACAGAATGACTATAGGATAAGACCGAGTTCAGGCAAGACAAAAAGGATTTCTAGCAATACAGTTCTGGATATAAGATGGATTTTGATTTGGATAGGGATGACTATGGACAGTACATAGGCTAGTGACAATCCTATACTATGGATACTCTCTACCAATGGTTTGAATAGAACCGCCAGGGATTCTTTCTGGGACAGACGGCTGAGCAGGCTGGACTGGTCTGGTTTAGCGATCAGCAAGGCGCTCTGGACACTGCAGGGCAGGACTGGACAGCAAGGCGCCCTGGTCTACACTGCAAAGCACGACTGGACTGGATCTGCAATGGCTCTGGTCTGCACTGCACAGCACCAGATTGGGATTTAATCTGCCCTTCTGGTTATGAATATAATTCTTTGGCAGGCAAGCAGTTACAGCACAGCCTGGCTGCTTCTTTGGTTTCCCCTTTAAGTTGAGGGATGGTTTCTGGAAGTTAGGCCCAGCTGTAAGTGGATCAGCTATGCTCTGCCTTTCTGCTTGCAAAGTTTTTGGAGTCTGGAACAAGGAGTATGAATGTATCTCCTTCAAAGTGCTTTGCCAAATTCGGGATGGTGGGTGGATCAGTGTGTCTTTCTAAGTCTTCAGCTGTCTGTGTTTGATAAAGAGGGGTATGCTGGATTATCCTAGGCACACTCCCTAGGTAGTCTATTGGCTAAATTCTGCTCTCTCCCTTGATTGGAGGAGAAAACAGTGTCACTGTGATGATGTGGTTTGAGGCAAAACATCCTCCCCTTTGCCTTTTGCACATAAAATCTATTTTTGATAGAATACATCTTTACATGTGTGCAATCTTTATACCAATAACATACATAGATCACATTTTGTGGAGCACACCCTCTTCCAAGCCTCGTTGCTGTGTGATCTTGGGTCTGGATTTGGCAAAATTTCACACTTTGTCTGGGCCACTATCTGGTTTGTCCACAATTTTGTACATGTGTGCATGATCTCTGGACATAATCGTATGTAGTTTCATGCTTCTGACATAAATACAATTGCTACAAAACCAGAATTTTCACTGCGCCTTCTCAGAACATCGCACAGATTTCTGGCACCTCTAAATGTGCACAAAACAAAAATCACATCTACACTGCTACTAATTCTATAATTTTTACACATTTGCACAGTCCGTGCTTTCTGTGCTTTGTGAATCAACAAAAATGTCTGTCTCCACCTCCATCTCTGCTCTGGAGCTGCAAGATAATCTCCGCCCTCTTCCTCTGGCAAAGGCCACTGTTGACACTTTACAATCTGCATATCCTTTCAGCCAAGGAAGGTTCATTGTCTCTTCCTAGAGCAGCCCAAAATCTCCTCCCCTCTTAATCAACACCTGAATGTGAGTTCCACACCTGAATGTGAGTTCCTGGTCCAGAGAGCAGAAGGGAGGTGCCTTGCCCAGTGGGGGGGAAGTTGCTTTGTAGTTTTGGCTTGAATCGGGCTTACTTTAAAAGTCACTTTGACATTTTTCTTTGTTGAAAATAAGCTTGCAATTTTAAAACCGTCAAATAGAACTCTAATTCCAGTCCTTAAACCATGGATATTTAATAGTTGCAACCTATATTACTTTTGATAACGGGTCACTTGATTTATAGACATTTGATTTCAATTGCACAAGTTTAAGCTTCTGATGCAACTAATGACAGCTGTCATACAGGCAGCCGCTGGTACTGCGCCCATATTTTGACAGATTTTCACAGGCAAGCACACTTTTCTGTGGATATTTTGATGATAGATTCTGCTTTTCCTGACATTGTGTGTTCATAATGATTCCTTAAATGAAGTGACGTGTAACACCCAGCAAAGATATCGGATGTTTTGTGGTATTTTGGTCCGGTATGTTGTATTTTTCAGCAACCAAGAAAAAGGGATTTAAGAGAAATTTCTGGGTTTCTTTCTAGAAAGCACTGCCTTTCAGGCAGGTTCCATTTTTCCTCGGTAGGCAGCCCAGTGACTGGTTTCAGCAGTGAGTCTCCTCCACTGACAACAGGCAAAGTAGATCTGGCAGCCATCTTTTCTGGTTTCAAAGCGCCATTTTCATAGGCTTTGGCACGCATCGGGCTTTTGCGGCCATTTTTGATTCTTTCATCATCAGCACACAGGGATGTCATAGGGCAGAGCCTAGTGGGTTAAAACATCCCACGCATTTCAAATGCATAATCTTTAAGTAGAGGGTGAAATTGAAACGCTAATCTGTATCAATTTTCGTTTTGCTTAACTCTCCATTCAGTGAAACATCTAATTCACATGTAATCCCTTAGCTGCTTAATATATTTCAATGATTCAGAGTTCTTTCGTTTGTTTTCCAGTTTGGGTTTTCTGCATGCTGTAGTGCTTACGAATTCTTTAAAGTAGTTCACATCTCGTAGACTACAACTATTTTTCAAAACGTATCTAATGCTGATCATTTCTGTTTGGCATCACCAACAATTGTGAGCACTCTTGCTCCAGAAAGGCGAATCCAAGAACATGGAGACTGGTTTCGAATGTGCTGGTATTGGGCATTTTGACACATGCCATGATTACCTTACTGTAGGAAATGAGGCGAAGGCTGGGATGCTAAATCCAAAGCAGCCACAGTGAAGGTAAAATAGCTTTTTCTAATGCTGCAATTTCGCTCATGTGGCCTTCCTGAGTAAGGCACCGTGAATCTGCCCTGGCTTAATCCTCAAACCTTTTGCACTGACTTGCTGGTCACTGGTTCGAGGCCCCCACCTCCCCAACATTACTTGTGGCCAGTTTCTGAAATCTCACTAAAGCATTTTCGTGTGAAATGGTTTTGGTGGGGGGGAAACATTCTAGCACCATAGGTATTTGCCCATAATCTGGTTATCCACTGGTTTACCGTTTCATGCATGTCTGCTGCAATTGCTTTCAAGGCTCTTGTCCATTTCAACTTCATTGAGCGCAGAGCAAGTGTGGAACAAACTGTTACAGAAACCCTTAATCAGGAAAGTTTATTCTCCATGTAGACCTGTTCTCAGTAGCTGCTCAGTGTTTGTGATGCTCTGCCTTTAAAAGATTGCATTCTGTTTCCTATTCTACAGACTGCTATTTCGAAGCTGGCATTTCCGTGTTATCTTAAACCTAGCACTTGCAAATTGCTGGCTGCATTACCACTGTTTGTTGCCTTTATTATTTATTGTTATTTATCTGTTTCTCCTCTGCTTCGCACTTTCCACCTCTCCCCCTTCCATGCACTTTTCCCCTCCCCCCTCTCCCATGCACTTGTGCGTTCTCAATGTCACTGGGCCTAGTAAGATCGCTGTTTTATTCTCCCCTGTTCCCCTCCCATGCCTTGTTGCGCTCTGAAACACTTGTGTACGAGCGCGATAGAAATAAAATATCAATCAATCCCTTCCTAAATAAAATGTAGTTCGTTTTAATAAAATTGGTGATCCCAGACGACGGTGGGTTTCTTAACCGTTTGTTGATGAATGGTTCTGATTTCTTGTGATGAAGTTTGTGGCAACTACTTGTTAAAATGCACTTTTCAGCATTCGTGGAATTCCTAAATTTACAATGGCCTTTATCTTCATTTGACCTTAAGTTGGTGTTTACATAGAATGTTAGGAAATTAAGCGGCAAGCTGGACATTTGTAGATGCTGGAGGCCAGTAAAATGTTTGGCCCCACTTAAACATTACAGTGCTTAGAGTTGTCACATTAAATCTTTAGCACAGTTGGTGGCAAATGTATACCAATGAGGCACGTTTAGACCATAAACTTAGCCATGAGTTGGAGCATTTTAAAAAAAAAATGTACATGTGAATTTTATGGTTCGCCCCTAAAGATCTGTGTTCATAACACCACCACAAAACCATTAACACTTGTCAAACATGGTAGGATTTATAGATCCCTTCACTGAGGTTTTAGGGGAGTGGGGCTGTAGCCCCCGCAAACCCCGCCCCCCCACTCCCTTATGAATTCCTGTGAAATTGAGTGTTGTGTACTGCTTTTATTAAAGCACACCTACCCTATTACATTAGTCAAAACCTGATTAGGAATGGACAGATATTTTACTGAAGCATTTGGGAGCTCTTCCCTTGAGCCATCTTCAAAGTGAAAGTAGTGGAAGGGATGCATTTGTAAGCACAAACCGGCCAATAATATGAGTCCCAACTTGACACTTTTGAAAACCACTTTGCAGAAAAAGGTTCGGTGTATTTTGATCTGTCAGCGCTGATGTCCCTGTTAATATAATGTAATTAACTGTAACTTTGCTGGATTTCAATGGGACGTATGGAAATTACTTTATGGACTGACAATTTGGCATTCATTTGCCCATTATCAGTGTACAAGATACCCAAAATAGCAGAAAATGTCTTTCTACCAGGAGAGTACATTGGGAGCAACACTTCTTCTGACAATTGTATGTGACGGCATCAAACGTACTAGTTCAAAAAATCTGCTAAGGCAAATTAGGAAAATTTGCTGTGCCACGTTTTCCCATTATGCACTTGCCAGCTCAGCAAAGGTAGAGAAGATGGCAATTTTCACCAGGACACTAACCCGGGCATGGGGTTCAAATTTGCTTTGTGCCCATAAATGAGCAGAAGATGGGAGTTTATTCACAAGGACAATGCAATGTGTATGGTACTTTTTTGCCAAATTTGCACATGTTGTGCATGCACACAAGGCAATAGAAGTTTTGAATTGTGGCAAATTGGGCCTTTTGTGTTACTTGCTAAGCTTCAGTGAATAACCCCATTGCAACCTACTTAAATGCAATGTTGGAATGTTTGGTTCATTTCAACAGTTTGACTAGATTGTGTACCCTTTTCAGCCAGCTCACCAACTAGTGTTATGTAGCTTAGTGGCGCAGCGAACGTCTCATGGATCTGGCCCAATATGTGCCAATTCATTGCGGGGCATTTGTAATGCTGATTACAGCAGCATTTTTTATGGTCTGCACGCTGATGCTTATGCCGGCCTTCTTCTGGACCTCCTTGCATTGCTAGGTATGTCCACTTACATTGCATGCCCACATCTGTCAGTCCAGAAAATCTAGACATCCTGGGTGGAAGGAAATGCATGATAATTGGTTGGCCGAGGACCAACCGCCTCATTTAAAGTGTTAAGAATACATGCTCATTAGTTATTACGTAGCTATTGGCCCAGCTAGAGTGCGGCCATTTTAAGATGACTAGAATCGCCATTTTTGTTTTCTCTGTTCTCTTAACGTTGCCGCTTTGTCTCATGTAAAACTGCTTTGCTGTAGATATTATTTCGCTTCAATGGTCCAAGGCTATGAAAACATGTTGCAACATTACACTGGAGAGCCAGACAGAAATGCCCGATTCCCTCCCTCATATATCCTTGAAGACAGGGAGCAAGGCATTTAATCAGTACATGAATGCCAGCGAGTCTCTTGAAAGACTAGCGATGTACGAAACTAGCATTTAAAGAGTTGAATTATGTTCTTCTTTACGGCCCCCCTTCCTAAGGCCAGTGAGGCCCTGGAGAGCGGGCTGACCTCCAGAGCGAGAATCGAAACTTGGAGATTGGGAGGCCTGGTATGCGCCAGTCTCCTACGCACAGCTTGCCTATGAAAAACAAACGCAGTGTTCTCGCAAATAAAGAATGATGTCTGTAAAACTGGAGACTGCAACCTGTTACTAAATATGGTGGTCCAAGGTGTCATATTTGTCACACTGGCCAATCATCGCCTCTAATTGGTTGCATCAAATGTGTCATACTGTATCATTGCTGATTGTAAGGTGCTCCTTTTGTATATATGTAACTGATATACGTCGGTTTCTTGCGTCCCCTGTGTTCTGTTTAGACGCACGTTGCTGGGCGTGAGACCACTTGGCCAATTGGGACTATTTTTTTTGTATTGCAATAAACCCTAGATTTTGGGAACGGAAGCTTGTGTTTGGCGTATCTATTCGTGTGTAGTGACTTTGCCTTGTTTCCACATTCGAGGGTCCCTCAGGGGCCCCTTCACATCCCTTGCCCTCATCCTAAAGATCTACCCAACTTTGCTCCTTCCTAGCATTACTTAAGGTTTCCTTTGCCACTTTGACTGGCAAAGTGCTCCGACAGCATAATCTATTGAGGCACTATTCAAATGCAAGATAACACTGACCAGCCAGTGCGGGGGCAACAATAGACTTTCTTCTGCTTTCACTTGCACTAGCCTGGTCGTCATGGGGCTCATCTCTTCCGACACCTTAACCCTCTAACTCCGGCTCTTCCATGCTCGTTGTGCATGGATCCATCCATCGCTATCTCTTAGCAAACGCTGCTGATGCTTTACTAATTGCATATCTGATTTGCCCAGAGGTGGCTGTTTGGCTAGCTCTCCCACACCGTCCTGGCACAGGCTACATTGCCATTGCGGTCTAGTTCATGCAGTACCTCCTCCTTGGCCTCCACTCCAAGGCCCAGAGCAACTTGCGAGCAACGTTTTAGGGCAAAGCGAGCAACTCGTTGCTCATGAGCTACACTTTGGGGATCAAAGAATCTATTACGTGGATCCCCTAACTTCGGTTTTGAAGCAATCGTTCTGTGCTGGGGGAGTGCAAAGCAAAATTTTGTTTGTTGTCACCAGGAGTTTGGGGGTGCATGGCCATATGATCAAATCAATTTGGGAGACACTAGTCCAGTCCTGGTTTTTACTTTGCATTCTGCAACTCGTCCTGGATTCTACATCTAGGACAAACCCCCATAATATAAGTTAAAACCAGGACTGGACTAGTCTCCAAAATAGAATGGATGATGTGGATTGTATGGTTCAGTTTCGAATAGTCCAGGCAACAGTGCTGCTTAAAGTGGCATGTCCCACAGGCTTTATTTGGAAGGGACTGTAAAGGCAGCAGTGTAAAGACAATGGCAAGCAACCACAAACTGTCAAATTGAAGTGGGTCTCCTCTACCCATAGTTTGCTGGCTCTATTGGTTACTCCACCCTCTTCAGTTGTACACTGCTGCTTCATGTTGGTCCAGAGGGCATCTTGGAGGCTTTTCAGCCATTTGGTCCAGGTGAAGGAGCAGGGTTTAAAATCCAGTTAATCTTTTGAGCTGTGCATAGCTTCGCCTTGCCTTTAGTGAATCGGAGAAGGTTTCTTCAGCAGTTTCCACAGAATATTTAGGAGGTTGTCTCGTTGCAGGTTCCCCCATCTTATCGGAATATTAGTGGTAGTTTGTACTCTGCCTCCAATTACACACATGCACCCCTTCAAACATTTTCAGGCCACCCAATCACTTTGGGTCACCAAATTCAAGCCTTCCTGCACCACAATGTGGATTCGGCCATGAATCCAGACTTGATATTGAAAATCTGCTTGATCCGCGCGGGCCTCCCCTGACCATGGGCATCCTTGGCTCGTGGTGCCACTCTCTGGAATAATATCAAACATTTCAAAACCAGTTGGAGGGTGTTGCACCAGGATGTTTTATTTTTTTTTTTTTCGATCTCATTCACTTGCATTGGAAGAGCCAATTTTCGGCAGGATAGTTTAAAACGTCATTAAAAATAGCCTGCATTTTGGGCATATGCAAACATCTGGAGAGCTTTGTAGGGATGTAGAGCCTAGCCTGAGTTAATGCAGAGGGTGTAAATGTTTGCATGAGCTCAAAAGGAGTTCAAAAACCAATCAAACCAAGTTACTGTACCAGGAAGTGTATATGCTTTTATTATTGGCAAGTGCTTTATAACATTTGTATTGCGCGCTCAACCCGCAGGCAACTGGGCGCATTGGCTTAAGAATATGGTTACAGAAGCAGTTACATAGTGCATAGCATATTGTGTTGGTATCATGCTAGTAAGCTTACGAATTTGGTTGGAAGTAGTGCAAATCAAGTATAGTGTATGCTTACGATTGTGGTTACAGGCATTGCCAGCTTAAGAGGATGGTTACAAGTTTGGCCGTTTTAGAATCATGGTTACATAGTCGGTGGGCTCAAATTGGTTAGAGGTTATGCTGATCACATATAATGCATACTTCAGAATTTTAGTTGCAGTGGCTGTGGGGGGGGTCACAGACTAGTGTAGGACTTCTAGGTTATATGCGGCTGGTGGTGAGTGAGGCTTGATGTCCTGTGTAAAAAAGCAACGTTTTTTTAGCTTTTTGCAGAAGGATAGTAGGGCTGGATCCAGCCTTATAGCTAGAGGCAAGGCATTCCAATAGTTGGCTGCCATGACGGGCAAGCTTACACCCCCTGCTTTTTGTCTGAAGAATCTCGGCTTGGTTAATTGGCCGAGATGGGCAGTGCGTGTCTGGCTTGTGCAGCTTTCCATGTTCCTTGCTCTTCTGGGCTTACCCAGCTAACTGGCTGTTCCGAAACAGGCACAATTCAGATCTTTCCTAACCAGTCCTTTTCCAAGGTTTCACTGGGTGTCTGCTTATTCTCATCTTTCCTCGTGCAAGGATATTTGCTCTGGTCCTGCACTGGAAGGCTCTGCACTTATGCTTGTCTCCCATGAACATCGCGACCTGGATTTAGTGCAAGGGGGGGGGGGCATGAGACTTGAACTGGTAAGCCAGTGTACCATATGGTTCTGGTCTTCATGAGACACTGGGTTGGGTACTTGGGGCGGCCATTGCCAGATATGTGACTAGGTGTCAGGAATTCATTCTTGAAGCTGCATTGTTTGGCTATGAAAATGTGTATGTGACAATTAACTCCCGATTGGGTGGCTGCCAAACGTTTGCGTGGTGCAATTGCCTGGGGAATCTACAGGTTTGCACATGTTGCATCCTTTGCTGTATGAAGACTTACTATGCAGTGCACGTCTGTCTTGGGTTTTCTTTATTCGTCCCAGTGACCTCACTCAAGGTCCTTGTGCTTCATCCTTGGTCGATGGATTTTGGGGGGTTGGGAGGGTCATACTCTGTATATGATTACCCGAACAATGACCTGACTGCTCCTTTTTTAGTGTTGGCTGGCTTGTTGTCTTGTTCATAGACTAACCTTGTGCCCATATGAAAGTATTGGATGCAAGCTGTGAATCACTACTTGTGATGGCTCGTAGCTGAAGTTTGACTGCTTCTTTAACCTAGAACTATGGCCTTTGCTTAACCTCTTGGTGTACATTGTAGTTTAGATCTGTGCTGAAATCATGGATTAAAAGACCCTGAAAACCTGGCCATGTATTACTTCTGAGGAAGTTTCTGGCAAATGCCTTACCTGTAGAATCCAACTTTTGTTTTGCCAAAGCCCACAGAAGAGTTTATTTAGCCCCTGCATTTGGTCATCATACTCTCCCACCCCTCGCTCCCCTTTTGAGGGTATAGGCTGCACGTTGCCTTGGGGATGCCGACAATATACAGTGGAAACGATGACCTAGCTAAGGATTAATAAACTTGGGGCCTCATAAAAATCAGTCCCCTGTTGGGTTACTTACTCCGGAAACTTGTTGACACTGCAGCATGAGGCTTAAAGGCAGGGGGAGGAGTTGCTTAGTAACGTCCTTTGCTGTATGAAGACTTACTATGGGAGAAGATCATTGAAACATTTCAGAAATCTAAATATTAATGACGGGTGAGCCCACACCAGAGCTGCGCTTGATTGACTCTTGACTCGGGCCAACGGGAATTTATTTTTAGCATTCAGGGTTCTTGTTTTGCATGTAGTGCTTCTATGGACTTTCACCCATAAGTGTGATTTCATCTTGCGCCCATCAATAACTCCAATGTGACATGCCCTTGGTTAATCAAAGTTGGTTTGCCTTTACCGATGAGCTGTTGGCAGAAGGCTAGTCAGTGTTAAGTGGGGTCTGGTTCTCGAGCAGTCCACACCCTGGCTTCAGTCTTGCCATAGACTGATCTAGTCAAGCATATATTTCCTGAAGCCCATTGGCCTGGTTTCTGAGGAGGGCCTTTTGACCCACCCAGAAAGAAGTCTGCTTGATTGTAGCTTCCTGGAATTCATTCATGCTCCAAACTAGTTCTAGATTGCACAAATTCTTGTTTCAGGCTATTACCCTACCATACTACTAAAAAAACAAAATACCGGTGATTGACTAGCTTTTGGGCACATCATTGTGACGTGTGTCCAAAAATAAGGCACTGTACAGCAGAGGTTTGCTATTTCAGCCCATGCTGTGTTCAGGAACTAAAAAGCAACAATTTAATGCGCCCAAAATTACTGTGCAGCAAGTCTTTTGTAGCGCATGGGCTTGCGCCAAGTTTGGTTTTATACAAATGGGGATTGGGTGCAAATTTTAAAATGAACTGGCCGATTTGCCAGAAACCCAGACCTAACGTGCTACTCGTTACTCGTGCAGTAGGACCGCATTTGCTTGCTTTATGCCGGAGTAGGCTATTCAGGCCTCTTGGTTTTATTCTTGCTGCTTCTAGTACTTCGAATGTTGCTTCCTAAATGAATGAACATTGTATAGCATAGTTGTAGGACTGCATCCATTAATCCTACTCTATTTAGGATTACTGTTTTGATTGGAGTGCGGCAATGTGTGCATAAGGAAATTTCTTTTACAAACATTTTTATTTATTTTCATTACTGGCCGATTTCATGAAACTGGATTGTGGGGTTAGGGCTGCTCCTTCATTCTTAATGCTGTATTTAGAAGTATTTGAGCGGAGAAAATGCATAGAGTGAAATCTCTGCTGTTCCACACCTGCACTTTCATATACATTCACAAATCGAAAAGATATCTTGGCAATTGAAGTGCTTGCTTAAGCCGAGTGTTACTTTGTGAGCTACCCAGCCGCCCACCCCCCGGTTAACTTCCCCTCTTAGCACCTGTGACCAGGTGATGAAGCAACATTTATGCAGGAGCATGCTTCGTTGCCCATGTACTGTGGTCCCCCAGCCTCCACACTGACCTCAAGGGTCCTGCACTTGTGCTTGCCTGACAATAGCTCGGGGGCAACGCGATCGCCTTGGAAGCAAGACGACACAGAGCACCTCATCAATCTTACTCTAAATGATCTTCGTCTAACCAACGCCGCCCCTCCCACCACTGTCCTACTCCTGATTTACATCCATGCGGGCTGCAGTTTTTTTTTATACGCAGTCTAAGCTAGGGTAATAGCTCACGAGCCCACATCCCAACAGTCCACACTTCTTTCCTGGATTTATGTTGCAACGTTTCACCTCTTCGGTATGATATGTTGGTTTTCTGAGCGAGTTGGGGCGGCTTCAACTTTTTTTTTGGTTTTTTTTCAACCTTTTTTGTTTTTGGTCCCCAGTACTGAATGGATCCCCAGGGTTCATCAACCTCTGCGATGCCCTCAATGCCTGGCAGCTGGTCAAGGAGCTGAAGAAGGCATTGGCTCTCCCTGCTGCCACATCCTTCAAGCATGTCAGTCCTGCAGGTAAGCAGCGGTTCAGGTGCAGAACCATTGGGGGTCTGATTGGAATCCATGCTCAGAATCCTACATTTCAGAGCTTGTAATAAAATCACTACAAATAAATGTCAGTATCTTCATTCCAAGTCTTTGCCACTTTCCCACTGCTTTTCTCCAGACGGAAAGTTGGTGAGAAATAATCCCAGGGGAGTGGAGAGTGGGGACAGGGGAGTGGGCAGTTGTCAAAAGCCAGTTGGTTTTCTGCTAGACATTTGCCCTCGTTGGTAGCCATTATTCTCCCAATGCCAGCTTCAGATGGAGCAATGACTACTCTTTCATCTGGGGTAGCCACTCAACCCACCTGATGCACGCCCTTGTGAAAGGCTGTCCTGTTGCTATCTTAATATTTTAGGGCTACTCTCTAAATTCAATATTTGCAGGGCGAGGCTGAGGACGCTTCCCTGGATAGAAGCAATTTCGAGTGGTAAAATTAGGACTGATTTTTAATCGATGGGGAAAGTGCGTGACTGTCATGGCTGCATGTTAACCTTGCCCCTAAAGGTCAATGGCCGTTCTCACAGCAGAACATTGGTTGCACGTTACCAGATGACTGCTGATTATCCTAAATCTATGCAATTTCCAGGGGATTTATAAAGCGAAAAACTAGTTTGAACAATGGAGCCCACTAAAGCTGTAGAGCTGTATAATTGTAACACGTGGCCACTAGTCAAATATATTCCTGGCATAAAGACCCCGGTTCTGGCTTGCCTTGCATACTAGTGTAACAGATCAGTGACCCCTTTTTGTAATTTACTTTTTCAGGTGCTGCAGTTGGTGTACCTCTTACAGAGGCTGAAGCTCGTGTCTGCATGGTCCACGATTTGTTCCAGACCCTGACACCACTAGCGACCGCCTATGCCCGAGCAAGAGGTTAGTGGCTCCCCGGACACTCCAGTTAAGCTGCTATGATTAAATGCGATGGAGGTTGTAATGTGGAATAATTAAACTTCTAGCTCTAGGATGAGAACAGGTAGTTAAAGACTTGTAAATTCAAATTTCGCATACTTGTTAATCTAGCCTATTAAAACAGCAACTGCACATAACGATGTGCACCGTTTAAAAAAAAAAAAAAGAACCTCATTCAACAGATGGGCATCTACAACACAATGTGGAAGTTATAGTGTAGCCATGGTTCCCAAACTCCGTTCTAAAGTTCAGTGTGACCGCAACCGTGTTTCACCAAAAATGTAGATCATGCTACATCTTCCCCTTTGTTTACACCTGGTATGATTTTTTTTTCTTAACGACCATCTGCATCTTGAACCACCTCAAACATAAATGGAATACATCCATTAACTACAAATGGCAATATTTTACATTTACATATTTTATGTGGTGACAACTAACTTGATAACTTATATTGATGTGGAAGGAATCTCCTTGCAACCTGTGGGTACCTTTTTAGATCTCTGCATCACAGATGAATTCATCCTTTTCCATTTGTGGCCTTATTTTGAATGTATGTAATGCATTGGTTATATGATCACCCACCCTTGGGGTGTGGCCTTCGAAGTATATGTGGACTCTGTACAAGAGGTGAAGAACTAGACTTCCCGCGTCTTTCCGGACACTAATCTTCATGTATTGAAATATAATTTATTTGAAATTCTCATGGGTTTAACAGGGATCGAAATCTACATGGAATAAGCAGCTCCTGGGTATCCAGCAAAAACCAGTGACCAGGGAAACGAGGCGCTAGTAAATGGCGTTTACGCAACTCTTCCACATCACAAGCAAACCTATCATTTTGTCCCTTATTTACAACCCCATATGCTTTAAATGTTGTATAGAGGTGTCCTAATGTTTGTGTGGACTGTCCCAAAATGCACGTAGTTCTAGCAAGGTATGAAAACTAGAGCTGGGTAACCACTACTGTCAGCTTCTATACTGATCGGTTTGTAATTAAAGGACTTCCGGTCCTGAGATTCTGACACTTGCAATGGGATGGTGTCTTCACTTCATGCGCTCACTTTTTGTGGGGTGTTTTTGTTCAGTTCTCATCGTTTGTTCCCGGTTCTTCCTCACTCTTGGACTTGCTCAACGTCTCACCTGGTCCTCATGCATAATACCCAACCTGACTGCCTCTTGCTTCCCATTGGTCTTTCCCCATCACCTGACTCTGCGGGCAAACCTTTTCCTGCACTTGGGCTGCGCTTTCCTGGCCAAATGTCTTAAAGCCTGTCAGTAAGCTAGTTGGCAAGCGACTGCAGTATAACAGTGGTGCCAGTCTCCACACAATATAAGGCACTCTCAAGGGGGTTGGTGACTGCACTGAACCCCCCCACCTCACTCATCCACCTCTAGGATGGGATTGGCACTGGCAGATGACCTGTTAGGCTGCTTATCAGTTTGGGGAGGTGGACCCCTGACCCTTTCACATAACTTTGCTTCTAGGGAGTATGTAGACCAGGGAGTGTTATTGACCAGCATGTGCTTTTAACAGTTTGCCATATTCCTATTGAAACAGGATTCCAATTTGCCAGTTGCCATTTTGTAAAGAGCTGCTTGCATGATGAAAACCGTACTATGATCTTTAGATGGTGAACTACTGCCTCCCAATGTAGAGGTTCGTCTCAAAATGACGAGAAACCATCGTGCTTGTTAAACTCTCACATTGAATTACTAGCAGTAATGCACGCTGTTTTTATCAAACTTTCTCCATCCGTTTTCCTCTGAAGTTTGAATCTCTCAAAGGTGGCCAAGATCTATCCCTCTGTGTCTAGTGTGCACACAATGTTATGACTGTGGTAAGTGACCATAAGTGTATAAATTACTAAGACTGACCTGTTTCCTGTGTACAGTAGATAACCTGGATAAAGTCAGTAAATCCCATTTGTAGACTCCTTCTAATTTAATCTTGTATGCGAAGGGCGTCAGGTTTACTGCAGGCTATTCAAATTCAATTCCCATTACCACAAACTGGGCAAAGACCCAACATTGCAGTCGGTGAGGTTTCTGCAGCCTCTTACTAAGCTTTAACTAAGGCTCTTGCCTCAGAAACCTTAATTTTCTAGCATCCTGAAGGAGGTGCCAAAATATATAATCTGGTTGAACTAACACATTACTTTCATTGGCCCATATTCATGGAGTAATTCTGGTTTTCGTCTCAATTTGGGTGTCCCTGTGGATGTATCCTCAAGATGCCTCGCCTTATTTTTAAGGGATCTCCTCCTTGCCATTTTCTGTTTGTCGAACATATGGGGATGGTTAATAATACCAAAAAGAAAATTACTTTGTTCTTGAAGTGGCTCCTTGGGGAAAGCAAATCTAGTAACCGGTTTCATGCCGAGTGACTTATTCTGTACTACATGAGGGTCTGTTCTACCCGTTTCTATGGTCATGGCCACTTCTGCTCTTAGTGTGGGCTGCAGTTGCCAGAAACAGATGACCAGTTTATGAATGGCAACCGGCTTCCAACTTTCCACAATTGAGATCAGGAATAAGCTTGAAGTTGACTGACCAGCCTCACCACCCTTCTCTGCCCAACCCCCTACTGTATCACCCCAGGATTGATGTCCTCTAAAAGCTTAATAAATTGTAAGGAATCTTGACCTTCCAAGACAATGTGATTACACAGCTCTGCCTTGTATCTGGAGACACTACTTCTACTGACTGTAGGAACTGCTGATACTCGCCCACCCCCTCTTACCTCCCCTCCCCTCCCTCCTTCCAAACACACAACCTGGCAAACACTCTTGAATACCACAACCAGCCCTCTGCTCGCACATCTTGCTTTCAAATATGTCTGGACCGACCGCTAGGGTGGAAGCACTGACCTCTAGCGACCCAGTAACTGGCATTTGGATGCTCCCCGCTTAAAACCTGCAAAGCAATAAAATGAACTGTACCATTAAGACTCAAAGCAGTCTCATAACTTGCTGCAATCTCAAGTCTTCATCTCCTCGTACTACCCCGTACCAGCAGTTCTTCCCATCGCTGGACTATTCCTAGTAGCAGCTTGGAGGTCCGGGGACCATAAGGGAAGATGTACTTTATCTACAATAAGGATGTGCAATTCTATCTTCTGCCAGGACATTCTGTTAATTGCCAATGCTTATTGAACTTTAGGAGGCGGGTGTGAGAGTGTTTGTGGGCAATCTACTTCTGGATAGTGTCTCTTCTAGGGGTAGTGTAAGTTTTCCCTTGGCTGCACGTCTTGGCTTGTCTGCTGCTTTTACTACCAGAAGCGAGGAGAGCCAAGGCTTGATGTAACATTGTGTGTGGTGGGACTAAGCTGATGGTCAATCCAGATTTAGGAATACATTGACCAGAGCCTGGGTTTCTGATGCTGTAAGAAAAGTAATGTAAGCGGTGCTGCATATCACATCCCTTCAGCTGTGATGGCCTTATTTGGTGGGGAAGAGTCGGACTGGTCAAATTAAGGTTTCTTCCTAATTTCATATTTGTAGGTTCCGATCGGATGTCTTCGTTTGGTGACTTCATCGCACTTTCTGACATCTGTGATGTTCCCACTGCTAAGATCATCTCTCGGGAGGTGAGTGCATATGTTGTGCAGTGTGATCATTGGCGGGACATTGTGAGGCTTGAGGATTTCACATACCACTCCATTCTGCAGTATATTATCTGGTGCCTCGTTCTGTCCATTGTAACCAAGTGATGTGTGGTTTTTGTCAATCCGTGTGAGTTCAGGGGGAGAGATTTGTGCAGGCAATCTTGTATGTGCCGGTGGGATTAGTACAGGAAACCAAATGAATGGTATTTCTGTTTAAGTTTCTCGTGTTTATCTGCAGATGCCTTTGAATCTACTTCACTGCTGTCCCTCACATATCCTTTCCCTCTCGTCTGCAGGTGTCCGATGGCATTATCGCTCCTGCATTTGAGGAAGAGGCGCTCAAAATCTTGGCCAAGAAAAAAAATGGGAGCTACTGTGTCTTGCAGGTTGGTTGACTTTTGTTTTTTTTTTTTTTGCTTTCTGGGGTTATCCATAATGTCTTTGGAATGAGTATGCCAGGTTTGGATGGAGTTCTGAACCATGGATCTTACATCAGTCGTGTGATTGTTTTGCTTGTCCTGAAAAGTTACGCTTTTCTTGGTCTTCATTGGAGTACTCTCTTGGCATGCAAGTATGTATTTTTGTTTCCTATGAGGGCCAACCCTCTAAGACTTCTGTTCCCATATGGGGGCCCAATCTTTCTGGGCCAATTAGCAGGCATTGGTAGCTGCGAGCCTTGGAAGCTGGTGGCATCCATAACCAATTCCCCATGCCTCTGCTGGTCCTGAATGGAACTGGTTTGGCACAGTCCCTACCCTGTGCTCTTGCCTTTGCCGCTGGAGTGACTTGGCTAATCTCGATTTCCTTTACTTGCTGGAAACTGATGGCTGATTATTGTATGCACTATCTGAAGCCTGTCGATACTGGGGCCAATATTACCCCAATCTCCCTCCAAAATGTGGAAAATCGGGCAGTGCCCAACATATTCAAGGATGTGCGATTTAGTGAAAATGGACTGAACATTGCTCCTCTCCCCAGAAAATGTTTCGTTTCCTGTACTCCAACCCAACTTTGATTGGCATGCATTCCTCTGATCTATAGAAATCTGGCCTCAAACCAGTCGGTTTTGCAGTTCCAACATTGGCTACAAAAGCTTCTAGAGGGTCTACATTTAAGAAATAAGTTTTATGTCTTGGTATTTCAGAGTGGTCTAGATGGTGGCAGTGACTTGGGTTAGAGACATTTCTGGCAGTTTGGATCCCTTAGGCATCTATATGCTGTTGTGTTGTGGATGTCGGTAGGGAATGTACCATATGCAGGTCCTGGGACAGCTACACAAAAACATTGAGGTTGACTAAAGTTGGGGTGTCTCTGCGGGCTCATTATGGCAAGCAAATGGCTAAGTAATGAGCCATTGGGCCAGCTATAGCAGACCAACGACTGCAATGGAACGGTAATCTATGGCGCACCCACAATCTGACCAAGCACTCATTCCAGCCTGCCCAGGAACGACTGACATTTCCAAACTATGAAGAAGTCTGGATGCTGCACTCGCTAGTGTGGTGCAAGAGTGGGAGGAACCCCCCCTGTGATACACCACTGTTCTGTGCCAAGTAGGTAGTCCAGATTTTATTTTTACACTAAACTTAAGTACTAGGCAAACACTACAGGGTAGTTCAAAAAAGAAAAACGCATAAGGTTTAGCATCTTCATAAATTACGGGTGCAGCGCCGTACTGAGCATATGTAGGCATTAATCATGACTATACCGACTTTCATTCATGAAACAATAATATAGAGCAGTGTGAAAAGGTTGCATAGAGCATAGCCCTAAGGAACAGCATCAGTCACATCAGTTCTGCATTGCTCAGCAGCCGTCAGATATCCACACAAGGGAGTCAAATGTATTTGGGCCTGCACAATGACACTGTGGTGGCGACCCACACTTCCTTGTCCAAGGTATAAATTGGGTCATGCAACTCCTCATGTGTCGGGACTCTTAGACATCCAACAATGAAGTACACATGCTACAGATCCTCCCCCCCCCCCCCTCCTCTGACCTAGCCCGGGTGAAATGTGGAGGTTTTAAACGTCTGGACTGGGCAGTTCCTTGCTGATCTCTGGAGCAAATTCATGGAACCTCTTTCCATTGAGCACTAGATAAGGGCAAAACTCTGTTTGCGTAGTCTCCTTCCTCTTCTCAGGTCCTGGCTTGTTCTGTTCTTAGCTGCCATGTCCACTGTGTTAATGTGCGCCTCGATGCCTGCGGACTACCAGCGCGGTCTAAAAAAAATATGAATCGTCCGACTACCACTGATGCTTTGCCTATGTCCCCCCAAAACAGGCAATACCCGTGCAGTCCCACAACGTATATGTACAGTGTCATCCGGGGAGCGGACACATTGCCTACATTCATCAGAGGCATATAGAGAATTTAGCGAGTTTCACTGGCATATAGTGCAGCTGGTTTAACAGTTTAAACTGAATTGGCCTCTATTGGGTGCAAAGGGATACCTCTTTAGTTAGCGCACAGCATTTCTGCCACTGGACAACCGTGAATTGGATGGTCGTATTTCTGCTGCGCAGTAAACCTTGTGGGTTGAGCGTTCAGAAACGGACCATACAGTCTGGATACCAAGTGTCTCCTTGCACATGACAATTGCGGCCGAGCTGATGGGTTTCCGGTTCATGCAGGAACATCAGCCGCAACTGTTTCACCGCTGCCCTCCACCTATAATATTGCGAAATAGCAATAGGACTGCTTCAAAGGTTGGACAAAATCTAGGGACGTGAACAACCCACCTGGAAAATGCCAAGCCAGGGCTGTAACCCCTGGATTGCTGCAAGTAAACATCAAAAGTGGGAGCCAGTCCCGGGAGGTTCCGGGGTGGTTGATAAAGCACCGTAAACTCGGTCTGTGGAACAACCTGGCCCAGCATTGATGGTCGTACGCACTGGATAAAAAGTACGGGAGTAATTACACTTGTCACTAAAGATGACTGACTTGATATTAGTGGGGGTTGCCCCAGATCGTTCAAGCGTCAAATGCATACCTTCAGGCCCTTGCGAGTACCAATATCCTGCATATTGAGCGTGATAGACCAGGTAGTATAGTTTATTTCCCCCTCCCCCAGGATCCCCATGTCATGGAGCGTATAGATGAAGACACTGCCTGGCCAGAAGGGAATATTGCAGAAAAAATATGGCTTTGGAAGGACTATCATTTTCTGGAAGGACTCTGCATAGTTATCCGCATACAGTGTGCTGTTGTCTCATACTCCTGTTTTTATAGAGTGGAACATTTTGGTAGGTGCGCAAGCTTTGGGCACTTTGCTTGGCCCTCTGAATGGAACAGGAACTAGAACTGTAATTGTGACTGGTCTCTCTTCGGGATGGGTGAAGAAATACCCTTTAGAGTTGGAGCTACATCCCAAATCACCTGGAGTTGCGTGTGCACACCATGCACAGTGGATTGGTGTCGCAGTTGTGTACCTCGGTCGTGAGACTCCATGTTGGTAACCATCAGTTAGTCCACAAGCAGACTGCCTTAGCATGGGTTAACATTGATACGGAAGACCCGTGGATGATGTCAAAGCTCTGCTACAGTTGGAGTGTCAATCTTTCAGCTCCGGACTCTGACTTGGCACACTTGTCTGCTATGAAACAAAAGCTGGAGTGCGGCTTTGTGGAAGAAAGGTGGTGCTTCTGGCATGCAGAAAAGCCGATGTTCTACCTAATCCCTGACCTCTTAAGCTTGCTTGGTTTCTTGCATCTTGTGGGTAAGTGGTTGCAGCTGGCTTCATCCCTCTTGTTGATCAGTGGCTGTGGTATCATGGGTATTTTGTTGGCCTATATGGACCCCGCACGACTAATTCACAAAGTAGGAGATGGTGGTTGTCCTTGATGGCCTATTGGGAATTATGGTAGGCAAACCTGCTAATAACTGCTTACTTTTCTTTTGGAACCCTTTAAAGGCTGTGCTTCTGGTGGGCTGGTTAAACTTTCAATGCTCCTGTCTACTTTGCAAGCTTCCAGTGGGTTTGATTCCTACTGTGCTGTAACCATGAATATTGGCTAAGGGTGTCCTTGCATAAAGTGAACTTTGCCATGGACTATATTTGGACTCCTTGCCATCTTGCATTTCTGCAATCCGCTTACGTTGTGTATTTGGAGTAGAGCCCACTCCGCCCCTGGCCAAATGCAGCTTTCAAACATTTGGGGAGCCACTGTAAGGTAGCATGTTTTTTGCCCATCAAGTCCCCTGTACAGTTTGATAGTCTCCTGTGATGCCCTAATTGGTCCCTCCTCCGCCCACTGTCCCCCCCCCCCCTCCTCCTCCCTCCACACCCCCCCCCCCCCCTGTTCCTGCTGACCGTCTCTATCCAGGTCTCATTGTGGGCATGATGGCCTCTTGTGCCCCTTGGACCAGTAAGTTCCCAAAAGTGGGTAGAGGATACAATGATGATTTGCATATTTGCCTTCTCCACCCCCTCACTTTGGCAATTACATGGCTATCGGGCAAAGCAGCTGCAACTATACAGTGCTGGGATTGCCGGGGCATAGTGGAGAGAACACTCCATGAAAGTTAACTGGACCAATACTGCTGGGTTCTAAACTCTGGCAAGGCATGTGAGAGAATGGTCCGAGTTCCACTTGACCAAATGTCTGCCAGCCATTTTATAATTCGGGGGATGGCGGATATGCAACGAGTGAGATGGGTTATCACAGACATAACGGATGGCGAGGCCCATACAAATGTAGGATGTCTAGCCAATCTGATCCAGAGAATGAAACCAGGCCGTGGGGGTCTATATTCCTACCACCGCCTCTGCCTTCAAAATTGGACCTCCGTCTTTGGCCACTTTTGCTCATGACCAAATTTGATGCAAAATGTGTTCTGCAGTGTGCTAGTCTTTAGTGCACTCCAGAAG
This sequence comes from Ambystoma mexicanum, assembly GCF_040938575.1. Lineage (NCBI taxonomy): Eukaryota > Metazoa > Chordata > Amphibia > Caudata > Ambystomatidae > Ambystoma > Ambystoma mexicanum. Next base: position 860,201,560 of record NC_090931.1, on the reverse strand, counting down.
GTCCTACGGAGTTTACAGGTGGTACGGTACCGCTTTGAGAGGTCTGGAATACCCACAATCGTGCCAGCATCTGCCCTGTCTTGAAGCCTGCTTTGCCTCGTAATATGTGCTAGAGTAAAGTTCAGGGCATTGGCTACTGGCCCAGTGGTGGTTCGACCAGCTCTTGAATACCTTGATAAATTGAAGTGATATTCTGCCACTATAACCCAAGCTTTCGTTCCATGAGTGCCCTGCAGCAATTGCATACTTAAATTCTGACTGTGTTGGTAATCTCAATCCAGTGAGGCTAAGATGTGGATTTCCCTTTTCGAGGTTTGTGAAATCAAGCGTTTGCTCTCATTTAGTTGAATTAGGACTTTATTCTGTATATGCCCCTACACCCAGCTGCCAAGTAGCCCTTAATTGTTGCTATTTGCACTTTACAGGTTAGCCTTTAGTGGAGAGGTGAGCAAACAGAATGAGTGAGGTGAGGGATTAGTCGAGTTAAACAGCTAGGCAGAAGCCATCATGAACACCATAGCCTGCTCAAGAGAACAGCAGTCTCCTCTTCCAAGAGCCGGTATTGATGTTTGGTTTTCTGCTCCACTGCAGTGTGGGGTCTAGCAAGACCAGCCTATAACAGGCCTCCAGTAATGACTCGGGTAAACGTGACTGAACAGTAAGGCTTCAATGTACAGTTGACTTGCATAGTAACTAAAAGATTGTCTGCACTAAAGTATTGTATTTAACAAGAATAATAGCATTTTAGATTTAGAGCACACTAGTGTTTAAACCCTCGTTGCAGTTGAAAGTGTGTTCAAACAATGGTTGGACCTTTTTGTACAACCTTTACAAATTTGACTTTACGAGGGGCTAGGGCTGGACTGTCGGTATTTCTAAACCAATGGCCACCTGAATTGAGATTAAATTGTCAAGGGCGTTAAATTGCTTGCACTCCATTGAGGATTAACAGGTTATCAATGGACCGGATGGGATTCTAGGTCAAAGCCAGGTAAGTTTGCATTTGTGTGTAGAGATGAGGGCAACCTCCTATCTAGGGAGCTGGATGGACCCTCACACCAGATTCCTACATCCAGGTTCCACTATCAAGTCTAAGCACAGGGCTGCGTGGAAGAGCTATGCCTCCTAGAGAAATGTACACACTTGTGAGGGGAGCAAAATGGGAGTATCAGCAAGAGGAAGCCCAGTGACTCTTGGTATGGCAGACTTTTGTGGAGGGGTGAAGGGTCCTTTGTGAACGAGGCCCAATGATTGCAGGTGTTTTGGGACAGGCTGGCTGTGATTAATTGGATTCTGCTCAGCAGGAGTACAAGGATGAGTAGGGGCCAAATGGCCCACTCAGCCCTCGCACATCTACGAACCAAAATGCAATCCTATATCTGTCACCTTTTGTGATAACGTGGGCTGAGGGAAGGCTAGGCTCTTGTGTGGTCTACACATCTGTACGTAGAAATAATGGAAATAATGGTAAGAAACCCCACCAAAGTAAGAACTGAGAAGATGCAACAGACTGGAGACAGTAGCACTTTGTGTAGTTCCAGGGATGGTAGGTAATTCACTAGCTCCAAAAAAGATTTTTTGAAACCTGGCGTAATCGTGACTTAACCAGTCTCTAGGGTCTGTGGGGGGATTTGGGGTGGGAGGACAGGGGGGGGTTTATGTGTGGGAGGACAGGGGGGGGTTTATGTGTAACAGTCCACTGAGAACTGAATCCAGGTACTAACAGTCAGACCCGGTATTGAATGTAGATTTTCACAGATCAGGCTGTTTGGGCATGTAGTATTGTGAGGCCCCAGCAGCGAGCGGGTGTCTAGTAGAGGCGAAGCTTGGTGCAGTAGGATGGCTCTCTAGGATGCAGGTTAGTGGGCCCAGGAGCACTTCGCAATTGGCCAGGCCAAGTTGGGCTTTAGCTGCCAGGGGAGGTCGATGAGTGACGCTCAGCGGTCCGAGTCGGCAGGCGACTGATCGAAGTGGTGATGTAGGGTGTATTGATGTCTGATGAATTAGGTGGCATTTCAAGGGCTAACTGGGTCAAGCTGTTGTTGTAACCCCTGGATAAAGTAAGCCTGTGACTCTGAATTGCTTTCGTTTGGGTCCTGCCATGGAGCAATGAATTTGGGCAGGTGACTAGCTTTAGCTAGGACACCATGTAGTGTTGCGCTGGTTAAAGGTTTGAGTTGGTGGAGGAGGGATGCAACCAGCATGGCGATGTTCCCCTCTTGTTCTAGGTGCGTTGAACTCTGAGTGAACAGTTTCAGTGCAGTAGAACAGGGAGCTTTGTCTGGTCCTCTGATTGCTATGAGTCCCACCTGGGGGACTCCCAAGAGTGGTTCTGTTCAGGGTCTGCTCTCCCAGCTCAGGAGATTCTGGTCCACAGCAGAGGCTACTCTGAATGTGCCCTATGAGTGGTAGGGAACAGAGCTTCAGCTCAGGCTGAAGCTTTGGAAAGTTCAACTTTCCCAAAAGTGATCTTCAAAACTAACCAGGATCCAAGAGCAACTGGGCTATCTGCTGAAGGGGGCTGGAGACCAAGCCAGCCTGTGTACAATTCCAGCTCTTAAGTGGCGTGGACTTTTCCCTTCTGATGTTCCACCCAAAGTGTTTAGCCCCAGTGGAGGGGGCTGCAGTGGGGACGGTGGAAATCCAGTGCTGGAACTATCCTGTCATTGAGCAGAACCCTCATGCCCATCGTAATCCTGCCCCTTTCCCTGGTCATCGAGAACAAAGGCCTTTAGATATGCAGCACTCTGGTCTGAGGCTACTCCCTTTTGAAGGGTTGCTCTCCTTTCATGCAGAGTCTGGCTTCCTGCTTTCTCTGGCGGTGGTTGTAACCTGCCCTCGCAGATCAAAGCGGAGTCCTGGTCATCTATGTTCCTGTCCTGCCATTTGGTTGTGTACACCCAGCATAGACTCCTTCCACAGCAGAGCTGACTCTCGGGCGCTGACACGTGCAAGATCAATTGGAATGTGGCGGGCCTGATCATATGTAATAGCATGCACTATTGTTAAACTCTGGCATAGCTTTAGTTTATAGATTATCCTTCCTGCCACCATCCTTCTGTGCTTAAGATTTTCTTTTTGGTACAGGGGTGCATAGCTTAAATGTCACCCCTGTGCAGCACAGACTTTTCTGCCACTGCTGCTAGCAAATGGGGATTTGTGACCTCTGGCCCTGCTTTGTGCACATGTTTCAGGTGCTGCGAAGCAGGCCAGACCCAAACTATGCTTTTGGCATGAAGCTTGCGAAGGGGGAAATCTGATGGATTACCCTTTCGGGGATGTAACTACCTGCCTCTTTCTATTATTCAATAATGCTTTGCACCCTTGCTAGATGACAGTTCCTCCCACTGGCATACGTTCCAGTCTGCCTCTGTCCTTGTGGTACTAGATGGTGACTGAAGCTATACTTCAGGATTCCCAATGCTGGAAAAACTGTTTTGTAACCCACAGTGGTGGATGAGGCTCGACTAAGGGTTGGGCGATTCAGCAAGGCTTCGCCACCAGGGGTGGGGGCAGCTATGAACAGTCCTAAAGATGTCAGCAGCAGATACAGAAGGTGTGTCCAGGGTATTCCACTCTTGACGTGCAGGCTTGAACAGCTCTGTTGGTCCTGCAGAAAGTCAGCTGGATGCCAAAAGGAGAGTAGGGCAGTCTGTTTTGACAACTAGTTAAACGGAGCGAGAACACTGTGGTAGACTTCTATTACTGAGAGGCAAAGTTTTGGTCACTGATTTTCAGCCGCATTCTGACTTCCAGTGCCTCTTGAATGCGACAGATTAAAGTTTAGTTTCTGACTAGTAAATGGCTCCAAGACCTCCCAGATTTGGCAAATGCTTGACTGATGGCGTGATTCTAGCCCTTCTATGTACAGGAATCAAAAGCTTGGTGTTAACCAAACATGTATAGTCAGCTAAAATGCACTCATTACTTTAGCTTTTTGAGCTGGATTAGGGTGTTTGATAATCCTACCCAGTTCCATGCACGCAGTTGCTTTTTCTGGGCTCTGGACAGACTGTAAAAACATGACCCCGTATGGACATTCCTACCTCAGAGTATGGGGAAGAAGGCAAACCGGGGGTTGCATTGACTTTACTTTAACAAGTATTGGACCGGCCACCCTGTGGTAAAATAAAGGTGCACAGTAAAATACATAACTGGATGATGGCAGTATTGACTCCTTTAAGACACACGAAGTAACAAATACACTTGGGGGGGGGGGGGGGGAAGGGTTGGGGGGGATTGACTAATCTGGGAGGGTCCAGTTCCTTCTATAATGTGATTTAGTAATGTTAGTTACAAATCGCTGGCGGAGGGACGTATACCCGAGTGAAGATTACCGAAAGTCGATGGGTGCTTTATCCCTGGGACTGCTATGTTTGGAGCAGCTGTCAAGTCAGTATCCCCTCAATGGACATATCAGAACACTTTGTTCCCTTTTTAATCTGAATGAGCTATACAATCCCAGTGAGGGAGCCAATGCTCTGAGTGACAACCTGTCGGGAGCATTTTACCCCCAAACATATTTCTGTACAAATTGTTAACCCCCCCTTCTCCCAGATTCATATTGTTGTTGCAGCACCACATACCTGCATATAATGGAAGTACCTGGGCACGCAATGTCAATACCTGGCAGCACAATCTATTCATTCGTAGAAATGGGGCAACATTGGCTTTGCTGGTTTACCTGTTTTTTTTTTTTTTTTTTTTTTAAATGTGTTTTTTTGTAATGGAATGATCTTGTTTTGTTAGATGGACCCAGAGTATTTGCCAGATGAGCTGGAAGTTCGGACCCTCTTTGGACTCAACCTGATGCAGAAGAGGAATGATGCAGTCATTGATGCAGCCCTGTTCAGTAATGTTGTGACCAAGTGTAAAGATGTAAGTCTACAAACCATATGTCACTCCAAGAGCTTGCATCCTACCTACACATGGGGACATAGCGCAGCCTTTGAGGTTTCCCACTTGTCTGTGAAGGCCTTTGCTAACAACTGCTGCCCACGGGGGCCATTCCCTGCCTAATACATTAAAGGACTGGGCAGCCGATTTAACTGCATTGTCCTTGCACAGCTAGTCCTCCCTGTTTCACTCTTCCCTCCGGCATGTTTTTATCGCACCAAATTGCAATATAGCGGCTACGAAGCTGTAATGTGGCTCGATTTGAAAGTGACTCCTGGCAGTGTGAAGCCCTTGTGTAAATGACTTCATCTCATAGATGGCTTTGGCAGATTCAGTTTCCTATTTATGCTTGTGTCCTTCTTTTAAAGCTTCCAGAGTCTGCGATCCGTGATCTGATTGTGGCCAGCATTGCCGTCAAGTACACTCAGTCCAATTCTGTCTGCTATGCCAAGGATGGACAGGTATGGATCTCACTTTGTTTTCCGCTCTGGTGTTGTAGTGGTTTTCAGATTACCAAATATGCACTTCTAGACTTATTGGCTGTGTGAATGTCAATCTTTTTGTTGCCATACCCACTGCCGAAGTTCCTAGATACTTGCGTTCTTAAATGGTAAGTGCTTTTCTCTATACTGCTTTCCCACGCATTCATTTGCTACAGATGTGTACATTGGTTACTTTCCTCGCCCTGCTACAAGCCAGACTCTGTGAGTCACATAGATGGTGTAGTACTTTTTCCCCAAAGTCTTCCAAAACTGGATTCCTGAAATTAGATTGTTCCCTGGAGGGGAACCCTTGTTCCATCCTTTGGCCTAATGAATCTGCTTGCTGTGTACTGTTAAACTGTACATGTGCCATAGCTCAACTTCCCGCATCGGAAGTGAGGGCTGGAGGGACATAACTAGGATGGCTTGGTACTTTAATATGGTGTCTGGGATTCCTGAGCAGTTTGCCTCATCTTGGTTTACTAAAGCTTGGTTTACTTTGCCATGCAATCATAGGTGGTCGCTAATCTAATGTCTGAATGGCGACCCCCACCCCTTGACTGTTTAGCCATAGGATACATTTAGACTGAGAGTAGGCTCTTTTGCTTAGTTGAATGCTGGGGTGAGGCACAAAGAATGATGCTGCACAACCTTTAAGTCTTATGCTGAATGTGGGTATGACCAATGCAAGGACAAAGGGCTGGTGTGTGGATATACTTCTCAAGGGACTGCTCTCGAGGGACTGCTTGGCGCTCACCGCATAGCTTGGCAAGCAATGCTGAGCTGAGAGCATGGCTTCTTGCTCATCCCTGCGATAACCACATTGAAATCCAGAGCAACACTAACTGGAATAACCCCATCTACTGCTACAGAACCAAGACTCCAGTTGAAGGTCCCTAAAATGCAATTAGTGTTCAGTCTGTGCAGGTGTCTCCTTACTAACTGCAAACAGCACTTCTGCAAAACCTGCCCCCTTTCCCATTTTGATCAACTCCTTCTCCGGTGGGCTGGTCCTCCTGCTTCCACGAGGCACCTTTTCAACAAAGGAGCTGTTGCCCAAGAACCAGGGAACCATTTCCTTTGGGTTTTCTCTTTTCATATGCTCAAATTTGGTACGCATTCCATGAATATGGCCTGTGCGATGTATCCTGATGTATAATTTTGGGTTTGGGATTGGAAGTACTGAAGCACTGGGACTATATCCTCTCTATCCCTCTACTATTGGGGACTAACTGCTGAGCCTATTCCAATTTGAATGCACTCCCGACACTGTACTGAATTTTCTGAACCCCAGCAAATGTCCTTGTTCATTCTAAAGTTCCCTGGTTGGTCATGGTGGGAACATGATTTTTAAAAAAATGTTTTAATTTGTTTATTTATAACTCGGTGCACAGGAGAATATAAACAGTAACATTTACTTGTGACCCCTTTAATATGCATATGTCAAGGTGTCCCTTTATCTCACCCAGAGGTCCCGGGTCAAGTTTTGTCAGGGCGGGCCAAGCGGCGAGGATGCCCTAGTAAAGTGGAGGGCTCTCGCTATCTGGCGTGGCTTGTGAGTCAGGGCTGGGTAGTTCTGGTCATAGTCTAGCAGTGGTGCCCAAATGTTTGTAAATCTGTGGAGCAGCCCTGCTTTAGCTGGCTTGACCTTTTTGGCTATTAGGATATCCCTAAGTTTAGCCCACCAGAGGGTCATCAGGGGCCCTTCCAGGTGCGGGCCACCGTAATTTTAGCTGGCAACAAAAATTGAGACACTAACGCTGCCCTCTTTCCTGTTTGCGGGTAGGAGTCTGGGAGCGGAATCCCCAGGAGACCTGCTCGGGGCTAGCGGTATTTCCACTTGGGTGATGTCCTTAATCGTGGCCAGGCAGTGGGTCCACTTTAGGGCATGTCCAGCACATATGGAAATAGGATCCTGGAAGGCGGCAGAGACGCCAGCAGTGAGGAGTCATGCCGGCTGGAAGTGGTGAAGGCGTATTGGGGGGGGGGGGGTGGGGAATACAGCACAAAAGCAGTTTGTGGGCACATTCCCGATTAGTGGCTCAACGGGAGGCTGCGCGCGTTCTTGTCCCGATGTCCATCCATGTGCGGTAATCTATGGCATGACCTAAATCCGCCTCCCATTGAGCCTTGTAGGACGGCCTGGTATGGAAAGGGTCTTCTTGCATTAGTTTGTAGAGGGCAGAGATTTTCCCCCAGGCTGGCAGGTCAGTTACTGTGAGCTCTAGTGGGGCAGGAGCTTGTGTTGCTGCCGCTTGGGTCTGGGGGTGGGAGCACCAGTGTCTCAATTGGGCGTAGGTAAATCTGTCAGTTTCTGCTAGATGGAAGGTTGCCTTGCATTGTTCGAAGGTGAGAGGGGAGTCCCCCCTCAAAGAGCTGCCGCAGCGATTCGAGGCCTCCCGCTACCCAGTTCCTGAAATTTGTTCGTTAGGTGCATGAGAGGGATGGGGGGGGGGGGCTGGGTTAAGAAGGATTGGAGAGAATGTACTCTAGTCCCCTGGGATACCCCTGTCTCTGTGGGCCCACTCCCAGGCCCTTATCGTTTGTTCGTAGAAGTCAACAATCCAGGCCAAACCCGGCGTATTGCAGCGGGAATAAATGGAAGGAAGTGGAAGCGGAAGCGGAGGGGGAGGGGAAGGCGGGATTGTTACGCCCATTTTGGGCATCCTATGGCGATTTCCCCATGCCTGGAAGTGGGCCAGCTGCACTGCTATGTGATATCTGCGGAGGTCTGGCACCCCCAACCCTCCCAGTTTCGTGCTGGCCATCATGGTGGTTCGGGGTATCCGCGCTTTCTTGCCCCTCCAGATGAAGTCCATCCTTTTCCTTTGGAGCCACTGTGAGGGGTGGCGGGCGGGGGGGTGACATTAAGGTTGGGAGGGAGGAGCAGGTGTAAAGGAACTGAGGGAGGAGGTTCATTTTGCATGTCGTAATGCGGCCCAACAGTGAGATCTCCTGCGACTGCCAACGAATAAGGTCCTTTTCCAATTCCTTGAACAGGCTTTGCTTCTCAGGACCTCCTCGCCTGGGGTCAGACCCACTCCGAGAGCCATTGATTTTTGGAAGTTAATGGCAAATCCTGCTACACTCCCGAATCCGTGGATTTCGGTCAAGGCCGCTCTCATGGAAGCCTTAACGTTTGTGATGGTTAAGAGCACATCTGCATAGAGCGATTTTATGTTGGGCGGGGCCTATCTGCAGGCCGGTGATCCGTGGATTCATTGGGCCAAAGGTTCCATGGCCAAGGCAAACGGGGGGATAGTGGGCATCCCTGTCTGGTTCCGCACGTGAGAGGGATTGGGGTCAGACAGGTGGTCGTTGACTCTCAGCCAGGTCTTAGGGGCTTGATAGTTAGCCAGAACCATTTTCGTGAAGGTCTGGCCAAAGCGAACGGCCTCAAGAGTGAGATGCAAATAAGTCCAGTCCACTTTGTCGAAGGCTTTGGTTGCATCAAGTGCCAGCAGGGCAAGTTGTTGGGCATTCTGGATAGCAACCTCTATTAGGTCTAGTGCTCTGCGGATGTTGCCTTTTGTCGATCTGTGTTTTATGAACCCAGTTTGATCCGGGTCTATGATGCTCGGAAGGATTGGTGCAAGCTGATTGGCCAGGATTTTTGAGTGTATATTGGCTTCCAGGTTATATAGGGATAGAGGTCTGTACGAGCTGTTATCTTGGGGATCCTTTCTGGGCTTGAGGATGAGGACTGATGGACTCCTGCATACATGGAGTAATACTTCCAGTGGTCGCAAAGGAGTGGAGACAAGTTAAAGGGGCCACTAATTGTGGGCGGAAGAGTTTATAAAATCGGGTGGAGAACCATCTGGGCCTGGGGGTCTGGATTTCAAGGTTTTTATGGCCGCCTCCACTTCCTCATTTGTGATGGGCGATTAGAGTTCCTCTCTCACCGTGGCTGTCTGGGGTGGGAGAGCTGCCTCTTGGATGTAGGAACATTATTCATTTAGGTCCCTCAGGACTGCCGTCATTATCTCTGCCTGGTGGGCTACCGCCAGGCATAACTTCTCATGTTCCGCATAGTGGACCACCCCCTGTGAGTCACGAAGACCTAGTATGTGTTTCTTATTCTTCTCTTTGGTCAGCTTATTTACCAGGTGCTTGTTAGCTTTGTTATTGACGTAATACCATTGTTTTGTTCTGGTCAATAGGTTTGCTGTGGCGTCAGCATAGTGCGCTTTGAGCCTATTTCTTGCCATCCGTAGGGCCCTATAGGATTTCAGCGACCAGCCCTTCCGTTTGTGGATGGCCTCTGCCTCACGGACTTCTGATTTCAAAATAGCACTGGTCGCCTGCTTTTGTTTGTGGAAGGCCGTGCCTTGAGCGATCAGTTCCCCTCTAAGCACCGCTTTCATGGCATCCCATCTGTTGGCTGAGGAGGTATCCTCATAGCAGTTTTAGGCAAGTTTTTTATTGTTCTGGCACTGGAGTCTCTTACTGCCATGTCCCCCAGGATAGGGTCATATAAATTCCATCAGCGTCGAGGGGGAGGATCTGGGTTGTGAGATCGCAGGGTGAGTGAGACTGGAGCGTGGTCAGAGGATCCGGGGACCAATAATGTCGGTAAATGCCAAGATCTGGGGGGAGGCCAACAGCAAGTCTATTCTAGAGAAGGTGCGGTGCACATACGAAGAGAAGGTGAAGTCTTTCTCTTCCGCAGATGGCACTCTCCAGGTATCCACAACGTTGTGTACGGAAAAGATGGAGCAGGGCCTTTGCCAACTTCAGGTCCCTGGATGTTGGAGGGTGCGATCTATCTTTGAGGGGGTCTGGAGCTCTGTTAGTCTCCTCCAATGATGACCTGCCCCTCAATAAATGGTAGGAGGGACTCTTCTAGGTCTTGGTAGAACCCTTTCTGGTGCTCGTTCGGTGCATAGGCTGAGATGAGGGTATAAAGTTGGCCAAGGATAAGCAATTTGACCGTGATGAAGCGACCCTCATGGCATCTCTGCGTATCCAGGACCTGGGGATGCAGTTTTGCAAAGAGAATTCAGTGCCTAATTTCTTGGTGCCATTGGACGCCAGAGGTTGTAAGGGGGGGGGAGAGTGGGTGGGCGAGGTTGGGGGGGGGGGTTTGCAGTCCGCCGGGATTAGATGGGTTTCTTGTCAGAAGGCGACTGAGGTACCATGATCTAGGAGCCTTTGCAGGATGTATTTCCTTTTCGGCGGGGAGTTTAGGCCCCTAACATTCAGGGTGGTGAATTTTAGTTTCTGATGCGGGGGCTGGCTCCCCGAGCTCTCTTGCTGGGTGGAGGGGGGGTAGGGGAGGGGGGGCTCAGATCAGCCATAGCCGTAAGAGGCTAACTGCTTTGGGTTCTCCTGTGGCTACCATTTTTTAAATGGTCTCTAACGGGAGACACGAACTTCGAACATCGGTCTCCAGCGGGGGGCCCAAACTGTGACCAGGGGGAACGTATTTGAACTGTTGGTGTCTCCCCTAGCCACCCGGGCTGACACCAGCCCACGTTGAGGTACGCTCCAAGGTCAAAGTGATGACATCCACCTTGGAGGAGGGTATGGACTGCATGGGGCCCGCAGTAGGCGTTGCTAAGCATGGTTCCATTGCAAAGTATTCCTCAGGGTTTTTATTGACCTTTATTTGGGTGTACGGCTTCTCTGGACCCTTGTCCAGGCTTCGGGGGGGAAGGGGGGAGCTGTGCCAGGATCGTGACTATTTTGGCCTGGAGAGGAGGATCCCAGGCGCCCCAGAGAGCCTGGGTGTAAGATTGAAGCTGCATCGAGGTGCCTGATGGTCCGTGTGGTGCCCTTGTGTGAGAATTGTAGGGCTGTCGGGAACAGCCACCTGTAGCGGATCTGCTGGTCTCGGAGAAAGAGCGGGCGCAGCGTTCAGCGCTTCTGCAGTATCAGGGGAGAGAGATCCTGGAAAATTTGGAGGGGTGCCCTGGAATGACAGTTTGTCTCGTGAACGGCCTATTTTGGAGATGGCCTCTTTGGAAGTGTAGAAGTGGACCCTTGTGATAACATCTGGAGGGGGGTCCGAGTCGGTGCCTTGACCTGGACGCAGTCTATTGGTGCAGTGAAGTAGGAGTTGGGATACTTCTAGGTTCGGGAGCAGCGCCTGGAAGAAATTGCTCACGTATTCGGGGAGGTCCTTGTTAGGGATGGAAGTGGGCACACCTCGGATACGCAGGTTATTGCGGCGGGCGTGTTTTTATTTATTTTTTTTCTCTTCAGGTCCTCCTGCTTGTGCTCCAGAATTTCGGTTCTGTCCATTAGGGACCTGATGGTGCGTTGTACTTCCGCCAGCACTTTGGAGTGTTCTTGGGGAAGGTCTTCTGATTCCCCCATCCTGTGTTCAAGTTCGCTGAACCTTTGCTCCGTTTGTTCGAGCTTTGCGGTGAGCTCTGACATGCAGAATCTAAATTCTGCTTTGATGTCGGACGTAAAGGCTTCGAGGTCCTCCTTAGAGGCGAGGGAGCCTTTCTCTTCTGATGCTTTTGGGGGTGAGAGTTTGACTGGATCCGCTTTCTTCCCCTTTTCGGCTGGTAGAAGCATGGTGGATATGGCTGCCAAATGTTTGGGGGTTTTCAAGGACTTGGCCATGGTGTCCGGTTCGGGGGGCGAGCCCAGTGGAGATGAGGGAAGAAGACTGTTGTCAGCTGGTGGGTGAGGTGCCAGTCTGTCCATTTAGGGTCTCAAGATGCCGGCTGGAAGACTGCGCTGTCCTGGTTAGTGGGTCCAAACAACCCTGGGAGGGGGCCGATAGTGTGAGCTTTCTAGCTTATCTGCAGAGTTGTGGAGAGAGTGGTCAGCAGAAGCAGCAGGGCCTATGCCTCTGGTGGTGAATCTGCTGCTTGGCACCTGCCGGGCCCCCCCCCAAGGGGCCTGCTGGTCCTTGGGCCGCTCTGGGGAATTAATGGGAGTTGGGCAGGGCACGCCTAGGAAGGTTAGGCGGGATGTTGTGGCCAGCTAAGGCTGGGAAGGCCGAGGGGCACGGAGGAGCTGCTTGGGCTATGCGGGAAGAGGAGGCAGATCTGGTGGTCCTTGTAAGCTCACCCCCTCAGCCGCCGTGATGAAATGCTTTGGGGAGGCTCTGAGCTAGGAGGGGCCCCACCGTGACCTGAAGCCAATCGGTTGGTGGGTGCTTATAGGCACCAAATTACTTCTCATCATGGGGGGGGGGGAGAGAGATGGGGAGGCCCTCCCTGTGTGAGGCGCTCCGTGCCTCCTGGATCTGTGGACGCAACGTCACTGCCGCACACCGGACCAGCCCAGAGCAGCGGGGGCAGACTAGTGCCTCCGGCGGCCGATCCCAGCCTGTCGGAGGCGAGGATGCAGCAAGGAGCGTTCGCCGACTGCAGAGGGGTAGGTGCCCGGCTGCAAGCAGTGTCTTCTTGCTGTTGTGCGGACTCCCTCAACGCCCCCCCTCCTCCCCCCCCCCGGGGACCAGGGCTGCATGTCGGGGAGCGTAGAGGCAGACCCTGGGAGCGGGGTCCATGGCGGCGGGAAGCAGACCTCGCAGATCTCCATAGGATGAAGGTGCGTCTCCGGCAGGGTAGAGGGCCTCGGCGGAGACCAGCAGGTGGGGTGCTGGGTGCCAGTAAACTCGGGATAAGGAGGCTGGAGGAGGAAGCTTTCGGGCAGCCGCTCCGACAGTGCAGGCGATGAAGGTGCGGGTGCCCAGTCCAAGTCGGCCCGCGACCAGAGTGCTGTCATGCGTTGTGGGCCGGTTAGGGAGAGCCCACGAGGGCTGCAGAGTGGGTCGGGTTAATGCGCCCGCCATTTTGTTTTCTTTTGCTGCTGCCGTTAGATGTTACGTGGTGGCGATTTTGGGGATCCCCAGAGCGATTTATGCTCAGATTGCAGCTATTGGGGCTCCCCGGATTCCGCCACCTACATCAGCGGTTTAGGGGTCCTGGCCATCACGGGAACCAGTGTATTTTGTGAGGTCGCTGCGGGTCCATGCGGAGGCCATTAATGGAGCAGCCACATCGCTGGTGCTCCAGGCCACGCCCCTGGAACATTTTGCTGCTTTCCCTACTTGGATATCAATGGGACAACCTACTTTTTGCTATTCTTACGGTCAACCTTGCCTGACTTTTGGAGGTAAGAAGCCATTTTGAATCGCTTTGCCTGTTTTGGAGGTGGAGGGGCACTGATCAGTCCCAATGGTTGTCTACAATGGAGAACCGTGTTCTCCTGCACAAGGTCCTTTGTTTCCTGCACACCACCTTCTATTTGGTAGACTATTTGGTAACGTTGTGGTTACTTGCTTAATGTGTACAGGATGGGCTGGTAATGTGTTCTTACTCTTGTGCACTTTTACCTTTTACTGCTTAATGCCAGACATTTTAAAATGGCCATACTGCAAGATGTATATATTTTTCCTATAGTTTGGTCTTCATACCCTGTAGTAGCCGCAAATAGCCCCTGCTAGTTTGAATGGTGCAGATCCTTGCATTGTTGGACTGGGGGCAACTCCAGCCTGGATCCTGAACAGGACTTGTGCTGCATCCATTTGTCGCAGCATTGTGCAGTAAAACCGCTACGAAAGAGCAGCTTGCTGAAGTCCCGGAACTCATGGTTGGAAGATAGCCAGCTGCTGTTTACTAGCATGCAACACCCTGCTTCTCTGCTGATATCTGGAGCCCTTCATCAGTGCTTCTGGTTAAAGAGCCAGCTGCTGGAAGTGTTATGAATAGTCCAGACCCATCATGTGAGCTAGCCAGATGGCCCCCTGTGCTACTTTGCTGCAATTGGTGCTGTTTCAAGTTGAGCCTTGGTACTCTGCAGATTCTTTGCTTATAGAACAAGACCTGTCCCTCCACAGATAAGTGGCTCATTGTAGGACCAGTGGTTTTTCCGCCACAAGGGTGCCTTCGACCGTTTAAGTTTACTGACTGCATCACATCCTTGGAGTTCTGAGGCTGTTGCGAGTGGTGGTCCAGTAGTCTGTGGCCTGGGTGTCCAGAACCGATCCATTGGAGTACAGAACTGCAATCTAGCTGCACCCAAAACGGAGGTCCGTAAGTGAACAAAGGCATGAATACTGAAGTCTTTCTCAATTTCACAAACTTCTACAGTGGCACCTGAGTGAATCTCGGGTGAGTAAACCCAACTGTTTTGGTCCCCCTGCATTTCCATACGTTCTATGGGCCTAAAGTCCTAGCCTTATTGCCAGCTTGCCTTACCTTGTATGGTGGTGTTCTGGCCTGGTAGCTTCCCCTTTACCTCCCCCAAGGTGGGTGGTTTGGGAGATGGTGTTTGCGTTTTTGCTTAACTTTGCTACACCTACCAAACTATCTGTTGGTTTAAGCAAATACTTGCTCAGTCTTTCTAAAGAGACTCCTAGCCTCCTGAAGACATGGTCACAAAGCCACTTTTCTATCTAGGGGATGGACTTCCTGATAGTACAACACCATTTTAATAGGGTGCTCAAGTCTTAATACTTCACCAATTATAACCAGGTAAGCAATCAGTACTTTATTTTTTATGAATACTTTATTAAGTGTAGCAAAGTGTTGGTGCTCTCGGCAGAGCCCATCCAGGTAAACGTGTATGTTAGTAGTGCATTGTTTTAGTGTTACTTACCTGTGCTTTTTCATTGGTGAGAGTTGCCTATGTCCTAAACAAATAACTGCAGTAGTAAATATTCTGCCTTACTTGTAGTATGCTGTTCAATTAACCAATCCATACTGTCTACACATTGGTGTCCCTGCATCAGAACTGGGTGGCCTCTCAATCTGTCCACAAGGTGGTTTCTGATCATCCGTCTGGACAGTTCTGCTGGCAACTGACGGTGACCTCCCTGAATTTCAACAAACTCCTTTTTACATAAGGACTCTCCTCTAATCCTGTGTCGCCAATTGGAAGAGATTTGTTTTTAATATTTGTTTGGATTTCACTTAATGACTCTAAACCTGTTGAGATCCTGAGTTTAGCTTTCGTTGCTCCACGTTGACCATTAGGAAGGGTCAGGGGTGAACCTGTGGGGAAACTTACCAGTTTTGGGCAGATCCTGCTCACACCTTGAGCAGTCTGGGAAACCGGTCTATTCCCAGTTTCACTGTGTTGGATAATTTATTGCTTGTAGGGATAACCAGTAGCTCACAACGGAATGGTGCATGAAGCCATGCCATGGGGGTCCTGCTACATCCAGCTGAGGAAACATATTTGCCATGGCCTTGTACGATTTGGCGGCAGCAATGAGGTTCTGGTGGCGATGAGTTTCTAAGTCCTGCCACCATCCCAAAATAAAAGTCCTACCTTGTCTGTCATCCTTTGGTCAGGCTAAGGCTCGAACTGAACCATTCGGCTGCAGGAGTTTGCATCATCAACCCCCATTAAAGAACCAGTACGTTTTCTGATTTCCCCCATCTTCGCTTCTGCGTTTGTGATTTACTGACTACTTGTCATGACAGCCTCGCTATCGCACTGCGAGACGCCCTTGAGCAAGACTCCTATGGCTAGACTTGAGTGGCCCCATTTGCTTGCACAAACCATGATGTATTGGCCCGGTCCTCTCTAGCCCTTATCAAAGCCTCAGACCATCCCAACACATCTTAATTTGGTTGCTGGAAGCATGCTGTTTTGTAACACCCACCCCCCCTCTTGTCTTGGCAGTGGGCATGTCTTGTGTTGCATGTAAACTACATGCTCTTCCCCATTACCTTTCTTCCCTAACTGTAGTTTTCATTCACAACTAAATCTAGGCGCAGCATGCCAGCTCCTGACCTGACTGCCAACAGTATGCCCCTCTAAATTGATCCACTACAATAACCTGTTATGGCTTTAGGCCATACAGGAGGCGAATTAACCATTTGCAAGGTTTTGTGGTTTCACCCACTAGAACTCCACCCCACGAAATGCCATGCCCTAAAGACTGCAGTACCAGTAGCTACCTCCGACACAGGTTTCTACTTTGTTGGGGCACAGTGTGGTCCATTGTCTTTCTAGCCACAGAACAAGACCTCTGACAAAGGCAACGCTGAGGTGGTGTTCGTTCAGGGGAAATGATCAGTGGCACCCATGAGCTTTTTACTAATCGGGTGTCCTGGAGAGAGCAGACTAGGGAGCAAGTGGGCACATCTCCCCCACACAGTGCATGGTTGTGATTACGGAGTCGACATTTGGTTGGATGCTCCACTGGTGTTCAGTCTTTGAATACATACTTCTAGAAATCGAGGGGCACCAATGCGCCTTGGACCTGTTGCAGGTAAAATGAATGTATGGACCTTTTTGTTTAGTGTTATCTGGGGTGCAGGTCAACCTTCCATCATTACCCAAAGAGTGTGGGAATGTTCAGAGCACTGTTCAGCCTCATTGATTTAGAAACACCTTATGGGCCATATCATTGGACTGGTCCACACCTTGTAAAGCGGGGATGGTTGCATGGTCTGGTGCAGCAATGTGGTGCTAGAAATCCAGTTTTTCAAGAGTTTTTACTTTTGTCCCTTTCAGGTGGTGGGCATTGGCGCAGGGCAGCAGTCAAGGATCCATTGCACCAGGTTAGCAGGTGACAAAGCCAATAACTGGTGGTTGAGACATCACCCACGTGTGCTTTCCATGACATTCAAAGCCGGAGTGAAGAGAGCAGAGATATCGAACGCCATTGACCAGTATGTGACTGGAACCATAGGAGAGGTACGTAGCCAACTTAATTTTAGCATTCTGGACTCTGTCCTGAATGTAATATTCCATAGTTGTCAAACAGTAGCTGGCCCATATTGGGAAGTGCTTTGTTGCCCCACATAGAGGTCGCTAGCCCAAGTTCTCTGTGAGGCAGCACCAAGCCTTATATCCGTGTCCGTGCATTGTGCAGGAACTCCAAGGCTGTTGGTTCAAGTTCATGCTGACTTCCCACCAAAAGGCTTCTCCTGATGCTGCCTGTGTGGTCCACAAGTGGGTTGTGGGGGAGCAGGGGTGTGGACGGACTGAGTGGGTGGCCCAGCCGTGCTGGCATGCAGACCTGGTGTATGCCCAGTCTAAGGTCTGTTTACTGCGAATGGGTTTCGAGAAGCGGCAGCTGGAGGCCTGAAGCAGAACAAACCAGACGTGTGAGGGAGAAGGAAAGAAAAGTGGTGGTAAGCAAATTCTCTGTTCTGGGCAAGCATCCCTTCCATTGCAGCATGAACACAAGTAAGCTTGGGTCAACCATGGTGCATGGAGACTTTTTTATTTTGCAACTGGCATGACCATATTCCTGTGTACTGTGGCACCTCTGATGTTCTGTTATACTTTGTATGGCAATTTAACATTTCATTTTCTGATTTCACCTTGATGATAACGAAGCTCTTAGTCTGGGCACTAGATAAAACCAACCGTGCAACCCCCCCACAGATCATAGATGAAATAACCTAGCATTGTCCAGTGTCGAAGCTGTTGCTGAAATTCATATTGCATGTTTCCTGACCTCCACCATTCCATTCAGCAAATCCCATATTTTCAGTAACTACCTTTATGTTCTATTCTTGTAATGGCAAAGGTTATTGCTATGCGTTACCTTAACGGCAGAAGTTGACTTGCCCTCTTCTGCTTGTGCAGTGCATCAGCTGTGGCACGTGCAATGGCTTCATATTAACCGCCTAGTTATATAATCTTTTGTCATTGCTTCACACTGTAGGCTCCCATGCCTTGATTCCAGTTGAATTGGTGCATAAATGATGGATGCAGGATGAGGCATGAACCCACATAGTGGCGTCTGTTGGAAAACTTTCACTTGGGCTGCAGGGCAATGTCTCCTTGTGGGTGCCCTCCTTCAGACCATCTAAAACTGCTTTGGGGCTGTGACAAATGGTTAACATGGGATGATATCTGCATTTAATGTGAGCTCTTGTTCACTGGTACGCTTTAAAAAAAAAAATCTTCTCCATTTAGCAACCTGAGTTATTTTGCGATGCTGTCGTTTTTTTGGCAGTGTGGCTGGCGTGCTTTTGCGGCACCATGTCTTGTGGACTGCTCGCTATGCACTGCTTGTGGGCCTCCCCCTGCAGCATATTCGAGACTGGTTTCTTGTGTCCTTGTAGCACCTCCTGGTTTGTGAGTGCTGTGCACTCTGACCAGTAGGAATCTGTAACTCTGAGCCTGGAATTGGTTTGAGGGCTCTGCTGTCAGTGTGGAGTTGCTGTGGGCAGAGGGAAGGTGGTTTTAGGTTTTGTGGCATACTATATGAATGCACAGCTCCAGCCTACAAGGGCTGGAGGTTTGGTTCCTGCTACCTGCCTTTTAAGTGATGGGGATAGCATTGTTGACTTGCAGATTATGGTTTGGTGGCCTTAAATGTGATCCTTGTTAAGACAGCATACCCATTTTTGTAATACAATATGTACAGGTGTTTCTCCACTATATTGTCTAGAGCATCCATTGCGTTTGGTACTCTTACGTCTCGTCCCCTTTCCACCATACTGTATGGGCGTCCCTTCCAAAGGACGGGAGATGGAACCTTTTTCACCAGAAAAACCTTTCCCCTTTAGCCGCGCGGCCCAGGGAGCATGTTCTGCCCTGACTCCGCCCTCCAGGCGCCACACCTCAGTCCTCTTTTCCGCATGGACGGGAACGGGCCTAATTCACCAGCGCTCCTGGGTTTGGCTTCGGCCATGTAATTCCATGCGCGGATACTTCTTTGTCTTATCTATCATTCAGGTACTCGGTCCTCGGGTGTCAGGCTCCGCCCCGGCGCATGTCGACTTGTACAGGGGTCGCCAGGTGTCCATCCTGCGACGGGCTCTTCCCGACTTCAGGCACTCGGCCTACGTTAACTTGGCTTGGACCACAGTTGGCAATCATGTTTGGCGTGTGACTCGCTGTCCTCGAAGGCGCTGAAGAACACTCGCCAGGTGGAGGGAGCTCTTCCAGAGGATCTCAAGAACTTCGGGAAGCATCGAACCAGGCCCATGATCGGGCTGATATTTTCCATTGCACCTCACAAGGGAGACTCCTCCCAAGGACTCCTGTGCGGGAGTGACCGGCCGGGTCCTTCTACCGGCACGTGCCCCGTGGCTGCTACAGCTACCGGCATTTGGGTCGAGGGATCCTCGGATCCTCCCGGGCGCAGTGGGGACCAGAAGGTTCTTATACCAGGTCTACACCCGAGGGACTATGTCCCTTTACCGGCACAAATGCAGAGGGGCTACGCCCTAATACTGGCAATACGTCCGAGGGGCTATGTCATAATACCAGCATTGCGTCCGAGGGGTGCCTAAACACAGCTCTATCGACCCAGGTGGAGGGTGTCGCACCTACTGGACCGAGGAACAGGGTAGGCCTTGTGATCCACTCGAAAGTCTTGGACGAGGCCGGGCCCAGCAGGCTGAGCGACACGTGGCAGGCAGCTCGACAAAATGGCAACCGCGCCAGAAATGGGAACCCATCCGACGCCATAGTGTCAAGGAGGGTCTGGCTTCAACCAGGTATGTGGCCTACAGTCTACCCTTCATTTGGACAGGGCAACTTCCTTTGCCTCCATATGGACAGGGTATGCAGCAGCCCGTTGGTACCCCCTGCCACCTCTTTGGCCAGTGAGGAGGTGCTCTTCGAGGAAGTTTCTCGGCCTCATGAGGTCTCCTGAGATGGGGGCGGGGGGTTTAACATCAAAGACCCAGCCAGGGAAGCCCTCCCCCTCCTTGCTAACGGCACCACCGTCTCCATCGGGGCCCCGGTGCAGCCGCCAGCTCCGCAACCTCCGCCTCCTCCGGCTGCTGTCCTTGTACCCCAGCCTCCTGCGCCATCTACTCCTCCACAAGATAGATCTTCCAGATCTGCAGGATACGGACAAGGAGGAGGATTCGGATACGCCATCGTCAGCCAGGGCCATCCATGAATGTCTTGCTGGCCTGGCGGAGTACCTGGGCCTCCCCAACCCGAGGTTGAACAGGTTCTGGCTGAAGTCCTCCTAGACGCCCCTCTGCCAACATGGGGGATTCCACTGCAAATCGATGTAGTCTCCCTGGCCAAGAAGGGTTGGCTCGGTCATCTGACACCTGGACGCCAAGTACAGGCAGATGGAGGGGGATACACTCTTGCTCTCGACCCATCCTCAGCCACACATCGGTGATCGCTGCGGCATCACTATACTCCAAGCCTAAGTCGTCCTCCTCTGCAGCGCTGCTAGGCAAGGAGGACAAGATCTTGGAGGCGTACGGCAAGATCTACTACAACACCTCCTTGCACCTATGTCAGGCCAACGCAGATGCCATGTTGGCTGCCGCCAACCAACGCTTATGGCGGGAAATTGGGGACTTCTAAACTCCCCACCCAATGACATCACGCTTTAAGGCGGGGGCTAACGGAAGCCAAGCTTGTGGTGCATGACCTCATGGAAACCAGTGGCTCATATCGATACCTCGGGCCGTGCCATCTGCATTGCCACGTACATGAGGACAGACTGGCTCCGGGCAACAAATTCAACCCTGATGTCCAGGAGAGCATTCTAGAACGACCATTTGATGTGTGGGTGAGGGGGGCGGGGGAACCACGCCAAAATCGTACACCCAATCAGCAGCGCTTGGAAAAGGGTCGTACATATGGAGGGTTCCGCGGCTTCCAGGAAAGCAGGTCCAGGCAGCTGGACCGCTCCCCATCTCAGAACCAGCGTAAACATCAAAGGGGGTGGACGTAAACATCAAAGTGGGTGGACGGAGTGAGTTTGTTTATTAATTTGTAGTGCGCACCAAACCATTAGATAGCTGGGCGCACACCGTCACAAGAATACTTCAAGCTTAGTTACAGATATAGACAATACAGGCAGGTTTCAGTCTTGGGGTACAGAGGTATGTAGAATAAACGTAGGCATCCATTTGTAATCCTTAGTCTAGTGGTTGAGACGTAGCCAAGTGTGAGTGTTACGTCTCATACCATATAGTATGATTGGTCTCTTCGAGCTCAACTGGTAGAGCATTCCATTGCTGGGCTGGTTTTACAAGGACACTACCTCCTGTGTTTTTTTTTTTTTTTTTTGGTCTGAACCTAGGAATTTGGAGGCAGTCCTAGTGGATCGTGCCGAAATTATTATTCTTCCCTTCAAGTATGGAGGGGCTGCGTTGTTGAGACATTTGAAGGTTAGTGATACAGTTTTGAAGAGGATCCTATCCGTAATTTTCCACCAGTGATGGTTTCTTCTAGCATTAGATATGTGCTCTCTGGTAGGGAGATTAAAAGCAGTTCTGAGCGCGTTGTTTTGCAATGTCTGTAATTTATTGATAATGTATTTGTTGGCTCCCAGATACAGTGCATTGCAGTAGTTTTGATAAGATGAGGGTATTCGCTAAGATAATGCAACTTGCAAGTGAGAGAAAGGGTCTACATGCTCTGTTTCCACTGTAGGCAGTGGATGAGACGAGGAGTTTACCTGTTTTTTTAGAGTAGAGTGCAGATGGAAGCCAAGTGTCTTCACTTCTTTGGCAACTGTAATTATGTTGATATGGAAGGCACTGTAGTCCATGTCAAGTTTTTTTTATTTTTTATTTTTTTTAGTTTGTTGGCGGAACCGAGGATCAGGATCTCCATTTTTATCGTCGTTCAGGCCGAGGCCATGGGTTGCCATCCAATCCTGAATGAAGGTGTAGATTTAATTTACTAAGTCTGTATCTGAGGTGAAATTGCCAGAAAGGGGAATGAGGATCTGGGTGTTGTCCGTGTAGTTTGTGTAGATGACCCAGTCTATCCGATTTGTCAAAGGCTTAGTAAAGATATTATACATGGTTGGTGAGACACCTGAGCCCTGAGGGATGCCACATGTTTGTATTGGGTCTACTGATGCTGAGGTGGAGAAGACTTGCATGCTTCTATTATCCAGAAAGGACTGGACCCAAGCTATGGCTTCACTCAAAGTAGGCAGCCGATGCTAGGTGTTCGCATAATAGTGCATGGTCCACCAAGTCAAATGCTGCCGACAGATCAAGGAGTAGCATAGCTGTGTTTCCTTTTATCATTAAGCTCGTCAATGTGGGCTTTAATGTCTATTAAAGCTGTCTGTGCCATTTTTGGGTCTGAAACCAGATTGGCAGGAGCCTAGAAGTTGGTTGGTTTCAAGGTATTTCTGAATTTGAAGATAGGCCACTGTGTATTATTCTTCTAAGCTACTTGGGACAGTATTAGATTAAAAGGAGGCATTAATGAGTTTAGAGAGGAAGGGGGCTAAATCTCTAGCCGCATCCTTAATTATTTGGGCTGGACATTTGTCGCCTTTACCGTTTGACATTCTTAGGGAAGCAATAATTTTTTCAGTTTCCTGAATGGAGACTTTGGCGAATTTGAATGGAGCTAAATCAGGTTTGTTTTTAGGCGTGGTAGTGGTTGGTATTTCGGCAATGGGGAGAGAAGCTTTTTTTAGCTGTCATTTTGGTTTGTAATGTTTGTTTTATTTGCTCAGGCATTTTGAATGCTAGTGCACCATTGCTTGTCTTTAGGTATGTTATCCGGCAGGGGTATAGGCAATTCTTCTCGAAGGATGACAAATACCTTGGTATTGGAGCATGCTTTAAAAATGATTTCACTGTAGAATTTCATTTGGATAATTTCATTCTTGTAGTTATTGGCACATTGTTATAATTTTAGTTTTTCTTCTGTTGGGGAATGTTGCCATGTGGTTTCTAGCTTCCTTTTTTCCAATCCAAGTTCTTTTAGGTGGGCGGTGAACCAAGTATTGAGGTGAGTTTGTTTGCTCTTGTGTACCTTAAGTGGGGCAATGGTATCTAGAATCATAGCCATAATGTCATTATAGGAGTCCACCAGTTGTAAGTGACTCCAATCAAGCAATCCCACTAAGTCAGTGCCTTGTCTGGGATGCCCAAGGGAAGCCCTTATTTATTTTTATGGCAAGTTATAATCTGGATGATGAACCCTTGTATAACACCCCTCTCTTAGAATCCCCCTTGACCCCACTGAGCCAAGAAGTAGGCTTGTTTTGCAAACTTAAAAGGTTTATTTGAAAAATTAAAATATATATATCACACTTTTATAAGAAATTGATATCACACCATGAATATTATGTTGATCAACAATGGGTAACCTAACACTAGTACACTTCTTTACAGTCAATGAGGAGTTGGTATAGGATGGATAAGGCAGCGAAAATACTTTTATGGTTTCAAGGGAAAAGCAATGAGGAATAAATTGCAGTACAGAAATACTTGTTATGATTTTAGCAAAAGGTAATATGATCACTTTCTTTTGACAATTCACTCCCCCGTATGCAATATAAGAAATGGAAGGAAATCGTACAGTCTGCAAGAATCACAACAAAATGCAATATGAAATGCAGTAACCCCCCCTCCCCCCCAGCACGTTTAGGGGAAAACAGGTAGAGGTTTGAAACACAGGCCCAAAATGCTTTGAATGTGATGACAATGAAGTGAGAAATGTGCTAAAATGCTTTTAATTCCCTCTAGAGGTTCAGGGTGGATGATATCTAGTTTATATTAGTTCAGGCTCACTTTAGCAATGCTCTGTGTAACCAGCAGGTTAAAACGAATTTTAGCAAAGGAAAGCAAGAAGCTGCTGATTTTTACACGTGGCTGAAATTGTGCAAAATGTCAAATCGCAGCAAATTTACTCGCGCGCATCGAGCATAATTACGGAGGCACTATTAGGAGTAGGAAGTCGGTTCTATGAAAGCCTAGAATCTTAGCTTTAAGATGAAAGTTAAATCTCGTTCCTAGCACAAACGGTTCCGTAGATAAGGACGATTTTGTGAAAGTTGTTCGGATTTGAAATTTTAAAGCTCAGAATGACGGATGACAGTTCTCAGTTTTAAAGATGACAGAATGACACGATTCTAGGAGGCAGTTCTAATAGGCTAAAATAGTTTGGATTAGATTATTTTAAACTAAGATTGGTTTTGCACAGTGAGTACTGGCACTATATTTTTGAAATAAGCCGTCAAGTTCTGGTCCGGTTGTGCAGGACTTCCGACGGGTGGTTCTGAACAGTGGTCTGGTCTCTGGTTCTGCTCTCAGCACTGCACAGTTCTGGTCTCTCTGGGTCTCTGGTCTCTGGAGGTTGATGGATTTGAAGTCTGGAGTCTCCCGGCAAAGCGTCCCGCAACAAAGTGGAAAGTTAATCCACTACCTGGGTTTCAGTGGCCCTTTCTATGTGTTTTGAAAATGGGTGTGTTCCTGGGCCTAGCTAAGCCTGCCCCTCTCTTGTCATTGGCCAATTCCTCCTCTCTCCCTTGATTGGGAGAAGGAAATGTGAGTCAGAGTGATGCTGTAGGTTTTATGGTCAGAGGAACCTCCCCTTGTCAAATTGCACACATCTATTTCTGATCCAAATACATATTTATCGATGTACCATTTTTCTCATATTATAGGTCCAGTTAACATATTTTCTGTAGCACCAAACCATCTGATCCCTGTCTTTATACAATGTCGTGTCCACTGATGACAGAATTCTCCCCTTTTCATCCAGCTCCCCTTTTCATCCAGCTAACGACCTCAACCTTTCCAGATTGTACACAAATGTGCACCAGGGATATGGGTTTCAGATGATAAAGTGTCAGATTTTTAACATGCATACATTTGGAGTAACAACCTTTTCTGCGCTACTATCCCCACGAACATCCCACAGGGGCCTAACACCTTTTAAAATGTGCCTGGAAAAATCCCAAGAATAATATTTATATAATTTTGACCAGTCCGCACTATGAATTATCTATCTTTTTAAAATAATGCCCTGGTCAAAAAGGGGTTTGGCTTACCACATCACATGGTGGAATAACTGGTTTATCCACTTCCCCCAAGCTCAGCTTGCTAGCAGGGGCACTGCCCCTCCCAGTTTCTCCCAAGAGGAAGCCACTTTACGACCCCCCCAATATAACATTTGCCTGAGCCCAGGACAGTGCTTTGTTCAACCTCCTGCAGGTGCCCCTCCCCTAATCTAATCAGAGAGGTGTCATCTCCTTTTGGTGGGGGCAGCAGGATGCAGCTAGGCCTGGGAAGAGTGGCTGAGCAGGTTTCTCCTGTCGGGGGTAGTTCTCAGGCAGAATTCAGCTAAATGTCACTTTAGTTCCCAGTTTTCTACATTCAAATCCAACTTACATGCAGCTATTTTTTTTATATATAAATTAAATAATTACTTCCTTCAAGTTATTTCAGAATATAGTTTTATATTGTATCCACCTCTTAGCAAGTCTTTCCTTGGCCGGTTTCGGTTCATTTGTTCAGTTTTACACAAGTCTGGGTTTTAAAACGCCGGCTCTCTGATAGTGGTGAGCACCGGTACTGCATCCATTTTTGTTAAGAAAATGAATTCCCCACAGTTCTGGGTTGCTTTTGGCAATCAGCATTGCCATTCCCAATGGTTTCAGGCTACTGTGTGTGTAGCCCAATGGTGGTTTTAGGCGGTGCCCTCCTGTGCTCACAACATAGGCAAAAATGGGTGGCAGCCTATTCTTCATGTTTTCCCTGTGCACTCTGGGGAGTTCTGGCAATCATGATGTTTTCCATGCCAGTACTGCACAGTTTTGGGGTAGGGCTTGGATGCATGGGTAAAAACATCCCACACAGTGTAGCTGGGTCGGAGTTGCTTGACAAGGCATTAATTACCGGAAGGAGGAGAGCTAGGATATTGTCGGGTGTGACATTTTTCATCAATCTAGTGGGAATGGCGGGAGCCCTAATTTTATCTTTATCCATTTGTTTGAGTGTTAAGCTAAAGTCAATTAGGTAATGGTAAATCCAAGGTTGAGGTGTAATTTTGGAGATTGTTGTTGGGCAGTTTAAGGTGGCAATCCAGTCTCAAGTCCTAACTTGATCATGAGTGGGGGAGAGGATTTTTTGGGTAAGGCCATGTTCGAGCATGGTAGCCATTGTTTGAGCTCGTTTGTTGTCTAGATCGTTGAATCCACCTAAGATGATTATCTGGAATGAGTCTTTAGTATTGTTAGCTAAGAGGTTAGAAATGTCCTTTGAATGAGCCTATGGGTCCTGGTGGCCTTTATGAGGTATATGGTTACAGTACGGCATGGGGATCTAGGCAATTTTGCTGAGAGTAGATCTCAAGATTTTAGTGGGGGTAGCGAGGATAGTCTGAGGTCCAGGTTATCTTTAGCTGCGATAGCTAGGCTGCCTCCTCTAGGAGTTAGGTCGGTACATTCTTGGGAGTTCATCATTTTCTGGTATTGAGTGTAAGTGCTGGGCCTGCAGCTTCGTGAAGCCAAGTTTCTGTGACTGCTAGGAGGTCAAGGTTGTCGGATGATAGGTCGGCTATTTCAGTGGCCTGGGCAACGACAGATCTGGCATTGATCAGTGCTTCTGTTATTGTGGTTGTGCTAGGTAATTTCTGAGTTTTCAGCGTTGCAGGTATGTGATCTTTAGTTTTGGCATCTGAGATGGTTTGCATGTGGGCTTGTGCCGTATGTAGAGTGGTAAATTTAGGGTCGGTGCGGCGGTTCAAGTAGGTGTTACTAGTTATTTTAGGTTCGTAGAAGGATGGGAGTCTGGCTCGAAGCCTAGTGTTTCTGTTCAAAGTGGGGCAAGGTGCATATTTGATTTGATCCATGGTTATCAGGATTGTTTGTATGAGCAGCAGTGGTACAGATAAACAGATTTTTGCTGACATCCATTGTAGCAGGCACTAACTGCCCTACAATGTATTAGGTAAGATGGGCTGAAGCTAGGTCCTCGTGGTGTAAGCTGGCTCAAGCTAAGTTTAGGTAGGCTGTGATAGTCTGTTCTGTCTCGGCACAGTGGTTCGCAGGGGTTAGATGCAACTTCGGCAGAATAGGTTGAATTAAATATAGTTACCATGGGTTAAATTCACTATAAACAGTGGGCTAGGTTCAATGTAGTCGTAGCAGGCTGAGCCGAGCATAGTCACAATGGGCTGGTTTTAGCATCGTAGGTAGAGTAGGCTAACCAATATGGTCGCGATGGGCAAAATGCAATGTAGTCACAGTAGACTAAGTTCAGAATAGGCACAGAGGGCTAAAATCAGTGTAATTACAAAAGGCTAAAATGCAAATGATCTCAGTAGGCTAAAACCTGTATGGTCACAATGGGCAAAATGCGATGTAGTAACAGTGGGCTAAGTTGAGCATAAGTGCCGTAGGCGAACATGAACATGGGCGCAATGGTCTAGGTACAGTGGCAAAGGCAAAAGTATAGGCACAGTGGTCTGCCATGTGTTGGATGCAGAGTAGGCGAAGGACGGCACAGTATTGTGGGAAGGTGCAATGCAATCATCTGTCTCGAGGGTTGGCGGCCTGGATGTGGCTACAGGACACTGGACCTTTATGGCGAGTGCAGTCTGTCATTAGCGACTGAATAGCGATCATTGGCGAGTCTCATTTAAAGCAATATTGTGGGCAGCAGTTGCATTGGGAAGAACTAAGATAGCTGTAGCAAATGCCAGAACGTTTGGGCAGCATTTATGGTAGCATGTTTTTGACAGCAGGGTTGGCATATATAGCCTTGCTTTGTATTGTGCTGGCACAGAGGGTCATGTGCGATATGGAAGAAGCAGTATAACAGTAGGAGTTAACTGGGGGCAGATCAGTGCATACAGGGTCCGGCCAATAGAAAGCAAGTGCCTTTGCCTGCGGGTTAGGCTTGATGCGCCCGGGTTATGCAACTAAGTACAGGTAGGTACAACATAAGTCAAAGACAAAAAGGCATGTTACGGTGTTACACTGTGTTTGGCAGGGCATAGGTCTATTTTATGGGGGAGATATTGCATCGATGGTCGGGAGGATCATGTTGCGAGATCGTTCGGGAGGAGAAGAGTCGAGTAGGAGGGGGCGCGGGGGGTCTTACCGAGTGTCCATGGGCATACCGCTGCGGGATGAAGGACATTGTTTTCAGCAATGAAGAGTATTTGGCCCAGAGCCCATACGGTTCCAGACAGGCTTGCGACAGGACCTGCCTTGTTGGGTGGCCTTAGTGGGTGGGCAGTCGTTCACCTGCCGGCAAAGTGATTGGTTCAAGTATCAACAAACTTTCAATCACTGCAGTTTCAGCCAGATGGGGACAGAAGCTACATTCAGAATATTTTGGTTGTCCATTTTTAAGTAGCAATGGCCTCGTGGAGCCTAATGGAGGCTGTAGGATGGATACAGATTTCTCAGCATGCACTGAGAATTTTGACAAACGCTGAAATTATGGCATCAAGATTCGTATTTACGGGCGCTCGGCAGTATTCAGACTGCCTGTGTCGGATAGCGTCGTGGGTGGGTACGGCAGCCTGGAATAAGAGGGAATGCATCCCTGGCCTCGTCCAGTCCCACTCCTCAGCATCCGCCTCCAAGGGAAAGAAGGCATGGCATGCCCCGTCTGGTTCCCATGTCTCCAATGGGGGGCAGGCTTGCTCTCCGTAGTATCCACGGGGTACCGCCTTCCTATCCCAGCCTCTCCTCCCTCCCACAGGTTGAGACAGCAACTCTCTCGGCGATCCGGTCGCTCATAGAGAGCCAGGCAGTGGAGGAAGTGCCAGCCTCCACTCCAGGCTGTGGCTTCTACTCAAGGATTTTCGCCATTCAGAAGAAGAACCAGGCGGGCCTGAGTTGTGCTGGACCTTTCACCCTAATCTTTTCCCTACCCCTGCAAAAAATTCAAGATTTTTTTTTTTTTTCCAGCTTTTATAGCGGCGACATTGGACAAGGGAGACTGGATGTGCTCCCTGGACCTGAAGGACGCGTACCTACAAGTCCCGATTTGGCAGCGCCATCGTTATTGCCTACGGTTCAGGATCATGGCCTACCATTTCCAATACAAATTCCTTCCATTTGGCCTCAACTCGGCCCACAGGGTCTTTACCAGACTAGTGAACGCTGTGGCAGCCCTCCTCAGAGCGCAGGGCCTCCATCTACCTATACCTCAACAACTGGCTCGTCAGGGCTACATCTCCGGAAGTGGTTCGCCACTCTTCCCATGCCCTTATGAATACGCTGCATGACCTGGGCTTCTCGCTCAAACTCAAGAAGTCCCAGCTGCACCCTACGCAGACTCTTGACATTCCTGGGACTCATTTGGGGCATGTGCTCCGAGAGGGCCTCCACCCACTTTCTCGGCATGGTGGTACCAACATCTCCTGGGTCTACTGGTGGCGGTCCTGTTAGCCGTGCCGCACACGAGACTGAGGATGAGGGGGATTCAGCTGCACTTCACGGCCTCATAGAATCGGAAGCGGGGCTCGCAATCTGAGATTATCAACGTTCCTCCATCTCTCCACCAGGCTCGAACTTGGTGGGCCATGGACTGAAAACTACGCAAGGGCAAGCCCTTTCGGCCACCTTCTCCGCAGGCCACCATCACCATACTCCTCGCACAAGGGCTGGGGAGCCACCCTGGACGATCGCTCGATCCACGGCACCTGATCTTCACAGGAGCAGAAATACCACATCAATTGGCTGGAGCTGAACGCCACAGTGCTCAGCCTCATCCAGACGGACAACTCAACCAGCATGTACTACGTCAACAAGCAGGGAGGCACCAAATCCCCTCTGTGCAGGCTGGCGATCAGCATGTGGGAATGGGCCCTGGAAAACTACATTTACCTCTTGGCAGTCCACCTCCCGGGGGAATCCAACCTGCAGGCGGATAGGCTCAGCAGGCTGGGAACTACGAGTGGCAGCTACAACCTCGTTATTCAGGAGATCTTCAACAGGTGGGGTAATCCCAAGTGGATCTCTTTGCCACCTGGCACAACAAGAAGTGCCCCAGTTCACATCCTGGCAGGGTCCGGGCCCCAGCTCTCTGGGCAACGCATTTCACCTCCAGTGGACCGGCATGAAAGCCTACGCCTTCCCCCTACTCCCCTGATCCACAGGCTAATTCTTAAGATCAAGGAGTCCCACCGACTTCTCATCATTCTAATAGCTCCATAGTGGCTGGCCAGGCCATGTTTTTCGGAACTAATCAGTCTCTCGGGTGCCCCGTTACACCTTCCGACGGGCCCAGCACATCTTCTGGCACATCACAGAGCCAGAATCATCCACCCCGCACCAGAGAAACTAGCCCTCGCAGCGTGGTACCTGAGCAGGTAACGCTTCAGCACCTTAGCCTTTCACAGGCCAATCTGGAGATCATACAGGGCGCCAGGGGCAAGGCCACCAGGGCCCAGTACAAAAGCAAATGGACCAGAGTCTGCCAATGGGCAGACTCCAGGGGAATCGACCCCTTGGCCTGCAATTTGCATGATGTGCTCTTTTTCGGCACACCTCTCATAAGGGTGTACAGGTGGACACCTGCCACACATACTTTGCAGCCATTGGGGTTTAAAGCAACTCTTGAAGGCATCTTTTCCTCCTCTAACCCTATAGTCCATCATCTGACTGGTCTCACAAAGCTCTAACCGCCCATCAAGAGACTGCACCCTGTTTGGGACCTTAATGTAGTCTTGGGCGCCCTGGTGCACCAGCCATTCGAGCCAATGGCATCAGTGGACATTAGGCTGGTCACCATCAAGACGGCCTTAGTAGTCTGTCTTACCTCAGCTCGCAGAATCGGCGAGATCCAGGCATTGGTCGCCTTTGAACCATATACCACCTTTCACAAGGACAAAGAAGTCATGCGGACTCACCCGGCATTTCTGCCCAAGGTTCCATCTGCATTTCACTTGAACGAAGAAATGGTCCTTCCTACGTTCTTTCCCAATCCAAAGGATGAGGCACAGAGTGCTGCACTGCCTGGATGTCAAGCATGCCCTAAAATTCTACTTTGACAGTACCAAGGGCTTCCGCAGGTCCGAGGCTCAAGGCCAGGCTATCTGGCCTCTAAGGCCTCCATAGCCCGCTGGATGGTCTCGGCCAGCAAGGAAGCGTACGAGGGCCAGAACAAGCTGCTCCTGGCCAACATGCATGCCCACGCAGTCGGGGGCCAAGGCAACGGCCATCGCATTCCAGCACCATGTCCTTTGGCAAGTTATAAGCAGGGCGGCCACTTGGGCCTCTCGCTCGGCTTTCTGCAAGCATTACTGTTTGGATGCCGGCTCTAGATCGGATGTGTCTCTTATTTGCTTAAGGAGGGTCTCCTCTCCAAGCTGGGGTACAATCGGTTCTAATCGCCCATACAGTATGGAGGAAAGGGGATGGGACGTAAGAGTAATTGGAAGTTAGTCACCGTAGTGACTAACCTACTCTTAGTCCATAGTCCCCTTTCCTCCATAC
Source organism: Ambystoma mexicanum (assembly GCF_040938575.1). Lineage (NCBI taxonomy): Eukaryota > Metazoa > Chordata > Amphibia > Caudata > Ambystomatidae > Ambystoma > Ambystoma mexicanum. The sequence continues at coordinate 860,170,111 of NC_090931.1, read as the reverse complement.
GTCCCAAATACACCCTCCCCCCGTCTACTCCCTCAATACTGGTGTCATTAGGCAATGTTAAATCTTTTGTCAATGGGGACTGAGGTGTGGCGATGGAGTCGGGGCAGCGTGCCTCTAAATTTAAAGGGAAGGTTTTTTTTCTGGTGAAAAAGGTTCTGTCTCCCGTCCCTTGGAAGGTATGCCCATACAGTATGGAGGAAAGGGGACTATGGACTAAGAGTATGTATGCTACTACGTACCTCTTTTCCTACCATGGTCTCACTTTTTAGCCTCGATTTGCCTGCCCCTTAGTTGCAGGTCGGATGTGTAGGGTCTACTCTCTAAGGTGGAGTGATTGGTCTTCATAAAGCCTACACTTTCTGAAACGCTGATGGCCATTCTTGGCCATCGACTGCACACCTTCACCCCACGCAACTGCATTGTAACCTCAACTACTGACCCACTGAAGGCTTTCTGTTCCATTGATGCATAGGTACGTGTTGGAGATGCTAAACAGAACAGTGACATTTGTGGACTCTACCCCAATTTTACAGCTGCACTTTACCATACATTGCTTTACTATGTTTTCAGAAGGTATAATCCAGTTCACAAACTATTTATATAACTTACTTTTACTGTTGCTAAAGCTATAAAGCATAATGTGACCTACTGTGTGGACATTCATTACCTTATTGTGGTGTCGCATGTTAACCTATACCATGTTCTCACCCTGCTTAGCATAGACTTGACTGTGCCGTTTATTTACTCTTGGTATATAAAGTCTTGCAACATTGTGTGTGGATTAATATTCCTGAACGGTGAACTATTTCAGTTAAGGACTGGAGAACAATTTGTGAATATCCTAAACTGTATTCGCCACTCCTCTTTAATGACTGCCTCTAGCTCCCTTTTTTAAAAATGTTATATTTGACGAGCTTGCTATGCAGTGTTCAACGGTATGCAGTTGGATGGCAGTTGTCAACATTTATGTGGTATGGGGGAGGGGATGGGAAGCCTATCCTTGGCAGTCTTTCAACCAATTAATCCTCCCTGACCTTGTGATAGCAGCTACTGTGCATTGCAACATGCTCCTGTCTGCTATAAACCTTGGCACAGCTCTTTGTCTTTTTTTTTTTTTTAATTTTTAAATCTGATTTGACTACCATCGTTTCACTTTCCTCCTACTCCTTCCTTTACCATAACCCCTTCACGGGTATCATGGTTCATTCCTCCAGTTTGTACTTTAGTCTCAACCTGCAATTTCCTCTCCCTTACAGTACCTGTCATTGGCACTTGTAATTGCTGCCAAAACACATGTGCCCTTTGCTACTTTGTAATCACCCCGATTTTGTTTTTTCGCCCTCACTCTTAGGTAAACTTCACCTTGTGTTGCTACACTCACCATTCATTGGATTTAACTATTCTCAGTGTCACGTTATCTATTGTCTTGCAGTGAATGCCACTTCCGTATCGCTCCCTGGCATGTTATACAGCACTATTTGGTTATACACTTGTATGCACTTCACCTTTACACTATTAACACCGGGCTATGAAAAAGGAGCAGCTCCAGGAGCTGCGTTTGAACCTCCCCACCAGTGCTCTACTTTGTTGGTTTTGTAATTAAGGTTCTAGTCAGGCTGCTTAAATGTATACGTTTAACCTACAATTACTGCTCGTGGTACAGTAGAGTGTATCTGTGATTTCCATCAAATATTACTGCGATTCTCATGGAATTATTTTATTTTTAAACCCTTTTCACTGCACATAAATGCAGGGGAGACCCCAGCACCCATTCCACACCCTCCCACCTTAATACCCAAACATCTATATTTGCGGTGAAGTGTGCTTGGAAGAAATTCGATGAAATGAGATTCGATGAAATCTGCTGATTGCTGAAGTCCCGATTGGATTATTTACTGATTTATGTTGGAAATGTTTTTACAACAAAAATGGCCATCCGGTGTGGTTGAATGTAAACCTGGCATACTGGTCTCAGAAGACTTAAACTGCCCTCTTACTCTTTTCAATCTTTCAGGGATGTGTGGCGGTCTTCCTTAGACTGCAAACAACCTGGCTACCCTTACCCCTTACAGACCCAGCAACCAAAACCTAGCCGTGTGCCACAAGGATGGAATTAATCGCCTCGAGGCATCTCAAGAGGCCATGTTGAAGACCAAAGGTGCAGCCTCACTTGCTTACAACAGTGAAGATGCACAATTTCTGCCAGAAAAGACTGACACCGCCCTGATCAAGTGAACAAATTGACTAATAAAACATGGACAAGACTGATCCTGACCAAGTACCACACCATGGACCGGAGTCCTTTTCATATTTGGCCAGCGTACTGAAAATCCTTGCGCTTTCAGAAGGAAAACGCACACTATCTCACTACCAGTTCAGTGTACTCCCCTTTGGCATGTACTCGTCGCCAACAGTGTTCACCAAGGTACTGGCAGTAGTAGCGGCACTCTTGTGACGGCAAGCCATCCCAGTGTACCCTTATCTAGACTGTGGCTCGAATGTATCGAGGACACATTTGTGGCGTGTCTTTTAGGAGCCAGTAATCAACCTTTTGTTCCAATTGGTGTTCAGTCATTGAGAAAAGTCTCCTCCCCAGCCAAGGAAAACGATTCCTGGGTGCATTGATACGAACACAAGAAGGCTTAATATTCCCCCTCCAACGAACGAGTACAAAACGTTTCAAATACCTCATTATGTGGCTGTTCCATCAGATAACCGTGCAAGTGCAATGCGTCTTCTTGGGATGGTGGTGTCCTGCATATACCTTGTCCCACACGCACGTCTACACATGCGCCTAGTGCATGAGTGGTGTTAAAAGGTAGTAATTCCAGGAGACGCAGGTACATTTGATTGAGTGCCATTTATTAACATGTTACAGAGAAGCATATGTGAGGGGCAGAACCCCAGAGGGGACCCACTGGCACCACCCAGGCTGGATCTGACTCACTGTTGGAGCTGGAACTCTTCCAATACAAACATTCCAACCAACACACATTCTCACCATGACGACATGCTCTCATGCAAACCCAAAATCAAGACATCACAGGATATAACAAGTGGCTAGTGAAACAATGGTCTTAGGCAATCTGTAAATGGGACGATCTAGTGGCCATTTCGGTCGCTAGTACAAGCACTGCAGTGGTGCTCAAAGGAAATGTTTATGGGAAAACCCTTTTGCAAGCCACTCCCTGTCGAGGTGGGGAGCACATCTCCACCAAACTGCACACGGCATGTGGACAGTCACGCAACATCAACCTACTAGATCTGCTAGCAGGCGTCAAAGCTCCTCAAACTTTTCAACATCAGTTATCGGGAATAAAACGGTTCTAGTCTTCACACGACACCACTGCCATGTGCTATATAAACTAGCAAGGTGGGACACTCCAAACTTAGCCTAAAATATTTGGAACTGCTCTCTGCCACAACATCTTCCACCGGTCTCGGGGGAACACAACTCTGGCAGACTGAAGCCAAAGTTTACAGCTGTCCGCAGAACACAAGTGGCAAATATACGCAGATATTTTACACCACCTCTTCACACAATGGGGGCAACCAGACCTGATCTCTTTGCAATACAAGAACGCACAATGCCCAAACTATACATTCAGGTTTCCCCTACTGGGTCGAAGAGGAACGCTGTGTGGATGACATGGTCAGGGAAATTTGCATACGCTCTCCCCTTGCCCCACCAAACACCACTTCTGAACAAAATAGTTCACAAAATGCACCAAGGACAAGGCATTCTTATCCCGATTGCACCATGTGGGTATGACGGCCATGGTTTTCACATCTGCTCAAAATGTCTTTGCACACCAGTCAAATTACGTGCCCTTAAAACATGCTATCCCAATATCAAGGACAACACTCCAGCCATGCCCACAAACACTGAACGTGGCACCTTGGCTCAAGAGTTGGGGATATTTACACTTGTCACAAATGTATGGACATCTTAGAAGCACGTAAAACCAACAAAAGACACTGCTGTTTCAACAAGTGGAAACGCTTTGTCATTTGGTGCAAAAATCAGCATCAAGTAAGTCCATTGCTCACCTTCCCCTATACTCTATCTGCTTTACCTTTTAGACTCTGGATTAGTCTTTAACTCCCTTTGCGTTCATTTAGCAGTTCTTTCTACATACACCACCTCTCAAACCAAAACAGTCCTGGTGTAAAATGCCAGTAGTTGAAGCATTTGTGGAAGGGTTTAAAAGGCTATACCCCGATTTCAAATCCAACTCCTGGATGGGACTGAACTGTTGTACTTTCTAAACTCATGGGTCCCCCTTTTGAGCCAATGCATAAAACCAGTCCTAAGCATCCCACAATTATTTCTGGTGGCCATTCCATCCATAAGGTTTGTTGAACTGCATGCCCCCTCAGTTCAAGATTATTTATTATTCCTAAAGCAGGTGGTTCTTAGAACACATCCACGGTTTTCTCCTAAATGATCTAAAAAGTTCCATATTAACCAATCCATAGAACTTCCAGTCTTCTTCCAGAACCCAACTAATTCAGCAGAGAAAAACCTCCATACATTAGATGATAGAAAGTTTTCATAGCCTCGGGTAGAGGAGGAAGGCAGGGTGTCCCCTTAATTTTTCCCCCACCCCCCTCTTGTGCACAGCAGCCTCCTGCTTGTGCCCTATTATCTTGCCCCTTGGCCCCCGGCATCAAAGGCTACTTCCGCTAGTGAAGGGGATCTGGTCTCTAAATCGGCTTGCTATTTCTATGCATCCAAATTTGTTATTCTCTGGCCAAGGAAACTTAAGCTTCCACACCCGAATATACAACTCTAGGCACAGGGGCTACTCTAGCCTTTATAGCAAAGGTCACTTTAGATGCCATTTGCAAAGCAGCTACGTCTAGTTCAATTCACACTGTCGCACAGCATTATGGCTTGGAGGAATAATGGAGTGATTCACAGGTGGGCCAGGCGGTGCTTAAACATCCGTTTGCTGCTGAACCTTCCAACAACCCACCACCTTCAGGTACTGCTCGCTAGTCTATGCAAGTCTAAGCAGATCCTGTCTTTACTTTCCTGTATTCATGCATATGCTTCACGCTCCTTGTCAAACAAAACAATCTGAGGGACTATCGTGTGAAGGGCCATGGGTACACTACATGTCACATTAGGGATGGTACTACAAACCTGCCCAGTCGATGTCCTGTTTTGAAAGTCATACAATACTCTGCACCTACCACTAGATGTCGGCCTATACAAAGCATGTGAATCGAAGCACATCCAATCAGAATGAAGATAAGTAATGCATTATATCTAAAGCGTTAAAGAAGGGCAAAGATTTTTCCTGGAGATCCAAAGCAACCAAGCAGTTGCCTGGCTAAAAAGAAGTCGATATCATTGTTGCATGGGTTATATTGTACCTTTCTTTGGGTAAGAAAAGGTCAAAGAAGGGCCCAGAATTGCCCAAAAGCCCACCTTAGTTTTTGGGCCCGCAAAGGATCCAGAGTAGATGCTCAATGACTCTGATTGCAGCAATAGAACTTTGTCAAGGTTTTGAATCTCTTTGCAGGTGTTCTGAACTCTGCCGATAAGGAGAGAACCCATGCCCTTCAAAGAACCCAGGAATTGCTGATAATTCCTTTGGTAATATGTTCTATTCAGTTGTGGTGGCAGACCTGCCTTTTACAGGGGTGCTGTGTATCCTTGCATCTCTTTTACTGTAGTGGGTGGGTGGGGGGAAGGCCTGGCTAAGCCTCTGGAAGGACGAGGCAGTTATTTGCAGGGGGTACTGGGAGGCCTTTGCAAAGAGGGTCACAAAATCCTCTAAAACCACCTTGGCCAAAGCTGGCCTGCCATCCCTGATTTAGCAGGAGCCTTTGTGAGAGTGGTTGAGGATTTCACAGACCACTCCTTTTCGTTTTATAGAGCCCTGTGTCCAGACTGAAGAGCTTGGCTCAGTGAAGAGTCAAAAGGTTTACTTGGACATCCGCCTGAAACCTGGTGTCCCTTAACACATCCTGGCGATGCATAGCTGCTTTTCCACCCATGCCACGAGTTGCAGTCGTGGCTTGAAGCTTCCATCAGTTCATGCACAACCTGTCATGCCTCTGTTGGACCTTTTTGGAAGCCAGTCTGGTGCTCCTTTGGTAGCACCGCTTTGCAATTTGCTACTGTTCAAACAGCCTCTGAGTTTGCCTAACTGACTCATTGGCTTCTAGGATGTAATCATCCCCGATCGAGTAGGCTTTGAGATATGGAGGTTTGAGTTTCCTCAAAAAGCATGGCAGCCGCCACAAAATGTGTAGTAGGCAAACTGACCAAACCATTTTTCTCCTGGTAGTGTGTGGAATTGAGTCCACCTTCTTGGCTACTGGTATCATGGGTGCTGTTTTGCTAGTTTGAGAATCTCACTGCCACTTCTGGCTGAAAATAAGTATCTAAATTCTCAGCCTACTTTAGTGACCGCACAAAGGAAAGAAACCCCTTAATCCATCTCCAGCACTGTAATGTGCGAATACTGTATCGGACCTGGAGTCCGCTCGTTGAAAGGCTTTGCAGGCATGGCTGATCTCTTTTGTATCATCTGCAGAGACATCCAGGTCCGGCTCATCTCCTGGCAATCCAGGTGCCAAGGCAGCAAAGGATGTGGGGCTTATTTCAGCAGTGAAGGCTGCAGCGACATTGGCGGCAGTGGTGAGAACTGGGGTAAAAGTAGTGGCTAAGGAGGAAAGACTGCAGGAGCCAGGCAAAGGCACCACTGGGTCCATTTAGGGGTTTGAGCCCCAGACCAGCCCCTCTGAACTTCACAGCACCACTCTTGACGCCTGAGGGATCGTTGTCTGAGGACCCCACTGTGACTGTAGGCTGGGGGTGTAATTGACAACAGCATCTCCTGCTGAAGTCCTTGAAACATTGCCTCAGTTGATTGGAGTGCATGAGGCCTTAAAGGCATGGTCTAGTAAACATTTTTATTGTCCCTACGGGTCGGCCATGTTTTTTTAAGCCCAAGTGGCTCAATTTTAGAAAACTTTCCTCTGGACCTTACCCGAGTTTTCGTCCATTAAACGCACGCGAAAACAAGCACCAGGGAGCCGCCATTTTCTGATAATCCTATCTTTTCCCCGATCGCCCTGGCTGACCTGCTTTTGCGGCACTAAATCAATTCCCCCGCCCCTGAGCCTGACATTATCAAAACATTCATATTCCCCGCCTCTCCCCGTGACGTTACTGTGCTGCGTAGGCAAACGCGCCCAGTCGTCTTCTGCGCGACTCCACACAGAACCCAGAAACCAACACAGATCAACTCAAAACACAGCGCGCCACAATTCGGAACATGAAACTGTACTTTAAAATGAAACAGCATCACGGTACATTTGGTAAAGTACATTTATTTGACATTAAATGTTTAGAGAATATTCAGCAATTGCCATATGAACTCCGGAAGCCATTTATTTTCTTTTATCTGTATCCGCAATAACTGTTCCGTTTCATCTTGAGTCACGCGCTGTTCCTTTATGGTACACAGGGTGTTCATTTTCGTAAAAAGACATCACTTTGGAAGCACGGTGAACCGCAAGGCTGTTCCATCAACTAGGCACTAGTCCAGCCTAAAGGTTGATATGTTGCTTCTAGCCACTAGTACAGCGTAAGGGCATGTGGGCCCTTGGCGATCGTCCCATAATATGGTGATCGTGCTCCAGTTGTTGACACGAAGCTGCAGGTGTCTGCTGAAGAATCCATCCGCCGGTGTCTCAAACAGATGGCAGTGGCAGAAAGGGATCAAATACCTGTTATGAAAACAAAAAAATGATAATTAGTCTCGCTAGCCGAACTTCATTAATATTACTCATTTTATTTATTACGGCCGATCAGAAACTATTTGCTTGCAAGGATAGTTCAATGGAGTATGTTCGTCTCTAAAATCAATGCGAAAAATAATGAAATAAAACGAGGCCAACACACAATGATAAACGACAGTCTACATGCGGGAGGAATGATATGATATATGATATGGCATTTGTAATGCGCCTATACTCCAGTGTTTCTAGGCGTGACGAGACAGGAGGGGAAGAAGGGCAGACAGACAACGATCCTACTAGGCCAGGTGTCTTTCTGATCGCGCATGGGGAAGGGCTGTACATGGTTAGTTGAATACAAATTAAATAATATGGTCAGCTGGTGGCAAGTGCAAGGTAAATGCCGGGAGAAGGGGCTGAAGGATACAGACAGTCCCGTAGTGCAGGGAAAAGTGGTTGGGCCAAGGACCGAGATCGGTGAGACCAGTGGACCTGCATGCCCATGTGCCCACTACGAAGTTTTACTTGCTTTTCCTAGCTCTTCATTCATTTATTTATGCATCCATTCATTAAATCTTCATTCCGGTATAAAAGCGTGTAAAGATTTACTTACATTATATTTGAAATTTCCATTGTGTCTCTTAGTAATGCAGTCTGTAAAACGGACCGTGCTCTTGACAATGATTTTTCGTATACTGACCTAAAACTGAAACTGTCTAGTTTCTGAATTTTCTGCCTTATCGTCTCTTACGTTATTGCGCACTCCCTTCAAATGTAGTTCTTTCGGCATGGTCCCTGTCTCAAGGTCAAAAAACAATAGCCCCTTATACTTCCAGTGCGACTTGTGGGCCTCATCTGGGCGCTGTCCTTCGCATTCTTTATTTGAAACATCACGTAGTATAGGCATCTGTGAGAACTTGAAGTTTAGAATCCGTCTATGTAGTGCGCCTCAATGTGCAAATGCGAACTGGCTTCTCTCCCAAATGCCACGGCCCGCTTGGCTGGCGCGTTCTAAGTGCCCCAATTTTGTCCCTGTTGTCTGCGAGCTTTGCAGCCCAAATTGAGGCATTTAATTTTTGGCGGAAGGTCAGGGAAAGTATAAAGTATCACAGGAGTTGAGTTAAAAGTGAGATTTATTGTTTGTTTTATTATTTGCAATACGCAAGCCTCCCCTCCGTTAACAGTGCGCAGCATTTACATTTACATGAGATGAGACATGAGAAAAATATATACATACATATGTGAGGTGAATAGAGAGAATTCAAAGATGACACCCAGCTTGTTCGCCACCCATGATGGTGAATGTAGGGGTTAGGTTTACAGGTACACTGTACAATAACATTTATTTACAAAAAGGCAATCGCATTGCAGTTATTTAAACTGGGATTTGTACTTCACAATCAGCTGTGCTTCGCGTGGGCATGGCACAGTCGCAATGTTCGGTGGCAATGGATCACTGCTCTGCACAGAAACGTCCAAAATTCCATATCTGTGCTTCTCTAACACAGCAACAATAAGGCCTTTCACAAAGTCGAACTGCATTTCATCATAGACTGGTTTGATCACCCATTGCTTACTTCGTTTTGAAAACACCTTAGTGTAGCGAGGCATCCTTACTTTACCCCTAGTCCTAGATTGTTCACGTCCGACATTGCTGTTATGGGCCAAGACCGCTAGTAGAGTGCAATGTTTCATGCCCCGAAAGCTAAAATGCAAGCGCTTTGGCCTGTACTTTAGGCACATATTGTGGAACACCTCCAAATCTCCTGTGTGACAAAATTCTGTCAGTCCTCTCAAATCTCTTGATAGTTTTGTCAAACAATCTTCTCAATGGCTTTGTGTGTCGGTGAAGATGGAATCAACCACTTCTTCTTCCGTGCCTCCTCTGGGGACAAAGGTCCATGTTCACATTGGTGGAAATGTTGATTTGCTGTCCAGCGGTGAACATTGATACAGTGGTGCATCAGTGACCGCCATTTTTCAAGTAGTATTTCCACCGACCCCTCACAAGTTTTGAGCTCCACCAAAGATGGTTGGTGATAGAATGTGACCACTGCAAAATACTTTCAAAACCTTTTTTTTTTTCCCCCCTGCAGCCGAGATTTTCTTATTGATTGATTTAGCAAGATGCCATACGTCAAATTGATGTTTAATATGTGGGAACTGCTCTCTCATTGTCTTGGCAATTGAAACGTGTCTATCCGTGGCTGAGGTCGATGTGCATTCCCCTCGATTGTAGATATTCCACTGATTTTATAAAACCTAGTTTCTCCATGGCCACTGAGGATGTACATTGTTACCTGCACGACCACCGAACTCACAATTTTCTTACTATCCATGTCCTGAAAGTGGTAGGTGCAGTACTTGGCAGAAAATCCAGGGCTGTCGCACTGTCCATCGCCGGCTAGCCTGAATCGTTTGCCTTCGAATGTACTTGCTAGAGACAATTGTTCAATTTTCCAAGCATCACTAATGGCCGGAAACAGATAATCACGTTGGTATGTGTAGTACAGCGCTTTAGAAATGAAATGGAGTCCCACAAACTGAAAGAAAGCCTCTAACTTTCTAAAACTGGAGCCACTAATGCAGCTGCACACAGTAGATTGCCTGCTGGCAGTTTCCCCAGCATCGGTTGTGCAGACCATGAGAACCTATGATTTAATCTACAGGCGGCATTTATTTTGACGTTACTGCCTTTTATTTGACGAGTCACATTAATCAATGGCTTCCCACATACTTTCCCTCTAATGGAATGCACACATTTCAGCATACTTATATTTCCATCAAACAACTGTCGAACACAATGTATTTTCTCTCTTTCATTAGACTGTCATCCTGCGTCAACGTTGTTTCGGCCTTTGACGTTGTGGAGATTTCAACACATTGGAAAGTAATATCGCTGATATCAAGTTCTGATGCGTCTATGGATGCTGCGGCTGGTTCATTCTCTGTTGTGTTCTCCCATCAATGTTGAAGTAATAGATGTTGAAATGACAATGTCGACAGGTTTTTTGGTGGCAAATTTTTGGCGGGTGTAGATTGTGTAAATTGATCTGCAACTACTTCAGAGCTATCTTCAATATTCAATAACATCATCTTGTGGTGGTGCGGTTGCACTGTAGCTATGGTCCAATGCAACTTTGCTGTACTCTCCAAACACAGTTAATTCATGTTTTGGACATGAGCATCTAGAGCCTGAACAAGCCTCGCCTCAATTAATATTAATAGTTCCTCCATAGTGTACACGGTCTGGCAAGCCACATCTCTCATTCGCTTCACTGTCTGTGTGTCTATAGTTCTGACACCCACGGGTAACTGGAGGAGAGATTGGAAAAGGGATGTTCAGTTTAAACACAAGATGGAGTGTAGTAGAATTGACTGGAAAAAAACATAAAATAGTCCCCAGCACAAACATTTTTTTAAAGTTATGAACTGTTTGTAACCTTTTTTTGTTTTTTTTTTCTTTGCAACTTTTTTGACTCGACCTTCAACATCTGCACGCTGTAGCTCCGATTCGTTTCCGCATGTCCTCCCTTCCTCTTGCGCTGCAACGACTATTTTCTGTATCCGCATAGACGGCACGGAATGAGGCTCCATCGTCTCCCTGAAACATAGTACTTTCATTACTATGTATCAAAATATTGTTAGCATAAAACACATGTGAGGACTAACACACAGGTACATCTCAATAGCCAAACACGATTTAAACATTGTGTGCAACAATCAAACGACAAGTATTCGACCAGTGATGATCTATTTCGATGGAACTGTCAGTATCCATACCTCTGGCTCTGCATGGACTGCCATGAATGGTTGTATTGGAGAGGAGGCATCCGCATATCCCTGAAACACAGTACTTGCATTAGTATGCTTTTCAATATTGGAAACACAACACACACTTGGGGTCGACGGCACAGGTGCATATAAAGAGATAACCACAAATGATGCATTGTCCAAAAGAATCAAGGAAAATCCAAATATGATCACATTGCATCGACTTATTTCAACAAATTATTTACATCTGCATCATCTAAATTGGATGTTGTGATTGTAGTGGAAGCTTCGTCGTCTCCCTGAAACACAGCACTTGCGTTAATAGGGAAGAAAGTATAGCAAATGGAATCACGTTATATGATCACCATGATGGAGCTGTCATTATCCACACCTCCTGCTGTTGAAAAACATCTAGAAATGTTGTAGATGTGGCAGACGCTTCAGCATCTCCCTGAAAGACCATACTTGCATTAGTATGGATAACACTAATTATAACTGAAAACAAACACCAGTGGACGATAACTAAGGTGTATATCAATTGGAAAGCAGTAACCAAACATTCGGTAAAATAATTACACAATAGAATAAAACTATTACTTGACATGCATAAAACAAGTATTTAGCGGATTAGCCTAGTAAGATTACCTGATACGCGCTAGAAGTGGTTGATAACTGCGACCAAGTCAAGGATGTAGAATGTTCTTGCTTCAGATTCAAGGGATAGTCAAGAAGTTGTAAAGGTCAATTAATGATTGATAATGAAATGCCAATATTAAAAATAGCCATGTAAGCCGACAGAATACTTGAAAAATGCTCAATACAGCACAGTTCCCTGTCCCTATATATATATATATATATATATATATATATATATATATATATATATATATATATATATATATATATATATATATATATATATATATATACATACATTGCGTTTGTGGGTTATGAAATCGAAAAAGAATATATTGATAAATGTCATTATTCAAAAAACTATACTCCATATCAATATAGAAATTATTACAAGGGATAGAACACCTACAATATCAATTAATCCATTCGGCTACCTACACACTACCGCAAGGCCTAAAGCTAAATCCGGACACTTGACTCACCGGTGGCGGAATGTGGACGAATAGAGTGGGAATAGCGTTTTCGCGCAATTTCCGTGTCGTTCGCCGTTTATTCTTCTTTGTTACCCAAGAAGTTGTGTACATGTCCAAGGAAAAGTGCCGGCTGCAGATGCGGTATCGATCACCCCTCTTGTCCTGTAAGACTTGTTGGACTCTACTTTCCAGCTCATCCAGTGGATAACCGCAATGTCTGACCCATTCTCTTATTCGATCAACGGTTTTCGGGAATACATGCATTGTAGTTCCTTCAGATTTCGCATGGGTCTTCGAAGGGCAACCGCTAATCGAACGGGCAGGCATTGTTGATAAATCTGAAAAGTACATATTGACATTATTATACAATCTTCAAGAATAAAGATTTGATACAAAAGTAAATGAATCATTCAATGATCAATGCAAGGTTTGTTTTGGTCGCAGGAACTATACCAGTTCATTATGTGCGGCTTAGTATTTGTATAAGTTGCAGAAATGTATAATTGATGTGACTGAAATCTGAACATGTGACTCGTCCCTTGGATGTTCTGTCTTGCACAAGAAGGAAACATGCTTACATTATAGACTGGACCCCCGAAGGATGCAATTCAATGACAATAGACAAAGATGAAAATAAATAGATCTATTGATAGCATAGCAATGGAAATTCAAGTCAATAGCAATGAGACCAATGAACATAGCACTATTGGGTACTCTACTCGCAAATAGATAGAAATTTAAAAATCTGCGAAATATGACCAGGATACATGGCCTTACCTTGACCAACAAACAGTTGGATTCAGCAAGCAGAGCAGTATGTTGCGGGAGAATAGGTGGATGGCCACAGGTAGTGCACTGATGGGTCTGCTCGAAGCGGTCACAGAAGTTCACGGATAGCACGATGACGAGCAGATTAGCATAGATCTCAGTGGTTCCCAGGTAGCACGTTCAGGAGTTGACTTGCAAAGCACAAAGATGTTCTCATGAGACATATCGAGTGGTTTTTAAAGTATTAGAAACTGGGGTGTGTTTGTGAATGAATGAATGACGTATGTATGTCGTGGTATTAGGGTGGCGGCCTGCTTGAAGGGGAGGCCTGCATGGAGACACTGGGTCTGAGGAGGCCATGTGACCGATGGCCCCCTGGCGTGGGACACCTTTTCAAGTGTACATGTAGTTTGGCACCTTGGCCGTTTGCGCCCGTCACAGCCCCCCATGCCAGCGGGCATCCACTGGCGCGAACCGCCTTTGATACAGGGGGGGGGGTGGAATGGATGGCCCTGGGGCGTGCAGATAAGGCACAGGAAGACTGCTGAATGGAGACACACTTATGTGGATTGCAGGGGGGGTGGCCTGCCTCAGGGGAGGCCTGCCTGGAGACATGGGGTCTGAGGAGACCATGTGAACAATGGCCCCTTGGCGTGGGACACCTTTTGAAGTGTACATGTAGTTTGGCACCTTGGCCTTTCGCGCCCCTGACAGCCCCCCATGCCAGCGCGCATCCATTAGTGCGAACTGCCTTTATATCAATATACAGTATATCGCCTTTATATCAATGATAGTATATCGTTGCTTATCAATAACAAATGCCACATACCGGAGATTCTTGTGAGCACAGACCCACACTTCAACCGGTGTATTATAGTGGTCAATTCTGTATAATCCAATGGTAAATGTTAGTATAGATGTGACTTTTATAGAGACATAACCTACTGAAAGACTTTGAACAAGTGTGTTTTAGTGCATGCATTATCGAGAATATGTTGTGTTAGCTTAGATAGTGACACCCTGCTTCACAGCAACCAGACCTTCACCCATTCAGAGCACAGATGTCTGACGTCCATCCTTGAATGGAGACACACTTGATTCATTTAAAAAATCGAGACAACCGTTGTTAAAATATGTGGTGTTTTATTTTGTATCTTATTTTCATGACACAAAAATACAAGACTTTAAAGATTATACAGGTCAGGTTGCAGCACAGCGAGAGAAAATCCCCTGTACTGACCGCTGTCACTGGAACGTTTCTCTAATGGCACGAACGGTACAGGCGGGTATCACTCTTCGAACGCGGTGTCCAAGCCTCCCGTGAAGCCACCATGTAAAGGAACGATAGGCCACCAGCCTGTACCACCTGTGAAAAGGAATGAAACAAACTGTTTTTAAATGACCAAGATAAGTTTAATAAACGTTTGTTGTCAATGACAATTCTTGTAACTAATGGCATTTTACACGGACAAATGCTATCTAGACAATGCACACTACTGAACGACTTACATGCGTTACAATGATATGTAGATGTCATTTTGGATATAGTAGAAGAACATGAAATAGGAGTGGCATGACAAGCAGAGTATACTTACTCGTTACTCGGATTACGAGGACGAACAGTTGCTCGAAGTTCGTGCATAAGCACCATTATTCTCAACACGGCCCGTGTGAGGCAGGCTGCCCTGACGTCTGGCAGCTCGGTGATGCATTGCGGTCGTGGCTCGCCTTCCGAAATGTAGGCCAGGCATCCCGAGTTTTGTCGGCAGCAGCAGTTCTCGTCCTCAGTTGGTATTAGCTCGCACTGATTGCATGTGCACCAGGTGGAGACGCCGTCCATTCGACTAGGCCCAGGCTCTTCATCTGTTGATTCGTCCTGCCAACTGCCGTCCGAATCCCCATCGTTTTCGCGTGCTTCCCTTTCCAGTAGTTCCTCCTCGGTATACTCGGGCTCGTGCATGTAGGGCATTATTGTAGCCATTGTGTGTTAAACGAACTAAAATTTATAGCGGTGGTACTGGTATCTGTTCACACGGGCTACAAGCGGCGAAGGTAGCTGACCAGAGCACTGAAACGAGTCACAGAATACTCAAAGTAACACAGAGAGGAATGGAATCGAAAATCGGCTGCTGTGTGTTGTGAAACGGTCTGTTTATACTTATTGAGGAGAGAGGCGTCCTGCCATTTCCATGGCGACACGTCATTAGCTGAAGCGCAGCGAATGTTGACACGAGACGTGCTTTGGCGTTGGGAAATGGGCGGTACAAGTCTGCTGATGACAGGCTCAGGGGCGGGGGAATTGATTTAGTGCCGCAAAAGCAGGTCAGCCAGGGCGATGGGGGGGGGGGGGGGGGAAATAGGATTATCAGAAAATGGCGGCTCCCTGGTGCTTGTTTTCGCGTGTGTTTAATGGACGAAAACTCGGGTAAGGTCCATAAGAAAGTTTTCTAAAATCGAGCCACTTAGGCTTAAAAAAACATGGCCGACCCGTAGGGACAATACATTTTTTTACTAGACCATGCCTTTAATCTTCCGAAAAAAAGGATCTTCACTGAGGCGTAGTCAAGGGCTGCACTTGTGGAAAGCCCCAAAAAGCACAACACTGGACGACCTAGGTGAAGGGAGAGGCTGGTTAGGCTCCAGTTGCTTCGTGAAGCATCACCCAGTGTGTCAACTGGATACCATTGCCAATGAAGGACCGTTTCATCATTGTACCATAGCTGTTGGATATGATGGCAGAAGCACCAACTTTGGCTATGGCAGTCTCTGCACACCACTTCCACAGAGACCCCACAGGGGCCTGGTCTGAAGACCACACAATGGGCCTCAGGATGAGCCCTAAATTGGGATCAGTGTTCCTCCACCGTCCTGTACAAGCACACAGACTTAAGTGGGGTGACCAGTACCGAATGATCCTCCATGCAGGCGCTGGTAACTGCATCTGCAGAAGACCCTGCTGATGCAGTGGCTAACCAGGACTGTTCAATGGGTGGTCCTCGTGGAAACCTCGGAGTGCACAGGTATTCAGCAGTGACTAGACGCAAAGTGCTCCAGTGTGAGGGTCCACTGCCGAGATGGCCCATCCACACCCTGTGCTCACAGCAAAAAATGTTTTACATGGAGAAGAAACAGGAGCGCAAACTGAAGGGAGGCCGAAATATGTAGAAGGGAGAACTGCTTTAGGCATCCGTCGTGGAGCAAGGGACTGGTGTTCAGAGCATATGAGGCAGATGCAAGGGTGTGGCCACATTGCACACTTACACATGGGGATGCATAGGTTGCTGTGATTACGTTGCTGTCCCCAATACCTGCTCCACAGGAATGCCTGCAAGTATAGAGTACGTTGGAGTGATTAACTCCTTTTGCATAAAGGAGTCTTTGGTTTTGCTGCTCCCAATAAAAAAAAAGAAAAATCCATTGTCCCAAAAAAGTCTTGAGTTAATTCAAGATTTTTACATAGAGTCCCATGGAATAAGGAACTCAAAGAATTCACCTGTACCCTATATTTTGACTGGCTGGTCAGTGCCCGCTTGCCAGACCGGTCAATGTAGTCTTCTGCTTCTAATGGACCTATGTTTTTGTGGGGTCGTTATATTTTTCTTCAATGGTTTCAATTAAAGGAGTTCTCCACATGAGAGCGAGTGGCAGATGTTTTAGCCAGTTACTGTCTAGACCCACCCCCAGACCGCTGCTTGGGTGTTCCAATGCTTGCTCTGGCTAATGGCAGCTTGAGTTCCGGTGGTGGCCATGGTGAAGATGCATACAGTTTTGTGCATTGTAACAATTTGCGACCCTCTGAAGGTCGCATTCTTGCTTGTCCTTAAGGCCTCATGCCTCATTATCCTTGGAGAATGTTGTGAACATGTTAATTGACTGTCTCCCTGCCTCCCCCTTGCTTGTTCAGGTAAGTTGTGTACTCTGGCATCGTATGTGGGAATTGGCCCTATGGAACATTTTCCAGGCAGCCCACCTGGCACAAATGGAAAACGAGGCAGTGTCGATGCCCTGAGTAGGATGGTGGGGGGAGGGTGCAGTCATAAATGTGAGCTTCACCCCGAAAATGCCTTTAAGTTCTTGGGAGGAGGGGGAGATCTGCCTAGGAGATGATTTATTGTTCCCTTTGGACAGCATGTAAGTGGACACCTTTTCCCTCCAACATCTGGAGAACCTTGCAACGGTTAGCCAAGAATGGAGTCTTAATCGTGCCACATTGGCCAAGGAAGAACTGGTTTTCAGACTTTCTGCATATGGCATCTTGACCACCTTCTCCATCCCTTGCCGGCTTTCGCTGAAGGGGTTATGGGGGGGGGGAGAGGAGTGCATTGCTCCTTCATCTTTCCTTGGCACTTTGGTGCCTGAAGAGCTGACATTTGTCAGTCTTGATTTATTGGGAGAGAATATGCAGGTCTTGGCGGCATCCAGAAAAGTGTCCACCAGATCCCCGTCTATAGGTAAATGGTGCAGTGCTTTGGTGAGCAGCCAATGGCCAAATCTTGGCCCTTTACACCGTCAGTTGTGTTTTTCTTCAGGCCTACTACACTTGGTACAGGTTTCTTCTTGTATGACCTACCCGGCTGCTCTGGGGCCCTACTTGTTTGACGACCAAAGTGTTTGTCTTTCCAACATGTCATAAAGCAACATCTTGTGGTGCCGTTCATCTTTCCCCCAACTATGCGCAGGCCTATTCCCGCATGGGATTCAAATATAGTCTTGGCTGTTGCCACCTAAGTAGTTTCAACATGTATAGTCTGAGGAGTTGAAGCTTGCTCTGTCAAACCGCTTTCCTAGTGATCATTTTATAACAGGCCCTCTCCCCAGACAAGGTGGTGCTTCGAAAGCACCCTTCATTTCTTCCAGTAGTGTTCTCTGGTTTTCATATTAACCAAGATCTCGCTTCCAGCACTTTCTTATGACTTCCCTCCCCCTACAACCCAGGATGGAGGCAGGCGGTGCAGAATTCTGTCTGGATGTTCATTTAGACTTGCGGTTCCTTCTTGGAAGTCCTCAGTGGGCCATGTTTCAGGATTTGAGCAAATCCCAGTCCTGGCATGGGGAGCAAAAGCTACCATAGGTGGGTAGTTTGGCACACTTCCCACAGTCGGATTGAAAGTGCCCTTTACCAGGGTGAGGTGAAAAGCATTGGAGCAGCCTTTCAGAAACCTTTCCTGGGGGCAGTAACTTGTAAGGCAGCCAGCTCAGTACCTCCTTCTGCTTTTTGCAGGCGGTTCCCTTGACTGTAGCTCTAGCGCGTAAACCCTTATTTCTGTTAGCCGTCTGCACAACATGTTTGAGCCAGTTTAGGGATCTATTGCTTGGTACTCTACCATAGATATAGAGGAAAGTGGGCAGGACGTAGGAGTAAGGTATATTTACTCTGTAGTGTCTCCTGTACTCCTAGTCCCTTTCCTCCATTCGGCAACCCTTCATCGCTCCTGAAATAGATAGCTGGTCCTACTTCTTTTCTTGATGGATAAAGGCAATGAGGGTTTGGACTGTGTGGAGCAGAGTGCTGCACTGCACGCCCATCCCGCTTCCTTTGCACATTTTAAATGGGGGTGCGGGGGTGGTGAGGTGTTGCTGTGCTTTGGGCTTCAGTCCCGTCCCTGCTACATGCACATTTCCCAGAAGTATGGACTAGAACAGTAGTCACTACTGTAACTTTGTTGCATTGATCTACTCCCCAGCTTGCTCTATGAATTAAATGCATTTTCATTGCTTTCCCTATTTCTCTTTGAAATTGTAAATGTAGGATGGTTGAGGCATGGTGGGACCGGAACATGCAATGTTGGCCAGATCATCTCTAGTAAAGGTGGCTGTTGCAAAACTGGAAACTGGTTTACTGTTAGTTTGCAGCCCCCTTCCCCTCCTTACTTGTTTTTCTGTAAGTTGACATTGCTAGATTGTAACAGGTTTCCCAATTGTCTCATGAATTGCCGATGCGTAGTCCTATAATTTGAGTTGTTGCAATTTTTCTCCCAGGATGCAGATCTAGCCCAATGGCAGGCCATGTTTGAGCAAGTCCCTGAGCCCCTGACTGAGGCGGAGAAGAAGGAATGGATTGGCAACTTGGGGGCTGTCGCTCTGAGCTCCGATGCGTTCTTTCCCTTCAGAGACAATGTGGAACGAGCGAAGAAGGTAAGATTTCACATAGGCCTGGCTTGCTTACTTCCACCAGACTGGTTTATCAGTGATATTCCTTGGGCGGGTTTGTATGTATACAATTCAGTTATTGGAGATGCATAATGTTAATGGTAGCTGGAACATTGAGAGGATAAGCGGCTCTGCTTACATTAGTCCTATTGTTGCCAGCAGCAGTGGAGAGGGTTAGGCTGCTTGCCCAGGGCTGCGGAATCTTAGGTGGGGTTAGTTGGGGCGGCGGAAGAGCACTTGCAAGAAGTGAATCTGAATATTTCGATTATATAGATTTTGTTGTTTGGCAGACAGTTTGACCAGAATTCCTATACTTGGGGACACATATGGCATAGGCAGTGCGCCTTTACATAGATTGTGTAGATATGAGGAGCCAGCTGGTGAAGGGGTATTGCACTACTACATTGAAAGGGCTCATTGTATAACCTTTAACATGCTAGAATATTAACCTTTAGTCTTGGGGCCAGTATTTATAGGGACAATACGAACTACCAGGATGATATGGACAGGTGGCTAGCAGATGTAGCTTAAGCCTGCCTTTGAATTGCATTAAGTGATTTCAGTGGAAGAGCTTCCAGTGATTTTTATTTTATTTCTTTTTTTTTTTTTTTTTGGGAAGCTAGGCAGTAAAGTCACCGAAGGAAGTTGTGGTGCACAGGCAATGGAGGTTAAAATTGGAGGAGCATGGACTGTGGGAGAGATGCTGCCAGCAAGACAGTGGGGAGGCGGGCATAACGGCTGTGAATGGATTTAAACAGAGTCCTGATTCACACGCGTTTTATAATGATGCAGTCCCATTGGAAAACGCTTTGTGAATCAGGCCCTAGGAGTGTAAACTTGAAAAGGTTGCATTGAGAGCCATCCAGCATGGTGATCGTAAAGGACTGTTAATCTGAGTGGTTTGCAGACCGTGCTGGGGCACACCTGTGTTTTGTTTGGAGCTACAAAGAGTGGGGAACAGCAGGCAAGGCTAGATCTCTAATATTCTCTTGGATTTAGAGATCGGGTTGAACCAATTGGCTAATGCATGGATGATTTTTCCTGTATTGAGTTAATCCTGACCTCTGTGGTAGTGAATAAATTGGATTGTTTTTGCTTGCTTTCCAAGGAGATTACGGTTGCTAGACTTGGAGGTTTGAGCGAGGAGGCCTGGACAAAAAGGGGATGGCGGGGTGAGGGTGGTGGTTAAGGGGTGTGGAGGTGGCTTTGGAGTCCTGGAGAGATTGGAGAATCTGGCAGCTTGGGAACTACTTCAATTTGTGTGTGTGTGTGTGTGTATATATATATATATATATATATATATATAATCTGAGGCTTGTGGAATCTGCTTAGATCACATGCTGTGCATAGGCCGACATCTAGTGGAAGCTGCGGAGTATTAGTTTGTTTTTCGAAAATGGGCGTCGACACAGGGCGTGCCAGTAATACTATCCCTAGTGTGACGTCCACTGTACCCAAGATCCCTCACGTGTCTAGGATCCTCAGATTGTTTTTTTCCGCCATACTGGTCGGAAGCATTTTGCGGAGTCCCCTGGCCTTAGCCATACTTTTGCTAAAATTTAAAATAATAATCTATTGACATCCTTCCCCACCCCAACGTCGAACTTCGACACTCGACGCCGGCTGGAGAAGAAATCGCCCGTTGGCTGCTGCACGACGGATTTGGGCCTCGGAAGGCCGCTGGCCTTGGCCCTGCAAGTAGGGAGAGTGGGGGGTGGTACATACTCTACACTCTTGGTATATAGGTACACCTTATACACTTAACAGCCCGCTGCCTCAAGGTGCGTATGGAGGGTACCCCTTTTCAATTCTGCCCCAAGTGCAATCGCAAATACCCTTGGGTGGACAGGCACGCCACGTGCAATCTCTGCTTGCCGAGGGACCACCCCGAAGCGAACTGCAGAGCGTGTAGTAGGTTTAAACCTAAGACACTTGAGGACCGTTCGACGAAGCGTTGGGCCCACCACGCCAGGCAGGCGGCCATGGCAGCGTAGGGCGCCTTCAGCGATGGCAGCGACGCCGTACTTTCGGACGGCGAGGGCATTACGGCGTCGAAAGACAGCCGAGCGCAGGTCCCCGACCTCGGAAGGTCGTCTGGCAGGGCGGCTATGGGGAAGACCCCCGGCGACACGAGTGCTTCACATACTACACACACACACACACTAAACGCACTAAGTCCAACCGAGACTCGACAACGTCGAGTTCTCGGAAAGAGGCACAGACAGAACGGTCCGATTCGGTGTCCTCTGGGCGCTCTCGATCAAGATCGCCGCATGACTCCAGGCAATCATCCACTCTTGCCAAGAGTGCCTCGCTCCCTAGGCTAACAGAAGTTCGATCGTCGGAAGACGAAGACGACTTCCACCCCCAGGCCGCGCTCTAGGAGTCAGAGCCCGCAATTAAAGCCAGTGAGGCCCCACGCTCGAAGGACAGGGACACCTCTCCCGATCCTCGACGCCAGGCGTCGAAAAACTCCGGAGCCACTAAGGGACAGGGAAAACATTTTTCTACGCACGGGGAGGGGGGAAAACAGCAGAAGAAACTACCTGTACATTCTCCCACACCTGTGAAACACTCCACCCCCCCCCCCCTAAACAGACAGACAAGCCCAGGTCTGCTGATAGGTCCACAACCAGCAAAGCAACTCAAGATAAATCCCCAAGACTAGGCTGAGTCATTCCCAGTTCCAAAAAATGGTCCAGTGAAGACATAGATAGGGTCATGTCAAGAATGTCTTCTTTGGCTGATTTTTATGATAAAAATCCAGAACATTTCCTCTCGTATGATCCACAAGGGGCCACACCCTCAGGCTCTACTGATCCTATCCCCCCCCCCCCCGAGTAAGAAGGCCCGGTTTGAAACTCCAATGAGGTCCGAACTCTTCGAGGTACAACCTTACGCAAGACTATACTCACGGTATCAAGGAGAGGCTTCCTTTTGTGAAGACCAAGAATTTGGGTTGATAGAAGAGCAAACAGGGACGGGCTACTATGGGGATGATGAGGACCAGGAGGAAGAAGAGGATGACCCGGAAACATACAGAGTAGATTCCCCGGTAGAGAACGAAGCCCCGGTTACCGACTCCCCGGTCGATAACCAACCCCTCCTAAATGAGGTTCTCGCTCGCGCAGCAGAACATTTCCACATTGACACCCACGGTGTACAGGAGGAAAAGGACTTCGCAGAAGAGTTAGTGGGAGAAAGGAGGCCTGTTGCCCAGACCATCCCTATCCTTAAATCCATTCAGCGGACAATAGATCCGTCCCTGGTGAACCCAAACCTCACCAGAGCAGTCCATCCCAGGGTTGAAAAACTTTTCAGGGCAGCTCAGTCTGACCCTCTCTATATAAGAGGACATCTGAAGCCAGACTCCCTAGTTGTCACCAACACTCGTAAGAGGGCTGGGACACCCTTGTCTTCGTCAGAAGCTCCTCCCGACAAGGAAAGCAAAAAACTATACGGTTTCGGCAGGAAGGTAGCCTCAACGTCCGCCTATCAAGCAAGGATTGCTAACTCCACCACCCTGTTGGCCAGCTACAACTGCCATCAGTGGGAAGAAGTCGCGGCTCTCATAGCCTCTGCTCCTGAACCGTTAAAGGGCCAATTAGCTCGGATTTCCGCAGAGGGTAGAGTCGTGTCTGGTTGCGTTTTGAAAGCAACCTTCGACGCCGCGGACAACGCAGGCAGTTTGATAGCAGAAGGTACTGTTATCAAGAGACATGCGTGGTTACGGCAGTCTGGTTTTAAGGCAGAAACTCGGGCATCATTGTTAGACAAACCGGTGGAAGCCGATCTGTTTGGTAAGGCGGTCGAAGACGCACTGAAAAATGCCAAGGACGAATACGAGACACTCAAATCCCTTGGCCAGTTAACCAATAAACCCCCTAACCAGAGAGGGAATAGTAATTTTCGTCGCCCACGCGGCCAAAATTCCCAGAGAGATCTAACTATTCCCAGGGGCAGGGTACACAGTGGAACAACCAACAGTCTACCCAGGGTTACGGCAGAGGTAATAGGAGAGGTCGTGGTAAAGGCAGAGGCAGCCCCAGCAAGGGAGGCGGCACGCCTCCACCAAAGCAGTGACGCTCAGTTCAGGGTTCCTTCTCACGCAACCCCAGTGGGGGGATGCATTTCAAACTTCACCCAGGCTTGGGAAGGGATCACATCAGACAGATGGGTGCTGTCAACAGTATCCACGGGATATTGTATAGAGCTACTGCAGCGTCCCCGGAACCATCCTCCACGACAAAGAGTACACTCCTTAGAACATCAGAAGATTCTCCTCGAGGAGATCGCCATTCTTCTACAAAAGGACGCGATAGAACTCGTCCCGGGACACCAGGTAAACAAGGGTATTTATTCAACTTACTTCCTTGTGCCAAAGAAAGACTTGACAATGCGCCCAGTATTGGACTTGCGCCCTGACAACAAGTATGTCAAGCCCCAAAAATTTCGTATGACCACGCTACAAGAGGTAATCCCCCTCCTAAAAAAGGATTACATGGCAACCTTGGATATGAAAGATGCTTATTTTCATATTTCCATGTTCCCAGCGCACAGAAAGTACTTGCGCTTCAAGGTGGACAGTCGGCACTACCAATTCAAGGTACTGCCCTTCGGGATAGCTTCAGCACCAAGGGTATTCACCAAGGTACTGGCGGTGGCGGCTGCACACCTACGCAGGGAGGCAATCCCAGTGTACCCTTATCTGGACGACTGGCTCATAACGGGGGAAACCCCAGGAATTTGCAGGACAAACATTCAAAGGACTATCGACCTCCTCCACGAGTTAGGCTTCTCAATCAACGAGAAGTCAAGCCTGGTGCCAAGCACCTCAAAACAATTCCTAGGTGCAATTCTGGATACCCAGGAGGGGTTGACCTTTCCTTCAGAAGAAAGAATTCGGAATATACTACTGCAAATTCCGCATTATCAGTCCGGTCAACAAATAACGGTACGCAAAGCAATGCGTTTACTGGGCATGATGGCGTCATGCATTTACCTGGTCCCCCACGCGCGCCTGCGCATGCGTCCCATGCAGGAATGGTTGGCGAAACAGTGGTCTCAGGCAAGTGGTCAGTGGGACGATCTAGTGGTCGTTTCGCCAACACTGGTACAAAGCCTTCACTGGTGGCACAGAGGAAACCCTTTTACGATCCCGAAGTACAGGCAGTAGTCACTACAGATGCATGTCTGACGGGGTGGGGAGCTCACCATCTCCACCACACAGCTCAGGGTCTCTGGTCTCACTCAGTGGCCAAGAACCACATCAACCTGCTAGAGCTTCTGGCAGTATTCAGAGCGCTTCAGGCGTTCGAGCCCCACCTACTAAACCTGTCAGTGCAAATCCGGACGGACAGCACTACAGCCATGTTCTACCTGAACAAGCAAGGAGGGACTCGCTCGCCAAATCTGTCCAAGCTTGGCCAGAAAATCTGGATATGGGCACTCAGACGGAACATCTTCCTGTCATCACAACATGTTCCAGGGGAGCTCAATTCCCTAGCGGATGCTCTGAGCAGAGACTCCCTCCCAGAGGAACACGAATGGGTTCTTCACAGAGAGATCGTAGAAGATCTCTTCTCTCAGTGGGGTTTCCCCACTATAGACTTATTCGCCACAAGTGAAAACAGACAATGCCCAGGATTTGCATCCAGGTTCCCCCAACCAGACTCCCAGGGGAACGCCCTGTGGATGAACTGGTCAGGGATGTTTGCGTACGCTTTTCCACCAACTCCTCTCCAGGAAAGTGGTGAACAAGATGAACAGGGAATCGATGACGCTCGTCCTAGTTGCTCCCATGTGGGCAAGACAACCGTGGTTCCCACACCTACGCAGGATGGCGGTGTGCAAGCCCATCAAACTTCCAGCCTGGTACAACCTACTGTCCCAGCACCAAGGTCAAACAGTGCACCAGCAACCCAACTCAATGAACCTGGCAACATGGCTCCTGAGGTCATAGAGTTTGGACACCTCAATTTGCCACAGAGGTGTATGGACATCCTAAAGGAATCTAGGAAACCAAACACAAGGCACTGTTACTTTGACAAGTGGAAGAGGTTCGTTATCTGGTGCCAGAGTAGACCTCAACCCAGTTGATTGCACTCCTTCCACTAATGTTACATACATGCTCCACCTGCTAGATGCAGGATTGGTTTTTAACTCACTGAAAGTACACCTGGCAGCCCTCTCGGCTTACACCACTTCCCATAGCAAGATGTCGTGGTGGAAAGTACCAGTAGTTAAAGCCTTTATGGAAGGAGTAAAGAGACTTCACCCTCCTATTTCAAACCCACCACCAGGGTGGGACCTTAATGTGGTGCTAGCGAAGCTCATGGGGCCCCCCTTTCGAACCCATGCATAAAAGCAGTCTCAAACACCTGACTTATAAGGCGGCCTTCTTAGTAGCTATTACTTCTATAAGAAGGGTCAGTGAAATTCAGGCTCTGTCAGTGCAGGATCCCTTCTTTACTATCCATAAAGACAAACTGGTTTTACGCACACACCCTAGGTTCTCACCTAAATTTATATCAAAATTCCATGTAAACCAGTCCATCGGGCTTCCGGCTTTCTTCCAGAACCCGCAAAGCTCGGCTGAGGTGAAACTACACACCCTAGATGTGCATAGGGCGGTCCTCTACTATGTAAATAAAACAAGACCGCTAAGGAAAACAGATCAGCTGTTTGTCTCCGTAGCTACAGGCAGAGAGGGGGATCGCGTCTCTAAAGGTGCCATCTCGAAGTGGATTATTAACTGTATCCGGCTGTGTTACTCACTCTCTGAAAAGACTCTGCCTTTTACGCCAAGGGCCCACTCTACTAGAGGCATTGGGGCCACTCTGGCTTTCATTGCAAATGTACCCCTTGACACCATTTGCAAAGCAGCTACTTGGAGCTCTATTCACACTTTTACTCAGCATTACTGCATTGACAACCATTCCAAGGCAGATACAAAAGTGGGACAAGCGGTTCTAAGACACTTATTTGCTCATGACCCTTCTCACATCCCACCTCCTTCTTCTGGTACTGCTCGCTAATCTATGCACAGCATGTGATCTAAGCAGATTCCACAAGCCTCAGAAGGGATACATTACTCACCGTAATCGTATTTCTGATGCTTGTATCTGCTTAGATTCACATGCGACCCACCCTTCCTCCCCTCCGAGAGAAGGCGCATGATTGCTTGTAGTCTTACCTTTCTGTCTATCTGCTTGGATTATCTGTACTCGCGCTACTCCTCATGCTACCTCATGTCAGGAAAAAATACAATCTGAGGATCCTAGACGCGTGAGGGATCTTGGGTACAGTGGACGTCACACTAGGGATAGTATTACTGGCACGCCCTGTGTCGACGCCCATTTTCGAGTTTCGAAAAACAAACTGTAATACTCTGCACCTTCCACTAGATGTCGGCCCATGCACAGCATGTGAATCTAAGCAGATGCAAGCATCAGAAATAAGATTACGGTGAGTAATGTATCCTGTATATAATATGAGAGCTTTACGTACTTGTCACCCAACCGAAGTTAGTACTCGATCGACCTTGGAAGGATGAAATGCCGTTTTGGCATTGCTGGGATTCGGACCTGCAGATCGCAGCAACGCATGCAGAGCTATCTGACCAGCTTCTTAAGCGCTACACACAAGCACGCTGCATGCAGTTAGTCCTACTGGAGTGTCCAAATAAAGTGCATCTCCTAATGAAGCTTTATGCAGGCTGCTCCCAACCAAGGCATCTCTTAGCTTCTTGACACGCGCAACAATTTACAGACACCATGTCGTCATCACAAGTTTAATACAACCCAACACCACTGAGGCATCTGCAAGTTTTTGTAACCAGACTCTCCTAAGAATGCAAAGTCCTGATTGTCCAATTAATCTGAAGTGGATGGCTATAAACCCGCCCAAACTAGGAATGCACCACCGGTTTATGAACTTCAGTATTGAAACTAGGTATTAATACATAATATAAAAGTTCCAATCAGTGCTGACACTTTTCAATACATATGCAGTCCTTAATACATTTTAAAAGATGTGTAATCATTCAGTGTTATTATAGTCACTTTAATGTCATCAATCCAATGTTTCCACCCAATGAGGCTGCAAAGAGCGAAGTACACTGCCATCTGAATGAGATCAGCAAATCTCATTCGATCAATCCTTTGGCATTGAACAAATCATATCGGTGGAAAAACATCTGTTTAAAAAAAAAACATTTTTAATGTTTGGAAAAAACTTCTTAATTGTGATTAGTAAGGAAAATGACTGGATACCAAGGCATGGAGGTTTGTAAAAAAGGAACAGTAGGGATGCCTCGGTGTTTAAAGAGGTAGGATGGGACTGGGGCTGCGAAGGGGAAGTGGGGGTGTGTTTGGCGTGTCCCTCAAAATAAACATTATTTCATTCAGGGGTTTGCCCCCAAACTATGGTGATAGTCCCTCCTACCCAGTGGGGATTAATATATTGTTACCCAAAAGAAGGGACATTTACATCATCACTAAAACATGTTGCCCTCAAACATTACTAACAGCCACTAAACCAATGTGGGCTGTGTGAACAAATAATACCAATTACAAACTATTCACTAAACATTTTAATTCATTTACTTATTCATGGCACAATTATCAACATTAAAAATATACACCACATAAAAGTATACAATGTTAGAAAAGTAGTTTTTCCACCACACAGAATCAAGTACACATGCTTGATAATTTCTCTTGTTTTCTACTGCGTACACAATAGCCCAACTTGTATAAGTTTCTGTCCTTGGTGTTAATAACTGGACATTCTTCAGGGGCAGAAGTATGACTTGTGCTGTCTGTAGGCTTTTCTATTCTCTATAATCATGGTTCCTATAAATGAGGGTACATACAAACGCATTACTACGTGGGCATTTTTGGTTCTTTTACTCAACCTAGCCAACCCTAATCACCTATAGGGTGCAACAACATATATTTATTTTATTTATTTATATTGCGCCGGTAGCTCGCAAGCTTCGGGGCGCAGGAACAGGCACACGAGAAACAAGTGACGGGTAACTAACACAAAGCACAAGACAGATATATATAGGATATCGGCCTGGGCCAGAAAGATTTATATGTTTTACTTAAAGATGTAAGTTTTCAATTGTTTTCGAAAGCGTTGATAGTTGGTTTCCATCCTTATCTGGCCCGGAAGGTTGTTCCAAAGGCCTGCTACTGTGACAGGGAAGGATTTGCCTGCTCCATTTTTGAGTCTGAAAGGAGCTTTCGTGATCAGACCATGTTCGGATGATCTTAGCTCTCTGGAGGGCTTATATGGAATGATTTTATTTTTCATGTATGCTGGGGCTTTGCCATATATACATCTGTGTGTGAGCGACTTAAATTGGACTCTTTCCTCGATTTTCAACCAGTGTAGTTCTTTCCTAGCTTCGCTAATATGCTGGTTCCTGGGAATTTGTTTGATGATTCTTACTGCATTATTTTGCAGGACTTGGTAGCTGTGGTAGCAGTTTTTGTTAGAGCCTAGAATTAACGCGTTGCCATAGTCGAGGCGAGATAGAATATACTTTTCTTAATATACATGTGCAGAAAGAAACTTGTAACACTGAATGTATTCAAGTTCATTAACCGTTATAATTCTTGTTAGTCACCTTTAAAGCGGTAGAGAGTTCCCTTATATCTACAATCAATCCTTAAATCGTTTATTCAAAGTTTTTTGTCTTGTCCAAAAATACCTAATAAACACATTTCCCTCTTCATCCAAAGGGAAATGGATATAGGGCTGTAGTTCTCACCTCTGTCTACAGGGTGGATTTTCTCACTTTCAGAGGAGCTTATCAAGTTCTTCTTAAAATTCTTTTTACAAAACGGCCAACACTGTACCGCAATCAATGGGTGTGGATTGCTAGATCTTTTCCTCGCCTAATGTAAAGTACATAAAGATTCATCAGTTTCTTTACAAATCTGAAAACACCTAGATATTAGCATTTATACCAGGTACCCTTACCTCAATATAGGTCGAGCTGCATGAATTAAGCAGGACCTAGGACACCCACTCTTCCATTCACGTGTACTGTAAAAGGGTCATCAACCATTTAGTAGGTCAATTGGATTCCAATGTCAGGTCTTAAGAAAAAAACTATAATACTAAACAGACCCATCATTGTTTATCTAAGGAATCATTAATACTAGCTGAGAGAGTACAAGAAATGTCAACTATACTCAATCCAGCTCTAATCCTTAGCTTACCTCTTAACGGGACAGCATTCCCATATAATTACTCCAGTCTGTGAATCTGTGCTCCTGCCAAACCCAGAGTGAGTAGCCCTTAAATACCCGCGGGATGTTAGTCTCGTCGCGAGTTAGTGACGTGATCACGTCCAACGTAACGTGATGACGTTTCCTTATGTCCCCAATCTTCAATCCATCGTCGTCTGGGTTCCTATGTGTACGGTCATGAAAACAGACCTAAAGCGACCCACACCTTGGATTCGTTTTTATACAATTGGATGTACATTCAAACATTGTTTTTCTTCTTAAACCTTTGTATCATGAATATAATGTACATTCATTATATATAATTCAACACATCACATTTTGGAACAATGAGATTAGAATGTATTTTTAAATCAACAATCTCTGGTTTTACACTACCATTTAGAGCCCCATCCTGAAATGTCACTTCAGACTCTAGAACACTGTAGAACTCCATAGAATTGCCCTAAAAATTGAAAAGTTATTGGTCAGGGCTATTTCCGCACACCATACAATAAATGCATTGCTCACTGGATGGTTATCTTCTCGTTGTAACAGCGTTTCTTCCACTACTTCCAGGGTGGCTCTTTGGGGAATATTGGTGTAAAGGGATTGAATATCCAAACACATCAAAACATCTCTAGTTGGATCAAAAGACATTCCATCTATTTTCACAATGGCGTCCCTGGTGTCCTGTACATAACTTTTCATTTTCTTGACAAATGGACGTAAATAGAAGTCTACAAATTTAGACAAGGTTCCAAAATCGAATTGACACCGAGACAATGGGTCTGCCTGGTGGTTTCTCTTTATTTTTATGTAGTTTCGGTAGGATGTAAAAAGTGGGAATTCTCGCTGTCTACTAGTCAAATAGTCCCCTTCCTGTTTACTCATTAATAGCAGCTCTACTGCTTGGTCTACTTTCGAGGGGATTTGGTCCTTCGACGTATTCCATATCTATGACAGATGTCCACAGCTGTGCTGCTTCGGAACATTTTCGGCGTCTGCGTCCTGCATCGATGATGTCGATGCGCCGTCCCCGAGGACCTCCTCCGACGGCTGACGTCACCCGATGTGATGAGTAGGACGCACGATGCCCGTAGCCTCAGTTCCGTTTTTTCCGCGAACGTGTTAGCTTTGTGAATCTCGGTACGCCTCGATTCTTTGGAGTTTATTGTATTCTTCTCGGTTCTTTGAACCTGTTCAGTTTTTGTGAAAACCTGTTTGTGACGATGTCTACCTAGTCTTCAACCCTGCGTCCGGGCTTCAAGAAATGCAGGGACTGTGGGTCCAAGATGTCGGTAACAGACTCGCACAACGCCAGCTTCTGGTGCCTCAGGGAGGCCCACGACACGGACGACTGTCGACTGCCAGTTGCTCACGGCCAAGGCCTTGCGGGAGCGCAAGAAGTTGTCAGTAGGTAGGGTGACTAAGCCCAGGAAGTAGAGGTCTGCAGGGCTTTCAACGGATGATTCGAGAGGCGACTCTCTGCGTCATCGTCTGAGGTCCAGTGGGTCTCCTTCCAGGAGTCGGTCTCGCCACTCCTCTGCCTCTTCGAGGCATTACCGGAAGTGCCGGCATCGGTCGCCTTCCCCGTCCTCTTCCGAGGACTCCGCCCGTCGGCGGATCGCTTACCCCACCATGCAAGCGACACCGGAGGAATGGGCTTCCTTTGAGAAGAAGATGTTGGCGATTCTTGAATCGCAGGGCACCGGTCCGTCCGCGCCTCCGTGGTCGGTCGTGATCGGTCGAGAGACACCGCTCGCACGCCTTCGGGCTTGGGTGGTCGGCACGGTTTGCGGGAGAGGTCCCGCTCGGACAAGGGTAACCGTTCTCGCCATGCCTGTTCCAGGTACCGGTCCTCGACGCGCTCGACCGCGTGATCCCGTGCCATCTTCGAGGAAGACGTCGACACCTGTGGTGCAGAGGTCGTCGATGACCTCTCTCTCGAGGCTCCGCTTTCGAGGGGGTCGTCGGCGCCTAGGTCGTCTAAGGACACGCTCGGAGCCTTGGCTTGGAGGCCTGTGTCGAAGCTGAGGTCGACGCCGATTCTCTCGGCGTCGACTCGTTCAGCGCCCTCTATGCCTTTCGAGGCGGTGGTGTCGGAGTGGCCCCATGGCACCAGCTGTCTTCCTCTCACCGCCTGCAGTATGAGGGTGATGAGGGCTTGGTTCCGGTTATGGTGCCTGATGAGCTTCTCTCAGGCCATAGCCAATTTGATGCCCTGAGGCAGTCACTGCATGCCAGTGGACTGGACACCTCTCCGGAGGTGGAGTTTTGTAGGCGGGAGCCTGGCACTCATGCCGATTCTTCGTACCAGCGCCTTATGTCTCGGGTCACTGAGTACTTTGGTTGGTCGGCTCCCCCAGGGGAGTTTGTTCAGGATGATCTCACGGACATCCTTGATCTTGGTCCCCCCAACTGACCCGGTACTGCCGTTTCATATGGCTCTGCAGAGAAGGGTGGTGGCGGCTTGGACTGCTCTGGAGTCTCCCGGCAGTGGGCAAGTCTTTGTCGCGAAAATACCAGCCAGCCAGTAGCGACACCTGCTACTTGTCCAGGCACCCCACTCCGGAGAGTTTGGTGGTGCAGGCGGCTACGGCCCTGGCAAAGCGGGCGTTGTATCCTACCATCCCTGCAGATAGGGACGACAAACATTTTGATAGCTTGGCGAAGAAAGTGTTTTCTTCAGGGGGTATGGTGCTTCAGGCGGCCAACTCCGTATGTGCCTTACACACTCTGTGGAACTGTGCTGCATTAGCGGCTGAACATATTCCCGAAGGGGACGAACGGGGTGGTTTCCGTGCTATGGTTCAGGATGGCAAGGATGCCATGTGAGGCCGTTCAGTCGGGTTTGGACATGGCAGATTGTGTCAGCCGGTCCATGGCGGCGAGCACCGTAATACGCAGGCTTGCGTGGTTCGCTGAAGTCGGGGTTCGCTCCTGATGTGCAGTCCCGGCTCCTCAACATGCCCTTTGACGGTGAACATCTTTTTGGCAGCAAGGCTGACTAGAGCCTTGAGAGGTTGCAGACCTCCAAAGCTGCAGCGAAGTCGTTGGGCGCTGCAGTTCGACAACCTCTGCCTTTTCGTTCTAGGGGACAACAATGGAGGGGTGGTTCCTTTCGCTATTACTCGTCCTTCAGTAAAGCGAGAGGAGCTGTCAGTCAAAAGGGTCACCGTAAGAGTGCCAGAGGTGGAAAACTGGGTACTCGAGGTGCCAAGGCCGCTCGGGCAGTTGCCTCGTTGCCCTCAGGCAACGCCGCAGCCGCTACCACTCAGTCATGAGGCCAGGTCCCATGGTTCGCTGGTTGGGGGGAAGGCTGGCGCAGCATCTTGTAGAGTGGCGTGCCATTAATTCAGATGTGTGGGTTCTGGAGATCATAACCCACGGCTACCGTCTTCCCTTTCGGCAGAGGCCTCACGACAATCCACACGGGAACCTCTTTGAAGAGTCCGGATCCGCTCCTTGCGCAGGAAATTAAGCCCTGCTGGAGAAAGGTGCCATAGAACTGGTGCCTGTAGCGGAGAAGAACAAGGGATGGTATTCCCCTTATTTTTTGATTTCGAAGAAAGACTGGGGATTGAGACCCATCATGGACTTGCACGGTTTGAACAAACGCCTCAGGAAGGACAAGTTGAAGATGGTTACTCTCTCAAGTTTCAGAACTGGTTGGTGTCTCTCGACCTCAAGGACACTTACTTCCATGTGCCGATCCATCCCAAGCACAAGAAGTACCTGAGGTTCGCGACTCGCACTTTC
The DNA here is from genome assembly GCF_040938575.1 of Ambystoma mexicanum. NCBI lineage: Eukaryota > Metazoa > Chordata > Amphibia > Caudata > Ambystomatidae > Ambystoma > Ambystoma mexicanum. The sequence goes on along the minus strand of NC_090931.1, from coordinate 860,136,549 downwards.
AGTTTCGGGTCCTGCCATTCGGATTGACCTCCGCCCGAGGGTTTTCACCAAGCTCATGGTGGTGGCAGCGCATCTCAGGAAAGTGGGGCTTCACGTCTACCCCTACCTGGACGATTGGTTGATCAAAGAGAGCTCTCCTGAGCAAGTCCTGATTCATCTGTCTGTCACCTGCCACTCCCTTCACAAGCTGGGCTTCTCCCTCAATTTAAAGAAGACACATTTGACGCCAACACAGTGCTCGACACATCCCTGGGGCTTTTTCCTCCCCAGGTGAGGGCTCTTCACATTCAGCAGATGGTGCACAAGTTTCAACTTGCCCAGACGCTCCCAGCGTTCGAGTTCTTGAGGTTGCTCGGCCTCATGGAATCCTGCATTCTTCTGGTGCCAGAGGCTCGTCTGCGGATGAGATATTTGCAGTGGGCACTCGAGATGCAGTGGTCGCAATCTTCCGGCAGGATGTCGGACCCTGATCAGGTGCCGCCCTCGGTCGCCCAGGACCTTCTGTGGTGGGCCGTCGAAGGCAATCTGATGAAGGGGGGGGGGCCCAGTTTTGGCTTCCCTGGCCGGAGTTGACGATCGTGACGGACGCATCCCTCATGGAATGGGGAGCTCATGCCAACGAGTTGACAGTCAGCGGTTGTTTGTCTCCTGAGTCCAGACTCCATATCAATCTGTTGGAGCTGAAGGCCGTCAGGCTATCTCTGAAGGCTTTTCTGCCGACTGTGTGAGGAAAGAGTGTCCTGATCCTAACGGACAACAAGGTGGCCATGCACTAACTCAACAAAAAGGGGGGTGGGGTCACTTCCTCTGTGCAGGGAGGCGATGCAGCTCGGGTTCTGGGCCATCCAGCAGGAAGTTTCGATCTCGGCTGTTCATCTGGCCGGGGACGACCATGAGACGGCGGACGCTCTGAGCAGGCAGAGCACGATCTCTCACGAGTGGGAGCTGGCTCAGGAGATTCTCCTGGAGATCTTCGCCCTTTGGGGGGGGGGGACCCCTCAAGTGGATCTCTTCTCCTCCAGTGTCAACCGGAAGTGCGGTTTTGCTCGCGGGAATTTCCTCCAAAAGGAGCCTTAGGAGAAGCGTTCGTGGTGGAGTGCTCGTTCCCACTGCTGTTCGCGTTTCCTCCCGTCCCTGTCATGCCGCAACTACTGCAGAGGTTATGGAGGTTTGGTTCCCGGATGATCCTCATTGCTCCGGAGTGGGCTTGGAGGACGTGGTACCCGTACCTTCTCGACTTGTCCATCTGCCCTCCGCGTCGTCTTCCCTACCGAGACGATCTGCTCTCACGGGGGGAGGGGGGGGGTCAGGTTCTCCATCCAGAGGTCGGATCCCTCAACCTTCACTCTTGGCTTCTGAAAGGTTGAGTTATAAGGATTGGGACCTCCCTGAAGACGTGTTGAAGGTGTTGCTCTCGGCCAGGCGGCCGGCAACAAAGTCTCTGTACCGTTGCCGTAAGTTCTGCGACTGGTGCAGAGTTAAGAATGTGGATCCTTTTCATTCCCATGGTTCTGTTTTTTTCTTGCTTTCCTTGGCCCACAGGGGCTTGCAAGTGGGTACCATTAAAGGTTACCTGGCGGCGCTGTCCATATTTAAGCGCTCGTCTGAAGAATGGTCCCATTTTAAGATTCCTTTAATTTCTCAGTTTTTAAAAGGGCTCACTAATGTCTTTCCTCCGTCACCTTTTCTGGTGCCGGTTGGGATTTGAACCTTGTTCTTAAGTTTCTTATGGGTGCTCCGTTTGAGCCTTTGCATTCTTGAGACTGTTAACTCTTAAAACTCCGCTTTCAGAGTGAGTTAGTTACAGGCACTTTCAGTTACGCCACCCTTCACTGGACAGGGTTGTCCTTCGAGTTCGTCCTTCCTTTCTTGCGAAGGTGGTTTCGGAATTTCATTTGAGCCAGAAGGTGGTTCTTCCGGCGCTCTATCCTCCTCCATATCCTGGTAAGGAAGAGGAGAGGCTCCATAGGCTTGATCCTAGGAGAGCATTGAGCTTTTATATTTTGCGCATGTCCCGTGTCAGAGTGGACGATCAACTTTTCATTGGTTACACTGGAAAGCGTTTGGGGCAAACTGTGACGAAACAGACTTTATCTCGTTGGATTATTTTAGCTATCTGAGTTTTTACCGCTTGGCGGGTAAGGACCCTCCGGCTGGCTTGCTGGCCCATTCTACCAGGGAAGTGGCTGCGTCTACTGCCCTACAGAGGGGTGTTCCGTTACATCTGTGATGCAGCCACCTGGGCTTCGGTACATACTTGTGTACATCACTACTCCCTCGATTCCATCTGAGGGCAGGATCTGGCCTTTGGCAAGGCAGTCCTTTATTCCGCAATTTGATTGGGCATGCTAAATTTGTGTTCTAAATTCTTTTCCCACCTCCCTGCTTGGTACTGCTTTGGGAGTCTGACATAGATGTGTCAGAGGACCCAATCCCCTTGAACAAGTTACTCTTACCTGGTAACTTTCTTTCGATGGGATGGTCCGACGACGTATTCCATATCGCTCCCTTCCCAGCTGCAGAATTTCTTATGCGATTGCAGCTTGCGTTCCGCAAGGCCTTGTGTCTGACTGGCAGAAAACTGGTGTCGCACGTTCTGGCGAAAAACTACAACTGAGGCTTCGTGCGTCCTACTTATCACATCGGGTGACGTCGGAGGAGGTCCTCGGGGACGGTGCATCGACATCGACGCCGAAAATTATTATCTGTCATAGATATGGAATATGTCGTCGGACCATCCCATCGAAAGAACGTTACCAGGTAAGAGAGTAACTTATTCTTCTCATCTTCTGGATGAGGCCAGGACTAGGATCCTGATCAATTTTCGGATAGCTGTTGTTGTCTGCTAATCTGTGGCACTCGTCTATATAATCTCTTTTGTTTAAAATGACGATGGCGCCCCCTTAATCTGCCTGTCGAAACAATCTTGTCATTTTTTCCTAGGTTACGTAAACCACTGATTCCGGCGAATGAGTCTGCGGTGGGGGACAAAGTGGAAGGATTTCTCAGGCCACTAAAATTAGTATGGGTACTCGAGGGTAGATCTTCAAAAAATTCTTGCAAATGTACTTTGCGCATGAAGGCATTGAATTCCAATCTGAATTCAAACGGATTATGATGTTTGGACACTACGAAATTTAGACCTTTGTTCAGACAACGTTCTTCTCTCCTCGGAGAGAGTCTCGCTAGATAAATTGACTACCAACCCCGGTAGCTGCGTGTCTGTATTCGATCCGTTGTCCACGCTCTGCCTAAAAAAGGTGGGTGTCTGGACCCATTTCTGGCACCTTGATTACCTCTTGTATTACGGCCTCTTTGTATTGAGGCATTCGTATTCCTTCCTCTTTGACCACCCATATTGGTATCTTCACTTGCATTAGGTGTCTCGCCTTCACTAGAGCTATAGGACGTATTCCTAAATCTTACTCTACGGTTATTTCTATGTCCACTGGTGGGAGCTCCAAAATTATAATCCTTGGTTAATTTCTCCTCATGACCAGTGATTGGTCTCTGGGTCATACTGCCCCCAGCCAATGACTGCCCTCTACCTAAGCCCATCCTCTGGCAGCCATCTTCAGATTTTTACCGCACGTTCAAGTGTTGTGCGTCCTTCTGCTATAGCTCCTGAGCTTTTACTGCATTTTGCAATTTTTCTTAGTTTTTCTCTATTCTTTTCGGTCAAACGAGCCTCCAGCTTCATCCATCCATAATCCGACAAACGGACCCGTTTTTCAGAACTTTTTATGCCCTTCAAGGGCGATTTATCGTCTAGTTCCCTTCTTGGAGCATTCCCTGGATGTGGACTAAGGAACATTTTCCTGGACGATGGGCACTCCTTTTGCCTTTACTGCCTACATTCCAACGAAACGCACGTGGAGGAGACCTGTGCGTTCTGCAAGGATGTTAGGGAGAATTCTCTGTTTAGGCTGAATTTCCTAACCTAGTGAGTCCCCCAGCAGCTTTGCTGGATTTCTGGAGTTTGTTTTTTTCTCCTGCCAAGAGTGAGTCTCTCTTCCTCATACTCTTGGACATGATTTGAGGGGTTCCTTTGACTGTCAATGTGTTTTATGGGCTATGGAGTCTTTACTCCATAGGGTCTCATGTATTTTTACTATGTGTGTTACACAGCACCCTCAGTGCAGTGACACAGGGGGGGTCAGTGACACCCCACCATAGACTCCATACCCTGGGACTGACTACTGTCTCCCAGGGCATGTAAAGTCACCATTGGCTTAACTAGTCCCAAATTATGAACAGAAACAAGTACAAACCATCATATTGTGGACGTACTGGTTGGGGCAATTCGATTGCCCCGGGGTCTGTTAGTCGTGGGGGCACGTCTCCGTCCCCCCTGATCGAGTTTTGGCTGGTGGCAGTGGATACTACTTTTTATATTCGACCGCGAATATATCCCTATGGGATTTTCCCATTGTTCGAGGCTACCAACTTTAATTATTTAATTCTCATAGCCTTGAACATACCGCCGGTTTATTTATTTAATATTAATTCGCTGGTTGGTATTTTTTGCCAGAACTCGATTCTAAAATGGTGTTTATGTTCTCTTCTGTGACTCCAACCCAAGTCGAGTCCTTTGTTCCACTTTTTGGCGGCCTTCTCCACAGAAGCCTCCAAAAGTGGTGCCACTCTGTCTGGGTACCACAGGGCGTTTGGGAGGGGGTTTAGGCATCCTGGACTGAGTTACCTTGGTAACTCAAGTCGCACTCTTGTGTGATTGGCCCAAGTGGTGAGCTGGCCGGCTCACCACTTAGCATGTTTGATTGACAGCTAGGCTGAGTGAATGGGGGTGTGCTGCATAAAAGCCGGGCTTTTGAGACTGGAACTTTAGAAGTCGCCACAGGACCTGAAAATCTGACGAGGGAGAAGCTGAGCCGACCTGCTACGACGACACCACTGGTGGAGCCCTGAGGAACCGACTCACCACTTCCCGACGAACGAGAAGATCCCCCCCCCCCTGGCTGGAGAGACTTCTTCCTCTGACTGGTGGGCACAACCAGTTTACCTTTTTCTCGCAGGTTTCTGCCTAACAAAGGATATGGTGCCTTGCACCATGAAGGACTGTCGCAAGCGGCTCTCTGAGTGGGTCCAGTCAAAGATCCCTGGGCAGCAGGCAGCACCCAGTAAGAGGAAATCTGAGCCGTCTTCTAAGACTTGAGGGTGCTCCAACGACGAGGGCCCAACACAAGGCAAAGCACCACGGACACCGGGAGTCCAATTTGGTACGGGTTCCTCGGCGGCCAAGTCAAGAACTGCATCTCCGGCACCCTCGACCACGAGCCAACGCTCCTGGTCAGCGAAGAAAGTCTGAGCATCCGGGTTAACTTCTGGAGAAGTCCCAGCCGACTCAGATGGAGAAAGCCAAGGGGGAGCGGGGCGCTGACTCTACCTCACCCCCAAGGTAAAGACCTCCAGTTTGCCCAAGGTCGTGAAGGCCCAGGTTCACCAGTCAAAGTCCTCCACGGAAGGTAATACTCCAAAGGCTTCGGTGGTGGCTCGTTGTCCTATCGTCAACCGTCCTGCTCTTTGGCTCAGGAAGCTTACAGGTGCCGCAGCCGTCGTCGCCAAGGTGGCACACCCACGGCAGAGCAGGATTGAAATGTCTGGACCTCACCCGCGCACCCCGGTGGGAGGCCAGCTGGCGCACTTCATCAGCATGTAGAAGTCCATCTCCACCGACTGTTTGGTGCTGGATGCCCTGGCCCACAGACACACCCTGGAATTTCAACGAAGTGCCTGTGCATTCTAACGGTGGCCAGGAAGGAAAACCACATCCCTCAACTTCTGCTGGAGGTACGGGCCATGCTGATGAAGGGCGCAATAGAACTCGTCCCAAAAAGGCTCGAGTACTTCCTTGTCGGAAATAAGACTGGCGGTTGGAGACCCATAGTAGACCTCTGCCGCCTCAACTACATCAGGTCCCAGAAGTTTCGGATGTCACCCTTCAGCATGAGCTGGGGCAACTGGAAGAAGGGGATTTCCTATCGTCGCCCGACCTGGAGGATGCCCATTTCCACATCCCCATGAGGTTCTGCGCTTCGTGGTCCAAGGGCAGCATTACCAATTCAAAACCCTTCTCACCAAGGGTTTTCACCAAGTGTCTGGCGCCAGTGGCGGCGTGGTTGTGACTGAAGGGGATTCACGTCTACCCCAACCTGGAAAATGGGCTCATCCAGGCAACGCCGAGGGAGACGGCCGCCGAACACACGCCGGGGACAGTCTGTCTACTCACGGAACTGGGGTTCTCGATAAACTTTGAAGTCCTGCTTGGTGCCATCGCAGGATGTGCTGTTTCTGGGGTCCCGGCTCACACGTTGTCGTGTCTGGCGTCCCCGTCTGAGGAGAGAATAGCGGCCATCCTGGGCAAGGTACAACGGCTGTTGACCCTGAAGATCGCATGGGTGAGGTCCATCCAGTCCCTCCTCGGCATGATGTCATTGTGCATTTACCTCGTGCGCATCTGCAGGTTGTGGATGCGACTGCTGCAGGAGTTCCTTGACACCCGTTGGATCCAGGTATCGGGAAATTTCGAGGACAAGATCACCCTCAACAAGGGTTTCCGTCGAGCGAGTGGTGGGGGGGGTCTGCATCTGTCAGCGGGCATATATTTCCAGACCCCGAACCCCCCCCCGCACCAGGAGACGGTCACGACAGACATATCCTTGGATGGGGTGCACACCGGTTGTCTCCTTGCAAGAGGCCTGTGGCTGCCGGAGAAGTCATTGCACATAATGTTCTGGAGCTACGGGCCGTGCTTTGGGCAATCGAGTCTTCTGTCCCTCAAGGGCAAGGTGGTGCAGATTTTCAGACCACACCACCACAATGTTTTACATCCGGAAGCAGGGGGGGCACCAGATCTCGGCGCTCTCCAAGAGGCGCAGGACCTATCGCGATGGGCTGTCGCCCAGGAGCTGTTCCTCATCCCTTTTCATCTGGCAGGAGTGAAGAAAACTGTGGCCGAATCTCTCAGCAGGGAACTGCGCTCGTGCCACGAGTGGGAGCTTCGCCGGGAAAAAGTGGATGTTCTATTCAGACGATGGGGCAAGCCCCAGATCGATCTGTTTGCGATGGTGACAAACACCAAGTGCCAGAGGTTCGCCAGCAGGTTTCCCCAGGCGGGGAGCATGGGCGAATGCATTCTCCTTCCCCTGGGATGGCCTGTTCCTCTATGCATTTCCCCTGTTGCCGTTGCTTCTGCGACTCATCAATCAACTCAGACGGTCCCGCTGCAGGATGATCCTAGTCGCACTGGTGTGGCCAAGGCAGATATGGTACCCGGACCCTCTGGACATGTCAGTGTCGCCTCCAGTCAAGCTTCCGGCAGACTTGCCAGGGAAGGAGGCACGATTCTGCACCATGACCCTGAACTTGCAGGCCTGGCTCCTGCAGCGCTACAGTTTGGTGGATACGATCTCCCGGTGGACTGCAAGGAAGTGCTTGCCAAGGCCAGGGCTTCGTTTACACTGAAATACTACGGCCATAAGTGGAAGAGGTTCGCCGTCTGGTGCCGTGCACAGAAACTCGACCCTCTACGTATTAAGGCCCGCCAGTGGTGCCGTATTTGCTGTCACTGGGCAAGGCAGGGTTGGTCCATGCTTCCATCAAGGTTCATCTGGTGGCTATCTCCTGCTACACCAGAACTTCTGGGCGGTCATCGTTATGGTCGCACCACCTGGTCAAGGAATTCATAAAAGGACATTTCCATTCATTCCCACCGGTGAAGGCTCCAGCGTGAGAGCTCAGTGTGGTGCAGACTGGGCTCATGGGTCCCCCATTTGAGCCTATGCATTTAGCACTGCTGCTGTTTTTATCATGGAAAACAGCTTTTCTTGTGGCCATCACCTGCACGATGAGTGGGAGAGATTCAGACCTATCTTGTAAACCACTGTACTTGACATTCCACGAGACTAGGGTGGTGCTGTGGACACACCCCTCCTTCATGCCCAAGTTACCGTTGGACTTCCATCTCAACAAGCCCTTGGTGTTGCATGTTTTCTTCTCGTCGCCGGCTGCGATGACTTCGCACTTGCTGGATGTGGCTAGAGTGCTGAAGTTCTACGTGGACCGCAAAGTGTTCTCGGAAGACATCACAGCTGTTTGAAGTTTGGCCCTGTGAACCAAGGGAAGGCCCTCTCCAAGGTTTCCATTTCCAGGTGGCTCTCCGGCTGCATTGTCACTGGTTAGCAAACCGACCGTTGCCTGGCCGTTGGAGCCCATTCGACCAGCGCGATCGCTGCAACTATGGCGTTCCTGTCTGGTGTGCCCCTGCTGGAGACCTGCAGGCCTGCTACGTGGAGGTCGATGCACCCCTTCACGAAATTCTACTGCGTCGACCGGGATTCCAGGGAGGAGTCCAGAGTCGGCCAAGCAGTGCTGCGCAAACTGTTCGCTTGAGGGTGAGCCTGGCGAGGAGGTAAGAGATGCTTAATGTTGAGATGTTGAAATGTTTAATGTTGTGCCTTGTCACCTCACGTGGTTGTGCAAGTATGTACTGCTATGTATTCTTTATTCATGAGCATGTGAATCCATGCCAGACCCCATGCTGGAGAAGGAACCGTTTACTTACCTGTAACTGTTGTTCTCCAGCATGGGTCTGGCATGGATTCACATGCGAACCCTCCCGCCTACCCCTCTGTGGCTCTTCTATTGGTCTTACTGCCACTTTACGAGCTACCAAATCTGAAGATGACTGCAAGAGGAGGGGCTTAGGTAGAGGGCAGTCATTGGCTGGGGGCAGTATGACCCAGAGACCAGTGATTGGTTATTAGGAGAAAGACAGTTCAGAAGTGAAACTGATTATTCTTTACCGAGGATTCCCAGCCTGACTGGGAATATTCATGAGCATGTGAATCCATGCCAGACCCATGCTGGAGAACAGTTGCATGTAAATAACTTGTTCCTTATATTGCTTGACTGTCTTTTTATGCCATAAAAGTCCACTAGATGGTACAACATGACAGGGAAACAATGTACGATGTGGATGTTGGGTTTGTTTATGCGCACCGGACCAGAGGTTATCGGGGGCGCAGGTGATAAGAATACGTATCAGCTTGGTAACAAAGGCTGCGGAGCATAAATAAAAACCGTATCCTCAAGGTTACAAAGTTTGAGGATCAAAGCAGGCGTGGTGGATATACAGTAGACATCAAATCATGGCTAGCAGGCATACTAGATGATTATCGTGACTATTGTCTTGCATGCCTTAGAGGATGCAATGATACATGCGAAAGAGCAAATATTTGTGCAAGAGGAGGTGTAGGAGATATTGCTCGTCTGTCTTTATGATCCAATTGATTAGGTTCTGCCTGAATTTGGTATAAGTGTGGTCTGATCTTGGTGTATGTGGTAGGGCGTTCCACAGTTGTGCAGCCCTGACTGGGAAGCTGGAGCCTCCAATGGTGGATAGTTTGAAACATGGCACTTGAAGGCAATTAGAGTGGACTGTTCTTGAGGGTCTTATTTTTCTAATGAATCGTTCTGTTATGTAGCGAGGGACTTCCTTGTTTAAGCATTTGTGGATGAGGGATATTTATCCCAAAAGCTGTTTTTCCAACAATGTGATCAGATAAAGATCCTTAGCGTTATAGGCAGGGATCAAGTCGAGGGTACACGTGGGGGTACGGAGTCCCCCCCCACTTTTTTCAGAGGGTGGACTTAGTCCCCCCAGCTAAAATGAGAAACAGTGAATATCCTCTTTTGAATGTATGAATAAAAGCCGACCAGTCGTCAGGTTTGCAGGTCGGACACTACACCATTGCACTATATAAACTAAAGATGAAATGTCCAGTTTCAGTACTGCACATTCCAGAGAAAACCTTTGTATTGGTTCTTGGAGTTTCAAACATGCACACCTTTTTAACGTTTTTTAAAAACATTGTAATAAGAAAATATCCTCTCTTGATTTTGTGTGAAAGGCAAATGCCATTAGTCCTGTGCTATTTGGGTGGTTATGCAAAGCCAATTTAATGAAATGTGCACATTTCACCTTGATACGCTAATTTGTGGCGATGTCACATCCCACTGCGTTTGAGTCCCCCACTTTAATTTTTAGGACTTGACCCCTGGTTATAGGTCATTACATTGTGAGCTCTTCATGGTTGGTGTTTAGTTCTACGCGAGGGAAAACTAACTCTGGGCATCCCTGTAACGAGCCTCTCCAACTTTCCACTTGTCTATCACACTAACATCTGAAAGGGGACCCTCGCTAGCTTTGGGGTTGGTACTAAACCAGGCTTAATGCAAGATCTAAAAACAGGCTTTCACCTAGGACGATTACTCCGGATCTACCCTCTGCTGTCACTACAATTTATGCCAGACAACCATCTGATTAATCTCCCGTCATATGTTACCTTTCATTGCCCAAATAGCCCATGCCTCAATCTTGAGTGTAAGAGTAGACCAGGATACTGACACACAGGTGGCCTATTGTTTGTTATAGACTTATTCACCAAGAAAATAAAGAGAAAACGTAACTTTCCCTTTATCCAAGGGGTTTCCTGCCTCAACTGAAGTGCTAATGGGTTTGTCAGAATGTCCCTGTAACTTGAGTTCATGTGTCAAAATCCTTAACTGTCCTTTACACTTAACTAGCTTACGTCAATTTCTTTGGTCAGTGTTAGGGAGAATTCTCTGTGTAGGCTGAATTTCCTAACCTATTGAGTCCCCCAGCAGCTTTGCTGGATTTTTGGGGTTTATTTTTTTCTTCTGCCAAGAGTGAGACTCTGTTACCCCCCCCCCCCGACATGATTTGAGTGTCTCTTTGATTCTAGATGTGTTTTATGGGCTATGGGGTCTTTTACTCCATAGGGCTTCATGTGTTTTTGTGATGTGTTACACAGCACCCTCAGTGCAGTAACACAGGGGTGTCATAGTGACCCCCCAGTATAGACTCCATACCCTGGGACTGACTACTGTCTCCCAGGGCATGTAAAGTCACCATTGACTTTACTAGTCTAAAAATCTGAACAGAACCAGTACAAACGATCATATTGTGGACGCACTGGCCGGGGCAATTCCATTGCCCCGGGGTCTGTTAGTCGAGGGGGGGCACGTCTCCATCCCCCCTGTTCGAGTTTTGGCTTGTGGCAGTGGATACTACTTTTTATATTCGACCGCGAATATATCCCTATGGGATTTCCCATTGTTCGAGGCTACCAACTTTAATTATTTAATTCCTATAGCCTCGAACATACCGCCGGTTTATTTAATTTTCTCCGGTTGGTATTTTTTGCCAGAACTCTGTTCTAAAATGGCGATTGTGTTCGCTTCTGTGACTCCAACCCAAGTTGAGCCCTTTGTTCCACTTTTTGGCAGGCTTCTCCACAGAAGCCCTCCAAAGTGGTGCCACTCTGTCTGGGGTACTTAGGAGGGGTGGAAGGGGATTTAGGCACCCTGGACTGAGTTGCCTAGGCAACTCAAGTCGCACTCCGTCCTGATTGGCCCAAAAGCAGGGCTTTGGGGACTGGAACTTTAGAAGTCGCCACAGGACCTAAGAATCTGACGAGGGAGAAGCTGAGCCGACCTGCTACGACGACACCACCGGTGGAGCCCTGCTGAACCGTCTCACCACTTTTCCCAACGACAGAGGAGATCTCCAGCCCGGAGAGTCTTCTTCCTTCGACTGGTGGGGATAACCAGTCTGCTTCCTTTATCGCTTCCTGGAACATCTCGTGGCCCCCTTGCCTGTGCCAAGCACCCCGGCAACCGGGATACCACGTTTCACCACTACCGCAAATCAAAGGGTAGTACCTTTAACCGGAAAACTCTGCGGCTGGTTTCTTCCCTGGCAGTGCAACGACCTTCAGCTTTCCTCCACGTCGAGATCTTCTCTTCCTCTGGACGACGCCGTGACTTGCACCTGCTGCCAGGAACGACTGCCCCCGCTGGAGGATCCTTTCCACATAAGGTACCGTGTTCCGCCTGGCTTCCCTTGCAACCGACTGTACGGGGTAGATTTAGCCCCTGGCTTTCGACCCTGGGTTAGCCTGGGACACCCTGGCTAAACTTTTCTGAGCCTAACTAAAACCTTTCTGAACTCCCTGCAAGACTTTTTAAGCCTGTTGTCATTGTGTGATCTTGGGTGCATTTGTGCCCTGCTCTCCAAGAGTGGGCCCGGCCTATGGACTTTAGCTCACAAGTAACTTTTGACTTTCCTGCCTTGCTTAAGAGTTCATAAGTATAAGTGTGGTGTATTTTCCTACATTCTGCCTTTTTCCCTCCCTTTTTCGTTAACTTATTGGAGTGCCATCTATAGTTAAGCGCTCACCTCTGTTTGGAAATAAGTGGTGTTAACTAAGACTTGTCTGATAAGGAGTGTATATATAATAATAGTAAGTGTGTTTAGAGTGATTTACAATAATAGTGCTGGAGTGTTTCAATAAGTGTTTTTTAAATAAATAATTATATACCTTGTTACCAAAGCTATGGTCAGTGTTTGCTTGTGCTATTGTAGCTGAGTGCCTATTGTGTATACTTTGCATACTGTCTAACTCTTCTTGAGGGAAGTCTGACTGCTCAGCCACAGCTACCAGGTAAATCTGGGTGGTACAGACTGCTATCAAGTGGGTTTACTGCCAACACCTGTAGTCCTAAATCTTTTGCAGTGGTCCCCAAGGGAACGGCACAGGTTTCTGCCTAACAGTCCAGGAGAATGACTCCCTTCAGCATGGGGTCTGGCATGGATTCACATGCTCGTGGATGTTCCACGTCAGGCCGGGAATCCTTGGTAAAAGAATTTTCACTTTCACTTACAAACTGTATTTCTCCTCCAATCACTGAGCTCTGGGTCACACTGCCCCAGCCAATGACTGGCTTCTCCTTAAGCCCCTCCTCTGGCAGCCATCTTCAGATTTTTACTGAATGTTCAAGTGTCCTTTGAGCTGATCTACGTTTTTCGTGGTTTTTTATTTTTTCAGTATTTTTTTTTTTTTTTTTTTTTTTTTTTTTTCTTTCAAACAAGTTGATGTGCTCTTTCTGTACATTGGCTGACGAGCGGGGGATCAGTTTGTCAGTGAATTTCCACGCCCCTCAAGGGCAAGAATCTCTGAAGTTCATTGAAGATTCCAGAAGGCCATCAGGCCTACTCCACACTCCGGACCATCTCTGAGGAGAAGGAGGAAAGCTCCCTTTTTCAAGGCCAAGAAGAGGCAGAAGGCCCAGGTGAAGTCGTCGACTATCAAAGGCCAAGGGGGCTGACCCAACCAAGGTAGCCCCATCAGTGCCCAGACTATCCCTGCCCCGAGACAGAAGGCATCGGCCAAGCCAGTGGAGAGGACACTGGAAAAGAGGATGTCATCCCTGAACCCGACTCCTCAGGGTGCAAAAAATGTGGGGGGGAGCGTTGGAGGAGGGAGAGGAGGCCTCAACCGTACTCCAGGGCAGATATTTTTCTCAGTCGAGGACCAGGCATCCATACACATGCTCCAGGAGGATGCCGATGGGGTGGGGGGGGGGGAACTAGGTCTGAGGTGACGACGGTTGACCTGCTGACGGCGCGGGGCCCAGTAAGTCTACCACCCTGACCCTTCCAATGGATGCAACACTGGACATCCTTTCGACCCTGCACACCCTGGTGTCGGAGATTCAGTAAAGTATGCAGATGACACTGCCTGCCCCGGTGGTCCCGGACCAACCTGTCGAAAAAGAGGAAGTGACACCCTACAACACCACATCACCCTCCGCCCACCCCGCCCCAGAGACACGACTTCGGGACGGACACAACTTCTATGGACCTGGGCGACTACATGGCCACGGCAGACGATTTGCCACAGCCAGGGGCTTCTCCCCCAGACAAGGTGGGGTCATTCCATGCCATGGTCGCCAGAGCGTTGGAACGCTTCCAATTGACACCAGAAGTGACCAGGAAGGAAGGTTTCCTATATAAACGACGTGCGATCAAGAGGAAGACCGTCTTGGTGGTGCCTCTGCTGGACATTTGGGAGGAAGGCCTGGCTTTGATTTAAAAAAAACTGGCCCCGGCCAATAGGGATAGGCTGGAGAAAAAATAGTGGGTGCCGAAGTCTGCACCAGTGGCTATGTTCACAGCTTTCCTCATACTCTGTGGTCTCGGCTGGAGCGAGAAAGTAGTTAACCCCTCGCCTTCGTCCTCTGTCCCTTCAGCTAGCAAGGGGAAGAAGTTAGATGCCATGGGAAGAAAAGTAATCTACTCGGCTGCATAAACTGTCAAGGTGGCCAACTCCCTTGCAAGCCTGGCCAGGTACGACAGAGCTGTGGTATAAGATGGCCCCACTACTGGAGTTCTAACTGACGCTTGCCATCCTCCAGGAGGTTGAGGTGGTATCAGACCATGCCATCACGGTGGCCCTGGATGTTGTGTCCACAGGGTTCCGGCAGATGGTGGGTTTTCAGCCTGCCACACCATTCCCAAACTTGCGTCAGGAGGTCCGGATGAGGGTACTGGAGATGCCCTTCGGGGACAACCTCTTTGGGAAGGCCGTTGACTAGTCGTTGCAGGCCATTAAGACTGACACTAAGATGGCCCGTGCCTTGGGCATTCCCAACACTGCCTGTCCTTTCGTGACCTCCTGCAGAAAGTCTGGCAGATCGACGGGTTTCGGTGGAGGGTCTTTGTACTGACAACCCTCCCGGTCCATGACCCAGGAGGCCTATTAAGGCTTTTGGTGAAGGTGGCAGATGTTGCTCCCAAGGCACCACGCAGGCCGAAGCACAATTGAACCGGCCAGGATGTCTGTTCCCCCCACCCATGACCCCCCCCCCCCCCGGGTGGGAGGCCGGCTGGCGGGCTTAGTCAGCGAGTGGAAGATCTCCACCGACTGAAGGGTGCTAGACGCTCTCGCCCACACACTAGAGTTCCAGTGGAGTGGCCGTGGATACTGCTGGTGGCCTAGCAGGAGCAGCACATCCCTCAGCAGGAAGTACGGGCCATAAGAAAAGCGATAGAGCTGGTTCCAAAGCGACCCCAGGGCTTCAGAGTCTACTCCAGATACTTCTGGTGAAGACCGGGTGCTGGCGGCCCATTCTAGACCTGCGGCGGCTCAACAAATACTTAAAGTCGCAAAAATTCAGTAGGGTTACGTTCCAGCACATGATCTGTCAATTGAAGGAAGGAGACTTCTGATGTCGCTGGATCTGGAGGCCGCGTTACGTCCACGTCCCCATTCATGAGGAGCATCAGAAGTGAAGGCACTACCAATTCAAGACCCTTCCTTTCGGACTGAAGTCCGCATCCATGGTTTTACGGAGTGCCTGGCACCAGTGGTGGCCCATCTGTCTGGCTCATCCGGGCCAGGTCAGGGAAGTAGCCGCTGAACATACGTAGAGGACTGTCGGCTGCTGGCTGATCTGGGGTTCTGTCAATTATCCAAAGTCCTGCCTGATGCCATCGCACAAGGCGCGGTTCTGGGGGCCAAGCATAACACTGTCTCTTGCCTGGCGGCTCCCTTGGAGATGAGGATAGCGGCTCTACTGGGCAAGGTGCAACTGCTGTTGGCACTGTAGAGTGTTTGGTGCGGACCATCAAGTCGCTGCTCCACATGCTGTCGTGAATCTACCTGATCTGGCTCTGCAGGTTATGAATGCTAACACCCCCCACCCCGGCCCCTTTGGGAATTCCAGGATGCTCCCAGGATCAGTGTCCAGAAGCTTCAGACAAGATTCCCTCGGCAAGGAGTTCTGTCGAGCGCTATCCTGGGGCGGTGGGGGGGGGCATGCGCTCCAACATTGCTGGGGGCACAGGTTTTCAAAGCCCCCCCCATACCAGGAGACAGTCACCAAAGACTCTTCTGTGGAGGGCTGGGGAGCCCACACCGGACGTCTCCACACCAGAGGCCTGCAACTGCTGGAGGAGAGGTATCTCCCCATCAATATCCTGGAGCTGCAGGCAGCGTTCCCCATCAATATCCTGGAGCTGCAGGCAGCGTTCTGAGCCCTTGAGTCATTCCTTTTTTTCCCCTCAAGGGCAAAGAGGTGAGTCTTCAGGGACAACACCACCACCACAATGTTCTACATTAGGAAGCTGGGGCATTGGATCCCTAGCGCACTCTAAAGGTGCAGGACTTGTGGCACTCAGCTGTTGCCCAAGAGATGTTCCTAATTCCCTTTCAGTTGGCTGGATTCCAGAACACCGTTGCTGACTCCCTCAGCAGGGAACTGCACTCCTGCCATGAATGGGAACTTTGACAGCATCAGGTGGACTGCTTCTTCCTCAAATGGGGTAGGCCCCAGATTGATCGGTTTGCGACAGCAATGAATTTCAAATGCCAGAAATTCCCCACCAGCTGAGGAGCATGGGGGACACATTTTCCTTCCCATGGGAATGCCTGTTCTGTACGCGTTCCCTCCATTGCCGCTCCTACTGCGAGTCATCAATCAACTCCAACCAAACGGTGCCTTTTTTTTTTTTTTTTTTTAAATGCTTTTCACTGAGTAAGGTCCTGTTTTCACCATCCTGGCCCTCTGTTTTCTGCACATGTTTGTGCCTGGCTGCTGCCCCCCACCCCCATTAGGTAGGTGCACTTTCTGTGCATTACTGCACCTCCTGAAAAAATTGAAAATTGGAGAAAAACAAAATTTGCTTGAAATTGTAAAAGCCCTGTTTTATTGCACATTTTCATTGTGCTGCTGTTTTTTATGAGCTTTTTAATACCTGAAGCTGACTTGCTATTTTGAAAGCACTGTTCCCACTTTTGCCTGCTTAGTTGACTGATTTTTGGCCCTTCCAAGATGGCCGCCATTGTTTTCTTTGTTGTGAAGGCAGGCTGGCTGAACTGCCTTTCCCTGTGCAGCAATCCCATTGGTTGCTGCGTTTCCTTCCCTCCAACC
This sequence comes from Ambystoma mexicanum, assembly GCF_040938575.1. NCBI lineage: Eukaryota > Metazoa > Chordata > Amphibia > Caudata > Ambystomatidae > Ambystoma > Ambystoma mexicanum. The sequence goes on along the minus strand of NC_090931.1, from coordinate 860,119,734 downwards.
AGGGACCGGCAGGCTTTAGCTGGCTTTCTCAGTGAAGGCCCACTTCTAAGGCCCTTGTCTGCTCCCTGTCCGCTTCCGGAACGCTATTTTGGGGTCCTGCCTGCTCCTTGACTACAATGATGTTGCCACCTCACTCCTCTAAGGTGTTCACCTCCAGAACTATGGGTTAGTTCCCTCCTTCTGGACTCGCTCCTACTACCTTTGACTATCACTGTTCTTTCTGCTTGTTTCTCCCATGGTCATTCTGAATCCCTGATTGGAAAGTCAAAGGTTGCTGTTTTTGGTTTTTGCTAGAAAGTCGAATCTTGCTGCCCATTGGTAAATTCTGCCTTTTGTTGCTTCTCTCTAACTTGCCTGCTCAGGGACCTCGCCACTCTTTTGGTCCGCACCTTCCTGCCATAGCCCCCCCCCAGCTTCTCCATCCTCTCCTCACTTCCACCCCATGACACTTTGTGTTTCTCCTATCTTTTCCAACTGCTTCTGCATTGACTATCCTTCCCTTCTCACGAAGTCTGGCAGGAAGAAATTCAGAAAGGAGATCTTGGCCTCTAACCCTGGCCTTCCTATCACCAACACCTACGCCAATGCTTCCTCCAGACAGACCCTCACCGACATCCGCTTTGTCGTTCCTTTGCCAGATCTATGGACCCTTCATATGATCTGTGCTCTGTCTTATCTCCTCCCCTCCCATTAATGGTGGCACTCGCTGGGAAGTTCTCATGGCTTCCTTTGACTCATCTAAAGTCATCATTGTCTACCTTAATGGCACTGTCATGGTGCAAGGCCCTCAGGCCAATTTCCTTCTCTTTGATGGGTGCTTCCCTCGCCTCATTTTCCTTTCCTTCTGTCCCCTTCTCTCCCCCCTTGGCTACCTTGCCCTCTCTCCTCCTCTGCCCCTCCTAGGGCTCTTAGTCCTCCGCAGGGCGTACCTCTGATCTGTACCCCTCCTGGGAATGTCTTTAAGGCTGGGCAACTTCTTCATATTGCCACTCTCAACCTTCGCTCTGCTGTCAAACACTCCCGACATCTGCCACCTCCTTGAAGAACTAGACCTTGATGTCCTTGGTCTTACTGAGACATGTTTCACGGCCAGGTCTGTCACAAACTTTGACACTCTCCACACTGATGGCTAAAAGATCCTCTCCACACCCAGATCCTCCTAGTCCGGTGGGGGGGGGGGGTGGTAGTGGATTCCTGCCTCTATCATTCCCACTTGGTCTTACTCCTCTTTTGAATGTCTTGTCTGTAGGTTCTCTCTCCTACCCATTCTCTTACTGTGGCTACCATCTACCGGCCTCATGGTCAAATCGCCTCATTTCTCTGAGTGGGCATACCGCTCTTACTCCCTCCTGGCCCCTACCACTCAAATCCGCCTCCTTGGTGACCTCAATATCCATTTACACTGTTAGGCAAAGTTTGCATGCCGTACCCTCTGGGAACACTACGAACAACTATGACTACAGGTATAGGCAATAGGGATGTCACCATATTGATTTTCTGACGGTATGCTGACTTTCATTTGAAATTACAGTATACCACAGGTATAGCGTGCATGCGCCGCATGTTTGTATGCATAGTCTTAAATATTTGGCCAGGGAAAGTCATATTTTCAACAAGACACTTTGCAACAAACCTCCACTATTTGGTGCAAGTATAAGATCATAGGAGGTTAGATTTTAATTAGACTTATGACCCATGACATAACTTGCTCACAAAACTTTTGTAGGACAGCCTCAAGTGGATGGATAGTGGCAAAGTAGTGCTGCACCAAACTTGTATTGCAGCCACGATGTGGCTGGAAGCTAAGACTGCAGGGGGGGTGGGGGGATAGGGGGGGAGGGGTTGGACCCTCGCAGAAATTAACACAGGGCAACAGGCCCAATCACAGAGCATGGTTAGGGAAGGAGTCGGGTGGACTGGACCAAAAAGAGGCTGTGGAAATAATTTTCAAATTGGCCCCATACTACATATTTTCAGCAAGCCCAACCTTTTTCCTATGAGAAAATTTGGAAATAAAATGGGTCATCACACAAGAGGCCCAGGGTGCAGAGGCCTGACGGAAAATCTCCAGAGTTCTCCATAGGCCAGTCCACCCATGATTGAAGCTACTGTGTGGGAAGGAGCTGGTGGTTGGGGTGGACGTGAGTCGGCATGCGCTACAATTGCATTTGCAGCAACAAAAAACGAAATGTAGCCAACCTGTCTGGCATATGGAGGCCGGTACAATTTTTGTTTGGATTTATAAAGCGCTTGGCGGCATCGTGGTGCTGTTGCCGCATATTTACTTGAAAACAGGTTATGGCATGTTACAGAAGCAGTGATAATAGAATAGTCATTGACAGCAGTGTACAACTATAATGGGTGTTCCGAGGTTACATAGGAACAGTGTTAGAGACAGTCTAATTGAATAGCTTGGTTTGGTACTTTTCTGAATACTGTAAAGGATTCTTCGTTTCTTAGACTGAGAGGGAGTTCATTCCAAGCCTTTGGGGCTAGTACTTTGAAGCTGGTGCCACCACCTTTAGCTCTGTTGAAGGCTGGGACTGCGAGAAGGTGAGTGTATTGGACGCATTTAGGTCTGTGTGCTGGGACTTCGTGTATTCTTTCCGAGAGGTATGCTGGTGCGGACTGGGCAAGGCATTTGTGGGTATGGCGAGGGCTTTAAATGTTATGCGATCTTTGATGGGGAGCCAGTGGGCGTCTTTACGCACCTGGGAAATGTGCTCTTAGGGATGCTGAGGGCAGCTCTAAGGGCATTGTTCTGTGCCGTTTGCACTCTGTTGATGTTGGCGGAGGTGCCTAGGAGTAAGATGTTGCAGTAATCGAGCTTGGCGCCGATGGTGGCTCTGGCGATATTAAGGCTGTTACTAGGTGAGAGGTGGGGTTTCACAGCATTTATGATTTTCGTAGTCGGTGCTGCTGAGGATGATCTGGCGCTGACTTGCCTATCCATTGATAAGGTAGCGTCAAGGTATACACAAGGGTTGTCACTGCCGCAGAGGCTGTGATAAGTGTTCTCAATGATGAATGAGTTGTACTTATTCAGTGTTTTAAGGAAAATTAAAAAAAAGATTCCTTGGTGCCTACCAGTAGGATTTTTTTTTCTCCAGTTTAGGCATAGGCCGTTGGCTGCCATCCAGGTTTGGATGCGTGCATATATCTTTTGGAGATTAGGTCTTTCTCATAGTCACCTGTTAAGGAGAGGAGAATTTGTGTATCCTCAGCTTAGTTTGTAAAGTTTATGTTCTAGGTCACTGAAAAGGGAGAGAGTAAATAGATTGTAGAGTGCGGGAGGTGCAGGACCCTTGTGGGACTCAAGTCAATAGGGGAAGGAGAGGCTGAGGCCTGGTCTGAGAAGACCCTCATTGCTCGTCCCTCTAGGAAGGAGGTGATCAGGTGGTGGCTTCTTGGGAGAAGTGAGTGTTTACACCAAGATCTTATGGTCGACCAGGTCGAAAGCCACTGAGATCAAGGAGTAGGAGTGATGACGTGCCTTTGCTTCGAGTAGTTGGTTCTTAGGGTCAAATAGGGCTGTCTCTGTGCCGTGGCGGGGACAGAAGCCAGGTTGTCCTTTACCAAGGATGTTATGAGCTTCCCGATAAGATGTAATCTGTAGGTATGTGGCTTTGTCCATAATTTTCAGCAGGAATGACACACTGGTAATTGGTCGGTAGTTGGGGGGGGGGGGGGGGGGAAGAGAGTCTGGGTCAAGGGTGGGCTTTTTTCACTAGCGGTCGAACCCAAACTGCTTCAAGTGAAGGCGGGACAGTGCTGGTTGCCAAGGAAGCATTGATAAAGGTGGTGACAAATGGGGCCAAGGCTGTAGTACAGTCTTTGACTAGGTTGGCAGGGCATGGGTCGCCTTTAAATAGCAAGGGTTTGATGCGTTTCATGATCAATAGGACTTCTGGGATGGTTACTTCCCTAAATATGAAGCGTTTGGGTGTGTCGATGGAGTGTGGGTTGTCTGTGGTAGGAGAGGTGTGGGAAGCTTTAGTTGATGGTGTGATGGTCTTAGGAAGTTTGTCACATTGGGTTTTTATTGTTTTGGAGAGTGTTTGGATTTTGTCTAGCATGGCATGTTGGATGTTATCGCACCATGTTTTGTCTTTCACTGAGGATTGGGTGGATGAGGGAGGGATGAGTTTGCTTTCTCAATTCTATTGTTATAAGTGGCAGCTTTAGGGATGGCTTTCTTGTAGTGTTTGGTGACAATGAGGTAGGTATCTCTAGTAGTAGATGGGTTGGTATGCCATACTGTTAGTGCTGCTCGTTTAGCAGTTCTGGCCTCTGAGTTCTTGTGTGAACCACGAGTTTGCATGGAGATTGTGATAACTTATTTCTTTTCTAGCGGAGCTATAGCATCAAGTACCTTTTTTAACAGAGGTGTTGTAGATCTCCACGAGTTCAGTGGGGTCATTAGATGTGGAGTGGGCCAGTGCAGAGGTTTCAAGGAGGGGGAGGATTCTATCCACAGTGAGCAGTTTCTTTGATCTTGCTATAGTGGCTGGCGCTGGCTTGTTTAGATTGCCTGGTATTATGAAGCAGTGGAGTAGATGGAGGTCGGTCCAGGGGTGTGGGATGTTAGAGCTGAAATCGGCTGCACAGTTGTGATCTGAGATCCAGTCAAGTATCTGCCCTTTTGTGTGGGTCGGGTTGTTGACACGTTGGGTGAAGCCTAGGTCCTGGAGTGCTTTGGGGAGGGCTTTGCCTTTCCTGTCTTTGTGGTCTTTGAAACCCAAGTTGAGGTCTCCTAGGAGAACGGCTCTTGAGTTGTTTTTGAGGTTTTCCCCCTAGAGTGTGAGTAAGGTTTGATTGGAAGTCGAGGGTTGGGCCGGGAGGGTGGTAAACAATGTGTAGGGTTAATGTGTCTTTGGGTGAAGGGGATATTCTTACTGAGAAATGTAATGAAGCCGGTCCACACTTGCTTAGATTGCTTCTTTATAAGTTTACTTCCAGTTCTTAAGTTACATGTTACAGGACATAAAGACATCAGGTATAGGACAATAGGTCACCGGCACCCATCACCCAGGTAGGGAGGGACCAACTGAACCAATACAGAACACTCAACACAGCATTCTCACAATCATACATCAACATTCCACTTGACACTTGTATGACATCACTGAACACATGACCACCTACAGCAGACTCAGACAAGCACATCATAACAAGGTGTCGAAGTTGATGGCCTCAGTGGTCTTTAGTTGCCTGGCGTTAAGACTTTCTCTGAGGATTAGGGCGACCACCTTTACCGGTGGTTCTGTCTTGGCGAAGGATGATGTACCCTGATGGTAGTGTTTGGCAGATTGCTGGACCAGAGGATTTGTGTAGCCATGTCTTGGTGTTTGCTAGTATGGCAGAGAGCATGCATTTATGAGTGCGCATTGGAGTTGTGTTCTGGCTGTTTCCTGGTATGGATTTAGTGGGAGTGTTCTTGGAGGTGGGGGTTTGATTGAGTGCTTTCAGCGTGGGGGTGGGGGTGGTGGTATGTGTATACACGAGGTGGGCTTGCTTCATTGGGTGAATCTTCGGTGTCATTGGGAAATGGGAGGAATGCGAGCTTAGCCTCCAATTTCTTTGGTGGGGCATGGGGCTATGGTGTGATGCTTGAGTGCTGGGTGGGGATTTGAACAGAATGCTAGGGTGGTTAGGCTGGGGGCCTGAGACGTTGGGTATAGCATTGGATTTATGAGTCTACGGTAAGTGCAGGTAAGAATGGTGTAGGTGGTACGTTGTTGGAGTGTGTATCCCTTGTATGACATGATTCAGAGTGGGTACCGCTGCGTGGTATATTAGAATTGGATAAATGCGAGTGCTGATGGTTGCACTAAACCGCAGTATTACAAGAGTTGGTAATAGTGAGACATAAAATGGCAGTGGTATTTCTAGAGTAGGTAGTGAACATTTTTGTGAAAAGAAAACAGAAGGTAACTTGTATGTTAGCGTCTGAACTACACCTTAAGCATTTTTGAAGAAAAATTGTCAGCATACATTTAAAGTGTGAGCATTATTCATAAAGGGTTGTTGGAGCTGGTTGCAAAGGTTTTGGAGCAGGCAGCATGCATTATTGGGAGGTGTGCCAGGAGTGGGCCCCAGCACGGCTGCGCGCGACAGGGCGGTTGGTGTTAGACCTCTAGTAGACTTTAATAACATTGCTAGTGGCAGGCGACAGTGGGGTGGGGGTAAGGGGGGTGCTGCCCTGCGTTCCAAAGTTCTGCAGGCGAGTGGAAGGCTTGACTGACCGGGTGGATTGTGGTGTGCGGAATCGGGATAGAAGCAACTAAACCGTTTTAGACTGTTGCGCCGTTAGTCCTGATTATACGAATGATATATGGGATATATGCCAATTTGAGAGGCGTACTTTGCGTGCGGCGGGGATATTAGTCTTTAGATGTACCTTGGTAACTATGTCGTCAGGTTATTGGAACAGTGGACCCGGGTGTTTGCACCCTAAGTGGCAAGATCAGCTGCTGAGTTCCTGGCTGACGGCGTGAACGGCAAGAACAGGCACCAGCCTTTCTGATGTTGGCCTTCCAGTAGGTGGGCCGGCTTGTGCCTCCATTCACGGATTGGTGTAGAAAGGGGGGGGGGGCATCCACCAATGGCAGAGCGGTCGGTACAGCTTGAGGCTGCAGCTGTGGTTCAGCATGTGAGAGGCTGCCATCTTGGTGTAGGTAGAGCCTCGTGGGGGCTGATGGTGGGGTGGATGATCACAGGCAATAAAGGAAGTAGGTCGCACGAGATAATGAAATTAAGCAAACTTGCTTATTTCAGCCAGACAGTGTGATTGCTCCGCCTAGAGTGCTAAGACTAATCAAGAGGTAATTTCTCGGCGGAGGTCGGGTAACGATCAATAGGCCCACTAGCCCCTCCGACCCCCCCCCCCTCTCCCCCCATCCTCCCACTAGTAGTAGTCAGCACATCTCTTCCTCTTAGCCCACATCTTACCTCCATTGGAACATGAGATCCGGAAGGGGCTCTGCTTTCCTCCAGGCTCTCAGCCAATGCTTTCCCTAGTCTCCCCTCTGATGTACTACAAAAGGAAAATGGCCCTCATTACGACCCTGGCGGAAAGTGACTGACCGGACCGCCACAGCGCAAATAGCGTTTCCGCCATTGCACGAAGGAGCAAAGTGCGGCCCATTCCGACCCATCGGGCACGAGCACCACGGCATGGCGGAAGTGCAAAGTCCGCGATGGCGGAAATGACCCCAAAACGGCCCACACCGCCGCCGTACGGCGCCCTAGGTGCAATACCGCCACCCATCACAGCGGACACCGCAGTGTGCGCCTACCGTAAAGTACGGTGACCGGAAATATACGGAAACGGAAGTTAAAACATGGGCCCGGAACGGGAAACATCCCGCCGTACACCTATAAAACCACTAAAACCACACAACCACTAAAAACACCACCCTGAGACACACCCCAACCCGACATCCACCCTAGCGAAACCAAGAAAATGGGAAAAGTAGCGAAGAAAGCGTGCGACCGCAAGCGGCAGGTCCACTTCTCCCGTGAGGAACTCACCGTGCTTACAGAGACCCTCTAGGAGAATGCTGCCGTCGTCTTCTGCACGCAAATGACCAGGACCGCACTTGCAAACAAGAAGGCCATATGGGCTCTGGTGGCACAGCGGGTAAGTGCGGTGGGGACCGCACCCCGCACCCCACAGCAATGCCGAAAGCGATGGGACGACCTGCGGATACGCGTCCGCAGCATACTCTCTGCCAACCGCAACATTGCCACAGCCACCGGGGGAGGTCCTGAATCACCCATCAAGTTGACCCCCTGGGAAGAAATCTGTGCCTCCACCATCGGAATGGAGAGCATAGAGGGAGTCGGAGGGATGGAGAAAGGAGTGCAGACATCCGAAGATTCAGGTAGGTGGGCCAAATAAAACAATGCCAAATCCACAAAGTCCATCCATGTGAAGTACCATGTGTCCACATAGTGCAACAGAAACACATGTCCAGGAGAACGTCCACACACATCGGCCTGATAGCGCACGTTAAAACCCACAATAAATACATAAAAAATGAAAAACCCCTAAAACACGCACTAGACGTGCAGCAGGCACACCCTAACTGCAGGCTGCCAAACAACTGCACCCTCACCCCACACACAAATGAAAGCACCTCCAAGGCCCCGACCCAAATCACCCTCAGGTACCACCCCAATGCATGTGATACAATGCCATTCCAATACCCACAGACCCATTAATAACCCTCGCCCTCCTTTACTCCACCACAGGGTCCGATCCAAACGACGAGCATCAGGACACCCCTACCAGCACACCTGCAAAGAGGGCCAAGACCAACGGCCAAAGACCCTCCACCTCAGCTGCACGCATCAAGACACGGCAGCAGCACAAATCAGGTGGCAGCACAGAGGAGGGAACATCAACAGGCACCCCAGCAGCCAGCATGCCCACACCACCACCACAGGTCCCCCCAACGGATGCCACAGAAGGCACTGCCTCTGGTGGCAGCAGCACCATAGGTGACACCCCATTGATGGCAGCATGCTCCGACACAGAAGACTGGGATGTCGAAGTCAGATCCATCCATGACCTGTCCCAATCCCCCTGTCTGTCCCATCCCGTACAACATGAGGATACCACGCAGGGGCACCCACAAGACGACGACTGGCCATCCCCCACAAGCCCTGTGGCAAGGCAACATGAGGACAACGGCCCCTCTGTAACACCCCCGCAAATGGCCATGGCCCAGCAGAGGCAACAGTCCCTCGACCAGTTAATCGTGCAACAGCAGCAACTGGCCACGCTCCTCAAGGACCATGCCGATGAATGTGGGGGCACTAAGGCAGACATAGAAACATCAACTGAGACACTTAGGGCAGAAATGGAGAGAGGTACAGAGACACTAAGGGCACAAATGGAGACTAGCACCGAGAGCCTGAGGGGGGAACTGCATGCGACGTCCAAGGACGTATGTGCCGAACTTGCCGCAGTGCGCCGTGTGCTCACTGAGCTCTCGCAAACCCTTAGGGACATGCATGGACGTGAGCAGGCAGAGACATCATCCGTTGCAAGTTCCGTCCAGGGCAGCCCCCAACGTAGATCTGGGAGGAGCCTGCGCTCCACAGGCAGGGGTGCCCCTGATACCCGCAGAGGGGGCTTGCAATAGCGACAGCCCACTGACAATGAGCATCTTTGGACACTGGTGTTCGGGGGGGAGGTAGGAGGGTGGAGGGGGTGTGTTGGGCTCACTTGGGTGGCGGGTCGATAGGGTGTACTACATGATATCACATATGCCATAAACAGTGCACGATCAACCAATGAGATGTGTGGACATTGATCTTTGTGTACTAGGCCATCATAGGCGTACAGTCCATATTGTGCATGTCCCAGACATACACAGTGCCACGAGTCCCGTGTCCATGTATCAGCCACCAGGCGTGAGTGCTAGAAGCATACATCAATGAGATGCTGACGAATGTCACGGCCCTCCGGTGCCTCGCAGACTCCTTGAGGTGCTGCCACATCCCCACCCTCATCATGACCATCATCAGGTGCTTGCAGTTCTGCGTCAGGGGGCATGGGCACATTTCTACGTACGCACATGTTGTGGAGCATGACACATGCCATCACCATCTTTGCAACCTTCTCATGGCGGTACAGGAGTGCCCCGCCAGACCGGCTGAGGCAGCGGAAACGACCCTTCAGTAGGCCGAATGCCTGTTCAATGACTACACGGGTACGTGAGTGGGCATGGTTGTAGTCCTCCTCATGCTGGTCCCGTGGGTTCCGGACTGGTGTGAGGAGCCATCTCTTCAGTGGATATCCAGCATCACCTGTATGTGGACGATAAACGTATGATGTGGAATGCCATTGCTACGTACGCACACACCCCCCCCTTCCTGCCAGGTCATTGCCGAATCACATACCCCACATTACCATGCATGTAATGAGACTCACCGAGTAGCCAGGATCTGTTCCCTGCGTGTCGCTCCATGTAGCGTGGTATTGTAGAGTTCCTCAAGACCATAGAATCATGGGTTGATCCAGGGAATCGGGCACAACAATGTGTAATGATCCTGTTGGAGTCACACACCATTTGTACATTCAGAGAATGAAATTGTTTTCGGTTGCGGTACTGGGCCTCCATGGCATGTGGGACGACCAATTCCACATGGGTGCAGTCGATGGCACCAATGCAACCCGGTATGCCGGCAAGTGCATGGAATCCCACTTTTGTGTTGGTAATTTCCTGCTCCGAGCGTGGTAGGGAGATGTAGTCGTCTGCGTGCTGCAGGAGGGCATCGAGCACTTGCAATAGTGTCCGTGAGAACAGTGGCTGAGAAATGCCATGGAACTGTCCGACTGTGTGCTGGTAGGTGCCTGTGGCCAGGAAGTGTAGTACAGACACCACCTTCAGTAGGGGTGGGATGGCGGTTGGGCTATCTTTCATGCTGACAAGGTCAGCCTGTGTCATGTCCACAATGGCGGCTATGGTGTCCCGGTCCAGACGGTAGAGGGTGTGGATCTGCTCATCAGTGAGGTTGAACGGATGTGCTCGGAGGCGTGGGATTGCGGGCTGCCTGCGTGGTGGTAGTGGCTGTGCTGGCGGCCCTTGCTGGCCCTGCCTTGCCCTCCTCCTCCTCCTCCTGCGTCTCCTCCGTGCGGCCGGTTGTAGTTGGTGTTCGTCTTCTTCTTGGAGTTGGAGTACTTGCAGTGCTATCATGTCCCCCAGGGCCAACATCGCGAGTCCTGCCGGTAGCATTTCGGTGTGGTTGTGGGAGGAGACTGGCTGTGCAATTTGTGTTTTCAGGCTGTATGGCCTCCACCTGTGGTGATTCATTCCACCTGTGCAAACTGCTCTCCCCTTTGGCCGAGCACGTCCCGCGCACAACGCTGCAATTCGGGGAATGGCATCTTGCTTTTGCAATCATGTATTTGTACCCGATGGCCGTGTAACATTGGTTGATATGGTCATTCTGCTGTGGTCCCATTGTTTCACATTCTATCTGTGCAGTCGCGAACAGACTTGTGAAGGGTCAGTGGAACGTAGTACTCGAGTAACGGTGGGCCCTCATGCATCACTGTACCGAGTTGCAACGACGGGCGGGGCGTCCCATTTGTGGGTGAAGGCAGTTGCCATTTTCACACACAGCCGCACTCGATGGATTAATTAGTGATTTCAAACGGCCACAGATGCCTCTTCGACGTGATGTTGCAAATGAGGAATTCGAAGGGCGGCGCTTTCGGTTTTCAGCTAGCGGCGAGGAAATGCCCACAGGTCTGACTGCAAATATAACGTACTATTGTTCAATGTCCTTGGGACAGGGGCCATGGCGAGGATGCAATGATTGATATGAATGGTTTGGGATGCGCAATGGCGACGTGGGCGATGAGGCCGGACGTTCCCAAATACATGTTACTTCACTACACTGGAATTACGGGCTGGGGCACTGTGGATTTCGCAGGCTGCATAACACACAGACTCAATGGATATTTCTAATGTTATGTGAGTAAATATTCAGGCGTTTTAATCCCGGGATGAGGGAATGATGAATGGATGCATGGGCAGGTGATTTGATACAGAGTTTGCCATGTACAGGGCTTCTTGGGATCTATCCGCCTCCCCTACGCTATGTGATGCAGGGCTGCCATAGTGGGACCATCGTCTATCTGGCCTTGTTGAGCCCTCCCTGTCTCGACGCGCCCTCAGACACTTGTGTCCATGCATGTTACCAATCCCATCTGATGGATTCTGTTTTCACAGACGCATGCACAGGTACACTCGTTTGTGATGGTGTTTGCTCCTCGATATAGATGGTTATGAGTCGCAAGTGGTTTTGGGGTGGTGATGATCCTTTGGAGTGGGCTAGCATGCATATGGCTGTGGATTTAGTGTGATCATTGAAGTGAGTTGTTGGAATGTAGTTCTGATGGCCATTCTGTTCTTTTTCTTTTCTTTTGGTTGACAGGTATCTCCTCCCCTTTTGCCACTGCCATCTGTATGCCACTCCTGCAGATGGGTTTTACTCCCGACACCTGCTGCTTCGTGTGAATCAGTGGAGCAGCATTACGATCTTATGGGACGATCGCCAATGGGCCACATGCCCTTACGCAGTACTGGTGGCTCGGAGCAACATTTCGGCCTTTCATCTGGACTAGTGCCTCCCCATTGGGACGGCCCTGCGGTTGTGTGCGCTTCCATGTTGCCTTTTCGTACGTGAATGTGGCTCTGTGTACCATGATGGAACAGGGCGTCACACAAGTAGTGGCTGGTCATTTCTTGCGGATGCAGCCCACAATGGTGAAATGTGTTTTGGAGTTCATGGCCTGATGGCTGTATGGGCTTGGTGATTTTGTTGTGCATTAAATTTCTATTCTGATTTGGCCCGTGTAGCGTTCTTCTTTGCAAGTGATGTGGCATATGCTTATTTGGGGAGCGATGTTTTGTGAGGAGATCTGCATTGGGTTCCAGCTTCGGAGTTTAGTTGCGTGGTACTGTACTGGGCGCGTTTGCCTACGAAGCCCGTGAGGTCAGGGATGGGGGCTGCCAATATGACTGAATGTTGTCATGCTCAGGGGCGGGGGATTGGGTTTTGTGTAACAGATGCCGGTCAGCCAGGTGGACTGGTGGAATGATGTGATTTTCGGAATATTGCTGGTCACAGGTGCCTGTGTTTGCGTGCGTTTCTTGGTGGGGGACTGTGGTCATGTCCATTGGGATGGCTTCTGTATTCGTGCCATCTGTGCCCTGCAGCTCCCATTGGCCCCTCTTGTGTTTCTTTTGTTCGTTGGCATGCATGGGTGACTTGTACATTTCACTGGTTGCATTGTGGCTTCATTGCACCTACGGGGAGTTGTACTTTGTGGGCAGGGAGCGGTGTACAGGCACTCAGTGGGGCCGTTTACGGTTGATTTGCGATGCCGTACTTCTCACCATGGCGGAATGGTACATTCCGCCATGCTTGATGGCGTTAGGTACATGTCCGCTAGGGTCGGAATTGGCGTACCCTTGCGCCATGGTGGTGTTTACGGTTTGGCATGGCGCGCGCGTGCTTGGTGCAGTTGGCGTTGGCGTTCACTACGGTGTCGCTAGTGGCTTCGTACTTTGCGGTGACGGGTCATAGTCGCACCGAGCGCTATTTGATGGCGGTATTGCATTTCCGCCATCGTTTTCCGAATTCCGCCAGGGTCGTAATGAGGGCCAATGACTTTTTTTTTCTCACCAAGACTAGAAAGTAACAAATAGGCACTAGAATGCATTCCAATGAGTGTGTCCTGGACCTTAGAACCCTCCCATTTCAGACATGTTCCCTCACTGCATCTTATGGTGTCATCCCTATTCTCTTGTTAAGTAGCAGGTCTTATGTTACATTGGGGAGGAGATTACTGCCTCCCAATTAGATCTCCAGATGGTGGAATAAAGATATATAATTGCTTTATTTCCGTCCGTCCCCCGTGCCCTGCAGTGTTTCACGCCTGTCGCTCCACCTGTGTTTCGGGGGGGCACTGCGCATTTCCCTTGGCCTGTCCTGTACCCCTGCTCCCCCTTGGACAATCCACTCACACCACCTTGAACACCGTGTGCTTAGAAGCCCTGCTTGTGAGACTAGAACATTGCCCAGAAGTCTTTCCCCAGGTAATGGGTGGGCTACTGTTCTGAGGTAACAAACATCACTACTAGCATGGTCCAGTGGAAGGATGGAACACCGAGCTGGCCCTCAACAGCAACCACTTAACTCATTGAGCTATCTGCCCTGCTAGTGAAGAGAGGAGCTCTGCAGAAAGGCATGCGTATTAACCATCCGGAGGGTGCTGAAGAAAGTGCCACAGGGCCTTTCAGTTACTTATTGTTTTTTTTTTTTTCGTCTGTAATGGGCCACCCTTCGCTTGATCTGGAGGGGAAAATGGTGCGTATCAGTAGCTGAGGACGGTACCGGGGTCAGAAGGGGTGTCTCAAAGCTCCTGGTCACCAGAGGGCAAAGCCTTGGGTGGCTTTTCAGCCAGAGAGCTGCTCCGGGCAGTACACTTGCCCAGGGATTGACTGTATTCATAATGTAAAATTATCACACATCCTAGTGAGAAGATCCTGGCTCCATCCTGTTGCAGGGGCACCCATTTTCCTATGGTACATGCATCCAATGATTTTGCAAGTCAAACGTCGCAAGAAGGGAATGCTGCCGGGAATGAAGGCCCACCCCGAGTCCTTTCTAGCACCAGAAACTGCATCTGACGCACACCCAATGCAGCAAAACGGCCAGACAAATGATCTGCAGCAGCACCCTTTCTCCCCCTCCCCCGGCTGCAACAGGTGGCTCACTTCCTGATGTACACTGAAAACGTGAATTACTGCAAGGCCCTTGCGCTCTACACATGCATCGTGGCTTCAGCATTTTAGGAAGGTCTTCTAAAGAAGGCCCTCACGCATCCGTGGATTCCTGAGACGTCTGGATGAATTCTGCCATGTCCTTCGAGCTGGCCCCGGCTGCTTGTGTGCAATTCGCTTTCCGAACAAATGTTCTGTTTTGCCAACTGTCCATGTACCAGCATTGGTCCTTGGGGAGGGGCCATTTTAAGCACTGCAACATGCCTTTTGAATTTACAAGCAGGTTTCCACAGAATGAGATGAGCAAAAGACAGGGAAACTAGTTTTGCCATTTCAAGAAAAGGCATGTTTTGCAGAATGCAACACTGATCAGGACCAAATGAACCGCGGGTGCGAGGAAAGCAGACAGCAGAAACAAGGGGAAATGCATATCTGGCAGAACCAGTGTCTACGCCATCCCCAGGCATATGGAAGTATCTTCAATACCCCTCCCCCACCTCTACTCAGAGGTTTACTCAAGAATGCGACATCTTTCCCCCTCCCAACCAAAGAAAGCCATCCATCAGCACAGCCTTGCTCTCAGATAAATGACATGACTGAAATTAAGACCCCCACATCCTCCCTCCCCCCCAGAGCTGACCAGCCGGATCTGGGATCCGGCGAGAGAGCAGTCCCAATCGCCAGCACTGGTCACCATACCACTCACCAAAGAAAATGCTGGCTTTTTCTCAACCTCTCACAGACCTCAGACTTTCCCGTTGTCTCTGCCCCGAGGCAGCATGGTTTTGTCCCATGCTCATGGGAAGAAGGCAAATCTTAACTCTGTTCTCACAGGCAGATGCCTGACAATGACACCCGTCGCAGGTCGCGGAATGTGCTCCTCCCCCACCGCTGCACCTACCACAGACGGAGATGGCTCCCCCCAACCTCGCCCAAGCAGAAGAGTGGTTTTGTCCCACCTGTTCTAGGCAAGTGCATCCAGGTGTACAAGAAGTAGTGGAACTGTTCCCTGCTGGTCTGCCCCGCTCCCCACAATCCCATCCCTGTGCACCCTCCCACACACTACAAACCTCAAAACAAATATACCTGCTATGGGAATGTGCAGTGCACCAAAGTGCAAGCTTCAACTTCTTCCTACACTTTTATTTTAAAATTAAACCATTCCCAAACTGTTTCTTTTTAAAATAAGTATAGGAACAGTGATACTTATATTGTATGGGAGCAACGCTCCCGAATGCTCTTGCCCACTTCGACCTCTGCATCCAACAGACCACTGCACTGGCCCACCACCCTCTGCAGCATGGAGCAGCTCTAATGCCCATCAGTACTTTCTGCCTCCAATATCTTTTCTATACTGATAGCTTCTCTTTTGCTTATCAATAGCAGATGCTGATCAAGCCCTCAACACTACGAAGGACAGCCACTAACAAGCAACACCCTTGTCAATGCTCTGTTGCCCATAACATTCTCTGACCCTTGATCATCAGGTTAATCAGCCTAAAACCGGGGTAGGCCCCCTTATCATTCCTCCCACCCTAAAATGATGCTCTAGATTTGGTGCTAGGAAATTTGAAACGGGCGTAGGTAGCCTGAACTCTCCTTTCATGTTTCTTGAGGCGATTGACTGTTGGAAGACTGTACTACTGAATACAAGGTATGTCACATCTGCAGCAATGTGATGCCTGTTGTCCGATGCCCACCGTTCCTCCCTTTAATCCCATGCTCAACCACACAGCACTAGATTTAAACAAAGAGGGGGAAGCAGGACAGAACGAACAGAGGGAAAGAAGGCCATGAGACAAAGGGAAGAAGAAAGAGGATAGCAGTGCTCACCTTACATTTGACGGGCAACAGGGTATTAGATGGATCCCGAACAGAGCTGTACTGTGACGCGTGCTGGGGATTCTGGAATGTTCAGCCTGGGCCCTGGCAAACTCCACCTCTAGTCCCAGGCTGCTGAAGCCAGCCCAGCCCAGCCCAGGCTGGGCCCGGGCAAACTCCACCTCCTCCAGTCCTAGCAGGCTCCCACAAGCCCTAGACACCTGCCAATCAAAAGCCACAATGGCCATCTCCGTCTAATCTCAATACAGGGATGGTTACAATCAAGAGATAGTGAATTACCTCCACCACCTCTCATATGACCACTACTACTTACAACGCAGCAAAGTGATCCTTCAAATAAGCAGCTGCTACAAATCACAAATGGCTTGGGCCCCTAGAAGAATGGATGGCAAGAAACAGACTCCCACTGAGACTGCGGTGCAGGCCCATTGCCAGTCTAGCCTGGGCCCAGGCAAACTCCACCTCCTCCATTCCCTCCCAGCCAGGCTCACTGCAGTCCTGCTTCGTTGGAGTCTGCAGGATCTTCCAAAAGCTTTAGGCCAGCTAGGCCAGCTTTAAAAGGAACGCACACAATCTGGTGTCCCTCTCCCTGGCTATATGGCTTCCTGCAGCAACTGAGCAAATTCAACCAGCTCTGAGATGGGTGTCCAGGTGGCTTTCTTTGGAGTTGATTGGTCCCACCAACTCAAAGGGAGAAGTTGTCCTTGCAGGGGCTTCTGTTTATGCGAACTTGGCAAGTAGTCACTGCAGCAGGGCAACACCGGCAAACCAACGGTCCAGGAGTTGCAACAGGCATTCTCTTCAAGCTCTTCTTCGGTTCCTTTGTCCAGTGGTCGACTCTGCCTTCCAAGCCAAAAGACTTGCCTTTTATTCAGTTCTCTCCCATTAATTTCAGCCTAGCTCTCACTCACCCAGCAGGGTGGCTGTCCTTGCCGGACAGGCAGCCAGCCAATCACCACAGAGTGCATTTGCGTCTCCTAGGAGACTAAGCACAGGGAGTTTCGGGCACCTCCCTCACTGCCTGCCCCAGACACTCCGGAGCCAGAGGTAGGTTTCACTGCTGAAGCTTGCCAAAGGCGAAATGAACAAAGACGAAACCTGGTTTGATGGGCAGAGAAACTCTCTAGAAGGACCTTTCCACAAAGACATGGTGAAAAACAAAGACCGGGGACCATTTTGTCAAAGATGGCTCCCGCAGTTAACGTTACTGGAGCTGCGAACAGCCACGGTAAATGCAAACCATAGTAGTTCGGAAAAAAACCACTGCTACCAGCCATTCTTTGAGGAAAAGGTAACATACAATTGCTACATGAGCAGTTAGACACGGGATTCTAAGTAATCCCTCCAACACTGCCAAGTAAAGTCAATTTCACTTTACTGATCTGGGAAACAGTAGTTTATCCCAGAGAAGGTATTTAAACCTTGGGAAATCTAAAAGACTTTCCAGTGTCACTGCACAGAAGGTGCTTTGTGACACAATTGTAAAAGATGGTGCATATGGCGTTTCTTAAACTCCAATTCAATGTGTTTTCTGTGTTTGATTCTTTTGGTTATGAAGTCCCAAAGTTTAGCAAAAGAGCTGGAGGGCTCGAAGGTGGGAGGAATTGACACATTTCTGAGAATTCTCCCCAACACTTACCTTGTTCGTTCTCTGCTCTCTTCCACGACCTCCAACCCCCTCTCCCTATCCATCCTCTACTCTGGCCCGACTCACTCTGCAGGGCACACACTCGGTCTTGATTCCCTTCAACCCACCCCCTCTCCATACCTCTGACCACTCCTCTCCTGGAGCAATCATTCCCTCCTCTCCCTCTCTTCGTCCCCTCCCCACACCGCCCCAAGCCAAGCCTACTCCAACATTGCCACCTACCTTCTCGGACATCCAGCCCATGAAGCGTGTCTCATTTGAGGCTTTCGCTGCCACCTTCTCTCCCCACTCCACCTCTGGCGGGATCCGGTTTGGCTTCGTGCTGCCTCTGCATACTTTTTGTTGGCGGCTTTGCAGCTGATGGCTTCCTCGGTGTTCTTGCCTGCTCTGGACCATGTGGTCCGTCTGCTTCCTCCGGTCAGGCCGTTTCCTTCAGCCACTGGATTGGTCCTTCCACGTCTGAGATGGTAGAGATGCCTGCTTCCTGCTGGCAGCATCACAATCTGCAGCCTTCATCTCCTTACGTGCCATACTGCCGATCTGGCCTCTGCTCCTCCAGGGATAGCTTGACCACTATATTTTGTGTAACAAATTGAATAGTGAAATACATTGTGTGGCATACAAGCCTTGGACATTTGTAGTTTACACTGCTTAGAAGGGATACATTTGAAAAGGAACAGGACTATGGGGGTAGATGGTTGTGAGGCGTTTATTGAGCATGGTCTCTTCCTTTAGTGTTCGTGGTGGGTAATGCCAATCACCAGTGCCATGTTGTGATACTATGGCATGCATATAGTTGACGACATTTCTTCCACTGCCAGTTGGCACAAACACTGGGTTCAAAATCTGGTTTTACTACGTAACCAAGTTGTGCGATTCAGGACAAGTCTCTTCATGACTACCTCAGTTAACCATGTGCTAGTGGCACTGACCAATCCAAAAATGTTGGTTTTAGTCAATGCTGATAAGGAAAATGTGTTTTTGTTGAGCTTAAATGAGTGAAAATGAGATTTAGCAGTAGCAATCCACTCTTTTGAGGCAGAGAAATATAGACTTGTGTGCATTTTAGACCGACCATATATTTATTTTGTGTGCAATATTTAAATTTCTTTCTTCAGTTAATTAAACCACCTTTTTATTTTGCTTTGTTTTTAATCCTGTTGGGAAACTCTTTGCAGTATGGGGGTGTTTGGTGTGTTTTATTTCACTGCGTACTATATTGCCTGGATACTACCCTATAATGTAGCATTACATTTGGTCAGTTAATGCTGTTTGATGTGAACTATAATTATGTAAAAAATCTCCAGCGCCATCTGTTTGCTATTTCCAATCCTAAAAATAGGCATTCTTCACTTGGGTCTGGGATGAGAACTGGCCTGGTGTAGTTCTGTTGGGCCAAAACTTCTCGGCTTTGTCTTCAAAGTAATGTGTAGGTAACTAATTGCTGGGCCATCCCATCACAGGAAGGGTCGTAAGATGTTAGCCATCCGCCGGGCTAGGTAATTTTGGAAGGTCCTGTTTGGGCCCTCGATCAGAGGGGCAGGAGGTTCAAAAGTGTTGAGGGGTTTTGTCGATAGGACTCCCCTCAAAAGTAGATGGATGCCAGAAGAATAGTAATGGGGGTAGGACGTGTAATTAATGTTGGGTTGCAGCTCTGTATTATGCAGCCTCATCTGCCATGGCGCTTCCTTGCAACTATTGCTGTAACGAACTGCATGTGGTAGATTTAATATGCTTTTATTTGGATCAAGGTGCAGGACTTTAATGTCCCATTTTTGTGTTTTTCTCCAGAGCGGGGTGCAGTTCATTGCAGCGCCGTCTGGCTCGGCAGCTGACAAGATTGTGATCGATGCCTGTGACGAGTTGGGAATTACCCTAGTTCATACAAACCTCCGCCTGTTCCACCACTGACCACCCTGCTGCCACGGGGTCTCCCCTGCTGGATCTTCACAATGCTGCCACCTTCTCAATTCTGTACACACGTCATTTTGGAAACACATTCCTGCCATGAAACGCTTTTGTAAAGTGTTGCAGTCACAATAAAGTGACTTTTTCGCGGTTTGGCTAGTTTTTTTTTGCGATGACGTAATTGCTTATGTGAGGGAGCCTGGAATCTTCTGTTGGTGGTCCTGCGATTTCCTTACCTACTGCAGAAGCAAGGCGTACCCACTGGGTGTTAGCTGATTAAAAGAAATCTTTATAAGCGTGTTAAACGGTACGAGTCATCTGACGGTTGGCTCTGGGGAGGGCAGGTTTGGGTTACTTGCTGCGCACTGTAGAACGCAGAGTTGCATGAGTGCAGCTCACTTCTTGATCTTTTGGGTAGCCCATTAGTAATGCCTATTCCTCTGTATTATGATGGACGCAAGCTTCACGCAGACACAATAGTGGCCTGTTTTCTTTTTGTTGCTTCTCTGTCATAGACATCAATGTGCCACTTGTGTTGAACCTTTCCTGATTTTGGAGGCAAGTTAAGCTCATCAGTTTTGGTGGCACTAAGCAAGGTAAGAAGCAAATGGGCTATCAGTCCCCATGGCCAAGGAGAACTGTTCCCCATAGTAACATTCTTTTTTCCCTGCACACCTATGAAATGCGGTATAGCCATTTTGTTTTTGGCAACAGGGCATGATGTGCCCTGGATGGGCTGATGGCAGCAGATTTCTTTGTTACACTTTTTTTTTGATTTTTTTTTTTAGCTGAAATATTTCAACTTTACAATATTTTATACAGATTTTTAAACCAAAAAAGAATGTATTAAATGATACAATTATCACATAATAAACACTCATACATCTTACTAACATATTTAACAAAAGACCAAGATCACATAAAATCACACATGATCAGATACTAAAGGAAAAAAGAGAAGCCTATTGAATATTTAAGTACAATGTAAATAATGGATTTATCTATTTTCAATACATGAAGAAAGCCAAGCGCTCTCGTGACATAACCACTGTGGATCAAGAGCCATAAAAAGTCACTCAACATTTCTATATTCTTCCAAAATATATTTAAAATGTTGCTTTCTCAGGTCATCTAAAATGACACTCTAGTATGTGTCTTAATGTCTCCCTGCATGGGAGAGCGACAAAACCTACATATGTTCTCGGTCTGCATAATTATCTTATTTTTGGCTAGGACATCTTTCATCGGTCACAGATTGAACTGAAGACGCATTAATTCTATGCGATGCCTAATTGACGGGGATTTTACACTGTAACCCTTCGATATACCATGTTTTTTTGGCTGAAATGGGTTACTACAAAATTGCACTTTGTAATTATTTGACACCAGTCCCATTGAAATAATTTGATCTAAACTCTTTTGGGGTCTTTGATGAGTTAATAAGGTGACCTCAATGCAAGCCATGGTATGAACTATCTTGCGCCAGCTTGATATACACTTATCATTTGAAGTGATATATATAGTCAGCCAAAATGCCAACAATCATCGTAGACTGGACTGCAGTAAGACATTTTCTAAATAGGGCAATCATTTGCCATATGTAACGAGCATGCATAGAGATCTGACCCAATTCGTGTCTCTCCCACACCATCAGGACACAATTGGGAAGATGCAAAACTTTACGCCACAACCTTCCTTCTAGGAAGGTCAGATTTTTTTCCAGCTATAATAGGTTTTGTCTCAGCAGCATATAAGAGGGTAGTTTTTGCCTGTAGTAAGTGAGAGCTGGAATAGTGGTAAATTTCCCATATTTACTCAAAAAACTAAATACGGGGATCTCCCAAGCAGAGATCAGAGTATTGGATGTATTGCCTCTCGTCCTGCACATTTGCAACATTGATTCCAAGTGCGTGTACCTGGACACACATTTAAAGTGCTTCTCCATCTAAAAACCACCTGTAGTTTTTAATAGTAGTCTTCCCACCTCCATTGCACTGCATAGCTTTGGTTTTGTTCAAATGTATGCTCGGATGCTTTGGCAACTTACGTTTGCAAGAACTACCTAACATTCCTTGCAAACCTAGCAGAGTTGTGGACATAATCATCAGCGTAAAGTAAATAACTAATTACTTTATTGGCTAGCTTGGGAAAGTCCGTGATTATATTATCAAAAGATTTGCCTACATCCGAGATGAAGAAATTAAATAATATGGATGCAAGAGTACACCCTTTGCGTAGACCTCTATAGGTGTTGATACAGTTAACTTCCCATCGAGTGATAATCTCACTTGGATAGTGTTCCCAGTGTGTATCGTTAATGATGTTAAATATGCCAGACAACCATGTTGGACCAATTTTGTGATCGAGTTATCTCGACACAGAGTTGAACGCTGCTTTCAAATCAACAAAGACCAGATACAGTGGCTGATGTTTAGAGGCATGGTCGGTCAGTATTGAGGTAAGTGTAAACAGATTAACAGAAGTTCCCAACCCCCATACAAAACCCATTTGGAAAGAATCAAAACGGGATTCCCTGGTATTCCACTCAGTAAAATCTCGCAAGATAAACCTTGAAGATTTTCCCAGGGGCATCCAAGAGGGCTATCGGGTCTGTAGTTGGTAGCACACGACCGATCGCCTCTCTTGAATATCGGGACTATGATAGTTTCCAAGAATCAGGAATTCTAGATGATACTATGATCTGGTTAAAAATACTACACACAATTTTTGGCCCAAAAAAATGGGATGGTCTTTGAGCATACAATTGTTCAGACCCTCGGGGCCTGCCGCTCTTGAAGAGCTGATTTTATCAATATGAAAACCTCTTCTACAATTTGTAGACCATGATAACAAGAAGATCCAATGTTCTGTTTATATGCTACGAGTAATAAAGTTGAGTAATATTTAACCCAGTCAGAATCGCTGACCCCATTGACCTGGACTGCTCTTTGATTAGAGTCGACTGCATTATCAAAGTCCAAATCTGGGCTGAAAAACTCGACCCAATTGCTCAAATCATTGCCTCTCCATCTGACTAACAATTGACCTTGATGAGCTTAGCCAATTCCGGAATTTACATTTGGCACTTCTGATTAACTTGCTTTTACCCAACACTGTAGATGCAAGAATTGCGCTTTTTTTTTTTTTTTTTTTTTTTTTTTTCTTTCTTTCTTTTCAGAAGAGAACCATCCTGGCTCGGACCTGTTGATCATATTCATGTCTCGGCTTATAGAAGGAGCATTATGAATTAGAGGCCTCGCTTTGATATACATTTTCGGGCTCTTCAACGACCACCTCTCGGCGCCGTGGGACGATGTGTCATCACGTCAGCAGCAACGACCATCAAGGCTGCCAACGCTTTTGCCATTGTGGCGCGTTATGACGGGGAGCTTTGGTTCAAGATCGCTTCCCCTCTTGGAATTCCTTCCTGACAACAAGAGAACGGAAGCGTTGGAGATCCTGATGGAGGGAGAAGTGGCTTCGGATAGTGCCATTACCGTGGCCACGGACATTGCCGACAAAGGGTTTTGCCAAATGGGCACCAGTGTTTGCCTTCGTCAGCGTGGATGGCTAAGGGCCACGAATTTTTGTCAGGATGTTAAGTTGAGGGTATTGGACATGCCCTTCGAGGCGGACAACTCGTTTGGGAAGACTGTGGACGAGTCCGTTCAGACCATCAAGGTGGACTCTGAGACGGCTTGTGCCTTGGGCACGCTTCAGCAGCGATGGCAGTCCTTTTGGACATCCGGAGGTAAATCCCAAGGTCCCGCCAAAGGATTTGGTGGAGACACTTCGTCCTGCTCTTCGGCCCAGGAGGCCTACAGGGGCCGCAACAAGTCTGGAGGAAGTCGGTCATCGCCAAGGTCCCCAAGGCGGCACCTCCACAGTGAAGCAAGATTGAACCGCCTGTGATGTCGGTCCCCCAACCGCTCATCCGGTGGGTGGCTGGCAGGCAAACTTCAGCATGTGGAAGTCCATCTCCACCGACCGATGGGTGCTGGACACTCTCGCCCACAGACACACCCTGGAATTACAACTAAAGTGTCCTCGTATACCACCAGTGGCCAGGCAGGAAAACCACATACACCCCCCCCACGTCTCCCTCCCACAGCTTCTACTAGAGGTGCGGGCCATGCTGAGGTTCCACGTGTACACTCTTTACTTTCTCGTCAAGACGACAGGGGGTTGGAGGCCCATCCTAGAACGCCGCCGTCTGAACAAGTTTATCAAATCTGACAAGTTTCGGATGGTCACCCTCCAGCAACTGCTAGGGCAACTATAGGAAGGGGATTTTCGATCGTTGCTGGACTTTGAGGATGCCTATTTTCACATCCCCCCATCCACAAGGGACATCGCAAGTTTCTGTGGTTCAAGGGCAGCGTTACCAGTTCAAAGTCCTTCCCTTCGGATTGAGATCAGCGCCAAGGGTTGTCACCAAGTGTCTGGCGCCAGTGGCTGCGTCTGAGGGATCCACGTTTACCCATACCTTGATGACTGGCTCATCCGAGCGAAATTGTGGGGCATTGCTGTCAAACACACAGCGAAGATAGTCCAGCTGCTGACAGAGCTGTGGTTCTCGGTGATCTATACGAAGTCCTGCTTGGTGCCATTGTATGATGTGCTGTTTCTGGTGTCCCGGCTCAACACGGTGCCGTGCCTGGCATCTCCATTGGAGGAGAGGATAGCGGCCATACTGGAAGTGTACAACGGCTGTTGGCCCTGAAGATTGCAAGGGTGAGGTCTATCAGGTCCCTTCTCTGCATGATGTCGTCATGCATAGACCTCATTCGGCTGTGCATGCTGCGGATGTGCCCAATGCAAGAGTTCCTTGATGCCCGTTGGATTCAGGTATCTGGAAGCTTCGAGGACAAGATAACGCTCGACGAGAGTTTGTCGAGTGATGCATGAGGACTCCCCACCACCGTATTGGTCTGCGGGTGCAGATTTCTAGACCCCCAATCAGGAGACAGTCAAAACGATTGCCTCCCTGGAAGGATGGGGAGCGCAAACCAGAAGTCTCCACGCAAGAGGCCTGTGGCTATCGGAGGAGAAGACGTTGCATATCAACGTACTCTAGCTGCGGGCAGTGTTTTGGGCCCTTAAGTCGTGCCTTCCGTACCTCAAGGGCAAAGTGGTACGGGTCTTCACGGACAACACCACCACGATGTTCTACATCAGGAAGCAGGGGGGCACCAGATTCCCCTCCCCCCTGGTGCTCTCCAGAGGCGCAGGACCTATGGCACTGGGCTGTTGCCTAGGAGATGTTCCTCGTCCCGTTCCATCTGGTAGGAGTGACAAACACTCATCTACTCTCAGCAGGGAGCTATGCTCTTGCCACTAGTGGGAGCTTCGGCAGGACCAAGTGAAGCTTCTGTTCCGACGGTGGGGCGGGCAATCCCCAGATCGATCTGTTTGCGATGAATGCCAAGTGCAAAGGTTCGCCAGCAGGTTTCTCCAGCCGGGGAGCATGGGAAATGCATTCTTTCCCCTTGGATGGCCTGTTTCTGTATAGTTGATTGACTAGTCAAAGCGGCAACGCAGACGGTCCCGATGCAGGATGATCCTCGTTGCACCGGCGAGGGCGAGACAGATATGGTACTGGGACCTTCCAGACTTGTCAGAGTCCCCTCCAGTCAGGCTTCCGGCAGCCGCAGAACTTATTGCCAGAGAAGGAGGTGCAATTCTGCACCATGACCCAGGGTCACTGAACTTGCAGGCCTGGTTCCTGCAGCGGTAGAGTTTGGTGGATACGTTCTCCCGGCCGACTGCAAGGAGGTGCTCGCCAAGGCCAGGGCTTTGTCTACACTGAAATGCTACGGACCGAAGTGAAAGAGCTTCGCCGTCTGGTGCCATTTATAGAAGATCGAGTTATGACTCCGCAGGTGCTGCCATATTTGCTGTTGCTGGCCGAAGTGGGACTGGCTCATGCTTCCCTCAAAGTTCATCTGGCGGCTATCTCCCGCTACACAAGAGCTCCGGGACGGTCTTTGTTCTGGTCAAGGAGTTTGTCAATGGACTATTCTGTTTGTTCCTGCCAGTGAAGGCTCCAGCCCTGGCTTGGGAACTCAATGTGGTTCTGACTAGGCTCATTGTTCCTCCATTTGAGCGTATGCATTCGACACTGCTGAAGTTTTTATCATGGAAGACCGCGTTTCTGGTTTCCATCCGCTCTGCACGACAAGTGGGAGAGATTCAGGCCCTGTCCTGTAAGACACCTTACTTTTCACGACATAAGGGTGGTGTTGAGGAGGCACCCCTCCTTTATGCCTAAGGTGCTGTCGGACTTGCATCTCAACGTGCCCTTGGTGTTACTTGTTTTTTTTCCGACGCATTCGTCACCGGCTGAAAGGACTTTGCACTTGCTGGATGTGGCTAGAGCGCTGAAGTTCTATGTGGAACGCACGACGTTTTTGGAAGAAGTTGCAACCTTCTGTGAATTTTGGCCCTCTGAACCATGGGAAGGCCCTCTCCAAGGCTTCCATTTCCAGGTGGCTCTCTGGCTGCGTCACCCATTGTCACTGGTTGGCAAACTGACTGTTGCCTGGCCGTCCGCGAGCCCTTTCGACCAGAGTGATTGCTGCAACTACGACGTTCCTGTCTGGTGTGCCCCTGCTGGATGTCTGCAGGGCTGCTATGTGGAGGTCAATGCACACCTTCACTAAGTTCTACTGCGTCAACAGGGATTCCAGGGAGGAGTCCAGAGTCGTACAAGCAGTGCTGTTCAATCTGTTCGCTTGAAGGTGAGCATGGTGAGGAGGTAAGAGATGCTTAATGTTGAGCCTTGCCACCTCCCGTGGTTGTGCATGTGTGTACTATTATGTATTCTTTATTCATGAGCACGTGAATCCATGCCAGACCTCATGCTGGAGAAGGAACAAGTTACATAACTGTTGTTCTCCAGCATGGGTCTCGCATGGATTCACATGCAAACCCTCCCGCCTACCCCTCTGTGGCTGTTCTCTTGGTCCAACTGCCACTTTATGTGATATCAAATCTGAAAATGGCTGCCAGAAACAGATTTTTCTTTACCGGGGATGCCCAGCCTGAAGACGGGGTAATATTCATGAGCATGTGAATCCATGCCAGACCCATGCTGGAGAACAAAAGTTACAGGTAAGTAACTTGTGCCTTTTGACCTAGCACAGTTAAAAATAAAACTGATGGATGAGGTGTACATTAATGGCTTATGGTTTTGGCTTGGCATCTTAACTGGTGGGACCTCTATGTGGGGCTTCCGGTTACGCATCACTCCTTGGTGTGATGGTAAATCTGTATTGCCCACATGTCTTTCATCGGCCAGAGAATTGACCTTAGTGTTATACTTTATTTTCAGTAAAGGTCTGGATGTGTTGGGTAAGCAGGATTCCACCATCTCCTGTTAACTAGGATGTATTGCATCCTCATGGAGGGCTCTCAGTGTTCCACTGTGGCCTCGTAGATGCGCACACCTGGATTAGCTGCACCCACGATTGTGAGCCATGGTATGTCTAAAGGGTAGTTGGCGTAGGTAGGATTCTAGCATTTTGCATGAATGGTCCACTGCAGCAGGCCATCTGTATTGACCAGTGGGCTGCAGCATGTGGACACTAGCAATGAGATTGTTCAATGATATTCAAGGATGAATTGTTTTATGAAATATTGTTTTTGGCCTAATGGCTAAAGGTTTTCTTATGCAAGCTAGCAGCTTAAAAAAATTTGGAAACGAGTGTGAAGACTATTCGAAAGCTAATATTGATCGATTGGGACACTTTAAAATTATTTGTTTTTGTACTTTTCACACGTGCACCAATGGTTAAGCGCATAAAACCATTCTTATAAAATGTACCTAAAATTGCATCTTAATAGTAAAGCATGAATGGGACACAGCATTTTAGTGCAAGTGAGGTTTCAAATGAAGCTGTCCCCGTTTCCTTTCACACGCTGCATTTTAAGCAGTGTTTATGTACGACAGAGCGGAGGCAGACCTCCCAGTCATGTTGACTAAGTGTGGAAGAGACCATTTTCTCTGACCAGATCTAGCTTCTGTTAAGTGCTTGGAAATGAGAACCATGATGGCTCACATGCATTTGCAAAGCCCCACGTGATGCTTAAGTCTGCTTCTCGGGAAGTAAATTGAATCACAAAATGAACCAGCAAATATTGTCTTAAAAAAAGTGCACGTTTTTGTGGCACTGTCAAATCATTCCCAACATGCATAGCAAGAATCTGCAAGCTGGTGCCCAATAGTGACTCAACGGAGGTGGTTCTCACACAGCACCCTTGGGCTGTGTCTTCAGATCTTAGTCCATGAGGCTGTTCACAGCAATATCAAATTGTACCTTGCTCAGGCTCTATTTATACCAAAATAGACAATCTGTGAGTTGCCTGTTTATCTGTGCCCCGTTTAATAACACGCTGCGTCTACCTAGAACATGTAGGTTAGAAAAGTAGGCAGTGGTTTATTTATTTTAAATTTTTGTAAATGCGCCAACTCTCCCAAAGACCTAGGGTCGTACGTAAGACAGTCGAGACAACAAAGTGGGCGTCGTAAAGGCAGGATTTACACCGAGGGAGCATTGAAAATGGTTTTCAGCCTCTTTTACGCAGTGATGGTTTGGATTTTTTTTTTGTAGTTGTAGGGTGGGGTAGCAAGGGGAAGTGGCGGTCCAATTACCTTCAAATCCAAAACCAAACTCTGGCTTGACCAGCCTGATGTGCCTACTATACTTCATAGGCACCAGCCTTTAACTACAAGAGTATCTCTCACCCTCTCTTCGTCCGGATATTCCACTACCTTCTGTGTCCTCCATATGCTCTGGAGTAATTTGTGTGTCTTGCACCGTTATGTCTGAAGCAACTTCTTATTTTGAATCTATGGTCTTATCTTGTTAAGACTGTTCCCCTGTTGGAACATGGCATGCCTGCTTGTAACCATGTGCCCAGATGCCCCAGGGCAAGTTTGCGCTCTAAAAATAAACGGGGCCAGGACAGCAAATGTTGTGCCCCCTGTACCCACCAATACTTGGTCAGGTGGAATCTGGGTTTGGCATGGTACTAGTGCTCAGAGCATGTGAGGGTAGGTATCGAGTCAGGTGCTGTAAGATACAGGGGCATCATTGGTCAAACATTGAGTCAAGATCTTGTGCAACACATGCTGCCTCACGGTAAACCTTGAATCAAGATCTTGTGCAACACTCTGCCTCACGGGCAGCCAGTGCAGCTTTCTTACTGCCTCTTAGATAGGATTCCATCTTGGATACCCAATATTGCTCTTACTGCCCTGGGTCACCTGGAGAGCAGAGAAGTTTGATTGGGCGGTGCTGGCCAGAAGACTGTTGGGCGGTGCTGGCCAGAAGACCGTTGCGATAGTCAATCTGTCAGTTCACTAAGGAAGAGGCCAAAAGAAATTGTTCTCTGAGAGAAACGTGCAAATATGATTGAGGAGTTGGGTAATAAATCCACAGGATGCATGAATTTTAGTGACATGCTGCCTCAGGGTCAGTTTGGTGCCCAGTGTTTACTCATGGAATGATGATGATGATGGTGTTGATGATGAAGCAATTACTATGAGATGAGTTTCTTTAGCATGTGGCTGGATGTGGTGAGGAGTAGCTCTGTTTTTCTCAGCATTGAGGGCCATTGATTTTGCCACCATCCAGGAGTGGATGGTATGATATATGGAGTTGATGGCCTGAGAATCCTAAGAGTAGTTGCCTGAAAGTTTTAGGACAAGCTGAGTGTCGTCTGCATAGTTAGTATACAGGACACCCCAGTTGTCAAGTGTTGCCATAAGTGGGAGGATGTAAATGTTAAAAAGCGTAGGCGACAGAGAAGAGCCCTCGGCAACCCTGCGGGGGGAGGAGCTGGTGTTGATGGCAACCCTGGCAGTGCGGGGCCCCAGAAAGGAGGCCAGCCTTTGAGTAGCTGTACTTTAACAGCGTAGCAACGATTGCACCATGGTCGCCAGCAATTCATGGTCGACCAGGTCGAAGGCGGCAGAAAGATGGAGCAGCATGAGAAGGGCCGGGTGGCCTTGATTGATGGTAGAGGAAAGGTTGAATTTAAGGTTGAGCTTGGCGGTCTCTGTACCATGTCAAGCTGAAAATGGATTGAAGAGGGCCCAGTACGCCGTTTTCCTCACTGAATTTCTGAGGTTGCAGATATGCTACTCGATCCATGACTTTGAGGAAAAATGGTACAGTGGTAATTGGCTGATAGTATTGGGGGTGGAGGGGTCCAGAGTGTGTAAGTAGGGGAGTCATCAGGCTTCTTTAAGGTCACAGGGACTCACCCCTCAAAAAAAGAGTGGTTAATGAATTTGTTTATCCATGGGTGCCAAGGCAGCTATATTTTATTTGTGACATGCTCATACACAAGTGTTTCAGAGGGCAAAAGCTGACAATAAGTGTTGAGGGAAAGGAGTCACCCTTGCAAGACGCAGGCTTCATGCTGGAAATAATCTGGGTGATATCAACCACCGTACTGGGGGGTGAAAGAAAATGGTGGTTGGGGTGTGGCAGTCGGAGTGAAGGGTAGTCCTGTGCCTGTGGGAGAGGGGCTAAGGGTAACAAACTCACGAAGAAGCAACTTTGGCATTAAATGTGTTTTGGATTGTTTGGCACCAAGCAGAGTGTCCTGGAGGTACAGCTTTGGTGTAAGGTTTGCAAGAGTAAACCATTCCTTGAAATTTGATTTGGCCTGTAGGATTCTGATATTGTAGTAGGAGGATTTGGCCTGGAGGACAGCAGCCTTAAAATTCTTCACTTTGTTTGTAAAAGGGAAGAGTTGGTGGCCAGGGCTGTTTCTGCCAAGTTCGTTCAGCAGATCTCCTGAGTTGTCCGAGGGACAGAATGTCATTATTAAAACAGCTTTTGTTGAAAGTTTCAGGCTTCACAGTTGTAGTTGTAAGAGGCGCTAAATCATCCATGACTGCACCCAAGGTGTCGGTGAGAAGAAGTGCTAGAACTGAGGTGTTGTGTTGGTCCTCAATACGGTCCAACTTGATGTTATGTGCGGGTAACTATTTCTCAGTGGTGAGATTTTTCAAGATTCTAGTTGTAATGGACGGTCTGTTTGGGTGTTGACTTGGGACTGAGAGATTTACACAAAAGGTCAACAAATGGTGATTGGACCAAGGACAGGAAAAAATGGAGGGAACCGAGGCGGAGACCTGATTGAGTAGGATCCAATCAAAAAAGATAGCGTCTGGAATGGGTAGATTCTTTAACCTGTTGGGTGAACCGATGGAATTGAGTGCTGCAAATAGTGACCCGGTGGTTTCGGCCAAAGGTTTGACCCCAAGGAGAAAACTGTTGAGTTGACATTAGTGGTTTTGTTAAGAAGATGTAGAGCTGCTCCTCAAATAAAGGATGAAGTCTTGGGGGCACTTTATTTTGGCCACCGAGGATTCACAATCGTCGGGTGGATTATGAGGCGACAGATGGCAGTGATATTTGGCCTTGTAAAACGGGGCCACGCACCCCTCCCTTTTGTGTTTTCGCGATCAGCTGGAAAAAAACTCGGGGGGGGCGGGGGCTGCAAGAGTGGCTTCACTGGGGATGGAATCACTGATCCAGGATTCAGTGAATGCAAGGACATTACTTGTTGTTTTTCTTTTAATACTCTGTAGCTGGTATAGGTACTTAACATACAGATTGCTGTTGTGTGGCAAAGCATAAAACATTTGGTAATGTCTGCCATCCCGCACCTTAATAAGTGTATATTCTTTTTAGTTAAAGAATTCAAGTGGCATACTAATTGCTGTATGACCTACCCTTAACTTCTTAGAAACATGTGGTGGTTTAGCCCCTAGGCAGCGTCTACTACCAAGCGTGTGTTCTCTTGGTTGTGTTTGGCCACAGAATGGCATCTGGAGGTCACTGAAAACCAATGTGTTGAATGCATACATTTTGGCTGTTTAAATTGCAAAGAATAGAGTGGTGGCCACATGATGTTTTTTTTTTATTTTACCACTGACCATGAAATGGGCCCATCACATAGGACCAAGTTCACATAAATGTAGCTTGATCGGAGTTAGGCATAGTTCAGTGTGTAGCGTGATGGTCCTCCTTTCATCCTTCTGCAGTCCATATAATGAGTAAGACTGTATTGGTTAATTCTAGCCTGTAACAATGCAGTAAAACTGTGGTTGTGATCAAGCTGTTGTGTGAACAGTGTATTGCCCTTTTAATATGGGCCCTGACTGTGTCACGGCCTGACCTAGCAACTGCAGGCATGTGCAACATAACGGCTGCAGACTCCAACTACGGAACTCCTTTTGTCTCTGGCTCACATTCTGGGCCTCCAGGCCCACACTGTGATCACGGCCCTGCAGCCCCCACACCATGTTATCACAGTCCTGCAGGTCCCAGCCTAGGAACTCACCATCGAGGATGGCAGCATCCAAGGTGCTCCGGCACCCAGGCTGTGTGCCCATAGCCTCACAGGGTCTCCCTCTGTTCCCCCTCCCTTGCCTCGTCGTGCCTTGAAACACTTCTGTATAGGTGCGTTTCTAAATTCCATATCATATACACTGTAACCAAGTAAGTCTGGGTGTCCCCGGCACACCAATGTGTTGCTGGCTTGCCCCCCACCTCCCTCAGCACCTGGGAGGCCGGCCATGTGACCGCTGCCGACCCCACAACACAAGCCGTAATCATGGCAGCTGCACATTAGTAAGGCTTTGAGGGATGCACCTCATTGACCTGCCACGTGCAGCGGCAGCATTGTACCATTTTTGTTGAGGACCAGTACTCCAGTTGATAAGCTGTGGGCCTTGGAGCTGTGTGAATGACTCCCCCTGAGAAGGTACCTGACTGGGTGGGAGGGGGGTGCTGGGGCAGTAGCAACACTGAGAGCCGATGGATGGTGCATGCACCCTAGAGGGGTTGGTGTGAGAACACAGCCACATCCTGGTGATGGCGCACACCAGATCAGCATGGCAGGGGGTGGGATTGTGGCCTCCCTGTGTTGGAGGCCTGCATCTTCCTGGTGCATCTACTACAATGGCTGAGGCTCATCTGCAGGCCTCTGGGGGTGCCCTAGACTGGGATGGGGCCATGACCCCGAGGAGGCATGCAGCAAGACATGTAGATGCTAAGTAATAAGGAGGTTCCCTAGACTGGGAAGGGCCCATGGTGAGACCTGCAGCAATATGCCACATTGCATGCTTGATGCACTCACAGCCCACATTTTGAACTTTGTCTTCATTGGCTCGAACCTACCCAGACAAGGGACTGTACTTAATCACCTTACTACCCCTGGAAGGGTCATGTACTATACTGTGAATGTACGTTCCAGTACGATGTCTTAATTGGCAGGAAGTGTTGGAACTCTAAAATGTCACCCCGGGACTCAGATCTGTTCTATGTCCTGGAGATAGGATGGTATGCCTCTTGCCTAGATATTGTTCCTCCTGGCATGATTTTCCATGTCCACCTGTTTCGCTGAGATATGTTCCACTGAGGCCTCCAATGCCTCTGAAGAGGAAGTGCCAAGCACTATTCACACTCCTACTGCCCACTTTGAAGTACCAGGAACATTCACGCCGAAATATGTGATGTATGATGAGCAAACACAACCAGCAGAGAGCCGCAGTGGGGCTCTGTCCAGTACCTATCAGAATAACAGCACCTATTGAAGTAACGACACCTAAGAAAACCGTGACAGTAAGGTACCCATTGAGAAAACCATATCGACAAGTGAGACAGAATGACGATCGTTTGAATGTAATTCCCTAAGAAGATACTGAAGGAAGACGAATGATGTCATAAGAACCCAGACTGACTCGCATATAGAAGATATAACGACCTGAGAATGATGACAAACTAGATGAAACACCATGGACAAGTGACATCCTAAGCCTGAAACAATTGATGGCAAGATGTCAGAAACTTATGCCACAAGCACGATGAAGATATTCAGTTAGTTTAAACGTGTACATATGCAAAGTAACAGCAAGAAGCCCAGAAATCGTGAGGCTTGCTTATGCTTAGTAGTAAGATAGATTGCGGCAAGCGCCACGTGTACATATCTACCGCAAAAAGAGCACTTTATATAAGTATACTTTCACTACGCACAAGAGCAGAATCAACCAAAGGTTACTAAAGGTCTCAAGAGGAGAGTTTTGCAGCAAACAAATCGAGAATTAAAGACTGAAACTCAGACGAAGGTAACCATGCCAAGAAGCCAAGGTTGTATCGTCTGAATTAGGCCAACAATACTTTCAAAGAAGAGTGACCAAAGCGCTACTCGCCTATTGTATTATGTAAAGAGCTTGTTTATTGTGAAAATTATTTGCATGTACAATAATAGTCAAAACCAATCATTGCAGATTTGTTGTACATCTGTTATAATTGCTTTTAATGATTGGAAACGGGATAGCCAATGCGTGTTTAGACCCGAACACACAGGTCTTTTAGGGCTTATCATAATTTTCAAGTGAGCAATTTCTCAAATCCAATTATCCCAATTGCCATGACTCATTTGAAGCCGCAAATCTCATTAAGGGGAATTTATCCTTTAATGCTTTCAATGTAGAGTGACCAAAGCGCTAATAGTTAGTGTTGTAGCTTTTTTCCTTCTGACCCATCATTGCCCTAGGCTATAGATTTAGTTTTTAGACCTTTGTGTATTTCCCTCTTTGATTTTGGTCTTCACTCGCCATCCCTTGTATGCTTCTAAACCATGGTTAATCTTAAACCTGCACAGTTCTTTTCCTCAACACCCCCACACTCCATGTCAACCCTAACAGACCCGGGGGCCCCCCAACAGCAGTCCTGATAACCACTACCAATATCCAAGGATTGTACTCCTGAGAAAAAGAAAGGGGATTTGCCAGCTCCTCTGTCAGATGACCAAGGAAATAGCTTATTCTGGAAACCCATTTAACAAGAACGGACAAACCGTCTCGGACACCCTTGCTTCCCCCAGCAATCCTTTGCATCTCACAGCTCTAAGAAGAGGGGTGTGGGTGAATTTAATATCTAGGGGCTTGCCAAACTGCCACTTCGCAGGGACTCTTGTGGGTCTTTTATTACACTCCTGAAAGGCAACCCGGGAAGACAGCTGCTACCTCTTGCCTCCATCTATGCCCTAAACGACTCCCTTGATGACTCCTTGGACAATTTGGGGGTGGTCCTTTCTGATTTCCCAGAGGGTCTAGTGCTCATGGGAGGGGATTTTAATTCCATGCCAAACCCTGATTTCTATACATCTTTACCACCCACCATGCTGGACTACTGTAATGCCCTAGACTTCCTATACTTATTCTGCACTTTGAACATTGTGGAGCTCTGGTGTGTTTGTCACCCCATGGAACGGGTTTACTCTTTTATCTCCTGCGTACACAGAGGCCCCTCTCGCCTCGGCATGCGATTAGTTTCTCCAGCACTGGTCCTGTTCTTATTGGGAGTGGAGATTGGGATCAGATCCCTGACTGATCACTCTCTGGTCTCGGCGACCTTGAACTACACCAACTATCCTCCAAATGGAGACACCCCATCGCAATTGAAAGAGGCCCTCTTATGGGATTGCATGATCTGCGTGGATGTACAGACACTCCTAAGCTAATACTTTGAGGCCAACACAGCTTCGTACGTGCCCTGGAATACCTTGTGGGATGCTTTTAAGCCGGAGGCAGAGGTCAAGGATCTCAAAACTCCATAAAGCTTCCAACTCATTTAGAGCCCTCTGAAATGTTTGCACAGCTAGAGCTAAACTGGAAGCGCTCTTGTCTGACCGCAGTGTGCATGCTATTACCGTGATGGAGCAGAGGTAGGTTATTCAAGGCAAAAAGGTTAGAACATTTTTGGCCTCTGACCTGAAGGGCCCCAAGACTAGGAAGAGAATTCCCCCGTCTTCGTGACAATCTTAACATACCACAATATGGCAAAATGGAAAAATGCGAGATTGTGCTCCAATATGTCTATCCAGCTTATGTTTATTAACTTTCGGAGCAAGGCTGAGCAAAAATCGATCTACATCAGGAGAGCTTGCCTCCCCAACTCTTATGAAGCCAAATTGAAATATGTGAGTCAGAGCTGCCCTAAAAGGAGGTGGATGAGCGATATTTTTATTTTTTTTTTTTGGTATTTTTTTTTTAAAAAACATTTTCTCCTCTGCGGCTTACCCCCTTACTCCAAAACTGCTGGTCTAGATGGCTACCCTGTTCTCTTTTATAAGCGGTTTAAAGGCCAGCTGATTACCCCCTTGACTCACCTGTTTTACTCCTCCTTGACCTCCAAGGCAGTGACCCAAATGATGTTAGTCTGCAATGGTCTTAATACTTAAACCTAGAAAGCTGGCGTAAGATTCTGATTTCTTATTGTCCCATCACCTTGTTGAATACAGAGGTGAAAATATTTGGGAAGTTCCTGGCCAACAGGCTCTCAGCAGTCCAAAAAGCCTTTATTCATCCTGAGCAATCCGGCTTTATCACACACAGATCCACCCACAATAATGTCTTCAGAACGCTTAACCTAATGCAAGCATGTGCAACAATATTCGCCTCTGTGAGACTGGATGCCAATAAAGCGTTTGAACGGCTGGACTGGGGTTTCTTGGAAGAGACGTTAGCAGCTTTCAGGTTCGGCCACAACTTTGGGTTCTGGTCACGCAAGCACTCTCCTTGAAGCGGAATCCAGGTAAAACACTGTACCACGCATCCAATAGATCTCTAGAGGGCCACACGCCAGGGGTGCCCCCCCAATCCTATTTGCACTTGCAATGGGACCTGCAACATTAGGACGCATGCCCCCATTCATGGGATTGCGGTGGGCCCCACTACCTTGTAACTATCTCTATACGCCGATGATATACTCCTATTCCTCAGCTGAATAGAGCCATCCCTCTCTTGCACGAACCGAGAGCCTGAGGAATTTGGGGAATGTTCCAGATATACAGTCAACTACAACAAATCACACAGGCTGAACATCTGAGTCAGCAGAGTCAATCCTCTGCTTGGAAGATGAATCCCCCTGAAATGTTCGATCAAGTCCCTCAAATACCTGTAGTGCACATCACTCTGCGGTGGGATGACCGCTCCAAGCACAATATTCTACCGCTCTTGAGAGCTCTCTCCTCGGACATGGCTCGGTGCTTCGGGCTTGGTCCAATCCATTTGATCAAGCTGAACGTCCTCCTGAGATTTAATATACCTCCTTTAGCAGTCTCCCAATTCAGATATCCAAATCTTCTCTCCTGGGCATTCAAAAGGTCTTCAACTTCATTTGTGGGAGAGGGAGGGCCAGCCGTCCAGGATCTCTCAGGATTTCCTGTTTCGCTCTGCAGGAATCGGCGGCTTAGGATTCCTGGAGGTACTCGTGCCAGCCCAACTGGCACAAAGGGAAATGGAGCGGTGATGTCACAGGCTTGCGATTGCCACATTTAGAACAATCTAAAGTATTTCTTGTCCTGCATGGCACGCATACAGACTGGAGTCTGTTTTCCAGCTTTATTCTGCCTACAAGAGCTCCTGGGCTGGCAGAACTTCGGCGGGGTGAGACTGAGTGTTCATTGTGTTCCTCGTGGGCCGAGGATGCCGGATGCTGTGGAAGTGGCTTCTTGTCTGTCCGGATTACCGGAGTCATTGCTTGCTCGTACAAGGCTACAACGTTTAAGATGCCACTCTGCCCTCCCTCACTTCAAACTTCATAATGATCGCAGTGATCCCTGTGGCACGGCTGGATGAAAAAGCACAAGTAAGCGGCAGGGGTTTTAGGGGAGAACTGTGTGCCCTGCCTGTCCTGACTGATAAAATAACCTCACCAGATCACCAGTCTCTGCAAAGTGACTCAACTAGGCTGGTTACTGTGGTCACAATTGAGGATGATGTGTTCCGGCTAAACTGTGTATGTACCTCAGGTCATTCAACTTGCTTCTACAGTTGATGCGTGAACAATACAACTAACCACACGGTTGGTGCAAACCTGATGCTACTTGCTTGTATAAGTGACGTACGTGAACTAGAAAGTTCAGCAACGCAGGTTCACGCAAACGATATGGTGAAAAAACTTGATTTGTGTTGTGAGTCTAACAAGATGGCTCCTCAAATAGGATCTGTCTTGTGTATTAAAACCCTCCCACAACTGCTTTTCGGCCAGGCGCATCGTTGAACGAAATAATCTCAATGTTATTCAAGCTAGCAATCCAGAACTCATGGAATGCGGTACAGTAGGGCAGGTTGTAAATGTGCATACCAACCTGTATGACGCTGACTCTCAAGTATGCAAGCAGCCTTTAGTACAGAAAATTAAGGCTGCTTCTAATTTGTGTATGTTTACAACTAGTTGCAGTTCTTTCCAAAACAGCACGGAAAAAGTGCAATGAAGTTCCAACCTGCAAGATCCTTTTGACCTGAGAGCACTAGCTGACATTTCTGACACATCAGCGTACTCTGAGAAGGTCAAAACGGTTGACATGAACATCAATAAAGACAAAGATCTTAAAACATTCAATGCCAACGTGAGCCCTAATAAAACTGCCGTAATTCCTTGGCTCTAGCGGATAAACTGCCAAGCTCACTTCAAAGTAGAGCCAGCATTCTACAAAAAGATCTGGAAGATTCTACACTCCAAGAAGGAACCCTGATGAGAGATTTAACATTTTGGGGGAAAAGACAAATGCCCACTACCATCATGCAGGAAAACAACCCCATAAGCGTAGGAGAAATGACTCGAGCCCTGCCTCTGCGATATTCTGCTCTCAAAGACGGTTTCATATGCCTTTGTCAGCATACATGGCAACCAAGAACAGAAATAATGTAGAGCTTCAGACTACAACCCAACACTTTGCCAGGATTGAGTCTTCCTACGATTCTTCTTCGGATTCCTCTTTTATTGAACGTCCTTTCCCAAAAGCAAGGAGAACTGCTCAATTTCGTTTTTCTTTTCTCACACAAAACGTCATACAAGAAATGGCTGATAAGCTCTATCAAGAGATTGACTCAGAAATAATGTTAGCTATGACCATCTCTGTCACGCTGTTTCTAAAGATGTACGAACAACTACATGACAATGCTAGTGATCATAACCCATTAGCCCTTATGAACTTTAAAATGATAAATATTGAGTCGGGGCTAAACGACTTAAAAACACAGATGGTTAATGACAATAAAAAACTGGAAATGTCTGCCAATCTGTTAAGAGAGCAACTAAGGAATACTAGTGAGGACAAGAGACTCCTATCTGAAATAGCCAGAGCAGCTATGGACATATTGAAAAGGGATAAAATGGAGTCAATGTGCAAAAGCTGGGGATGAATCTCCCAAGAAGTGCCATGACACTGGTACATCTCTGCAGCAAAATGTTACAAGTGTCGACGTCACAATGGTTACGTCTGAGTCCGTGCCACTGAACAAGTCTGGCAGCACTCGATAGGCTCTTGTAGCCCTAGGCAGCTAGGGAAAAAAGTGCACCACACAACAACGAACACCGAGATACATTACTTGGGTTCTCAGCACTCTACATCTGCCAACGCTGTGGGGCTCGTTGGCAATCCCTTGCCTAATGAAGGCACTGCCAAAAGTTCAGGCATAAACAACCGTGCTAACAACTATGCAATATTTAAAGAAACTTCAAACATAACTAAGGAAAAATCTAAACAAGACAAAAGGAAGTCGGGGCGAAGTGCCAGAAAAGTAACAGCTCTCGGAAATTTCTGAGAAATATAAAATCCTTAAATGTGACAATTCAATCATCCACTCTACAAATTCCATCAAAGCAACTGGCAGCTGAGACTTTAGCAGTAATGGATAAACCAATTAATATAGTCAAAAACATTGGACGCTGCCTTGTAGCGATCCTGAACAGAGTGAAGCTGAAATTCTGGTGCAAATGTTAAACTTGTCTACTTATGACACAGAATCAGATGATGATCTTGTAGATGAACCTATGAAGCTAAATATAAGAAAAATCATATGCATCGCATCAGATGACAAAACTAACCAGCCAGCCAAAATGTCTCCAGTCTGCTCCTCGCAAAAGAGAATTTGTACCGTCATTCAAACTCCTGCGGTCAAAGTAGTAAAAAAGATTGGGGTATTTGGTGCTATTCCTTCCCCTTCTATCTTTCGTACTATTGACCAAAGAAGAGTGATAAGTGAATTTAAGAAAAACAACTTGATGGAAATTCTTGCTGCAAACCAAAGAAATCATCGTCATTGCCAGTCTCTTCAACAGGTAAATGTGAGACATCTAAATTCGATTCTCAAGCTACAAGCAAAAAGCAGGTGGTTTTGAGATAGAGGCAAATGAAGATCGTCCTTTGGTGTTAACACAAACAGCCAGGAAAAATTGGACACAAATCAGTGCCTACTGTTAGAGCGTGCGGCTATAGTGCATGATGGACTCATCTTAAACAGCAAAAATGTGCTGCTCTTAATCCACTATTTTCCACACTTAAAATGGATCTCTTCCATCGATATAAACACAGTGGAATTTGTAGACGATAGAACGTGGGATCGGGTTCTATTGCATGTTGAATCAAACAATGTGAGAGATGCAATTCTTAATGCCGAATCTGAAATAAACTACTTGGGATTTGGTGTCTTTCTGGTTAATTTATCAAAAAAGATCAATATGAGAAACCTGCAGGGCAGGATAAAAAAGATAGTGGTAAAAAAAAGGCTGAAGAAAGGGCTGCCTCTATCCAGCACCCCTCCACCCCCGGCGGTTGGATCCATCAAGCAAAACAATGAGACATTAACTAAAGAAAGAGGATTTTTCTCCCTCGCAGGAAAGCCCAGTGAATAAAATGCACAAAAACAAATTCAAATCTTGTTTGCTTGTAACAACAAAAATGGGGAACGTAGTGCTGACTCTCAAGGAGAAAACATCACAGGAGTCTGTCGATAAGTGGAGCTGGATTGCTGTCACACTGAATTGCAAAATGTACCGGTAATGCCACGTGTGTGAATCGCATTTACCGTTGGTGATGGGTTCATCGAACACCAGAGGATTTGCCCATCTTTTACACAATCCATTGCAATCTCTATAATGTATTGACATCTTGCCCTTACAAGAAACGTGGCTGAACACCCTGCCATGTGATGAGGGCTATGAAAGTATAATAAATTCTGCCATTAAGCAACAAAACGGCTGCCCAATGGTTGGGCTTTTAACGTTGGTCAAGAAACAAAGCGGATGCCGGATCGTATATTCGAAGAGCTATACTCCTTATATACAAGTCTCTGTATTTGAATTGCCAAGCTGTGCCAGTAATGCCTGTGAAGCATTGTATACCATCAACATATACTGGCAACATCGTGCTGTGGGTGGTTTGCCCTTCGTTGATCTAATTTGTGACATCATTGATGCTATAATGTCTAATGACCTGCATTTGAATATTATCATAGGTGGCGACTTAAACATGGAGTGTGTTGCGTCAAACCCAGCAAAAAAAAAAAAAGTAAGAAATAATGTCCTCCAAACTAAAATCATTTGGATGCAAGAGATGGAAAGCCGATCCTTACACATACTTAATGGAAATCTGCCGGGAGATATTCCGGCCCGACCGACGTGGAGTTGTGGAACCCTTCAATGTATTCTTGATAATTTTTTTGTGTCTGAGAACATGGGCCAAAAAGTCATCGGGTTGCATGTGGTTGACATGCCACAAAGTGACCACAATCTTGTGGAGCTAAAATTTCGGTGCCCTATCTCCGCTGCTGCTGATAGCTGGAAACAAAGTGTCAGCGTGGTTCCGGGCCGTAACAGACTGAAATTTAACTTGAATAAGATCAATAACATCTCGCAAATACTGGAATCTAAATCACATACTGATGCTGATAATATCATTGAGTACTGCCCCTTGTTGGAACTTTACACCGAAAACCATCAAAGTTTAAAATACCTGAGTTCCAAGCACAAACATGTTTTCTATGTGGAAAATCATCAAAAAAAGCAGGAGCTTCGAAAAACCATCAGAATGCTTATGAATACCAGTTGCCCAAACCGCTTTGCTGAACAACTCTTCGTCAAAATGAAATATAAATATTGATTAAGATCCCACACAGCGATAATGAAGCAACATGATGAAGAACTAATCTTGGAATCTATTGCATGTAAAAACTTGCGAGACTTTTGGTCCATACTTAATAACATGGAGGCATTGCAACAAGCATTTGTTGCAACATGGTATGGGTATCAGATTTGGTCCTTGCATTATACCTATTTATTCAAGAAACATGGTGATATTAAAAATCTGGAATTTCCCAAGTCAAAACAGTGGGACATAGAAATGAGTAACATTAAGACAATTAGTGCCTCAAGGGCCCCTGGCCCGGATGGGCTCACTAACAAAATGTTGAAACGACACCCTGAGGAATGGGCAAAGCTGTGTTACATCTTGTACAAGAACATTTTTTAAAAAAAGAGCGATTCCTGCAACCTGGAAAAGGGCCATTGTGGTACCAATCTTCAAAAAGGACATAAGAACAGGCCCTAAAAACTATAGACCAATTGCGTTGTTAGACATGGTAGGCAAGATATTTGCAACACAGTTACGCCAGTTTCTGTCTTGGATAAAAACGTCAGGTAAACGCAATCTTCGCCAAACTAAGTTTAAGGGTGTTGGGTGTGGGTTAAACTTGTTGATTATCAACTTGCTAAAAATGGAGGCAGTTAAACATAAAACCAAAATCTATTTGGTCTTCATTGACCTGGCTCACGCCTTTGACAGCCTGGATCGTGAACTGCTGTGGACTAAGATGCTTGAGTGGAAGTGCCCTGAGAGTCTCATCATGGCCATAAAAGAACTACACTCGAAATGCAAATTCGGCTCTACCAGAGAGGAACCTTGTCTGTCCCGATTCAACCTAAGGGGGGAGTCAAGCAGGGGTGTCCCTTGGCT
Source organism: Ambystoma mexicanum (assembly GCF_040938575.1). Lineage (NCBI taxonomy): Eukaryota > Metazoa > Chordata > Amphibia > Caudata > Ambystomatidae > Ambystoma > Ambystoma mexicanum. The sequence continues at coordinate 860,077,200 of NC_090931.1, read as the reverse complement.
TCCATTATATTTAATCTGTTCATTTCCGATATTGGGAATACGTTGAGAGACGTTCATGTGTTTGCTCCTAAGATCAATGGCAAACACTTAAGTTGGATGCTATATGCGGACAACATAGTTCTCTTAGACGTTACCCCGATTGGTCTCCAGCGAAAATTAGTAGCTCTTAAATATATAAATGCAAACGGCCTAACAATCAACATTGCAAAATCTGAAGTTCTTGTATTACAGATTCTCAAGGGTAATTGTGTAGTACGCAAAAAGAATTATCAGTGGAAATAACAAAATGAAAATCTGAAGTGTTACCCAGACACAATACCTAGGTATGATCATCAACTCCAACATCAATGACTTGCCGTTCACACAGGAGGTTCTGCAAAAATGCAGACAACTATCGGCACAAGGTATGTTGATAAACAAAAGATATGGAAAGTTTTCTTTAAAATGCGGTCATTGATTTTTATAAACTGAAGGCCGTACCAGCCTTGATTTACGGCACGGAAGCAGCTCTTGGCTGCCCAAATACAATCTGCGCTACATGTGAAAATGTGTTGTGCCGGAAAATGTTACTCTTACCACAAGGAATTCCAACTGCATGTATTAGATATGTACTTGGGCCCTTGTCTAGAGATGCAAGAGTAATTTGGAACACTCTTGGCTTGTACCTGAAACTGATATGTTCAGATACTCCACCTCAATTCGACATCCTAAAGAATGAGAGTGGCAGTAAAGATTCTGTCCGTGATGAATGGGTAAATCGGTGTGAGGAGTTGCTAACACAATTGAACTCTGACAATCTTGTTCTACAAGGGAATCCTAATCGGGTGAAGAAAAAGCTATGACAGCTAGATTGGATTCATAGCATTGAGAAAGGATCTAAACACAAGTGTATACCATTGGCGGCCCCTGAGGGCATAATATCTTGCAGAACTACATGATAAAGTTCCCTAATAAATATTGCAGGCATCTTTTTATGCGATTTCCCTTAAGCTCCTATGATACAAGAGAAAAAACAAAAGCTAAGATCCAATAGTTTAACCTTTAATTGGAACTGTAGGTTCTGCAATCCTGCTAAGGAAACCATAAAGCATCGTACAATCTATTGCACAGAATTAAAAGATTTAAGAACTAAGTATCTTTGTCTGGAAATTGCAAAAAGACTGCTACTCTGCGGAGATGATTGGTGGACGACACTGTTGGCTGAAGGCAGTGATAAAAAATTGACATTCGCTCTTACTTTCTACCTTGCGCAATTGAATGATGTACTTGAAAAAACATCGATCAAGTAACTGTTCATAAGTTATTCTGTTATTCATATGTTCATAGGTAGATGAATGTTCAAAGTATTTTATGAGAGGTTGCATGATTACCTTTTGCTTATCTCTTAGTTCTCTGTTGAGACTTGCGTGACATCGATTTAAAAAAAAGTTAGTAACAAACTAAAATAAAAAAATAAAAAGTATCCCACTGGGATGCGGCCCATAGACTTTAGGACATTACAGGCCTAGGCCCCCGCTGCTCTCTTGGGGAACCCGAACTTCACTCCTGGTCTGGACCCAAAGGCGTTCCATCGCTGGTTTGGTGGCACACCAGGCCAGCTCTGGGATTGCTACATCTGAGGCCATGTTTCTTTGAAGATTTCAAAGCAAAGTGTTTTTTTACCAGAAACCAAAATATTACATAACTGCCAGCTCAGTCACAGAATGACATCTAGGGAGGTCCGCTACAACGGCAATAGGGAACCCACAGCCCTGGAATTGGTCCTGGGCGATCTGTTGGACATGAGGAAAATATCAAAAATGTACACACTGCGAGATGGTTCTGATCCTGCCATATATGATGGCTTGGGAACAGCGCCTTCAATTGGACATCCCTCAGGTCTCCTGGTCACGCATTCGGTCGAGAGAGCAAAAATGCTCCAAACGCACCTGTATCGAAGAAAAAGCGTACAAACTAATGTTACGTTGGTATTTCGCCCCAAACTGGCTTCATACAATCTCCCCAGGGTAATTGCAGCTGTGCTGAAGGGGCTTCACGTGTGGCAGTCATGCCCCCCCCTTCACAATTTTACTGTAAAGAAATCTTATCAAGGATTAGGGGAATTTTGGGGCCAAAGCTCCAGCTCGGTCTCCTCAAAATGATTAAGGGGGATACCGACCAAGGTAGTGCAAACAGCTGGAGCGGGCACACAGCCTTTCTGACCACCGTGACACTTGCACAGTCGTGGAAGGCTACCGATGGGCCTAGTCTTAATCTGTGTTGGCAGTGATGGAAATGGCAAAAAATTGTTGGGGGATCCCACAATGGCCGGAGTGGTAGCAAGGGTGGGCGGTGCCCAAGGAGGTGGTGTTAAGGGGAGGCGGAGCTGGCAGTTGACCTCCAATCAGAGGAAAAGTCCAAAATAATAGTTTAAAATGGCACTATTTCTTTCATGCTGCTTCTTTTCCAAACTATATTTCAATTCCATTTTAAACCACTTCCCTGGCACTGGTGATGAGTTACTTCACTGTGTGGATAAGAGTTTTGACCAGTGTTGCTGAGTAAATATTCTTTAAAATGCACAATGTGCATCCCATTTCTTAAAAAAAAAAAAGTAAAAAATCCCCCATGAGTACTATTCAAACCGGGTAATTTCTGTTCGCCATAAGCAACGTTTTCTTTTACTTGAAGCGCACACACAGCACAGCTCCTGCAGCTCCCCTCTGACAGCAGTCGGGTGGCTGCATCGTGTGTCATTTTAACAGGGGTGTTTATTCATGCAATGTTTGTTGGTTTGATACAGGTATCCGACAAACATTGTATGAAGAAATAATCTGTGTCCGTGTGCCTGTCAAACACTGCATAAATAAACCGGGTCGTGGCTGAGGACTGCAACTTCCTCTCGTGACCTCTTGCATGAGGTTTTTCATTTTTTTTTTTTCGTCCCCAGCGCGGGGCCGGGATTTGGGACTGCTGACTCTGGCCGGATCCTGAGATACGGCTACACATCTGGTGCCAGATCTCGGATCCAGAGAGATCCAGCCCAATGACCAGCGCTCTGTATTGGTCAATGATCTGGAAGATATGGGCTTCAGAAAAGATAACGGCCTCCTTGAACAGCTCGCTTCCAATGTTTTCTATATTTTGCAGGTACACAGTCCATGCCCCACGCAAACTGAACACTCTGCGTCATTGAAATTCATTCGAAATCCTTGCATATCTAGCTAGGATCCGGGGTAGGGGTGCACTTTCCGGCAGCGCAGCGGGCACAGATCAGACTTCCAACCTCAGGGGCACACTTCAGGCCTAGGGTAGTGGTCACCCAGCTAGCTAGGAGTCATCCTTGGTGTTATTGGACAATCCTGTCCATATGGACCAGATCTATTGGAAGATGGTTTCAAAATAATGTTGACAAAAGCAATTCTAAAAAAAAAATACTACTCCCATAATTAAGAGTGTCTGGTGAAAAAAACGAGTATAGACCACAGACCTATATAAGAACCACTGCTACAACCCCTGCAATGTCAACACCTTCCCCCTGACCCTCCCAAGCACCAAGCTCAACATCGTGCATGTGGCTGCAGAGCTGCCCGGTGAAACGGACGTCCAGTCCTTCCCATTTTAAATGTATGGAACCTACAAGGTGATTCCACGGAAACCGGCTGGATGGTCTTCGCGTGGATGGCAAGGGGACACCTGAGAGCTCGGCTCATGCAAGAAGTTATTTTGTAGTACAGCTCTTGCAGGAGACTTTTTTTTCTTCTCCAAGGTGATTGAAACTCCTAAATAAGTACAATATACTGGTAATGATTTCATATCATTGGTTTCAGTACTGCTCACTATGTACCAACTGCAAATTTAACTGATACATGTATGCAAGCGTGTGCTCTCAGGAGCACAGATACCTGGAGTTATCAGGAAAGAAATGGGTTAATGTAACAAGGAGAAATGTAAAACTCGGCCTTCTTGCGTTGTGTGCTCGGAGTCTGGAATGTTTCACTTTTCCGAAGCAAAAATCTTTTACTAACTCCTAGGATTAACCTTGTTCTGGAGTCCTCAAGGATTTGTAAAATGGAATCTCGTATTAGGAGCTACTGGGTGGCTCGAAACTGCCCTCCTGTGGCCCAACAATAATAAGCAATAATAAAAACGAACTTGGCAAAGACAAACCAAATTGCCCAACTAAACCATTTTGGCTTTTGCAATATTGCTGGGGAAGTGGCTCATGAGAAGCAGGTCATTGCTGTGAGGGAGGGAGATCATGGTGAAAGCGCTGGACACGTTATTTAGTATCCACGTTAATGGTAGAGTGTTCCATTTTTAAAGGCGATTGACTGGTGGAATAGTATTTTGTTGTGGACCAGAACGAAAACATGCAAGTACAAACATATGCAGGTTTCAGAATGATATTACGAGTATGGAGATACATTCTAAGATATTACGTATAAGAAATGGGAAACCTTATGAACTATATAAATATGGGCTGACGTGTGCATTGTAAGTTTACATAACATCTGTCCTGTAGCTTTGGAGAGGAGCTTTGCAGAGGTTGTTGTCGCATCGTAATGGCAAGGAGTCTTCAGTTGTGTTTCCATTGTGCTCTTTCCAGGCATGGATTTATACCAAAACCCCAAATGTACAAGTGCAATAATGCATGCGGAAATCCACAGGACCAGATGGGCCACTGACATCAGGCATGGAAGAGTCAGAGCTATTACTAATGTATTGGTACCACAAAATACATTCACTCTGATTTATTCATTCTTAATTTTGTACCCAACTAGAGTGCTGGTTCAGATAAGTACTTGCATGCCAACACTGTCCTTTCCATTCGGGAGATACTAGTCCAGTCCTGGTTTTAACTTTGCATTCTGGGACTTGTAGTTCTGGGTTTATAATGGGGATGCCAGGGTGGCAATTTCCAGAACGCAAAGCTAAAACTGCGAATGGACAGGTGTCCCCCGAATGGATAACGTTGCCATGCATGCACTTACAACGCACACTGTGCCCCGCCCTCATCCTCATTCTGGAGTGTGGAAGGGCTTTACACAGTAGGCGACAGAACAATTCCCAGCAGAGCTGAGTGCTCCTGTTATTATCCTTGAACCACTGAAAGGCTGAGTCTACCCCCTGATGGCAGGCAAAGATCTAAGCTATAGGTTACACGCCGAGTCTGCAGCAGGCGCATTAACTAAGAGAGCTGCACGCTAGATGACCCCACTATTTCCCCACCCCGCGTCTCGCACCTTGCGCACACTTTCAGCCTCGACGGTGACTTGCAATTCTTTGGCTAAAAAAATCGAGGTCGGTGGATTAGTACTGCATTTATCTCTCCTTATGATGGCGAATTTGGTAGAAAGAACATTTTTCACCTCATTGAAAAAGTCAAAAATAGTTTGCAATCGAGTAATAAAAGACAAAGTATAGCACAATAAATTGGTTACATCAAAAAATGTCATATCGTATAAATAATATATGTATATATTCCATCAGTTAAATTACAATAGCAAAACGTTTCCTTCACAAACCGCAGTGTTGACATTATGCACAGCTAGAAATTAATATCATCTCATTAGCTCTGCACTTTACACAGATCTTTCCTGTCCAGCTCTTGCCACATGTGATCTACTACACGCGCCTAGATACATATTTCTCCCGAAAAAGGAAAGCCCGGAATGGATGGTTCTCGATGTTTGTCAGATCCCTTTCCCTTTTCCTTTCCCTTTCCCCCTTTCCCCTTTCCCGACAGGAAGTTAAAAGATAACGTGCCGTTTCAAATGCCATGCCAAGTAGTCTACACACTCTTAAATTAAGAGGCATCTTCGTGCAAGCGCCCAGCAACATGTTAGTAGGGACTTAAGCGCATAATAAAGCACCTAACCGAACCATTTTCTGTGCTTGTAATATATTTCAACGACAAGTTCGTAGGCAAGCCTTGCCATGTTCTTTAATTTGGAGGACATGTAGGAAATGGTGTTACTTAAATCCCAATCTCTAGATTTCTGCTTAATTTCTCTCTGAACTAACGACACCTTCATGGGAGAGTTCAGTTCTAAACCAATGTCCTGAGGAAAAGCAATCACGCCCTTCAACCATGGCTGAATTCTCCCTCCCTAGGATTTTTCCTGGAGTTGTCTAGTATGCAAGGATGCAGAGTTCTGTTCCTCTGCCGACACCTTCAGGTATAAACTATTACACGCAATTTGACATGGATAGCTCAGGGGCAACGCGCTGGTCGCGGAAGCAAGACCACGCGCTTAGAAACCGAACTCAGGTATGGTATTAGGCGCGCTATAAAACAAAAATGTAATCAATAAATAAATACATCTAGTGGAGAGGGAAACCAGACCCAGATCGCTGCAAATTGCCTCAACCGGAGGAGCTTTGGTGAGGCCTAGAGCCGAACGCCATAACTTTCCTTCCAATATTTTTAGCCAAGTAACCTCTTCCAGGGGCGCCGAGTACGGGGGGGCTCCGGGGCCCGAGCCCCCCCCCCCCGGCAAAATCGAGTGGGGGCTGAGCCCCCCCCCCGGGCCGGAGAGAAGTGATGCAGTATCGATGGCCCTTTCCATCGATACTGCAGCACTTCAATCTGGCCCGGGTAAAAGCGCGAGAATGTCGGATTAAGCCCTCCCCTCTAGGACTCCTATTGGTGTATGGTCCTGGAGGGGAGGGCTTAGGGGCGAACCGGAAGCTTCTGTGTTTTGCTTCCGGTTCGCCCATGTTTAAAGCAGGAGCGGCAGCGGCAGCAATAACAGACGTTTCCATCCAGAGAAGCAGAGAGAGCAGAACGTTCGGAAAACGGCAGCAGCAGGTAAGTGATTTTATTTTTATTTTGTTGCCATGGTTAGGGGTGGGCGAGGTTCCAGGGCACACAGTGCTCCACCAGTGTTGCCAGGTCCGCTTATTATAAGCGACTTTGGGCTTGTTTTTGCCCAAAGTCGCTTATAATATTTGGAGGTCGCTTGTCGCGGTTTTCGTCCGCTTGTTGGACCGTCTGTGCGCGTGTAATTGGGCTTGTTTATATTGCTGTTAAGCCCATTACACGTCGCACAGAGCGTCCTGCACTGGGCTGCTGCAGCACTTGACGGCAATTGCTGCTTTGTCTTGCTCTCGGGTGCGCCCTGTATTTTGCATATGCTTAAGTGTTTGGCACTGATGGGATCGTTACTTGCCCACCAGGTGGCCCATCAATGCCAAATGCCTAAACATATGCAAAGAAAGCGCACTTTAAAAGTGTTGTCATGCAGGCAGACACATGTAAAGATGTAAAGAAAGGGATTGGTTTAGTTTAGCAAGCGTCACTAGTCTATAGCAATATTATCCTGGTGATATCCCCAGTGCTGACGCATTATCCACTAACATCCTTTATTTATTTATTTTTTAAAAACTTTTTTTGCAAGACTGGGTTAGAGGATTATTGGAATCTATATACAACATTTTCTCAGATGTATTCAGGAAGGCCATGTTTCTTTTCAGCTTCCAATTGGCCATGTTACAATATTATATAGCGCCTTGGATTAAGGCGCTATATAAAACAATAAATACAAATATTTCAGGGCCGTATTAATTTGCAATCTGGGACTTCTAGTCACCATGCAATAAAATATTGTTGTTCTAACACACTATGTCAGTGTTCTGTTGTTTTTCTTGTTGTGTTATGTTTCTTACTTTTGAGACCTTTCCACAACTTTTTAGGTGCACGCTTGTTTTTTCCGCTTATTTGGATGGGAGTCAGCTTGTTTTGGGCTTGTTTTTGAAGGGCATTCAGCTTATTTTTTCCTTCCGACCTGGCAACACTGTGCTCCACTAGGGTAGCATCAGGGGCCCACAGCACCCCAAAATGAGAGGAAGCGGGCACTCAAAGTCCCCCAACTAGGGAGACATTTTTTTTTTTTTTTATTATTGTTTGATCAAAAAATAAGATTTTACAATACAGACTGTAGGTTCTATCATCATCGTTGTCGTCAGAAGCTTTGTCAGGGTTTTTCTCTCTTTTGTGGTTAGGTTCGCACAGTTAGTCTCTATTACAGCGTTCGTTTCATCTGATTCGGTTATCTGTTACTTTTCATTTTCATTTAATAAATTGTTTTCGATGTGTCGGACCATTTGTGCCATTGCAATTTGCCATGTTGTTTTTTCTCCTCCTATTAGTCGTGCCCACCATGTCGCTTCTTCTGCCAAAATGTCAAACCTTGCCATAGGTGCAAGATATTGTGATCTGATACTAGCTGTGGCTGAGCAGCTCATGATTAAGTGTCTTAGTGTTTCTTTTGGAGGGTCAGAATTGGTTTTACAGAAGCGGCATCCATTTGTTGTAACTTGTCCGCGAGTGTGTAGGATCTCCCTTGTTTTGTACAAGTTTAGCCGTGCACGCAGGATTGCATTTCGTATATGTTTACTTGGGCATTGATTGACATATCTTTGTAACTCGTTCCTTTTTAGAGTGTTACCAGGGAGATGCAAAGTGAGTTTCAGTTTGGATGCGTTATCTATTGTCATAGCCCAATCATTGTCTTTTAGTTTTTTTAATATTCTGCACGGATTGCTTATGAGCTCCTGATCTTCACATGCGATGATCTTCAGAATTAGTTGATTTTTGTCTTGCCAGTCGTTTAGCATTTTGCATTTTCTGCTGTTCATTTCGCATTTTAGTAGCTTAAAGACTTCGTTATTGTGTGCAATTAGACATTTTCTGTACAACATGAGGGAGTTGCAGAGGACTGTACATTCTAACGATAGTAGACTCAGTTCACGCCTGATTGCTGACCCTGATACTGACGGTGGAAGATGTAATACTGTGCGCCAAAACAGCGCTTCCAACTTAGACCACAAGCCTGTTGGCAAGGTGGGCATTGCTTCTGCTAGGGAGACATTTAGAATCTGCAGCGCCCCAAGAGTTGAGGTTCACAGGAAAGGCCCCAGGGGCCCACAGTGCCCCAACCACGTCGGTTCCAGGGCCCCACTGTGCTCCACTAGCGTGGCATCGGTGGCCCACAGCACCCCAATATAAGAGGAATAGGGGACCGACAGGACCCGCACTAGGAAAGATGTCAGGGGCCTAAACTGCCCTAACTAGTGAGGTGGACCCAGAATGCACGAACTAGGCCGGTATCAGAGGCTCCTAGGGTCCCAATTAGGGAGATATCGGGGACCCACAGCGCCCTAAGAAGAGAGGGTCCAGGGTCTCACAGGGCTCTAAAGAGGGAGGCTCCAGGCGTTCACAAGAGGGAGGATGAAAGCAACAGGGGAGGGATAGACTGAACCAAGAGAGGAGCGTTCTGCTTTCAAATGCTCCAAGAGACTGCATACATGCAGAGCTCATGCACCCACATGGTGTAGAAGGACCGTTTTGTGGTTGATGAGTTCCGCTGAGCCCATGAAGATCTGGCAGCTAGCGCTTGCAGTAGGGTGGTGTGTGGAGTCCAGTCAGCCTGCTCCCCCTCCCCTCATCTGCCTATTCCCAGTGTAAACTCTGTGTAAGAGAGAGATGGGTAAGAGAGAGATGGCGATATGGGGCCTATCTCTAGAGACCAATGCTGGGAGGGCAGGCAGGGGGTCTTTTTTTACGGCCTTGTTATGCCTGCATGCTTTGCTGTGAATGATGCTTATGTCTTGTAGAGAAAACATTCTATTTTACGGCTGTTCAGGTCTAGATGTTCTCTGATGCGTTCTTTGAACACATTCTAAGTCGGCAGCAGATGCTTGAGTGTCTAATTTGTGGATATGTGAACTGTTAATAATGCATTGTGTGCTTCATATTTTCTCTAGATGCTTGTTTGAAACAGTGGCTTCTGTGTTGTGAATGCAAAAGGCAGTACAAAGAGGTGTATGCTTGTTTCTTGGAAGGTAAGATGTTATTAAGCATAAGTCCCTAACTCTATCTGGTTACCCAGAGGTAACATTTTAGCAAATGTCACTTGGGCACAGCATCTTTACAGTAGGTTAATGCAAGAGGTGCCAGCCATAATAGCCAGGGTGCCTCTATACAGCATTTGAAGTGTATGGGGTCATAAATAATGGACAAAATGATATGCACGATGTGCGGGATGCTATGTACTAGCTTCTTGTTTCCAAGTGGGAGAATCATGTCATCAAATCATGAGAAACCTATGGATATCTACTGTGAAATTACCAGGCATCTGGACCTCGTGGCCCTTGGAAAAAGACAAAACTAAAGATCACCCCCTGAAGGTGATACATTGATTGGTGATGAACTAAACCTAATACAACAGTCACTAAGCTCAAATAGAAATATAAGAAAATGTCTTGCATCAAGAAATACATTTTGCATGGATTATAGCAACCAATTTTCTTTCTTGCAGTTGTATGCCAGTTAGACGTTTTGAGACATTATACATAGCAGCGACCGCTTCACCCACGTCCCCTGGAAAAGACGCAAAGTGATCATGGAGAAGTTTATTACAAGAACCCCAGCTAAACCAAAGCAGAGTTCCCATGTGCCTGACGAAGCAGTTGTAGCAATTTCGAGCTCCACAGTTGCATCAATCTGCCAGGCACAATGCGTGGAAAGTATACCAGATGCGCCTACAGTCATTGATGTTGGCAGCAGCAATGTGACACAAGAATGCTGCCCAAACATGAGTGATTCGAATGGTTTTAAGTCCCAGCAGGGCCGCACTTTTCAAAGGAAATGGTTAGAAACGTATAATTGGCTTAAATATGATGAGTCTGTTCAAAAAATGTTCTGTAAGGTATGTCAGTCTGCTGATGAAAAGGGCGTGCCATTGCCAAAAAGTAGCCGTGATAAGGATGCCTGGAATGCTTTTGTTAAACATGGCTTTAATAATTTTAAGAAGGCCATAGAGCGATGTAACGGCCATCAGACTTCAAACCTTCATCGGGCGGCTGCAGTGGTGCTAGTATCTGTGGAAAGGGGTACAAATGTTGTAGCAGCTCTGTCGTTGGGCCACCTCAAGCAGATGAGGGATAACAGAAGTGCGCTGTTGAATATCTTGACCACATTGTTGGCTTTAGCTCGGCAAGGTCTTGCAATTCGGGGCCATACTGATGAGGATTCTAATTTAAATGCAATTCTGTCGCTTCGTGGCAGAGATGTCCCAGAACTTCAAACTTGGCTTCAAAGAACAGAATACAAATGGATGTCGCATGACATAGTAAATGAAATGCTGGCAATTATGTCACATAATTTGCTCCGTGGCCTAATGAAAGAGATTCATGATGCAAAATTCTTTTCGATTATTTTGGATGAGACTGCTGATGTGTCAATAAAAGAGCAGGTCTCTGTAGTCTTTCGTATTGCAAAAGAGGATCTTCAGGTAGAGGAGATTTTTTTGGGCTTTTATCAAACGTCTAGCACTACATCACAAACTCTGTTTGCCATTTTAAAAGATGTTCTCCTGAGGTTTGGCTATGATATGGAAAACTGTCGGGGGCAGTGTTATGATGGTACTTCCAATATGGCTGGACATCGACATGGTTTGCAGACATTGGTGCAGGAGGTGGCACCACGAGCTATTTATGTGCACTGCTTTGCACACAATCTGAATTTAGTAGTTCAGGATGAAGCTATGGGCACTGCCAAGTTCAGGGATCTGTTGGTTTTTGTAAGGGAATTGATTGGGTTCATTCGAAATTCCCCAAAACGGCTTGCTTGTTTTGAACGTTGTCAAGAAGAAGGGAGTGTCAAACTGCTTCCATTCTGCCCTACCCGATGGACCGTTCGAGCAAAATCTTTGAAGACTGTACTAGCTAACTACAGTTCTGTAATTGAATTTCTGGGACTTGCAGCCGGTGACCACAATGAAGCGGGAGCAAAAGCCCAAGGGTTGCACTTGCAGCTCCATAAACTCGAAACCTATCTAGGTCTTAATCTTCTGTACTTGGTATTTTCCCGTGTTGAAACTGTGAACACTGCTCTACAGAAGGTCAATTTAAGGTTCCATGAAGCAGCGGTTATGATTGAAAACCTTAAGACCATAGTTGCACAACTGCGTGAGGGATTTGAAGACTTCTTCTCAAAAACCACATCAGCGGCCAATGATTTAGATGTGGAACTAGAGGAACATTTTGTGCAAAGAAGGGCCAGGAAAATCCCACGGCGCCTGGATGAAGGGTCAGTTCCTCATGTTTTTGAGTCTCCCAAAGACCTCTATAGACAAGGTTATTATGAACTCATGGACCTTACATTGGTAGCTTTGTCAGAACGTTTCAATACAACTGCATGTGACCATATGGTTAACATTGAACAATTTGTTACAGGGAATGCCTCCAGTGATTATGTCATGAATTTTTATAAGACTGACTTCCATGAATGCAATCTAGAGTTGCATAGAAATATGTTCCTTGAACTTATACAGAGGGATAAGACTCCGGTTATGTGTTTTCAGGATGTCTTTGACTTGTTCCAAGGTGAAAGGGGTCGTCCTATGCGCAATTTGTTCCCAGAACTGGCACGACTGCTTCAAATTGCAGTAACCATCCCTGTATCCTCTTGTTCTTCGGAGCGTTCATTTTCATGCCTTCGGCGCATCAAAACCTACCTGAGGGCTACAATGGGCCAAGCTCGATTAAATGCTGTTGCTTTGCTGCATGGACACAAAGATGAAGCTGCACATCTGGATGTTGAGGCCATTGCAGATGAATTTATTCAACAAACTGTTGTCCGTAAAAATACATTTAGCCTGGGGAAGGTGCTGCAATAAAAACAGTTCACCTGTTCTCCTCTACAGCAGCACTTGCTTGGTAGTTTTTAATGGGTAAACGTCTTTACTTCTCGTTTCCCTTGAATTGGGAACTTTTTTTGTGGTGGTGGTACTCCACCTTGCAGCTGTACCTTCTGTTTAGCAATCATTTCATTCTCCCATGTTGCTCTGCCTTTTGAGGGAGGGCTACTACAACCTGGATGATTATAGAGGGGTGGAGTAGGGGCAGTGATAGCTTACTGGAATGCAACTTGAAGGCTTAAATCTCCTTCTTTCTTGACTTTAGTATATGCAGTACATGCTAGCCAATGTTTCCACTGTTCCGCACTGCGCGCGACCCCACCCCTGCGCGCCGTTGCACCAAGTTGGCGACAATATGCAAATTTTCGGTCATGGCCAGTGATGTCATTTCCTGTATTTGAGCCCCCCCCGGGAAATTCATAAGTCGGCTCCCCTGACCTCTTCACTCTGAAGGATTTCCAGTCCGCAGAGCACAGTAGGGGACACTACAGGCTTTAAGCATTTGTATTAAACCTTCGACTGAATGTCCCCCTCCTTTTGCCATATATGCTTTAACTGCTCCGAATCTTTGACTGAACACTATTAGCTAGAAGAGAAATATTAAGCCGGCGGCAGAACTGGAGGGAGCATGTCCCTGATCTCATCCTTGGGGATGACGCCCATCCGTGGAGACCTCATGAGGGTTAGAAACATTTAAAAAAAACATGTCTTTACAGGCCAGCAGAGCGCTTGGAGGCGCAGGCATGGGCTGAGACCTGGACACCGTCTGCCTTAGTGTCCGCGGGGGGTATCTGCCCTGCGACGATGAAGGGTATATCTTAGGCCACGTGCTCGGTGAAGACCAGGCCCACCTGGAAACTCGTTCCCCTACCTGTTCCCCTCATTGATCAATACTCCATGGTAAGCATAACTGTTTACAACTTCCAGGGGAATCTCCAAGTTTCAGAATAAATGTAACTTTATTTCTCCTGCCTTGCCTAATAGGCACCACCTCAGTTTTCTTTTGATTCATTCTAAGATTGTTCTCTGATGAAATCTGGGGAAGGGCATTAATGCTACGTTGCAGCCCGACAGGTGGAGAGTGGTTGTCTGCATAAGAGAGCCAATTTATCGTGTGCTGTCCTATACGGGGAGGACAATTATAACACTGGGCCTCATTACGAGGTTGGCGGTAGCCTTGCTGGTTTTACTAGCAGAACTCCTAGTATGGCGGAACGGTAGCAACGGTGCCGGTAGCGATACCGGCACCTTTGTTGCCTTACCGCCATACTTGTAATGAGGCCCACTGTCTCAATATCTGATCAAGATCTGACGCATGAGTGCATTTATCTGCAATCAACCTGCCGACCTCGCATTAAAATATGGGCAGGGATTTGGGAGCCCGGTTCAGAACACTGGGTATATACGCACGACCCAGCTTGCTGCTTGCATGGTTGTACATATTTTGAAACTCTAAACCGAGTTCATTTTTAGTATTTGATTGGGCCTTGTTATTCTGGCGGTTTAGTTTACATGTGTTTGAAGTGGGAATGTTCAGAAACTACCATGAGAACAGGCTTTGTCACAACCCAGTGCACAAGGTTAAAATGGGAACCACTGAGGCCGTGAATGCCAACCCGCCCCCTTTTAGAGGCGCGGTTATTTTTTTTGGCATTCTGGGACTTGAAGTTTTAATTTTTCTAGCCCAGAATACAAATAAATACCATCTATTCATGAGGAACTCCTCGTGAATGGAATGGGCCACGTTGGCATAGATACAAGGCCGTTGCTAGGCCCAACTCTAATACATAAAGTAGGACATCGAAAATAATTTAAAAGTGTGAAAACTGGTTAAGAAGGCGCTAGACTACTTAAACGACTTTATTTTTTTATAAAAAAAAGCGTCTGATGAGGTAGTGTGGGTTTCTTACTACTGTCCCGTGCCTTACGATGGCCACACAACCGGCTCAATGCGGTTCTTTCCGGTGAGAGAGAAAATTAGTTTGTTGTGTGGGAAACGCATGTTCTGGTAAAACAATTCTATAATTATGACGTTCGTATAGTTTCAAACTCTGTACCAATATTTGTGTTTCCAAAAAAAAAGCCTCTCTTTCACCAGAAATATTCGAACTTGAAGAAAGCCACGCAGGAGACTGAACAGCATGTATGTATACACTAAATAGAATAGGGACCGGAGATCGGCTGCCCCATCCTGCTTTCCGCAGGCTGGTGTGTTGCGTTTGGCACCAAACACTAAAACAATCACCCCCTAGACCTCCGACCTCAACCTTCATGCACAAGATTCCTCTCAAAGCCTGGCAACAGCCTTCCAGTAATGTGCGTCTGCTTGCCTCCGCTCGAGGGCTGGATACATGGAATTCTTTGCACGGTTCAAAGTGGCTTTGCGCTGCTGAAAATTGACTTTGCGCTGCCGACACAAACCCGAATTCATGGTATTGTGCAGTCACTTGGAACCGTGCCAAAAATTCCATGAATCCTCACGAGGAGGCAAGCAGACGCCCATTACTGGAAGACTGCTCCATGCGCAACATTCCAGGAATCGGGCCCTCGCGCGGAGGCAAGTAGATGGCCATTACTGGAAGGCTGTCGCATGTGCAACATTCCAGGAATCGGGCCCTCGCGCGGAGGCAAGCAGACGGCCATTACTGGAAGGCTGTCGCATGCGCAACATTCCAGGAATCGGGCCCTCGCGCGGAGGCAAGCAGACGGCCATTACTGGAAGGCTGTCGCATGCGCAACATTCCAGGAATCGGGCCCTCGCGCGGAGGCAAGCAGACGGCCATTACTGGAAGGCTGCTGCATGCGCAACATTCCAGCAATCGGGCCCTCGCGCGGAGGCAAGCAGACGGCCATTACTGGAAGGCTGCTGCATGCACAACATTCCAGGAATCGGACCTTCGCGCGGAGGCAAGCAGACGGCCATTACTGGAAGGCTGCTGCATGCACAACATTCCAGGAATCGGGCCCTCGCGCGGAGGCAAGCAGACGGCCATTACTGGAAGGCTGCTGCATGCACAACATTCCAGTTCGGGCCTAGAATGTGTTTCTCGGGTCTTGCTTCATCTGTACATTCCCCTGTCCACTCTGCGTTTGGACCCCTTGTGAACACGGTGGACTTGTCCTCCGGGACAGCGCTCTGCACTTTTGATTATAGCCATTGAATCTGAACTCTTGTCATTGTTGGTTTTCATGTTCAGCATTGTGCCCCACACTATGATCCAACGTGAATTGTAGCCCGGAAGGGGGTTTGGTGCATTATAAAACGAAATAAAATTAAATGTATTATATTGCTTATTCTATCCCTCTAAATAATAAACAGGCCGTACAACATTCCTCTTGATTGCTATGAAGGCAAACTATATTTTCCAAAAACGAAACCATTACAAAATAAACAAAGTCTGGCAGTAAATTCAGCCAAGTGCATGTTTTCCAACATATGATATGTCATTTATAATGCGCCTATACACGTGTTTCAAGGCGCGTTGAGGCAATGGAGGCGAACAGAGGGAAGACTGAGACAACGATCTTACTAGGCCAGGTGACATTGAGATTGCGCAAGTGCAGGGGAAGGGGACAGTGCAGTACAAGGGATAAATAGAATAAATAAAAGCAGTAAGTAAAAAGTACGGCCAGTTGGTGGCAAGTGCAAGGGTAAGTGCAGACATAAGGTGTTAAGTGCTGGTAGGGGACTGTAGGAATACAGAAAACTGTCCCCAACTGCGAGGGTTGCCAGGGACACAGTGCAGGTGTGCAACTGGCAGGGGAGGGCATCTGGGCCCGAGAAAAGAGAGTGGGCAGGTAACAAGGACAGTTTCAGTTTCATAACAATAAACAGGGTATGTTGTTGGGGTAAAACACCAAGGGAGGGCACGGACAAGCCGTTGGATTCCTTTTAACCGTTAAATATGGATCAAGCGTGGTAGCACAAAAACAACGGTTTTGTAGGAAATAATGTTTTAATGCTTGAAAAATCTGAGGCAAAAAGCTGGAGGTGTGTATCCTCTAACTCGTAAGTGCAAGGCGTTACAGGAGGGTAGCAAATCCAAAGGGGTTAGTGCTTCACTGTCCAGGACTGGGGATTAGATTCTGGAGCTGTGAGGTGGTAGTCCGATCTGGATCGGGTTAGCTGTTCATATTCTGTGTTCTGTATAGTTTCTTTAATGGTTCCCGTGGGTAACAAAGGATCAGAGATATTTGCCGCTTGGAAATGCACAGATTAAAAAGAATTCTTTGGCCAAGGGGCCAAGTGTTGAGGGGAGGCTCTACTAAAATTTCACACTCATACCATCTGGGAGTGTGCTGGAGCAGTTGTTTACGCAATATCTTATTCCTTTCGATTGAGATATTTGTTATAGGTCATGAGAGCCCTCATGACCTGTAGGGTCGACCGGTTTCAATGGCTTATGATATTGGAGCCATCCTCTTCAGGACCGTTGTTCAAAACAAGGGGTAAATCCAGAGGTTTCAAAGTGTCTGAAACAAGGACAAGCGCTGTAATGTAGGGATACAGGAAGGGTGGAGGGAGAGAGAAACAATTATAGAGCATGAAGGCTCATGGGTATAGTAATTGTATCCTTGACAAGCAGTAATTGCTAGACACCTTACCCAAATAGTAAGAGAAACAGTGTGACTCAAACCCAAATAAATTGGAGGTGCAAGGTAGCAGGAGGATTGAGGTGCCTGATCACCGGTGTCAAAAACAGTGACTCATCAAAGCGGGCAGGGGGTGTGAACAGGGAAGGGGGAGGTGATAATCCGGTGGCTGGACGTGCTGGGAAGGAAAGAGGAATGACTACATGTGGTCAAGGGTACCTCTGTGCAGGCTGGATGTGCTGCAGGAGGACTGTCGCTGTCTGAACGGTGGCTCTGGAAGGCAGAGAGAGGGTTCTGTCAAAAAAAAAAAAAGGGGCTTAGCAAAGGTGCTGGAAGCAACAGGCTGTTCTATGGTACAGGGGAGGCAAGAACAGTACCTGGTTAGCGTCTCCGTGGAGGCGTCTGCTCGTTTCAATGGTGCAGCTCGGAATGAGCGCGGTGTCGGAGCAAGGCCAACCGCCTCTAAAAACAAAGGAGAAGCGCGCACTCATCTCGTGTCAAAATGACGTCAGCGGGCGTCGTGGCCACGTCTTGTGTGGAGCGGTGAAGGTCCACACAGGGAAGACGTGCTCGATCGCCCGTGAATAGTGCCGAAAAACACGTGTAAACAGCTGCTGGATGCTGTACGGGGCTCCAGCTAGAAAAAGTGCCCGGGGGCTGGGTGCACATTTTAAATCGCTTCAGGCTGGGTGGGATGGACAGGGGGGGAGGCAGGGGGGGGTGGGTTTGGAGGGGCGTGGGGGGTAAAACTAAAATGGGGCCCGGTGCTGGGCGCTAGAGGGGGGCCAGAAGCAGCCAAACAAAGGGATGTCAATGTGGCAGGAGAACCCAAAAAGGGGAGGGGTGTGTGTGATGTACACAATCACACAGACGGACCCTCAACCCAGGTAGGAGATGTGAGCTGAACAAGGCCTATCTTCCAGGCAGTCTATGGTAGCACTGCTAGATCGTGCCACTGGATGTTTTCGTTGAGTCCTTTAGAGCATGTGTTGAGTTTGTAAATCCACTGCTGTTCCCTTCTAAAGAGAATATTGTTAAAGTTGCCCCCTCTCACAGGGGGTGTGACCCTTTCTATGATGGTCCATTTAAATGAGTCTGCTGTGTGTCCTTCAGCTGTAAAATGTTGGACTAGGGGAGCAGTAAGTTTGTTGGTACGTATACATGACCTATGTTCTACCATGCGTATCCGAACTGCCCTGGCAGTCATGCCAATGTATCTAAGGGCACAGGGGCATGTGATCATGTAAATCACTCCTTTGGAATTGCAATTGGTCAATGTCATTTGCCTCCAAGGTGTCTGCCATCCTATGTCGATCTCTGTCGTGCGTGATGTCTGGGGGCACATGGAGCAGTTGCCACAGGGTGCATGTCCTCTGGCTGGTACTGTGTTCCAGAGGGTGCGCTGATTGGGTCCTGTGGGTAGAGTGGTGGGTGTTAGTGTTTTTACCACTTTATCTCGCAAGTTCGTCCGTCTTTTGAGGGCGAAACGGGGTATGGGGATGGTAGTGTCTCCTGTGTTCAAGATCGGCCATAGCTTCTTGACTTCTTGTTTGATCTTGTTGAGGAGGGGCGAGTAACTGAATACTGCTGTGATCCCTGTGGTGTTGACTGGTTTCGTGTGTTGTTGGAGGGTCACAGATCTCGGAATGTTTCTGGCTCTTTTGTAAGTGTCTCTGATGATTCTCTGCGGATATCCCCTTGCTGCCAATTGTTCCCTTAGGAGGCTGGACTGTGTGGTGCATGTGGGGGTCTGGCTGCACAGCCTGCGATATCTTAAGAATTGTCCGAAAGGCAGGTTGTCTCTGAGTGCTCTAGGGTGGTAGCTAGAGTAGCATAAAAGGGAATTTCTGTTGGTAGATTTTTTGTACACACTTGAGACTAGTCCCCCATTATTGGCTGAGATTGCAAGGTCCAAAAAATGTATAGATTGCTTATCTTTTTCTAATGTGAACTGAAGGTGTGGATTCAGTGAGTTCAGCCAAGCGTGAAAGGACACCAGGTCCAATTCTGTCCCTTTGAAGATTATGAAAATATCATCTATGTATGTCCGCCATATGCCAAGATTGGCGACAAAAGGGTTGGTGGCTGGGTAGATGTGATCTTGTTCAAAGAGGTCGACATATAAGTTTGCTAGGCTGGGGGCAAAAGTGGCTCCCATCGCAGTGCCGGATATCTGTTGGTAATAGGTATTTTGAAACAGGAAATAGTTGTTGGTCAATGCAATCTCTGCCAGTTGGTGGATGAAGGTGGGCGGCACGCCATGTAATTCGATGCCAGAATGTAGTAACCTGCTCAGCATGTTCAAAGTCTCTTGTTGAGGGATCCGAGTGTACAGAGACTCGATGTCGATAGTGACTAGCCATTCTTGTTGTGGATCGTACTGCAAGGTGTCTAGTAGGTTCAGCATATGGGTGGAGTCTTTTACATAGCTAGTCATTTTCGGAATCTGGTCCTTTATGAAAAAATCAACAAATTGAGAGAGTGGTTCTAGGATTGAGCCAATGCCGGACACAATGGGGCGTCCGGGTGGTGGCACGATGCCCTTGTGGATTTTGGTAAGGCATACATTGCCGGAATACGAGGGTGAGGCGGGGAGAGGAAAGCAGCCTCACGGGCGCTGATGTAACTTTCGGCCTCTGCTTCATAGATGATAGGAGCTATTGTTTCCTGAAGGGAGAGTGTGGGGTCCATGCGGAGCATTTTGTAGCTGGTGTTATCACTCAGGAGGGTGTTAACCATGTTGATATAGTTGGTGGTGTCCATGATGACAATGGCTCCCCCTTTGTCAGCCGGCTTTATGGTGATGTCTGGATTTCCAGCTAAATCAGAAAGGGCTGTCAGTTGGGGTTTAGTACAGTTATTATTGATAAATGGAATAGTCCGCTCGAACTCTGCTATTTTCTTAAGCAGTGCTTGTTCGAAGGTAATTGATTCTGGAGTGTTGGTCCAGTGTGGAGGGAAGAATTGTGAAGGTGGGCGTAACCCTGTGGCGTCAGTGTCTTCAATGGTCTCGTTATTGAAGTACTGTTTCAGTCTTATTTTTCGCATCAGTTGTGTGCATTCGACCCGCGTTTGGAAAGGGTCGTACCGTGCTGTAGGGATGAAGGATAGACCCTTCTGTAGAATATCTTGTTCTGCTCTGGTCAATAAATGCGTGGACTGGTTGACAATCAATGAGGGAGCAGTGCTGGTATGTTGCCTTGGCCTCTGCTGCGGGTGACTATCGTGGGCGGCGGGTGATTCTGCCATCGTGCCCGGTGCTGACCTCTCCCTCGTGGGCCTAAAAAAGGAACCGCGGGGGGGGTTTCTTGATTTTGACCACCGAATTGTACACGCCTCTTGTTCCAGTTTTTGTTGGCCGAGCTGTTGCTAGAGTTGCTGCTCGAGCTGTTCCAAGAGCGGTTAGCGTTGCCTCGTTGGAGGATTTGGAAACGTAGTTGTGCAGCGTCTCGTCTGGATTGTTTCGCCTCTTCTGAAAAATATTCTTCCCCTACATAGGGGTACACTTTCACATGCGTGAATGCTGTAAGGTCTTTTTTCAGTTTTGTAATTTTTCAGCTCAAGGTGTTTTCCTTGAATTCTTTCAGTGTGGTGTCCAGTAGACTTCGTTTTGCTGTGTAAATATCTATGGCTATTTTGGTTTTCAAAAGGTCACTTTTCTCGTTCAGTTCTCGTACTAGGTTGTCTGTGATTGTTTTAGCGGTATTAATGATAAGTACCAACCAGTCACGTGTACATTTGTTGGCAATGAAGGACCAATCTTTTCTAAACTGTAAATTGTCCAAAAAAATACGTGGTTCTATGCGGATGATGAGACCATTTGGTGCTGCATGTGCCCTTAGATATTCGGTCATCAATGCTCCATGCAGTTCCGTGCAAATGATTTTCTTTCTCAAAGCTTCGATCTCGTTCCATTCATCGTTATTGCTGATGTTCTGTGGGGTAAGGTCAATGCCTAATAATGAGGGGTTGGCAAGAATCCCGTCGACCAGTTCTTCCGCAAAGGCAAGGAAATGTCCATCGGCCATTGGGCAAAGGGATGTGAAAAAACAGGGGGGGGAAAGTGGGGGGTGCTGATGAGAGCACTGAAACACACCGTAGTGTTGAGTAACAACTGGAAAGAGGGAGGGTGGCCTTCCTCTTATTAAATTTGAGTTAATCAAACCCAGCAACTGGGACAGTTGCGCGAAGAGAGTATAACAACAAACAGGGTATGTTGTTGGGGTAAAACACCAAGGGAGGGCACGGACAAGCCGTTGGATTCCTTTTAACCGTTAAATATGGATCAAGCGTGGTAGCACAAAAACAACGGTTTTGTAGGAAATGTTTTAATGCTTGAAAAATCTGAGGCAAAAAGCTGGAGGTGTGTATCCTCTAACTCGTAAGTGCAAGGCGTTACAGGAGGGTAGCAAATCCAAAGGGGTTAGTGCTTCACTGTCCAGGACTGGGGATTAGATTCTGGAGCTGTGAGGTGGTAGTCCGATCTGGATCGGGTTAGCTGTTCATATTCTGTGTTCTGTATAGTTTCTTTAATGGTTCCCGTGGGTAACAAAGGATCAGAGATATTTGCCGCTTGGAAATGCACAGATTAAAAAGAATTCTTTGGCCAAGGGGCCAAGTGTTGAGGGGAGGCTCTACTAAAATTTCACACTCATACCATCTGGGAGTGTGCTGGAGCAGTTGTTTACGCAATATCTTATTCATTTCGATTGAGATATTTGTTATAGGTCATGAGAGCCCTCATGACCTGTAGGGTCGACCGGTTTCAATGGCTAATGATATTGGAGCCATCTTCTTCAGGACCGTTGTTCAAAACAAGGGGTAAATCCAGAGGTTTCAGAGTGTCTGAAACAAGGACAAGCGTTGTAATGTAGGGATACATGAAGGGTGGGGGGAGAGAGAAACAATTATAGAGCATGAAGGCTCATGGGTATAGTAATTGTATCCTTGACAAGCAGTAATTGCTAGACACCTTACCTAAATAGTAAGAGGAACAGTGTGACTCAAACCCAAATAAATTGGAGGTGCAAGGTAGCAGGAGGATTGAGGTGCCTGATCACCGGTGTCAAAAACAGTGACTCATCAAAGCGGGCAGGGGGTGTGAACAGGGAAGGGGGAGGTGATAATCTACCGACAGAAATTCCCTTTTATGCTACTCTAGCTACCACCCTAGAGCACTCAGAGACAACCTGCCTTTCGGACAATTCTTAAGATATCGCAGGCTGTGCAGCCAGACCCCCACATACACCGCACAGTCCAGCCTCCTAAGGGAACAATTGGCAGCAAGGGGATATCCGCAGAGAATCATCAGAGACACTTACAAAAGAGCCAGAAACATTCCGAGATCTGTGACCCTCCAACAACACACGAAACCAGTCAACACCACAGGGATCACAGCAGTATTCAGTTACTCGCCCCTCCTCAACAAGATCAAACAAGAAGTCAAGAAGCTATGGCCGATCTTGAACACAGGAGACACTACCATCCCCATACCCCGTTTCGCCCTCAAAAGACGGACGAACTTGCGAGATAAAGTGGTAAAAACACTAACACCCACCACTCTACCCACAGGACCCAATCAGCGCACCCTCTGGAACACAGTACCAGCCAGAGGACATGCACCCTGTGGCAACTGCTCCATGTGCCCCCAGACATCACGCACGACAGAGATCGACATAGGATGGCAGACACCTTGGAGGCAAATGACATTGACCAATTGCAATTCCAAAGGAGTGATTTACATGATCACATGCCCCTGTGCCCTTAGATACATTGGCATGACTGCCAGGGCAGTTCAGATATGCATGGTAGAACATAGGTCATGTATACGTACCAACAAACTTACTGCTCCCCTAGTCCAACATTTTACAGCTGAAGGACACACAGCAGACTCATTTAAATGGACCATCATA
Source organism: Ambystoma mexicanum (assembly GCF_040938575.1). NCBI lineage: Eukaryota > Metazoa > Chordata > Amphibia > Caudata > Ambystomatidae > Ambystoma > Ambystoma mexicanum. The sequence continues at coordinate 860,054,009 of NC_090931.1, read as the reverse complement.
GAAAGGGTCACACCCCCTGTGAGAGGGGGCAACTTTAACAATATTCTCTTTAGAAGGGAACAGCAGTGGATTTACAAACTCAACACATGCTCTAAAGGACTCAACAAAAACATCCAGTGGCACGATCTAGCAGTGCTACCATAGACTGCCTGGAAGATAGGCCTTGTTCAGCTCACATCTCTTCCCTGGGTTGAGGGTCCGTCTGTGTGATTGTGTACATCACACACACCCCTCCCCTTTTTGGGTTCTCCTGGCACATTGACATCCCTTTGTTTGGCTGCTTCTGGCCCCCCTCTAGCGCCCCGCAGAGGGCCCCATTTTAGTTTTACCCCCCACGCCCCTCCAAACCCACCCCCCCACCCCTGTCCATCCCACCCAGCCTGAAGCGATTTAAAATGTGCACCCAGCCCCCGGGCACTTTTTCTAGCTGGAGCCCCGTACAGCATCCAGCAGCTGTGTTTACACGTGTTTTTCGGCACTATTCACGGGCGATCGAGCATGTCTTCCCTGTGTGGACCTTCACCGCTCCACACAAGACGTGGCCACAACGCCCGCTGACGTCATTTTGACGCGAGATGAGTGCGCGCTTCTCCTTTGTTTTTAGAGGCGGTTGGCCTTGCTCCGACACCGCGCTCATTCCGAGCTGCACCATTGAAACGAGCAGACGCCTCAACGGAGACGCTAACCAGGTACTGTTCTTGCCTCCCCTGTACCATAGAACAGCCTGTTGCTTCCAGCACCTTTGCTAAGCCCCTTTTTTTTTTTTTGACAGAACCCTCTCTCTGCCTTCCAGAGCCACCGTTCAGACAGCGACAGTCCTCCTGCAGCACATCCAGCCTGCACAGAGGTACCCTTGACCACATGTAGTCATTCCTCTTTCCTTCCCAGCACGTCCAGCCACCGGATTATCACCTCCCCCTTCACGCCCCCTGCCCGCTTTGATGAGTCACTGTTTTTGACACCGGTGATCAGGCACCTCAATCCTCCTGCTACCTTGCACCTCCAATTTATTTGGGTTTGAGTCACACTGTTCCTCTTACTATTTGGGTAAGGTGTCTAGCAATTACTGCTTGTCAAGGATACAATTACTATACCCATGAGCCTTCATGCTCTATAATTGTTTCTCTCTCCCCCCACCCTTCCTGTATCCCTACATTACAGCGCTTGTCCTTGTTTCAGACACTCTGAAACCTCTGGATTTACCCCTTGTTTTGAACAACGGTCCTGAAGAAGATGGCTCCAATATCATTAGCCATTGAAACCGGTCGACCCTACAGGTCATGAGGGCTCTCATGACCTATAACAAATATCTCAATCGAAAGGAATAAGATATTGCGTAAACAACTGCTCCAGCACACTCCCAGATGGTATGAGTGTGAAATTTTAGTAGAGCCTCCCCTCAACACTTGGGCCCCTTGGCCAAAGAATTCTTTTTAATCTGTGCATTTCCAAGCGGCAAATATCTCTGATCCTTTGTTACCCACGGGAACCATTAAAGAAACTATACAGAACACAGAATATGAACAGCTAACCCGATCCAGATCGGACTACCACCTCACAGCTCCAGAATCTAATCCCCAGTCCTGGACAGTGAAGCACTAACCCCTTTGGATTTGCTACCCTCCTGTAACGCCTTGCACTTACGAGTTAGAGGATACACACCTCCAGCTTTTTGCCTCAGATTTTTCAAGCATTAAAACACAGTTTCAGTTTCAGCCAGGAATTCAGCAGGGGAGAGGAGGAGAGAAAGCAGAAGCAAAGAGGAAGGTTTTCAGGTGCTTCCGGAAACGGAGATGGTTCTCCTCAAGTTTCAGGGAGGCAGGAAGGCTGTTCCAGAGGGAGACCCCAGCCGAAGAAAGAGATCTACCACCAACTCGTTGCTTGGAGAAGCGAGTGACCCTGAGGGAGTTTGAGGCAGATGAGTGAAGTGCTCGAGAAGAAAGATATTTAGGAAGAGAGTAAAAGGTATTGAGGCCCCAGGCCCCAGAAGGCCTTGTGGACAATGCAGAGGGTTTTGAACTTAATCCTCGCAGCCACTAGGAGCCAGTGCAGAGATTTCAGTCCTGTAGAGATACAATCCCTGGGCTTGAGACCAAGGACAAGTCTCACAGTCCTGTTCTGGATGAGTTGCAGAGGGCGGAGAATAGAAGCAGGCAGATTTAGAAAGAGGCTGTTGCGGTAGTCCAGCCTAGAGAGAACCAGAGCTCTGGAGACAGTGAGATTCTGCGGAAAGGAGAGGAAAGGAAGAATACCTCTGAGGAGGTGCAGCTGGTAGTGTGACTTCATAGAGAGGTCAAAGATGTGAGGGGAGAAGGAGAGTGTGGAGTCGAAGAAGACCCTGAGGTTTTTAGCCTCACAGGTGGGAGCAGGAAGAGGGCCAAGAGAGGCCGGCCAGAGAGTGACAGGTGCACAGCGGTTATTGTCCCATCTACAGGAGTTTACCAACTTCATCTCACATGACGTCCCTTGTAGGTAATGTTTCCCAAAAATGAAGGGAAGATTTGATATCAGACTGTTACTTAAAATCAGATCGTGGGACTCCCAGAACGAATTTAAAGAAGGCACCAGCACTTCAGAGCTAGTCCTCCATCTTGCCCTTTTGCTCCCTAAACATCAGTTTTTCCCTGATCTCGCCAGGGCTTTTAATAAAGTAAATATGATGGACCTGTGGCATTGCTTGGAGATGTAGGTGCTGCGTAACATATTCTGTAAATGATTACCCAGTTATATGAGGGAAATTATGCATGGTGGCATTTGGCCATGGTGGGAAATGTATGCAGTCCTCTCCAATAACTGAAGGGGTTCACCAAGGGTGCCTATACAGCTGTTATCCACTTGCCAACCCCCCCCCCTAAAGAGATAATGGTGCTATTTAGCACCCGAACTAAGGGTTAATCTGGGAAAGGTACCTCTCTGCATTCTACGCTTAGCCACCATCTTGCATAAACTAATTATGTCCTCTGAGCCCAGATCCATGCAAAAGGTGCCGAAACATCTCAATGTTCCATCTTTATGCACGTGTGCCCATGTTCCCAGATGTACGTTACATTGTCCATTTCGTCTTCACATCGCCGCAGCAATCGGAAGGGCTCCATCTCCCCTTCTAGCAAGAGTGGGCATGTACGTCGCTTTGTAAATCCTTGCCCTTGTAACGTTCTATCATACATTACAAATCGCCTGCGCATGCCTTGGCAGTGACTGCAGATTCACTTCACCTAAGAAAGGAGCACTCTGAAGCTTTGATTAACCCAACCATTGCAGTCACCATAGAATCAAATATCGATCATTTGTGTCGAACCAGGGGAACCCCCACAGCCCCATTACAATTGTAGCTGCGGCATAATAGGCATTAAAGTCCATAGCGCCTACCACCCTGTTCATAGGGAAGTTTCAATACATCTTGCTGTGCTCTTGTTACCTTATTCTCCCGTAGACACACCTGCAGTAAGATCGAGGTTGGTGTAATCCTTTTATGTTCACAGGAAAATGCATAAAACCCTAGGCAGTATACTGTTGGCATTGCACGTCAGATGCAGGACTTTGAATGTTTCCTCCACTTTGGGTGCCTTTGATCTAGGTCACAGCTGACTGTTGTCAATTTTCTTCTTCATTTGCCCAAACTATAAAAGGCGGAGGCAAAAATGGTTAAACGCGAGACTCTGTGATTACAGCATTAGAAATGTGCAGCTGGCTTACAAATTCAGTTGTCTGACCGAGTTCTTCACTGTTCTATTTATGGGAAATTTTGTATTTTATTTTTGTATTTTTTTTATATTCACGTGTTTATTAACATATTTATTAATACAACAACGATTACTGATAAACGGGCAGGGATGGCAAAGCACAAGTCCAGTAATCATAATTCCAAAAACCTCCCCCAAATTCCCTCATACAGATTACATTTCTTCTGTTTGCGTAAAATCACCCTCTCCATCAGAGATATCTTATGCAAGTCCTCAATGCATGCGGACCGACAGGGAAAGACGACACTTTTGCAGTCCCTCTGAATGACGTTCTTTGCAGAAAGGGGGTCTCTAAAAAACCAACACCTCAGATCATCCGAGAGGAAATCCTCCCCCAAAATCACAGTTTTAAAGTCAAATTCAAAATCCGTTAGTAAAACCCTATTCATAGTTCTAGTGACCTCACTTTGGAGCACTCCCAAATCATGACCTCAGATGAGCCCACTCTGTGGCCGCAACCACAACAGGCATCAGAGGCAACCATCCCTCTCACATACATCTTAACCGGGGTCCAGTAAGCATTGTTCAATATTTTGACTTGACGGACCCTCTCCCCTAGATTCAGGGATGTCAGGGCCACATTCCCACACTTTCTCTCCCACCTGTTACCTCTGTGCCTAGACACTTTGACCATGCATTGATGAACTGTTCATTCGAGTGCCTATAGGTCATCAGAAATGTGTACATGTTTGATGCACAATGTCCTTTAGCCTTTCAGGCTCATTAGCTGTGTCCTAAGAGTATCATCATCCAAAATCTCCAAACCTCCAACTGCCAACCTCAATTTACGGTATTCGCCATAAGTACAGTCTCAGAGGTATTTCATCGCAGTCAAAGAGTCAAAGGGGAACCAATTTTTGTTCACAATCTATTCCCAAATCCACTGCACCCCACCCAAGAACCATCTAGGCCAAAAGAGGCTTACTGTTGATTCGCACACTAGTGCTTAGCCAGACAGATGACTTAGTCTGAACTGAGTTTTGCTCCCCAGTCAAATTCTCCAATCACTGCCATGTTTTCCTCAAAATATCTGTTGCAAACTGAAGCTGTGTACCCTCTCGTATTTATAGTCGACAATAGAGCTTCAGGGGACAGTGGTGTGCTCAGTCCAGACTCTGCCCTCACCCACTTACCAGGTGACTCCTCAAGGAGTGGTAGTAGGTGGACAGAAAAATATGACAGATGGTACAAGGCAAAATCGTGGCTGCGTGTTCTCCCACAGAAAACTATGCAACATGCTGTCAATATCCTTGAAGTTCTTCTTCTTAACATTCAGCAGCAACATGCTCAGCACATAGTTAATGCCCAGCGCAGAAGATGTTTTAATGACATTGACATTTTCCCAAAGAGACAGATTCACTTCGGACCATTTTGCCAGTTTCAACTTCAACCTCATTCCTCATTCTTATGTACCGCATGTTCGCATCCACCATCTATCATACGTCATTGGTGAGCTAGACACACAAATATTTCATTTTATCTGGGCACCACCATGGCTTAAGACTTTGCTCAATTGATTTCATATCCTGAAAAAGATTTAAAGTGCTCTATTTGCTGCATCAGAGCTGGCAGAGAATAATCCAGGCCTCGTGTACTAGCAGCATATCGTCTGCATAAAAACCCACTTTCTGTAGCACATCTCCATATGTAACTCCCTCTATTTCCTCATCATGTCGAATCCTCACAGCCAGTGGTTCCATCGCCAACATGAAAAGCCGTGGTGATAAAGGGCAGCCCTGCCTTGTGCCCTGACCTAGTTAAAAAAAAAAAGTCGGACGACTAGCCATTTGTGTTAACAGCAGCCATTGGCTTTAAATATAACAACAGTATCCAATGCGAAATTTCCTTTCCAAATCCATGACATCTCAGTAGTGCAAAAAGGAAGCTCCACTCGATTCGTTCAAATGCCTACTCAGTGTCTAAAGAAAGCATGGGCACACCAGAGACCAATTTGTTGCTTTCCTGCAGCGTTAGTATCAGTTTCCACATGTTGGTAGACTGGTTCCTTCCTTTCACAAAGCCAGGCTAATTAGGATTCATAAGGGGCTCTAAGGTGTTGTCCGCTCCAAGAGACAGTGCTTTGGCCAAGATCTTAATTGTATTAATCAGGCTGATGCACCTGTAACACCCCACAGAGGTCGCTGGTGTCCCTTCTTTCAATAATACTGAGATTGATGCATGCCTAGTCGTTGGAGGGAGTACCCATTTCCGCCTTGAAGCAATCAACACCTCCAGCAGCAGCTCAAAGACCACCCTTGGCATGATCTTATAAAATTCCGTCGGAAGACCGTCTGGACCAGGACATTTCCCACTGCTCAGGCGAGATGCCGCTCTCATCTATTCATCCACAGAGAGTGCTGAATCTAATGTAACTTACGTCGAATCTGGTAAGCTCTGTAAGCCGCATTCATTCATGTAACTTATTAGGGCATCGACAACAGGCAGCCTCTCAAAAGTATATAATTCAGATTAGCAGTTATGAAATTCCTTATTAATCACAGCGAGGTCAAACGTCAATAACTTGGAAGCACGAGTAATGGCACTTATGGTCTGATCAGCTTTCTGAACCCTCAAACAATGGGCTTGTAGCCTGTCACACCTTTCGCCTCCTCATAATTATTACACTTGGTTCTGAAAAGGAGCCTTTCTGCCCTATGGACAACAGCTTGTGCAAGTGATATTTCTTACAGATCAGCACATCCTTGGCACCTGTAGTTGGGTTTGACACATATCCCCTCTCTAATGCTTGAACTTCTGTTGGAAGCAAATTCATTTCATTCTCCCACAACTTACTCTTGCTTGAGAGACCCATTAGTAAACCACACATATAACATTAAAGGCCTCCCAAGTTGATTCCACACACACATATCTAGAGACCAATTCACAGACACAAAATGTTCTGCTTCCTTCACAATCTTATGAACTGTTTCAGTTTAATTCAACAGTGCAAAGTTCATGTTCCAGTAGTTTGATTTAGGTATTAAAAAAGACAGTGACACCTTAATCCAAAATGGCACATTGTCAGAAATTAGTATAACATCAGCATCATCATTCAGGATGTTAAGGATTCCAATTGGGCATCACACACCAAACCAGGACTCTTGCCCTTAGCCTAGGATGTAGCGCACAATTAAAATACTTTTTCTTTATTTCCTAGAATTTGGATTGAGCTGGCACCCAACCCATCTCACACCCCCTTTTAGGAATACCCCGGGTCACAATGGACCATGAACCAGGCGGTAGGTGGAAATACAATATTTATTTATTTTAAATTCAAAGAAAACCACACAATTTTAATATTGGGCAGCAATCACCAATGGGGCGATAATTACAATTTAAACTGATGAAATACACTTGGTTGACCCTCTACTATAACATATCCAAAGCACAGATGAATGGGAGCAATTTTACTGTTCGGGAAGATAGCACCCGAGTTAAGATTTCCCCATGCAATGCTCCCTCAAACCCCTATAATTATGAGTGGATAGAACGCAGCAGCAAGGAGCCAGTGATACTAAGCAGCAAACAGAATTTAAATCTGACCTTCCCCCATGAAATGAGATGCAAATTCGGATTTCAAAACCTCTGCAATTGTATAAATAGCACTCGGAATTACTAAATATTTAATTTAATGCGTGGTTAAATGAAAGGTAATATATGAGTTCTAACAGTATCAGATGTAAGAACACCAGCAAACTACAAGGCAAGATACTAACAAAGGGTATACAGTACAACAAATCACCTTTTGAAATGAAAACACAGTGCAGTCAGATCACACGTTGGAAAGTGTCTTCTTTTTACAGGTTTAAATGTCAAAACGGTTTGAAAAACGGGTGAAATAGATACAATCAGAATGCAGTTTTTTTGCTGGGTGATAGATGCACATCACAGGGATCATATGAAAGTGAAAGAGTGACTGTAGCTGAATAACTGGATGAGATTTTCAATGTGAAGGGAAATTCGGTTTTAAAAATAAAAGCAGTTAACAGAAAATCGGTTTAAAAATGAAAGGACAAGTCTTACAGAAACTACATTTTACTGGCTAGGAAAGAGAGGCGCCACCTGCGACACAGGTTACTTCACAAGTGTAACCCCTTCGTGCCAGGTGGCTCTTTATATGGGAATTAATTAGTTCAATCAAAAATCAGAACTAAGGACTTACACAAGACAGAAATGAGTGGAAGAATGACGCTAACACTAGAAATCAAGGACAAGATGCACAGAGAATTCTGACAGTTTTCAACAAGTTATCAGGGTATTGATGGGATTGCTTAGAAGGTGGAACAAAGACTGGGTATCAAGTTGGGCTATATCTGGTCACGGCACCACAGCGGGGCTCTCCTAGCAGAAAACAGCTGGGCCTGTCTGGTCACGGCTCAGCGGTATGCAGGTAGTGGGGCAAAAAGCTGGTCTGGTCACAGGATTCTCTCAAAAAGGGTACCACAGCCTTTCCCCCCTGTCTCCCTGAGTTAGTGGGATTTTGTTATGGGGTTTAGTTCTGAAGGGTGGTTCTGCCTGGATAGGATCAGCTATGCTGTGGCCTGGCAGGGTAATCTGGAATCTTGCAGGATGAATATGAAGTGTCTGGCTACGCAGGAGCTGGAAAATTCAGAAGAGTGTGTCTTGTCTCTGTGAGCTTCCCCCTTTTATAAGGTGGGTGACATCACAGGATTTACTATGGGGCAGAACTTAGCTAGACCTACCCCTAAGAATTGGATAGGAAAGCCTATGCAATGTCGCCTCCTCCCTGGAAGCAGATTGGACTGGAGGAGGGGACTGAGTTTTATGGGGTGTGTTTTTATGAGGTACAGAGCCATCCCCCAGTCATTTTTGCCAACAATCAGTTATGCCATAAATCGCACATTTATACAGTTGTGGCACTTTTGCAAATCACATAAGCAAATTACATATTCCACACAGAGCATAATATTCCCATTCCCAAATTTGTAGGACTTTGTTTCATCCTTCTAATAATCTTTCATGATTTTCAGTGGGAAATATTTTACCTAAAATTCTATAATTTGATACATGTATACCTATTATCACAAAGCATGTTAGTATTGAATTTCAAAGTGGCACCATATAAACTTTCCTCAGAATATACCATTTTCTGCCATTTCCGTTCCCCACGTGCTAGTGAAAGCTACCACGTCTTAATTTATTGCCACGGAAATTGCATTTAAACTGTAAAGATTTCACATTACTGCGTTGTCCGGTTGTAAAAAAAACAGTCTTAAAGTTTATTAATTAAAATATTCTTTTGAGCCAGATGGGCTGGCCTTTGTCTTTCAAATATGATCATTTCTTTCCAGGCCACAACCAAATGTTAGTTTAGCCCAGTGCTGCCTTGGCTCTCCAGTTCAATTTGAGGGAAGGTACTTTCTTGAAATTTCACAACTCAGTGTCCCAGTGTCTAATGTATCAGGCCCAAGCCCAGCCACAAAGTCTGACGAGCGTGTTAGATGCTTCCTCTTGGTCCATTCATACTTTCCAAGGGGCTGTTACGCTTACCTGATATCCCCAGGGGCGCCTGGAAGGCTCTGAGATCTGGAACCCTGGATGCGTAGTTGCCCAGTGCTGAATAATGAATCTTAGTTATTTGTAGGGTGAGCTATCCGTCCTGTGTTTCTTGTGCAGGGGCGCTTGACGTTTGTTGGCGAGCTGCCCGAGTTGCTTCACTGGTGCAGTACGCCTTCCTTGGGCCCAGGCCTGCTGTGACCCCGAATCTGCTGGTAGGTAGGGTTGTTAATTGTAAGTCTTTGTTCTGTTTATGGTGGGAATTTGTTAATGTCCTTGTCTCCTTCTTTTCAGGTGCGAAGGTCTTGATGCTGGCGTGCCGGATGGAGAGGCACGTTTTCTAGGTAAGAGAAAGCACGAAGCGCAGCACCTTTATTGTCTTTTAAAGCTAACCTGTCTTTTGTTCTTCTCCTCACAGGCCGCTGTGGTGCTGCGAGTGGATGAGGGCGCGATGAAAAACAGGCCCCCGGAAACTGTTAAGGTAAGTACTGCGCTGTGCGGTTGTTTAATCTTGAAAGCGAACCTGAATATGTCTCTTTTCTTTTGCAGATGTTGCTGTGGTGCTCCAGATGGAAGCGTGGCGTAGCACGATGGAATTCAGGTAAGACTGATGGAATTCGATGTTTTGGAAGCGCGCGTTCTAATATTGTTTTTACCTTTCTCGTTATTGCAGGTCGCAATGTTAGAACCACAGCTGTGGTAGCGGTTCGCCGGAAGTCCTTAAGCTAGTACTCACAGGTGAGTGATGTTTCTTCTTCTCTCGGTTTCCACAGATTGCAGCCCAGTTGAGATGATGAGTGCTGGATGGTGTTTTCCCAGGTAAAACAGAATAATCTTGTTCTTGTTCTTGCAGGATTACAGGAAGATGCTGAAGACCAGGAGCTGGACACGGTGAGCGTCACGCTGCGGGTTGCAGAATAACATGAAGCGTGTTCTGCAGTCATGGTGTGGTTTATATAGCCCAGTTAAAGTAGTACCAGGGAAAGTAGTTCCAGGTCTGCCACACCCAAAACACTAGACTGCATGGCTTGGTTCTCAGAACTAGACTGTGTGGGTGCTTCCATGTTGGATTTAAAGGCCCATGTACATAAATGGGACCTAGTTTGACCATCCCTTCCTTCCTACATATGAGCCTGGTGCCAAAGGTGCCAGGACTGGCTCCAGGAGCCCTTTTGCAGTGGCTTTAAGGCCCTGAGGGTTCTGGTGGGAGCCTGCTTGTGGCACAACTTGTGCCCCCTCACAGTGGTCATGATAAGGCTGGCCCTTTGGGGGAAGGCAACTCCTGTTCCCAGAAAGCAAATGTCCTTTGAAGCCAGGTCATGAAACCTGTTCTGTGGCTTCAGCACAGTAAATGCATTTATTAATGTACTTTTTTTTTCTGAATCAGAAGTAAGTCTGTTGAAATAAAACATCCCATATATGTTTTCAAACAAAACCCCCCTTACATTTCTAGGCAAGGACAGGGCCTAATTCAACAATTTACTTTTAAACAGATATTTTCTTTTTTGCAAAAAGTAACCCTTTTTACACATGGTGAATTTTCCTTTTGCTGTCACTTCCAATGCGGTTTTCTCTTCCATCAACATTCTAAACATTATTTGCAGCACAAGTCAATTTCTCTTACACAGCAATCTGTTCAAGGCAAAGGTCCACTGACACTAACATAAGCACAGAGAAATAGGGCTTCTTGTTGAAGAGTTCAGCTGTGATATTTTATTGCAAAGTAAGGCGTTTTTCGGTACGGCTAGGAGTAAAGTTCTCAGTGATTTCACAGATCTTGCCTGACACAGCCCGTCATTCAATGAAAAATGCCCCTTTTTGTTGGAGCACAAGCTGAATATGACTGGGCATAGCTGGGTCTCACTGGATCAGAACTGTGTATTGTTGAACAGATGAAAAAGAGCATCAGGGCGCCATCAATTTAAATGTAAAATATTTCCCTTTACAGTGGGAAATTTTGTGCTAGCAGCAAAGCAGCGCTGCTTTTCAATTCTCTTCTTTGGTGCACATACGGAAACACACTGGCAGCCTTTCTCGGTGTGTTCCCTATTCCATCTTGCCCAATAGGTGCTTGGAAAAGACAGCGCAGCCATCATTTTTGTAGCTGCAAAAGGCAGCTTTGATGCAAGGGAATGGCGCTCTGCAGAGCCAGCGTAGCCATTCTGCTGCTAACTGCTGAAGTGCAGGTTGGTGATGGAGGGGAATTCTGCTGGGTGGGTAAATGTACCCCACAAGGACATTTTTTGTGCACTGGCCTGCCATCAAGAGCATATCAATATGTGGAATACATTATAACAACCCAAGAGATAGGTATAGAACTTAACAATAGGATGAGCTAGTCTCCACACAACCACACAATGGAACTCACCGATCATGGCACGTAGAGACCTATGATTCTCTTTAGCACAGGTTATGGAAACACCACTCCGATACACCTACGGGTCCATTGTCTCATTAAAGTCTCCTCCCAGAATCAAATTGTTCTGCCCTGCTCTCTGGAGAAACTGAGAAAGAGACCTAAAATAGGAGCCAGCTCCACAAATCGGGGCATAAATATTACAAATCCAAATAACAGAATCTTGATTCCTAAAGGCCGCAAATCAGTGTTAGAAATTCGACCATCTGCCGGGGGAGAGTGCACTCGCCTGGGATTTTTTGACTTTTGTTAAATGAAAATGAATGATGGGAGTCCAACCTCAGAGAAATTGGTGTGGCCATTCCATACCCATTTTCCCTCATCCTGCACAAAACGCATAGTCACATATGCTCCAGTAAGACAAAGCCTACATGCGCCGTCTTCCCCTGTCATATTCAGCTGGAATGTGACAGCCCCGGGTACATAATAGCATCTCAAGGACAGGGAAGGCACACCTTCGCCCAGGATGGGCAGCCTAATTTCCCATCCCATGGATCTGCATTACTTTTGTACTCCGGCTGGTGGCAGTGCATACTAATGAGATAAGTGAAGCAAGCCTGAAGGGGCTTGGTTCCCGGAATAGACCACAGGAAAGGCGGAGCGAACACCCCTTCGGTATGCAATGTGTCAACCTGAAACTAGATCCCACCCCTCTGCATGAAAGGCAGTGATATGCATGTCTGGGTCCACTATTTACCATAGTCAAACCCCTTCAGAGCTAACTTTCAAAGAGGGGAAGTAGGTGGTTTGGGGGAGACAGGAAGTCTGCTCCCAGAACAAACTTCAAGGGAACCCTGTGCTTTAATCAAGAGTCACAGAGGGCTCTGTTAACCAGAGAGACACTTTGATCTACAACAGACAGGGAGATGGGTGGGACATAGGTATAAGTTGTCACCACCTTATTTGTCCTGTTGCAGAGCACTCTGGTACTGGCCTCATGCATAACAGAAGATTGTTGGTGGGACACAGGATTGGTTCATTAAGGTGGGCTTAGCCTGAACCAATCACTGGGGGCATTTGGCTTTAAAAGAGAGCAAAACCTCCCACTAAGGAGAGCATCTGAAGACTTTGAAAAGAGTAACAAGAAGGACTCATTTGGACCTGAGCTGAAGGTACAGTCTATCTTACATCTTGCGCCAGTGAAGGAAGGCCAGGAGTTCCAAGAGAAGCAAGATCCCTCCCCTAAACATCTCCCAGGGAACAGAGGGAGATACCGGACTCAGAGGACCCGTCCAGCAGCTCCAAAACTGGTACCCAGCTAGCACATAGCGTGTCCTGCTAGGTTCTGCCAGCAAGCTTCCTGGGTGGGAAGTGCCAGAGAGTGTCTGAACTAAGGACAAAGCTGTTGCCTGCAAACACTCTCCTGAGCTTTGGCCTGTCTGCCTTGAAAGAACACAAGCCCTGCGAAGAAGATAGCAGGACTGGAACACAAGCATCATCCAGCGTTCATCTTGTAAGGAAATTTCGAGACAGTCGGGTTGACGAAACGCATCTGGCTGCACCGCTGACTGTTGTGACGCTGCAGTCACCAGAGCAGTCCGAGATGCCACAACGAGCATTCCAGATCTGCCAACCAGGACAGAGACAATGATTCTTGGCCCTAAACTGCCATGCTGGACAGCCTGCAGACGTCCGTCCAGTCTTGCTTGCCGAACTGCCTGCCACCTGGTACCCGCAGCTGTCTCCTGCCACTAACTCTGCCTCAAGGGCTGCAAAGTGGCCTGGAACTGCCTCTACACTGTTGGGCACCAAGAACTTCTTCACCACCAGGTACATTGTGGTTCTGCCCCCATGGTCCTTCTCCGAAGGCCCCTAGAGACAGTTACGACCCATTGCCTCCTTGGTGCTGAAAGCAAATAATCTTGAACAGTAAGACTGATTACTTTACCAACTACCCTCCTGTCAGTATCCAGAGTGCATCCTTTTCTTTCATGAAACTGTCTGTCCTCGGTGTTAGGGTGGGTTGTATTTTATAGTGTGCTAGAACTGTCTGTTGTAGTAATAATGAAGTAGATATTTTTATACAACCTTGACTGGACAGTCCCTTTTATCATTGGGTAATAAATGTATTTTCACTGTGTTGCAACTAACCAACTATCCATGACCTTGGAGAGATAAGCCTGCCATTCCGTCCATGTTACCAGAATTGGACAAGGAGGTCCTATAATTCACTTGTATTCCAATCTGTTAGGATCCCTTATGGTGTACTAGAGGTGTGGGGTTGATTGATGGTTTAGAAAATGATCTTCATCCCTGGACAACTGGTGCCCCGGAAGTTGATACATCACAAACAGTCAATGGCAAACCTTTTCTCAACAAATTACATACATGCCTTGAATTTGAACAATACGAGTAAGAGAACAAACAACAAACCCACCCAGCCCCTCTTCAGCAGGTCCACATTTGCATCTGCCTTCAACTTGTCCAGATGAAGTGTTTTCCTGAGACTGACATCATGAAAATATCAACTCTCCCTCCACCCCCCCCAGCCAGCTTCACAACACCAGAAAGACAAAAACACAGACAGACTGACAAAAGACAACACAACACCATAAAACATTCTGGTATAATCATGCTCCAGACAACCTCAATTGTTGAACAAAACTACTCCTAATTCTGCCCCCCCACATAAATATCACCCTCAAGTAAACTTATACAAGACTACACTTTCATTAATATCGCATGAGTGTTTGGAATGTATCTAGTGTTAATAAACATATCCAGCATTGCTTTTAAATTGTGTGACAAGCTTGGTGAACCTTTTGTGCACCAATGTAAATGCTACTTTAATCATTTTGGCAAATCTGATTCATCATAACAGCGACAGGGGGCATTTTTGCCCATATTTTGCAGAGTTCCATAGACTAGTAATCAAACGTGATGCATTGCACTCCTAAACTTCTTTCCAGTTAGAACATACTGGAAAACCAATAACGGAGTGGTGTTTTGGCGAGTGCTACAGGTAATCCCTCAAGTGGAACAGAGACCATTGCTCGTTAATGTGCCAATCAGCGACGTTTCCCAAATAATTTGCAAACTGAACTCCGTGTTGGTCTCATCAGTCTGTTGAAAAATGGTGTGGTATCCTGAAGAAACCGTAGCAGTCTGAAACTCCCATCAGCCCTAGCCAGAATTGTCAATGGTGGGGATTCTCTTTCATTTCTTATATATTGTCTTTAAATGCCTTCATGGCCTGGCTCCCCCTAACCTCGCTTCTTTGGTCTCTTTTGACTTTTCTACTTGTTACTTATGCTCGCAGTCTTTCTTTTGACAGTTCCTAAGCCTCTGTGTCCACAACCTTATTTATTTATTGTTTCATCTATAAAGTGCACTAAACCCTGGGGCATCAAGCGCTGTTACAGTATAGGTAAATGCATGAAATACCTTGAGTAAGGGCTTACACGAAGAGCCAGGTTTTTAGGGCTTTCTGCAAGGCCCAGTAGGATTGTTCTGATCCTAGGGTAGGTGGTAGAGTGTTAACATTTTAGATGCCATGACTGGGAAGGACGAGCATGACAAGCAGTGCTTAATGTGTGGGGGTGGTTTCTAGGGCTCAGCCCCTGCACTTATTTCTGAGCCCCGACACTTATTGTCTCAAACTCAGATTTATTATGAAGTAATGATGGCCAGAGCAGCCATCAACCACAATGAACAGGTGCGAGCTGTAGTTTAGCCCCAAATGTGACTCGACACTGTGGGGTGCAGCTGTCGGTTGTGTAAGCAATGGTGGGGAACTACCCGCCTGCAGTGTTACAAGCGTGCTAGAAAATATTTGGGCTCTGGCACTTATTTTCTTACAAATTAAGCACAGACGATGAACCAGTGAGCATATGCAGATCTAGTGGTTTTCGGAGTTTGGGCTCTCTTGATTTTCTGTATGAGGTAAGGGGTAGCAGAGTAAGACAGTCACCTGTGAGTGATGGACAGTTTTGAACATAATCCGTTGTCATATCCGGAGCCAATGTACTTTTCTTCTTGCTGTGGAGTTGTGTTCTTGTCTGGGGATGTTGAGGGCCGCTCGGAGTGCATTATTTTGGATGACCTGCATCTTTATAATGTTGCGTGAGGACGTACCTGCAAAGAGTATTTAAGAATAGTCAAGCCTGGAGCCAATGACAGCTCGGGCATTGGTAATGCAGCTGTCAGGAGATATGAATGGCCCGCAGGCATTTATCAGTTTTTAAGTCTTCGGCGGCGGATGAGGCAGGGGCATTAACTTTTCTTGGAAGGGAGAGTATGGAGTGGACTCCAAATGTTTTCACTGTGGGGGTGACCGGGATGGTGATTCTGTCTGTAATGAAGGTGGCATATTGCTGACTGAGGTTCTTAATCGTGCAAGGGTGCCACAAGTGAAGATTGTGGTATTTTCATCATCAATGCAGAGATGGTGTGTTGCCATCCATGCCTGGATATTCTGGTTAACAGTGTTTAATGTGTCCAAGTATTGTAGGTAGCCTCCGGATAGAGGAAGTAGGACTTGTGTGTCATCTGCATAATTGGTATATGATATACCCATTAAGTCTAGCAGGTCAAAGAGGGGTTTAGTAAAGATATTGTAAAGGGTGCAGGATACACATGATCCTTGCAGGACCCCAAAGGAGATAGGTGAAGGAAGGGCACTGGCATTGTCGGTGAACACTCTGAAGGATCTCTCCTCCTAGAAGGAGACAATTCAGGTTGTGGCTTCTGGCGAGAAATTTGCAGCAGAGGTCAAATGTTGACAAGGGATTTTCTGGTCAACCAGATCAAACGCTGTTGAGAGATTAAGGAGTAGGAGAGCCAGCTTTCCTTCGTCCTTGATGTCATTGAGCTGTTTTTTTAGGTCGAGCAGGGCTGATTTGATTCTGTGGCCTGGGCGGAACCCAGATTGGCGTATTCCCAATATATGGTTAGATTCCAAGTAGTTCTGAATTTGGATGTATGCCACCCTGTGCATGATTTTCAAGAGGAAGGGGACTGTTGTAATTGGGCAGTAGGTGCTTGGAACAGCAGTGTCCACTGATGTTTTTTTAAGAAGTGTTAAGATCCAAGCTTCCTTTAGACTAGTGGGGACTAGGCCAGTTGTGAATGAGGCAGTAATAAAACTTGCTATGAAGGGAGCAAGGGCCTCCGAGCAGCCCTTCATGATGGTGGCTGGGCATATGTCACCTTTACATTGTGAGGTTTTCAAAACCTTTAGTGTAGTGATGACTTCGGTCATAGGGACTGTGTAGAAGCGGAATATGGGAAGAACTGGCATGGCAGGAGTGGGTAAAGGAGGGTGTAAGATGGTTCCCAACGTGGTTTGCAATAGATGTCTTTTATTGTGTAAGGTGTCTATTTTTATTAAGCAGTGCATTTTGTATAGTAGTGCACCAGGCCTCATCTTTAATGATGTTGAGCGGTGGTGTGGACGGGGTCTCCAATTATCTAAGGATGGTGAATATCTCTGAGTGTTGGACTTAGCATTAGTAATTCTTATATTGTATGTGGAGGATTTTGCCGATACAATGGCTTTTTTGTAGTGTTTGGCTGCAGTGGAGTACTCAGTTTTGTCAGTGTCAGATAGAGAATTTCTCCATTTTGATTCAGCGTCAGGCTTTTTAGTGCCGGGAGCTTGTACATCTGGTGTGAACCAAGCATTGATGTGCAGCGAGGCTTTGGCCTTGCGGTGTGCTAGCGGGGCAATAGAGTCCACGGCTACAGCCAATGTCCTTGAGTAAAGTTTGGCTAGCAGGGCTGGGTCAGATATGTTGGGGTATGCAGTCTGTAGAGTGCACAGCAAGGGCAGGATTCCCACTTTAGTGAGGTTTTGAGAGCTATGGCAAGTGTGGGTGGCACAGGATTAGTAAGAAGTGTCGGTTGGTTGCTAGTCACGACTGTGAAGGAAAAAATATGTTGGTCTGACCATGGGTATGGGGTGTTGGAGCAGATGAAGATCTGGCAGTTAAGGTCTGCTATCCAGTCCAGGGTATGACCTATGACGTGTGTGGGATCCTAGACACAGGGCCTCATCACGAGTTGGCCGGTAGCCCTTATATGCAGCGGTAAGGCTATTACTGCCGCATTTAAGGGTCTTCCCAAACATGGGTATGGCGTGTTTAACCCCAGCTCAGAGCTGATGGTAAATGCGCTGGAAAAATGCCCATTTTCGGAGCACAATTAGCGCAGTGCTATTAGCGCTTGCTAATTGCACCGAAAATTCCCCATTGGGTCCAATGGGTAATTAGTTACCACCCAACCCTTACCGCCGGACTGGTTGGCGGTAATTCTATTAGCGCGGGAGGTAACCCGACGGTAATACCGCCGGGATACTACCCACCTCGTGATGAATCCCACAGTGTTTAAAGCCTAGATCACTGAGGGAGTTAGCAACTGAGGTGGCTTTGCGGTCATTGATGCCCAAGTTCTGATCTCCCAGGAGGAGGATTTTGGAAGAGGGCTTGATGTTTGTGCCCAGAGTGTGTAAGAGGCCTCCCTCAAAGGATTGGATGGGGCCTGGTGGGCGGTAGATGTCTTGAATGGTAATGGTATCTGTATGTAGGACAGGGAGTTTGAATGAGAGTAGATTATAGTTGTCAATCGAGTTGGTGCAACCCTGTCTCAGATGGAGGGTATCTCTAGATATTGTTGTAACTCCCCCCCTCTTGAGTTGAGTATATCACTGTGCAGTATACTTTAGGGAGTCCGGTTTTCAGGGATTACCCCTCGGGGGATAATATGTGATTTCTTGTATTCAAGACAGAAGCGTTGCCAGTGAGCTATCCTGGCAACTCTATGAAAGAGTTATATTTAATGGCTTTAATGATTATGCACCATTGCCACCGTGTGGCTGAATGTTGAATTGAGTGTATTTTGCAAACTGCTTTTTTTTTCTTCATCTGTCACTTAGTGCCTTATTGTGGCGCTTATTTCTTCATAAGCACAACAATAAGGACACTTCAGTTCCCCCTGCAGCTTATACCAGCCCCTCCCATCACAATGCTGGCAGGAAATGGCTAATGAAGGGTCATTAGTCACTGAATGGTTTCATGCTAGTATTGTAATGGGAGGGGAGGTGCAGTGGGGTGTGGGGTGTGGGGAGTGGGTGTGCATTGTAGGCAGCTTTGCCTCTCTGCAGGTGTGTAAGAGACATGCCATGGCCAGAGGCAGTTACAGGCCTCAGCCACGGCCTTGTTTATTTATTTATTTGGAAATGTTCGTCGGGTCCGTGGATCCGAATAATTTATTTATTTCTGCAATGCTGGTCCCGACCAACATCACGGAAAAAAATAAAATAATCGGGTCCACGGACCTGAAAAACATTGTCCAAATAAATAAATAAACAAGGCCGTTGTAGAGGCCAGTATTATTACTTAGTAGTATGAGCGTTAATGGCTTAATTGCGTTTGTAAATGTGTTACTGGTAAAATGAAATTGTCTTAAGTGTGCCTTCAACCACATCTGTTCCTCGAAGCAAAAGTCAGGTAAAAAGCAAGTACTGACAAAGTCAACGATTTAAGCTCATTCTTAGGTATTGGGTAGGCATTCTTCAACGGTGTGCTTACCCACATGCACACTGCACCAAAAAAAGAATGCAGTAGAACATTGTGTATGTTGCAGCTCCTAGGATTTATTAGAAGAGGGCTATATGGCTTACTAAACCTAAATATGTTCACTACCTATGGGCTTGTGTGCGCTGCTGATTTATGAACGACTCTCTCGGAGTTGTTCATCCAAGTCAGGAGTGTCTCCAGCAGACATTATTGCTGCAGGCATCAAATGTCCAAAAATGTATACTTTTTTTTGTCCAATTGGACAAATCAGTATGCGCTTTCCATTGCTGAAATGTTCTTGTGCCTTTGAAATGTGCTGGGCTTCCATTTCATTAAGAGAGGCCAGAGAATACCTTTTGCATGTGTGTATATACACACATCGAGGTGCAGGTGCGCAACACCATTGGGCTAACTGTGCTTCGGTGCCCATCCCCCCAACCCTCTCCTTGAAATATGACTTGATGGGCGGGACATCTGCACTTGCTTTTTGTTAGGCAATAACAAAAGCCTTTCTTGAAACTGGTAGCGTAA
Source organism: Ambystoma mexicanum (assembly GCF_040938575.1). NCBI lineage: Eukaryota > Metazoa > Chordata > Amphibia > Caudata > Ambystomatidae > Ambystoma > Ambystoma mexicanum. The sequence continues at coordinate 860,034,288 of NC_090931.1, read as the reverse complement.
AGTTTTACTGTGTTCTTGCAGAAAAATGTAGTTGCACAAAGGCAGACCAACTTTAATCCTGCTAGTTTTAAGAAAGGCTTCCATTGCCTCTCTGCCTTTGAAAAATGAAATGCACACATCAGCTCCCTCCCTGCGTATACGAGCTAACATATAACAATGTTATTTATTTATTAATATTTATATACCGCGCAACAGCCCGGAGGCATTGTGGAACTGTTACATATAGAGTCAAAGCTGGTTACAGAAGAAGGCATACTTGGTTACATGACAGTGTGTTAGGAAATATAGCTCCTATATATGCACGCAATGAAGCAATAAAAAAACATTTCTGTGTTTACACCTGGAAAAACAGTTGTCCGCAATGTTTTGAAAGGGGCAAACGGGAAAGCACTGATAAACACAGATTCAGAATTTTTTTGGAAACACTGGAAAAACACCCCCGGAAGTAAAACAAAAAATAAACCCTGAAAACAGGAAACCCTAAGTATGGTGAATCCCTGTGAGACTGCAATAGAGAAGGCAGGACCAGAGGCTGCATGTAACCTGGTCTCTGAGATGGCTAGGACACCTACGTTGTAGATAGTCATGAGATCATTGATGTCAAGGGCGTGGGCAGGGATAGATATGGCATTTACTAGGGTTCATTTCCAGGGGTGGTTAACCATGTTCGTTTTGGTGCAGCAGTTCGTTGGCTCACTCAGGAAGTTTGGGGATGTGCTAGGTGATAAGGAGACTAGTTGTGTTAGATTGCTGGTGTAGAGGAGGTCCCAAATATGGCCTGCACTCCAGTCGTCCATTTTGAAGTACCAGGAACGTTCACACAGAGATATGTGACGTATGATGAGCAAATAAAACAGCAGAGAGCCGCAGTAGGGCTCTGCTCGGTGCCTATCAGAAGAACAATACCTATTGAAGTAGCAATAACCAGATATACTAAGGTGTCCATTGAGAAAACCCTACCAGCAAATGAAACGAAATGAAGATTACTTAAACATTGTCCCGGAGGAAATACAAAAGGCCTTAATTGAAGACGAATGGCGACGACACAAGGGCCCTGACAGACTCACAGATGAAAGAAAACGACAACCAAAAGATGACACACAGAGACCGAACGCCATTAATAAGGATATCATGAAATTAGAAGGAGAGACGATGTTGAAATATAAAGAAACTTAAACCGTAAGCAGAATGAAGACATTCAACCAGCTAACGCCTGTACATATGCATGGAAGACATAACTCCATTAGCACACTTATGCAAGCAATTGCCAAAAAACACAACCAAGCTAAAGATGTATAGCACCGAGTGGGTTAAAGGTACTGCCCACAAGATGTTTATGCCATCGCCACAAAATGGGTCTTTATCTAAAGCCGTCTTACAACATATGACAACATATTTGCATGCCACATACACAGGCAAGAAGCTAGAAAAACGCCTCGCTGTTCTAGAACTTTGTAAAATGTACAAACAGACAAAAGAGGGAGAGCCGCCTACAGATTGGATACTTAACGTATGCACTGAGGGGGGTGAGACGCCTACCGCGCCACCCTTTCTGGGGTCACTTTCTTGCCTTCATGTGAGATTAGTTGGCCTATTTACAGCACTCCCTGTTGACAGTATTGTAACTTTTCCTTGTCAAACTTATAACCTTTCTCAGCCAGTATGGTCAGTAGCTGAACAGAATTGTGCCTGCATTGCTCTTCTGTGGTGTTGCAGATTAGGATGTCATCCACATACTGCAAGACAATAATTTCTAATGCAATATTGCTTAAGTCCATCTGCAGGACTCTGTTGAAAATAGACAGAGACTCACAGTATCCCTGTGGCAGCCTCATGCTTTTCAGACACATTTGTCTGAACGTGAATGATGTCAGATCTTGTGAGTCACAGTGTAACAGGATTGAGAAAAAGGCATTTTTCCAGTCAATCACAGTGAAATATCTTTCCTCAACGGGTATATTACATAGAAATGTAGCTGGGTTAGGAACTAAAGGGAACTCTGCTTCAACAATATCGTTTATCGGTCTTAAATCCTGAATTGAACGCCAAGACCCTCCCTTTGATTTTTTGACAGGATACACTGACGTATTACATGGTGACTCTGACATCACTAAGATGCCCTTGTCCATCATGGCAGAAATTGTCTTAGAAATCCCTTCATCTGCCTCTCTGGACATGGGATATTGTCGGGCCCTTGGTAAAATTGCTCCTGGTTTCAGTTTAATCCTTACTTCTCCCACCCCCTTCAAGAGGCCTACGTCATAGGGTCCTGTAGTCCACACTGAGACAGGCACTTTAGCTATGTCGTCATCAAAATATTCAGGATGTTTTAGTGCCAACAACATTCTCTGCAGTACTTCTCTTTTAATCATCTTTACCCAAAAGGTGAGACTTCCTTCCACCATTGTCTCTTCCGTGTCCGATTATTCTTCAAACAGATCGTCCTTGTGACGTCAGTCTCTTGATATCTTTCTTCGATGGCGATAATTGCACACCATTCTCTACCTTCATCATCGTAACCATCAACCAATACTACTTTCCCTTGCACTGCAGCTGCATGTATCATCAAGGGAAATACTTGTCCCTCCTCATCATGCATATGTATTCTAGGTCTGAATAAAAACTCATCAGGGGTTCTCATGGTTCTGTCTGTAAGGCCTGGCAATCCCGCCATAAACACACGCATGCCATATGCAAACATTTCTGGGTCCAATGGTATGGCCTTCATGGCTATGTGTCCTGAGTACTCTCTAATCATTTCGCATACATTTGAATAGTGCATTCCTGGAATGGAGCATACTATGCCCTTTTCTGTGAATGAAATTGCCATGTTTAACTTTGTCATTAAGTCTCGACCCAAAATGTTTACTGGGGTCTGACGCGAATACAATAAAGGCACATTCTTTTCGCACTCTCCTATGGAGACTGGGAGTGCGTCTGTAAAGGGAACTCGACTGTGAGCTCCTGTAAAACTCTGAGTATCTATGGCCTCGCCAGACAAGGAAAACTTGCCTTCACTTATACACAAGCGTGTTGAACCTGTGTCCACTAGGAAGGAATATTCTTTACCCCCTATAACGACATCCACCCTAGGTTCCCTATGAGTGTCTGGTGTCACTGATAGGATAGAGCACATCAGGGTTCCCAGTGAGCTGTCCTAGTTCATATATAAATTTGGCCCACTGTGCACTTGTGGATTTTCCCCATTCCCCGTGTTACTTCCCCTTCCAGAGTTCTGCATCTGCCCTGTGCTCATCGTGTGTGACACTTGCAGCGGTGCCTGTTGGGTTTGTCTTTGTGGAAAACTGCCCATGCTCTGAGGTTGCAGTCCTTGTTGCGCTCCTGGCGCCTGTTGTTGCACTGTGTGATTCTGTGCAACGCTCTGTTGTAAAATTGCAGGTGGATTCGCCGTGCCTGCTCCCATTCCTTGGCCGTTCTGCATCATGCCTTGACTTCTGCATGTGCACGCCAAATGCCCTGTCATTCCACACAGCCAACAAACGGTGGTCAGATTATTTGCCCATTTGACATATCCGGGTTACCATTTTGCATGTTTTGAAAGCCTCCTTGATTATTTTGGAAACCTCCCTGATTGCTCTGCCATCCTCTTCCCCTAAATCCTCTTCCCCGTGGGTAAAACTCTGTGTTACCCTGGTTATTCTGTTGTGGACTAGACACCTGCTGCATGCTTTGTTCAGCTGCGTTAGTTAGCATGGCTCCTTCAAGAGCATACTTTGATAATTTCTTTTGCACCAACTTCGCTTCCTCACCCTTTCGAGTTGCCTCCTTTTTCCGATTCTTTTCTTGCAACAGTCTACAATAATGTGCAATAGTCAATTGTATTTGAGCCCATGGCTTAGCCTCAACTCCTACCAATTTCTTGAGTTGTTTCTGCACTGGTTCTGGCAACCCTTGGCACAATATATGGTAAAACACAGGTATTGATTTTGTCCAAGATTCATGGCCCTCGAGCACCCATGCATCTTGGAAATTCTTTATATAAATTAACGGATACTCAGAATCCTTCATTTTTCAAGTCATTATAGCTCCCATAGCTGAAGTATCTGGGTGAAGCACTCACAGGGCTTTCCATACTGCTGCTCTACAATTATTAAATGGCGCTCCGTCATGCGATGTGTTAATTGTGGTTACACCAGGGTACCCTCCCCGTGTCCACACATCATCTGCTCTCTCACCAAGTATGGCAATCAGGAGACCTTTGATGTCCCCTATAGCTAGCGTGATTTCTCCTGTCATTTTTTCTAACTCATGTATCCATTTTCCCGGCTCCCGATGTCAGCATTGGAAGCTTGTTTTTCAGGTTTTCTCGATCCATGTGTGGCCATGGAATATATTGTGGTCTTACTCCCCCCTTCTCTAGTAGCGGAAATTGGAATGCGTAGCCCTCTTCTCTTCTCTCATAGTTCTCCTGTCTATTGCAGGGGTAATATATTCCCACATCGCCCTGTACCTGGCAATGTCCTTAGTCTGTCTACATAGGGCGGTGAAGACACCACGCTCTGACCATGAAGTACTCCTTCATGTCGGTCAGACTACGTGGCTGACTCTGATGCCCTCGGTGCGGACTCGCTAGTGTCTGACCATCATATCCCTCTTTCCCTTGGGAGTCGTCTTTCGCTCCGTCGCCCTTCCTCATGTTCCTCGCGCTCCTCCCTTTCGGAGTCAGACATTGTTTGTCCCCAATTCACGCAACTTCTTGTGTCTTCATTGTTTCTACTGATTTCTAATCTATCCAGGGATAGTGTCCTATTCCCACTACTTCGGGTGACACCCTCAGTGTCATACAGCTGAGTGCTTTCTAAGCGCTCGTCCTCCCCCTCACCTTGGGGGATTTTTTCTAGCCCCATTTCATCATATATTTTATCGATCGTTTCCCTGATGCTTCTGGTGTCGAAGTCATCTTCAAAATTTGCCCGGGACATGCCTGGTAATGAATCGTATGCAGGAAAGAACTCTTCAATGTCTTTGCAGTCTACACTGGATAGGGTTTTTTAACTTCCCTCTCCAAATATTCGAGATCGCGTGCTCCCTGTCTTCGCTTACGTTCGATATCGTCATCATATTCTTTGCACTTTCTCGCCTCTTCTCTGACCCTATCCTCTTCCTTTCTCTTTTCATTTCTACGTTCATCTGCCCTTTGAATTTCCTCATCTCCTCGTCTCCTTATCCTTTTTTCACTTACCCTTTGCTCTTCTTCTAACCTTTGCTGTTTCTGTCTGTCTTGATCATAGGCTGCCCTTAGGTTGCGATCAAGCTGTTTTTCTTGCTCTTCGCGATATAGCAGTTCTCACCTTAGTCTGTCTTTCCTTCTTATCCTTTCATCTCTTAACTCCTTCTCTTTCTCCTTTCTCTGTGCCTCATCTAATCTCTCTTTCGGTCTCAGGTCATCACTGCCTTTCCCATCGAGTTTCAATAAGATTTGTCCTCGCATCCATTTGTCTTTTGCGAATGCTATCTCATCAGTTTTGTCTTCGCTCCCTTTCCATTTCTTCCCTTCTCTCTCCTTTTCGACAGATGCACTTGTCTGTGCCTGATCCTTCCTTTCGTCATTGCTTCTCCCCTTGTCCCTTGGGACTGCGGAGGTAAGATTTGTGTCTTTATCCTTCCCTTGATTTTCATCACTACTATATGTAGGTGACTCATATGCGGGGTTGCTGTACCCCGTGGCTGCCTTAAATTCCCTCAACGGGTATAATCCCTCATCGTTACTTCCTTCAATTGGCTGAAGCCATATTAAACATGGCTAAGCCACACACGATAAAGCAAATGCAGAACTTTCTAGGCCTGTGCAACTATGTTAGGGCATGGGTTTTCGATTACAGCTCGTATACTAAGCCTTTACTTCAGGCCCTAAAGAAGGCCCAAGTGATAAAAGAAAAGATTGAATGGGCTGAGACAATGAAGAAAGGGTTTGCTGAACTCAAGAGAGCGATTTGTACAGCTCCAGTTCTCGGAATTCCCAATTATGCAGAGGAATTTTACCTGTTTTCACACACAGATGGCAGAGTTGTGACAGCAGTGCTTGCTCAAAAAACCTTGTTGGGGTACAAGCCTCTAGCATATTACAGTGGGAATCTGGACCCAGTAATGAGAGGCCACTTCCCATGTGAACAAAGTTTAGCTTCCGCAGCATTTGCCATAGAGAAGGCGACAACAATTGTAATGGGATGCTCCATGACGTTTTACGTCAAGCACTCATTATTTGCCATTTTAGAGAAATCAAAGGGCACATTGACATCTCAGAGAGCTTCTGCCTATGAAGTGATCATATCAAACCCATCGATTAAAATAGTCTGATGTAAGATAGTGAACCCAGCTATGTTTATAGCAGGGCCGGTCACTGAAGGAGAGCCGATACATGATTGCACGAATTATGAAGAATTCTATGATGAAATCCCCAGGGGGAAAGAAAATGCCTTGGCAAGAGGAGAGATTGTCTTTATTGACGGGTCTTCGAGAATCGAACAATGTGGTGGGCAACGATACACAGGCATCGCTGTGATAAAGCACACAGCGAATGGAGAGTTTCAAATGCTTCTTAGTGCTGGAATACCATCTCATTATTCAGCACAGGCTGCAGAATTATTGGCGTTGATACTCGCCATTGAGAATCACGCAGACCAGGAAGTAAGAGTGTATAGTAACTCCGCATGACGTCAACGGTGCATGCAGGCTTAGTGCGCTGGAAAAGGAGGAGCTACCTCCGAGCGGACGGCACGCCAGTGCAGCACGCAGCCCTACTGGACAGACTGATTAAGGCACTACAGCTCCCAGTGGGCATAGCAGTCGTGAAATGCACCACCCACACGAAAGGGACAGATTTTGTCTCATGCAGAAATCACGCTGCAGACACGGAAGCCAAGTGTATGGCATCCAAAAGTGAGACGATTATGGAAGTGGAGTGCACCCATGAAAGAATGATGGTTGCACAAACTACACCTGAAAGTTACAATGATTTTGGGCAAACACAGCTAATGGAACTCCAAGGGGAGGCGCTGCAGGACGAGACAAACCTGTGGAAACATTGAGGGTGTTCTTTAAACCCCTCTGACAGCTTGTGGTGACAAGACAGCACTGGTAAACCAGTAATGCCTGTAGCACTATTAAAAATAGCGCTGGAGCAACTACATTACCCAGCGCATATGACAAAAGAGAATCTAGCAGCAATGCTCACGGAAGACTGGTTCATACCGAATTTAGCTGAGCATGTTGCATTCTTTATGGTGAACTGCATGATCTGCCAGCAATTCACTGCTGGGCACACATTAAAAGTAATAAGAGGAATCATCCCCAGGCCAAATGGGCCTTTTCAGCACTTGCATGTCGATTACGTTGACATGATTCAAGTCTGCAATGGGTACAGGTACTTAATTGTTGTGGTGTGTCCGAGGCATTTCTAGGGGGGGCTAAGGGGGCTATAGCCCCTGGTCTTTTGGTTGTAGCCCCGGATAGAAATCTCAGGAGCTACAGCCAAAAGGCTAGCTAGCCCCCAGTCCCAATAGTTCTAACATCAGCATAGCCCCAGGTCTTTTCCAGACCTTCCAAAACACCTCTGGGTGTGTCCATTCTCTAGATGGATAGAAGCAGGTCCATGTAAACACCCAAACTCTACCTGTGCGGCTACATTTTTAGTGAGGGAAGTATTCCCCAGTGTGAGAAGTCATGAGATCAGATAATGTGGCTCACTTTGTAAATGCAGTCTTTGAGCAAATTAGCTTGCTGCTTGGTATAAAGCACAAGTTCTCGTCGGCGTATCATACAGAAGATAATGGGATCTGTGAGAGGCTCAACGGCTTGTTAAAGGAAAGGATAGCCAAGTTGAAGCTTACTCTTAAGAAGGAATGGTTGCACTGCCTTCCACTGGCACTGTATACTCTTCGGAACCAACCTGGCTCTGACCATCATTTTACGCCACACGAGATAGCCACAGGAAGAAGAATGAGAACTCCCCTCACACCCCGAGATAGAGCTAGATGTGATGCACAGTCGACAGGAGAGGTTTTAGGGTCTGAAATGCAAAACTATCTGAACTGTATGACATCTTGCCTAACTCTAATTTCAGACCAGCTGCAGTGATGACGAAAAGGGTGCAGTGCAGCACAGAACACAGAAGGAGACACTGCACCAGACTCAGCTCAGGGTCTACGTATTCCACTCATCTTCCCTGGAGACGCCGTCTTGGTGAGAAACCATACAAGGAAAGGGTGGGATGAGCGAAGATTCAACAGACCATTCCCAGTTGAAGACGTTACTCCATCTGCCGTCAAGCTACAAGGAAGAAGAGCTTGGATCTTCCTGGGTGATATCAAGCCATACATCAGAGGAACCCCCTGCCTGCCCCCACCGCAAAGAGACTACAGACAACGGGGAAGAACCACAGCACGTGCAGACGGGATCCATGATGAGGAAGAAGGATGCATGACCAGCAGAGTAAAGGCAAAGAACCTTTTGCAAGTTGTGGCTTAACTTGGACTCTTCCTCTAAGAAATAAAAAGGGGATAAGGACGTAAAAACGGACTCCCTGTGCATCCTAGTTGCAGGGTGAAGAAGAAAATTGCGCGTATAAGCCACCATGTTTTGTTGATTTGAACTTTTGAACTGAGGCACTCTTAAGCCGTGATGAGAAAAAGACTATGACAAATTTTGATCAATGATATTTACATTGGAAAGAGAAACAGTATCCCGATTCATCCAAAACTGAGACTTTGGTTGGAAGCACCTATGGTGTCCCACAATGGAGACATCACAAAGGACGTTGTCACCTATTTTAACTTAGTGTTAAGATCATACCCGTCACTGGTAGGGAGACTCACAAGTGTCACAGACTTTCTTCAAGATCCTGACAATGAAAAAATAATCAGACAACTGCTCACTGTCATTGCCGAACAATTCATCATATTCCCTGAGTACAGTGAGAAGGAATCAAATGCTTCCAACACAGGCAGATATAGATGAGCTCATCAATACACCTTTCTTTCGCATAATCGAAGACTGTCCATCTATTGTCGGAAGAACAACTGATACATTAACATTCCTTCGAGATCCAGAAAACACTGAACATTTAAGCCATCTTTTAAATAAGATTGTTATTTTGGTTGCACTCCACATGAACGGACAGTGCAGACATTGTTTACATCCTGAATCTCAACAAAGACTGGACAAATGTCCCTATCACCAGAAGACAGTTGATTTGCATACCACGTCTTCTTTCACCTCATTGAGAACTTTCCAGAGATAGCGGAAAGACCAACCAATGTTGACGTACTTACATTTCTCAGAGATCCAGTAAAGTGTACTCAGCTAAACATGCTGTTGCATGCCATTGTAGCCCAAATGAAAAATTCCAGTCTCCATCGAATCCTGAGGAGATCCTGAGGAGAATTTCCGCCGAGGGACAGATCGAGGGAGCAGAATCAAGAATGTTATTTGTTATATTTGTTGTCACTTTTCCCTATCTCTTCATACTGACCAGTGTCCAACATGTCCTCAGGACTGAAACAGATTCGAGGAGTTGACTGGGAACTCACGCACTTTGAACATGCACAGTAAAGGTGACTCATTGAAGTATTATTTTAATCTATTTCTCCCATAGTTTAGCAAAGGAACTGTATCCTGTATTAAGAGACAATCATTACTCGCAAGATGGGGGAACACTTGTGAAGCACCTGACACTTTTGGCACAGAACTCGAAGAACGATATTGGACAATAACATTGACATTTGGCAAATGATCGAGATGGGGGCACAGAGCAGTGACCTGATCCTCCCACAAGCAGAGAGGCACTGCCGCTGCTCTGGAAGAAAATGCTGTCGCCTTGCATATCGAACCGTAATGTACTTAATCATTGTATTTATCATTATTTTACTGTCATTAATGATCAGAACTGCATTTTTATTGGTGCACGGAGCGTTCCAATTTCAGTGCACCCACCTGATGATACACGCATGAAACCCACAAGTGTACCCAGACCCTATATAGTCATCCCAGTCCCTAGAAAATCTGATGGTAGAGTAAAAGAACGTGAAATGAATGTGATTAATAGTGATACACACACACTTATGGTAACGAATGAGCCGGAAAGCCGGAGACAGGGTCGGCATGAAATGAATGAAGACAAAGCACTGACAACTACACGCACACACACACTCAATGCACACAAAACAGGCCTAGTGTCAATGACCACAGAACCACAAACGAAAGCAGCAGAGAAGATGAGACTGCCTAGGGTAAAAACCTTCAAGGAGATAGTGGGAGAAAACAAGAAGAATTAAGAGAAAGACCAACAGAAGCAGTCATACAGAAGCCTTAAGAAAACGGAAGTGGGCTCGGAACAACTCTCCACAAGGACACAAATGTTAGTGAACTTACTATTCCCATACATAGCCAGAGTAAGGAAATGACAAGAGGAACTGAAGAACAAAACGACAGAGGCTGTATTACCCAGCACACATATTCCAACACAAGGGACAAGTACCAGGCCTACAATACAGCCATATACCGGACCAGTGTTAGGCTGGTTGGCATGGGCCCTGGCACGCAGCAAAGAAAAGATGCATGAGGACCAGGAAAGAGCTGCCAGACTCTTGTCCGCTCAAATAGCGCAGATGAGGAAGCCTGCACCATGGACTAGGATACCTGAGAACCCGACAGCAAGAAAAAGCCATACAGAGGCATTCAGAGATGTAGTTATAGCAAACTACAGGAAAACCTTAAGAATCAAGAGAAGCATGCATGAAGATAATAATGAACTCAACGACTTCCTGGACAGCACAGCACATCTAGGAAACAACATTTGGTACCAGCACATGAAAGAAGTTGGAAGACGAAATTCAGAAGGAGAATGCTTTGTTTGTGCGCTTCTACCGTACAGCATGGGGAAATCTAAGATCTTCGTGGCTGTAGAAATAGATGTCCCGACAGCACACTGTCTCTCACACAAAGCAATGTGCAGCACTAGAGGCCAGTTCATGGGAAGTGATGCCTCATTGATATGGGCAACTGAAACAGCTTATCCTGATGAAGATGATTATGTCCAGGACATTAAGACGAGAAATAGAGCCCATACTAGGAATCATGTGATCAGGTACGAGAAACCTGAAGTTAAAGGAGCAGGAAGTAAACCCGAGACTGAATATCCAAGGAAAAACTCCAGAAGAGGCTCAAATTTGGAAAAACAGAGGCCAAGTGCAGATTTGGGGAACAGTGCTTTCACCAGACAAATGGGAGCAAGGAGTAGTGATCTGCAGAGCATGGATGGTCTCGGAGCCTGCAAGGAAGCCATCGAAAACACAGAGACTGTGCAAACTACTATGGCCAAAACTTACAAAATGACTGACATGGGTCGAAGACAGAGGAGGACCCTTGCAGATAGTGCCACTAGAAAGCCCGAAATTGTGCTTCAGGAACAATGGCACAAGGAAGATGGGAGAGAATCAAAACTGTGGACACATTTTTGAGGCTCCAGGAATGACTCATGGGACTGCAGTAATTCTGGATGATTATTGGGCATGTGGATCCAAAGCATACATCAGACTGCTGAAAAACTGGAGAGGCATATGCACAATAGTGAATGTCCACGTTCCAGCACTAGTGATCCCAAAATGTTACCTAAATATTGATAGTTTCCCGAAAGTAGATGCTCACTTGAGGAAGAGGAGATCTGAGTAACTGATAACTCGAGTGAAGAGAGAAAATTATTTTTCTGCCAAATCAGAAGAAGCATTTCATGCAATCCCATATGAACACAGGCTGTTCAGCCTCACCTCATCAGTGTTCGCAACAATCATCATGCTAAGATTCCAAGTTGGAGCAAATACTAAATGGTTGCAGATAACGAGATGGGAGTTACTGTAAACCATCAACACGACAATATAAGGATTCAATGCGATCAAGGAAGAGTTAAGAGCCATCCAACTGATGACTCTCCAAAACAGATATGTACTTGACATGATCACAGCTATGGATGGAGGAGTTTGTGCAAAAATTGGAGAATCATGTTGCACATTTATACCTTCTCACGACAAGGAAAATGGAACTTTAACAGAGGCTATAGGTATGCTGACAAACCTACAGAACCAGATGATCAATGAAACCAATTAAATTGATGATGACAGCTGGTTTGGATCGCTGTTTTCATGGGTTCCACAATGGATGGCGGACGCATTCAGGTTCCTAGGAGCCCTGCTAGTGATGATATTACTAGGATTTTCTGTTATCAAGACAATAATATCGCAATACCAGAAAACTGCAAAGAAAGCCATAGGTATGAAGATAATGATTGATGTCAAACCAGGATGGAAGCCCAGAGATCTAACTGATGATGAAATAAGAGACTTTGTGAAGGCCAGCGAGCATGCGCCTGAAGGTACGAAGTTTCTTTATCACAGGAAACACAGAAATTATGAAGGAAAATTGATCTATTGCAGCCAAAATGGACAATGTCAGCTAATGACATGGAACAAAGACGAACATGTGAAGACAGCAGGAAGCCTGAAAGAGTGATAAAAATATGGACTCCAAAGAGACACTCCTTCACACCATCATGTACAAACCCAGAAGATGAAGAAGAAATGAATATAGAAGAACCAAGTAAAATTAATCCAAAAGAGGAAGCGGAAGTGGTCGATGAACCGACCAGAGGGGGGGAGTGTAGAGGAGGTCCGAAATATGGCCTGCACGCCAGTCGCCCATTTTGAAGTACCAGGAACATTCACACCGAGATATGTGACATATGATGAGCAAATAAACCAGCAGAGAGCCGCAGTAGGGCTCTGCTCAGTGCCTATCAGAAGAACAATGCCTATTGAAGTACCAGACAACTATGGACAGTAAGGTATCCATTGAGAAAACCCTACCAGCAAATGAAACGAAATGAAGATTACTTAAACATTGTCCCGGAAGAACCACAAAAGGCCTTAATTGAAGACGATTGGTGACAACACGAGGGCCCTGACAGACTCACAGATGAAAGAAAATGACAACCAAAAGATGACACACAGAGACGAAACGCCATGAATAAGGATATCATGAACTTAGAAGGAGAGACAATGTTGAAATATAAAGAAACTTAAGCCGTTAGCAGGATGAAGACATTCAACCAGCTAACGCTTGTACATATGCTTGTAACTGCAAGAAGCTAAGAAAACAGTGCGGCTTGCTATGCTCAGTAGGAGAATAGAGCGGCAAGCGCCACCTATACATATCTACCTCAACGAAGCACACTATACAAGTGCGAGTCCACTTTACACAAAAGCGGAATTAACTCTGGTTACTAGGGGTCAAACAGGATAGGATTCGTATTCTAGCTAAAACGAGAAGAGACGGCTGAATCGAAACTCAGCAGGAGCAGCTCGTGCCTGGGAAGTCGAGGTTAGACCAAGAGAAGGAGCAAACAGTAGCATTGCAGAATCTAAACTTAAGAACAGAACAGCCTATCTCAGGAAGGCCGAGATAAGGATGCCCAGGCATGTGGCAAGCCGAATAAGAATTAAACGTGCAAATAGAAGGAAAACTAAGCAGATTCACGGTGTGCTAGCACGTGATCAGCAGAGCGAGATGAGGCAAAGTTTCACACCTGCGCCTGGCTGTAGCCCACACAGAGATATAACTTTTTCTGACAAGAAGCTACAGTTTCGAGGCTGACCACAGCCAGCTAATTGACACATAGCCACCAAAGTACTGATTGATGGAAGGGAGGCGGGGTGAATCTTGGGGCATCCTGCACCTGGTTGACCATTCTGCGTGCTGCTAATTAAAGTGGAGATTTATACATGGGGTTGAAGCCAACCCAATCTCAATGGACCAAATAATCTAGGGTCCTATAGATAGTAGAACCAATGGGACGTCGTACTTTTCATGATGTCCACCGTAGTCATTTGTGAAGGAAATCTTAGACGCCCATCTAATAGTGTTTATCCAATCCCCACACTCCGTTACCATATACAGATATAGCACCTATATTTAAGTTACCTTTTTCCAACCAATAGAATTGCATGTTAACTTTTGAGGGTTACACGTCAATGATGACGAGTAAATGTTACTGTTTGTATGAAGTTGTTCGGAGTTGAAGCGAGACGGGCTATCGCATCACTGTTGATTTCCATGTTTCGTCGTTTTTTGTACTTGTCATTAAACGGACTCCCCTTTGCCAAACCATTGAGTTGTACTTATTGATTGGTGTTGGAGTAAGAAAACCTGCACCCCCATCCACCTCAAGGTGCAGCTATCTCGTTTTAAAGTACTGCAGAGCAAACTCTGACTATGGGCCGGTCAGGGGTCCCTCTAGTACACTGGTGTTAACATGACTACTAATCAGTGGACTGGGCTGGTTGTCGTGGTGGGTGCCACTGCATGCATGTTTAATTCCATTATAGGATAGGTACATTTTAAGGCGTTGTATTTTGGCCTCAGGGCCCAAGAGATGGGCATACATGTGATGTAGATGCGCTCGAGTATTTCGTCTACTTGTTGTGGATGGGATGGAGAGGGGAGAGGACCATGGGGCAACTTAGAGTGGGCAAGTTGTAGGTCTTTTGCTGGCAGTGTGTAAGCAGATGCCATGTGAACTAGGTCATCCTTGAGAGTAGGGAAGCAAGGGGATGACTGAGTGAGGTATGTGCAGTTTCTGGTAGGTGCCCTAGCCGTGCTGGGTGAGGGGTGCTTAGTGGGATCAGCTGGGCTTGCATTTTGGAGGATGGTTGGGTGATGGGTCTGGTGTGGGCACATGGGGTCAGGCTGCCCTGGATAGGGGCCAGCTAGGTTGGTATATTCTGTTGAGGCAATGAGCCTAAGAGTATCATGTTATTCTGGCCATGTGTTATGTGGTTACACATAAGGGGAGCAGTGTTGGCGATAGGTATGGTGGGGAAGCAAACGCCTACTGCAGAGTGCATGTCTAGTGGCTTCAAGGTGGTGTACTGGGTGAGGTGCATTTATCCCCTGGCAATAATTGGCCAAGCTGGTCAGCATGGATGGGGCAAGATATTGTTACATTCCCTGGTTGGTGATTAGATGTGTGTGGGAAGCGAGGGCTACTATGGATGTGCTTATCCTTATAAGGGGCACACATTGAGCTTGTGCGTAGACACAGTCTGCTGTTCCTATGGCGTGTCGGCCTGGGGAAGGAGGCATTAAAGCTTGGGGACCTGCTTCGAATATAGTAGGAATAGAGGTAGCGCTGCATGTTATAGTTCTGTGTCACAGTAGTTGGCAGTGATATGGCCCTTAGGTTCATAGCATCGTAGAAGTACGCTGTTACCTGCGTGGGGCAGGGGTGGCTGGTTGTAAGTAAGGAGTGGGTTTGAGGGGGGAAAAGTGAGGCACACTTTTTGGCAAAAATGGCATGACATAAGTCAGTGACACAGTATGCAGTACATACCTTTATTGCTTTCTTGGCCATGCAGCGCGGGCAGGCTGAGACAAGGTCTTAATGCCCCTTAGTTGTGGGTCCTTTGTGTGGGGCCGGCATCGCCTGCCAGCTCCATAAAGCTGTAGAACAAGTTTGTTGCTGTGACCAATCCTCGGGCATGAGGGGTGGGCTTCCAGCACAGCAAGGTCCCTGCCTTAATGCAGAGGTTGCAGCAGACATTTTGCATGGAGCTTCGGCTCCATTGAATCAGTCGTAGCTGCAAAGATCCCTACGGTGCTTACATGATTGCGCCATCATCTATTGCCATGTCTGGATCAGGTGTATGTCTGCAGCATGTAAGAGGGCACCAGTGGGCTGGGGGCTGCATTCTGGCCCAGACAGGGGTCTTCATGCCCCTTCGTGTGAATCCTTTGTGGGGCTGGCATCGTCTGCCGGCTCAACGTAGCTGTAGAACAAGTTTGTCTCAGGGACTAATCCTTGTGCATGACGGGCGGGATACCAGCACGACACATCCCCAGCCTAAATGCAGAGGTCACAGCTGCCATTTTTGCATGCATGTTTGGCTCCCTTGAATCAATGGTAGCAGCATGGATCAGATGGATGTTGGCATGATGTAAGAGGGTATTGCGGGACTGGGGTCTGCATTCTGGCCCAGAAAGGGGGCTTCGTGCTCCTTAGTGTGGGTCCTTTGTGTGGGGCTGGCGTTGCCTGCCTTGTTTCCGCTCTTTTGCTTTAGTTGACCCCAAGTTATAGAACTCCTTGCCTCCTACTATACGCTCTTCCTGTGCACTTTCTACTCCCTCTCAAAAAACTCCTCCTCCCCTCTCTCTGTTGGTCCTTCTCAATTTTTCTTTCTTCATTTATTGTACCGCTTTTTCTTATGTATGGCGCTTTGGTGAAAGTGCTCTATAAAATCAATAAATGTGGATGCATTTTTATGTTTATTATATTATGAATGAAGTTTATTTTTGTTTATTGAATGGTGGCCACATAACAATGATGTATTCTTTAACAATAATTTCAATTGATAATTCTTAGTTATTAATTAACAGGTGTTTCTTCATTTAAAACAGAAACCTTAATTTAGCTGCTCCTAATATTGTTGGTGTTTTTGGAGATAGACTTCATGCCCCATAATCTTTACATCTGTGTACTTGGTAAAACTATTATATTTGTGAGATATTTTCCATCAGATTGTTAGTGTCCACATTCATCATGAATAAGTAGGTGATACAACCCACATCTTTGTGGGTCTTTACCTGGTGTGGTTAGGACTATTATAAACACCTTCTGCCATTTCCCACGTAGGCTACTCCTGCAATACATTGTTGTTCTATGCTAATAGCTAATATTAGCACAAAATATGTGTATGTGCCATAAAACTCCATGGGTGGCCATCCCCACCAGGCCTTTTGCCTATGCACAGGCTATCGATTGCCCAAAATTTCTGTGAGTTGGCTGCTAAACCCGGGCATTCCAGCTTTCTCTAACAAAATTGCAACCTTGTCCAGAAGGGATGTGAACTAGCAGTTTGGGCTGAGCTGCCCCTTTGTGGGTGGGACCAAGCCTGATTTTCATATGGTCTTTTCCCCTTTTGTAATGAATTGGCAGGTGAAGAACGATGGTCTGCGGGCTTGCCCAGAACAATGCCAGAGGTTAAGATTCATTATAAACCTTCCAGCCATCACCTCTTTGTTTTCACGTTGTACTTAACCAAGCAGCCTCAGAGACAGGCTGAGGCTGTAGGATCAGGAGACGCAGGAAAACAGCTTTGTTTGTAGAGCCCATGATGAGTCAAGGTTGACTCAGAGTTAAGGATGCTATTTTCAAAGAATAAGCACAAATCACAAAGGGAGTACATGTATAAGCTCCGAATTTGGGGCATTCTTCATAGATGGAAGAAGATGAAAACATCTGTGAGAGCCAAACTGCTGGCTAGTTAAAAGTGTACAAAGTTCATATGAGAGAGTGAGAAAGTCTCTAGAGGCCAAGAGGAGCAACAGTACCCTGCATAATGCAGTAAATAAAAGGCTGAAATTGAGAAATGTGTGGTCTCTTCACACCTGACTTAGAAGTTGAAAACAAAGACTATTCATTAGAGCCTAAAGCTAAGACAGTGGTGTGCTCACACTCCCATGAACGTTCAAGGACAGAGAGCAGACACAAGGTCAAACTACAAATGCAAGACGTCAGCTAATCCCTGCCGATTAGATGATGGACTAATTGGGAAAATGGGAAGTAGTCTGATGGGATTCACACACCAAGGTTTTGCTTCACGTGCGTGCTGCTAAGGAGAAAAAAAGTCTAAGGTTGGGATAGTATGCCAACCAATCAGTGGCGTTGGGGGACAACCTAACACACAATGTTGCAGAAGCCAATACACTGTTGTCATGTCCACTATAATCAGTACTATATGTATTTAGAGGTGGTTCAAGGCGAGCCCTGCAGATAAGGGGTAGCCAATGATGCATGAATCATTATATGTTCTATAAGTAGATATGTTTGATTCACCAATCCCTTCCCTTGATAGGTTTTGTATTTTGCCACATAGAATGACATCATAGATGACACATTTTAGGGTATAAGAGCTCCACGCAATCAAGTTTGTTTGTGAGTGTGTATGCATCAGCCCGATGTCTGCCAGTTGACCCTACTTTATTCAATTGATAATAAAGTAGTACTTTGCCATATTCTTTGAGTCTGTTTGGTTATTTAGTCCGAGATCATTATTATAATTCCATCTAGCTCAAAAAATGCTTCAAGGTGCTAGAGCACAAAAGGGTACCACATCCATCTTTCTGGGGAAGACTGTAAATCTTACGTGCCATTCCTTTGTAAAACTGTCCTCAATATATTTTTTAATGGTACTCTGTTTTGTGTGCCAATTTTTCTTCAGCCTGCAACCCCCTATTCCTAATCACACAGTTGTGCAGCAAGAACGTGTATCAAGTCACTTAAGCAGAGGTAGCCAGCATGTCTTTCTGACATACTCTACTTGGGTAAGTACAAACTGTTCCAAAATCCAGTGATCATCTGCTCTTTCATCTCACTTGCTTATTTCGGATTGAGCTACTGAGCAGCGTCCTCACTGCACACCGCAGTGTATATGTACTCTCGCAGCCTGAATATATCCAGCCCAATTCAGTTGCCACTTCCCCCAATATGGCCACTAAACAGGTCCACTACTCTGGTAGCTCATCAGCATTGCAGACTATAGCACCAATCCCATCAGCACCCCTTCTTCCATTGTTAATCCACATCGGCCTCAGATCCCAGGGTTAGTTGGGGTTGGGTGGGCTGGGAGAGGAGGGGAAACGTGCAACTGCTTTATCTGTGCCACTTTAGGCAGCCTCTGAGCGCAACCACACAGATTCCTCTTTGGGCTCTGGGTCTGCACAGTTCACACAAGACCCACAGCACCTTCACTAAGTGGGTGATCCATCCTGATGAAATCAGGGCCCAGCAGATCTGCAACTACCACAGCAAGGGTGTCTACTGGTACCTGTGGGCTTGCCATGCACAGCCTTTACAACTATCTTTACAGACCCAAGTGACCTTGCCCCCAGAACTGTGCCAATACTGTCCCCACTATCCCCCCACAGGAACAGCCTTCCCATCACCCAAATCTGCACACAAACAGATGGCAGCAGGAGTTGTTATCAGTGATACTTACCTGTCTGCCATCTTGCCCTTCATCTTGATCAACCAGATTTGACCAAGGAATTCAGAGAAGACTAAGTCAAATTAAAAAAGCACACAAAATAATGATCATAATTTATATAATTGAATGGTAGCGCCACTGGGTGTGCATGTTGTGGTAGTGAAAATTGTTGGTACATTTCAGATTTGAATAGAAGTACCCTAGTAGGATGATCTGGCAAAGCCCATTGTAATTGATTGTGCCCTACCTGTCCTGGCCAAGCTGAAACAAGCACACACATTACTTTTCTTCCCCTAATGATCACTAATTAGATAAAAAGGCTTGCATACAACATTTAAACTGCAATTATAATAAATAGGGAACAGAATTCTAGTTTTTAAAGCTCATTTTTCATTTAGAAAATGTGTGGACCGTACACGGCTTTACAATGTTGTGCCATATGTAAGAAAGACAAACCAGGACAAGATTCATGGATACAGCTAAAAAACATACATTACCCTCAAGATTTTATGTTGAGCTACTGAACAACTTAGGGCAACTTTACCTTTTGATTTTGTGTTGAAAGAATTTGAGACTGGAAAAAAAATATATTGATGAACCTTGTCCAGACTTACTGAAATGTGTCTTGTCTCGGAGAATTGACTTAATGGCATCTGTATATATTGTGGGTCTTTTTTAATATACAAAGCCAACCTATTTTAAAACTCTAATAAAGATAGTAAGGATCTGTCTACCTATTTAAAACTTTAAAAAAGAACTCTACAGAATACCCTAGTTCAGAGTGCTAGTTTCTATTGATATGTCCATTTTAGGGTTGTTTGCAATTTTTTTATCAGGCAATATAAAACTGAATATGCCACAACAAAAAAAAAACCTTTGATGCTTTCCTTAGTAAACATCCTCAGAACTTCTATGTATATTGCAACCATAGTCCATTGCAACCTCACATTAGCATAAGTGAATTCCTCAAAGCCATCAAGTATCTTTAAAAAATTTGAGGAACCTGGTATTTGTGGTTTCATTTCCGACTATTACACTTACTTTGCACACAATTTCATGCCCAAATCACTTCTCTTTTTGCCTCCTCATTGGATGGTAAATCTATAGGCTCCTTTTCTGAAGCCATGTTCATCATATTTCCAAAGTATGTTTAATACCATGAATGCTACTTGATACATTTGTGTAAAATCCTTGACAATTGGATTTATTGTCCACTCCCTCTTTTGTTAAAAATCAAAACAAACAGGCTATGTAAATGGACAGGTCCCTTTGCCATTTCTAGACTTTTACTGATTTTCCCAATCTTGTCCATAAACACCCAACAGTAATGTGGCCGAACCCATTGATGCAGAAAACGGATTAGAACGTGTAGAAGGTGTTTTTGATTTTGAATCTTTCATTTGCATGGGTTTGGTGCCAATTCCACTCCCCTATGTGCCTTTATTGGAGTTCCAATGGTTACATTTTTATAAATGGTCACTTTTCTTCTTATTTTCATTATTAAGCGGTACTAAGCAAGGATGCACGTTGCCACCAGTTATTTCTTGTCCTTGCCATGGAACTCTAATCTATGCAGTGTTATATACAATAGAACTGACATTAAATTGATGTTTCAGTTACTTTGAAAAATGCTCAATCTTCAAGAATCTATTGTCCATTTTCATCCATTCCTGTATATAAGATGAAGATTAATCAGAAATTCCATCTCTAACTGTAAGTTAAGGAATTCAATTGTGTTGTAATAGCATTAAATATCTAGGTAATTTCATATCTGAGAAATATGTTAAACACTGTGCAGGCTATATACTCTCAAGATTAAATGATTCTAAAAGGTCCCCATTGCCTCTATATCTAAAATGGTGGGTTCAGTTGGGGCAATCAAAATGATAGTGTTGTACTTTTAAAGTATGACTCCACAATCTTTTCTTTTCATTTTTCAACCCCATCAACCCCATCAATTCCATATTATCCAAATCTGTCACGTCAAAAAAGAAATCTATGCTTATACTTTTTAAATTCAAATGTAATATGAATAATGGTGGTTTTAAATGCGAGAATTTAAAACTTTATCATTGTGGTTTTATTGTCAAGCAAGCACAAATTTGCTTCATACTTGATGACATTTCAATCAGCCAACATGATTACAGTAGAAAAATAGATCTCTTCATTTCCACCTCTGACCTATTCCTCCTAACCAGTTGGTCTACAATTTTGGCATTGAAATCATTACAATTACTGCCTTCTACCTTTTTTATAGAAGGTCTGTGTGTATTCAAATGTTCATAAATCCTCTAAAATGCATTGACAAAACATCTGGCACACCAAACCTAAATTAACTGAAAAACCTTTGCCTGGAAATCATGGTCAAATAAAGGAATTACATTAATTAATCATTTTGTTTTGTTACTGACATTTTCTTATGCCATGATGAAGTTAAAGTAAAGCTTTTCCTTCCTCTGTCTTCACATCCCCAATATTATGAATTGATAGATATTACTATAGAAAATTGCCTCTGTTGATGAAAATAAGCCCTCAACCCTACTGGACAGTGTTGTAGGAACCTGCTCAATTCCTGCAAAGCATTCAGTTTTTACACTCTACTGAATGACTAGTTTTGAATGTGGAATAGTCCTTAGAACTGAATTTGGAAATAAATGGTAAAATTAATTGGGATGGTGAATTGTGGTCTTGCAGCGGAACAAAGATAAATTAATATCAACCCATGGTACCTTTATTAAGTCCTTATCCTTCTTCAGTCACAAGGCTACCATGGGTTGATATTAATTTATCTTTGTTCCGCTGCAAGACCACAATTCACCATCCCAATTAATTTTACCATTTATTTACTTTTAGTAAAATGATCTATGATTGTAAATTTGTATTTCGTTTTGGGTACAATATTTCAAATGTATGGACCCCTTACTTTATGAAATATTTAATTTGGTAGTCTTTCTTTTGCCCTTTCTGTTTATGTTTGTTTTTCCTTAACTTTTTGTGTTAGATGCTTTTCAAACAATTACTGGCAATTGGCAAAAGCTAATGTTGATATTAGAATTTGATGCAATGTCACTGGTAATATCCTTATGTGAGAAGAATGTGTGGCTATAAGGCCTAAGCTTTTAGCAAAACATTAAACTAAATGGTGCACATTCATTCATTCATTAACTGCCATGTCCTAAACCTAGCTCTTTTATTGAACTGAACATTTGTACCAAAAGAATTTGAAATGCAAAAGTGTCTATACTCCCATGACGTTTTTGTATTTTAGCTTTCTAGAAACTCTAGCAGGCCGATTCATGGAATTAATGTGCGCTGAAATTTCCGGCGCAAGCGTGCAAAATCGTGCGAATCGCAGTGCAAGTGCGAAAATCTCAGTGAACCCCACACACAGCGATTCATGGAAGTCTGTGTGTGTAAATCCCTGGATGTGTGCTAAAATTCTGCGTGGCGCACGCTGGCGCACACATCTCCAAACAGCGTGCGCTAAGCGCACAGCAAAAGCGCACATAGCGCAGCGCACACAACAAAAGTAGGAGGAACAGGGGGCGTAACACGCGGAATGGGGAACAACGTGTGAAAATGTGGGCGTCACGGGGGAAGTACAGGAGGCAAATGCGCGGAACGCCCACACGCGCGTCTACAACACGTATTCATGGAATCGAATGGGGCTAATGCGTGCGCCACAAAAGACGCGCTAATCCGGAAACACGTACACCAGCAGGAAGCAGGCATACGTGGACCCGCGCAGCATAAAAGTGCGCACAAACAACAAAGAAGCTCAGACGCCAAGATGAATATACCATTCCTAGCAGCAGTGGTCGTGGGATACAGCAGGAGGAGGAGGATAGTCAGGCCCAGAATTTTTACACCCAGAACCAACCTTTTTGGGATGACTGATGACCAGGTGTATGGGAGGTACAGGTTTCCACCTCACATAATACTCGACCTGGTGAGTGAGTGGGAGGATGACCTCACATCACCCACCCTGTGCTCCCAAGCACTCAGCCCCTTGGAGAAGGTCCTCAATGTACTGCACTTCTTGGCCACTGGATCATTTCAGCGGACAAGTGCTATAGTAGGGGGCGTTGTCACAGGCCACGCAGTCACGCTGCCTACACCAGGTGTTGGCCATCATGACTACACGCCCATCATTCCGCAGGCACATATACCTGCCCAGAACAACTGCAGAAAGGCAGGTGCCAGCCAGGATTTCTATGGGGTGGCACAATTCCCCAAAGTGCTAGGTGCCATTGACTGCACCCATCTGGCTCTACGTCCCCCCAGGGCATCTGAGCACATCTATAGAAACCGCAAGCACTGGCATTCCATCAACGTGCAGGTAGTATGTGATGCCAAGGGAATCATCACCTCAGTATATGCCAACTATCCAGGGTCCACCCACGACAGTTTCATTTACAGAATGTCACCCCTAAACCGGGACCTAGAAGCTGGGCGGCATGGCGATACATGGCTGCTTGGTGAGTATAAATGCCACTGCACATGCATGCATGTCAGATACTGAGTAATGTCACAACCCCACTAATGATACCCATCACCACCTCCCCAGGGGACAGTGCCTACCCTCTGAGCACCCACATGATGACGCCAATTCGGAACCCCACCACGCCACCCGAGGTAAGATACAACACAGCCCATATTGCAACCCGGGGCATAGTGGAGCGCACATTCGGAGTGCTCAAGTCACGCTTTCGCTCCCTTGACCGCTCTGGTGGGCAGTTGTTATACGCTCCCCCAGTAGTGTGCAGGATCATAGTGGCAGCATATGTCCTGCACAACGTTGCAACACGCCGGGGCCTGCCTGTGGACATGGTGGTGCCCCCACATCCCCAACCACATGCACGCCCCCTGCTCATGAGAGGGGAAAGGGCACGTGGTGAGGCAGCCCGTACGCAGCTGGTAGCTAATTACTTCACCTAAAATCACACCCCTGTGGAGTGCACATAGCCCTGGCACATACCAGGAGACAATCAATGATGATGACATAAGGGACACTCAACTGTCACAACCATACCATCCTGAGATTGGTCACCTGGAAGTGTTACATTGTGTGCATCCCTACCTACCTAAACACCACCAATGCTGTGTCATCAAAAGACATACATCTATGCTGCGAAATTCATTACCCCCTTGCTAAATACAACATGAGAACAGCGCCATGTCACCCAACCCCTCCCCAGCTCCACCAGCAAACACACCATGGCATGTGATGCAATGTGAAAGCAAACAAAGCAATGCACAAGACCTGACACAAGTGTCACAAAGTACACTGTCCCTAATGGAAACTGCCCACACACAATATGCTCCCAGTAATGTATAACTAACAGCACACATTACCAAATACTTACCACCAACACAATGCTGCAACACACCATGGAAAAATGCAAAAACATGACAGTACTAAGTTCAAGTAGTGGTAGTCTTACAACCTGAATACGCCAGCACATCGACCCCTTACAACTGTAGAGTGTTGCTGCCACGCAAATGTCTCAGTGTACTGCATACAACATGAACTGCATCTGCAAAGTAGACGGTCTTGTGAAGACATGAGGAAGAAACCTGCAGATTAGGATGAAGACATGGATGCACAAGCACATATCAATACACCATGCAGTGTACAATACAACAACAATATCCAGTAGGGATGTCTACACAGTATTGATTACAGACTGCCCACACAGCTCATGGGAGCCCAACGTCACTGTGTAATTCACTGTCACTTGGTCACATCCTTTGCAAGCCCATGGAAACAGGAAGCAGGAGGGGTGTGTGTCTCACGAACCCAAGCATCTAACCCAAACTCAGGACAAGCCTGCATGTGCCCAGCCGGAATACAGTGGATGCCCACGGGAGCCACACAAGGCAACACACTGTAAAAAAAAAAAAATCAAAAATCAAAAATGGCCATGTGGGGGCCAGAGGGAGTGGGGGAGGCCACCCAGGAGGTTCGAGGACAGGGTGCACACCAACACCCACCTGCGTGGATGTTGCAAAAAAAAAATACCTCATTGGGCTCATGGCCTGCACGGCTATGCCATTGTGGGAGAACTGCTGTCGCTCTGCTCATCCTCTGCGGCGGTGGCACTATGGGAGGCAGCCCACGCAAAGCCCTGGTATGGTCCTCCATGGCAGCAAGCATGCGGGTCTGGAAGTCTGATTCTGGAGGATTAAAGTGCGGAGATCCCCATGCAGCACATCACGGGTTGCCTGCATTTCTGCACGCATGGCCTCGCGTGATGCCCGGTTCTCCTCACGTGTTGTATGCAGCTCAGCTGAGAGTGAACGTGTGAGTTGCTCCAGCTGCTGTTCTGCCCTAACATTTCGGGAAGCCTCAAGTTCAAGCAGACTCTGCCTGAGGTTATGGAGTTCTACCCTCAGGGCTTCCCTGTGGCACTGGGACTCTATTGAAATGTATTCGCGCAGAATCTCCAGTGCCGCCCGTCAGTCCCTGTTGGATGCCAACATGTCTTCTCTGTGTGATTGGCAAATGGAGTCTGTTGCCTGCTGTTGTTGCTCCATCTGTCTTTCAGGGGGGATAATGGAAGTGGCCACCCTCTCCATTGCCTGAGCCATCCTTTCTACTGATGCTGCCTGTTGGGTTGCCATACTGTACATGGAGTTTTCCCATACAGTGTTGCCTGGTGGCGCACGGCCACCGTGTCGATGGGCACCACACCTGTTTGGGGCAAGGCGATCTGCACCTTGCTGTGCTGGCACTGCCTGAGGCTGCAGGACTGCATTCCCCCTCTGATCTGCTGGCCCAGGAACAGGATCAGATGCTGTGGAGTGTGACCCTTCATCCGTAACCACCAAAGGCGAACCTACCAACACTGACATCCCCATAGAGGGTTCTACCCCTGGTCCAGGTGGGTTGGACAGAACAGAATCTCTGCCAGAAACACTTACCTGTGACTGCACACACGTCTCATCATCCGACTCAGCACCTGAATAGAGGTCTGGGGAGGTGCACCCAGAGGCACCCCTGGACAGTATGGTCTGCAGTAACATTGGGTTTTCACCCACCACCACACCACGTCCCCCACTGGTGCCCGGTCGTGCCTGAGATTCCTCCTGGGTCTGCACCATCTCCTCAACCTCAACAGCACCAAGTGCGTCATCACCTGCAAAAACATGAAAGACAACAAATGGAAACAGGCATGAGCACCATAGCACACACATAGGCAGTGACAAGCCAGAGATCCAGTACATGAATTACACATGTCCCACATGACTATAACCCTGCCATGCATGCACTGTCAAAGAGTTGGAAGTGGAGTCAAAAAGGCAGACACTGGGGAGAGCAAGATGGATATACAACACATTTGCAGCATGTTGGGTAGCACTGGCATCACACATCAGGCTGTGAGTGGTATGTCCAATACACATACATGACACATGCCACCACACAGATGTCATGTAGCATAGCCACAGTAAATTACAAAACTACAGCAATATGCCAGTGAATGAGTACTGTCACACATCCATGTCACATCGACATGATGCGAAGATTGATGCTGAATAGTGTTGCAAAATATGCTTGTACCACACACTGAAACACATCCAGTGTCCAATAACACAGTCATTGTGGGCTGATCAATGGTTGGACACTTTAACATTACAGGAACCACCTGTCATCTTCCACATGCAAACAGGACATAATAAAAAATGTCTGCAGCCAATACTCCATCAGCCTGAATGGTGTAATCATTAACATAACCAGGTAAAAGTAGTGGACCAGTGTGGGCTGTAAACAATGACGAAGCATATCACATATGTTGCAATAGGGCAGAATAATGTGTACTAAAAATGGGAGAGTGGAAACAATCAGCCTGAATGAACACTTACAAAATCTGACCAATGTGGTTGCAAGATGACAGTTCAAGGTAAAGTGCACTAATCTGGGCGTAATTGGCAACTGTGGGCAGAAGGGATACAGTCATAGCCAAATCCAAGGCACTTGAATGTATGGGAGGAAGCAAATGGGTGACCCATAACACTCAGGAGTACACACCTTCACCTGGCACTCAATCAGAACCCGTCACCCAAACAACATACACATGGATTACACACACATGCATGGGCACTCACCGGACAATGCCTCGTAATCAGGTAGTTCTCCCACACCTTGGATCTGTTCCTCTGTGACGAAGGTCCCAGCAACAGACTCATGTTCAGTGAGTTTGTTGTCCTCTTGTGGAGACCCACCGACAGTCACCAGAGTATCGGCATGATTTGAGGCCAGCATGTTCTTTGCTCTGCATTTCAGGTCATTCCACCGCTTGTAGCAATCATCAGCTGTGTGCCTCACAAATCCAAGGGCACTTATGCGGTCCGCGATGGTCTGCCAGTGTGCCCTACGTTGACCAGGTGTGGTCTTGCACCCTGCAGTCACCAACATTTCGTGGTTATGTGCCGACACATAGGTCACAAGTGCATCAAGTTCCGGGTCATTAAAGCTAGGCTTCCTTGACCTGCCGGAGTGTGTAGCCATGTCTGGGGTCTCAGCCTGTTGTGCCAGAGCACCCTTCTTCCTCTTTTTCAAAGGTGGAGCGGAGCCTGAGTGGCTCGCGCCGCTCTGGTCAGTAGGGGCAGAAGCACCGGTGGACTGGGTAGTAGGAGTGTGCAAATGCACAATGACCATAGGCCTTGGTAAAGGCATTGGCAGAAGTGTGATGTTGGCAGGGGGGAACGTCAGTTTGATGGACCTGGACCGACACTGTCCTGGCTGGGAGACTCAGAGCTGGGGTGGATGGAGCTGTAGCTGCCCCTGCAGCCTCCCCACCCTGCCTACTCCACGTGGCTTGGTGACACCAACTTGCACCACCACACGTGGCCTAGACTTGCTGACCTGGAAGTCAGCCTGGGAGTCATCCTGTGCCAGGTCAGGTGCCACAATGGGCTGGTCCAACAAGGGCTGAGCTGGGACGGTGTCAGCCACGTTTCCCCCAACCATGGGGGGGGGATGGGTGTCCCTGATTGGTCCTCCACACATGGGGGTCTATGGGCACCCTGCAAATCCTGGCCATGTCCCCTACCGCGCCCACCACGCCCACCTTTTGAAGGTCGGCCACGTTTGCCTCCCTTACCGCTTGGTAGCCTCCCAACCATGGCACTGATGTTGTTGTGCGTATGGGAGTAGCAGTAAACTATTGTCCTTGGCAATTGGGGGTGAAAGGGGTAGGGTACTAGATGTAATTCGTACCCTAGTGCTCTAACAAGGCTGTCTGTGACCCCTGCGGGAAGATGATGGGTCACGCAACGCACAGGTAGCCCAAAATCAAAAAATAACGTGCACGCAAACCCTCGTAGATCACATGCGTGAAAAAATGAACCCGCACTACGCTGTGGCACCCAGAAACACAAAAATAAGCGTATGCGTAATACACGCAGCCTACAATGACCTCTGAAGGGGTAGTTGACACACGGGGCAAGCACAGTTGGTAAATAGGTGCGCGACTCACCGTCTGCCTGGAAAAAGAACGTGAAAAAGATGCGCGTGTGCTCGTTGGCAACACCCCCGCCAAAAGAAGAATTGTACGCTGTCTGAGGAGACAGGACAAAAGAAGAAGTGAACGCTGTTTGAGGAAACAGGCCCAAAAAGAATAAAGAACGCTGTCAGAGGTAACAGGGAGTACGAACTTGAAATGATGTGAAGTAATCGCGTGTGAACCGACAGGAAGTACAGAATTCACCCACTCGCTCGCCACGAAAAGCACATACAAGGGAATGGGGTCCTACACGTACCTTTTAAAGCAGCCCACACGTACAGCGTCACTTACGCGTGTACGCGCTAAGGCCCTTTCCTCCAATTACACGAGCTGACACTCGGACGTGCAGTTTTTGGACATGTACGATGAACATGCACCCGTGTTGATGGAAATGCCCGCATGCGTCACGTCACTTACGCGCCTAGGCCCTTTCCTCGGATTACACGCATCCACATGCAGTTTTTCCACGGGCGCTGCCACGTCACGAGGGAAACACCCGTGCAAGTCACATCACAGAAGCGCTTACGTGCTAAGGGCCTTTGGTCCAATGAAACCGCGTACGTGTGCTGACATGCTTACGCGTGAAAGGCCTTTCCTCGAATTACACGCTGACGTGCAAGATTTCACATGCCAAATTACTCTGTATCAAGCTGGCCATGCAAAAACACACGGAAGACCACGCTCCTGCCTAGAAGGCCGAATTACTGCCCCCGAGAGCCCCGAGCACGCTCCCGCTTGCCATCTGCTGCTGCCTGACTGCCTGCTGCCCATGTGCCCTGCTATTTGCTGCCTGCACGTCAGCCAGGAGTGCAGTTGCTGTGACCAACTCTGCTGGAATCGAAGACTCCTGACTGGGATACCATTGCTCCACAGCCCAGCCCCAGGACCCAGTTGCCCACCCACTCCTGTCTCTGGGGTTGCCATGTCGGGCACAACCCCATCTGGCACCATTGGCAACCCCCAGCCAGAGAGGCAGTGGGCCACCAGCTTCAGTGCCAGGGAAGTTGGTGTCCTGGTGGAGCAAGTCCTGGGGAAGTATGATGCCCTCTTTGGAAGTTTGTGCGCCGACAATGAAGGACGGACCAGGATCTGGATGGACATCGTGACTGCCATCAACGCGGAGGGGGTGGCAGTCCGCGACTTACACCATGTCTTAGAAGATTCTGGTGCAGAGTGGTAGGTCCTGATCCACAGCAGAGGTTACTCCTTACACGCCCTGGGAGTGGTAGGGAATAGATTTTCCTTCTATGATGAATGATTCCATCTTCACCTCAGCCTGAGGGTTTTGGAGACTACAACTCTACCAAAGGAAGTTCAGTGAGATCTTCAGAATGAATCTACAGCCTTAAAGGATCTGAGAGGAACTGAGCGAATTTGCTGAAGGGATGGAAGACCCCTCCTTTTAAAGGCAAGAGTACTCAGGTAATTGGATTAAAGCTAGCCTGCCTTAGTGGTCTAATCCCTGCTCCGTGATGGAGTGGGCATTGCCCTGCTGATGTCACACCCAAGTGCTTTGCTCCAGAGGAAGTGGAGTGGACATGAAAGAGAGAGAAGGACAGTGTGAATCCTCCTGCCAATCATTATCCTGCCCCCTTCCCTTCTTACTGAGATCAAAGGCCTTCAGTAATGCATCACCCTGGTGTGATGCTAATTGTTTTGAATGGGTGTGCCTCTTTGATGCCCGGGCCCGGACAGCTTCGTGCTGGGTAGCTGTGGTCGGGTGGAAGGTATCATCAGCCATTACAAAGATCAAAGAGGAGGCCAAGCTTTCCAGGTTCTCTTCCTGCCATTTGGCGGGCTACACCCAGCTGACAAGAATACACATCGTCTTCCATGGTGGAGCTGGCTCACCGGGGCTAACATATTTGTTATATCAATTAGAATGTGGCTCTTGTTATCATAAGTAGCACTATGCATAATTTTACGCATAGCTTTTATTTCGATTTTACCCTGCCACCAGCATGGTCGACTCATGATCATCATAATTTTGGGTACAGCAGGGCATATATTAACTGCCGCCTCTGTGCTGCAAGGACTTGGCTGTCTCTGTGGCTGTCAATTGGGGACCTTGTGATCTTCGAACCCACTCAAGTACAGAGTGTGTTGCGGACCAGGCTACTGTTGCGACTGGGCACAAGTGTACTATGCTTTTGGCATGTAGTCGACGGGAAAAGGGGTATCTGGTTGTCAGAGTACTCCTTTTTGAGACAGAATTACCCTCATCATTCTATTTGTTAATAAAAATCAAAAGAGCCAGGGCTTTGCACCCTTGTCAGGTGGCAATTCCGCAAACCGTGTGCTTGGCCCAGCCTCTGTTTTTTCATGTTTTAATTATTTTTACCACCCGAGGGCTTGACTCGAGATGCTAATAGCACAAACACCCAATTCCACAGGCTTCAGTAGCCGGATAATAGGCCACAGACGGACAGTAGCCATGCTGCGGCCCAGTGTTAACCTTGGAACCCGGGCCGTTATCAGCTGGTGAATCCCATGTTATGGGGTATTACTGCATACATATTTACAGCTTTACATTTCATCTCATGACAAGTCTAACCATCGCTTTACATCCATACTGTTGCTGCTTCCCCTTTTTCCCTTAGGTGTTTTCCATCTCCCTAATTCCCCATGCATGTGTCCACATCTGTACTTTTTGGGTTTGTCTGGTGTCCTAAAGTTCATTCCTTCTAATTATTCTGCTCTTTTTGCTTTCAAATCTTTTCTTCTTGCAAACCTTAGCAACCTTAATTGAACTTTTAGGATTCCCACATTAGAATCAATTTCATAGTACTCCTAATTGCATTCATTTGTCATTAATTCAATCCCAGCTGCTATGTTTAAGCATTGCCATTTCATACCTTTAACTGGATATGGACATTTTAATGTAAATGCTCTGTTTACATGCACACGTTTCTGTACTGCTATTGATTAATGGGTCAAGGCATTAGTAATCCACGCTGATCTATACATTATTAACTTATCGGTTTTGATTTTAGCCTCTTTACTGTATTGCTTGCAATGTAGGGCAGTTCAGTATTCTAAAGTGGACTCTAGATTAGTGTATTTTATGAACACAAAATGTGTAAATTTAAGAAAAAAAGAAAATACAATGAATAGATAATCTGAAGCACCTCCAGCAAAAAAGTACTTGCACCTCCACAGGATCAAAGTGGTTTATTAATAATCTCCTAATCAAAGTTTGCTTCTTGCTGACTATGTGTAGACTGGTTGCAGGATGAGAGGCAAGCCCTAAATGTATTAAACCAGACGCCAGCCTGATTTATCAGGCCAAGTCTTGTAGAGCATGAAATGTTATTCAGTTTATGCTTGCAGGTGTCAAATAAATGACCTCCAGGTAGTGAATTAATCACACAAGCCCTTCTGGGTGTGTCTTAATTTTGAAAATAGTACAGCTCACTGGACAGGATCTCAGGTTGTCTCGTTCCGTGTTAAATAATACGCCTGCCTTTGCTTTAGGCCACACTTCATATTCATTCTGGCACTTTCAGGTAGTCCAGTATGTCCAAACTGCGTAAGAATGCACAATGACCAGCTAACAATGATGGCCTTGAAGGGCATGGGTTTATATCGTGTTGAAGCCTGTTTTTCAGAAACCAGAGTGTGATGAAGTAGCTGTGTGAGAAGAGGGCACTGATGTGTCTGCATTGCTAGCTTTATAGGTTTCACACTTGCCAGTTGTTTTGCATGTGAACAACCACTGTGCAATAGAAGAGAACATAGTGACCTATATATATATATATATATATGTGTGTGTGTGTGTACTGAGGTATAATATGTATGTAGTGTACAGAGCTGCAAAACAATCGACTATACAAATAAGAGGAAGACTGCAGAGAGTCAGCCGGGAGAACTGAGTGAGGGGGTCATCTGTTGGCGCCAAGACTCACATATATGTAGATCTCCTGAAGTCTTTGTGCGATGTGCATGCATAGGTACTTTTAGCCTCTCCTGGTGCAATAGATAAAATGAGTACCATGTGGTTAGATCATGGTGTCATCTGTTACTTACAATGAAGATATCGTATGCAGGATGACTCTTCCCCGTGGTGCGCGAGAGCAGGCACACACCTGATGATGACTCTGATAACAGAATACACCTCCCATGAATTATGGGGACTGCTCCCCCAGACGTACATGTAAAAAGTGCAGGCCTCTTCTGTAGTGAAATTCTGACACTAGCACTGTTCTTGGTTGATGGCTGTTTGTATGTTTATAGTGCACCCTAATACCAGCAAAGTGGCTTCAAGGTGGTTTATGAAGTACCCAATTGGATCCTTCAGAAGAAACTTGAGCTTGAGGAATTTAGAGAAAACACCCCATTCTAAGACCATGTTATACCAGCAAAACCATTAATAACCACCGTCTATTTGTGTCTTCTTTACATGACAGTTTATCCTATCCAGACACGTGAATCCTGCTGTAGGGACTTGTTTCTCCCGTCCCTCTCTTGTTATTATACAAAAAATGCATTCTTTAACAAAAACGTACTGTAGGCGTGAGCTGCTCTAAGAATCACATTGAAAGGAAAATGTCACCTGGAATGGACGTCTCACAATAGAAGCAGCAATAGGGTGTGGAATGCTGAAAAGGGCAGGTAGTCACGGAGGTATTCGCCCACAGTCGTCACGCTAAGAAACTCGAGGCCAGAAATGAGACATTACCGCAATCTAGTAGCCGGTGGTCATGAGGCCGTGGGGCAGAGCCTGGAACAGGCCTATGAGGAAATGTACAGACTGGTGCCCACCGTGCCTCTGAAAGGCGGGGCCCATCACCTGCCGGACATGTGACTGATACTGGCTCAGCTGACTGGGCTTTAGGCATTACGGCTCGGGAAATTCCATCAGACTTACCCCCGGGCCAGAAAATATAATCAACATGTTTCCCTGCCCGTAGCCTAGAGATTCCCGGATGAAATAATTTCTAGTGTGATTGCTGACATGCATGACTAACTGATTGTGAAACAATACGTTAGCAATGGCAATCACTGCTAATACCTGTAGAATGCCCAAGGAGCAAAACAGGACGGAATCTGAATTGCTTTGATACGTGGCGCGGAAGTGACATCACATGGCCCTTGACCTCTGATGACATCACAGGAAGTGGTGCCATTTGACCACACCCCGAAGTGGCATCATGGGAAGTGATGGAACACGACGTTTCACTGCTTGACAAAACAGGAAGTGGCATCCCACAGCATTGTTCCTAAGTACACTATGAAAAATATGGTTATGATATCACTGTAATGTGATATACATTTCATACAAGAATGGATCACCATATGTTTTGTTAATATCAGTGTGTATAGGCCCATATTATCTACTGTGAATACAAGCAAATGTCCAAGGCCAAATGATAATGCTGTGTTATAATATAGCCCTTCCACTTAAGTGCTTTATGTAGAACAAATGTACATCAAATATCACCCAACCTGTGTTGGTACTCATTTATTGAGCTCAGAAGGATGAAAGGCTGAGTTGGCCTTGCCGGGATTCAAACCTGCACCCTGCAGATCTCACACACATTGAAGCAGCAAGCACTCAACCCACTGAGTTATCTTACTGGCTAGAGCTATCTAACCCGCTATAGTAAAATTAGCAATTACATGCCTAATGTTCTCAAGAGTCAGAAAGAAAATTACACTCTGTAGTGGATACCATTAAACTGGTAACTGAGATTTAACAGCAGACCACTTCATCTGCAGGTCTGGTGCAAAGGTGGCCACACGTCAAGCCTCCGTGGATCTCCTTTTCAGGCTTCAGAAGATGGCAAAATACATACCAATGGCAATGGGAGCGTTCAGAACACTGTATTAAAGAATGTATATTAGTGCGGCGAATGCAGCACACTCACACAGCAGAAGGAAGGCCTTCTGTGTCTTTCTACGACTTCCATCCCTTCTCTTGGGTGCACATGCAGCGCTGGCTGTCGGATTGGAGAGGCCCTCTGCAGCAAAAAAAAACCACAACAACAAAAAACCGCCGAGGGTCCCCTAATTTGCATTTTAATTGACACAGCTGGGAATGGCAATACAGAAAATGACGTCACAATTTGTGATAGTCTAGTTTATCTGGGAAGTCACACTACACGCATTTAATAACGATGAACAAATAACTTTGTGATGTGCTTATGAATTGCCCCAGTTATTATCATGTATAGAGCTTCAATATATTATTTTCCTACTATGATTTCGGCTTTTCTGAAAAGTGTACACTATAAACTGAATCACTTCTGCAGACTCAGCATTTGTAAGCTGAGGTAGAGTAAGAGAACACGATTTGCTCAAGGGCACACACTATAGTTACGTTAACTTGCCCCACGAAAGCACACAGATTTGGGCAGCCACTTGGAGCCGTCAGGGGGCTTTCAGACGCCAACGCCGAATCAGCGGATGCCCCCCAAACAGCGATGCTACAGTATGGGGACTTGCAGACATTCACAGCTGGCAGGGCAACCCTTTCAAATGTGCAGGGAGTTATCCGGGCATGTGTGAGGCTCGAATGCCAGGGGTTGGGGGGATGAGTTTAGGACACAGCACCTCCTAATCAAGGTTCTGGAGGTGAGGGATGAGAAACACCTTGGAGAGCCAGGCCCTGGGCAACTGCACAAACGATCCTTGCCTTGTGTTTCCCCTGTGCGTGTAGTTCTGCCAGCAATGTATCCTCATGCTCACGGATCCACAATGCTGTGGGCATGCAACACTACGAGACCCTGCGTGGAGACTCATGACAATCCCGCTCACAACTGAACCGTCCTAATTGTGTACTCTTCAGGAGAGCCCGCAACACATGGTGGGTGGATCCGGAGGAGGGATGCATATGTATTGACCACCAGCAATGGAAAGCCTGCAGAAGGAGCCACACAAAGCCAAGACGCTCCCCAAGTGGCTGCTTCCCAATGGTTGCCGCATACCCACAGATGCTGGGAGCAAATCAGAAAGAGAATTGTATGTTATGCCAACCTGCAAATGCGGAAGTAGCAGGCCTCTTTACAGCAGATTATCTGTGATTGAGGGAATGCGGCTGTCCGTATTCACACACACTGTAGCACAGAGGGGAATGGGTGGATAGTATGGCAGGTTGGGAGATGGGAGGGGGTGCAGGGGAAGAGGCCTCATGCTGTCAGGTGACACCATGGGAAGGACAACAACACCATAGGCCTCATTACGAGGTTGGCGGTCTGGCAATAACAGAGCCAGTAAGGCAATACTGGCCTCCAATACCGGTCCAAAGTATTACGACCCTGGACGCCAGTCCCACCGGCATCGACAAGGACCCGCTGTGGCTGTGCAGCACCGTACCAGCATGCGGAGGCGCGCGCGGGTGGCGTGCCCGTAATACCGGCATCCTGCAACGAAGAGGACAACACGAGTCGCACGGACATGTACATACTGGCATCGAGATGCCGGTAAGAAGGGCCACCATGATGCCGACAATACCGGCATCTCGGACCACCCGTTAACAGCAATCTGCTGTGTAACCAAGTGCCACAGGAGCACACAATCAGCACAGGTGGAGGCAATGGAGTCAGGGCCAGCACAAAAGGAGCACACCCACACACCACACCCCTTTCCAAAACAAAATGCTACCACTTGCACTTGCCATACTGGGGCTGGAGGACATGCCTGCACTGCTACTCCTTGAGCAGGCAGTACAACAGGAAACAGAGAGGAGACACAGGAGTAGAAGGAGGGTGAGACTGGCCCAGCAAATCCCACCAGTGCAGGTAGTTGTTCCCCGCACACAGCCATCAATTCCACATATAACGGCCAATCCATTTGACTTAAGCCCGGCACAGATCCACACCCTGTACCGGCTGGACAGGGACACCATCACCAACATAGTGGAATTAATACAGGAAGACTTGGTCAGCCTGATCAACATCCACACAGCCATCCCCCCTCTGCTGAAGGTGGCATCTGTGCTCCACTTCCTGGCCACAGTGGGCCAAATGCATGGCATGTCGCAATCATGCTTCTCTGTTGTGTTAAACCAAGTGCTGGATGCACTACTGAAGCACGCAAGTGCCTACATATCCCTACCACGGACACCACAGGAGGCAAATGCCACCAAAATAGCATTCCATGCACTGGCAGGCATGCCCAAAGTAATTGGTGCCCTCGACTGCACCCACGTAGAGTTGGTAGTCCCACATGCCGTGGAGGTGGTGTACCGCAATCAGAAGCTATACCACTCCATCAATGTGCAGATGGTGTGTGATGCCAGCCAGATAATAACACATTGCTGTGCCAGATACCCAGGATCCACGCATGATGGCATGGTGCTGCGGAACTCCTCACTACCCCGCTACATGGAAGGAGACGTCGTACGAAGTGGCTGGCTGTTGGGTGAGTCTGCCCCCTGGGCCATGGGAGGAGAGGGATGGGGGGACTACATGCATATGCAAGGGGAATGCCCCCTGGGCCATGGGAGGAGAGGGATGAAAGTATCTTGAGTTATCCCCAGCCACACAGCCCTCACATGTGCATACATAATGGACCTAGCCAAAATGCATTGGGGGGCCTGGTGGTTTAAATGTCTAGGACCCGAAGTCATGTATGTCATGCAAGGCTCGCACCATGGATTGGCATGCACTGTACAGAGCTGATAGTCATGTGGATGTGGCTGCCATTTACGGGATTGTACATATGAACTTGAAAGATGTACAGGCTGAGCACACATGGCAACTGAGCATTATCCTTACACATACCTCCTTCTGCTCCCATGTAGGTGATGCTGGCTATCCTCTGAAGGCGTGGCTACTCACCCCTGTCAGGAATCCGCAGAACAGGCACAAGGAGGACTTCAATCGTGCACATACACGCACGCGTGTGATCATTGAGCAGACGTTTCGCCTTTTGAAGGCATGGTTTCGCTGCATCAGCAGGTCGGGAGGGGCACTCATATACGGGCCTGAGAAGGTGGGCAAGATCATCACAGCATGTGCAATGCTGCATAACATGTGCATCTGGCGGAACATACCCCTGCCACCTGACATGGAGCTGCCACCACGTGGTGAAGTAGAAGGAGAGGAAGGAGTAGATGTTGGACATAGGCCAGGACGAGATACACTTGAGGGTCGCGCAGTGCGGCAATTGGTCATAGACCAATCATTCTGATGTACTGGGATGCAGAGGGTGCCATGTATTGGGAACTATGGGCACTGGGTGAGTGGGTATATGGGCACAGTTCACTATGAAGCAATACATTGACAAACAACAAATAAGCAATGTCCACTCATGTGATCTTTTGAGCACAACAGGTGTGTTAAAGAGATTTTTTGTACAACATGATTTAACACTCCACGCCCCCAATACCCCTCCCCATCCCCCCACACACCCCCACGTCCCCCAACAACCCCAGTACTACACCCACCACCACCCTCCATCCTCCCCCTAACACCCAAAGTGAACAATGGCACAACGTGTGTCTGCATGTATTCCTAAAGAGAATCTGCAGGGTGTCCCTGCTACTGTGGAGCCCCCTTCGGAGTTTGGGGTTGGATATCTGAGCACCGTGCACTTCGCAGGGACCTGCGCACCGGTCTGGTCTGCCTGGAACTCGCTGGCGTGGTCGATGTGGATGAGCCAGATGGTTGTGACCCCAAAGCCGGAGTTTGCCGCTGCTCCATGCTGTCAGCAATCCTGGTGAGGATCTGTCCCAAGGCATTGAAGCCATCACACCCTTGCTGTGCACTTGAGTTGATGGCCTGGATTACGGCCGCAGTGCTGTCATGGAGGACACGGCGTGTTGTCTCCCCTTCAGCAAGGTACTGCTTGACATAGCCTTGCATCTCCTCCTGCCGGCCCTCCATCCTGGACAGACGTCCCTCAAGGTCCCGTATGGCAGTGTGGGTGGTGGTTGGTGGGTTATGTAGTTGTACTGCATGAAATATGGGGCTGTGCAATGTCGGAGACCACTCTCCATGGCTGCCCTGTTCGGATGAATCCCGGCGAGGTGTGTCCTGTGGGGTGACCTGCGGGCTTGGTGTTCGACCTACAGGCTCTGAGTGGACGAGTCCTGCATTGCCGTCATCTTCAGGGTCAGCTTCCTCGTCGACACTATGCTGTGCCGATGCAGCCATCTCCCCAATTGTGCTTGCAGCAGCAGACTGTGTGCCATCATTGTCCATGCCAGATGTGTCCTCGGCCTGTGTCGATTGTGTGTCTAGGAGTGCAGGGGCAGGTGTCTGCTGGTCCTGTGTGGGTTGCAGTGTGGCTGGTAGGGCACTGGTTGTTGTCCTGCGTGCCACTTGGCCCATCCTTTGTCCACTTGAAGTAGATGGTCCGTGCCATCAGCTTGGCTCCTTGTTCTTTTGGCTGGTGTTGTGCATTGTGCAGTTCCCTGTGCTTCTTCGCTGTCTGCATCTGTACTTGTGTGGGACAGAGAGTGGCAGGGCATCAGTGATTGTGGTGCTTTAATCATGCATGCGTTTGTCTTTGTGCAGTTGGTGCCCTGTGATCAGTTGCATGCCTGGCTTTTCAGCAGACTGGGTACATGCAAGGTTGGGGGGTGCTGTTTGGAATCGTGCAGAGATTCACATGTACACCATGGTGGCTGCTGTTGGACCTTGATGTGTGTTGTGAGTGACGTGCTGTGTGACACGTGCAGGTCATCTGTTTGTCGGTGTGCATTTGTGTATGGGCGCAGCATGCAGCATGCATTAGGATGTGATAGTGGTGGGCCCAGCATGTGTATATGGATATGTGTAGGTGTGCATGATGAGCCATGTATTGGCTGGCGTTGCTGTCACATTTGGAGGTCAATGTGATGATTAGTTGTGTGTTTGTAGGGACACTCAACTTCATCTGCCGATGTTGGCACTCCAAACTCAGCTCCACCGACTCTTTCAATTGACTCCACATCTATGACTGAGCTGCAAGTCTCCTCCCATCTGGCCAATTTCACTGGTGAGTGAGGTCCTCCACCTGTAGCCAGCCCCTGGCTCCGATTGGCCGACAGGATGTTCCGTACTCTCAGCCTGAGGTCATCCCCTTGTTTTTTGCAATCGCACACTGTGCGTGCGGTAGTGCCGACTGCACTTACTTTCCGGGCTACTTCTTCCCAGGTGGCCTTCTTCTTCAGCTGGGCTGGACGCCTGAGGTCTCTGCAGAACACCACATCAGCATTCGCCACTAGGGTGTCAGCTAACATGTTCAGCTCCTCATCCTTGAACTGTGGTTTACGCAGGCGGGCAGTGCTTTTCTGGGTAGACTTAGACATTTTGTCAGTGGTGTGCTGGAAGTTCTGGTGGTGAAGGTCCTGTATGTGGACGATGGCAATGGATTGTGTTTTTGAAGATAGCCGCCTAAGCATTTCCCGTTCCGGCGCTATGACGTTACTTCCGGGTCCATTAATAACGGGCCCGTTCTTAGCACTATGTTAATACCGGTATTGCTATTTGGGGGTTGCCGAGGCCGGAGCTGTTATGTGTGCATTCGTTGATGCCGCTATCTGAGAGTTTGAGGGTCGTTACCGGCATGCCGGTACGGGCGTTACCGGCATGCAGGGGTGCATGTGCTTGTGCACTGTTAATCACCCCCTGTTTGCGGGTTCGAGCCAAGACGGACATGTTATTAACGGCATGCCATTAATGGCTGCTTTTTAGCGCCAACCTCGTAATGAGGCCCCATGCATCTGAAAGCAAAACTAAAACACAGCGAATTTGCACAAACACTGCAGCAATGGAGCTTTAAAAGTACAAGCCATAGCGGGCTACAAGCAATGGCCTTCGAGGCAGACACTGCTTCTAAAGCCAAGGAACCTTTATGAAATCTAGGAGAAGGCCCGGGCTGCTCTTACAGCTGACGTATAAGGTGACATCTGAATCGGTCAAGACCTACTCTGCTGCCTCAGGACAGCACATGCAAGACTGAAGACATCCCAAGGTGTGCAGCAGGCCACAGGAAGAGGCTGCTGTCCTTGTGGTTAAGCCTATGCCCACGAGGGCGACTGCCCCACTACGGGACAGAGCTCTAGAGTTTGTTCAAAGGACCATTGCTTTCCTATTTTTTGTCAGGCTACGAAAGGTGAAAAAAGTGTAAGAGGCAGGAGCTGATGAATGACCGATGAGAGAAAACCGGTTTCACATCTGACAAGAGCTTCTGTATCCAGAATGTGCATGTGCTGCTTAGACACCCGGAAGCGCAGCGAGGCTACCCCGGATCCATTTCCAGGGATGAAAGTTCATCCGACTAGGTAGAGCCTGTACCTCTGCCAATGGCCGCCATGTTGCTGCAGGCCAATCCCTATGAATCCCTAATCGACTCGGGGCCTAGAGATAATTTGATGTTGTGGACAAATGCAAGGATGTGCCAGATTGCCCAACACTTGCTTCTCCTGATACAAACACACCCCCATATGTGTCAGACACGGCACTCCCATTCACAAGCAAATTCAATGCCCATATTTGCTACCAAAAACATGCAGTTTTAGTCGACATGTATGTGATCCAAAAAGAATGTGGCAGTTGATGCCTACTCTGTTTTAAGTGTGCAATACACATGGGTCGACTTCCTATTATCCACAGAACGATGAGCGCGAACTGGAAAAATAGTTTCGCATTTGTTGAAAAAAATGTCTGCCACTATACCGAGGCCTAGCAAAAAGTATAATAATACTCTACACACATGAGCCAGTCAAAGGGGTATGCTGACACTATCAAGTGGTGTCATACAAGGTCCAAAGACAGTTTTGAAGTGGAGGTAAATCACTCCTAGACCAGGACATTATTGAACCAGCGAGTGATCCAATGTGATGGGTCCCATTGATGCAGTAGGCTCACGCCTCAGGACGAATTCACATATGTGTACACCTCCACCAAACCAATACCACAAATCAACGGGAAGATACTTGGTGCCACACATACAAGATTTGATTCACCTGCTAACCAGCGACACGATAAACCCAAGCATAGTAACCTGTACTGCCCGCTATGTACATTGAGCTTGGCTCTGCAGACAAGAAATAATTAAACTGGTCACCGATGTGACATAAATCGATTAGGGGGAAGATGGGCTATTGGGCATTCTGTATGATGGGTAAGGATTGCCTATGGGTCTGCCAGTACACTCTCCACACCAGACAGTTTTTCAAATGCTATGTTATGATTTTGAAGCAGCTGGAATTTATTTTGCTCTTGCATTTTGGTTTATTTGTATTTATTGACATTTTATGGATGGAGTTTTAAGTCTATTTCTTTTGGGTATTGTAATAAGATGAATTATGTTGTTCCCTCTTTTGTCTGTATGAAATCAAATGTGCACGTGCTGTCCTGTTATGAACTTTTATGGCCTTTCGTGCTGAACAAAGTTTTATTGATTGGTTTTTCAAAATTGAATTTAAATGAGTGCTGCTATCAGCTGGCATGCGACCAATCATCTGGATAGGCTCCTAACTTTGCTGCTCATCGACATCGAGGTTGTGTTGTTGCAAACGATTGCATTTTGGCATGTCATCTGCAGCTGAAGTGTCCCAGAAAGACATAAGAAAAGTAATAAAACGCGTCATCCAATGTCTGGAGTATAGTGAAGACAATTTAGTTTTTGGGGTTGATCAAAACTCCAATGATGCTGCATTGAGTAGAATCATCATGGCCCTCAAGGAAGCGCATCTCACGCTGCTGAGCAAAGATAAATGTGAACACAACAAGTCAACTCTAAAGTTCTATGCGCACACTGGCATCTACACCTTCTCCGAGTGTCTGGTCACACTAACTCTCATTCTGTGCCTGATACATACCTGATTTTACTTCAATCATTGCGCTCCTCTGCCAACTAACATGTCACAGGCATGACTTTGTGGGGTCTCCTTCATGTCAGAGCGTGTTAGAGGCTGTCAAGAACAGAATAGTGAGAGTGGTC
Organism: Ambystoma mexicanum; assembly: GCF_040938575.1. Taxonomy (NCBI): domain Eukaryota; kingdom Metazoa; phylum Chordata; class Amphibia; order Caudata; family Ambystomatidae; genus Ambystoma; species Ambystoma mexicanum. Next base: position 859,991,858 of record NC_090931.1, on the reverse strand, counting down.
TCCAGGCCGTACTTTGGCCCTACCTTGTGCACTGTACTAATGTTTGACGCAAACCCTGTGAGTTTGGGTGTCATCCAGGCTCTACACAAACCAGGCTGAGGCACTCGATGCAAGACTGTCTGCTTTGCAAGCTGCTACGTGACTGACACTGAAATGACATTTTCAGGCAAAGAAAGGAAACCTGTCCATTGTGTGGGTCTGTGATCATCATTATCTACATGGCAGTAAATGCCCCATTGTGAAAGATAGCAAGCTCTTTTGACAATATATGGTAATCCTAAAACCAGGAGGCCTCCTTGTACTGAAATGTGGGACCTCACCTCAAAAACTACAAATTCAAAACCATTCACCATCCAGAGAAGGAACTGATCCATGATGACGAGTTCTCCTGAAATTCCCCACCTCAGCAGTGACACAATCTCTGTCAAGCAAAACCATTGGCTGTTTCACTAAAAGACCTATTCACAGCGTTCATGCTGATGCCGGTGACTGAGCTAGCATGATCACAAGGATGGAAGTTTACAAGCAAACTAACTCGAAACAGGCGTAGGCAAACATCAAAGAAATGCAGACTTTCGAACTTCTACAAGCTGGTCTTCCCATGACCACTGAGAGACTTCCAAGAAACAACAACTTTGTCATCATGATCCTCATGTAACAAAGGGCGGTTGAACTCACACACAAGGGTCTTCATGACATAGGGTCCACCAAAATACACATGCTCCAAAACATTTGGTATCCCACACCTGACAAGATTTTTTGAGACCACCCTCTTTAACTTTCCATGTCTGGCACAGCATTGCACCGAAAGTCACATCCTAAACGCTACAAATTATCCCTTCTCCCCAGATGTCTCAGAGGAAGTAACACATCTCTATGGCCCACGCTCCCTCAAGGCAACACATTCTAGTTGTCCAAAATGAAAATTCTATCGGTCTTGAGATTCAATTAGCATTGTTCAAGTCTGCGGCATCTGCTAGCCTGGTCTCAGATGAATGACATAGTTGAACAGTCATGAGCAGACTCAAGAAGACCATCCCGGTATCTAACTGTACTAAGTAGTGGCTATTGCAGGAAACATGCAAATTGCTGGGAGATAATGGAAAACCCAGTGACACTATCAATAGGTGCACATCTCAATTGAAGTTTGGTCAGGTGATGACTTGGATTCCACAGTCGCCATCAGGTTGTGAAACATCTTCAGTCGTAGATCAGTTGAGAAATAGTGGCTCCTGCACCAAAGACAAGTTCAAGGCATAATCAGAAGTGCGCCATGAGGTGCAAACAAAGTCCTGCGAGCAAGATCTAGTCTGCCAGGTGATGGTCTGCAAAACTGCACCTGCTACGGACCTGCTGCCTCTGACAGTGGTTGCAACCAAGGGTTCCATGATCACGTCTGAAAAAATAGAAAAAAATCTCACACAAAACAGGTTTCGCTGTAGTAGGTGTGAAGAACGAGACCTGCCCAGTCGAGAAATTGACCTCATTCAGTCTGATGGAGGACTACGCTTCAGTGAAGCCACTGTCCAGGATTGATTCACTGCAGGTATACAAGACAATCCCATAAGAAATACCAGACAATTTATTCATTTATTTATTGGATATTTATAAGGCGCTTATACAACAAGACAGTGTTTCAAAGTGTCACAAGGCATAAGGGATGGGAACAAGGGAGAAAATAAACAATGGAAATGGCAATGAGTAAATAGAAATGAACAGCAGTCCTACTAGGTCTTGTGACATTCAGAGTATGCAGGTGCAGTCAAAGGAAAAAGGAAAAAAGGGGCGTGGGGTGGCAGTAAATGCTATTAGGGTCCCCTGGGGAGGAAGGACCAGAGGTGCCCGTTGGTGAGACAACAGGTACGTGCATGGGCAGAGACATCCCAGGCAAAGAGGGAGGTCTGTTGCCCTACAGGTAAGTGCAGGGATGAGGCACACCACCTGACAGTTGGGTGTGGAGCCAGAGGCCAGTACATGGGGGGGTGTTGGGGGTGATTGGGCAGAAGGCCAGGACCATATTGAACTCTTGAGGGACCAAGCCGCCCATGTCAGTGGAAGAGGGGATGGTTAGCACGGGAGGGGGGTGAGAGGGAGTAGGAGAATAGAAAGGTCTTGAGTTGTTTGCAGAACTTGAGGTGGTCCGGTTCAAGACGGAGAGAGAGAGGAAGACTGTTCCAAAGGAGAGAGCCAGCTGAGGAGAGAGATCTGCCCCCGGCTCTCTGCTTGGAGAAACGTTTGATCAGCAGAGAGTTGGAGCAAGAAGATCAAAGGATCTGGGGGAGAGACAAGTCAGAAGATGGATTGAATCATAAGCCAATTGAAGGTAACTGCTTGTTAAACTATCATAGCTTTCACCCTAAGCCATTAACATAGAACGTGCTAGTTGGGCAGCGCTTGCAGTTATATCGCTACAGTAGTCAGCAAACACATTTGAAGAACTGGCTTCGATTCTGATAAAAAAAAATATTAGGAAGGGGCTACCCTAAGAAATGCTTAAAGCAAGAAACAAGCGATCAGCAAACAACCACAGATGCACTTCTAGAGAATAGAGAGTAACCCCAGAAGCAGCAGAAAAAGCATATGCTTGGGTAACAACTTTCCGGACTTTGAGGAAAATAATGACATGATACTGGAAGAGCCTGGAAAGAGGGATAGCACCTGTTCCAGTCCACCCGCTTTGCTTATAAGAGACATTTATTTTGCCCTGCGTAGATATCTATTGTGTGTTTATAGTTATGTTTTCTGGTCACAAATAATGCATGCAAATTTACAGCAATTCAACATATATTGAGTTTATGCCGAAGTAGGTGACAGTAGTTCTTATTTTTATGATATAAATCATAACAAATGAAGGTGGTGAAATCTTTGCAGTCGGAATTAAAAAAGAGTTATCTCTCTGTTAATTAAAGAATAAAAAACCTTTCTAAAAAACTTAAAGTGCAATATAAGATTTATAGTTCTGTAAACTGGTGTATGTTTGTGATATGAAAGATATGAAGATCTATTAATCTGGATCAAATATATAATTGACCCTAGCATACAAGGTGTTATTTTATGAATGATAGAAAAAAAACTATATTTGCAAAATAATGCAGAATTTATGTACCAGGAGAGATATTGTCTCTGACGTATCCTCTGAGGGGAAATACTGTATAAAGGCAATCAAATGTACTCTGCAAAATAATGCATCCATTAGAATTAATGTATCAAGGTAACATGTCCATCCTTTATATGCAAAACGGTGTGACCCCCTCTATTGAGAATGATCATGGTTCAACTAACTAGTTCTATGGAATGTATGCCACTCATGAACGTCTACAGCCATGTTTTAGCTAACTGCACCCATCACAAAGTAGAGTTATCCATTTACAGATCAGTCTGGTCCCACCCACCTGGGCAGTCCAGCACTGAAATGCTAGTCAATTCTCCTCTGAACAAGAGTACGATCAGCAACCTCAGACACATGTCTGAGCTTTGTTCGGCCTCATCAGTGAGGTGAATCTGAGCCTCTCTAAGGCACAGTGAGCAAGGGGCCTATGTCTGTATTGACTTCAATGACTTGGGGAGAAACCCTAAAGTCTTTCAGAATATACAAAATTGGCGAAACCTCTCTACTTAGCTCACTGTAACCTTCACCAAGGCTAAATAACCATTTGCATATCAGCCAGGTCCCACCTATAAAGGCAGTCCAGCACTCAAAATGCTAGTCAATTCTCTTTTGATCAAGAGTACCATCAGCAAACTGTGACGAATCGAAGCATTCAGTCACTTCTTTTTTCCAAGAGGGGAGCCTTCCCTTGTGAGTTTAGGGAGTTGAGCCCGATATCCAATAATCCCCCTAGGGGTGGCTGTATGCAGGACCTCACGGGGAGAGACAACGCTCTGGGGGACAGGGACTCCTGTTTTGCGGAGTAACTCCCTAGAGCCCTACCTTTTGGAACAACAGCCACTTCAAAACATCAGAGACATCCATCAAACCGAGTCACTGTTTTTTATTGTGACATAAAACCCAAGATCCAAACTGAGGAGGAACAACATAGTAATAATACTGTGAAGAAGGAGAATGCTGCGTGACTAATATAGATAACGCAGTGGTTGGGAACCAAGACTACTGTGATGAAGAAGAAGGAACAAATAATGGTGGCTCACCTGAAAGAGAAGAATTCTTTGCTGGGGAGCACCTATCAACCTATTATAAAAAGGGAAGATGGACTACTGGCTGTGTAAGACCGGGAGATCCTCTGTCGGGAGGAAGCCACCAGGTGCTATGGGCATGAAGCACTGAGGAAGCAGAACGCAGAAGAGAGAGGAGGAAATAAATCCCAAGCGAGAGAACAAGCTGAGGACGATGCCGTGACCCAGGGGGGTTGGACTGTTCAGTTTGGCAACAACGCAGACACCACTCGAGTACTGGTACCACAGAGCCACAGGTAAGTCACAGAAGGAGTCGGAGGGAGAACCAAAGCTAGCCCGACTATGAGGCAAGTCCCTATCCTGCGAGCAGGCCCGGTGACTCCAACTCGTAGAAACCAAGGTAACGGGGATGGCGGGAGATCTGGCAGTGAACACAGGAATACAAATTACCACCAGCATAACTGTCCCAGTGAGTGGCCCCAAACTAAGAAGAGTGCGAAACACCTGTGACTCAGCCTACTCTTCCCAGTGATTGGCTCAAAACTAAGTAGAGGGAGAAACACTCTGGGACTTAGTCTACTCATCCCAGTGAGAGGTTTGAAAGTAAGAAAAGTGAAAGACACTCAGGGACGCCACCTAACCATTCTAATGAATGGACAAAAGGTAAGATGCATGAGAACCAGTACGAAACATCTTTTATTTGTCTCAGTAATATAAGAACGGGACAAGAAAATAAGAATAACTATTGGATTTGCTATCATTATCTCAAGAAGAAAGACAGAGAATCGTAGGTAGGGGTGGCTGATAGGGAATTCTGGAGATTTCTCTGTAGGCATCTACACCCTGGGCCTCTTTTGTGTGGTAGCCTATTTTATTTCCAAATTTTCTCATAATGAAACGCTTGGGCTTGCTGGAAATATGTGATATGCGGCCACTTTGAACATTAATTCAGGGCCTCTTTTGGTTCCCAGTCCTCCCCTGATTAGAGGAGGAGGATCAGGATATCCACTGTCTTATGCACAAGGAGTTAAAGAACTACAGATACACAGCCTACAAGAACCACATAAAGAGGGATTCCGTTTTCCAAGTAATCTCAGAGGAAGAGTGACCTTCAGAGACACTTAAGAAAGACATTGTACTGGAGTTTCCAAAGCTCATAACGCTGAGGAGAAGAAGTCTACAAAGGAAACAAAGAGGGGAACCAAAGACTGGAAAAAGTCCCCTAAAGGAGCTAAATCACTTACTCTAACAGATAACGAAAAGGTGTCTCAAAATTGTCTACTAAGGCTGAGGAAGCCTTTACAAGCAAAGGGAGTCATTCTCCTGGTCTAGTGCTATTTTAATCTTAGTGGTAGGGACAGAACAGCTTAGCTTTGGACGGAGGACAGATTGTTTACTTTGGACTTCACAAAAGACAATGAGCACCTTAGTTTGGTTAGGCAGGAAAATCCATAGATTAGGGAGAGTGAGGCCTTTTCCAAATCCTATTTGAATAAAAGAGCTTCATGAATGCCAGAAACTGGTCTGTCTCCTTCTTCTGACCTACCACAAACCCCAGGCATGCATTTCAGCCTTGTTGTGCCTCATCATTGAGGTAAAGCTGTGCCTCTCTAAGGCACAGTGAGCAAGGGGTCGATGTCTAATTACCCTCAATGACTTGAGGTGAAACTCAAAATTCCCAGAAGGCTTCAGGTGTTACTTATATGCCTGAATAAATACATTCATTTTTGTGTTTAAAACCAGCTGCCAGATCAGTGAGATTTCCACCGTCTAGTTCTAACTTCCTATCTAAATTGAGGCTAAGTGTAGCATTCATGTTTGACTGTCTCTTTGCCTTCGGGCTGCATTTCCTGCCACCTGGAGTGCTAATATCTTCCTTTTCTCCTGTTGTACAGTGGCATCCCTACACTGTTCAGTTTCATTAGTCAGTTGAGGGGAGTGCGTTGTGGCATTTATCCACGCACTTGGCAGGGCTCTACCTCCTATGACATTATGTTTTCTGGGAGGGGATATGCTGACTGACAGTTGTAATGACCTATTACAGTGAAGCATTTATGAGAGTTTGATGTCTGTCAGAAATCTGTTCTATGTGAGGAAAAGTGAAGTAGTCTAAGGGAGAATCTTTTTTGGTAAGGAGTCCCACAACTATAACCCTGGATAAGGATTTCTGTATTGCTAAACTCCAGGGCCTCCCCTCTTCGTTACGAGGGGGGAGCCCCAACATACAATTGCAGGGTGTTTTTTGACCTACACTGGGCATCAGAATGGAGGTCGAATGCTTCAGTGTTAGACTGAGCATAGCTCCTCGAAAAATGTGGACACTCATGACCAAGGAGATGGACTGACTTTCTATGACTGATGGAATGACATCATGGTATTTGGGAGGAAGAAGCCAGGAATGACGGTTAGTTTTTGGGGGGAAATAATGAGGCTTTGTGTTTAGAGACCCTGTCCCTAGTGTGTTAGGGGGCCAAGTTGCGAATGCCAGAGGGCGGTGTTTGTTTCATATCATTGGGGTCAAGGCCTCTTAGAAGGTTTTTGGTCTGCATCTCATGAGCCCCCCAACAATGTTCGAGAATAGAGTGGGGAATGTAGTGTCTCTCTGGAGGCATTATAACTTGTCATTGGGTTGTCACAGTGGTATTCCTGTTTAGGAGGAACACAGGGCTGTTTAGAATGGTTGTCTAGAATGCCTCACAGATGTTCAGCGGTGCCACAGCAATGAGGAGTGCACCCATCAGCATGTTCAGGGAGTGCTTTCTAAAGCTCCTCTTGTGACTTAAAAGTGAAATGGATAATACCTCTGTCTGTGGCCCCAAAGTGCCATTTTTCTGTCCTGGTTTATGAGGAGCTGGTTTATTTTAGGTCAGCTGCTCACAGTTGCGCCAAGAGGGGAGGAGGTATATTCTCAATTCCTTTGGGTTTTCTGGCAGGCACCATGAGCCCAGTACAAGGTTTACGAAGATAGCCTGGTTGGGCTTATTCTTACATCAGTCCTTTTCTTGCCGGAAGATTGGCACCCCATTAAATACGTCAATTGTGAAGGCAGTGTAACACCATTATTTAGATAATTGCATATAGTTGGTGTACCTTATGTTAATCCCTAGTATTCAGAACCAGGATTATGAATGAAAATAACATCCTGGTTCTTTGAAGGAAGAAGGCTTGGCTGCTTATATGTTTATAATTATTTGAGTCGAAGTGAATGCACAATTGTAAGTTATAAGAGATTATTAAGTATCCTGTTGCCTTGCTAATCACTGGCAGGAGGCTATGTATTTCATCATGTTCTTGTTGCACATGTAAGAAGCTTAATGGCTTCAAGCCCATATCTCCTTTTATAACCGCTCAGCGCTCCAGAACTCAGGAACCATGTGTACCTCTCTTTTGTTCAAAGGCTGGCGCTTTTGTTGGATTTGTCCGCTTTTCAATGGATTGCTCAATGGTCCAGAGACCCAATTGGAGAAAAAGTTGTTACAGAGACAACACATTTTTTTATGAATAGCAATTTGGGTGTTAAGTGACAAAAACCGTATCAAACCATAAAGTCCTTTATCTGATCAGTTATTCCAAACTGTAGATGCGTAAATCTGGAAATCAAACCTCTCTATTCTCCACAGCATTTTAATGTTTATGGAGAGCAACCCTCTGTGGTTTTTACCCCAGATGAATTAGGATTACATTGAGGCAGTAGTTTTAAAGAAAGGTTTAGGCAACAGAAGCAAAGGTAGGCTTAACATGGAAAGGATGTGGAGGAGCTATTTTCATTTGAATAGCCTGCGGCCTGCCCGGGCCATTGCGAGAACAGAGGAGAGCATCTAAGCGTATCGTTATTGAACTTTCCAGTAATTTGAACTTCATCTTGAATATCATCTGCTATCAGAATGCAAGATATTTCAACTGACTTGCAGACCATATCAAACCAGTGTATGCTCAATCCTAATTCAGAATTTCATAAAACAAGTGGAAAAGTAAGTAGATAAACTGATTTGATAACAGATCTTCAAAGGCTTTCTAAAATTTGGCGTGTATCCTGTCAGGAACCACTGTGCCTTCCCTGCTTTAATTGAACAAATTAATAAAAACACTTTAGAAAGTAGGTTGCTACAGAATGTTTTTCTTTTGTAGAATCAATTTTGGTAGGTCGCATTTGTCCATAAAGGTTTGAATTACAACTGGTGAAAGAAAACTGGTGCTCTGTATATATTTTTATAAAACCTATGAAAATTCTAAGCAATGCTGCAACAATCAACTAAGAGTCCTCTCTCGTCTGGACCAATAGCAGGAACTTAGGCTTTGTTTCTTTTAAGTCAAAGATAATTGGCTACAATTCTACCAAACCTATAGCCCCCCATGATAAATTCTGCTTTTCTTTGATGCATATTTTGCTCTGTTACTTCTTAACGCGTTATAGTCAAATCTGAAGTGTTACAGTTCTTTTTTGTATTGTATATTATTCGATGAAATAAGCACTCTATTGTCCATTGAATTACTTCTCCAGCAGTTTGATTTTAGTATTCATTGTTTTATCTATGTGAGCCTTAATCCCGCTAACTGCTGCCTTGAAAGAAACCCAATTATTGCAAACAGTTCTTTCGCCCGCTGAGATGAGGTTTTAACCCGCATTAATGCTCTCTTGGATCTTATTTTCATACGTGGGGACTATAGCAATTTTCAGAGGCACAAATTGGTCTAGTCATGGGTTTGGAGACCATGTTACAGAGAGATGACAAGAAGTACTGCAGTCTTTAGTGTTAACGGAGAGGCGCAGAATAAACTGTTTAATCCTTAGTAGTGGGGACACTAAGTATACATTTTTTAACAGAGTTGCAAAAGCTGTCTGAATCTTATGTGTAGTAGATTTAGCCTTGGAAAGTCTGCCGGGTGGTGTCGACCTTGCAGGCAGAATGCTACAATCTTGTCTCCCTGAACAACCATGATGTTGAATTTGGCTTACATAAAAAAATAAGAAGACAAGGCAGGCAAGAAGCAATAGCATGTATAATATAAAAACACTGAAAAAACCCAAGGAAATGAGAATGAGAAGAAAAAGGATCCTGTATAGGAGCACAACAATCTCATCGGGAAATGCTAAGGCAGCGCCCAGCTCATGCTCGTGCCTTATCAGCTTAGTCTAGCCTTAATAAGGAAACCGAAGCGAGAGCATAGATTAACTGGAATAGCGTAAATAGCAATCATGATCACAGTGCACATGACTGGATATAGCCAATGATAGATTTATAGTGTAATGTAAACATTTAAAGTTAGAATGCTAGAAACTATTTGGAAATAAACGTCAATGGATTGGCAACCAATAAAAGATGCTAAAATCCGCAACAGTAATAGAACCAACAATGAGTAATAATGAATAATTAGTGTGCTAATGGTTGGTTGTACATCACCTATTTGACACAGGTGGCATGTTTAACTACCTTGAAACTTCCTAGAGCTCAGCATAGCAGACAGACTTTAAATAATTCAGTTGGAATAATGCGTGAAATGTGGAAGCCTCTGTCTAACAAAGAGCAGATGAACATCCGCTTTGGACCCTTGTACCACAAGCATAGGAGTCTCCCGGGCTCTTTTTGGCCTTGATTCTTCCTGGTGGTATGCAGTGTACTGTGCCCACCTCAAAGCATGGAGGGAATCTGATTTTAAGCAACTTTGATATCCAATTTTAAATGTACTCCTTGTGACCAGAGCCTTCAACATCTGTGGGCAGATTAAAGATGAGTTATTTGTACTAGTGTTTGTGTTCCAGATCCAGCATCGTTTACATTACAGATGAATTCAGGAAATAATGGGCTTCACAGCTTCCACTGTCTTAATGTAGCAGCTATCTTAATCTTTGCATCAAAAGTCTTCATCTTCATATTTTCCATTCCCCTTCACAGCAATAATGAGCCTGTCTGTATTAGTTTTAATCGCTTGGATGCCCTGCAAAACAGTCTGCAAGGCTGCGGAATCTTCAATGTTAGGCTTAGATTTTGCAGGTGTAGTTGGTGGAGAAAACCCAGACTGGCATCTCTTTCGTGTGTAACATTCCATTCTTATTTGATACCATTGCGATGAAGAGCAAGGAATCTGAGTATGAAAATGGAGAAAATCCTCTTCTGGTTCAATATGAAAGTCTAGAAAGACTCAAGGATAAGTCTTACATGTCAAACCAGAAGAGGGAACCACCACATCCTTTGCTCACGGGCCAAACAAAGACTGGATATTCTTCAATCTCCAAACGAAATAACCCATCGTCCAGTCAGACAGTAACAGCCAGCAATCAACTTGAGACTTGAACCTCCACCTTGACCCCATCAACAAGGTGGTATATGCTGTTCAAAGTGGCTGCAAGATGATATGTAGTCCTTTGCAAATCACCTAAGTGAATAAAATAATAAATTGTATAACAATATTTGTACATATATATATATTCACTAACAAAAAACATTGTTAAAGGGACTTTATGGTTAAGATGCGCTACTAAAAACCTATCAAATTCAGTGAAAAAACATTGTTAAAGGGATGGTATGGATACAAGTAAAACCGAAAAACCCCTGAAATTCGCCAGTTATGGTAAGCTAAGCAACCACAACTCGCCCCACCACCGTGCACTGCTAAGACTAATACCCATGACATCAAAGATGACATCACAACTGTCATTCATGACATCACATGACACATCAAAGTGTCACACAGACAAACCAAAATAAATCACTTCATTGTAGGTACTCCATACGAGTACAAATCCACACAATACAATCCACAATGACCTGCCACTACACACTGTCTTCCATTCACTGTCAATCAATGTATTTACACCCCCCCCCCACAAAGCATATATGTGGCTCGTGCAACACACAGCCATAAGTGCACTCTCTGCATTTCGCTCGACAAATACACTGTGTACCACAGTCTGTGAATGCCATCCACACACAGAAATCTTATTTACCAATCCCATGTCCTCCACAGGCCTAATGCAATGGCCGCCATCTGCAAAAAGGGCGTATGTCACACGTACAACCCTGCAACTGCCGAGATGTCTGCTGACCTATCGAGCTGTGTGCGCGCGTGAGTGGGGGACTAAATTTCAACGAGGGTAGGGGAACTCGTCAGTAGTGACAGCTCTGAAAGTAGCCTTTTTTTGTTGTTTTTTTTAAAGGTCCTTCCTTAGAAACACAATTTTTTGTGATTTTAATAAGTCTTTTTCTGTTTTGTACTTCAGCTCACGTGCTTACAGTAAGGTCTTCAGTGCAGCCTGTATATTGGAAAACAAAATATGATTGCCACTGGTCGACAAAGAAATTCCATTAGCATTGAAAAGGTGTACATATCGAGACCCAATGTTGTCATTATCACAGGGGAACATCCATGCAGCACTCAAGAAGTCGCACATGCTTCGGTTGATTAGAACCCTTCTGACCTCTGGCTGGTGACAACAATCATTGGAATAGTCCCATACTATTCGTAGTGCGATACATGAAAAAGCACCTTGGCAATGGGAAAAATGTGCTTCACTGCTTTCATTAACTTCTTGAGTTGATGGTACACACGCGAACAAGGCATGGAACCCAAATGGAACGCTCCATAATGCACGACCACAGCATACACAGTTGCAAAAGTACCCACTCGTCGACATTCACCAATGAGACAGCTGAAATTGCGCACATCACCACAGCACCACAAAGCGTCCACTGCTTCCAAGTCGAAATCCCAATGAAAGACTTTTTCGACAGCATACTGGAACAGATCTTCCACAAACTCATCACTGACTACCAACACATTGCCTCTATCCATCTCTGCCTGCCACCCTCACTGCACAGAGTAATGGAACAAAATGTTGCCACCCTTTCCTGTCATGCACAGGATTGGACAAATCCCACAGTCCCATTCCCATTGCACAGCTTGATGAGAAGAGCACAATGTGGCATGTGCGCTTTCCCAAAAATCACTATGGCCCACCCCAGCAATGCAGGAGTAGTCCTTCTTCCCTTTCCACTACTGTTGCTCCAACACTACCTCATTCGCTACTATTCAATAGTGACACACGCATCCATCAATCGCATACAAGCCGCCATCATGCAACCGTGTCACTCCTGTACAACACTTCACTTGCCCCGTTACACATTCACACTGCAAGTATGTCCCCTACAACGTTCAGTAAAAGTATGCACGATTTCTCCATCCGCATACATCCACATGCCCACCCACAATGTGGCACGTGTAATCCTGACAGTACCGCAGAATCTGCTACCTTTTCTTGGTATTGAGGGGTGGGGGTGGGGGAGGCAGACGAAGCAATTTCATGAAGAGTAGAGGATTGGATCTTCCAGCGTGGGTGTAAAAATGTTTTTTATGTTGTGTTTTTTGTTACGTGCTTGGGAGCAATTTTAATTTTTTCTTTTTATAACCATTTCTGTTTGCCTCTCCTCACATTTTTACCAAATTCTGCTCAACGATTCTTGCACAGTGTAAAAGAAAATGGCATTGCCAATGGCACTCAAATAAATGCCATTTCTATGAAACCACTGGATATTGTGCAACCTCTTGATCTCATAGTGTGTGGCTAGCATCCCAGCAGTTTGCATAAATTCACACATTCTTCTGTTTACAACACACCTTGCGACCTGTGGCTGTGGTCAAATTACACCGGCATGGTTCCATACTCCTCATGGTGTTATGCATGAGTAGACGACCTTGGCAGTAGGAAAAATCTGAATCACTGCATTCAGCAACCTCTTCAGGTAACGGATTAAACATCCACATGACATGTAACCCAAATGTAGACTTCCATAGAGCACCACGACCAAATCAACGTTCGTGACGGAGGCCACATATCTGCAAAGGCGAACCAATCTACCGAAACTGCACACATACTGACAGCCCCAGAGTACGTCCACTCCATCCACCCCGAAATTATCAGCAACGCTTCTTTGCACACAACACCTGTGCAAATGGCGCACAAAGGTATCACCGACGATAAGCACTCTGCGTCTCTCCATCTCTACCAACCTCACGACACAGTGGTGGCCAACAAAGATACCACCCCTTCCTATGAACCACACCCAAAACACCTGATTGCCTAATTCCCACAGTTCCATTTCCATGCCCACCATGCTCATAATGGCAAGATGTGGCACGTGCACTTTCCCAGCTACAGCGAGGGCCACGTCCCATTAAATGAGACACAATTCATTTTTCCTTGTTATGTTATTGCATTTTTACCATGCCAAAGCACAAAGGCATCCAGGCCCCACTGGCATTTTTCCAGCATTCCCTCATTGGGTGCTGTGAAAGTTTTAAACATGCATGCACCAACCACATACAAAAGTTCTTCATTGCACACTAGTATTTCTGTACACCATTCCATATTTACCCTTCAACACTCTCAATACATATCGCCTTTGCTTCCAAAGCACCTCCACCTTCTGCTAACCCATCCATGATTTCAGCATCCACAAAGATCGTGAGCGGCACCCAGCACACCTTTGGCCATGCACACATCAGTGTAGGCCTTGCCCACACCCACCACACCACTATGTATCCATGCATGCGACCATGTGCGCAGCTAACATTATCCACAAACATAACATACGTAGCAGCACTTCCACCCAACTCCCCCACACCATAACACAGCCATCCACCAAAACATATCACTGTTAGCATAATGCACAAACATACCACAGCTTCCGCCACTCCTACCCCCTGCATTCACACACTATTGTGTCACTGCCAACCTACCCACACCATCTTCACAATATAGGGCGTACTACATCAAATCTGCACATATCACAGCACATATAAGCTGCACTTCAACCATACCCTCTTCCATACTCACATTATACAAACACTTCACCCTGTGGCCACACTGCACAACTTCTGACTGCACCATCTCCAGCTGTACACCAAATACTGTAGCATATTCCAACTATCACCTCAACCATGGAACAAACAATACACGCTTTTTTGCTCACTCCTGCTGCTGTTGCACGTGCACAATGTGCTCCACAACCATTCTCCAAAGATCCCCACCCTCTAACTGATGCAGAGTCAGAAAGGCATTACTGCCGTGGGTATGCTCAAGCCCCAGGCTCTTTAGTGCATGGCCTAAGGCCCAGGGCCCATGGACCTCATTTCCATCAACTTTCTCAGTTTGGGAATGGACCAGAAAGGTGTCCAGAACATCCTGGTGCTGACAGAGCCCTTTAGCCATTATGTGTAGGTGTCTCCCCTCCAAAAATCAGCATGTTGCTGGTGAGCTGTAGGAGAAATGCTTTCTGCACTAGGATCGGCTGGCCGGGATTAATTTCGTCAAAGGACTGGATTTTGAGTCGACACTCATCAAGCAGATTCTGGAGCTAGTTGGCATCAATAAGACCCATACAACTCCATGCCACCCCCAGGGGGATGCCCAAGTCAAGAGGTTTAATCGTACTCTCTTAGCGATACTGAGGAGAAGACCAGGCAGAGTCAGCATGTGACACCCCTGACCCAGGGCACCAACTGTACAAAGAATTATGCCACCAGGTTTACACCATACTACATGATGCTCAGTCAGAATTCCTGCTGCCTGTGGTCCTGTCTTTTGAAATGTTCACATATGAAAAAGCAAGGAGTGTAGGGAAGCAGTCTGTAAGACCACCAGCTTGCTAAAGCTGCTGCAGAGAAGACGGCAGTGAGCAACAGATGCCACTACACCATCAATATCAGGTTTCAAGCCCTTCAGCCTGGCAATCATATATTGATCTGCAGCCTGAGGAGCAGAGGACGGAACAAACTGGGGGATAAGTGGGAGTCTCAATCATTCATTACAGAGCATCAGCTAGGAGAGTGCCCTGTGAGATCAGTGGAGGGCTACCCAGAGGTTAGTCTTCCATACCTCCATCCTATGGAGAAACCTTGGTTTTCTCAGGCACTTAAAGCAGAATATCAGAAATTGAGGCAACAGGAACGTAGTTGGAGAAATAATTCTGATCCGAAAGTTAAAATAGCCTAGAGGTTACAATTATGTAATTATAAAAAAAATGCTGCTGCAGACTAAATGCTCTTATTATTCAGACAGTACTTTGCTCCAGCTCTAATATTGCCCAGGAGCTGATTAAAGTTCTTGCTGAGTTTCGCTCCCCAACAGCTCTCAATAATTATTGCACCCTGTCACAGCCTCTCTGCGACAATGTGGCCCAATTCTTTTCAGTTAAAATCTGTAAGATGTAGAGCAAACTGGCTTCAACTGTTTCAGTCAATAGCAGTCAATTTATGCACAGTATATGGTCAGCGCTCTCCCAGCAACCTTTTCTCTTCCTTTCAGCCTATCTCTTTTTACTTATTATTAGAGATTATGACTGCTCATTGCCCAACTGGCTCTCCAGACAAACCCGGCCCAGCCAGGACTATTAAGAAGGTAAATTCGTTGTTGGTGCTGGTTCTTTGCCAAGTGATCAATAGTTCCTTTTAAACAGGTTTGGTCCCAGATCATTTGAAGATCGCATCAATCACACCATTGTCCAAAAAGCCTTTCTTAGATTGTAGTAATTTGGCTTATTTCCATCCCATCTCTTTGCTCCCCTATCCTAGTAAATTAATGCAGGAGGTTGCAACATCTCAATTGCAAGTATTTGTGGAAGAGCATGGTGTTTTCGATGATGCCCACGTTATTTTTTCCCTGGGCGGAGTACTGAACTGGTGGTAGTGGGTCCAATGAATGATATTCAACGTGTGGTGGATGATGGCAGTGTGGGACCCTGATTTTGCTGAACTTTATTGCTTCTCTGGACACAGTCAACCATTCTATTCTATTGACTCGGCTCCGTGCTTTTGGTATTAGAGACAAAACCTTGGCTTGGTTCTTCACCTTTCTCTCAGGTAGATCCCAATCAGCTATTCTACCTCGGTTTGCATCCTCCAAAAACAAAACCTGCTGCAGTGTTGCACAAGGCTCCTCACTTAGCCTGATGTTGTTTCATTTTCATATGACGCCTGTATGATATGATATAAGTCATTTATAATGCGCCTATACACAAGTGTTTTGAAGCGCGACAAGACATGGGAGGGGAGGTGAAGGGAGGACAAAACAAACAATCTTACTGGGCCTTGTATCATTCAGATCGTGTAAGTGCAAGGGGGGAGGGAGAGGAGAAGTGCCAGGGGGAGAGACGGGGGAAGTGCAATAGGGCAAAGTTCTAAATAAGTGCAACCGGGGTGGCCGGTTCAGGGTAAGTGCAAGGAGGCAGGGTACTGTAGGGTTGCAGATACAGTTCCTAAGCGCACAGTAAGCCCGGAGGCAGAGCAGGGGCTACTGGTCGTGTAGGAACCTGATGCCCATTAAGGTTCAGAGGTTGGCAGGCAACCAATTAGCACAACAGACATGTACATCAGCAGGGGAGAGAGAAAGAGAAAGCAGAAGAGAAACGGAAGGTCTTGAGTTGCTTCTGGAACCTTAGGTGGACCTGCTCAAGTCTGAGAGATGCAGGGAGGCTGTTCCAGGGGGAGGCCACAGCCGAGGAGAGAGATCTGCCTCCCACTCTCTGCCCGGAGAAGCGTCTGACCATCCGAGAGTTGGAGATGGATGAGTGAAGGGCTCGAGAAGGAAAGTGTTTAGGAAAAGAGAGTTGGATGTAGTGTGGTCCCCGGTCCCAGAAAGCCTTATGGACAATGCAGAGGGTCTTGAACTTGAACCTTGCACCCACTGGGAGCCAGTGGAGAGATTTCAGGGCTGGAGAGATACGATCCCTGGGCTTGAGGCCAAGGACAAGTCTTGCCGTCCTGTTCTGGATTAGTTGCAGAGGGCAAAGAGTAGAGGCAGGTAGATTTAGAAAGAGGCTGTTGCAGTAGTACAGCTTAGAGGGAACAAGCGCTCTGGAGACAGTGAGCTTCTGGGGGAATGTGAGAAATGGAAGAATACCTCTGAGGAGGTGCAGCTGGTAGTGGGACTTCTTAGAGAGGTCAGTGATGTGAGGAGAGAAGGAGAGAGTGGAGTCGGAGTTGACACTACGTTTTCTTTTGCCTTGCAGGAAGACGCAGGGAGAAGGCCAAAGGAGGGCAGCCAGAGTGAAAGAGGGAAAGCAGGAGCAGGGGTCTCAGCTCAATGAGAAGGATCTTGGTCTTACTGGCATTAAGACAGAGATTGTTGGAGGCGCACCATTCCTGAATCACAGATAGACAGTCAAGAATGAGCGAGAGAGGAGAGGAAGCTGTGGGGAGGCTGAAGGAGAGGTGAGTTTCATCCACATAACACTGAAAGTTAGGAGAGAAGGCAGAGATGGTGTGGGCTATAGGTGCCAAGTAGACATTGAGAGGTTAGAGCCCTAAGGAACACCACATGTGGAGAAAGAGGCGGTGCAGGGAAAGGACCCAAGTTGGACTTTGGAGGGTCGGTCCAGGAGGAAGGAGGTCAGCCAGGCCAGGGCCTGATCTGTGATGCCCAGGTTGTCATGGAGACGATTGATCAGGATGGCATGGTTGACCATGTCGAAATCAGAAAAAAGATTGAGGAGAATGAGGACAGAAGGAAGGCTAGAGTCATGATTAGTGAGCAGGTCTTCACTGGTGTTCAGGAGAGCAGTTTACGGGCTTCTGGCTGCTCTGAAGCCAGACTGATGGTCATGAAGACAACCAACAGATTCAGAATGGAGAGTAGCTGGGAGATGGCCAGCCTTTCCAGGAGCTTGCCCAGGAAAGGAGTGATGGAGATTAGGTGACAGTTTGCCAGCGAGGAAGGATCGGTAGAAGACTTCTTAAGAAGGGGGTGTACAAGGGAGTGCTTGAAGGGGGAGGGCAAAGTTCCAGTGCAAAAGAGTGATTTCAGAAATCAGCCAAGGCTGGAGCGAGGGTGTCGATTTGGTCCTTAATGGTTCTGGAGGAGCGGGATGACACTTTCATAGATCGAACATATCTAGAAACATCGTCAGGAGTGAACACATGGAAAGAGGAGAAAGGAGGAGGAGAGGGCGAGGCAGCCGGTGAGTGGCCGAGAGAGGTAGAGGGAGAGGAAGAGGAGAGGACAGGATATCCTGAGGTTTAGTGGTGAAGTGAGAAGCCAGTGCCATGCAGAGGGCATGGGAGGGAACAGGAGAGGTGGTGACTGCAGTAAGATTGGACAGTTCTCTGCAGATTTTGAAGAGTTCATCTGTGTTGTTAGAGGCTGCAGAGATGTGAGCTTGGATCTGGGCTCTCTTCTTGGAAAGGACAGAGAGTCTGTATTGCCTTTGGAGTAGGTAGCAGGCCAGTTTGTCAAAGGATGCGCCTCATGCCCTCCACTTCCTCTCAGCCACCTTACACTTGCGTTTTAGGGTGGCGAGGTTGGAGTCATACCAAGAGTTGCACTTGGAGGTAGGCTTCAGACGGATCCTCATAACAGAGCCATGGACATCAAGAGTGTTAGAGATAAAAAGATGCAGGTTAGAGTGGGCTGTGTCAGAGTGTGAGTCAGCCGCAGGCATAGGAGGAGAGAAAGTAGCTGCAAAAGCCTCCACTGACACATGCTTCCTGGGCCGGATGACCGAGAAGGTGGGTGGCAGTGATGGGGTTGTCTTCAACTGGGGGACAGAGAGTGGCACGTGGGAGGTGAGCACAAAGTGGTCAGTCAACGACAGAGGGGTGGTAAGAGGGTTGGAGAGGGGGATGTCTGACGAGATGAGAACATCCAAGGTGTGCCTGGCAGAGTGTGTCGGCCCAGAGGGTAGAATAGAAAGAGAGAGTCACAGAGATAGTGAAAGAGCCCCAAGGAGGGGTTTGAATCATCCAGATGGATGTTGAGGTCTTTGAGGAGGAGAAGTTAAGAGGTAGTGGCAAGGATACAGTAGCAGAGGTCAGCCTACTCAGAGAGGAAGAGGGCGACCTGGAATGCTATAGGATAAGGGCTCAGTCCACCAATGGAACAGTGGGGGTGGGAGACAAGGAAGCATGGGCAGGGGTGAGGGGGAGCGAGAGACTATGCGTAGCGGCACTAGGGAAGCGAAACAAAGTAATTCAGATTTGTGAGGCTACATTTTATATTTATGCAGATGACACACAGCTGATAATTCGTGTAGGGTACATCACACAGGCTGCAGGAATATTGTTTTAAAGAATGTTTGAAAAAAGTCTGTTTCTGGATGAATTCCAATCGCCTGAAATTCAATATTTAAAAAAACGGAGATTCTGTTGTGCTCATTCTTTTCTCCTTGTTTATGTTCAAAGCCCTTGCATTCTGCCACTCCACAGTCTTCAACCTTCACCCCTGTGGTCTGATGATTTTTTTGGTCCAGTACTCGTGGACCATGTCCTGCCCATCTCAAAATGTCGGGACTTTGGGGTCTGGCTCGCAGCCTTTGCTTTTCTTGGACCATCAGATTAGTGTGGTTTCTAGTTCCTGTTTCTGTGCATTTATAGATACCCGTCTTGACTTCTGCAACGCATCTCATTTGGGACTGCCAAAAACGGTGTCTTGCAGCCGGCAGATTGTGCAAAATCCTGTAGCCAGACTGATATTTGATTTGGGTGGAAGGGCACATATATTTACACCCTTACGGTCATGCCACTGGTTACCAGTAGAACCATGTATTCTATTTGAAGCCTTGTGCCTATTGCATACATCTTATCATGATCAGGCTGCTCTTTTGTTCTTCAGTAATCAAGCCTTCACGTTTAGTGCCTTCTAGCTCTGCTGGGCTTCTTGTTGTTCCTAGTTCAGTCTTACCAGGTGGGGTGGACAAGCTTTTTGGTTCTCTCTGGTGAAGTCTGGAATGCCTTGCCTATTCATCTTCGTCTTATGGAAAGCCACCTGGAGTTTGGGTGGAACTTAAACACATTTTGTTTCCCATTAACTCTTCTGCTTCGTTGCTCCTTATGGTGGTGATGCTTTAGTGGTTATCTTTAGTGCCAAGATGCCTTTTCCATGAGATAGCTTGTGCTCTAAAGTATCTTTTATCATACCTTCCCATCCTTAGATGTGCCTGGAGGTTCAGGGGTACTGTGGCAGGTGCTTGAAATTCAGGGTGGTGAATGGCGAAGGTGAACGCTGCTTAAAGAATGAACGTTTCTGTGCTCCACAACAGCGGTACCCCCACGTAGGCATGGGGTTCTGCCATAACAAGGATAGAATTGGGGGCAGGCTGGCCCCTTTTGTCCTATAAGAACTCAAGGGGTGTTAGGGCGTAGCTGACTGCAGCATCCACACCCTGATATATATTGTATGTAGTGCTAAATGTATTTATATGTATCGATGTACTCACACATATACATATAATTAATGAATCTTTTGAAATGCGCTTAATACAGGAGACCAGTCTCTAAGCGCGAGACTGGGATTTGAACCTCTGTTGCTCTGCGTTGTCTTGGTTCCTGAGATAGCCTCATGACCCATATACATATATGTATGTAGTTTGTTATGAATTTATGTATTTATTTATATAGGTGTTGGGTAGTAAATAGTTCAGTATATCTTTTTTTAGATAATGCTGAAAAGGTGAATATCGCTGCTTGAGGTGGTTGGTGTAAATGGCAGGCTGCCAGAGGACGCCTATGGGAAGGGGCCATCCACCAGGGGCAATCTTCTGGCCCTTCTTCCAGGGTGGGTGGTACCAGATAGGTAGGAGGTGCCTGTTCTGTCAGTTCTCCTGAACGGTCCCCCCAGGACCCCGTCCAGGCAGGGTGAGCTGACGGAGCAAATCCCTATATGTGGAATCACGCCTGGGTTGGGGAAAAAGTGAGTGTATTAGTTGATTTATTAATTTTATTTATTTATTGTTCACTTGTTAGGCACTTATACAGGAAGTAAATACTGTTTCAAAGCACCCACAGGGCGACAGGTAGGGAACAAGGGAAAGAAACATAATACGATCCACGAAATATAAATACAGTGAGGGAAAAAACGGATGAACGCACTATGCCTTGTGAGTATTCAGAAAGTGCAAGTGCAGCAAGAAAGAGGGAAGAGGGGGCAAGTGCTGATTTGTATGTTCTCATGGGTGAGTCACAGATGAATTGCAAGATATGGTACGTGCTACACAGCCAGGAGCCGCGTTGGGTGGAAAGTCAGAGCCTCCAGTCAGGAGGGGTGTGCTGAAAGGAATTGAGGGCTGACAGAGGCTAGAGTGATTGGATGTGGGAGGTCAACGTCGAGATGCATAAGGGTCCTAGACACCAATCACTGCAACTGCAAGATTAGCAGAGGCGAGAAGGAGGGAAGAAGGAGGTAAAGAGGAAAGTCTTAAGGAGCTTCCGGAATTGAAGAAAGTCCTGATCAAGATGTAGAAGGAGGGGGAGGCTGTTCCATAGGAAGGAGCCAGCTGAAGAAAGCGATTGACCTCCGGCCCTCTGTTAGCAAAACACTTTACACACAGAGAGTTGTTGCCAGAGGAACGTAGAGGTCTAGAGGGAGAGTATTCAGTTAGCAAGTGTTGCAGATAGTGTGGTCCCGGTCACAGACAGCCTTGTGGATGATGCAGAGGGATTTGAATGTAATCCATCTCTCAAACAGGTAGAACCAATGAAGACTTTTTAGGGCAGGAGAGATGCTGGCCCTGGGCTTAAGGCCGAGGATAAGTCCCACTGCCCTATTCTGGATTAGCTGGAGCGGTCGCAGAGTGGAAGAAGGTAGATTCAGGAGGAGGCTTTTGCAATAGTCAAGCCTAGAGAGAACCAGGGCTTGGGCTACATTGAGCTTCTGGGGGAAAGTGAGAAAAGGGAGAATTTGTTTATGAAGGAAGAGCTGAAAGTAGGACTTCTTGGCAATGTCCTGAGTGTGAGGGAGGAAGGAGAGAGAAGAGTCAAAGATGACTCCAAGGTTTTTGGCTTCAGAACAAGAAAGAGGGGAAGAGCCCACAGAGGAAGGCCAGAGTGAAGGGACGAAGGAGGGAGCAGTGGTCCCAGTGGGAAGGATCTCAGTTTTACTTGCATTGAGGCAGAGATCATTGGAGGTGTACCAGGACTGGATGGCAGATAAGCAGTCTGGGATGATGGCAGGTGCAAGAGGGCTAGCAGGAAGTTTTGAAAAAGAGTTGTGTGTCGCCTTCATAAAACTGGAAGTTGGGAGAGAAGGAGGAGTGCCATCTGAGCAAGGTCAATGTTAAAAAGCCATGGGGAGAGGAAAGAACCCTGAGGGATACCAGAGGTGGCGATGGAGGTAGAAGAGGTAGAAGAGGAGAAAGAGCCCAGGATGACTTGGAAAGAGTGGTCAGTCAACTGGTCCAGTGCCCGTTCTGAGATACCAAGGGTATCGTGGAGCTTTTGTATGAGAATGTCATGATTGACCATGTCAAGAGGAGAGATCGAATAGGATGGGGACAGCTGGGGAGTTGGAGTCTAGGGATGCAAGCAGTTCTTCACAGGTGTTCAGAAGAGCAGTTTCCATGCCTCTGGATGCTTGGAATCCAGATTGATGGTTGTGGAGACCACCCATAAATTCAGTGTGAAAGTTGAGTTGGGGCAAGGCAAGCTTCTCCAGCAGTTTCCCCAGGAAGGGGGTGATGCAAATAGGGTGTTAGTTGGCTGGACAGGTAGGGTCTGCTGACGGTTTTCTGAGGAGGGTAGCTCACAAGGGAGTGCTTGAGGGAGGAGGGGAAAGATCCATTGAAGTTATAAGGTTTAGTTTGGTAATGTTTAAAGAAAAAGGGGTAACCGTTGGGGCTCACAAAATCTACCTGGTGTCTTTCATCCATCTGAAGAGTCTATAGTAGCTACAGGTAATAACTCATGGGATATCCCGCCTCATGTTGCATAAGAAGGATTAAGATCTGTTTTTGATTTGCAGGTAGCCTAACGTCACTCTTGCTGTAGCTGGCTTGTGGGAAGAAGGGGTGGTTAGGGTGGAAGAGTGCATTAACTGCCAGGCCACAGCAAAAACAGGGCTACACTGGCAATAACAAATGTAACTTTCATTGCATTGATTCATTTAATTCTTATTTAGAGTGATTTTCTCAAACCTGTTCTGAAATTAAAATTGGAATAATGTACAAACTAAGCTCTTGCTTAGCTTGGCACCTAAGAGTTTCCAAATACATTTTATTCAGCAATTGCAATGCAGATGTGGATATAGAGCCACTGAGCAAAGTGGAAACCTTATGAGTCTTCCCATATCCATAATGTATTTGGCACAGCAGATGAATCATGCTATCGGCACAATAACTCATGGTATCACTCGGCCCTGGTTGCTCACACTATCATACATAGTAAACTTGACTAATGCAATGCGCTATATGCCAGAGTGGCTCAGATGTTGCTGAACCTTCTGCAAGTGGTATAAAACCAGGGAGCCATGATAGTAAACATCATTCTGTGAGGGGTCAGAAATGAGAGCCGGACACAAAGTTATGGTATTCTCAAAGTCAGACATTGTATTAAACCAAAGTGGGTTTGGGAAAACGCCTCTCTAGTCCTATTCTAAAGAGGAACTTCCCTTGCTAGAAAACTAAAACTAAAGATCTGTCTGCATCAAGTAAACTTAACAGTCATCCTTGTGTCCAAAACGGATCTACGTGATCCGGCCATGGCTGATTTTGCCACGGCCGGAAGGTTTGCATGAGAAAGGTGCGAACCACAAAAAGTTTGTACCTTCCTGATATGAACACAGGTACATACCCACACACCCACCCACACCCACAACACACCCATGACACCCCCACCCACACCCTCAACAAACCCCCACCCACACCCCCAACCTAAACAAGCCCCACTTACCTTTTTCTTCACGCTGAGTCCCTGCGGCGCCAGTTCCCTTTCACTTCCGTGATCGGGAACTGCTGCCGCAGGGTCCTTTTCTTTTTTTTTTCTTTTACGGGGGCTGCAGGGGGCTCCCCTCACTATACTGTGCCCCTGTTTTTTCCATTTTTTTCACAGTATAGTGAGCGGGGTGTTGCGGGGACATCCCTGCTGCCCCTGTTTTATTTTTACTTACCTGCAATGCTATCACAAAAAGGTTCGAACTTTTGTTGTTTGAACCTTTGGTGGTAGCATTTTTAGAACCTTTTCATGCGATCGTTTAGATACAGTCTTTTTGTACAATACCATCCAAAACGCCCTAAATTGACCCTCACACTAGAAATTAAACACACAAAGGCTGCAAGGAAATGTCTTTGACTTGATGTTAGCAAAAAAGGGTTCACAACCAAAAATGTAAGATGACTCCAACAAAAGTATTCTCCAAGGAAAGACCCTTGGATCCAGAGGATGGTTCCCTTCCCTGGATTTTTAGATGGAAAAAGTGTCTCTTCATTCAACAGTTCCTTTATATCTTCACTGGATTCACAAAGTTCTTGTTCAAACAATACATTACATAATAGTCTTTCTTTAGCTCTTCTTGTAACTTTTGCAGATTGGCTGGTATACTCCCCTGCCAGGAATCCTTTTATGCACTCTTCAGATCCCCACGGTATACTGAACTTCCAGGTATCTACCCACAATGTCAGAGTCTTTATACTGCTTCAGGTGACTTGTATAGTTGTCTGCCAGGAGTTCTTTCATGTTTCATTGTCCTATTCACTATAGCACTGTAGCATATACCCTGAGGTGCTCAGCATATTAGCCTATGGTAACAGTGGTTTCAGCTTTCTCCCACAATGACATCTCATGCGTCCGTACTTGCTTGGGGTTTGTTGCAGCACTTTGTTTTGTCTGCATTCAAATATTCTTCTTATTGGGTATTGAATTGGCATTGGGTTTTGTCTGCATTCAAACCACTTTTGAGTATTGTTGTATTAGCAACTTCATACCATTCAATCACTCAGGTGCATGTGTGGTGGGCAGACTCACCAGTCATTCCCAGCGTCTCCGACTCTTGGCGTGCCTCTGCAATGAAGCTTCCTCACTGGTTTGGCTTCTTGCAACGTGCAGACGTTCCCCCAGTGTTTCTTGCAGCTCCATTCACTTGCCAGATTTCCTCTGTAGCCTGGACCGGAAAGCGCTGCCTCTGTGCACGACTGTACCTCCAGGAGCTCCTCTGCGGCTTCCAGTGCTTCCATGTTCCTTTGGATGTGCCTGCTACTCCTCTCCGCCCTTCTCACCACACCGACATGTTTGCCTCGCATTTGCGAGCCGCCGACTGGATTTGGACGTTTTCTCTCTCACTGCTTTCTCCTGCACTATTCTCTTCCGCAATGCCTTTTGCATTAGTGTGGATGCCCCTTTTAAATGTTCAGGGCACTTTAGGTCCAGTCAAACAACTAGCCTGCATGTTAGGCTTTCTGCTTCCCTTGGTTTGCATAAACTCCTTCTTCCTCATTCTTGTCTCAGTACATGAGGTTTTATGGGAGTTGAAGTCCATAGATGTTACTGGATTTCTTGGATGGTGTTGTTCAAAAGTCTCACATAAAGACACATCAGAAACAGAAGATATTGTTTGTGAGTGTTTGATTCAGAGATGGGGGCTTGCCTAGAATGACAATAGGCCATTAGGAACTCGGGTATTAAAGGGTCTTCGTCCGGAGTAAGGGGGGAATACTGCATCTCATCTGATGGAGTCACCACCTACCCCGGTAGTTGTCTCCACCCATGTGATCCTCCCTCAAATAGCTGCCCCCAAGGGTCAGAATCAGATAGCGGCTGCCGTCCCCAGGCCACATGGGAGGAGGTCACCGCCGGGGAATCAGTGATGACCCCACTGGATTCATCACAATTCCCAGTCTTGTGCATATGCCACCTATTTTGGGTTAATGGCAGTGGCTTCCAGTTACATTGCAGTATACCTTTACGAAATCCTATCCTCATTGTGCATTCTATTTGTCTGCTGGAGCTTATCTTATAAAGAAGTTTCACCTGTACCAGCTAACGCATACACAGAGGTCTCAGCTTTGTTGTGGGATTATTGTGCCTATGTTGGTATGGACTTGATCCGTTTGCAGATCATTTTCCTATTAAGCTATATGGTTATGGAATAATTTAGCAGAAGCTTTGCACATAACCGGTGATTATTAATACTGCCATGGACAGGTTAGGACATTCTAATTTTTGCAACTGGAATTTTCTGATGCTTTGTAGCCTAATCTTTAAACGTTATCAGCATTTGGGCGCAGCTATATGCCTTCTAAGTTGTGATGAAGTGACCTCCTGGTCGTGGTCACATGGACATGGGAGTGACATCACCAGGTTCCTGAAGCCATGAAGGACTCTTATATGCTTAGTGCAAGGCCAGGTTTTCTGGGCAATTTTGAATGTCGGAAGAAAAAAGGATCAGGTTTCCTAGAATCCCCCTCATCAGATCTGGAAACTCAGTTTCAAGGGAAGAAAGTTCATCTGGAACGCTAAAGACTACATAAGTACCTTCCCCAACGAGGAGATTTGAGGAAAGGAAAACTGTTGTTTTCTCTACAGAGAAGCCCTGGCCAAAGAGAAAGTGGGGAGAGAAAAGGCTGGATCTCTGGCCAAGGAAAAAAAGAACACAAAGGAAAGGCTGAGGTCATGTCCAAGGAAAAGGCAGAGAAAGAAAAGGTGTAGTGCTTGGCCAGGGAAAAGGAGAGGTTGAGGCACCCCTAATACTCTAAAGCAAGCCGGAAGGGTGACCACTAACCCAGGACAAAAGACACAGCAGAGGAGTGTCCCCAGCACTAATCCAGGGAGGAGACAAAATCATTGTAGAGCCTATTTTATTTTGTTGGCGACACTTTAAAACTCCATAAAAACTGGCAACCACCCTGACGAAAACAAATAAATCAATGTAAACTAGAATTGCTTGTATGTGTCATTTCTAATGAGTTGTCACAAAGTATAATTTGGGGTGGCACATTGGCAGCATTGCTTCTTGAATAGGGATGGGACTTGGAACAGGCGCAACAGCTGGCTAGCTTCATTTAGGCAGTGCTTAATTGGTAAAAAAAATAAGTGCTAGGGCTTAAATATTTTCTGGTAATCCGATGGCACGTGAGGATGGGCAGCTCCCCACCCACTGTTGCCACCACACTGCGCCCCATGCTGTCAACATAAATATGGGTTAAAGCCCCCAAATACTTGTCAGATAAATTCTGCAAGCACCAATCCTCTCGCACCACCAGATCTGCCCTATCTCACTGCCTTGCAGTACCTAGTACCTATAAACTGCGGGAGGACCCAGCTTCCCAGTCCAAGCAGCAAAACCCTGGAATTCTATACCTCTCCCCTACAGACGAGAACCATCCTTCCTAATATTCAAATCCGGAATAAAAAGCTGGTTGAGCAACAAGCCTCTCCAATGAGGCTCCTTTCGGCTGTCTTTTTTGCTGCCGCCCTGAACCTCCATCATATGTTTTTTCTAACCTGTCTGTGCTTATTTATAAATGCTTCTTCCCATCAGACCAATCTGTAACCACTGGTCTTCCTAACTGTTATTGTGCTTTTTCCCTATGTATGTAATTCCTAAGTTCTCCAGCGCCCAGTTACCTCAGGGTTCGGTGCGCGATACAATTAATAAACAAATACAAATACAAAAATATAAAGCTGCAACTCCCACCGGCTTATTGTTGACAGATGCACTCATTACAGCAGATGTGTGATTTACAAATGCCAATCAACATGCACATAAAATAACGTACTCTTCGTTTGTCTTGACCTGTTTAAGTGTGTCTTTAAACAATCCTCATTTACATTTTGCTCTGATTCTATAGGTTTTTATTATGTGACTGGCAGTTAAAATAATAAAGTTGCCAAAAGATCACATCATAATCAAACTGTGTCCGAGACAAGTTCCGGGGCTCAGAAATAAGTGCCAGGGCCGAGCCCTGGCAAACACCCCCACAAATTAAGCACTGCAGTTAGGCAACCCTCAGTTTGCTTTCTTCAATCCTAGATGCTGTCTTAACGAAATCACGCGCATGCCGAAGTGCTGTCATTCTAAATGTTATTACTACTCAATGTAAGGGTACTCATTTCATCAACCTCGGATGGATGAAGGGCTAATTTGGCCCTGTTGGGTTTCCAATATGAAAAATAAAGGTACACCTCATATCAGAGACACTTAGCCCACGAGTTTATCCACTCAATTGCATTCTATGGAACAAGAAAAGCACCCCATTAAAAAAAAATGTATTACCAAATGGTTCATCACTAAGCTGGGTGAGGCAATGGTAACCCTCCTTTTGCAAGTGAGGAAATCGAGTCAGGTATTTACCCTGGCTGTGGTACAGAAGGTCACACCTGAGGTCGCGCCTCATCCTTGGTGCGCGATGTGAGTTTCCTGGAGTCGGCCTGTAGCTGGTCCAGATGCGGTCAATCTTTATCAACCCCAATGTCTGCAAGAAAATCCAGTGTGGATAGGACATGGTAAGTGAAATGCACTCTAACTTACTTCAACATTGGAGCCCAGGCATCACACATAAACCTGGCAGTAGCGGTGTTTGCAATGCTGTCTTGCTGCAGAGCAAAC
This sequence comes from Ambystoma mexicanum, assembly GCF_040938575.1. NCBI lineage: Eukaryota > Metazoa > Chordata > Amphibia > Caudata > Ambystomatidae > Ambystoma > Ambystoma mexicanum. Next base: position 859,963,423 of record NC_090931.1, on the reverse strand, counting down.
TGATTATTTGATATGTGTGATGTTAAAAAAAAGTAGGCAGATGCGTGCCCACCTGGAATGAAAGGCTTCATCCTCTTCCTCCATGCAAACTTGTGCTCCATGGTGCCCTCAAGCACTAACAGTTAAAAAGTGGATGCGGTTATCTTCTGGTGATTATCGCAGGCCGAGCAATTGAAACCTCTAAGAAAGAATGGTATTGCTTTGTTTGTCAGTAATGTGCAGCCTAATATTTAGTAACCTTTGATCCTGGGCATGTCGTAACTACCACAAGCTTCATTTTATCCCACTCTTGGCATACGATGGCGAGCAGTGCCATCATATAGCACTCTGCTGATCTTCATGCCCACCCTCGCAGCATCCGGCATACGACTCTGTGACATGTGAAATAATTGTCATTGCTTGCAGCAGTAATTAAGGTGCATGCATGTATGTTTCCCATCCCTCATGAAGCAGGTTTCACTGTTCAAATCAGCTGTGGGTGATGGCGAAAGAGGATATGTGTTGAGTTTCCCGGAATACGCCAGCCTTTGCAGAGCTCTGAGGATCTTGGCAGACTTACTTTTCATATTCAGTCAACAGTGCACGTTCTTTTGAAACCGTAGACAGCTTGCCCTAATGTGAGGAGGAGGAATGTAAACAGCAGCCGCCACTATTGGATGTGACTTGTGATATCTGATCTGTACACCTAACCACCATGCGGCCAACGGTTATCTCAGAGATACGGTAACAAGCGAAGAGAATAAACAATCTCTCCTCTCATGCTGCTCAACACCTTGCCGCGCGTTTGGCATCGTCTTCCCAAACGCTGGCCAACTTCTGCTGACGTATTGACCAGCCTCTTTCCCCTCATTGGACATAATCTACCCAACCTAACAAGGATGCCTGCGAAAGACAGTCCAGTGACTGGATGCCTCCTATGCTCTACAAAGAAATCCCGCAAATGTTATCTCCTCTCACTCCTATAGAAAAACAAAGTTTATACACCTCTTAAATGGCATCACATGTAATTTCTTATTCATATTTTGCCCTTTTCCATTTAATCTACCTGCAGTTAGATACCTCCTAAAGGTGTGTACTGGTGTTCCTCAAAGTAGCCGTTTTTTATGACAGTGTCTGGACAAATCCGTTTTATTTTAACATTAAAAGTCGGCGAATAGGACCAACTTGCAATGCAAGAGCAGTAAACACTTGCTACATTATATGCAGAGTACATTATAGCTAAATACTAACCTTTTGTTCTGAGCGTTAGGGAGTTTTACTAAAGTCCACCTATGGCAGGACTATTGAAGACTCTTCTTTTAGTGTACAAGGCTCCAACTCTTGGTATAGGCCTGGACTGCCCAAAGGGTTTGGTGGCTATGGCTGAGCAGCCAGGCTTAGTCTGGGAGGTAGAAGGGCGGTAGACCTCTGAACACATAAACAGTCAAGAAGACACTTACACTCTTGCACTTATATGTACATATTATTTATTAAACATGCTATGTGCAGGTTAGCCTCTTCATCATCCAGTCTAATGGTATAGCTAAGCTTTGTTCCCATTGCTTTGCCCTGAAACAGACACTATATATGCTGGGCCAATCAAGAAGGATTAATTGGGATGAGAAATGAATCAATCTAAATAGACTTATGGGAGCAGCAATTGATTAAGAGTAGGGAGTGTGTTGCATCGGGTTGGAGGTCGGGGGATGGAAGAGCCGTTCCATTTGGAAGGATAGTTGGTGACCAGAATTGTATCTCACCTTGATAGAGCGCTGAAGGTGGAAAGCGTCCCTCACTGGAATAGACGAACATGGGAGGGAGATGTATCACACTAAAAGGGACTGCCGACGGTATGAAATGCGTCACACATAAAGGAAAGGGTTTGGGGCAGATACCGTGCCGCACACGGATTGGGTGCAGGGACAGGGAATGCGTTCTCACGGAGGAATTTGTGGGGGTGTTCATTGCTTCGGACCAGCATGAGCGATAGGGGTAGGGGTAGGGGTATGGGTCGCATTGAGTCAGAATGTCAGAGGTATGAAATGTATGGCTAATAACTAACCATACTAAAAACTCACACCCCTCTGCATGGGCCTTCTAAAACTCTGAATCAAACGTAACCATACCTTTACAGCACCTCAAACCACATGCACTTTACAACACCACGACAAAGAAACAAACAATACACAATGCCACCTCAACACCACATCAGGCCTCCCATCCGAAAAAACACACCTATGCTCAGTGAGCGGTTTCTCCGAGCTGAAGTTCCCTACAGCACATCACACCTTGCATGATCTTCTCCTGCTCAGTCCTAATAACACACCCTGCCCCCCTCCTTGCATTGCAGATACGCCAGAGGCCAAGAGACCACGCAGGTGGCAACAGTGCACGGTACAAGAACCTTTCACATAACAAAACTAACATAAACGTCCTTCATATCCTTTAATCTTTAACATTTACTACAGTACACATACAGTAATATTCATTCCTGGATCTATACTTCCAACAAGGTTGCACAATTGTAAGACTGGGAGATGGTCTGTATCTTTGTAATCCTCAGAGAGCTTTAGGAAGGTCCAAAGGCGGTTCTTCTTAAGCTCCATGAGCCCTCAGTATACAGAGCTATGAATTTAAAGTTAAACAAGAGCTTGACAATGACATCAGAACCCCCATTTGGTAGCAAGGCTGTACACTGAGGCTGTAATTTGCAAAAAGCAAATGTACAGGCTCAGATCCGGTGTTGCACATCAATGCAATAGAAAGAATAAATAGAATCATCGCAGGCTATTATAAATAGCTACACTTTTATTAACAGAAAATTTTACAAAATTACCTGACAGCAGAACTGTGAATAATACAAGACGACCGAATAGAAAAATTGAAACTGATCTTTAAACAATAGCAAAGAGTCGGCAGTTTCAGAATCCCATGTGTAGGAGCACCCTGCGCCAGCATTCTGATCAATCAATTGCGGTTGCGACTTTCTTCTCCTGAAAGGGCAGTGAGAAGTCTCTAACTAGTGCCTTGACAAACTGGAGACTAGCAATTCCTATTACAGGGCAGGTTCAGTTGTAGGTACTTCCACATTAAGCAGGGTTGGTAATGTCCAAAGACATAGTCCTCACAGTCCAGAAGCTAAGGAGCAACACCATGAGGCACTCAATGAAAACTGCACACCTTCATTGAGTGCCTTAATAGCAGGCTGATTAGCTCAACGCAGTGAGTACATTTGTGGGCACTGAGAACCTGTAACCTTCAAAGGTGAAATCAACATCATCCACACGTGGCACTGGCTTGCCCTGCACTTGTGTGCAAGCATTGGAAAACAAGGCTGCTCACCAAGCCAGCTTTAGACCTGCTGCTACTACTGATCTCCTGCACTGCACTGTCCTGGCCGAACGGGTCCCCTACTCCTGTCTTCGTCCCCTATTCCCATCATCTGTTACTCCTGGAAGAGCTTCCGCACTCGTCATCTCTAAGAGCTCTTCCAGGACTACACAGGACGTAACTGCACCACTCGCTATGTGTTGAGGCAACCTGCCCCTCTCAAGATCCCACCTCCCTATACCTGCACCTCAGTGAGCACACCCGTACTGTGGCTCTTGCAAGCACCCACCTTCTTGCACCCGCATTGCAGTGCCCACTCCATATCCCAAGGGGCCCTCCTCTAGGTCTGAACCGGACCAAACTTCACCCCAGGACAGCACCGGACCAAACATCCTCCAGGACAGCACCGATCCAAACAGCACTGCGACGATCGCCACCTTACTGGCCCTCACCTCCCAGAGCTTGCACCCCCATCTAAATCCGTCAGCCTGCATCCTCTGTGCACTGGCCTGGGCCTCCCGGCCCCACCTGCTCCTGACATCCATTGTGGCCTGCACCCACGCTCCACATCTTGTGCCAGCTCTGCAGCGAGATCTCCCGTGCTGCGACGACCGGCCCCTCGCAGACACCCACCATCTTGTGCCCACACTGCTGTGCGTACTCACATCTCCAGGGGAGACATCCATTGCGGCCTGCACCCACGCTTCACTTCTCCGGAAGCTCATCATCTATTGGATGAAGTACCCAAGTGATCGGTCCCCTACTGGCACCCGCCTCCTTGCGCCTACTCAGCTGTGAGCTCACCCGTACTACAGTGACCGGCCCCTCGCAGGCACCCCCTTCTTGTGCCCACATTACAGTGCGTACTCCACATCTTCAGGGGGCCCGTCCACAGGCCAGCTCCGGACCAATCACCACTCCTGGACCGCACAGTACCAACTTTCTCCTGGACAGCACCGGACCAAACATCTCTGTGGCGACCAACTCCTCACTGGCCCTGCCTCCCACTGTCCGCTCCTCCCTGGCAACTCTCTCTGCTCAGGACTGTCCTGTTAACCGCCCCTCCTCTCTGCTCAGGACTTTCCGCTCTGTTCAGGTCTGCCCTGGTAACGGCGACCTCCGTGAGCCCCTCTGCCACGGCCGCACCTACCATCGCGCCTCCAGCGCCTGCCATCACCTCCTAACCTTCTTCAGGAGCTGCATCTCCCTCCTACATCCTGCTGCCCCAGCCTGAAGCCCTAAACAGAGTCAACCGTGTATCTCACAAACAGTTCCTCCCTCCTCCACCTAGAACTGGCCTCCCTCCTCCACCTGCTACCCCTGCCCCCTGCTCAACCCAGCACTATCGAAGTCCACCAAGTAACCCTGCCTGCCTGCACCCTGCTGCAACGGACTGTAGCCGCACTCCAGGCGCCTCATTCGCCCTCCTGCTACCTACCACCTGTGACTGTCACCCTGTCTGGCTCTCTGCTCGCAACTGATCACCAAAGGATCCCTCCTCCCTCACCATCTCGCCCTCGGATACTCTGCTGTTCAATCCTTCATTCTGCCGTGACTCCCCACTCTGTTTCTTTCCCCCTGTCCTTCACACCCCCCTCGCACAATCCCTTCTCGCTCTAATCTTATCACCTCCCCACTGCCAATCCCTCCAGTCTCATCAACATCGCCCTCTGGAACGCCAGATTCATCTGCAACAAAGCCACTGCGGCCCTTGACCTGTTCTTCCGACTCAAACTTCACTTCCTCTGCATCACCGAGACTTGGATCTCCCCTTTCAATTCCACTGTTCCTGCATCTCTCTCTACCCCCTCTTCCTCTTTCTTTTATGTCCCACGCCCCTCAGGTCGCGAGGCGGCGTCGGACTCATTTTTCACCCTAAATGTCTTTCCTCATCCCCTTCTTTATCTCTCCCTACCTTCTCCTCCTTTGAATTTCTCTTCAAATCCTTCACCTTCCCTCATGCAATATCCTTCTTAATCATCTAAAGACCTTCCGGCCCCCTTTCTTCCTTCTATGATGATCTGGACCATCTTCTCTCTCTCATTTCTCCCTCCCCTACTCCTCTCTCTGTCTTCTGCGATTTTAACCTACCCCTCTCAAACCCATCTCAGTCTTCCCCCCTTCTCTCCTTACTTGACTCCTACCTCATCTCTTCCCTACCAACCCCACCCACCCACTCCTCTAGCTCCACTCTCAATCCCATCTTCCTCTCATTTCACTCTTCCTCCCCGTATCGTCTCTTCCCAACTATCTCTCCGACCACGCTTTACTTTCCTTCTCCCTTACTCCTCCCCCTCCTCATTGTCCTCACCCTCTCCTTCCTCCTCCTCCTTCTCTCGTCATGATCTCCACAACTTTAACCCTTCTCTCTTGCTTGATTCCTGTTCCTCCTCCCTTCCCCCTCTCCCTGAATTCTCATCCCTCTCGGCCGATGACGCCCTCTCCTCACTGTCCTCCTCTATATACTCCTGTCTTGACCAACTCTACCCGCTTACTTACTTCTCACCATCTCACAAACCCTCCCAGCCCTGGCTCTCCTCTCACCTTCTATCCATGCGTCGCTTCCTCCGTCGCCTCGAACGATGCTGGCTCAAAACTCCTTCCTTGACGAACCAATCCTCTTACTTCTCTTATCACTCTCTCTATGACTCTTACCTCACATCTGCTAAGCGCTCCTACTTCTCCAACCTCCTCCACTCACAAGCTTCTCACCCCCGCCGTATCTTCCAGACCCTCTCTCGCCTTCTTTCCCCTCCTACACCAGACCCTTCCAAGAATTCTCCCTTCTCTCCCTCTGACTTCGCCAACTTCTTCTCCTCCAAAATTCTCTCTCTCTGCCAAAACATCCTCTCCTCTCCGTCCTTCTTCTCTCCTTCCCCCTCCTCCTCTTCCACCCCTGCTAACATGTCCACCATCTCTCCTGTTTCCCCTAACTGCGTCTCCCGTGTCGTGTCCAAAACCTACCCTACCGCTGCCCCCTCTGATCCTATCCCCACCTCTCTCATCCCCAAAGTCTACCCTCTCCTCATCCCCTACCTAACTACCTTCTTTAGCATCTGTCTCTCCTCTGCTACCTTCCCATCTGCCTTCAAACACGCTACCATCATCCCTATCCTGAAGAAACCTTCTGCTAGCCCTCTTCTCGCCTCCAACCTCAGACCAATCTCCCTTCTCCCCTTAATCTCTAAGCTTCTTGAGCATCTAGCCTACTCTCAACTCTCAGCTTTTGTCTCCTCTCACTCCCTCCTCCCCACCACTCAATCTGGTTTCCGCCCTAAACACGCCACTGAGACTGCTCTCACCTATGTACTTAATTCTCTCCTCACTGCTCGCTACGCTAAGCAATCCTCAATTCTCATCCTCCTTGACCTCTCTGCAGCCTTTGACACCGTAGATCACCCCTTAGTTCTTGGCACTCTGTCCTCCTTTGGCTTCAAAGGCTCTGTCCTTTCCTGGCTCTCCTCTCACCTCTCCAACCGATCCTTCACTGTCTCCTGGGGAGGCTGCACCTCCTCCAACTTCCCCCTGAACTATGGTGTTCCCCAGGGCTCCGTTCTTGGACCTTTCCTTTTCTCTCTTTATAATTCCCTTCTCGCCCCTGTCATCTCTTCTTTCGGCATCTCCCACCACTTCTATGCGGACGATACCCAACTCTTTCTCTCCTTCTCTTCCTTCACCTCTGACCTCCACCACACCCTCTCTTCCTGCCTTACGGCCATAAAAAATTGGATGTCATCCCATTTTCTTTCCCTCAACACTGACAAGACTGAAGTGCTTTTCTTCCCTCCCAACACTCTCTCACCTTCCCCTGCCCCCTTCAACCACTTTCCCCCTTCCAATCTCCCTATCACCACCCATGCTCGCAACCTTGGCCTCCACATTGACTCCTCTCTCTCCTTCTCTAACCACATCTCCTTAACCTCTCATCCTTGTCGGCACCACCTCTTCAACATCCGTAAGATCCGCTCCTCCCTCACCTTTCACGCTTCTAAACTCCCAATCTCCTCCCTTATTTTCTCCCGTCTCTTCTACTGCTCCTCTCTTCTCTTTGGACTCCCTGTCTCTCACCTGACTCCCCTAAAATCCATCTACCACTCCTCTATCCGCACTCTATGTCTTCTTGGCCCTCGAGACTCTATCTCTACCTCACTCTCTCAACTCGGCTGGCTCCCCTTCCTCTCACAATTGAAATTCCAATTCCTCTGCCTTGTCTACAAATCTCTCCATGACCTCGCCCCCCTACCTTGCCTCCCTCCTCTCATTTTACCCTCCCTCCCGCTCTCTCCGCTCAGCTGATCTCCACCTTCTCGCCGTACCCCCAGCCCCTTGTGCCTCCTCGCGATTCCGCTCCTTCCAACTCCTGGCCCCCCTCCACTGGAACTACCTACCTCTCTCTATCTGCTCCACCCCTACCTACCCGTCTTTCCGCTCCTCCATCAAAGCCCTTCTTCTCCACTCCCCCCTGACTCTCCTTCCCTACCTCTCTCCCCCCTCACACGCCTGCCCCCCTTCCTTTCCCCACCTCCTCCCCCCAACCCTCCGATGACCCCAATTTGGATACTGTATCCACCTTAGTGCATTGGAGGTCACTCAGGGTCCCCCCCTTCCCCTCCCTCATTCGCCCCCCCCTTCCCCTCCCTCCTTCGCCCCCCCTCCTCTGTGTAAATTGTTCTAAATACTGCATCACTGGTTTGTTTCATGTTTGTATGCTATGCTTCATTCATTACTGTACCTGTTGTTATTCTGTAAAGCGCTTTGGCGTAAATCGCTATATAAACTCAATAAAAATAAACATAAACATAAACATAATGTATGGACATTTTATTAAAGAACCATTTATTTTCGCAAAGACACTATATATTTTATCGGAACAAAGTAGGCACCCTTATGGGTACGAATATGCTCCTATTTCACCAAAGTATTCTGCAGTGGAATGGATACTTCTCACCTAGCTAATTTTAGGCCTATCACAGTCATCCCATTTTTGAATAAGTGCATTGAATGCCATGTAGCCTTTCACTTGTGTGTTGATCTTAAATTCCCTGCTTAGGAATGATCAGTCTGGCTTCTGGTCAGGCTTTGGCGCAGAGTTGGCAATCATCCAGGTGGTGGATGATGCCCTTTGTGTGTTGTATGTGGGCCATCTCTCCTGATTGGTCCTTCTTGATCCCTCAGATGCTTTCAACACGTTTGATCAAGGAGCAGTTGAGGACATTTTGACCACTCGCATGAGGGTGGGAGGTAGTGCTCTGGAGTGACTACCACCTTTTTTTGTTCGAGGGATCTCATATTTGTTGCGCTGGACTGTTTTAGATCATCCCCTTTGCCAGTTGTGTGCGTAATTCCCTTGCAGTTAATGCAGTCTCTTCCCTTTTAACATCTATTTGGGGCGGCTGGGAGATCTGCTCAAAGGTCGCCATCCACCAGTGCGCTGATGACACCCGATTGTTTCATCCTTGGAGGAAGTCTACTCTCTGTGCCCCATAGTAGACGGGATGTCTTTGCACTCCTTGAAGTTAAGTCTCCGAAATACGAGTTTGTTAATCTCTCCGGCTGCAGCTTCTCTCTCCTAAATGTACCCATGGCTGGTTCATTTATCCGCCTTGAATATGTCACGCATTCTTGTGCCCTTTGTCCGTTCCATAGGTTTCACGCTGGACTCTGCTCTGAATTTCCACACCGACATATCAAAACTATCACATCATTTTTTTTTTATATATTATCTTTATTACGGCGTTTTAAGCCTTTTTTACTCAGCTCAGATTTTTGGACAGTTATTTAAGCCTTCTTTTCCTCTAGCGTGGGTGACGGAAATTCCATTTTGGCAGGAACTCCTGGTTCCGCACTTGCATCTTTGAAATCTATTGTGGAGGTTGTACTGACTGGTAATATACTGTAGCTATAAAATTGGGAACATACTGGGATTGAACAAACAATGGATGCCTACAAAAATGGTTAAAGTGGAATTATTTTTAAAAACGGTAGCAGGCGCCCCTCTCTAGAAGGAACATGGCATAATAACCTGTTCTGTGGTTTTTTCCCACTTTTAGAGTCCCAATTGAGACTTTGAGAGTCCGCAGCCATCGCTTTTTGCTCACTGTACCTTTCACAGATGGGAAATAACCATTTGCATATCAGTCTTTGTCCCGCCCAGATGGGCAGTCCAGCACCGAAATGCTATGGCAATTCCTGTCTGAACAAGAGTACCAACAGCAAACCCATACACGTGTTTCAGCCCTGTTGGGCCTCATCAATGAGGGAAAGTTTTGCCTCTCTGACCACAGTGAGCAGGGAGTCCACGTCTGGGTTCCCCCGGGTAACTCAGGGTGACCAACCCCAAGTTCCTTGCAATATTATTAAAACATGTAGCAAACAACCCTCTCGAGAAAGAACATGGCATGATAACCTTTTCTTAGTTTTTTTCCCACTTTGAAAGTCCGCAGCCATCGCTTTTTGCTCACTGTACCTTTCACAGATGGGAAATGATCATTTGCATATCAGTCTTTGTCCCACCCACATGGGCAGTCTAGCAACAAAATGCTATTTATTTATTTATTTGGATTTATAAAGCGCCCAGCACCCAGAGACATTGTGGCGCTGTTACAGTATATTCACTTGTGACCAACCTCAAGTTCTCTTGTAATATTATTAAAAAAGGTAACATGCGCCCCTCTCTAGAAAGAAAATGGCATGGAACCTGTTCTGTGTTTTTTTCCCAGTTTGAGAGTATGCAGCCATTGCTTTGGCAATTCCCCTTGCTCACTGTGCTCAGAGAGGCATAGCTCCACCTCACTGATGAGTCCCAACAAGGCTGAAGCACGTGTATGGGGTTGCTGTTGGTATTCTTGTTCACAAGAGAATTGCCATAGCATTTTGGTGCTGGACTGCCCATCTGGGCGGGACAAAGACTGATATGCAAATGGATATTTCCCTTCTGTGAAGGGTACAGTGAGCTAAAGTGTGGCTGCAGGCTCTCGAGTGGGTACCTTCCCAAAGAACAGGTCATTTAGCCGTGTTCGTTCTTGCAGAGGGGCGCCTACTGACTATTTTTTCAAAATGGAATTATGCTGTTATATTATTGGGTTTCTGTATTTTGCCTTACACCATTGGTATGATCTCAAGGCGCTGTGGTTGAATGCCCTCGGGCACGGGAGTCCAGGTCAGTGGAAAAATAAGGTGGTAAGTAGTGTTTGTGTGTGTGCACTCAGTATGTGAGCAGCAAGGTCACAATTCGTAGTTGATAGCTGCATTATAATGCTAGGAGTGGTGTGGTGGTTGTGTGAGACCAGTAGTATGTGAGCAGCTAGGCCGAATTGTATTGAGTAGCTGCATTCAAGCGGAGGTGGTGTTTGTGAATGAGTTTATGTCTGCAGCTAGGCCAATTTTTCTTGGGGTATAGCTGTGCTCTAAAGATCGTTGAGGGGTGCATGGTGGTGTATAGTTATGTGTGTAGCTTGGCCAACATTAATTATGGGGGATATCCACATTCTAATTGTTTGTTGATGCAGAGGAGAGAGTCAACATAATGGTAGGTATGTGTGAGTATCTGTGCAGTTAGAAGAGGTCCTCTGTTCCTGATTATCTTCCTATCCCTGCCGAGGTAACTATTGCTTTCTATTATAGAGGTTCAGCTCTTTAGTCCTCCAGGAACTTCTCGGTCTAGTGTGGAGTTAGTTCTGTTCGACAAGCTTGGCCGTACCTTTCCATGGCTTACCAATATCATCAACGTTGAGTTTGACGAATTCCCAAACCTTTACGGGGCCAAGCGATTGCAGATCTACGGGCATCCCTTTGTCGACTTTATGAGCAATTGCTTATAGGTTACCACCTTCTCAATGTGCAGCTACATCCAGTTCTATTCTATCTGGAATTACGAGTAGTTCCTGGATACGTGGTCGGGTGCTCGGTGAACTTGAAGGTCCAGCGTCAAACCAGGCTGTGCTGTTAGTGCTGTGCCTATCTGACATTTTTAGTTTCAGGTGTAGTGTACTGTTGAGTATTGTCACTTACAGGAGCTCGTCTTGCCAGATTCCTCATCTGATTTAAGAGTGTTGTACCTGGCCAGTGAAACAAAGCCAGTCCATTCCTAATGTGAAAGCATAAGTGCTAATAGGCCTATGGTTGCGAGTCCTGGGTATTCGTTTACAATGAATGGTTGAGTATTCCTGTACTAGTATGCAGAAATTATGCAAAGTGTGAATGTCAAAGTGGGACAAAACTGGGATTTTGGTAAGTGGAAGTATTGCAGGGTTTTAAAATTGCTGTCATACTGGGGCTGCACAAGCTACAAGGATACTGTGCTTTTTACTTCAATTGTTTTATAATAAACGGGGAGAATGAGGGAATGTGTAATAGTGGGATTACACCAACAATTGTTCAAGGGTAAACAGGAAGATAACAAGCCAAAGATGTACGCTCATTGTCTAACTGAGAGTGTATGATTGTCAAACTGGGAGTTTAAGGAGACTGACAAACTGAGAATATGCCTAGATTGACAGAAAAAGATTTATTTTAGGTACGATAAACTTGGAATATACTGGCATTGTGCAAATGAATGTCAAACCAGGAGTCTATCAATTTTTGCAGCATGCATGGATTGTCACATTGGGTATAGAATGGAACTGTGAAAAGGTATATACACCGGGGTTGTCAAATTTGACTATACTGAAGTTTAACTGGTAGAATACTGGTTTGTCAAATTGCGAGTATAATGGGATTTTCAATTTGTCATTTAATGGGACTGTGTAAACTGGAAATATATTGGGATTGTCAGATGTTTACATCTTGGGGGTTCTTTGAGAGCTGTTAGGGAGAATTCTCATACATGCTTGATTTCCCTTACCTACTGAGCCCCTCAGCAGCTTTGCTGGATTTCTAGGATTTATTTTTCTCACTTGGTAAGAGTGTGAGCCTTTTTCCCACTCTTACAATGGGCCTCATTAGGACCCTGGCGGAGAGGGTTTTACGCCAGCGTAGTGCATGGCGTACCTCTCCGCCATACTACGAGTTCCCGTAGCGCCATGGAGGTTTTCTCCGCCTGGTTTTACCAGCCGGAGAAAACCATGGCGCTACGGGACCTCGTTGTTAATTACGCCACCGTATTTTACGGTGGCGTAATTAACTCCTTCCCCACTCCCATTATACCCTATGGGGCAAGAATGGGAATGGGGAAGGGCAGAATGGGGATTGGGGATTTACCGCTCCGCCGAGGTCGGAATGGGGCGGTAAATCCGCCAACCCCCATGGCGCTATCGGCGGCTTTCCGCCATGCTTCGCGGTGCATTTAGCACCGCGAAATCCGCCTGGGTCCTAATGAGGCCCAATGTGTTTTGCTATGTGTATTTCTACTTTTTGTGTGCTCTTTGGCACTAAAGCCTCACCTACTCCATGGCGCCAATTTCTTCCATGTGTGTTACACAGCACCTTCATTGCAGTAGAACAGGGTTGTCTTTTAGACTTCCCACCGACTCCATTTTCTGGGGCTGACTACTGTCCGTTGCCATTAACTTTATTTAGTCACTTTTACCACAGACCCAGTACACCCCATCTTCCATGGAGTATTGGAAAGGGTTAATTCATATCCCTTTTTGTCTGTGCCTCTTGGAGCATTGTTTTGCTCTCTTTGCACTAAGACTTGGCTGGTGGCAGTGGTATCTACCCTATTTTGTATACCGCGGTTATCTTAAATAACCATGGTATTGTTTTAGGCTATTATATTAGCCTCAAACATAAACCCGCTTGACCATATATATTTTATTACGGTTCCGGCTGGGTTTATTCGCCATTTCTTTTTTGTAAATGTCTTTCTCGTGTTTTACTCTGCGCGCCAAACCAAGTTTGGTCCCTTTGTTCATTGCTTTTTCATGGTTTTCCACAGAGAAGCCCTCCTTTAGGCGCCTGAGAGTCTGGGTAGGCAGGATGTGAAGGAGGGGGTTTAGGACCCCTGCCATGGGTTCCCTTGGTAACCCAAGTCGCACTCCTGTTTGATTGGCTGGGCGAATGTCCTTGCCAGGACAGCCACCCTGCTGTGTGATTGACAGCCAGGCTGTATGAATGGGGGAAAACTGCATAAAAAACAGGTCTCTGGGACTGGAAGAGCAGAGTCGCCACTGGAACGAAATAACCTATGAGGGACTGACAGAAGAGGACCCCTACCACGACTGAACCGCCCTGTGAAGCCCTGCTGCAGGTCAGAATCTTCATAATCCGACGACAGAGAAGATCCTTCAGGAAACTTCTTCTAGCTGGTGGGACCACCCAGTTCACCCAAACTGCAAGCCAGGACCCCTCCTCTGGTCCACTTCGCTGTACAGAGCTACAGTGGGCCGGATAGCCAGGAAGGACGGACCCTGCTTGGGTTTTAAGGAGGGCACCTTTTATTTGTTGCTTTGCTCTGCTGCTGGTTTCTTCCCTGGGTAGTGCAGGACCCTCCAGTCTTCCTACTTCTGATCAGTCCAACAGTTGCTTCAGAAACCGTGAGCCTGCATGAACTACCTGGAACTTCTGCCTCAGCTCCCTCTCCGTTTTAAGGTACTGTGCAAATCCGGTTGTTCGTTTCGTTCAGCCGCGGTTAAAGTGTTTGAAATCTTTCTCCAATCCGAGGGCTTGTCCTTCTCTTCTCTTTGAACTAACTTTTCTACCAACCAACCTCGCGCGGAAACCGTGCCATGAACTTTACCGCGAACTACACTGTCATGAGCAAAAGACTTTTGAACCATTGACTTTGGCCCTAAGCCTTTTCTATCAGATTTTATCATTGTAGTCTCTCTTGTTCGATTGCCCTTAGTACTTACCTGTTGGTGTGATTCAATTTCTGTTAACTTCTGTCTTTCTCTCCCTTTTAAATTGCTGCAGTGCCATTTTGCTCCCACTTCATTTTGTGAGCTTAACTTGTCTGGAATTTAAGGGAAGTGGTGTGGTGTATGAAGAGTGTGATTTTTAAACTGCTCAGAAGAGTGAAACGTTATACAACTGAAGAGTGAAATAAATGTATATTCTTTTAATTGAAAACCTTGAGTCAGTGTTTGCCTGAATCATAGTAATTGCTGTCCTTTGTGTAACTATTTGATACTGCTCACTTACTCTTGAGATAAGTCTGGCTGCTCCGCCATTGCTACCACTTTAACTGTGTAGTACAGGCTTGTACCAAAGGTGAATTTGTACTGTCACTTGTAGTCTTAATTGTGTGTGGTGTTCCCAAAGGGCATTGCATATAATTCTGCCTAACAAGAGCTTGCATACATTGCTGGCTGCAGTACAGGTTCAACTGCCAGATTCATGCTGGTGGTAGTGCTGGTACATTGGAAGGATTTGCATAAGTGTCAGGGCAGGTGCAATGACCACACTTGTGCTGCTGTTAGTTGAATTGCTAACACTGGTGCAAATGTTGTCATTGCATCCGCGTTAAGGTCAGCTGCATTTGGTGATTGTGCTCTGGCTACAATTGGCATATGAGGTGCAATAACCTAATCGGTGCAGTCTTAGAGCTGATGCAAAGACAGGAATGATGTGGCTGTGAAGGATGCCTCAATGAACATATTTCTGCTGTGTAAGGGGCTGTGATGATACCAAAGCATACATAGTCATAGACTGTGCTTCCACAAATTGAAAGCCAGGCATTATACCATTGAGAAGAGCAGTCAAAATTAGTAGATTGACGCCATGACCAGCACAACTCCGGTTACTGCACCAGAATTAAAACCAATGCATATTGGGTCACTGCCTCGGTGCTATGACAAATAATAGGCATATGCCAAAAAGAAGTTCCCAGGGTGAAGTGCTGCCGCAGAGCGAACACGGACCTGCATGCTATTGGCTTGCAGGGCGGCTGGTGAGGGAGCATTGCAGTCCAGCCCCCCTCAGCCAGCCAGCAAATCCCACCACAGAATCTAGTTTTCCTGCACTTCCGGTCTTACATTACCATGAGCTGAATCGCCCTTCCTTCTTTTCGACGCTGGCAGCAGAAGGTAAAACATGCTGGGAGGGGGTAGTTACTAACATTTTACATCATCAATTCATATCTCTTTTCTGAGTTATGCGTTTGGCAATCACTATCATTTGCATCTGAATTGATTAATTTTCTATCTGTTCATTCATTTTCACATATTAATCATCCGATTACATGTATCATCTTGTAACACAGTTCGTTTTACTGTGTAAACAATATCAATTGTAAATGATAATTGTATTTAACACGCTTTTTAAAATATATTTGCTCCCTTTCATTCTAGGTACGAAAAATTCACATCTGTTATGCCACTCCTTTAATTACATAGGACCCCCACATCATTTAATGGGTCCTTAGCTACTTGGGATTCTGAACCTGTGACAGAAACTTCTTAAGCAAAGCCAACGGAACCTGTTGGACACTAACAGGAGACCCAAATATGCACTCTTATAGGGATGTAGCCAATCCCAGGTTGATTGTCACACGAGTGTTCTTGGGCATACCCAAAAGTGGGGTGGATGGCCCAAATAAGATGTTAGAATTAGATAATATTATTGTTAACATTCATCATTACTCTGAATTTCAAAAAGAAACATCAATAAATTGTTTAGAGTGGATTTTCTGCGTAACTAAATGGGTGTCAGAGTCTCTCACAACAAATTGACGCCACAATAGTGTACTTGTGCATTATTCTTTAGTAAGTATAAACATAAAAGAGGAAAGTCAATTCCTCGAAATACCACCTAAAAGCACATTTAATCCACCTGTACAAAATCACGTACTGACAGTGTTTGAAAAGACAGTATTGGAAGACCTGAAGAAACTATCATTTAATACAAAGAGACAAGGAAATTTCTCCAAACAAGAGAGGCAGGTACTTAGGAATCTGCTGAATAATGAAGATATAATCTTCAAACCTGCGGATAAGGGGGGAGCACTCGTCCTCATGAATAAGTCTGACTACCTCAAAGAGATACGGAGACAACCAGCTGACTCTGAAACCTACAGAGAGATTCCATGTGATCCAACTGAACAGATCCGTACATTAATCCAACAAGTTCTGGATGAAGCACTTGATCGAGATGTTATCTCTGCAAAAACACGTAAATACCCGGAGAATCAACATCCTATTATTCCTGTGCTTTACATCCTACCCAAGATACATAAAAAGCTGGACAAGCCCCCGGGGAGACCCATAATAGCTGCCACCAATAGCATTCTGGAACACTAGCGATATCTGGACAAAGTATTACAATCACTGATACAGACCACAGAAACGTACATGCATGACACCATGCACTTTCTGAACAGACTGAAAAACATCACGTTTATGGAAGGGAAAGACACTCTTTTTACGATGGATGTCACGTCCCTTTACACTAATATTGTGCACGAAGCAGGACTAGAAGCAGTGGAGTGGCTATTACTACGGTCACCCAGTTGTAAAGGTGACAGACTGTTCATCCTTACGCTCCTTAAATTAGTCCTAATGAATAATTTCTTTAAATTCAGAGACCAATATTATCTTCAGTTATCAGGAACAAGCATGGGAGCAGCCATGGCACCCACCTACGCCAATGCGTTTATGAGACATGGGAATGTCCTCAGCTCACCTAGATGGGCACAACACCTCTCACTTTTTGTCCGTTATATCTATTATATCTTCGGTATTTGGTCAGGTCCAGATGAAGAACTCATGGATTTTTTTGAGATGATGAACAACATGCATCCACGAATCAAATTCACAACCTGCACAAGTAAAGCAAGTATTCCCTTCCTTGATGTTGAAATTTGCAACAAGAACAATTCCTTGGAAACCAGAATATATACTAAGACCACCGACCGTAACAGCCTATTGATGGCTACAAGTTTCCATCCCAAACGCACCATTGAAAGCATGCCTTTGAGTCAATTCCTTCGCTACAGAAGAAATATCTCAGAGATGGATGAATACAGGCAACAATCAGACACCCTAAAGATGAAATTTAGGAAAAGGGGTTATGGCTCTGCTCTTATTTCAGACATAGCATCAAGAGTAGACGCAATTGAGTGGGACCCACTCCTCACCCCTAAACCACCAAAGCAAGGAGAAACCCTGGTCTACGTAACAACATACTCCATACAGAGCCACAAGATCAAAGGGATGATAAAAAAAACTGGCCCATGCTGCAGATGGACCCTACATTACAACCTTTGTTCAGGGAACCACCCACGTTTACATACCATAACAGTAAATCCCTACAGAGTAGTCTGATTAATGCAGGGATACGTGAAAACCCAACAGCAGGACATTCAAAGGCACGCAACCATGCCTCAACTGCCAACATTGTGGGAACATAATTACTGGCAACACCATTACGCATCCGCATTCTGGCAAACCCATCATGTTGAGACATTCGTCCATATGTGACTCCAAAAATGTGATCTACGCGCTGAAATGCCCTTGTGGCTTTTATTATGTTGGTATGACCACAAGAAAAGCGAAAATCTGGTGGACAGAACATAAATCCAATATAAGGACAAGAAATTCCAAATCACCGGTGGCTATGTACTTCCTTGAAGCCCGCCACACAATTGCACAATTAAAATGCGTAATCCTTGAAAAAGTCACTCTAGGAAGCAGGGGTGGAGATCTGAACAGGAAACTACTGCAACGGGAGGTGCTATGGATAGACCTCCTGGATTGCATTTATCCCAGAGGAATGAATTGTGAATCCAACCTTATGTGTTTTGTTTGATTTTCCTTCCAGCATGTGCAAGGGAGAGTGGAGTACTCTTTGAACTTTGATGGTGGGATGGTGTGCTCCATGGACTATGTATCATTATTCAATATACAATTCAGCCATATAATGAGGTTTATCTAATGCTTCGAAGTGCAGCAGCAAAATTGAATTGATTTTGGGCCGGATGGGCTGTAGAACTGTTGAATGACTCGGTTTGTACATACATGTCGTTTGAATATTAACATGCATTTATGTGGTTTTTTTAAAAATATTAACATGCATTTATGTTGGAGTTATGATATATCTTTGTTCAAATACGCTTTATACATTGTACTAGATTGCAAGTGGCATTAATCACCTGAATTGGGTAGTACCTGTGAAGTCCATTCAATGTCTATTACAACTAACATATGTTTTAATACAATCATATGTTTTTCAATGCATTTGTGAACTATGGGGCAAATGCAGTTTCTCCTCAGCAAGTTCTCGAACAGTCCACATACACCTTTTCTTATGATGCTTCAACATATAACTAGCTTTCAGCTTCAAATTGCACAAGGAAGGGGCACCCGACCGACCTTGTTAGGACACGTGCCTTACTCCCTGGGACTACCGATATTGCACATGATTCCTCATTTACAAATTGTACAGGGAAGGGGCACCTGACCGACACTGTTCAGATACGAGCCCCTCTCCCTGGCACCATAAACATTACGTAGGCTCTTGATCAATTGACATAAGTGCAGTCCGAGATTTATAATCACGCTTTGTATTCCCGTATGAAAGGGCTGGAACTATCATAGTTTACACGTGGGACGTTGCTATAACAACATTCCCACACCAAGATGGACGCCGTGAACCCATACGCGCATGCGCGGGTTGTCCATGGCAACCATTTTATACACATTCACCCGCGAGTGAACGCTGGGTCCAGCGACTATGAACGGGGGTTGAAGACGCTCATAAGGTAAGCTCGAATTAGGTATAGGAATCTAGTTACCTAGGGAATTCAATTTAAGAACACATCCGCTTACATGGCAATGCGGATTCATATCAATACTATGCACGGACTGTGGTAGTCTGACACCCACAGCATAGCACGATTAGCTGTAGCACCAGGCTTGGCTAACACTGTTTAAGTAACAGCTCCATTTGTTTTAGGTTTTCATCGGACCGATTACAATCGCTCCACCGCTTACACAGCAGCCACACGCTGCTTGCAGAAACTTCATTAAGATCCTGAAGCCAGCCTCGGTGACTGGCAGTATGAGGATTGAATACGTATACATGCACTAGCCACCGAGACCCTGAGGTCAGTAACATTTAAAATGCACATATTCTCAGTTTAACACAGCTAGGAGTATATTTGATACTAAGACGCTTTACATTATCTGTAGGTCCCGTACAGAGACCACACTAAGGACACAGGAACGGAACTTAATTCTGCAATGAACAATAGGCACTAAGCCCTGAAGACGGATTTATAATTTGAAATGCGTCGGCAACTACATTACACCACGAGGAGCCTATTAGATTTAGATTTAAATTAAGATTTTTGTGAAATTCAAACACAATTATGTACCTCATTATCTTGTTTTGAATTTGCTATGTATAAAAGCTAACAGGAACTGTATAATTTTATATGCGAGTTCTTTACTTGTTAACAAAAATTGTTTGTCAATGGTTAATTGAAATTGACTTTCCTCTTTTATGTTTATATTTACTCAAGAATAATGCACAGGTACACTACTGTGGCGTCAACTTTGTTGTGAGACACTCTGACACCCATTTAGTTACATAGAAAATCAGCTCTAAACAATTTAATGATGATTCTTTTTGAAATTCGGAGTGATGATGAATGTTAACAATAATATTATCTAATTCCAACATCTGTTTTGGGCCATCCACCCAACTTTTGGGTATGCCCCAGAACACTTGTGTGACAATCAACCTGGGATTGGCTACATCCCTATAAGAGTGCATATTTGGGTCTCCTGTTAGTGTCTAACAGGTTCTGTTGGCTTTGGTTCTTCTTTATAGTCTTAGCTGGCCTTGAGACTGGTTCACCCATTTGCACCTTCTGATAATACCTATACATTGAGATACAAGAACATTTAAAGACAGCACCTGCATCTTTGGTACAATACTCAATAAACCAATTTATCACGCGGTGCCCCTCTACCCCCCTATCTCCTTTAGAAACGTCTTAAGCCCCATCCCCAAAAATGGTTTTGCAATGCATTGTGGCCCCCATCCCACGTAAAACACTGAGCTCACTGTGTACCAGTGACCAAGCCCCACTGCAAGAGAATAGCCATGAAGCAGACAGAGCCCAGGTTGCGTGTACCAAAAATCTGGGCGCACCTCAATGCCTTTTTTGTATCAACCAATGCTTCATGTCACAAGGCTCACATAATAGTCAGTGGTGGGTAGGGGTGGAGAGTGTATATGACCTCTGCTGGCTTCACAGGCTAGATACTAAACCCAAAAGAATGTGGAGAGTCTGCCCTTTTGTTGTTGCAAAGAGTTTCATAGTAGGACATGTCAGTAGTGAAGGGGCGCGGAGGCCTTCGGTACACGACTGGGCAAGACACAACCTGAAATGTCCTCAAGTGCACATTTTTACTCACCTTCTGCTGCACTGTTGCGTAACTGGCCTGGGGCAATGGACCTATTCTACTGAGCATGCAGGTGGCTCGGGGTCCTGGGAGATCTGCTGCTTTAGGCCAGCTGATATCTAGCCAATTCAGTCATGCCTTAGAAACATGATTACGTTATCTAGGCTCGTAACACCAGATAGAAACATATGAACACAAACGCTGGAAAATACAACCTTATAACAGTATTACTTAAAATCATCCCATGCTCCATATTAATGCAAATAAACATGGCACAAATAATGTCAAGTTTGAGTTTCAAGTCAAACAAAGGAACACACATTATAAATAAAAATGAAGATTAATAGCACCGGCTAGATCGGATGTCTACAGCGTATGCAAGTAGCTATTTTTAAGAGGTTTGCCATGATAAACCATTCTCCAAAATATCATTTAGTATACTGGGTTCTGATGGGTGATCCGTGGTGTGCAGCCAGTTGCTGCTGGCTAGAAATGCTGATTATGTCCTTCACAGTGTGAAATGGGTGCATTGGAGTGGGATTGCACATTGTTTTGGAACAGGCACATGGTGGCCCCCTCCTTCACCATGCTTTACATCATCATCTTGGTTCTTGCACGGGGCTAATAACAAAGATTCTGGGTGTAGAAGTATCGACCACCAATCCTTTCTGAAGGCTCTCTTAACTCGGGCTGGCATTTCATTACAAACTGGCACAGCGTTCCTTGCCCGGAGATAATGTCGAGGTAGAGTAGCCTGCAGAATAATATTTAATAGACAGATTAGCCAATAAAGGAATATAAACAATAATGACAATATCAGGAATACATTGATAACAGCGGTGGGACTATCAGGTAGACAGTACAAGTAATAATGGTCCCAGCCAGGGAGGCAGTACAAAGAATAAGCTACTTACCTTTACGTGCATTATTAGCACCTAGGCTACATAGTTGGCTTTGCAGCTACCGACATGTTTATGGTTTCTTTCCTTCTTTCTTTCTTTCTTTCTTTCTTTCTTTCTGTCTTTCTTTCTTTCTTTCTTTCTTTCTCTCTTTCTTTCTTTTTTTCTTTTTCTCGTTCTTTCTTTCTTTCTTTCTTTCTCTCTTTCATTCTCTCTTTCTTTCTTTCTTTCTTTCTTTCTCTCTTTCTTTCTCTCTTTCTTTCTTTCTTTCTTTCTTTTTCTCTTTCTTTCTTTCTTTCTTTCTCTCTTTCATTCTCTCTTTCTTTCTTTCTTTCTTTCTTTCTTTCTTTCTTTCTTTCTCTCTTTCTTTCTTGATTTTTTATTTTAAAGCCAGAGTTTCATTATGCTTAATGGAAGGTGGGCTGGTGACATTCCCGGAGGGTTTACCAGAGTCACAGATAAGAGCGCTTCTTCTCTACATTACCTGTTTATTCAAGCATGTTTTTTTTTCCTTTGATTTTGGATCTAAATATGGAATGTGGAGAAGAAATCGATCAGTATCATCTTGTTGTTACCCGCCGGGTCCACAGACCTTTGACCTCCCCTCAGCCCCAATCGATAGGGCCAGTGAATTAGGTATAAATCAGTGATCTGCAAACCTAAGAATTTAGCCAGAGCTGACCACTATTTCAATTATGAATGCGAAATGAGATTGCATCATTGTCAAATATCTCCGGGTTCAGTCCAAATGGGGACTCTTCGGCACATATGTTTTTTTTCAAAATACGAATCCATTCCTTTATAACGAATATCGTAGACTGTATATTAGTGACGCGAAATGGGATAGAGTACTGCCCGCCAGGGGCACCTTGGTTAAGCAAAGACATGCTCACTACTGTGAAAGGAATATCCGAGCCCGGAAACGTGATCTCAGAAGGGAGCTGCACGCAGCCGAACTCTATAGTCATAAGAAGGAAGGGGTTGCCGCCAATTGTAAAACTGTTGATCAAAAATAACGGAAATGGGGCTTGCTGACCCTTAGCTGCTGAAGAAATTAGATTGAGGTGAAAAATGCAAAAAAATATAGCGTGCATTCTGGAAGGTGGTTAATGACCATCCCAATAAACCTAAACTACTAGAGGGGTGTGCAAAGAAGCATGGGAACAGTGTATACAAAGCAATCTGGACAAAAGCACTGAAGGTCACAGCATGGCCTTTGAAAGTAAGGAAAAGTGGCATTTGAACCACAGTGTCGGTTACCTACCATATCAAAAAGAGTAAGGAGTCCAGAGCCCTGGGGCTGGATGGCATCTGCAACACCCTCATTAAATGTAGTCCGGAGAGATGGGGCACTGTATTATACTGTCTTTTCCAGAAAATGTGCGAGATTGGTCTATTGCCCGGTACCTGGGCTGGGAGTATTGTGGTGCCGGTATGCAATCGCGGACCTATCAATGAGCCTAACAGCAATCACATCCTAGCGATGCTGGGTGCTCGTGCACACATATTTGCGAGGATGATATTGACTGAATTGCAGGAGTGGGTTGACATTAATCATGTACTTCCATTTAACCGGTCAGGATTCAGAAAAACTGTTCAACAATAGACAATTTAATGCTGATCACTACTTTAATTGAGAGTGCCTGGAGCCTTCGTCAACAATCACTCTTTGTAGCGTTTGTTGACTTTAGTGCTGCATCTGACCCTTAGGGCCGGATTCTTGGAATTTTTTGCACGGTTCAAAAGTGACTTTGCACTGCTGAAAAGTGACTTTGCACTGCCGACACAAGCCCTGATTCATGGAACTTGTGCAAAGTGTATTTCTGCTGTGCAAAGTCAGTGCAAAGTCAGTATAAAGTCATTGTTGCAGTACAGCATGAATTTGCACTGACTTTGCACTGCGTAAATACACGTTGCACAGCTCCATGAATCAGTGTTTGTGTTGACAGTGGAACTAAAGAGGTTGGAGACTTTTTGTGTAAAATCTCTCCTGTGCTTCCCGAGCCAATTGTCAGTATACTATCTATTGCGTGAGCTAAACATTGGCTTGATCAAGACAGCGTTCGATGTGCAATGTGCCATGTACTATTTTCATTTGCCACCAGGTTTTCTTACAAAACATTTTCATCGAAAAAACTCATTGAACATTTTGTTTGTTCCCCTCCAAGCCCCCCTTCCTATTATGTAATGCCTATTCCTAATTCCCTGCCGCTTTTATGCCCTTACATTTTCATGAAAAAACTAATTGAAAAAAACCTGGCGGCAAAACAACTGTATACCATCTGGAAAGTGGGAACCGAGATTGGGATGTGGCCCTGGGGCAGAACATGATCTGCTCTCTTTATGCTCAGTACAAAAAAGCAATCGGGGAAAAGCTACTAGACCTTGATAAACAGCTGCTATTGACAGACCTATATTCCAAAGCAAATAGTGGGAATTACTCAAATGTTTGGCACTATTCACTTGCGCCTGGCCAGCATATTCAAGATTTCTCTAATTCATATCTCTGTATGGAGCACATGAGACTTAAATTTAATCTTGACGATACTCTGGAGATACTTGGCTCACGATTGTTGATGAATAGAAGTGCACGTACATGTAGACTATGTAAAGAACTGTGAAGGGGTTAATCCAGAGAAGGTGAGCCAGGAGGAGAAATCCTGCATCACAGGACATCACAGCAAGGAAAGGGTGCTTGGATAGATGCAGGAGGAGGGACCCTGGGGATTGATGGACAAGTACCAGGCCTAATAGCATGTGATCTACAAGGGGTGAGGGGCTTTCCTCTAATATGTGTGTGGTGTCGTTGCAGATGTCTTCTGAGGAGGGAGAAGGTGCCAATGAAGGGGCATACTAAAGCTCAGGAGGACTGAAGTGAAGTTTTCGGGTGATTTGTTCTGTTGAAATCAGCCTCGTTAGGCTGGGTGAAGAAAAGCTACCACGCTGGGCAGCGGTGCAGCTGAAAGGCTGACAAGAGTTGTTGTTTGTAATTATCTGTCACGGTAGACCGGGATCGCAGCTGAGGAGGCCCGTGTTCGGAGCCAGGAACCTGTGAGGAATCGACCAACTGTAAAATAAATGCTGTCATCTGTATAAAGAGGGAGAAACAGTGGTGAGGAAAGCCTTTTTGGCAAGAACCATGAGGGACTAAATTAAAACATTGAACTGTCCTGTGAGTTGGGAGGGGTTTTGTTTATAAGGAGACTGTCATAAAATAAAACATCAAGGGAGAACTTATGATACCAGGGGTAAAAGTGACTGCTGCACGAGGAGAACCCTAAATAACAACCTGGACTTGCAGACATTATTCAAGAAACCTTTTTGTCTACCACAATCAGAAAAGAAGGTGAACCCTGTACAGAGATTGTAGAATATCCCGTTTACACGAGAGAATTCTAATGAAAAGTCAGTAAGGACTATCTCTTTTATCCTGTGGCGCCTTTTCAGAAGATTAATACAAGTGAAATAAAGTCTCCTCAGTTAAAACTTATTGGTGCGTTGTCTTAATTCGTGTAGAAACTGTTACAATAGCATTGCATTGAAACAGTGAAACATCTGGTAGGCGCATGCACTACATTACATAGTGAACATAATTTTGCAAAAAGAGCAGCCATGTTGGATTTGAGCTCTTGTACTACGCCAGACAAAATCTGGAATACAATGATGGACAGAAATGATATACCCTTCATTTATCATCTGGCGAAATTGTGGGTAATTATTAAAAAATGCTTGGACTATGATTGTATAGTAGACTCTCAAATTAGAATGTAAATAGACAGAATACTTTTTAAAGGTGGACGGGATCTCGTATGACATAGAATTGATTTCACGTAGCATGTATCATCGAGTTGATTATAAAAAGCCAGATTGGCAGTATTATAATAATAAAAAAAAACAAAAAGTATTTTCCACTACGTGATTTTTAGATAGTGCATAAAAGGTTGATTGTATAATGCATTTTAAATGTATGTATTTCTTTTTGCAGAGTGTTTTTTACAGTGTGAACAGTTATTTTAACTGTAACACGCTATAACATTTTCATTTTTTCATTTTCATATTCATTTATTTGTTTAGCGCTTAATTCCTCCTCCGAGGAAATCCAAACAGACAACTGTAACGAGGCATAGATGTTTAATTTAGAATGGGAAACCTGTTTAGCCACCTTTTCTGAAGAGTTGTGTTTTAAGCTTTTTTCAAAACAAGGGAAAAGAGTCCAGCTTCCTATGATCGGAGGGTAAAGAATTCCCAGCACGAGGACCAAACACACAAAAACACCTTTGACCTTGGTGCACTAATTGAGATATAGGCACCGCCAGCAAATTTTGAGCAGATGAACAAAGAGGTCCTGCTGCATGGTGATAGGAGCCAAGCCCTATAGACACTTAACAATAAGACAGAGGACCTTGAAAAGGAAACTCTCTTGCACTAGTAACCAGTGAAGTGAGCTAGAGTGAGCAGGTCTAGTCAAATTGAAAAGCAGTCTCAAATCTGAATATTGGGCAACTTGCAGATGATATATTTGACTTTCTGGTATCCCGGTAAGAATGGCATTGTAGCAGTCAAGTTTGGAGTTTTTCAACACTCCAAATGACAACTGTTCGACCTTTCTCAGAGATGAGAGGAAGAAAAGGTCACAGGAGTGTGAGCCGATAATATAGGTGTTTAGGGACAAATAATATGACTTCTGTTTTGGTGGGAGTGAGTTGCAACCTGTTTAACAGCATCCGACTTTTAATTTCTTGGGCACAGTCTAGAATCTGTTTGATTGAATCTGATGAATTATTGATCCTGATATAGATCTGTGTATCGTCGGCATAGGAATGTTAACATAAGCCACATGTTTAAAATATAGTTAGTAGTGGTAAAATATAAATGTTAAATAATAAGGGTGAGAGGGAAGAGCCCTCTGGAGCGCCGCAAGGGGCAGGTATAGAGCTGGAGTAATGGGCTCCCATTTTTACTTGCTTAGTCAGATGAGATCAAAAAGATAACAATCATTTAAGGGACTCAGCCGATACATGGGTGACCTCGGTCAGTCTGGATAATAGTATGTCAAAATCAACTCTGTTGAATGCCGCCGACAGGTCAAGCATGACCAGCAAGCTAAGATCACCCTCACCTGCCGATCTTAAAATGTCATCCCAGATGGAAAGAAGTGCATTCTGTGTACCGTGGCAGGGCCTGAAACCTGATGGAAACATGCCAAGAAGATGTTCCTCCAAGAACTTTTGAAGTTGAGAGGTAACAACCATTTCAAGGACTTTTGCAGGAATTGGGTGGTAATGTGTAAATAGATCAGAATCAAGTCATGGCTTCTTGATTAGAGGGCTCAAAAAGGATCTTTTAAACTCTTTGTGGTCCATGCCTTCAGTAAAAGAGGAATTTACAAAACAGGTGATGAAATCACTTAGATCAGTGGCATGGCATTCGCCCAAGCAAGCAGAGATTAAATCATAATTATGATTTGTAGGTTTTAAATTTGTGATCAATACAGCTATTTCCTCCAAGGTGACTGAAGTAAAATTAAATGATATAGGACAAGGGAGTGTTGTGTAATCAGAATCAGGAAAGGAAGGTTGAGAGGTGGAGTGTTGTAAATTGATATTACACCGAATAGTGTTAACTTTGTTCATAAAAAACTCATTAAAATCATTGGATAGTTTAAGAGAAAGGGACAGGCTCGATGATATACATGAGGGATTAAAGAGATTTGTTATAACTTCGAGGACCTCTTTGGGCTAATTGTTTGCTGTGTCAATCTGAGTCTGGAGGTAGCAAGATTTGCAGAACTAATGGCTTTTTTGTAGATGTTAAGTGCCATGGTAGCTGCCCGGCGATGAAGTTGGTTTTTGGATTCGCGTCAGATTTTTTCTTTCCTGTGATAGTCCTTCTTTAAGTCCCTAAGAGAGTCTGAATACCATTTGTTGGTTTTACTTTTTTGAATGACTGTAAGTTTAATAGGGGCCATGGTGTCACAAGCCTTCTGTAGGATAATCATGTTGGACTGGAGGAAATCTTAGTAGTTACAATACACACTATGTGGGATCAGTCCGGAAGATAAATCAGTACCTATTATTTTATTAGGCTCTTTTAAGCTATGTGAGGAGATCTCAACCAATGGGTTAGTTTTGTGGTGTGTGAGTAGATCTTTCTGAATAGTGAAGATCCCACTGAGGAGGTCGGCCCATGTGACAGGTATATTCTCCCGATACAACAATCCCTTACCTTTATGTATTATTAAGTCAATGCAGTGGCCATGAACATGAGAGGGAGAGGAGCTGAGACGAGGAAAAGCATAAGACATAAGAATTTCATTAAGTTTAATAGTATCTGGCTTATCTAGAGTTTCACACCAAATGTTAACATTTCCCAGGATGATTAACTTTGAGTATTGTATAGCATTTGTTCCAAGGAAGAGATCCATATTTTCTAAGAACAGCGCAGCACCAAATAAAATGAACGAGAAGTTGGCGCACATAGGTTACAAGCCTAAATCTGAGATGCCTCATGCCAGAAAAATAATTGAGAATTAGTTAGGATCAAGGAAGATTTGAAAATGATTGCAACTCCGCCCCCTCTTGGCACTCCCAATTCAACCATTTGATCTGAAAGTCAGAGGATGAGGAGATGAAAAACCGAGGCGGAGCTGCTATTAAACCACGTTTCTGTGACAAAAAATCAGATCTAAATTGTGAGATTCAATCAAATCTGCCACAGCGACAGCATTTGTTGCTGCAGAGCTGACATTAATCAGGGCAGCATGTACAAATAGTCCCTGGTTGTTTAATGTCTTTAGAGGCCAGAGCAGGGGAGCATCAAAGGTTTTTTTTAGCCCATGAAGCCTAATTGTATTCAGACAACAGAGATGGAAGCAGCCATGTCCATTATTTAATGCCAATAATGTATCATTATCAAATATTGAGTTCTAGAGTAAACACAGACAGCATAATTTCCAGATAGAGAGTAGTCAAAATTATTAGAAAAATATTTCAGCTGTGATCGGGACTCACCAACAAAGTAGTGCAGACAGGCGATCAGCAGCTCTGCCGACCAGCGAACTGCCCAGAACATGCCTCAAAAGGCTTCACGTCAGTGCTTCGCACTGGAGCTTACGTAAGCCTTTTGAGGGCTGTGGTGCAGGCCCATGAGTAGTTTGGGCTGCGATGGCTCGGAAGACGGAAATTAAATTCCCGAAATAAAGGCTGTCAGGTGGAATAGCTTAGCAAACGGACAGAAAGAATTCAGCAGGTTTATTCTGCAAAAACGAATAGCAAAAAAACACAAAAATGGTAACGCAACAAGGTATCAAAGAAATCAAGCTAACAATATAGCGTTAACACCTGATCCAGCGTGCCCTGATCAGATGTTCTTGGCCTGAGGCCCGAGTTAGAGGACCGAGTGAAACAAGAAAGTTTAACAAGGGTCCCCGGCCGATAGCACGATATCCGGCATGCCGGAGAGCGCGCTAACGCTATTAGCACACCAGGTTTCAAATATGGTAACCCGGGATGCTGATAGCGGTGTATTTTGTTTGAATGAACGGAACAACTCACAGCGTCCCGTTCGTTCAAACAAAATACTGTACTAAAATAGCCGCCACAAAGATGGAAGGTGGGGCTCCTTACAGAGACCCTTTCCTATTTATGTGGCAGCCTGGAGGGAGCGCGGTGGCAGCAGCAGAGGCGTGGCTTCCTGCTGCTGCCGAAACAAAAAGTATGTTTGGGGGAGTAAAAAAAAACCTAAGGGAATGGATGGTGGGGGGCAAGATGGCGGGGCGGGGGAAGCAGCCAGCAGGCCGCTTGTAACATGGGCTGAGATTAGCAGTTTCAGCCAACGTTCTGAGCAACCTGATTGGTTGGTTCCTCTGCCCCGGGTGCTAATAGAAAACGTAAAATATTTAACATATGTAACACTATCACCCTTCTGTATGGCACTATTCCATGAAGATTTTTGATATTGGATTGAGTATTGTCACTGTTCCAAATCAATGGGCCTCATTACGGGTCATCGGTAGAATCTACCGGTAGAACCCACCATGGCGAATGGAATCACTGAAGCACCGCACTGTTGCTAATGGTGCTTCAGTGAAAGCACTGCTAGTAGGGGCCTGAACTCCCGGCAGGTCGTGCCTGCCGAGAGTTCCGTGCCCCTGCTGGCAGACGCGTAGTTTGGCTGCCCAGAAAGGGTGCCGGTACGTTGCTACTGGCACCCTTATTTCCGGACTGCAAAACTTGTAATGAAGCCCAATGTGTTGGATTCAATAAAACTCACTTCCTTGTGAATCACTTTGTGATTTTAATGCAAAACATGGCTGTTGCTACGCGCCCAATTGTCGACACGTGCTTCGGTCTTTATCAAGACTGGGCTGTTTACACATATTTGCATCCAAGATTATGTATTAATTCACATGATATTAGCAAGCAAATGCATACGTAATGTTAGGATGAACACATTTTTCAGTAAACATAAGTGAAGGGTAGCATCCGTTCGGATAGCAATAAGAGCATTTTTAAATACAATTAGAGATAAAAAGAGAAGATATGGGGTGTGAAGGATATTGAGGCAAGAGAGATAAAAAACAAACACATTAATGAAATAAACTCAAAAGGTTTACACAAGCCTCATTACAACTCTGGCGTTAAGGGGTTAACGGCGCCGTAAAAGGCTGCGGCGCCGTTAAAAACCCTTAAAGCCAGATTCCCACTTTAACGGCTGCTTTTTGCAGGCGTTAAAGTCCATCCCGCTAAGGGACCTTGGTGCTAATTACGGCACCGTAGTTAACGGTGCCGTAATTAGCGCCTTCCCCATTCCCATTGATCCCTATGGGCCAAAAATGGGAATGGGGAAGGGGCCATGGTGAATGGGGATTTACCGCCCCGCCAACCTTGGAATGGGGCGGTAAATCCGCCATCCACCATGGCGGAATCCGGCATGGACCATGGTGCTAATAGCACCATGGTCCAACGCCAGGGTTGTAATGAGGCCCATGATATCACATTGCAGTGTGTTATGTCCATTGCACATGTATGTAATGTGCACTGGCTCGTTCTTGATTCTAGAGAAAATCTCCTTCTTTTATACAATGCCCTTTTCCGCTCCGATGTGTGCTCACCATTGCTGTATTAGTGCTGACTTCTAGTTATATATTAATCATAACCTCTAATTAAGTCAACGGGGTTCCAAGAGCCTCCTTCTGCTATATTAAAACCACAAATCAAAGTCAGCTAGCTGAGCATTGTCATGCATTTCGTGTTTCCACCCTTATTGCCTGTGTGCTATTAGATACATACATATCAGTGGGTGTCTACTCAACCCTGTGACCATAGTGACTCTCCCACCATCTGTTTCCTTAATAGTGGTGCCACATTTTCTGCCGCTCTGCTGTTCACCTTACTCTCGAGTCACCTTGTATGGGAACATCTCCTGCACAAATATATTGGGGTTAGGAATACCCTGTACCTGTAATCTGAAGGATATGTTGTTGCTCCTCAGCTTCATGTTGCATTATTATACGTTAAATCATAGCCATACATCGGCAGAATAGTCACTTTTTGCATTAATTTAATTAATGGGGAATGTAATGTATCTTTATCAACTCCGTTGCATCTAATTGCAATTGTTATTTTCAGCTAGACCATTAAAGGTAGTTATTTCAATTTGATACGTATTTTCAAATAAAACCATTATTAATAGGGGCCGAGATTGCATTCCCTTCAAGTGCACACCTGATCATTGGATGCTTCTGCTCATAAACCGTATTGTTTCGTCCCGTGTTACAGTGGGCGAGTGTACCGCTTTGGGTTTCCGCATTGCTGTTTAGCCATGGGCACCATACTAAAAATGTAATTAAAGCTTGCAAACATAATGGCGCCACGTACATGTTGTGTGACCGCATGCATTGCCCCATCCATCTTGCGAGTAATACACGCTCCTTGACACTATACATTTTTATACAGTGCTGACTGTATGATTAGCCATATTTGCAGTACCAGGCAGCCTCCTGTTTTAATTACAGATTAAATCTTTGTTTATGGTTATTTCAAATGTTCCGGGTCATCCAATGCATATTCATCTTACTCCAAACTGCAGAGACATGACTTGGGTTAGTACTTCTTCCCCACCCTTTTGTTGTATCAAATGAATGTATATTTTCATATGGAAACACTGCCGATATATCCATGTACTAAGTTGTATAGTCCCCCTATTACAGCCGGACAATGTGTTGTTGACACGATCCTACCCACCTGCCACCCAGCACCGCTACATGCACACATTCAGAGGCTCTGTTTATGGTATACTTGTGAAGTTAAAACCTGTAAACTGCCTCTGCATTAATTTACTTGTTTTACTGCTGCAGTTCTGGACCAATCTAGTTTCATGTTCCATTCCGGGTTTTGGGTTGAACCAGCTGGTTCATTCTGGTACATGTATGCTGTCCAAAAGGCAGAAGGCTGGAGGAGGCATACTAAGTACATTTGTTTGCAGCAAGCTACTAAGAGCTGAAGAGGCCCTGATTGCATTCACCTGTTCCAGGCTACTGTAGGCTAGGCTGCAGACAGCTGAAGAACCCTTAATTACAAACCACTGCTGCAGGCAGTGGCGTAGCTTTGCTGAAAATGTTGGGGGGGCATGACATCTGAAGAAAAGGTGCCCCAACCAATTGAATGGGGACAAAATGGTGTGCCATGAAAGTTGGGGGGGACAAAAACCCCTGTCCCTTCCTAAAATTACGCCCATGGATGCAGGCTACTGAAGCCTGGGCTGGGCATAATTGAACAAAACTGCCTGACACTGCAATCAGCTCCACCCTGTTGGCCTGTTGGCTGGGAGGGTCTTTATTAGCTTGAACAGAAGAAGTTGTCAGTCAACTGTTTCCACTGAGAGTTTATGCTTGTGCTCCTGTGACCATTATTTTGACCTTTCCTGAAAATCCTGATTTTGGCTTTTGAATCCTGTTGCTGCCTTGCAGCACCCTTTCCAGTCTGCTTTTGCTGTCTGCCTGCTTTTGAACCCTTCCTTGAATTCCAGCATTTGACTTCTTAAACCTTGTCCTGTTTTGCTGTTAAATACATTCCGTTCTTTACTGATATCTTTTTCCCCTCCCTTGCCTCGTCACGCCTTGAAACACTTGTGTATAGGTGCGTTATAAATGCCATATCATCTCCCTGTCACCCTGATAAACACCCAAGTGCCCTTCCACCCCCATCCCCACCACTCCCCTGAACCATGGCAATTCACAATGATTCCCCCCATTTCTTCATGAATAATGCATTTCAGTGTCCATTAATTTGAGGCACAATCTTTCCTTTCCCCAGAACACATATGCTTAGGTCAACCCAGCAGTCGTTCCCTTTCCTCAGGTGTCCAACGACCACTGAGGCCGCTGGGATAAACTTAGACCACAATTTGTTGATCCCATGTGCTCCAACCTATATTGGAATTTTGGTTGAAACCCTTTGAATCATATGTGAGTGTGCCCAAGATCTCAAATACATCTATGCTCTTTATCCATTTGGTCAAGGCTGGTCTCTTAATGATGATTGTTATGAGTATTTCAGAAGGACTACAGTCTATAAAGCCTTACAGAATAGTTTTATGTTGTGGCAATTGTCAGTGTCAATAAAATGTACACAGCATGCCCATGCTATCCAAATCAAAGTTAGCGAGGTAACTACCCAAAATCTGTATTGGTTTCGGCCATCTGCTAAAGGATATAGGCAAACTCGACTAAAAACGCTCAGTCATGAAATTCAGTGCCCCAATATTGTCAACCCAAGCGTTGCAAGAAATAGTGTCAAAAAAAGTCCCTAAAAATCAAAAGGTCAGCAGAAGAGAGTTATTTTCCTTCAGATTTCATAAAAATTTTATGTGAAGAGTTACTGTAGTCTTCTGCATTGAACTCGGTTATCACTCAAACCTTCCTACTAATAGCAACTTTTCTTTTCAACCTTTTATACTTGGAAGGACAACATTCTGGAAAATATGAAGATGACATCATATTTTGAAATGAATGGTTGCTTATTTTTTTGCATCTGTATTTCTCATTTGCCTACTCTTGATACGAGCTCCCAATAGAATGAATGCGTTTATTCTCTTCTGTATTTGGACATTACACATTGTAGCACATTAAGAGCTTAGGGAATTTTAACACAGTTATCGACAAGCGTACTGTATTTTCTGCACCACGTTTGAATGGTAACCATAGGTTACTTTTCCTTGCTACAATGTTTTAAAAGATGTAAATAGATTCAGCATTCATTCAGAAGATCTCGAAAATAGGGGAAAATGGAAGAAAGGTTGGACCTGTTGTCAAATCCTTTACTGAGATATGACCCCGCTTGGCGCTACCAATTACCAATGCCTGTGTCAGATATATATTTTATCTATGTATTTCCATATCACACACTATAGCTGGGGCCTGGTTCTGAGCGTGTGCTAAATATAGCATGGAAAGCTGCCATTCTCCCCTCCAGTTTCTAGCACCGCAATTCTGAGATGGCTGGAAATACTGGAGGGGAAATGTCGTGCTTTCCAGCAGCAAAAGGTGCTAAAATCTCTCTTTGTGGGGGAACCATGTGCTCCATTGGCATTGACAGCATTTATCAAAAGACTGCCACTTTTCTAATTCAAGAATGTTTTCTTAAACTTTCATTAAACTAGACAAGTGGTGCTGCAGTCTAAGAAATGCTACATCTATAATGGGGAAAAGTGTGCAGTGGAGTTTAACGGCACCTCCCAGGGTACCGTTAAGGAACACCGCTTTTGGCTGGTGCAGAAAGGGTGTTCTGGATTTAGAATACAGTCCCTTCTAGATATGGCTTTCCAGGAGTGGCAAACTTACCTTATTAGCGCCACTCTGGGGCAAGCTCAGAATCCTTTGCATCATGGTAAAGTGTCTTTCTGCTGAGACACAGAACTTTTCTTATTTAACATGCACCTCAGAATCAGCCCCCAGGTATATAGATCTTGGGGCATGGTGGAATGGTTGAACCCCAAACCTACCCACTCTGTTTAGGGCTACATTCCACAAGGCCTGCAGTGTTTCACTGCACAATGGCACTATCAGAAAGTATTTTGATATTGTCCATCATCTGTGGCATCTCTATCAGTCGCTCAATCCAATCCGGCATAACCTCTGGCATGTATAATATATATATTTTTTTAAACTTGTTTTTATTGTTTTCATAAGTAACCCAATTACAGAACAATCCCCAAACTTCGCATCCCGCCTCCCCAACCCACCCTCATCCGGAAGAGAAGTCCTTGTTCAAGTGTTCTCGGGATCGCTTAAGAGGTGAATAAGTCCGTAATTTTTATGGAGTGTGGGCACCATTGTGCCATATAGTCTGATTGGAGATATTATAGTACTCCTCCCCATTCTTGTGTGAAGGAGCCTTGTGTTCCTTGGAGATTGTGTGTTATCTTTTCCATGGACTTTTGGGACCAGACCTTTTGTAACCATGTAAATAGCATTGGTGGGTCTTTTTTCTTCCATCCCTGTGCTATTGTGGCCCAGGCCGCTATGACTAGGCCCATGAGACTCCTCCATTGCGTCTTAGTGAGTGTTTTGGCGTGTTGCCCTTTAAGTCCACAGAGCCAGATTTTCTCAGTGAATTGATCTGCTTCTGGATGTATCTTTTTCAGTTCGGATATTACTTCTGTCCAGAAGCCTTTGACCTTTGGGCAGTCCCACCAGATGTGTCTCCACGTGCCTGCGTCTGTACAGCCTCTCCAGCAGCGGTTTGATGTGTGAGGGTACATGCCATTTAGCCTCTGTGGGGTGTAGTGCCATTGTGTAACAATTTTGATCCATAGTTCTCTGGGTTGGGCTGCTCGGGTTAGTTTGGGGATATCAGCCCATAGCGACTGCCACTGTTGTGTCGTGATGTCTTCTCCCAATGTCTTTTCCCATCTTTTCATGTATGCCCACTTTATGTCTTCTTCCTGTGTATTTATGAACTTGTAGAGAGTGGAGACTAGTTTTCTGTCTCCTGAGTTGGTAAAGTGAAACTTTTCAAAGGCGGTAAATTCCCTTGTCGCTGCATGTGTTATCTCAGGCGAGGTCAGCCAGTGTCAGAGCTGTTCGTATTTGTATCTGTCCGTATTTGTGAGGTTCCAGAGCGATTTGCAGTCGGCGAAAGATCTCACCTCCTTATCCACGAACATTTCCCCGATTTTTCTACATCCGGCTTCCTCACAGTTTTCGTATGCGCCGTGCTCTATCCCTGGTGGGAATTGCGGATTCCTGCAGATTGGGGTGAACGGGCCGTTGCAGTGGTAATGTTCCCCTTCCGTGTCTACTCATCCCAGGCATTCAACGTGGCCTTCATGATCTCGCTGATGCGTAGGTTTGGATGCCTGTGCTGCTTTGGTTTCCATAAAAGGTCTTCTAGTGGTGTTCTTGCGACCGCCCTGTCCTCAGTCACCCAGATCGTTCGCTGATTGTCCCCCAGCCATTCTTTCAAAATCCAGAGTTGCGCCTCTTGGTAGTAGTTCCTAAAATGAGGGAGCACTAGGCCCCCCTCCTTGATGTGTGACGTGAGAACTGATCTGGCTACTCTGGGGGGTTTCCTGTTCTATATGAATGACGATACTGACTTCGCTAATGCTCTGAAAAAGGAATCGGGAATCCTGATCGGGAGGGATTGGAAGTGATACAGTATTTTAGGGAGGATATTCATTTTTATAGATTGGATTCTTCCCCACCATGAGATATTCATGGGACACCACCGCTCAAGATCTTTTTGAACTCTGGCCAGGAGTGGGGGGTAGTTTCTTTTCTACAATGCCTCTACCTTATGTGTGAGAGTTATGCCCAAATATTTTATGACTTCCTCCGCAACTTTTAAGCCCAGTAGCCCTGCTTTCCTGTTCAGTGTTTCACTGCTCCCTGCTAAAATTAAAATTTCCGACTTATTCTTGTTTATTTTTAGGCCCGATATGTTCCCAAATGACTCAAGTAGGTGGATCGCCGTGGGGATGGAGTGTGTTGGGTTTTCGAGTGCTAATAACATGTCATCTGCATAGGCTATGACCTTATGTTGTCTACCCGCCATCTCGATCCCCCTGATTTGGTCCGATTCCCTTATTTTAATTAAAAAATTAAAAGTGGTTCTAGGAACAGCGCGTATAGGAGCGGTGATAGCGGGCAGCCCTGTTTCGTTCCCCTAGAGATCTTCACCCTCTCCGGAATCTCCCCATTTGCCGCTATTCTTGCCGAGGGGGAGGAGTAATTGGCCTTGATCATGTTAATATATTGGTTCCCAAATCCCATGTGTGCCAGGGTTTTAAAGAGCATAGACCATTCTACGTGGTCAAAAACCTATTCGGCATCTAGAGATAGTAGTACTGCTGGGGTGAGGGATATGCTATTTTTTTCTGTTAGATGAACTAGCCTTCTCGTGTTGTCGTGTGTTTGCCTCCCTTGAATGAATCCCGATTGATCCGGGTTCATTAAGGAGGGTAGCAGTGGGGAAAGCCTGGCTGCCAGGATTTTCGTATATATTTTTGAGTCTAGATTAATCAGGGCAATGGGTCTGTATGAGCCCGGGAGGGTGGGGTCTTTCCCTTGTTTGTGAAATACCAATATTTTAGCCTCATTCATGGATGGGGTGACATTCCCACTATCTCTAAAGGTGTTTAGCAATCTTGTGAGGAAGGGGGTGAGGAGGTCTTCATATTTTTTATAAAATGGGGCTGTGAAGCCATCCGGGCCTGGTGCTTTGTTGCCTTCTTCACTTCACTTTCCGTTATCTGGGCCTCAAGTTCCGTTCTGGCTTCTTCTGGTATTTTCTGGAAGGGGATCGACGTCAGGAATCTATTTTGGTCTGGGTGTACAGTAGCTCAAAGACTCTGATAGAACTCCTTGAATGAGTCCCCTATATCTTCGGTGCGCGTCAGCAAATCACCTTGTGCGTTTTTAATGTTCCGGATGGTCATTGATTTTCACTTCGATGAGAGCAGTCGGGCTAGATATCGGTCTGCCTTGTTGGCTTTTATGTAGTATCTCTGTTTGAGGTATAGGAGAGATCTCTGAGCTTTTTTGCTTTGGAGGAGTTCGAGTTGCCCCTCTGTGTGTTTGAGTGTTCTTTTTAAGTCCCTGGTGGGGTTTGCCATTAGTTCTTCCCGGATATTTGTCAGCTTCTTTTCCAGTTCAGTTTCCCACTGCTGTGTTTGTTTATCCCTTGTTGCTTTGAGGGCTATTAAGTGGCCCCTGATTACTGCCTTGAACGCCTCCCATAAAGTGCTCAGAGAGACCTCCCCTGTATCGTTGTGTTTGAAGAATTCTGCGATCTTATCCCTTATGGATTCTCCCATCGCTGGATCTGACAGTATCTCCTTCGGGAGTCTCCATCTCCATATCCCCCTCTCTTTCTTTGGGGTCGACAGGTCCATCCAAAGGGGTGCGTGGTCCGACAGAGAGATGGGGCCTATCTCCATGTCTTGGATTTTGCCTAGGGTCCCCACTGACACCCAGAAGTAGTCAATTCTTGACATTGAATTGTGTACGTGTGAGTAGTAGGTGTATCCCTTGGCTTGACTTTTCTGTTCCCTCCATGCGTCACACAGTCCCATGTCATCCATTCGTCGTTTAAGGCGCTCGGATGGGGCGCCATGGTGGTGGGGTCCCCCCACACTCCGGTCTGTCTGTGGGTGCCAGGCCATGTTAAAGTCTCCTCCTATGATTATCTCACCTTTCGCATATCCTTCCAGCCTTCCCATGGTGTCTCTTAGGAAGCTATCTTGTCCCGTGTTTGGGGCGTAGATTGATGCCAGTGTTAACATGGCGTTGTGTAGTTTCATATTAACAAAAGTGAATTTTCCCTCCTTGTCCGATAGTTTGTCTATCACAATAGCTTCCAAGCTCCCTCTAACTGCAATCATTACCCCCACCCGTTTCTCTGCTACGTTGGATTGTGCTATTATGTCGTAGCCTCTCAGGCATATTTTCCCCTTATCCTGGGCTTTGATGTGAGTCTCCTGGAACAGCAGCACTTCCGCCTTTTCCCTCCTTAACATGTTTTCCACTTTTTTCCTCTTCACTGGGGAGTTCAAGCCCCTTACATTCCAGGTTACGAGTCTTATCTTCCCCATTTCAACGAGTTTTTCTGGGTGCTCCGTTTGCCCGAGCTATATGTTCCTCATTCGCTTCCGGAAAATCCCCGCACCCGACCCTCCCCCCCGAGTTGCACAACTGTCCCCCAACCATTAACTTTTGTCCAACTTTGCTCCCGATGAGGGCCCAGGTACCTAAGGTTGCTCTGGCGTTCCGCTACTCGCTCCCTGCCCTCAGTAGACTCGAGGCTATATTTGCGGGGAGTCCTAAACCCTGCATCATCCCCTGGCCGTAATGTGGGTCGTTCATTCCCCACCGGGCCAACAGATTCTGTTATGTACGTATCCCTTCATAGGGTGCTGTTCTGCTAACTGTGTTCTACCTCGGGACTGTGATCCTTAATGGCTTGCTTAGTCGCTCCTCTATTCTGTTGTGTCTGACGCATCAATTCCCCTCCCGTGCCGCTTCCTTTTTTGCCGGACCCTTTCCCATCCTCTGGGTCTGTTTTGCTGTGCCCCCTTCATTTTCACAGTTCTGGTGGCTGGCTCCCCCATCTGGATGTCCATGATGCTTAGCCCTTCTTCTTTGGTGGATACCCTCCTTTGCTTTCCATCCCAGTCGAACACCATGCCAAAAGGGAATGTCCATTTATATTTTATTTCTTTCGCGACCAGTTCCTTAATGAGTGGGGCCATTTCTCTTCTCTTTAGGAGTGTGACGGCAGAGAGGTCTTGAAACAGTTGAATGTCCACTCCGTTCATCCTGATTTGGTCTAGCTGCCTCACTCTCTGCAATATTAGTTCTTTTTGCGGGTAGGAAGATAGGGCCGCCAGCACGTCCCTGGGCCTCTCCGCTGGTGCCCCTGTGCGTTTCGGGCCCACTCTGTGAATGCGGTCAATCCCAATGATTTCCATGTCTTGTGCTTCTATGATATCCCTGAAGACTTCCTGCACCGCTTTCATTAGATCCTTGTCCAGGACCGATTCTGGCATGTTTTTAATGCGAATATTCGATCTGCTGGACCTATTTTCTAGGTCTTTGCATTGGATTTCCAGGTTGTGGGTCAGGCGAACTAAATGTTCTTGTGTTTCGCTATTTTGTGTTGCCTCATCTTCTGCATTTTGCACTATTTTTTCTAATGTGTCTGTCCTTTCTTCCAGGTTGGCAATGTCATGCTTGAACTCTTGGATTGACTGTTGCATGTCGTGCTTGATTGCGGCGAATTGGTCCTGCACTGTCGACATGAGTTTGTCTTGGACCTCTATGAACCAGGCGCGCATATCATCTTTCGTTGGGGGCTGATTGCTGCATGTGGTGTGGCCTGCATTCGGTGTCTGCAGGGCTGTGTCGTCCTGCGATCTACTTCTGGACGCCACTGGTGTCTCCACTGCCCACATCTGGATGATGCTGGGGTCCTGTCTGGGGGGTTGCTGGTTCTGTTGTGCTCCCCCCCTTCCCCCTCGCTTTGGATATGCCCCCCACTGGGAGCCGCTGCCGCCGATGTTACCCTGGTCTTCAACCCAGTGATGGGTGGCTCTGCCGCGATCAGTTGCGTGGTGGCCTTCGTGTAGTCCTGTTGCGTACTTTGCCCCAGTTCTTGGTGCTGCTTATAGTATTTGTTAGTAGTGGTGAGGGAGGATGGGGGGAGCCCTTAGAGCTTATTTCCCTCCTTTGTGCCTCTCTGCCCGCAGACCGACCCCAGTTATGCGTTGGCTCCCAGGGTCCGTTTATATCTATGTTGGGCTCGCCGGGAAGGTCCCTATGTGAGGGGGGCGGGAGGACCTCACCTTCTATTCTGCTGCGCCGGGGACTTCCTCTGGTGCCCCACGCCTCGGGGTGTATTCCGTGCTTCGCCGGCCTCTCTGCCTCTCCCTCTTCGGGATCCTTTGGTGTTGGATGTAGCTGTGTCCGCCCACGCGGGCCGCCGACTCCGCTTTCACCCCAGTGGGCTCTGCCGTCCCTGTGCTCGGTTCCCGGTCCTGATGGGGGGTTGCTGCCTGCCTCGCCCTACTCCTCTCTCTCGATGCTCCGCAGCCCCCGGCCGCGTGGAGCAACTCTGTGCCGTGGATGGGGAGGGGGGATCCTATCCGCCGCGTCGCCGGAGGTTGAGCCGCGGGGAGGAACGCCTCCCCAGGACGACCGTGTTGCAGGCGATGCTGTGCCTCCCGATCCCCGTTGGAGCACGCTGCTTGTCTGCGATGTGTGCCCCGGGGGGGGGGCGTGTGGTTCGCCTCGCCCTGCTCTGTCTCCGTAATACGCCTCAGCCCCAGGCCGCGCTGGATGTTTCGGAGTCACTGTGGGGGAGGGGCGGTCCGCTCCATGGCGTCGCCAAAGGTCGAGCCGTGGGGAAAACACCGCCCGTGCTCTTCCCGTGTCTTTAGGTGATGCTGGGTGCTTGGTGTCGGAACAGACACCCTCCGGTTCGTCGCTAAATGTGGTGTTTCTGTGTGGCCCAGCGGGATCGAGACTCACTCACGTCT
The DNA here is from genome assembly GCF_040938575.1 of Ambystoma mexicanum. Lineage (NCBI taxonomy): Eukaryota > Metazoa > Chordata > Amphibia > Caudata > Ambystomatidae > Ambystoma > Ambystoma mexicanum. Next base: position 859,922,391 of record NC_090931.1, on the reverse strand, counting down.
CCCTGGTCCGGCGGCCATCTTGGAATTGCATGTATAATATTTTGTGTAGATATTTAAAGTCAATACGCCTGAGTCTGGCACTTCAACTTTAGATCAAAGTGCTCACCAAACAGTCTATTTATGTTAATCAGTCTAAGGAACGATGATCCCGATTGGCTTAAATATACCAGGAAATTGACTACTGACAGGGTAATACTCTCCACCTCTGCACTATCACCTTCAAAACCATTCAAGACTCGCTTTCCCTCCCCCCAGTTTGCAGGTGGGTCCAATGTCATTAATAGTAACAGAGGTCGCATGTAGGATCCCATCGTTGCACCCCAGGAATGAGGTATGGTTCATACACAGGGCTACCCATTCTGACCTCTGCTGTCAGATCCATGTGAAACAGCTTGAACCTGTCAGAAAATGCTGACACTTGTGGTAACATTGCTCGCCTGGAGAAGGGAGCATCATGGAACTGGATTGAGAGTGAGAGCCATAGAAAGAACGACTAATGCATAGACAACAGAGTGCTGACAGAAGATATCTTAGTTGAGAGAAAGGGAAGAAAGTCCAAACCAAAAGAGGAAGAATGAATGACAGAAAGATTGCACATCAAAGGAAGATTGCAAATATAGAGATCCATGGTGAAGGCCAAGGGAGAACTAATTTCACTAAACCGATGTTCCAGGCCCAGGGAATCGTCATGCTCACCTCTGCTATGGTATCTACTCATACCTTTCCTCTTCCATCAATCAAGGGATAAAATATTCCTGAGGCGCTTCAATACATCTGGGAGGTACAGCACCCTAGAGGCAGACTGTATACACGTGACATGGCCCGGGCCCCTATTCAGCTTTTTTGGGTAGTGCTGATTGGAACAGTGGGGTACTAAATTGAAGTGCAATTAACAAGATTTCTGTGGTTAGACAAGAGAATTACGAAACCTGTTACGAGATATGGGGATACTGTGTCTTCTTCTGGCTATAGAGTGTGGCAGTGGCACCAAAGCAGACCACTGAGAGTACTGATGCGGCTGAAAGACATCACTTTCTGTAAGAAGATGCAGTATATGTACTGTGAGATAATTCTGCCATGCCGAGCGACATCATGTCTCACTAGCTGTACACACAGTGGTATTTGTCGCTAATCCCACAGGTCTTAGACTTGGTTTATCAGCCCAGAGCTGACAAATGCCCCTTTACTGAGGAGTAGATGTGCTTCTGATGCTGGGAAACACTGCTGCCACCAAGTTCCACCTATATGTTGCCCTAGGTTCATTGGCCTTAGCGATCCAGTGCTGTACTCGACTTCACAGAATGAAAATGAATTATCAGAGTATGCATCACTGTTAAATTCTCTATCTTCAAAGAAAATGCAAACACATAAATTTTTTGAAAGAATGAACAGCCAGTAATCTCCTTCTAGAACTAACAATCAAGAGCAAAGAGTCCTTCGGAACACACTCTAATGCACATCACAGAACTGGCTTGAAAGCACAAAAGGAACTGCAAGCAGCACCGGGCCTCAGAAATATAGCTTGTGTTCTGCATAAAGAGGTCACAGCTGGCCTGCTGCACAGCTGATATTCGCGACCTGGGCTCCCATCTTGTCTCTCTTTCCAATTTTCCAATCATGCTCCAGCAATTTTATGATAGACCAGGCCCTCCTTTGCAGAGGCGTAGAGAGGGTAGGGTTTCAGTGGGCAAGGGCCTCCCAAAATCTGTTAATGCCCACTCAGCAGCGCTGCGTGGCCATTTACAGATGTTAATGCAACTGTGGTTTCCCAACTAAATCAGCTTCAGGCCCCACTTGTTTGGCAATCCTGGCATTTTGTGTGTGATATCCGGTGTTTGACGTCACCGTTTCTTGACTCCTTCAGAAGAGCTGGACCTATTTTCTTTGAGCAGGACTGCTGCTGCCCAGCCTGACTCACTCAGCTGCAGTCAGCCATGCATGGCCTTTTGTGACGAGAAGCAGAACTCAGCAGTGCTCTTAACATATTTGCTTACGAATAACAAACTAAAAAAACAACAACTATAGGTAAGCTCAGGTTTATTGCAGTTCTTGTTGGTTTTGCCCTTTCAAGCACTTGGCCTAAGGGCCAGGCTGCTGCTGCTGGCGTCCCTCCTTGTTTCCGATGGATGTTACTATAGGTCAGGTCCGCCTCGAACAGCGCTCACGTCTACCTTTAAAAGTCTATCTTTAGAAGAGAATTGTGCACCTGCTTCCTGTCCTGCCCTTCCTCAGCCTGTCACGTATTTACCAAATCACGGGGAGTGGCTCGTGACGCGCTGGGGAGTGGCTCGTGACGCGCTGGGAGAGCAAGCTTTGCTCCAGCAGCAAACAGGGCCGCGCTGTCCAGCAGAATCACCAGGACCAGGGCGAGGAGAAGCAAAGACTCCACTGAGGCACTGGGGTAGAGAGCAGATGGGCAGTTAGGGCTGCCTTGCAGTTGATCCAATTGGAATCTCTATAGAGCCAGTGGAAAAATAAGCGAACATTCATTTGCAAGTGGTCACCTAGAATCTTCGCCTGACAGTGTTGCCACAGTACTCTGAGCTTGTGATTGTTTCTTTTCTGCTACCTAGTGCAGGCTACTGAGTACTGGATCAGAGGTCATTAAAAGGGTTCCACGTGTTAATATCCCCGCAAAAAATATCTCCATACAAATATATCGCCATATTTTTGCGGCGATATTAAGGCATGGAACCTGCAGGGGGAGCATTAGGAGGTCTCCATGGAACAACTGCAATGTGACTTACTGGCATCGCTGTCAGGGTCTTGGCACGCATAATGCCAATTTTGGCACAATGCGAATACTATGTAAAGTGCTTGCTATTAACTTAGCAGAATAGTAATGCAAACCATGCGTGCCAGCACCAACGAGCTGACTAGAAGCATTCGAGCTATTGACTTCATTTAAATTCACATGTCCCAATTTATAACAATTACGAAATTCAAGGAAGAAAGAACATTTAAATGTACATATATATATTTGGTTATGTATAAAGCACTTTATACACAGAGGTTTCTATGCGTGGACCGGGGATTGCTCCATTGTCTTGCTTCCAAGGTAAGTGCATTGCCCATGAGCTATCCTCTTGTGAAGTTTGGCAGATGACAGTTAAACACATAGATATGAGCTTTTTTTTTAACTTACATTCAGCAATTATTTTGTCATATGTCCCAGTGCCTGCAGATTTTTTCAGGCATGAGCACACACCCTAGCCATAACCAGGCATCGGACAATCAAAACCTTTCTGCTGATATTGGAACGGCCATAATTGGGCAGTTTTCCCCATGGAATCCTGTTCCACCCAGTATATGGCAGCGAAATCGTCTGAGCAATCATGGCCCTAACAATTGTTGTTTTAATGGGGAGAGGTAAGAGTGAACAGCAAAAATATACCGAGTACCTATCGACAGCAAGTCTTAACAGGAATTTACAGAGCCAGAGGTTTGGGCTTGTACATGCATAGGTAAGGCATTTGTCCAGAGCTCCCATAATGCTGAGGGAGTTATAGAAGTGAGTGGGTGTTATTTCGATGGAGGGTTTTCTGTGAAACCCTGATTGGTGTTGGTCACGTGGTAGTGGCATCTTCAGGGTCCTATTTAATTAAGGGTGACAGACAAGTGGACACAGGAAAAGGTATGAGGCCGGCCTATAACGGGCGATAGCACTGACACACCTGTGTTTTTGTGTTTATACACTTAATATATACAAAACATTTGCGGATGTGAAAATTAGATTTGTACATTTCTCGTGAAGGCAAAGAAAGTGCATGAGATTTGTTTTATACTGACATTTCTTAAGATGAAACGGTTACACTTATGATTCGATCCACAATGAGATGATAGAGCCGTCATTAAACCTGCTGGCAAACTAATCAGTGATGAGATGATAGAGCCATCATGCAACCTGCTGGAAAACTAATCAGTGATGAGATGATAGAGCCATCATGCAACCTGCTGGCAAACTAATCAGTGATAAGATGATAGAGCCATCATGCAACCTGCTGGCAAACTAATCAGTGATGAGATGATAGAGCCATCATGCAACCTGCTGGAAAACTAATCAGTGATGAGATGATAGAGCCATCATGCAACCTGCTGGCAAACTAATCAGTGATAAGATGATAGAGCCATCATGCAACCTGCTGGCAAACTAATCAGTGATGAGATGATAGAGCCATCATGCAACCTGCTGGCACATTGATCAGTGATGAGATGATAGAGCCATCATGCAACCTGCTGGCAAACTAATTAGTGATAAGATGATAGAGCCCTCATGCAACCTGCTGGCAAACTAATCATTGATGAGATTAGAGAGCCATCAAGCAACCTGCTGCAAAACAATCAGCGATGAGATGATCGTGCCACTTGCTGGCAAACAGATCAGTGATGAGATGATAGAGCCATAATGCAACCTGCTGGAAAACTAATCAGTGATGAGATGATAGAGCCATCATGCAACCTGCTGGCAAACTAATCAGTGATGAGATGAGAGAGCCATCAGGCAACCTGCTGGCACATTGATCAGTGATGAGATGATAGAGCCATCATGCAACCTGTTGGCACATTGATCAGTGATGAGATGATAGAGCCATCATGCAACCTGCTGGAGAACTAATCAGTGACGGGTGCTACACATGGGAAACCCATATGTTGTGGAATTTGGTAAGTACAGAGGACCATGACATTGGGATATGGGAATATATATTGTAGATTTAATTAAGGGTGTACATACACGGCAGTGTGATGTTCACTCCACCGCGTGTGTTGTAAATGAAGGGGGCATTCCCAGCTGCCACAGAGAGACCGGGGTGCCTGAACTGTACACACGTGTGGTGTGTGACTCTGTGTGCGGTGGGGGGATCATTGGGGGACCGGAGGAAACCGGAACCTTGTAACAATTCCCAAGGCAATTGCACCATCTAGGATTTGACCTGAAAGCTTTTGCTGTGCACACATCTGCTCTTTCCGTGAGGGTTCCCCTTGTGTTTGAATAATAGGTAGCACAGCAAGTTGTGCGACAGTTGTTGAGGTCTGAAGGTGTTTAGCACTGCTGCTGTTTTCATCCTTGTGGGGCTCACAGTGGCGCTTTCGTTTTCCGAAGAAGCAGATCTTTCTTGGTTTAGCAAACCTCTTTCTTCTGCGTTTGTATATTATCTGATGGATTTCTCGTGTGAGCTGATTTAGCCTGTGAACGACAAATCCACAACATTGTATTTTGGGTTCAAAACTGAAGGTGAAACAGTCTACTGTACTGTTTAAATTGTGCATTGTGGAACCAGGAAACCAGGGTTGAAAGCCCACCTTCCCATGTTATATCATGCTAAAAGAACTATTTTATCTCACTGTGTCTTCTTCCCCTTATCTACCAGCACTGGGATCAGACAGCAGCGAATCAATTTATTATGTTCTTTGCAGAAAGTGGTACTCATACATTTTTATCTGTGATATTACTCCATATATAATTAGAATATTAACCCTTTGTTTAATGCACAGTATTAGTTAAATTGTCTTTGCTCAGTCAGGGCAGCATCACTCTTAAGTTATGGTCCAAAAGTATTTGGCGGGAAACATTATTGAAACATTATTGGTTTAAAATTGTCTTTACAGATTGCCCAGTATGTGAAGAAGCTGCATTGGGATGTGTTTTTCGAATCAGATTTGTAAGTTATTTTTAATTAAAACGCATTGAGCCCATACAAATGGGGAAATGGTGCTATATAAATGATGACATAATGCAATATAATACAATACAACCATGCTGACCCACTGTTTTTCTGAGCAAAGCCAACTGCTGCTTCAGCCACCCACTACACCCAGCCCTAAGCCCCAACCATCTGTGATGACAGATGGTGGCTGAGCACAGCCATCAAACATCTATTGGGGAGTTGATTTGAAACCATGGGTAACAGCGGCAAAATCAATGCCTCATTACAAGTATGGCGGAAAGGCAACAACGGCACCGGTATCGCTACTGGTGCTGTTGCTACCGTACCACCATACTAGGAGTTTTGCTCACAGGTGCCCTTGCAGCCACCAGGTCTGACCTCGTGACTGTACTGGCACCCGCAAGCTGAACATGATGGTAGCACCGGTACCGTTATTAACGGTGCCGGTGCTACCACCCTCCCCATTCCCATTAAGCCCTATGGGGCTCAAATGGGGATGTCCCAGGCCCGGCACCTACGAAAGGGCAATTACTGGGTCTGGCTGGGCAGGAATAGCCCTGTAATTTCCCATTCGCGGGTGCCGAAACCGGATGTGAGTTTGGAGGTAGCCTTGCCGGTAGAACCGGCAAGGCTACCTCCAACCTCGTACTGAGGCCCAATGTCTTTGGGGGCCAGAGGCAGATGTGAAGAATCCTGCGTATGCCTCACCGAAACCCTGCCTTAAGTCTCCTCCTAGTTGTGCAGGGCAAGGCAGACATTTCCTAATCCCAACCCTGGAGGTGGTGTAAAACACTTTTTAATCAGGTATTTCATAATAGGTTTTGCAGCTGCAAGATTTCTTCCACTATTGCTGTAAGCAGCCTTCTAATCACAGGCCCATTCTTAGGATCCTGTAAAAAAGTGTGAATGCCCACATCTCTTCTAACAAGGGCTGGATAAGCTTGAAGAATAAACACAAAGACAGCACGCAGAAGTCTATGGGCATTTCCGTCTGTCAGGACCATAGACTCAATTGAACAAATATTCAGTAAAACATGAATCAGGGTACTGCTCCCTTTTCCAAATATAGAAACCAAATTCGAAATCCAGTTTATGTATATTTATGATGTATGAACAACTTTCTAAAGTTCATTTTCAAAGAATTCTGTGGCTCAAGAAACGAATTTGAACACCTGCTATAATATCTCTAAGGAGTGTCCAGTGAGAACCACAGTCCAAATGCAAATCTTCATGTATTCGTCAATCCGTTGGTTTATCGCCCTTCTTCCTCACCATCGATTGAGTCTGCACATGCTGAAATTCTTCTTCTTGTCTTGCTTCTGGATCGATTGTTGGGGGTGCAACGGTCTCACCAGTGTAGAGCTTGCCATCGTTGAGGTGAAACCAAGCTCGTCTGCCTTGAACTTTTACTGCTGAGGGAGTAATGTCCTCCACAATGTACAGTCTGATAAGTCTTGGCTCAAGCCACTTTCTAGTAAAGTTACGGATCAGCACTGTATCAGCACTGTATCTCCAGCAAATAGTTTGGATGCTGATAATAATTCAGAAAATCTGGTTGCTGAATGGTTTTCATCTGTGTTCTGAGACTGACCCCCCTGACGCTTGAGTTGATCTGAAATGACAGAGATACTTTGGTAACCTTATCAAAGTTGCCAACGAGGTAAACACCCCAGGCTTTTACCTCGATTCCACTCTCACCTTCACTAAACAAGTCAATTCCATGGCTTCCGCGACCGCTTACACATGCAAACTCATCAGAGCTGGCAAACCATTTCTCTCTAATAACAGTTGTATCATCCTGACGAGAGCCCTCATCCTGTCCAAACTGGACTACTGTAACACCCTCTACATCGGTTCCAATAAGTATATTATTAGGAGAATCCAAACACTCCAAAATAACGCCCTCAGAGTGGCCTTCGGCTTTGCAAGGAGAGAACATATCTCCAAGATCAGGTGACAAAACAAATGGCTATCCACCAATGACAAAATCTGGCTTAAAACGGCTTTGCTCATTCACAAATCCCTGAACCATGCCGCACCCAGTTTTTTCTGAGAGATTCCACAGAAGGACAACTAGGCCATCTAAACTAATTAACACCAATTGCCTCACTATTTCTAGGTTTAAATGATCAAAGGTCGGGGCAAGTAGTTTTCCTGTCAAAGCTGCCCAGCTTTAGAATTCCTTGCTGCCTTCCCTCCGAGCTGATCAACCATACCTGAATTTTAGATATAACTGCATCAACTGGCTTAAGATAACAGACCACTAAGACCTGCTACCCTCACTACACTGTAAATAGTCTTCAAAGATGCTGCCACAATGATATCTACACAGTGTACCTGCTTGCACCTCTGTTTTCTGTTTGTGATAACCTGTAATTGCTACCTTTTTGCTTTACTTTTGATCCTTTATTTGCCATGTAATTTATTTTTGTAACCCAAGCTGTGAACTTTCTTGTAACCTCTGCGCCCTGATACCTTCGGGTCTGGTGCACAATACAAATAAAAGAACAAACAAACAAACTAGCAGTCATACATGTCAAATATTCATTTAATTAATCTCCTAACATTTTCACAGTGCATCAATTCTACTCCTCAAGGAGTTAAAGGCATTCTCACTTTTCTTCCTGTCACTAGCTCATGGGGTGTGAGGTGGTGGTCAGACCCGGGCTGATTTTTTACGACATATAAAGGCATGGTTAGGCAATATAGCCATCCCTTTTTCAGAGTCAATTTAAGTTTGGTGACTCTTTCCTTTAGAATGCTGTTGAGTCTCTCACATATCCCCTTCACTAGCAGGTGATAAGCGGAAGAAAATTTGTGTTTAATATTCCGCAATAATCCTATTTGTTCAAATGCTTCATTAACAAAATGTGGCACATTATCGGATCTCAGCACCTCCCACACTCCCCATCAAGTGGCATCAGGGTGTGTACATGGACCTGCCTTGATCCACCTGGAGAAGGGACACATCACCACTATCAGATACCTGTATCCATTACATACTTGCAGCATATCAACATAATCAATATGTAAATGCTGAAAAGGACCATTTGGTCAGGAATTACTCCTCTAATTGTTTACAGTGTATGCCCAGTGGTAAACCTTTGACATATGATGCAGTTTACTACATAAAATGCAACGTGTTCTGACAGGTTCGGTACAAAACAAGCCTTCTGAAATTGGTGCAGTGGGAATTTCCCTAGTTACATGCGCAGGGTAGTGCAGCTGTTCAAGCACTACCTTTAACAATGCTACTGGCATCACTGGCTTTCAAGTACTGTCTTGCCGCCATAATGCTTCTGTGGGGGATAAAGAACACCCCCTTCATTTCCATAATTCCTGCTCTTCCTGTGGTGCACTGCCTTGAACCTCCATTAACTGGGCTCTTCGTAAATGATTACATCCTTCATTCACTACCATAATCATAGCTACCTTTTCCTTAACATCTGGAGAATCAAAACTTGAACTATCTGGTGAATATGCAACCCTTTTTGCTTCCGAATCTGCGGCTTCGTTCCCACAAGAGATAAAGTCAGTTTGCTTAGTATGCACTGCACCTTTAACTATCGCTATGGCTACTGGGAGTTGTAGTGCCTTAATAAGTCTGTCCAATATTGATGCGTGCTGCACTGGAGCGCTGTCCGTTCGGTGGTAGCCCCTCCATTTCCAATGTGCTAGCCCTACTTGTACGGTTGATGTCACCTAGGCGGAGTCACTCTGCACCGTCACTTCCTGCCCTTCATGTTTTTTGAGCTACCATTTCTGCCGCTTGTGCTGAAAGGTGAGACGGTAGTCTTGCACTTGCTACAACCTCAAATTCACTGTTTGCTCTATGCCTCACTACAGCTGTGCCAGAATGCCTTCTTCCGCTTGTTTGGTCAACTTTCGAAGAACCCTCAATAAAGAGAATCTCCCCTCCTGATAATGTGATCTCTTTTATGCACAGTATGTCATCATAAAACTCTTCATAGTTTGCGCAATCATGCACATGCTTGCCCTCTGCCACTGGCTCAGCTACAAATGTGCCAGGGTTCACTATTTTACATCTGAAAATTTTAATCGATGGGTTTCATATCATTACTTCATATACAGAAGCTCTCTGAGGTGTCAATTTACCCTTAGGTTTCTCCAAAATGACAAACAAAGCATGCTTCATAAAAAGCGTCATAGAACAACCCATTACAATGCTTGTAGATTTCTCAATTGCGAACCCAGAGTCTGCCAATTACTTTTCACAAGGAAAATGCCCATTCATAACCAGGTCTAAAATACCACTATAATATGCCAGAGGTTTGTACCCTAATGTAGTTCTCTGTGTAAGCGCTGCTGTCATAACTGTCCCATTTGTATGTGAAAACAAGAAAAACTCCTCAGCATAATTGGGAATTCCTAAAACAGGAGCTTTACAAATTGCTTTCTTCAATTCTTCAAACCATCCCTTCATTTCCTCAGTCCATTCTATTTTCTCCTTGTTCACCTTTGCTTTCTTTAAAGCCTGCAAACGGGGTCTTGTGTATGCACTATAGTCGAACACCCATGCTAACAAATAATTGCATAATCCCAAAAACTGTTGCATCTGCTTCACTGTGTGCGGTTTTGCTTTTTTCATGATGGCTTCAGCTCTTTCAGGTGTTTCCTTATTTCCCTCATGTGAGATGAACTGACCTATGTACAACACTTCTTTTGACAGTTACTGTATATTTTCTTTGTCTACTTTGTATCACTTGTCTGCTAGAATAGTCAACAATTGAATCAAGTCTTGTCTACACTCATCTTCTGTTGTGCTACAAATCAAGATGTCATCTACATACTGCATCATAGTGCTTTTCAAATAAATATTGCCTACATCCATCTGCAGGACTCTGTTAAAGATCGAGGGGGACTCACAGTACCCGTGAGGCAGACTCATGTGTTTCAGGTGGATTCGACCAAACGAAAATGAAGTCAAGTCTTGTGAGTCTTTGCTTCACGGTATTGAGAAAAATGCATTTTTCAAATCAATCCCCATGAAATATCGTGCTTTTACTGGGATTCTGCATAGTATCGTCGCTGGATTAGGAACCAGAGGAAACTCTGCATCTACAATCTGGTTAATTGGTCTCAAAGCTTGTATGAATCTCCACAACCCTCCCTTTGATTTCTTCACAGGGTACACTGCAGTGTTGCACGATGATCCTGATGGTACCAGAATACCTTGCTCCATCAGTGCTGAGATAGTCTCATCTGCCTCTCGAGACATTGGGTATCGTCTTGCTTGAGGCAAAATCGCTCCTGGTTCCAGCTTTATTTTAACTTCTCCTTTTAATAGGCCTACATCATGAGGGCATGTAGTCCATAAAACGCTTGGCACTTTCTCCAAGTCTTCGTCAAAAAATGTTGGACGCAGATGCATTATTGCCATGCGCTGTGGGATCTCCCTTTTCTCTATTCTGATCCAATATGTAATGCTCATAAAGAACACTACTTTATCATCTGATGTATCATCTCTAATCATATCATCGTCAGTGACGCCAGTCAATCTGCACCCTTGCCCAATGACAATCACTGTTTTCCATGGCCTACCCTCGTCACCTGTTCCTTCGAGCATTGCCATTTCCCCTCGTGCTATGGCTGCATCTAAATATAGGGGGGATGTTCTGTCCCCCCTCTTCATCCATAGGTATCTATGGTCTGAACAAAAATTAATCAGGTATCCTCATAGACCTTCCCATTAAGCCAGGTAGCCATGTTTACAGAATACTCACCCCATAAAGGAATACTTTGGCTTCTATCCACACTCCTCACAGAGCCATTTGCCCTGTGAATGGCAATATAAATTCACCCATATTCATATAGTGTATCCCGGGAGTGGAGCACACTATACCTTTGTTGGTAAATCAAATCATCATGTTAAGTTTTGTCATTAAGTCTCTTCCCAAAATATTAACGGTGTCTGCCGTGAATACAACAATGGAACAGACATGTCAGACTGGTAATTCATCAGTAAAAGGAACTCGATTTGTAGCTCCAGAGAATCCTTGAGCATTCATGGCATTTCCCGACATTGCATATTTTCCCTCTCATATACATGAACGAGTTGTACCATTGTCTACTAAAAATGAAAAAGATTTGCCTCCTATTGTCACATCAACCCTTGGTTCCTCTTGTGGGTCTGGTGTCATAGATAGTACTGAACACATCAAGTTGCCCTGTGAGCTGTCCTATTGTGGATACATGCATACCCTAGTACCTGTGAAAGGATGCCCTCCCACCACAGTGACACCCCCTATCATAGGTTTCAATAACTGTCCTGTGTTTGCATTCTGCTGTATCTGCATGGGGGCATGCTGTGACTGCCCTTGTGGTGGATTCAATGGTGCTTGCTGTGGTTGTTGTGCCTGTTGCATTTTTGGCGATTGTGCCTGATACACTGTCTGATTTTGGGCGAATCCTTCCCTTACCTTTGAGGTATATGCTGGAGGGTAAGCTGTCCCCATCTTGAGAACTGGCCATTTTGTACATACCCTTGGCTTCCGCATACGGGCACAATGTGCCCTGTCATCCCACATGTCCAACATATAGGAGGACACCATCTGACTAGTCCCCCTTGGTTGAATCCTCCTTGTGCACTCTGATTGTCATTCTGATCATTCTGACACCCATTTTGAGTGTTTTGAAATCCACCCCTTCCTCTGTAATCCATGACCCTACCTTGTGGTACAAAGCTGTTCCGTCTGTGGTCCATCCATCGGGCACTGATTATTCACCTGCGATGTGCTCACTGCTTGCTGTACCCCTTGTCTTTCTCCGCTTGTCAATACCGTTTCTTCTATGGCATATTTGGACAATTTCTTCTGAACTAACTTGGCTTCCTCAAGTTTTCTAGCACCATCTTTCTTCCTGTTTTTCTCCTGTAACAGCCGACAGTGATGCGCTATAGTCAACTGTATTCATCCCATGGTTTTGCTTCCATTCCCACTTGCTTCTTGAGTTGTCTCTGTACCTGCTCAGGCAATCGCTGACATAAAATGTGGTAAAATACTGCCACTGTTTTTCCCCACGGCTCGCGTGTTTCAAGAGTCCAGCGTTCCTGAATGTCCTGAATGTAAGCAAGCAGATCCTCATCCTCTTTCATTTTACGTGTCATAATCACACCCATGTCTGATACATCGGGATACTGTACTCTGAGAGCTCTCCAGACATCTGCCCTACAATTATTAAATAGCGCTTCATCGTGAGCTGTATTTTGTGCCGTGACACTTGAGTAGCCTGCTCTCACCAAAATTGCCATTTTCCTGCACCCACGTTTAAACTGGGGAGTTTGCACCTTAAATGATCCTTATCTATCTGTGGCCATGGAATATACTGTGGTCTCGCCCCCCCTTTTTCCAAAAAGGGAAACTGCATAAATCTCAAATCACAATTGGCTCCCATCGTCTGCCTCTCCATAGTGGGGACAATGGTTCCTGATCACCTTCTTCCTGGCAATGACCTTAACCTGTTTACATATGGCAGTGATTCTCTTTTCTCGCTATACGATCATCCTTTAGAGTGCTCTAGATATGCTATAGAATCTGGCGCTCTTTCTTCAGGTTGCTCGAGATCAGAGCATCTCACTTCCTTGTCTGACTGCAGGCCTCCCTCAGGGGCACATGCACCTCCTCCCTCTTCCCCATTGAAGGATTCTCTCTCCTCGTCTGACATATCTAGTCCACAACTAATGTGACTCTCATCTCCTTCACCCTTGTCTAAGGTCAGTCTACTTAAATACAAGGCTCTATGCTCAAGACTGAATGGATTATACTCTTTGCTTCATGATTGGAAGACTAGGGTTTGATCTCCCTTCCCTCGGCTTCCCAATTTGCCGCCTTCTTTTAAGTCCCGATAGGCTTTATCAATCCTATCTCTGATCTCCCTATATTGAAGTCTTCTTCTAGGGTTAACAAATTGTGTCAAGCCCTAGGTTGTGCATATCCCAAAGGAGAGTCTTCCAATGGTTGTGGTGTAATTATAGTGTGTCTTTATTTTGTTAGACATACATTGAAAAATAGGTATGTTTCATTTAATGCATAAGTCAAAAACAAAATAGTAACCAAAAATAGACTTTTTTTACATGGACTGAAATTACAGTTGCTTTGCTGTTGAGCTTTCAAATTCCAATGAAAACATTTGAGTCAAATACAGGCATCAATGTAGTTGCTTCAATAGTAAATTTGCAAAATTCCAATATTATGTAACCTTGTAAAGGTTTGATTTGCCATGCTGATAAGCTTGTGTACTGATGGTGAATTGGAATACCTTGGCTTTTTAGTTTTTACATCTGCAGTTACTGCTTATTTCTCCAAACGATGCAGATGATGAAAAAAAGTGCTGTCAATATGTGGCTGATAATGTCTCTTGTAGTCTTGTAAGAGTTGTTCATTAGCTTGCTTTACTGTAATGATACGAGTGCCACTTCGTGCCTCTTAGTGTCTCGACTCGTGTTTCGCCACCCTAGATGGTGCTGGTTCTTCAGGAGGCGTGATAATGTGTCTGCAGATTATGCTTCCTTTGTAAGGGTGACTAATTGGGTGTATGATGTCCCTGTGGGTCAAAAACAAGAGTTAGTGGTATGGTCTAAGTGGTATATAGGGGCCATATAGTGGGTATCAATGCATCACGTACAGTAGTGTTAAGTATCTATGGGAAAATGTGTACTTACAATGTGGTTGTATGTGGCTTGTGGGATGAGCCAAGCTTGCTGAGAAGTAGAATAGGGTGTAAACAATAGTTGGTCCTGAAAAATAATATTGAATAAAATGTCCCTTAGTGTAATGTCAGCTTCTAAAAAGGGTAATATTATCCCAATTGGGTAGTAGTTTTATGCTGAATTGCTTAAATTAGTAGCATTTTATATTGGCTTATCTTGGTAGATTCGATAATCTAAGGATCACATTGTTTGGAATGTTGAGGTCGCCATTGTGGATGTCTTCTCACTCGGCCTTATTTATTGGGCTGAATGATGTCATCGCGTCAATGTGCACGATGACGTCATCGCGTCGGCCTGAATCCGCCATTCGCTTACTTGATTCCCATCAAACTCTTTCCTTTTCCTTTCTTATCTCGTCTCTCCTTACCCCTGATCTTCTTTCTTCCTCTTCTCTTTGTCTTTGTATTCTTCTGTTTCTTAATTTTGTGCTTCCTCTTCCTTTCTTGCTTATCCAGTTCTTCTATTGCTCACTGTCTGTTGTCATACTTCATTTGCTTATCTGCCCTTTCTTCTTTATTTTGTTGCTCCTCCTGGTACATCTGTTCTCGTTGCTGTCTGTTCTTTCTTTTATGGCTGTCTTCTTTCAATCTTTTTTCTTGTTCTCTGTCTTTCCTATCCTGTTCATCTTGATCGTCCCTTTGTTTAGTTTTGCCAATGCTTTTCCCATCTCGATTGAGTAATATCTGTCCTCCCATCCATTTGTTCTGTACTAGCCTTACTTCATCAGCTTTATCCTTCTCTCCTTTCCATCTCTTGATCTCTTGTTCTATCTCTGTCGATACATTCGATCGCTCGCTTGTCTCTTCCCTATTCTGTAAGATCTTAAAGATCTCCTATTTTCTCTTAGTCTCCTCTGGACTATCATCACTACTGTAAGCAGGCAGTTTGTACATCACATTACTATACCCCGTCGCCGCTTTCAGTTCCTTTAACGGCTACAATGCTACGTCTTCCGTGCTATCGCTTTATACCACAGGCGAGGCAAGGGGAGCAGAAGGCTCAACACCTTCCTCTTTACACTGGTTAAGCATCCAATCCTCAGGTGGTGGATCATCTCTCTCTTCCTGGTACATCTTCCAAAGCTCTAAAATAGCTAACCTTTTCTCCAATTTCTTTTCCGTGTACGCAGCATGCCTGTATGTAATCATGTGTTGCAATACTGTTTTCAACAATGATCCCTCTTGTGGCCACAGCATGAACATCTTATCTGCCATGCCTTTAACCCCCTCTGCACTTACTGTTTGAGCTTGGGCATGTGTTTTTGGCAATGTCTTACATAAATGCATCAGAGGAGTAATGTCTCCCATTGTGACAAGTCTCAATTGACTGTCAATACTTACCAGTGTTTTCAAAAATACTTTTTATGAAAACAACAAATATGAGCGTGCTCCAACAATTGCCACTCGAAACCTCTATTTTTCAATACATTCAGTCTACTTCTGAGTCAGTACCGACAGTTTCTCAAGATAGACACAATGTCTCCTTGACCTTTTCTCAATTCTCATTAACCAATTGCCGCTCTTCAACACCATAATTTACCACAAATACATAAACAGACAGACTATTTGACTCTTCACATTTATCCTCAATAATCACTCTTTTTATCTCTGCCCATAATAATACCCTGATCACAGGATTTGAATTGTCATTTTATATGGACATGTCAGATATGTAGCCTGGTTTACTTCGACAGAAGTGTATGACAATTCCTTCTGAACCGCTTGGGTTAGGACTCTGGGCTTTCTCGCTCTTATTTACACATAAAGATTCACTTGATACTTTTCCCTATTACTTTTTAAAGTACATGTTACTTTTAAACTACCACAATCCCATCCCCTCAGTTTTGCCATTCCCCTTAGTCTACTCACCATTTGCTCATTCAGCTCGAGGCCTTCGGTATCGACTCCCCCCTCCAATCACCACTTTCGCCTAGTGTCTGCAAAGCGCCTGTGGAAACCAGGAGGGATTTTGTCAAACAGGGACCCGTCTCACCGTTTCAATTTTCTTGCAAGAATTCTATATTGGCCACTCTCCACAGGAAACCTCACGATGTTCCGGCTAGATGGCAGAGGGTGCCCGATTGTCTGAAATACTGGAGCCCTACTGGTCGATGGGTCTTGCTACCAAAGCATCAGACATGCTACCAAGTGAAACCTTATGGTCCTTTTAATTAAAGTAACACATTGTACAATGGGTGTGATGGAGAATAACTCTCACACCAAATAAGAACAATCCCTCAGGAAGTTCACAAAGTGTCTGTTTTATTCTCAATTTTCTAAAATTGGGAGTACAACAGACATCAACGGACGTCACACAACATGGTCTCAATGTATTTAATAATAAACATCACTTTTATGGCAAAAACTCATTGTAGGTGACGTCATACTACGTAGCAAACTAGAAAAACCTATATGGGATTGTGATTGCTGCATTAAGGGGAGCATCTAAGTATATTTTCTATAAGGGAGTGCATCGTGATTGGGTCTCTGTAGTCTGGTGGGCAACTCATGCCCTCACTTAGTGCAAGTCATCTTTGACAGTGAATAGAAACAGAAAATATCATTGGCTCTAAAACTATAAGGCCCTTTGTTATATGGCCCTCTACAATTGGTTTTCATGCTTGTACCCTTCTGGAACTTTCAATTCTCTAGCAGCACGTAAACCGGTTCCCTAGGCGCTGGTCGGTGGACTTGACTATACCTTCTTACCCAATTAGCCCATCCTCTCTCATCACTCGTGCCTTCTGCAACTCAGATTGTCTTTGAACTTGGCCTTGTAGTAGTTTTTCTTCTCTGGGAATATAAGTGAGTGTGAGCACGTTCTTATCAAGGTTCAGGCTTGCATGCCCACATCTATTTCTATCTTGGACTCACGTGACAGGAGACCATGAAACAGCCCATTACATAGCATTTAATTGTCCTGAATAAAGAAACTTGGCACTCACGGTGTTCTCTCTTTGCAACTTAACAAGGGATGCCTCAGTGTCTCATATTTACTTTTCTTCAAGAACTGATAACCAGTGTTGGCTGATTTAGCCTTTGACACCAGGCCAAGCAGTCTTCCTTTGGTCCATCTTCGAGCCTCAGCTTATTTCTTTGCTGCAACACACACACAGCTATCAATCCTTCTTTCTCCACGGGTTCAGCTTACTAAAATTGTGACATTGAATGTCCAGATTCAACATATATATATATATATTGGCAGCTCCGCCTGCAGTCTATTGACTACGTATAGCCAGCCTTCACGATTACTTAGTCTTCTTGCGTTACGGCATTATTACAGTTATAAAACTATTTTCATTTTCTGCAGTGCTTCTTCAGACATGCAATCTTCATTCCGCACATGAAAGTCTTCTCAATTCTCTACTTTGCCATCAGATTCTATAAGGTCTATGCCTTCTCTTCTTTGATCATCCTTCTAAGTGTGTCACGTTCATTTCTTGTGATGTCACCAGCCTCTCCTTTTTACATCTTCACACTTATTTGAGGGTCTACCTCAGGAGACCGTCATCTCTTCAGGGATACATCATGTGGGGTTTTCTCAGTGGATACCTTGTCTCAAAGGCTCTTCGTGGCATAGGTACCATTACTGTGTAGAGGAGGTCCCAAACACAGCCTGCACTCCAACCGTCCATTTTGAAGTACCAGGAACGTTCACACCAAAATATGTGACATATGATGAGCAAATAAACCAGTAGAGAGCCACAGTAGGGCTCTGTCCAGTACCTATCAGAAGAACAGCACCTTTTGAAGTACCGATATCAAGGAAACCATGGATAGTAAGGTATCCATTGAAAAAACCATATTAACAAATGAAACTTAATGAAGATCGTCTAAGTACAGTCCCTGAAGAAACCAAAAAAGTCTTAATGGAAGACAAATGGTGACGTCACGAGAACCTGAACTGACTCGCATATAGAAGACATGATGACCTAGGAACAATAAGGAGAGATGAAACGCCATGAATAAAGGATATCGTGAACCTAAAGTGAAAGGACGATGTCAAACGTAAGAAGCTTAAGCCATGAGCAAAATGAAGATATTCAACCAGTTTACATGTGTACATATGCTTGAAATTGCAAGAAAGCTAAGAAAATCATGCAGCTTGCTATGCTTAGTAGAAGGATTGTGCGGCAAGCGCCACCTATACAGATCTACCTCAAAAGACGTAAGTTATATAAGTATATTTCCACTTTGCACAAAAAGCAGAATTAACCAAGACTACACGAGAAAGGTTTCACATTCGGCAGAAACGAAACTCAGCAGAGGCAAATCGTGCATGCAGAACCAAGGTCGTATCTGTCAAGATGGACGGACTGTAGTTACAATTTATTGAAGCAAAGAACAGAATATACTGCTTTGAAGGGTTAAGATAAGAAGCCGAAGGCAGGTGGTGGGTGAAACAAAAATAAGAAGAGGCAAATTCACAGTGTCGGAACCACGTGACCAGCCGAGCGAGCAGAAGTAAGCCTTAAAATTCTCAGAGTTTCACAGGAGCTACTAGTTGTGTTCCTTTTACAAACACACTTCCAGTCTCTGTAGGAGAATGTGATATGAATGTACCGCTATTTTATTTGTGACCAACCCCAGTAAACATCTTGGGTCGAGATCTAATGATGAAATTAAACATGACAATCTCATTCACGGAGGAGGGTATAGTATGTTCGACTCCAGGAATGTACTATTTGAACGTATGCCAAATTATTATAGCATACGCAGGACACACAGCTATGAGGGCTGTAGCATTAGAGTCCAAAATATTTGCATATGGAATTTGTGTGCTAATGCAGGGCTGCCAGGCCTTGCTGAGAAAACCATGAGGACCCCAGATGAATTTCTCTTCAGGCCAAGAATACCTATGCACAAAGAAAATGGACAAGTATTTCCCTTAGTGATACACACAGCCGCGATACGAGGGAAAATGGCTCTGATCGATGGTTGTGATGATGAAGGCAGACAATGGTGCACAGTAATCGCCATTGAAGAATGGTACAGATTGACTGACATTACTGATGATGATCTGTTTGATGAGCAAGCAGACGGGGAGAAACAGCAGTTGAGGTGAACCTCACCTTTTTGGTGAAAATGATCAGAATAGAGGTGCCTCAGAGAATGATGTTAGCACAGAACCGTGCTGAATATTTCACGAACGACATGGCCCAGGTGCCTGTCTCAGTGTGGACCACAGGCCCCTGTGACGTAGGATTATTGAAAGGAGTCGGAGAGGTGAAAATTAAACTGAAGCCAGGAGCAATTCTACCAAAAGCAAGGCAATAGCTCATGTCCAGGGAGGCCGATGAAGGAATTTTTAAGACAATTTCTGCCATGATGGATCAAGGCATCTTAGTGACGTCATAGTCACCATGTAACACATCAGTTTACCCCGTGAAAAAAAGTAAAAGGGGATCGTGGAGACTAGTACAAAATCTGAGGCCGATAAATGATATTGTGGAAGCCGAGTTCCCTTTAGTCCCTAACCCGGCTACAATCCTATGTAATATACCTGTTGAGGTTGCATTTGAAAGTGTTGTCTTACAATATGTGGATGACATCTTAATTTGCAGCACGACAGAGGAGAAATGCAGACACGATTGTGTTCAACTATTAACTATATTAGCTGAAAAAGGATATAAGGTTGACAAAGAGAAGTTACAATATTGTACACAAGAAGTGCTATACATAGGTCAGCAGATCTCACATGAGGGGAAAAGAGTTACCCCGAAAAAGGCTGAAGCCATACTAAACACAGCTACGCCACACACGGTAAAGCAGATGCAGAGTTTCTTAGGCCTTTGCAATTATGTCAGGGCATGGGTCTGTTACTACAGCTCGTACACCAAGCCTTTGCTTCAGGCCCTAAAGAAGGCACAAGTGATGAAAGGAAAGATTGAATGGTCTGAGACCATGGAGGAGGGATTTGCTGAACTCAAAAGAGCCATTTGCACGGCACCAGTTTTAGGAATTACCAATTATGCAGAAGAATTCTACCTGTTCTCACACATGAATGGCAGTATTATGACGGCAGTACTCACACAGAGAACCGCATTGGGGTACAAGCCCCTAGCATATTATAATGGAATTATGGACCCAGTGATGAGGGGCCATTTCCTGTGCGAACAAAGTTTAGCTGCCCCATATGTTCGCTATGGAGAATGCTACTACCATTGTAATGGAATGCTCAATGACGTTGGACGTCGAGCACTCGCTATTTGCTATTCTAGAGAAACCGAAGGGCACACTGACATCTCAGAGAGCTTCTGCTCATGAAGTTATCATATCAAATCCATCGATTAAAATAATCCGATGCAAAATAGTGAACCCAGCTATGTTCATAGCCGATCCAATCACTGAAGGAGAGCCAATACATGACTGTGCAAATTACGAAGAATTCTATGATGAAATTCCCAGAGTAAAGGAAAATGCATTGGCAGAAGGAGAAATTGTCTTCATTGATGGTTCTTCGAGAATCAATCAAAATGATGGGCAAAGATATACAGTCGTTGCTGTGATTAAACACACAGCAAATGGAGAATTTTGAGTACTTCTTAGTGCACAAATACCATCTCATTATTCAGCACAGGCTGCAGATTTATTAGAGTTGATACTCACGGTTAAGAATCACGCAGACCAGGAAGTAACAGTGTACAGTGACTCCGAATATGTGACATCAACAGTGCACGCAGGCTTAGTGCACTGGAAAAGGAGGGGCTACCTCTGAGCGGATGGCACGCCAGTACAGCACACAGCCCTATTGAATAGACTGATTAAGGCACTACAGCTCCCAGTGGGCATAGCGGTCATGAAATGCGCCACCCATACGAAAGGGCCAGATTTTATCTCACAAGGAAATCAAGCAGCAGACACGGAAGCCAAGCGTATGGCATCCAAGAGTGAGATGATCATGGATGTGGAAGTCGCTGACACGAATGAAAAAATGATAGTCGCACGGAGTGCATCTGAAAGCTACAATGATATGGGACAAACGCAGTTAATGGAACTCCAAGGAGAGGCAACACAGGAGGAGAAGAGCCTATGGCAACGGCAAGGGTGTTCTATAAACCCCTCTGAAAGCTTGTGGCGACAAGACAGCCCGGGTAAACCAGTAATGCCCAAAGCCCTGTTAAAAATAGCGCTGGAGCAGTTACACTATCCAGCACACATGATAAAAGAGAATCTAGCGGCAATGCTCGCTGAAGACTGGTTCATACCGAACTTAGCAGAGCATGTTGCATTTTTTATTGTGAACTGTATGATTTTTCAACACTTCACAGCTGGGCACACACTAAAAGTAATTAGAGGAGTTATCCCAAGGCCCAATGGACCTTTTCAGCACTTGCATGTCGATTATGTCGATATGATTCAAGTATGTAACAGGTACAGGTATTTAATTGTTGTGGTGTGTCCATTCTCTAGATGGATAGAAGCAGGTCCATGTACACAACCAGACTCTACCTGTGCGGTCACATTTCTAGTGAGAAAGGTATTTCCCAGGTGGGGGGTATGTGAAGTCATGCGATCAGATAATGGGACTCACTTTGTAAATGAAGTTTTTGAGCATATTAGCTTGTTGCTTGGTATAAAGCAGAAGTTCTCGTTGGCGTATCATCTGCAAGGTAACGGAATATGTGAAAAGCTCAACGGCTTATTAAAGGAAAGTTGAAGCTTACTCTAAAAAAGGATGGTTACACTGCCTTCCCTTGGCACTGTACGCACTCAGGAACCAGCCTGGTTCTGACCACCATCTTATGCCGCATGAAATAGCCACAGGAAGTAGAATGCGCACTCCCCTGACACCCCGAGACAGAGCTAGATGTGATGCCCAGTCGACAAGAGAAATCTTAGGGTCTGAAATGCAAGAGTACTTGAATTGCATGACATCTTGCCTTACTGTAATTTCAGGCCAGCTGCAGTGACGATGAAAAGAGTGCAGGGCAGCACGGAATACAGAAGGAGACACTACTGCCGACACAGCTCAAGGATTACGTGTACCATCAATCTTCCCTGGAGATACCGTCCTGGTAAAGAACCACACGAGAAAGAAGTGGGACGAGCCAAGGTTTAATGGTCCCTTTACAGTGGAAGACTGCACTGCTGCTGCAGTGAAGCTACAAGGAAGAAGAGCTTGGATCTTTTTGGGTGACATCAAGCCATCCATCGGAGAAGAACCCCTGCCTGCACCCCAGTGCGAAGAGACTAAAGACAATGGGGAAGGACCACAGCACGTGCAGACGAGATCCATGACGAGGAAGAAGGATGCATGAGCAGCAGCAAAGCAAGGACAAAGAACTTTTTGTGCAATAGTTGTGGCTTCATTTTGGACATTCCCCTGAGCAAAAAGGGGATAAGGACATAAAACATGGACACTCTGTGCATCCTAGTTGCAGGGTGAAGAAGGAAAGTGCATGTGGAAGCCACAAAATAGTCTGTTGACTTTGAACTTTGGACTGAGGCACACTGAAGCCTTGATTAGAAAAGGATATGCCAAATTTTGATAGAGATATGGAATATATGAAGGCTCCTGGTTGAGAACCCATTCTGCCCAGGAGGGCTAACTAATAATCAAAACAAATGAATGGGTCTGCCTCTCCTATTCCATTGTCGCAAAAATGCTTACCTGGGCACTGTGTGGTCCACTAAAAGACCACCCCTGTCTTTTGACCCCTTAGGCACCACAATCACAGTGAGGCCCCCCGGCACCCCAGTAATCCAGTACCATACAGCATGAAGCCTCATGCGTGTGACAACCAGGTTGGATATTCATATCCTGAACCTATTCCACGTCAATTTAAAAAGACACTGTATTTTTTACAGGTAAGCTAATCGAATTTGCCTTTGGCAAACAAGCAGATTATGCTATCTCCACCGAGGGGTAGTGTACACATTGTGATTCATATCTGACACCTGTTCTCACCACACAGGTTGTCTTCTCTTGAATAAAGAAGATCTAGAGACCACCCTAATTATCACAGACGTTTTCTCCATTTCAAATACGTGCGGAATTCATCTAGTTTTTCCCAGCATGGTAAGAAAGTCATTCACAGATAAAGAAGTAATTAGTCTCTCAATCACCACTCGTATCCCCGAGTCTCTAGCATTGACATTTGCCTATTTGTTTCTTCCTTTAGGCTGAGCACACATAAAGAGCAGTCCATCTGTTTTCCCTTCCCGTCCTGATGAAGGCCCGCTTAAACTTGGCTGGCACAACAGTCAGTGAGGGCCGAAACACAATTGTGCAGATCATTTTTGCAATCATGAGTACAGTGCTTAATTGTGTACACTGTGTATTGAAAAGGGTTATTGCTCCCCAGGGACTAGCCCTTATGAGCATAAATTACCCAATTCCACCCACTTACAGATCCACTCGTGCCAAGCAATGAACTCATGCTAGAGAAATGACACCTTCAGTATAAACTTAGCATTTATTAGACATATAGCATAATATAACAGAACAGTAAATATAGCAGCAATTTGGAATTCAAGTTAGAGAAAATCTCAAAATTCATTAGAGAAGCACAGTCTTACGTCCCTTGGATATTATTAAATAGCATTGAGAGATCCTGGCCATCTAAAATGAACTGCTTGCTCAGCTAGCTCTGTAGATGACAGCACCACAAGGTGCCGCCTGGGCTATCATGCTCCGGGCACATGCTGCTCCATAGCAGTCCACGGATTAATCTGTCCCTGAGTCATGGGTGCATGTGCATTTTATAATCTCGTGCTGTCAGTCAACGTGCCGCACTGTTCCAGAACTTTCTTAGTGCAAAACATGTTCACTGATGGAAAATCCCAACTTGCTAACTCTCCAAGACGCTCCTTTCCTCCCTCCCTTGGAGCCCATCTGCGAAAGCCCAGGAATGTTTGTTATCAGTGAGTATGCGGCAGTACCATTCCTTCCCATGCGAAAGAGGATTTGTTTATCAAGCCTGGCAGAGCCACTGTGGTGAAGAGAGGAGCTGAAATAATATGCATTGCAGTTAACCCCTAGTGAGCAAGCTTTAAAGGCTAGTGTCATAGTGCCATGACAACAAAGCCTGGCTATCCAAGCGCTATAATGCTTTAAGCACTGAAATACAGGTCTCTATTAGCTACTAAACTGGGGCCTCTGCCCTGCCTTTCTATGCACAAGGCAACCTTCCTTTCCTTTGAGGCCTGCACCTTCAATGTAGCTCTTCATACTACTTAGGAAGGCGCTACTATCACAACACATTACTAAATTCATCTATAAAGATCTGTTTCAGCATTTCGCACATACTTTGAATAAGCTATTAGTTTTAGCTGTTACTGCAGCCCCCTAATGGCCCTAATATGTGATATGTCACACTTTCTATCTCACTACATTCCACCCCTTTTCAAAGTGTGGGCGACAATGCTGGCTTATACCTATCAACATTGTATGTAGTGCAGTGATAAGTGAGGTAACTAAAGATCTTGGGGCTTTCCAAGAGGTTTAAGCAACCTGTCTTCTACTTGTTAGTCAGCTCGGCATGCAAAGTTAGTAAAAAACCCTAGCTAAACAAAAATGTATAAAATGTGTAAAATGTGCCATTTACCCTAGCCGCAATCTGGCCTACACAAAATACCTACAAATGATCTTTTAACTAACCATCAGTTAATAAGCAGCATGCAGGTTAATATAGAAAGACAATGTGGTGTTGTTAATCTAAAATGCACTATTGCATTTATGTATGGCCACCAGCTCTAAACCTGGCATCCTTCCACTTTAAGGGCCTACCCACTCCTCTGTTCCCAGGGCATACAAACGTGACTATGGGCTGTGTGATTAGACACTTCCCCCATGTTAGTGGAACCCAACCAAAAACCATCTAATTTCATGAGCAATATTAACACATGGGCACCAGGTTTTCTAAAAAAAACAGTTCTACTAATTTGCATCAAAACTCAATATTGCACCAATCAATAAAAAAAAATCAAATGAATCACTCTAATTTTCTACAATAAAATGTAACTCTTTGTATCAGTGTGCTGGAGACAGCCATCCCCACAAAAATATGAAACTTGTTGGTTTAACAAAGCTGTGTCATAAAATGTGTATCAAGTCCATCATGGTTTCATTTACCCGCCATAAGGTTGTAAAAATATCCTTGTGTCTCAACTTCTACCATCTCTAATTATAGCTCATATTCATGGCAGCATTTCTTCAAAGCAAAAACCTTAACATACGCAAAGATAACTTGGGAGCGCACTCATTTTATCTGAAAACATATTACGCTCCTGCTCGCATAACCCTGCTGCCCCAACAATTCATAAATCATTCTCGTGGCTACATGCAACGTAGTAATTATTTTAAAAAAAAACAACTCTGGTTAAAGCAATTGAATTGGAAGAGCAGAACATTTCGTTTTTCACAGATTCATCTCAAAATGCATTTTGGCATTCAAGTGCTGTTTCACACAGCTGTTTGTGTCACATTATGTCATAGTCCACAACCCTTCCTGGTTGCTTTCTCCACAGTCCTTTAGACAAGAAAGGCAAAACATATCAAACAGGTTATTAAAACCATCAACTGAATCATTTGAGAATGTGCAGCATCACATGTCTGACAATATGCCAAGTCAGCACAGTGGCAGTTCTATAAAAGTTATTACTCTGTTGGGTACTTCTCGCAGGTTGTAGTACAATTGTCATCACGCACATCAGAAGCATTGAGTGCGGTGCAGGAAGTGTTCAGTGTTCACATGGCAGGCCGCAGTGACCCGCTTTCCCTGAGAATGCGTCTGCTGGACTGATCAGAAGCACTCGATGATTGCACACGTCTAAACCCAATCCTGGCATGCTACTTTCTTGGTTTTTGCCTAGGCAAAAAACAAACAGAAATGTTAGAATTTCACAAAAGTACAATATCAGTGTCATCCGCCCCTTCGCTTAATACCACCCCTGCCTTCAGCAGTCTTATCAAGTGACAATACACTTTCATATCATTGCTACCTCAACCATCTCTTTACCCTTCTGTGTGGTATTGGGGGCTTATTTGCCTTCAAATATATGGGGTGTAACTGTCTAATGACAAACTCATTTGTGCAATGCGATCATAGTTGGTCAATGGTCCCTCAGATGGACCTGTGTTTTTTGCAAAAGCAATACTATAAGTACCCAGATCACACTTCTCTATAGATCAATGCTTTCTTTAACCCTTAAAGGGCCAAGGATGAGGTATCTCGTCCTTGGAAGTGCATGCACAGTGCCAAGGACGAGATAGCTTCTCCTTTTTGGCACCTTGTTTTGTGTGATCCCTGCAAAGCGGGATCACACAAAACAGTAATCCAACCCCCGGGCTATGTGAGGGGGAGGTCTCCCCTCACTACCAGGGGGCTGGATTACCTTCAGTTTCACGTCGGCGTGCGTAAAGCACGTCAGCGTGAAAGTAATTTTCACCGCAGCAGCCATTTCGGGCTGCTGCGGTGTAAACAGAAGGTGAGTGTTCACCTTTCTCCGCCTGGATCTCCGGCTGTATTGCAAGCTGGAGATCAAGGCGGGTATCGTTGGAAAGGGGAGATCCTCCCCTTTCCAATGAAACCCATTGTGTGGCATTGCTGCCCACGGATCGGGCGCAGGGCGCGCCATCTGTGGGCAGCAATGTCACCAGATCAATACAGATCCGTTTGTGACGTGGGGGGAGATAGGCTGATTACTAGGTAAGCGGCCCCCTTCCCCCTTGGCCCCAAAGCATGGGGCCACAGCACCAGAGACCCCTGGGGCAGATGATCCCCTGGGGGGAGATTCTCCCCTTTCCAAGGACACCCTGTGTGACAGCATTGCTGTCCGCGGATCGGGCGCAGGGCGCTCGATGCGCGGGCAGCAATGCACACTAGACACCAGGGATGTCTTTGAATGCGGGGAGGAGGTTGGGGCTGCTTACAGTAAGCAGCGCTCACCCCCATGGCCCCCAAAGCATGGGGGCACATATGTGTACAACCCTGGAGGCAGATGGCTGATCATCAGCCCCCAGGGAAGGGGGCAAAATAAAAAACGAAAAGCACAAAAAAGGGAATTTTGGGTGGGAGTGGGGGTCCACTAGCCACCAGGGATATATTTTACAGAAAAGGGCGGTGGCCCTCTCCCCCTCACCCCAAGGGCTGATGGGGGCATCCCTTGTAGCCCTCCCCGGCTTCAGATATCTGCTCCTACGAAGGGGCATCTGACCCCAGGGAGGGCTGCTTGAGATGGCCCCCTCTTATCTGCCCCCAGGGAGGGTTGAATGAGATGCCCCCCCTGAATTTGGTGTTCGGGGGTAGAAGGTCACCCCCATTCCATTAGAAAATTACCTGGCGGTTTAGGGTGCCCCTCAGCCTGCCCTAAAGTGTAGTGTACCATTTTCCATTTTTTTCTTTGTTTACAAAACTTGCCATGGCGCAGAGGGGCACATTGGTGTGCCAATCTGGCCTCGGGGTGCCCAAACCTTACTGCTCCACGCACTGGGGGGCCTGTCCCACAATTTCTGGGGGCC
The DNA here is from genome assembly GCF_040938575.1 of Ambystoma mexicanum. NCBI lineage: Eukaryota > Metazoa > Chordata > Amphibia > Caudata > Ambystomatidae > Ambystoma > Ambystoma mexicanum. The sequence continues at coordinate 859,894,533 of NC_090931.1, read as the reverse complement.
CTCTCCCCCCACCCCAAATGGAGGGAGGTGTACCTCACGCAGCCGGTTGTAGGAGGCTCAGGGAGACCTGCATGAGGTGCCCCCGCCACCCATTTGGGGGGAGAGAAGGGAGAGGGCCCCCAAAAATTGTGTGACAGGCCCCCCAGTGGGTGGGGCAGTAAGGTTTGGGCACCCTGGGGCCAGATCGGCACGCCAATGTGCTCCTCTGCACCAAGACAAGTTTCGTAAACAAAGAAAAAAATGGAAAATGGTGGAACGCTTTTTAGGGGGGGCTTTGGGGCACCCCAAAAGGTCTGGGAATTTTCTAATGGGATGGGGCATTGACCCCCTCCCCCCCAGCTGCAATGGAGTGGGTGCCATGTCATGCAGCCCTCCATGGGACCAGATATCTGCTCCTTGAAACGGACGCCTGAGTCCACGGAGGATTGCAGGACAGCCCCCCCCATAATCTGCCCCTGGGGAGGGCTACATGAGATGGGCCGCCCCTCCAATTTGGCCATGTGTGGATTCCCACGAGTGTCCACTTTTGGGAAATGCATGGGGTTCCCTGTTTTCCTTGCTGGCTTCGACACCCTGGGTCCAAATCTGTAGGTTGCCCACATGAACAAAATGGGATGTGTTGGAAGGCTTGGGGTTACCAGTGGGTTACTCTTTTCCTTTTGCACCCCTGGTAGGTGCACCCACACATGTGAAGTACCGTTTTCATCGGGACACGTGTGGGGACCTGGGAAGGTAGGCCATTTGTTGTTGGCGGTGTGTTTCGGTGGGTGGCCAGAGCGAAATGTCTGAGAATTGTCTTCATTTCCAGACAATTTCAGAGACATTTCTCTGTGTCCACTCACCTAAACACGTTGCCAACAACAGATGTCATACCTTCTCGCGTTCCCACAGGTGTCCCGACAAAAAAGGTACCTCACATGTGTGGGTGCACCTAGTGGGGGTGCAAAAGGAAAAGGGCAACCCGCTGGTAAGCCCAAGCCTTTCTCCACAGCACAATTTGTTCATGTGGGCAACCTACAGATTTGTGCATAGGGTGTGGAAGCCAGCAAGGAAAACAGGGAACCCCATGCATTTCCCAAAGGAGGACACCCGTGGGAATGCACAGAGGTCTGACTAGCGCAAAGCGGCCCAGGATGTTTTACCCAGAACACCAGACAAAGTGAACATTGTGTTTTTTCCCCACCAAATATCACACTTTCTCAGGGATTGTGGCTAATAAAAACTGGGGCAATTTGCGAAAGGCAGACCTCTGTGGATTTCCACAGGTGTCTTCTTTTGGAAAATGCATGGGGTTCCCTGTTTTCCTTGCTGGATTCGACACCCTAGGCCCAAATCTGTAGATTTCCCACATGAATAAAATGGGATGTGCCAAAAGGCTTGGGGTTACCAGTAGGTTACCCTTTTCCTTTTGCGCCCCCGGTAGGTGCACCCACACATGTGAGGTACCGTTTTCATCGGGACACGTGTGGGGATGCGGGAACGTAGGTCATGTGTTGTTGGCGGTGTGTTACGGTGGGTGGCCAGAGCGAAATGTCTGAGATTTGTCTTCATTACCATCCAATTTCAGAGACATTTCCCTGTGTCCACTCACCGAAACAGGTCGCCAACAACAGATATCATACCTTCTCGCGTTCCCATAGGTGTCCCGACGAAAAAGGTAACTCATGTGTGGGTGCACCTACCGGTGGCACAAACGGAAAAGGGTAACCCACTGGTAAACCCAAGCCTTTCGCCACAGGACAATTTGTTCATGTGGGCAACATACAGATTTGGGCCTAGGGTGTCAAAGCCAGCAAGGAAAACAGGGAACCCCATGCATTTCACAAAAGAGGACACCCGTTGGAAAGCGCAGAGGTCTGACGTGCATGAAGCGGCCCAGAATTTATTACCCAGAACCCCAGACAAAGTGAACATTGTGTTTTTTCCCCACCAAATATCACACTTTGTCAGGGATTGTAGCTAATAAAAACTGGGGCAATTTGCGTAAGGCAGACCTCTGTGTATTCCCATGGGTGTCCTCTCTTGGGAAATGCATGGGGTTCCCTGTTTCCCTTGCTGGCTTCGACACCCTAGGCCCAAATCTGTAGGTTGCCCACATGAACAAAATGGGCAGTGGCGAAAGGCTTGGGGTTACCAGTGGGTTACGCTTTTCCTTTTGCGCCCTGGTGGGTGCACCCACACATGTGAGGTACCGTTTTCATCGGGACACGCGTGGAGATGCGGGAAGGTAGGCCATGTGTTGTTGGCGGTGTGTTTTGGAGGGTGGCCAGAGCGAAATGTCTGAGAATTGTCTTCATTTCCAGACAATTTCAGAGACATTTCCCTGTGTCCACTCACCGAAACAGGTCGCCAACAACAGATATCATACCTTCTCGCGTTCCCATAGGTGTCCCGACGAAAAAGGTAACTCATGTGTGGGTGCACCTACCGGGGGCACAAACGGAAAAGGGTAACCCACTGGTAACCCCAAGCCTTTCGCCACAGGACAATTTGTCCATGTGGGCAACATACAGATTTGGGCCTAGGGTGTCGAAGCCAGCAAGGAAAACAGGGAACCCCATGCATTTCACAAAAGAGGACACCCGTTGGAAAGCGCAAAGGTCTGACGTGCATGAAGCGGCCCAGAATTTATTACCCAGAACCCCAGACAAAGTGAACATTGTGTTTTTTCCCCACCAAATATCACACTTTGTCAGGGATTGTAGCTAATAAAAACTGGGGCAATTTGCGTAAGGCAGACCTCTGTGTATTCCCATGGTTGTCCTCTCTTGGGAAATGCATGGGGTTCCCTGTTTCCCTTGCTGGCTTCGACACCCTAGGCCCAAATCTGTAGGTTGCCCACATGAACAAAATGGGCAGTGGCGAAAGGCTTGGGGTTACCAGTGGGTTACGCTTTTCCTTTTGCGCGCTGGTGGGTGCACCCACACATGTGAGGTACCGTTTTCATCGGGACACGCGTGGAGATGCGGGAAGGTAGGCCATGTGTTGTTGGCGGTGTGTTTTGGAGGGTGGCCAGAGCGAAATGTCTGAGAATTGTCTTCATTTCCAGACAATTTCAGAGACATTTCCCTGTGTCCACTCACCGAAACACGTCGCCAACAACAGATGTCATACCTTCTCTCTAAGCCTTTCGCCACAGCACAATTTGTTCATGGGGGCAACCTACAGATTTGGGCACAGGGTGTCGAAGCCAGCAAGGAAAACAGGGAACCCCATGCATTTCCCATAAGAGGACACCCGTGGGAATCCACAGAGGTCTGCCTTGCGCAAATTGCCCCAGTTTTTATTAGCCACAATCCCAGACAAAGTGTGATATTTGGTGGGGAAAAAACACAATGTTCACTTTGTCTGGGGTTCTAGGTAATAAATCCTGGGCCGCTTTGGGCATATCATACCTCTGTGGATTCCCACGGGTGTCCTCTTTTCGGAAATGCATGGGGTTCCCTGTTTTCCTTGCTGGCTTGGACACCCGAGGCCCATATCTGTATGGTGTGTGGAGAAAGTGTGAAATTCAGGTGTCAAAACACACTTGGGGTTACCTGTGTTTAAGGCTTTCCCCATGGCGCCCAGGTAGGTTCACCCACGCATGTCAGGTACCGTTTTCATCGGGATACCTGTGAGAACACGGGACGGTAGGGCATGTGTTGTTTGCAATGTGTTTCGATGGGTGAGCCGAGTGAAATGTGCGGAAAATCTGTTTATTTTCCCCACATTTCGGACTTTGCGGGGTTGTTTGGGTAATACATTTTGGGCCAATTTGGCAAATCATACCTCTGTGGATTCCCACGAGTGTCCTCTTTTCAGAAATGCATGGGGTTCCCTGTTTTCCTTGGTGGCCTGGAGACCCGAGGCCCATATCTGTCTGTTGCGCTTGTCTGGAGAAAGTGTAAAATTCAGGTGTCAAAACAGACTTGGGGTTACTTGTGTTTTAGGCTTTCCCCTTGGTGCCAAGGTAGGTGCACCCACACATGTGAGGTACCGTTTTCATTGGGACACCTGTGGGAGCGCGGGACAGTAAGCCATGTGTTGTTGCCAGCGTGTTTCGATGAGTGAGCCAAGTGAAATGTGTGGAAAATGATTTTTTTTCCACATTTCGGAATTTGCGGGGGTGTCTGGGTAATAAATTCGGGCCGATGTGCGCAAATCATACCTCTGCGGATTCTCACGTGTGTCCTTTTTTTGGAAATGCACGAGCTTCCCTATTTTCCTTGGTGGCTTGGAAACCCGAGGCCCATATCTGTATGTTGCGCTTGTCTGGAGAAAGTGTGAAATTGAGGTGTCAATACAGACTTGGGGTTACCTGTGTTTTAGGCTTTCCCCTTGGTGCCCAGGTAGGTGCACCCACACATGTGAGGTACCGTTTTTATCGGGACACCTGTGGGAACACGGGACCGTAGGCCATGTGTTGTTGGCAGCGTGTTTCGGTGGGTGAGCCGAGTGAAATGTGCGGAAAATGCATTTTTTTCCCCACATATTGGATTTTGCAGGGGTGTCTGGGTAATAAATTATGGGCCGATGTGCGCAAATCATACCTCTGCGGATTCCCACAGGTGAAATATTTTCGGAAATGCATGGGGTTCCCTGTTTTCCTTGGTGGCTTGGACACCCGAGGCCCATATCTGTATGTTGTGCTTGTCTGGAGAAAGTGTCAAATTCAGGGGTGGAAACAGACTTGGGGTTACCTGTGTTCATACTTTCCCCTAGGCGCCCAGGTAGGTGCACCCACATATGTGAGGTACAGTTTTCATCGGGACACCTGTGGGAATGTGGGACCGTAGGCCATGTGTTGTTGGCGGCGTGTTTCGATAGGTGAGCTGAGGGAAATGTGCGGAAAATGCTTTTTTTTTCCCCTTTGCGGGGGTGTCTGGGTAATAAATTCTGGGCCGATGTGTGCAAATCATACCTCCACAGATTCCCACGGGTGTCCTCTTTTCGGAAAAGCATGGGGTTCCCTGTTTTCCTTGGTGGCTTGGACACCCGAGGCCGATATTTGTATGTTCCGCTTGTCTGGAGAAAGTGTAAAATTCAGGTGTCGAAACAGACTTGGGGTTACCTGTGTTTAAGGCTTTCCCCTTGGCGCCCAGGTAGGTGCACCCACTCATGTGAGGTACCGTTTTCATGGGGACACCTGTGGGAGGGCAGGACGGTAGGCCATGTGTTATTGGTGGCGTGTTTCGATGGGTGCGCTGAGTGAAATTTGCGGAAAATGCGTTTATTTTCCCCACATTTCGGACATTGCAGGGTTTCTGGGTAATAAATTCTGGGCCAATGTACGCAAACCATACCTCTGCAGATTCCCACGGCTGTCCTCTTTTCGGAAATGCATGGGGTTCCCTGTTTTCCTTGGTGGCTTGGACACCCGAGGGTCATTTCTGTATGTTGCGCTTGTCTGGAGAAAGTGTCAAATTCAGGTGTCGAAACAGACTTGGGGTTACCTGTGTTTTAGGCTTTCCCCTTTGCGCCGAAGTAAGTGCACCCACACATGTGAGGTACCATTTTCATCGGGACACCTGTGGGAACGCGGGACAGTAGGCCATGTGTTGTTGGCGCTGTGTTTCGATGGGTGAGCCGAGTAAAATGTGCGGAACATGCGTTCTTTTCCCCACATTTCGGACTGTGAGGGGGTGTCTGGGTAATACATTCTGGGCCGATGTGCGCAAATCATACTTCTGCCGATTTCCACGGGTGTCCTCTTTTCAGACATTAATGGGGTTACCTGTGTTTTAGGCTTACCCCTTGGCACCCAGGTAGGTGCACCCACACATGTGAGGTACTGTTTTCATCGGGACACCTGTGGGAACGCGGGACGGTAGGCCATGTGTTATTGGCGGCGTGTTTCGATGGGTGAGCCGAGTAAAATGTGCGGAACATGCGTTCTTTTCCCCACATTTCGGACTGTGAGGGGGTGTCTGGGTAATACATTCTGGGCCGATGTGCGCAAATCATACTTCTGCGGATTTCCACGGGTGTCCTCTTTTCAGACATTAATGGGGTTACCTGTGTTTTAGGCTTACCCCTTGGCGCCCAGGTAGGTGCACCCACACATGTGAGGTACCGTTTTCATTGGGACACCTGTGGGAACGCGCGACGGTAGGCCATGTGTTATTGGCAGCGTGTTTCTATGGGTGAGCTGAGTGAAATGTGCCGAAAATGCGTTTTTCCCCCACATTTCGGACTTTGAGGGGGTGTCTGGGTAATAAATTCTGGGCCGATGTGTGCAAATCATACCTCTGCGGATTCCCACAGATGTCCTCTTTTCAGAAATGAATGGGGTTCCCTGTTTTCCTTAGTGGCTTGGACACCCGAGGCCCATATCTGTATGTTGTGCTTGTCTGGAGAAAGTGTCAAATTCAGGTGTGAAAACAGATTTGGGGTTACCTGTGTTTCAGGCTTTCCCCTTGGCGCCCAGGTAGGTGAACCCACACATGTGAGGTACCGTTTTCATCAGGGACACCTGTGGGAATGGGGGACAGTAGGCCATGTGTTGTTGGCGGCGTGTTTCGATGGGTGAGCCAAGTGAAATGTGTCGAAAATGTGTTTTTTTCCTAGATTTCGGACTTTGCGGGGGTGTCTGGTTAATAAATTCTGGGCCGATTTGCACAAATCATACCTCTGCGGATTCCCTCGGATGTCCTCTTTTCGGAAATGCATGGGGTTCTCTGTTTTCCTTGGTGGCTTGGACACCCGAGGCCCATATCCGTATGTTGCGCTTGTCTGGAGAAAGTGTCAAATTCAGGTGTCGAAAACATACTTAGGGTTACCTGTGTCTTAGGCTTTTCCTTTGGCGCCCGAGTAGGTGCAACCACACATATGAGGTACCGTTTTCATCGGGACACCTTTGGGAATGCAGGACAGTTGGCCATGTGTTGTTGGCAGCGTGTTTCGATGGGTGAGCCGAGTAAAATGTGCAGAAAATGTGTTTTTTCCCCACATTTTGGACTTTGCGGGGGTGTCTGGGTAATACACTCTTGGCTGATGTGCACAAATCATACCTCTGCTGATTCCCACGGGTGTCCTCTTTTCAGAAATGCATGGGGTTCCCTGTTTTCCTTGGTGGCTTGGACAACCGAGGCTCATATCTGTATGTTGCACTTGTCTGGAGAAAGTGTCAAATTCAGGTGTGAAAACAGACTTGGGGTTACCTGTGTTTTAGGCTTTCCCGTTGGCGCCCAGGTAGGTGAACCCACACATGTGAGGTACTGTTTTCATCGGGACACCTGTGGGAATGCGGGACAGTAGGCCATGTGTTGTTGGCGGCGTGTTTCGATGGGTGAGCCGAGTGAAATGTGAGGAAAATGTGTTTTTTTCCTAGATTTCGGACTTTGCGGGGGTGTCTGGTTAATAAATTCTGGGCCGATTTGCACAAATCATACCTCTGCGGATTCCCTCGGATGTCCTCTTTTCGGAAATGCATGGGGTTCCCTGTTTTCTTTGGTGGCTTGGTCACCCGAGGCCCATATCTGTATGTTGTGCTTGTCTGGAGAAAGTGTCAAATTCAGGTGTGAAAACAGACTTGGGGTTACCTGTGTTTTAGGCTCTCCCCTTGGCACCCAGGTAGGTGCACCCACCAATGTGAGGTACCGTTTGCATCGGGACACCTGTGGGAACGCGGGACGGTAGGCCATGTGTTATTGGCGGCGTGTTTCGATGGGTGAGCCGAGTGAAATGTGCGGAAAATGCATTTTTTCCCTCACATTTCGGACTTTGAGGGGGTGTTTGGGTAACACATTCTGGGCCGATGTGCGCAAATCATATCTCTGCAGATTCCCACGGATGTCCTCTTTTTGGAAATGCATGGGGTTCCCTGTTTTTCTTGGTGGCTTGGACACCCGAGGGCCATTTCTGTATGTTGCACTTGTCTGGAGAAAGTGTCAAATTCAGGTGTCGAAAAACATACTTAGGGTTACCTGTGTTTTAGGCTTTTCCTTTGGCGCCCGAGTAGGTGCAACCACACATATGAGGTACCGTTTTCATCGGGACACCTTTGGGAATGCAGGACAGTTGGCCATGTGTTGTTGGCAGCGTGTTTCGATGGGTGAGCCGAGTAAAATGTGCAGAAAAGGTGTTTTTTCCCCACATTTCGGACTTTGCGGGGGTGTCTGGGTAATACACTCTTGGCTGATGTGCACAAATCATACCTCTGCTGATTCCCACGGGTGTCCTCTTTTCGGAAATGCATGGGGTTCCCTGTTTTCCTTGGTGGCTTGGACAACTGAGGCTCATATCTGTATGTTGCACTTGTCTGGAGAAAGTGTCAAATTCAGGTGTGAAAACAGACTTGGGGTTACCTGTGTTTTAGGCTTTCCCCTTGGCGCCCAGGTAGGTGAACCCACACATGTGAGGTGCCGTTTTCATCAAGACACCTGTGGGAATGCGGGACAGTAGGCCATGTGTTGTTGGCGGCGTGTTTCGATGGGTGAGCCGAGTGAAATGTGCGGAAAATGTGTTTTTTTCCTAGATTTCGGACTTTGCGGGGGTGTCTGGTTAATAAATTCGGGCCGATGTGCGCAAATCATACCTCTGCGGATTCCCACGTGTGTCCTTTTTTTGGAAATGCACGAGGTTCCCTATTTTCCTTGGTGGCTTGGAAACCCGAGGCCCATATCTGTATGTTGCGCTTGTCTGGAGAAAGTGTGAAATTGAGGTGTCAATACAGACTTGGGGTTACCTGTGTTTTAGGCTTTCCCCTTGGTGCCCAGATAGGTGCACCCACTATTGTGAGGTACCGTTTTTATCAGGACACCGGGACCGTAGGCCATGTGTTGTTGGCGGCGTGTTTCGGTGGGTGAGCCGAGTGAAATGTGCGGAAAATGCATTTTTTTCCCCACATATTGGATTTTGCAGGGGTGTCTGGGTAATAAATTCTGGGCCGATGTGCGCAAATCATACCTCTGCGGATTCCCACGGGTGAAATATTTTCGGAAATGCATGAGGTTCCCTGTTTTCCTTGGTGGCTTGGACACCCGAGGCCCATATCTGTATGTTGCGCATGTCTGGAGAAAGTGTCAAATTCAGGGGTGGAAACAGACTTGGGGTTACCTGTGTTTATACTTTCCCCTAGGCGCCCAGGTAGGTGCACCCACATATGTGAGGTACAGTTTTCATCGGGACACCTGTGGGAATGTGGGACCGTAGGCCATGTGTTGTTGGCGGCGTGTTTCGATAGGTGAGCTGAGGGAAATGTGCGGAAAATGCTTTTTTTCCCCATATTTTGGACTTTGCGGGGGTGCCTGGGTAATAAATTCTGGGCCGATGTGTGCAAATCATACCTCTGCAGATTGCCACGGGTGTCTTCTTTTCAGAAATGCATGGGGTTCCCTGTTTTCCTTGGTGGCTTGGACATCCGAGGCCCATATCTGTATGTTGCACTTGTCTGGAGAAAGTGTCAAATTCAGGTGTGAAAACAGACTTGGGGTTACCTGTGTTTTAGGCTTTCCCCTTGGCGCCCAGGTAGGTGAACCCACACATGTGAGGTACCGTTTTCATCGGGGACACCTGTGGGAATGGGGGACAGTAGGCCATGTGTTGTTGGCGGCGTGTTTCGATGGGTGAGCCAAGTGAAATGTGCGGAAAATGCATTTTTTCCCCACATTTCGGACTTTGCGGGGGTGTCTGAGTAATATATTCTGGGCCGATGTGCGCAAATCATACCTCTGCGGATTCCCACGGGTGTCCTCTTTTCGGAAATGCATGGGGTTCCCTGTTTCCATTGGTGGCTTGGACAACCGAGGCCCATATCTGTATGTTGCGCTTGTCTGGAGAAAGTGTCAAATTCAGGTGTGGAAACAGACTTGGGGTTACCTGTGTTTTGGGCTTTCCCCTTGGCACCCAGGTAGGTGCACCCACACATGTGAGGTACCGCTTTCATCGGGACACCTGTGGGAACGCGGGACGGTAGGCCATGTGTTGTTGGCAGCATGTTTCGATGGATGAGCCGAGTGAAATGTGCAGAAAATGTGTTTTTTTCCCCACATTTCGTAATTTTGCGGGGGTGTCTGGGTAATACATTCTGGGCCGAAGTGTGCAAATCATACCTCTGCATATTCTCACGGGTGTCCTCTTTTCGGAAAAGCATGGGGTTCCCTGTTTTCCTTGGTGGCTTGGACACCCGATGCCCATATCTGTATGCTGCGCTTGTCTGGAGAAAGTGTCAAATCCAGGTGCCAAAACAGACTTGGGGTTACCTGTGTTTCAGGCATTCCCCTTGTCACCCATGTAGGTGCACCCACACATGTGAGGTACCGGTTTCATCGGGACACAGGTGGGAATGCGGGACGGTATGCCATGTAATGCTGGCAGTGTGTTTCCATAGGTGAGCTGAGTGAAATGTGGGGAAAATGCATATTTTTCTCACATTTCAGATTTTGCGGGGGTGTCAGGGTAATAAATTCTGGACCCATGTGCGCAAATCATACCTCTGCGGATTCCCACGGATGTCCTCATTTTGGAAATGCATGGGGTTCACTGTTTTCCTTGGTGGCTTGGACACCCCAGGCCCATATCTGTATGTTGCGCTTGTCTGGAGAAAGTGTCAAATTCAGGTGTCGAAAACATACTTAGGGTTACCTGTGTTTTAGGCTTTCCCCTTGGCGCCCAAGTAGGTGCACCCACACATGTGAGGTACCGTTTTCATCGAGACACCTTTGGGAATGCGGGACAGTTGGCCATGTGTTGTTGGCAGCGTGTTTCGATGGGTGAGCCAAGTAAATTGTGCAGAAAAAGCGTGTTTTCCCCACATTTCGGACTTTGCGGGGGTGTCTTGGTAATACATTCTGGGCTGATGTGTGCAGTGGTCGAAGTGAGCGGGAGCGGTCGGGAGCGGTGCTCCTATAATTTTTTAAATTAGCTTGTACAGCTCCTATACTTTTATTTTAAAAAGAAACCGTTCCGGAATGGTTTTGTTTTAAAATAAAAGTGTAGGAAGACGTTGCAGCTTGCGTTTTCAGTGCACTGCACTGAACGTTCCCTTAAACAGCAGGCGCAAGTGTTTGCGGGATTTATTGTGTGTGGGAGGGGTTGTGGCAATGGGGTTTGTGGGGAGCAGGGGCAGGCCATAAGGGAACATAGCTCCACTGCTTCTTTTCATACACTTCGACCACTGGATGTGCGCAAATCATACCTCTGCTGATTCCCACGGGTGTCCTCTTTTCGGAAATGCATGGGGTTCCCTGTTTTCCTTGGTGGCTTGGACAACCGAGACTCATATCTGTATGTTGCACTTGTCTGGAGAAAGTGTCAAATTCAGGTGTGAAAACAGACTTGGGGTTACCTGTGTTTTAGGCTTTCCCCTTGGTGCCCAGGTAGGTGAACCCACACATGTGAGATACCGTTTTCATCGGGACACCTGTGGGAATGCGGGACAGTAGGCCATGTGTTGTTGGCGGCGTGTTTCGATGGGTAAGCCGAGTGAAATGTGCGGAAAATTTATTTTTTTCCCACATTTCGGACTTTGCGGGGGTGTCTGGTTAATCAATTCTGGGCCGATTTGCACAAATCATACCTCTGCGGATTCCCACGGGTGTCTTCTTTTCGGAAATGCATGGGGTTCCCTGTTTTCCTTGGTGGCTTGGAAACCCGAGGCCCATATCTGTATGTTGCGCTTGTCTGGAGAAAGTGTAAAATTCAGGTGTCGAAACAGACTTGGGGTTACCTGTGTTTTAGGCATTCCCCTTGGTGCCCAGGTAGATGCACCCACACATGTGAGGTACCGTTTTCATCGGGACACCTGTGGGAACGTGGAACGGCAGGCCATGTGTTGTTGGCAGCGTGTTTCGATGGGTGAGCCGAGTGAAATGTGCGGAAAAATACATTTCTTTCCCCACATTTCGGACTTTGCGGGGGTGTCTGAGTAATATATTCTGGGCCGATGTGAGCAAATCATACCTCTGCGGATTCCCACGGATGTCCTCTTTTCAGAAATGCATGGGGTTCCCTGTTTTCCTTAGAGGCTTGGACACCCGAGGCCCATATCTGTATGTTGCGCTTGTCTGGAGAAAGTGTAAAATTCAGGTGTCGAAACAGACTTGGGGTTACCTATGTTTTAGGCTTTCCCCTTGGCGCCCAGGTAGGTGCACCCACTCATGTGAGGTACCGTTTTCATTGGGACACCGTTGGGAACGCAGGACAGTAGGCCATGTTTTGTTGGTGGTGTGTTTCGATGGGTGCGCCGAGTAAAATGTGCAGAAAATGAGTTTTTTTGCCCCACATTTCGGACATTGCGGGGATTTCGGGGTAATAAATTCTGGGCAAATGTGCACAAATCATACCTCTGCGGATTCCCACGGGTGTCCTCTTTTCGGAAATGCATGGGGTTCCCTGTTTTCCTTGGTGGCTTGGACACCCGAGGGCCATTTCTGTATGTTGCGCTTGTCTGGAGAAAGTGTCATATTCAGGTGTCGAAACAGACTTGGGGTTACCTGTGTTTTAGTCGTTCCCCTTGGCGCCAATGTAGGTGCACCCACACATGTGAGATACCGTTTTCATCGGGACACCTGTGGGAATGCGGGACAGTATGCCATGTGTGGTTGGCAGAGTGTTTCAATGGGTGAGCCGAGTGAAATGTGCGGAAAATGCGTTTCTTTCTCACATTTCGGACTTTTCAGGGGTGTCTAGGTAATAAATTCTGGGCTGATGTGCACAAATCATACCTCTGCGTATTCCCACGGATGTCCTCTTTTTGGAAATGCATGGGGTTCGCTGTTTTCCTTGCTGGCTTGGACACCCGAAGCCCATATCTTTATTTTGCGCTTGTCTGGAGAAAGTGCCAAATTCAGGTGTCGAAAACATACTTAGGGTTACCTGTGTTTTAGGCTTTCCACTTGGCGCCCAAGTAGGTGCACCCACACATGTGAGGTACCGTTTTCATCGAGACACCTTTGGGAATGCAGGACAGTTGGCCATGTGTTGTTGGCGCTGTGTTTCGATGGGTGAGCCGCAATGTGTGTAAAATGTGCGGACCTTGCGTTGTTTTCCCCACATTTCGGACTATGCGGGGGTGTCTGTGTAATACATTCTGGGCCGATGTGCGCAAATCATAATTCTGCGGATTTCCACAGGTGTCCTCTTTTCAGAAATTAATGTGGTTACCTGTGTTTTAGGCTTTCCCCTTGGCGCCCAGGTAGGTGCACCCACACATGTGAGGTACCGTTTTCATCGGGACACCTGTGGGAACGCACGACGGTAGGCCATGTGTTATTGGCAACGTGTTTCTATGGGTGAGCCGAGTGAAATGTGCGGAAAATGTGTTTTTTCCCACACATTTCGGACTTTGAGGGGGTGTCTGGGTAATAAATTCTTGGCCGATGTGCGCAACTCATACTTCTGCGGATTTCCACGGATGTCCTCTTTTCAGAAATGCATGGGGTTCCCTGTTTTCCTTAGTGGCTTGGACACCCGAGGCCCATATCTGTATGCTGTGCTTGTCTGGAGAAAGTGTCAAATTCAGGTGTGAAAACAGACTTGGGGTTACCTGTGTTTTAGGCTCTCCGCTTGGCGCCCAGGTAGGTGCACCCACACATGTGAGGTACCGTTTTCATCGGGACACCTGTGGGAATGTGGGACGGTAGGCCATGTGTTATATGCGGCGTGTTTCGATGGGTGAGCCGAGTGAAATGTGCGGAAAATGCGTTTTTTCCCCCACATTTCGAACTTTGAGGGAGTGTCTGGGTAATACATTCTGGGCCGATGTGCGCAACTCATATCTCTGTGGATTGCCACAGATGTCCTCTTTTTGGAAATGCATGGGGTTCCCTATTTTTCTTGGTGGCTTGGACACCCGAGGCCCATATCTGTATGTTGCGCTTGTCTGGAGAAAGTGTCAAATTCAGGTGTGGAAACAGACTTGGGGTTACCTGTGTTTTGGGCTTTCCCCTTGGCACCCAGGTAGGTGCACCCACACATGTGAGGTACCGCTTTCATCGGGACACCTGTGGGAACGCGGGACGGTAGGCCATGTGTTGTTGGCAGCGTGTTTCGATGGATGAGCTGAGTGAAATGTGCGGAAAATGCGTTTTTTTCCCCACATTTCGGAATTTGCGGGGGTGTCTGGGTAATACATTCTGGGCCGAAGTGCGCAAATCATACCTCTGCAGATTCTCACGGGTGTCCTCTTTTCGGAAAAGCATGGGGTTCCCTGTTTTCCTTGGTGGCTTGGACACCCGAGGCCCATATCTGTATGTTGCGCTTGTCTGGAGAAAGTGTCGAATTCAGGTGCCAAAACAGACTTGGGGTTACCTGTGTTTTAGGCATTCCACTTGTCACCCATGTAGGTGCACCCACACATGTGAGGTACCGGTTTCATGGGGACACATGTGGGAATGCGGGACGGTATGCCATGTGTTGTTGGCAGTGTGTTTCGATGGGTGAGCTGAGTGAAATGTGTGGAAAATGTGTTTTTTTCCCACATTTCGGACTTTGCGGGGTGTCTGGTTAATAAATTCTGGGCCGATTTGCACAAATCATACCTCTGCGGATTCCCACGGGTGTCGTCTTTTCAGAAATGCATGGGGTTCCCTGTTTTCCTTGGTGGCTTGGACACCCGAGGACCATATCTGTATGTTGCGCTTGTCTGGAGAAAGTGCCAAATTCAGGTGTCAAAAACATACTTAGGGTTACCTGTGTTTTAGGCTTTCCCCTTTGGCGCCCAAGTAGGTGCACCCACACATGTGAGGTACCGTTTTCATCGGGGCACCTTTGGGAATGCAGGACAGTTGGCCATGTGTTGGTGGCAGTGTGTTTCGATGGATGAGCCGAGTGAAATGTGCGGAAAATGCGTTTTTTCCCCACATTTCGGAATTTGCGGGGGTGTCTGGGTACTACATTCTGGGCCGAAGTGCGCAAATTATACCTCTGCAGATTCTCACGGGTGTCCTCTTTTCTGAAAAGCATGGGGTTCCCTGTTTTCCTTGGTGGCTTGAAAACCCGAGGCCCACATCTGTATGTTGCGCTTGTTTGGAGAAAGTGTAAAATTCAGGTGTCGAAACAGACTTGGGGTTACCTGTGTTTTAGGCTTTTCCCTTGGCGCCAAAGTAGGTGCACCCACACATGTGAGGTACCATTTTCATAGGGACACCTCTGGGAATCCGGGACAGTATGCCATGTGTTGTTGGCAGAGTGTTTCGATGGGTGAGCCGAGTGAAATGTGCGGAAAATGCGTTTCTTTCTCACATTTCGGACTTTTCAGGGGTGTCTGGGTAATAAATTCTGGGCTGATGTGCGCAAATCATACCTCTGCGGATTCCCACGGATGTCCTCTTTTTGGAAATGCATGGGGTTCGCTGTTTTCCTTGGTGGCTTGGACACCCGAGGCCCATATCTGTATGTTGCGCTTGTCTGGAGAAAGTGCCAAATTCAGGTGTTGAAAACATACTTAGGGTTACCTGTGTTTTAGGCTTTCCCCCTGGCGCCCAGGTAGGTGCACCCACACATGTGAGGTACCGTTTTCATCGGGACACCTGTGGGAACGCGCGACGGTAGGCCATGTGTTATTGGCAGCGTGTTTCTATGGGTGAGCCGAGTGAAATGTGCTGAAAATGCGTTTTTTCCCCCACATTTCGGACTTTGAGGGGGTGTCTGGGTAATAAATTCTGGGCCGATGTGCGCAACTCATACCTCTGCAGATTCCCACGGATGTCCTCTTTTTGGAAATGCATGGGGTTCCCTGTTTTTCTTGGTGGCTTGGACACCCGAGGCCCATATCTGTATGTTGCGCTTGTCTGGAGAAAGTGTCAAATTCAGGTGTGGAAACAGAGTTGGGGTTACCTGTGTTTTAGGCTTTCCCCTTGGCGCCCAAGTAGGTGCACCCACACATGTGAGGTACCGTTTTCATCGGGACACCTTTGGGAATGCAGGACAGTTGGCCATGTGTTGTTGGCGCTGTGTTTGGATGGGTGAGCCGCGTAAAATGTGCGGAACATGCGTTCTTTTCCACACATTTCGGACTATGCGGGGGTGTCTGGGTAATAAATTCTGGGCCGATGTGCGCAACTCATACCTCTGCGGATTCCCACGGATGTCCTCTTTTCAGAAATGCATGGGGTTCCCTGTTTTGCTTAGTGGCTTGGACACCCGAGGCCCATATCTGTATGTTGTGCTTGTCTGGAGAAAGTGTCAAATTCAGGTGTGAAAACAGACTTGGGGTTACCTGTGTTTTAGGCTCTCCGCTTGGCGCCCAGGTAGGTGCACCCACACATGTGAGGTGCCGTTTTCATCGGGACACCTGTGGGAACGTGGGACGGTAGGCCATGTGTTGTTGGCAGCGTGTTTCGATGGGTGAGCCGAGTGAAATGTGCGGAAAATGCATTTTTTTCCCCACATTTCGGACTTTGCGGGGGTGTCTGAGTAACATATTCTGGGCCGATGTGCGCAAATCATACCTCTGCGGATTCCCATGGGTGTCCTCTTTTCGAAAATGATGGGGTTTCCTGTTTCCCTTGGTGGCTTGGACAACTGAGGCCCATATATGTATGTTGCGCTTGTCTGGAGAAAGTGTCAAATTAAGGTGTGGAAACAGACTTGGGGTTACCTGTGTTTTAGGCTTTCCCCTTGGCACCCAGGTCGGTGCACCCACTCATGTGAGGTACCGTTTTCATTGGGACACCGTTGGGAACGCAGGACAGTAGGCCATGTTTTGTTGGTGGTGTGTTTCGATGGGTGCGCCGAGTAAAATGTGCGGAAAATGCTTTTTTTCCCAACATTTCGGAAATTGCAGGGATTTCGGGGTAATAAATTCTGGGCAAATGTGCACAAATCATACCTCTGCGGATTCCCACGGGTGTCCTCTTTTCGGAAATGCATGGGGTTCCCTGTTTTTCTTGGTGGCTTGGACACCCGAGGGCCATTTCTGTATGTTGCGCTTGTCTGGAGAATGTGTCATATTCAGGTGTCGAAACAGACTTGGGGTTACCTGTGTTTTAGGCTTTCCCCTTGGCACCAAAGTAGGTGCACCCACACATGTGAGGTACTGTTTTCATCGGGACACCGGTGGGAATGCGGGACAGTATGCCATGTGTTGTTGGCAGAGTGTTTCGATGGGTGAGCCGAGTGAAATGTGAGGAAAATGCGTTTCTTTCTCACATTTCAGACTTTTCAGGGGTGTCTAGGTAATAAATTCTGGGCTGATGTGCGCAAATCATACCTCTGCGGATTCCCACGGATGTCCTCTTTTTGGAAATGCATGGGGTTCGCTGTTTTCCTTAGTGGCTTGGACACCCGAAGTCCATATCTGTATGTTGCGCTTGTCTGGAGAAAGTGTCAAATTCAGGTGTGAAAACAGACTTGGGGTTACCTGTGTTTTAGGCTCTCCGCTTGGCGCCCAGGTAGGTGCACCCACACATGTGAGGTACCGTTTTCATCGGGACACCTGTGGGAATGCGGGACGGTAGGCCATGTGTTATATGCGGCGTGTTTCGATGGGTGAGCCGAGTGAAATGTGCGGAAAATGCGTTTTTTCCCCCACATTTCGAACTTTGAGGGAGTGTCTGGGTAATACATTCTGGGCCGATGTGCGCAACTCATATCTCTGTGGATTGCCACAGATGTCCTCTTTTTGGAAATGCATGGGGTTCCCTATTTTTCTTGGTGGCTTGGACACCCGAGGCCCATATCTGTATGTTGCGCTTGTCTGGAGAAAGTGTCAAATTCAGGTGTGGAAACAGACCTGGGGTTACCTGTGTTTTGGGCTTTCCCCTTGGCACCCAGGTAGGTGCACCCACACATGTGAGGTACCGCTTTCATCGGGACACCTGTGGGAACGCGGGACGGTAGGCCATGTGTTGTTGGCAGCGTGTTTCGATGGATGAGCCGAGTGAAATGTGCGGAAAATGCGTTTTTTTCCCCACATTTCGGAATTTGCGGGGGTGTCTGGGTAATACATTCTGGGCCGAAGTGCGCAAATCATACCTCTGCAGATTCTCACGGGTGTCCTCTTTTCGGAAAAGCATGGGGTTCCCTGTTTTCCTTGGTGGCTTGGACACCCGAGGCCCATATCTGTATGTTGCGCTTGTCTGGAGAAAGTGTCGAATTCAGGTGCCAAAACAGACTTGGGGTTACCTGTGTTTTAGGCATTCCACTTGTCACCCATGTAGGTGCACCCACACATGTGAGATACCGGTTTCATGGGGACACATGTGGGAATGCGGGACGGTATGCCATGTGTTGTTGGCAGTGTGTTTCGATGGGTGAGCTGAGTGAAATGTGTGGAAAATGTGTTTTTTTCCCACATTTCGGACTTTGCGGGGGTGTCTGGTTAATACATTCTGGGCCGATTTGCACAAATCATACCTCTGCGGATTCCCACGGGTGTCGTCTTTTCAGAAATGCATGGGGTTCCCTGTTTTCCTTGGTGGCTTGGACACCCGAGGCCCATATCTGTATGTTGCGCTTGTCTGGAGAAAGTGCCAAATTCAGGTGTCAAAAACATACTTAGGGTTACCTGTGTTTTAGGCTTTCCCCTTGGCGCCCAAGTAGGTGCACCCACACATGTGAGGTACAGTTTTCATCGGGGCACCTTTGGGAATGCAGGACAGTTGGCCATGTCTTGGTGGCAGTGTGTTTCGTTGGATGAGCCGAGTGAAATGTGCGGAAAATGCGTTTTTTCCCCAAATTTCGGAATTTGCGGGGGTGTCTGGGTACTACATTCTGGGCCGAAGTGCGCAAATCATACCTCTGCAGATTCTCACGGGTGTCCTCTTTTCTGAAAAGCATGGGGTTCCCTGTTTTCCTTGGTGGCTTGAAAACCCGAGGCCCATATCTGTATGTTGCGCTTGTTTGGAGAAAGTGTAAAATTCAGGTGTCGAAACAGACTTGGGGTTACCTGTGTTTTAGGCTTTCCCCTTGGTGCCAAAGTAGGTGCACCCACACATGTGAGGTACCGTTTTCATAGGGACACCTGTGGGAATGCGGGACAGTATGCCATGTGTTGTTGGCAGAGTGTTTCGATGGGTGAGCCGAGTGAAATGTGCGGAAAATGCGTTTCTTTCTCACATTTCGGACTTTTCAGGGGTGTCTGGGTAATAAATTCTGGGCTGATGTGCGCAAATCATACCTCTGCGGATTCCCACGGATGTCCTCTTTTTGGAAATGCATGGGGTTCGCTGTTTTCCTTAGTGGCTTGGACACCCGAAGTCCATATCTGTATGTTGCGCTTGTCTGGAGAAAGTGTCAAATTCAGGTGTGAAAACAGACTTGGGGTTACCTGTGTTTTAGGCTCTCCGCTTGGCGCCCAGGTAGGTGCACCCACACATGTGAGGTACCGTTTTCATCGGGACACCTGTGGGAATGCGGGACGGTAGGCCATGTGTTATATGCGGCGTGTTTCGATGGGTGAGCCGAGTGAAATGTGCGGAAAATGCGTTTTTTCCCCCACATTTCGAACTTTGAGGGAGTGTCTGGGTAATACATTCTGGGCCGATGTGCGCAACTCATATCTCTGTGGATTGCCACAGATGTCCTCTTTTTGGAAATGCATGGGGTTCCCTATTTTTCTTGGTGGCTTGGACACCCGAGGCCCATATCTGTATGTTGCGCTTGTCTGGAGAAAGTGTCAAATTCAGGTGTGGAAACAGACCTGGGGTTACCTGTGTTTTGGGCTTTCCCCTTGGCACCCAGGTAGGTGCACCCACACATGTGAGGTACCGCTTTCATCGGGACACCTGTGGGAACGCGGGACGGTAGGCCATGTGTTGTTGGCAGCGTGTTTCGATGGATGAGCCGAGTGAAATGTGCGGAAAATGCGTTTTTTTCCCCACATTTCGGAATTTGCGGGGGTGTCTGGGTAATACATTCTGGGCCGAAGTGCGCAAATCATACCTCTGCAGATTCTCACGGGTGTCCTCTTTTCGGAAAAGCATGGGGTTCCCTGTTTTCCTTGGTGGCTTGGACACCCGAGGCCCATATCTGTATGTTGCGCTTGTCTGGAGAAAGTGTCGAATTCAGGTGCCAAAACAGACTTGGGGTTACCTGTGTTTTAGGCATTCCACTTGTCACCCATGTAGGTGCACCCACACATGTGAGATACCGGTTTCATGGGGACACATGTGGGAATGCGGGACGGTATGCCATGTGTTGTTGGCAGTGTGTTTCGATGGGTGAGCTGGGTGAAATGTGTGGAAAATGTGTTTTTTTCCCACATTTCGGACTTTGCGGGGGTGTCTGGTTAATAAATTCTGGGCCGATTTGCACAAATCATACCTCTGCGGATTCCCACGGGTGTCGTCTTTTCAGAAATGCATGGGGTTCCCTGTTTTCCTTGGTGGCTTGGACACCCGAGGCCCATATCTGTATGTTGCGCTTGTCTGGAGAAAGTGCCAAATTCAGGTGTCAAAAACATACTTAGGGTTACCTGTGTTTTAGGCTTTCCCCTTGGCGCCCAAGTAGGTGCACCCACACATGTGAGGTACAGTTTTCATCGGGGCACCTTTGGGAATGCAGGACAGTTGGCCATGTCTTGGTGGCAGTGTGTTTCGTTGGATGAGCCGAGTGAAATGTGCGGAAAATGCGTTTTTTCCCCAAATTTCGGAATTTGCGGGGGTGTCTGGGTACTACATTCTGGGCCGAAGTGCGCAAATCATACCTCTGCAGATTCTCACGGGTGTCCTCTTTTCTGAAAAGCATGGGGTTCCCTGTTTTCCTTGGTGGCTTGAAAACCCGAGGCCCATATCTGTATGTTGCGCTTGTTTGGAGAAAGTGTAAAATTCAGGTGTCGAAACAGACTTGGGGTTACCTGTGTTTTAGGCTTTCCCCTTGGTGCCAAAGTAGGTGCACCCACACATGTGAGGTACCGTTTTCATAGGGACACCTGTGGGAATGCGGGACAGTATGCCATGTGTTGTTGGCAGAGTGTTTCGATGGGTGAGCCGAGTGAAATGTGCGGAAAATGCGTTTCTTTCTCACATTTCGGACTTTTCAGGGGTGTCTGGGTAATAAATTCTGGGCTGATGTGCGCAAATCATACCTCTGCGGATTCCCACGGATGTCCTCTTTTTGGAAATGCATGGGGTTCGCTGTTTTCCTTGGTGGCTTGGACACCCGAGGCCCATATCTGTATGTTGCGCTTGTCTGGAGAAAGTGCCAAATTCAGGTGTTGAAAACATACTTAGGGTTACCTGTGTTTTAGGCTTTCCCCCTGGCGCCCAGGTAGGTGCACCCACACATGTGAGGTAACGTTTTCATCGGGACACCTGTGGGAACGCGCGACGGTAGGCCATGTGTTATTGGCAGCGTGTTTCTATGGGTGAGCCGAGTGAAATGTGCTGAAAATGCGTTTTTTCCCCCACATTTCGGACTTTGAGGGGGTGTCTGGGTAATAAATTCTGGGCCGATGTGTGCAACTCATACCTCTGCAGATTCCCACGGATGTCCTCTTTTCAGAAATGCATGGGGTTCCCTGTTTTCCTTAGTGGCTTGGACACCCAAGGCCCATATCTGTATGTTGTGCTTGTCTGGAGAATGTGTCAAATTCAGGTGTGAAAACAGACTTGGGGTTACCTGTGTTTTAGGCTCTCCGCTTGGCGCCCAGGTAGGTGCACCCACACATGTGAGGTACCGTTTTCATCGGGACACCTGTGGGAATGTGGGACGGTAGGCCATGTGTTATATGCGGCGTGTTTCGATGGGTGAGCCGAGTGAAATGTGCGGAAAATGCGTTTTTTCCCCCACATTTCGAACTTTGAGGGAGTGTCTGGGTAATACATTCTGGGCCGATGTGCGCAACTCATATCTCTGCGGATTGCCACAGAGAAATATGGAAATGCATGGGGTTCCCTGTTTTTCTTGGTGGCTTGGACACCCGAGGCCCATATCTGTATGTTGCGCTTGTCTGGAGAAAGTGTCAAATTCAGGTGTGGAAACAGACTTGGGGTTACCTGTGTTTTAGGCTTTCCCCTTGGCGCCCAAGTAGGTGCACCCACACATGTGAGGTACCGTTTTCATCGGGACACCTGTGGGAACGTGGGACGGTAGGCCATGTGTTGTTGGCAGCGTGTTTCGATGGGTGAGCCGAGTGAAATGTGCGGAAAATGCATTTTTTTCCCCACATTTCGGACTTTGCGGGGGTGTCTGAGTAACATATTCTGGGCCGATGTGCGCAAATCATACCTCTGCGGATTCCCACGGGTGTCCTCTTTTCGAAAATGCATGGGGTTTCCTGTTTCCCTTGGTGGCTTGGACAACTGAGGCCCATATATGTATGTTGCGCTTGTCTGGAGAAAGTGTCAAATTAAGGTGTGGAAACAGACTTGGGGTTACCTGTGTTTTAGGCTTTCCCCTTGGCACCCAGGCCGGTGCACCCACTCATGTGAGGTACCGTTTTCATTGGGACACCGTTGGGAACGCAGGACAGTAGGCCATGTTTTGTTGGTGGTGTGTTTCGATGGGTGCGCCGAGTGAAATGTGCGGAAAATGCTTTTTTTCCCAACATTTCGGAAATTGCAGGGATTTCGGGGTAATAAATTCTGGGCAAATGTGCACAAATCATACCTCTGCGGATTCCCACGGGTGTCCTCTTTTCGAAATGCATGGGGTTCCCTGTTTTTCTTGGTGGCTTGGACACCCGAGGGCCATTTCTGTATGTTGCGCTTGTCTGGAGAATGTGTCATATTCAGGTGTCGAAACAGACTTGGGGTTACCTGTGTTTTAGGCTTTCCCCTTGGCACCAAAGTAGGTGCACCCACACATGTGAGGTACTGTTTTCATCGGGACACCGGTGGGAATGCGGACAGTATGCCATGTGTTGTTGGCAGAGTGTTTCGATGGGTGAGCCGAGTGAAATGTGAGGAAAATGCGTTTCTTTCTCACATTTCAGACTTTTCAGGGGTGTCTAGGTAATAAATTCTGGGCTGATGTGCGCAAATCATACCTCTGCGGATTCTCACGGATGTCCTCTTTTTGGAAATGCATGGGGTTTGCTGTTTTCCTTGGTGGCTTGGACACCCGAGGCCCATATCTGTATGTTGCGCTTGTCTGGAGAAAGTGCCAAATTCAGGTGTCGAAAACATACTTAGGGTTACCTGTGTTTTAGGCTTTCCCCTTGACGCCCAAGTAGGTGCAACCACACATGTGAGGTACCGTTTTCATCGGGACACCTTTGGGAATGCAGGACAGTTGGCCATGTGTTGTTGGCGCTGTGTTTCGATGGGTGAGCCGAGTAAAATGTGCGGAACATGCGTTCTTTTCCCCACATTTCGGACTATGCGGGGGTGTCTGGATAATACATTCTGGGCCGATGTGCGCAAATCATACTTCTGCGGATTTCCATGGGTGTTCTCTTTTCAGAAATTAATGCGGTTACCTGTGTTTTAGGCTTTCCCCTTGGCGCCCAGGTAGGTGCACCCACACATGTGAGGTACCGTTTTCATCGGGACACCTGTGGGAACGTGCGACGGTAGGCCATGTGTTATTAGCAGCGTGTTTCTATGGGTGAGCCGAGTGAAATGTGCGTAAAATGCGTTAAATTCTGGGCCGATGTGTGCAACTCATACCTCTGCGGATTCCCACGGATGTCCTCTATTCAGAAATGCATGGGGTTCCCAGTTTTCCTTAGTGGCTTGGACACCCGAGGCCCATATCTGTATGTTGTGCTTGTCTGGAGAAAGTGTCAAATTCAGGTGTGAAAACAGACTTGGGGTTACCTGTGTTTTAGGCTCTCCCCTTGGCGCCGAGGTAGGTGCACCCACACATGTGAGGTACCGTTTTCATCGGGACACCTTTGGGAATGCGGGACGGTACGCCATGTGTTATTGGCGGCATATTTCGATGGGTGAGCCGAGTGAAATGTGCGGAAAATGTGTTTTTTCCTCCACATTTCGAACTTTGAGGGAGTGTCTGGGTAATACATTCTGGGCCGATGTGCGCAACTCATAGCTCTGCGGATTCCCACGGATGTCCTCTTTTTGGAAATGCATGGGGTTCCCTGTTTTTCTTGGTGGCTTGGACACCCGAGGCTCATATCTGTATGTTGCGCTTGTCTGGAGAAAGTGTCAAATTCAGGTGTGGAAACAGACTTGGGGTTACCTGTGTTTTGGGCTTTCCCCTTGGCACCCAGGTAGGTGCACCCACACATGTGAGGTACCGCTTTCATCGGGACACCTGTGGGAACGTGGGACGGTAGGCCATGTGTTGTTGGCAGAGTGTTTCGATGGATGAGCCGAGTGAAATGTGCGGAAAATGCGTTTTTTTCCCCACATTTCGGAATTTGCGGGGGTGTCTGGGTAATACATTCTGGGCTGAAGTGCGGAAATCATACCTCTGCAGATTCTCACGGGTGTCCTCTTTTCGGAAAAGCATGAGGTTCCCTGTTTTCCTTGGTGGCTTGGACACCCGAGGCCCATATCTGTATTTTGCGCTTGTCTGGAGAAAGTGTAAAATTCAGGTGTCGAAACAGACTTGGTGTTACCTGTGTTTTAGGCTTTCCCCTTGGCGCCCACTCATGTGAGGTACCATTTTCATTGGGACACCGTTGGGAACGCAGAACAGTAGGCCATGTTTTATTGGTGGCGTGTTTCGATGGGTGCGCCGAGTAAAATGTGCGGAAAATGCGTTTTTTTGTCCCACATTTCGGACATTGCGGGGATTTCGGGGTAATACATTCTGGGCAAATGTGCACAAATCATAATTCTGCGGATTCCAACGGGTGTCCACTTTTCGGAAATGCATGCGGTTCCCTGTTTCCCTTGGTGGCTTGGACACCCGAGGGCCATTTCTGTATGTTGCGCTTGTCTGGAGAAAGTGTCATATTCAGGTGTCTAAACAGACTTGGGGTTACCTGTGTTTTAGGCTTTCCCCTTGGCGCCACAGTAGGTGCACCCACACATGTGAGGTACCGTTTTCATCGGGACACCTGTTGGAATGCGGGACAGTACGCCATGTGTTGTTGGCAGAGTGTTTCGATGGGTGAGCCGAGTGAAATGTGCAGAAAATGCGTTTCTTTCTCACATTTCAGACTTTGCAGGGGTGTCTGGGTAATAAATACTGGGCTGATGTGCGCAAATCATACCTCTGCGGATTCCCACGGATGTCCTCTTTTTGGAAATGCATGGGGTTTGCTGTTTTCCTTGGTGGCTTGGACACCCGAGGCCCATATCTGTATGTTGCGCTTGTCTGGAGAAAGTGCCAAATTCAGGTGTCGAAAACATACTTAGGGTTACCTGTGTTTTAGGCTTTCCCCTTGGCGCCCAAGTAGGTGCACCCACACATGTGAGGTACCGTTTTCATCGGGACACCTTTGGGAATGCGGGACAGTTGGCCATGTGTTGTTGGCAGCGTGTTTCGATGGGTGAGCCGAGTGAAATGTGCGGAAAATGTGTTTTTTTCCCACATTTCAGACTTTGCTGGGGTGTCTGGGTAATAAATTCTGGGCCGATTTGCGCAAATCATACCTCTACGGATTCCCATGCATGTCCTCTTTTCAGAAATGCATGGGGTTGCCTGTTTCCCTTGTTGGCTTGGACACCCGAGGCCTATATCTGTATGTTGCGCTTGTCTGGAGAAAGTGTCAAATTCAGGTGTCGAAACAGACTTGGGGTTCCCTGTGTTTTAGGCTTTCCCCTTGGCGCCCAGGTAGGTGCACCCACACATGTGAGATACCGTTTTCATCGGCATACCTGTGGGAATACAGGTCGGTAGGCCATGTGTTGTTGGCGGCGTGTTTCGATGGGTGAGCCGAGTGAAATGTGCGGAAAATGCATTTTTTTCCCACATTCTGGTTTTGCGGGGGTGTCTGGGTAATAAATTCTGGCCCGATGTGCGCAACTCATACCTCAGCGGATTCCCAGGGGTGTCCTCTTTTTGGAAATGCATGGGGTTACCTATTTTCCTTGGTGGCTTGGACACCCGAGGCCCATAACTGTATGGTGCAACTGTGTGGAGTAATTGTCAAATTCAGGTTTCGAAACAGACTTGGGGTTACCTGTGTTTTAGTCTTTCCCCTTGGTGCCCAGGTAGGTTCACCCACACATGTGAGGTACCAGTTTCATCGGGACACCTGGGGTCACTTGTGTTTTAGGCTTTCCCCTTGGCGCCCAGGTAGGTGCACCCACACATGTGAGGTACCGTTTTCATCGGCACACCTGTGGGAATGCAGGAAAGTAAAACATTTGTTGTGTTTTGTGGTTTTCATAACGTTTTGACCCATTTACTGGTGCCCTTTGTCACACAACCCTTTCATTTCACAAATGTGACCTACATTTAGTCGCTGCTTTAAGCACCATACACTTTTGTAACCTGCACAAGTCAACTACCCTTGAAAAGATCTGCCTGTGCTCTTTCAAAAAATGTCTGCTTGCTGTTCCTCACCACATTGGTTTTCCCGGTTTACAAATGCAAAGTGCATCTGTTCAGGCAGTGAGAGTAAAACTCTTGTGTACCATAGCTCAGTGTTCGGGTTGTGGTATTGCCTATTTTGTAAAATACTACAAAAAATGTGTGCTTTCCTAACTGCAAGAGTCGGTGGAATGTAGCGGAGCATTGCTTGTCTCAAAATTCATAGAAGCCATTGCCGTACCAAGCCAACCATGTCCAACACATACCTTTTTTTCTGTCATTTTCCCGCTTTTCCCCCAATCAATGGCATTTTCCCCTACCTAGTGTTTGCCTGACCTACGCAAATCACCCCTTCCTAAACTGGGAATTTTGTCTACTTTTCAGAAATATATGCCTTTCTGTCCTCCAATTTGGCTTTCCTACCCTTTTCTCCCATTCCGTCCATGCATGTCCAATTGGCAAAAATGGCCAAAATCGCCTACCTCTCACAAAACAGTTGATAACCACATCAAAATAATTTTTTTTCCGTTTCCACTCAATCTGTTCTTGAAAGCCAGGAAATTGTGGAATTCAGCACAGCAAGCCATTTGTTCCTAGCGCTTACAAGGAAAAAACCACAGGCTTCTTTGTACATCATTTTATTGGCATTTTTTGAAAAATCCCAAAATTTTTGACCTTTTTGCTTATATTCTCTCACCCCCCCTGCAGCAACCTTGGATTACGACTGTCTACATGTGGGAAAAAAAGGAGCCAAATTTGTCCGAGATATCTCATGTAACAAAAAAGGTACAAGGCTTTGAATGGCCACATACCGAAATCACCAAAAAATGCCCTGGCACTGGGGGGGAAATACCCATGGCACTTAAAGGGTTAAACCAAAGCGTTCACGAATGCCAGGGGCCAACCTACTTCCAGTGTCTCATGATCTTGATTTGGTTTGCCCTGATGGCATCACTCCATTTTCAAAAGTAAAGTCTTTCAGTCCAATACTGCTTGCAGTCCAATACTGCTTGCAGTTGCTTGCACAAGCAGCCTTGTTTATTTTTGTTCCAGTTCTCCAGACAACTAGTGTCTTTAAAGCCTCAGGTTTTTCACTTGTCAGTTTCCCAAAGGGAGTCAGAAGATTTCTTGGGCCACCCCTTGAGAGCGATAGTCTGAGTCAGTACCTTTATTTGCTTCAACAAATCATTCATTCTTATTCCTGCACTAAGCCGTGAGGCTTCTGGATCATGGCTAATGTGCAGTGTTCATGTTATACTCCGAAGCCCAGTTCTGCATGTTGTCTCTTGCAAAATGTCTACCTTTGTCAGATTTGATTCCATCTGGAACGCCATAATGTCTCATCAGTTACTCCAGCCCTTGCAATGTAGCTCGCATTTTGCTGGCTGTGTTTTCTTTTTTACTTCTGAAAGCGTCTCGAGGTTTCTTCTCCAGTGCACAGCGCTTTACTTCACTTCATATTGGGCACTGGGATACAGCTTGCATGGCAATGTCTCTTGAAATGGGCAGCTGTCTTTTCTTAGCCCATTCACAGATTCACAGTGTTACCAAATGTTCAGATGTTTGATGCGCCCAGCCTGCCATTTGCATGCAGCATTTCTTTTCCTTCCTGTGTTGTCACTGGGTGAATCCTTTGCCATTTGATCAGCTCCATTATTGCATGCTAGTGTCAGAAAGCATGCGTACATCGGCATGCGCAAGGTAAATTGTGCTATTTTTCACCTTCTCAATCACAGCAATTACTGCTCTCCGTTCAGCATTCTGGCTTGCACCCCCCACCTCCTTCTTCTCTCACTGACAGTGTTTCCTCGATCGGGATGGAATGCTACTGCTGGCCAGTGTTCATCTTTCCTCGTGCATGGCAGCGCTATATACAAAGCAAGCCTGTCTCTTTGCTCTTCTGCCCATAACTCATAAACCGGTGCAACTTTAAAGGGAGGTCTGCTACAGGGGCACTCGTTTCAGACAGTTCCTTCAGATTTTCTGCTTTAGCATTTTCTCCTGCATGTCAGAAACCTCCCGTACTGCCAGCCTCTGTGCGCTGTTGAAAACACCACTTCTGCCGGACATGAGCGGCATTCTGCGCTTTTCCACCTTCCTCCCACAGCAATTTCACACACCCAGCCCATGACAGGAATGGCTGTGCAATTTGTCTTCACAAGCCACAAGCTCCGTACAGCAAAACCATTGCCGACGCAAACTTTCATTTTCAAAAGAGGCACTTTTTATCATCAGATTCAACTCAATGGCCCTCATTACGACCCTGGCGGAGAGCAACTGACCTGACCGCCATAGCGTAAATAGCGTTTCCGCCATTGCACGACGGAGTAAAGTGCGGCTAATTCTGACCCATCGGGCACGAGCACTACGCCGTGGCGGAAGTGCAAAGTCCGCGATGGCGGAAATGTCCCCAAAACGCCCCTCACTGCCGTCGTACGGCGACCTAGGTGCAATTCCGCCACCGATCATAGCGGTCACCGTAATGAGCGGCAATCGGAAAATACGGTGACCGTAAATATACGGAAACGGAAGCAAAAACATGGTCCCGGAACGGGAAACAGCACACCGTACAACTATAAAATCAGAATTTCCACACAACCATTAAAAATACTACCCTGAGACACATCCCAACCCGTCATCCACCCTAGTGAATACAATAACAATGGAAAAGTAGCGAAAAAAGCGTGCGACCGCAAGTGGCAGGTCCACTTCTCCCGTGCTGCCGTCGTCTTCTCGACGCAAATGACCAGGATGGCACTTGCGAACAAGAAGGCCATATGGGCCCTGGTGGCACAGCGGGTAAGTGCGGTGGGGACCGCACCCCGCAACCCACAGCAATGCAGAAAGCTATGGGACGACTTGCGGATACGCGTACGGAGCATACTATCCGCCAACCGTAACATTGCCACAGCTACCGGGGGAGGATCGGAATCACCCATCAAGTTGACCCCCTGGGAAGAAATCTGTGCCTCCACCATTGGAATGGAGACCATAGAGGGAGTCGGAGGGATGGAGAAAGGAGTGCAGACATCCGAAGAATCAGGTAGGTGTCCCAAATAAAACAATGCTAAAACCTCAATGTCCAATCATGTGAAGTACCATGTGTCCACATAGTGCAACAGAAACACATGTCCAGGAGAACGTCCACATACATTGGCCTGATAGCGCACATTAAAAGTCAAATTAAATAAATAAATAATTAAAATTCCTAAAAACACCCTCTACACGTGCAGCAGGCACCCCCTAACTGCAGTCTGCAAAACAACTGCACCCTCAATCCACACAAAAATGAAACCACCTCCAAGGCCCTGACCCAAATCACCCTCAGGTACCACCCCAATGCATGTGATACATTGCCATTCCAATTTCCACAGACCCATATATAACGCTCGCCCTCCTTTACTCCACCACAGGGTCCAATTCAAACGACGAGCTCCAGGACACCCCTACCAGCACACCTGCAAAGAGGGCCAAGACCAACGGCCAAAGACCCTCCAACTCAGCTGCACGGATCAAGACACGGCAGCAGCACAAATCAAGTGGCAGCACACAGGAGGGGACTTCAACAGGCACCCCAGCAGCCAGCATGGCCACAACAGCACCACCACAGGCCCCCCCAATGGATGCCACAGAAGGCACTGCTTCTGGTGGCAGCAGCACCATAGGTGACACTGCATTAATGCAGCATGCTCCGACACAGAAAACGGTGATGTTGATGTACGATCCATCCATGACCTGTCTCAATCCCCCTGTTTGTTTCATCCCGTACACCATGAGGATACCACGCAGGGGCACCCACAAGACGACGACTGGCCATCCCCCAAAAGCCCTGTGTCAAGGCAACATGAGGTGATCAGCCCCTCTGTGACACCACCGCAAATGGCCATGGCCCAGCAAAGGCAACAGTCCCTCGACCAGGTGATCGTGCAACAGCAGCAACTGGCCACGCTCCTCAAGGACCATGCTGATGAATGTGGGGGTACTAAGGCAGCCATAGAAACATGTACAGAGACACTAAGGGCTCAAATGGAGAGAAGCACCGAGAGCCTGAGAGTACAAATGGAGAGAAGCACCGAGAGCCTGAGAGTACAAATGGAGAGAAGCACCGAGAGCCTGAGGGGGGAACTGCATGCGACGTCCAAAGACGTATGTGCTGAACTTGCCGCTGTGCGCCGTGTGCTCACTGAGCTCTCACAAACCCTTAGGGACATGCATGGACGTGAGCAGGCAGAGACATCATCTGTTGCAAGTTCCGTCCAGGGCAGCCCCCAACGTAGATCTGGGAGGAACCTGCGCTCCACAGGCAGGGGTGCCCCTGATACCCGGAGAGGGGGCTTGCAATAGCGTCTGCCCACTGACAATGAGCATCCTTGGACACTGGTGTTCGGGGGGGAGGTAGGAGGGTGGAGGGGGTGTGTTGGGCTTACTTGGGTGGCGGGTCGATGGGGTGTGTAACATAATTTCACATATGCTATAAACATTTCACAATCATCCAATGAGATGTGTGGACATTGATCTTTGTGTACGAGGCCATTATAGGCGTAGAGTGCATATTGTGCATGTTCCAGACACACACAGTGCCACAAGTCCCGTGTCCATGTATCAGCCACCAGGCGTGAGTGCTAGAAGCATGAATCTATGATAATCTGACGAATTTCACGGCCCTCCTGTGCCTCGCGGACTCCTTGAGGTGCTGCCACATCCCCACCCTCATCATGACCATATTCAGGTGCTTGCAGTTCTGCGTCAGGGGGCATGGGCACATTTCTACGTACGCACATGTTGTGTAGCATGACACATGCCATGACCATCTTTGCAACCTTCTCATGGCGGTACAGGAGTGCCCCGCCAGACCTGCTGAGGCAGCGGAAACGACCCTTCAGTAGGCCGAATGCCTGTTCTATGACTACACGGGTACGTGAGTGGGCATGGTTGTAGTCCTCCTCATGCTGGTTCTGTGGGTTCCGGAGTGGTGTAAGGAGCCATCTCTTCAGTGGATACCCGGCATCACCTGTATGTGGACAATAAAGGATGTTTGAGGAATGACATTGCTACGTAAGCACCCCCCCCTTCCTGCCAGGTCATTGCCGCATCACATACCCCACATTATCATGCATGAAATGAGACTCACCGAGTAGCCAGGATCTGTTCCCTGCGTGTCGCTCCATGTAGCGTGGTATTGTAGAGTTCCGTAAGACCATGGAATCATGGGTTGATCCAGGAAATCGGGCACAACAATGTGTAATGATCCTGTTTGAGTCACACACCATTTGTACATTAAGAGAATGATATTGTTTTTGGTTGCGGTACCGGGCCTCCATGGCATGTGGGACAACCAATTCCACATGGGTGCAGTCGATGGCACCAATGCAACCCGGTATGCCGGCAAGTGCATGGAATCCCACTTTTGTGTTTGTAATTTCCTGCTCCGAGCGTGGTAGAGAGATGTAGTCGTCTGCGTGCTTCAGGAGGGCATCGAGCACTTGCAATAGTGTCCGTGACAACAGTGGCTGTGAAATGCCATGCAACTGTCCGACTGTGTGCTGGTAGGTGCCTGTGGCCAGGAAGTGGAGTACAGACACCACCTTCAGTAGGGGTGCGATGGCGGTTGGGCTATCTATCATGCTGACAAGGTCAGCGTGTGTCATGTCCACAATGGCGGTTATGGTGTCCCGGTCCAAACGGTAGAGGGTGTGGATCTGCTCATCAGTGAGGTTGAACGGATGTGCTCGGAGGCGTGGGATTGCGGGCTGCCTGCGTGGTGGTAGTGGCTGTGCTGGTGGCCCTTGCTGGCCCTGCCTTGCCCTCCTCCTCCTCCTGCGTCTCCTCTGTGCGGCCGGTTGTTGTAGTAGTTGGTGTTCGTCTTTTTCTTGAAGTTGGAGTACTTGCAGTGCTATCAGGTCCCCCAGGGCCATCATCGCTAGTCCTGCCGGTAGCATTTTGGAGTGGGTGTGGTTGTGGGAGGGGGTTGGGTGTGCAATTTATGTGTTTTCAAGCTGTATAGCCTCCGCCTGTGGTGATTCATTCCACCTGTGCAAGCTGCAATCCCCTTTGGGCGAGCACGTCCCGCACACAACGCTGCAATTCGACGCATGGCATCTTGCTATTACAATCATGTATTTCATCCCGATGGCAGTGAGATATTGATTCATATGTTAATTCTGCTATGGTCCCATTGTTTCACATACTATCTTTGCAGTCGGGAACAAACTTGTGAAGGGTCAGTGGAATGTAGTACTCGATTAACGGTGGACCCTCATGCAGCACTGTACCGCGGTTCACCGACGGGCAGGGCGTCCCATTTGTGAGTGAAGCCAGTTGCCATTTTCACACACTGCCGCACTAAATGGATGGATTTGTGATTTCAAGTGGTCACAGATGCCTTTTCGACGTGATGTTGCAAATGAGGAATTCGAAGGACAGCGCTTTCGGTTTCCAGCTAGCGGCGAGGAGACGCCCACAGGTCTGACTGCAGATATAAAGTTCTATTGTTTAATGTCCTTGGGACAGGGGCCATGGCGAGAATGCAATGATTGATATGAATAGTATGGGATGCGCAATAGCGTAGTGGAGGATAAGGCAGGACGTTCCCAAATACATGTTACTTCACAACACTAGAATTCCGGCCTGGAGCACAGTGGAATTTGCAGACTGCATTACGCACAGACTCAATGGAAATTTCAAATGTTATGTGAGTAAATAATCAGGCGTTTTTATACCGGGATGAGGGAATGATGTATGGATGCATGGACAGATGATTTAATAGAGAGTCTGCCATGTACATGACTTTTTGGAATCTATCCACTTCCCCTGCGCTATGTGATGCAGGGCTGCCATAGTGGGACCATCGTCTATCTGCCCTTGTTGAACCCTCCTTGTCTCGACGTGCCTTCAAACACTTGTGTCTATGCACGTTACTAATCCCATCTAATGGATTCTGTTTTAACAGACGCATGCACACAAACACTCGTTTGTAATAGTGTTTTCACCTCGATTTATATAGTTATGATTCGCAAGTGATTTTTGGGTGCGAATAATCCTTTTGAGTGGGCTAGCATGCATATGGCTGTGGATTTAGTGTGATCTTTGAAGTGAGTAATTCAAATGGAGTTCTGATGCCCATACTATTCTTTTTCGTTTCATTTGGGTGACAGGTATCTCCTCCCCTTTTGCCGCCGCCATCTGTATGCCACTCCTGCAGATGGCTTTTACTCCCGACACCCGCTGCTTCGTGTTAATCAGTGGAGCACCATTACGATCTTATGGGACGATCGCCAATGGCCCACATGCCCTTACGCAGTACTAGTGGCTAGGAGCAACATTTCGACCTTTCAGCTGGACTAGTGCCTACCTAATGGGACGGCCCTGGGTTCTAGGCGCTTCCATGTTGCCTTTTTGAACGTGAATGTAGCCCCTGTGTACCATGGAGGAACAGGGCGTCACACAAGAAGAAGCTGGTCATTTATTGCGGATGCAGCACACAATTATGAGATATAATTTGGAGTTCATGACCTAATAGCTGTATGGCCCGGGTGATTTTGTTGTGCATTAAATTTTGATTATGATATTGACCGTGTAGCGTTATTCTTTGCAAGTAATGTAGCATATTCCTATTTGTGGAGCGATGTATTGTGAGGAGATCTGCTTTGGGTTCCGGCTTCTGAGTATAGTTGCGTGGTACTGTACTGGGCGCGTTTGCCTACGAAGGCCAGTAAGGTCAGGGATAGGGGCTGCCATTATGTCTGTTTTGATGAGGTCATGCTCATGGGAGGGGGATTAGCTTTTGTGTAACAGATGCCGGTCAGCCAGGTGGATTGGTGGAATGATGTGATTATCAGAATATGGCTGGTCACAGGTGCCTGTGTTTGCGTGCGTTTCTTGGAGGGAGACTGAGGTCATGTCCATTGGAATAGCTTCTGTATTCGTGCCATCTGTGCCCTGCAGCTCCCATTGGCCCCTCTTGAGATGAGCCTGGCTGCTCAGTCACTCTGCCAACTTGTGTGGTACATGCTTATGCTGATGGTTGGTTTGTTTACTGGCAGGAGTACAGGGCTGGTGCAGTCTCACTCAGGATACTGCTTTGAATGTTGCCTTACACTGGTGTCAAGCGATGGGGGGGCCTGTTTTTGTTTGTCTCAGTTTTCAGTTCATGTTGCTGTACTTGAAGCTTCACATGCCTGTGCTGCATCAGTACGGCAATGGTGCCATGGCTAATATGGATGGCCACTCACAAGGCACTTGGAACCCCTACATTCATTTGCTCGTTGGCATGCATGGGTGACTTGTACATTTCACTGGTTGCATTTTGTGACTTCATTGCACCTACGAGGAGTTGTGCAATGTGGCCAGGGAGTGGTGTACAGGCACTCAGTAGGGCCTTTGACGGTTGGTTTGCGATGCCGTACTTCTCACCATGGCGGAATGGTACTTTCCGCCATGCTTGATGGCGTTAGGTACATGTCCGCTAGGGTCAGAATTCCCGTACCGTTGCGCCATGGTGGTAATTACGGTTTTGCATGGCGCGCGTGCGCGTACTTGGTGCAGTTAGCGTTGGCGTTCACTACGGTGTCGCTAATGGCATCGTACTTTACGGTGACGGGTCATAATCGCACTGAGCGGTATTCGATGGCGGTATTGCATTTCTGCCATCGTTTTTCGATTTCGGCCAGGGTCGTAATGAGGGCCAATGTAATTCTGCAAATCCAGCCCACTGTAACTCTGTACAGCGAATTCGACCAGAGGAGGGAGTCCTGGCTTGTAGTTTAGGCAAACTGGTTGGTCCCACCAGCTCAGGAGAAGAGGATTTCTGGAGGATCTTCTCTGTCGTTTGAGTTCGAGGATTCGGACCTGAAGCAGGACTTCACCAGTTGTTCAGTCGTGGTAGGGGTCCTCTTCCGTCAGCTCCTCGTCGGTTCATTCCTGAATTGTGGCCCAGCAGTCTGGTATGAGAGAAGGAATAGAGGTGGCTGAGGGGAGCCTGAAAGAGAGCTGGGTGCCATCCTCATAATACTGAAAATTGGAGCAGAAAGTAGCAATGTGGTGGGAAAGAGGTGCCAGGTAATGGTTGAAAAACCGGGGAGAGAGGTTAGATGCCTGGGGAACACCACAAGTAGAGAGAATATGAAATAGAAGAGAGGAAAGACCCCAATTGGACCTGAGATCATTGATCGGTGAGAAAGGAGGTCAACCAGGCCGGGGCTTGATCAGTGATACCCAGGTTGTCATGGAGGCGATTGAGTAGTGTAAGTGATTTCAATCCGGCACTTCACCTAAGTCAATGCCTAGCGTGTAATGCACAACTGAAATCCTTTTTAATTTTGTGTCTAAAAGTTATTTTATTCTGAACGATGCACCACTTATATCACGCCCCTCTCTTTGAATCCCCCCCGCCCCCCGGTCACACTGAACCAGGAATCAGGCTGGTTTGCACAGTTAAAATATTTATTTATGTATTTCACAATATAATCACACTATGTTTTAATGGGTATACAATAATCACCAATGGGGTGATGTCACACTAAGCAATCTCTTTAATCACAAGGGCCCTCATTACGACCTTGGCGGAGGACCATGGTGCTATTAGCACCATGGTCCATGCCGCTAAGGTTGCAATTCCGCCATGGTGGTTGGCGGATTTACCGCCCCATTCCGACCTTGGTGGGGCGGTAAGTCCCCAATCCCCATTTACCCTTCCCCATTCCCATTTTTGCCCCATAGGGCATAATGGGAGTGGGGAAGGCGTTAATTACGCCACCGTAAATTACGGTGGCGTAATTAACTCCATGGTCCCTTAGCGCCATGGATTTTAACACCTGCTAAAAGCAGGTGTTAAATCCGCCATGGCGCTAAGGGACCTCGTACTCAGGCAGTAAGGGTCGGCGCTGTTTACGCTGGCGTAAACCCCTTACCGCCTGGGTCGTAATGAGGCCCAAGGAGTAATAATGAGCAAAACAATTCAGCACAGAAATAATACTTTTGTGTGTGTTCAAATCAAGTAGCAATGCGGTTACTATTTCCCCCTGCACACCCTGCACACCCTTCAACCCCCCAACAAGAAATGTAGAGAGATAGGAGGAGAGAGAACAGGTTTCAGGAATGCCGAATACAAACAAAATGTCAATCACAATTTCCCCCCAGCAAACACAAGAGAGAAACAGAATTGATTGGCAAACTGTCAAAATGGTTTTAAAGTTATCTCGGAATGGATTGGGTAAAACACTAATTCTGGTTTAAATTACTGAAATTGTTCATTGCAATGTGAAAACTTCAAAATGAGGTCGGGTGCAATCAAAAGCTGTTTTACACGTGTAATATTTTGCCAAAACAAAAATTTGCAGCAAACGTTTCTGTGCGTGGTAATCGCGATTGCGGGAAAACTATATGGATTTGAGATGCTGTTTCTGGTTTTGTGGAAAGCTGTGGATGTTAGCTACATGCAGATGTTTAAATTTCGTTTTTTTCAAATAGGTGCAAGAATGAGAAAAAGGGGATGCGCTTTCGAAAGACAAACATGATTTCTTTACACTAGGGGATGACTATGAAGAAGCAAATACCGCACAGAAGCATAGCCACTAAAGCAGGGCACCACTGGATCAGGGCGACTGCCTGCCGAGGAGCTTGCCTTCTTCAGATGAAATATATCAGCGCAAAGATATTTAACAATACTAGTACCGAAGGAGATAATAAGGATAATATGGAGAGTTCAGGCAATTCAAAAAGATTTCTAACAATGCAGGTTCTGAAGACCAGATAGGAGGGATCTAGATAGGGATTGACATGCTAGTGACACAGTCCTATACTATGGATACTCACTATATATGTTTGAACACAACCATCTGGAATTCTGGTCCGTCAAGATCAGGGATTCTACTCAGAAATTCTGCTGGGCACACCGGACTGGACAGGGTCTGCAATGGCTCTGGTCACAGCTATCTGGTCACAGCAGGGCACAGCACGGCACAACTGGATTGGGTCTTTTGATTCTGGTAATAATTCTTTAGCAGGAAAGCACTTACAGCACAGCCTGGCTGTTTATTTTGTTCCCCTTAGATGTCTGGGGTAAATTATGGTTTCTGGAATTTTACGGCCAATCTGAGAATGGTTCAGCTATAGAATGGGCCTTTCTGCTTGCCAAGTTTCTGGAGGCTGGAGCAAGGAGAATGTCTGGTCGTCTTGCATGGTGCTCCGCCAGCAATCGGTTAGTGGGTGAATCTGTGTGTCCTTTCTAAGTCCTCAGCTTTCTTTATTTATGCATATGGCAAAGGGGTTTGTGTGCTGGATTTTCCTAAGCGTGCCCACTAGGCCGGCTATTGGCTAGAGTCTCCTCTCTCCCTTTATTGGAGGAGAAAACAGGGTGTCACCATGATTATTTAGGTTTATGAGTCAGAGAATCCTCCACCTTGGCCCTTTGAACATACAATCTACTTTTAGTACAATACATATTTACAAATGTGCAACCTTTCTAACAATAACATATATAGATCACATATTTTGTGGAGCAGATACTCTTCCAAGCCCCGTCGCTGTAGGATCTTGGGTCTGCTTTTGACAGAATTCTGCACTTTTTTTCCAGAACACATGGTCCAATTTCCGCAGATGTGCACATTGTATAGGGGCATAAGCGTCTGAACTTTCATGCTTTTGACATAAAAACATTTGCTGCAAAACCATAATTTCCACTGTTACTTCCCAGAACATAGCACAGAGTTCTGGCGCCTCTTAAAATGTGCAGCCAAAAATTACATTCAGAAGTCCGGGGTTTACATATTTTTCACAATCTTACACAGTAAATTATCAGTCTTTTTAAAAATGTGCTTTTTGTCCTTGTGAATCAACAAATGGTTGTCTGTCCCTGCCTCCTTCCTCTTCTTGCAGCTCATGAGCAATCTCCTCCCATTTCCTTCTGGCAGGGGCCATTTACGATCCTTCATAATTAGCATCTCCTTGAGTTGGAGGAAGTCCATTGTCCCTTCCCACAGCAGCCCAAGTTCTCCTCCCACCCCTTAATCATCACATGGGTGTGAGTTCCTTGTGGAGAGAGAGGCCTGGCCTCTTGGGGAAAGTTGTTATACTGGTTGTGCTTGGAGTCAGGCTTAAATTTAAATGTCATTTTGTTACATTTTTTTCTTGGTTTAAATAAACTTGTAATTTCCAAACAAGCAGCTACAACACTTATTCCAGATTCTAAACCATGAAATCTAAATAATTACAACCTAGGTTACTCTCAATAACAGGTCACTTAGTTTTCAGACATTAGATTTCAGTTGTACAAGTTTCAATCCTTATGATGCCATCTACTGACAGCTGTCATACAGGCGGCCACTGGTACTGCACCCAGATTTTGTCAGATTTTACAGCCAGGCACATTTTTGCTGTGAATGTTTTGATGATAAATTCAGCTTTGCGGGATACTGCAATTCCACAATGATTTCTTGAATTCAGTAAATTGTGACAACCAGAAGGATATTGGATGTTTGTGGGTGTTTTGTACCGGCATTCTGTAGTTTCAGCAACCAAGAAAAAGATTTGAAAACAAGATTCTGGATTCCTTTCAGCAAAACACTGCTTTTCCTCCGAGATCTCCATTCCACCCCTGACAACATGCATTGTAGATTTGACCGCCATCTTTTTGAGTCGTAAAGCGCGATTTCCATAGGTTTTGGGGCGCACAAGGGTTTTGCAGTCATTTTGATGATTCTGGCACTACCAGCGCACAGTGATGCCGCAGGGCAGAGCGTAAGTGGGTTAATAAATCCCACAGTAGGATGGCATGGTTGACCACGTCAAAATTAGAGGATAGATCGAAGAGAATGAGGACAGAGGCGAGATTAGAGTCAAGATTGGAGTGCAGGTCTTCACGAGTGTTCAGGGAAGCAGTTTCCTTGTTTCTGGCAGCTCTGAAGCCAGACTGGTGGTCGTGGAGACAACCAACAGATTCCGTATGCAGATTAAGCTGGGAGATGGCCAGCTTTTCCAGGAGTTTACCCAGGAAAGGAGTGATGGAGATCGCGTGATAGTTAGCCGGAAAGGAAGGATCGGCCATGGGCTTCTTTAGAAGGGTGTGCACAAGGGAGTGCTTGAGGGGGAGGGGAAAGTTCCAGTGGCAAGGGAGTGATTACAGAAATTTGTATGGAGCAAGGGTGTTGATGTGTTCATTGATGGTTTTGGCTGAGCAGGGGAGAACCTGATTTGATGAGACTTTCATAGATCCGACTTGCCTTGAAACACTGTCTGGGGTGAACAGGGGAAAGGAGGAGAAAGGAGGAAGAGAGACAGCCTTAGACTGGCCAAGAGTGGTAGAGGGGTAGTGGAAGAGAGGGTGGACAGGATATCCTGAGTATTAGTGGTGAAATGAGAAGCCCCTAGGAAAGTATCTCGTTTATGTGTAATTTTCCCTCCAGTTGTGTACCCCGCAACTTTTTCTGCTGTTTAAACACCATAATCTAACTTTGCCAGTGAAGCACAGCCTTCAGATGCACTGCACTGGGTTTTCGCTCACTTTATTATGGGGAAACTGACATGCCCTTAAAGACAGTCAGTAATGGAAGACTTTGTTTCCCTTAGTCCTTTCCAATGTTGCAACTTTTCCGCAACATGTTACAAGTGCACGATGTACCTTACAGTACAGTGCTCTTGGGTCTTCCTTTTGTTTCCAAAGGCCCTAGACTCCCTCAAAGGATTTTTTAGGAGAGGTGCAGATGTGCCTTGGGCAGTGCTGGTGGCATCTTATCTTTTCGCTTATTTTTAACCCTTTCTTGTCATGCAAACCGCGTTTACCTCGGTTGGCAGAGGAAGGTGGCCTGGCACAAAATGGCCATGACACAAGGTTCTTTGTCCTGTCCTTTGGCAATCTCGCCCCTTGCCCTTTCCCAGATCAGTCCTTATTTGGGCATACATTCTCCCATCAAACACCAAGCTTTTGCAGGCTTCTACATGCCTTGTGTGCGTGCCTCCAGTATGTGGGCTGGACTGTCTGGTTCCAATACACCCGGGTGCCAGAGAGTCTGGTGTGCTGTGAATGACTGGGACCACCTTGGTCTGTGATTGGTCCATGGCTGGTGTGCCTGTATGTCAGCAGATCTCCCATTGGGTCCTCTTCGTTTTGCCCTGAATGAGATTCTGGATAAGAGAAGGCCTCAAACACCCACACCAGGTCGATCTCTTGAGTTCTCACTGAACCTAGGATAGGATCCAAGTATCCTGAAACTAAGAAGTCGAGTTGAGGAACCGCTGGTGACACGTTGCAAGGTTTGACACCCTGAGCCCATTGTTGTCCCGCTGGACCCCTCTGCATCTGATCAAACCAGAAGAGCTGGAAAGGCGATTCGACTGAATTGAATAGTGGGACCAACTATTCACGGTACCTTCATCTAAACTTGCAAGTTAGCCTCTTCGGAAGTGTTCCTGGGTCAACCTGTGGACTGACCAGCTTGCACAGGACCTTTGCTCTGAAACATCTGCCGTTTCGAGGAGACCCTTGAAACTTGGTCCATCGCAAGGTCTTTGTTCACGGCACTCTCACACCGATTTTGTACACTTGCCATTCCCAGGCCTGGAATAACGAAAAAGCGCCCGAACCG
Organism: Ambystoma mexicanum; assembly: GCF_040938575.1. Classification (NCBI taxonomy): domain Eukaryota; kingdom Metazoa; phylum Chordata; class Amphibia; order Caudata; family Ambystomatidae; genus Ambystoma; species Ambystoma mexicanum. Next base: position 859,853,701 of record NC_090931.1, on the reverse strand, counting down.
GAGTACACATGGTTACCGTGTCACCCATTCGTGGTGATAAACTTTGCAGGTGCCTTGCTGCTGAGCCCCTCTGTGCCCTGAAGTCTGCTACAGTGAAACTGACCTGATCCATCCTCCAGAAGCGGAGAAATCACCACTGTCCCGCCAGGGGATCATTACTGTAACTTCGCCGCAGAAAGCCGCAGAGCCGCACAACTGCTGCATTTGAACCTGCACCCGAAGTGGACTCGACTGACGAAGTCTGGTCCAGAGTGCACCAGGGGTGGGTGAATATTTGCAACCCTTACCGGTGGCCCCTAGTGCATCCACCCACTTTTACGCCAGAGTATCCCCTGAGGGCCACTCACCTTTCAACAGGTAGCCTGTGTACCGTCCCTTTCGCAACTCCTGGAATCTGTTCTGCCCTCTTGGGGAGACCCTCCACGAATAGTGGGAACTTATTCTTCATTGCCTCAAACACCTTCCTGAGCTGCTACAACCCCTGCAAGAGACCCTGTTTCACCCTTCTGCACTATCACGTGCACCAGCATTTGAAAGTACATTGAGCGCTAGGTTTCTCTCTTCGTAGTGACTGGACTGCCTCTGAGTTAGGGTTTACTTAATGATGAACTGGCTAAAGACTATTTGCACTGCTTGCTTCCTTCCCTTTTAGGGTGTAGACCCATTCTATGCTTTTAACCCTTTAGGCCACTTGGTATTGTATATATGTGTTAAAGTAGTCATGTATTGGTTTGATGTATTAGTGTTGATAATTGCTTGTGTTTGAGTTCAAAGGCCTTGAATAAATGTACATGTATTTTTAATATATATATATATATATATACACGTGACTGGGAGTGATGTGTAGTGTCCTTTACTCTGTGTGCTCATTGAGGTCTTTCAGTCATCCTCACCCCTGCTGAGACCTAGTCTTGACTGCCGTCAATGCTACCTTGATTGGTCTGGCTTGTCCAAAAGGTTACTGTGAGAGAACGGATCTCAACGACCGGTGGGGGGTGTCTGTACTTCTGCTCCCTATATGGTGGAGGGGAGGCACAGGAGACCCCAGCCAAGATTCTCTATTCGGTAGCAATGGTCGAGCAATCAAGGCCTACCTTCTCAGGAGGTGATGCAGGCTGGTTCTTAAGTACAGTGTAACCCCAAGCCCCCACAAAGGAATATCCACACTCTGTATTGGTTAGAACACAGTCTTTATATAATCAATAGTTAAGGTTATGTACATTCATCATGATAACTCACTTTGTACTCTGGCAAAATCTACAATGACAAATATTTACAATCCTAAAGTGGTACCACCCTAGATCCCATTGAAGTGCATGAACAATACTGTACAATGTCACACAGACCAATAGAGTGAAACCAGCAATAGAGAGAGGAGAGAAAATAAGATGGTTGAGCAATAGGCAGAATACTGACCCCTACCACTAGGCACAGTTCTGTGTGGAGATCCCCCCACCTGGGCAACCTGTAAAGAAAGATATAGCACAAGCCCAGTCCATATATTGCTCTGCAAGTCTTATTTTCCCCTATAATGTTTTTACCCCCCAATGTACCTGGTGGAGTCGAGTTCCTCGGAAAGGCGTCGACAAACGTCGAGGGACTCGCTGTTCGGCGACGGGGAATCGACGGCCCTTCTTGAATGCCTTCCCTTTCAAGCGGGAGGCACGGGGCGTCCAACGTCCGTCGACAAACGAGGTAGAACGATGTCGAAGAGGCGGCAGCTTCGTCCGAGCGGTGCTCGTCGGCGTCGGGGCGTCGGCGTGCTGCAAAGCGGAGGTGTGCGGGGCACCTCGATGACAATAGTTCTGGACCACAAAGATTGTAGAGACGGGAGCCCAGCAAGGGCGTCGAGTCGTCCGAGTCTTTGAGGTCGTCGGGTGGCGGGAAACCCACCGGCAGGTTTCTCCTCGGCGCGTTGGTCGTCCTCGACTTTCTCCGGCAGGATAAGAGGTCGACAAAGCGGTCGAGAGAGTCCTTCGATTGAATGTTCTTAGGCAAAGGAGCGGACGGCTCCGGTCGTCGGCGGCACGGCGTCAAGTGGCTCCCACGGCTGGGCAACACAACTTCGACGGGCCTCCAGCGGTTCCACAAACCTGCGAACCCTGGTCGACGGCAATGGACTTCGACGGCGTCGATGTCCGGGTGCTTCACTTCGATCTCCTCGGCGGTCCCGTCTCGGGTCGACAGCCTTTTGAGGATCTGTCTTCCAGGGTGCTTCGGCGAAGATGGAGCGGTGCTCGATGGTCCCTCGGAGCACGGGAAGAGGGCGCCTTACCAGGTCCTCTCTCGGGTCAGCCCTCGACGATCTTGTCAGCCTTCGGATCGGTCGAAGCAAATGCCACAGCAAATCTTCTTCTTCCAGCTGGACGTCGAGGATCAGCAGTTCCAGTTACTCGTAGAGTGGAGACTCAGCTCCCTGGCTGCTTTAGGAGCACAATGGTCGCTTCTCAACCAAAGGTCCCTTCTGAACACTTTTCCAGTGGTGAGAGGTCCCCAGATATACTATCATCTCTCTCATCCACGCTGCTGGCACACACTCAGCAGCCAATCATACTGCAGGCCATTCATGCAGTCAGTCAGCCAATCAGGCACACAGTGCATTCAGGCCACACTCCTCCCTTCCAGACACTCACAACAAGGAATGTGGATTGGGACAAGTACCCAGCCATTCAACACTACACACTGCATTCAGGCCAGTTTTGGGCAGGGCTGTCTCAGTCTTTGTCTCACATGCCAGAAACCAGACAACCACAACAAGGAGTGCATATTGGTCACCCACTCCATTCACCCAGGTCCCACCCACAGGAGGTACCCACAACATACATTCAATGGGAAGGCTCCAGTCAGTCTAGCTGGGCCTTCACAACAACACCATATATGGAACTTCCACCCAACAGCCAGTCAGGGGGAAGGGACAGAGTCAGGGCTTCCCATGACTTTGGGAAAAACAAGACAACAGGCAATAGAAAGCAAGAGGCCACAGGGGCCATCTTGTTTCTATCAGGAATCAACTGATCCCAATGGCAGGGCCTGGGTGTCCCAAAATGGAGGACACTCAGAGCACCTGGCAGATTCAGCATGGAGCTGCCACCAGCCCATACCCTGCTCTGTGGGCCACCCACAGGTGCCCAAAAACATACACTAGGGGCACAGGGTTGTACCCCTACCCATGGGTGCCATAAGGGTATCCCATGGGTCTGTTCACCAAACCAAAAGAGAGAGCTGCACTGCCAGGAGTCCCACATGGACTCCTGGGCAGAAAACATGACAGAACACACGGTAGAAACAGAAAAAGGACAAGGATTCAGAGGCCCTGTCCCTCAGATGCATTTCCAGCATCACAGTCGCCCCCCCCAGACTGAGGTGGAGGGTGTCTAATCTCCCACGGGATAGACACCCTCATCCAGACGGTCAACATACCTTCTGGAAAGGCCATCTGCATTATCGTGACTCTTCCCTGGTCTGTGCTCTATGGTGAAGTCTAGCCCTTGCAGGCTAATGGACCACCTGAGCAATTTCGGGCTCTCACCCTTCATCTGCATAAGCCACTTCAGGGGCTTATGATCTGTTTGGACCTTGAAGGTAGACCCCGTAAGGTAGGGCCTAAAACGCCTAAGGCTCCAAACTATACTAAAACACTCCTTTTCAACAGTAGCCCACCTAAGTTCTCTACCCTTGAGTTGTCTACTGATGAATATGATAGGGTGTTCTCTCCCTTTGTCATCTAACTGGGACAAGACAGCTCCAATTCCGGTGTCGCAGGCATCCGTCTGGACGATAAAGGGTCGGCTGTAGTCAGGCGCACTCAACACAGGTGCCCTACACAGACTTTCTTTCAAGCCATCAAAGGCCCTCTGACAGTCTTCGGTCCAATTAACCTTCCTAGGCTGCTTGGGTGACGTTAGAGCGGTCAGAGGTGCAGCTATGGTTCCATAGTCTGCCATGAAATTGCGATAGTACCCAGTGAGGCCCAAAAAGGCTCTCACCTGGGTTTGAGTAGTGGGAGTCTCCCAGTTCTGTACATCCTGTACTTTACTGGCGAGAGGTTGGATTTGACCCCCTCCTACCTCATGACCAAGATAGGTAACTTTCCCCTGAGCTAACTGGCACTTGGTGGCCTTGATAGTGAGGTTAGCCCTTTTCAAGGCCTGCAACACCCTATCCAGATGTGTCAAATGCTCTTCCCAGGTGGAACTGTAGGCGGCAATGTCGTCTAAGTAAGCCACACAAAAGGCTTCCAGCCCACTGAGCGCATGATTGACCAATCTCTGGAAGGTGGCAGGGGCATTCTTCAACCCAAAAGGCATGACCCTAAACTGGTAGAGTCCCTCAGGTGTTGAGAAGGCCGTCTTTTCCTTGGCATGGTCCGTGAGAGCTATTTGCCAATAGCCTGAAGTGAGGTCAAAGGTGCTCACAAACTTGGCAGCACCGATGGTGTCCACGAGCTCATCAGCCCTGGGTAATGGGTGCGCGTCAGTTTTGGTGACGGCATTGACTCCTCGGTAGTCCACACAGAACCTCCAATCCTTGGTACCCGCCTGGGAACTTGCCTTGGGGACAAGGACCACTGGGCTGGACAAGGGACTGGTTGAGGGTTCAATAACACCCAGATCCAACATCTTGGCGACCTCAGCCTGGATGTGGTTCTTGACGGTATCTGACATACGGTAGCACCTGCTTTTGACAGGCACACTGTCACCAGTGTCAATTTCGTGCTTACACCACGGTGTAAGGCCTGGCTTCAGTGAAAACAGAGAGGCATACTGTTGGAGCAAAGCCCTACAGGCCCTCTGTTGCTCTGTTGTCAAATCTGGAGAGAGATGTACTCCCTCCACTGAGCCATCCTGAGGGTTGCTATGCAGCAAGTCAGGAAGGGGCTCACTCTCATCCTCTTCTTGCCCAGAAGCTAGCAAGAGACATGAGACTTCCGCTCGCCTGTGGAAAGGCTTGAGCCTGTTGACATGGAATAGCTGAGGAGCTACCCCAGGGGCTCCCATGTCAACCAGATAGTTGACTTCGCCCATCTTGGAGATGATCCTGAAGGGTCCAGTCCACTTGTCTGCCAAAGACCTAGGCTTGGTAGGCTCCATCACAAGGATTTCCTGTCCCGGAGTCCAATCCACTTGCGAGGCTTTACGGTCATGCCAGTACTTATTCAATTCCTGGCTGGCCTTGAGATTTGCTGTTGCCTGACCCATCATCTGTGTCATCCTCCGCCTGAGGCCTAACACGTAGTCCCCCACTTGCTTGGCGGGACCTGGAGGGGTGGCTTCCCAGCGTTCTCGGATCAAGGCGAGGGGCCCCCTCACGGGATGTCCAAAGAGTAACTCAAAGGGGCTGAAACCAACACCCTCTTGAGGTACCTCTCTGTAAGCAAACAGCAGGCATGGCAGGAGGAGATCCCATTTCCTCCTTAGGGGCTCTTCCAAAGCACCTAGCATGCCCTTGAGAGTTTTGTTAAATCTCTCAACCAGACCATTGGTCTGGGGGTGGTAAGAGGTGGAGAACTTGTAGGTTACCCCGCACTCTTTCCACATGGTTTTCATGTAACTCGACATGAAGTTGGATCCTCTGTCAGAGACAACTTCCTTGGGGAATCCAACACGGGTGAAAATGCCCAGGAGAGCCCTGGCAACCACCTTGGCCGTAACCGTCCGAAGGGGTATCGCCTCAGGGTACCTGGTGGCATGATCTACCAAGACCAGGATGAACCGATGTCCACCTGAAGTGGGAGGGTCAAGGGGACCGACGATGTCGATGCCCACCCTCTCAAATGGGGTGCCAACCACTGGCAACGGCTGCAGTGGGGCAATGACACTGCCTCCAGACTTGCCAGACAACTGACAAGTTGGGCAGGTCCTGCAGTGGGACTCCACTTCTACTCCCATCCGTGGCCAGTAGAAATGGGCAGAGAGCCTCTGCTTAGTCTTCTTGGTCCCAAGATGACCAGCCAAGGGCACCTCATGCGCCAACTGCAGTAGGAAGGGCCTGTAAAACTGGGGTACCACCAACCTCTTGCGGGCACCAGGTTCAGGCTTAGTGGGCTCACTAACAAGGAGCTCACCCTCCCAATAAATTCGGAAATTTCTAGGCACCTCTCCTGGTGCCTGGGCCAGGGCCTGTTTCCTCAGTCCCTCGAGAGAGTGGCACTCTCTCTGCCCCTTACAGAAGTCCGCCCGGGAGGGTCCCCCTTCAGCTAACAAGCATTGAAGGTCGGGATGATCCTCCGGGTTAAGAACCTCTCCCACAGGAGAGTCTTCTGCCTCTTCTCCCAAAGGAGTTGAGTTGGGGTTTTCCACTGGACCCAGCCCGTCCAGAGCATGGATCCCAATGGGTGCAGCAGGAAGAGAAGGTGCTCCCTCCACAGAGGTGGCCTTCTTGGTCTTCCGCCTTCTTGCCTTAGGCCTCGCCTTTGGCTCGGGTATCTGACCCACAGCCAGACCCGATGTCACCTGTGATCTAGTGACGGCAGCAGCAGTAATGGGAAGACCATCCGAGATCAACCCCAACTCTACTAGATCATTCCCTAACAAAATGTTAGCAGGGACATTGTCCTGAACCAGGACAGGAAGCTTCGCTGTCTTGTCGCCAATCATGAGTGTGACTAAGGCTACAGGGGATAATTTGGGAGGCCCACCAGCTAACCTGGTGGTTTGCAGAGGAGCACCTTCATAGTCCTCTGGCCTGAGCAGGGTCCTGTCCACCACTGTCATGCTTGCCCCAGTGTCTCTCAAACCAGTAGAAGGCTGGCCATTCAAGAGGACACTTCTCAAAAATCTACGGGTGTTCTGTGGGATAGTCGCCAGTACTTCTGCGTACTGGTCCCAGGCCCCAAGGGACACTAAGGAAATCTCCACCGGAGCACCAAATGTGATACCGGCAGAGGAGGGGAGGACAGTGGCCTCCACCTCAGACACGGGGTAAGGGTAGGTCAGGCTGACAGCCTGTACTCCAAGTGCCTTACCTTTACACTTGGGGTCACCCCTTTTGTGATCCAGAGCCCCACAGTCCCAACAAGCGCCAGGAGTGCGGGGTACGGTACTGGAACCACTGGGAGCCTGCTTTGCAGCAGGTGGACCACTACTCTTATTCCCACCCCCAGATGACTTATCCCCACTAGATTTTTGGGTCTTAGGAGAGGAAGGTTTTGGTTTACCCGACTGTGATTGCTTGGGGGACTCCTCAGCTTTCTGAGAGGCCCCCTTCTCTTTATCCTTGTCCTTCCCACTGGAGTCCTTAGGGGACACCCGGTGGGAGACCCACTTGTCAGCCAACCTAGCCAGCTTAAAGGGGTCCAAAATGTTCTGGTCAGCCACATACTGACGCAGCTCTGGTGAACAGGCTTCAGAGAAATGCTCAAAAAACAAGAGGTGGGACAATTCAACAAAAGTCTTAACCTTGTATCCATCGATCCACCCCATCATGTTCATGTGCGCAGCACTCACCCAGTCAACCCAAGACATATTCTCCTTTTTCTTAAAATCCCTGAACCTTCTAAGGTATTGGGTAGGTGTCTTGCCGAACTTGGCAATCAAAGCAGACTTCATACACTCGTACTGACCCCTTTCTTCCACACTCAGCTTCAGAATACAGTCATACCCGGTTTGAGGCACTCTGCTTAACAAACACTTTGCCCAATCTCTTTTATCCACATCATGAATCTCACAAGCCATTTCAAACGCTTCAATCCATTGGAGGATATCCGAACCCTCCACAAATACACCAACCAAATCTTTCATAAACTTGGTGGCTGGGGACCTGACACTCTCACTGGATCTAGCTGAAGTCTCCACTCTAGCTTTCTCTAGCTGGATCCTCTGACATTCAGTGTCCTGGCTCTTGAGTTCAAGGTCCTTATTTTTGAGTTCAAGATCCCTATTCTTGAGCTCCACTTGTTGAGCCAATTCCTCTTTCTTAAGCTCAGCATCTATTTCCAACTTGCGGTATTCAAAGGCCAATTTCATCCTTAATAACTCAAGTTCTAAGGAATTGCTGGAGTTTGGAACAGAGGCCGCAGGAATGGTGGCATTCCCAGAAACAGATTCAGCTGAAACCCCAGGGGCAGAGTCCTCATTGGTTGCATTCCCCCCCTCATCAAGAGTTTCACTATCAGTCTGGTAGTCCACCAGGGCAGCTACCAGCTCAGCCCTAGACTTATCCACAAAGTCTAACTCCCTAGCTTCACAAGCACTCTGGAGAGCCTCCAAGCTCATCCAAGTTAATTTGCCATTCGCAATAGACTCCATTGTTTGTAATGCAGTTACCTTGTACACAACTAAACCTTAATTCAATAAAGGGCAAATATCCTTTGTATTTGTAAGTGGCACGGTTATACACTGATTCTTAAAACCATAAGCATCCCACCGCTGCCACCAGTGTGAGAGAACGGATCTCAACGACCGGTGGGGGGTGTCTGTACTTCCGCTCCCTATATGGTGGAGGGGAGGCACAGGAGACCCCAGCCAAGATTCTCTATTCGGTAGCAATGGTCGAGCAATCAAGGCCTAGCTTCTCAGGAGGTGATGCAGGCTGGTTCTTAAGTACAGTGTAACCCCAAGCCCCCACAAAGGAATATCCACACTCTGTATTGGTTAGAACACAGTCTTTATATAATCAATAGTTAAGGTTATGTACATTCATCATGATAACTCACTTTGTACTCTGGCAAAATCTACAATGACAAATATTTACAATCCTAAAGTGGTACCACCCTAGATCCCATTGAAGTGCATGAACAATACTGTACAATGTCACACAGACCAATAGAGTGAAACCAGCAATAGAGAGAGGAGAGAAAATAAGATGGTTGAGCAATAGGCAGAATACTGACCCCTACCACTAGGCACAGTTCTGTGTGGAGATCCCCCCACCTGGGCAACCTGTAAAGAAAGATATAGCACAAGCCCAGTCCATATATTGCTCTGCAAGTCTTATTTTCCCCTATAATGTTTTTACCCCCCCAATGTACCTGGTGGAGTCGAGTTCCTCGAAAAGGCGTCGACAAACGTCGAGGGACTCGCTGTTCGGCGACGGGGAATCGACGGCCCTTCTTGAATGCCTTCCCTTTCAAGCGGGAGGCACGGGGCGTCCAACGTCCGTCGACAAACGAGGTAGAACGATGTCGAAGAGGCGGCAGCTTCGTCCGAGCGGTGCTCGTCGGCGTCGGGGCGTCGGCGTCCTGCAAGGCGGAGGTGTGCGGGGCACCTCGATGACAATAGTTCTGGACCGCAAAGATTGTAGAGACGGGAGCCCAGCAAGGGCGTCGAGTCGTCCGAGTCTTTGAGGTCGTCGGGTGGCGGGAAACCCACCGGCAGGTTTCTCCTCGGCGCGTTGGTCGTCCTCGACTTTCTCCGGCAGGATAAGAGGTCGACGAAGCGGTCGAGAGAGTCCTTCGATTGAATGTTCTTAGGCAAAGGAGCGGACGGCTCCGGACGTCGGCGGCACGGCGTCAAGTGGTTCCCACGGCTGGGCAACACAACTTCGACGGGCCTCCAGCGGTTCCACAAACCTGCGAACCCTGGTCGACGGCAATGGACTTCGACGGCGTCGATGTCCGGGTGCTTCACTTCGATCTCCTCGGCGGTCCCGTCTCGGGTCGACAGCCTTTCGAGGATCTGTCTTCCAGGGCGCTTCGGCGAAGATGGAGCGGTGCTCGATGGTCCCTCGGAGCACGGGAAGAGGGCGCCTTACCAGGTCCTCTCTCGGGTCAGCCCTCGACGATCTCGTCAGCCTTCGGATCGGTCGAAGCAAATGCCACAGCAAATCTTCTTCTTCCAGCTGGACGTCGAGGATCAGCAGTTCCAGTTACTCGTAGAGTGGAGACTCAGCTCCCTGGCTGCTTTAGGAGCACAATGGTCGCTTCTCAACCAAAGGTCCCTTCTGAACACTTTTCCAGTGGTGAGAGGTCCCCAGATATACTATCCTCTCTCTCATCCACGCTGCTGGCACACACTCAGCAGCCAATCATACTGCAGGCCATTCATGCAGTCAGTCAGCCAATCAGGCACACAGTGCATTCAGGCCACACTCCTCCCTTCCAGACACTCACAACAAGGAATGTGGATTGGGACAAGTACCCAGCCATTCAACACTACACACTGCATTCAGGCCAGTTTCGGGCAGGGCTGTCTCAGTCTTTGTCTCACATGCCAGAAACCAGACAACCACAACAAGGAGTGCATATTGGTCACCCACTCCATTCACCCAGGTCCCACCCACAGGAGGTACCCACAACATACAGTCAATGGGAAGGCTCCAGTCAGTCTAGCTGGGCCTTCACAACAACACCATATATGGAACTTCCACCCAACAGCCAGTCAGGGGGAAGGGACAGAGTCAGGGCTTCCCAGGACTTTGGGAAAAACAAGACAACAGGCAATAGAAAGCAAGAGGCCACAGGGGCCATCTTGTTTCTATCAGGAATCAACTGATCCCAATGGCAGGGCCTGGGTGTCCCAAAATGGAGGACACTCAGAGCACCTGGCAGATTCAGCATGGGGCTGCCACCAGCCCATACCCTGCTCTGTGGGCCACCCACAGGTGCCCAAAAACATACACTAGGGGCACAGGGTTGTACCCCTACCCATGGGTGCCATAAGGGTATCCCATGGGTCTGTTCACCAAACCAAAAGAGAGAGCTGCACTGCCAGGAGTCCCACATGGACTCCTGGGCAGAAAACATGACAGAACACACGGTAGAAACAGAAAAAGGACAAGGATTCAGAGGCCCTGTCCCTCAGATGCATTTCCAGCATCACAGTTACCCTGTTCCAAGAAACTAGGCTGGCCTTCTGAACCTCTGCCCACCAGGTCAGAGTTCAGAAATCCATCTTAACAGAAGCCAAGGGTGTGCAGAGGACCTGGGAGGGAATAGGAGATTTAGAGACTACAGCAGGATTGGCCAGCTCCGTGCAGATTTGGAAATGTTTGGCCGAGTTGTTAGATGCCGCACAGACGAGGGCTTGGATGTAGGTCCTCTTCTTAGAGACGACAGAGAGTCTGCAATGCCTTTGGAGCAGGCGGCAGGCCAGTTTATCAGGGGGTGAGCCTGATGCCCTCCACGTCCTCTCTGCCACCCTACACTTGTGTTCAAGGGTGGCGAGGTCGGAATCATATCAAGAGTTGCACTTGGATTTGAGCTTCAAGAGTAAGGGTAAGTGGTTGGCTATCAGGAAAGTAATTCACAATAATCCTGGGAAATCCCTTGCAGCCCTCCGAATTGCATACAAGGTGTCTATAATTTGCAGCATGGTATATGCCCTTGAAGTCTTTCCCTATAAGGCAGTACTTTGGCTTGCGACCCTGGAAGTAAAGATCCTTCGCTCACTATTGGATTTACCAAGTGCTGTGCTGGTGGAGGCCATGAGGCTGGAGCTAGCTCTCCAGTCACTCACGTCCTTATGGAAAACAGCCGCCTGCAAATTTTGGGCTGACATAAAATAAAATTGGGGTTCGGCCAAATCTTTGTTATATAGCACACAGTCCCATAGCGATCACTTAACAAGAAGCGTATGGTTTAGGGATCTGGAATCTGTGGTGGGAAGTCATTGCCAGGATATTAATTTATCCTGCTCAGGGACCCTTGATATACCCTTATTTTATAGAAACCTAGGTCACAAATCGTTTATATTCGATTGTATATCTACCTTGAGTAGGTTGGGAGAAAAGCACAAATATGCTGCTTATACTCATCAGGGCCTATTTGGAATTCCCAGAGGAAATATCTTGTTACGCTCCACCTTCGTGCCCTAATACGCTTCATTTTATACCTAAGATTTGATCTGCTTCCGGCCTCAGCAAATACGGGAGTTTGGAGGGGTATAAACTGAGAACATCGCATTTGTCGCCTCTGTGCTACTCAAGTCAAAACAATGCGTCATGTGCTGACTATTTGTGTGGCCCTTATCCAAAGGGCTACGCAAAATGTGTCAGTTATGCTTCCGATCAGTTTTGGAGCACCTTATATTGTGCAGAGTCCTATGCTATTACGGCGTCTGCTTTTCACGTCTGGCTTAAGATAACTTCTATGTATACAATTTTTAAGTGAGTATTTTATGTTGTGAGTTACTTGTTAAATATGTTGCAATAGTCACCAATGAAATGGCGATTTTTAAATGTTTGTGGAATGATATGGCTGCATTTTTAGGAATATGGTTTTAGAAATGTGATTTTTGTATATTGTAATTATATATTTGTGGGCTGTGTGCGAAAGGACGCTAAATGCCTCATGCATGCACTTAACAAAAAAAAATAATAATAGACAAAATAAATATTAAGAATGGGGGAACCAAGCCCTCATATGCACTACTGTCCTTAGAGGGTAGGGGGTGAGAGCTGGAGGCTGGATGCCTGGAGCCTAGAGGCTCGATAGCAGCACATTATAAAAAATATCAAATCCAATTGGAAAAACCACTTGTCGAGACCATCATGGTCACTTAGCAAAAAGCAGCCAAAACAAAGATAAAACTGCCTTCATAGGATTCAGGGCCTGATTCATGGAATTTTTAGCACGGTGCAAAGTGACTTTTCACTGGTGCAAAGTGCTTTTCACTGCCAGCAAACACCCTGATTCACAGAGCAGTGCAACATGTATTTGTGCAGTGCAAAGTGGTCTTGCACCAGTGCAAAGTTAGTGAAAAGTCTCTTTGCACTGCAGAAATACACTTTGCACTGCTCTGTGAATCAGGGTGTTTGTTGGCAGTGCAAAGTGATTTTGCAATGGTGCAAATTCAGTTTGCACCACGCTACCAAATCCATGAATCAGGCCTTTAGTGTCAATTGGAAATGACCATGATGCAAACAACAGCCAATCATGAAAACAATATGTCCATGAGTGGTGGGTGAGCTGTTTGTCATGGGTAGAAATGCTTCTCCATGTAGCTCAGTCAAGCACTGTAGTTCTTATAAAAAAAGCAAAAAGAAAAGTTGTTTGAGTCTCAAAAACCCAAACATGTAATTTCAGGTGCTTCAAAATCCAGGCATAAAAAAGGAGGGAAGATCCCCCCACCCCTCTCCATTGGCTTGCATTAATGCGAATGGTCCAGCCCTCTCCTTCAGTTCTCCAGTCTCTGGTCCTGCCTCCAGTTTTGTGTCCAGCTCTGGAAACAGCTCTCTCTCTGCCCCCACCAGAGGAATGCTTTTTATAGCATTGGAGCATTGTTTACTTAATCCGTCTCCTCCTCTCCATAGCCGGAAGCTAAGACCTTGCTGGAAGGCCGTAGCTTGAAGCTAAGACCTCCCTCTGTAGCAAGAAGCAAAGACAGTCTCTTGAAGGCTGTAGCTTGAAGCTAAAGTACCTCATTTGTCAACAATCTCCCTCATGTCTAGCCTGGTCCCGAAGGTTTATAGTCCTTCATAGTCTTTCAAAACTTTATTTTTGTTATTGTGAATTGTCTGAACTACTTACAATAACAATCGGAGCAATTCCAACACATCCCAGACCATTGTAGTGCGGCGCAGAAGTATTGTTATTGTATTATACCTATTTGTTCCCAACCAATAGATTAGTTTGCACTGAACGGGAAACTGTTCATAATTGTTAATATGTGCTCACTGCCTGAATATATTTAAATTGCATTTTACTTTGTACATGCTAGTATGCCTAACAACTACATGGCTTGAGATATTGCTCAACCCCAGGCATGGCAAAATACACGTCAGTGAGGTCACTTGAGGTCCAATGAGATGATGAAAGTAGGCATGTGATCATTATGGGAATTCTGATGTCTGCCTATAATCCTATGGCATAAGGTCCAGATGTCTTGGCGCGGCTGTCCACGTAGACATTTCTGGTCGTCGGGGTCAGCTCTTGCTCAGAGATCATCGGGGCATTGTGGCCTTTGGGACTGGAAGATCCTCTTAACTGACCAAAGGCATCTGGACCAATGTGTTGCATTGGGGTGCAGATCAGTTCACTTAGGAGCACTGAAGGGTGACAGATGGAAATTCTTTGACTGAATTATAACCCCTAGCCATTGCTCTATGAAAACTTCCAAATCATCCTTTTCCAGCTTGTTGCAACAAAATAAATATGGAAAACCATATGCAAATCAGGCTTGGCCCCACTCCATGGAGAGCAGTCCAGCATGAACTTCTAGCTCACATCCCTTCTGCACGATTGGACAAGCACCCCAGATATGTTTCAGCCTCATCATAAGGTGTAGCTTTGGACTAAAGGTACAGCATGTTCTGGATGGGGCTAAAGGCTTTGAGTTAATCACACCAACTGTGATTTGCTCCAGTATCCATCGAAACCATTATTTTTCAGCCCGTTTTGCTATTACAAAGGGAAAAACCCAGTCATATACATTCTTCACAAGACCACAAGGAACACCAGACGTGCTTCGTTGGATGCCATCAGTGAGGTGTAGCTTGGTTCTCTACACCGAGCAATCTTGAGACACACTGGTCCTCATTACGAGTATGTTGGTAGCCATACCCTTTATAAGGGCATGGCTGCCTCCATACCGCGTTCCAGGACCGGGTTCCTTCAATGAGGAATTACCGGGTCATTCCAGCCTTGGAGGCCCCAGTAATTCCTCATTGAAAAAACCCATCCCCATTCTCAGTTGAGCCCCCATAGGGCTCAATGGGAATGGGGAGGTTAGCTCCCTGGTCCCCTCGCGGGACCCGCTAAGGACGGCTGGTTTTACCAGGCGTCCTTACCGGGTCCTGCAAGGGAACCTCGTAATAGGGCGTCGCGTAATGAATGGTGCCGGTTCGGTACCGGCACCCTTCATTACGGGAGCGGCAGGGTCCTAATGAGGCCCACTGTGTCCATACCCATGCCGTTGTGGCAACTTTGCAACACTAAAGAGTGATGGATTGAAAGGTTTCAAATTAATCGCAGCAACTGGCAATCACTCTCTGGAGCCTTCAAAACTATTGTTTTCCATTCTGATGTGACATTACAGATGGCGAAAAAATAAATGCAAATAAGGATTGGCCAGATGTCCACACTGCAGGGTCCCTTTTATGCTGCAAAATATACATTCACGTTGCACCACAATAATAAAGCCCAACAAGGAACTCCCTCTGTGAGCTTAGAAATCGTTATGCATGGGGGCTTTGGTCGTATTCAATGTCTCACACATTAAAATCTTGTAGGATAATTTTCCTTTAAAATATCCATTATGATTTTTATAGCTTCTATGATGACACATCCACTCCAGTGTGCACCACTCTTCACACATCTTTGATTGGCATATAGTGCATAAGCGTGGGTGGCAGGATGCAGGTGCATTGCAGCTATTAAATCTTCCTTTAACACAAATTCGTTCCTTCTTTCCTGGAGGATCCTCAACTTGCCTTTTGTGCACCTAGGCTTGCTCCAGAATTTCCCAGTCAATGATGTTTAATTCAGGATTTGTAATACTATAGGAGAGAAAGGCATGACTAAAAGATTCAGTGCAGGGTCGGACTGGGACAAGAAACAGGCCAGGTCACCCAAAAAAAAGTGGCCCACCCCTCGCCTCCAAAAAGTGGCCCACCCCTCGCCTCACGACCCTTGACCTCTGATAACATCACCGGAAGTGATGTCATTTGATCCCACCCCAAAGTGACATCCTGGAAAGCGATGAAACAGAACCTTTTACCCCTTGACAAAATAGGAAGTGGCATCAAATAGCATTGTTCCCAAGACTAAATTACTGTGATTCCAAGCAGACGGCCAAGGCCAAATGATAATGTGTTATTATACAGCACTTCGGCTTGAGGTCTTTTTTATAGAACAAATATGCATACAATATCATCCAACCTGTGTTCGTACTCATTTATCGACCAAAGAAGGATGAACGGCTTTTTGAAAAAAGAAAAAAAAAAGTGAAAGAAAAAAAAATAGATTTCTATTTTTTTTTTCTTCCAAACCGGCACAGGCATGACCATAAACTGGCCTCTACCCCGAAAGAACGATTTAGGCCGAGGAGTCAATCCGACCCTGATTCAGTGGCCCTTTTTTGCCGAAATCCATGAAAGGAAGTAATCAGTGTGTCCAGACCTGGACACACGCAACGTTATTGTCATCTTGGCTGGGTTTAACACATATTAGTGCCCAGTGGTTTGATGGTGGTGCTGTGGAGGCCTTTATGTTATGTTATGTTATTTGATATTTGTATAGGCCCACTTTCATTGTTATGGCTACAAATTGACTCGTCCTTATCGCGCAATACAAAACTTACCTGTCAATCAATATTGCATGCAAACAGTAGTTAAAATTAGGTGACTATTCAATTACTAGCAGAGATGACAAGTTTAAAAAATTATAAAAATTATGCAGAGAATTGTGTTCAGGTGCAGAGATGACTGCTATGTCAGTGAGTATGTGACAGCTGAACCAAATCTTTCCTGGGACTTAGCTGGGTATCAGGTGACAAAATTGTGGCAAAAATGTCGCTGGTAAAAAGAATTGCGGCAAAAATGCTGTGGTTTGACCCTGTAAAGGTGTACCCCATTATACCATTTAAGGGGAGCGTGGGTTGGGGGGTGTCCCACGCTCCCCTTAAATGGTATAATGGGTCCGGGGGTTTGCGGGGGTGTCCCCTGCATCCTTTACTTGATTGTGGCAGCAAAACCACAGCATTTTTCCCGCAATATTTTGTGTCCACAGCCATTTTTGCCCTGATTTGAAGACATGGAACCCTTAGCTGAATTCTATAGGTTACATCGCATGAGGGGGAAGCGGTATTATAAATAGTCTATCAACCTCTAAGTGCAACTGTCTACAGTTCAGAGCTCTGCACACTGAATAGGGTGTTAGGCAAGGCTGCACTGCAGGGGTGTTGCTAGGTCTGGAAAAGACCCGGGGCTACGCTAATGTTGGAACTGTCGGGACTGGGGGCTAGCTAGCCTTTTGGTTGTAGCTCCTGAGATTCTATCCGGTGCTACAACCAAAAGACCAGGGGCTATAGTCCCCTTAGCCCCCCCTAGCAACGCCTCTGCTGCACTGTGACCCCCCTCAACATCTATATACAAGAAATTATCGATGCACTTCTGAGAGAGTGCCAAGGTTGTCCGAAAATAGAGCAAAAAAATATCCAGCCCTTTTATACGCCCGTATTTCCACATGAAACAAAGGGCTGAGGAAGACACTTGCTGTGTTTTTGAAAAAATGTAGGGAGCTTGACCTCAATCTGAATTTTGACAAAACAAAGGGGATGGTCTTTAGCCCCAAATCTACCAAACGTAAAATACTGAAGATTGAAGTAGAGGGTTTAGTCCTTGACCAGGTCAACTATTATGACTATTTGCGGCTTAGATTCGAAGAACATAGTAGCTGGGATGCCCAGATTACAAAATCGACCGCCACCATGGAAAACGTAAGTGGGGCAATCTTGGTGTTCCATGCAAAACTCAGAAGAGGTGCAGTTTCCCCAGCCTTGGATTTATTCCAGAAGCAAGCCATTCCTGCCGCAAAATATGGCTCTGCACTATGGGGGTATAGGAATATCCACAAACTATGCACTTACCAACACACATTTCTGAAGAAATTGCTGCTGCTCCTGGTAAATTCCCCTTCAGCATTGGTCTTCTTGGAGCTGGGTTGCACTCCAGTTGCCGACCAGATCTGTGCAAGACCTGCATTGTTTTGGGCTAGGTGATGGAAACAACAGGGTTTGATAGGTTATCTAAATGCAGCACTTCATCTGCTAGCTATGGTGGGAGGAAGGAGTTTACAATGGGCATCCCATGTCAGGTCCCAGTTTCAGGACCTTGATTTGACCGAAGTGTGGACACACCCACTATCTTTGGGTTCACCCTCAATCAATGATATGAAGAAAAGGGTTATGCTGAGAAGTAATGGTTGCCTCCTGGTTGATGCCTCGAGCTTGAAACTGGGGCCTGATTATCTCGACTAGAGGCATCAACCGGGGCACAAATTATATCTGGATGTGATGTATCCCCCTTATGAAAAGGCCATGTATCTGCAATTCCGCATGGGGACACTCTGGTTGGCCTCATTCACCCAAAATTGGCTACCAACCAACACAAGTAAATGCCCCCTATTTGATGAGGCCAATGAGACAGTCACTCATTTTATGTTGCTCTGTAACGGGACTCTGAAGTTGAGGAAAATGTATTTGAAGCTGCTATTGAGAGGCAGGTGTCAGACATTCGGACGATGCCATGAGACTCGTGGGCCAGTGTAAAGATTTACAGTTGGTTAGATTAACGGCTCATTACATACATAGAGAATGGGTACCTAGGGCAAAAGTACAAGAATTACAGAGAAGCCCAGAACCAGATATTTGTTAATGGTAGATGAGGCTGCGAGCTGTAGACTCTTGTCATCCTGCTATGTTAATATACAAACTTGTATTCATAATATAAAAGACTGGCACTTTATAACGATGATTTTTTCTTAGTTCCGCTGGATTTTAATGCTTTGCAGGGACACGTTAATTCTGATATGCTGATTTTATCATGTTTTATGGTGGTTTTTATTTTGAATGCATTGTGTTTTACCTTTGTACACTTTTATGGTTGATTAACCGAAATAACGTTTATGATGATGAATAACATGCAGTCACAAGGAAATTACATACATAATTATCAGATATGTCCAAGATACATTCAATGCATGTCCGCTTGTCTGTACCATTGAGTTATTGCATTGAGAATGTTTTATATTGGATACAGACGTGATGGCGGTAATACATAGACACCTGCATAGACACCTGTAGAGAAACATACAGTCTCATCCTCCATGACAGCACCTATCGCCAAGACTCCCGGTGTTCTAGAGTACAACTCCCCCCGCCCCCCTCCCCCAGAGTCCCTGAATATCCATGTCCATGCCGGGAGGAGTCCTGTGTTCCTGGCCAAGGGCTAGTGGGATTCTAGTAAATTAGTATGCACGTTTTGGGACCCTGCAATTCCCCTGGCACCCCCACAAGCCTAACACTAAACCACAAGCACAATGACACCACGAAAACAACATGCACACTTGGCAGTCACATCCGCAACACATTGCAATGCACATTCAACCTTTGGGTGGCTACAGTGGTACCCCACACTCTGTCCTAAACTTGGCAGGTGCTTTGTGTGTGTCCTCTGTGACCGCAAAAGCAACGTTACATTGCCCTCCCTCGGTCTCATGCTAAACTAGCTGAGAAATGTACACAGAGGATGTGCAATGCCGCGAAGAACCTGGCAGCTCCTTGAAAAGTGAGCCAAACAGCATTTGTGTGGATAGGATGAGACTTTCCTAAATTCCTAGGCTACTGTGATTGCTTGGTATTAGGTTGCAGTATGCTGCTGTAAGAGCTACTTTAGTCTATCCTGACCTGTGTATAAACATGTGCGCGTGTGCACACATGCACTCATGTGCACACACACAGATTTGTGAGGCACTGACATCCTACGATTGGGGGCATGCACCCGTTTCTGACTGTTTGGCATGTAATGGCCAGTCCCAAATGGCGGTCCTTGGGAAGTGTCTTTTGCTTGATTTCTAGCTACTTCTATCATGTAGTAACATCAAAATGTGTGTTGTGTAGGACATGCCAGTGTTATTGTTGCCAATCTGTGATACTACCTTATTTGTGCATGTACATGATTTTCTGCTGTTATTAAAATAAGACAGATGTGTGCCTTTGGATCTTTTCCTTGCACTTAAGTCCAGTTAAAAACAAGTACTAACAAAAGCAACTTTGTTGGCTTTGTATAGGTAACATATAATGTGATTTAAGTGGTATACCAATATTTAACTGTCAGAATAGGTATTATACATTTTGACCGTATCTAAACGGTCACACGTACAAAAAGGTCTAAAAATGCTACCATCAAATGTTTGAACACCAAAAGTTTGAACCTTTGATGGTAACATTGCAGGTAAGTAAAAAAAAAAAAAAGACACCCCGCTCACTATACTGCTTGGTATAGTGAGCGGGGTGTTGCGTGGGACACCCCCGCAGCCCACTTGCGAAAAAAAAAAACGGGGGCTGCTGGGGTGACCCATGCAACACCCCACTCACTATTCTGTGTGGTATAGTGAGTGGGGTGTTGCGGGGGACACCCCAGCAGCACACCAGTGAAAAAGAAAAAAAAAGAAAGCAAACAGGGGCTGTGGGGGTGTCCCCCGCAACACCCTGCTCACCATACTTCACAGTATAGTGAGCAGGGGTTGTGGGGGAAACTCCTGCAGCCCAGATAAAAAAAAAGAAAAAAAAAGAAAAGGACCCTGCAGTGCCAGTTCCCGATCGCGGAAGTGAAAGGGAACTGGCACCGCAGGGACTCAGCGTGAAGAAAAAGGTAAGTGGGGTTTGTTTATGTTGGGGTTGTGGGTGGGGGTGTGTTGAGGGTTTGGGTGGGGGGTGTGTCATGGGTGTCTTGTGGGTGGGAGTGTGGATGGGGGTCTGGGTATGTATGTGTTTTCGCATGAGAAAGGTACAAACGTTTGGTGGTTCGCACCTTTCGCACGCGAACTTTCCAGCCGTAAATCAGCCGCGTTCGGATCCCGTAGATCCGTGAGAATATAGAGACAATTATGCTTTTTAACTGATATTAGTGCTCAGTTGATTGATGGTGGTGCTGTGGGAGGCATTTAATGAATACATAAGTGTAACCTGTGTATCAAAAGATTCTGTGATATTGATGGATATGAAAGCTTGGTTGTGAAGGGTTCAGACCCAACTAAAGGCACCGGAAGAGCATTTTGGGTGGTTTGCAGTCCCACATCCTACGAATGTGTTTGATAATCCTCCCTAAAAGGTTTGAGCTTCACCCTTGTTGAGGGCCCTGCGAGGGACTGTAGGCTATGATACAAGTTATCTGCAAGAATAAACCTGTTATCGCGACTTAAAGCCTGTCATCCTGGGCATATCATGTAATTTCACTGAGCCTTATCTACCAAAATTAGGAGTCCCAAATGTGATTCAGTTTGCAGCTTTTTCTATTAAAAATACTCTCTCGTGATTTGCTAAACTCTAGAGTTGCTGCATATTAATATTAGTGGCCATGCACACATTGCACAGCACACAGCTATTTGTCTATTGGCGTACACATGAAGAATTGTTTTAATGTAACTACCAATGATGCATAGAGTTTCATAGACGGATGACACTTCGTGTAATGTTATTTCCTGTGATGTCACTTCTGGTGATGTTACTACAGAAGCAAATCAAGCAAGTTCATGCTTTTTGCCACATACAACCTTGGAAATCCAAGGGCAGGGCCGGCGAGAGATCTAATAGGTCCGTGCCTTGCATTCCTGGCAACCCGACAGTGTTGTTAATTATGGTGCTGTGTATGTGTTAAAATTCCTTTTGCCACTAATATACCAGCAAGGTGGATGCGTGCGAATGATACCGTACGGAACACACGCCTCAAACTGCTTCTGATGCGTCACTGCGTACAAAGTGTCCTGTGAAGCAATGCTGTGAAGTTGGCCACTCCACTTCCCACCCCACCCTGAAAATATCTGTAGGTCATGGAATGTTCAATGGAGTGACCTGCAACATGTTCACGGGTCAACCAGGTAGGGTTTGGCCCACGAGGACTCACTATAGCACTGATGCAACAGGGTGGATCACACACAAACTATGAAAATCAAGGCAAATGGCGCCATGCAACAAAAAAAAAAGGCTTGACACCCGGAAATATTCTGACAACACTTCCGAGCAGAGATGCCTCATGCGCGCCGCTGCGCGGGGCGAGCAGAAAAACCGCCCAACCTACCCAACTAGGCGAGCCTGTCCTTGAACGAGTCACGTGCAGGGAAGAGCCTACTCTGTTTTGAAGCCGGGTAGGTGCAGGCAGGGGGCTGATATGTTCAGGCAGTGGAAACATATTTCCTTACACGCACAGCCCCCCACCTGGCAGATGAGGGATGAGACAGCAAAAGAGACCTCTTTGTTGCAAATCTGCAAATAAACAGTTGTGTGCAGTTGTAGGATTACAACAGTTCAGCGCACACCTTTGTTTAATAACAACAAGGTGAAACGTATGCAATAAAAAAGAGGCAGGAAGGAGAATGAAGAGCCAGAATAGCTGGAAAGAGCTTGCCCCAGGGTTCTGGAGCAGTACATGCTGTGTAAGGGTCTGCTGTGGAAGTGTGTTCCTGCCGAAACATGGGCCTCATTACACGGTAGGAGGTAACCATGCTGCTATTAGGACATGGCTACTCCCTTAACGCATACCGGGACGGGTAGGCGGTATGGGGATTCACCAAAATGCCACGGATAGCAGAAGTGATATCACACGACCCTTGACCCCCGGATGACATCACAGGAAGTGATGTAATTTGACCCCACCCCGAAGTGATATCACAGGAAGCGATGGAACACAACCTTTCACCCGTTGGCAAAACAGGAAATGGCATCACATAGCATTGTACACCACGAAAAATATGGTTATGCTATCACTATAATTTGATGTACATTTCATACAAGATTGGATCGCCATATGTATCGGTAAGATCAGTGTGTATAGGCCCATATTACCAAATTACTGTGAATGCAAGCAGACATCCATGACCAAATGATAATGATGTGTTATTATCTAGCACTTACGCTTAAGCGCTTTATATAGAAAAAATATACACCCAATATCACCCAACCTGTGTTGGTACTAATTTATCGACCTTAGAAGGATGAAAGGCTGAGTTGAGGCGTTTAAGAACAGACTACATCAGTGACTCACCCGCTGAAGTGTGCCTGAAATAAACCTTTAATGAGTCTAGCAAATATTGTATAGAATTCCAGAAAGACACATTATTTGGTATTCCTGTTCTTTCTTATTTAGGATCAGTGCTGAAAGTGTTAGACTTGTGGCACCCCTGTTCTTATTTTTCTTTTTTTAAGGGGCCTGAACAAGAAAGCCAGCCACTCCAGAAGTAAAGAGCCACATGGTGCTGGCCACAGCCCAGGAGCTTGCATTACATTTTTTTTTTAGAGGTCGCAATGGAGACCACAGAGGTAGCAAGGGAGACCAGACATCTGGCGACCCCCAAATGACGTCCCTGAGGTTCCTGTTTCCCCTTCTGTGTGCTGCCTGCACACTGCATGGGGACCCAAGGTCGGTGCTGCACCGCCACTTGCCCACCACAGGGAGATGCCTCCCCCCTTCGGTGAGCATTCCGCACACTGTACTAGGCCCGGCCTGGACTGTCTGCTGGCTGCCTGCCACCCACTTATATCGTTCCCCAAGGCCGCGAGTTCCAGCAAGTTTTCTCTATTGCAGGTAAGTGTACAGGTCAGCGACCAGGGAAAACACACCCCTGCCCACCTCCCAGGATTCATAAACTATCTCCCAACTGGAACACTCAACCTTCCTCATAGTTACACAATCGCAACCTCTCTGACATCGCCAGACCAGAACAGAACACCACCACACCTCTCCCCGCAAGGACAGCACAGCACAGCCCACCACGCACATGACGTCATACGCCCACACTCACCTGGGCACTAATGCACGCACAATCATACTGGCACGCACTCTCATAGTATCACAGGCATCGTATGCATCACACTGGAACGCACACTCATAGTATCACAGGCATCCCATGCAAAAATGCACGCACAATCATACTGGCACGCACACTCATAGCATCACAGGCATCCTGGGCACTAATGCACGCACATTCATACTGGCACCCACTCTCATAATATCACAGGCATCACGGGCACGAATGCACGCACACTCATATTTGCTTACCCGCACAGCCCCCCACCTGGCAGATGAGGGATGAAACAGCAAAAGGGACCTCTTTGTTGCAAATCTGCAAATAAACATTGGGGTGCAGTTGTATGATTACAAGTTCAGCGCACACCTTTGTTTAATAACAACAAGGTGCAACGTATGCAATAAAAAAGAGGCAGGAAGGAGAGGAGAAAAGCCAGAATAGCTGGAAAGAGCTCGCCCCATAGTGATGCAATGATCTCTGCATATAATGTTAGATATCTAAGATATTTTAATTACACCAGTAGCGGGTTCACAACTCCAATTAAGTCATTAATTCTCAGCGGACTGCTTTGTAAATACACTTCCAGGCACTTCGATTGCAAACGTTGATGGTGAGGCTTGATAAAAAGTGACCTCAAAGAGTTTCCATGGTGAGGTGCCTTGATGTAGGGGCAAGAAGCCAGTGGCAATGACCAGAGGGATTAGCATGGCCATGGGCAGTAAATGAGGGATTAGCATGGGTGTGGCCAGTAAAAGGGTGGCTAAATAACCAAACAACACCTACACGCTGTGCGTCCCTCCACACATGCCATTTCTCCCCAGCTGTACTCTAATGCAATAGTTTGGGCACATAGGTGGCAAAACCAACTGGTTGATAACACTGGAAAGATTAGGCCTATTTCCATATATTTTTCTAGTTTAGCAGACGGGCTACGAGTCTCTTTCAGATGAGCGGAGGGAGTGCATTAACTTAATGCTGTTGCAGGGAAATTCTACTTCTTGGAACCCTTCTTTTGTGTAATATTCAACTTTCGTAACTAGCCTTTTTAGGTCTGGCAGAGCCATTGATGGGAGGTTCCTGTTTCCCCTTCTGTGTGCTACCTGCACACTGCACGGGGACCCAAGGTCGGTGCTGCACCGCCACTGGCCCACCACAGGGAGATACCCCTTTCTGTGTGCATTCTGCACACTGTACTAGGCTTGGACTGTCTGCTGGCCGCCTGCCACCCACTTATATCGTTCCCCAAGGCCGTGAGTTCCGCAGCTCTTCTTTATTGCAGGTTAGTGTACAGGTCAGCGACCAGGGAAAACACACCGCTGCCCACCTCCCAGGATTCACAAACTCTCTCCCACCTGGAACACTCAACCTTCCTCATAGTTACACAATCGGAACCTCTCTGACATCACCAGCCGGGAAAGAACAGAACACTACCACACCTCTCCCCGCAAGGACAGCACAGCACAGCCCACCACACACATGACACCACACGCCCACACTGACCTGGGCACTAATGCACGCACAATCATACTGGCACGCACACTCATAGTATCACAGCCATGGTATGCATCATACTGGCATGCACACTCATAGTATCACAGGCATCATGGGCACTAATGCACGCACAATCATACCGGCACGCGCACTCATAATATCCAGCCAGACGAAACACGTGTCTGGGGTTGCTGTTGGTACTCCTGTTCGGAGAAGAATTGCCTAGCATTTTGGTGCTGGACTGCCCCAGGGCAGGACAAAGACTGATATGTTTGGGATATTTATTCTCTGTGAAAGATAGTGAGCTAAAGACTCTCAGTAAGTCTCTCACAACCAGGACTAATGTCTGGCAGAGAGACTCCCAGGACCCCCCTTGTTAATTTGCATAATTTAAGTAGCTTTGGGTCTCACCCTAAGTTACTAGCGGAATCCAGATGTGGACCCCTTGCTCACTATTCTTAGAGAGGCACAGCTCCATCCTACTGATGAGGTCCAACCAGACTGAAACACGTGTCTGTGGTTGCTGTTGGTACTCTTGTTCAGAGGTGAATTGCCTAGCATTTCGGTGCTGGACTGCCCCAGGGCACGACAAAGACTGATATGTTTAGGATATTTCTTCTCTGTGAAAGATAGTGAGCTAAAGACTCTGGGTAAGTCTCTCGTAACCAGGACTAATGTCTGGCAGAGGGACTCCCAGGACCCCCCTTGTTAATTTGCATAATTTAAGTAGCTTTGGGTCTCACCCTAAGTTACTAGCGGAATCCAGATGTGGACCCCTTGCTCACTATTCTTAGAGAGGCACAGCTCCATCCTACTGATGAGGTCCAACCAGACTGAAACACGTGTCTGTGGTTGCTGTTGGTACTCTTGTTCAGAGGTGAATTGCCTAGCATTTAGGTGCTGGACTGCCCCAGGGCACGACAAAGAGTGATATGTTTGGGATATTTCTTCTCTGCGAAAGATAGTGAGCTAGAGGCTCTGGGTAAGTCTCTCGTAACCAGGACTAATGTCTGGCAGAGGGACTCCCAGGACCACCTTGTTAATTCTCATAGTATCAAAGGCATCCCAGGCGCTAATGCATGCACAATCATACTGGCATGCCCACTCACAGCATCACAGGCATCCTGGGCACTAACGCACGCACAATCATACTGGCACGCGCACTCATACCATTACAGGCACCCTGGGCACTAACGCACGCACAATCATACTGGCACGCCCACTCACAGCATCACAGGCATCCTGGGCACTAACGCATGCACAATCATACGGGCACGCGCACTCATACCATTACAGGCACCCTGGGCACTAACGCACTCATAATCATATGGGCATGCACACTCATAATATCACAGTCATCCTCGGCACTAATGCACGCACAATCATACGGGCACGTGCACTCATAGCATCACATGTATCCGGGAAACTAATGCACGCACAATCATACTGGCATGCCCACTCATAATATCACAGGCATCCTGGGCACTAACGCATGCACAATCATACTGGCACGCCCACTCACAGCATCACAGGCATCCTGGGCACTAACGCACGCACAATCATACTGGCACGCGCACTCATACCAGACAGGTAGACTGGGCACTAACGCACTCATAATCATACGGGCATGCACACTCATAATATCACAGGCATCCCATGCACTAATGCAGGCACAATCATACTGGCACACGCACTCATAATTTCACAGGCATCCTGGCCACTGACGCAGGCACAGTCATAATTTAATAGACATCCTTGGTCGGCAGCGATCTCCACTCCCTTCCCCCACTTAGGGACTGGAAAGCAAAACCCACGTCCCCCACTTCAGCTCACAAAGAACACTACTCTTCCACAAACACACATAGGCGCCGATGGAAATTACAAAGCAGTGGAAAAGGAAAAAAAACAAAAGCCAAAATGTTTCCCAAATATTAAAGTATCACATGGGACTGACACCATTTCTAAGGAACGCCTTGGCCTCATGGGGATATAGACTCAAAGGCGGGGACTTCAGTGTGGAATCTAGGTGCTCCTAAGGTGGCAAACGTCACTGGCAGGAACAACGCCTACAACGATTAGAAAACAAGCATTCGAGACACCCACATCTTCATTGATAGCAAGCACAGATGCAGAGTTTCAAGGCGCTACAGATCTGTAACTATAAGAAACAGTCACCGAAAACGCGCTAGCTCGCATCTACCTGCACATAAGAAGCAGCAACCGGGTCGAGCAGCAGCTAAGAATGAAACAACAGAACACACAGGAACCCAGCCCTTACTGGAACCCACAGCATGCCCTAGCCAACCATGCGCGCATGTACTGATCACTGAGATCATGCGTGCCAACACCACGCAAGTGTGTGCATGTTGTTCGGTGCTGAAATTGAAAGAGAACAATTCTCCTTTTCCAATGCCCCTGAGGTGAAAAATGACAATGGGTCACTTGGTCGACTGAAACACGTGACAGCAACTCCGTAACTTGAACTAAGCGTGAGATTACTGCTCCTTCACGCACCTGCGTCACATCCAGCAGTCACAGCATAATAACTCGAAACTAGGCAGCAGAACTGCTTTGCCTCGAGGTTTTAGACTAACTGGACCAATTGTAGTCATTTATATGGCGAAAAGGTTGGTGTCCTGTCAATTGGTCGACTGCAATTTGGTCGACTGCAATTTGGTCGACACCATTTGGTCGAATGCCAAATGGTCGAATTTTTTTTTTTTTATTTATATATTTGTTTTGTGGGGTTTCGTGTGGGGAAAGAAAAAAAAAGAAAAAAAAGGGGGTTGGGGGGCCCCCCCCCCAAAAAAAAACCAAAAAAGGGGTAAAAAAAAAAAAGTTCGACCATTTGGCATTCGACCAAATGGTGTCGACCAATTGTCCTGTCGACCAAATGTTTTCGACCAATTGACTGGTAACCGAAAAGGTTTTAAGAGTTCCAAATGTCATTCCGGCGACTGCTATTCGCTTTGAACTGGGGTTCAAATCGTGAAAAGCAAGAGTGAAATTGAGTCCACTTGATTTAGAGGAGAACGTTTTCCGGTGGAGAAGTCTTTGTACCAAGATCTGAATGTCAGTCTGTGTTCAAACGATGTCACTTTGTTAAGCAAACTGAGAGATCTGCGAACTAGTTATCCCCTGGAAATGGGGAGAAGTGGGTCTGACCTCGGAGTGCATTCTGGAGTAGTTAATAACGCCCTGTATTCGGCAGATTGGTGCCTAACTACTAGTACGTTCCATGGTTACCAGTCCCTATCCCAGCTTTCGATGGAACATAAACCCTGGCGAGTGGTTTTACGATATTTGGATGTATTCCCAAATAGATACCATAGAGAGGCAATGCTTATCTTCAGATGGAATGTATTTTAAACAAAGGACATTTTACTGAAACGTCAACTGATAGCACTCCAGGAGTCCTACTGCCAGTTTTGTAAGGACACAATGATAGTTGAAACTTTGAAGCTTCTGGTGACTTATTGTGAAGCACTTTTACCTTTAGGAAATTCATTGCAGACCCTTCCTATATTGATTGTGAATCACTTTGGCTGAATGGGGCGGGTCATCTCAGTTCTGTCAGAATTGCTGTCACTGGATTTTTAAGATCTTCAAAATTATAAAGCTGGTGAATTAATGGTGAAGGACTTTGCTTTTTATGTGGTAAGATTATGAAATGTAGGTATGTTATTAAGAAATGGTAAGGGATCATATTTAGATGTAATTTCGGTTTTACATCAGCTGCTTGGGAATTTACAAGGTCTAGGTGTGGTGACTATTTACTTTCTAGGAAGAATGTGTGTGATACTTTATTTTATATAAAGTGGGGTAATTCTGACAGCTGATTTACGATCGTCTGAGTGTTTTATATGCAATGTTTTGTATATTGGTTCTTATATTATTAATTGTATAATTGTGAAAGGTTAATTGTTCAACTAAATCACAATAACAAAAAAAACTCAAACAACTCATAAGTCACTGAACATCACTGTATAAACTCTGATTCATCACAAATAACACAGACAAACCTTTCTCCATGCCACAACCTGAACAGCGTCACATGTTATGGAGAGGTACTAGAAAGACTTGCCACCAGTTTTCATAACCAGGTGTTAATTATCCAAACTTGCATTTACCAACTTTTATTGCTAATGTACATGAACAGTGAACATGAACAGTGACCCCATGCACACATGACGCATGCAACCACTATACTATCTGAAGACCTATTTGAAGCACAATTACAGCTCACTTGCTTGGGTGCTTGATTACAATAACGAACATGGAGCTCTAAACAAAAAGCCTTACACACAGGACACATACAAACAATAGGAAAATACGGATCTACTAGAAGCAAAACAATAAAAGCATTTACTGAGATGCATAACTATAATGTCAATAACAGGCTATGACATCAGCATCCTAGCTTAACTATAGCACATTACTCAGCCATGCACCCCATGGCTACACATTTGTATCATTGTGAACATGCAAACTAAAATAATAGCTGTGGCAAAGATCATTCATTCAATCATTCATTTTGTCATTTGTATAGCGCCTTTCACCATAATTATGGTCGCAACGTGCTGTTGGTTGAACGCCCTCGGAGGGATAGAAGTCCAAATTAATGGAAAGGTTGGGAGGGGCTATTATGCATGTATGCATTTCAACCATTAAAGTTATGTGAGGGTGGCCAAGACCCTGCTAGCTAATCATGTTTGAATGGCGTGTGGATGGGCACAGCAGGGGTAAATTATGAACTAAACAGGGCTGGTTTGTGTTTACGGAGATCGAGAATTCTGTTAGAAGCTACTGTTCGAATGTTTTATTGTTAAGGGTAGCTTCATTCTAATGACAGAGGTGTTGTGCAATAGTGTTTGTGTTATATGTGAGTGCAGGGTACGTGTAATGAGCCTGTGCCTTCCACTAAGTTACAAAGGTGTGCTGTTCAAGGGGAGAACATTGGTTTGCTGTACAAACAACAATGTCTACATCCTGGTTTCTATCTATGCACCAAGAGCAGTTCTATGTTTCACAGACGATCTAAGTGCTAAATGAATACATAATACTCACCCTGGTTCCTTCTAGTGCGAACACTGCCCCCCATTTATCCTTTCTTACGGTGGCATGGCTCACCCTCATGTGCATAGAATGCTGACTGCGAAAGAGGGATCCAATGTACCTGAATTGTCCTTCTCCCAGATGATCCGAGTGATTCTTCTGAGGTGCAGTTTAAGTGTGATGCATTGCCCACCCTCCAAGCCCATGTGGGGGCAGTACCTGGCCCACTGTCAGGATTTATGTCAAGCGCAAGTTACTATATTACCTTATCGAATCCCCCGTATGGGGTTGGTGACGCCCAAGGTGGGGTTTGAGGATAAAGGAGAGACGAGGCAGTTAGCTTACAGAGGGATATGTGGGAGAGAGTGTGTGGGGGGAATGACTGGATGAAGCTAGTATGGGAGCAGTAGGGGAGTGGGCGAGGGAAGGGGGATCAGGATATGCGTGGGAACGGCCTGGTTTTTAGGACTTTCCTATAGGCCAGGTAATCCTTTATGAGTCAGAGTGTGAGAGGGAGGGAGTTCCAGAAGGTGGGTGCAAGGACGGAGAAACAAGCACCTCCTAGTCTGGGAAGTTTAAAGGGGGGACTACCAGGAGGTGTGCAGAGCCTGATCTGAGGATTCAGGCGGGGCGGTAGCATATGACTTTGTTTTGGAGGAATTCAGGGCCTTTCTTGCGGATGGCACGGTGGGTAATGCACATGGCATTTAAAGAGTTCCATTGGCTGATGGGCAGCCAGTGAAGTATCCTAAGAGCGTGGGAGATGTGTTCTCTGGGGGAGAGTGTGAGGAGGATAATTTCTGCAGAGTTTTGGGTCCGTTGATGCAAGATCAAACTAGACACCGACTCTATGATAGCCATGATCCATTACTTAAGAATTACTAGTCTTCGCTTGCTTGCAAAAATCTTATCTCAAATAGCTAAGTTAATAATCCTGGGTCAAACTGATTTGCCCACATGAGAGTGCAACAGCCTTCACTAATCACTGCTCTCTGGTCAGGGAACTCTCCCTGGAATGCAGACTCAGACTTGTTGCTTGCCTTGTCCCTAAGCCAAAATCAGCTGAGCAATCTCCAAAAAAATGGACCTTCAGAAGATCATGTTGAACAACTTCTGGACCTTGGGACCAAACTCCTTCTTACCTTGCAGTACTCTACTTCACTCTCATCCTCGTGTCCATCTACCCTATTGAGAGATCTGCCCCCAGCCCTAGATAATCTCAGTCCCTTCGCAGCTTTGCGTTGTGCCTCCCTCTGCTGCCAGGAACTCTCCACATGCGCACCAGTATGTCACCCATTCCCCTGAATATCAGTACTGGCACTGCGCAGTTCTTCATACAGAACTTCAACACATGCATGATCTGCCTAGGCGACACTGCTGTCATCGATAATGGATGCATTTGCGCTAATAACTCTAACGATAGCTGAAGGATGCAGATGTGGGAGGCGCTCAATTTCATCACGTCGGTATCACTTCCCCTCCGACATCATCATTTGTGTGGGGATCCCACTCTCACGTCGGCCAGCTAGGTCCCCCCAAGCAGCCTGGTCTTAGTTGCTTTGTCTTCGGGGACCTGTTCTCTGATCGCTGGGGTCTGGTCCATGGTCGTTGGGGTCTGGCCTCTGGGCATATGTTATGTTCCTTGTGGGTTTGGTCTCTGGGTCCTGGTCTCTGGTGTCTGGCTGGTATCTGGTCTTTGGTATAGCCTCTGAGGTGTGGGAACTGGGTATGGCCACTGCGGTCTGGTCACTGGGGGTTTTGGCTCTGTGGGCATTTCTCTGGGGGTCTGGCCTCTTGGCTTTGGAGTCTGTTCTCCGGTCTGTGGGGTCTGGTCACTGGGGTGTTGTCTCTGGAGTCTTGGGTCTTGTCCTGTCCATGTTAGATAGTAGTGGCCTGAAACAGATGTCATGGATTGGTGATTCTGAACCTAATGCCAGGCTTCTGCTTTCTCTCCTTCTTTTTAATCTGGAAGCAGACGCATGCTGTGCTGCCCATAAAGGCTGTATGGCATATTTTGATGTTAAATCAAACATATGTTCTATTATGTTCCTACTGTGCCTGCCATCAGCCCTTTTTTTGAAAACATAAAATGTGAAAACCTCTAGTTATGCTGATAGGATTCTCGAGATGTTTGCGGCGTGCACAAAGTGCGGGTGGGGACAATGTGCATGCTGACAATCTGGACAACCTAAGTGGTCAATTCCAATTGATTTACAAATAATGTTTTTTTTTAATTCTAAGGAAACTCCAATGGAAAAAAAACACCTACTTTTCAAGATTCCCTTTCTGCGTTAAAACATCCATGAAACTTCACCAGAATGGGCATGGTTGGTCAGGTGTGGCCAGGTTGGCTGCTTGGCAAATTTGGTAAATATTCAAGGATGAAGTCACACAAGATGCAGGTTTTCATACCTTTTATTAGACTAACTGAAGAAAACTATGCCAAGATGGAAACACAACATTAGCTTTGGAAGTGCCACAGGCCTCTTCATCAGATACTGGATGGAGGTTCTTTTAGCCCTAGTCAGGGGGCATGCCTTACTGACTCGCACCTCCTCCCTCTACCCACGCTCCTCAATCTTCTGCAATGGTGGTAGTCCAGTCTGCTTCATCCCTCTCATTAACTGAGGATGAGGATCTCAGTGCCTTAGATGTCAAGAGTGCAATAGTGGCAGATGAAGAGTGTTCCTGCCACTTCAGATGAATAATCATCTATTCATGGCATTTGGGAAGGGTAGAAAAGGTCAGAAACCTTCTGATGTTTCCTCAAGTGTGTGGGTTTGGTTCACCATTACCAAGACCTATGAATCACAGGGAGTGTCCCTCCCCTGATCCAGAGTAGATGCACGAGAAGAGTGAGGACCTCTTGGGCAGAGGATCGGGGGGGAGGGGTTACCCATTATAATTATAATTGTTCTTTTATAACACGCTTAATGCCGGAGAACAGCTTCTAAGCGCAATGCTATGCCTTGCCTTGCTTCCAAGACAAACTCGTTGCCCCTGAGCTATTCCCCGTCCATTGATTGATATTCACAGAGCAGACACTTTGGCTTCAACTTCAATATTCATAAACCACTACAAAGTCAGAGAAAGGTCAGGGAAAGGTCTGGTGGTGCTACTGTCCTACACCCTGTTAATTTGGGTTGGGTGGCAACACAGGAGTTATTCATTAACTTTGTCTTTTTTGTAATTCTCTTCTGTGTATGCTGTTTGTATTGAGGCACCTGTCACAGCCTATATCTTTAGGTATATCCTCGGGATTGGGATGAGAGAGGAGACCCTGGGGTAATGCCTAGATTGGGTGCTGTAATCCCCATTAAATAGCATCTCCTCCCTCGTCCCAATACTCACAACCTGCCTTGCCCAATTTAAGGGGGTTGTTGTGAAATCTGAATGGTATGGTCAGGACATGATTGCTGCCGGAATCCATTTTTTGGGCCAGGAAAGTGAAGGGAGGCCTGGGAGGGTGAGTGGGGCATCCAGTACGAGGTGAGCATAAACCTGTTGTATATTGTGGTGGCAGGCATGGCAGCCTCGTGACAGTGAGAGTACTCAATGTAATGGAGATTACCACATGTAATCTAGGCATACTCTTTCATTAATGTATAGGAACCACACTGTGAAGGAAAGAATAGCTGTAATGCTGAGAATTGCCAATTCCTTCCTCCTGTTGAGAAGTGCCAGTATTGCTACATTAATAACATGGTATCTCTGTTGAGAAGTGCTGCCACTGTTGTTATTGGTTCATTAAAGGTACAGCTGGTTTCTGTATAGTTCTGGTTCTCTGTGATTAGAAGAATAGCAGCCGTTGTGTGAACTCTCACTCCTTCTCCCATGAAACATAAAAGACATCTTCTTTCCTCTTATGGAAAGTATGCAGACCTGCTGAGAAGTAGTTCCATTAAAAGTATAAAAGCCCAGCTGAGATGGGTTATTTCAGTGTCATCAAAAATAGAGCAGATCTACTCAGTGTTGCTAGCACTTTGCCAAGGATAGCAGCCCTAAATGGGAGTGTTGATTACTTTCCTGTTATCACTGTGTTGCACACAGCTGAAAAGGGTGGATGCTGCCCCAGCAATCATATCACAGCTCGTATGCGATTGGTTGGCTGTTTTACCCTCTTTACACCAATCTGCATTCTACCTTCTCAGAAAGGCACTGAGTGGGATTAGACTACCTGTCCAGGAGATCCCTGCCCTTTCTGCTGAGACTACGTTATCGCTAGAACCTCGAATCAGCAGAATGTCATGTGATTCGACCAGGTCGAATCTTGGAGACTGATTTTAAGAAGTTTAACTAAAGTTCAAACACACGGCTTAAAGAATGGCAAGCAGTTGGAGCCTCTTTTCATTCTTGGGCAGCTTTCAGGGAGGCAAGAGATCATTGCTGGGCGCAGATTTGGTAAACTGGGGGAAGTGAGGAAGGCATTTGAGTGGAATTAGAGTGTTTGAGTAATGAGAAGGGCAGGGCAAGGTAGTGAGTACATGGGGGACTTCAATAGTTAGAATTCGGGTGGATTTTGACGGCGCTGTGGGATGCATTGAGAGATATGAAGTATGCAAACAACACAGGTGGCATCTGGTGTGAGTTTAGGAAGAGGGAACCCTAGTAAAGGAGAGAAACTTGAGTGACTGCAAGAGACAGGAGAAACCAGACATTCTGTGGCAGGTTGACAGTAACATATCTGCTACCAGAAAAAGAAATACATGTGCCCAGCTTGTGCAAGCTCAAAGGGCTTTTACTGCAGTACAGTGCAAGATCTTTTAACTGATCTGTAAGTATTCTTCAGGACAGATGTAGGTAGATGGTTCAACCCATGGCACTAGTCGGAGAAGGGTTTTGGGAAGTGACGCTAGGGCCCTCTCTCTCTTGTCTCCCCTGTGAATACCACGCTAGCCCAGACATCCGTAACTCTGCGTTGGTGTTATTGAACGGTAACCCCTACTGTCTAAGTCCTTGTTCTTGAACTAGAAATTGTTTCCCTAAGTGCAGACCCACTGACTCCCTCAGGTACTTCCTAGCTTTCCCTTCACTCTTCACAGGTTACTTTTCGAGTGGGAATTGGTAACAGTGCCTGCATTGATGTGTAGGAATCGTCTATTCCACTCACACACAACCTCTCCTTTCTATTCTACTCCTCCCGCCCCTGCACTCCCAAGTTCACCCTACCAGCCTGATTTCCCTCTGATGTTTCACGCCTCCTGTTTCCTGTCTCCAGTCTTTCATGTTATTTCCCCCTTTACTCCTTCCCACTGCCAATACCATTCATCCCACACTACTACTCTGCCCATGCCACTACTACTACTACTCCTACCACCACTACTCCCCCCAATCCCACTGCTCTCATGCAACCACGAGTACTCTCATCATTCTATTACTACTCCCCTCCTACCACTACTACACCCCTCTTTTCAATGCTTTGTATGTGTCAGCATTCCTCGCTGCAGGGCTGCTACCTCTGCTAGTTCATTTTCCTAGACCTTAGCATTCAGGAGATGTCTTTCTCAGGCCTCATGGTTTTCGGCATTCATGGGTTTAGGTCTCCCTTTGACCTTGGTTCTCAGCATTCACTTGATCAGGTGTCTCCACTATGTGGTTCTCAGCATTCATATGGTTAGGTCTCTCCATTACCTGGTTGCTCAGCATTCATTTGGTTAGGTCTCACCATAACCTGGTTGCTGAGCATTCACTTGGTTAGGACACTCCATAGCCTGGTTCTCAGCATTCAGGCTCTTCCTAGACCTCCGGCAAGCTTCATACCTTGGTATTGGAAACTTGGTCATCAGTAGTTTTTTCAGTAAAGCAGTCACTTTGTACCAAGTGGTGATCCTCCTGCTTCGGAAGTAAGTGGCGAGAGACCTGTCCTACTGCTGGACAGCTGCTCCCACTGGGTCCAGTCAGGTTTTTGTTATGGGGCACACATGTTCTTCCTATTTGCACCAGCCTATTCGATTGACTTGGATCTCTAGGGTTTTGTCTCTGGGGCTTGGGTTGGGCTCTTCATTCAGTTCCCCTAATGGTTGTTTAAACTTGAAGCAATGATATCTAAATTGGTTAATTATTGGATTTATCTCACCTGTTTTTCCTGAAGCTTTAAAGGTGCTAGGCACCATCATCACCATGTTGGATTCTCTTTTTGCAGCAGCTCTTTGCTACCCAGGTCTCCACATCCTCCATAGACTAACACCTGGTTTTCTGTGGCATTGTGGTCCTATCGCGCGACTCCCATTCGATTTGTGATCCCACTCTTTCTCTCCACAATGGGTGCATTGGGGGTGGTTGCTTGGGAAATCCTTGAACTTTGTATGGTTGTAACAGGTTTTCCATTTGAGCTACTCTCTAAGGGGATTTTGATGTTGGGGGTTTCCCAGCCCCTGATGGAAAGATACTGTGGCTTGGTGGAGGTGGTGGTGAGTCTGCACTAAACCACTCTTCCACCCGGTGCGAGGCACATCAGGTAATGGCCGACCAACCCAGTCCCTTGCAGCTCGCCCTCTCTTATAAAAGAATAGAGTTCTACCAACTCGCCACACTGTGCACATCTCTCTTTCGGTCGCGCTCCCTATCCCCATCATGATATGCTTCAATCTCTCTGCCCACTTCTTCCTCGCTCTCTCACTTTTTGTCTCTCTGTCCCATTTCTCCCTCCCTTTCTTTGTATCCAACAACCCTCTGCCTTCTTTATTTCCCCCTCTGCATCAATGATGTTGTGTTTCACAACCCTCTGACTGTCTATCAATCCCTTTGTGTCCAATTTAGCTCACTTTGACACATCTGTCTGTTGCTATCTCACCTGATCTGTCCCCATGGAATACTATGGACCGTGGGCTCTAGCAGAGACCAGCCACAAATAAAGCAGTGGCTGGAATTCCTGTGTAGCGTGTGGTGAGTTAATGAAAGCGCGTTATCCCCACACCCCCTTCCGCCCCTTCTTTCTCTTAGCCACGTGTAACGCATTAAAGAAGCATGAACGCCTCAATGAAAGGGGATATATGTTAGGGGATATATGTTAGTTGCAAGGAATCTCTGCTAAACTGCTAAACTGTAAGAAATTTGCAATAAAACCTCTGGATGGACTAATTCAGGACAGCTTATATTGTAATGGGTAAAAAGACATGATGGAATGTGTAACGGGTGTATCTGTGTTAGTTGTAAATTGTAATGCTAATATTTATTTCTATACACATTTTCTCCAACAGATCACCCCATCACTTACCTTTGCCTGTTTCAGTAACGTACCAGCCCCCATGGGGATCAGGGCCTTGGTGGATGCTGGAGGCGATGGGAATGTTGAGAAAGAGAGGCAAATGGAAAAGAAGTTAAGCTGAGGAGAGTGTTGGATGCACGTCAAGTGATTCTGTTCCGGTCGGTTCATTGGCATACTCCCTCGAGGACTGCGTTGGCCTTGTTTTCCACGCGTATACAAGGGAATGGGGCCGAAAACTCCACCAATATTCGTCCACAGAAGTAGAAAACACTGCATTAGTTATAAACACATATGAAATGAAATCCTAAAATATTCAAAAACGGTTCTTCAATCCATCCATCGGTGAAGACTATCCTTTATTGAGCAAGCCTCTTCAACGGATACTATGATGTGGGCAATGAGTTTCGGACCTTTGTCTTTCATCAGGGTGATCACTCATAACAAGGGGAGCTAGAGACGATGGTAGGTGCTGTTGTTTTATGCATGTGTATCTCATGACCATGTGAACAAGGTTCCACCATTTTCTATTTATATCACTGGGTGTGACAGCCCAGTCCTTTTTATCCACTCAGCCTGGGCTGCATTCCCCTACAATGTTGCTGCCTGCATAGGAGGATAGGAAGAAAGCTCCTCCCACAAGGCCTCATCTCACTCATCACAGGCTCTAAGTTGGGTCTTGGTTCGACACTTTCTCAGTTCCACCTACCGGCTTGGCCCATAAATTGCCAAGAGTCAGAGCTGCCTGGGGGATGGCAGTGGCAAATCCACAGCATTGCAGAGCATCAGTGGCAAGCTGGGCGCATTTCCTCTGGTGTTCCATCACTAAGGATTTTCAGCTGTGAGTGCCTTGTTTTAATAATACAAAAATAAAATCTAACTTTCATGACCTTGTGGGCGCTGATTCCTCTGGGTAGGATACGAGTTGCTGAAGCATATACTTTTGGAGTTCAGTGATGTTGCATGTGATGTACAGGCAATGAATTTGCAAGGAGAGATTAAATGTACATTACATTCCTTCTCTCACAGCGGTTACTGTCATGTTCACTAAACCTTTTAAATACCTCCAGGGGGATACAAATACCCATTGTGATTTGTGTAACGTGTTAATTGCTATCTGCACTTTTCTAGCACTAGGGCCCTGCAGGTATTAGAGCACTTAAAGCGCGAGCCTATAGAGCAAATGAATTGTAAGAGCAATCTGCAGTTGGTTAGGAATTGGGGAAACAATGCATAACTCTTTCAATCGTTTTTAAATAGAGAAAGATTTGATATGCGTCTTAGACGGATTGCGAGGTGATTCCAGTCGTGTACACATAGCACTTTAAAGGTTCTACCTCCCACAGAGAAAAGAGAAAAGCACCTTCAGATCATACATGACCTTTGGAACAGTAAGGAACCACCAGAGACCTGAAGTCGAATTAAACATACATTTATGGGTAGGAACTGACATTTTATGTTGAATTCTAGCCTGTACAGGAAACCAGCCAAGGTCCCATAAAAGAGAGCTAGCATGGGCAAAAGGCAGAGCAAAGGCTACAGTACATTCTGATTCCTTTAGCAATGTCAGCAGCCAAATAATCAGGCTTTTGAGCAACCTTCAAGAAGGGGATTGCAGTAATGAAATGTTGACACTGCCGTAGCTCGGGACATACAGCTAAAGTATGCTTCAGGGAGGACAACTTTAATTTTCCAGAATAAACGTTCATAGTAAGTAGCAGAGCTAACTATTTCAGTTATCGCGGCAGTCCCAGTGAAGGATCTTAAAAGAGTCCCGGAGTTTTCATTTCTGGGAGAATTGTAATTAAGTATGCCCCTCAGGGGAGTTGGTAGGTCTGGAAAAGACCCGGGGCTAAGCTAATGTCGGAACTGTCGGGACTTGGGGCTAGCTAGTCTTTTGGCTGTAGCTCCTGAGATTCTATCCGGTGCTACAACCAAAAGATCAGGGGCTATTGCCCCCTTAGCCCCCCCCCCCTAGCAACGCCCCTGATGCCCCTTTTGCTGTTTGAAGCTGTTTGAAAGTGCCTGATTGTCTGGAAATCATAATCAGCTGTGCCCCCTTTGCTGTTTCAAAGTTGCCTGGAAATTGTAATTAGCTGTGCCCCCTTTGCTGTTAGGAAATGCCTGCTTGCCTGAAAATCGTAATTATCTGTGCCCCCCTTTCCCGTTTGAAGTGCCTGCTTGCCTGAAAATCATAATTAGCTGTGCGCCTTTGCTGTGTGAATGTGCCTGCTTACCTGAAAATCGTAATTAGCTGTGCCCCCTTTGCTCTTTGAAAGTGCTTGCTTGCCTGAAAATCATAATTAGATGTGCCCCCTTTGCTGTTTGGAAGTGCCTGCTCGCCTGGAAATCGCAATTAGCTGTGCCCCCTTTGCTGTTTGAAAGTGCCTGTTTGCCTGAAAATAGTAATTATCTGTGTTCCCTTTACTGTTAGGAAATGCCTGCTTGCCTGACAATTGGAATTTAGCTGTGCTCCCTTTGCTGTTTGAAAGGGCCTGCTTGCCTGAAAATCGTAATTACGTGTGCCCCCTTTTCTATTTGAAAGTGCCTGCTTGCCTGGAAATCGTAATTAACTGTGCCACCTTTGCAACAACATCCTGATCGCACGTTTTCATGACACCCTGGAAATCACAGGTCAGGCTCTGGCGTGGTTATCCTCTTTTCTCTCTGACTGCCCATCCGAGGTGGAACTTGGAGCCTTTCTCTCGACTATCACTCTCTCAACCTGCAGCGTTCCTCAGGGATCAAACCTATCCCACTTGTTCTTCAACATCTATATGGCTACCATGGCACGTGTGATTGCCACTTTCACCTCTAATTTCTGTGTTATGCGGATGACACAGAATTATCTTTCAGGCTACCCTCAGCCGTTTCCTCCTCCTCACTCATATCTGACTGTCCGCTATCCAGTCTTGGTGGGCTGCAAACGAACTCTGTCTCAACGCCAATAAAACTGAGATCGTTTGCATTGGGACCCCTGCTCCCACTTTCCCTCTTTCACTCTGGCTGGACTCCCCTGCCCCACGCCTACCCCCACCTGCGAGGCCAAAAACCTTAGGGTCATCTTCGACTCCACTCTCTCCGCCTCTCACATTTCTGACATCTCAAAAAAGCCTAACTATCAACTACACCCCCTCCGAGGCACTCTACCTTTTCTGACTTTCCCTCACTGTCTCACTGTCTCCAGAGCCCTGGTTCTCTCTATACTGGACTACTGCAACAGCCTCTTCCTCAACCTCCCTGCGTCTGCTGTGCGCCCTCTGAAACTCATTCAGAACAGAACCGCCTCACGCCCAGGGACTGCATCTCTCAGGCACTGAAATCCCTTCACTGGCTTGCCATGGCTGCACTGATCAAATTCAAGACCCTTTGCATTGTACACAAGGCTTTCAGGGGCTTGGGACCTACTTACCTGCAATGTTACCTACCTAAATACTGTCCCTCTTGAGCCCTCCGCTCATCTACCTCCAACCTTCTGCAAGTGTGCCGGTTCTCCAAGCAGAGATTTGGACAGAGGTCCTTATCCTCAGCAGGTGCCTCCGTCTGGAATAGCCTCCCTGCTACCCTCCGTCTTGAGCCTGATCTTTTTAAGTTCTGGAAACTCCTCAAGACCTTTCCCTTCTCCTCCTTCTCTCTCCTCCTACCCTGCTAACCTAGCTCTCTGCTCTTTCCATCACTCCCTCCTCTTCCATACGGCTTTGCTGACTGGCCGCCAGGTGTACCTCAGACTCTCACAGGTCCCAGACACCCCCGCCAGTTCTATTTGCACTTGCCTCAGGGCCCTGCACCCCATCCGCCTAACTGCACTTCTGAATAAATCCATGAGAGCTTCTCTCTCCGCACTGATCCCAGCCTCTACAGGCTAGGTGCATTTGGAACCACGCCCCCATGCCCTCCCCTTGACCGTCTTGCACTTGCACGATCAGAATGCATCTCTGCCTGAAGATCGTCTGTCTGTTTCCTTGTCTTCACCCCTTAATGTGCACTTGATAAAAACCGTAGAATCGCTGCCAGGCCTATTTGCTGTATCCTAACTGTTAAATGTATATTTTTTACTTACTCTGCCTGTGAAGACTGTTATCATCTCAGAATTTCAAGGGCTCTGAGCGACTGCTATTTTTTCCCCGTGTTTCCACCCTCCTTGAGCACTTTAGAACACTGCCTGTGTATAGGTGTTTTATAAATAAACAATACCAATGAGCGTACCATGTTTTTGACATGAATTGTATCAGATGCAAATCCAATTTCTTCAAAGTATGCTGTTTACCAGTAATCACTGATTCAGCCTTTAATGCAACAAGACTTAACCAATTTGAACCCATCGATTGTTTGATTGTAGCCGAAACCGATGATAAAGGCAGGTTGTCAATCGAGGGATCATAAGAAAGTTTAAAGAAGATCCTGACATCATCTGCATAGCATTGAAAACCAAGCTCTTGATTCTCTAACAGATCACATAAAAGCTTAACGGGAATGTTAAATAGAATTGGAGAAAGGTGTGAACCTTGTGAACACCAACAGGAAACTGCTATTTTGGTGTAGAAATACCCTTCATTGTGAGGCATGAAACTCTATTAGATTGAAAATCTGTGATCCATTTGAGGTCTTTGCCTGAAACTCCATTTACAGAAAATAGGTGATCAAGAATGATCTGGGGTCCAGGGTGTCAAACTCAATTGAAAGGTCGTGCATGATCAAATGTTTTTCTTGGTGTACATACTGGGTCCATTTAAGATTTGTATCGAACTTTAAGCAACGATAATTTGTAAGGCATGTCTATCTGTCTGTACAAAGGAAAGCTGAAGGGGAGATATAGTTTTCACTCAAATTCATAATTTTACTGAGGAGGGATGTTGAGGTTTGCCCTAACGCGTCAGGTGGAGACACTTTCAAAGACAGTCAGAGAAAACCCCCTGTAATACCTAGTGGAGGCCATCCCTACTTGCTCGAGGGTTACTTAGTGGCACCAGTAACTCATCATCTCCTGGTACCAGTCAGGCTGTTCCCATTATTCCTATGCTCCTGCAGCCCAGTAGCAGACTAGAAATGGCCCTATGTCATCCA
Source organism: Ambystoma mexicanum (assembly GCF_040938575.1). NCBI lineage: Eukaryota > Metazoa > Chordata > Amphibia > Caudata > Ambystomatidae > Ambystoma > Ambystoma mexicanum. The sequence continues at coordinate 859,811,489 of NC_090931.1, read as the reverse complement.
TAGGGAAAATTATGATTTCAATTGTCTAATAGTGAAGACCAGAATGGTGGATTTGGGGCATGTTAGAGCTTTTGAAGAGTCAACGTGAGACAAGAAAACAAATCATGAGTTGTCTTTAAAACATCAGGGACTCTTTCAGAGTCTTTGGAATCAAAGAAGCCCTGAGATAGCTCAATTACATTATCTTCACTAAGTGCCTCATTACGACCCAGGCGGTAAGGGGTTAACGGCGCCGTAAAAGGTGTCGGCGCCGTTAAACCCTTACCGCCTAATTACGAGGTCCCTTTGCGGGTCCTGACCTTAACGGCTGGTTTCAGCAGCCGTTAAGGAAGGAACCCGCAAAGGGACTTTCGAGGTAATTACGGTACCGCAATTTGCGGCACCGTAATTATCGCCTTCCCCATACCCATTGAGCCCTATGGGGGCAAAAATGGGGAAGGGCCAATGGTGAATGGGGAATTACCGCCCCACCAACCTTGGAATGGGGCCGTAATTCCGCCATTCACCATGGCGGAGTAGGTAAAGGTTATAACGCCATGGTTAATGCCAGGGTCGTAATGAGGCCCTAAGTGTCTTAACAAAGAGGTTGTTTCTTTTGTTTGCATGTTGATGTGGCACTGTACTAGATTACCTACACTGACTTACTGTTCCAAAACTAACAAATAAAGTTGACCACGATGATGTCATACCAGACTGAAGAGGGGTAAGCAGTTCAGAATGATAACCTTGGAAAATTAACATGTTCCTGAGTGCGGCTACCCGAAGCCGTATCTTACCCACTAGCAGCCGAAGATTTGACTTTGCTTGGTAAGAAAGCACAGACCACAGGTTCAAATCCCTGACTCTGCGTTTCAACGTTCTGAGGTTTTTAGAATAAGCAGCACCGAGAGTGGTTATAATAATAAGAGGCACTGGAAACAATGACACTTTTAGTGTCCTCTCTAATCTACATAGATGCTTGTGCTTGTAAAGCCTGTATGAGAGCCTGTGCATAATTTTCTTGATTACAGGCTAGTTGCAACATCACTACTGAGCCATAATGAGAAAATGACATCACCACTGCGACTGAAATCATTTGTTACAGCTGCCTGTGACATCACAACTTCTGTTGGTTGAGCCAGCACTGAGCAGAATTCCAGCTATCACTGCAACACGTAATTCAAGCCGCGAGTAGCTTTTCAAATTCCTTTCTTCTAAAGTATCCTTGCATGAAACTGTATAGCCATTAGTTGACCTGTTTATGGTAGTATGGGCCTCATTACGAGTCTGGCGGTAACTGAGGCGGTAAAACCGCCTGGTTACCGCCAGACTCGTATTACCATTCCGCCACCGTGATTCCCGGATTTCCGGGGCATTACAACCCCGGTGACCCGGGAATTCCGGAGGCGGAATGATGTAAATCCCCATTCCCATTGAGTCCCATACACCGGCACCATCTCGTGATGGTTCTGGTGTTTACACGTCTGCCTGCAGGCGGGCGGTGGTAAACCCGCCAGGTCAGACCTGGCGGGAACGCCACCTCCCGCCTGCAGGACTCGGGATCGGGCGGTCCGGAATTAACAGTGGCGGCGGGTTTACCGCCACTGTTATTTCCGGACCGCCCGACCTGTAATGAGGCCCTACGTGTATTTTGCGCACTACTGGTGTTCACCACAGGAGGACATTAATCTATCTGCATTTTATCATTTATTTTAAACCACAAACCGTTTTTTTAGATGCATTTATTAAAATGCTTACACTGGTTTTCTCCATCATATAACAAGATGCTCATTCGTGTTTTTTATTTTTATCCCAACAGGTCCATTGATCATATGCATGACAAACTGCAACTGCATTACCTTGTGCATTAGATCAAGCAAGATGGCAAGTATTGAAGGAGATAACAATTCATGGGCAGGCATTAGAAGGGAAACAATGCCCTCTATCCTATTGAAGCCACCTAGGAGTTCCGTGCCCTTGTAAATAAACCTCTATTTCGTCACAAAACAGTGGCCCCCGACCTCGCTGTGAGAACCGCGTGTGACTGTAAGGAAAACACTTTAATGTTCGATTCTCATTATTTTATCAATTGTATTAATTTAAATATGAATGTATGATATGTTTTGCAAACATCCAGAATCTATGGCATATTCCTGCAAGGCAAAAGTCATCATGTGTTTTGTGTCATTATGGTGCTTTCTCAGGACTGGCGCACATCTTCAAGGAGTTCATCTTGTTCATCTGCTGAATGTTTCCAACAATTATTCTGCCAACAAATGCACATGTGGATTAAAATAATGAATCTATAAAATATAAGAAGAATGAAAGCATCTGATGCCAGCAACAATACACTCCTTCGGAACTCAAGGTGACCAATCGAAATTCATTGACATTGCGTGTCCGGTGTTTACCACAGATGTCCAGGACCCTCACACAAAGCCATTGCGTTTGCCTATTGGCTACACCAGCATTTATGGACCCAGAAGTGTCGCCTATCAGGCTGAGCCAAAGCAAAAGGAGGATGAAGAGAGCTCAGAAAGCATAAGTCGTAGTTTGTCCCTAGCTCAGGCATTACTGCTATTATCATCTGACTGACTGTCAAGGGTGGATGCTCATTTCCTCTTTCATGCCCCAGAAGCAAAGGGTTTGGTGTGTGAAGCAGAAAATGCAGAATTCAAATGCATTGTAAGACCAAGCAAAGATGTCTGCCACAAGTGTGGAAGGAGAAGACACATTCGACTTGATGCATTATGGAAAGGAGACGGTGTCAGGCGGGGACATGCAGGAATAAGGAGGAAGATACAGAGCAAAGAGAAAAGTGTAGGAGATGGGGAGGTTTCCTCAGGTACCAGGAGTGGCAAGAGGGTTCCTGACAGTCAACAGGAGCTATACGATTTTAGTGTGGAGGAGTGGGGGAAGTGCTGCAACCAACTGACTGGCTGTTAGGATACGAACGTTCACAGGGGTTTATTGCATGTACCAGCTGAACATATATGTTGTAGGAAGAAGGCTTGGTAGCAACCAAGATCTTGAATTCCAAAGGTTCCTCCTCAGGATCTGGTACAGGCATAATATACAGTCTCTTTTTTATTGTACTGATTACAGTTTTCTGTGTATCTTTTAGTATTTGCTTCTTCTTTTAGAGAAGAGTCAAAATTTCCTAATTAAAATGGTTGCATGTACCTAATTTAGTCATAAATGACACCATTAATGACTCGTTTGTCACGTCTTTTAGATGTCATTTCTTTCTCTACATGGATGTCTGAAGCAAAGATCTAGATGAGACGAGATGACATCATGGGCATGGACTTGCATCAGTCTATAATGTGTAATAATTATTAATATTACTTACTGGTAATCTTCATTACTTTCATTACTGATAGTTCTGCACTTCCTCATAACAGTATTTACTTTTGAGATACCAGGAACCAATTTAATTCAACTTTGCAGATCCTGCCTCCTTTCCACCAAGATTATAACACTGCAGTGTCCATAATGCACCTGTTGTTTTTACCAACTAAATCATTGTCCCATTCATCCCTTTTGAGGGAGGGAGATATGGGATCAGCAGGTCATAAGTACAGCGATCAAGAAGAGTATGACTTGAAGTAATAAGGGTGTAATTGGAACATTACCTACGAATCCCTCTTCCTCGTCCTAGTGCTTCTCAGGACTACTAAAGACTGTGATGGGTAGGCCTATAAAATATTGACTCAGACCGCTGTGTATGCTTCTTGCACACCCTCTCACCAACACCTGACGATGTTTCTAGACAAGCCCGATCTATGAAAGTGTCGTTCCAAAAGGTGCTCCTCTGCTCCTTCAGAACCATTAAGGACCAAATTGACATCCTTGCTCCAGCCTTGGATGATTTCTGCAATCACTCTTTCGCCACTGGTGCTTTCCACTCTCTCCTCAGCACCCCCTCCTTAAAAAGCATTCTGCTGACCCTACCTGTCTGGCTAACTATCACCCAATCTCTATCACCCCTTTCCTGGGCAACTCCTGGAAATGCTGACCATCTCACAGCTTACTTTCCACACTGAAACTCTTGGCTGTCTCCATGACCACCAGTCTGGCTTCAGAGCAGCCAGAGGCACCGAAACTGCTCTTGGAATCTCAGGCCATACTATGGGAGGCCTTCAAGGCCTACACCCGTGGGATAGCCCTCGTCAAGGAGTCGGGGATCCTTGGAGCGATCCGCTGAATCATTCAAAAGAGCGAGACCTCCCTTAAACAAATGGAGACACATTATGCCTCTGACCCGACCCCTGCCACCTTAGGCGAAATCAAGGAAGCACTCAACAGTTTCCGAATGCATGCAAAGAGGGATCGTAAGTTCCTCAATGACCCATAAATTGCAAGACAATATTGTGAGGGTGAACGACCTCGGAGGCTACTGGCTAGGGTTGTCCATCAGGAGGACGGTGGCTGACACATTCCATTAATTGAGGATTCCATGGGTGACTTATCTCACACGGACTCTGGAGTAAACAAGGTCTTCTGCTCTTTTTACGCGTCACTTTACACCAATAATGATGTGGCAGCTGACTCCGAAATAGACACATTCCTCAACTATCTTCCACTGTTGGTTCTCTCTGGCGAAACCAGGGACGCTTTCGGCACCCCGATCAGGCCGCAGGAAATATTGGGAGCAATAGAGCTGTGCCCACTGGCAAGGCACCGGGCCAGGACAGTCTCACTATGGATTTCTATAAATACTTTGGATCCATCCTGGTGCCCCATTTATCAGCCCTATGGGATGAGTCCTGTGTGAAAGGGGTACTCCCCCACCCTTAGGGAAGTGATTATTACAGTGCTTCTCAAGCCCAACAAACCCTCCACTCTCGCTCATACTGACCCTTATCGCTCATCAACAGCAATGTCAACATTTTTGCTAAGGTACTCGCCCTTCAACTCACTCTGTATATCGCCCACTTGGTACAGCCTGACCTGCTGGTTCTGTCCCTGGTCGTTCCACTGCTCTCAACCTGAGGTGCTTGTTTAATATACTAGCCCGGTTGGACCACTATGCTCAATGTGCAGAAGGCTTTTGATTTGGTTTCCTGGCACTTCCTCTGGGCAGTGCTCAAAAAGTGTTATTTCGGACCCCGCTTCATTTCATGGATGCGGCAGCTTTACACGTCACTGGTTGCCAGGGTTTGCACCAATGGCCGGCTTTCCATGCCTCTAGCTATCTGCAGAGGTACCGGACAAGGCTGCCTACTTTTTCCCCTCACCTTTGTAGTTGTCATTGAGCCTCTAGCCGATCTGATGAGACAAAAACACTCACACAAAGGGGTCCCACTCTTCGGCCCCCCCAAAATCATCTCTCTCTATGCGGATGATGCATTGCTTTACACCAGGGACCCGGATAGGAACTTGAATCCTAATATGCAGGATGTCATCCACTTTGGTAGGCTGTCCGGGCTTTGGGTCAACTGCTCCAAATCAGAGCTCTTTCCCCTGACTAAGGCCGCCTCGGCTCCGACCGACCTTATTGGGTTCACCTAAAACCCCAGTGAAATCAAATATCTTGAGGTGGTGGTTACCAGGAATCAGGTCTCGCTTTACGATCTGAACTATGGGTACTACTTGCAACAGCTTAAATCAAAGCTGGGTGCTTGGGCCAAACTACCCATGACACTTGTCGGTAAGGTGTCACTCCTTAAGATGATAGTGTTGCCGCAACTGCTTTACTGCTTCTTAAACGTGCCAATATGGCCTGACGCATCGCTATTCACAGAACTCAATTCTGTCATAAATAAATTTTGATGGCACTCTGGAGCAGTGAGACTAAAGTGGACCACACTTGCGAGACCCTATGATCACGGTGGTCTAGCAGCCCCCAATTTTGAAAAAACACTGGTTAGCAGCCCAAGCCCAACACGCGGCGTACTGGTTTTCCGATGGCCCCCCCTCCCACATGTCAGAATAGAGCGATAAACAACTGGACACAGGGATCTCCACTCCTTGATTTAACCCCTCTCTGTGAAGCGATCCAGGAGCACCGAGCCCAGCAGCCACTATTGCACTGGCCTGGGAAATAATGAGAAAGCTGACCGATAACCCTCATCCATTTCACTGGGACTTGCCGCTTTGGAACTTCTACCCAGGATTCCCCAAAATAAGCGCATCCGCTGCAGACATGTGGGCGACAGAGGGTTACTCTACCATGGGCGACATGTTTTATATGGACTCTCCGGTCTCATGGTCTGACCTTCCTAAACAACCGGGGGAGCAGTCCTCCCACTGGCTACAGTATCTTGGGTTCCATAGGGCATGCAAGAAAACCCCCAGACGAACCACTGTTTGCACTCATAGTGGGCACCGCTGTGCCTTTGGGAGTGGTATCTGTCTTATATAAGCTAATATAAGCTACTTCAGGCACGGATCAACAAACTGCTTTCCAAATCCTGTGAAGCATGGGATAGGGACTTAGGCACCGTCATCACTGATGACTGCTGTGAAGCTATGGGTAAGCACAACCGTGCGGTCTCCCTCAATGCCAGATTCTGCCTGATCCAATTCAAGGTGTTACAGAGATTCCATTACACTCCTGCCAGGCTACACATTATGTCACAGGAACACTCCCAGATGCCGCTCATACGACTCAGTTTACCTCCACATGATCTGGGCTTGTCCTAAAATTACTGGGTATTGGGAAGGGGTGTGTGGTATTTTAACCACGATGCTTGATTGTACTATTGACCCGCACCCAATGACATACCTGTTTCATGAATTCCTGCCACTTGGTGGAGCCTACAGTAAGCTGGCCAGTATATGTATGATCCTTGCTGTGCGCTCTAGTCTGTTGTTGTGGCTGAGGCCTGTCACCCCCAACACACACCAATGGCTCAGAGATCTCATCTGGACTTCTGAGGTCGAGGAGTGCTGGAGATCCCTACAACCAGTTGGCTGTGCTCCTGTGGCCATATGGCCCTCTTTAGAACTTACCTCCAAAACATTGCTGCTGAGGGTGAGAGGAGGTCCTGACCCTCCTAACCCCCCTGATCCCCATTGAAGGCCCAAAAGTGAATATATCTAAACTGTTCATCAGCTGCCATCCATTGTTCCAATGCCATACTGCACTGTGCTGAACTTGTAGATGCTGTCACTGCCAAACTTACGCAGTTTTTTTCCACCATGTTATGTATGTAATTGCCCTTATTACCTTGGCGAGTACTCAATAAACAAAGTTAAAAAAAATAATAATAATAAAGTGTATGCCGCCATCCAGCAGTGGATGGCTAACAATGGAATGTGCTCAAATTAAAAAAGAAACGAGATTATGATTTTTGGATAATCACAGGCAAGATCCAAATTGGATCCACAATACACCTATTTTTGTATACAAAGTCATGTGGACAATGCTGGGGGCCAGTAATAACAGCATCAGACTCCTCCAGGTTTTGCAAAACGATGATGTGTGGATTGTTAAGAACATACCCAGACATGAACCAATCTATTCTCACAGGAGGAGCCTCCAGTGGCTCCCCGTAGAAGCTCGTATCTACTTTAATGCTCTGACAATAGTGCAAAAATACCTCTATGGTCATGCCCCAGGTTACCTTAAAGAGTGTGTTAAAATCCACAATCCGACCAGACTTACTAGACCAAGCAATGGGGTCTGTCTTTCATTTCCGTGGAGCAAGCGGGTTAGAGGGATGGGCAGATCCTTTACCTCCCAGGCTGCCACCTTATGGAACAAACTACCCAAATCCCGGCACACAGAAACAAACCTTCTGAAGTTTAAGAAGGGGGCGAAAACAATTGTCTTTGGATAAATCCCTCCCCTCTTACCATTACCGACGCTTCATGCTTTCTTCCTACCTTTCTGTGCCCTGATGCCTGTGGGCTCTGGTGCATTCGAAGTGTACAAAGAAAATATGGTATGAGGTGGAGGTTGCCTGGCGCCCGGTTCTCTAAAAAATCAATAATAACTGAAAGATATGTTGCATCCTGTTCTCAATTATAAAATGGAAGTCATGTCAATAATTTGAGAATGTGTGGGTGGGGGAAAGGTTTTTATTGAGTTTCCTTGCTCTGGAAGTTGGGGCTGCTGCATTGTGGGATTGGGCCACTGCACCAGTTCCAACTAAATTGTACTTGCACCCCAGGCTAATAATTGCCAGTCCTCTGAAAAACAAGTCTGTCTCTCACTGTATCTAGAGTACTGATTCTCTCTACGCTTGACTACTGTAACAGTCTCCTTTTCAATCTGCCTGCCTCTACTCTCTGTCCTCTGCTACTCATCCAGAACAGAACTGCGAGACTTGTCCTTGGCCTCAAGCCCGGGGATCTTATCGCTCCAGCACTGGCTCGCAGTGGCTGCAAGGATCAAGTTCAAGACCCTGTGCATTGTCCACAAGCCCTTCTGGGGCCTGGGACCAAAATATCTCCAGCTTTCTCTTCGGAAGTATCTTCCTACTCGAGCACTTCGCTCCTCCAACTCCAACTCCCTGTGGGACAGGCGCTTTTCCAAGCAACGAGTTGGGGGCAGATCTCTCTCTTTGGCTGGCGCATCCCTCTGCAGCAGGCTCCCTGCCTCTATGAAACTTGAGCAGAGCCATCTCCCTTTCCAGAAGCAGCTCAAGACTTTCTTCTTTGCTTCTACCTTCTCTCTTCCGCTACCTTGCTGATCTGTCTGATACTGCAGTGGTTACCTGGCTACCCTCTGAACAACGGGCCCAGGTTCCTTCCCACCCAGTTGCACACCTGCACTGCCCCCTGGCAACCCTGCTCTTGGGGCTGTCTCTGCAACCCTACAAACCCCCTGTACTTGCACTTATCTATCACCTGTTATTCTGCACTTAACCCTGCACTGCCACCTGCTGGCCACACTTCTTGTTTTTCAATGTTTTATCCTATGTCCTGCACTTGCTCCTCCTCCCTTTCCTCTGGCACTTCTCCCCTCCCTTCTCGCCTGCATATGCGCAATACAATGTCAATGGGCCTAGTAAGATCGTTGTCTTGTTCCCCATGTTCCACTCCCTTGCCTTGTCGCGCCTTGAAACACTTGTGTATGGGCATGCTATAAATGAAATATCATATCTTATCATATCATATCATATCATATCATATGAGCACTCTGGAGGCACTCATGACATACTGAATAAGGGAACAAACTAAACAGCTCTCATTAGACTTCTCCCTTCCCACCTTACTCATACTTTTGTAACACATGTTGTTAGTGACATGAAGAGAATCATCAAAATACTGCTTCATGTTGTTTTGATCATCCTGCATACTTCTTTTTAAACTTATACTTGGCATGCTTACCTCAGGATGTATTTCAGGTGTCATCTCAACTGATACGCCAATGACCCGATGCCCTTGCTTGTCCAAAGTTCTTCATTGACTCTTTGCGGCGACAAACTATCGTTGTTTATGTGCACCGCACCCCTCATCTTCGCAGGACGACCATGACTGATCGTTGACGAGCACCGTCACGACCAAAGCTGTTGCCTCCACGCCTTTTGTTCAACTTTTTCTTCGAAGGATCTTGACGATCTGTGGCTCCTGCCTTAAAGGGAGTCACTCAAGAAGGGTCCATCAACGACCCGACATTGAACTCTGCTAAACCAGGTACATTGTGGTGGTCGAACTTTTATAGAAGGAAATAAGACTTCAATATACAATATATGGACTAGGCTTGTCAATATACTTTATTTTACAGGTTGCCCAGGTGGGGGGATCCTCATAGAGAACTGTGCCTAGTGGTAGGAGCCCAGTATTCTGCCAATTGTTTAACCAACTTGTTTTCCTTCTAAGTCTATTGTTAGTTCACTTTATTAATTGATTTGTATGCCATTTCAAACTGTCTAAAGTTGATGCTTTTTAATGGAATCTAAGAAGTAATTGTGGTACCACATTGAGATAGTATGTATTTACCATTTTAGAATTGCCTGAGCACAAAGTGTGTTATTGTGATTATGTATATAGATGAAACCTTATTTATATAAGGAACTTTGTTATCACTAACACAGTGTGTGGACATTCCTTTGTGGGTGCCTGGGGACTACAATGTACTAAAGAACCAGCCTGCATCACCTCCTGAGAGCTTGAGCCTTGGTTGCTCGTCCACAGCTATCGAATAGAAAACCTTAGCTGGGATTCTCTGTGCTTCTACTCTGCCATATTGGGAGCAGGAGTATAGATACCCCCCTCCAGTCTTTTCACTGGTGACAGCAGTGGGGTGCTAATGGTTTTAAGAATCAGTGTGTAACCTTGCCACTTACAAACTATCTACACTTTGTTAAACTGAAGTTTAGTTGTGTACTAGATAACCACCTTGCAAGAAATGGAATCTATTTCAAATGGTAAATTGACTAGGATGAGCTTGGAGGCTCTCCAGAGTGCATGTGAAGTCAGGGGGTTAGACTTTAAGGATAAGTCTAGGGCTGAGCTGATAGCTGCCCTGGTGGACTACCAGACTGATGGTGATACTCTTGTTGAAGAGGGGATGCAACCATTTAAGCAACTGCCCCTGGGGTTGTTACCTAGTCTGTTTCTTGGAGTACCACCACTCCTGCTGCCTCTATTACAAACCCCAGCAGTGTTCTTCAGGGTATCCATTGGAACTTGAAATATTCAGGATGAAATTGGCCTCTGAACACAAAAAGTTGGAAACAGAAGCTAAACTTAAGAAAGAGGAGTTGGCACAGCAAGTGATACTCAAGAATAGGGATCTTGAACTCAAAGTCAAGTACACTGAATTTCAGAAAATCCAGCTCGAGAAAGCTAGAGCAGAGACTTCAGCAAAACCAGTTGAGGGTGTCAGGTCCCCTGCCACCAAGTTTATGAAAGATTTGGTTGGTGTGTATGTGGAGGGTTCTGATATCCTCCTATGGATTGAAGTGTTTGAAATAGCTTGTGGAATCCATGATGTTGATGAAAGAGATTGGGCTAAGTGTTTGTTAAGTAGAGTGCCTCAGACTGGATATGACTGTATTCTGAAACTGAGTGTGGAAAAAAAGGATCCGTATTAGGGCATGCAGTCTGCTTTGATTGTTAAGTTTGGCAAGACACCTACCGAATACCTTAAAAGGTTCAGGGAATATAAGAAAAGAGAGAATGTGTCTTGGTTTGACTAGGCGAGTTTTGCTTATATGAACATGAACATGATGGGGTGGATTGATGGATACAAGGTAAAAACATATGTTGAAATGTCCCACCTTTTGTTTTATCTGAAGCCTGTTCACCAGAGATGTGTCAGTATGTTGCTGACCAGAACATTTTAGATCCCTTTAAGCTGGCCAGGCTGGCTAACAAGTGGGTCTCCCACTGTGTGTCCCCTAAGGAACCCAGTGGGAAGGACAAGGACAAAGAAACGGGGGCCTCTCAGAAGTCTGAAGAGTCCCAAAAGCAGTCGGTCGGGTAAACCAAAACCTTTCTCTCCTAAGACCCAAATATCTAGTGGGGATAAGTCCTATGTGGGTGGGAGTAGAGTAGTGGTCCACCTGCTGCAAAGCAGACTCCCAGTGGTTCCAGTACCGCACCCCACACTCCCGGCACTTGTTGGGATTGTGGGGCTCTGGATGACCAGAGGGGTGACTCCAAGTGTAAAGGTAAGGCACTTGGAGTACAGGCTGTCAGCCTGACCTACCCTTACACCATATCTGAGGTGGAGGCCACTGTCCTCCCCTCCTCTACAGGAATCACATTTGGTGCTCTTATAGAGATTTCCCTAGTGTCCCTTGGGGCATGGGACCAGAACACAGAAGTACTGGCTACAATCCCACAGAACACCCATAGGTTTTTGAGAAGTATGCTTCTGAATGGCCAGCCTTCCACTGGTTTGAGAGACACTGTGGCAAGCATGACAGTGGTGGACAGGACTCTGCTCATGCCAGGGGACTATGTAGGTGCTCCTCTGAGAACCAAAGCTTCCTGTCCTGGTTCAGGACAATGTACCTGCTAACATTTTGTTATGCAATGATCTAGTGGAGTTGGGGTTGATCTCAGATGGTCTTTCCATGACTGCTGCTTCAGTCACTAGATCACAGGTATCATCGGGTCTGACTGCCAGTCATGTACCCAAGGCGAGAAGAAGGAAGAGCAAGAAGGCCACCTCGGTGAAGGAGCTCCTTCTTTTCCTGCTGCTTCAGCAGCACCCACTGCGATTCATGCTCCGGTCGGGCTGAATCCAGTGGTAAACCCAAACTCAACCCCTGAGGGAAAAGAAGCAGAAGACCCGCCTGCGGGAGAGGTGTTCAGCCCAGAGGATCACCCCGACCTTCAATGCCTACTGGCTGACGGGGGCCCTCTAGGGGAGACTTCTGTAAGGGTCAGCGAGAGTGCCACTCTCTTCAGGGTCTGAGGAAACAGGCCCAGGCCCAGGCACAAGGAGAAGTGCCTACGTCTTTCGGGATTTATTGGGAGGGTGAACTCCTTTGTAGTGAACCCACTAAGTCTGAGCCTGGTGCCCTCAAGAGGTTGGTGGTACCCCAGGTTTACAGGCCCTTCCTACTGCAGTTGGCGCATGAGGTGCTCTTAGCTGGTCATCTTGGGACCAAGAAAACTAAGCAGAGGCTCTCTGCCCATTTCTACTGGCCCCAGATGGGAGTAGAAGTGAAGTCCCACTGCAGGACCTGTCCCACTGCAGCCAGACTGGAGGCAGTGTCATTGCCCCACTGCAGCCGTTGCCAATGGTTGGCATACCATTTGAGAGGGTGGGCATCGACATTGTCGGTGCCCTTGACCCTCCCACTTCAGGTGGACATCGTGGTAGATCATATCACGAGGTACCCTGAGGCTACACCCTTTCGGACCATTCCCATGAGTGGGCCCCTCGCCTTGATCAGAGAAGGTTTGGAAGGCACCCCTCCAGGTCCTGCCAGGCAAGTGGGGACTATGTGGTAGGCCTCAGATGGAGGATGACACAGCTGATGGGCCAAGCAACAGCAAATCATAAGGCCAACCAGGAATTGAACAAATACTCGCATGACCTTAAAGCATCAAACGTGGATTGGACTCCAGGACAGGAGATCCTTGTGATGGAGCCTACCAAGCCTAGAGCTTTGGCAGATAAGTGGACTGGACCCTTCCGGATAATCTCCAAGATGGGCAAAGTCAATTATCTGGTTGACATGGGAGTCCCTGAGGTAGACCCTCAGGTATTCCACGTCAACAGGCTCAAGCCTTTCCATAACCGGTCACATAGCACAGCGAGTAGAGCACTCGCTTGGACATCAGTATAGATCCTTCCGACGCAGGTTCAAATCCCGGCAGGTCCAAACTCATCCTTCTGAGGTCTAAAAAAGATCGCCACACACCGTGGATGATAATAAGCTGTGCTCAGATGCCTGAGGGTTCGTAGCGCTATATAAATGCTATATTATTATTATTAACAAGCAGAAGTCTCATGCCTCTTGCTAGCATCAGCGCAAGACGAAGATGAGAGTGAGCCCCTTCCTGATTTGTTGCATAGCAACCCTCAGGATGGCTCAGTGAAGGGAGTGCATCACTCGCCAGATCTGACCCCAGAGCAGCAGAGGGCCTGCAGGGCTTTGCTCCGCCAGTATGTGTGATGCTGGAAATGCATCGAAGGGACAGGGCCTCCATATCCTTGTCCTTTACTGCCTTTTTATCGTGTTTTCCGTGCAGGAGTTCATGTGGGACTCCTGTTGGTGCAGCTCTCTCTCTTTTGGTTTGGTGAACAGACCCATGGGATACGCTTACGGCACCCATGGGTGGGGCTACAACCCTGTGCCCCTAGTGTATGTTTTTGGGCACCAGTGGGTGGCCCGCAGAGCAGGATATGGGCTGGTGGCAGCTCCATGCTGAATTTGACAGGTGCGCTGAGTATCCTCCATTTTGGGATACCCAGGCCCTGCCATTGGAATCAGTTGATTCCTGATGGAAAACAAGATGGCCCCTGTGGCCTCTTGCTTTCTATTGCCTGTTACCTTTGTTTTCCCAAAGTCCTGGGAAGCCCTGACTCTGTCCCTTCCCTCTGATTGGCTGTTGGGTGGAAGTTCCATATATGGTGTTGTTGTGAAGTCCAGTCCAGACTGACTGGAGCCTTCCCAGTGACTGTATGTTGTGGGAAAGCCCTGTGGGTGGGACCTGGGTGAATGGAGTGTGTGACCATATGCACTTCTTGTTGTGGTTGTCTGGGTTCTGGTATGAGAGGCAAAGACTGAGACAGCCCTGTCCGAAACTGGCCTGAATGCAGTGTGTAGTGTTAAATGGCTGGGTACTTTTCCCAATCCACATTCCTTGTTGAGAGTGTCTGAGAGGGAGGAGGATGACCTGAAGGCACTGTGTGCCTGATTGGCTGACTGACTGCATGAATGCCCTTCTGTATGATTGGCTGCTGAGAGTGACCCAGCAGTGTGGATGAGAGACATGATACTATATCTGGGGACCTCTCACCACTGGGAACTGTTCAGAAGCTGTGTCTACACTTGAAGAGTAACTGGAACTGCTGATCCTCGACGCCCAGCTAGAAGAAGAAGACTTGCTGTTGCATTTGCTTTGACCTGATCTGAAAGCTGCCGAATTTGTCAAAGACTGATCCGAGAGAGGACCTGGAAAGGCGCCCTCTTCCCGTGCTCTGAGGGACCATCGAGCACCGCTAATCTTCGCCGAAGCTCCCTGGAAGTCAGACCCTCGAAAGGCTGCCAACCTGAGAAGGGACCGCTGAGGAGAACGAAGCAAAGCACCCGGACTTCGCCGCTGTCGAAGTCCATTGCCGTCGACCAGGGTTTGCAGGTTTGTGTAACTGCTGGAGGCCCGTCGAAGTTGTGTTGCCCAGCCGTGGGGACCACTTGATGCCGTGCCGCCGATGACCGGAGCCGCCCGCTCCTTTGCCTAAGAACATTTGAATCGAAGGACTCCCTTGTCCGCAAAGTCGACAGTTTTGTCCTGTCGGAGAAAGTTGAGGACGACCAACGCGCCGAGGAGAATCCGCCAGTGGGTTTCCCGCCACCTGAAGGCCACAAAGACTTCGACGACTCAATGCTCCTGCTGGGCCACAGTTTTTCTGAAACTCTTTCCGGTCCTGAACAATCCATCGGCGAGGTGCCCCACACACCTCATCCTCACAGGACGTCGCTGACGAGCACCGCCTGGATCGACATCGGGGTCTCGGCACCCTTGAACTTCTCATCGCCGCCGTCAACCACAAGTTCACCATCTTCGACGCCTCTCGCCGATCCGTGGCTCCTGCTTTAAAGGAAGTCACTCAAGAAGGATCCTTCGACGCGTCTTCGAAGAACTCTACTCCACCAGGTACATTGGGGGGGAAAACATTATAGGAGGAAATAAGGCTATTGAACAATATATGGACTGGGCTTGTGCTATATATCTTTATTTTACAGGTTGCCCAGGTGGGGGGATCTCCACACAGAACTGTGTCTATCGGTAGGGGCTAGTATTCTGCCTATTGTTTCAACCATCTTGCGTTCCTTCCTATCTCTATTGCTGGTTTCCTTGTAATTGATCTGTGTGACATTTTAACCATACAGTTGATGCACTTTAATGAGATTCACTTTAGAATTGTACATATTTATCATTGTTGATTTCCGAGCACAAAGTGCGTTATTGTGATCGTGTACATACCTTTGAATATTAATTATATAAAGACTGTGTTTTCGGTAATACAGTGTGTGGACATTCCTTTGTGGGCGTTCGGGGACTACACTGTACTTAAGAACCAGCCCGCATCACCTCCTGAGAAGGTAGGCCTTGATTGCTCGTCCATTACTACCACAATAGAGAATTTTAGCTGGGGTCCTCTGTGCCTCTCCTCTACCATATAGAGAGCGGAAGTACAGGCACCCCCCCACCAGTATCTTTACAGTATGCCCCCCTTTTCTCGCTGACATCAGGCCTCACCCCATGGTGCAGGCACAAAATTGACACTGGTGACAGCGTGCCTGTCAAAAGCAGGAGCTACTGTATGTCAGACACTGTTAAGAACCACATCCAGGTTGAGGTCACCAAGATGATGGATCTGGGTGTTATTGAACCCTCAACCAGTCCCTGGTCCACTCCCGTGGTCCTTGTCCCCAAGGCAAGTTCCCAGGCAGGTACCAAGGATTGGACGTTCTGTGTGGACTACCGAGGAATCAATGATGTCACCAAAACTGACACGCATCCATTGCCCCGGGCTGATGAGCTTGTGGACACCATAGGTGCTGCCAAATTTTTGAGCACCTTTGACCTCACCTCAGGCTATTGGCAAATAGCTCTGACGGACCATGCCAAGGAAAAGACGGCATTCTCAACACCAGAGGGATTCTACCAGTTTAGGGTCATGCCTTTTGGGTTGAAGAATGCCCCTGCCACCTTCCAGAGATTGGTCAACCATGAGCTCAGTGGGCTGGAAGCCTTTTGTGTGGCTTATTTAGACAACATTGCCATCTGCAGTTCCATTTGGGAAGAGCATTTGACACATCTGGGTAAGGTGTTGCAGGCCTTGAAAAGGGCTAACCTCACTATCAAGGCCACCAAGTGCCAGATAGCTCCGGGGGAAAGTCGCATATCTTGGTCATGAGGTAGGAGGGGGTCAAATCCAACCTCTCCTCAGTAAGGTACAGGATGTACAGGACTGGGAGACTCCCACTACTCAAACCCAGGTAAGAGCCTTTTTGGGCCTCACTGGGTATTATCACAATTTCATGGCGGACTATGGAACCATAGCTGCACCACTGACAGCTCTGATATCCCCCAAACAACCTAGGAAGGTTAATTGGTTGGAAGACTGTCAGAGGGCCTTTGATGGCTTGAAAGAAAGTCTGTGTAGGGCAGCTGTGTTGTGTGCGCCTGACTACAGCTGACCCTTCATCATCCAGACGAGTTCCTGCGACACCAGAATTGGAGCTGTCTTGTCCCAGTTAGATGACAATTGGAGGGAACATCCTATCAGCTTCATCAGTAGACAACTCAAGGGTAGAGGACTTAGGTGGGCTACTGTTGAGAAGTAATGTTTCAGTATAGTTTGGAGCCTTAGGCATTTTAGGCCCTACCTTACAGGGTCTACCTTCAAGGTCCAAGCAGATCATAAGCCCCTGAAGTGACTTATGCAGATGAAGGGTGAAAACCCGAAACTGCTCAGGTGGTCCATTAGCCTGCAAGGGCTAGACTTCACCATTGAGCACAGACCAGGGAAGAGTCAGGATAATGCAGATGGCCTTTCCAGAAGGTATGCTGACCGTCTGGATGAGGGTGTCTATCCCATGGGAGATTAGGCACCCTCCACCTCAGTCTGGGGGGGCGACTGTGATGCTGGAAATGCATTGGAGGGAGAGGGCCTCCGTATCCTTGTTCTTTACTGCCTTTTTATCATGTGTCTGTCGTGTTTTCCGCACAGGATTTCATGTGGGACTCCTGGCGGTGCAGCTCTCTCTCTTTTGGTTTGGTGAACAGACCCATGGGATACCCTTACATCACCCATGGGTGGGGGTACAACCCTATGCCCCTAGTGTATGTTTTTGGGCACCTCTGGGTGGCCCGCAGAGCAGGATATAGGCTGGTGGCAGCTCCATGCTGAATTTGACAGATGCGTTGGGTATCCTCCATTTTGGGATACCCAGGCCCTGCCATTGGAATCAGTTGATTCCTGATGGAAAACAAGATGGCCCCTGTGGCCTCTTGCTTTCTATTGCCTGTTACCTTTGTTTTCCCAAAGTCCTGGGAAGCCCTGACTCTGTCCCTTCCCCCTGACTGGCTGTTGGGTGGAAGTTCCATATATGGTGTTGTTCTGAAGTCCAGTCCAGACTGACTGGGGCCTTCCCAGTGACTGTATGTTGTTGGTATGCCCTGTGGGTGGACCTGGGTGAATGGAGTGTGTGACCAATATGCACTTCTTGTTGTGGCTGTCTGGTTTCTGGTATGAGCGACAAAGACAGACACAGCCCTGTCCGAAACTGGTCTGAATGCAGCGTGTAGTGTTGAATGGCTGGGTACTTTTCCCAATCCACATTCCTTGTTGTGAGTGTCTGAGAGGGAGGAGGATGGCTTGAAGGCACTGTGTGCCTGATTGGCTGACTGACTGCATGAATGCCCTTCTGTATGATTGGCTGCTGAGAGTGTCCCAGCAGTGTGGATGAGAGACAAGATAGTATATCTGGGGACCTCTCACCACTGGAAATTGTTCAGAAGCTGTGTCTACACTTGAAGAGTAACTGGAACTGCTGATCCTCGATGCCCAGCTGGAAGAAGAAGACTTGCTGTTGCATTTGCTTCGACCTGATCTGAAAGCTGCCGAATTCGTAAAGACTGATCCGAGAGAGGACCTGGAAAGGCGCCCTCTTCCCATGCTCCAAGGGACCATCGAGCACCGCTAACCTTCGCCGAAGCTCCCTGGAAGTCAGACCCTTGAAAAGCTGCCAACCCGAGACGGGACCACTGAGGAGAACGAAGCAAAGCACCCGAACTTCGCCACTGTCGAAGTCCATTGCCGTCGACCAGGGTTCGCAGGTTTGTGTAACCGCTGGAGGCCCGTCGAAGTTGTGTTGCCCAGCCGTGGGGACCACTTGACGCTGTGCCGCCGACGACCGGAGCCGCCCGCTCCTTTGCCTAAGAACATTTGAATCGAAGTACTCCCTTGTCCGGAACATCGACCGTTTTGTCCCGCCGGAGAAAGTCGAGGACGACCAATGCGCCGAAGAGAATCCGCCAGTGGGTTTCCCGCCACCTGAAGGCCACAAAGACTTCGACGACTCGACGCCCCTGCTGGGCCACAGTTCTTCTGAAACTCTTTGCGGTCCTGAAGAATCCATCGCCGAGGTGCCCCGCACACCTCATCCTCGCAGGACGTCGCTGACAAGCACCTCCGGGATCGACATCAGGGTCTCGGCACCTTTGAACTTCTCATCGCCGCCGTCGACGAGAAGTTCACCATCTTCAACGCCTCTTGACGATCCGTGGCTCCTGCTTTAAAGGGAGTCACTCAAGAAGGATCCTTCGACGCATCTTCGAAGAACTCTACTCCACCAGGTACATTGGGGGGTAAAACATTATAGGAGGAAATAAGGCTATTGAACAATATATGGACTGGGCTTGTGGTATATATCTTTATTTTACAGGTTGCCCAGGTGGGGGGATCTCCACACAGAACTGTGTCTATCGGTAGGGGCCAGTATTCTGCCTATTATTTCAACCATCTTGCGTTCCTTCCTATCTCTATTGCTGGTTTCCTTGTTATTAATCTGTGTGACATTTTAACCGTCCAGTTGATGCACTTCAATGATATTCACTTTAGAATTGTACACATTTATCATTGTTGATTTCCGAATACAATGTGCGCTATTGTGATTGTGTACATACCTTTGAATATTAATTATATAAAGACTGTGTTTTCGGTAATACAGTGTGCGGACATTCCTTTGTGGGAGTTCGGGGACTACACTGTACTTAAGAACCAGCCCGCATCACCTCCTGAGAAGGTAGGCCTTGATTGCTTGTCCATTGCTACCACAATAGAGAATCTTGGCTAGGGTCCTCTGTGCCTCTCCTCTACCATACAGAGAGCAGAAGTACAGGCACCCCCCCACCAGTATCTTTACAGTATGCCCCTCTGTTCCCGCTGACATTAGGCCTCACCCCATGGTGCAGGCACAAAATTGACACTGGTGACAGCGTGCCTGTCAAAAGCAGGAGCTACCGTATGTCAGATACTGTTAAGAACCACATCCAGGTTGAGGTCGCCAAGATGTTGGATCTGGGTGTTATTGAACCCTCAACCAGTCCCTGATCCAGTCCCGTGGTCCTTGTCCGCAAGGCAAGTTCCCAGGCAGGTACCAAGGATTGGAGGTTCTGTGTGGACTACCGAGGAATCAATGCTGTCACCAAAACTGACGCACACCCATTGCCCCGGGCTGATGAGCTCGTGGACACCATAGGTGCTGCGAAATTTTTGAGCACCTTTGAACTCACCTCAGGCTATTGGCAAATAGCTCTGATGGACCATGCCAAGGAAAATACAGCGTTCTCAACACCAGAGGGACTCTACCAGTTTAGGGTCATGCCTTTTGGGTTAAAGAATGCCCCTGCCACCTTCCAGAGATTGGTTAACCATTCGCTCAGTGGGCTGGAAGCCTTTTGTGTGACTTATTTAGATGACATTGCCATCTACAGTTCCACTTGGGAAGAGCATTTGACACATCTGGGTAAGGTGTTGCAGGCCTTGAAAAGGGCTAACCTCACTATCAAGGCCACCAAGTGCCAGATAGCTCAGGGGAAAGTCACATATCTTGGTCATGAGGGAGGAGGCGTCAAATCCAACCTCCCCCCAGTAAGGTACAGGATGTACAGGACTGGGAGACTCCCACTACTCAAACCCAGGTGAGAGCCTTTTTGGGCCTCACTGGGTATTATCGCAATTTCATGGTGGACTATGGAACCATAGCTGCACCACTGACAGCTCTGACTTCGCCTAAACAACCTAGGAAGGTTAATTGGACGGAAGACTGTCAGAGGGCGTTTGATGGCTTGAAAGAAAGTTTGTGTAGGGCACCTGTGTTGTGTGCCCCTGACTACAGCCGACCCTTTATCGTCCAGACGGATGCCTGCGACACTGGAATTGGAGCTGTCTTGTCCCAGTTAGATGAAAAAGGGAGGGAACATCCTATCATCTTCATCAGTAAACAACTCAAGGGTAGGGGACTTAGGTGGGCTACTGTTGAGAAGGAATGTTTCAGTATAGTTTGGAGCCTTAGGCTTTTTAGGCCCTACCTTACAGGGTCTACCTTCAAGGTCCAAACAGATCATAAGCCCCTGAAGGGGCTTATGCAGATGAAGGGTGAAAACCCGAAACTGCTCAGGTGGTCCATTAGCCTGCAAGGGCTAGACTTCACCATAGAGCACAGACCAGGGAAGAGTCACGATAATGCAGATGGCCTTTCCAGAAGGTATGCTGACCGTCTGGATGAGGGTGTCTATCCCATGGGAGATTAGGCACCCTCCACCTCAGTCTGTGTGGGCGACTGTGATGCTGGAAATGCATCAGAGGGACAGGGCCTCCGCATCCTTGTCCTTTACTGCCTTTTTATTGTGTGCTCTGTTGTGTTTTCCGCGCAGGATTTCATGTGGGACTCCTGGCGGTGAAGCTCTCTCTCTTTTGATTTGGTGAACAGACCCATGGGATACCCTTAAGGGCACCCACGGGTGGGGGTACAACCCTGTACCCCTAGTGTATGTTTTTGGGCACCTGTGGGTGGCCCGCAGAACAGGGTATGGGCTGGTGGCAGCTCCATGCTGAATTTGACAGGTGCGCTGAGTATCCTCCATTTTGGGATACCCAGGCCCTGTCTTTGGAATCAGTTGATTCCTGATGGAAAACAAGATGGCCCCTGTGGCCTCTTGCTTTCTATTGCCTGTTACCTTTTTTTTCCCAAAGTCCTGGGAAGCCCTGACTCTGTCCCTTCCCCCTGACTGGCTGTTGGGTGGAAGTTCCATATATGGTGTTGTTGTGAAGTCCAGTCCAGACTGACTGGAGCCTTCCCAGTGACTGTATGTTGTGGGTACGCCCCGTGGGTGGACCTGGGTGAATGGAGTGTGTGACCAATATGCACTTCTTGTTGTGGCTGTCTGGTTTCTGGTATGAGAGACAGAGATTGAGACAGCCCTGTCCGAAACAGTCCTGAATGCAGTGTGTAGTGTTGAATGGCTGGGTACTTGTCCCAATCCACATTCCTTGTTGTGAGTGTCTGAGAGGTTGGAGGATGGCCTGAAGGCACTGTGTGCCTGTTTGGCTGACTGACTGCATGAATGCCCTTCTGTATGATTGGCTGCTGAGAGTGACCCAGCAGTGTGGATGAGAGACAAGATAGTTTATCTGGGGACCTCTCACCACTGGAAATTGTTCAGAAGCTGTGTCTACACTTGAAGAGTAACTGGAACTGCTGATCCTCGATGCTCAGCTGGAAGAAGAAGACTTGCTGTTGCATTTGCTTTGACCTGATCTGAAAGCTGCCAAATTCGTCAAAGACTGATCCGAGAGAGGACCTGGAAAGGCGCCCTCTTCCCGTGCTCCGAGGGACCATCGAGCACCGCTAACCTTCGCCGAAGCTCCCTGGAAGTCAGACCCTTGAAAGGCTGCCAACCCGAGACGGGACCGCTGAGGAGAACGAAGCAAAGCACCCGGACTTCGCCGCTGTCGAAGTCCATTGCCGTCGACCAGGGTTTGCAGGTTTGTGTAACCGCTGGAGGCCCGTCGAAGTTGTGTTGCCAAGCCGTGGGGACCACTTGACGCTGTGCCGCCGATGACCGGACCCGCCCGCTCCTTTGCCTAAGAAAATTTGAATCGAAGGACTCCCTTGTCCGCAATGTCGACCGCTTTGTCCCACCGGTGAAAGTCGAGGACGACCAATGCGCCGAGGAGAATCCGCCAATGGGTTTCCCACCCCTGAAGGCCACAAAGACTTCGACGACTCGACGCCCCTGCTGGGCCACAGTTCTTCTGAAACTCTTTGCTGTCCTGAACAATCCATCGCTGAGGTGCCCTGCACACCTCATCCTCGCAGGACGTCGCTAACGAGCACCGCCTGGATCGACATCGGGGTCTTGGCACTCTTGAACTTCTCATCGCCGCCGTCGACGACAAGTTCACCATCTTCAACGCCTCTCGACGATCCGTGGCTCTTACTTTAAAGGGAGTCACTCAAGAAGGATCCTTCGATGCGTCTTCAACTCCACCAGGTCCATTGGGGGAGTAAAACATTATAGGAGGAAATAAGGCTATTGAACAATATATGGACTTGGCTTGTGCTATATATCTTTATTTTACAGGTTGCCCAGGTGGGGGGATCTCCACACAGAACTGTGTCTATCGGTAGGGGCCAGTATTCTACCTATTGTTTCAACCATCTTGCGTTCCTTCCTATCTCTATTGCTGGTTTCCTTGTTATTGATCTGTGTGACATTTTAACCGTACAGTTGATGCAATTTAATGAGATTCACTTTAGAATTGTACATATTTATCATTGTTGATTTCCGAGTACAAAGTGCGTTATTGTGATCGTGTACATACCTTTCAATATTAATTATATAAAGACTGTGTTTTCGGTAATACAGTGTGTGGACATTCTTTTGTGGAGGTTTGGGGACTACACTGTACTTAAGAACCAGCCCGCATCACCTCCTGAGAAGGTAGGCCTTGATTGCTCGTCCATTGCTACCACAATAGAGAATCTTGGCAGGGGTCCTCTGTACCTCTCCTCTACCATATAGAGAGCGGAAGTACAGGCACCCCCCACCAGTATCTTTACAGTATGCCCTTCTGTTCCCGCTGACATCAGGCCTCACCCCATGGTGCAGGCACAAAATTGACACTGGTGACAGCGTGCCTGTCAAAAGCAGGAGCTACCGTATGTCAGACACTGTTAAGAACCACATCCAGGTTGAGGTCGCCAAGATGTTGGATCTGGGTGTTATTGAACCCTCAACCAGTCCCTGGTCCAGTCCTGTGGTCCTTGTCCACAAGGCAAGTTCCCAGGCAGGTACCAAGGATTTGTGGAATCAATTCCGTCACCAAAACTGATGCGCACCCATTGCCCCGGGCTGATGAGCTCGTGGACACCATAGCTGCTGCCTAATTTGAGAGCACCTTTGACCTCACCTCAGGCTATTGGCAAATAGCTCTGACGGACCATGCCAAGGAAAAGACGGCATTCTCAACACCAGAGGGACTCTACCAGTTTAGGGTCATGCCTTTTGGGTTGAATAATGTCCTTGCCACCTTCCAGAGATTGGTCAACCATGCACTCAGTGGGCTAGAAGCCTTTTGTGTGGCTTATTTAGACGACATTGCCATCTACAGTTCCACTTGGGAAGAGCATTTGACACATGTGGGTAAGGTGTTGCAGGCCTTGAAAAGGGCTAACCTCACTATCAAGGCCACCAAGTGCCAGATAGATCAGGGGAAAGTCACATATCTTGGTCATGAGGTAGGAGGGGGTCAAATCGAACCTCTCCCCAATAAGGCACAGGATGTACAGGACTGGGAGACTCCCACTACTCAAACCCAGGTGAGAGCCTTTTTGGGCCTCACTGGGTATTATCGCAATTTCATGGCGGACTATGGAACCATAGCTGCACCACTGACAGCTCTGACTTCCCCCAAACAACCTAGGAAGGTTAATTGGACAGAAGACTGTCAGAAGGCCTTTATTGGCTTGAAGGAAAGTCTGTGTAGGGCGCCGGTGTTGTTTGTGCCCGATTACAGCAAACCCTTTATCGTTCAGATTGATGCCTGCAACACCATAATTAGAGCTGTCTTGTCCCAGTTAGATGACAAAGGGAGGGAACATCTGATCATATTAATCAGTAGGCAACTCAAAGGCAGAGAACTTAGGTGGGCTTCTGTTGAAAAGGAATGTTTCAGTATAGTGTGGAGCCTTAGGCATTTTAGGCCCTACCTTACGGTGTCTGCCTTCAAGGTCCAAACAGACCATAAGCCCCTGGAGTGGCTTATGCAGATGAACAGTGAAAACCCAAAACTGCTCAGGTAGTCCATTAGTCTGCAAGCACTAGACTTCACCATTGAGCATAGGCCAGTGAAGAGTCATGATAATGCGTATGGCCTTTCCAGAAGATATGTTGACTGTCTGGATGAGGATGTCAATCTTGTGGGAGATTAGACCACCCTACCCTCATTCTGGGGGGGGGGTGACTCTGATGCTGGAAATGCATTGGAGGGACAGGGCCTCAATGTCCTTGTCCTGTACTCTTTTTATCATGTTTGTTGTGTGTTGTTTTCTGCACAGGAGTCCATGTGGGACTCCTGGCAATGCAGCTCTTCCTCTTTTTGTGGTTTGGTGAACAGACCCTTGGGATACCCTTATGGCACCCATGGGTGGGGATACAACCATGTACCCCTAGTGTATGTTTTTGGGCACCTGTGTGTGGCCCACAGAGCAGGGTATGGGCTGGCAGTAGCCCCATGCTGATTTTGACAGGTGCTCTGAATATCCTCCATTTTGGGATACCCAGGCCTTGCCATTGGAATCAGTTGATTGCTGATAGGAGACAATATGTCCCCTGTGACCTCTTTCTTTCTATTGCCTGGTACTTTGTTTCCCCAAAGTCCTGGGAAGCCCTGACTCTGTCCCTTCCCCTGACTGGCTGTAAGGTGGAAGTTCCATATTTGGTATTGTGGGGAGGTACAGACCAGACTGGCTGGAGCCTTCCCAGTGACTGTATGTTGTAGGTACGACCTTGGGGTGGGACCTGGGTGAATGGAGTGTGTGACCAATATGCACTTCATGTTATGGGTGTTTGGTTTCTGGTATGTGACACAAAGACTGAGACAGCCCTGCCCGAAACTGGTATGAATGCAGTGTGGAGTACTGTATGGCTGGGTACTTGTCCCAATACACATTCCTTGTTGTCAGTGTCTGAAGGGAGGAGAATGGCCCGAATGCACTGTCAGCCTGATTGGCTGCCTGCCTGCATGAATGCCCTTCTGGATGATTGGTTGCCTGAGTGTGACCCAGCAGAGTGAATGAGAGACCAAACAGTATATCTGGGGACCTCTCACTGATGGAAATCGTTCAGAAGCTGAAGTCGAAACTTGATGCTTACTCTCGAAGCCGAGCCGGAAGAAAAAGGTGAACCGATGTTCCCTTCGACGCAATCTGAAAGCTGCTGTGCCTTCAATAACCTGATCCATGAGAGGACCTGGCTAGTAGACCTCTTCCCGAGCTACGAGGGATCATCCTGCACCAGCTAACTTTCGCGCCTGGGACATCAGCCTTCGAAAGACTGTCGGCCGGAGACAGGGACCGATGAGGGAACCGAAGAGAAGTGCCCAGACATTCCATCCACCATCATCGACCAGGGTTCGGAAGATTGCTGTAACCGCTGGAGACCTGCCGAAGCTGTGTTACCCAGAAGCAGGGACAGCTAGACACTGTGCCACTGATGGCCAGAGCCGCAATTCTCCATTGCTTAAAAATACTTTGAAATAAGGACTCCCTCGCTCATCACCGACAACCACTTTGTCTCGCCAGAGAAAGTCAAGGCCGCCAACGAACTGGGGAGAATCCGCTGGTGGGTTGCCCGCCTCCCAAAGACCTCAAAGGCGCTGATGACCCGACGCCTTTGCTGGGACAAAGTTCTTCATTGACTCTTTGCAGCAACAAACTATTGTCGTTGAGGTGCACCACACACCTCATCTTCGCAGGACGTCCATGACCGAGCATTGATGAGCACCGCCAGGACCGAAGCTGCTGCCTCAATAGGCCTCATTCCGACTTGGGCGGTAAGGGATACCGGGCACCGGTAAGCAGACCGGTGCCTGTAAACCCTTACCGCCCAATTCCAAGGTCCCTTAGTGGGAGCTGCAAAGAACATGTGGCCTGACCACACGTCCTTTACGGGTCCTGCCAAGGGACCAGGGCGCTAATAACGGGCCTGCTATTCGCGGGCCCGTTATTAGCACCTTCCCCATTCCCATTGAGCCCTATGAGGGCTCAAATGGGAATGGGGAATGGTTGGTTGAATGGGGATTTACCGGGCCCTCCAGGGTCGGAATGACCCGGTACGTCTCATCCAACCAGACCGGACCCGGACCCGGTATTGGAGGCAGCCATGGCGCTAATAGCACCATGGCTACCTCCAATCTCGGAATGAGGCCCAATGTCTTTTTTCACCTTTCTCGGTGATCCGTGGCTCCTGCCTTAAAGGGAGTCATTCAAGAAGGATCGACGAACCAACGTCAAACTCTGCTAAACCAGGTACATTGGGGTTGTAGAACTTTTATAGAAGGAAATAAGACTCCAATAGACAATATATGGACTGGGCTTGTCAATATGCCTTATTTTACAGGTTGCCCAGGTGGGTGTATCCTCATACAGAACTGTGCCTACTGGTAGGGGCCCAGTATTCTGCCAATTGCTTAACCAACTTGTTTTCCTCCTAAGTCTATTGTTGGTTAACTTAATGAATTGATTTGTATTCCATTTAAGACTGTCTACAGTTGATGCATTTTAATGGAATTTAAGAAGTAATTGTGGTACCACAGTGAGACAGTATATATTTACCATTTTAGAATTGCCTGAGCACAAAGTGTTTTATTGTGATCGTTTATATAATTGAAACCTTATTTATATAAATAACTGTGTTATCACTAACATAGTGTGTGGATATTCATTTGTGGGTGCCTGGGGACTACACTGCACTTATGAACCAGCCTGCATCACCTCCTGAGACCTTAAGCCTTGGTTGCTCGTCCACAGCTACCGAAGAGAGAACCTTGGCTGGGGTGGTTTGTGCTTCTACTCTGCCATATAGGGAGCAGGAGTACAGATAACGTAAAGTAACTGGTCCAGTGCTACTGTGAGCAACCCAATAGGCATGACAGGTTTCCCTGTGCTATCCTGTCACCAAATCAACACTACAGGGGAAAATGAGCACCCCCCCTTTTCTTCCACAAGTCCTGCTCCTCTTGTGGTGCACATCTCTGCAGCTCTGCAATTTGCACTACTGGCAGTGTATTAAAACATTCTTTCATCACCATGTTGCGTGTGTATTTATTTGAGGCAATTGCCATGTCTAATATCTTGGGGAAATATGGTAAACATTTTGCTTCTGCATCTGCAGCTTCCTTGCCATGGGAAATCATGTCTGCACCTCTTGTGTTTGCTGCACACTTCACTACGGCAATCACTGATGGATATACAAGCGCTGCTAGCAACCTCTCTAACAATGATGCGTGCTGTATCGTTGTGCCTTCTGCATGCTGAAAGCCCCTCCTTTTCCAATATGACAGACCTGAGTCTGCTGTTGTCGTCCCATAGGTAGAATCAGAATACACAGTTTCCGCCTCATCCTTATGCACGTCAAGCACTATAATCATGCCAACCAATTCTGCTCCTTGTGCTACAAAATGTGCTGGCAATATTGCACTTTCCACCACCTCAAACTCTGCATCCTCTTTTGCCTTTACTACTGTTGTCCCACTATGTATCAGTCTAGTACGTCTATTGCTGAAGAACCATCAATAAAGAGAATGCTACACCATCCTAGTGTATTTTCCTTTTCATGAGGCTCCCTCCTGCACTGTTTCGGCTATACATTTTGCTGTATTCACAATGCAACACCTAACAATTTCAGTCAATGGATTTCATATTGTGACCTCATAACCAGATGCTCTGTGGGTAGTCAATGTGGTTTTGGGTTTTTCAAGAATGCCGCAAAGATGGTGTTCAACATATAATGTAACTGAACAGCCCATTGTTATAATGGATGAATTATCAATGGCAAATGCTGCTTCAGCCAATGCTTTCTCACATGGGCAATGACCTCTCATTACTAGATCCAAGATTGTGCTGTAAAATGCCAGTGTTTTGTACCCCATTGAAGTTTTCTGTTTGAGAACAGCCGTCATTACAACTTCATTTGAATGGGAGAATAGGAAAAAAATCTTCCCTTTAATCTGGTATCCCTAACACGGGAGCTTTGCTTATTGCTTGTTTTAATTCATCAAAGGCACCTGTCATCTTGCCTGTCCATATAATCTCACTCTTCTCTTACTGTGCTTGTTTCAGTCCCTCTATGAGGGGTAGAACATATGTGTTGTAGTCAAAAGCCCATAAATGACAATAATGGAAGAGCCATAAATACTGCTGCAGCTCTTTTACTGTATTTGGCCAGCCCAATATTTGATAGTGATTCATTTGAAAAATGCTTTTTTTCTCCATTCCTCTGCATGAAGATTCACATCATTTCACTGTGTTTACTTATCGCAGAATTAGACTACAGCACAGTTGCCTCCCGCAGGGTTACTGTGAGTCTCCAAGTGCCTTCAATCGGGTGTTGCAGATGGATTTGGGAAATATACTAACTGATAGCACACTCCTACAGTATGTTGATGACCTACTCGTTTGCAGTGCCACAAAAGAAGAGTGCAGGAAAGACTCAGTGTAAATATTATCAGTACTGGCTGGAAAAGGAAACAAAGTGTACATAGAGAAACCAAAATATTGTCCGGAAGAAGTATTGTATTTGGGCCAGATAATATCAAAAGAGGGAAGGAAGGTGACACCGGAGAGAACAAAGCTATTACCAATACACCCTGGCCAAATACAGTAGAAGAGCTGCAGCAGTATTTAAGGCTCTGCAATTATTGTAATTTATGAGCTTTTGACTACAACACATATGTTCGGTCTTTCGTAGACAGACTGAAAGAAGCACAGAAAGAGAACCTTTCTTTGTGAGATATTCCTTAAAAAATGATGCCTCCAGCCAAATATTTTATTGTAATTGATTTGAAAAATGCTTTTTTCTCCATTAATCTGCATGAAGATTCACAACATTTGGCTGTTTACTTATCGTGGAATTAGAATGCAGCACAGTTTCCTTCCACAGGGGTACTGTGAGTCCCCCACTGTCTTCAATTGGGTGTTGCAGATGGATTTGGGAAATATACTAACTGACAGCACAATCATACAGTATCTTCCTTTTCAACAATATTATTTGGGGAACCTCTCTATAATCTATTTGCAACTGATATGTAATCCAAATGTCAAAATCACTTTGTCATCTGTATGATAATCTTAAAACAGTTTGTAATCAGTCAAGTCAGTAAGTCTGTGTGCTGAATCAAGCACTATTACTGTGCGCCAGGGTACTCCTTCATCATCCATCCAATGCAAAATCACTCTGTCCTCTCTCACTATTGCTGCATCAAATTCAATTGTAATTATCTGTCCTTCTACCAAGCCTGTGGGTCACTCTGGTCTAAACTGAGATTCTGTGGGTAATCTCAAGAATTGTTCCTGTATTCTTTGAAGCCATGCCAATAGTACCTTTGGTCCATAAAGGAATACCTCTGGGTTTAGGGGTACCCCTCTTTGTGCCTTCTGACCATAAAATGGTCTCACAAACTCACACGCATTCACATAATGAATACCTGGTGTCGAACATATTATTCCCTCTTCAGTGAAAGAAATCATCATGTTTAGTTTGTACATCAGATCTTCCCCAATATGTTAACTGGTGTTTTCAGTGAAAATAATAATGGCAAATCCATCTCATGCTCTTCTATTGTTATGGCCAAATTATCGGTAATAGGAAAAATTGTCATAGCCCCCAAAATCTGTGTGTGTCCATTGATATTCCGGACATTGGGTACCCCTCTTTAACACAGGATCTCATTGCCCTAGTGTAAACCAAGAAGGAAAAATTCTTGTCACCTATGGTCACCCCACCCTCAGTTCCACTGGTGGGTCTGGGGTAATTGATAGAATTGGGCACATCAAGTCACTGTGTGGACTGTCCTATTGTGGATACATGTTCAGTCCTGTTCCAGTGTAGGGATTCCCTCCCACTTCTGTCACACCCCTACTCTAGGTGCCTGTGGAAATATGTTTGAGCCCCATTGTACTACTGTATTTTGTGGTACTGGCACTGGTGTTTGTACTTCTGTTTGCTGCACTCCAACCCCACCTTGGGCCAAATTGCTGCCAATGTTGTTTCATTCCTCCCCTACTTCTGAAAACCCATGCAATGTGTCTGGGTTTTCCACAAGTCCAACACTGTGATCCAGGTCCGCCAAATCATGATTTTTCTCCATTAATCCTCCCTGGCTGTGGTCCTTGAAATCCAAACCCTCTTCCTCTTGGTATAAACCCTCTCACCTGGGGGTAATAATTGTATTCTCCAGCTCCCATAACATTTCCATTCAGACCTTGCTGTATTTGCTGTGGTTCCTGTGCACTGTTGTCTTCCCCAGCACGGTTATTAATTAATGAATTAATGTATTTATTTGTATATGCTTTAAAAAATAAATCTTTACACAATAAAACATAAAAACACATAAACATCACACATTTTACGCATATGGAGACCACATTACACTAATTTAACTCCAATTTGAAACACTAAAATCATGCTTGTTAAAAAGATCAATAAAACAATACATCTCTGGATTACATACAAGTCCTAACATTTCACATATAAATCGTATAGTCACTAAAAGATCAGACAAATTAAGTTGTACACATACATTTCATAAAACCAGGCATATTAAATTATACAAAATATAAAAAAACACAAAATCCTGACCACGGCAAGTGTCAGAGCAACCGATGACCCATTCAGCATGTTCTGCCACCAATTATAACAATCCACCGGGGACAGTTAGATACAAATCACTCATTGTTATAGACATGCCAAGGTAATAAAACAGGACATTCTAAAAGTAGATGATACAGGTTTTCTATCCTCTCTGAATCTTTGCAGAATCTACACTTGACCAAATTACCGGATGAATGATTTAGGATTGACTGAATTCCATTTGTTAAAAGAACATTACACCTGAACCTCATATAGTGGTTTCTGGAGGATCATCTGGGAACTTCCTCAGGTAAAGTTCTACCATCCCTGCCTGTTTATGAAGGCTGCTTATATGAGCATATATTGGGGAGTTAACCAACGTATCTCTAGTTGCAATCCAGTCTTTCAAATTAATCTTTTTTTAAAGTTTATTTGGATTAGTCAGTAGAAAATCCACCAAGCATCCAGATTTGAAAGCAGCACTGTGTTATGATCACTAAATTCTCATAAAGGGATTGCATAGCTCTCCCACCCCCAATTTCCCAAACTCAGCAAAAAGTGAGGAGGACAATGAGCTCAGAAACCTATTAATCTTGCTCATTCAGCAGCCAAACTGGTAAACACTCCAGTCCACAGGTAAGCTTTGGGATCACCTTACCTAAATAAAACTTCTGAACTGGCACCAGGGAGAATTTACTGTATTTTCTGTCCACCTAAACCATTTGAGAAGATAGCATAGTTGCTTTTGGCTTTAAAAAATGGCGATAAAATGATTTACAAGGTTGTGCTAAAATAGGGTATCCTAGATTAAATAAATTATCAGTAAAAGACAGACTATTTCTGTCAATAAACCAAGTAAAAAAAAATTTCTTGTCTTTTTTACAGAATTTCATAACCTTGGTTTTGCTAGGATTAATTTTCAGTTTGTTTCCCTCAATATATGCAGCAAAAGCATGTATTAATCATTGTAGACCAATATGCGTGTGATCAAACAAAATAAAATCATTACTGTCTGCCAACCATGACATATACGTAATTACAAAGGAGTGTGGGAGCCCCTCTGGGTTTCATCATACATCTGCTTGCTATACAGTTGAGTAAAATAATCAAGCCACACTTCTTCCCCAATATTATTTGATTGAACCAACACTTGGTTAAGCTCTTCCGCGTTAACTAGTGACCAGAAATTAACTTCCTTCTTACACTCCAACATAGCCAACATTGCCTCCCCATCCTTCTGAAGTAGTTGATGCCGGTCGGGCTATGCTCCAATTCTTAAATTTTTGTCTTTCCGCCCTAATAAGGTTATTTTTTACTAAATCCTCCAAAGAGGACTTTTTGATCATGCGTATGATGCGCCGCATAACACACTTATGATCTTGTACACTGGCATTAAATAGATGGTGATGAGAATGACCCCTACATTTCATGGGTAAACTTTACATAGTGAATCCAAAACCAACAGCCAAAAGTGGTTTATCCCCTCTGCCGAATAAGACTGCATCTTCTACTCCAGTGGACTATGGACAGCATTTAGTTCAATAATAAGACTGAAGTGACTTATGTTTTTGTCATGCCATTTCAGACGGCATTGGCCAGCATTCACTTGCAGAGACCTCGGGCTACTGGTAGTGTGGGTTGTCAAGTTACTCCTAAAATCTGCAGCCAGCATATTATGATCACTCAAGTTATTTAGAAGCACCTGAAAATCCACAAAACTATCTGAGAGTGCCCTAAGACTGATGCTGAACTTCCCCGTTGCCACATTGAGTGGTCATGCAAGACCCCACTCAGGAACTCATTTGACATGCTTAATCCCCAGTCCTCCACAGTGTTTCTCCACCACAATTGTCTGTCCCCAGGATATGACAGAGACTATTCCTCAAAAAGTATGTGTAGCACTTCCAAGGTCTCTGTAATATCAATTTTTACGTGCAACCAGTAGAGGTTTACCAAAAGTAGATCATTATAAACCCACCCCTTTTTCAAGTCTTTTTAAGGTCACCCCAATACAACTTTCATCCCACTTTCTTGCTTAGAAATCTGGAATCCTGAGTCATTCCTTGCATCAACAATCAGCCCCCCCGTCAGGGTCTCCCCCTGTCCTC
Organism: Ambystoma mexicanum; assembly: GCF_040938575.1. Lineage (NCBI taxonomy): Eukaryota > Metazoa > Chordata > Amphibia > Caudata > Ambystomatidae > Ambystoma > Ambystoma mexicanum. The sequence continues at coordinate 859,778,394 of NC_090931.1, read as the reverse complement.
ATGAGTAGCGAGCTGGAGGTCTAGCTTATACCTATCCAGAACCAGGAGGACAAGAAGTCAAACTTCCTGAAAGAAAACAAACACAAATGATCTAAAGAAAATCTCAAACTTTGCAATCCGTCTGCAGAACAGTGTACCCTTATGAGTTCCATGAAATACTTGATAAATCCTGATTCACTCTAAAGATTTTGCTTTAGCTCTCTAAATTGCACAATAGAATCCTTCAGTGTGAGAGCCAACCACCTGGAGCCCTCTTTCTCCACCCCTTTATTTTCTCCTGACACAGCTATCCTTCCAAAACACAACCCTTCAAACTGTCTCGCATCGGCTCTCCAGCCTTTTCACCAGTACTAAAAGGGATGAGGTCATGTCCCAATTTACATAAATTGGGCGCTTCTTTCAGTAAAAACCTCATACACCATTCTGGAGGGTATTGCCAATGTGACACAGTCAATTCTTGTAGAGTTTATAAACTCCACCAAGTCCATGTCTTTTGTAGAAATCAGGCGGAGCCCACGGACTTCATTAAAAAGAGCCAGAACAGAAGACCTATTAATTATGGCCAGACTCCCGCTGTCAAACATATATTCCAATCGAAGTCGATAAGCCCAGCCCCTTGAGGGCATCTGCCTTCCCCAGGCTGACTGCCTACTATCAATCCGCAAGGTGGGTTCCCCCTCAGTTGGAGCCTTATAATTCAAATCAATAGGGTACTTAGTATGGACTTGAGATTCCCGCCTGCCCCCTTTGATTCCTCTAGACCTAGTAGCCAGCAATGTTACTGGCTCCACCTCTGCAGCTATCCTATAATTAGGATCTTTGTGAGGCTATGTTTGACATTGGAAATCATGCTTTGACTCATAAACTGAGCAATGCTGCTGTGGAATATCGTCCAGACAACCAGCTCCCCCCACCTGTTTCTGTTCTTCTTATTTGTTGAAATAGGGCCCGCCTTCCCCAAAACAGAAGCATTTAAATATATCCAATAAAGGTGGCACTTTCCAAGACTCCTTACTATTATCTAGCCTAGAGCTCACCAATACCCCCTTATTTTACATAGCTGGCGACTAGCTCCGCTATGGGGGATTTTCTATCTTGCTTAGACTGTTGTGCCCCTTCCACATAAGAATCCACTGTTATAATAGAAACATTGTCATCTGTTATTAAGGTGCTATTACTAATAGTGTTGCCAGATGGTAACTCATTGACAGGTAGTTCACAAGGTTGCTTATCCAAAAACTTCAGGAAACTCATCTCCTTATCCACCGGAAAAGCGATCTTTTGTAGAAACCTTCTTGATGATTTATCATTTTGCTTTTTCCTTTTCTTATTAGTCTTTTTACCCAGCTTCCCAACTGTTTGAGTAGGTTCCTCTTCCAGTGGAGATGGGCCTGGGACTGCCCTCTGCTTTCACAGAGTTTACTGCACGGCAGATGGCATGCATTTTGGTTCTCTTTGCCATCTTCCGTAAGTTGTTTTTCCTCTTTCATAGACGTGAGAGCTGCTTTCTCTAGCGTAATCATACGTAAGTTAAGATTACCTAGGTACCCCGTCTGTTCTTTGAGTTCTGCATACATATTTCTGCAGAGATTTTCCAAAGAAGAGAACACCAGGAGAAAATCATCCCACAAGGGCACTCAAATGAAAGAAACATTGATCCTGAATTGCAGAGCTCCATTCCTACTAACTTATTCCGTCTGTTCGGTCTGCATGTAATCCAAAGCATCAGAGTATGAATTTATACCATTTGTTCAGCTCTGGGGTGTAAGTGACTTCAATCCAGCACTACAACGAAATCAATGCTTATTATGGGATGCCCAAACAAAGCCCTTATTTATATATTTTTATGTCAAAGTTCTTTAAATCTGGATGATGAACCCTTATAAACACCCCTCTCGTTGAATCCCCCGGACCTCACTGAGCCAAGAAGTAGGTTTGTTTTGCAAATTAAAAGCTTTATTTGAAGAATTTAACAATATATGTATATCACACTTTTATGAACAAAATAACATCTGAATAGCACACTTATGAATAAGGATGGTAATCAACAATGGGTAATATTACAAAATCAACAATCTCTTTAATCACTTAAGGGTAGGAATAGGAAGGATAAGATAGCAGGGAATACGTTATATGATTCAAGAAAATGCAATGATAGGAAAGAATGCAACACAGAAATAAACTTAATATGATTTCAATCAAAAGATAATATGGTCACTTTTTCCCCTGTGACTACTCACTCCCCCCACTATTAGGCAATATGAGAAATGGAAATGTGGGCACACAGGTTTCAGTAATACAATCAATAACGCAGTTCAATCCCAGTTCCACCAGCAAGCTTAGAGAGACACAGGAATGATTTAAAAACAGGCAAAAATACTTTTGAATGTGATTGCAATGAAGGAGAAAAAAATGCTAAAATGATTTTAATTCACTAAAGGAGATTCAGGATAAGTGATAGTTACTTTGGATTGGTTCAGGTTAACACTAGCAATGATTCATGAATGATTATCAGATTGGAAACTAATTTCAGCAGTTGAAAACAAGAAACAGCGAGTTTTACAAGTGTTGAAATGGAGCTAAATGGCAATTCGCGGCAAATTTTTCCACGTGCGTGAATCGCGATTACGGAAAAACTATAAGGAATTGGAATGTCGTTTTGGGTTTGTTAGAAAGCATTTCAAAAGTTACTGAGGTTTTTGTGAAGGTAGATTTTCAGAAGTAAAGTCAAGATTTCAAAATGACAGATTGCGCTTTACAGATTTGGAATCAACAGGATGGACACAGGATTCTATAATGCAGTTCTCGATAAGTTAAAATGGTTGGAGTAAGATTACTTTAAACTGAGAGATTGGTTAAGGACAGTTCTAGACTAGATACTCACTCCTAGGCTTGGGAATTGAAGGGGCTATGTCAGGATCTGGTCAAGGGTTTGGCTTCACTCGCCACCGGACAGGTCTCAGGCCCTCTGGGTTCTGCTCTCAATACTGCACGGTGGTCTGGACGGGCTCTTAGACAGAATCTGATGGATTCTGGATACAGCTCTGCTTTCTGGGTCTGGATCTTGGTTCTAGCACAGGGTTCTTAGCTAGAAGCTGGATTTTAAGAGCCCCTGGGGAGTTTAGGGGTTAGAAATAGGTTGCTAGATTCTGCAGGCCTGCTGAGAAGGGTTCAGCTTGTGAATTAGGCCTCTCTGCTTCAAAGTTCTAGAGTTTGGTTCTAGAGTTGGTTCTGGATATGGAGTCAGGAGTCTGGAGTCTTCCTGCAGGGTGCTGCGCCAAGTAATCAGTTGAGTAGTAGAAAAAGGTGTGTCCTAGCTGGGTCTCAGCAGTCCCTATTTATGTGTTTCCAAAGGGGATGGGGAGGCTGACTCTCTATGCCCAACCCTCTAAGGATCCTGATAGGTCAGAGAATTTCCTGTCCCCTGATTTGAGACAGGAGCAGTGTGTCATATGTGTCAGAGTGATGCTGTGTTTTATGGCTTAACTGAAATCCCTCCCCTTTGCTTTTTCATAGAAACTCTATTTTCCCCAAAAACATATTTCCCAGATACACAAGTTGTTCATAATACATATACACATCAAAGCTTAATTAAGGCATGTCTCTGTTCAAGTCCCATGTTCCTATGAGCGTGTGTTCAGAAATGACCACTTATTTGCGCTTTTGGTAGGTTTCCCAATATTGGTTCTGCACCAAATTTTACACAGGCATACACACCCCATCTGAGCACATCTCTGTAATTTCTTATGTTCATAGCACAAACACTGCAGTTGCAATATTAATAAAATCCGGGGTTTGGTCTTGGAACATCACACGGCGTCCAGCTTAGTCTTAAATCGTGAGGGAGTTTTTCATTTTCACACTCTCAAAATTTAACATTTTTGTCAGTTCGGTACACTTTGCTATAAGCATTTTTATAAAACATACATTTGCTTTCAATTCAATTCACACAATGGTTTGGCTCTGCCCCAGAGCTGGCTGACTCAGAGAGTCACATGTCTTGTTTCCTGCAAGGAGTTGTTGATCAGTCACACCCAAATCAGCATATTCCTGTTCATCCCAAATAATCCATTGTCTTGACTGAGAGCAACATGTCAGGGTGCCTTGGCTAGTTCCTGTTCACACCAGTCTGTCTGTCAAACTAGAAATTATATCGTGCCTCCTATTGCTATGAATATATGTATATTGGCCTACGCCAAGCTGCTAACAAGCTGCTTATAAACTACATGTGAATAAACTCGCATTGCAAGGTCCTGACCTTAGAAACCATGTAAAATGTCATTTTGGGTCAAGCCGCCATTTTAGGTTTTCTTGCTCTATAAAGTCACCATGTGAGCTAAAATGGTAGCCTATGTTATTCAGAACAGAACTTGATTGTTATGACCTCTGTACAGCTAATGTATAACTTGCCTGCAGGCCACTTGTTAGGGTCATGAGCTGAGACCTTGTCCTTCTGCTGACCTGTGTGCAATGGATTACCTGTATCACCGCAACTGATCTATAATTGAATGAGAACACCTGCTTAACTACATTGTATAAACTAAGTCCTGCATTGTAATGTTATGCCTAGAGCATACATTATTACCATTTCTTCTTGTTAATGTATAAACCTAAGATGAACTAGATTTGACCTGGCAAGGGACCCTAGAGCAGTAACTTATTTATGGAATGGTTAACCTGCAGAAAGGCTGGACAACAGGCTGGAGAAATGTATAAAAGCCTGACTGTTTCAATGAATATTTGCACTCACTGAGCACACCGAACCACGCCGGAGTTCGCTGTGTTGTACTGAGGGTCGATAGCTATCTGAATTTTGTTCTGTTCTTTTGTAACTGGATTCAGTATAAAATAAAGTGCTTTGTATGTTCCTTTGTAACCTGTGTTTGGTGTGTTTCCTTTTTGGTTACCCTGCCTCATATTATTTCCTTGTTTTCACAGTTGGCGCCCGGAATAGGGACCCTCAAGATTGTTGCCGGATTATTGAAGGTTGACGCACACTATCGGACTGGGATCGGACGCTGTGACATAACGGGCCCGACTGAACGAGACGCGACACCTCAACAGTGTTGCACGATCCGTTCCCTGGACGATAGCCGTGTGGTCTGAGAGGGCATCTTGACGAGGGTCAATTTTTTGAGGCGGGCAGATTTGCCGAAAACACCATACACAAGGTAAAATTCAATAGGTAAGTCCTTTTGTAAACCGATCGGTCCTCCTTAGGTTTGGTCAGGTGAGTCGTTACCCGACTCTTAATTCAACCCTGACAATTTGAATTTGGCGCATTGTATCTGCAGACACAATTATTGACCAGGTAAAACCGAGTATTTGAGAAATGCCTGGGAAATTGTCTGGCTGCTTTAGGGCATTATTCCGCAGCGATAGACAATCTTTGGAATTTAGCCATCCAGCACCACAGGAGGGGTCACCGGCATGTACTATGTACTGTAAGCATGGCATTGGAAGTGTAGTATTTAATAAAATTTGGCACAGACAAACCAGACATGCCTCTGAACTTCAGTGGCCAGTCAATGGTAGTTTTGAGATCCCTCATATTGAATATTTAGAGTCAGTCTTGTTAAAAGAGAAGGCCAGACCTGCAGCATTTGATGTTTTGCAAAATTGGAAAAGAGAAGCATTGCAGCAGCTTAAATGTAGGGAAAAACATGTGCGCCATCATAAAACAAATGCTGAAAAGGCGTTGTTATATGATCAGGACAAACAGTCTGAGTCGGTTAGGAATATGGACAGGGCTTTCTCACTCGGTATTCAGAAAATCTATCCTTCTAAAGATCTTCATGTTTCTGATGAGTTTATCGACACATTGTTAAATGAACGAAGGCCTGGTGCCTCTGCACCACCTCCGTATGTTCCTCTTCCTCCTGCTGTACCTCTTCCTGCTGTTATTCCTGCTCTTCCTGCTCAACCTGTTGCTCCTATTCCTCTGGTTGTTGTTCCTCCACCTGCTCCTCTGCCTCTTCCCATTGCACCAGTAATAGTACCTCCATTGAATTTGCCTGCACCCTCACTCCCAAGTAGTTCTGTACCGCTTGTAGTTTAACAGGGTGCGGGGTCGAGGATTGTTACTCGTAATACTGTTCCTACAGAAAAGAAACAGGATTTGTTTGCATGGGCTAAGCATTGTATGGAGAGAGATGATCGAGCTAATGTTCTTACCACACTTTCTAATATGGATAATTTTCCTGAGAAAAATGTTTTCATTGAAGGTTTAGGGATTCATTTATGTGTAATTTGGGGTAAATTAAATAATGCAGACCTCCCACAAGGGTTGAGGGACCTGAATACTTTAGCGTTTTCAAGAGACACTGTGGAGAAGGTACATGAGCATGTTGAGAGGATATTTGAGTATAGAAAGGAGTTGGAAAGGTTACGGAATGAGGATGACGAAGAAGAAAGTATGTATGTACAGAAACGATTTCTTCCGTGTCGTAAATCGACATCTGAGGAGGCGCGAATTTGTACAAAAGATGCGATTAGATGGATTTCAGACATATCGATAACTCCAGTTGAGGTATCTGACACATACAGTCAATATACGCTAGAAATGCAGAGGAAAGTGATACAGGTAATGGTAGAGTACCTGCAGGATGAATGTTTAAAGAGAAAAGTTAGTTGTCCCACAGAGTTATTGAGCATTTAAAAGAGAGCTTTTTCACTTGACACTTCTTCAACTGCTTTAGCGCTCGACTTAGCTCTGTTGCTTAGTAAGCGTTCAGAGTTGCCTACATCTAAGTTGCCTATGAGAGAGGTTCCTCCGACATTTGTCCCAAAGGTTGAGATTCCTGCTAATGCTGCAGCAGGTACACCTGCTGTGGACATTCCTGCACATTATGTATCGCAGTTTGTTCATGTCCAGTTTTCACGACAGGAAGTGAATACTATTAGACAAAATATTCCTGACATTAGGAAAAATCCGACAGGGTTCTATAAAGAGATAGAGTCCATTTTGCAGTCCTCAGTGTTTACCCTAGGCGACATTGATTTGCTATTCCCTGTACTCCTGCCTGTAGATTTGTGGAAACAAGTTAGAACTATAGACGATGTACCAGGGTTGGGAGATACATGGGCTAACATAGTTAGGCTTGATCGGGAAAGGCCAGCTGGTGAGAGACCACCTCAGGTGATACTAACTTTGCCTGACAGAATCATTGCAAAACTGAATACTATAATCCCCAAAAAGAGAATTATTTGGTACAAGCTTACGGCCTGTGTCCAAGGAAAATCTGAGGGTGCTACCGAGTTCTTTAATCGGTTCGAACAGGTATTCTCGGATTTCAGTGGACAAGACTTAGGCACTGGGAAAAGATTATTTGTGGACAAATTTGTACGTGGATTGCTGCCTGACATCCAGTCACAAATGATGTCTTCTGAGAGCGCTTGGCAGGCGAAATCCCAATCAGAAGTACTGCACATGGCTCAGTACTACGAGAACCGTGTCAATAATGAAAAAGGTAGAGTCGAGAAGAGAAAAGGTGATTTGAAGACTAAAGTATTGTTACAGCAAATTGTTAGAGGCCCCAGAGGGGGTAGTTCGCAGATTAGAGGTCAGTATGTTCCACAAGGGAATGTGCCCTTGGGTCCTGTGAATATTAACCAGTGTGCCTATTGTCGCCAGGAGGGTCATTGGCGTGCACAATGCCCCGTCCTTCGACAGAGGTCGAATAACACATTTGGAAATATGGGTAGACGATCCAGAGGTCGCCCAGGTGTAGGGGGCCCTGGTAGAGGCCAGTTTTCGCAGGATCCCCAACAACCTTTTTCACAGGATAATCAGACTTCGAGTGTAGATACTAGAAACATATTTGATCATCCTTCTGCTGCATATCTATCTGAAGAGCTTCCTTTTGATGATATTTTGTTTCGTTAGGATTGCCCGAAGCAGGGTTTGGAACCTACACCTATTCCCATTAATCAGAAAGGTCCCTACGTTGAAATGGTAGTGGGAAATAGGAAACATCAATTTTTGATAGACACTGGAGCACAGAAGTGCTCCATTGATCATTCTCGGGTTCCAAACATTCCACTGTCAGGGCAAACCAATGTTTCTGTAGGGTTTTCTGGCACACCAGTTGTTTGTCCGGTTTCTTCACCGGTACCTATTTCTTTGGGTCCCTTTACGGACCACTGTCCATTTCTCTTGACTTCGAATTGTGGAGAGAATTTGCTGGGGTTGAATCTGTTGAAGGAATTAAATGCGGTAATTCATTGTTCTTCTGATGGAGTGCGTTTGACGATTTCACCAGAGCAATGTTCTGTTTCGCAATTCTTGACTAGACCTTTGCCGTCAGAATTCAGTAATGTACCAGAGAGTTTGTGGGCAGTTGATGACAATGATGTCGGTGTTTTGCAGATTGAGCTTGTTAAAATAGTTTTGAAACATGGAATTAAGCTGCCCCGTATTCCACAGTATAAGATCTCAGTTGAAGGCGAGCGAGCTTTGAAGAGCATTGTTTCCGATTTTGTGCATCGTGGGGTGATTGAGGAGATTGCAGGAAGTTTGTGCAATAGTCCGATTTTACCCGTGTACAAAAAAGGTGATAATGCAATTCCATTTCGTTTTATAATTGATTTACGTGCCATTAATAAAGTCGTCGCTCCGCAATTTCCAATTGTGCCTGATGTGACGACAATATTAAACATGATTCCAGCTGCGGCTACTCACTTCAGTGTTGTGGACCTAAAGAATGCTTTCTTCAGTATTCCTATACATGTGGATAGTAGATACTTGTTCGCGTTCACCTTAGGGGTACGCTCATTCACATTTACTCGTGCACCTCAGGGTTATACTGAGAGTCCTAGTATTTATAGTAGGGCTTTGAAAGAGCAGCTTGATACCCTTGGATTGTCCCCTACTTGTACGTTGCTTCAATTTGTTGATGATTTGCTTTTAGCCGCTGACTCTGAGAGCTCTTGTAAAGAGGGCACTGTTTTGTTGCTCATCCATCTAGCTAAGCATGGTCACAAAGCTTCGCTCAAAAGGTTTCAATATTGTTGCCAGGAGATCACCTATTTAGGCTATCTCCTGTCAAAGGAGGGTAGAAGATTGACACATGAAAGAATAAAACACATTTCTGGCATGTCTGTCCCAAATACACAAAAGGAAGTTAGAGCCTTGATAGGTATGGCTGCTTACTGTAGGTTATGGATCCCAAACTTCTCACTAGTGATAAAACCGATGTTGGCCTTGACGAAGAAGGGTATTTCTTCGCCATTGCCATGGAATACGGAGCATCAACATTTATTCGAGTTGCTCAAGACTGCATTATGTTCGGCCCCAGTTTTAGGCACACCGAACTATGAGAAGGCCTTTGTGTTGTTTGTGCATGAATGTGATGGATGTGCTTTGGCTGTATTAACGCAGGAACATGGAGGGAAGAATAGGCCATGCGGTTACTACTCTTCCGCCCTTGATCCTGTTGCATGCGCTTTACCAAGATGTTTGCGCGCTGTCGCTGCTGCTGCTGCGTCTGTAAAACAGAGTGAGGGAATGGTCCTAGGCCATGATTAAACCCTGATGGTGCCTCACTCTGTAGATATTCTATTGAACAAAACCCAAACGCAACACCTCACTTCCGCACGACTGACAAGATATGAATTAATCTTGTTTGCTCCCCACATTCAAATTAGGAGGTGCTGCGTTCTTAATCCGGCTGAACTCCTACCTTTCCCGCAAAATACTGTTTGCGGTGACGAAGAGTCACATGACTGCCTGTATAATACTGAACAACATACAAAAGGCAGAGTTGATTTGAGGGACACTCCTTTGGATAACCCACAAGGGGAGCTGTTTTGTGATGGCTCCTGCTTCAAACTACTGAATGGTACATCCACAGCTGCTTATGCAGTCACTACATTGAGTACGGTTGTGGAGACCAAGAGAATTACGCATAACTCTGCGCAGGCCGCAGAGATTATAGCATTGACTCGAGCTTGTGAGCTTTCCGAAGGGCTAACAGTAAACATATATACTGATAGCCAGTATGCCTTTGGGGTGGCTCACAACTTTGGGAGACTTTGGTCAGAGAGAGGGTTTTTAACTTCTCATGGCACCAAGATCCAACATGGCTCCCTGATTGTACAATTGCTTTCAGCGCTTGTGCTCCCTAGTCAGTTAGCAATCATTAAGTGCGCAGCACATCGCAAGATTATAGATGATGTAGGGAAAGGGAATGCTTTCGCTGATCAAATAGCTAGACAAACTGCCTCTGATCTCTTCACGGAGATGTATGTTTCAAGGGAGACTGCAGATGCCTATGCAATGGATGAGGGTGTTGGGTCTGTACGGGATATCCAAGCCGATGCCACATTAGAAGAATCCAAGAGTTGGGCTGAGGGCTTGGGGAAACTCGATGATGATGGGTGTTGGGTGGACATGGTTGAAGGGAAATGGTTGCTTCCTAATGCCTATATAGTAATGATGGTTACCATGGCACACGTTCCCACACATCTGTGCGCTCAACAGATCACGAGAATGTTAGAGAAAGTCTGGGTAAATGATAAGATTTTAAAAATTGCTCAGCATTATGTCCAAAATTGCATGATTTGCCTACAACACAATGTGGGAAAGGGGACAGCAACTCTAAGAGGTAGCTTTGGGCCTCCTTCTGTCCCATTTGAAGTGATTCACTTTGACTTTATTGAAATGGAGCGATGTAACAATCTAAAATATGTCCTGGTGGTCATTTGCGCCTTTAGTAAGTGGGTCGAGGCTTTCCCTGTTAAAGACGCTACAGCCATGAACACTGCAAAGACCATGTTAAAGGAATTCTTCCCACGGTTCGGTTTGCCGAGAGTTATCTGGTCGGATAATGGTCCGCATTTTATCGCTGCTGTAATTCTACAGATATGTACGGCATTGCAAATTGACAAACAATTCCATTCGTCCAGACATGCTCAGAGCGCCGGATTAGTGGAAAGACACAATGGTATCATAAAAAACAAGCTCGCTAAGACGTGTGCCGGCACCAAATTAAAATGGCCGGACGCCTTACCGATCGTGTTACTTTCAATGCGGACAACCCCTCAAACTAAGACTGGGCTCTCTCCCTTTGAGGTGGTAATGGGGAGACCTACTAATATTTGGGGTCTGCCTAAAAGCTGCGCATTGCGCGATGTAGAAAATGTACTTCTCTCCGACTATTGTAACCAATTGACCAAAAACCTGTTTTCAATTTATCACCAGGTGCGAGAGGCATTGCCGGTGAAGTACGAGGGCCCCGGTCACAGTCTACGACCAGGGGATTGGATCCTCGTTAAATCCTTCGATAGAGCGTCTTGCCTCGCACCACGTTGGAGGGGCCCCTACCAGGTGCTCCTAGTCACTCAGACTGCGGTGCGGGTAGGAGGACGTCGCCACTGGATCCACGGCAGCCACACCAAACGGATTCCACACCCAGTGCCATACGATACAGTAGACGCAGAACCCCTTTCTGACATTGAAACCAACGTACCCGAAACGGCAGACGGTGGAGAGAGTATCGGAGGCCGTTCCGGAAGTTGTAAGGCCCGACAAAACTGCCATCTTGCCTCCTTGCTCTCCCACTGCATCGTTTGTGGATCATCTAGCTGGCCTTTCCCGACATCCTGTCTGCTGTTTCTTTTGCACCGGAAACTGTGAAGTATAATCTCCGCCCAAGGAGATAGGTTTGCAACACGGCTCTTGCTGTACAATTGAAAAAATTTGAGGGCTTGCCTTTTTTTGGCCCAATTGCATAAAGGGTTCTGCTGGCTAAGGGTTGTGGGAAAAGACATTAACAAGACTCGCGACCGGAGTCACCAGCAAACGAACAATTGATGTTTCTCGATTGAAGACGACAATGCCCGCATCCGCTACCGTTCGTACTGAACTTTTGGACAAAAATGTGACTAGGAGAGACAATGAGCAGATATGTATGGGGGCCCCGAAAACGTTTTGTTGTCTACTGGTGATAATCACAGGACTTTTAGTAACTGTTGGTTGTGGGTTTTGGTATTTGGAGAGAATGTACCCTTTGAATGATTTCCTACCTGTTGAAAATATAACTGTTGTTCCCACTCCTTCTGTGCAACTACATACCTTGTCACCTAGAGATCTTTTGCATAGACGGAATTATCAAAATAACACTCTACTTCTAATTATGAATGCTACCCATGCAATCTTTAACAGAACCAATTGTTGGATCTGCTCGCATTTACCGCAACATGGGGATAAGGGGCTAGGTTGGTATATTCACCCTTTACCTTTGACAACTGCTTGTTATGCTTCACTTGAGCACTGTTCTTTGGCCGATGGAACGATAGCATCTCGGGGAACTTTGATGGCACTAATTTGAATAGTTTTGAGAAACGTGTTCTGACTCCCCTGGGATGCTCGCTTTTCGCAAATAGGAGTAAGCTCAATATTGCTTCTATTAGGCCTTCTGATAGACTGTCTCATCCTTTCCAATCTTTGATTTCCTTTAAAATGGCTCCGATAGGCAATAAGGATGCCGTGCCTCCTTCTTATACTGTTAACCATAGCCCCGATTCAGTTTCTTTCTGCATACAGAGGAATGGCACTCGGCATTGGGAGATTTTAAAGGTTGTGCCAACGTTGCAAATTTGACTGGGGAAGACAGACCTTTGTATGTAGGCGAACCTATCTATTTTGTTTGCGGTAATGTAGCATTTCCTTGGTTGCCCAGGGATTGGTAGGGAACTTGTTATCTAGGAATCCTGTTACCTGGGGTGTTTATAACAAGTACTGTAGAGGTTTCGAAGGCTCGTCCACGGCGGGACGAGAATGGCGACACTCCAGCACAGGTTTTAGGAGATGTAGCGAAATCATTCCTTCCATTCTTTGGGCAGATAGCGAATTCCAAGGATATCAGGAAACTAGCGAGAGTACTGGAGAGAACCATCAACCGGACCACAGATATACTCTATAATATGACTTTAGAGCAGAAAGCGATCAGATTGATAGCGCTTCAGAACCGGATGGCATTAGATGTCATTCTGGCTGAACGTGGTGGAGTATGTAAACTAGTGGGCTCCACTTGCTGTGTTTTCGTACCGGATTCCTCCCCAACTACTTTTAAGGCAATACAGAATCTGCACATTCTTAGTTCAGAAGTGCATGTTCCCGAGGGAAATTGGGATCTTAGCGCTTGGTTCTGGGACTTCTTGCGGTCTTGGGGTTGGAAAGTGCTTTCAGTCTTGCTGATTATTTTGGGAATTCTGCTATTTCTTTGTTGTTGTATCCAAGTATATGTTCAATGCTAGGGGGATGTTGCACTCAGGCGATAGGTACAATAGGACATAAAGTGTATGCCCCGGATAAAACCTCTAAGGAGTATGTACTGAAAGAGATCTTAGTAAAAGATCTAATGGCCATAGATATTTCTGACAGCTATTCAGGGTGTATGGACGATGACACATGGAGTTATTTGCAGGGAGATCAGAAGTAGTTTAGCACTTGGCATAGGCCAAAAGGAGGGTTTGTCAAACTAGAAATTATATCGTGCCTACTATTGCTATGAATATATGTATATTGGCCTACGCCAAGCTACTAACAAGCTGCTTATAAACTACATGTGAATAAACTCGCATTGCAAGGCCCTGACCTTAGAAACCATGTAAACTGTCATTTTGGGTCAAGCCGCCATTTTAGGTTTTCTTGCTCTATAAAGTCACCATGTGAGCTAAAATGGTAGCCTATGTTATTCAGAACAGAACTTGATTGTCATGACCTCTGTACAGCTAATGTATAACTTGCCTGCAGGCCACTTGTTAGGGTCATGAGCTGAGACCTTGTCCTTCTGCTGACCTGTGTGCAATGGATTACCTGTATCACCGAAACTGATCTATAATTGAATGAGAACACCTGCTTAACTACATTGTATAAACTAAGTCCTGCATTGTAATGTTATGCCTAGAGCATACATTATTACCATTTCTTCTTGTTAATGTATAAACCTAAGATGAACTAGATTTGACCTGGCAAGGGACCCTAGAGCAGTAACTTATTTATGGAATGGTTAACCTGCAGAAAGGCTGGACAACAGGCTGGAGAAATGTATAAAAGCCTGACTGTTTCAATGAATATTTGCACTCACTGAGCACACCGAACCACGCCGGAGTTCGCTGTGTTGTACTGAGGGTCGATAGCTATCTGAATTTTGTTCTGTTCTTTTGTAACTGGATTCAGTATAAAATAAAGTGCTTTGCATGTTCCTTTGTAACGTGTTTGGTGTGTTTCCTTTTTGGTTACCCTGCCTCATATTATTTCCTTGTTTTCACATGTCAATCTCTTGGCCAAGGGCTGGGGAAAGCTTCCTTTTTCCAGGGGGAAGGTGTGGAATCTGTTTGATCCCAGTGTGAGAAACTTTTTAACTCTGCAACCAATGTCTACAAATTGCCTTTTCTTACCATATAACCCACATTTTTAACACACACATTAAACAATTTCTTCCTTCAAGCGATTTCAGAATATAGTTTTAAATTGTCTCCACCCCTTAGGCTTCTGATAGCAAGTATTTCTTTGGCATAGTTTTGGGGTTCCATGTTCAACTTTACAAAGAAAATGGTTTTAAAACGTGGCTTCTAGTAGTGGTGAGTACCGGTATTGCACCCATTTTGACAGCTGTCTTTCCATCAGTATCTTTAAAAGGGGATTTTGCTCTGAAAGCATATGATTCCTGTTAATATTGTATTTATGTGGATTCTTGCATTAGAGTAATGTGGAACACCCAACAAGAAGGTTGGATCTTTTTTGGTGGTTTTGTGAGCCATGATGTTAGCACATGTGAAACCAAATAAAAATGGATTTTGAGACAGCTCTGTATTCCTTGGCAGTGATTTTGCTCTGTGAGCAGCCAAAGGATGGGGTTTGGCAGTGGTCTCCTGTGTTAGCACTGACATAGGCAAAGTAGATGGTGGCCTATTTTTCAGGTTTTCACTGCGCAATTTCTGGTGATTTCTGGCAAGCAGCATGCTTTCCAGTGGCCCTTATGATGTTTCTGCTGCCAGCAATGCACAGTAATGTTGCAGGTCTTGGATGAGTGGGTTGATACATCCCACAGGGGAATATTCAGGAGAGAGGAGTTCAAAACCGAAGGCGGCAAGACATTAAGCTGATCCGCCACCGGATCAGCAATATCCACTATTTGGTTTTCAATCGTCATCGGCAAGTTACTGATGTCATCATCGTGCAAGGCTGGTACATCCACTCCCTTATTCACTATGATAGGGAAATGCTCATTCATTTTTTCCAATTTTCTCCCTTTTCTGATCGCCTTCCCATCGCAGGATTGCAGAACTTCCTTTTCAGGAGAGGGAGGCAGCGGCAAGGAAATGGCCAGGCTTATACTGTCACGGCCTTGTGAGAACACCAAAGGGGCACATGTTATGCCTGGCCGAGATCCCGTGCCTGTATCTTTTTTACTCATATCATACATACTAGGTGCAGAACAAAGAACTGGACCAATAGCACAGCAAAATCAGGCTTTATTTAGCCTACCATCACAAATGGCCAACTTAACAGTGTCCGCTCTTACCATGCAACAGAGAGTTTCTGGCTCTGCCTGTGCACACTGCTCATCTGCCTTTTCTGCACTCTCCTTTCACTCTGCTTGGGATTCGGTGTTTAAATGGCTCTCCAATAGCCGTAAAGCAACACAACTGCTGCGAGTCAAAGGTGCGAGGGAAACAACAGGCGTCTGCTTTGGCTGCACTCTCCTTGAACTCTGCTTGATGCTAATATGCCCCAGAACTCGTCATCAATGCTCCCTCTACTACCAATTACAAAAAAATGTTCCCTGACCATTTTCACTTTCTCCCCCTTTCTTTCCTCAACTTTCTTTCTGGCTTTCTCTTCTTTTAATCGACAATGATGAACAATGTTCAATTGTATCTCGGGCCATGGTTTTACCTAAATCCCCACAATGGTTCTTAATTGCAAGGTGTATTTATGCATGAAACAACTGAGTTTGAATATAGCCGACACGTGTTTCGACCAACTGGTCTTCTTCCAGGCTGGAAATGTTCTAAATCCACCCTCATAGTGGTGAGGGTAACTGATGCTATTTATAAATGCCACTAATGCGCCCATCTAATCTGAAAGTGCTCCAATGTTCATGCCGCAAGTGTAGAAATCCATTCTGTCGAGATAATACTTTTCAGCAAAGTATTTTCTCGATAGAGTGGATTTCCACTTTTCCATTTATAATTAGCATCAATTACCCTCACTACCAGGAGGGCTGATTTAGAACATGTCCAGCCTGAAAGAAGACCAGTTGGTCGAAACACGTGTTGGCTATATTCATGCTCAGTTTATGCATGCATAAATACACCTTGCAATTGCGCAGTGTGGTTGTATAATTTCTTGTATGCTATCTCACTTTCGACACCTTGGTTACAGGTTCCATATACACACAACCACCCACAGCAGGCACTTATCTTCCCTTTGTATGAGGATCTTGTTTACTAATTGCCTTTGGCATAGACAAGCGCACTGTTGCCTATTTTGATGTTGACTATTGCTTGCAAACTATGCTGCACGTCAAATTCTACCTGCAGTGACAATGGTCCTTGTTTGTTTACTTGTTCTCCTCTTATGTTATTGTCATCACTATATGCTGGGGGTGAATATCTGGGTTGGTATACACTGCAGTAGCCTTTAATGTGTATGGTCACTGTACAGTCGATGACAGGACGCTGGTCAGAGGAGAAGGAGAGCTATGGGCTGTGTGCATGAATATGCTGCTTAAGCATCCATTCTTTCTTGCTCGGTCACACTACCACCGCCTTGAACATTTTCAACAGCTCAAGTATACTTAGTCTGTTCCGTAATTGTCTTCCCTTATGTGTGGCATGTATGTATGTGCACATGTGTTTCATCACCACTTTCGAATGAGTACCCTCTTGAGGCCATGCCATAAAGATCTTTCCGGCTGTATCTTTAACCCACTGAATGTGGTACTTCATAATGTTGTCTTTTTATCTGGGAAGTGACTTACACTAGTGAACAATTAGGGCGTCCGACATGATAACAATATAAAACACAATTTACCAGTGATCAACAAACACTGCTTCAACTTTTACCCACCTTTTTACTCCTTCGAGTACCCCTCCCGTAAAGGGTCTTCCCCACCATCAACACGCCCACGTCTCTCTCTGAGACCACGTCCCAAAAATATTGCTCTCCTTAGTGACACCAAATACACAGCTCACAATCTATAGCTCTTTTGTCTTGTCAAAAACACCAATTTACTCTTCTACTAAAACAAAAATCTTTAATCAATCAATTCAAAGTTTATTATGATGAAATCCAGAAACTACAACACAAGTAGTGCAACAATACATACAATCCAGAAAAAATATACAAGTCAGAATAATCACTTTGCATAGGTAGCGGCAACAGTAAAAACATAACAGGTTACAATTCGTCATCCAGAAAAGGCTTCCTTCTGTTGCATGATTTTCTTAAAAATTCCAGACACCGACATGCCACAGCAATTGATTCGGCATGTAACAAAAAGATTAGAGCAGGTTGACATTGGTTAAAATTGGTCTCTCTCAGCAAAGGGAGAATTTCTTTTTTCTTTTTTTTCTAATGTCATGGTAGAATGGGAAAAATAAAACAAAGTGCAACACATTTTCTTTTTCAGCACTTCACCCAGGACAAACCGCAGACTGCTCATGGCCCAGCCAGTTCTTTGTATTGTCTCTGAGCCACAAGAGATTAAAACGGGCTCTGGTCAGTGCCCAGTGATCTGCAGTTTTGTTGCTGTGCAACAGGTAAGGTTGGATTACATCTAATTGCGTGATTAAAAGATGTTTTTTATTTGAGTCATCTGAAAGCCCAGATGTTTCCATGTTTCCCAATTGGACAAAAATAATGTGCAGAACATCCTCTTACACTTGTTGGAGTCAGCTGTTGTTAATAGTACAGCAGGGCATTGAAGACTTGGGGCATTCATCTGTAATAGACACTTTGAGATAAACTTCAGCCATGTTATTTTACGCCAAAAAGACCCCAACAGTAGGCCTTTGATAATGCTGTGAGTAAGGCTGGCTCTTCAATTTGACCATAATGTTAACCAGTGTAAACATTGTGCTGTGTGGCAATCATCCCCTATATGAGTGATACCCAGTTCTGTATGTACAGCAAAGTTTGGGAAGACCGGGGAGGCCCAATCATTTCTTCAGAAAATTGTTCTCAGTTACATCAAGGCTTGTTATTCTTTTGTTACCCCAGAGGGCTGTGCCGTATTTAGTCACTGCTTTAGCTTGTACTCTGTAGACTTCCAAGATGAGGTCCATTGGCTACCCCGGCACTTATTCCTAAAACATGTAATGCCACCCAGAGTCTGTTTCATTTTCATACTCTGTTTCTGAATGTGAGACAGCCCCCACCAATTATCAGTGAAACAAATACCCAATTAGTTATATTTAGACCCCCATGGAATAATAGCACCATTGCTTAACATATTGCACATTTAGATTTTCTTGCCCACCCTTCAAGAACATCCATCACTGCTAATTTATCAGTGTTGACTGTTAACTTCAAGTCCGACATGAAAGTTGTGTAGACATCTATTAACTTCTGTAGGGCTTTCGTGGTGCGGGCAATTAAAACCGTGGAATCTGCGTATGAAAGTACGGGTAGGGGTTTAGCGCCCACCCTAGGGTAGTCTGCCTTCAACTCCACCAGAGCCCCGTATAGACCATTAATGCACAGTGCAAACAACACTGGAGCTTTGAAACATCCGTGGCGTACTCCCGAGGATACCTCAAAATAGTCTGTACATTGCTCCTGCTCTCCAAATCAAACACAAGCCCTAGTTTCCTCATGGATAATTTTCAGTACTTTTATCAACTCAGTCGGGTAGCCCATGAACCCGAGCACCTGCCATAGCAAGGCCCTATCCACTCTATCAAAAGCTGTGCTCAAGTCCATGAAGGCTAAATAAATGTGTTTGCCCCATACAAAGATGGAGGACGCCCCCAACCAAATATAGATGGGGTGCTTGATCTCAAGTACCCAAACCTGGCCGAAAGCCACATTGGGTTTCCGAGAATATATGTCTATGGAGAGTCCAATCCCCAATTAGAGAAATGGGCCTGTATGCCAGAGGGCTTTCCGGGTCACCCTATTTGAATATGGGGTATATGATTGCACGTTTCCATGATTGTGGAAATACTCCTGATTCAAATAGGAATTAAAACAGGTTGTCAGGAGTGGAACCCACAGGTCCAGTTCCCCCTTAAATAAATCTGCAGGGACCGCCTCTGGGCCTGGTGCGCGGTTTTGCGATTGCTGTCTAACTGCTGTTCCACCTCCTTCACGGTCAGACGTACGGTGGAGCATCGATCACCACCCTCATTCCTGGCCCTTAAACAGGGATGTGAAAGGATCTGACCAAGTTCTGGCTGCCACATAATTTTCCCTGCATGCCTTTACCCTCTTATATACTGGTCCACCTGCGACAAAGTCCCAACATTTCTTCGAATCCTTGTTAGAGGCAGCCATAAGATGTTCTTCCCATGGTTCATTCTCCAGAAAACCTTTCTTAGTTTCCACTGACCTTGTAAATCCTTTCCCTGATGGCATCACCCCTTGTGCTGTCCTAATTACTTAGGGTCCCCTTCAAGTTACTCTATGCAGTCCTACATGTGTCATCAAACCAACCAGTTGGTTTAGTTTTGCCTGTTTTAAAGTCGCACTGAAAGAAATCTGTCAGGGACCGCCAACGTTTTTCTGAAGCAAGATGATTTAGTGTGACTCTGGGGCTGATTCATGGAATTTGTGCGCCGAAAAACGGATTTGTGCGCCATTCTGCCCGCAAATCCCTGTTTAACAAATGGGGATTTGGGGGCAATATGGCACACAAATCCCTGTTTTTCGCTGCACGAATTCTATGAATCAGCCCCTCAGCATCATGGGCAAGAATGCATGTAATGTGGTCTAAATTTGTGCGCACCACATTGTTTTGCGCAACTATCGAATTGCGCTTTGATCATGTTACGCTGCCTTTACAGTGCGGGTTAATTTCACATAAGTCTAATTGTGGATGGGTAACAGTGAGAGAGACAAGAAGATCCTGTCTTAAAACCAGCCTCACAGGAAAGTGATCGCTGGATATTTCCTCTACAACTGCAAAGTCCACAATTAGATGCCAGTGTTGGACATGCATACACAAATAATCGATTGTTAAAGTACCCTGTGTTCTTGCAAAAGTAATCTTACCTGGTACATCTGAATATAGATGCCCATTCAAGGAACGCAGTCGCCATTGACACATTCGATCATCTGACCTCTGCGGATGTGCAATCCCATATGCAAAATCTTTGCCCGTGTCTGCCACGTCACTGGGTATCCGATTGCTGAATTTCACATTAAAATCACCCCCCAAATCCACTACCATGTGCACAGCCACCAGATTTAGGAGTGTGGATTCAAGCAGATCTTTTAGTTCCCCCAGCCGATTGGTTTCTGAGGCATGTGGGCTATTATAAAGTTTATGAACAGCAATTCATGGTGCCGTACAAGTGTCACCACTATGTGTTGGAAAGTATGGGCATTCTGTTCCCTCGCCTCAATGTGGAAATTCAAAGAGGACTTTATCAAGATTGCCATTCCCCTATTGCAGCGGCCTCTTTTGTTCTTCTGTACTGGGTTTGACAATGGAATGTAGCCGTTCAGACGGACGGGTACTGTCGGCCACGTTTCCTGTAAGAAAAAAGGTGTCATAAGTCTTCATGTATGACACTACGTCCCTTTTTTGTAATTTTGACGCCACCCCTGCAATATTCCATCTAAGAAGGGTAACAACACGCTCTGGGTGAAGGGCGGGCTGTTCCATTATCATGCAGTCAACCTCCTTGGGCACCAAGGAAATTGGAGTTCGATCCTCCGACCCCAAGGTGTTTCTAATGCCTTCCTGAGAGGTCCATAGTCAGTCCAATTACTCAATGCCAGCCAGGGTGTCAAAACGGTTCGAGGTGATGATTGCCCCCTCCTCATCCAGGCACCTCCCGCACCTGTATTAGGTGGATTACTTACCCTACCGCTCCCATTTGTCAACGCCCATCCAGCCTGCTGTGGGATTAAGGGGATGGGGTGCAAGGGATAAAAGGCGACTAGGGGAAGGAAGGTACTCACCTTAGTGTATTTCCCATCGTTTGCCAAGCATGATTAAGTGCGGTAATCAGATAGTCCAACATGGCCAGAGCCACTTCTGTGGCTATAACACAGTCTCCCTCTCCCCGTTTAGGGGTATTACCTATCCAGGAGACCCTTCTGGCCATCAGGATACCCCTTGGATTGATCTTCATGCCGGGTAGACAGGTTTTAAACCATTGGGACATTTCATTTATTAGGGAAATTGTAGTTTCTACCACTCCTTCCACTAAGCACGGCACACCCGTTATAACTCTCCCAGTGCTGCTGCTTCAGGCGGGAGGTCAATTACAATTTTGTTTGGGCTCAGTGTTATACAATTACTCTGTGCAGTGGGTTTATAGGGGGAGGTTGTCTTAGAGCCTTCAACACTAGATACATCAATCATACTATTTCTCAACCCATTCTGGTGAGTGTGCGTGGGGACTACTGGGGTAACAGTTTGCATATTCCTCTGAACCTCATTCTGGGTACCAGATGTGTTGTGATTACTGCACTGGAGGCCCTGCCGCTTGTAGTGGCCACACTGTTTTTATAGACCGCTTGTTGAAGTTCCAGGACATCCTTTTTCAACCCCCTAATTAGATCATCCAGAATGGTCAGGGAGATACTAACCAAGTGCCAAGGGCGAGGTATCTCGTCCTTGGGATTACCTCCCTTTTGCCAAGGATGAGATACCTTGTCCTTGGCACTTAAGGGGTTAATGGAAAAGAAAACGTTAGAAGGCATTGAATGGCGAAATACCGAAATCACCAAAAAAGGCCTTGGCACTGGGGGAATGGGGGCATGGTAGTTAAAGGGTTAACAGATGCGATACCAGTGAGGACGGGAGCTAGTTTCTTATCTAACACTTCTTCCAAGATTTTAAAATCACTGGATATTGAATCCATAGAGTTATCAACCTGTACAACCGATGAATGGGACAGTTCCCTACCCTCAGTGGCCCCTTCTAATGCACTGTGTCTAGGCACGACAGGATCCATCATAGAAGTGCTTGGGAGGTGTGATACCCCTGCCCCCACCAATTCACTTAGGTTGGTACAGCCAGATGCAGTGACAGGGCTCATATTTAGACAGGGTAGGAGTATTGATGTGCCCTCCAAGCTGCCTGGCTGTGAAAATGCTACCTCAATTGACCTTTCAGTATTCAAAATCCTCTCCTCAATTTTACCTGCCATTTGCTTTCAATATTCATTCAGGGTAGGTTGGTGGTAGGTTTGGGCCACCTGCAACTTTGTGCCAGTGTGGCTTGGTTTACTCTTTTTAGTTTTGGTTAGGGCCGGAGGAGAGCTCTGGCCTTGCGTTTAGACATGTTATAGTGCTAGATGTGCAAATTATGCAACGGTGCAAGCAATGCAAATGTGCAAATAATGCAAGAGTGCAAAATAATGCAAAGGTGCAAAGATGCAATTGTGCAGGGCCTGCAAAAAGTGTGAGATGTGCAGTTAGGGTGCCTCTTCCTTGACCAATACGTAGGGTATTCTGATGGAGCACTAATAGATAGTATTTTTTTAATTTGATTTGGCTGAATTTAATCAACTTTTCAAAATTTAGAATTTCCAATATTAGGCATATTACAATTTACAATTTACAATTTTCTGATTACAAATTAATATAACACATATTACAATTCATGGATATCTTTCACAAACATGACAATAACTAATAAGATCCAAATCCTAACTAATTATTAAAAAGTAAGAGAAACTAGATAAACCAAGAACATAAACCAAATAAACAAATCCATCCCTAATCATTTTCCACTTTATTGAAAACATCAGCATTTTTAAAAGTTAAATTGAACTTTGATAAAATATGAGAGTATATCATCTCAACCCATCAATTTTAAAACAGCACCAACAACAATATTCTTAATCCACCAAATATATCAAACATTTTTGCAGGATAAGCCCAGTTTATAGCCAACAACACTGTACAATACTTTAAAAATCTGTGTTCTTTTCTAAGCTTAGGCAATCCAAAAAATTAATCGTGGCAATCTGAATTGGCATATACATAGAATTTAGTATCACCGCCCAACATTGCAAAGATTCCAGTCCACCCAAGAACCTACAATGACGTGCAAAATGATAGTATGTTCCTTGACCAATAAGGTAGGTTTGTATGTGTCCTGACGGAACACCAATGAATAAATAGTATGTTCACAAATGTACCAATTAATCAAACCTGCCTACGATCTTGTGTGGTGGCATGTGCCTATCTTCCTGCCCTCACCATACTTAATATGGGCCCGAGGCGGTTGTGCCTTAGGCAGTTGTACATTAGGTGGCAAGAAGATGGCAAGAGGTTCCAAAAAGGTGATAAATGATTTGAGGCCAAATACTAGCTAAATGTTATGTTCCAAAGGTAAAAACAAATAAAACAGATAAAATGCTGCTACTAAATGTGCACACCAAAAATTATCCCAATAGGCGCAATAGAACTACCAAAAAATTCAGAAACATAAAATGTGTAAAATACATAACGTATCCATCACTAACAAGGAACTAGTCAATGTTGCAATGTTACAGTGGGTGTTGCATTAGAATGTGTTAAAAGTTGCCTGTCAAGTTAGACGATTTAGGGATCTTGCGATGTGGGAAATTCACAAGACTTCAGCAGTGGTGTTAACAATAATGGTCATGCGGTCACAGTGCAGTCCCTGTAGATAAAGCACAGATATGCAAATGTTTGGCTGCTCCAAATCAATGACTGAAGGAGTTCAGGAGGCTAAAGGTTGTGGCTTGGTATTTTCATCCACTGCCTCTCGGGACGTCGGAGTGGTGCTGTCTGGCCAGGATATGCAAAAAGGGTAACAGACCGAGCACTGCCACCCACTGTATAATTAGGCGCAGTCAAGGATTGAGACCATAGAGTGGCAGTGGCAGTTTCAGAAGAGGTACGTTATTGCAAAAATGTTCATCGCATCTTTGAAGTACAAGGCGTGTGTGTCTCAGTCAATATAGCTGTAGCTGTGCTTAGTGAGAGGGGCCAATATCCTTCCCTCTCTCTCGGGCCGAGCAAATCCACTCATTATGAGTAAGTTAGTTAGTTCTCCTTACCACTGGTTCGGCCCCCGTTTCCAAGAGCGATGCACATATACGCAGGAATGTCTTAGCGGAGCAAGTGACCGAGTCAGGGACTGCGATTAGGGCCCCCTCGCCTCCTCGGCCTCCAGCAGACCATGGCAAACCACGCCTGCCCCACTCTTTCGCAACGCTTCACACGTGTGGGGAGTTTCTGAATCAGTGCGAGACGCTGGTTGCTACAGGCTTTGCCTCCTTCAATGGAGCTATAGAAAAGGCTCTGTGCTGCTGCAGGGACCGGGGACCACAGCAGACCACTCTTTAACATCTTTAATATCCTACGTTATACCACCATAAAAAATAGTGCCAACTATTAGCTCAATTCAAAATACAGATGTCTTCCCATTATGCAGGGGATCGTTCTTTTTTATATTTCTGCCCTCAAAAGAGGCTTACTGTGCAGTCTTTCCCGACACTTGTTGGACATTTTCAATCTCTCAATATCTCGAATTATCTCACAAATCAATATTACACAAAACCTCAAATACCCAGGTTTGCTGGCCACAGTTTATACTCACATTCAAGGATCCCCTGATGGTCTTTGGAGTCAAGCCTCCTCTATCTGCCTGCTCCACCCTCTGCACCCAGCGGGGTGGACTTCCAAACTGGGCAGGACCTTTCGTCAAAAGGGCTCCTGCCGACTCATATTCTCAGGTGCGCGTTATTCCGATCTCCACAGGCCGCCCTCTCTGTCTAAGGGGGGGGGAGGCTAGGAATCATCAACAGTCCGCAAAGCTCCTAGGGAATCATCCTCTGCTACCAAATGTAGAGATGGGCCCAATGTGCTGTACTATTAAAACCAATACTCAATAACAGAGTATTCAAAGTGCACAAAAAAACCAGCTTCATTGAACCGCAGCCGGGATGCATTCAATTAGCTCTCAAAGTTACAATAGATGTAAGCAGTATCTAGATAATAGACACGTTAGCCATGTCATCATAATACAGTGCCACTTACAAAACGTATGAATACATTTAATTGTTTAACATCGCAACTACATATAGAGTATACAGGTGTTATTTCTGTGATTAGGTTAAACGTATACGATGACCCTTCCTGGGCCCAACCTACATCAGATACCACTTCCAATACCTCATCACATTGGTACTTGATTGGTTGGCGCTGTTCATCATAGGCGGTGTGACAAGAAGAATCTCTATTGGTTGGCAATTTGCTATCCAATCTTCGCTATCCTGACAGATGCAAAGATTCAAATGAGACATAGGGTGGGGGGATAGAAGTCCATGGTCTGGATTTTTTTCCCATTAAAAGTAACTTCTTGTCATTCACGGGCAATGAGGCATGTCCTTTCATTTGTACATGGCCTGGTGCATCATCTGGTGTCTGCCTGTTGCGATGAATCCTACAGATCCCTCACTGAACCCCTGCGTGAAGTCTCCTCCCAGGTGGCCAGGTACATTCAGACACTTCCTGATCCTGACCTTGCGGGTGGTGTAATACAGCAGTATCACATGGAGGAGACAAGGCCCAGGTTGGTGAGGAGATCCTGTGGGATCAGAGGCGGTATTTGTCCTTTAAATGGGAGAGCCTTTTACAATTGCCAGAATAGGTAATGGCTTATTTTCATTATAATGTATCTGAACCACATATAAGATCTGTGGCTCTGAACACAAATACCATAATACCTGAACCGGCCCTGACAACAGAAAGATCATTCAAGGTATTTCAGGATAAAAATCCTCTTTACTCCCAAAGGTGTAATGCAAAGGAATCTAGAAATATATCCTTAAGTAAATTGTCTTTCTCTGTAACAATGAATTCTAATGGTTCATCCATAATTGATTCAAAGGGAAATAAATCTACCCTTAAAACTAAGAAGTTACTTAAAAGAACTAACTTTGTTGTTTGGGACTTAAAGTCCCATAATCCCATAAGAACTGGGACGAGGAAGAGGATTGATAGTAGTAGGCAGGCATTTAAGCCTAACAGCCCACACCTGAAGAAACCTGAGAGGCATAAAAGGCCCACTCAGGTGCAGTATAAAAATAAAAATAAATGAACCCTGATGATGGGGCTAGACCAGTTCAATATGTAATTCTAAACAGTCTTTATATCAAAAAATATATTTTATCATGTTCAAAATAACACTCAAGTTATTGTTTACACATTAATCACATAAACATATCACAGTATTAGACACCTTTTCAGTTTCTTCACCCGTCACATACTCTTTCATTCCATTCCATTACTGATTCATTCTAACAAAACATGTCGAGGAAACCAATTTCCTACCACAACAAAACTCTAACTGTATACAATTTCAATTACACCCATGACCAATCTTTGTGTGTATGTATAAAACAAATAGCTCCACAGCTTATTTGCTGGATCTATATATGTTTCAGTTGTCTAGTCGGCTCTTGCATGATGGACCCATTAATCCACAACCTTCTTCAGGATCAACACAGACTTCAACTCTGGTCTGGTCTAAACAACATATGGGTGAACAGTGTCATCTGGCACATATCTCCCACCTAAGTATAATGGGGGTGGTCTTGTTTTGCAGGTTGCCTAACACACCCCTTCCTTTGCAGCTGGTCTGGGAGGGTGGGGAGGTGGGGATTGGTGGTTCTAGTGTTCAGTTCCTCCCTGTCCGGGAGTCAAGCATCCATACCAGCAGGCAAGGGAAGTATTCCTGGGCTACACCCAGGTTGTCACAGGCACCATTGTTTAGATACCCAGTGCATTAGTGTATTATATCTGGACCAATCAGATAACAGGAAGAAGAGCAAGAGACATACTGCTTTGTCATTGTTTATTGGCACCAGTTCTGGATTCTGCTGAGTCTTTGAGGAATGGAAGTGGTCTGAGAGTGGAGTGCCGCTTGAGTGCAGTGCTTGCAAATGCGCATATGTCATTCAAAATGTAAGATGAGCCTCAGGAATGATGGGTGTGTGAAATGTTGCAGCACCGCAGTGTCACACCTGCCCCAAGTCCAGCCCCACAAGGAACCACTCACAGACACAAACGTGTTGGTCTTCACAGATTCACCCATTCTGGAGCTACACAGTGCTAGAGGAGTAATAGAGGCCTTATAAGCCAGGTAGTAGGGGGCATGGAGGTGGCAAGAGAGGGATGGAGGTTGGGTGGCGGAGCTGGTGGCAGAGAGAAGGGTGAATGCTAGAGACTAGTGTCAGGGGGGTGACTGGAGGAAGGGGACACAGGGAAGAGAGAGCCCAGAGAAAGGCTGGAGGTGGAAGCTGGGCAAGGAGGTTCCAGCAAGTTTGCTGGCAGGAAAGATAAGCAGATGGCTCAAGGTGCTGAGAAGGAGGTTGGGGGAAAAAGTGAGGAGGAGGTCAAGGTAGGGGGTGAGGAGGAGGAGGCCAACCAAGGTGATGGGAACGAGGTTGGCAGAGGTCTTAACGAGGTTAGGAAGCGTCACAGGAGGGTGGTGGAACGAACATCAGTGAAGAGATTGAGACAGATGGTAAGGAGAGAGTTCCTAGGAGTTGTGAGGAGGATGGAGAAGTGAACCTTAATGAGGAGCTGTGGTGAAAGCAGAGGTGGAAGGTGAAGGGGTGTATAAGAGAGCAGGGGGTAGAGTGGCCTGCAGAAGAAGCTAGGGATAGCCAAGGACGTCCTTTGGGGCTCACCAGGGGTAGCAGCTGTGATCCCTGAGGTCTCCATTGCTATCCTGTAGAAAATAAAACGTGTTTTTAAATTATATGTAACCCCCTGGACTGCTTTGTTTCTGGAGTGGCTGAGTTTCTTATCAGGCCTCTAAACAAAAATCAGGGGGTTCCACAACTGTAACACTTCGAGCAGTGAACCTATAAAGAATAGGAATAACAAATAATTTGTCTTTCTGGAATTCTATACAATAATTGCTAGACTCATTAAAGGTTTATTTCAGGCACACTTCAGGGGGCGAATCACTGATTTAGTCTATTCTTAAACACCTCAATTCAGCCTTTCATCTTTCTGAGGTCGATAAATGAGTATCAACACAGGTTGGATGATATTGTATGTATATTTGTTCTATACAAAACGCTTAAGTGTAGTGCGATATAATAACACATCATTATCATTTGGCCTTGGACGTCTGCTGTCTGCTATCATTCACAGTAATTTGGCAATATGGGCCTACACACACTGATATTAACGATAAATATGGTGATTCATTCTTGTATGAAATGTATATTACATTATAGTGATATCATAACCATATTTTTCGTAGTGTACTTTGGAACAATGCTATGTGATGCCACTTCCTGTTTTGTCAACGGGTCAACGGGCGAAAGGTTGTGTTACAACACTTCCCGTGATGTCACTTTGAGGTGGGGTCAAATGACATCAGTTCCTGTGATGAAATCAGAGGTCAAGGGTAGTGTAATGTCACTTCCGCTACCCCTGGCATTTGGTGAAATGACGTCCCTGGGGATAGCGCTCAAGTGGCCAAGGAGGATGGATCTTAGATGTTCCGACTTAGAGACTGTTCTAGTATCGAGGCCATTGCGAATCATGTTAGATGAGAAAAGGGCTTCTGGAAACAAGGCAGCCCTTTGGGATAGCAAGAAAGCAAGGAGCATTGTGGTCTTGCAAGTCTTTCCTAAGTCACAGCCACTGTTCCTGCAGAGCTGTGCACGTGGCTGCAGACAGTCCTGGATGTCCCTGGGACAGAGCCGGTGACATCAGGAACAGGACACACACAACTGTGAGGGGATATATCAAGAAGACATGAAAGAAGCGTCGGAGACACTCAAACTCCTGGGTCTGTGAGTGACTGTAAACATTTGGCCACCGAGGGCATACAGCTTGGCTTGCAAGTTGATGATCCAAGGCCATTTGAATCACAGGAGAAGCCATCTTGTTGTGCTCTGATTAACACTTTTTAAGTTGGTCTCTAGTGACTTGCCCACTCCATGAGCTGAATTAATTATAACCTTCAGCATTGCTCTGGGAAACCCTCCAGACCTGAGATAATGGCAGTTGGTAGCTTAAAGAAGTCTTTGCCAGCCTTCATGACCCTGGTCCAGAAAATCAGAAACATAACAGGCTACAAGATAAATTAGAGTAAGTCAGAGACAATGCCGGTCTCACACTCATTCTCCCAAAGTGAACTGACATCCTGGGGCTTTTCATGTTGCCCGATAAAACAGCAAAGTGCAGCTGATAGAGTGTAATACGGAAGAGACACTGGAAAGCTAACGACAGATCGGAACAGATGGTCCATATACATTTTATGATTTTAGGGAAAGATACCTGTACAAACATCACCTTTCCACCGAGAATCAACTACATATTTACAGGTTTACAGGTAATTCAGTAATAAATCTTCCAAATTACCTCCAAAATCATTTACCGCTACCACCACTCAGCCCTGTGGGTTTACAACAGGATTCGGGTGGTGGCAAGGCAGAGTACATCTGCATTTTTGTAGCTCATAGGCTGCCTTGGAGATTTTGGTGGAATTACAGACAGTGGTAATTTTGCCAGTGTAATTCTGCAGATTTTTGGGGGTAAAGTGGAGGTGTCACCTTCATATTTTTGCTGGAGGTGAATCCTCTTCTTAACCTCCAAAGGGCCTCATCACAAGTTGGGCGGTAACGCCGGCGCTATTAGCGCCAGCGTTATTAGCCCTACCGCCAAACCCACTGGCGCTATTAGCACCAGATCACGGGTTTGGCGGAACGGGAAATCCGCATTCCCCACTGAGCCCATTCGGGAATGCCCCATTCCCCATTGGGCTCAATGGGGAAATTTCACGCTCTTACCGCCGGCAGATTTCCCGCCAGCGGTAATAGCACGAAATTTTGGCAGATTTCCCCGCAGCTAAGAGCTGGGGGGAAATCAGCCAAAGCCGTGATTTGGCAGACCCTTAAATGCGGCAGTAATAGCGCTAACGCCGCATTTAAGGGTTACCACCAAACTCGTGATGAGGCCCAAACTGTAGAATTCAGCGGTGCAGTAACAATGGTGGTAATGAAGTTATCGACAAAAAGTAGTGGTATGGGAATTACAGCCACTTTTTACCACACTGCCAAACTTGTAACGAGGCCCATTGTCTATTGCTCCATTGTGAGTGGATACAGGCATCTATAGAGTATCAGAGAAATGCAATCATGGTATCAGGACCCCGACAAGATCTTGAATAGGCTTTACCGGACACCTGCGATAATGTTATAATGTGTCAGAGGGGCTTGATAGACTCTGATACATGCTGGAGCTGTGACCATAGAGGTGGGACCCTCGAACATATGTTGTGGGAGAGCAGCAAAATTAAAACGTTTTGGGAGGGTGCAATGCAGACAATTAATTAGGTACTTCATACTGATATGGAATTTGCCTTTAGGACACTAATCTTAGGTGATGACGTGAATGCTGGAATGCTAGTCAAGAAGGGAATCCCGAGGTTACAGAAGTCCCAGGTACAACCCGCAAAAGGGGGCATGGCTTTGAGAAAAGCCGCGAACCTCCTACATTGAGAGAGCATGCTTCAAGAGAAGGGGCTGTATTGACCGGTAATCAGAAGACTTGTTCACCTTTCTGGTCAAATGAGTAATTCACCCTTGCGTGGATTAAAAATAAAGCTAACACATTTGAACATTATTAATAGTGCCTACAGAGTTTTCGATCACGTGATTGTTTCTGTTTGTCTTCAAATTGTTTTTAAAATTCATTGAATTTTGATTTATGCAAAATTGGTCATTTTTAATGTGCTGAATACCCAAGCAGGGATCGAACTTGTGTTGCTACACATCATCTTGCTTCCAAAACGAGCATGTTGCCCCTGAGCTATTCGCCGGAAGAGAAGTGGAGAACACATAATACTTCTTGGGATTTCAACTTGTGTTGGTTACACTTAGATCTCTGCAGCAAGTACTAAACCCACTGGGTTGTCTTACTGGCAATTGCGCATTTTATTCCCCGCCCTGTTTGTGTGAAAAGAAGACATTGCTCGGTGGCACATACAGTTCTTTCTATACAATGCAGGATGTAGGAGGTCGAGAAAAGCCAGTTTTTCCAGCTCAGGTGATTGTTATGCCCCAACGGCATGGTTGCCTCTGGCTACCCAGAGCCAAATGGAACTGCTGGGCTTTTGTTTCTGGTATTCTAAATTGAAATATATTTGAAGGTCTGATACATTATAAATTGCCAATAAAATAAAAAATGTGGGCTTGAAGGCCTTCAACAGGCCCTATGTTGACATGGGGCACCATGTCCAAAGTGTTCCAGGCCACACCCATATGCCAAATGGCACACGCGAGCTAAACAACACCCTCAAACCGATGTGAGCGGTTTTCTGCACAGTGGAACTTTCATAGACCCAGTCCTTTCCTATTCAGTGCCAGCCCTAGGATTTGTGGTGCCAAGTGCGGCACATTAATGTGGGGGCTCCTTAATTTGCATGACTGACATCACAGGAAGTGACATCACAGGATAATTACCACTATGTATGTAGGCAGCAGCGAAAAAATGTCGACTGACGAAGCCCAGTTCGAGTGAAACGCGTTATTGTGTGTCTGTTCTCTAAATTTGTCCACCTATCAACTAATAAATGACTTTTATCATGGTGAAAGCGGCTAAGGCGTCATTCTTGGACCAATAATGGAGGAGTGCTGCTGTGAACTGCGCATTTGCAGTTTCGTTTGTTTTTTATATATATATATATATATATATATATATATATATATATATATATATATATATATATATATATATATTATCACCTATTGTCAAGTTTCAATAATGTAAAGGGTGCTGCTAGAAACTTCTATTTGTTTTTCCCAGTGAGGGATTACGAGATTGGTGATTGGTGAATGCCTGCCTGGGTTGCCCACATTGCCAACGGAATCTTATCCTGAAGGGTTGGGAGGGGGACAGGCCTGCACTGTTGGTTGGGGCCGATGATCACCCTAACATGTGCTGGGGCTAGTTGGGGTGCTGTCACAGTCTATTTATATTCTATTATATTCTGGTGAAGCGTCAGTGCTACAAGTAGTTAACTGTTCTTCACCTCTGAAACCACGCGCTTAAGGACTACTGTGAGAATGAACTGCCTCCTGTCCCCTCTACTTTTCAATCACTCCCTTGACATGCGAGTACTAACCCCACATCACGATTACAATTGCAAAAAAATGCATGCATACGAATGCAGGTGCTAACAATGAAAACAACATTACATTCCATATTTTGAAGACATTTGGTGTTCTTAAAGCGTTCTGTGCTTTTGGGAGTCTGCACTCTGATTAAAAAAAACTCAGAAAGGAAGATGTGCTGGAGGAGGGCAGTGATTTTAGGCAGCTAACTGCTGCTTTGCATGTGCTTTCAAAATAAAAATGCCCCTTTGCACTTCTTAACACGTTAAGAATGCGTTGTCCAAAACAAGTGTCTCTTAAATAGGCCATCACGCATCACCCACTTTCAATGCTTTGCTTTCAGAAAGAAAGTGATCAGCAGTGTTTAGAAGGCCAGCCGTGCTTATTGGGCATACTGGGCCTCTTGGAGGGGGGTATTTGTCTCTCCAGAATCTCAGCAGGATGTTGAGATGTGACACATTGGGCCTCATTACAAGTGAGGCGGAACGGGTTAATGGGACCCGCTAAAGGATGCAGACCCGTTAAACCCGTTCCGCCTCATTACAAGCTCCCCTCGCGGGACCCTGTAAGTAACGCCTGGTCAAACCAGGCGTGCTTACCAGGTCCCGCGAGGGGAAGAGGGAGCAAACAACGTGCCGCTCGTAATCGGCCCGTTGTTTGCTCCCTCCTCCATTCGCCTTTCAGCCCAATGGGGGCTGAAATGGGAATGGGGAAGGTCTGGGCCCGGTTTCCTGGAGGGAGGAATTACCGGGCCCTCCGAACTCGGAATGGCCAGGTAATTCCCCATTCTGGGAACCCGGACCCGATTTTGGCAGCATAGCGGCATGGCTACCGGCAAGATGGAAATGAGGCCCATTGTCTCACAGGACAAACAAAATGGGAGCTCAGCCTCGAGGAAGAACAGCCGCATTTGAAAAAGATATTCCACAACGCCAGCAAGCTTCTCCACCATCGTGCATGCTGAAGCGTGTGCTGCCCGTGTGCTCAGAGTGCACTGCAGCAAGCTTAGGTACTCTGAGCACACGTCCCACAATGCAGCTTGCAAAAAGAGCGAGCCAACGGCACCCTCTGCTCGGGGGCCCATCAGCACGGGGTCAAGGGCAGCCGCACATGCTGCTCACGCTTAGTGCCGGCCCTGCTCCTACTCATCTTGGGGACATGTCTGAATGCTCGCCAAATACAAACGTGACCCCCAAACGCACTGCCCATAATGAAGGGCAGGTGCAGTTAATACTAGCAACTACATGAAAGGAAAGAACACAATGTCTCTTGCTTTATGCATAATAGTGGATATTTTTAGCAATTACTTTATTTACCTTTGTAGGATTAAGCAGCTGAGTGCTCTTGCTGGGCTTCAAACCTTGACACTGTAGACAACAATATGTGCCTGACACACTGAGCTACCCTAATGGGCGGTGTTCATAAACATACCCAATTGCCATTTGGCAAATCACAGGCATCCAATCAATTACAGGGAATCTACTTCATCCTTTGTGAAAAGCTTTGTTTGACAAAACACTATCAATTGAGTTGACATGTTCACCCATTTCAGCCAACTTTCACTTTAAATTCTGTTTTATGACATATGGAATGGTAAACATTCTGAATGATACAAATCAATAATTTTATCCTGATAATGTACAATAGAACAGTAGAATAAAGACATGGCTGCATCCCTGTAGGGATGTCATTTCACCAAAATGCCAGGGGTAGCGGAAGTGACATCACACGACCCTTAACCTCTGATGACATCACAGGAAGTGATTTTATTTGACCTCACTCCGAAGTGACATCACAGGAAGTGATGGAGCGGGACCTTTTACCCCTTGACAAAACAGGAAGTGGCATCACATAGCATTGTTTCTAAGTACACTATGAAACATGTGGTTACGATATCACTGTAAAGTGATATACATTTCTTAAAAGAATAGATCACCATATGCATCCTTAATATCAGTGCGTATAGGCCCATATTACCAAATTACTTTGAATGCAAGCAGACGTCCAAGGCCAAACGATGATGATGTGTTATTGTATGGCACTTATGCTTAAGCACTTCATATAAAACAAATATACATACACTATCACCCAACCTGTGCTGGTAGTGATTTATTAACCTCTGCAGGATGAAAGGCTGAGATGACCTTTCCGGGAGTCGAACCTGTAACCTCAAGATCACACACACAATGCAGCAGCAAGCTCTAAACCCATTGAGCTATCTTAAAACCAGCCAATCCAGAAATAAAGAGCCACAACCTGCTGGCCACAGCCCAAGCCTCAATTTAAAAAAAGAATGTGTTTTAACATTTTATTTTAGGGGTAGCAAAGGAGACCTCAGGGGTTGCAGGTTTCAACCCCTGGCAACCCGTAAATGACGTCTCTTCCTCCCTGCAGCTCTTCCTTTCAAAATGCAACTACGAGCATGGTTTGATGAATAATCTATGTGAGATGTTCTCAATTAGTGGATGTACAAGCCCATTGGCTGGGCTACCTTTACCAGAATACATTGTGATGCAAATCTGAATATCCTGGGGGAGCATTGTTCTTCTTATTCGGTCAAAAGAGCGAGTTACATCTAACTTAAGTTTGTGCTAGTCCATAAAATGTGCACCGGTTGTTTTCTACTGTTCTACAAATATCTGACATCAGCCCACACGTTATCAGACAAAGTGGACTCACAACAATACACCAATGATCTAGGGGCTGGCTGCTGAGGTCGCTGTATCCTTCGCAGGTTTGACTCATCCTTTTATAATTCCGAGGCTGAACAAATGAGTACTAACTTTAACCGGTAGTGATACTTGTATCGTACTTAGAATATATTTTATAATATATTTTTAAGCCCCTTTTCATAGATAAACATGTTTTTTTAAATAAATCCCTTATTAGTATTACCAACTACCAAAAGGGTGCATTTTTCGCCATCCCTAGCTGTGCACTCTACCAGCTACTACGTTATGCTGTTGTGATCTGCCGCAGTGTTGTCATTGGTTGTGTTCAGTTGTGCACAGGCCCATGGGGAAAAATTAATTTTGTGACACTGGACTATATTTTGCTGTCTGACGCAGTTTCCTGGTCTTCGTGCGCTCCAAAGTTGTTACCACGCAGCCCACTTCCAATATATAACAATGCTGTAAAAGATGTGGCCTTGTGGCACACACTGGTTCTGGAAACGTGGGTTCCAATCTGTGTTTCCTTGTTTGACAGCATCTTTTAATCCTAGATAAATTATCTAATCTCTGTGGGGCTGGATTCACTGAGCTGCCAAAAAAAGGTACGTGATTAATAGCGGGCAAAGTCAAATGCTATTTCAAGCCATATCATTAATTTAACTGTTCTGTTTTGATTCCCGTAAATGAACAGTTTTGTAGAAAGATGGGGATTTCTGACAACAAAATGGAGTTTCCATATGGCAGTCTCTTACAACTTCATAGAGGTGGCAATGGAGTTTACTCTGAGTTATAGTCAAATACAAAACTGCAAAGAGCGAATCACTCCTGTGTGTTGCAGTATCCTTACCTAAAAACGAAGCAACAGGTTGGAGGCATACTTGGTTAAGAAAAGTGAATTACACCAGTAACACCTTTGTTAGCAGTTCTCGGGAGGATAGCTCAGAGGCAACGTACTCACCTTGGAAGCAAGACACCATGAATCAACACAGGTTCGATCCCGGGTCCACGCTTAAGAAACCTCTGGGTATTAAGCGCGTTATAAATAACCTCTCATATCATACCTGCATTACATTTCAAGTGACTGCTTTGAAATAAACCTGGCAGGCCAAAGCATGATACAGATAGCTGATAGAGATCCCACAGAGGATGTTTTTTTTTGGGCGATGAAGGGAAGGTACTGGGCTGAAATGGCAATAGGGATTAATATGGCCATGGGCAGTCAATGGCTGGGTAAAAAAAAGAAGGCTAGAAATACAAGTTTGACATCAGCAGTTCAAGCAGCTGCTGTCATCCTTAAAATAATACATGGCAGGGTCAGAAATGACTTGTATTTCTCCCTGCTCCTCAATCAGGTTCAGGAGATGGGATTAATTTCGAGGAATTTCATAGGTCATCCTGTTTGTAGACTCAGGATATACACAAACCCCCACTTATTTGTGCAAATGCGCAAAAAGGCATCTGAATGTGCGCATCTAAGACATGCACATTCAGAAGGCCTCTGTGGATTGGAGTGCCCTTTTTTGGCTCAAGTACTTCTCATCACTTGCACCAAAAAAGGTTTTGAGAATATGGCCTGTCGAGTCAATTCAGTTCACAGTGCTGTGCTGTGCAAATCCAGTCAGTCATCTATTTGTCTATCCATCCATCCCATACATCCTTTCATTCAAGTATTCACTAACACATGAGTCTGGGAAAACATGTTCTGCTATAAATTTGGACTCAATGAAAATCTGTAAAATCGCACCAGAATTTGCCCCCAGCTCAGAACTGAGGGTGAATCCGCCAAGCCTTAGCGCCAAACTCGTGTTGAGGCAGAATGTCTATAATTGAGTGCCTAATCTTTTTGTAGCCAGACCAAACACTTGTTGTGTGAAAAGTTGCATATAAACAGTCTGAGAATTTGTTTTGCAAAAGAAATGTCCTAGAAATCGTTTTGTGGAGGAGAAGTATTAGAATTCTTCTTGGGAATGAAAAATCTGAAGATTATGTTCAGTGGCTTTACCTGAGCGTGGCTGCGAATAAAAAGTCTTAGAATTATTTTTGCACAAGCAAAATCTCTGAAATCGTTTTTCAAATGAAAGGTTTTGGGACGGTTTGAAGGCAGCAGACGGTTATGTGAGGAGGATGTCACTGAGAGGTCATCGTTTTCTGCCTAGTCTACATACGTGTTGCTTGCTTAGAAAAGTCTTAGAATTCTTTGGAGGCAGGAAGCGTTCATATTCAGTGGCTTTAACTAAGCGTATCATCTTTTTGTGCCCATTCTATATACTTGTTGCTTGCCTGGAAGAATCTTAGAAATCTTTTTGCGAATAAAATGTCTCAGAAATTGTTATGCAAATGAAAAGAGTAAGGACAGTTTGGCAGCCGTAGATGATGACACTTACAGGGTAATTCATAGAATTTCGCAGAAAAGTGTCGCAAGCAGCTGGCGCAGAGTGTCCGCGCGCGATTGTCTGCGCCAGGCACGTGCGCTAAAACCGATTTCCGCGCACAGCGTATTCATGGATTTTAGGCTCCCAAACCAGCTGTGGCGCAGAGTATCGCAGCGACCCAGCAAGAGCGCCAGTAACGCCTCCAAGAACGCCCTCGCGCAAGGAAAAGCCATCAAAATCGCTAAATCATCGCAAAGGGCTGCGCTAACCCTGGACCAGTCTACAGGGCTGCCAAACAAGGAACGCAAAGCGGGTAACGTGCATATCAGAGGTACGCGTGAAGTTATACACGCGATTAGCCAGGGTACGTGTATTACAGGGGTACGCGTGAAGTATTACACGCGATTAGCCAGGGCACGTGTATCACAGGGGTACGCAGGAATTATCACACACGATTTGGCTGGGTACGTGTAT
This sequence comes from Ambystoma mexicanum, assembly GCF_040938575.1. NCBI lineage: Eukaryota > Metazoa > Chordata > Amphibia > Caudata > Ambystomatidae > Ambystoma > Ambystoma mexicanum. The sequence goes on along the minus strand of NC_090931.1, from coordinate 859,740,572 downwards.
TACAGGGGTACACCGGAAGTTCTACACGCGATTCGGCTGGGTACGTGTATTACAGGGGTGCGCGGGAATTCTCACATGCGATTTGGCCAGGTACGTGTATTACAGGGGTGCGTGGGAAGTTCTACACGCGATTGGCCAGGGTACGTGTATTACAGGGGTACGTGGGAATTATCACACGCGATTTGGCTGGGTACGTGTATTACAGGGGTACACGGGAAGTTCTACACGCGATTCGGCTGGGTACGTGTATTACAGGGGTGCGTGGGAATTCTCACATGCGATTTGGCCAGGTACGTGTATTACAGGGGTGTGCGGGAATTATCACACGCAATTAGGGTGGGTGGGTCCTCACAGGTGTTCCCTGTACACCCTCCACGGCCCCTGCAGGCAGCCCACAAAACAGGGGACTACCCTGCACACCTGCTCATGTCCCCCTGCACCCCCACCCCCAGCAGTGCAGGGGCAGCCTCCACCAGGCCCCCACCCATGTCTCCCAACACCCCCACCCCCAGCAGTGCAGGGGCACCCTCCACCAGGCCCCCACTCATGTCTCCCACCACCCCCACCCCCCAGCATCCAGGGGCACCCTCCACCAGGCCCCACCCATGTCTCCCACCACCCCCACCCCCCAGCATCCAGGGGCACCCTCCACCAGGCCCCCACCCATGTCTCCCACCACCCCCACCCCCCAGCATCCAGGGGCACACTCCACCAGGCCCCCACCCATGTCTCCCACCACCCCCAACCCCCAGCCACCAGGGGCACCCTCCACCAGGCCCCCACTCATGTCTCCCACCACCCCCACCCCCCAGCATCCAGGGGCACCCTCCACCAGGCCCCCACCCATGTCTCCCACCACCCCCACCCCCCAGCATCCAGGGGCACACTCCACCAGGCTCCCACCCATGTCTCCCACCACCCCCACCCCCCAGCCACCAGGGGCACCCTCCACCAGGCCCCCACTCATGTCTCCCACCACCCCCACCCCCCCCAGCATCCAGGGGCACCCTCGACCAGGCCCCCACCCATGTCTCCCACCACCCCCACCCCCCAGCCACCAGGGGCACCCTCCACCAGGCCCCCACTCATGTCTCCCACCACCCCCACCCCCCAGCAGTGCAGGGGCAGCCTCCACCAGGCCCCCATCCATGTCTCCCACCACCCCCACCCCCCAGCCACCAGGGGCACCCTCCACCAGGCCCCCATCCATGTCTCCCACCACCCCCACCCCCCAGCAGTGCAGGGGAACCCTCCACCAGGCCCCCACCCATGTCCCCTATCACCCCCACCCCCCAGCCACCAGGGGCACCCTCCACCAGGCCCCCATCCATGTTTCCCACCACCCCCACCCCCCAGCCACCAGGGGCATCCTCCACTAGGACACCAACTTCCCTGGCACTGAAGCTGGTGCCTCTCTGCCTCCTTGGCCGGGGGTTGCCACTGGTGCCAGATGTTGTAGTGCCCGACATGGCAACCCCAGAGTCAGGAGTGGGTGGGCAACAGGGTCCTGGGGCTGGGCTGTGGGGCGACGGAAAAGCAGTCGGGAGCCTTTGGTTCCAGCAGGGGTGGTCACAGCAACAGCACCCCTGGCTGATGTGCAGGCAGCAAATGGCAGGGCAGGTGGGCAGCAGGCAGTCAGGCAGCAGCAGATGGCAGGTGGGAGCGTGCTCAGGGCTCTGGGGGGCATTAATTTGGCCTCCTGGGCAGGAGCGTGGTCTTTCGTGTGTGAACGCGTGGACAGCTTGATACGTAGTGAGTGTTTTTGCACGTGAAAATCCCACAAGTCTGCGTGTAAATCGATGAAAGGCCCTTAGCGCGTAAACGCGTATGCGCGTCTATGAAGTCACGTGCACGCGTAGGAAAAAGTTGCGTGACACGTCCGAGTGTCAAAGCGTGTAATTGGTGCAAATGGACCTACACGCAGAAGTGTCAAAGCGTGTAATTGGTGCAAATGGACCTACACGCAGAAGTGTCAAAGCGTGTAATTGGTGCAAATGGACCTACACGCAGAAGTGTCAAAGCGTGTAATTGGTGCAAATGGACATACACGCAGAAGTGACAAAGCGTGTAATTGGTGCAAATGGACCTACACGCAGAAGTGACAAAGCGTGTAATTGGTGGGAATGGGCCTAGCACGTACACGCCGCGTAAGTGACGCTGTACGTGTGGGCCTGCATATAAGGTACGTGTAGAACACCAATTCCTTGTACTGCTTTTCGTGGCGAGCGAGTGGGTGAATTCTGTACTTCTTGACGTTTCACACGCGATTTACTTCACGGCGTTTCAAGTTCGTACTCCCTGTTACCTGTGACAGCTTTTTCAATATTTTTCTCTTGTACTGGTTTACCTGAGCCTGTTCCCTCAAACAGTGTTCCCTTCTACTGTTGTCCTGTCTCCTCAGACAGCGTACATATCTTCTTTTGGTGGGGGTGTTGCCAACCAAACGCGCTCATTTTTCACGCTCTTTTACCTGGCAGACGGTGAGTCACGCACGTATCTAACATCTGTGCTTGCCCCGTGTGTAGCCTACCCCTTCAGAGGTCATTCTAGGCTGCGTGTGACACGCATACGTTCATTCTTGTGTTACTGGGTGCCACAGCGTAGTGCAGGTTTTTCTTTCTGCACACGTGGTCTAGGAGGGGTTGCGTGCACGTCATCTCCCTTTTTTGGGCCTCCTGTGCGTTGCGTGACCCGTCATCTTTCCCCAGGGGTTACATTCAGCCTTGCTAGAGCACTAGGGTACAATTACCATCTGGTACCCAACCCCTTTGACCCCCAATTGCCCAGGACAATAGTCTACATCCACTCCCATACGCATATTAACATCAGTGCCATGGCTGGGAGGCGAGGATTCCGTAAGGGTGGCAAAGGTGGAAGAGCCACAAGTGGTGGCCGTGGTGGATCCGGTAGGGGACGTGGTCGTAACTTGCAGGGTGAGCCTGTCCCCCCATGTGTGGAGGACCAGTCACGGGCACCCATAATCCCCCCCCTCCCGTTGAGGCTGATGTGGCTGACACCATCCATGCTCAGCCCTTGTTGGACCAGCCCATTGTGGCACCAGACCTGGCTGACTCCATGGCTGACTTCCAGGTCAGCAGGGCTACGACACGTGCGCTGGTGCACGTTGATGCCATCATGCCACGTGGATCTGGGGCAGCAAGGTCATCTGCTGCACCAAGGAGGCAGGGCGGAGAGGCTGCAGGGGCAGCTGCGGCTCCATCCACCCCAGCCCTCACACACCCAGCCAGGACAGTGTCGGTCCTAGTCCATGCTGCTGACATTCCCCCTGACACCATCACACTAGAGCCAATGCCTGCACCAACTCCCATGCTGAGTGTGCAATCCCACACTCCTGATACAGAGTCCACCAGGGCTCCTGCCCCTAGTGTCCAGAGCGGCGCAGGACACTCAGGATCACCACCACCTTCCAAGCGGAAGAGGAAGAGTGCTCGTCCGGCACAGGCTGATGCCCCAGACACGGCTACACAGTCCGGCCCGTCCAGGAAGCCCAGCTTCACGGATGACGAACTGAATGCACTTGTCGAGTATGTGTCCGGACATGACAACGAGATGGTCATTGTTGCAGGATCCAAGACCACACCTGCACAACGCCAGGCACACTGGCAGACCGTTGTGGACATCGTAAGTGCCCTTGGAATCGTGAGGCGCACAGCCAATGATTGCTATAAGCGCTGGAATGACCTAAAGCGCAGGGCAAAGAGTAAGCTGGCCTCAAGTCATGCCGCAACCCTAGTGACTGGAGGTGGGTCTCCAGTAGTAGACATGGAACTCACTCCACATGAGTCAGTCGCTGGGACCTACGTCACGGAGGAACAGATCCAAGGCGTGGGAGATCTGGCTGATTACGAGGCATTGTCCGGTGAGTGCACATGCATGTGTGTGTCATCCATGTGCATGGTGTGTGTGTGAGGGCTTCTGTTTGTGTGCCAGGTGAGAGTGTGTGCGCCTGAGTCGTATGGGTCAGCCATGTGCTTCATGCAATACTTCCTGCGCAGCTGCATTTGGCCATAGCAGTATCCCTTCTGCCAACAGTAGACATCTAGCCCAACTGCACGCCAGTTGCCCTTGAAGTGTCACCTTGCCACAACATTGTTGCTTATTTTTCACTGTTCATTCAGTCAGATTGTTTGCATTCCCCCACTTTTACTAGCCATGTCGCTGTCCACTAGTCACATGTCTGACATGGCTATGGTAAAGTGGAGTGACTTTGTTACCTGGATATCATTTGTACACACATGTCCATGTGCAATTGGACCATTTCAGACTGGCAGCTCCAGGTGAAAAATCTGACCTGTTAGAATTAGAAAAGCAATTACATGCGGGAACTGGACTGAATGAATAGGTGCTGCCCTCCTCTCCATCTTCACTCAATAGCAATGGTACATGCCATCTGTGTGATGGCATGTGTGTTTCACCTGGCAATCACAGGCCAATGTGTGATGCCACTGCCAGGCAGCATGCAGAAAATGTGTTCATCTTCCATCTTGGTGTCATCAGTGTGTGCCATTTGCCTGCACTTCATACGCAGTGAGGGTGCATGCATGGGAGGGTTTTAGTCATGTGGGACATGTGTCAATCAAGTACTGGTTCTCTTGCTTCTCAGCCCTCATTGTGTGCCATGGTGCTAATGCCTGTTTCCATTTCTTTGTTTTTATGTCTTTGCAGGGGAAGACGCACCTGATACTGCTGGGGTTGTGGAGATGGTGCAGACCCAGGAGGGGTCCGAGGGCCGACCAACCACCAGTGAGGGACGTGGTGTGGTGGTGGGGGAGAACCCACAAGTGCTGCAGGTCATGCTCTCAAGGGGTGTCTCTGGCTGCACCTCCCCCGAGCTGTACTCAGGTGTTGATTCGGATGAGACCTACGTGCCGTCGCAGGTGAGCGTTCCAGGGAGGGATTCTGTTCTGTCTCACCCACCTGCACCAGGGTCAGAACCCTCCATGGGGATGTCAGTGTTGGCAGCTACGCCTTTGGTGGTTACGGATGCAGGGTCACACTCCGCGACATCTGATCCTGCTCCTGGGCCAGCAGATCAGAGGGGGAATGCAGTCCTGCAGCCTCAGGCAGTGCCGGCACAGCAAGGCGCAGTTCGCCTTGCCCCAGACAGGTGTGGTTCCCGCCGACGTGGTGGCCGTACGCCACCTGGCAATACCGCATGGGAGCAATCCATTTACGGTATGGCAACCCAACAGGCTGCATCATCCGAGATGATGGCTCAGGCCATGGATAGGGTGGCCACTTCCATTGTCCCCCCAGAAAGGCTGATGGAGCGACTAGAGCAGGCAACCGACTCTATCTGCCAGTCACACAGGGAGGACATGTTTGGGTCCAACAGGGACAGGCGGGCGGCACTGGCGACTCTGCAGGAGGCCATCTCCATTGAGTCCCAGGGCCACAGGGAAGCCCTGAGGCAGGAGCTCCTTCACCTCAGGACGACTCTTGTTGAGCTTGAGGCTTCAACACACCAAAGGACAGAACAGCAGCTGGAGCGTCTCACCCGTACGCTCTCAGCTGAGATGCAGGCAACGAGGGCGGAGGTCCGGGCATCCCGTGAGTTGTTGCATGGGGACCTCCGCACACTCATCCTCCAGAACCAGACCTACCACACCTGCATGCTTGCAGCCATGGAGGAGCAGACTAGGGCCTTGCGTGGGCTGCCTCCCATAGTGCAACCACCTCCAGATGCAGCTGCACAGGGTGACAATAGCGACAGCAGTGATACTCCCACAACAGGGTAGCCGTGTGGGCCATGAGCCCATGGAGGTGTTTTATTTTCCCAGGATCCATGCAGGTGGGTTCTGGTGTGCATCCTGTCCTCGGACCTCCTGGGTGGCCTCCCCAACCCCCCCGGGCCCATCAATGGCCATTTTTAATTGTTTCTTATTTTTATTTTTATTTTTATTTCTTTTATTCCCTATTTTTTTGGGACGATTTGTTGGCTTCCGTGGTTCCTGTGGGCATACGCTGCATTGTGGCTGGGCACATGCAGGTTTGTAATGTATTTGGTTCAGATGCTTGGGTCTGAGTCACACACACCCCTCCTGCTTCCCGTTTCCATGGGCTTGCAAAGGGTGTGCCCAAGTGACAGTGAATTACACAGTGACGTTGGACTCCCATGAGCTGTGTGGGCAGTCTGTAGTCAATACTGTGTATACATTCCTAGTGCATATTGCTGTTGTGTTGTACACTGCATGTTGCATTGATGTGTAACTCATCTTCTGTGTCTACCTCCCAATTTGCAGGTCCCTTCCTCATGTCTACACAAGGACCTCTAGTCTGGAGATGGGGTCCATGTTGGCAGCAGTGCACCTACAACTCTACATGGCGCCAACACTGCACAGTTGGTAGTGGTGGGAGTGCAGGCATTTCCAGGTGGTGAGACTACTAATATGTAAAATTTGTGATGTCATGTTAATGGTAGTACGTGCTCAAGTATGTTGTTTGTCCGGCATTGCTGTGAGCATTTCAGGTGTTGCAGGTTTCTAATAGGGACACTGTACATAGTGACACTAGTGTCATGTTGTGGGGATTACTTTGTTTACCTGCAAATAGCATGACATGGCACGGTGTGTCATGTGGCGGTGCTGGGGTTGGGTTGGCTGACATGGCACTGTCCTCTTGTTGCATTTTGCAAGTGGGTATTCTTTTTAGGTGCTTGAATGTGTAACTCCACAAAACTGCATTGGTGGTGTCTGTGTGGGTAGGGATGCACACATTGTGACACTTCCAGGTGAACAATCTCAGGCTGATATGGTATTCACGGTTCATTCTCCAGACATTCAGGATCAGTGTCAGGTTGAGTCATCATTGATTGTCAGATGGAATGTGCCAGGGCAGTGTGCACTCCACAGGGGTGTGATTTCTATGTGAAGTTATTAGCCACTAGCTGTGTACGGGCTGCCTCCCCACGTGCCCTTTCCCCTTCCATGCGCAGTGGCTGTGCATGTGGTTGGGGATGTGGGGCCACCACCATGTCCACGGCCAGGCCCCGGCGTGTTGCAACGTTGTGCAGGACACATGCTGCCACTATGATCCTGCACACTACTGGGGGAGCGTATAACAGCTGCCCGCCAGAACGGTCAAGGGAGCGAAAGCGTGACTTTAGCACTCCAAATGTGCGCTCCACTATGCCCCGGGTCGTAATGTGGGCTGTGTTATATCTTACCTCGGGTGGCGTGGTGGGGTTCCGAATTGGCGTCATCATGTGGGGGCTGAGAGGGTAGGCACTGTCCCCTGTGGAGGTGGTGATTGGTATCATTGGTGGGGTTGTGACCTTGCTCAGTATCCAACATGCATGCATGTGCAGTGGCATACATACTCACCAAGCAGCCATGTATCGCCATGCCGCCCAGATTCTAGGTCCCGGTTTAGGGTGGACATTCGGTAAATGAAGCTGTCGTGGGTGGACCCGGGATAGTTGGCATATACTGAGGTGATGATTCCCTTGGCATTACATGCTACCTGCACGTTGATGGAATGCCAGTGCTTGCGGTTCCTATAGATGTGCTCAGATGCCCTGGGGGGACGTAGAGCCACATGGGTGCAGTCGATGGCACCTAGCACTTTGGGGAATCGTGCCACACCGTAAAAATCCAGGGCGGCAGCATGCCTTTCTGCAGGGGTTCTGGGCAGGTATATGTGCCTGCGGACTGATGGGCGTGCAGTGATGATGTTCAAGACCTGGTGTAGGCAGCGTGACTGGGTGGCCTGTGACACCCCACCCACTATGGCACTTGTCCGCTGAAATGATCCAGTGGCTAAGAAGTGCAGTACATTGAGGACCTTCTCCAGGGGGCTGAGTGCTTGGGAGCACAGGGTGGGTGATGTGAGGTCATCCTCCCACTCACTCACCAGGTCCAGTATTATGTGTGGTGGAAACCTGTACCTCCCATACACCTGGTCATCAGGCATCCCGAAAAGGCTGGTTCTGGGTGTGAATATTCTGGCCCTGACTATCCTCCTCCTCCTCCTTTGGTAGCCCACTGCCACTGCTGCTAGGAACGGTATGTTCATCCTGGCGTCTGAGCTTGTTATTGTCAAAGTGCGCAAATTTATGCTTTGCGCGTGTTCTAGGCGAGCGTGTGACCCGCGCACCCCTGGAATCCAGTTCCCAGTCCAATAGCGTGTGGAAATTCCCACGCACCACGGGATACAGGTGCGCTGACGTACTTGCGTGTGTAAGTGCCCGCGCACCCATGAAATACACGTACATAGGCCAATCGCGTGTACGCGCACTTTTGTCCAATTACACGCTGACGTGCAGTATTTCCACGTGTGCTCCGTCATCACGTGCTGAGTGGGGGACACCCGTGAGGGTCACGTCGCAGACGCGCTTACGCGCTGAGGGACTCTGGTCGAATAGAATCGCGTATGCATGCTGACGCGCTTACGCGCTAAGGGCCTTTCCTCGGATTTCACGCTGACGTGCAGGATTTTCACGTGCCAAATCACTCCGTATCAAGCTGGCCACGCGAAAACACACGGAAGACCACGCTCCTGCCCAGAAGGCCGAGTTACTGCCCCCCCAGTGCCCCGAGCAGCCTCCCACGTGCCATCTGCTGCTGCCTGCCTGCCTGCCTGCCTGCTGCCACCGTGCCCTGCCATTTGGTGCCTGCACATCAGCCATCTGCAGGGGTCCAGTTGCTGTGTCCACCCCTGCTGGAACTGAAGACTCCCGACTGGGATAACATCGCTCCACAGCCCAGCCCCAGGACCCAGTTGCCCACCCACACCTGCCTCTGGGGTTGCCATGTCGGGCACTTCCACATCTGGCACCAGTGGCAACCCCAGGCCAGAGGGGCAGAGGGGCACCAGCTTCACTGCCACCGAAGTTGGTGTCCTGGTGGAGCATGTCCTGGGGCAGTATGATGCCCTCTTTGGATCGTCCCGCGCCAGCAAGGAAGGACGGGAGAGGATCTGGGCCGACTGTGTGGTTGCCATCAACGCGGAGGGGGTGGCAACCCGCAACGTCCTGAAGATCAAGAAGCGCTGGGAGGACTTGAGGTCCAGGACTCTTGTGAAGGCCCGGCGCCTCGTGGAGGGGGGCCGGGGCCGCATGAGTTCCATCCAGATTAGGGTCCTGGAATGCGTACGCCCAGCGCTCCACGCCCAGATCCTTGAGAGGGAGGCCCGTCTGGAGTTGAGCGGTAAGTGTCCAAGCATTACTGTGTGAGACAGGGCATGTTGCGGTGTGCTGGTTCTATGATACTTGCCTGTATGTGTGCCATAGGCCATGTATGCATGTATGTGTGCAGGGACATCATAGGAATGCATGTGCGACCAGTGATGTGTGACCCACATGGTTGTTGCATGTGTTCAAATGCCGCATGGGAGCCCTATGCAGATTTTGAACATGAGAGCATGCCAGTCTCTGTACCTGGACATGGGTGGGGGTGAGGGATGGGTGCTGATGCCAGGTACATATATGGTAGCCATGTCTGTGTGCCTGACCTGCGTGTCTGTGACTTGTGCATGCCATGGATGCATGACACATGTGTGTGACAATGCACAGATTCAGTGAAGCAGCCAAATTACCCTTGTATCCGCTGTGTTTGGTGTGTTTGGGGCCAGATGGATGTGACTGAGGTGAAGTGTGTGCATGTGATCGGCATGAGCCATGATGCATGTGAGTTCCATATCATTGAATGTTTCAAGAGTCCATTGGACATGCATGGAAATGTCCATGGCATGCACCATGCCTGTTACTGTGTGTGTTTTGCCAGGACTGACCCATGTGTTGTGGAGGGACATGATGGAAGTGTACTTTGACAGTGGTGCTCATCTGCTATTGCTTCCTGTCTAGGGGACCATTGTACAGTACCCTGATGCTTGTGTTCTTTGTCTCCCTCTACGCAGCGGCTAGTGAAGAAGAGGGCGGAGACGGTGCCGTGGAGCAAGGCGGCGGGGATGCCCCCACGGCTGCAGCGGAAGGGGTGGGTGAGCCCCCACAGGGGCCTGCTACGGTGGGAGACGGTGAGGAGCCATCCAGGTTGGTGGTTTGCACAGAGGAGGAGGAGGCCGCCACTGGGGCACACATGGGGCCTGGTGGGGGCATCCCTGCTGGTGCAAGTGGTGCAGTCCAGGTCCAGGGGCAGGAGGCAGCACAGGTCACCGTGGAGGGGCCTGTGCATGTCGCTGTCCCTGACCCTGTGAGTGCACCACCATGCACCAGCAGGGATGCCCCGTCCCAGGCCCGTCCGCAGGTAGAGGTGATGTCCATGTCACCTGACTCCCCTCCACCTGCGGACGTGGGAACCCCTGGCCGTGCGGAGAAGGTCCTGATTGGGGTCGCGATGTGCACGGCTGTGATTCGTGATGCCGTGCATGCTTCCCGGGAGGAGCACGCACGTCTTCACGAAGTGCACCGTGCCGACGTGGCCCAATTGGGATCGGCCATGTTCGGGGGTTTGCTGCATGTGTTGGCCAATCTGGCGGCCCTCTCCTCCTCTGTGCAGGCTATACACCAGTCGTTCTCCTTGCCGTCTTCCTGCCCAGATGCCACCAGGGCCCCCTGTGGACCTGCCCCGACCAATGCAGCCAGCTCGGTGGGGATCCCATCCCTGCCACAGTTGGGAGTCGGAGGTCCAGCAGGGGTGGACAACACAGCAACTGGACCCCAGCAGATGGAAGATGTGACAGCATCATCGGGCAGGGCACGTGCACGACGGTGTCGGTGGTTTCCATCAGCCTGGATGCCGTCGTGCTGGCAGAGGCAGTGGCGTCGGAGGCAGCAGCAGGCTCGACGTGGGAGGCATCATGGCTCGGGGCCATCAAGATCAGAGGGCAGGCATCGGCCGGAGGGCAGGGCAACCCTGGGATGGTGGTGTTTTCCGTGTGGGAGGAGTTGGTCCAGCGGATAGGTGCAGAGCGGCAGCGGGCGGAAGAGGAGCGGCTCACCATGGTCAGGGCGGAGTTCTCCATGCGTCGGGCGTTGAGGCGGGCTGAGTGCCTCGAGGAAGCTCGCAGGGAGTTTGAGCTGAACATGGGGTTATCCCTGCAAGACCTCGGGGCCAGGACAGAGTCCCGCCTCCAGGACATCGACATGGAGTTCGATGATGCCCTGGCCAGCAACATCACCAAGTGAGCCGCAGGACTTGCCCGCTGCCTTTGTATATAGTTATTTAGTTAGTTAGTGTTAGGTTTCCTTTCTTTATTTTTATTTTTTTGGACCGCTCAGACAATGGCCACTTTTTTGTATATATTTTTTTCATTAGGTAGTAGTAGGTTTCATTTATGGTGTTGGGCTCATGGACCCTGGAACATTCGTGTATATAGTTTGCTTTTTGAAGAAACATTTTTTTTTATTGATTATTGTGTTCACCATGAGGAAATGGTTTTTCATTATTTTCCTTCCACATGACATTGCTTTGGACGACATTTGTTTTTGGATTACTTTGTTTTTTTTATTTTTACATTTGTTCTCGGACATGGACCATTTATTTAGTTATCCCCATTGTTGTATGTTTGATTTGTTTACTTATTTTTCATCTTTAATACATGTTTTTTTAACTTTCACTTGTGGTATTTTCTCATTGGTTTCAACATGTCATGATATGGGTTTTGACATTCACTTGCACCCGTTGTGTATGTGTGTGTGACGGACATGTGTTCATTTACATACTTGCCATTGGGGTTGTATCATGTAATTGCATTCACTATGTGGGTGGATGCAATCCTTTCCTGGGTGTTCGTGCTGGGTATGCTGCCCATTACTGCCATGATTGAGTATCGTCAGGACCTGGGGGCAGGGGGACATGTGTGGGTGCCTGGTGGAGGATGCCCCTGCACTGCTGGGGGGTGGGGGTGGTGGGAGACATGGGTGGGGGCCTGGTGGAGGGTGCCCCTGCACTGCTGGGGGGTGGGGGTGGTGGGAGACATGAGTGGGGGCCTGGTGGAGGGTGCCCCTGGTGACTGGGGGGGTGGGGGTGGTGGGAGACATGAGTGGGGGCCTGGTGGAGGGTGCCCATGGTGGCAGGGGGGTGGGGGTGGTGGGAGACATGAGTGGGGGCCTGGTGGAGGGTGCCCCTGGTGACTGGGGGGTGGGGGTGGTGGGAGACATGGATGGGGGCCTGGTGGAGGGTGCCCCTGGTGGCTGGGGGGTGGGGGTGGTGGGAGACATGAGTGGGGGCCTGGTGGAGGGTGCCCCTGGTGACTGGGGGGGTGGGGGTGGTGGGAGACATGAGTGGGGGCCTGGTGGAGGGTGCCCATGGTGGCAGGGGGGTGGGGGTGGTGGGAGACATGAGTGGGGGCCTGGTGGAGGGTGCCCCTGGTGACTGGGGGGTGGGGGTGGTGGGAGACATGGATGGGGGCCTGGTGGAGGGTGCCCCTGGTGGCTGGGGGGTGGGGGTGGTGGGAGACATGAGTGGGGGCCTGGTGGAGGGTGCCCCTGGTGACTGGGGGGGTGGGGGTGGTGGGAGACATGAGTGGGGGCCTGGTGGAGGGTGCCCATGGTGGCAGGGGGGTGGGGGTGGTGGGAGACATGGGTGGGGGCCTGGTGGAGGGTGCCCCTGGATGCTGGGGGGTGGGGGTGATAGGGGACATGGGTGGGGGCCTGGTGGAGGGTGCCCCTGCACTGCTGGGGGGTGGGGGTGGTGGGAGACATGAGTGGGGGCCTGGTGGAGGGTGCCCCTGCACTGCTGGGGGGTGGGGGTGGTGGGAGACATGGATGGGAGCCTGGTGGAGGGTGCCCCTGGATGCTGGGGGGTGGGGGTGATAGGGGACATGGGTGGGGGCCTGGTGGAGGGTGCCCCTGCACTGCTGGGGGGTGGGGGTGGTGGGAGACATGAGTGGGGGCCTGGTGGAGGGTGCCCCTGCACTGCTGGGGGGTGGGGTGGTGGGAGACATGGGTGGGGGCCTGGTGGAGGGTGCCCCTGGATGCTGGGGGGTGGGGGTCTGGTGGAGGGTGCCCCTGGTGACTGGGGGGGTGGGGGTGGTGGGAGACATGAGTGGGGGCCTGGTGGAGGGTGCCCATGGTGGCAGGGGGGTGGGGGTGGTGGGAGACATGAGTGGGGGCCTGGTGGAGGGTGCCCCTGGTGACTGGGGGGGTGGGGGTGGTGGGAGACATGGATGGGGGCCTGGTGGAGGGTGCCCCTGGTGGCTGGGGGGTGGGGGTGGTGGGAGACATGAGTGGGGGCCTGGTGGAGGGTGCCCCTGGTGACTGGGGGGGTGGGGGTGGTGGGAGACATGAGTGGGGGCCTGGTGGAGGGTGCCCATGGTGGCAGGGGGTGGGGGTGGTGGGAGACATGAGTGGGGGCCTGGTGGAGGGTGCCCCTGGTGACTGGGGGGGTGGGGGTGGTGGGAGACATGGATGGGGGCCTGGTGGAGGGTGCCCCTGGTGGCTGGGGGGTGGGGGTGGTGGGAGACATGGATGGGGGCCTGGTGGAGGGTGCCCCTGGTGGCTGGGGGGTGGGGGTGGTGGGAGACATGGATGGGGGCCTGGTGGAGGGTGCCCTGGTGGCTGGGGGGGGTGGGGGTGGTGGGAGACATGAGTGGGGGCCTGGTGGAGGGTGCCCATGGTGGCAGGGGGGTGGGGGTGGTGGGAGACATGAGTGGGGGCCTGGTGGAGGGTGCCCCTGGTGACTGGGGGGTGGGGGTGGTGGGAGACATGGATGGGGGCCTGGTGGAGGGTGCCCCTGGTGGCTGGGGGGTGGGGGTGGTGGGAGACATGGATGGGGGCCTGGTGGAGGGTGCCCCTGGTGGTTGGGGGGTGGGGGTGGTGGGAGACATGGATGGGGGCCTGGTGGAGGATGCCCTTGGTGGCTGGGGGGTGGGGGTGGTGGGAGACATGGATGGGGGCCTGGTGGAGGGTGCCCCTGGTGGCTGGGGGGTGGGGGTGATAGAGGACATGGGTGGGTGCCTGGTGGAGGGTGCCCCTGCACTGCTGGGGGGTGGGGGTGGTGGGAGACATGAGTGGGGGCCTGGTGGAGGGTGCCCCTGGTGACTGGGGGGGTGGGGGTGGTGGGAGACATGAGTGGGGGCCTGGTGGAGGGTGCCCCTGGTGACTGGGGGGGTGGGGGTGGTGGGAGACATGAGTGGGGGCCTGGTGGAGGGTGCCCATGGTGGCAGGGGGGTGGGGGTGGTGGGAGACATGAGTGGGGGCCTGGTGGAGGGTGCCCCTGGTGACTGGGGGGGTGGGGGTGGTGGGAGACATGAGTGGGGGCCTGGTGGAGGGTGCCCATGGTGGCAGGGGGGTGGGGGTGGTGGGAGACATGAGTGGGGGCCTGGTGGAGGGTGCCCCTGGATGGTGGGGGGTGGGGGTGGTGGGAGACATGAGTGGGGGCCTGGTGGAGGGTGCCCCTGGTGACTGGGGGGGGTGGGGGTGGTGGGAGACATGAGTGGGGGCCTGGTGGAGGGTGCCCCTGCACTGCTGGGGGGTGGGGGTGGTGGGAGACATGAGTGGGGGCCTGGTGGAGGGTGCCCATGGTGGCAGGGGGGTGCGGGTGGTGGGAGACATGAGTGGGGGCCTGGTGGAGGGTGCCCCTGCACTGCTGGGGGGTGGGGGTGGTGGGAGACATGAGTGGGGGCCTGGTGGAGGGTGCCCCTGGTGACTGGGGGGGGTGGGGGTGGTGGGAGACGAGTGGGGGCCTGGTGGAGGGTGCCCATGGTGACTGGGGGGGTGGGGGTGGTGGGAGACATGAGTGGGGGCCTGGTGGAGGGTGCCCATGGTGGCAGGGGGGTGGGGGTGGTGGGAGACATGAGTGGGGGCCTGGTGGAGGGTGCCCCTGCACTGCTGGGGGGTGGGGATGGTGGGAGACATGAGTGGGGGCCTGGTGGAGGGTGCCCCTGGTGACTGGGGGGGTGGGGGTGGTGGGAGACATGAGTGGGGGCCTGGTGGAGGGTGCCCATGGTGGCAGGGGGGTGGGGGTGGTGGGAGACATGAGTGGGGGCCTGGTGGGGGCTGCCCCTGCACTGCTGGGGGGTGGGGGTGGTGGGAGACATGAGTGGGGGCCTGGTGGAGGGTGCCCATGGTGGCAGGGGGGTGGGGGTGGTGGGAGACATGAGTGGGTGCCTGGTGGGGGCTGCCCCTGCACTGCTGGGGGGTGGGGGTGGTGGGAGACATGAGTGGGGGCCTGGTGGAGGGTGCCCCTGGTGACTGGGGGGGTGGGGGTGGTGGGAGACGTGAGTGGGGGCCTGGTGGAGGCTGCCCCTGCACTGCTGGGGGGTGGGGGTGGTGGGAGACATGAGTGGGGGCCTGGTGGAGGGTGCCCCTGGATGGTGGGGGGTGGGGGTGGTGGGAGACATGAGCAGGTGTGCAGGGTAGTCCCCTGTTTTGTGGGCTGCCTGCAGGGGCCGTCGAGGGTGTACAGGGAACACCTGTGAGGACCCACCCAGCCTAATCGCGTGTGTAACTTCCCACGCACCCCTGTAATACACGTACCAAGCTAAATCGCGTGTGATAATTCCCGTGCACCCCTGAAATACACGCGCCCAGGCTATTCGCGTGTGGAAATTCCCGCGCACCCCTGAAATACACGTGCCCTGCTGAAATCGCGTGTTAAACTTCCCGCGCACCCCTGAAATACACGCGCCCAGGCTATTCGCGTGTGGAACTTCCCGCGCACCCCTGAAATACACGCGCACAGGCTATTCGCGTGTGGAACTTCCCGCGCACCCCTGAAATACACGCGCCCAGGCTATTCGCGTGTGGAACTTCCCGCGCACCCCTGAAATACACGCGCCCAGGCTATTCGCGTGTGGAACTTCCCGCGCACCCCTGAAATACACGTACCCTGCTGTAATCGCGTGTGGGACTTCCCGCGCACCCCTGAAATACACGCGCCCAGGCTATTCGCGTGTGAAACTTCCCGCGCACCCCTGAAATATACGCGCCCAGGCTATTCGCGTGTGGAACTTCCCGCGCAGCCCTGAAATACACGTACCCTGCTGTAATCGCGTGTGGAACTTCCCGCGCACCCCTGAAATACACGCGCCCAGGCTATTCGCGTGTGGAACTTCCCGCGCACCCCTGAAATACACGTACCCTGCTGTAATAGCGTGTGGGACTTCCCGCGCACCCCTGAAATACACGCGCCCAGGCTATTCGCATGTGGAACTTCCCGCGCACCCCTGAAATACACGAGCCCTGCTGTAATCGCGTGTGGGACTTCCCGCGCACCCCTGAAATACACGTACCCTGTTGGAATTGCATGTGGGACTTCCCGCGCACCCCTGAAATACACCTACCCTGATGGAATCGCGTGTGGAACTTCCCGCGCACCCCTGAAATACACCTACCCGGCCAAATCGCGTGTGAGACTTCCCGCGCACCCCGGTATACACGCACACGTATTTTTTGTCAGCGTGTCCGTGTTTGTGGGTACCCCTTTACACGTCTTTTGTCCTGGAGGGCCACAGTATAGGACATTCATCATGGCAGTATATGGGTGCTATTTGTTGGCGCACCTTTTGGCGCACATTTCTTACAGCCGCAGAGACGCTACCGCCTGCTTTCTTGTGGCGGTCGTGTTTGTGCCTGTGCGCTGGTTTGAGCGTGCGCTTTTTTGCCCTATTCTATTCCATGAATACGTGTTGTAGGCGAGCGTGTGGGCGTTCCGCGCACTTGTGCCCTGTACTTCCCCCGTGACGCCCACGTTTTTGCAAGTTGTTCCCCATTCCGAGTGTTACGCCTGTGTTCCGCCTACTTTTGTTGCGTGCGCCGCGCTATGTGCAAATTTCGCTGTGGCCTGTGCGATTTTCGCTGTGACCTGGCGCACGCTGTTAGATGGCCTGTGCGCCAACGTGCGCGGCGCACTTTTTATCGCACATCCGCTGGTTTTCTCGCGCACGGACTTCCATGAATCGACGTGCGCTGCTTTTCGTGCGATTTTCGCACTTGCACTGCGATTTTCGCTATTCCACTGCGATTCGCACGTTTTTGCCCACTTGCGCCGCGCTAATTATTCCATGAATCGGCCTGTCAGTGGCTTTGCCTGAGTGCGCCATCTTTTCTGTGGTTAGTCTTCATACTTGTTGCTTGCATAGAAAGAGTGCAGCTGGCTTTGATGCACGTATGTTTATGTGGCCATACAACATACGTGTTGCTTGCCTGGAAGAGAGTTTGGACATCTTTTTGTGAATGAAACATCACTCAAATATTTTGCAAAGGAAAAGTCTTGGAAATATTTTTGTGAGTAAAAGGTGTTAGTAAGCATTTTAGGGAAGCAAGTGGTTTCAGTGGCTGTAACTGAGCGAGTCACATTTATGTCTTACACATATTTCTGTGAATTATGACTTCAAAATATTGAAGGCATTGCATCGCTATAAAAGAGTGTTTCATCTTTGTGTGGTTAGTCCAAATAATGTTTGCCTGCAGTCAAACGTCTTAGAAACATTTTTCAAGTAAAAAAATCGTAGACATTTTTTTTAGGCAAGGTAGGTAAGTCAGTGGCTGTAACTAACTATGGGCCTCATTACGACCCTGGCGCTAAGCGCAAAACGATGGCGGTAAACGATTACCGCCATCGTTTTCCGCTAGGGCCGATTACGACCCCTGACCGTTAACTACGATTCCACTAGCGGCATCGTAGACAACGCTGCCGCTAACTGCGCCAAGGGCGCGTGCACGCGATCTCCCACACCGTAACTAGCGCCATGGCGGTAAGGTACGCGAATGCCGACCCAAGCGGACATGCACCTTACGCCATCACCCAGCCCGTAAAGTACCTTACCGCCATGGCGCTAACAACGCCATCGCGAATCAACCGCAAAGGGACAAGTCAAGTGAATGCAGCTGCCACAGGTGCACAGAAACAGCACAGGTGAAGGCAATACAGACACAGGAAGCACAAAAAGAGCACACCCCACCCCTGCCCACACCCAGTCACACACCACAATGCTACCGATAGGACTAGCAATGTTGGGGCTGGAGGACCTGATAGCAATGCAGTGCTACAACAGCAACTACAACAACAACAACAACAACTACAACAACAACAACAACAACAACTACAACAACAACAGGCTGCACAGAGGAGACGCAGGAGGAGAAGGAGGGCAAGGCAGGCCCAGCATGCCCCACCAGCACAGCCAGTGCTACCACGCAGGCAGCCCCCAATCCCACGCGTCAGACCCAACCCATTCAACCTCACCGCTGAGCAGATCCACACCCTGTATCGACTGGACCGGGACACCATCACCACCATCGTGGACATGATACACAACGACATCGCCAGCATGATTGAAACACCCACCGCCACCCCCCCCCTACTGAAGGTAGTGTCCGTGCTCCACTTCCTGGCCACAGGCACCTACCAGCACACAGTAGGGCACTTGCATGGCATATCACAACCATCGTTTTCGCGTACACTGACGCAAGTGCTGGATGCACTCCTCAAGCACACAGATGACCACATCTCACTACCGCGGACTGCCCAGGAGATTGCCAACACCAAAGTGGGTTTCCATGCACTAGCTGGCATACCTGGTTGCATCGGTGCCATCGACTGCACCCATGTGGAATTGACGGTCCCACGTGCCCAGGAGGTACCGTACCGGAACCGCAAACAATTTCACTCAATCAACGTGCAAATGGTCTGTGACTCCAACAGTATCTTCACACATTGTTGTGCCCGATTCCCCGGATCAACCCATGATTCATTTGTCCTGAGGAACTCTACATTACCACGCTACATGGAGCAACAGGCAGGGCCCAGAACCTGGCTACTCGGTGAGTCCAATGTCATGGGCATTGAAATGTGAAGTGGGTGTGTAATTGACATACCAATGCAGGGGGGGGAATGATGCATGCTCCAACTGGCGGGAAGGGGGGGGGAATGATGCATGCTCCAACTGGCGGGAAGGGGGGGGGAATGATGCATGCTCCAACTGGCGGGAAGGGGGGGGGAATGATGCATGCTCCAACTGGCGGGAAGGGGGGGGGAATGATGCATGCTCCAACTGGCTGCGACTAGCATTAGCCACAACACACCCTGAGGCAGCACTCACATCACCTGACACCTGGATACATGAGGCCTGACCTAAGAAGACCTGACATGTCAATGAAGGTGTCACCCAACCCTGACACAACCACCTACAAGTGCATTGACCATACCGTGACCACATACACTCCAAAGTAATGTACGTCCATGCACGTCACCAACAGCTCCTACAGAAAGGCCTGTTCCCCATGACTGTGCCCAAAGGAGGCACATGATGGACTGGAAGAACAATGCACCAAAACACAGACAGCAAGGCCCACAGACTGTCCCCATGGGCAACAGTCTTGTTCACTGGGGTAATGATGAGCCAGACTGCATTCCCGCTATCATGTGAATGCAACCCTCACGGGACAGGTGCCAGGTCACCTACAGAAACAGCCTGAACGGACACAGTGGATCGGCACTCACAAGGCACATGTCACCCCTGCATACCTCGTGCCTTGGAATTCAGAAGCGGCACATGTGAGACATGTGGCACACTCTGTGAAAGTCGATTATAGAGGTATATCCAATAGACGCTCCATAAAGTTGCACCTAGAAATGTGCCCAATAGCCTCTAGATAACTGAATTTAGAAGTGTGCCCAATAGCCTCTCTATGGAAAATAGTATTCAGAAAACCGCCCATTAGCCTCTCGTGGGAAAATGATTTTTGTAGTTTGCCCGGTACCCTCTCTGGGAAAAGTTGCATTAATAAATGTGCACATTGAAAGAGCATATAACCCATCAAATCACACCACCACGCTTACTCTCTCCTTTACATCACCACTCAACTAGAACACAGAGATACTATGACACCATTCAGTATAACTGTTCCCATACTAACACCGCTTACTCCACATCAATCTATGTAAACACTGCTGGTTTCACACCCCCAGCCAGGCGTTTTCCTCAGGCCTAACGCAGCCACATCCGTCCTGGATAAATCCTGCCTGAACGGACACATTATCCTGATCTCTCAACCACCACATGTGCCGCTAAGAAGCAGCTATTACACAAGTACCGCACGAGCTGCACACATACCCGCTGCTCACACGCACCTTTTGACTCTCCCTACTCTCTCTGTTGATCAGAACTTCGGTTCCCAAGGACGTTCAACCTACCAGCGCCTTCAGACCATACCAATGGTATATAAGGCGCTATATAAGTGCAAAATAACAATAACAATAACAATATAGCGGTTGCACGGTGTGAAACCAGTAGCACAGAAGAAACTGCTGCAAAATCAATGTTCAATGCAATTCATGGTGGCATTACATGTACATCACTCAAGCTCATCCCTGACGCATACATTCTTGCCCACATACAGGTGATGCAGGCTATCCCCTGAAGAGGTGGCTCCTTACACCAGTCCGAAACCCACAGAACCAGCATGAGGAGGACTTCAACCGTGCCCATTCCCGTACGCGTGTAGTGATCGAGCAAGCTTTTGGCCTACTGAAGGCATGTTTCCGCTGCATCAGCAGGTCTGGCGGGGCACTCCTGTACCGGCATGAGAAGGTTGCAATGGTCGTCATGGCATGTGTCATGCTACACAATATGTGCGTCAGAAGAAATGTGCCCCTGCCCCCTGACGTAGATTTGCTACCACCTGACGATGAGGATGATGAGGGTGGGGATGGGGCACCACCTCAAGGAGGCAGCGATGCACAGGAGGGGCGTGTCATGCGTCAGACTCTCATTGACCAATGCTTCTAGCACACACAGCGTTTGCGTGTCACATGGAGACGGCACTCGGCGCACTGTGTGTGTGTGGGACATGCACACTGTGGACTCTACAACAATGTAGCACATGGACGCAATAAAGATGTCAACACATTTGGTTTGTGGTAATGATAAATGTGTATTGCAACAGTGAAATCTTGTGACACACCCCCTCCCCCCTCCCACCTCCCCCCTGAACACCCCAACACACCCCCTCCCCCCTCCCACCTCCCCCCTGAACACCCCAACACACCCCCTCCCCCCTCACCTCCCCCCTGAACACCCCAACACACCCCCTCCCCCCTCCCACCTCCCCCCTGAACACCCCAACACACCCCCTCCCCCCTCCCACCTCCCCCTGAACACCCCAACACACCCCCTCCCCCCTCCCACCTCCCCCCTGAACACCCCAACAATGGTGCAGTAGTGTCCGTGCTACAAGGTGCGGAGTAGTCCTGCTGAACAGGCAAGTCAAGGATGTGTATCCCCTCCCATGGCCCCTGGGGCACCCCTGGCCGTGCTGCGGAGAGTGCGCCCAGATCTACGGACGGGGCTGCTCTGTGCTGAGCTGGTGGTTGATGAGGCTCCACGCCCCACATCCGGTCGCATGTCCCTGATGGTGTGCACAAGTTCACTGAGTACATTGCGCACAGCCGCTAGCTCAGTGCATATACTCCTTGTGGAGTTCTCTATGGCAGCTGTGACACGGTCAGCTGACCGCTCCATGGCATCCCTTGGCCCACCACACTGTGCCACATGTGCATTGAGGAGGTCAGACAGTTGTTGCTGCCGTGTTGCAATGTCCTGTAGTGCCTGCTGGTTCTGCTGGCCTATGGCCAGTGCCATTTGAATCTCCGGTGCGATGCCCACCTCAGGCTGGGGGGATGGGGTGGCTGGCCATTCGTCGGAGTCGGACTGCCCCTGTGTGGCATCCGCCTGCAGGGGGCTTAGGGAAATTGTGGGGGAATGTGGATGGGCAGTGGGCCCTTCTACATCAATGTCCTCAATGCTGGCTGGCCCGCTGTCAGAGTCTGCCGCTATGGCTGCACTCTCCCCAAGGGTGCTGCTTGCGGCAGAGGCTGTCCCCTCAGTGGCCACAACTAGTGGCATGTCTGCTGCTGCTGCTGTGTCTGTGTCAGCAGTAGTGGGGGCTGGCACTTGCCTGTCCTCTACCCCAGGCAGGGTTGGTGGCTGCCGGTGGGTTCCCTTCCGGAGGGCTGGGGTGGATGCCTGCGGCCTGGCCATTCTGGAGGAACAGGATGCGGTGTTGCCCTCTTCCTGGGGCTCTGTGTCGGAATCTGTGGTGGAGCAAAGGAGGGATGTGTTATTGATGGGTCCGCGGACATTGGACGTGCATTAGGGGATGACATCTATGCAGTCGGTGCATGCAGCGCATTTCATACAGGTTTGGTGGCTTTTGTGTGGAGGTAGCATGGTGCTATATGTGTTCCAGCAGTTAGGGTGTGCATGCTGCTTGTTTGCAGGGTGGTGTTGGGATGTGTCTGTGCACGTTCGCCTGTCGATGTGTTGCATGTGCACTATGGGGCAACTGGGTACTTCGCACAGTGGGGCTTTGTTGAGTGTGGCATGCATAGCTCTGGCCACCTACCTGCGTCTCCTGGGGTCGGCACTCCTCTCTCCATGGCTCCGACACCTTCAATGCTCTCCATCCCTATGGTGGATGCGCATATTTCCTCCCACGCCTGGAGCTTGATAGGTGATTCTGAGCCTCCGCCAGTTGACATGGCTAGGTTGCGGTTAGCCGAAATGATGCTACGGACACGGAGCCTCAGATCATCCCACCGCTTGCGGCACTGCTGGGCTGTGCGGGGTGCGGCCCCCACTGCACTCACTCGCTGTGCCACTAGGGCCCATATCGCCTTCTTCTTCATGATAGCCGCCCTTGTCATCTGTGTCGAGAATACGACTTCCGCATTCTCTTGCAGGGTCTCTGCCAGCATGTTGAGTTCCTCCTTGGTGAAGCGGTCTTGGCGCTGCCTGTCACATGCCTTTTTGACAACTTTGGGCATGTTGGATGTGGTTTTGGGGTGGGTGATGGGTGTGGATGGTTATGGGGGCCGGATGAGCTATGGTAGTGGAGGATGGCGATGGATTGTGTTTTTAAAGATGGCCGCCATGCCATTTCCCGTTCCTGCGCGATGGCGCTATTTCCGCTTCCGCCTATTTACGGTGACCGCTAACTGCGGTGACCGCTAAGTACGGTGACCGCTATGGTGTGCTTGGCGGTAGTGCTCCATGGACGGTGTGCGATGGCGGTAAGGGCCGTTTTTGGCCCATTAGCGCCATGGCGTACTTTACATTACCGCCATGGCGTAAAGCACGTGCCCGATGGGTCGGTATTAGGTGCTATTTACGTCTTCGCTACTCGGCGTTAACGTAATTTACGCCATGGCGGTAATTTACAGAACTTACCGCCAGGGTCGTAATGAGGCCCTATGTCTTCTTTGTGTGGCCAGCCCACATACTTGTTTCTGTGTTAAAATATTAGATTTCTTGACGATACGAGGAGATTACAGTATACCCATCTTCCGTCTTGAGTGTCTACCCTTTAGAGTGCACTGGCTCACCACTAATTGAGTGCTAGGGATGGCTAGTGACCCCTTACTGTGTTCTTTTGGTGAAATCACCCATTTACGTTAGATTAAAACCGAACACTTTTGGGAAGTTCCCAGTCAATGCTACTTTTCAGGCAAAGTTGTACCAGAGTTGTGTAGCAAGGTACTTTGTGCATTGGGGCAGGCACTATATCCGGCCGTGGGCCAGAAAGTCCACTTCTCCATCCACATGTGGACCAGTGGATAGATCACTAAGTACATGGCTGTAACCACAAACTCGGTTTTCTTCCATTCCGCTGCCAGCCGAGAGGGGTCTGAATCGATAAGTAATCTTGGAGTGAAGGACGTGCATATAGTCCAGTACCAGGCCACTATGTATATGCATGGATTGGTGGAGCATGGAACCCTGGAGTGGTGGCCAAGACCCTAACACCGACTCCGTGGCTTTGTTTTTGCCAACAATAGGTTGAATATCCTTGCTGCCTCACAAATGTGCAAGACATCCACATTCCTTCCTTGCTTTGCTTATTTCCTTCACCTTATCGTGACATGTTTCTTCAGCCATTGCCAGCCCGTGAAGGACATTCTTGTTGTGGCTCAGAAGATTAGCTCACCCTTCAGTCTGGCATACAGTTCAAGAAATGTGCTGCACCAGTGGCAGGTGTGCCACAGTTTTCCACAGCACCACTTGAAGACTGGAATTCCTACCCGTTGGATTCCTACTGTGCACAGTTTGGACTGGCTAGGTGAACAATGCAACGCTTTCACTGATTACTGCAAAAGTCAAACCCGGACATTAGATGGAGAATTCTTTATGGTGAGAAGGAGTATTCTTTATGGTGAGACAGTGATAGGTGCTGTCTGATGTCTGTTGTTAGTATATCCATTTGAGAAGGATACCAAGCATGTTAGGAAACACAGTATGTCATTCACTCTACTACTCATGTACCTTCTAGAGCTCAACCTATAGAGCATGGCAAGAGACCACAATGTTACTGGTAAGGTGGATACATTGTAGCTGATGAGGCATGTGTTCTTAACTTTGCATGTGGATCCATGCACCGCCTCAATGAAAGATAACTCCGAATGCCTCTTGGGCTCGTTAATTCACACAGTTTTCAAGATCAAAGTGGCTGCTTTTCAGCCGTATGAGACTTCAGACAACCCAGCAGAATGAGGCACAATTGATATGTGTGGATATGCATTGATGCAGTAGGTGGAAAGGAAATTGTGTGAAGAAAAGACTCAGGAAGAAAATGCAATAACCCCTGTGCTCCACCACCACAGATGTCAAAAACATTGTCTTCTTAATCATCAGTGAGTACATTGGTTTTGTTGTCGACGCTGCCTGGCCCATCTTAAGTGGCACTACTGATGTTGAGAGGCTGGAGACCGAGACCCTCTGGAATACACTTCTCACTCAATTTGGGATACTCAATCCAGATGGGTATGAAAGGGCATACATCAGAAGTTCATATCCTCTTAATGCATCTCACACGTGTAGAGTAGAGATGATGAGTCAACAGAGTACTGGTTCAGAAAGCATCTGTATTTGTAAGAAGAACTTGTGAACATTGTCATTTAATCCCTCAGCTGCCCGCTCCTTGTGTGCAGTCTGAGGGAGACTTCAGTGTTCCCCGGGTTTTGTACCAGACCATAGAAGAAGCCTGCCAGTGCCCCCACATTGAGCAATTAACGAACGACTATGCCAAGACACCTAGCCATAGCTAATACACCAGTTCTAATGATAATTGCTAGTTGACCATTTCAATTCACACACTGAATATTGGATCGAAGTTGCTTAGTAGGTCTTCTGCTTGTAACACGGATAACTCCAGTGATTGGCTGTGGTGTGATTCCCATAACATGATTATCTGCCATTGGCATTTGTGCTATCACTCCTCTATTCTTAAGTGCTGCTCTTAGGTCTTGCTCCTGATTTTTTTTAAAGCAAAGTAGTTTATGAGAAAGATATATTTCAACAGGAGTGCTAGCAAGCAACATGAGAATTGTATGTATTATCCTCGCTACCTAGGAGCCAACAACATGAGAATGTTTTGAGTTTCCCCAATATTACAAAAGAGGGACCCATGCATAGAGTTATTCCCTGGTTCTTCCTGGAGATAGTGTGCAGAGGACAGGACATGACATGAAGCAGACAGAGAGAAGGAGAAGAAGCAAAAGGAAGAGAAGAGAAGGGAATTAGAGGAAAGAGAGAGGAAGAAAGAGGAAAGGGAAAAAGTGAAGTGGCGAAAGGAAGAAATGGAAAGGACGAGGAAACAACGGGAAGAAAGGGAAAGAAAAAGGAAAATTGAGGAAGAAAGAAACAAGGAAATAGAAAGAGAGTTGAGATTAAGCTGGGAAAAGCAACACAAAGGAATTGATGAGATCCTTCGAGAGCACATGCTTCAAGAGGAAAAGATACATAAGGAACTGGAGCAAAGAAAAATAGAGAAAAAAGCTTAGAAAGACGCAGTAAGGGAAGTGGAAGAGATACTCAAAAACTGTACCCTTCCAGGTGAAGATGGGGGAAAAGCCATACAAAGCAGAATTGGTAATTTCTACAGGAGCAGGAAAGACAGTGGTGCTCACAATGTAAGGAGTGTAGCGGGGTCTCCACAAATGGAGAAAGGAAGTGTATTGGAGGAAGGAATGAGCAGACTGAATACAACGCTCCCCTTGAGGAAATTAGAATTTGAGGACAGAGAAGATGAAGGAAGTGATGGAACTTGAGACACAATGTTTTCAGATCAGGAAAGAAATTAAGGTGAAAATGAGGAAGAGGAAGAAGGCACACAGGCCGCTTCGACAGGCTTAATAACACGGAAAGAGATTGCGTGGTTTGACCTGGAAGAACCAGATGGGAAGAAGCTAGAACCTGTACCATATCCCAAACTCCAAAAGGGTGATCATGTATTATGGAGGAGACAACCCCATATGTAGTCAGGTTGAGAACATTACCAGGACAAAAGAAAGCGATGCATGACAGGCGCTGTCATAAAGACAAAGGGTGTAGCAGGATTTGAATGTGAGCAGAATTGACACAATGCTCATTGTTACAAAAGGAAGGAGAACGGCTGCAATATATGCCATGGCCGCAAATGGATGAAGATAATTTGAAGTGTAAGTTACCATCTCTGACATCGAGAGAGGGAAAATAGATCTAGGAATTAGAAAGAATGACATCAAGGTTAACGTTATCAGTAGGCAACATGAAAAGCTTGCTTGCTGCCACTATTGATATGATATGATATGATATTTTATTTGTATCGCACTCATACACAAGTGAATGGAGGGGAACAGGGGATAACACATCAACAATCTTACTAGGCCCAGTGACATTGAGAACGCGCATGTGCATAGGGAAAGGGGAGAAAGTGCATGGATGGGGGAGAGAGGAGAGTGCAGATCAGAGGAGAAAAGATAAATAATAATAAATACAAATAAATAGATAATAGAGGCCATAAACAGTGGTAGTGCAGCCAGCAAGTGACAAATGCAGTGTTTACAGCAGCAGACTGGCTAAGTCTAAATAAGTACAGAAAAGGAAGAAAAGGGAGGAGAGAGTGGGTGACTGTATGGGTACAGATACAGTCCCCATTTCAAGGGGTGGCCAGGTGGCAGTGCAGGAGGGTGGCAGGGTGAGCAGATACCTGGGCCCAGGGGACAGAGGGTGGCCATGTGCACAGTGCCAAGAGAGAGCAAATCAGCAGGGGAGAGGGGGAGCGAAGGCAGAAGCAAAGAGGAAGATCTTGAGGTGCTTCCAGAACCGGAGATGGTTCTCCTCATGTTTTAGAGTGGCAGGGAGGCTATTCCACAGGGAGACCGCAGCCAAAGACAGAGATCTACCCCCAGCTTGTTTCTTTGAAAAACGACTGACCCTTAGGGAGTTAGAGGTGGAGGAACGAAGAGCTCGAGAGGGGATGTATTTACGAAGGGATAGCTGAAGGTATTTTGGCTATTGGGGAAGAGAGTTGACGACATTTGGAAGTGAGTGGGCTATCCCAGGGTGACAGCTCAGAACACGACTCATGATGGAGCATCATTTAACAATTGCAGGGCAGCTGTAATGAGAGCACTCAGAGTGCACTATCCTGATACTTCAGACATGAGTGTGATCATGACGTGCAAAATGCGTGATGACGAAGACCCAGTTGCTCATATTCAAGAGATTTAAGCGAGGTGGCGTCTTCGATGAGGGTACCATGGGATAGGACCAAAGCCATTTTTTTATTAAAATTTGTGGGAATGGCAGAAACACCCTGGCCAGAGATCCCGTTAACTATAGTTCACCATTGTTGATTACTGCAGGAGAAAGCCAGAAATAAACTTGAGGAAAGAAAGCTGGAGGAAGCAAAGTTAGTTCAGAAAGAACTATCAAAGTTTTCAGCGAAAGGAGCGGAGTTGACGAGTGGAAAGGGAGTAGTTACACAAGACAAATCAGCAGGTACAACCAATGGCTGAAGGGAATTTCACAGGATGGGAAGAATAAAGTTAGTGGCCACGAGGAAGTGGGGGTGCACCCAGAGGTAGAGGGGTTGGATTTCAAGCTCTGCAATGAGGATGATCTAATGGCAGACAGCCTATGTTTGAAGGACAGCCTCAACAGTGCTGGGCGTGTAGGAAGATGGGGCACATTTGCTGAACATGTAGAAGCAGGGGAGGGATGCATTAGAATTGGCAGGATCAAAGAGGGGGTATGGCATGTTCTCCATTACACAGTGAACAGCCACCTGAATATTATGCCCAAGATCAGACACAGTATCAGATATATGCACCACAAATACAACCTGTACAGCTAGCATTGATGCAGGCACAACAGACACCAATACAAGCATAACAGCCACCAATACAAGCACTCACAAAGCAAGTAGAGCAAGTCCCCATGCAGACACTGTGAAGACCAGAGGGGTGTGTCTGTACTCCTGCCCTCTATATGGCAGAGTAGAAACACAGAGCACCCCAGCCAAGATTATCAATGTGGTAGCAATGGGCAAGCAATCAAGGCTTAAACTCTCAGGAGGTGATGCAGGCTGGTTCTTAAGTACAGTGTAGTCACCAAGCCCCCACAAAGGAATGTCCACACACTATGTTAGGTGATAACACAGTTCTTTACATAAATAAGGTTCAATACATATACACAATCAACAACACACTTTGTACTCTGGCAATTTTAATATGGTAAATATGTACAATGTCTATATGGTACCAGAGTTCACTCTTGACTCCTTTAAAATGCACCAACTGCTGACGCTTCAAATGGCATACAAATCAAACAGTAATGTGTATCCACATCAGACATAGGAAGGAAGTATAGAGGAGGTCCCAGACATGGCCTGCACCCCTTCCCCTGATTTCGAGGTACCAGGAGCATACTCGCCAAGGTATGTGACGTATGAGGAGCAAATGACCCAACAAAGAGCTGCACTAGGACTCTGCCCAGTATACATCAGAAGATCCATACCTTTTGAAGCGACCATAACCAGGCAACCCTGGGCAGCACCGTACCCTATCAGACAGCCGTACCAGCCGCTGATACGAAATGAAGAGTACCTACAGACGGTCCATGAAGAGACCCAAAGAGCCCTAATGGAAGGCCAGTGGAAATGACTCAAGAGCCTGAACAGACTTGTGAATGAACAAAAGCAGCTATCGAAGATAGCACGCCAGTGCGAGCAACTACGAAAATAAATATAATGGACACAGAGAAGAGACAATGTTAAAACGTAAGGAAACGTTGCTACGAGACAAGATGGGAGCAACCGACCTGTCAAACGTGTGTAAATAGGCTTGGAACGCAATGGGCAAAATAAACAATACTGCTTGCAATGCTTAGTAGAAGATTAGAGCAGCAAGCGCCAACCATATATCTACCTCAATAAGGTACATTATACAAGTGCGACTCCATTTTGTAAAAGCAGAAATGTACCCAGGCTGCCAGAGGCCTGACAGGCCAGGTTTCGCAACCCAGCCAAAGGCAAGAGAAGGAGCGGAATCGAAATTCAACAAAAAGCGGCTCATGCCTAGGAAATCGAGGTCAACCAGAGAAAGGGAGGAGAGCGTCAGCTAACAAGACTCAAACTTCAGAGCATACCAGCCTGCCTCATGAAGGCCAAGATAAGGGGGGCCCTTGCAGGTGGCGAGGCTGAAACAGAATTAAATGCACTAAAAGCTGGAAACTGAAGCAGATTCATGGTGAACTAACACGTGACCAGCCAGGCGCGAAGAAGTACCACCGCCTGATGTCATCCAGGACCCGAGGATGCCATAAGTTTTCCTGATAAGAGACTACAGTTTCGAGGCCATCCTTAGCCAACTAATTGACAAATCACCTGAAAACACTGATTGATGGAAAGGAGGCAGGGTGAATCCTGGGGCACTAGGCACCTGCGTGTCCATTCTGCATGCTGCTAATTAAAGTGGAGATTTATGTCTAGGGGTGTAACCTGCCCAACCACAATGGACCAAGTTATCTGGAGTCCTATAGATAGTAGAACCAATAAGACGTTGTACTTTTAGTGACGTCAATCACATGTGGTGTAGTGGGATGGGCGTAGACGCCCACCAGATAAGAGTTATCCAATCCGCATGCCCTATTATCATATACAGATATAGCACCTATACTTAAGTTACCTTTCCTAACCAATTATATTGCATGTTGAGTTTTGTTGAGTTAGACATCAATGTTGACGAATATTGCCTATAAAAACTGCTGTTCAACTGAAGTTAGAGGAAGTCAGAGCTAGACAGGTGATCGCAATGCTCCTGATTTCCATTTGTTTCTCTGTTTGATGTACTTGTCATTAAACGGACTTCCCTTTGCCAGCTTACTGAGTCATCATTATTGAGTCATGCTGGAATAAATGAATCCTGCACCCCCTGTCCTCACGTGGTGCAGCTATCTTGTCTTACAAGTTCTAGAGGGTGAGCGCTGACCTATGCCCCTGTCAGTGAATTCCTCTCCTCCTGAACACTTGGTAGCAGAGGATGGTTTTGGCCATTAATTATTGATTATATAATACTAAGACACCTTAGACCAACGGCACAAAGTAACTCCGGGCCTTCGGCAATATCACAAGTCCTTTCGCCATTCCGGCTGAGTAGACTGAGAAGCTCCCCGTGGACAATGATAGAGTAAGTCCATAAAAAATCTGCAGTGGGTCCGAAGGAACCTGCCTTTCCAAGCAAAACCCTTCTCATTCCCAGGGGCAGCCAATCGGATGAAAAAACCTTAAAAGGCTGGAAGAGGAAGGGGCGGTGATCCCGAAGTTCCAGAGAGGAAAAGATGCGATCGGTGAGTAACAAACTTGTTACTTTGGCAAATGTCGTGTAGGCATTAATGCCAGTAAGGGAAAGGTAACGGTGGCTGGCGGAGAAAAAATTAAATAGTCAGAAGTAGAGAAGACTGTATATATAGGGGGTAATGACTCGAGCATAAGCGATAAAGAGTGGATACCGGGGGTACACCCGAGAGAAAAACAAGGGCTACTGGGGGGACACCCGAGAGAAAAACAAGGGGTACCGGGGGGACACCCGAGATAAAAACGATGGATTACCAGGGGGAAACCTGAGATAAAAACGAAGGATTACCAGGGGGGCACCTGAGATAAAAACGTAAGGATTCACCTTATTCCTGCGCTTTAATACAGCGGTCAGAAGAAACGTGAACTCATAGCCCATATAATGAGGGACAAATAGACTACGGTGATGTTTAAAGACGCATCAAAAGAGTTTGTTTAAACTCCATGACGGGGTATTAATTAAAAGGCAGGTATATGTATGACCAGTTGGTGTCTGTCTAGTCTGTCAAGTGTCTGTCAAATGTGTTTTGTTGTACATCGAATGAAAAAGAATTGCATTATTGATTGTGTGAAATGAAATTTGGTTTTACACGATTCTGTAACTGAGAGGGAATCGCCAATGAATTGATCGTTTCGAGTTAATTGATAGTAACATTTTGGCGGGAAAAGCTTGGATCGGAGCTTGCGTATTTGGTGCGGACTCATACTATTGGAAGGATAAAATACTGTATAAACATTGTTGGTGGCGGAATCAAAAATGGAGGAGGTCACCCCACTTGCGCATCTGTGCCTGCAACTACCTAAGCATGCACCAAAACTCAAGAAGTATAGCACAGAGTGGGTTAAGGGTACCGCCCACAAAATGTTCATGCCTTGGCCAGAGAATGGGTCCCTTTCTAAGGCTGTTTTAAAGCATATGACGATGTTCCTACACGCCACATATACAGGCAAGAAGCTAGAGAAACGTCTTGTTGTTCTACAATTGTGGAAGATGTTTGAAGAAACGAAGGTGGAAGAACCACCCGCAGACTGGATACTAAATATATGTACGGAGGGGGTGAGACGCCTACCGCGCCACCAGCCCCGCCTGAGCCAGTGATTTAAGGGAGTAAAACAGAGGGGCTTTACCCACTAAGAGAACTTAAGGCAGCCACGGGGTATAGCAATCCCGCATATGAGTCGCCTACGTACAGTAGTGATGATAATAAGGGAAAGGAACAGGAAAACAATATCGCCTCCACGGTCTCAAGGGACAAAGAGAGATGTGAAGATGAAGGAAAAGATTGGGCACGGAGTTGTGTACCTCCAGATAAGGAGAAAGAGGGAAATAAACGTAAAGGAAATGAAGGTAGAGTTGATGAGATGGCATTCGCGAAAGACAAATGGATGGGAGGTCAGATATTACTGAAGTTGGATGGAAAAGGAAGTGAGGATTTGAGGCCAAGGGAGAGGTCTGATGAGACGCAAAGGAGAGAGAGAGAGAAAGAGATGGAAGTAAGGGATGAAAGGACAAGAAAGAAATATAGGCTAAGGCGAGAACAACTATATCGCGAACAGCAAGAGAAACAGCTCGATCGCAGACAAGAGGTAGCTTACGACTGGTACAGACAGACTAAGCAAAGGATGGAAGAAGAGCAAAGGGTGCGTGAGAAGAGACCAAAGAGACGAGAAGAGGAGGAAATTAGAAGGGCAAAGGAACATAGAAATGAAAGAATGCAGGAAGTAGATAAGGCTAGAGAAGAAGAGAGGAAGCGCAAGGAAGTAAATGAGGAAATGGAACGTAAGCGCAGACAGAGGGCACGGGATCTTGAATATCTGGAGCGCAAAGTTAAAAAACCCAATCCTGTTGTAGAATGGGAGGACATAGAAGAATTCTTTCCTGCACACGACTCGGTGCAAGGTATAAGTGGGACAAATATTGAAGATGACTTCAACACCAGAAGCATCGGGGAAACGATTGATAAAATATACGATGAGATGGGGCTAGAGCAGATATCCGAAGGGGGAAGGAAAGATGAGTGCTTAGAAAGCACTCAGCTTTATGATACTGAGGATGTCACCTGAAGTAGTGGGAGCAGGGGACGGTCCCTAGACAGGCTGGAGATTGGGCAGAACGAAGAAGATGCAAGGAGTTGTGTAAACTGGGAGTATTCAGGATCTGACTCCGGTGGAGAAACGGAGGATGTGGCACTCGAGGAAGGGAGACGGTTGCGAAAAACAGTCCCCAGGGGACTGAAGGGTACAATGTTTAGACGCTAGCGGGTCCACAAGTAGGGCACCAAAGTCGGCCGTGCAGTCCGGCCGACATGAAGGAACACCCCACGGTCAGAGGGGGTGGCAGCACCTACCTATGCAGATAGATTAAGGGCATTGCCAGGAAGACGGCAAGGTGGGAGTGCCACCCCAGTGGTAGATAGAGGAGCCATGAGGAAGGAAAAGGAGGACTGCGCATTCCAATTCCCGTTGCTAGAAAAGGGGGGAGCAAGACCACAATATATTCCATGGCCACATATGGACCGAGAGAACCTTAAAAATAAGCTTCCAATGCTGACATCGGGAGCCGGAAAGTGGATACATGAGTTAGAGAAAATGACACGGGGTGTCACCTTAGCTACAGGGGACTTTAAGGGCTTCCTAATTGCCATACTTGGTGAAAGAGCAGATGATGTATGGAAACGGGCAGGCTTTCCTAGGGTAACCCTAACTAACACCACCCATGATGGAGTGCCATTTAATAACTGTAGGGCAGCATTGTGGAAAGCGCTGCGAACGCTATATCCAGACACTTCTGATATGGGGGCTATAATGACTCAGAAAATGAAAGAGTCAGAGGATCTGTTGATCTATATCCAGAATTTTCAAGACGCGTGGGTGCTCGAAACACATGAGTCTTGGACGAAATCTATCCCTGTATTCTACCACATATTATGCCAGGGGCTTCCTGAACCGGTGCAGAAGCAGCTAAAAAAATTGGTAGGAGTAGAAGCAAAACCATGGGCTGAAATACAGGTGACAATTGCACACTACTGTAGACTGCTTCAAGAAAAGAATCAGAAAAAGGAAGCAACCCGTACGGGTGAGGAGGCAAAGCTGGTGCAAAAGAAACTCTCAAAGTATGCTCTAGTGGGAGCCATGCTGACAAGCCCAGCTGAACCATGCGCACAGCAGACGACTAACTCAGTGCAGGATAACCAAGGCAGCGCAGGATTTTATCTCAGGGGAAGGGGTTTTGGAGGAAGAGGATGGCAGAGTAATCAGGGAGGGTTTCGAGGTAACCAGGGAGGCTTTCAGAATAATCAAAATGGCTTTCAGAACGCGCATATGGGCAGTCCAGCTATGCCAGATGGACAGATGGCCCGACCACCGCCAGTGTGTTGGCTGTGTGGCATGACAGGACATGTGGCACATGTGTGCAGAATCCAAGGCATGTGGCAAAATAGCCAAGGGATGGGGGCAGGCATGGTGAATCATCCTGCCGTCCTGCAGCAGGCTACTGCACAAAATCAAACAGTGCAGCAGCAGGCGCCAGGCCTACAGCAAGGTGCACAGCAAGTGGTTCATCCCCCACACATGGGGAACGAACTGCAGGGACAATCCCAGCAGGCACCACTGCAAATGTCACAGGGCACTAGCTCCGGAGTGGGAGTCAACCCTGGGGCAGGGGGAAATCAACAAGCGTACAGTGGGCCGAACCTATATATAAAATAGGACAGCTCACAGGGAACTCTGATGTGCTCTATCCTACCAGTGACACCAGACCCTAACAGGGAACCTAGGGTGAATGTCGTCATAGGGGGTAAAGAGTATTCCTTCTTAGTAGACACGGGCGCGACGCGCTCATGCATACGAGAAGTCAAATTTTCTTTGTCCAGCGAGGCCATAGATACTCACAGGAGCTCACAGTAGAGTTCCCTTTACAGACGCGCTCCCAGTCTCTGTGGGGGAGCACGAAATGAATGTACCCTTACTATATTCACGTCAGACCCCAGTAAACATCCTGGGTCGAGACCTGATGACAAAATTGAATATGACAATCTCGTTTACCGAGAATGGCATAGTGTGCTCCACCCCAGGAATGCATTATTCAAACGTGTGCAAAATGATCAGAGCATACTCCGGACGTATAGCCATGAGAGCTATACCTTTAGAGCCAGAAGTCTTCGCATATGGGGTACGGGTGCTCATGGCAGGATTGCCAGGCCTCACAGATAGAACTATGAGGACACCTGATGAGTTTTTATTCAGACCCAGAATACCTATGCACGAAGAGGAGGGACAAGTATTTCCCTTAATAATACAATCTGCCGCAGAGCGAGGGAAAGTGGTACTGGTAGAAGGATACAATGAAGAAGGAAGACTATTATCGCCATTGAGGAAGGGTATCGAGTGACTGACGTCACTGATGATGATCTGTTCGAAGAACACCCTGACCTGGAAGAGACGAGGGTGGAAGTAAGTCTCACATTTTGGGTCAAAATGATCAAACGGGAGGTGCCACAGGGAATGATGTTGGCGCTGATACGTCCAGAATACTTTGATGACCACATGGCCGAAGTGCCTGCCGCGGTATGGGCTACAGGGCCTTATGACTTAGGCCTCCTGAAAGGGGCAGGTGAAGTAAAAATTAAACTGAAGTCAGGAGCAATTTTACCACAAGCGCGACAATATCCCATGTCCAGAGAGGCAGATGAGGGGCTCGCAAAGACAATTTCCGCCATGATGGAGAAGGGCATCCTAGTGATGTCAGAATCACCTTGCAACATGGCTATTTACCCTGTCAAGAAATCAAAGGGAGGGTCTTGGTGTTTAATCCAAGATTTACGAGCATTAAACGATATAGTTGAAGCCGAATTCCTTCTAGTCCCTAATCCATCCACAATTCTGTGCAACATACCAAATGAGGCAAAATATTTCACGGTAATTGACCTGAAAAATGCATTTTTCTCAATCCTGTTGCACCATGACTCTCAAGATCTGACGTCATTTACTTTCAGACAAATGTGCCTGAAAAGCACGAGGTTGCCACAGGGGTACAGTGAGTCTCCATCCATTTTCAAGAGTCCTGCAGATGGACCTAAACAATATTGCAGTAGACAGTGTTGTTTTGCAGTATGTGGATGACATTCTGATCTGCGGCACCACTGAGTAACAATGCAGGCGCGACTCTGTCCAGCTATTGACAATCCTGTCTGAGAAAGGATACAAAGTTGATAAGGAAAAGTTACAATACTGTCAGCGAGAGGTGCTGTACATAGGCCAGCTAATCTCACACGAAGGGAAAAAGGTAACCCCAGAAAGGGCTGAAGCTATCATGAACACGGCTAAACCACTCACGATAAAACAAATGCAAAGCTTCTTAGGCCTGTGCAATTATGTCA
The DNA here is from genome assembly GCF_040938575.1 of Ambystoma mexicanum. Classification (NCBI taxonomy): domain Eukaryota; kingdom Metazoa; phylum Chordata; class Amphibia; order Caudata; family Ambystomatidae; genus Ambystoma; species Ambystoma mexicanum. Next base: position 859,704,659 of record NC_090931.1, on the reverse strand, counting down.
GAACATGGATTTTCGACTACAGCTCATATACCAAGTCCCTGCTTCAGGCTTTGAAAAAAGCCCAGGAAACAAAAGGAGAAATTGAATGGACTGAGGCAACGGAGAAGGGGTTTGCAGAACTAAAGGGGGCAATTTGTAAGGCCCCAGTTCTCGGAAATCCTAATTATGCAGAGGAATTCTACCTGTTCTCACACTCTGATGGTAATTTTATGACGGCAGTGCTCGCGCAGCGAACCTCGCTGGGGTACAAGCCCTTAGCATATTACAGCAGGAGTCTGGACCCGGTCATGAGGGGCCACTTCCCATGTAAACAAAATCTAGCTGCTGCCACATTCGCCATTGAGAAGGCGTCATCTATTTTGATGGGGTGCACCATGACACTGTAAGTCGAGCACTCGTTATTCGCCATACTAGAGAAGCCAAAGGGCATGCTGACATCACAGAGAGCATCTGCCTATGAGGTGATTATCTTCAACCCATCGATCAAAATAGTTCGATGTAAAACTGTGAACCCTGCTACATTCATAGCTGAGCCAGTCGCCGAAGGAGAACCTATACATGACTGTGCGAATTATGAGGAATTCTATGATGAAATCCCCAGGGTAAAGGAAAATGCCCTGGCAGGTGGCGAAATCGTGTTCATTGATGGTTCTTCAAGAATTGATCAAGAAGATGGAAAAAGGTATACAGGCGTGGCAGTGGTAAAACACCTAGCGAATGGAGAGTTCCAAGTACTCGTCAGTGCGCGAATACCCTCTCACTATTCTGCGCAAGCTGCAGAATTATTGGAGTTGATACTCGCCATTGAGAATCACGCAGACCAGGAAGTAACGGTGTACAGTGACTCAGCCTATGTGACGTCCACAGTACATGCAGGTCTAGCGTGCTGGAAGAGGAGGGGCTACCTCCGAGCGGGCGGCACGCCAGTGCAACACGCAGCCTTACTGGACAGGTTGATAAAAGCACTACAGCTCCCAGTGGGCATAGCGGTCGTGAAATGCGCCGCCCACACCAAGGGGACAGATTTTGTGTCACGTGGAAACCATGAAGCGGACATGGAAGCAAGTGCATGGCATCCAAAACTGAAACAATCATGGATGTGGAAGTGGCACGTACCCATGAGAGGATGATGGTAGCGCGAGCCACACCTGAGGCCTATAGTAACATGGGGCAGACTCAGCTAATGGAACTCCAACTGAATGAAGGGGATGTACCTCAGGAAGAGAAAAATATGTGGAAGCGGCGGGGGTGTTCCTTAAACCCCTCTGATGGTTTCTGGAGGCAGGACAACACTGGTAAACCGGTAATTCCTGTCGCCCTACTGAAGGTAGCATTGGAGCAGTTACACTACCCTATACATATGACAAAAGAAAATCTTGCTGCAACACTCGCAGAAGACTGGTTCACACCGAATTTAGTAGAGCATGTTGCATTTTTCAGGGTGAACTGCATTGTCTGCCAACAGTTTACCACTGGGCACACATTAAAATTAGTGAAAGGACTTATCCCCCGCCCGAATGGGCCATTCCAGCACTTGCATATCGACTACATCGACATGATTCAAGTGTGCAACGGGTACAGGTATTTAATTGTGGGGGTGTGTCCATTCTCTAGATGGATAGAAGCAGGTCCCTGTACACACCCAGACGCTACCTGGGCTGCCAAATTTCTAGTGAGGGAAGTGTTCCCTAGATGGGGGGTGTGCGAAGTAATGAGATCTGATAACGGGGCTCATTTTGTTAATGCAGTGTTGGAACAGATCAGCTTGTTGCTTGGTATAAAGCACAAGTTCTCGTCTGCCTATCACCCAGAGGGGAATGGGACATGTGAGCGGCTCAACGGCCTGTTAAAGGAGAGGATAGCCAAGTTGAAGCTCACATTAAGAAAGGGATGGCTGCACTATCTACCACTGGCATTGTATGCACTTCGGAACCAACCCGGCTCCGACCATCACCTTACGCCGCATGAGATAGTAACAGGCAGAAGGATGAGAACCCCTCTTACACCCGAGATAGAGCTAGATGTGATGCCCAGCCAACTAGAGAGGTTCTGGGAACAGAGATGCAGGAGTACCTTAACTGTATGACATCCAGCACATCTGTCATTACAGGCCAACTGCAGCGATGGCGAAAAGGGGACAGCACAGCACGAAACACATCAGGACGTGCTGAAGCAGACACCACGCAAGGTATACATGCACCCCTCGTCTACCCTGGCGACAGAGTACTCATAAGGAACTTTACCCGGAAGAGATGGGACGAGCCAAGATTTAATGGCGCCTTCATCGCAGTGGACTGCACCCCCCCGCCGTCAAGCTCCAGGGCAGAAGGGCATGGATCTTCCTAAATGACATTAAACCCCATATAGGAGAGAGCCTTCCAGCTGCATCCAACTGCGAAGAACCTACAGACAATGGGGAAGGACCTCAGTACGTGCAGACAAGATCTATGGCGAGGAAGAAAGACCCATGAGCAGAAAAGACAAGACGAGAGAGCTCTTTGTGAAAATCTTGGCTTTACATTGAACATTTCCTCTAAGCACTAAAGGGGATAAAAGACAATAGAACAGACACTCTGTGCAGCCAAAGTTGCAGGGTAAAGAAGAGAATCACACATCCAAACTTCAGTGACGCTACTATATGAACGTTTAAAGCCACACAAAGCATTGGAAAAGCCCTAAGACTCAGATAAGTAGAAAATAAGATATTTCTAAGAACCCGACACAGTATCCTGAAGCATCCAGTATCAAGACTTTGTGCACAGAACTTATGGTACATGCCAGCAGAAGTCTCAAGTGGGATGTGCTAACCTATTTTCAACTCATGGTGTTATCATACCCTTCACTCAAAGGGAGAGAAGCTAGTGTCACAGACTTTATTCAAGATCCAGCTACAAAAAAGTAATCAGGCGGCTGCTAACCGTCATCGCAGAGGTCTTCGCTGAGTTACCCGAGCATAGTAAGAAGGACACATATGCTTCCACCGCAAACAGACATTGAAGAACTCACCTTCACATTGTTCTTCCGCATAATTGAAAGTTGCCCAGGACTCGTTGGAAGAATAACTGATACCCATACGTTCATCAGGGACCCAAGACATATCGAACGTTTAAGTCAACTGTGGACCAAACTACACAATCTAGTGGCAATCCACGCAGCAGGCCAGTGCAGAGACTGTTTGAATCAAAAAAAGGGCTTGTGATCAGGACTCAGAAAAACAAGGCAAATGTCCCTGGCCCCCGCAGATACCCAGTTGGCCCACAATGTCATGCTGAGACTAGTCATAGACTAGATGGTGGGAAGGCCTTCCGATGTTGACGTTGTCACCTTCCTCAGAGATCCAGTCAATATCCCACACATGAGCACTCATCTCCACGGTATAATGCTCCAAGGGGAGCTGTCCAACTTGCAGCGAGAATTCCTAAGGAGATTCCAGTGAGACTTTCTGCCGGGGACAGATCAAGGAGACAAAGACACAGTTCTTCATTCTTCCACTGGGGACAGATCAAGGAGAGAGACACTGTTCTTCAACTTGTCGCCAAGAGACCGAGCGAAAGGAGCAGACACAAGAACTTCACCATCTTATTTTCCTTTTTCTTAATTTTTCTCATTTTTCCTATTTTTTTCATATGTTCACTTTTATTTTTATTTTTGGTTTTATTTTTACGACCTTTTATTTTTGTGTGATTTACAGCAATTCCACCTGTTCAGCCCTTCGCATTGAACAGATTCCAGCATGTCCTCAGGGCCAAGGCAAATTAGAGGAGTGTACTGGGATTTTTTCTATCATAGAGATGCAGAATGAGTGTGATGTGTTAAAGATGTTAGTCTAACCTTTTTCCATAGTCAAGTTAAAGGAACTGTAATGCATAACCAGAGACTACTGTCACCACCTACGAGAGGGGGGACACTTGAAAAGCACTCGTCACTTTAGTATTTACTGAACTTTTGAGCAACGAGATCGGAATAAGAAAATAAATAAATCACTGACTATGGACTTGGTCGCCATGGGGGCCCAGAAGAGTAACTTGGTTTTACCCCAGACAGAGGGGCGTCCCTGCTTCCCAGGAAGATAGTGCTGCCAGATGTCTCTCAAAACGATCATGTGTATATGCATAGTGATTATTGTTGCATTTATGTCCCTAACTATCATAACTGCATTTTTTATTGGTGCCCGAAGTGTCCCAATGTTGGTACACCCATCTGATAATGAATGTCTGGGTCCCACGAAAGCACCCAGACCATATATAGTAATCCCTGTTCCGAGAAAAGCTGATGGTAAAGCAAATGAACTGAAATTAAATGTAATAAGTAGTGACACATACACACTTGAGGTATTGAATGAAGGAAAAAGCTGGAAACAGGGTCAGCACGGAATGAGTGATAGTGTAGCACTGACCACGGCACGCACCCACACACAAGATGCACACAGAAAAGGGCAAGTATCAATGGCTACAGGGCCTCCAACGAAGGCAGCAGAGAGGGGGAGACTGCCTGCCAAACAATCAGTTCCAGAAAACAGTGGAAGTACCCAAGAGGAGCCAAGTGAAACACTAGAGAGAGAGGGCATGGCAAAATTCCTCAAAAGAACAGAAGTAGCCACAAAGGAATTCACAGAGAAAACACAAATGCTGATAGACTATTTGTTCCCCTTCATAGTCAGAGCAAAGAAACTGCACGAGGAGCTGAAAGGCAGGACTTTAGAGACTATAACAGCAAGCACACCTGCTCCAGCGCAAGGAACAAGCCTTAGGCCTACAACACGACCATGCGTTGGGAGGTTGGGGAGCCAATGGCAGTTAGAGGAAGTCTATGACAAAATACAAAAGGGAAGGAAAGGAAACACAAAACCTTCTCGTACCACAGCGATGCAGTTGAGGCAGCCTGCTCCACTGAGACACCTAGAGAGGAAAAGCAGCAGAGACGCATTTAGAGACATAGTCATAGCAAACTACAGAAGAACGCTGAGAATCTAGAGAAGCCCGCACAAAGATAACAATGAACTTAATGATTACCTGGACAGCACAGCCCATCTCGGAAACAACCTATTGTACCAGCACATGAAGGAAGTAGGACGAAGGCAGTCGGAAGGAGAATGCTTCGTCTGTGCTCTCCTACCATACAGAATGGGAAAATCCAAGATCTTTGTGGCTGTAGAAGTTGATGTCCCTACAGCACACTGTATGTCACACGTAGCAATGTGCAAAACCAGAGGAGAATTTATGGGAAGAGACGCTTCACTGATATGGGCCACCGAAAAGGACTACCCAGATGAAGATGGCTACGTCCAGGACATTAGAACAAGAAACAGGGTGCATACCAGGAATCACATGATCCGATACGAGCATCCTGACTTCACGGAAAAACTGCAAAAGAGCCAGAAATCTGGACGAACAGATGCCAAATGCAGATCTGGGGAACAGATGATTCCCCAAATGGATGGAAGAAGGAGTAGTGATCTTCTGAGCTTGGATGGTCTTGGAGCCTGCAAAGAAGCAATAGAAAACTCTCAAAAACTGTGCAAACCCCTATGGCCAAAGCTAGTAAAGCTACTAAAATGGGTCGAAGATAGAGGGGGACACCTGCAGATAGTGCCACTGGAGAGCCCAAAACTATGCTTCAGAAACAATGGCACAAGGAAGATGGGAGAGAATCAAAACTGCGGATGAATCTTTGAAGCTCCAGGAATGACACAAGGAACCACAGTTATTATGGACCATTACTGGGTGTGTGGATCCAAGGCATACATAAGGCTGCCGAAAAACTGGGGAGGCATATGCACACTAGTGAACGTCCATGTTCCCGCGCTAGTGAACCCTAAGAATGACCTGAATTTGGACAGTTTCCCAAAAGCAGATGCTCATCTAAGAAGAAGGAGATCTGTGGAACTGGTATTCAGGATGAAGAGGCAAAATTACTTTTCTCCCAAATCAGAAGAGGCATTCCATGCAATCCCGTACGAACACAGGCTGTTCAGCCTCACCTCAACAGTATTCACAACACTACTCCTGCCCCACATCCAAGTTGGAGTGAATTCTAACTGGTTGCAGATAACCAGATGGGAGTTATTGCAGACCATCAATACCACTATAAAAGGATTCAACGTGATCAAAGAAGAGCTGAGAGCAATCAGACTGATGACCCTCCAAAACAGATATGTGCTTGACATGATCACTGCAATGGATGGAGGTGTTTGTGCAAAAATCGGAGAATTATGTTGCACATTTGCACCATCACACGATGAAGAAAACGGAACCCTAACAGAGGCCGTAAGCATGTTGACAAACCTGAAAAACCAGATGATCGATGAAAGTGATGAAGTGGACGATGACAGCTGGTTTGGAGACCTATTCTCGTGAATCCTACAATGGATAGCAGATATATTCAAGTTTCTGGGAGCTCTATTAGCAATGGTATTGCAAGGATTCTGTGTTATCAAGATAATCATTACACAGTGCCAGAAAACTGCGAAGAAAGCCATAGGGATGAAAATAATGGTTGATGTTGAGCCAGGGTGGAAGCCCAGAGACCTGACTGATGAAGAAATAAGAGACTTTGTTAAGGCAGGCAAATTTGCGCCAGAAGGAACAAGGTTTGCATACCCTAAGAAACAAAGAAGGTATGAAGGAAAATGGATCTACTGCAGCCCAAATGGACAAAGCCAGCTAATGACATGGAACAAAGATGAACATGTGAAAACAGCAGGGAGTTTGAAAGGAGTGATAAAAATATGGACTCCAAAGGCTCACACATTCACACTATCATGTAAAAACCCTGAAGATGATGAACATGACACCGAAGAATCAAAAGAAATAAATGCAAAAGAGGTTGCAGAAGTGGTCGATGAACCAACCAGAGGGGGGAGTGTAGAGGTGGTCCCAGACATGGCCTGCACCCCCTCCCCTCATTTCGAGGTACCAGGAGCGTACTTGCCAAGGTATGAGGAGCAAATGAACCAACAAAGAGCTGCACTGGGACTCTGCCCAGTATACATCAGAAGATCCATACCTGTTGAAGCGCCCATAACCAGACAACCTTGAGCATTATGGTAGGCTATCAGACAGCCGTACCAGCCGCTGATACGAAACGAAGATTACCTACAAACGGTCCATGAAGAGAGCCAAAGAGCCATAATGGAAGGCAACTGGAAATGACTCAAGGGCCTGAACAGACTCATGAATGAACAAAAGCAGCTATCGAAGATAGCACGCCAGTGCGAGTAACTACGAAAATAAATATAATGGACACAGAGAAGAGACGATGTTAAAACATGAGGAAACGTTGCTACGAGACAAGATGGGAGCAACCGACCTGTCAAACGTGTGTAAATAGGCTTGGAATGCAAGAGGCAAAAGAAACGATACTGCTTGCAATGCTTAGTAGAAGATTAAAGCGGCAAGCGCCAACCATATATCTACCTCAATAAGGCACATTATACAAGTGCGACCCTATTTTGTAAAAGCAGAAATGTACCCAGGCTGCCCGAGACCTGACAGGCCAGGTTTCGTAACCTAGCCAAAGGCAAGAGAAGGAGCGGAATCGAAACTCAACAAAGAGCGGCTCATGCCTAGGAAATCGAGGTCAACCAGAGAAAGAGAGGAGAGCGTCAGCTAACAAGACTTAAACTTCAGAGCATACCAGCCTGCCTCATGAAGGTCAAGATAAGGGGGGCCCATGCAGGTGGCTAGACTGAAACAGAATGAAATGCACTAAAAGCTGGAAACTGAAGCAGATTCATGGAGAACTAACACGTGACCAGCCTGGCGCGAAGAAGTACCACTGCCTGATGTTATCCAGGACCCGAGGATGCCATAACTTTTCCCGATAAGAGACTACAGTTGCAAGGCCATCCTTAGCCAACTAATTGACACATCGCCCTAAAACACTGATTGATGGAAAGGAGGCAAGGTGAATCCTGGGGCACTAGGCACCTGGGTGTCCTTTCTGCATGCTGCTAATTAAAGTGGAGATTTATGTCTAGGGGTGTAACCTGCCCAATCACAATGGACCAAGTTATCTGGAGTCCTATAGATAGTAGAACCAATAAGACGTTGTATTGTAGTGACATCAATCACGTGTGGCGTAGTGGGATGGGCGTAGATGCCCCCCAGATAAGAGTTATCCGATTCTGCATGCCCTATTATCATATACAGATATAGCACCTATACTTAAGTGACCTTTCCTAACCAATTATATTGCATGTCAAGTTTTTGTAGAGTTAGACATCAATGATGATGAATATTGCCTATAAAAACTGCTGTTCAACTGAAGTTCGAGGAAGTCGGAGCGAGACAGGTGATCGCAATGCTGCTGATTTCCATTTGTTTCTCTGTTTGATGTACTTGTCATTAAACAGACTTCCCTTTGCCAACTTACTGAGTCATCATTATTGAGTCGTGTTTGAGTAAATTAATCCTGCACCCCCTGTCCTCACGTGGTGCAGCTATCTTGTCTTACAAGTTCTAGAGGGTTAGCGCTGACCTATGGGCCCGTCAGTAAATTCCTCTCCTCCTGAACAGAAGTCAGTTGGGTTAAACAATGGCATAATAGTTCTCTTGCTACTAAGACACAGTTCTGTGTGAGGATCCCCACATCTGGGCAACCGGTAAATAATGTGTATCTACAAGGGCAGTCCATCTATGTTTAAGACAGTTTTGTTTCCTGCTAAAATGTTCTACCACCCCAATGTACCTGAGTTTAGCAGAGTTTCTTCGATGGTTCATCCACGGATCCCTCTTGAGTGGACTCCCTTTAAAGCAGAAGCCACGGGTCGTTGAGATTGCTGCGAAGAAATGTGAACACTGTCGTCGAGGGAGCAGCTTCGGGCTTCCCGGTGCACGTTGACTATCGGTCGTGGACATCCTTTGAAGATGAGGCATGCAGTGCACCTTGATGACAAGAGTTAATTGCCACAAAGTAGATCAACGAAGAACGTCGGATGTCGGCGTTGGCGTCGACGGTCAGGACTCGACCATGACTGGCTTTTCAGATCTCTGTTGGTCTGTGTCTTTGTGGACTAGGGTGGTGGGAAACCCACCAACGGATTCTCCTCAGCTCGTCGACGACCTCGACTTTCTCCAGCGGGACAAAGTGGTCAACAGTGATGGCAAGAGTGTCCTTTGTTTCAAATATCCTAGGCAAAAGTGGAGCGTTGTGTTCCGGTCATTGAGCAGCAGGGCGTCAAGCGGTCCCTGCTTCTGGGCAAAACGACTCGACGGGCTTCCAAAGGTTATGGAAAACCTCCAAACCCTGGTCGACGATGATGTACTTCGATGCACGGGTGCTTCACTTCAGGGTCTTGGCGGACCCCGTCTCCAGTCGGCAGCCTTTTGAGGACTGACTTCCAGGGCACCTTGAAGAAGATCAGCCTTGCACAATGTTCCATCGTAGCTCGGGAAGAGGTCTCCTAGCCAGGTCCTCTCTTGGATCAGTACTTGAGAGACATGACAGCTTTTGGATTTTGAGTACAGCAAGGAGCAGCAAAACCTTCTTCATCCAGCTGGGCTTCAGAGGTCCCCAGATATACAGTTCTGTCTCTCATTCACACTGCTGAGCCAAGCTCAGGAAGCCAATCATTCAGAAGGGATTTCATGCAGGCAGGCAGCCAATCGGGCTCACAGTGGATTCAGGCCATTCCCTTCCACCCAGACACCCATAACAAGTAATGTGGATTGGAGCAAGCACCCAGCCTTTCAACACACGACACTGCATTCATGTCAGTTTCAGGCAGGGATGTCTCATTCTTTGTGTCACACACACAGATACCAGAAACCCATAATATGAAGTACATATTGGTCACACACTCCATTCACCCAGGGCCCATCCAAAGGGTGTACCCACAACATACAGTCACTGGGAAGGATTCAGCCAGTCTGGCTTGGGCTTCCAATCAATACCATATATGGTTCTTCCACCCAACAGCCAGTCAGGGGAAGGGACAGCGTCAGGGCTTAACAAAGAAAAAGGCAGGGAAAGCACACCCTATCTTGTATATGTTCTGTGTAAGGTTCTTCAAGTATTCCTTGTTTTTCTGATCCACTGACCTTTATACTAATCAGATTTTGCTGGGTGCCGGGGAGAAATAAACTGACTCTGGTATCAATAAGTCAACAACAATATGAAAAAAATGAAGTTCCTATTGGTAATAGGAGCTCCCGTCCCCTGCACACCATTCAATAGTGGAAAGAAAGCTTTCCAAACAAGTCTCAGTATTTTTAGTGGTTTTAAATATTAGTTGTCTCAGTATTTCAAAAGTTTTTTGGCAGCAGTCAAATTAGACAAACACTGAATGTAAAGTTCAATCAATAGATTTTCACATTTAGAGTTCAAATTATTTTACTAATAGTATTTCTCAGCATTATACAACATAATATTATTGTTTCTTTGAGTTCTATTCACTCAACAACTCAATTGCAACTTAACAAAATAGTCAAAAACAGTTTATTTGAACAACCTCAAAAATAAATTTTAAAAAAATTAAAGAAAATTCAAACTAACTTCTAAAAAAATTGTTAATAATGAGCGCAATGCGTTTCGAGAGATTTGACTCTCTTCTTCAGGAGCAGCAACTTATTTCTAACTTATGCAGTAATCACTAGTTTCAACAGTTCTTCGTTGTAAAGTCAAAGCAATTCTTCAATGTCGAATGAAAACAACATATCCGTTTTGATAAATGTATTCCCAGAGTTTTTCTGTAGGCACTATTCCGTTGTGAGATTATGGAAACGTCATCTTTTCATGATTCCCAATTCGTTAGTAGTTATCTGTAAATAGTATAATGTGTGTATTAATAATTTGATGAAGCAATGGATAATTGTCTGTAACTCTGAATAGTTCAAAACTGTACCTGTGTGTTCATCTATTCACCAATTTGAAGTGCAAGTCTGTTCCAAATTTCAATCAAATTTTCGGTATGGAGTCTTGGAAGTGAGTGGCCTAAAAGGTAAGTATTCACACTATAATTATGCGTGTTCCATGCACTGGCCCAACAATATTGGTAACATTATCTAGGAAACTCACCGGTTTATACTTGACATGGGGTCATATTCAGAATGTATTGTGCCGTGGTCAATTCAAGTTTCCTTCCTGTATATCAATAATTAATCAAATTAGCGCTATGTATTGCGTTTCAATTTTCTTAAATAATTCCATTTTGAGTTAATATAACTTCACATCATATGTTTACCTGGAATGGTGACTGTTTCCAGCCGCATACGTTTCGTATTGTGGGGTCACTGTCAACGTGTCTACCTATTGAGAGATATTGTGTGTTAACGCTATGTTCAGCGTGTTGACTAATTAAGTTAACGCTGTGCTCAGCGTATTCATTATTTAAGTTATTGCCCAAGTAGGAAAAGGTTACGTGCTGTACCTGAGTTATGTGCTCTGCCGTACGCGAGCCAGTTTCTCCTCCTTCCTGCTTACTCCTAGTCAACCCGTTTCCCAGCAACTTGACTATATATTATCATGTGATCTAGTCACATGATAACTAAGAATTGTGGGAGTCATAGTTTCAATTGCACTTTCTACATTGGCAAAGTCTGATATGTCCAACTCTTAACAATGTAATCACTGTGATCTGGTCACATACCAACTCTGCATTCTGGGAATCGTAGTTTCAACTATACTTTCAGCATATGCACGGTTCTGGGCTTCCCAGGACGTTGGGAAAACAAGGTAACAGGTAATAGAAACCAAGAGGCCACAGGGGTCATCTTGTCTCCTATCAGGAATCCACTGATTCCTATGGCAGGGCCTGGGTATCCCAAAATAGAGGATACTCCGAGCACCTGTCAAATTCAGCATGGAGCTGCCACCAGCCCATACCCTGCTCCGTGGGCCACACAAAGGTGCCCAAAAACATACACTAGGGGTACAGGGTTGTACCACCACCCATGGGTACCATAATGGTATCCCAAGAGTCTCTGTTCACCACAACCAAAAAGAGGAAGAGCTGCACTGTCAGGAGTCCCACATGGACTCCTGTGCAGAAATCAACGCAGAACACAAATGATAAGAGAGTACAGGACAAGGACATGAAGGCCCTGTCCTTCCAATGCATTTCCGGTATTACAGACAAAGCAAACACAGATACAACCACAAGCACCGGTACTACACAATACCATGGCAACATGAAACACAAGTTCAGGCGCAGAGACACCTACACTTAGAATAGGGAGTGTCACTGTGATGGGTGGAAACCATTTTACTGGTACAGGGCTGAATCTATATCCACAACAGGACGGGCCACTTGAAGTGTTCAATCCTGTCCATTACACCAGACCCTCAAGAGGAATCACGGGTTGGGGTTGTAGGTGACAAGACATTTTCCTTCCTTGTAGATACAGGGGCAACCAGGTCCCATGTGAGGGAGGGGAGGTATCATGCGTTGCCATGAATACACAGCGTTTTTTTTTCTTCTGGGGCTACAAGTTTGATTCCTTTTACTGACTATGTACCTACCACTGAAGGGGAGCCTGACCTTGCTATGCCGCTGTTATACTCTTCTATGCCACTATTATACTCCTGTCAGACACCAAGTAATATAATGGGAAGGGTCTTGATGAGCAAGCTCAAAATAACCATATCTTTCACTGACCAGGGTATCGCGTGCCCCACTCTAGGGATTCATTATGTAAATGGACAAGAATTCATATCAGCATTTCTTGGCCAGAAAGCACAGCGGGGCATGATAGTGTATCTCAAAGTACTTCTCTATGGGGTATGCTTTTTGTTACCATGGCGTCCTGGGAACAGGGGTAAAACATTGTGACTACCTGCAGAATTCTTATTTAGATCAGAAGTACCTATCGATGAGGAAGAAAGGCACATGTTTCCATTAGAACTAGAAGCAGTCATAGTCGGAGAAAATAGGGTGATTTTTCATGGGACTGTTGACAAAGGAAAAGCATGGCAAGCAGTGATAGCCCTTTACAAAGGACTTTGAATGACTGATTGCACAGATTAACTGTTTAGAGATGATTCAGATGTTGAGCTAGTGTTCTCCATCAGACTCACTTATTGGGCGAAACTAGAGAGCAAAGGAGTGCCACAAAGGACGCTTTGTTTTATCTCATACGGTATAACTAAAGACCAGATATCAATGTGTTCATATTGTGAATGTATTTGTTTACTTGTTAAGGCTCTTACTATCGTATGCCTCATTCACGAGAATCTAACTGTGTAAGTAAACTGTCCTCCTATGCCAATGAATGTCAAGCCAATACGAATTTATGTTACAATTGTGTGATTGTGATTGTGATAACACTGTCTCCCAATGTAAAACTTACGCCATTGAGACACGAACACGATTCCTTGAAGCATCTGGATGTAACTTTACGATAACAATACATTCTGTTGTCTTTTACTATCACATGTCACTGTTAATCTGCTGTGCATAGTAACCGACCATTCAGTCTAATCTAGAGGGTTCCGGTATGGTTTTTCACATAATTAGGTTGCCATGGCAACCATTCTAACAATTCCTTTTTTCGTATCACAATTACCGCCATGACGCGATTTAGCTCTTATTCTCTCTAGGAGTCATTAAAGTACCAAGAACCACTACTTTTGCAATTCCCTTACGTGGTGTGGATATCGGCTGCCATGTAGATGAAACAAAATGTCTACCACCATAAAAAAAAAAACATTCCCATAGCAACCATACGCTGCTGGCCACACGGAGGACGACAGGCTGTTTGAGGTCTCCAATGGGCTGCTGGATTCGGTTCATGAACCGCGCACGGTAATTTGCCATCCTTCCTCTTTAACCTCGCTCGACATGAGTCTAGACTACCGGTGGACTTTGCCAGCATTATTAGAATCCAGCGATACACCAATTTGATCTGCTACTATCAAACACAGGGTGTGTTTTCACACACGTTTTTTCACATCCCTGTAGAGCTCTGAGTGCTCACAGATGCACACACCATTCCTGCATGTGTGTACAATCAAACATTCATGCTATCGAGCATCTTCAGACACCTTATGGTGTGGGCACACAGCATACCATATGAGATGCCTGGACGCTGTTTACCCAATCAAGAGACGCAACTTCGCTTGATGCAATCTCTTGACATAAATGCCTTTCATATAAGAACTAGATAATAATTCACCAGCCGCCCTTAAACCGCTACTGTACTCATCTGCACTAATAGATCAGACTAATCCTCTCCTCTTTTCCTTTCCACAGTCCTGCTTGGATTGTTACCTACAATCCACCTCCTGCTGAATCACTTCCCATGCCTTAATTTTCCCGACCCATCGGTGTACATGCCACTGGCTGGAAAGAATTCTCTACCCAGCCCTCTGTTTCTTAAACTAATGAGTAATTGAATACAGATTCATCTAGTATCACATGTACTCATATGTTCGTCATTATCCACAGACCTCACTTGTTTTGGAACTCGTTCCTGCTTCTATCTGACAACATGGATTCTCAGATTGCTTGCCACTGTAAAATTGATTACGGTAAGACCCACAATCTTTTAGTCTCTCTTGAGAGACCTCACAATTATGCATTCACGGCCTCTAAAATGATGTAAATCTAGCCCATCGCCGACACACTCCTGACTTCCTCTTCTGTTTACTTTTCCCGACAGATAACATAGGATTCCTCATGTGTACCATTTTCTCCATCCTGATGAAGGCTGTTCCAACGACAGCTCCTAGGCCGAAAAACACAGTTGTGTTGACCCACACCTCTTGTGTTATAAATTCTTCATCACTGCACAATTCTTACACACTTGTTAACCCGTACTGCAATTACATTGTCAGTGCTCTTATCTTTCCCTATTAGGAAACATAGTGTTTGTAATTGCTGGAAATTCTAAACCCAAAAACTTGTATTTGGGTCTTGTTATTTATGTAACATGCCATCTTTTTTTCATTTATTTTGTTGAGTATCCCATGTTTATCTATTGTGTATATAATACTTGCTGCTTATATATTAAACATGAATCAAAGTAGCAGTCATCTTAACCAACTTTGTGTTTATTGATTGTCAGGTTCTAGTGTCTTTCCACTTTGGGCTTTCTCATGACCTTGCTCAATTTTGTGCGATAAACCTTTACCTACCTGGGTAGAGCAAGGCATTAACCAGGTGCCCTTCTTTAAATATTGATAAAAAAGACATCATCATTTTTCTGAAAAGATTTGGCACAAGTAGCAAGCATACTGTGTACCAGCGGCCATATGACATTGGTCTATTGAAAGATGTAGGTGCAGTCAAAATCAGACTAAAGCCAGGAGCAATTTCCCACAAGTAAGACAGTATCCTATGTCACAAAAAGCAGATGGGGGCATTTTCGACACAGGGAATATTAGTGCCATCAGATGCCCCATGTACCCAATGAAGAAATCAACAGAAATCAACGGGGGATTGTGGGGATTTATTCAGGACCTACGCCCCCTAAACAATAATGTTGAAGTAAAATTTCCATTGGTCCCAAACCCAGCCATGATATTGTGTAATATCCTGTCTACCACCAAATGCTTTACAGTGATCGATTTAAAGAATGCTTTCTTTTGATCCCCCTTCATGAGTGGTCACACAACTTGACTTTGTTTCCATATAGAAATCAAATGTGCAAACACACTTGTTTAGCCGAAGGGTACTGTGAGTCCCCATCGATATTCAATCGAGTCTTCCAGATGGACCTAGGGAACATGCACCTCGACAGCTTGATGATCCAGTACGTAGATGATAATCCGGTATGCAGCAAAACAGAAGAGCAGCGCAGAGTGCAAAAAAGACTCAATACAGTTGATGACAGTCTTGACAGAGAAGGGGAACAAAGTGGACAAGGAGAATTTGCAATATTGCCAGAAAGAGGTTTTGTATGTAGGGCAGTTGATATCTCAAAAAGGAAAGAAAGTGTCCCCTGAGAGCAGAAGATATCATGAAAACTACCACAGCCAAAAACAGTGAGGGAGATGCAACAATTTCTGGGCTTTTCAATTAGTGCAGGGTATGGGTCTTTGATTACAGTACATCAGTGGCATTGCCAGGATTGTCTAACATGTGGGGCTTGAGGCTAACGTAGGTGGGCTCACCATAGTGACATAAACATCTGTAAATGCCCACACAGCATTGCTGAGTGGGCATTTACAGATTTTGGGTGGGCTTTGCCCGCTCAGGCGCTACCCTGTCTACGCCTCTGCAGTACATATGTCAGACCCCTCTTAAAAGGACTCAAGGAAACTCAGAAAGATGACATTGACATAGTCTGGACAGGTGAAATGACAGAAGCATTGGATGAATTAAAAGGGGAATTATGCAAAGCACTCGTTTTCAAGATCCCTGAATACAGTGCAAAATGTGTCCTATTCTCTCATTCAAATGGAGTAGTAATGCCAGCAGTTCTCATACAAAAGACTACACTGGGACACAAACCACTAGCATATTACAGCGGGATTCTAGATCCAGTGATGAGAGGCCTTATCCCTGTGAACAATCATTGGCCGCAGCATCTTTTGCAATTCAGAAATCTGGCGGTATCGCGATGGGTTGCTCATTACGTTATACGTGGAGCATTCTATATTCACCATTCTTGAGAATCCCCAAAGCACTTTGATCACCCAGAGAGCATCTGGGTATGAGGTGATTATCTCACACCCAGCTTTTAAAATTGTCAAATGCAGAGTAGTGAATCTGGCAACATTCATAGGAGATGCAGTGGAGGAAGGAGATCACGTGCATGATTGCACCAAGTACTTTGAATACTATGAGGATATACCCCAAGTCAGAGAAAATGCCCTGGGGGGGGAAGTCCTCTTTATTGATGGGTCCTTGACAATCGACATATGGGGACCGCAGTGGTAAAAGAAAAACAGAACAGCAGCTTTGAGACAGTGGTGAGTGCCAGATTGCCTTTACATTTTTCAGCACAAGCAGCAAAATTAGTAGCGCTTATTGTGGCACTTGAAATGCATGAGGATGAGGAAATAACAGTGTATTCTGACTCCGCCTTTGTGATGTCAACAGTACACAGAGGACTGTCACGTTGGAAGAGGAAGGGCAGCAGTGTAGCACCAGTGTAACACGTGCCATTATTGAAAAGGCTCATAAACACATTACAACTACCATCGGCCCTCGCTGTGGTGAAGTGCGCAACCCACACTAAAGGAGCACATTTAATGTCATGCAGCAACAAAGTCGACGACAAACAGGCCAAAAAAGCAGCTTATTTTTCCAAAGTAACTGACTATGACACAGCACCTAATAAATGGCTACACACATGCAGCTGGTAATAAAAGAAGGCTTTAATACATTGCCCATAACACAGATCACTGAATTAGAGGGATGTGGTCCACCAGAAGAGAAGTATTTATGGAAGCATAAGGGGTGCTCATTGTCCCCCAGAGATGCAAAGTGGAGGCATTTTCCCCCAGAGATGCAATGTGGAGGCAGGACACCACCGGCAAACCAGTTATGCCCCTTTGATTACTAAAAGTAGCATTAGACCAACTCCACTACCCAGCTCACACAACACGAAAGAGTCTTGCAGCCCTGATTTTGGAGGAATGGTTTGTGCCAAACCTAACTGAACACGCTGCTGTTTTATCATAAATGGTATAGCTGTCATGGCCACAGGCCCCAGAACACTAAAACTACACCATCTTTTGATGGGGCAATGGGTCACTTGACTCACTACAAACTATATGAAGACGATTCCCCTAATAAATACCTCAACCCCATAGGTTTTTGTAACCACGATTGTGATTTGACGTCAATCATGACGTAGTTTCTCGTTAAGACCTGTGTGCTTATTATTATTTTGGGTTGTAATAAAGCAGAACTTTGCCATTTACCTTGACTATTTCCGTCAATGGGTGCAGGATTTTGCTGCCTGTCAGTTCCGCTAGCGCTGGGACTTTCAAGTGCTCTTCTACAAAAGAATGGACTCTGTCATATCTGGGGGTTGAATATCAATGCTAAACACAGGCTCTCCTGTAGTTAAATCAATAATCTTAGGTGTAAGGTTTTTCCATGTGAATGTAAATCCCTCTGAAAATGTTACCTTGGAGTTTAAGGAAAGAAATACTGCAGTGCTGCTTTTGAGTTTGTTGTTTATATTCTCTTAAAGTTTAACCAGAGAGTTAAAAATAAATATTGTGCAAAGAGGGAGGATGAACCCAAGTCATGGGAGTTATTTCCGACATCCATGAGTTGCGGTGAATGCAGTGTAGTACGAGTAGGGTTGTATGAATATGAAGATGATAAAGAAATGGCAGATCTATGAGCCTCTTTATGTTTACCTCCCTGTGATGTCTCAAAGTATCCAAAGAGATATTATCCAAAAAGGCATCCCGCACAACGGCATGGTCATGCACATGTTGTTGGGTACTAGTGGAGCCCTGTGCTGAAGGCACTTGTTCAGTTTGGGTGTCTAAACTTTCCCTGCTGTTAGGGAACACTTCTGAGAAAATACGCTAATTGGGGGAAGATGATTCGTGTGCACATCTTTGCTTCTGAGCGAGTACATTTTTAGAGAAAGTGTGCAGTTTGTACACAAACAGGTAGATTCACTAGATATGCAGCTCAATGAAACCAGCAGAATACCAAAGCTAGACCCACTTGGAAACCAAAAAAATTGCAAGACGCCCAGCCACAGCCTTTGCGGGGCGCCCCTGCGCCAACTGATTCAACTGCACTTGACAGTACACTTCGTGGGCACTTCGTGCTGCGCAGGGTTTTAAACCCTCCTCCTTTTCCTCTTCATCCTTGCAGTACTGGTGTAGACAGGGAGAGAGGGCCCACTGTAGTTCACTCAGAAATGCCGTTCCTCTGGGATAACGAATGCAGTAAGGAGTGAACTCCTCACGCAGGAGTCAGCCTCGAGACAGCCACACAACAAAGGTGCTTCAAATGCACTTGACAGTGCACTTCTCGGGCGCTTCATGCCGCGGCTGGGTTTTATACCCTCCTCCTCTTCTTCTTCCTCTTTGCAGTAGTGGTGTAGACAGGGAGAAAGGACATGCTGCAGTTCACTCAGAAATGCTGTTGCTCAGGGGTAGCAAATGTAGTAAGGAGTGTACTCCTTACGTAAGAGTCAGCCTCGAGACAGCCACACAACAAAGGTGCTTCAACTGCACTTGACAGTGCAAATTGCACAATCTAGGAATAAAGACACAGACACCAGGGTTGGGAAGAAAGTACTTTATTTAATGTAGTTTGTTTTATTTTATGTAGTGTGTCTTAATGGGCTCAAAGGGAATGCAGAACTCCCATGCCCAATAATGTACTGGGCAGGGGATAAAAGATGCTATGGTGAGTTTGAAAAAAAGAGAGGAAGGAGGACAGGGAAGGAAAGAAAATAATCCACATGGGGGAGAGGTGCATGGCCTCAAGCGACCCTCCAGAGCCTGAAGAAACATTTGCGCTAGGCTATGTGAGCAGGGCGACTCGGCTAACTTACTGTGGGACCGAGCTTGGCGCCCTGAGAGGCCCAGGCACTCATGTGGCCATGGCAGCTGTTGGCTAACCTGGGTGCCAGATCAGATTGGCTCAACTACAGGAAAGGGTCGGGGCAGCGCGTGCAGTGCTGCCCTGACTGGAGATCCAATGAGCGGCCTAGTTCAGGCAATGTAGAGGTGGTAGCCCGGACCGTGCAAACCAGCCGTGCCCATGTTAGCCCACCTTGTGGCCAGCGTGGTGGTCCCAGAAGCAAATCTTCCTTGGCACGCCTGCCAGGCAGCCTGGGAGGGGAAGAGCAGAAAAGCCCACTCCACTTCAGAGGGTAGAGTCATGAAGAGAAGCTCTGTGCTGCCCCATCAGCCAGCGTGGGTAAAGAGCGGCGAAGCCCCGGGCTGCCACAGTGGAGCATCCAGGTGAAGATCAGCTGCCTGCCCCTTCTGTCTCCAACACAAAGGAACAATCGGGGCAGGCCCACATGTGGATGCAGGGGCACGACGGTGTCAGAAAGTGGTTCCCCGTAGCAATGGATACGCTTCCTTGAACCAGGATGGTGCCGCAGCAGTGATATGGGCAACACCCCCCAAGCTAGGGGGCTGCCCAGGAGATTGAAAGGTGGCCGCCCTTGCGAACATGGTGGCTGATGTTGGGCGGTCCCTGAGTTTGGTACATTAGTTTTGAATGTCATGTGTCATTAGAGCGTAGCCAGTTCACGGTGTTACGTCTGAAGCTAAGGTAGGATTGGTCAGCTCTTAGAGCTGGAGGTAGTGCGTTCCAGTATTGGGCCGCTTTCACAGGGAAACTATTACCTCCTGATTTTTTTTAGCTTGAATCTGGTTATGTTCTGACAGGCGTTAGCCCCTCTAGAGGGGGGGGTAGATTTTTTTCTAACCATTCTCTCTGTCAGGTATGGGGGGCTGCATTATTTAGGCATTTGAACGCCAAGGAGACTGTTTACAGCAATATTCTGTCATTGATCTTCAGCCAGTGGTGTTCTCTTCTGATTTCTGAGACATGTTCTCTAATGGGTATATTCAGGGCCGTTCTTAGGCAATTATTCTGTAAAATTTGGATTTTGTCTCAGATATATTTGTTGGCACCTAGGTAAAGGGCATTACAATAATCCAATTTTGAAAGTATATGTGTGTTGACAAGGATAATGCAGCTCATTTTGGATAGGAAAGGCCTGCAAGCTCTGATTAGCTTACAGGTGTAGGCTGATGACGCCAAGGAATTGACCTGTTTACTTAGTGTAAGGGTAGAAGCAAGGTAAAAGCCTAGAGTTTTTACTTCTTTAGCTACCTTGATTATATTTACATCTATGTTGAATGCGGAGTAGGTTGAATTCAGTTTTTTTAGGTTTGCAGCTGATCCAAGGATCAGGAGTTCTGTTTTGTTGTCATTCAGGCAGAGGCCATGGTATGCCATCTATGCCTGAATGAGGAGGTAGATTTTATTTACCAAAGCCGTGTCCTTATCGAAATTGCCCGAAAGGGGAATGAGGATCTGGGTGTCATCTGCGTAGTTTTTGTAGGTGACACCGAGTCTGTCCAATTTGTCAAATAGAGGCTTGGTAAATGTATTGTACATAGTTGGCGATACACAAGTATGTGGAACGCTGCGTGCGATCTGGATGGGGTCTGCTGATGCTGATGGGGAGAAGACTCTCATCGTTCTGTTGTCTAAAAAGGATTGGACCCATGCTATTGCATCCCTTGAAAAGTGGGCAGCCGAGGTCAGGTGTTTACACAAAACTTTGTTTTCCACCAGGTCAAAGGCAGCCGACAAGTCGAGGAGGAGTAACATGGCCATTTTCCCTTTGTCCTTGAGCTCATCGATTTGAGTTTTCAAATCAATTAATGCTGTTTTGGTGCCGTGTTGTGACCAGAAGCCAGATTGGTGGGTACCTAGAAGGTGGTTGGTCTCAAGGTAGTTCTGTATTTGCGGATATTCTTCTTTATCGATAATTTTGAGAAGGAAGGGCACCGTTGTAATGGGCCTGTAGTTAGTTGGGATTGAAGGGTCTAGCGTTTGTTTTTTAAGTAGTGGTTGGACCCAAGACTCTATTAGGTTACTTGGGACAGTGTTAGTCTTGTAGGAGGCATTAATTAGTTTCAAGATGAATGGCGCTAAATCTCTCGCTGCGTCTTTGATTATTAGTGCAGGACAGTTGTTGCCCTGGCAGTTGGATGGTTTAAAAGACAAGATAGTTTTTTCAGTTTCCTGGATGGATATTTTGGTCAATCTAAATGGTTCTAGGGTGCTGGTGGGTTCGAAAGTACTGGTGGATTGCGGCTCTCGGGTGTGCAAGGAGGCTTTTTTGTTAGCGATTTTATTTTGGAGTAGTGTTATCTTATTAGCTAAAGCATTCTGAATGCTAGTGCACCATGGTTTGTCCTTGAAAAGTTCCTTAGTGTTAGACCTGACATTGGATATTCTTTCATTATAGAGGTATTTTTTAGTACAAATTATTTACTTTTTGTATTTATTTTCAAAATCCATCAGTTACAGCTTATTTTACTCTGAGGGCGTGTGACGCCATAAAGATTCCAGTTTTCTTTTTTGTAGTCTGGGGACTTTAAGTTGTTGTGTAAACCAGGCATTGAGATGAGCACCCTGTTTACTTTTACGCAGTTTGACTGGTGCAATTGTGACTAGGGCCTTAGACATAGTATTGTTGAATGTCTCGACCAGGAGGCTACGGTCAGAATCACTTGGGAGTGAGTTGAGAGATGGAAGGATATGTGGGAGTAGTTTATCCAACGTGATATTTTTTTTGCTCCTAGTCGGAAGGGGTGGTGTCATGACGTTTTCCCTGGCTATTTGTTTGTTTATCAAAAGTGAGAAGTTGATCAGGTGGTGGTTGGTCCATAATTGAGGGGTTACCTTAGTAATAGAGGTTTCGCAGTTCAGGTCAACCACCCAGTCTAAGGTCTTTCCTTTCACATGGATTGGTGCAGAAACTTTTTGGGTCAGGCCATGTTCTGAGAGGATGGTAGCTAGTGCCTGAGCATTTTTGTCTCCTGGATCGTTGATCCCAGGTTAAAATCACCCAGTAATAATATGTGTGAGGAGTCTTTGGTATTATTGGCAAGAAGGCTTGACATATCCTCATCGAAGGTGCTGATGGGGGCTAGGGGTCTGTGTGACAAGTAGATAGCTAGGGTGCGGCAGTTGGAGATGGGGAGTTTGGCAATGAGTATTTCACAGGATTTAATAGGAGGTGGTGGCAGTAGTTTTATGGCGAGGTTCGTTTTTGCTATGAGGGCTAGGCTGCCTACTACAGGGATTAGAGGGGAGGAAACTGGCGTGAAGTAGAGGCAGGAAGTGAAGGCCTGACTAAGGCTGCCTTCGAGGTGGGGCCCCCCACGTAGGCCATGCTCTGGTCTCATGCATCAGTGGCTGGTACCAGGTATTAGGCAGGTGGTCTGTGGTCTCACTCCCACCACATGGGTCTCCCTGTGACCCCTCCAAGAAAGTATGGGCTGGAGGAGCAGATCCCTTTTGGGAAGGGCCCACACCAGAGATGATTTAGAGGGAATTAAGGGTTAGAAATATCAAAAGGGTCACTTTTAAATGTGAAGTGTTTTATATCTATAAATAGGGTCTCCGATGGGATCCCTATAAAATCCACCTTGGCGTCTGTGTCCTAAGAATGCATAAGGTAAGAACTCAGAGCATAGCCCATCTCCTGTTATAAGCACTTTTATTTTGTAGTTGCAGCGCCGCTCCCTATCCAGGCACAATTCATAGCGATGGAAGGGCATCCCCAGTGGACGTTTGATAGACATCCAAAGGAAATACACTGGAGAAAATGTTATAGTTAATCATAATTTAACGTTGGGAAACTGGTATGTTTGCACTAAAGCATAGCCAGGTCCCCGCCGCAAAAATGTTTGCCATTTGTACATTGCACGTCTGCATGTCGCCTTTTGCACTGCACATTTGCACTCAAGTACACAAATGATTAAACAATGTCTACAATGTTTGCATAGCAGGCAACGTTTACAATTACAACGAAACTCTGCCTGTCATGTCTGCATGGAAGGAAGTGTTAAATTATAATTGTAAATGCTGTCTGCCATCAGGGCTGGACTGGGAAACAAAAGTGGCCCTGGAATTTCTTTTCAAAGTGGCCCATATTTCACATATACACAGCACAGAGTGTGAGACCAACCCTTCTGTGACGGGATTGGGAGTAACCCCAAGAAAATGTGGAATAAAATGAGTAAAGATGAGTTCATTTAAAGCATGTTTTAAACATATATGTATTAAAAAGTGATGTTTTAAATAGATTCATGATCTCTCAAATTAGATCTCCAATGATAGATGGACCTGGGACGTTACACATTTTGCAGATGAGAAAACCTAATTAATCTGGTATTAAAGGTGCCCAGACAACATGCATCCCTAATTCATTTTATCCTATTCCGTGCTGGAAAGGGCACACAAATAAAAGGTATTCTTAAACAAGCATTGGCAATGTCAACAGTTTTGGTTTTTGTGTAGGCATGGGAAAGGCATTTGCCAGGCACTGCCATGGTGGTATCAACTAGATTGTAGCACCTGCAAAGTTGTCAGAGTACTTGGGCATATAATAGCAGTGTCTGGTGAATGCCTAGTATTGATACACAAGCTTAAACTGTTGGCTTTGCCAATGCTTGTTTTTAAAAGGACTTCAGTGAAGGACAGACATAGTGCTTATAATTCGAGTGCCTGAAGTCAGACCTGTCATTTTTATTACACCAGTAACACTTTTACAGTTACAAATAAGTCATTAACTCTATGAAGACTGCTTTGAGAAAACACTGGCGGGCACTTTGGGCACAAAGCTTGATGGTAAGGCTTGATGAAGCTAGCTCAAAGAGATCCCAGTAGCACGTGTTTTGGGTGGAGAGGGGCAGAAAGGAGGTGGAAATGGCCATGGCTATTAGCATGGCCTTGGACAGTCAATGGGTGGGTAAATAACCAAACAAGTCCTACTAGCTTTGTGTCCCACATCATTTGATATTTTTCCTTAGCTGCACTCTAATGCAATAGTTTCAGCTAATAGGTGGCACCTTGGCCAACACTAACAAAAAGGTTGAGTTGGTATGAGGTCAGTGAGTCATGCCAATGAAGCACTGGCAGTGTCATGGCAACGTGGCGCACTGTCTAGTGTAGATGTGAATGATGACTGAGAGGGTGACATTGTGCAAGGACTGCTGAGTGATGATGAGAGAGGATGAGGATGAGCGCAGGAAATCAGTGGGGTAAATCGCAGTGGCATATTGGAAATGTATGAATGTGGATGAGAGGCACGTGTGGATATGGAAGGACAGGGATACAGCTGTCCATAAAACTGTAATCTCAACAGTCCATGTGACAGCAGTCCCAAAAGCCCATGAGACTGCAAAATTGGGAGCTCTCGCGACAGCAATTCAAGACAATCATAAGACTATAAAATCTGCGGCCCCTGTGCCACTGAAACCAGAAGCACATGCAACTGCAATATCTGACAGTAATCCCAAAATCCCACAAGATTGTGAAATTAGGAACCCATGGGAGTGACCCCTGTAGCCAATAGGACCGAGGGTTCAGCAGCCCACGTGACAGCAAGCTCGGGAGCCCATAGAATGCAAACAGAGAGGCTCATCACTGACATCAGGGACCCCAATAGCCAGTAAGCTTGAACTCTGGAGGCCATGTGACAGCAATTATAAAAGACAATGTGACTACAAGCTCAGGAGCCCATTGGGCAGAAGGGTCACCAGTTATGTGATGGAGAGCTAAGTTATCCATCACTATTATGGCGGGATAGCTAAGATCACATGTATGCAGCTAGCTCTGAGTTCCATGCAAGGTTCCTCAGCCAGGTCTTGGGTAGGCACGGCCAACAATGTATTCCAACTGATACAACACCTACACTCTTCTAACTGGGGGATAATATTCTGGACATTTTCCCTCTAGTTCAATTACCAGGGCCATGTTTAGAAACGCTCATATCAGAATCACTTCAAATGTCCCCAGCGCACAGTGCTTGGCCAGCTCTTTCCTCCTCTTTCGCTAATGTATCTGCAGCGGAGATGTTGTGCAAAGTGAACAGCACAGATTGAAATCCCTGTGGGCTGTGCAGAGACATGACTGTGACCAGATGAGTGTGACATGCAGGTCACAGGATGCAGTCCCAGTAAGATAACTCAGCGAGTTAATCAATCTGATGCAGAGGCTGGTCTGGAAAATGAATATCAAAGGCAACTGCAGTATGATCATTTAATGAGTTAAGGCACCTTCTGGGTCGAACATGAAATGTAGTGACTATATCCCAGCAAGCCACCAAACACAGAAATCTCTTTATGACATGCAAAGCACAGTGTGCTATTCCAGTGTACTACTTTGGAGGGTCAATGATATGCGGCAAAAGAAGTTCATGAAATGCCTACAGTTGGAAAATAGAACCTCCCTACTAAGGCACACTGCTCATTGCTCTTCATGATATTTGTTGTGCTGGCTTAGTTGTTGAATGTGCGCCTGAAGCAGAAATCTACGTCGCAACTCGCAGGTTAAAATCCCAGCACATTTCGTTCAGCTTATTTTTGCTGACTGGCCTTGATTGAAACCTGGAGATTTCACGACAAGCTCATGCATTCGAAAGTCTGGCAGGGTTGGGGCAGTGTCAGATACTAATGCTGCCTCATTCCAATGAGATATCACGCCCCACTTCACTTCCAGAGTGACCCTGGGGTTATCAGCTGTCAAATAGGCCAGGTCATGTGCTGCCCTTCCCCTCTCCTTTCTGGCACAGGATAGTGGCCAGAAGCTGAGAGTAACATATTCTCTTAAAAGATAACACCTTCATTGATTAACACATATTTGTGCTTTATCTAGATTATAGGTGAAAATAAAGGGAGGCGTGACCTAATTGCATTTTACAGTATAAAAAACAAAACATTTATTTGGTACGAATCAAGGTTGAAGGAGTTCATTTGTGAGTGTTACTTTACCTGTAGTGAAAGAAACTAGAGGCAAAGGGGGCAAGGAGGGTGAGAAATCTATCGCATCTATAAAAGCATAAGGATATCTGTGCATTGTGAAATGAGCATGTACCCAAGCGTAGAAATTCTTAGGAAAGAGACAAAGAGAGAGATTGAAAGGTGGTTTATGTTTATTGTGTTTATATAGCGCTTTAAGCCAAAGCGCTTTACATTATAACAACAAGGATACAATAACAGTAGAAGCAATTACAAGATATGAATCAAACCAGTACTCCAGCAAGTAGAACAATTTGCCAGTGAAGATAAACGAGGGAAGAGGGGGTGGAGAGGGGAAGGGAGTGGGGAACAAGGAGTGGAATAAGCTGAGGAGGAGAGGGGACTTAAGAGGAACGGAGCAGGGAGAGAGAGGTAAGAAGAGGAGGGTAAAAAAGGGGGGAGACGGGAAGGTGAAAGGAGGGAATGAGAGTATCAGGGGTGGAGTGGAGAAGAAGAGAAATTAAGGAGACACGAAAGGAGGAATAGGTTAGTGGAAGACGGGGGGGAGAGGCGAGGGGACTCTGAGGGGGACAGAGAGAGCGCACGATTGAGGCAGAGAGGGGGAGAGAGAGAGATGGACAGATGAGAGGGGAAGATTGAGAGAGAGGAGGCGATGAGAGAGACACAGTGAAAGAGAGGAAGATAGAGAGCGCCAGCACCTCCAACAAATAACGTGGATCTCAGCTACTGACAAAGACGACACTGAGATAGGCAGAGCAAGAGACCAAGAATGCCAAAGAGACGTCTGATTTGACAGATACGGCGAGTGTATGGTAATGTAGGCTCCCCACCTAACAAGAAATTAAATAACAGCATGCACAGCATTTAGCAACTGGAAAGACAGGTGTAGCACTCAGTTGCAGCACAAGAAGTGTTGGGGGGTCTAGGCCAAAGGCACAGAGCAAGAGTGTTAGCCATTCACAGGAGAACCCCAGTCGAGGTAGAGAGTTCCCCGAGTGTCCCACACCTTGGCATAGTCCATGCTTGCACCCACAGCATAGCGAGGTCTGCGAGACACTGGAGAGGAAGGCCCTCTGCAGGTGGTCATCGGAGGCTGGTACCAGGCCCACCCAAGGGTCGGAATGGGATCTTGCAATCTTGGTCTTTTCCCAATGACACCCTGGCCCCTCACCCACCACCTCCCCCACACTGTCACCTCCCACACAGCGTCACTCTCTGCATTAAGGACCCTGATGATGAGATCAATGGGGTACACTGCTGGTTGGGTCACATAAAGGGGGGACACAGGCAGCTTCATTAACTGTTCTACAAGGAAGCAAAACTCCTGGAATGGGTTTGACCCCTCTCTGGCAGCGGCACCTTTCTCTGGATTTAACCACGCTCTCGACAAGCTGACCACTTCCCATTCCTGTCCCCACCCTACCCTCTTACTCCCTGGGCTCCACCACCAAGGACTTAGTTCAGGTTCTGTGCATCCCACGTAGACCCGTTCTGATCCTCTCTGCCTATCCTTCCCTATGAGAAAAGTACACGCATTCACTGGGTTTGGGGTGATCCAGCCCCCCCCATCCCCTTCGCACCTGAACTTTAGTATGCTGCTGCCTTGCTCGCAGCTCACCTCGGCCTCGCCAATCGTCGTTGTCAGAACAGTACTCAGAGCAGGCCAGTGCGCTGAGGTTACCCACTGTGCCTGTGCGCCAGCCCTGCACCTGCGCACTGTGTCATATGCAGACAGAGGGAGAGAGAGCTTCAATTCATTGCACACACGCACCACTGTAGCCTACTGCAGGGCACGTGCAGATCCCTGGGAGTGTCGTGCCAAATGCGCAGGTGCAAACCCGCCTGGGCTGTCATCAGCCAGCCCTGTGAGAAAATAAATGCCCAGCCAGCACTGGCGCCAGCCAACTTCATGTGAACTACCCAGGCTGGCTGGGTGTGGGTGATCGTGTTCGTGTATGTATCCTTCTGCTACCCAAAGAGACCCTATGCCGCGAGGCCTACCGGGATAGGCAGCGTTTCATTCTACGCACTGGCTGTCATGCGAGCAAGGCAGACAGCATGTACAATGGATCCCTATGGAGTCTGCCTGCTTTATGCTCGTGCATAAAGCCAGCAGGTTCTATCTAAAGGGATCCCCAGCATTTGCACTGGCATGAAAATGCACGCTGGCACAAATGCTGGGGCATTTGTATGGTGGAGAGGAAGGGAGTCGGCGGAAATGCAAGTTGTGTTGCGCCCCTCTTCTCTGCCATACAAATGGAAGAAAATGGGACAAGACATTAATGAAAGTCGTAAAAACCTTACACGAGGCTTCTACGCCTTCCATTAACGTTACGCCTCAATGTACCTCTAAATTATAACACAGCTGGCGCTGCTTGGATTTGAGCCTTGGTCCTGTACGCAGCTGGTTAAAAGACATGTAAGCTATCACGACTGGACTCAAGTGCTCTTTGTGTAAGTTTTGAAATCACCTAGTCACCATGTTCTGCAATTTTAACGCTTGTTGTGGGAACCGAATTCCGGAAACAATGGGCTGCCATCTGCGCCACGCCACCTGCACGTTTCTCTTCATATATTTTGGGCAATCGCAATGTGCGCGTGCAATGCTGAACAATTAAATGCAAACAATAGTGGTAGACACACGTATATGTGAGACATTACACTGAATGTACATTGCAGATTGCAGAGCAAAGCAAGATATTCTGCCCGCTGTCGAAGGAGCCATATCACAAGGGGCTCAATGTGGCACGTTTCACCGCTATCATACCACTGCCAGGCGGCATGCCAAAGCGCTTAAAATGTGCAGTGGGCTCTACAAAATTCCACAGACTGAATGTTAGGCACTACTTTCCCTGGCGGAGAAACCCACCATCTCCAGAGGCCAAGGCACCACCAGACTAGAAACAAACAATCAGGAAACTGGGCTACGCATCCTGTCTCTGAAACGAGTTACCATTTCAGATAAGATTGTCTCTCTCTATCCTACACTTCAGGAAGGGCTGAAGACCTCAGTCGTCAAAGAACATCTTCCCAAAGGTTGATTGTCCTGCTCAACCTGGTTCTCCTCTTGGTAACCCCACCGCCACTCCCCTTGGTTCTACTCTTGGAAACCCCACCGCCACTCCCCCTGGATCTCTTCTTGGAAACCCCACCACCACTCCCCCGGGTTTTCCTCTTGGAAACCCCACCGCCACTCCCCCTGGTTCACCTCTTGGTAACCCCACCGCCACTCCCCCTGGTTTTCCTCTTGGAAACCCCACCGCCACTCCCCTTGGTTCTCCTCTTGGTAACCCCACCGCCACTCCCCTTGGTTCTCCTCTTGGAAACCCCACCGCCACTCCCCCTGGTTTTCCTCTTGGAAACCCCACCGCCACTCCCCCTGGATCTCCTCTTGGGAACCCCACCGCCACTCCCCCTGGTTCTCCTCTTGGTAACCCCACCGCCACTCCCCCTGGTTCTCCTCTTGGAAACCCCACCTCCACTCCCCCTGGTTCTCCTTTTGGAAACCCCACTGCCACTCCCCCTGGATCTCCTCTTGGTAACCCCACCGCCACTCCCCCTGGTTCTCCTCTTGGTAACCCCACCGCCACTCCCCCTGGTTCTCCTCTTGGAAACCCCACCGCCACTCCCCCTGGTTTTCCTCTTGGAAACCCCACCGCCACTCCCCCTGGATCTCCTCTTGGTAACCCCACCGCCACTCACCCTGGATCTCCTCTTGGTAACCCCACCGCCACTCCCCCTGGTTCTCCTCTTGGTAACCCCACCGCCACTCCCCCTGGTTCTCCTCTTGGTAACCCCACCGCCACTCCCCCTGGTCCTCCTCTTGTTAACCCCACCGCCACTCCCCCTGGTTCTCCTCTTGGTAACCCCACCGCCACTCCCCCTGGATCTCCTCTTGGTAACCCCACCGCCACTCCCCCTGGATCTCCTCTTGGAAACCCCACCGCCACTCCCCCTGGTTTTCCTCTTGGAAACCCCACCGCCACTCCCCCTGGATCTCCTCTTGGTAACCCCACCGCCACTCCCCCTGGTTCTCCTCTTGGTAACCCCACCGCCACTCCCCCTGGTTCTCCTCTTGGAAACCCCACCGCCACTCCCCCTGGATCTCCTCTTGGTAACCCCACCGCCACTCCCCCTGGATCTCCTCTTGGAAACCCCACCGCCACTCCCCCTGGTTCTCCTCTTGGTAACCCCACCGCCACTCCCCTTGGTCCTCCTCTTGGTAACCCCACCGCCACTCCCCCTGGTTCTCCTCTTGGAAACCCCACCGCCACTCCCCCTGGTTCTCCTCTTGGTAACCCCACCGCCACTCCCCCTGGTCCTCCTCTTGGTAACCCCACCGCCACTCCCCCTGGTTCTCCTCTTGGTAACCCCACCGCCACTCCCCCTGGTTCTCCTCTTGGTAACCCCACCGCCACTCCCCCTGGTTCTCCTCTTGGTAACCCCACCGCCACTCCCCCTGGTTCACCTCTTGGTAACCCCACCGCCACTCCCCCTGGATCTCCTCTTGGAAACCCCACCGCCACTCCCCCTGGTTCTCCTCTTGGTAACCCCACCGCCACTCCCCTTGGTCCTCCTCTTGGTAACCCCACCGCCACTCCCCCTGGTTCTCCTCTTGGTAACCCCACCGCCACTCCCCCTGGTTCTCCTCTTGGTAACCCCACCGCCACTCCCCCTGGTTCTCCTCTTGGTAACCCCACCGCCACTCCCCCTGGTTCTCCTCTTGTTAACCCCACCGCCACTCCCCCTGGTTCTCCTCTTGGAAACCCCACCGCCACTCCCCCTGGATCTCCTCTTGGTAACCCCACCGCCACTCCCCCTGGATCTCCTCTTGGTAACCCCACCGCCACTCCCCCTGGTTCTCCTCTTGGTAACCCCACCGCCACTCCCCCTGGTTCTCCTCTTGGAAACCCCACCGCCACTCCCCCTGGTTCTCCTCTTGGAAACCCCACCGTCACTCCCCCTGGTTCTCCTCTTGATAACCCCACCGCCACTCCCCTTGGTCCTCCTCTTGGTAACCCCACCGCCACTCCCCCTGGTTCTCCTCTTGGTAACCCCACCGCCACTCCCCCTGGTTCACCTCTTGGTAACCCCACCGCCACTCCCCCTGGTTCTCCTCTTGGTAACCCCACCGCCACTCCCCCGGGTTCACCTCTTGGTAACCCCACCGCCACTCCCCCTGGATCTCCTCTTGGTAACCCCACCGCCACTCCCCCTGGATCTCCTCTTGGTAACCCCACCGCCACTCCCCCTGGATCTCTTCTTGGAAACCCCACCGCCACTCCCCCTGGTTTTCCTCTTGGAAACCCCACCGCCACTCCCCCTGGATCTCTTCTTGGAAACCCCACCGCCACTCCCCTTGGTTCTCCTCTTGGAAACACCACCGCCACTCCCCCTGGATCTCCTCTTGGTAACCCCACCGTCACTCCCCCTGGTTCTCCTCTTGGTAACCCCACCGCCACTCCCCCTGGTTCTCCTCTTGGAAACCCCACTGCCACTCCCCCTGGTTCTCCTCTTGGAAACCCCACCGCCACTCCCCCTGGTTCTCCTCTTGGAAACCCCACCGCCACTCCCCCTGGTTCTCCTCTTGGTAACCCCACCGCCACTCCCCTTGGTCCTCCTCTTGGTAACCCCACCGCCACTCCCCTTGGTCCTCCTCTTGGAAACCCCACCGCCACTCCCCCTGGATCTCCTCTTGGTAACCCCACCGCCACTCCCCCTGGATCTCCTCTTGGTAACCCCACCGCCACTCCCCCTGGATCTCCTCTTGGTAACCCCACCGCCACTCCCCCTGGATCTCTTCTTGGAAACCCCACCGCCACTCCCCTTGGTTCTCCTCTTGGAAACCCCACCGCCACTCCCCCTGGATCTCCTCTTGGTAACCCCACCGTCACTCCCCCTGGTTCTCCTCTTGGTAACCCCACCGCCACTCCCCCTGGTTCTCCTCTTGGTAACCCCACCGCCACTCCCCCTGGTTCTCCTCTTGGTAACCCCACCGCCACTCCCCCTGGTTCTCCTCTTGGTAACCCCACCGCCACTCCCCCTGGTTCTCCTCTTGGAAACCCCACCGCCACTCCCCCTGGTTCTCCTCTTGGTAACCCCACCGCCACTCCCCTTGGTCCTCCTCTTGGTAACCCCACCGCCACTCCCCCTGGTTCTCCTCTTGGAAACCCCACCGCCTCTCCTCTTGGAAACCCCACCGCCACTCCCCCTGCTTCACCTCCCATTCCAGCTACCTCTGCTGCCACCCCACCATACCTGTACACGCTGGATGCGTCCTCTGTGTAAAGCGCTGCGCTGCTTCACAGCCAGGTTCACGCTTCACACACCCTAGAGCTGGGCGAGCTCAGTGAGGCTCGAGCTAGCGTCAATTAAATTTGGGGGTCTGGCCTGACCCCTCCTTCAGGTCAGTGCCAGCCCAAAGCAAAGGCCAGCGAGGAGCCCCACCTGCTACCCTCAGCAACTGTGAAAAATACAAAGGCTAACAAAAACAACACTTGACTAACATGAGCGCACGCACAGGAGTGCCGTTTCCTGACTTCCTCTCCCGCCCTTTCACCGCTCCTTGATTGGCTGTGGCAGGAGAGGTAGTCAAGCGTTGCCTGATTTCCTGTTGTGGTATTGGCAGAGCGGAACGGCAACTGGCAGCAACTTTAAAGCATGTTGGTTCATAAGCGCTTCCACTCCCCCTGCCCTACGACCACCAGCACTGCATCCCACTTTCTCTCTCCATTCCCCATGACACCAGTCCCTTTCTCTCCCCTCTCTCCCAACCCCACCATCCACAATCCCCGCCGCAGCTCGACCCGAGTTCCTTCAGCACCTATTCCCCCCCCCCCCCTTCTCTGCGCCACCATACGCATAATACTGGTGCAAACCTCACTACACTAAGTACCACCAGCGCGTTTCTACGCCAACCCCTTTTCTCGTCCCCAGCCCCAATAGTCCCTTGTCTCACCCCTGCGACTTTTATACCCTTTTCTCACACATAGTACCTTTTAGCCTTCTTTCTTGCCCCACAAGACCCTTTGAGCCCCCTTTTCTTGCCTGGCCCCAATTAGCTCCTTTTCTCACCCCAATCCCTCTTTTAGCCCCTTTCATGGCCCCAGCACCTGTTCTTGTCCCGCAGTCCCTTTATGTCACTTGTCTTGCCCCTGCCGTCTATTGGCCCCTTTTCCTGCCCCCGAGACTCCCTTTTAGCCCCTTTTCTCATCCTCAGGCCCCCTCCAGCCCCTTTTCTTGTGTCACCATTTCGTGCAGCCATTCCCCGGCTCAGTTTGCGTTTGGCCCTAAGAGCCAGGACAGATTCCCTTGGCTCTGCCCTGGTGCGGCCCTGCCTATGAGATCCCCCCCTGGCTCTCCCCGTTCTAAAAAATCCCATTCAGAAATAATACAACTGCATTTCTTTAGTTTGGCGGACTGTGTCGTCCAGCTGTAGAAGCCTGTGGGCTCTCCTAAGGTCACAAGCCTTCACCTAGGAGAGGCTGACTCAGCCTTTTATCCTCCCAAGGTAGACAGGGTCGGACTGGGACAAGAAATATGCCCTGTCACCCAAAAAAAGTGGCCCACCCCTCGCCTCAAAAAAGTGGCCCACCCCTCGCCCCATGACCCTTGACCTCTGATGACATCACCGGAAGTGCTGTCATTTGACCCCACCCCAAAGTGACATTGTGGGAAGCGATGAAAGATGACCTTTCACCCCTTGACAAAACAGGAAGTGGCATCAAATTGCATTGTTCCTAAGTAAACTAAATTACTGGGAATCTAAGCAGACGTCCAAGGCCAAATGATAATATGTTATTGTATAGAACTTACACTTAAGCTCTTTTTTTATAGAACAAATATGCATACAATATCACCCAACCTGTGTTCCTACTCATTTATCGACCTAAGAAGGATGAACGGCTTTTTGAGAAGAAAAAAATTTGAAGCAAATATATGTATATTTTTTCCATTTCTTTTTTTCCAAACCGGCCCAGGCATGGCCAGAAACCGGCCCCCACTCTCCAGGGACGAGACCGAAATCTGACCTGAAGGTAGATACGGGATGCTCTAGTGGAGTACTAATAACGTTTTAGATGGTAGGAAGACACATTTCAGCTTGTGTCAAACCCTACAAAATGACCATGCTTTTTCTAGTCGGGCTGGGCTATTGAATGACTGTCCAGGACAGTCCATGCGATTGTCTCTGCCCGTGTGCCTTTCTGAGGCTCGGATCTGTGCCGCCACCAACATATCAAAATGTTGCCACTTCTCTCCCAGCACCTGATCCCGCCATCATGCAGAAATGGAAGGGGGTGCACGGCGGGCAATCAGAGCAAAGGCTCTACGAGGCCGCCCTGGGAGCACTGTGCGCGTGTAAGGCTTTGGGCCCTCCTGGTCGTCCCGCACCCCCTCAGAGGGTGGGTCCCAACGACCAACAGGGCGCTCTCTAGAATCTGACACCTGCAGCCAAACAGGTCAGGAGGCATTTCCAAGGTGTGTCCAGGCAGAGGGTTTTGGGCGTGGGAGGAAAGGGCTTGTACTGACGCCTGATTCGCATTTCTTTGCTCCTTGAAAGCTGTCAGGTTCCTTGAGAGTACACAGCTCGCGCCCAAGCTGCGCCTTCACTGAATCCGCGCACCCTTAGTCGCGCCTGACGTCGGACTTCTCCGCCGCATCCAACAAGCGCCCAGCAGCGCCTTAATCCAAAGGCTGCGAACTTGGAACCAAGGCGCTTTATGGCTGTTTGACAACCTAAAACAGTGCCAGGATGCTACTGAGGGCAGTGTGTCATAATTTCCGGGGCTTCACGGCAACCTTGTGTTTCTTCTTCGAAGCGTCTGCATTTTACCTCTGACAGAGGAAGGGGGACCTTTTCTGCGATTTGGGATTTCCGACTCATTTTTGACCCCTGCCACTCTCGCTATCGTACAGACACCCTGCCAGCCGGAGAAGATGGTCGCGTTTCTACATCAACTCAAAATCTTGCTGTGGAAAAACTGGCTCAGCGCCCTCAGGCAACCGGTATGATACTGATTTTATGTCACCTGCATGTGTAAAGCGCCTAACCCCAATAGCTGTGTCTTCGTAGCGCTGTGTACCATTGGCAGTACATTGCAGCACCTAACTAGCGTTCTGGTGTGTTGCATAGCCTACATGAAGGAGAGCAATCCCAACACAACGCTGTGCAGTGGGTTTAGAAGGTTTAGTATAATGCAGATGCTTTGTGTGAGTTTTGTATAGTGTTATGTGTAGATACATATCTAGGTAGTGCTGCTGGTTGTTTGACGGGGTTGAAATGCTTTTAACAATTGTTGTCCACCAAGTTAAGCGCCTAGATACCTCCAGGTCCAACGCTCTATATAAGCAAATAAACTAAACGAAGGCCTTAAGCAGGGGTGCGTTTGGCGCCCCTGCTCTTCAATTTATGCATCTCAGATATGGCCTCCGCGCTTGGCGAGGTCCGAAACGTTCCTCCTGTTTTGGGGTGCGATACAATATTGCTGGATTGCACCCAGATGGGGCTGCAGCGCTCTGTTAATGCCCGCTCCTCCTACGCATGGGCAAATCATGTAATCATTTATATTAACAAAAGTAAAATTGTCGCCATCAGGCAGAGCACAAGGAACACAAATCGTTCTGTGTGGAGATTGGATAAGGTACCCCCTTAAGTGGTTGAGAGCTATCTGTACCTAGAGGTGGGGGAGCCAGAGATTTCATGGGTCGGGCTGAGCCAGGGCCGAGCCTGGGGGTCAGGCCTGGCTCTAGAAGCCCACCGGTATCCAGGCAATGCATCGAATACATACATAGTAACGAATGCAAAAGCATCGAAACAAATGCATCGAAAAAATGATTTTTTTTTGTAGTTAAAGTTTTTTTTTTACTATAATGGGTTTTAAAGGGTTAAAGGGTAAAAGACAGGGGTTGGGGGACCCCGGTTTTGCATTCGATGCTTTTGTATTTGATGCAATCACTAGGAACCCGCCCCACGGTCCGAGCCGGGAAATGGCTGCATAAAACACTTTCTGCAAACTAATATTTTTGTAGGAACTCAGTGAAACTGACATCTTGATTTACATATAATTAACACAAGGTTTTCCATTATTGACCCCCTCTCAGCTAATCAGCGTGAGATTTGTGCACCACCTCCACCACAAATGCAGACCAGCCATGCTCGGACTGGCATATAGGGCAATAGGCCCATGGCAGAACCAAAAGCACAAAATGCTGGTATGGTCCAGTTTTTTGGTCAAAGTGGACCACTTTTCTTTGCCATTTGGGGCCAGTTTGATGAGTTAATTCACTCTGCGGCCAGTAGTTTTGACCAGTGTTGCTGAATAAATATTCTTTAAAATGCACAAATTGCATTGCACTTTATCAAAAAACTCTACATTGGTCACTATCCAAACAGTGTCACAAAAGGAATGAATAGTCATTTGCAACTGTGGGCCACTTTTTCATTGGTGCCCGAGGGAATTTTATGGCCCAGTTTGACCCTGTGAAGAGCTGGGGGCTCATATCAGCCGAACAACAGAACTGAGCCAGTGATGTTGTTGAAACTGTGTTTAAGCACTATGGGCCTCTTACAACAATTGCGGAATGGGTTAACGGGCGCCGCTAATGGTGACGGCGCCGTTAAACCCATTCCACAATATTACGAGGTTCCCTCGCGGGACCCAATGTGGACGTCTGGTTTTACGAGACGTCCAGAGCGGGTCCCGCGAGGGGACCAGGGAGCTAACAACGGGCCGGTCGTAATCGGCCCGTTGTTAGCTACTGTACCCATTCCCATTGAGCCCTATGGGGGCTCAAATGAAATTGGGGAAAGCGCCGGCCCTCCAAACTCAGAATGGCCCGGTAATTCCCCATTCAGGGAACCCGGACCCGAGTTTGGAGGCAGCCATGCCCTTACCTCCAAAGTCGTAATGAGGCCTATGACAGGTTCTTTAAAAGGTACTTGGTAGACCTTGCCTTCAGCTGATTGTCATGTGAATCTAATTGCATGACACTGAGCTGCGGGAGGCAAGGCGACCTTTTGCAGCCGCACCCCCTAAGCCGGCGCTGCTCTGCATGCTGGCAGTCAGGCCGGAATACAAACAGATGCCAGTGTGTCTTTTTTTTTGCTATGTAAGGGCGAGCAACCGGTGGGGCTCGTTGCCGGGCCCTGCTTTGGGCAGCCACTGGCCCGAGAGGGGGGTTCAGGCAGAGCCCTAGGTGGGGCTCCGGCCGGCTCAAGGCCCGCCGGGCTCGCCCTGCTCTATCTATATCTGACCGTTCCCGTCAAAAATCGCCCCACAGGCACATATTATGGTGATCTGATTACTCCGAAGGTACTCCAAACGTGGACGATCCTTACTAAATGTGTAAGCAGCAGAGGTGGTTGTAATGTCGAGGGCATGATCTCCGTTTATAGAACCAGCGTTGCCCCATGAATATTATATGGCACTATTGCCATTGTGGCGTGCAAAATGAAATGGGTGGACATTTCTGAGGGAAATATTGTGCGCTCCATTTTGGGAGTGCCATCCTCTGTCCCCATGGACGCACTACCGCTAGGCTAGGTCTGGTCTCTCTGGTCTAGCTTGCGCTCCAAATGTGTTATCGCGCTTCTATCTGCAGAATTGCGTCATCATTGTGTGCAGGGCCTTATCGCTGATCACTTCAAACAGGCTATGGCTAATGTTTACCTACAGGGTCTTGGGAATACTACTTTGAAATTTCTGAATGAAATAAACCTACACATTAGCGACCTGACTGATACTCCAGTTGCAATGGTAACATTGAAAATTAAAACTCGTGTGTGGGATGTGAACGTAAGCCTCAGTAGCCTTAGTCGTGCTCTATAACACTTGTGTATGAGCGTGATATAAATACATTGTCATATCAATATACAATTTAAAAAAAAATGCTTCTCTGAGTTTGCTGCTCAGGGCTTTACTCCCAAGGTACCTCGTTCTTATTTAGTGAAGCCCTGTTCGCATCAGTTAAAGATGTTCATTAGCCAGATGCGTTTTAACATTTTGCCCACAAAAGAGGTCTTAGGACGATGGTCAGGGACTCCTTGTGAGGAAAGACGCTGCCGATTCTGTGCACTTGAGGCTGCCACCCCTCGCCCTTTACTCGCATGCTGTCCTGAGGTGTTTGACTTCTATGTGAAAGGATACACTGCACTGGTTTCAAGCCTGGACAATATTGCAAGTGATC
The DNA here is from genome assembly GCF_040938575.1 of Ambystoma mexicanum. Taxonomy (NCBI): domain Eukaryota; kingdom Metazoa; phylum Chordata; class Amphibia; order Caudata; family Ambystomatidae; genus Ambystoma; species Ambystoma mexicanum. The sequence goes on along the minus strand of NC_090931.1, from coordinate 859,666,091 downwards.
CATTCTGGAGCTGTATTTACTGTGCTGAGTCTGTATCTTTCACCCCTGCGGCTTTCTATGCATGGAGGCAGGTATTGCCCAAATTGGCTTAGTTTTAGTAATTCGGGGGAATATTTAACAAATCGACTGTAATGGAATGCATGTATGGAAATGGCATTTTGCTGTGATTTTATGATTGCCTGTTATTTACTATTGTCAGATGTAGGTATGGATTATTCTATTGTCATTTTGTACTATTCTATTGCTGATTGTCATTTATTTTTCACTGTGTTCTATGTGCATAAGGTTATATCATTAACCAAATGTACACACACAAAACATGAAATGATTTGTAAACCCCCCACCCCCCTGAGGAATAGGCGCTGTGGCCCCAGGGAAGCGAGTTGTGAGATGCGGGTAGTGTGCTTGCCACATTGAAAGTTATGAGCGTTACTTTCCGGGGTGCACCGGGAACCAAAAGTGTCAGTGGAAAAGTTTTTCAAAGTGGATCTACATTGCACAGTACGAGCAAGCCCAACCACTCCAAATAGGGTTCCAGGGAGATGAGTGGGACGTCTCGCGCAAGAAAATGTGGGAATACTTGGCCCAAATATTGCATTTTAAAGCCCATTTGCCCCATATAGGGAGTGATTGCATATAGCTGTTGTTGAGCTTGAGGAATAACACGAGCTTTAGAACAAATGATTGACTTCAAGGCGATGTGATTGAAAAGGAGAGGTGGAAGGAAGGTATGGGGTGAATGGGTAAGAGGAGCAGTAAACCAGGGCGCCTACACAAAGGAGGCCCAGGGTGCAGAGGCACACAGCGAATTCGACAGAGTCGCCCACAGGCCACTCCACCCCTGTCTGCTTGGCTCCACTTGTATCAGTGTATCTCGGTAGGTGCTGGAAAGCCACAGGGTCCTTCTGAAAAATGAGTTTGGCCGAATTATTTGTATATTTATTAAAGTGTAAAGCCCCACCTATGTAGTCAGCCCCTTAGAGTTGGGTGCAGCATAGCGTATCCAGCCGTAAAAACGCACACAGGAGGGTGTGTTCTGTGTGTCATCAGTGGATCTAGAAGTCCCGGGGGGACCCAGATCTTAAAATGCGCCCCCTTTAAAAAAAGAGTCCATCATAAACTAAGAACCCAGAAAATCATTTTACCGAAAATGTGCATACCAAACCATGCACGCCTCCCCAATCTTGCCCTGATTCTGAAACGGACTTGTTCCTCTAATCTGGGACTTGTGTGTTTTCTAGGCTGTGTGGTTGGCTGGAGGAGAAATAAGGGGAAATGCACTGCGGTCTAGATGCAGCCATTGCTATGGTGTTTAGAGACTGGCATTCCACGTAGGCCAAGTGAGTCTTCCATCCACTTGCAGGCGCTCCCATTTTGTTTAGGGCCTGTGGTACCCTCAATTTCAAATGCCCCAGAGTGACCGGGAAATCTGTGATCATGACCCAGGCCTGAGCTTTATTCTGACTTTTCCATATGACCAAATTGCATTCTATTGGCACCCCTCTGCTCACCCCTTGTCTGAGTTCCCTTTTCTATAAACATTAAGGGGCTGATTCAGGGAATCTTTGCCCGGTACAAAGTGAATTTACACTGCTGAAAAGTGACTTTGCACTGCCGACACAAACCCTGATTCATGGAACCGTGCAAAGCCCGGACTTGGCACAGTTCCACCAATCAGGGTTTGTGTCAGCAGTGCAAAGTCACTTTGAACCAGGCAAATATTCCACGAATCGGGCCCTAACAGTGCTTGGCATCAGGTCAGCCCCAGAATTAGGCACTTTTTAATCCTGGTGACATTGAAACATTGCTAAGGAAGTCAATGCACTGATTGCCCAGACAGAACTGTTTCCATTCTTGACCTACAGAAAGGTCATCAGTTGCTAAATTAACCAAATGTCTTTCAACAGGTGAGAAAAAAGGTACAAATAGCATACGGTTTACTACTCTGGTTCCAATAGAAGAAGCAGGGTTTCTGAAAGGGAGTGGGCCGGGGCCTGCCGGGGCTGGGCTACGACAGGCTCCGAAATTTCGTTTTGCGGCGGGGCCCTGCCGGGGCCCACTAATCTCCCCTGGCAGCCCCGGCCACTACACGAAAAGGCATTTTTTTCTACAGCCTGAAGCTCTCGCTCGTGTGCGAGAGCTTCAGGCTTCAGAAAAAAAGGCCTTTCAGCCGTAATGGTGGCGCCGCACCTGCTAGGCATCCCCTTAATCAAGGGATGCACATGGGCCGGCGCCACCATTATGGAGAAAACGTGAGGCCGCTGGAAGCAGAGGCCTTGCTTTCTAAATACTGGAGCTCCCTCGGATTCGCGGGAGTTTCAGTCTTTAGGAAAAAGGCCTCTGCTTCCAGTGGCCTCACCCTTTTAGCCTTAATGGTGACGCTGCCCCTCCCCAGCTGGCGAGGGGCAGCACCACCATTAAGGCTGAATAGGCGAGGCGCTGTCCCCTGCCAGGCAAGCCTATGTAAAATAAATGCAGAGATCAGCACCCTCTCCCCCATAAGGGGAGAGGATGCTGATCTCTGCAAAAGGCTGCCTGGCAGGGGTGCCAGTAGCCCATTGAGCTGGGCTTGTCAAGGGGGTGTGGCCTAATGGGCCAGCAGGACCCCGCCGTTAGGCCACGCCCCCCCCGGATGAGCCCCGGCTCGATTTGTAGTGCCACTTAAGGCACTGAGGGAGACTAAAGTTGTTCAGGCCATCCCACGTTGCTTAACATGTATTGAACTAGGAGATGGACTGGGGAGGGGTTGCCAGCAAAATAGCCACTGGCACAAGCTTGGCCGACCTAAAAATACATACCAGGTGGGACAACGCTACTTAGTGGGCAGGTTTATTCAGTGAAAAAGGCACGATGCTGCCTATTGGAGCTCTAAAATTGCATATGTTCAAAGAAAGTTCTCTAGTGAAGATCGGGGATACCCCTCGATTCCCTAATTCCTCGCGTGTGATTTTCAGACATGTTTCGATTGCATATATGCAGTACTGTGGTTTAACACATCCTTGCTCCATCAGTGTGGCATGCAACAGTGTGCTGGTCCAGTAACAAAGGTGGTGGTAGTTACTGGCACCGTTGTTACCGGACCAGCATACTCCGAGTACTGCGGCCGGGTGCCATTCCTCCTGCCAGGTCTGGCCTGGCGGGAGGAACGGCACCCGGCCGCAGACTTTGACGGAAGCATCGGCACTGTTATTAACGGTGCCGGTGCTTCCGTCCTCCGCATTCCCATTGAGTCCTATGGGACTCGAATGGGAATGGGGAGTGTTGTTTCCAGCGCCCGGCAATGGGGAATTACCGGGACCGCTGGGCTGTAATGCTCCGGTAATTCCCCATTGCCAGGCGCAGGAAGAACCCAAGTTGACAGTACGTGAATGGACACAGGATACATGTTGACAGGCAGAAATTTACAATCATAGCAACCCATTATATTTATTTATTTATTTGGATGCATAAAGCGCTTTCCCCAAAAGTGCTCTATAAATAAATAAGCAGGTGAAAAGAGTAAGATACAAAGAAGGGGGGCATGAGGTACACATTTCACTCAAAAAGAAGTGAAAAAAGGTGAGCTTTGAGAGAAAGCTTTTTCAACTCATCTCTTAAATGACCGCCTAAAATCACTCCCGGCAGATTCTAAGCGCTTTCAGAGCCCTCCCCTCCCCCACCACAAATCAAACAAACAACCAAAGCGTTTTTTTACCTGGATTGAATTCTTTGGCCGTGGTACAGCAAACATCCCGTTAGGTGAACGGACGTCTACAGCCACGATGCACATTGTAAGGGTACGATTCAGACATTTTACAGTTAATATGTCACGCACACATACACCCAAATTGTGATCACAGTCCCAGGACGTTCCTCAGACCAGCATTCTTTTCCGCATTACCCCCTTTGTGAGGTGTCTTCCACTGACGTGGGTGAGACCCGACTCCCTAAAAAAAAAGGATGTGGGCTTGGAAACCGTTAGGCCACCAGCTCCTGCGTCAATTCTCTTGACGCTAAACATATCACCCGAGGAGTTCAGAACCGGCAGGCCTCAGGGCCTCCACAAGTGCATCACATGCAGCAGGCCACAGGAGCCTCCACATGTGCATCACATGCCAGCAGGCCTCAGGAGCCTACACATGTGCATCACATGCAGCAGGCCTCAGGGGCCTCCACAAGTGCATCACGTGCAGCAGGCCACAGGAGCCTCCACAAGTGCATCACATGCCAGCAGGCCTCAGGAGCCTACACATGTGCATCACATGCAGCAGGCCTCAGGAGCCTCCACAAGTGCATCACGTGCAGCAGGCCACAGGAGCCTCCACAAGTGCATCACATGCCAGCGGGCCTCCGGAGCCTCCACAAGTGCATCACGTGCAGCAGGCCTCAGGAGCCTCCACAAGTGCATCACGTGCAGCAGGCCTCAGGAGCCTCCACAAGTGCATCACGTGCAGCAGGCCACAGGAGCCTCCACAAGCGCATCACATGCAGCAGGCCTCAGGAGCTTCCACAAGTGCATCACATGCAGCAGGCCACAGGAGCCTCCACAAGTGCATCACATGCCAGCATGCCTCAGGAGCCTCCACAAGTGCATCAAATGCAGCAGGCCTCAGGAGCCTACACAAGTGCATCATATGCAGCAGGCCTCAGGAGCCTACACAAGTGCATCACATGCCTTAACACTGGTCACATTTGCGGTGATAACCATATGTTCTTAGAAGTTACAAAATGTTCAGTTCCGCTCTATGTGAGGAGTAAAAATAAAAGTGATATCCAGGCATATTAGCAAAACAAACACGATATTGCACTCTTATAAAAAAAAGACTGGGAGAAGGTTGGATGATGGGAAAAATGCAAAGACACGCAGAAGCTTCCAGAGCGGGCACGCTGCATGGGCATGGAAAAACATGAAGCTGCAACATAACCCGCTCCTTCCCTTTGAAGAGTTGGTGTTGCGCCATCCTGGTTCCATGTTCTCCTTGTACTGAAAGGCCCTCAACCTCCCACTTCCCGCCACTTCAAGCGCCCACAGGCTGAAATCCAAGGGCGCGCGAAGGTCACGACGCGCAACGAGCCAGCTTGACTCATTCACTCCCGTGAAACACTTCTGGTCACACGATTGCCCACTGTTGCACAATATTGATGCCCTGACGGCGTTGCTCCCCAAAAAATGGGAGTCTTACGTTCAATAACCCACTTCTGGAGGGAGCATTTCAGTTGCAAGAGAAGTCTTCTCACACTGTGTGTCCATTCAGTGTCAAACCCTACTCGTGAAAAAAAGTACGTTTGGGGACAACCCTTAGCATGGCCGTGGTTGGATGCTTCAGAATAGGAGCTGGAGGGCGCCCGTTAATTGTATGTCTAACCATTCGATGTCTAACAAACATCTGCTGGTGACCCCTTTCTATGACTGCTCATCCAGCTTGCTTTAAACCGGTGCCCCAGAAATAATGTGACCCCCTCTTCCTCGGTCTAGAGGCCTCCCCCATGACCCTGGAGGTCAGGGATGGTCCCAGGATCACCAAATAGCAATACATTCCACAGGAAGTGAAGTGAATGCATGAAATACTGCAAGAGTAATGTGCTGAGGACAAAAACCAGTACAATATCACCAATACCTATCTGAGACAGGCCCTGGAGGGCAAAGATTCTATCCAAGATGCAGAGAGAGACAGTGTTGTAGGGGGGTCTCCTGATAGTTGTAGCCAGCACACCCTAGCCAACGTTTCTAATTGCATTCTGGTGTATGTAGTCCAGCATTTATAATGAAATGCTCAAAACTGCACATTTTAGAATGCAAAGAAAAAACAAAATGGGATGAGCGAGTCACATCTGACAGGGGACCACTTCAACGCATTTTCATAAATAAGCCTGCCCAGGAATTATCATCCGCTATTTAGAACAAACGCTCTGAAAACCTTCAGCCTATAAAAATAAATGTGCCTTTTCTTAGGCTAAGTAGGAAAGTGCTCAGGCATGGTCTCTCAAATGATGAGTAGTGCAAGTCCCTGACACTACTGGGATTTCTGCATCAGAACAACCTGAGGCAAAGAGGCTCTCACTGCAAATGTCCCCTTGGCTAGGAGGGTCTGATGATATGATATGACATTTGTAACGCACCTGTATACAACCGTTTCTAGGCGCGACAAGGGGGGGGGGGACAAAGAGAGGACGAAAGAATTATCTTACTTGGCCTTGTATCAGGAGGGGATAAGTGCAGAAAAGGGGGGGGGGGGGTGGAAAAGGGAGGGGGATGGACAGTCCCATCAATGAAGGCTAGGAGATATTCTAAATCAGAATCTTACTGATTAGGAGGGCCACTTAGTCAGAATCTCTCAGATTGGGGGTCTCAGAAAGAGAGGTCTGTGGGGTGGAAGAGTCAGCACCCCTCAGACCAAAAGGGTCTTCAAGTCAGAGCCGGTCATAACAGCAAATATCTGAGTCAAAGCCCTTCAGATTAGGATGGTATCAGTCGGTGCCTTTTAGACTAGATTTGTTTCCGAGACCTTGAGACTAGGATGGTCTCTGAGTCAGAGCCCTTCAGACTAGGAGGGCATATGGTCTTTTAGATTACGATGGTATCAGGGTCAGTGATCTTTAGAATAGGCGGACATCAGAGTTAGAGCCCTTCAGACTGGGAGTGTCTCAGATTCAGACCCCATCCAGCTATGATGGTTTCAAATTCAGACGCCATCCAACTAGGACAGCCTCAAATTCAGAGGTCGTCAGGCTACAGATGTCAGGACGAGGTGGGGGGGTCTGTACTTCCGCTCTCTATATGGCAGAGGAAAGGCACAGAGGACCCCAGCCAAGATTCTCTGATATGGTAACGATGGACGAGCAATCAAGGCCTAGCTTCTCAGGAGGTGATGCGGGCTGGTTCTTAAGTACAGTGTATCCCCAAGCCCCCACAAAGGAATGTCCACACACTGTATTACTGAAAACACAGTCTTTATATAATTAATATTCAAAGGTTATGTACACTTATCACAATAATGCACTTTGTGCTCCGGAGAATCAACAATGGTAAATATCTACAATTCTAAAGTGGTACCACTAATATTCGATTAGAGTGCATCAACAAGGCTGTGAAAATGCCACACGGATCAATAGCAATGAAACCAGCAATAGAGAGAAGGGAGAAAGCAGACGGATGAAACAATAGGCAGACGACTGGTCCTTGTTACTGGACACAGCTCTGAGTGGAGATCCCCCCACCTGGGCAACCTGTAAAATAACGATATATAAAACAAGCCCCGTCCATATATTGTTCAAGAGTCTCGTTCTCTCCTACAATGTTTTACCCCCCCAATGTACCTGGTGGAGTAGAGTTCGTCGGCGAGGCGTCGACCGATCCTTCTGGAGTGACTCCCTTTAAGGCAGGAGCCACGGATCGTCGAGAGGCGTCGCGGACTCGGGGTTCGGTGTCGGGGAATCGGTGGCCCTTCTTGAATGTCGCCCCTTTCAAGCGGGAGACACGGGGCGCCGAACGTCCGACCGTGAACCGGGTAGAACGACGTCGATGAGGCAGCAGGCTTTGATCCGAGCGGTGCTCGTCGACGACAGAGCGTTGGCGTCCTGCAAGGAAGAGGCGTGCGGGGCACCTCGGTGACGATAGTTCTGGACCACAAAGAGAGGAAGAAGAACTGTGGCCCAGCAAGGGCGTCGAGTCGTCGGCGTCTCTGCGGTCTTTGGGTGGCGGGAAACCCACCGGTGGATACTCCTCGGCGCGTCGACGGTCAGGCCTTCTCCCACAGGAGGCGGCACGGCGATGCAGACGAAAGCGTCCGTTGATCAAGTTAAAGTTCTTAGGCAAACGGGAGCACGGCGGCTCCGGTCGGCGACGGCGGTCGTCGACAGTGGCGGACAACAGTCCGGGCGCTTCGCTTTGGGATTCCTCAGCAGTCCCCGTATCGGGTCGGCAGCCTGTCGTAGGTCTGTCTACCAGGGAGCGTTGGCAAAGGTCAGCTGTGCACGATGGTCCCTCGTAGCTCGGGAAGAGGGCGCCTTACCAGGTCCTCTCTGGGTCAGTCCTTGGAGACACAGCAGCCTTTAGATCGTGAAGGAGAGCCACGGCAATCCTTCTCTTCCAGCAGGGCCTCAAGGTCAAGCGTCAGTTACTCCAGTTACTGGTCGTAGTGGACTTCAGCTTCTGAACAATTTCCAGTGGTGAGAGGTCCCCAGATATACTATTCGGTCTCTCATCCACACTGCTGGCACGCACTCAGCAGCCAATCGTACAGAAGGGCATTCATGCAGTCGGTCAGCCAATCAGGCACGCAGGGCATTCAGGCCACTCTTCTCCCGCTCAGACACTCACTACAAGGAATGTGGATTGAGACAAGTACTCAGCCATTCAACTCTACACACTGCATTCAGTCCAGTTTCGGGCAGGGCTGTCTCAGTCTTTGTCTCTCATGGCAGAAACCAGACAGCCACAACACAGAGTGCATATTGGTCACACTCCCCATTCACCCAGGTCCCACCCACAGGAGGTACCCACAACATACAGTCAGCGGGAAGGCTCCAGTAAGTCTAGCTGGGCCTTCACAGAAACACCATATACGGAACTTCCACCCAACAGCCAGTCAGGGGGAAGGGACAGAGTCAGGGCTTCCCAGGACTTTGGGAAAACAAGGTATCAGGCGATAGAAAGCAAGAGGCCACCGGGGCCATCTTGTTTCCTATCCGGAATCAACTGATTCCAATGGCAGGGCCGGGGTACCCCAAAATGGCGGATACCCAGCGCACCTGTCAAATTCAGCATGTAGCTGCCACCAGCCCATACCCTACTCTGTGGGCCACCCACGGGTGCCCAAAAACATACACTAGGGGCACAAGGTTGTACCCCTGACCATGGGTGCCATAAGGGTATCCCATGGGTCTGTTCACCAAACCAAAAAGAGAGCTGCACCGCCAGGAGTCCCGCATGGACTTCTGCGCGGAAAACACGACAGAACACACGATAAGAACAGAAAAAGGACAAGGATACGGAGGCCCTGTCCCTCCGATGCATTTCCAGCATCACAGTCGCCCCCCCCAGACTGAGGTTAGGGTGCCTAATCTCCCACGGGATAGACACCCTCATCCAGACGGTCAACATACCTTCTGGAAAGGCCATCTGCATTATCGTGACTCTTCCCTGGTCTGTGCTCTATGGTGAAGTCTAGCCCTTGCAGGCTAATGGACCACCTGAGCAGTTTCGGATTTTCACCCTTCATCCGCATAAGCCATTTCAGGGGCTTATGATCTGTTTGGACCTTGAAGGTGGACCCCGTAAGGTAGGGCCTAAAACGCCTAAGGCTCCAAACTATACTAAAACATTCCTTTTCAACAGTAGCCCACCTAAGTTCTCTACCCTTGAGTTGTCTACTGATGAATATGATAGGATGTTCTCTCCCTTTGTCATCTAACTGGGACAAGACAGCTCCAATTCCGGTGTCGCAGGCATCCGTCTGGACGATAAAGGGTCGGCTGTAGTCAGGTGCACACAACACGGGTGCCCTGCACAGACTTTCTTTCAAGCCATCAAAGGCCCTCTGACAGTCTTCAGTCCAATTAACCTTCCTAGGCTGTTTGGGTGAAGTCAGAGCTGTCAGTGGTGCGGCTATGGTCCCATAGTCCGCCATGAAATTGCGATAATACCCAGTGAGGCCCAAAAAGGCTCTCACCTGGGTTTGAGTAGTGGGAGTCTCCCAGTCCTGTACGTCCTGTACCTTACTGGAAAGAGGCTGGATTTGACCCCTTCCTACCTCATGACCAAGATAGGTAACTTTCCCCTGAGCTATCTGGCACTTGGTAGCCTTGATAGTGAGGTTAGCCCTTTTCAAGGCCTGCAACACTTTATCCAGGTGTGTCAAATGCGCTTCCCAGGTGGAACTGTAGACGGCAATGTCGTCTAGGTAGGCCACACAAAAGGCCTCCAGCCCACTGAGCGCATGATTGACCAACCTCTGGAAAGTGGCAGGGGCATTCTTCAACCCAAAAGGCATGACCCTAAACTGGTAGAGTCCCTCTGGTGTGGAGAATGCCGTCTTTTCCTTGGCATGGTCCGTCAGAGCTATTTGCCAATAGCCTGAGGTGAGGTCAAAGGTGCTCACAAATTTGGCAGCACCTATGGTGTCCACGAGCTCATCAGCCCTGGGCAATGGGTGCGCGTCAGTTTTGGTGACGGCATTGACTCCTCGGTAGTCCACACAGAACCTCCAATCTTTGGTACCCGCCTGGGAACTTGCCTTGGGGACAAGGACCACGGGACTGGACCAGGGACTGGTTGAGGGTTCAATTACACCCAGATCCAACATCTTGGCGACCTCAGCCTGGATGTGGTTCTTAACGGTATCTGACATACGGTAGCACCTGCTCTTGACAGGCATGCTGTCACCAGTGTCAATTTCATGCCTACACCAAGGTGTAAGGCCCGGTGTCAGCGAAAACAGAGAGGCATACTGCTGGAGCAAAGCCCGGCAGGCCCTCTGCTGCTCTGTTGTCAAATCGGGAGAGAGCTGTACTCCCTCCACTGAGCCGTCCTGAGGGTTGCTATGCAGCAAATCAGGAAGGGGCTCACTCTCATCCTCTTCTTGCCCTGAAGGTAGCAAGAGACATGAGACTTCTGCTCGCCGGTGGAAAGGCTTGAGCCTGTTGACATGGAATACCTGAGGGGCTACCCCGGAGGCACCCAGGTCAACCAGATAATTGACTTCGCCCATCTTGGAGATTATCCTGAAGGGTCCAGTCCATTTGTCTGCCAACGCTCTAGGCTTGGTAGGCTCCATCACGAGGACTTCCTGTCCCGGAGTCCAATCGACCTGCGAAGCTTTAAGGTCATGCCAATACTTATTCAATTCTTGGCTGGCCTTGAGATTTGCTGTTGCCTGACCCATCATCTGTGTCATCCTCCGTCTGAGGCCTAACACATAGTCCCCCACTTGCTTGGCGGGACCTGGAGGGGTGGCTTCCAAGCCTTCTCGGATCAAGGCGAGGGGCCCCCTCACGGGATGTCCAAAGAGTAACTCAAAGGGGCTGAAACCAACACCCTCTTGAGGTACCTCTCTGTAAGCAAACAGCAGGCATGGCAGGAGGAGATCCCATTTCCTCCTTAGGGGCTCTTCCAAAGCACCTAGCATGCCCTTGAGAGTTTTGTTAAATCTCTCAACCAGACCATTGGTCTGTGGGTGGTAAGAGGTGGAGAACTTGTATGTTACCCCGCACTCTTTCCACATGGTCTTCATGTAACTCGACATGAAGTTGGATCCTCGGTCGGAGACAACTTCCTTGGGGAATCCAACACGGGTAAAAATGCCCAGGAGAGCCCGGGCAACCACCTTGGCAGTAATAGTCCGAAGGGGTATAGCCTCAGGGTACCTGGTGGCATGATCAACCAAGACCAGGATGAACCGATGTCCACCTGAAGTGGGAGGGTCCAGGGGACCGACAATGTCGATGCCCACCCTCTCAAACGGTGTGCCGACCACTGGCAATGGCTGCAGTGGGGCAATGACCCTGCCTCCAGTCTTGCCAGATAACTGACAAGTGGGGCAGGTCCGGCAGTGGGACTCCACTTCCACTCCCATCCGAGGCCAGTAGAAGTGGGCAGAGAGCCTCTGCTTAGTCTTCTTGGTACCAAGATGACCAGCCAAGGGCACCTCATGCGCCAACTGCAGTAGGAAGGGCCTGTAAACCTGGGGTACCACCAACCTCTTGAGGGCACCAGGTTCAGGCTTAGTGGGCTCACTAACAAGGAGCTCACCCTCCCAATAAATCTTGAATGTCCTAGGCACTTCACCTTGTGCCTGGGACAGGGCCTGCGTCCGCAGACCCTCGAGAGAGGGACACTCTCTCTGCCCTTTACAGAAGTCCGCCCGGGAGGGTCCCCCTTCAGCTAACAAGCATTGAAGGTCGGGATGATCCTCCGGGTTGAGAACCTCTCCCACAGGAGAGTCTTCTGTCTCTTCTCCCACAGGAGTTGAGTCCGGGTTTTCCACTGGACCCAGCCTGTCCGGAGCATGGATCCCAATGGGTGCTGTCGGAACAGCAGGAAGAGAAGGTGTTCCTCCAACAGAGGTGGCCTTCTTGGTCTTCCTTCTTCGTGCCTTAGGCCTCGCCTTTGGCTCGGGTACCTGACTCACAGCCAGACCCGGTGTCACCTGTGACCTAGTGACCGCAGCAGCAGTCATGGGAAGACCATCCGAGATCAACCCCAACTCTACTAGATCATTACCTAACAGAATGTTAGCAGGGACATTGTCCTGAACCAGGACAGGAAGCTTTGCTGTCTTGTCTCCAATCATGAGTGTGACTAAGGCTACAGGCGATAATTTGGGAGGCCCACCAGCTAACCTGGTGGTTCTCAGAGGAGCACTTACATAGTCCTCTGGCTTGAGCAGGGTCCTGTCCACCACTGTCATGCTTGCCCCAGTGTCTCTCAAACCAGTAGAAGGCTGGCCATTCACGAGGACACTTCTCAAAAACCTACGGGTGTTCTGCGGGATAGTCGCCAGTACTTCTGCGTACTGGTCCCAGGCCCCAAGGGACACTAAGGAAATCTCTACTGGAGCACCAAATGTGATTCCGGTAGAGGAGGGGAGGACGGTGGCCTCCACCTCAGACACGGGGTAAGGGTAGGTCAGGCTGACAGCCTGTACTCCAAGTGCCTTACCTTTACACTTGGAGTCACCCCTTCGGTGATCCAGAGCCCCACAATCCCAACAAGTGCTAGGAGTGCGAGGTACGGTACTGGAACCACTGGGAGCCTGCTTTGCAGCAGGTGGACCACTACTCTTATTCCCACCCACAGAGGACATATCCCCACTAGATTTTTGGTTCTTAGGAGAGGAAGGTTTTGTTTTATTCGACTGTGACTGCTTGGGGGACTCCTCAGCTTTCTGAGAGGCCCCCTTCTCTTTATCCTTGTCCTTCCCACTGGAGTCCTTAGGGGACACCCGGTGGGAGACCCACTTGTCAGCCAACCTAGCCAGCTTAAAGGGGTCCAAAATGTTCTGGTCAGCAACATACTGACGCAGCTCTGGCGAACAGGCTTCAGAAAAATGCTCACAAAAACAACAGGTGGGATAATTCAGCAAAAGTTTTCACCTTGTACCCATCAATCCACCCCATCATGTTCATGTGCGCAGCACTCACCCAGTCAACCCAAGACACATTCTCTCGTTTCTTAAAATCCCTGAACCTTTTAAGATATTGGGTAGGTGTTTTGCCAAACTTGGCAATTAAAGCAGACTTCATACACTCATACTGACCCCTTTCTTCCACACTCAGCTTCAGAATACAGTCATATCCAGTTTGAGGTACTCTACTTAACAAACACTTAGCCCAATCTCTTTTATCAACATCATGAATCGCACAAGCCATTTCAAACGCTTCAATCCATTGGAGGATATCTGAACCCTCCAAAAACACACCAACCAAATCTTTCATAAACTTGGTGGCTGGGGACCTGCCACTCTCAATTGGTTTAGCTGAAGTCTCCACTCGAGCTTTCTCTAACTGGATTCTCTGACATTCAGTGTCCTTATCTTTGAGCGCAAGATCCTTATTTTTGAGTTCAAGATCTCTATTCTTGAGCTCCACTTGTTGAGCCAACTCCTCTTTCTTAAGTTCAGCATCTATTTCCAACTTGAGATATTCAAAGGCCAACTTCATCCTTAATAACTCAAGTTCCATGGAATTGCTGGGGTTCGGAACAGAGGCAGCAGGAATGGCGGCATTCCCAGAAACAGATTCAGCGACAACCCCAGGGGCAGAGTCCTCACTGGTTGCACCCCCCCCTTCATCAAGAGTTTCACCATCAGTCTGGTAGTCCACCAGGGCAGCTATCAGCTCAGCCCTAGACTTATCCACAAAGTCTAACTCCCTGGCTTCACAAGCACTCTGGAGAGCCTCTAAGCTCATCCGAGTCAATTTACCATTCGCAATGGTCTCCATCGCTTGTAATGCAGTTATTTGGAACACACCTAAACCTTAATTCAATAAAGTGCAGATATTTTGTAAGTGGCACGGTTATACACTGATTCTTAAAACCATAAGCATCCCACCGCTGCCACCAAGCTTGTCAGGACGAGGTGGGGGGGTCTGTACTTCCGCTCTCTATATGGCAGAGGAAAGGCACAGAGGACCCCAGCCAAGATTCTCTGATATGGTAACGATGGACGAGCAATCAAGGCCTAGCTTCTCAGGAGGTGATGCGGGCTGGTTCTTAAGTACAGTGTATCCCCAAGCCCCCACAAAGGAATGTCCACACACTGTATTACTGAAAACACAGTCTTTATATAATTAATATTCAAAGGTTATGTACACTTATTACAATAATGCACTTTGTGCTCCGGAAAATCAACAATGGTAAATATCTACAATTCTAAAGTGGTACCACTAATATTCGATTAGAGTGCATCAACAAGGCTGTGAAAATGCCACACGGATCAATAGCAATGAAACCAGCAATAGAGAGAAGGGAGAAAGCAGACGGATGAAACAATAGGCAGACGACTGGTCCTTGTTACTGGACACAGCTCTGAGTGGAGATCCCCCCACCTGGGCAACCTGTAAAATAACGATATATAAAACAAGCCCCGTCCATATATTGTTCAAGAGTCTCGTTCTCTCCTACAATGTTTTACCCCCCCAATGTACCTGGTGGAGTAGAGTTCGTCGGCGAGGCGTCGACCGATCCTTCTGGAGTGACTCCCTTTAAGGCAGGAGCCACGGATCGTCGAGAGGCGTCGCGGACTCGGGGTTCGGTGTCGGGGAATCGGCGGCCCTTCTTGAATGTCGCCCCTTTCAAGCGGGAGACACGGGGCGCCGAACGTCCGACCGTGAACCGGGTAGAACGACGTCGATGAGGCAGCAGGCTTTGATCCGAGCGGTGCTCGTCGACGACAGAGCGTTGGCGTCCTGCAAGGAAGAGGCGTGCGGGGCACCTCGGTGACGATAGTTCTGGACCGCAAAGAGAGGAAGAAGAACTGTGGCCCAGCAAGGGCGTCGAGTCGTCGGCGTCTCTGCGGTCTTTGGGTGGCGGGAATCCCACCGGTGGATACTCCTCGGCGCGTCGACGGTCAGGCCTTCTCCCACAGGAGGCGGCACGGCGATGCAGACGAAAGCGTCCGTTGATCAAGTTAAAGTTCTTAGGCAAACGGGAGCACGGCGGCTCCGGTCGGCGACGGCGGTCGTCGACAGTGGCGGACAACAGTCCGGGCGCTTCGCTTTGGGATTCCTCAGCAGTCCCCGTATCGGGTCGGCAGCCTGTCGTAGGTCTGTCTACCAGGGAGCGTTGGCAAAGGTCAGCTGTGCACGATGGTCCCTCGTAGCTCGGGAAGAGGGCGCCTTACCAGGTCCTCTCTGGGTCAGTCCTTGGAGACACAGCAGCCTTTAGATCGTGAAGGAGAGCCACGGCAATCCTTCTCTTCCAGCAGGGCCTCAAGGTCAAGCGTCAGTTACTCCAGTTACTCGTCGTAGTGGACTTCAGCTTCTGAACAATTTCCAGTGGTGAGAGGTCCCCAGATATACTATTCGGTCTCTCATCCACACTGCTGGCACGCACTCAGCAGCCAATCGTACAGAAGGGCATTCATGCAGTCGGTCAGCCAATCAGGCACGCAGGGCATTCAGGCCACTCTTCTCCCGCTCAGACACTCACAACAAGGAATGTGGATTGAGACAAGTACTCAGCCATTCAACTCTACACACTGCATTCAGTCCAGTTTCGGGCAGGGCTGTCTCAGTCTTTGTCTCTCATGGCAGAAACCAGACAGCCACAACACGGAGTGCATATTGGTCACACTCCCCATTCACCCAGGTCCCACCCACAGGAGGTACCCACAACATACAGTCAGCGGGAAGGCTCCAGTAAGTCTAGCTGGGCCTTCACAGCAACACCATATACGGAACTTCCACCCAACAGCCAGTCAGGGGGAAGGGACAGAGTCAGGGCTTCCCAGGACTTTGGGAAAACAAGGTATCAGGCGATAGAAAGCAAGAGGCCACCGGGGCCATCTTGTTTCCTATCCGGAATCAACTGATTCCAATGGCAGGGCCGGGGTACCCCAAAATGGCGGATACCCAGCGCACCTGTCAAATTCAGCATGTAGCTGCCACCAGCCCATACCCTACTCTGTGGGCCACCCACGGGTGCCCAAAAACATACACTAGGGGCACAAGGTTGTACCCCTGCCCATGGGTGCCATAAGGGTATCCCATGGGTCTGTTCACCAAACCAAAAAGAGAGCTGCACCGCCAGGAGTCCCGCATGGACTTCTGCGCGGAAAACACGACAGAACACACGATAAGAACAGAAAAAGGACAAGGATACGGAGGCCCTGTCCCTCCGATGCATTTCCAGCATCACAACAGACAACTCAGTGTCAGAGCCTCCGTAGATCAGAAGGTCTGAACCCTCCAAACTAGCAGGTTTGACAAGAGCTCTTCCAGTTAGGATGGTGTCAGAATGACAGCCCTCTAGAGTGATAGGGCTCAGGGTCAGATCAAATGAGGCAAGAACAGTCTCTGAGGGCCTGATTCAGAGGTCCTGTTGTCAGCTGAAAGACACTTTTCCATGAAGCAAAGGATTCTGACCTAACCCCAGAGTGGTGGTAATTAATCTAGTCTGCCACGCCTGGAAAGCTGTGATTTATGGCAAAGCGACAGACTTGCCAGCCACCTCATGGGCAGGGTGCTGGCATGGACTGCATTCTAAATCCAGAGCACCCTTTGTCACCAGCCTAAAGAGGTGTTAATTAACGGCACGCTGGGTGTGTTGTTGGTGTAGAAAAGGGGTGGCATTCCTCACATAGTATTAGCTTTTACATAAAAAACGAAATTTTCATGAGAATATCCTAAAAAGACATTACTCTAAAAGACCACAAGATGGCCGACTGTGCAGGCAGCCAGCCTAAACACAAGAACTGTTTAAAATGTTTTCTTTTCCTTTTGTCAGCGCCACATTGCTACATTGCACTTCCTGTACTGTAGAAAGGTGTCTTCCAATTTAGCATTTGGGTCACATGTGTTCTGTGCGCGTTAAGCCTGCTGTGCCTCATCTGCGTGCATTTTACATTCTTTTTGGCAACTCTCCTCCTCTCAGAGGCGTAGCCAGGTTTGCTTAGCAAGTGGGGCCTGAATCTAATGTAGTTGGGTCCACTGCAGTGACATTAACATCTGTAAATGCCCACAGAGCAATGCTGGGTGGGCAGGTGCAGATTTTGGGTGGGCCGTGCCCGCTCAGGCCCTATCCTGTCTACGCCTCTGCCTCCACTCCTCCCATCACCCTCATAAAGAAGGTGGGAGGATTTGGAGTGGGACATGGTGTGTTTCTAGGTGGCATTTAACACGACTTCAGAATCAGGCCCTGAGTCCCAACCCCACAGATGAGGGTGCTTTCTGAATCAGGCCAGGTATACTAGAAGGTCCTCAGAGTCAGAAGCCCAGGAGAGTTCCGGAATAAGAGTGCACCATATAAGGTGTGCCCCGTTGCCAACATCTATAAGACAAAAGTGGATCTCAGTGCCCATTCGACCAGCAGGGTGTCCTCAGTGCTTTACTGGTGATAAGAATTCGAGGGGGGAGGGGACTCTAATACGTTATGATGCAATATTTGGGGGCGGGGCCTAAAACGCATCTTGTTCAGCCTCCAATCCCAAGTAACTAGTAAAGCTTTAAAACAGGAGTGGCCTGTGTAATTAAAGGAGTCCATCAATAAATCAAGGAATTCTTATAGAGTGCAGCTTTCGACCGAGGACATGATGTCGCTAGCAAAAGAACCCGCAGAGGAGTGACCCAACAGAGCGATCGAGTTTAAACATGTGCAATGAAAGGGCAAACATTCTGCTTTAAAAGATCTATTTAAATATGGTTAATGTTTGTAAAAATGTTGACCAAAATGATTATATTCAAATATGAAACAGAACATCAAATCAAAAGGGGTCAGTACACCATGAAAACCCACAGTTCTTCTGAAAGAAATCCATTAGTCATATATGATAATTAAAGGCATTCTAATGATAATATATTAATACAATGGGCCTCATTACACGGTAGGCGGTGAGCCATGGCGCTATTAGCGCCATGGCTTATGCCGGTAAAATACCGGCACCGCCTTGGTGGAAAGGGGATTTACCGCCCGATTCCAAGGTTGGAGGGGCGGTAAATCCCCCTTCCGCCATTGCCCTTCCCCATTCCCATAGGGCTCTATGGGAATGGGGAAGGCGCTAATTACGGCACCGCAAAATTGCGGTGCCGTAATTAGCTCCGAAGTCCCTTTGCGGGTTGGATTTTAACACCTGCAAAAAGCAGGCGTTAAATCCCCCAACCCGCAAAGGGACCTCGTAGTAAGGCCGTAAGGATTTACCGGTACCGGTATTTTACCGGTACCGGTAAATCCTTACCGCCATCCGTGTAATGAGGCCCAATGTGTGGCAAAAATCAAACAATGTATTCCCTTATACTTTCCCTTTCCTGTTTCAAAAGTACCTAATTTCACATTTCATTAGCTGATGTTGTGATTCCAAACATTACGGAAGGTGTAATTTACTGGCAACGAGCAGTATTGCCACTCATACTTTTAAAGAAATTTGGTGAGGGGCGTCATTTTGGAGAGTTCTGGCAGGACCGAGGGCAAAATTTGGAGACTGCCAATGCTAAGACCGGTTAGACCTGGCCCACTTAAAGCATAGGGTGTCCTTATCAAAAAGCCTCAGGAAGGTTTCTGAGTCAGAGCCTCTCACATCCACAACTGGAGTATCTCTAAGTTAGAGTATCTATTCTAACATTTTTTAGAGGTCCCCCGGAGACAAGGTGTGTTTCAGAGTAAGAGCCGTCTGGAGCAGTGGTTTCCCACAGTCAGACATTCTCCTAGTAAAGTCTCAGAGGCCTCATGGTTCTGTCAGTATCAGAGTCAGAGCTTCCAAGAAAATGCTTGTGCCAAGCCAATCAGAGTAGAGCAGACTGCGAGCCAGAGGCCTTCACACCAGGATGATGGCAGCCGGAGCAGCCCGAAATGCAGGAGTCTCCGAGCCAGAGTCCCTTGGACCGGTAATACCTCAATGAAAGTATCCAACCCCCCACAGGCTATGATGAGCTTACCTGAGCCAGGAGTGGGTTCATCTCATTCTCAGAGGTGCTCAAGGAGATTTTAAAATCAGAGAGTCTCTGACGTGGGATGTCTCTGAGTCGGACCACTTCTCACAAGCTGGGCCTCCAACTGACTAACACTCTGGAACTGCGATGAGGGTATCTGGTCATTGCATCGAATGCAATACAATAAAATGCCTTTCCATCTAAAAAAAATGCATTGAAATAAAAGCATTGAATGCATGTTTTTTGAAGGTAAAGGGTTTAGTTTAATTTTATTGGGTTTTAAAGGGTAAAAAGGGGGGTTGCAGGGGAACCCCCATTAAAATAAAAAATACAAAAATGCATTAGATGGAATTTTTCGATGCATTTTTTTTAATGGAATGGTCTGTCGATGGTAAGTAATCGATGGAATGACTATAAACCCTAATGAGAGGTGATAGAAAGTCAGGGCCCCTCAAATTAGGGGCTCCTCAATTGGTGGTACATAACGATGTCAGAATCCCACAGATTCCACACTGATAAAAAAGGGGCCATGTTCTCTGATGGGGAGCATCACCTAGCATTTCCGCAGGGTGAGAGTGGCACCTTCTTGCCATTTGGAACCTGTACTCCATCAAGGCTTATGTCACAAATTGCTGCAAGTACTAGCACAGCAGGAAATCTTTATGCAATGAAAGGAAAACATCTCCAGGTCTGTGGTTGTCCGAGAATGTCTTGCATCGAAAGTGAAACATTTCACCAATTGAAAGTTCTACTTGGCTCACCAGCAACATACACTGTGTCCCAAAGCTCTTTTACATTGTATAGACTTAAGGTGCATTGCATAAGTGCATTCATTTTGTCGATGCACCAGGCGACCTTTCCCCTAGCTTGCCCAATACCTTTTGAAATGGGCACGACCAGTGCTTTAAATGGGCAGGTCCTACCCTCAGTACCTGCACTTCTTATTTTTGAGCATTTGAGTACCTGCACTTTTCAACGCGTGAAAGAGAATCGGCACTCAACTATATGGTGGGGTGAAAATGAAAGCTTTTCATTTCATTTTATTGCAACTTAAAGGACCAAACTTCTGCAGCCTTTACTGTGGAGAGCACCACCACTCCCTCCACCTGCAGTGCCCATAATGTCTGCTTCAGGGCCCACCCTGCAGAACAAAAGAAGAGACAAACATGCAGCTACTGTGCTCTCAGCACACAAGGCGCGCAACCCTGTTGCACTAACTGGGCTTCACCTGTTAACATCGGTGTCCTTTGATGGCGCAGGGATTGATTTGGAAAGCCTGGGAAATTACTTTTTTTTTAAGTTGTTTCTTTGTTATTAGCAGTGCCTAGTCTAATATGTAAAGGTTTAAGTAATTCGACTTGTGGTGGAACGTTCTCGACTGAAAACTCCTACACCTGCCGATTTTCTTATTAGAGAATGAAAGCAAGCAATAATAAAACTCCCCTTTTAAAGCTTAGTGTTCAGCTACAATACCTGTTAGCTTCATATGTAAAAAAGAAAGTCTCATTTTATATGGATATTCACGCTTTCTTAACACAATGCATAACATCAAACAGGAAGTTTGTGAGAAAGATCCCAGATACATTGCTTTACCAAAGTGTGTGATCCTTGGCACATAATTTAATCTCACTGGGCATTGCCTGCAAACAACAGTGGGCAAATAAAAGGGATATGTGCCCAAGGTGCCAAGCTGAAAAAAGAGGCGCCATTATCGCTGCGGTGGAGTGTTTGGCTTCATAACTTTTCCATTTAAAGCACTGGGCACAACACATCTTCAACTGTGCTTCTTTTTCACGTATGTAGGTAGGGTTTACCAAGAATAAAAAGAAGCAATAGAACGCCAGTGCCTTTCAGCCTCCACACGAGCACAAGTTTGGATTTTCTTTGACAGGAGCCATTAGCAGCCTGCATTGGGCTACCTCCAGGGCAATGCAGATACAGGGCATTCAAGCTCCCTTGCGGTGCCACCACCTTCACCAAATCAATGGGCCTCATTACAAGGTCAGCAGTAAGGGGTTAATGGCAACGGTAAGGGTACCGCTGCCGTGAACCCCTTACCACCGCATTATGAAGTCCCTTAGTGGAGCCGCTAAGGGACCAGGGAGCTAATAGCGGGCCCGTTTTTAGCTCCATCCCCATTCCCATTGAGCCCTATGGGGGCTCGAATGGGAATGGGGAATGGTTCTCTGAATGGGGATTTACCGGGTCCTCCAAGGTTGGAATGACCCGTTAAATCCCTATTTCGAGAACCCGGACCCAGAATGTGGTAAGGGTGTAGCCATGGTGCTAATAGCTCCATGGCTACCTCCAACCTCGTAATGAGGCCCAATGTCTTGTTGACAAGCGTCTTGGGAATATGGGTTGTTTCCTGTAGTGGCAATCGTTTCTTCGCCCCACCTCATAAAGCTATTTACAGCACTCAGTGAAAGTTCTCTGCTCTGCTGAGAGTGCTGTGGGCGCCTCTCTCTCGCGCCATTCGCATATAAAATGCCAGCCATGGGTCGCCATCCTATCGTGTGCAGATAGGCCCGGCACAATCTGTGTGGGCGCCCATTTCAACATGATGGTTGGGGCCCCCTGCTTAGACCAAAAAAAGTCTGAGGCACCTGCGCAGAGCATACATTATAATGGCAACAAAGATACGGTTCAGGCGTGCACCTAGACTGAAATGTCGGGTGTCGGAGCGGTGTGAGGGGGTGGTGAGGGTGTGGGGGGATCTAACCCTTTAAATGTTGGAAGAGGCGCTATTTTAAGAGACTGTGGGGCAGGGGCAAACATACGTGTGTGGGGGCATCTACTTTACATGTTCTAATGTTAGTAGTCTAGTGCAGCTTCAATGTTACAGGCAGTTAACTCTCTCCTTTACATCTGAAAGTACCCACTTAAGAACTGCTGTGAGAATGAGTGGTCTGCTGGCCCCCTACCCTTCCAACTCCTCTAACATGCAAGTACTAAACCCTCATCATGATTTCAATTGCCTAAAAACGTGTGCATATAATGCAGATGCTAATAATGAAAAGTATTACATTAATAATTGCTGGGCTTTTGTTAATGTTAATGTTAAAGTATATTTATACGTTGCACTATCACCACCGGAGTGGTCCCTGGTGCTCTGGCAGCTCTGAAAGGCAAGGTGGTAGGGTAAGTTAGTAGGACTTAGCGGGAGAAAGAGCAAGAGAGCTGTGCTGTGGGCAACATCAGTTCGATTTTCACCGTTAGGTGAGCTCAGGTGCATTTCCTCAGTTGGTAGCCTTTGTGTGTTGTTGTGCAAGGCTATGTGTTTAGTTTTGTTGTTGCGGTGTAGTGAAGTGCCTGCAATTTGTTGTGGTTAGTTTAGAGTTTGAAAGGTGGATGCAGGGGGGATGAGTTTTTTTTATTAGTTTGTTTGGTTGTATACATTATTGTCTAGGTGTACTGCCAGGTAGATTCTCACATTTCTATCTGCAAGCTGACATTCATACTCCTGTCCCAATGTGACACAGGACAATAGTCACAATTCTGTCTAGATGTGACGCAGGCTAATAATTACAATTCTGTCTAGATATGACGCAAGGTAATAATTACAATTCTGTCTAGATGTGAAGCAAGGTAATAATTACAATTCTGTCTAGATGTGACGCAAGCCAATATTCACATTTCTGTCGAGATGTTGACACAAGCCAATATTCACATTTCTGTTCAGATGCGACGCAAGCTAATAATTACAATTCTGTCTAGATCGCGACACAGGCTAATAATTTCAATTCTGTCTAAATGTGACGCAAGGTAATAATTACAATTCTGTCTAGATGTGATGCAAGCCAATATTCACATTTCTGTCGAGATGTTGACACAAGCCAATATTCACATTTCTGTCGAGATGTTGACACAAGCCAATATTCACATTTCTGTTCAGATGCGATGCAGGCTATAATTACCATTCTGTCTAGATGTGACCCAGGCTAATATTCAAATTTCTGTCTAGATATGACGCAGGCTAATAATTACAAATCTGTCTTGATGTGACGCAAGCTAATATTTACATGCTGGGCCTCATTACGAGGTTGGAGGCAGCCATGGAGCTATTAGCTCCAAAACCCTTCCGAATCCGCCCTGGTGAATGGAGCAATTACCGGTCCATTCCGAGGTCGGAGGGACTGGTAATTCACCAGGGCCATTCCCCATTCCC
Source organism: Ambystoma mexicanum (assembly GCF_040938575.1). Taxonomy (NCBI): domain Eukaryota; kingdom Metazoa; phylum Chordata; class Amphibia; order Caudata; family Ambystomatidae; genus Ambystoma; species Ambystoma mexicanum. The sequence continues at coordinate 859,642,861 of NC_090931.1, read as the reverse complement.
ATTTGAGCCCCTATAGGGCCCCATAGGGCTCAATGGGAATGGGGAAGGCGCTAATAACGATACTACAAATTGCGGTCCCGTTATTAGCTCTAGAGTCCCTTTGCGGGTCCCGTCCTTAACTCCTGCAAAAAGCAGGTGTTAAGGAAGGACCCGCAAAGGGAACTCGGAGTTGGGAGGTAAGGGATTACCGGCACCGGTGCCCTTACCGGTGCCGGTAATCCCTTACCTCCCACCTCATAATGAGTCCCACTGTCTAGATGTGGCGCAAGGTAATATTCACATTTCTGTCTAGATGTGACGCAAGGTAATATTCACAATTCTGTCTAGATGTGGCGCAAGCCAACATTCACATTTCTGTCTAGATGTCTAGATGCGACACAAGCCAACATTCACATCTGTGTCCAGATTAGACGCAAGGCAACACCCACAATTATGTCTAGGTGTGATGCAAGCGTTAACCGTGAAGCCACAGACACTGTTTATTGTATTTCACCTGTTATGTCCTGCTATGGCTCTGTAGGTCAGCCAAGTCATCATAGCCTACAAATTGGGAAGGCGGGCTAAAGCCCGATCTGACTAATGGCCATTGCGCCACTGATAAAGTTAATAGCTGCCGATTATCACGAGCCGGCTAAGCAGCAGGGAGCTTAAACACTAAATGCCCACTGAACAGCTCCAAACTCTTTTGTCAGCAAGCGCTGATGTGGAGGAACCAGTGTTAGAAGGCAACGAGTTGGTGGCACTTCTGTATATCCTGTGGGATGAGGAAACGCAGCATGTAATGCAATCGCTGCAAAATTCACATTTTAAGCTCCAGAACAAAAATAGAGAGATCGATATATTGCTGTGTTACAATACTGCTGACTGGCAACATGGGCGAAGTAGCTGGGGCCCCCTCAGTGTCGAGGTCCCTTTCATTGGAAAAAAAGACAAAAGCCCAACGCTATCCCTGCACGCGAATGGCTTGCGAATGGCAGTTTACTGCTTTGTTTGAAGTTAAGCACAGACTGGGGTGACCAGACATCCCGGTTTTGCAGGGACCTTCCCAGAATTAGGCCTTATGTCCGAACTGCCCCCTCCCATGCCAAGAGTTCTTTAAAATTTCAAAGACACGTCCCGGTTTGAAGACGTAGAGGGCGGCCACTGCAGAAATGCAACAATTCAAGCTGACATATTTACATAATAAACAGGTCAGCTTTCCATTATCACCATCGTTAGATCTCTGACACCCCAGGGTAGACTCGAGCCTACAACCTTTTTGTTCATAGCCAGGGAGAATGGTCAAGAAACAAGCATAGCAAAGACTGTAGCAACAATCAAAGCAACAGCTCCTCAAGGCGCTCTAGTGACGTAACATTTTGTAACACTGCGGTTTAAATATCGGAGTGCTGGAAATATTTATTTTAATGCATGATCCCACATGGGAGGGAAGAGAAGGGGACCGGTGTGACGGTGGGGGTGGTTGGGTTTGGGGGTATGAATGGGCTCAGGGCGCTAGTCCTACATTTATGTTTTTGGTCCGTCCCGTTTTTTTATTTTCCAAATCTGGTCATCCTAACACAGATGCATATTTGTAAAAGTAGCACAGACAATACGAAACACACGGCACACAATGCAGTGCTTACAACAGGGTCCGAGTTGTGTTGCCTGTACTTGGCCTGGAGGCCAGGTGCATGGGGAGGCAGTTTTCTAGGGTAGGAAATAACGCCAGGGAAGGGTTCCGTTCATGTGACTGTCAGTCTGTTCAGCCGTGTGAGAAATCTGTACTGAAAAACAACAAAAGCTAAAGTAGGTTGTTCTATGCATAGGCACTCGACCAGCAGGACATCCGTGATGTCTGTGCAGTAGACAGAACGTTGGCTCCTCAGGTGGCAGCGTGCAAAGGTGGAAGTAACACATGACACCATCCTTTGGATTTATCTGCCCACTTTAATTTTCACTGCAAAATCACACAACTCCTGTGATGAATCAGCTTCCGGGGCACCAGTGGTTATGGGATGAATATCGGTTTCTAAACCATCAATCAACCCCACACCTCTAGTACACCAGAAGGGATCCTAACAGATTGGAATACAAGTGAATTATAAGACCTCCTTGTCCAATTTCGGTAACGTTGATGGAACGGCAGGCTTATCTCTGCAAGGTCGTGGATAGTTGGTTATTTGCAACACAGCGAAAATACAATTATTACCCAATGATAAAAGGGACTATCAAGTCAAGGTTGTATCAAAAGATCTACTTTATTATTACTACAACAAACAGTTCTAGCACAATACAAATATGACCACCCTGTAAAGGAACACAGAAGACAGACAGTTTCACGAATTAAAAGGGATACACTCTGGATACTGACAGGAGGATAATTGTTAAAGTAATCAGTCTTACAGTTCCAGGTAATGTGGTTTCAGCACCAAGGGTCGTAACTGTATCTAGGGGTCTTCGGAGAAGGATCTGGGGGCTAGAACCACAATGTACCTGGTGCTGAAGAATTTCTTGGTGCTCGACGACGTCAAGGCAGTTCCAGGGTGCTTTGCAACCCTTGAGACAGAGTTAGTGGTGGGGGACAGCTGCAGGTACCAGGCGGCAGGCAGTTCGGCAAGCAAGACTGGACGCACGTCTGCAGGCTGTCCGGCGTGGCGGCTCAGGGCCAAGAATCATTGTCTCTGCGCTGATTGGCAGATCGGGAATGCTGGTCGAGGTGTCTCAGACAGCTATGGTGATTGTGGCGTGGCAACAATCAGCGCTGCAGCTCGAGGCAGTTCGAGGACTAGTCTGTCTCAAAAAATTTCCATAAAAGATGGACGGTGGGTGATGCTTGTGTGGCTCTCCTCCTAGCTTCTTCGCAGGGCTTGTGTCCTTTCAAGGCAGGCAGCCCAAAGCTCAAGAGAGTACTCTCCAGCACTTCCCACCTAGGAAGCTTGCTGGCAAAACCTAGCAGGGCATGCTGTTTGCTGGCTGAGTACCGGTTCTGGAGCTGCTGGACAGGTCCTCTAAGTCCGGTATCTCCCTCTGTTCCCTCAGGAGATGTTTAGTGGAGGGATCTTGCTTCCCTCTTGGAATTCCTGCCCTTCCTTCACTGGCGGAAGATGTAAGGTAGACTGTACCTTCAGCTTGGGTCCAAATGAGTCCTTCTTTTTACTCCTTTTGAAGTTTTCAGATGATCTGCTACGTGAGGGGTTCAACCCTCATTTCAAGCCAAATGGGCCCCAGTGATTGGTGCAGGCTAAGCCTACCTTAATGGACCAATTCTGGGTCCCCACCAACAATCTTCTGTTATGCATGAGGTCAGGAGCAGAGTGCTCTGCAACAGGATAGACAAGTGGATGACAACACATACCTAAGTCCCACCCATCTCCCTGCCTGTTGTAGATCAAAGTGTCTCTCTGGTTAACTGAGCCCTCTGTGACTCTTGATTAAAGCAAAGGGTTCCCTTGAAGTCTGTGCTGGGAGCAGAAGTCCTTTCTCCCCCAAACCACATACTTCTCACCTCTGAAAGGGGCCAGCTCTGCAGGGGTTTGCCTGTGGTAAATAGTGGACTTAGACATGTATTTCACTGGCTTTCATACAGAGGGGTGGGAACCAGCTTCAGGTTAACATATTGTATGCTAAAGGGGTGTTAGCCCCACCTTTCCTGTTGTTTATTCTGGAAACCAAGCCCCTTGAGGCTTGCTTCAATTATCTCTATCATGGCTGGTGGAAGGTGTGCCTTCCCTCTTCTGGAGATGCTTTGATGTACCAGGGCTGTCACATTCCAGCTAAATATGACAGGGGAAGACAGCGCCTGTAGGCTGTGTCTTCCCAGAGTACATGTGACTATGTGTTTTGTGCGGGAAGCAGATGGACTGTGTGTGTAATGGCCTCACACAGTCCATGGAGGTTGGTCTCCCATCATTCCTTATCTTTATTAAAAAATCTAAAAAAGCCCAGGAGAGCGCACTCTGCCCATGTGGATGGTTGAATTCCTCACAACTCCTTAAATGTGATCCGTTAACATCATACATTCAAAATTCAGCAAAACAACAGCATCACAATAATGCATGCTCATTACATTCTGACATGTGGTCTAGGTGGAACATACAATCTTTGCCCTTATTGATGCATGATGTTGAGGCCCTTAACCCTGCCTCCTCACCATGCCCTCTTTGGTGGTGATACCAAGAAGCCCCTTCTCACCTGCACTGACTGCCTCCTGATCCTGGCCCTCAGCACTCCAAGTTGCCCAAAACACTCACAGTGAGAGGCAGACAGCCTTCACCACTGCCCCATTCTGGCACTGGGGTCCCTGCAAGGGGCAAACCATTGTATATATGGTCGTCCACCACCTGCCACCTGCTATCCCGCTTGATCATGAAGGGTGGGTGGGAAATGCAATTTCTTCTTGCAGAGCTGTGGCGAGTGTGGAGCAGCAACTGGCGTCAGGAACATAGAAGAGGGGTGAGCCGATGGTCACCCCTCCTCGGGCTGCCCGTTAAATGGTTGCTTTCCCGTTGCTTGTCCCCCACCCCACCAAGCCTGTAAAAAGTAGGCCGGCCTGCCTCCCTGCAACCTTCCAGCCCCAATCGGTATGCCAACCTGTTTCCGGCCCAACACCCTGCATCATCGTGGGCGTACCGAGAGGTGAATGCTGGCGAGGAATGCATTGCACAGCCCTGGAGCGGGCGGGTCTCCCATGAGGCCACCCACCTCTTCTGCCATTGCTGCCACCGCCCGCCCAACCCGGCAGCCCCTCAGTGGTGAAGGGGGCTTGTCTCCGTGGGCTCTACAGGTGGCAGCGCACAAGGGCAGAAGTAACACATGACACCATTCTTTGAATTTATCTGGTCACATTTAGCTTCACTGTAAAGCCACACCACACCTTGAATGTGGCCCGTTAACAACAAACATGAAAAATCTTGCAAACAACAACGACCTCAGAATAATTTATGTTCGTTACATTCTGACAGGCGGTCCCGGTGAACCATACACTCTGCCCCCTGGCCCACAGTACATGGCAGTGAGGTCCATAAGCCTGTCTCGCCACCATGTCATCTTTGGGGGTGATACCAGGAGGCCTCTTACTTCGCACCTGCACTGACTGCCTCTTGATCGTGCAGGCCGGCCCCCGGGACGTCCACCGGCCGAAACCCTCACAATGAGAGGCAGCCAGCCCTCGCCACTATACTGTTCCAGCACTGGGGTACCTGCAAGGGGCACATCACTGTCCATATGGTCCTCCCCCCCTGCCACAGAGACCTGGACCTCCCGGTCCGGGGCACTCCCCCTCTGCCATGCCGTGTGGATAAAGGCCAAGAGGTTTTTGAGCAAACGTTCTGTACCCTGGTCAGACAGGTTTACTCCATCCTGGTGAAAGCATGATGGCCCCTTAACCAGCCTGTTGGCCACAGTCAAAAAACGCCCATGGCAGGATGCCAACTGGGCCAATTAATCGTTAAGCTTCCTTGCCAAAATGTTCAAGAGATGTGCCGACCCAGGTTGTTCCCACCTAGTCCGTGGTATGACCTGTGAACATGCAATTATGGCCTTTGGATGGAACCTGCTCTCCCTCACTACTCTCCTCCCTAAGGGCACTAAATCATTGCCCCAAATGTGCAGAATGATGAGTTCTGTGTCTGGCAGCTGATGCGTCATACTTTGCTTGACCACAAATTGGTGAACCTGTCTGACTTGCATGCCCCCTACACTGATCCACCACACGTTCACACCTTGGCAGTTCAGCAAACCTGGACATTTGCACACCCTCCGTTCCATCCTCTTGATGTTCGAGTACCCGAAGATCCACAACACTCTCCTCAATGGCATCCTCCGAATGGCAATTAAACAAAAAGAGAATTCATTAGATACCAAGCCTGGCATCCCCCTGCACTCCCCCCTCGTCTGTCTGCGTGCTCCCGCGTTCCCCCTTCAACAAGTTAGGTGCGTTCTGACATAACCCCTAAATGCATTAGACCTCCACCGCCCTATTCTCACTAATCTTATGTGTTCTTTCTCAAAACATAATTCTGAAATGGGGGGTTGAACCCCAACACACGGAGCCCAGCCACCTCGAGAGCCTTCTCAATGATTCTTCTAAATTGGAATTGTGACACATAAGATCCGTCCTGGTGGAGAAACAGTGGGCCTACCACCACTGGCTTGAGTGAGATAAAATCACTCATAGCCCTTACGGGGCAGATCAGTACCCACTCTGCTTGCCTAATGACACCCTGGTCCCTCTCTCGTTTGGTCTGTCTTGGACCGCCTTACTCATAGGTGTACAGTAACCTCCCAGCAATGGTTACATCAGATAAAGCAAATCCCACCGTTGTGTCCCTTGTCGAGGACCCCACTAGCTCACCTGCCCTGAAAGCCCCCATAAAGTCAGTAAAAAACACTGCCCTGAATAGTGTAGCCTCACACTCGTTCCTACAAATCCCCCGCATCCCCTCCACCAGTAAGCCCAATTTGTGAGGCTTCAGCGACCTCCTAGTGTCCTTCTGTGCCACCTCCGACCTCTTGCACCCTGACATGGCCCTTTTTACTGTGAAATGTGTTGATGGGCTATCTATCCCGTGCAGCCCAGCAAAGAATCTTCGTACTGTCATCCTTCCCATACTGCTCTCCCAAGAAACCCCTGCCTGTACATGGCCCAAGTAGGAAATTAGCGAATCTCTGTGAAGTATGTCCCCCAATCCCTACTCCCAGCAGAATGCCCTGAAATCCCTGAAGGACTTTTCATAGGCTGCCTTCATTTTCGCAGACACAAAACCCGCAATCAATGGGGCAAGGTCGGGGCACCAAGCCTCCACAGTATCTCAGGGAAAGTGGTCATCTTGTCTTCTGCATGTGGCAGCCACACCGGAACTCCTACATCTTGAAACGAGATAGAGCATAAGCAGCGTTGTAAACACACCTGGTACATGTTTTGCTTGAAATTGCCTGTTACAACGTAAACACAACAATACCATTTCATTCAATAACCTCAGGACCATAGGTCAAGCCGTCCTTTCATTGCTGTACTACCAACATAATGTCAGATCAGAAAACCAAATTTTTTCCCTGCATCACATATGCCCAGATTGTCCGCGTCACTAGAATCGGGAACAACTCAGGAAATGTTATGTTATGTTTCAGTTCAACCCCTTATCGAACCTTTCAGGGGGCCAACCTTGACTGTACCACCTGTTCCCCACGATTTCCCCAAACGCCATGCTCCCTGCAACGTCAGTGTCCAGCCAAATCTGGGTACTTGTGTTTGCTGCCTCCAGCCAAATCTGTGCACCGTTTAAGTCATACAAAAATGCATCCAATAACGTGTGGTCTTCCCTCACCTCCCTGGATAACCTAGTGTGATATTGCTTTCTCTGTCATCCCCGACATTGCCCCAGCAAAGGCCTGTGAATACAGCCTGCCCATCAGAGTTATACGTAACGCAAAGTTCAGCTGACCCACTAGGCTCTGTAACTCACCCAGTGTCACCTTTTTTGCATGTAGACCTAGATACAGTTTCTCTGAATTCGCACTCTTTGACCTCAGACAAGCCTCATTCTCCCTGTACTGAATCAATTTCAATCCCCAGGCATGTTAACGTCGTCACTGGACCCTCCGACTTGTTTCTGGCCAATGGCACGCCTAGCCTGCCAGTTACACTTTGGAAGGCCAGTAGTGCCATCTTGCATTGACGCATGTTGGGTTCTCCTATGAACAGAAAGTAATCTAAATAAGTAGTGAAAAGAATGCATGCAAAGCCGCCATTGTACAGAACCTGGTCATTGGTATCATGAATTTAGTAAGCCAGAACCCATGAAGCGGGAATGGAAAACTGTGTCCTAGGAAGAATAATAGGCAAGACAGACAGCAGGGGTAGCGGCTGGGACCACATTGGTCGCAGCTGTGACCACTGGCGACCCCCAAATGATGTCCCTGCATGTGCATATTGAAGTGCCATCCGAGTACTCATGGCTGTCCCCATCATTTTGAGATAATTGTCAGTACATAATGTGAAACATTTGGGAATAAAACGTATTCCAAGCACATGGTTATAGTGTCTGTACAGTGAGTCCATGCCTTTTCCTCTAGTAATGAACACCTTCAGAGGGGGCCTATAGCATTTAGTTTGTTGAGTAGATAAGTGGTGTTCTAGATGTAGCTGGACAACTCTTTTACAAATGGCTTCAAGATGTTCTCGTCCCAGCCAGAGATATTCTCATTCAGCGTGCATGATCCTGAGAGGATTGTGTAGCCAGATTGTGTTCATTTTGCATTTTGCGGTGCATATAGAAAGTACAAGGTACATGATTACCTGATATTAGGCCTTGAATGTGTTCCTGGATGTCATTTGGATGATACTTTACAATCTTGTTGAATTCCCCTTTAAATTGTTTGTTTGGGTCTTCATGCAGCTTTTTGTGGTATTTTGTGTCAAAATTTTGCCTGTGTGCCTCCTGCACAATCGTCTTTTGTGTTCATTATGACAACCATCCGTTCTTTGTCTGCTGGTTTGATTATAATACTATGGTTATTGTTCAAATACTTTATTGCCTTTCTGTAGGTGTCAGCTTATAGGTGTGTTTGATGCATTTTTCCAGGATCGTAGATGTTCTGGACGCACAATTCACAAAAAGCTAAATAAAGAAAATATGTGCAGGGGTGAATATTTTCATCTGCAGTGGTTGGAGAAATGTGCAGGGTGCCTTATTCAAAAATGTGGCCCGAGCATTTCCCCTGGGCTGTGCTTCAGCACAAATGATGCGCTGGCCAGCCCCCTTGCATACATTAGTGTTTGGAGCATGTGTGGTGCTTCATGCACCTGTAGGCCTCTGACTGTACGTAAATGTTATGTTTTTTTTCCCAGGTACAAAAATCTTATTTCTTTAAGGAATGCCAGAGTTACAAGGATGCACAACTGGTTTTCTTGGAGGGCCGAATACACCTTCGAAGCTGCTTACAGTGGGACGGACTACTAATGTGTGGCGTGAAACAGGGGAGGGGTGTTCACATGACATGAGCAACCGAAATCTACTCAGCAAAACAGACATCTATGGCCGCAAACGGCCTCTGCTTAAACAGGGACAAAACAGAGAACCTCATTGTAGGCACCAGGGGAAACGCTCAACAAGCTCCCCCCGCAATACAAAACCTTCACCATCGACAACTCCACCATAACAGTCTCATCAGCGGTAAAAACTCTAGGAGTTTACCTCGATTCTTCACTCTCAATGACTCGCCATGTCAACGCTATAGCCTCCTCGGCCGCACTCACCACCAAAGTTATCTACGCGGTCAAGTCCTTCCTCTCCACAAAAAACTGCCTATCCATCGCCAGAGCCACAGTAGGTACCAAACTGGACTGCAATGCCTTATTCTTGGGTACCACTGCAGAAAACCTTAACAAACTTCAAGTTACACAAAATAATGCCCTTAGGGCAGCTCTGAACATCCCCAAACCAGAACACATCCGGATACAAGCCAGGAAAGATGCTCACTGGTTACCGGTAAAAGAACGCATACTCTTTAAATCACTGGCCATAACAAACAGGTGCCTTTCCTCCGAAGCCCCACAGTACTTGTCAGAAAGAATCAACATCAACTCCTCCAAAAGGCCCGCCAGGTCCCATCTGTCCAACCAGACCTACGTGCCCACCTTCAAATTAACTAAAGCAGGTGGGTCCAGTTACAGCACTTGGCCCCCAAAATCTGGAACACACTGTCTACCACTCTAATGAATGAAAAGTCCTACACCACATTCTGCAAAATGTTGAAAATGCTACTGCTTTGCTAGATCCAACCATCTTCTATATATTCGTGTCCATACTGTTGTGCAAACTGTAACCTAAGCTACAGCTTAACTTACGCATGTTCCCCACTGGCCATTCTTCTGTATCCTGTCCACCTACTGTTCACAACTGTCTTGTCTGCTCCTAAGTAAAGTATTCTGTAACAGCGCCACAATGCCTCAGGGCACCTTGTAAATAAATAAAGGGGGTAAAGCAAGGAAAATTAAAAAGAAATTTTAAAAGTGTCCTGGTCATGGAGGTGGGGGCCTCAGAGAGTAGGTCCTGTGCCTGTGATGAGGAAGAACAGTAATAAAGATTACCGGCAAGTAATTTCCCCCCCCAATCTCGCCCACTTATATTATCCCCTAAAGATGAACACTTCATTTGCGAGTGCGGAGGGCTGCAACATGCATACAGTAGCATTTATTTCACCCAAATGAACACAACTTTGTATATTTATCTTCAGCTGCTTTCCAATGCGACATTCACAGTTGCTCGCTCCCTGTCTCTCTGTCTCTCTCTATGACTCTCTCACGCCTTCCTTCTTTCTCTCCCCTCTTCCTCTCGTTCTCTATCTCTCTCTCTCTCTCTTTGTTACTATATCTATCTCTCTGATTTTCTTTCTTCCCCCTCTTCCTCTCTTTCTCTCTCTCCCTGTTACTATTTCTGTCTCTTTCTATCTTTCATTCTCTCCCCTCGTCTTCTCTCTCTCTGTTACTATTTCTTTCTCTCTCTCTCTTTGTCTTTCTTACTCTGCGCACTTACTTTCTTTCGCTCTCTCTCTGTCTCTCTCCCTGTTACTATTTCTGCCTCTGTCTCTCTTTCTATCTTTCTCTCTCCTTCTCTCTCTTCCTCTCTCTCTCTCTCTCTCTCTCCCTCTCTCTCCCTATGTTTCTATTTCTGTCTCTCTCTTTCTGCCTTTCGTTCTCTCCCCTCTTCCTCTCTCTCTCTCTCTCTCTCTCTCTTTCCCTTTTACAATTTCAGCCTCGCTCACTCTCTCCCCTCTTGTTCTCTCTCCCCATGTTACTATTTCCGTCTGTCTCTTAATTTCCGTCCCTTCTTCCTCTCTTTCTTTCTCTCTCACTCTCTCCCTCCTTATGTGCATATCTCTCTCTCTCTGTCCTTTTATCTCTTATCTTCTTCCTTTCTTTCTCTCTCTTTCCCTATGGTGCAATTATTATTGTCTCTCTCTCTTTCCGTCTTTCTATCTCTCCCTCTTCTTCTTTCTACCACTCACTCTCTTATGTTTTTGTCTTTCTTCATCTCTATCTTTCCCTATCTTGCTCGCTTCTTCTTAACTCTCCCTATCCCTTTTCTGTATCTCACTTACTGCCACACTCTCTCCACTTAGCTATCTCTCACATTATGGCCCTTTCTCTCTCTCCTCTCTCTCTCTCGTTCTCTCAGATATTGCTATGCCGAAGAAGTGTGGGAGCATTTTGTTTGAAGGGCCAGGCGTGGCTCTGCCAGTCCCTGTGAGCAGCACTTCTGGAGCTTGCTCCCACCTAACTCAGGGTGCCACCTGCACCCCTTTGCAGCCCTCCATGTTCTCCTGCGAGAGTTCTTCCACATGTGGCAGGTCTGCCACGGTTCATGCACACTATCCCAGGATGTGCTGCGTTGCTCTTCTCTGCAGGAATGGTCCGTGGCCTTTTTCCAGTGTCCTGCATGGCTGGTCTGCTTTGCACGACCACCGTGCAACTGCTCCTCCCTTCAAGCCTCCTTACCCACTTTGCTGGCCCTCTATTGGCTCACCGCACACATTACGTACCTATTTGTTTTACGAGGCACGTTAAGTGTGTACTGAGCAAATAGAGAGCCAGCAATGGTACCAGGCAAACTGTTTGCTGACGTATGTAATGAAATGCGTCCGACTGCTTGAAGTGGGCCATAACTCATTACAAAAGTAAACACACTTGGCAGGCCGCATATCGCCAGATGGTGTGCCGCATTTGGTCCGCACGCCTTATGTTGTGCACCCCAGGTCTACAACATGAATGGTTGGCATGTGACTGACTCTGCCTCAGCCCTACTGGCCTTTCTGAAGTCACTGTCCTGAATGCCTCAATTCTCCCTGTTATTTAATAACCTCAATAGTCTTCATGGGAAGAAACCAGGAGGATGAAACTTCATGCACCTCTAATGCATGAATGACTATCAGCAGTGCTGTACGAGTTTCAGAGGTCTATGCTTCTTATGAATTCCCTATTTTGTAATGTTATGAACCACAATAATACACAATATGGCAACTTCTGAATGGTGAAAATTAGATCCAGCACGCCTGACATGAGACAGGCTCCGCTGGTCCGACATTCAATCTTATAATTCCCCACTTCAACTTTATTAATTTTATCAACTTCAGAAGGATGAAAGGCTGAGTTCTTCTTAACCAGATTTAAACCTGGGTGTAATGTGCTGTCCTACTTAGACAACATCCACACATGCAGAGGAGTCAATTTCCTCTCTCTAACCTCCTCACCCAACAGCCCCCTTTCTCCTAACCTTTCTCTCCCTTCCGAAAGCATTTAAAGTACTGTGGATGTTTTTTCCTACAAATCAGCCTGAACTTGCCCAAACTGCTTCCAAACTTTTCTGAAGATTTGTGACTCTTAAAGGAGAATTGTACATCGCTAGAAGAAAAATCAGTGGGAACCCATAAATCTAGCAGAATCTCACCAGGAGATTTGCGGTGCCCTGTGATGAGGAAGAACAGTAATGAGATTACCGGCAAGTCATTTCCCCCACAATCTCGCCCACTTTAGATTATCGCCAAAAGATGAACTCTTCATTTGCGAGTGCGGAGGGCTGCAACATGCATACAGTAGCATTTATTTCACCCAAATGAACACAACTTTGTATATTTATCTTCAGCTCCTTTCCAATGCGACATTCACAGTCACTCGCTCCCTGTCTCTCTATGACTCTCTCCTTCTTTCTTTCTCTCCCCTCTTCCTCTCGTTCTCTCTCTCTCTCTCTCTCTCTTTGCACCTTTTAGAAAGATTGCCCAGGTTACCCATGGGTAACAGTGGGATTGACATTATTGAAAACATTAAGAAGAGGAAATAACTCATCACTTTTCCTTCAAAAATCATTGGATTTACCGCTCAGTAATTTCACTGGTGGTAAATTCATCAAAAGTACCTATAGGAGTCCTATGGACTCCACAAAATTGGGACTTACACCGCCTATCACCACTTGTAATCCTGTGGTAAACCCACGTGACCAAGTGGCAGTAACCCTAAATCTATTTGGCAGTATTCAAGTGGATTTACCACTGAAATACCACCAAGCTCGTAATGAGGGCCACAATGGACAGCACTGGATTTGGAGTTATTGCTTTTTTTGAAGAAAAATAAAAGATCTTGGGGTGTGAAGCAACAGATTGATTCTCCTGTGCACTGCTCTTGAGCCACAACAAGACATATGTTGATGTTTTTTGATTTATAAGGCGTGTGCTGCAGACATCTCTGCTTCAGAACGAGAGCTACAAAGATCCCCTCGGAGCAGCTAAGTGCAGGGACAAAAGATTATCTTGGTGCAGGTGAAGGCTTGCAGCCATCAGAGATGTTTTACAGGCTAAGGCAGCCTTGAGAAGCACTGTAGAAGAAGGCTGAGGGTGGCCGGTCCCTAAGCATAGAACGTATGCAGGACTTTTCTTGCATGGCAAAGGAAGAAGCCGGTTTGACTGAATATTTAGTGGCGCCATCAGATGGCGCAGTCGGGGACCCGGGAGAGCCAAGTGCCAGGGAACGGCGAGGGCGGTGAGGCAAGGAGTCTGAAGAGGTCTGATTCTTTAAGTTGTTAAAAAAGCAAGATATAAACTGAGATATTCTATGCATATGTATTCTATGTAAAGCGCTTAAGCGTAAGTGCTATTTAAATAGAACATCATTACCATTGTAAACTCATTTAAGGAGAGTCAAGCCGACCACCTTTAAAGTGAAGTGCAGAGCCAAAGAGAGCCAGTGCAGTTCTTTGAAGGGGAGGGGGGCATATTTCATCTTACATGTTTCCATTAAACCAACAAATACGAAACAAAGCAAAATCACCATGATTACGAAAATGCATTTCATAATTAAGGCTTCCGGTTTTATTGTATTTCATTTCCTGCCATTTCCATCTGTATTTATCCATATTTATTTTTTGGCCCTTTTTCCTGTATTTATCCACATTTATTTTTTGTCATGTAAAAAGATCATTCACAACCAGTAATTTTCTGCATTCATTCTAATAAAAAAATCATTTATTAAAGCACACAAGTAGCCACATAGGGAAGACATGCTAGCTCCCTTTTATTCCATAACAATAAACGGTTGCTCCTGTGACTGCTGCTGCCTTAAGATATATGCTGTCAGCAATCTGAAGAACATTAATACTATTTTTATACAAGTTTACACTCTCCATGCTGCCAATCTGCAATGCCATTGGCCTGCGATGTATGAGTGACCTTATAGAGAACCAGACAGAAAGACCTATCTTTCTGTTTTTTTCCATTTTTAAAAAATGAATACAGACAGAAAGCAAATTGTTTTCCGTCTGTATTTATGTGTAAACATCAGTAAAAACTGGAAACTGGAAGCCTTATTCATAATCCATTTCGAAATGTCCACCCAAAAACAGATTGAGTAAAGTGATAAGGGATAATGGTAAGGGGTGCAGAGGGAGGGTAAGTGGGTGGGGGGGATCCCCCTAAGACCTTTAAGAAAGGAAAGGGTATCGTGTTAGATGACCTATTTTGAAACTTCGTAATTACCTCCCTATTGGGAATCGATTTCAATCTTTCTTTGGGAATGGGTTTTTTCCAATGTTTGCAATGACTTGCTGGGGGCGTGCCGAGCTACAGAGCAGTACCCCACCCTGTCACTAGTGCCTTTCTGTAGTAGAGGAGTACCCCGCCCTGTCACTAGTGCCTTTCTGTAGCAGACACTGAGCAGAGGAGTACCCCGCCCTGACATTAGTGCCTTTCTGCAGTAGACACTGTTGACAGTCAACTGAGTGCTTTCTTATGCCGAAGCCACACTGACAATGAAATCACCCTTTATCCCTTGGGGCGAAATTAGGGTGGGGACTGAGGCAGGTGCTCCTGCAACGTAATGATTGAAAGCACTTGGCCTATTCGTCACACACCCGCACCCTCCAGCACACTGCCCTCCAGATGCATATCAACACAAATTAGGGCAAGGGCGTTTTGGGTTCACTTGACTTGCCCATTCCATCCATGGACTGTCTGCTAAAACGGAGAGCAAGTGGGGCAATTATATAGGTATATTTCTAGGAAATAGTGTTCAAACGAGAGAGGGCGGTCGAGGCCAGAAATACTCATTAAAATGATGGTTGAATTCAGTCGAACCCGGAAACAGCAGGAGCGTGCAGGGCTGCGAACCAAGCCTGAAAACACCTGATTTGCTTCGTTTGTGGTTTTGATTCGAGTCGAACTATTTCGAACCATAGGCAAGTTCGTTTTTTGAAACAAATTAACTCGATTCGAAATGAAAAAGAGACTAATCCAAGAAAGGCATTTCTTGAAATGAAATAAAGCCAAAATAAACTCAACAGAAATTAAATGAGCAGACAAAAGTGTGACCAGAGTTCAAGCTGAGTTGAGGCACCAAGTTTCCGAGCTTCGCAAATGAGGGTTTGAATCTTTCGAATCAGCCAAGTTTCAGTTCATCATTCGCGCCTGTGCATGGATGTACACACCGCTCATTGATGGCTTGGAGCAGGTGCAAATCCTCCTAAGTGTCTGTAAGTGCCATACCCTGTTTCTGCCTCTCCGCCTCCTTACTTGACCTGGCTAATGTATCGCTCCTTGCCTCGCATCATTTATAATCCTGGGAGTGCCCAGTCAGCTACGTGTGCTTACGTCAAAGCTCGCCCCCTTATCCCAATGAATTAAAATAAAATGTAAAAAGCCAACCTGATTGGAACCTCCATTGTTCAGAAAGGGGTACATCCCATTCAAGGCAGTTCACCCACCCGTGGCACACAGTGCTCAAAAGGCAGCCATTGCAAGTATGATGGGGCGGAGGGGACCTGCAGAAGGATAGAGTGGGGAGAGCTTTGCGTGGAATGAAGGACAGGGAACATCAATCACACGCAGAGAAAGGGAGTGAAATGGAAGGGGATGGAATGACCCAGAGGAGCTGGAGCTCCTGAACAAGGAACAGCCAGGGAGTCAGGGCCTCATTATGTGCGAGGTAAGGATATGTGTGTCGCTGAATGTGTTTACTGGTCCTCAGCTATAACAGGCGCCGTTCCTAAATTGGATTGTGTCCGCCTGGTACCTAATAGCTGTACAGCTCCTGCCCAAGGCGCCTAGAAACACTTCTGTACAGGCGCCATATCATATCAAGGAGAGTTCTGGCCAAGGTCTCGGGTTGGGTGTTGATGAAGCCCCCCCCCCACAATGTTCACAAATATATTGTAAGCTTTCCCCAGGCAGAGCACACATAAGTTGCCCCCCCCCATTACTGCGTCTTTTTACAGTCCCTTTATTTTAAGCAGAGCTATTCAAATATGGATCCGAAACAGACACCCCCATCTGTCACAAATGAGACACGTGTCGCGGGGAAGACCCTATTCTCTGGTCAGTTGCAGCTTCTGTTAAGTGCTAATCCTTGATCATCTGCACCGTGATTTTGACACGTTCATGTCAAAGCCTCAAGATTTTTTTTTCAATCTGCTTCCCACAAAGTAAATTGAAAGAAAAACTAGAGCCCCGTATCCAGCTTTGGAATGCTGACTAGACTGTTATATTTGGTTGTTAAATGCACAAAAGCGCCTTTTTTTTATCAATGATACTTCGCATTTCTTTCACATCATACATAGCAACAGGTTGCAAGCCTGTGTCAAGTAAAAACAGGTCACCTGATTACAAAGGCTCTTGTGGGCTGTGTCTTTTACAGCTTCAAAGTGCAATAATGCATGGGCAAGTTACAGACATTTCATATGAGCCCATATCAGGTGTGAAGCAATCAGCCAACCCGGGCTTCTAGGCTCCCTACATATTCATTCTGGTACTTGTAGCATTACATATATATCCTAAAATAGCCATGAGAATGTAATGTACAGCACAAATACAAATTGTACGTTTTTCTTGTGAGTTTTTTTCATCACCACCTGCTTATTTGTAGTGAAGTTAGGTGAGCAACGTGGTAAGTGGTTTATTTGCCAGAATTTCGATTGGGCAGCAACACATTGGCATGTTAAGTTGCTGCTGTCCATGCCGTGTGTGTGTGTGTGTGGTGTGTGTGTGTGTGTATGTGTGTCCCCACCCCCCAAGAATTGGGACAAGCACTAAGTCTAGTGTGATGATTGTAGACCAGGAAAAAAACAGCCTCATACGGTAAAGTGTGAGATCCTTGTCCAAACCCATAGCCCCCAAACTGCCAGTCCCCAAACATAAAAAATGACTTCCCAATCCCTCAGACCCCCCATTCCCCAATCCTCCAAGTATGCCGTGCCACACCCTGCACCTAACGGGCTCCCTGGGGAAGAGGCCCTAACCCCTTCTGTACCCAGAAATCCTGCCACAAAGTGCAACTAGCCAAAATACATTCACAGCAAGTAATTCTACCCAAACCACCCCGTACCCCAAACGCTCCCCCACATTTGAAGTGCACAAATGTCTCACACACAGGCCAAGGGAAGGCACGGTTGATCAGGCATGGAATTGGTGGCCTCTCAACCGGCATTCTCCAATTAATCCCTCACCTAGCCAGTCCAAATCTTGCATCCTCCACGCCAGATTCACTCTCAGATAGCCCTGATGACCTGGCTATCTTCCCAACCAGCCCTCCAGCCCTCACTCACTCAGACACTCCCTGTCCAAAACTAGCCCCCCACCACCACCATCTCAGATCGCACTAAAAGACCCTTGGTGGCCCATCTGGTGTCTGGGCTGCCCCCCTTGAGACTGCTCCCGACTGGATGTCCATCACCCACACATCATGGACCCTTATCATTTGCCACAATACTGCACATATGACCTCAAGAGCTACATCCGGTACCTGAGATGTGACTCTGGGATCAGACAAAGCCCCCCATATCTGGCCTGAAGAAATGCACATGGTACCCAGAAAATGGCCCCAAGAACTGGACATGATCGTGCACCCCAAACCCGCTTTTCTGTCACTCGCACATTCGGGAGCTGTTGTGGAGCATGGGTCGGGTGAGACTTGCAAGCACTTTGCACTTCTACCCGGGGTCTGCTTGCAGGAGGTGATCAGGATGGGGGCTGTGGGTTGGGATGTGCTCATTTCAAAATGTATGTCTGAAAGCGCATTTTTTCCGGCTTGCAAAAGATTCCGCTGCCATTTTGCTGGGCCTTTCTTTTCTCTCTGCCCCTTTAGACTCCTTCCTTTCCACAATGCCCTCTTCTCCCCTCTCGAATTTCCTACCATCACTACATTTTACTGTTTCCCTTCTCCTCTGAATTCTCGCCATCCCTCTTCTCTCCGTTCACCTTCTGTTTTATGCCCTCATCCATCTTCCCTTTTCCTCTCCCGCTTTTAGTTTTTTCTCCGGTTTTCTTTATCACTTCCTCTCGTGTTTTTCCTTAGCTTTTCTTACTTGGGCCAACAGGCTTTACTGATTGCCGATTGTTGAACCTGTTTTTGTTGTAGTTCAACCCTGCTTACCTCAGTAGCATTGCCGTGAACTAGTGACTGCTGAGGATGACATCATCAGTGAGCCTACCTCGCCCTGGGCCGCGGCCCATGGCCGATTGAACTGGCTTGAGCAACTCTCTCATGGTAGATAGCTCTCTTAGTTCCTAAACCAAACAAAAGGCGTTTCAGCTTACAACAAATGCAACACGGCGGATGCAATTGCTGCAGTAAGAGGTCATAAAGAACTTGATATCCATCGGAAAAAAAAAACTTACCCAGGGCTGTCAGAAGATGTGGTGTGGCCCGGGGCAAAACATTTGGTGAGGCCCCCTTACAATTTTTTGCACTCGGCCGGCGGCGGCACATCCTCAAACAGGTGACTCGAGGAATCTACCCTTGAGTTTGTGTGCAGGATCCCAAATATGGTTTATTACTACAACTCCAAATCAAGTACAGCAAAGTTAGATTTCTCTATTGAAGAAAGGTTCATGCCAGACTAACTTTTTTTTCATATGAATATATATAAGATGGCATGGGCTCTCCACTGCGCCACCTCCAATTCTCTGAGGGTCAGTCACTTTTCCAAGCAAAGAGTTGAGGGCAGATCTCTTTCTCTGGCTTGGGCATTCCTCTGGAAACAGCCTCCATGCCTCGCTGAAACTTGAGGAGAACCATCTCCGGTTCCGGAAGCACCTCAAGACCTGTCTCTTTGCTTCTGCCTTCTCTCTTCCTCTCCCTTGCTGATCACCTGCCTGATCCATGCACTGGTCACCTGGTCAAGCTCTGAATTCGGGCCCAGGTCCCCGCCTGTCCTGTTGCAAGCCCGCACTGCCTCTTGGCTCCCGTGCACTTGTGGTCTGTATCTGTAACCCAACAGTCCCCGGTCTTGCTCTTCTTCTCCACCCCTTGGCTGCACTTATGAGTACCCACACTTGCCAACCATTGGCTGCACTCTTGTTTCTCCTTTGTAACTGCACTTCTGCATCCTACCCCACCCCCTGCACTTCTCCCCTCCCCCTTCCCTGCTTTTGCTCAATCTGAATGACACAAGGCCTAGTAAGATCTGTGTTTTGTCCTACTCTTTTGTTTCTCCCTCCTTGCCTTGTCTCACATAGAAACACTTGTTTACAGGCACGTTATAAATGCTATATCATATCATTAAGGAGCACCCTTCCCCTGTGTGCGCATTAAAACACACATCATACACAGTAACACATGATGTACAGTGGAGGCTGGTACATTTATGAACTTAAGAGGCTAAAATGTTTGTGCCAATAAGGCAGGATCAACAGAGCACAGTGAGGGAGCCCAAACCAAACCAGGGTTGCTTGAGGGGGGTTCTCACTCCCAAGAAAATGTTTGAAACATTGGGTTAAAAGTATGCATTTTACAGCACTTTCTTTGCAAAATTGGGTAGAAATCCATACAGTTTGCAATTGGTTTTGTATGGAAGCACATGGAAATTCCCAATGGTTGCAAATCACAAATTGTGCATAGGAACATTTTCCAATACAATTCATGCCACCTTTCCACGCGAGATATGCTAGTATAAAAATATATTCGTGCTGGTTGTTCTAATTATGTTGATGCAGGCTGCATCAATATATGCCATTATTACCATGTACAGACTCCCAGCCAGTAAAAATGCCATGCCACAGAAAGTATATCCAGGCTGACTGTGTACTATAAGTGTTATTACTGGCTAGATTGGCCTATATTCAATGTGGGCCAATTTAGCCAAGTAGTATGTTTTCTTTAACCTCGATGCATAGTCCTGTGCATCAAGGGTAAAGCAAAAAGAGCACTGGCAATGCTAACAGTTTGGGCATTCGTGTAGGCATGGGAAAGGCACTTCTGCATTGGTATTAGGTGGCCATTGATAGTGCCAGTGCAAAATGGTGTGAGTACCTGAGCAGCTAATAGCAGTGCCTGGTAAATGCCTAATACTTATACACAAGCCAATGATTATTTTTAAAAGAACTTCAGTGAAAGACACGCAGGGTGTTTTTAAATTGAGTGGCGAAAGGCAGACCTGATTAAGGGTGTTTTGGGTGGGTGGGCAGGAACTGGGTGAGAATTGCCATAGGGATTAGCATGGCCATGAGAAGTCTTTTCACTGTTAGCACCTGCATTCATATCCATACATTTTTAGGTAATTCAAATCGTGATGTGGGGTTAGCACTTGCATGCCAGGGGAGTGATTAGAAGGGAAGTGGTGACATGAGACATCTCATTCTCACAGCAGTCCTTAAGTGTGACGTTTCAGAAATGAAGGCAAGAGGTAGCTGCTTGTAACATTGAAGCTTCACCAGACTAGTCTCATTTGAAATGTGGAAAGATGTTAGGTGCCCCCACACAAGGAAGTTTGCCCCTTCCTCACAGCCTCTGACATTAGCGCCTTTCCCAACATTTCAAGTGGTAGTCCCCTTTCCCCCCTGACATTTTAGCCTAGGTGCACCTCTGATGCCATGAACCCACCCCTTAATGAAGTGGCCCCCAGGGCGGCTACATTTAGCGGTGGTGCTGAACACACACTCACAAAAAACACTTTCACCCATGCATTCATCCACCAGTTACACAACTCCATACATGCATGTATACATAAAACCAAACACAGCATTGACACAAACACCAACATGCACGCATGCATTCATACACACACATATACATACTAATTTAATTTAAATACACATATACACTTTTAATTTAAAATAAAAAACACTTACCTTACCTCCATGCACCCTCAAAAAGCATCCATGCAGCCGACACGTAGACATGCTGCCTGACAAGAGAGAACTCCTCTCCAATCAGTCAGCGTGATCACACTGACAACATGAACACACTGACAGGAGAGGGGTTCTCTCCTGTCAGTCAGCATGGTCATGCTGAGCAACGTGAACACACTGACTGACAAGAGAGAACTCCTCTCCCATCAGTCAGCGTGGTCACGCTGAGCAATGTGAACACACTGACAAGAGAGAACTTCTCTCCCATCAGTTAGCGTGATCACACTGACAACATGGACACACTGACTGACAAGAGAGAACTCCTCTCCTGTCAGTCAGCGTGGTCATGCTGAGCAACATGAAAACACTGACTGACAAGAGAGAACTCCTCTCCCATCAGTCAGCGTGGTCACGCTGAGCAACGTGAACACACTGACTGACAAGAGAGAACTCCTCTCCCATCAGTCAGCGTGTTCACACTGACAACATGAACACACTGACTGACAGGAGAGGACTCCTCTCCTGTCAGTCAGTGTGGTCATGCTGAGCAACGTGAACACACTGACTGACAAGAGAGAACTCCTCTCCCATCAGTCAGCGTGGTCACGCTGAGCAACGTGAACACACTGATTGACAAGAGAGAAGTCCTCTCCCATCAGTCAGTGTGATCATGCTGACAACATGAACACACTGACTGACAGGAGAGGAGTCCTCTCCCATCAGTCAGCGTGATCATGCTGAGCAACGTGAGGACACTGACTGACAAGAGAGAACTCCTCTCACATCAGTCAGCGTGGTCACACTGAGCAACGTGAACACAATGACTGACAAGAGAAAACTCCTCTCCCAACAGTCAGCGTGATCACGCTGACAACATGAACTCACTGACTGACAAGGGAGAACTCCTCTCCTGTCAGTCAGCATGGTCATGCTGAGCAACGTGAACACACTGACTAACAAGAGAGAAATTCTTCCCCATCAGTCAGCGTGATCACGCTGACAACATGAACACACTGACTGACAGGAGCGTAGTCCTCTCCTGTCAGTCAGTGTGGTCATGCTGAGCAAAGTGAACACACTGACTGACAAGAGAGAACTTCTATCCCATCAGTCAGCGTGGTCACGCTGAGCAACGTGAACACACTGATTGACAAGAGAGAACTCCTCTCCCATCAGTCAGCATGATCATGCTGACAGCATGAACACACTGACTGACAGGAGTGGAGTCCTCTATTGTCATTCAGCATGTCCACGTTTTCAGCTGAATGACGGGAGGCAGCAGAGCCCGCTTCTGAGCCCTGCTGTCTCCCAATATTTTGCTGTTTGTTGCGGAGACAAACGGCTTCTCAACAAACAGCAAAATCATTACATGGGCAGAGAGCAGACACCACAGTCCCCCGTGTGAATAAAGGACACGGGAGACTGTGCTGCCTTCCACTTAGGAGAGGGGGCTGCGAGGCCCCCCGCAAGTGCGAGGCCTGGGGCAGTTTGCCCCCCTGCACCCCCCTCGTGACTGCCCTGTACTTACCCTAGGCTTCAAAAATGCCAAGTCATGTCTTACCAGGACTGTAAGAACCAATGTCTCCCCAAAATCAACCGTAGTAATGATTCAGAATCAAGCTCTTCTTGTGCTATGAAAAGCAGACTGAAAACGACCCTGTACTCACCTCTCAATAATTTCACACAGCCTCAGACCGCTGTGCTAACAAACACACATTTCATTTTGCCCACAAAAGCCACAATACCCATGGAGCAACAAAAAGCAGCCCACTACAGCCACGGGTCAAACCGCCAACCTTCAACAAAATGTCAGGCAAGGAATGTTTTTGCAAGAGTTTGTTCTGTCTGAAGGCCCCAAAGCTGCTTTCCTGTAAACCCTCTACCGAGTCACAATCTAACAAGGAAAATGTAAAGTAGATGAAGTCTAGAAGATTATTTTTTTTTGGTTCTATTCTATTTTTTAACCTTGAAAGGTGGTTCCTAAAGGAACCTTTCTTTTGTTGTTTAAAAAAAAAATGTTTGCAGGAGGGATTCAAACGTAAGGTGAGGAGGGAAATGAGGGAAGAGGCACCAAACACTAATGTGGAGGGGCAGGTGGACAGGGGAAGATGTTGCGCGTGTTACTTCTCAGGTTGTGAGCAGTGTTTCTCATGCTCCTTGACATTTGTGATGTCATATTTGATGTCCTGGGTGTTAGTCTTAGCAGTGCACGGTGGAGGTGCGAGTTATGGTTGCTCAGCTTACCATAACTGGTGAATTTCTGAGGTTTTTCGGTTTTACTTGTAACCTAACGTCCCTTTATAAACTCTTTTTCATTGAATTTCTGAGGTTTTTATTAGTGTAACTTAACCGTAACATCCCTTTAACAAAGTTTTTTTCATTGAATTTCATAGGGTTTTATTAGTGCAACTTAACTATAAAGTCCCTTTAACAAAGTCTTTCAGTGAATTGTATAGGTTTTTATTGGTGCAACTTAACCATAACATCTCTTTAACAAAGTTTTTTTTCAGAGAACTACGTGGGATTTTGCCAGTGCATGCTATTTTCCTACAACTTACTGATATCATACTTACCCCATTACAGCAACATTTTTGTCTAATTAACAAGGTTTCACCTTAAAACTGTGCCATTTCCCAACTTCTAGCATAATTTCTAACACTTCTATACTTTTTCCACTGTTTTTGCTTCCGTCGACGTCCACAAGCGTCTGACATCATTGTGGAATGTCCGGACAGTGCCACGTGACCATGTGCTTGTGCGCGGCATGATGACGCGTCCATGAAAGCGTTTGCACTTTGCGTTCGGGTGCTTTCTTCGAGGACAGTTCTGAATTGCATTTCCTACTGATCTAGGAACTTTCAAGCTGAAAATGTCCCTTGCACAGCTCCTACACCTATTCTTACTCATTATCCATTAGCAATCTAGTACAAAGCACATAATTGGAAGAATATTTGCAAAACTGCCATTTATCTTAAAAATGGCATCGGCTATTGCCATCCCTCCTCCCCAAGAGCCACCCACTACCACCAGCTGGAGGATCCACACAACAGAAAAGCACAGTATTTACAAAGACAATGAAGAGGACCAAGAAGATGAGGTAGAGGAAGTGCCTACCCCTAGCACCCAGAGAGAATCATGGGTGTTGCAGTTCTTTACCACTGTTGGGAATCTACCAAAAGCTAAAGGTACAAAAGTGAAGTACAACTTTGTACTCAGTCACAGACTACCTGGCCATTACTCCTACTGTACCACCTCCATCCGCCGCCACACCTTATCCAACTACCGCAATGCTCTCAGAAAGATTGTTCCTTTCTTAGCAAGTAGTAGGCTGTCTTCCTCCACATCATCTTCCTCAACCAATACTGTAACCACATAGACTACTTCTGTGGCACACACAATCCCACCAGCTACCTTGCAAGCAATAAAAGAGGCTGTTTATCCATATCTTTGGAAGACAACCGTCCTCTGTATATACTTCAACACACCACTCTGCAGGGGGGAGCAATTCCGATGTGCGTTTGAAGCTGTAATAAAGGAGCATGCTATAGCACCACCTAATAACCAAAACCTAAAAAAAAGGACCTATATCCCCCTCCCCATTAATTAACTGGATCCCTTCAGCCAGGTTGCAACCATTGGGCAATAGGTTCCTGAGGACTCACTGGTCGAGGCCACTGCACATATTGCACCAATTTGGCAATAAGACTATGGCGGAGCTGCAGAGGCCCAGAGGCAAATAGGACATTGGTGCATGCCTATCTCCCCCTCCTTTTATTCCCACAATAGTTTATCACACACACAATCCATGGGTACATCAATGCTGTCTTCTATTCGTGTGATAATAATTCCTGCTGCTCATTCCTGCGGTAATGCAGCAAATTCCAATTTCTGCAATAAAGGGAAAATGCTTGAGAAGTCAAGTCTGCCCCTTCCCCACTGCCACTCACCATGTGAACCCTCTCATGTGTAGGTCCCGCCCCAAATAAGCCCCTTTGTGAAAATCCACCCTGGTCCTCTCCCGTTACCTCATTTCACTTGCTGGTTGGTGTGACACATTTCTTTTCAGAACACTTGGGAGGATAGCTAAGAGGCAACGTGCTCGCCTTGGAAGCAAGACAACGCTGAGCAACACAGGTCCTATCCCTGGGTCCATGCTTAGAAACCTCTGGTAAAAAGTGTGTTATAAATAACCCATTACAATTACAACACACCTTGTGAAGTTACTGTCAGAATTTCATGGAATCCTCCAGTAAGATGAGAAAGTTCTGCCACAAACAGATTTCTCTGCCCATGTGGTCGTCTCTACCTCTGCCCACCTGCAGTCTGATATGAAACCACCCCTTTCACTCCTCCAAATAGCATTTTGAGAACTTTTCTTTTTCTGCTGCCCTCGGGATTGCTGCTGCAATTGCTTGCATCGAGCAAAGAAATATGCGTTTTCATTTCTGAAATGTCTCTCTGCTGCAATACACCATGGGAGATATATATAAACATGTTTTGGGACCCGGGAGCACCCCCTTCTTTGTCAAAATGTTTACAATTACTGCACAGATGTACACCAAACCAACAAATGTTTTGTGCTCAAATTGTTTCTTATTTGGTGCAAATCCATCCACCAGTTTTTGTGCTATGTGCGTTCAATTGAAGCACATTTTTCTGCAAATTTCCCATTTGGAGGGGCCCTGGCCAAGGTTTTTATTTTGGAAATTGTCATCCAAATACGCCCAGCGAGTCAAGTTATTAGCAATAGAATTTGGGGAAAAGTCAATGCAAAACTGCTTTAATCTTCACTAAAACGCGGCGACCTCCGCCCCACAACATCTGGTTCAGCATACAATTCATTCATTTCAATATACAGTATAAACATGGCAGTATATAATGTATGTATCTCAGTACACCTTTCATGTATCTCAACAGATAATGTATGCATCTCAGTATACTGGCTATGCACATCTCAGCATGAAATATATACACATATACATATCTCAGTTTGTAGATTATAGATTCCAGTACATACTGTTTGCATTTCAATATGTGATATGACATGTCTTAGTATGAAAGGTATGCATTTCACCATGCAATATATATTTGTATGAATCTTGAATTATGTTCCTGATGCCCCTACCCCATTTAGAGACACTGTGAGATTTAATGACTTGCCCAGGATCACACACTTTGGTAAGTGCAGCAATCCAACTCTCTCCAGAGCTCTGCATCTCTTCCACAAAACCTGCCACAGCCCCACGTGGGGTCCTGGTTAGGTTCTGGCATGCATCGATGTTGAAAATCATTACAGCGGGGAAACCAGGCTGAGGACCAGATCTGCGATTGTAACACTTGACCATATATCTTCCCAGTTTGGGTTGCGTGAGATTAAATAACAGTTTTATAGAGATGCTTTACATATTGTCAGCTTACTTTTGTTATATGACTTGTTTAATTTATAAAGCATCATCAGTTTAGTTTAGTTTAATAC
The DNA here is from genome assembly GCF_040938575.1 of Ambystoma mexicanum. Taxonomy (NCBI): domain Eukaryota; kingdom Metazoa; phylum Chordata; class Amphibia; order Caudata; family Ambystomatidae; genus Ambystoma; species Ambystoma mexicanum. Next base: position 859,616,298 of record NC_090931.1, on the reverse strand, counting down.
TTATAATGGGCCAAAGGCCCATAGTTAAAAAGGCATATATCTAAGACAAAGACAACCATGAGCATAAAACAAGTGGATCAGGACAGAGATGGTGCAACTACCAGTAGAAGGGGCTGGGTCATATTTGCATATTCAAAATGGCTGAGTAGCAAGAATTTTAGGTGAAGGTCTTTAGTGCCTTCTTGAAAGTTAGCAAAGGGCGTGTTTCTCTAACATTAGATGGAAGGCTGTTCCAAAGGCAAGGTGCTATGGACTAAATGCCAAATTCCCCACTCTGGCAAGTTTAACACATCGTTTAACCAAAAGATTAGAGTTGTTGTATCGCAATACATGAGAGCTGGATTTAAAGGCTGGTCTGTTTTGCAAGTAAACGGGAGCGCTACCGCACAAATATTGGTGGGTGGTAGAAATAACCCGGAAAGTGATACGTAACCTTACAGGAAGCCAATGAAGTGTGGATCGAGCCTCACTTCCATGGTCCCTGCGTTTAAGTTGGTTAATAATCTCCACTGCGCTGTTTTGAGGAATTGGCAATTTCATCATATTGGGTGTGCAGTAATAAAATCGTAGCAAAAAAGTAGTCTGTACAAAAAATCACTGCAAAATTCTGTGGTTTGACCAAGTAAACGTTTTCCCCATTATACCATTTAAGGGGAGTGGGGTTTGCGGGGGTATCCCCTGCATCCATTATTGCAGTTGCAAAACCACTGCCTTTTTGCTGTGATTTTTTGGTGTAAACAGCCATTTTGCCACGAGTTTAACACATGGAACCTCATATTGCCCTGAGAGGAGTCAAATAGAAGGCTGCTGCAGTAGTCTATTTTTCTCTAATGATGGCCCATGCCAGATGGACGCAATCCTCTTTGGATAGAAAGGGGCAAATGCCAAGAAACATACGAACATGTCAACCAAAAACAGTATGGTTTTTGCTTTATATTTCCCATCCAAATGGAAGATTACAGTAGCATCATGCAAAGTAAAGTGAGCCTAAAGTAATCTCCCTCAGCTTTTAATACTTTAGTCATTATTTCACAAAGCATGAAGGGTTATACACCCCTCCCATTTTTTATCAACTACAATTTGCGCCTCTTATGGGACAACAGTCCATAATAGCAGCTTCCTCACTGCTGTGTCTGTGGCCATCAACCTTTAATTTTTCCCATGGTAATGTTCTGCTGACACAAAGCAGCATGTGATGATGTTTCACAGGCCCAATGTTTCACAGGCCCAAGGGTGAGCCGCTGTGCTGCCTGCTCTTGAAATATAACATGAACGAATGTGGCGTCCAAGGGCCGGGAAGGCTTTTATACTTTGGTGGACAAGCAAAGTTGGGACCATTCCCCATTGCAGACAAGTGGTGTGCAGGATGTAGGCACAGTCCATTAAATCAGGATGGTCAGGCCAAATACAGGACAGTTGGCCACCCTACAATAAAATCACCAGTGGCCTCTGCAGTAGGCCTCCTGTCAACTGGCTTGCATTGCTGGATACCACCTGTGGGCCTGGGTCTGTCACAGAAGGACGCGTGCAGGTCTGTGATGTTGTGGTGAACATTGTGGTGTCCAGTGGGGCAGCACACAAAGGACACGCAAGGTTATAGTCGCACTTGGGTCCATGCACGACAGCATGCATTATTTTGCATTCTCGCAGCAAGGAGGCATTTACGTACACCACAATACTGCTAAATCTGAAAGAGAATATACATTGAATTGAGAATAATATCACATGGCTGGTAAAATCATGTCACATATCAGGTATTGTTGGACTGACAATTAAAAGGTTTTAATTTTGGGATATAAATAGCGCTACAACGATGATGCAGCCATGGCAGGGAAATCTAAAACTTGAGAGCAGAAGGTTAAGGCAACCAGTTGGGCTTTGACCCACCATCCCTGCTCCCTCTTTCTCCCCACTGTCAGCTTTTAACGATTTTGCCCTGATGGCAAAACAAGCAACCTTTTGCATTTTCACATGTTTCACGACACTAAAGAAACGCTTCGCTTGATAGGCGAGTTAGTGGCTGTTGGGCTACCCGGTGCGTGATCACTACACCACCGGTGTCTGATGGACGGCCACGCGTTCAGTGGACCTTTACCATTCCACAAAGACTGTCCGTGAGCGCAACCGAGCCAACGCAGGCACCCTAACTACGCTATCCATGCATTATATGATAAGTCATTTAGAACGCGCCTGTACACAAGTGTTTCTAGGCATGACACTGCATGCCTTTTTAGGCAGCCATAGATCGAGTGAAGTTGTCAATTTTCTGCGACTAAATATTTTATCATGCCATTAAACGCTATCAAGGACAATATATTAATATATATTTGCAGACATTTGTCAGTTTTTTGGCGATTGTCTTATTTATCTAAGTTTGCACATTTTTCGTCGCTAATTATTGACCCCAAGTATCGTGTCTGCCCGCTGCTAACAATTGGATTGCTAAGCTTATTTAAGGATTAGTTATTGCGCCTGATACTTAAATATATTCAATATTCCTTATTAAGGAAAAGCAAAAGAAAGTCCACGTTCCTTTGTTGGTGAGTTAATTCATATTTATTGCAAGTAGTTCCAAGAGGAAGAGATTATTTAAACTTCATAAACATCCTTGAAATTGCTGATCGCAGTTGCTGGGGGACACTAAAGGGGGCAGGGTCGCCAAGCACACTTGCAGAATCTACAGTGCGAAAAAGAAAACCTACCTCCCTGCATATGCATGGGTTACTATGGAGATGACCTATAATGGCCATGTGTCTTAAAGCATTGTTTACAATGAACCACCCCAAAACAGTGCTTATCTATAGCATCGATTGAACCCTATTTCAATTATTTAAACAGTGACTCAGCTTTTCAACTTGAAAATAAAGGCAACACATTCATGTCCAAGAGGCCTACCTGGATGCTGCCGAAATTGCCTGCTGATCCCCCACAGCAAGGCGAAGAGAAAGTCCCTTACACGACAGTTGTTCAGTTTTATGGCGACTTGCAAACATCTCCTTGGCTGGCGGTAGGTGGGCGTAGAAGGGTAGAGCAGCAGGGCTGGAATTGGAATGCGAAAGGAGAAGGCACAGGTGTTTTACCTCCAACCCTGTGTGCCGACCCCGTGCCAAACCTTAACACGAAGAGCAACACCCGAATGCTCACCCAATATTCAAGCAAGGAATTTCCACAATTCCAAGGCCGCCATTTTCTAAACAATGTTTAAAAATTAAATCTAGAGCAGGGAACTTCAAATAAAAGGAATTGATGTTAAATAGTCAACGAACTTAAGGATGACTATTAATCAAAAGAATTGATCAGAAATAACTTACTGTCTAGGAAGACGTGTGGCCCAAGCAGGGCAAAAAGGGGCATGGCCCCCAGAGCCCACCTAATCCATGGGTAGCAAGCCAGACCAGGCACAGCCAAGCAAAAGAAAAGAAGGGGGCGTATTCAAAATGTCAACAGGGAATCAAAAACCACAATACATCCAACAACTGAAAGTGCAAAACAATCATGACACATCCAATGGAAATCAATGCACATGTTGCTTAGCAATGATAAGCGATACATCCTTCTGATTACGGTTCATCTGTCATTTCACTGATTACCTGCCAGTCACTGCCTCACGTTTCTCAGGGATTGACTATTTAGCAGTGTTGTCATGGTTGCACAAGCCCATCATCAGTCTCTGTTGTAATCTATTGTAAACTTTGGAGCAGTTTACAGCATACGGGGTCTCTCTGAGGTCAGTACTCGCAGAAACGTTGAATTTCCTCCCCCTTCCACTCACAAGCAACATCTGTGAACACTATTCCCCCCATAACCGACTAATGTACTCCTGTGGTCAGACCAACTCCCTCCTGCTGTCTCTTCCCCCTTCAGCCGGGAGGATAGCTCAGAGGCAACGTGCTCGCCTTGGAAGCAAGACTACACAGAGCAACACAGGTTTGATCCCCGGGTCCACGCTTATACCCCTCTGGGTATTAAGTGCGTTATAAATAGCCTATCATACCCGCAGCCCTTTGGAGTAAAGAATTAGTTATACAGCTTCTGGTATGTCTTTCGACACTCTTAACAAAGAGATGTTATATGTTGGGTGCTTTAAGGTATACTAGCTTGTTTGTAACCCGTATATGTGGTAAGAAATGTTCTTTACAATGCACCATTTGAGCACATATTTTCTGCATTTTCATGATGGGACAACCCCCCCTTGCTCAGAGAGGATGGGCTCTCCATTTTGACTCCCATTCAACCCTGAGATAGGATCAAGCAGGATCAAGCGGGTGTCCATACACTGCCGGCCTCTAAAGTAACTGTGACCCCCTTTTGAGCTGGCTCACCGCTGGGTCTGCTCATATGCAGCTTGAGAAGTTTGGTGTAGTCAGTGGGTTTAGCTATGGCATTCTTCTACCTGCCTATTTTCACTAGAAACAGGCCTGGCCCTCTGATGGCAGTGATATGATATGATATGATATTTATAACGGGTTTCTAAGCGCGGACCCGAGGATCGAACCTGTGTTGCTCCGTGTCGTCTTGCTTCCAAGGCGAGCACGTTGCCCATGAGCTATGCTCCTGAGACATGGCGGCCTTACCTTTAGCAGGAAATCCTCTTTTTAGTATCAATAAAGCTCCACCCCATGTTTTAAAGGATAATCTCCTTCAGGCACTCTTTTGTAACCATGTTGTTCTCCACAGTGTTGAGCCGGTGCCCGCTGCTACCGATCTTGTTTCACGGGGCGCAGCTGACATGGCTCTCTTTGGGGCACTACCCCTCTTTCTGTCAGAGAAAGGGGCAGTTCACGCCTTCTCTAGGGTGCTTTTTCGGCTTTTCCAGCTGTCACAGCCTGTGGTAGAGAGACATTCACAAGTCTGCAGACATCTTGTGCTGGTTTTTTTTCTGGCTGCTAAATTACTGTAAGCTCCCTTTTGGGCATGTACAGAGTGGAGTTGAGTTCAGTCAACTTTAGCATTCTTGGAGTTCTTGCTGCTTTCAGTGAAACTCAACCTGTAACACGTCAGCACAACTACCTCCTCCTTTAGAGAGCCCTGTAGAGTCAGTTACTCAATTATAGGCTTCTCAAGACAATATCCTTGCTGTCAATTATTGGCACCTGCGTCATCAGGGACTAGCAATTTAGCCTTCTCAGCAGGGTGTTTTTTTTCTATCTGGTCCTAAAATCCAGGGGGTAGGTTAACTAGACGTTTGCTTTTGGGCGATTTGAGTGTAACGTGATTTGCTAGCCACGTATACTGTGCGCCATGCCACCACAGTGGTCTCCCGGTGGTAACGACAGAGTAGATATTGACAGGGATTGGGTATTCCTGTGCCCAAAATCCTAGAAAAGTGGGACAACTGTCTGTTTTACTTCTTAAATTAGAGAAATGCTTTAAATAAAAAACAGGAATAGCAGACAGGCAAGTGTCTGTGCCTTATTGCCACCTACACTGCTATGTTGATGTGTTCAAACCAGAGGCATGAGCAGTGCCAGCCAGACTGAGGTGCTCAACTGTGGTGTCATCTGCAGAGGGGCAATGGAACAGAAAAAACATCTTTTCATTCATGCCAGTTACACTGCATAAAGAAAGCATGTGTTACAATAGAAATACAGATGCTGTATTTCTGCCTGCCTAAAAAAAACACAGTTGTTAATGAGAACTACTTTTTTGCTCCCCAAAAAATAGTTTTATTCCCAACTTCCAGATGTGTCGTGTAAAATACTCCCATCTCAATTCTCACCTGGTTTCTAGGTTCCACCTGCTCTGAGCTCCCAGTTAGAATCTCTGAAACATTGAAGGCCCAAACAGAGGTTGTTTGGTGCTGATTGGCCTGGAGAGATGGTGGAATGTATTTTTAGTCTTCTGAGAGGTTGCCACAAGCACCAGGTCAAGCCTTATTTCATTCAGACTCCTGGGCAGTACTCATTGGGCCTCATTACAAGTTTGCCGGTCTGGGAACAACAGTGCCAGTAAGCTACCGGCACCGTTTTTACCGGACCGGCAAACTACGAGTTCTACCAGCAGGTGCCTTTCAGCCCGCCAGGTCTAACATGGCGGGTGGACTGGCACCCGTGTGCAGACCTTGACGTCTGCACCGACACCATTCATGAATGGTGCCGGTACATCCGGCCTCCCCATTCCCATTGAGTGCAATTGGACTCAATGGGAATGGGGAGTAATAATTACTGGCCCCCGGCAATGGGGTTTTAACAGGAATGCTGGGGCTGTAATGCCCGAGTAAGTCCCCAATGCCGGGCTCCGGTAAATTCATGACTCCAGCAGCAGTGGTGCCGGTATTTACCGGCACGGCTACCGCCATGGTCATAATGACCCCCATTGTCTTGCATGTTAAATATGGACTGGGTATGGGCATATCATTGAATGCTTTGTTTTTTTTAAATCCATGCACCAACTTCCACGTGCATCGCAAATGGCCAGAAATCTGCCCCTTTTGACAAGCATTTGTAAAGATATCAATGCACATGCAGGACTTTAAGTGGGCCAGGGCTAGCCATGGACAAACCCCGACAGTCCCCAAAAAGTGGGGCTCAGCCAGGTCTCATCCGGGGCTTCCTGGGCCCACCACGCCACGGCGGGACTTTATCCCACCGCCATGATCAAAGAGAGCTGTGACTGACAGAAGTGCCTGCAACTTCCTCTCGCAGCCCTTGGGGTCGCAAGAGGAATTTGTAGTTCCTGCAGTGCTTTGGCTGGCACTTCTGTGAGTTACCACTTCAGGAAAAGCCAGCACAGCATTGCATAAACTACAACTTCCTATCACGACCCCTCAGAAGGCTTACAAACCTTGCGAGGGGTCGCGGAGGAAGTTGCTGCAGTCCCAGGCAGCCAGCCCTGATAAAAGGGTGCGCCATCTTGGTCTGGCCTCACCGACTGCACTGGACTCCAAGTCCCTGCCCACGATGAACACCAAGACAATTCCACGCCGCGCCTTATGAGAAGCCATAGCCACAGCAAGGTAAGTGACTTCCAGCCTTTGCTGTTGCAGTTTCAACTGGTTGAGTCAAACATGAACCTAATTTCTCTCTTAAGCGTTCTACTCGGCTAGCTGAACCTGCAACAGACATGTACATATTTGCCACTCTCTCTCTTCTCTTTTCCCACAGACTTCACACCTTCTATTGATTTGTCTCCCTCTGTATCCCGATGCCTGAATTTTTCTCTCCCCTCTCCTGTGCATCTATTTACTGCCACATCTCGCGCCCCACATTCTCTCTCTCGCTCACTCTCTAAATGGAGTGGTGCATAGCCAGGATTGTCTAACAAGTGGGGCCAGAAGCTAATGTAGTTGGGCCCACCGCAGTGACATTAACATCTGTAAATGCCCACACAGTGCTGCTAAGTGGGCATTTACATATTGTAGGTGGGCCTTGCCCGCTCAGGCCCTACCCTGTCTACGCCTGTGGTGCAACACCATTGAGCAGAACCGGCTCAAGCCCCCCCGCGAATATTTTGGGCTATGTTGATTCTGCCTGGCTGACCTACAGAGCCGTGGCCAGACAGAAGTATCCTGTTCTGTCCAGCCACTGCTCTGTAGGCCAGTCACGTCAATTCAACGTACCCCAAAACGTTTGCAGGGGACTTAGGACTAAACCGCCCATTGGTGTTGCGCCACTGTGTTCTGAGCTGTTAAACCGCGCATGGGCTTTTCTGGTAACAAAGGCCCTGCAATTACTAACAAAGCATTTCACTGTTGGGACCTGTATTCACATGCATACATTTTAGGCAATTGAAACCGTGATGTGGGGTCAGCACTTGCATGCCAAGGGAGTGGTTAGAAAGGAAGTGGGGACTTGGGACGCCTCATTCTCACAGCAGTCCTTCAGTCTGATATTTTAGGCCATGCCCATCAGTTCCTTAGACCGTGCCCACCAATTCTTATCCCACATCCATCACGCAAGCCACGCCCCCAAATTAAGGCCCCTATTCAATTTCTTACCCCACTCAGAGCGCTGTGCTCATGTATTTGTGGTGAGGACTTTTCACTGTTTTCCTGCGGATGGAATAGGAATGTGGTATTTAAAAATGTGCTCTTCAAACAGGCCCCCATCAGAAATCGTGCAGTATATGGAGGCTGTGGATGCTTTTTTTGTAATCCGGTGTGACCCAGGCTCGCTGTGTGTCTTACACACTGTGTGGCATATGGGCAGCAGATGCACACTTGAACACTGTGTGCCACCCTGCCTCCTGAGGGCCGTCCTGCCCCTGGGCTCCCTCTCTCTCCTATGCCCCTCACATCTCCCGTGCCCTTCCTGCATCAAGAGTTGAAAGTCTAGGTTTGTCAGCAGCTGTTGGGGCTCAACTCAGTTGTTTGTGTTTTCCAATTTTTGACCACCCACAAATTGTGCTTCAATTGATCATCACCAAAAGAGCCCCGTTATTTATTCAATTTATGGCATTTCCTGTCATCACTTCCTGTAGCTTATATCTTAATGCCCAACTTTGTTTCGATCTTTAACCATATGTTATAGAGGGCAGTCAGCAGACGCATACTATTTGAATTAGTGCAGTAATACCAGAATGACAATTCCCCAATCGCTTCCCAATTAGGAGCGTACCTGCCAATGTCATACTGAATTATGCTGGTCATAGTATGACATTCGGTCAGCAGGTGCTTAGCTGTCTCCAATACCTCTGGTTCTTTGCATAACCAGCATAATCGTTGTTCAGTTGGGATCTGCTCTCTACTCCCATGACCATAATAGTTGGAAGCTGCTCCATTCTAAGTAATAGAATGAACCGTCAAAGTCTTTTAGATGGACATAGGTTTAAGTAAACCTGGGGTTTCATAAAGGAATATAATCTATAATGTACAAAAGTGTGCTTCAAAGTTGCATTCTCTATGCCTTATATGTATGTCCATACCGGCCCTGGTTACTAGGCCCCGCAAACTGAACCAAGTACTGCTGAGCCAGTGTCGCATCCTCTGCTCCGTCTCTGGGATGTTGTGTGTCTTTTGCTATCTCAGGATTCCAGGGAGTATGCCCTTTATTCTGGCCTTACCTCCACCTGGATGGATATACATGTCTTTGTCATCGATTGTTTTTACATTTCTATGATCTCTTTGTTGCAATATCTCCAAATGAGCACCTCCTTTTCTCTACAGATTTGGTTTTTATGGAAGAGACAGTGTATTTCTTTTATGATAAGGTCTCTTCTCTTCTCTTTCTCTCCTCTCTTCCTCTTTCTTTCTCTGGCTCTTGAATAATGTCCTATAGTGGCATGACTCATGGAGGTGCAAGTGTGGCCAAAGTGTGCACATAACTACCATACTCTCCCATTCACGATAGATGGGATCAGAGTGTCTGTTTTTTGTAGGCCTCCAGGTATTCTGCTGCTTGTTATATGGCCCCTGCGTGTTCTCCTAACAGGATTAGGAGTTTGCTATCATCTCTGAGCCTTGTTAAGGCACTGAGGTGTTTGGAGAATGGTTCAAGGTATATTGTCCTTGTCTTCTCTTGTTTGGGGCAGTGTGAGAGGGAGCAGGCCCCATTTTCCTCTGATCATCGGTCACACAGTTGGCAGATACAGTCTTGCTGTGCTGTTATTTAATAACCTCAATAGTCTTCATGGGAAGAAACCAGGAGGATGAAACTTCATGCACCTCTAATGCATGAATGACTATCAGCAGTGCTGTACGAGTTTCAGAGGTCCATGTCTCTTATGAATTGCCTATTTTGTAATGTTATGAACCACAATAATACACAATATGGCAACTTCTGAATGGTGAAAATTAGATCCAGCACGCCTGACATGAAGACAGGCTCCGCTGGTCCGACATTCAATCTTATAATTCCCCACTTCAACTTTATTAATTTTATCAACTTCAGAAGGATGAAAGGCTGAGTTCTTCTTAACCAGATTTAAACCTGGGTGTAATGTGCTGTCCTACTTAGACAACATCCACACATGCAGAGGAGTCAATTTCCTCTCTCTAACCTCCTCACCCAACAGCCCCCTTTCTCCTAACCTTTCTCTCCCTTCCGAAAGCATTTAAAGTACTGTGGATGTTTTTTCCTACAAATCAGCCTGAACTTGCCCAAACTGCTTCCAAACTTTTCTGAAGATTTGTGACTCTTAAAGGAGAATTGTACATCGCTAGAAGAAAAATCAGCGGGAACCCATAAATCTAGCAGAATCTCACCAGGAGATTTGCGGTGCCCTGTGATGAGGAAGAACAGTAATAAGATTACCGGCAAGTCATTTCCCCCCCAATCTCGCCCACTTTAGATTATCGCCAAAAGATGAACACTTCATTTGCGAGTGCGGAGGGCTGCAACATGCATACAGTAGCATTTATTTCACCCAAATTAACACAACTTTGTATATTTATCTTCAGCTGCTTTCCAATGCGACATTCACAGTCACTCGCTCCCTGTCTCTCTATGACTCTCTCCTTCTTTCTTTCTCTCCCCTCTTCCTCTCGTTCTCTCTCTCTCTCTCTCTCTTTGCACCTTTTAGAAAGATTGCCCAGGTTACCCATGGGTAACAGTGGGATTGACATTATTGAAAACATTAAGAAGAGGAAATAACTCATCACTTATCCTTCAAAAATAATTGGATTTACCGCTCAGTAATTTCACTGGTGGTAAATTCATCAAAAGTACCTATAGGAGTCCTATGGACTCCACAAAATTGGGACTTACACCGCCTATCACCACTTGTAATCCTGTGGTAAACCCACGTGACCAAGTGGCAGTAACCCTAAATCTATTTGGCAGTATTCAAGTGGATTTACCACTGAAATACCACCAAGCTCGTAATGAGGGCCACAATGGACAGCACTGGATTTGGAGTTATTGCTTTTTTTGAAGAAAAATAAAAGATCTTGGGGTGTGAAGCAACAGATTGATTCTCCTGTGCACTGCTCTTGAGCCACAACAAGACATATGTTGATGTTTTCTGATTTATAAGGCGTGTGCTGCAGACATCTCTGCTTCAGAACGAGAGCTACAAAGATCCCCTCGGAGCAGCTAAGTGCAGGGACAAAATATTATCTTGGTGCAGGTGAAGGCTTGCAGCCATCAGAGATGTTTTACAGGTTAAGGCAGCCTTGAGAAGCACTGTAGAAGGAGGCTGAGGGTGGCCGGTCCCTAAGCATAGAACGTATGCAGGACTTTTCTTGCATGGCAAAGGGAGAAGCAGGTTTGACTGAATATTTAGTGGCGCCTTCAGATGGCGCAGTCGGGGACCTGGGAGAGCCAAGTGCCAGGGAACGGCGAGGGCGGTGAGGCAAGGAGTCTGAAGAGGTCTGATTCTTTAAGTTGTTAAAAAAGCCAGATATAAACTGAGATATTCTATGCATATGTATTCTATGTAAAGCGCTATTTAAATAGAACATCATTACCATTGTAAACTCATTTAAGGAGAGTCAAGCCGACCACCTTTAAAGTGAAGTGCAGAGCCAAAGAGAGCCAGTGCAGTTCTATGAAGGGGAGGGGGGCATATTTCATCTTACATGTTTCCATTAAACCAACAAATATGAAACAAAGCAAAATCACCATGATTACGAAAATGCATTTCATAATTAAGGCTTCCGGTTTTATTGTATTTCATTTCCTGCCATTTCCATCTGTATTTATCCATATTTATTTTTTGGCCCTTTTTCCTGTATTTATCCAGATTTATTTTTTGTCATGTAAAAAGATCATTCACAACCAGTAATTTTCTGCATTCATTCTAATAAAAAAAAACATTTATTAGAGCACACAAGTAGCCACATAGGGAAGACATGCTAGCTCCCTTTTATTCCATAACAACAAACGGTTGCTCCTGTGACTGCTGCTGCCTTAAGATATATGCTGTCAGCAATTTGAAGAACATTAATACTATTTTTATACAAGTTTACACTCTCCATGCTGCCAATCTGCAATGCGATTGGCCTGCGATGTATGAGTGACCTTATAGAGAACCAGACAGAAAGACCTATCTTTCTGTTTTTTTCCATTTTTAAAAAATGAATACAGACAGAAAGCAAATTGTTTTCCGTCTGTATTTATGTGTAAACATCAGTAAAAACCGGAAACTGGAAGCCTTATTCATAATCCATTTCGAAATGTCCACCCAAAAACAGCTTGAGTAAAGTGATAAGGGATAATGGTAAGGGGTGCAGAGGGAGGGTAAGTGGGTGGGGGGGATCCCCCTAAGACCTTTAAGAAAGGAAAGGGAATCGTGTTAGATGACCTATTTTGAAACTTCGTAATGACCTCCCTATTGGGAATCGATTTCAATCTTTCTTTGGGAATGGGTTTTTTCCAATGTTTGCAATGACTTGCTGGGGGCGTGCCGAGCTACAGAGCAGTACCCCGCCCTGTCACTAGCGCCTTTCTGTAGTAGAGGAGTTCCCCGCCCTGTCACTAGTGCCTTTCTGTAGCAGACACTGAGCAGAGGAGTACCCCGCCCTGACATTAGTGCCTTTCTGCAGTAGACACTGTTGACAGTCAACTGAGTGCTTTCTTATGCTGAAGCCACACTGACAATGAAATCACCCTTTATCCCTTGGGGCGAAATTAGGGTGGGGACTGAGGCAGGTGCTCCTGCAACGTAATGATTGAAAGCACTTGGCCTATTCATCACACACGCTCACCCTCCAGCACACTGCCCTCCAGATGCATATCTACACAAATCAGGGCAAGGGCGTTTTGGGTTCACTCGACTTGCCCATTCCATCCATGGACTGTCTGCTAAAACGGAGAGCAAGCGGGGCAATTATATAGGTATATTTCTAGGAAATAGTGTTCAAACGAGAGAGGGCGGTCGAGACCAGAAATACTCATTAAAATGATGGTTGAATTCAGTCGAACCCGGAAACAGCAGGAGCGTGCAGGGCTGCGAACCAAGCCTGAAAACACCTGATTTGCTTCGTTTGTGGTTCTGATTCGAGTCGAACTATTTCGAACCATAGGCAAGTTCGTTTTTTGAAACAAATTAAATCGATTCGACATGAAAAAGAGACTAATCCAAGAAAGGTATTTCTTGAAATGAAATAAAGCCAAAATAAACTCAGCAGAAATTAAATGAGCAGACAAAAGTGTGACCAGAGTTCAAGCTGAGTTGAGGCACCAAGTTTCCGAGCTTCGCAAATGAGGGTTTGAATCTTTCGAATCAGTCAAGTTTCAGTTCATCATTCGCGGCTGTGCATGGATGTACACACCGCTCATTGATGGCTTGGAGCAGGTGCAAATCCTCCTAAGGGTCTGTAAGTGCCATACCCTGTTTCTGCCTCTCCGCCTCCTTACTTGACCTGGCTAATGTATCGCTCCTTGCCTCGCATCATTTATAATCCTGGGAGTGCCCAGTCAGCTACGTGTGCTTAGGTCAAAGCTCGCCCCCTTATCCCAATGAATTAAAATAAAATGTAAAAAGCCAACCTGATTGGAACCTCCATTGTTCAGAAAGGGGTACATCCCATTCAAGGCAGTTCACCCACCCGTGGCACACAGTGCTCAAAAGGCAGCCATTGCAAGTATGATGGGGCGGAGGGGACCTGCAGAAGGATAGAGTGGGGAGAGCTTTGCGTGGTATGAAGGACAGGGAACATCAATCACACGCAGAGAAAGGGAGTGAATTGGAAGGGGATGGAATGACCCAGAGGAGCTGGAGCTCCTGAACAAGGAACAGCCAGGGAGTCAGGGCCTCATTATGTGCGAGGTAAGGATATGTGTGTCGCTGAATGTGTTTACTGGTCCTCAGCTATAACAGGCGCCGATCCTAAATTGGATTGTGTCCGCCTGGTACCTAATAGCTGTACTGCTCCTGCCCAAGGCGCCTAGAAACACTTCTGTACAGGCGCCATATCATATCAAGGAGAGTTCTGGCCAAGGTCTCGGGTTGGGTGTTGATGAAGCCCCCCCCCCACAATGTTCACAAATATATTGTAAGCTTTCCCCAGGCAGAGCACACATAAGTTGCCCCCCCATTACTGCGTCTTTTTACAGTCCCTTTATTTTAAGCAGAGCTTTTCAAATATGGATCCGAAACAGACACCCCCATCTGTCACAAATGAGACACGTGTCGCGGGGAAGACCCTATTCTCTGGTCAGTTGCAGCTTCTGTTAAGTGCTAATCCTTGATCATCTGCACCGTGATTTTGACACGTTCATGTCAAAGCCTCAAGATTTTTTTTCCAATCTGCTTCCCACAAAGTAAATTGAAAGAAAAACTAGAGCCCCGTATCCAGCTTTGGAATGCTGACTAGACTGTTATATTTGGTTGTTAAATGCACAAAAGCGCCTTTTTTTTTATCAATGATACTTCGCCTTTCTTTCACATCATACATAGCAACAGGTTGCAAGCCTGTGTCAAGTAAAAACAGGTCACCTGATTACAAAGGCTCTTGTGGGCTGTGTCTTTTATAGCTTCAAAGTGCAATAATGCATGGGCAAGTTACAGACATTTCATATGAGCCCATATCAGGTGTGAAGCAATCAGCCAACCCTGGCTTCTAGGCTCCCTACATATTCATTCTGGTACTTGTAGCATTACATATATATCCTAAAATAGCCATGAGAATGTAATGTACAGCACAAATACAAATTGTACGTTTTTCTTGTGAGTTTTTTTCATCACCACCTGCTTATTTGTAGTGAAGTTAGGTGAGCAACGTGGTAAGTGGTTTATTTGCCAGAATTTCTATTGGGCAGCAACACATTGGCATATTAAGTTGCTGCTGTCCATGCCGTGTGTGTGTGTGTGTGTGTGTGTGTGTGTGTGTGTGTGTCCCCGCCCCCCAAGAATTGGGACAAGCACTAAGTCTAGTGTGATGATTGTAGACCAGGAAAAAAACAGCCTCATACGGTAAAGTGTGAGATCCTTGTCCAAACCCATAGCCCCCAAACTGCCAGTCCCCAAACATACAAAATGACTTCCCAATCCCTCAGACCCCCCATGCCCCAATCCTCCAAGTATGCCGTGCCACACCCTGCACCTAACGGCTCCCTGGGGAAGAGGCCCTAACCCCTTCTGTACCCAGAAATCCTGCCACAAAGTGCAACTAGCCAAAATACATTCACAGCAAGTAATTCTACCGAAACCACCCCGTACCCCAAACGCTCCCCCACATTTGAAGTGCACAAATGTCTCACACACAGGCCAAGGGAAGGCACGGTTGATCAGGCATGGAATTGGTGGCCTCTCAACCGGCATTCTCCAATTAATCCCTCACCTAGCCAGTCCAAATCTTGCATCCTCCACGCCAGATTCACTCTCAGATAGCCCTGATGACCTGGCTATCTTCCCAACCAGCCCTCCAGCCCTCACTCACTCAGACACTCCCGGTCCAAAACTAGCCCCCCACCACCTCCATCTCAGATCGCACTAAAAGACCCTTGGTGGCCCATCTGGTGTCGGGGCTGCCCCCCTTGAGACTGCTCCCGACTGGATGTCCATCACCCACACATCATGCCACAATACTGCACATATGACCTCAAGAGCTACATCCGGTACCTGAGATGTGACTCTGGGATCAGACAAAGCCCCCCATATCTGGCCTGCAGAAATGCACATGGTACCCAGAAAATGGCCCCAAGAACTGGACATGATCGTGCACCCCAAACCCGGTTTTCTGTCACTCGCACATTCGGGAGCTGTTGTGGAGCATGGGTCGGGTGAGACTTGCAAGCACTTTGCACTTCTACCCGGGGTCTGCTTGCAGGAGGTGATCAGGATGGGGGCTGTGGGTTGGGATGTGCTCATTTCAAAATGTATGTCTGAAAGCGCATTTTTTCCGGCTTGCAAAAGATTCCGCTGCCATTTTGCTGGGCCTTTCTTTTCTCTCTGCCCCTTTAGACTCCTTCCTTTCCACAATGCCCTCTTCTCCCCTCTCGAATTTCCTACCATCACTACATTTTACTGTTTCCCTTCTCCTCTGAATTCTCGCCATCCCTCTTCTCTCCGTTCACCTTCTGTTTTATGCCCTCATCCATCTTCCCTTTTCCTCTCCCGCTTTTAGTTTTTTCTCCGGTTTTCTTTATCACTTCCTCTCGTGTTTTTCCTTAGCTTTTCTTACTTGGGCCAACAGGCTTTACTGATTGCCGATTGTTGAACCTGTTTTTGTTGTAGTTCAACCCTGCTTACCTCAGTAGCATTGCCGTGAACTAGTGACTGCTGAGGATGACATCATCAGTGAGCCTACCTCGCCCTGGGCCGCGGCCCATGGCCGATTGAACTGGCTTGAGCAACTCTCTCATGGTAGATAGCTCCCTTAGTTCCTAAACCAAACAAAAGGCGTTTCAGCTTACAACAAATGCAACACGGCGGATGCAATTGCTGCAGTAAGAGGTCATAAAGAACTTGATATCCATCTGAAAAAATACTTACCCAGGGCTGTCAGAAGATGTGGTGTGGCCCGGGGCAAAACATTTGGTGAGGCCCCCTTACAATTTTTTGCACTCGCCCGGCGGCGGCACATCCGCAAACAGGGAACTCGAGGAATCTACCCTTGAGTTTGTGTGCAGGATCCCAAATATGGTTTATTACTACAACTCCAAATCAAGTACAGCAAAGTTAGATTTCCCTATTGAAGAAAGGTTCATGCCAGACTAACTTTTTTATCATATGAATATATATAAAATGGCATGGGCTCTCCACTGCGCCACCTCCAATTCTCTGAGGGTCAGTCACTTTTCCAAGCAAAGAGTTGAGGGCAGATCTCTTTCTCTGGCTTGGGCATTCCTCTGGAAACAGCCTCCATGCCTCGCTGAAACTTGAGGAGAACCATCTCCGGTTCCGGAAGCACCTCAAGACCTGTCTCTTTGCTTCTGCCTTCTCTCTTCCTCTCCCTTGCTGATCACCTGCCTGATCCATGCACTGGTCACCTGGTCAAGCTCTGAATTCGGGCCCAGGTCCCCGCCTGTCCTGAAGCAATCCCGCACTGCCTCTTGGCTCCCGTGCACTTGTGGTCTGTATCTGTAACCCAACAGTCCCCGGTCTTGCTCTTCTTCTCCACCCCTTGGCTGCACTTATGAGTACCCACACTTGCCACCCATTGGCTGCACTCTTGTTTCTCCTTTGTAACTGCACTTCTGCATCCTACCCCACCCTCTGCACTTCTCCCCTCCCCCTTTCCTGCTTTTGCTCAATCTGAATGACACAAGGCCTAGTAAGATCTGTGTTTTGTCCTACTCTTTTGTTTCTCCCTCCTTGCCTTGTCTCACATAGAAACACTTGTTTACAGGCACGTTATAAATGCTATATCATATCATTAAGGAGCACCCTTCCCCTGTGTGCGCATTAAAACACACATCATACACAGTAACACATGATGTACAGTGGAGGCTGGTACATTTATGAATTTAAGAGGCTAAAATGTTTGTGCCAATAAGGCAGGATCAACAGAGCACAGTGAGGGAGCCCAAACCAAACCAGGGTTGCTTGAGGGGGGTTCTCACTCCCAAGAAAATGTTTGAAACATTGGGTTAAAAGTATGCATTTTACAGCACTTTCTTTGCAAAATTGGGTAGAAATCCATACAGTTTGCAATTGGTTTTGTATGGAAGCACATGGAAATTCCCAATGGTTGCAAATTACAAATTGTGCATAGGAACATTTTCCAATACATTTCATGCCACCTTTCCACGCGAGATATGCTAGTATAAAAATATATTCGTGCTGGTTGTTCTAATTATGTTGATGCAGGCTGCATCAATATATGCCATTATTACCATGTACAGACTCCCAGCCAGTAAAAATGCCATGCCACAGAAAGTATATCCAGGCTGACTGTGTACTATAAGTGTTATTACTGGCTAGATTGGCCTATATTCAATGTGGGCCAATTTAGCCAAGTAGTATGTTTGCTTTAACCTCGATGCATAGTCCTGTGCATCAAGGGTAAAGCAAAAAGAGCACTGGCAATGCTAACAGTATGGGCATTCGTGTAGGCATGGGAAAGGCACTTCTGCATTGGTATTAGGTGGCCATTGATAGTGCCAGTGCAAAATGGTGTGAGTACCTGAGCAGCTAATAGCAGTGCCTGGTAAATGCCTAATACTTATACACAAGCCAAAACTGTTGGCTTTGCCAATGCTTATTATTAAAAGAACTTCAGCGAAAGACATGCAGGGTGTTTTTAAATTGAGTGGCGAAAGGCAGACCTGATTAAGGGTGTTTTGGGTGGGGGGGCAGGAACTGGGTGAGAATTGCCATAGGGATTAGCATGGCCATGAGAAGTCTTTTCACTGTTAGCACCTGCATTCATATCCATACATTTTTAGGTAATTAAAATCGTGATGTGGGGTTAGCACTTGCATGCCAGGGGAGTGATTAGAAGGGAAGTGGTGACATGAGACATCTCATTCTCACAGCAGTCCTTAAGTGCGACGTTTCAGAAATGAAGGCAAGAGGTTGCTGCTTGTAACATTGAAGCTTCACCAGACTAGTCTCATTTGAAATGTGGAAAGATGTTAGGTGCCCCCACACAAGGAAGTTTGCCCCTTCCTCACAGCCTCTGACATTAGCGCCTCTCCCAACATTTGAAGTGGTAGTCCCCTTTCCCCCCTGACATTTTAGCCTAGGTGCACCTCTGATGCCATGAACCCACCCCTTAATGAAGTGGCCCCCAGGGCGGCTACATTTAGCGGTGGTGCTGAACACACACTCACAAAAAACACTTTCACCCATGCATTCATCCACCAGTTACACAACTCCATACATGCATGTATACATAAAGCCAAACACAGCATTGACACAAACACCAACATGCACGCATGCATTCATACACACACATATACATACTAATTTAATTTAAATACACATATACACTTTTAATTTAAAATAAAAAACACTTACCTTACCTCCATGCACCCTTAAAAAGCATCCACGCAGCCGACACGTAGACATGCTGCCTGACAAGAGAGAACTCCTCTCCAATCAGTCAGCGTGATCACACTGACAACATGAACACACTGACAGGAGAGGGGTTCTCTCCTGTCAGTCAGCATGGTCATGCTGAGCAACATGAACACACTGACTGACAAGAGAGAACTCCTCTCCCATCAGTCAGCGTGGTCACGCTGAGCAATGTGAACACACTGACAAGAGAGAACTTCTCTCCCATCAGTTAGCGTGATCACACAGACAACATGAACACACTGACTGACAAGAGATACCTCCTCTCCTGTCAGTCAGCGTGGTCATGCTGAGCAACATGAAAACACTGACTGACAAGAGAGAACTCCTCTCCCATCAGTCAGTGTGGTCACGCTGAGCAACGTGAACACACTGATTGACAAGAGAGAACTCCTCTCCCATCAGTCAGTGTGATCATGCTGACAACATGAACACACTGACTGACAGGAGAGGAGTCCTCTCCCATCAGTCAGCGTGATCATGCTGAGCAACGTGAAGACACTGACTGACAAGAGAGAACTCCTCTCACATCAGTCAGCGTGGTCACACTGAGCAACGTGAATACAATGACTGACAAGAGAAAACTCCTCTCCCATCAGTCAGCGTGATCACGCTGACAACATGAACTCACTGACTGACAAGGGAGAACTCCTTTCCTGTCAGTCAGCGTGGTCATGCTGAGCAACGTGAACACACTGGCTAACAAGAGAGAACTCCTCTCCCATCAGTCAGCATGATCATGCTGAGCAACGTGAACACACTGACTGAAAACAGAGAAATTCTTCCCCATCGGTCAGCGTGATCACGCTGACAACATGAACACACTGACTGACAGGAGCGTAGTCCTCTCCTGTCAGTCAGTGTGGTCATGCTGAGCAACGTGAACACACTGACTGACAAGAGAGAACTTCTCTCCCATCAGTCAGCGTGGTCACGCTGAGCAACGTGAACACACTGATTGACAAGAGAGAACTCCTCTCCCATCAGTCAGCATGATCATGCCGACAGCATGAACACACTGACTGACAGGAGAGGAGTCCTCTCTTGTCATTCTGCATGTCCACGTTTTCAGCTGAAAATCGGGAGGCAGCAGAGCCCGCTTCTGAGCCCTGCTGTCTCCCAATATTTTGCTGTTTGTTGCGGAGACAAACGGCTTCTCAACAAACAGCAAAATCATTACATTGGCAGAGAGCAGACAGCACAGTCCCCCGTGTGAATAAAGGACACGGGAGACTGTGCTGCCTTCCACTTGGGAGAGGGGGCTGCGAGGCCCCCCGCAAGTGCGAGTCCTGGGGCAGTTTACCCCCCTGCACCCCCCTCGTGACTGCCCTGTACTTACCCTAGGCTTCGAAAATGCCAAGTCATGTCTTACCAGGACTGTAAGAACCAATGTCTCCCCAAAATCAACCGTAGTAATGACTCAGAATCAAGCTCTTCTTGTGCTCAGAAAAGCAGACTGAAAATGACCCTGTACTCACCTCTCAATAAATTCACACAGCCTCAGACCGCTGTGCTAACAAACACACATTTCTTTTTGCCCACAAAAGCCACAATACCCATGGAGCAACAAAAAGCAGCCCACTACAGCCACGGGTCAAACCGCCAACCTTCAACAAAATGTCAGGCAAGGAATGTTTTTGCAAGAGTTTGTTCTGTCTGAAGGCCCCAAAGCTGCTTTCCTGTAAACCCTCTACCGAGTCACAATCTAACAAGGAAAATGTAAAGTAGATGAAGTCTAGAAGATTATTTTTTTTTGGTTCTATTCTATTTTTTAACCTTGAAAGGTGGTTCCTAAAGGAACCTTTCTTTTGTTGTTTAAAAAAAAATGCTTGCAGGAGGGATTCAAACGTAAGGTGAGGAGGGAAATGAGGGAAGAGGCACCAAACACTAATGTGGAGGGGCAGGTGGACAGGGGAAGATGTTGCGCGTGTTACTTCTCAGGTTGTGAGCAGTGTTTCTCATGCTCCTTGACATTTGTGATGTCATATTTGATGTCCTGGGTGTTAGTCTTAGCAGTGCACGGTGGTGGTGCGAGTTATGGTTGCTCAGCTTACCATAACTGGTGAATTTCTGAGGTTTTTCGGTTTTACTTGTAACCTAACGTCCCTTTATAAACTCTTTTTCATTGAATTTCTGAGGTTTTTATTAGTGTAACTTAACCGTAACATCCCTTTAACAAAGTTTTTTTCATTGAATTTCATAGGGTTTTATTAGTGCAACTTAACTATAAAGTCCCTTTAACAAAGTCTTTCAGTGAATTGTATAGGTTTTTATTGGTGCAACTTAACCATAACATCTCTTTAACAAAGTTTTTTTCAGAGAACTATGTGGGTTTTTGCCAGTGCATGCTATTTTCCTACAATTTACTAATATCATACTTACCCCATTACAGCAACATTTTTGTCTAATTAACAAGGTTTCACCTTAAAACTGTGCCATTTCCCAACTTCTAGCATAATTTCTAACACTTCTATACTTTTTCCACTGTTTTTGCTTCTGTCGACGTCCACAAGCGCCCGACATCATTGTGGAATGTCCGGACAGTGCCACGTGACCATGTGCTTGTGCGCGGCATGATGGCGCGTCCATGAAAGCGTTTGCACTTTGCGTTCGGGTGCTTTCTTCAAGGACAGTTCTGAATTGCATTTCCTACTGATCTAGGAACTTTCAAGCTGAAAATGTACCCTTGCACAGCTCCTACACCTATTCTTACTCATTATCCATTAGCAATCTAGTACAAAGCACATAATTGGAAGAATATTTGCAAAACTGCCATTTATCTTAAAAATGGCATCAGCTATTGCCATCCCTCCTCCCCAAGAGCCACCCACTACCACCAGCTGGAGGATCCACACAGCAGAAAAGCACAGTATTTACAAAGACAATGAAGAGGACCAAGAAGATGAGGTAGAGGTGAATGTAAGGAAAATGTAAGGAAAATGTAAAGTAGATGAAGTCTAGAATATTATTTTTTTTTGGTTCTATTCTATTTTTTAACCTTGAAAGGTGGTTCCTAAAGGAACCTTTCTTTTGTTGTTTAAAAAAAAATGCTTGCAGGAGGGATTCAAACGTAAGGTGAGGAGGGAAATGAGGGAAGAGGCACCAAACACTAATGTGGAGGGGCAGGTGGACAGGGGAAGATGTTGCGCGTGTTACTTCTCAGGTTGTGAGCAGTGTTTCTCATGCTCCTTGACATTTGTGATGTCATATTTGATGTCCTGGGTGTTAGTCTTAGCAGTGCACGGTGGTGGTGCGAGTTATGGTTGCTCAGCTTACCATAACTGGTGAATTTCTGAGGTTTTTCGGTTTTACTTGTAACCTAACATCCCTTTATAAACTCTTTTTCATTGAATTTCTGAGGTTTTTATTAGTGTAACTTAACCGTAACATCCCTTTAACAAAGTTTTTTCATTGAATTTCATAGGGTTTTATTAGTGCAACTTAATCATAAAGTCCCTTTAACAAATTCTTTCAGTGAATTGTATAGGTTTTTATTGGTGCAACTTAACCATAACATCTCTTTAACAAAGTTTTTTTCAGAGAACTATGTGGGTTTTTGCCAGTGCATGCTATTTTCCTACAACTTACTAATATCATACTTACCCCATTACAGCAACATTTTTGTCTAATTAACAAGGTTTCACCTTAAAACTGTGCCATTTCCCAACTTCTAGCATAATTTCTAACACTTCTATACTTTTTCCACTGTTTGTGCTTCCGTCGACGTCCACAAGCGTCTGACATCATTGTGGAATGTCCGGACAGTGCCACGTGACCATGTGCTTGTGCGCGGCATGATGGCGCGTCCATGAAAGCGTTTGCACTTTGCGTTCGGGTGCTTTCTTCAAGGACAGTTCTGAATTGCATTTCCTACTGATCTAGGAACTTTCAAGCTGAAAATGTACCCCTTGCACAGTTCCTACACCTATTCTTACTCATTATCCATTAGCAATCTAGTGCAGAGCACATAATTGGAAGAAAATTTGCAAAACTGCCATTTATCTTAAAAATGGCATCAGCTATTGCCATCCCTCCTCCCCAAGAGCCACCCACTACCACCAGCTGGAGGATCCACACAACAGAAAAGCACAGTATTTGCAAAGACAATGAAGAGGACCAAGAAGATGAGGTAGAGGAAGTGCCTACCTCGAGCACCCAGAGAGAATCATGGGTGTTGCAGTTCTTTACCACTGTTGGGAATCTACCAAAAGCTAAAGGTACAAAAGTGAAGTACAACTTTGTACTCAGTCACAGACTACCTGGCCATTACTCCTACTGTACCACCTCCATCCGCCGCCACACCTTATCCAACTACCGCAATGCTCTCAGAAAGATTGTTCCTTTCTTAGCAAGTAGTAGGCTGTCTTCCTCCACATCATCTTCCTCAACCAATACTGTAACCAGATAGACTACTTCTGTGGGACACACAATCCCACCAGCTACCTTGCAAGCAATAAAAGAGGCTGTTTATCCATATCTTTGGAAGACAACCGTCCTCTGTATATACTTCAACACACCACTCTGCAGGGGGGAGCAATTCCGATGTGCGTTTGAAGCTGTAATAAAGGAGCATGCTATAGCACCACCTAATAACCAAAACCTAAAAAAGGACCTATATCCCCCTCCCCATTAATTAACTGGATCCCTTCAGCCAGGTTGCAACCATTGGGCAATAGGTTCCTGAGGACTCACTGGTCGTGGCCACTGCACATATTGCACCAATTTGGCAATAAGACTATGGCTGAGGTGCAGAGGCCCAGAGGCAAATAGGACATTGGTGCATGCCTATCTCCCCCTCCTTTTATTCCCACAATAGTTTATCACACAAACAATCCATGGGTACATCAATGCTGTCTTCTATTCGTGTGATAATAATTCCTGCTGCTCATTCCTGCGGTAATGCAGCAAATGCCAATTTCTGCAATAAAGGGAAAATGCTTGAGAAGTCAAGTCTGCCCCTTCCCCACTGCCACTCACCATGTGAACCCTCTCATGTGTAGGTCCTGCCCCAAATAAACCCCTTTGTGAAAATCCACCCTGGTCCTCTCCCGTTACCTCATTTCACTTGCTGGTTGGTGTGACACATTTCTTTTCAGAACACTCGGGAGGATAGCTAAGAGGCAACGTGCTCGCCTTGGAAGCAAGACGACGCTGAGCAACACAGGTCCTATCCCTGGGTCCATGCTTAGAAACCTCTGGTAAAAAGTGTGTTATAAATAACCCATTACAACTACAACACACCTTGTGAAGTTACTGTCAGAATTTCATGGAATCCTCCAGTAAGATGAGAAAGTTCTGCCACAAACAGATTTCTCTGCCCATGTGGTCGTCTCCACCTCTGCCCACCTGCAGTCTGATATGAAACCACCTTTCACTCCTCCAAATAGCATTTTGAGAACTTTTCTTTTTCTGCTGCCCTCGGGATTGCTGCTGCAATTGCTTGCATCGAGCAAAGAAATATGCGTTTTCATTTCTGAAATGTCTCTCTGCTGCAATACACCATGGGAGGTATATATAAACATGTTTTGGGACCCGGGGGCACCCCCTTCTTTGTCAAAATGTTTACAATTACTGCACAGATGTACACCAAACCAACAAATGTTTTGTGCTCAAATTGTTTCTTATTTGGTGCAAATCCATCCACCAGTTTTTGTGCTATGCGCGTTCAATTGAAGCACATTTTTCTGCAAATTTCCCATTTGGAGGGGCCCTGGCCAAGGTTTTTATTTTGGAAATTGTCATCCAAATACGCCCAGCGAGTCAAGGTATTAGCAATAGAATTTGGGGAAAAGTCAATGCAAAACTGCTTTAATCTTCACTAAAACGCGGCGACCTCCGCCCCACAACATCTGGTTCAGCATACAATTCATTCATTTCAATATACAGTATAAACATGGCAGTATATATTGTATGTATCTCAGTACACCTTTCATGTATCTCAACAGATAATGTATGCATCTCAGTATACTGGCTATGCACATCTCAGCATGAAATATATACACATATACATATCTCAGTTTGTAGATTATAGATTCCAGTACATACTGTTTGCATTTCAATATGTGATATGACATGTCTTAGTATGAAAGGTATGCATTTCACCATGCAATATATATTTGTATGAATCTTGAATTATGCTCCTGATGCCCCTCCCCCATTTAGAGACACTGTGAGATTTAATGACTTGCCCAGGATCACACACTTTGGTAAGTGCAGCAATCCAACTCTCTCCAGAGCTCTGCATCTCTGCCACAAAACCTGCCACAGCCCCACGTGGGGTCCTGGTTAGGTTCTGGCATGCATCGATGTTGAAAATCATTACAGCGGGGAAACCAGGCTGAGGGCCAGATCTGTGATTGTAACACTTGACCCTATATCTTCCCAGTTTGGGTTGCGTGAGATTAAATAACAGTTTTATAGAGATGCTTTACATATCGTCAGCTTACTTTTGTTATATGACTTGTTTAATTTATAAAGCATCATCAGTTTAGTTTAGTTTAATACTTATAATGGGCCAAAGGCCCATAGTTAAAAAGGCATACATCTAAGACAAAGACAACCATGAGCATAAAACAAGTGGATCAGGACAGAGATGGTGCAACTACCAGTAGAAGGGGCTGGGTCATATTTGCATATTCAAAATGGCTGAGTAGCAAGAATTTTAGGTGAAGGTCTTTAGTGCCTTCTTGAAAGTTAGCAAAGGGCGTGTTTCTCTAACATTAGATGGAAGGCTGTTCCAAAGGCAAGGTGCTATGGACTAAATGCCAAATTCCCCACTCTGGCAAGTTTAACACATCGTTTAACCAAAAGATTAGAGTTGTTGTATCGCAATACATGAGAGCTGGATTTAAAGGCTGGTCTGTTTTGCAAGTAAACGGGAGCGCTACCGCACAAATATTGGTGGGTGGTAGAAATAACCCGGAAAGTGATACGTAACCTTACAGGAAGCCAATGAAGTGTGGATCGAGCCTCACTTCCATGGTCCCTGCGTTTAAGTTGGTTAATAATCTCCACTGCGCTGTTTTGAGGAATTGGCAATTTCATCCTATTGGGTGTGCAGTAATAAAATCGTAGCAAAAAAGTAGTCTGTACAAAAAATCACTGCAAAATTCTGTGGTTTGACCAAGTAAACGTTTTCCCCATTATACCATTTAAGGGGAGTGGGGGTTGCGGGGGTATCCCCTGCATCCATTATTGCAGTTGCAAAACCACTGCCTTTTTGCTGTGATTTTTTGGTGTAAACAGCCATTTTGCCACGAGTTTAACACATGGAACCTCATATTGCCCTGAGAGGAGTCAAATAGAAGGCTGCTGCAGTAGTCTATTTTTCTCTAATGATGGCCCATGCCAGATGGACGCAATCCTCTTTGGATAGAAAGGGGCAAATGCCAAGAAACATACGAACATGTCAACCAAAAACAGTATGGTTTTTGCTTTATATTTCCCATCCAAATGGAAGATTACAGTAGCATCATGCAAAGTAAAATGAGCTTAAAGTAATCTCCCTCAGCTTTTAATATTTTAGTCATTATTCCACAAAGCATGAAGGGTTATACACCCCTCCCATTTTTTATCAACTACAATTTGCGCCTCTTATGGGACAACAGTCCATAATAGCAGCTTCCTCACTGCTGTGTCTGTGGCCATCAACCTTTAATTTTTCCCATGGTAATGTTCTGCTGACACAAAGCAGCATGTGATGATGTTTCACAGGCCCAATGTTTCACAGGCCCAAGGGTGAGCCGCTGTGCTGCCTGCTCTTGAAATATAACATGAACGAATGTGGCGTCCAAGGGCCGGGAAGGCTTTTATACTTTGGTGGACAAGCAAAGTTGGGACCATTCCCCATTGCAGACAAGTGGTGTGCAGGATGTAGGCACAGTCCATTAAATCAGGATGGTCAGGCCAAATACAGGACAGTTGGCCACCCTACAATAAAATCACCAGTGGCCTCTGCAGTAGGCCTCCTGTCAAGTGGCTTGCATTGCTGGATACCACCTGTGGGCCTGGGTCTGTCACAGAAGGACGCGTGCAGGTCTGTGATGTTGTGGTGAACATTGTGGTGTCCAGTGGGGCAGCACACAAAGGACACGCAAGGTTATAGTCGCACTTGGGTCCATGCACGACAGCATGCATTATTTTGCATTCTCGCAGCAAGGAGGCATTTACGTACACCACAATACTGCTAAATCTGAAAGAGAATATACATTGAATTGAGAATAATATCACATGGCTGGTAAAATCATGTCACATATCAGGTGTTGTTGGACTGACAATGAAAAGGTTTTAATTTTGGGATATAAATAGCGCTAGAACGATGATGCAACCATGGCAGGGAAATCTAAAACTTGAGAGCAGAAGGTTAAGGCAACCAGTTGGGCTTTGACCCACCATCCCTGCTCCCTCTTTCTCCCCACTGTCAGCTTTTAACGATTTTGCCCTGATGGCAAAACAAGCAACCTTTTGCATTTTCACATGTTTCACGACACTAAAGAAACGCTTCGCTTGATAGGCGAGTCAGTGGCTGTTGGGCTACCCGGTGCGTGATCACTACACCACCGGTGTCTGATGGACGGCCACGCGTTCAGTGGACCTTTACCATTCCACAAAGACTGTCCGTGAGCGCAACCGAGCCAACGCAGGCACCCTAACTACGCTATCCATGCATTATATGATAAGTCATTTAGAACGCGCCTGTACACAAGTGTTTCTAGGCATGAAACTGCATGCCTTTTTTAGGCAGCCATAGATCGAGTGAAGTTTTCAATTTTCTGGGACTAAATATTTTATCATGCCATTAAACGCTATCAAGGACAATATATTAATATATATTTGCAGACATTTGTCAGTTTTTTGGCGATTGTCTTATTTATCTAAGTTTGCACATTTTTCGTCGCTAATTATTGACCCCAAGTATCGTGTCTGCCCGCTGCTAAAAATTGGATTGCTAAGCTTATTTAAGGATTAGTTATTGCATCTGATACTTAAATATATTCAATATTCCTTATTAAGGAAAAGCAAAAGAAAGTCCACGTTCCTTTGTTGGTGAGTTAATTCATATTTATTGCAAGTAGTTCCAAGAGGAAGAGATTATTTAAACTTCATAAACATCCTTGAAATTGCTGATCGCAGTTGCTGGGGGACACCAAAGGGAGCAGGGTCGCCAAGCACACTTGCAGAATCTACAGTGCGAAAAAGAAAACCTACCTCCCTGCATATGCATGGGTTACTATGGAGATGACCTATAATGGCCATGTGTTTTACAGCATTCTTTACAATGAACCACCCCAAAACAGTGCTTATCTATAGCATCGATTGAACCCTATTTCAATTATTTAAACAGTGACTCAGCTTTTCAACTTGACAATAAAGGCAACACATTCATGTCCAAGAGGCCTACCTGGATGCTGCCGAAATTGCCTGCTGATCCCCCACAGCAAGGCGAAGAGAAAGTCCCTTACACGACAGTTGTTCAGTTTTATGGCGACTTGCAAACATCTCCTTGCCTGGCGGTAGGTGGGCGTAGAAGGGTAGAGCAGCAGGGCTGGAATTGGAATGCGAAAGGAGAAGGCACAGGTGTTTTACCTCCAACCCTGTGTGCAGACCCCGTGCCAAACCATAACACGAAGAGCAACACCCGAATGCTCACCCAATATTCAAGCAAGGAATTTCCACAATTCCAAGGCCGCCATTTTCTAAACAATGTTTAAAAATTAAATCTAGAGCAGGGAACTTCAAATAAAAGGAATTGATTTTAAATAGTCAACAAACTTAAGGATGACTATTAATCAAAAGAATTGATAAGAAATAACTTACTGTCTAGGAAGACGTGTGGCCCAAGCAGGGCGAAAAGGGGCATGGCCCCCAGAGCCCACTTACTCCATGGGTAGCAAGCCAGACCAGGCACAGCCAAGCAAAAGAAAAGAAGGGGGCGTATTCAAAATGTCAACAGGGAATCAAAAACCACAATACATCCAACAACTGAAAGTGCAAAACAATCATGACACATCCAATGGAAATCAATGCACATGTTGCTTAGCAATGATAAGCGATACATCCTTCTGATTACGGTTCATCTGTCATTTCACTGATTACCTGCCAGTCACTGCCTCACGTTTCTCAGGGATTGACTATTTAGCAGTGTTGTCATGGTTGCACAAGCCCATCATCAGTCTCTGTTG
Organism: Ambystoma mexicanum; assembly: GCF_040938575.1. NCBI lineage: Eukaryota > Metazoa > Chordata > Amphibia > Caudata > Ambystomatidae > Ambystoma > Ambystoma mexicanum. The sequence continues at coordinate 859,587,274 of NC_090931.1, read as the reverse complement.
TAATCTATTGTAACCTTTGGAGCAGTTTACAGCATACGGGGTCTCTCTGAGGTCAGTACTCGCAGAAACGTTGAATTTCCTCCCCCTTCCACTCACAAGCAACATCTGTGAACACTATTCCCCCCATAACCGACTAATGTACTCCTGTGGTCAGACCAACTCCCTCCTGCTGTCTCTTCCCCCTTCATCCGGGAGGATAGCTCAGAGGCAACGTGGTCGCCTTGGAAGCAAGACGACACAGAGCAACACAGGTTTGATCCCTGGGTCCACGCTTATACCCCTCTGGGTATTAAGTGCGTTATAAATAGCCTATCATACCCTCAGCCCTTTGGAGTAAAGAATTAGTTATACAGCTTCTGGTATGTCTTTCGACGCTCTTAACAAAGAGATGTTATATGTTGGGGTGCTTTAAAGTATACTAGTTTGTTTGTAACCCGTATATGTGGTAAGAAATGTTCTTTACAATGCACCATTTGGGCACATATTTTCTGCATTTTCATGATGGGAGAACCCCCCCTTGCTCAGAGAGGATGGGCTGGCCATTTTGACTCCCATTCAACCCTGAGATAGGATCAAGCAGGATCAAGCGGGTGTCCATACACTGCCGGCCTCTAAAGTAACTGTGACCCCCTGTTGAGCTGGCTCACCGCTGGGTCTGCTCATATGCAGCTTGAGAAGTTTGGTGTAGTCAGTGGGTTTAGCTATGGCATTCTTCTAACTGCCTATTTTCACTAGAAACAGGCCTGGCCCTCTGATGGCAGTGATATGATATGATATGATATTTATAACGGGTTTCTAAGCGCGGACCCGAGGATCGAACCTGTGTTGCTCCGTGTCGTCTTGCTTCCAAGGCGAGCACGTTGCCCATGAGCTATGCTCCTGAGACATGGCGGCCTTAGCTTTAGCAGGAAATCCTCTTTTTAGTATCAATAAAGCTCCACCCCATGTTTTAAAGGATAATCTCCTTCAGGCACTCTTTTGTAACCATGTTGTTCTCCACAGTGTTGAGCCGGTGCCCGCTCTGCGCTACCGATCTTGTTTCACGGGACGCAACTGACATGGCTCTCTTTGGGGCACTACCCCTCTTTCTGTCAGAGAAAGGGGCAGTTCACGCCTTCTTTAGGGTGCTTTTTCGGCTTTTCCAGCTGTCACAGCCTGTGGTAGAGAGACATTCACAAGTCTGCAGACATCTTGTGCAGGTTTTTTTCTGGCTGCTAAATTACTGTAAGCTCCCTTTTGGGCATGTACAGAGTGGAGTTGAGTTCAGTCAACTTTAGCATTCTTGGAGTTCTTGATGCTTTCAGTGAAACTCAACCTGTAACACGTCAGCACAACTACCTCCTCCTTTAGAGAGCCCTGTAGAGTCAGTTACTCAATTATAGGCTTCTCAAGACAATGTCCTTGCTGTCAATTATTGGCACCTGCGTCATCAGGGACTAGCAGTTTAGCCTTCTCAGCAGGATGTTTTTTTCTATCTGGTCCTAAAATCCAGGGGGTAGGTCACCTACACGTTTGCTTTTGGGCGATTTGAGTGTAACGTGATTTGCTAGCCACGTATACTGTGCGCCATGCCACCACAGTGGTCTCCCGGTGGTAAAGGCAGAGTAGATATTGAGTATTGACAGGGATTGGGTATTCCTGTGCCCAAAATCCTATAAAAGTGGGACAACTGTCTGTTTTACTTCTTAAATTAGGGAAATGCTTTAAATAAAAAACAGGAATAGCAGACAGGCAAGTGTCTGTGCCTTATTGCCACCTACACTGCTATGTTGATGTGTTCAAACCAGAGGCATGAGCAGTGCCAGCCAGACTGAGGTGCTCAACTGTGGTGTCATCTGCAGAGGGGCAATGGAACAGAAAAAACATCTTTTCATTCATGCCAGTTACACAGCATAAGGAAAGTATGTGTTACAATAGAAATACAGATGCTGTATTTCTGCCTGCATAAAAAAAAACACAGTTGTTAATGAGAACTACTTTTTTGCTCCCCAAAAAATTGTTTTATTCCCAACTTCCAGATGTGTCGTGTAAAATACTCCCATCTCAATTCTCACCTGGTTTCTAGGTTCCACCTGCTCTGAGCTCCCAGTTCGAATCTCTGAAACATTGAAGGCCCAAACAGAGGTTGTTTGGTGCTGATTGGCCTGGAGAGATGGTGGAATGTATTTTTAGTCTTCTGAGAGGTTGCCACAAGCACCAGGTCAAGCCTTATTTCATTCAGACTCCTGGGCAGTACTCATTGGGCCTCATTATAAGTTTGCCGGTCTGGGAACAACGGTGCCCGTAAGCTACCGGCACCGTTTTTACCAAACCGGCAAACTACGAGTTCTGCCAGCAGGTGCCTTTCAGCCCGCCAGATCTAACATGGCGGGTGGACTGGCACCCGTGTGCAGACCTTGACGGCTGCACCGACACCATTCATGAATGGTGCCGGTACATCCGGCCTCCCCATTCCCATTGAGTGCAATTGGACTCAATGGGAATGGGGAGTAATAATTACTGGCCCCCGGCAATGGGGATTTAACAGGAATGCTGGGGCTGTAATGCCCCAGTAAGTCCCCATTGCCGGGTTCCGGTAAATTAATGACTCCAGCAGCAGTCGCGCCGGTATTTACCGGCACGGCTACCGCCATGGTCATAATAACCCCCATTGTCTTGCATGTTAAATATGGACTGGGTATGGGCATATCATTGAATGCTTTGTTTTTTTTAAATCCATGCACCAACTTCCACGTGCATCGCAAATGGCCAGAAATCTGCCCCGTTTGACAAGCATTTGTAAAGATATCAATGCACATGCAGGACTTTAAGTGGGCCAGGGCTAGCCATGGACAAACCCCGACAGTCCCCAAAAAGTGGGGCTCAGCCAGGTCTCACCCAGGGCTTCCCGGGCCCACCACGCCATGGCAGGACATTATCCCACCGCCATGATCAAAGAGAGCTGTGACTGACAAAAGTGCCTGCAACTTCCTCTCGCAGCCCTTGGGGTCGCAAGAGGAATTTGTAGTTCCTGCAGTGCTTTGGCTGGCACTTCTGTGAGTTACCACTTCAGGAAAAGCCAGCACAGCATTGCATAAACTACAACTTCCTATCACGACCCCTCAGAAGGCTTACAAACCTTGCGAGGGGTCGCGAGAGGAAGTTGCTGCAGTCCCAGGCAGCCAGCCCTGATAAAAGGGTGCACCATCTTGGTCTGGCCTCACCGACTGCACTGGACTCCAAGTCCCTGCCCACGATGAACACCAAGACAATTCCACGCCATGCCTTATGAGAAGCCATAGCCACAGCAAGGTAAGTGACTTCCAGCCTTTGCTGTTGCAGTTTCAACTGGTTGAGTCAAACATGAACCTAATTTCTCTCTTAAGCGTTCTACTCGGCTAGCTGAACCTGCAACAGACATGTACATATTTGCCACTCTCTCTCTTCTCTTTTCCCACAGACTTCGCACCTTCTATTGATTTGTCTCCCTCTGTATCCCGATGCCTGAATTTTTCTCTCCCCTCTCCTGTGCATCTATTTACTGCCACATTGCGCGCCCCACATTCTCTCTCTCGCTCACTCTCTAAATGGAGTGGTGCATAGCCAGGATTGTCTAACAAGTGGGGCCAGAAGATAATGTAGTTGGGCCCACCGCAGTGACATTAACATCTGTAAATGCCCACACAGTGCTGCTAAGTGGGCATTTACATATTGTAGGTGGGCCTTGCCCGCTCAGGCCCTACCCTGTCTACGCCTGTGGTGCAACACCATTGAGCAGAACCGGCTCAAGCCCCCCCGCGAATATTCTGGACTATGTTGATTCTGCCTGGCTGACCTACAGAGCCGTGGCCAGACAGAAGTATCCTGTTCTGTCCAGCCACGGCTGTGTAGGCCAGTCACGTCAATTCAACGTACCCCAAAACGTTTGCAGGGGACTTAAGACTAAACCGCCCATTGGTGTTGCGCCACTGTGTTCTGAGATGTTAAACCGCGCAAGGGCTTTGCTGGTAACAAAGGCCCTGCAATTACTAACAAAGCATTTCACTGTTAGGACCTGTATTCACATGCATACATTTTAGGCAATCGAAACCGTGATGTGGGGTCAGCACTTGCATGCCAAGGGAGTGGTTAGAAAGGAAGTGGGGACTTGGGACGCGTCATTCTCACAGCAGTCCTTCAGTCTGATATTTTAGGCCATGCCCATCAGTTCTTAGACCGTGCCCACCAATTCTTATCCCACATCCAGCACGCAAGCCACGCCCCCAAATTAAGGCCCCTATTCAATTTCTTACCCCACTCAGAGCGCTGTGCTCATGTATTTGTGGTGAGGACTTTTCACTGTTGTCCTGCGGATGGAATAGGAATGTGGTATTTAAAAATGTGCTCTTCAAACAGGCCCCCATCAGAAATCGTGCAGTATACGGAGCCAGGCTCGCTGTGTGTTTTACACACTGTGTGGCATATGGGCAGCAGATGCACACTTGAACACTGTGTGCCACCCTGCCTCCTGAGGGCCGTCCTGCCCCTGGGCTCCCTCTCTCTCCTATGCCCCTCACATCTCCCCTGCCCTTCCTGCATCAAGAGTTGAAAGTCTAGGTTTGTCAGCAGCTGTTGGGGCTCAACTCAGTTGTTTGTGTTTTCCAATTTTTGACCGCCCACAAATTGTGCTTCAATTGATCATCACCAAAAGAGCCCCGTTATTTATTCAATTTACGGCATTTCCTGTCATCACTTCCTGTAGCTTATATCTTAATGCCCAACTTTGTTTCGATCTTTAACCATATGTTATAGAGGGCAGTCAGCAGACGCATACTATTTGAATTAGTGCAGTAATACCAGAATGACAATTCCCCAATCGCTTCCCAATTAGGAGCGTACCTGCCAATGTCATACTGAATTATGCTGGTCATAGTATGACATTCGGTCAGCAGGTGCTTAGCTGTCTCCAATACCTCTGGTTCTTTGCATAACCAGCATAATCGTTGTTCAGTTGGGATCTGCTCTCTACTCCCCATGACCATAATAGTTGGAAGCTGCTCCATTCTAAGTAATAGAATGAACCGTCTAAGTCTTATAGATGGACATAGGTTTAAGTAAACCTGGGGTTTCATAAAGGAATATAATCTATAATGTACAAAAGTGTGCTTCAAAGTTGCATTCTCTATGCCTTATATGTATGTCCATACCGGCCCTGGTTACTAGGCCCCGCAAACTGAACCAAGTACTGCTGAGCCAGTGTCGCATCCTCTGCTCCGCCTCTGGGATGTTGCGTGTCTTTTGCTATCTCAGGATTCCAGGGAGTATGCCCTTTATTCTGGCCTTACCTCCACCTGGATGGATATACATGTCTTTGTCATCAATTGTTTTTACATTTCTATGATCTTTTTGTTGCAATATCTCCAAATGAGCACCTCCTTTTCTCTACAGATTTGGTTTTTATGGAAGAGACAGTGTATTTCTTTTATGATAAGGTCTCTTCTCTTCTCTTTCTCTCGTCTCTTCCTTTCTCTTCTCTTTCTCTCGTCTCTTCCTTTCTCTTTCTCTGCCTCTTGAATAATGTCCTATATTGGCATGACTCATGGAGGTGCAAGTGTGGCCAAAGTGTGCACATAACTACCATACTCTCCCATTCACGATAGATGGGATCAGAGTGTCTGTTTTTTTGTAGGCCTCCAGGTATTCTGCTGCTTGTTATATTGCCCCTGCGTGTTCTCCTAACAGGATTAGGAGTTTGCTATCATCTCTGAGCCTTGTTAAGGCACTAAGGTGACTGGAGAATGGTTCATGGTATATTGTCCTTGTCTTCTCTTGTTTGGGGCAGTGTGAGAGGGAGCAGGCCCCATTTTCCTCTGATCATCGGTCACATAGTTGGCAGATACAGTCTTGCTGTGTGCTGTGCTATACTGCCTCTGTCGTCCCCTCTCGATGCATAAACTATGATCGCTGACGCTGTATTTGGTCGTCTGCTGCATGTTCTTCGAGGTTTTTACACCTACAAGATAGTCTTTGAGGGTGTATCTCCTTGTTACCCCCTCCAGTATTTCATGCTGTTTCGTGTGTAAGTCTGGCTTCCCTGGAGGTGACGTGCTCGTTTTTCTCTTCTGCATGTAGGTGTAGTTGGAGTGGTTCCAACTTCATTTTCATTTCTGTAGGGGTGCAGGGGCCTGGAGTCTGATTCTTGATTGAACGCAGCTTCTATTGTGGCTTGTGGAGGGGTGGAGGGATTTGGGGGAAGGGGGGGGAGTTGTTGCTTTTTTCAGTTTGGTTTTGAGAGCTTTGGTCTGAAAAGATGTGTTGTTCCGTTTGTTTAGATGCATATCTAAGGTTGCAGTTAATTTGCCCAACTCTGCTAGCAATCAGTGCCACCCGGGTACTTGTTTGCGGAACAGCAGCTGCATACCTTCACTTAGTATTGTCACAATACTCACAAGACCTTTTCATGCAGTTTACCCATTGCACTGGTGACATTTCCACCGGCCCTCAATATTATTACTACGTAGTTGCATTTGCGCATGCATGCAATGATTTGCCCATTCAACTGGAACTGGTATGGGTTTGTTTATGGTTGGGTCGATTATCTCTTTGGTCTTGGACTCGTTGAGGTTCGCCATCATTTTTGAGGATGAAGAGGCTTTGGGGGTCATTACGAGGTAGGTGGTAAGGTATTACCGGCACCGGTAAGGACACCGGTGCCGGTAATCCCTTACCACCCTATTCCGAGGTCCCTTAGCGGGTCCCTCCCTTAACACCTGGTTTTACCAGGCGTTATGGAAGGGACCCGTTAAGGGACTTCAGAGCTAATAACGGTACCGCAAATTGCGGTACTGTTATTAGCTCCATCCCCATTCCCATTGAGCCCTATGGGCGCTCGAATGGGAATGGGGATTGGTTCCCGGAATGGGGACTTACCGGGTCCTCCAAGGTTGGAATGACCCGATAAGTCCCTATTTCGGGAACCCGGACCCGGAATGCGGTAAGGGGGTAGCCATGGTGCTAATAGCACCATGGCTACCTCCAACCTCGTAATGACCCCCTTTGTTGTGGTTCTTGTTCTATTGGCAGCAGACAAGCCAGGTCAGCAGTGTACAGTATGCAACTGATTCTCGTGGCGCAAGCAACTGATTCTCGTGTCCTCCCTGTTAGTCTGGGTGCCAGTGACTTGTCAAAAGTGATTGATAAGTCATCCATATAAAAGCTGAATAGGTTTGGGCTGATGCAGCTACTTTGGGCCTCATTATACGGTATGCGGTAACCATGGCGCTATTAGCGCCATGGTTGCCGCCGGTATTTTACTGTGTCCGCCTTGGTGGATGGTGGAATTACCGGCCTACTCCAAGGTGAGCGGGGCCGGTAATTCACCATTCACCAAGGCACTTCCCCATTCCCATTTTTGCCCCCATAGGGCTCAATGGGAATGGGGAAGGAGGTAATTACGGTACTGCAAATTGCGGTATCGTAATTAGCACCAAGGTCCCTTTGCGGGCCCGTTCCTTAACGGCTGGTAAAACCAGCTGTTGATGTCGGGCCCGGCAAAGGGACCTTGTAGTTAGGCGGGAAGGGTTTACCGGTACCGGTCCCCTTACCGGTACCGGTAAACCCTTACCGCATACCGTGTAATGAGGCCCTTTGTCTTTCTTTCCCCCTTTCTTTCTGTCTCTTTCTTTGATGTTTGCATGTTTTCTTTCTTTCTTTCTCTCTTTCTTTCTCTCTTTCCGTCTGTCTTTCTTTCTCTCTTTCTGTCTCTCTCTCTCTTGTTTCTAAATTTTTTCAACTGATAATCAACTTTTTTCCATTTTTATTTTTTGTGCAATTATCTAATGGATGAGGCCATAGAAGAGCTGGCAAGATAAAACTGAAATCTTTGGCAATCTTTTTTCAATAAAGGCAGAGCAATTTTACTTCCTGTCACTAAATATCATGATCAGAGCAATCCAAGGTGAGCCCCTTCTATGACTGGCAGCAACACAATCTTTCTTATTAGTTATTAGTCCTCCACTATTAGTTATTTCCACATCTCTTTTGCACCTCTCATTGACACATCAAAGAATAATGAGTCTGTGGTCTGCATTTTGTAAATGGTTCCTATAACATTACCTTATGAGCCTGATCTAGACTTTTTCATTGGCCTTTTTGAGCGCCTTCTCTAATGAGAGAGGAGGGTCTTTGAATGACGTGCTCTGGCATCAAATTACTTTATACACTCCTTATATAAGTAGTCAAAGCAACAAACAAAGGTGAATGTTGAGGTTTCCCCCCAAACTTCCCACAGTGGTATTTCCACTCTTGGTTTCCATCAACCATGCCAGGTGGAATATGCTGGTTTAGTGGCTTACCTCCACAACCACAAATTTATTGTTATTGGGTGAATGATACATCAGAACATACGATACATCAAATGGAAATCTTTGCAAATCTTTAAAAAAAAATGAAAGATCAATCTTACTTCCTGTCCATAAACATTATCACCATCTCTTCCTACAACCATTTCAACTCGTCCATCCTAGAATAAGAGGAAATCTGAAGTATTTCTTCTGGACGAAGCCTAGCAGTGCAATGGTCCACACTGCAACAACATCCTTTCCTATTGGCTATTGTGTGCTCTTCATTCAGCCTCAGTGGAAGGGCATATGTTCTCTCAATTCATTTGTGGTTGGGCAGGTAATCCACTAAACCAGCATATATCACCGGGATGGAGAAGTGAGAAAGCCATAAGAGAAAAGAGCAAATCAAAGAAGTAAACAGAAAAAGGATAGGAAGAAGGAAAGAGGGTCAAGATATCATTGTGAACACGTGCACCCAACACTATGCCATTTAAGACGGGGTAGCAATACTTTGAGATGGATGGGGATGCAGAATATACTCAAACATTAATAATCAGATTGACCCAGGAAGTTGGGAAAGTACGTCTGTTTTATTTTCAATTATCTAAAACAGGGAGTATAACGAACATCAACGAACATCCGCTCAATCTTCTTACTCAACAAGTTTCATAAAAATACAGTTTATATAGCAAAACCTTATCATCATTGACGTCAATCTACGTGGCAAACTACGAAAACCTACTTGGGAAAGTGATAGGCTTAAAGGGAACATCTAGGTATACGTTCCATACTTGTCAGGGAAAGTGATTGGGTCTCTAACATCCGGTCTAACATCAACTCTAGTGCAAGTCATTATGGATGTCATCAAATACACAACGTCCTAGTCGTTACATAAACTATAGGGCTCTCTGTTAAGTGGCCCTCTATAATTGGTTGGCACCCTTGTATCCCTCTGCACTATTCCACACAGGCTAGCTGCACGCAGGCTGCCACCCAGGTGCTGGTGGGCTGGTCATGACCATAGCTTCCCACCTAATTAGCCTTCCATCTATCATCAATCTTGCCATCTGCCAGTCAATTAGCCTTTGAACATTGGCCATGGAAATGTTCTCTGTGTCTGAGAATAAAAGGTAGTATGTGCATACTTTGTCTCTTGGTTTCGATACAGCTCAACTCAGCATCTATTTTCATGCGACCATGTGACTAGAGACCATTTTCTGTATTTAAAATACTATTAAATGATGAGCCTCTGATCTCTTCAATGTTCTTGCACCTCACCTCAGACAGGAGTTGGTTCTTTTCACACGTTTGTAACTACTGCATGAACATCCGGCTCACAGTGGTCTTGACTTCCTGGTGCTGGGCCAGCCAAGCCTTTCTTGAATTCACCTCTGTCATTAAGTTGTTTTCCAACTGCGCCACACTGAAAAAGCCTTTCTATTCAAGGGTTCAGACCCTGCTAAACTGCGTTGTGGAACATCCATTGTATATACATTCCTTTGCATATATATTGGATCATCGACGCAATCTATTCACTACGTAGCCAGCCTTAAGAATACTTTTTCCTACTTGTGTTTACTGCATCCGTACAATTGTAAAATGAGTTTGCATTTTCTTCATCGTTTCTGTAGCATGAGCATCTTCATCTCGAGCCCGAAATGTTGTTCATCTTTATCACTTTGTCTTCAGATCTCATAGAATGTTTACATTCTTCAGCCTCTTGTCTCTTTTCTGGGTGCATCAGTCCTGCTTTACATGACGTCACCAATCTCCTTCCTCGCTCATTTTCATACTTCATCCGGGATTTCATTCAAATGGCCATCATATTGTCGTGAGTGCGCATATAGCTTCCTTAATGGGTACCTTACTTCCATGATTCTTTGCGGTATAGGTATTCTTACAGGAACTGCACGTGTTGCACACTGTGGTTCCCAGCATATAGGCAGTATGGGGGCGGTGCTTTGAGAGGGGGTACTTGGCTCCACCTTTACACTTGCAAAATAGCATTATTTGTGTTCTTCTTTTGAATTGGTTAACTTGAGAATTCTATAATTACGCTTCAGAATTAAAACATGTTTCCTGTAGTCAAGCCCATTACTGCTGTGTAACAGTAGACATTGTCTTTCATTGTTGTGCAAAGTATCCAATAGTGATCGGATGAGTGCATTGTTGATACTTTGTAACACAAGCCGTGGCAGCAGGGAAAATGGAAGCCCAGAACAACCAGTCTTATAGTGCTCCCCAATGTGCCACTGGTAATAATGTCAATGTTTTAAAATAGAAATATCATAACGGTTATGTTATATTTTTGTTATATAAACCGCGCACTAATTTCATGGTCTCCATTAAGTCTTCACATCCAACCCTATCTAATCTCCTACTTTCCTTTGTAGACCCCAGTGAAGCTCTGCGGACCATTGAACTTCTCATTTCCTCCTTAGCTAATACCAGAGGTTTGGTCAAATCCTTTGAAGACCACAAAGGAAAAGCACTGGAAAGCAGTAATGACAGTATGAGCAAACTGAAGCATTCAGCCTCGCTCTTAGATATGGCCATGAAACTCACCAGAGATTTGCAATATCTTTGTATTTGTACATCATGTGGTACATTAGGCATATCTCATGCATAACACATCTATTTAATATGGCACCGAGGCCCAGCATTGCCCTTCACTGCACTCTGCATACTATCAATGTAGTTTTTGTAGCAATGAAGCATTCTGTATAAAAAAATTAAAGAATCTCTGTAAATGATATTGATTTAAAAATTCAATATATGCTATGTAATCAATGTTAAAATGTTCAGGTTATTGGCCAACTGTTGCTTATACAGCTGCGTAGGCATATTCACTGTTATTTGTCTTTGTTTCGCAGATCTGGTCCTGTGTTCTGATAATTTGGCCTGTGGTCATTTTTATCATTTTGGCTATTACCAGAGTCAAGTTCCCGCCAGAGCCTGTAGCAAATTGTAAGTAATAACTATTTTCCTTTATTCCGTTAATGCTTTCTATTTCCCATCTTTATATTTTGCCAGCATGATTTCCGAGGTCTTTGCTTAGGGTTGATCATCTGATTACAGCTTAAACTTAAAAACACAATTATAATCAATCATAGTGCTTAATATTGTCTATCCATTGTAGCCAGAAACCACATTGAAATGTTGCATACTTTATCGTATTCTGCAAATATCTTGCAGGAGTATTGCCATTGTATACCTGCACAGATTTTACATCCATCCCATATTGTCATATTTGATGAATGAATGTTTCAATTCCTCGGCAACTTACATGAGAAGGTCTTATCACATAGGTTTCCTTTACATCTCAGATTAAGCTATCAAGTGCTTAATGTTTTAGGGTGTTAACTGGGGGCTCCAGCTCTTTAAGATGAGTAGCAATACTCTTGAGATGGATGGGGATGCAGATTTTAATCAAACATCAATAATTCAGACGACACAAATAGCTTGGCAAAAAGTTTGTCTGTTTTAATGTAAGTAAGTAAAACATGCAGTACAACGAGCATTAGCAATCGCTCGATGCTCAACTCTCAACTAATTTAAGAAAAAACATATTTTTGTAGACCAAATGTGTCAACACTCACATGTAGACCCGCGTCATTACTAATGTCATCCTACGTGACAAGCTTCTAAAACCTATCGGGAAGCGAGATTGGCTCTAACTGAACTACTAAGTATAGATGTAATATCTGTATAGAGTAACAGAGAGAAATCATTGGATAGTCAACAACAGGTGTGACAACTAAGCCCTCCCTTCAAAATGGTCACTATGAACGTCACTATTGGCCACACAACTATAGGACCCCCAACTACATGGCCCTCTACAATTGGTTGGCTACTAACCCGTCAATAACTTTCCACCTACGTGAGCAGTATGCAGCCTGAACAACCAGGTGCGGGTGGCCTTGCCTCGATACCAGCTTCCCACCTTAAAAAAGGACACACCATCATCACCTCTGGATTTTTTAAGGAGTATGGGTACTGTCTGGCTTCGGTGCATAGGTGTGATCTCCTCATGCGTCCAACTTTCTTCCATCACTTGACTGGACACAGTGAATTGAGCCTTTTTCGTGTATTTAACTGTATTTTCCAATAATCCTCTGACATCTTTGTTTGTTTATACTTGACCTTCTTGAACAGGAGCTTCTGTTCTTTCATGTTAATTGTATCTAATGTCAGCCAATTTTAGTTCTGATAAGACCTTGGCTCTTTGGCTCATCCAACTCCTTAGTTGAAATATATTCTGTCTAATTCAATTGCTTTTGTAACTGTGACACTGAATTTGAGGCCTTCCTCGTTGTTCAAGACTGCTATATACCTTAATTCTTTATTCAATCCATATATATCTATGAGGTATATATGTATATGTTGGCGCTTGCCGCAATCTATTTACTATAAGCATTTGGCTAGCTTCATGATTGCTTTGCTGCTTGCGTTTCATTGCATCTGTACACGTTTAAACTAACTAAATATCTTCATCACGTTTGTGGCATAAGTTTCTTCATCTTGATCCCAAAATGTCACTTATCCTTAGTACTTCTTCATTCTTCATAAGTCGTCTGCCTCTCAGGTCTGATTATCTTCTATCTATGGAATCGATTAAGTTTCGTATGATGTCACCATACATCCTGGTCATTCAGTTTCTTTGTTTCATCAGGAATTGCATTCAAATGACCATCATATTGTCTTGGATGTAGGTATGGTTTTGTTATTGGATACTTTACTTCCCATATTCTCTTAGGTTAGGCATTCTTATGGGTATTGCACAGAGTTGTTGCTCTACTTCTTGCCTTCTGATTGTGTAGTATATGTCACATAATTTGGTTCATTCTTCTCTGGTAATGTAGGTGGGGTAGGTGGAGTAGGGGTACTTGGCTCCTCCTCTACAGGTGTTTGACGGGGCTCAGCCCTGAACTTATTTCTGAGCCCTACCACTTATTGTCTAAGACACAGTTTGAATATGATGTGGTGATTTGCCAACTTTATTATGTTACCTGTCAGTCAGTGGTAGTCACACGACAAGCAACAACAGTGTCCAGTGACGAGGTGGCTCTGCATACTGGACCGGCACGGTGTAATTGCATGAATCTGATGATCCGTCAATGCTAGCTATTCATTTTCATGAGTATACGTTGGAAGGTGGCAATGCTGCACGCACAGCCTAGCCATCCTCGCACACTGCTCCAGTCACCCTGCATGACATTGGTGCAGCTCTGCAACTTTAATGACCGGCAGTCGTGCCACAACCACGTGGGTTGACAAAACAGGACAGTCATCAACAACATCACTGGGGCAATGCCAGGAAAAGGCCATTGCTGAGGAGACTTGCCTATTATGAGTTGTAATTGTAATTGGTAATTTGTAACACGCTTAATAGCCAGAGGTTTCTAAGCGCTGACCCAGGCATCAAACCTGTGTTGCTCTGCCTCGTCTTGCTTCCATGGCGAGCGCATTGCCCCTGAGCTATCCTCCCGGCCCGAGTGCCAGCCTATATAAGAACATGTTCTGCAGTGTTTGATATGCAAGTTCATCAGTTCAATGATGATTGTTGCCTGCATTTATCCATCAATTTACAATAGGGATAAAGCACGTTCGCTCTTTTTTTTCTTCCTGCGGATAGATGGGGAAACAAGTTCCTTTTTCGAAAATGTTTAACGATAATGCTGTGTTTAAAGTAGAACTTAAGCATTTGGAGTCGCATTTCAAGACACAACCAGCATGTGTTGTTATTGATGTTTGTTGATTGGTATTTGCAAATCACACCTCTGCCTGGTCATTGCATCCAGCACCACAAATGTGCGCTGGGAGTTGCAGCTTTAACCCCAGACAAGTTAGCACTGTGGAGAGCAGGCATGGGATGTGTCAACAGTGGGTCAGGAACTGGCTTCCCTTATGTCACATGTGTGCTAGAAAATAGTTGGGACCTGACACTTATTTGTTTTGCAAAATAAGCACAGAAGCCACCTTGATATATAGGTCATGCATGCTGGAACCTTGCATTGCTGACGGGCCCGCGAGGACATAATAACATTTCAATTGATCACCCCAATATCACAGTCACCTTACACAGTAATGCTCAGTAATCATTTATATGTTTCTTCCTTACCACTGGTTCCCATTGCTTGTTAGTATTCATGGGGCAATTGTCTACTGAAAGACATAGTTTAATTATTTTTGAAGAGCAGTGGTTTGACTCCTCCTTATCATGTCCACTTGAAGGTGTTCGTTAGGGTATCGCTCCTTGAGAAGTTTAGACTTGGCATGATGCTTTTCTAATGTTTTAGTGTCCCTGGTCCCTTTTTCCCTGCAGATGCCTATGATCAAGCTGTTCATTATATATATATATATATATAGACCTTACTTTCTAGCCATAATTGGACAGAACAATGACCTCCTACATAAACAGCGGTCTGCTCCATTGCTCACCCCATTGTCAGGGAATGTGTATTTTGCTTGGCTTTCATTGGCCCCCACTTGCGTACTGTTTCAAATGTACTGTTTCTTAATTGACTTAAAAAGTCTCCATCTTGGACACCCTGCCTGGCATATTCACAATGCTTGGATGCCCTTGTACCATTATACCTTTCTCTAATTGGAAATCCCTACTGTCAAAAAGACTAGGCTGTGACACCTGTTTCTTACCTAAGACTATGAAATGCACCTCTATCTGACCGTGGCTACTGTTTTCCCCTTCTCTCTTTTTTTATGAAACACAGAAAATGGACTGCAGCATTGAAGCATTTGAAAATTAGATGTTAGGTAGTTGGCCTGCAGGGGAGTTGCTAGGTCTAGAAAAGATCTGGGGCTGCGCTAATGTCGGGACTGTCGGGACTAGGGGCTAGCTAGCCTTCTGGCTGTAACCCCTGAGCTTCTGAGGCTACAACCAAAAGACCCGGACCTATAGCCCCCTCAGCCCCCCTTTAGCAACGCCTCTGTCGGCCTGTGTTCTATTCTTCTGCTTTATATGTTTAAGTCCCTTATATTAATTCTATTTTTAAAGTCCCCCATTTCACCCAGGCTAAATCGTATTTCAAAGCTGTTGCTAAAATTGATCTGGACCGCTGCTGCTCTGGATTCTATAATACCTTTAATGCTCCCGAAGTGAAGTAGTGTTTGGCCTTTCCTGCATACATTCCCTTTTGATCACAACTCATCCATTTGCTAAAAGATGGGTCTTTGTTTTTGCTGCAGCGGGCAGAGACACCCTATTCCTATGGTTTGCCTGACTTCAAGATGGAGACCGAACCTTTCATGGGGTCATTCAACACAGCAGAGATACTCATTCCTTCGGATCATGAGCAAGACGGACGAATGCACGCCCTAGGTATGGATGCCTGGTAATGTTAATTGAGAACAAGAAATAAACAATCAGGAAGCTGGATTCAGAAGCAAATGGGGCTAACTTTATGAGAGGCATCTAGGATGTAACTATTACGTGGAGGACACGAGAGGGAGGATCCTGAGAGAGAAATCTGCCAGTCTGCACAAGGGGATATCCCAGGCCATGGCAAAGCCCACATTTAGGTGCATATTGAGCCCAAAGCCTGCTGATATCTGTGTCTCAGTCATTGGCAGAGAACAAACACAGATGAAAGAAAGCCAAATGCATGTTGGGGGCAATTTCTCAGACACTGGAAGAGACCAGACTCAGAGAAGGAGGAGGACAAGCCTAAAGCTTGCTAGGGCTATTATCTCAGACAGTGGCAGAGGCCGGAGACGGAGAGGCAAGTACGCCAAGAGCCTGCCAGGGGCTATCTCAGGCAGTGGCAGAGACCAGACACAGAGAAAATTAAGAGCCTGCTGAGGGCTATTCCTCAAACACTTGAAGAGACCAGACCCAGAGACAGAGAGGCAAGCATGCCAATAGCCTTCTGGGGGCTATTATCTCAGATAGTGGCAGAGACTAGACCCAGAAAAGACTCAAAGGAGATGCTAAAATACTGTTTTAATCTCAAAGAAGTAAAGGAGGGCGAATAAACACTCATCAAGTCGATTCATACAGGAGCACAATGTCTCTTTGATCATACTTAGTTTACATAATGCTAGATGCATCATCTATAACGTCATTCATATGTGTCAAGTTGCAGAAACCTTTTGAGGGGTGGGATTGGATTAAGGGAATATGTCTACCTATAAAATATACACATGTTAGTCCCTCATTGGCGGTTTCTTATCTGTAAAACACACCCTGAGCTACTTCTTTACACGTGGTGTAAAACACTCCTCATAGCAGAGAATGTGGCAGCGGAATAATGCTTTGCAACATTGTATCTAAAAGTGCATGGCAGGCTATTCTAATTTATTGGCACCCAACACCAACCTTGGACATTCGGCTTGCTAGCAACACGTACATAGAAACGAAACCCAGGTGCTTGAAGATATGTCAGCTTTCCCCTTGTTTCCCCAATTAGTCTACCCTCTCTCATTGGTAGGCCTCTTGCCAGTGTCTTCTGTTTGAAGGCTGACCTTGCCAGTCTGAACTGTCTTGGGGCATTCGAGGGAGTGTAGACACACCATTATTTCAGCTTCAGACTTAATGAATAGCCTTGTTAACGAGCTCTTCGTCACGTGTTACAAGGGTTTTATGTGAAAATAACCTAATTTTAAAGGTCTCAAGAGAAAAAGACCGATTTACAATGCCCGATTTTCCTTTGATCATAAAAACACCATTGTAAAGGTATTTTTCTCTTGAGACCTTTAAATGCATTTTTTTCATATTAGGGGGTTTCACCCGCTGAGCCCCACATTGTCCCTCCCAACCCCACCCACCCCACCAGATCCCCACCGTCTCTCTTGTGGGATTTAAGCCCCAGGCCCATACCCTCACCCCACCCCCCAACCCCCTGCTCAAACCAGAACACATGCATACACACAACACACATGCACCCACACACATACCCGTTCTCCTCACCCTCCACTTCCAGGTACCGCAGAGCCTGTCAGTCCCTGCGCGGACGCGTGTGCGGCAGGGGCATGACAGTTTGATTTAGAAATACTGCTCCATGCGGTCACGGAGCGGTCTTTCTAAATCGAACTTTTAGTGAAAGATCTTTATAAAGGGATCTTTTCACTTAGGACCATTACAAGACCATGAAATTGTCCATATTGACGTCACCTTTAGCACCCTTTGATTCATTTATGCTGAGTACAGTTGCTCCTTTTGGCCTTTAGAGACTTGGTTACTCTATCCCATTCATGTCCTTTTAATTGCCAATATTTGGCATCAGTGATGTTCTTGTTCCTCCTAATCTTTGGGAAATATGTAATTGTTCATGGTCTGCTCACAGACTCCCTTTGTGCCTTTCATCTATCTTTCAAAATAGCATCTTTGGTCCCAAGCCAATGTTCTCCTTTATTTTGCAAGGGAAAACAGCTTCTTCCTCATCTTTCCATGTTAAGATCATGGGCTCGTATTTGGAGGTAGCTGGGTTGATTGACATAAGCTGTCACCCATCTTCTAATGGTCATCCTAAATGGTGAATATATACCTCTCATAAGCAACCATCTACGTATTCTTTCTACCTTGCGTTTCAGCGTATTTACAGTTATCGACCAGTGGGTCAATTAATTCTTGTTTGTGTTCATACATACTGCATCATGGAGCACATACTTTCTTAGTACTCCAATTACATTGTTGTTCTTAAGTATTTTCATATAGTTTTCAGAATAGATTCATGCATCTTCTTTGGGACATACTTTTGCTGTCATTAGACTTTGTTTAACGTACATCCAAGGCGCGCACCATTTTATTCATTCCTGCATTCTGGCAACTGGGCAAGGGACATCCTTCTTGGTAGCTTTCCTCCACTGTTTCAAAGTGAGGGTATCTTCTGAATGGCTGCCTGAGTGCGTATTGTCTTTCATATAATCGACATGGTATGGATATATTGCATAAACATTTGCATGAGTTCTGTATTGTGGCTCCTCATCTGTCATTTCAATAGGGTTGGGGCGAGGGGGCGGTGATTAGGGACAATGCATCCAATTGCTCCTCTACACTCCTATGGACAGTATCTCATACCCTGGCATAGACCAGACCCTGAAAAAGCCAATATCACAGACATTGGCAGAGCCACTGAAGCCAAATTCAGACAAGAGGAAGCCTGTTGAAGGCTACATTCAGATCAAGGGTGGAGACTGAATGCTGAAGAAGGTCAGAGGACAGCTCAGCCCATGGAAGAAACCTTTGGCTGATGGGTTATAGTATCAAAGCCTGACAAAAACCCAAAGCAAGGTGAAAGAATACTAGTTAGTACACAGAATGTATCTTCAAACCCTAAGCAAGAAGGAGCGAATACATGGCGGCTGTAATGAGTGTCATCATTTGCCCTGGAGGGTATCCTGTAGGTAGAGGGTGACACTACCTGAGCCTGGTTTGCACTCCCAGGAGAGGAGGGAGGAAGGACTTATAGGTAGAAGTTGCTGGACACTAATCCCTGAGACTGTGAGTAAAGCTGAGAAGTGACTGAGTTCAACTCCCTGGGAATGTGGATTAAAGACATGGATGGGCCGCTAAACCCCAGAGACAAGTAATAGGGAAGTGCCACATTCCCATAGTTTTCCAGGTATCACATTCAGTCATCCCATCCTGGTACCCTCAGTATTAGTTGGCTGTATTATTGCTAGGGCAATTTCCAGAGGCATTACCCACAACCTCCCTGTTGTGAATAATAAAAATCTGTTGAAAGATATTGAAGAGTTCAGTGTTAAGTTGATCCCCTTGTAACACTAAAAAATACTATTAACAATCATGTAACTTATTGCAAGTTAATAATATGACACCCAACTGCAGATGCAGTGTATCAGAGAGTTTGCAGATTTTGGGTAGGATAGTGTGTAGGGAGACAATGGGCCTCATTATGAGTCCGGCGGTAACCCGCCGGTGCAACAGGCGCGGTGCTGCCGGACTGGTAACATGTTTCCGGTACCTGATTTCGCCGGTGCCACAGGGACATACAAGTCCTGGTGGCCCGGGATGTCAGGCGCCGGAAAATGCTGTTCCCATTCGGGTGGAGTCCCATAGGGCTCCATGAGAGTGGGGAGATAGAAGCACAGGCACCGTTGCTAATGGTGCCCGTGCTTCCGTGAAAACTATGAGGGTGAGTGCCGCTGTTGCGCCCAGCAGGTCAGACCTGTCTGGCACAACGCCCCCCCGTCCCCCGCACGCAGAGTTGTAGTGTGGTGATCCAGAAGGGGTGCTGGTACGGTGCAACCGGCACCCTTATTTCCAGACCGCCACACTTGTAATGAAGCCCAATGGCTGTTTTACTCTATCACAGATCTAATCGTACATCTTAAAACTGCTCTAATACATATCATCCTGCCAATCAGATGATCTTGCTATGCTTTGGAGGTGAACCTATTGAAACAAATTAGCATCTTATTTTGATCTAGGAATACATTCCTTTATTTGTTTTCAGCTTTTAGGATTTGTTTGTGAAGGTAATCGTTTTTTCAGTCTGTTTATCTTGACTTTCTTAGATGTCCTAGCATCTTTGCATTTTTGGTAAACTTTAACGTTGTATAAATGGAAAACCTTTTGCAATAGTTATTACGGATCGGTTAAGAAATTCTGGATTTCATAAGCACTCTTTCATCACTTACCACACTGGTGTAATTACGGCATAAATTGATCATAGCCAATTTCTCAATAAGGCGCTCAAGGTCCTACGGTAAATGCTACCGACTCTTTCGCAATATACTGTAACATTTCTTACTTTCAGATCTGCCTTAAGATTCACTTACATATGTCCCTTTAAATGAGATTTCCAAACAAATATGCTATGTGGTTCTAACTTTGCGATATTTCTAATGATGGTGGGAGTTCCTAATAACGATTTCACAAGGGCCCTCTATTCTGACGTGGCTTAAGTTGCCTCACCTACTGCATAAGTAGTGTCTACTATTCCACCGTGGCATGGGTTTTCTAAACGACTGCATAAGTGTCATCTACTATTCCACAGTGGCATGGGTTTCCTAAACTGCTTCATAAGTGTGATCTACTACAGCATAAGTATCATCTACTATTCCACAGTGCATGGGTTTCCTAAATGAATGCATTAGAGTCGTCTACTATTGCACGGTGGCAAGGGTTTCCTAAACGACTGCGTAAGTGTCATCTACTATTCCACGGTGGCATGGGTTTCCTAAACTACTGCATATGTGTTGTCTACTATTGCAAGGTAGCATGGGTTTCCTAAACGACTGCGTAAGTGTAATCTACTATTCCATAGTGGCATGGGTTCCCTAAATGACTGCATAAGTGTCATCTACTATTTCACGGTGGCATGGGTTTCCTAAACTACTGCATATGTGTTGTCTACTATTGCAAGGTAGCATGGGTTTCCTAAACGACTGCGTAAGTGTAATCTACTATTCCACAGTGGCATGGGTTCCCTAAACTACTGCATACGTGTTTTCTACTATTACAAGGTAGCATGGGTTTCCAAAACTACAGCATAAGTATCATCTACTATTCCACAGTGCATGGGTTTCCTAAATTAATGCATTAGAGTCGTCTACTATTGCACGGTGGCAAGGGTTTCCTAAACGACTGCTTAAGTGTAATCTACTATTCCACAGTGGCATGGGTTCCCTAAATGACTGCATAAGTGTCATCTACTATTCCATCGTGGCATGGGTTTTCTAAACTACTGCATAAGTGTAATCTACTATTCCACAGTGGCATGGGTTTCCTAAACTACTTCATAAGTGTAATCTACTACAGCATAAGTATCATCTACTCTTGCACAGTGGCAAGGGTTTCCTAAACTACTGCATAAGTGTCATCTATTATTCCACAGTGGCATGGGTTTCCTAAACTACTGCATAAGTGTTGTCTACTATTACAAGGTGCCATGGGTTTCATAAACTACTGCATAAGTGTAATCTACTACAGCAGAAGTATCATCTACTATTCCACAGTGCATGGGTTTCCTAAATGAATGCATTAGAGTCGTCTACTATTGCACGGTGGCATGGGTTTCCTAAATGATTCTGTAAGTGTCATCTACTAGGGTGGCATGGGTTTCCTAAACTACTGCATAAGGGTGTGATTCACAGAGTATTTTCCAATGGGATTGCACTATTATAAAAACGTGTATGTGAATCAGGCTCCAAGTGACTTCGCATGGGTTTCCTAAACTACTCAATAAGTGACATCTACTATTCCATGGTGGCATAGGTTTCCTAAGCTACTGCATACGTGTCATCTACTGCCCAGTTGTTGTATCCGTTGCCTTAACTACTGCATAAATGTCATCTATAATGTTATGAAATTATGCCACCATTTTAAGGAACCCCCTGACCCAAAGTTGCTTCACTCTGCGTGCAGATATATTCTGAATAGTATGTTGCTGCAAAAAATGTATACTCCATCCAACTTTTCTTAGTAAAAATGAGCTCTTTACATGGCTCTGCTGCTCCACGGTGCTGAGTCTGTGTTTTAAAAAATACCCTAAATAAATAAAAAAATAAATGGACATAATTGACTATAGAACATTCTACAAGGAGCCTGGTTGGCACTGTTAAAACAGAGTGAAAGGGTTAACTGATTGCACTCAAAAAACGTATCCACACAATTGTGTTAAATCCTCGGTGCATTTGTCAAGGACACTCTGCCACTGAGTCCCATCATATGAAGAGAGACTGCCGTGTGATATAATGTTATCTGCCCGCTCCGTAGGGTACACATGCCTCTGAAATAAAAACAATCACCTAGAAGTAACGGTACTTAAGTAAAGTGCACGTATCAGTCTGCAACAATAGTTGTAACAACAAAGAAAATAATGTAATGACTAGCGAGAGTGTATTAAACTTTTCACACAAAAAGAGGCACTAAATGTTCCGTATTCACGTTGAAAAAAATAATCCACAAACTTTCAACCTGCAAAAAACAATAGTTTATGTCTGCACGCACACAAACCATGAAAGGGTTCTGAACAATAATCCACAAATGGCACATTTTCAAACCCAACGTGTTTCGGTCATTGGACCATCTTCAGGGTCCACAATTGTGAACGATGACATCAATTCATGGCCTTTAGGGAAATCTACCAAACCAATAGGGTATCACTAAACCCGAATGAGTCAAAGCTGGCATCCTCAGTATACTGCAAAGCAATCAGTAAAACCTTGCCTAAATAAAACACCTGCTAACCAATGTGCTACAATATCCTAAAGATCGGAATCGTCACACCTCACTTTCTAAAGTAGGAGCATCTTGGTGATCACGGGAACCTTTATCGTGGATTGAGGGGGCAGTACAGACTATGAAGCAGCATCTACAGAAAATCCCTTCTGCACGTACTTTGCGAACTTCCTATGAAATGTTGTAGAGAGACTTGCCTCCATTTTGTCGAACCAGCATGGATGTTTCATGCATTGGCAGAATGGCCCTTTGCCTTAGTGGCAGTCACCGTGCTTCATGGTGGGTTCTACGAGATCATCTGGAGCGAGCATTTCCATAATGGCTACCACAGTATCGCAAGCCAGATTTTCTAATATTTATGATGTCTCTGATGCATAGGCCAGGGTTCAGCAGCCTTTGGCTTTCTGGATGCTTTTGAAAACAATTCTCATCAGCCCTTTCCAGCGAAGCCAGTGGCGTTGGATCATGGTAGTCCTAGTCCAAAACATGTGCAGAACCACAGGTTCTACACCCATTCATTAGACCCATCCACCCTCAAATTCGTCATCTAAATGTTGTACAGGGCCTCTTACAGAATTCCTTCAAACATCTATTATGGTCAGCTAGATACAGAGTATTCTCTCATGAGATACCCATCAGGAAACTTCCCAACTCTCCTACCCTTGTCCCCCCTCCTTTCCCCCCATCCTCTCTCCTTCCCCTCTGGCCTTAAATTGATAACAATTACTACTTAAGGGCAATGAGGACACCAGATCACTCCCCTTTCCCTTCCCCTCCCCCCTCCCTCCGCCATCCTCTCTCCTTCCCCTCTGACTTTAAATTGGTAACAAATACTACTTAAGGGCAAAGAGGACACCAGATCACTCCCCCTTCCCTCCCCCCCTCCCCCTACCCCTACCTCAAATTCTACACCGTAACTCCCTTCACCTACCCCCTCCTCTATCCTCCCCCCACCTTCTCCCCCCCTTGTAAATAGTTCTACTTATTGTTCTAATGACCTGTTCATGTTTGTAAATATGCTTCTCTCACTTTTGTACCTGTTGTTATATTGTAAAGCGCTTTGGCTTAAAGCGCTATATAAATTCAATAAACATAAACATAACTCTTAGACCAAAAGAGGTGTCACAGGGAGAAATAGGCATGCTCTGATGAGATTTGTGTTAAATTAAGTGATCACCCATGGATTCTGGGGTGTACAGGTCTGGTAACGGCTGCCAGCCTGAACCCCTAAATTATCGGCACTGTATGCCCCTGAACCTGGGGGTGATCACTTTTCATACCCTGCGTATCCCCCCAGGGTGGGAATAGTTTCAAGGTATTGTTTTACAGGACATGGACTCTGTGTATAGTGAACGTGCCCAGTCTCCTTTTAAAAAAACCCAAAGATGGCTGCTTCCATGGGAAATGGAAAAGGGACTAAGTCCCTCTTATATTTCTATAGCAGCCGTGTAGATAGTGTTGACGCGTGGGTGGCCTGGAGGATGAGACCTCGAGGCGAGTAGGTAAGTTGGTAAAATTGGGGACGGTGGGGGCAGGTTTGTGGGATTCCATGAAAGCTCACTGCGGGATCAGGGCATGGTGGAGCACGGGAGGCGCACAAAGGAATAAAAAGATAACACCTGGAGAAGGTTCGTGGGTGGCCAGGAAAACAGAGGCAGTCAATCGCAGCTTCTGCCCGTGTTCCCGCCCACCTGACTGGAGGAGTGCTTGCCCGTGGGTGTGAATCAGTTATTTCACCAGCCTTTAAATCCCATCGATATGTGGTTTGTTCTTTGGTAGATCTACCTGTGGAATTGTAGTGGACCTGGGTGATCAATAAACCACTGCTGTATTGATAGATCCAGATGCCATAAAAGGGGTGAGATGAGATGATGGCAATGAGGTGCTGAAGCTGGTTTGAAAGATGCACGTGCTCACGTAGCCCATTTGAGAATGCTTTTACACAGAAGACCCACACAGGTCAATTTTAAGGCATGATGTGTACATGCCCTGTCTATGATATGGTATGATAGGTTATTTATAGCATGCTTAATACCCAGATGTTTCTAAGCACGGACCCGGGATCGAACCTGTGTTGCTCCGTGTTGTATTGCTTCCTGGGCGAGCATGTTGCCCGTGAGCTATCCTCGAGAGAACATGAGAAACCACAAGCAACCTGTTCCTGATTTTATACATTAGGCCTTCCCTAGGAAAAAGAACTGTGACCATTAATTCTTCTATTGCCGAAAGTCCATCACCTCTGACTAAGTGCACAAGTATGGAGGGGGCAGACATGGAGCGGCGAAGGAGGAGTGGCAGACCAGGCTAGTTATTCATATCATTCAAATCGACCCCGCCTATCAATGGGGTGAGGCATGTCGTTGCGAGACCATCCTCAAACCCACTTTACTTCTTTTGAGGAATTTGTATTACCTGGTGGGGATAGTTTTCTGGTCAGGCCCACCGCGCCTTTTTTTTTTCGGCTCGTGGGTGTGTCCTTGTTTGCTTCTTGTAGTGGTTTTTGAATGAGTCCTCAGCTCTTTGAAGCTTCCTATGCCCCCATTGAAAGCATGATCTGTCTCTATTGGAAGTTGGACAATCTGAGGTGTGTGAGAGAAGAATAGAAACAAGGCTTTCATTTATAAACAAAGACGCTTCTGAAGGTTTTGTGGCATTATTGCTGCCATCTGCAAAGTGGGCAGGTGTTTTTTTCCTGTGATAGCAATGACGTAGGTACAAGTCTTTTAATTAGGTCTCGAGCCGCCCCTTCAGCTTTCCTGGCAATCCCTTTCTTGCGTTGGGTTGCCTGATTTGGGTTTGCCTTCATTTTCAGAGACAGCCTTTGTTTGCTTTGTCCTGTTGCATTGTTCCTTATGAATACGCTTAACATTAAAGTACAGATTGCCAGTAATGAGGTTCATGAATTGCTGAGTGGTATTTTACAATGGCGATATATCTTGTCAGCAAAGGATAGACTGGCCAGAGAATAAATGCTTTTTATTTTATAGACCTAGTTAGGTTCTGTGTCAGCTTTGCGAATTGCCAAGTATCATGACTCCCTGAAAAAAGCAAAATATCCCTTTCATTTTTTGGGGGGTTTCTTTTGTGCGACCACATTCATGGAAATTCATGAAGGTTTTAATGCGAAGAAAATGTTCTCTAAATGTTTTCATTTTTGACTAGAAGCCGCCGAAGACACAAGCAAAGGCCTAAAACGAGAGGGAGGAAGACTAAGGGCCTCATTACGACTTTGGAGGCAGCCATGCCCTTAATAAGGGCATGGCTGCCTCCAAAATCGTGTCCGGGTCCGGGTTCCCTGAATGGGGAAATATCGGGCCATTCCGAGTATGGAGGGTCCGGTATTTCCTCCTTCAGGGAACCCCGGCCCGGTCCTTCCCCATTCCCATTGAGCCCTTATAGGGCTCAATGGGAATGGGGAGGGAGCAAACAACGGGCCCATTATGAACTGGCGCGTTGTTAGCTCCCTGGTCCCCTCGCGGGACCCACTATGGATGTCTGGAAATACCAGATGTCCAGAGCGGGTCCCACGAGGGGACCTTGTATTAGGGCAGAGTGGATATAACGGCTCCGGCACCATTATCGGCGCTGTTAAACCCATTCCGCACAAGTTATAATGACGCCCTATGTTGCAAATATAAATTCAAACCATGAGTATGGGGGAGAAAGTTCTAATTAAAAAGAGAGGAGGGCTGGTAGATTGTATTATTTGACCGAGGCAATAGCTCCAAGCTACTTCCCTGTCTTTGATGGTTCGAGTCGCCTTTCAAAGCTCTAATTCAGTGCAGCGCTCTTAACATTTCAAAATGCAGCTAAACCTAGCTAAATTAAGCGTCTTTATAGAAACACTAGGGGCCTAATTCACAGGGGGTTGCCATTATAAAACACTTCTGTGAATTAGGCCCTAGGTCATTGTTCTGGGTCCACTTTTCCCTGTACTTGTGCAGGATAATTATTGTTCAAAGAACTAAGAATACGTTTCCCTGTACTTGTGTAGGATAATTATTGTTCAAAGAGCTAAGAATAGCCAAAAAAAGTACATGTTTGTGCTAGAGAAACCATTTGAAATTGAAATTATTACAATTTGACAAAAGCCTTTTATAAAAGTGGTTAAGATGATTGTAATGAGGTGGTGGTGCGGTATTTCCCAATTTCTTTGAATTTAATTGATCGCATGGTAAATTTGGCCGAATTCAGCCAGTACCATTTGATCGATTAAATTCAAACGAATTTGGTAATCAATACTGTACATGGGGAGCGGGGTTTGCGAGGGTATCCCCCTCTCCCCATGTTTGGAACTGCCACTGCAGGGTCAGAAGGAAGAGGAGAAGCAAGAGGCAAGCAGGGGATGTATTGGCTGGTTTGGGGGTCTGGGTTTTGCCAGATTTGGTCGCAGCTAAATTGTATTTGTGGCAAAATTGACCACGGTCAATTCCGCTGCAAAGAATTCTGCCACGGTCAAATCACGTATATCCGGTGGTGATAGTGGTTTTAGCTAGTATGGGCCTTCTTTTACACAGAAACCTGTTTATAGAGTGTCAAGGTGATGGGCTGAAGTATGTGAAGTATGGATGTGCCAGTGGGTGTCTCCTATAATTTACCTCTGGACTTATCTGTAACAGGATGAAGAAGTGCACTTTTTGTACTTAAAGCTAAAGTGCTTCTTGTGATAGGATCTCTTGGATTATTACACAGTTCCAGTGCTATGTGGCTCTGGAGGTACCACCAGATTGGTATCAGCAGCTGAATCGTGGCAGGCACAGTCGGACTGGGGCATAAAATTGGCTCGGGCACCAATGAAAAAAGGGCCCACAGTTGCAAATGTCATTTCATTCCTTTTGTGACAGACTGTTTGAGTAGTACCCAAAGGTGATAAAATGTAATGCAAATTGTGCAATTTAAAAATATTTAGTCAGCAGCAATGGACAAAACTGCTAGCCACATAATGAAGTAACTCATCAAACTGGCCCACATTGGTCCAAAAAACTGGCCAAACCAGCATTTTGCATTTTCGGTTTGAGCATTGCCCTACTGTCCTATTGGCCAGTCCGAGTCTGGTGGCAGGACTCCAACAGTGGTAAAAGTGATCCCCACCCCATTGGTTTGAATTACCGATGTCATTACACTGCCACAAGGCAGCATTACGTGTTTCATTACTTCTTAGTGACAGGTAGGGTTGGGACTTCAGTGGGTGTTCTCAAGAGTATAAACACAGTAAAGGGGTGATAACAGTGATTCGAGGTGTGGCTACGTCACCAGGATCATGAAACATAATGTGTTGCAGAAAGGTTCAGGAACAACGTAAGCAGTTCCTCCTATGAGCTTTGCCAACTTTCTACCACACCTGGTAGGCAAAAAAGAACGATTTAAATTAACAGGAGAGAAATCATAATGTATGCACTGCGACACTGCTAAACTCTGCTGTGTTGGAGCAGGCAGTGAAACGCGTAGACTGCACGGGTCTGATGATCCATTTCTGCGACAATATCTATATCAAAACAGTGCTCGAAATGTGGTGTAACATAATGCAACAGTGTTCCAAAAGTATTTGAGGGCCTGTAATGAACTTGCTCTCATTCACCTGCGGACAGCATCGTATCGGCAGAAGCCGTTCCATCTGAGAGAGATTCTTGGGCAGAAAAGTAGTGTGATAAATAGCATACAAGTAAGGAGGTCAACAGAATGATGTCTGGGTCCCTACACAGAAAGGTGGTGCACCTGTTCCAACTCTTTGCAGCATGGGACACTGAAGTCTTGAGGACATTGAGTTTTTAGAGACTCTGGCATGCCCAATTCCTGTATGCCCAGGGTTCTTAATGCTTCAATTTTCCTGGCAAGGCACCCTATGTTGGAGGCCTGCAGATGGTTCAGATGGGCCAAACTGCTAAGTGAGGCAGCAAACAAGTAATTGGGAAAATCGGTATGGGTATGGGGTATGGGTGTGTGGGTATACAAAACACTAAGAAAGTTATGGTGGGTTTAAAAAGGTTTGAAAAGAAACCTTCAACCTGACATTTGAAAGTAGAATAGTTCATTTGAGCCTAGTCACACATTCCACAAAGCCACCTAGTAGCCATCGCTGGAAGCTCATCTCCAGTTCTGAGCCACAACAGCAAGGCATTGTGGGTATGCACATTTTTCTAAATGCAAACCTTTTCTCCAGGAAATTGTCAAGACTAAACTGCACTGATGATCCCTAATAAGGGTGAAACCAGGTAGGTAGTTGTCCAGACAGCCTT
The DNA here is from genome assembly GCF_040938575.1 of Ambystoma mexicanum. Classification (NCBI taxonomy): domain Eukaryota; kingdom Metazoa; phylum Chordata; class Amphibia; order Caudata; family Ambystomatidae; genus Ambystoma; species Ambystoma mexicanum. The sequence goes on along the minus strand of NC_090931.1, from coordinate 859,558,574 downwards.
GCAAAATCTCTGTCTTGGGTTGATTAAGCTATGTATAAAGTAGCAGTGCCCTCTAAGACAAAGACAATTTCCTGGAGAAAAGGTTTGCATTTGGGCTAATTTGCATACCCACAATGCCTTGCTGTTGTGGCTCAGAACTGGAGATCAACTATGGACATCCTAGCCACGTTATATATTCCTCTATAGCAAGCTTCTATATGTCTTTCCTACCTTCTGTTACTGCATATTTACACTTGTTGGTCAGCAAGTTACTTTGTCTTCTTTTGCATTCATGATTACTTTATCATTTGGTACATGTTTCTCTTGTTGCTCGAGTTAAATCATCTCTCTTATGTATTTTCATATCGCTTCGGTGTGGCTTTGTAAATTTGCTTTATGGCATCACTCTGCCCTCATCAGGTTTCAGTGCGATGGTACGTTTGGTACGGTCGTCTGAGTGCATATCGTGTCTCGTACATTTGATGCAATATAGGGACAAGACATGGGATCCCATACAGAGCTCTTCTACTGTTCCTTTTTGACAGCGGTGAGGGGACGGGAATTAGGGTTAATCCGTCCACCTGATCCTCTACAGTTTGTAAAAAATGATTGCAGCCTGTCTGTCTGTCTTCTTTGAATAAAAGACGACACAATATTAGCTAGAATGTATACTCTAGCAGTGTATTGACGCACAAGGTTGCATGCTTAAAATGTTATACAATGAAGAATTTATTTTTTGAAGTGAATCACAAGCTAGTTTTTTCCTTCCTTTCAGAAGGTCCTTATTCGCGTGCACCTCACAACAAAGACGAAGCTGCAGCGATAGAGCACAACACGCTTCTTTCACATACACAGAAGAGATCCAGCAAAAGCAGCAGCAGGGCGAGCTTTCCAGCCAGAGCCAGGATTGTCTAACAAGTGGGACCTGAATCTAATGCAGTTGGCCCACCGCAGTGACATTAACAGTGGGACCCACCGCAGTGACATTAACATCAGTAAATGCCCACACAGCGCTGCTGAGCGGCCATTTCCTACATTTTGGGTGGGCCTTGCCCGCGCAGGCCCTACCCTGCCTCCGCCTCTGCTTTCCACACTTATCCGAATCAATGAGCTGGGGCTAGGCAGGCTCCTGGAGTCCATTTCTGCACAGCATGCGTTTGCATTCAGAAACCCCGCGGCACCGACTCTTGTCCCTACCCTCGCCCCCGCCTAGTGCCCTTCTTCCACACCCTCCAAGCAGGATCCCAGCATAGAATGTGTGCATTTTGAGCTCTGTGCTAGCTGAGTGCCTGGCACAACTATTTTCCAGTGCTTTTGTCAGCCATGCGACTGATGCCCCCACCCTAACCGGCCTTTCAGAGACAGCAGCCTGTCAAGCAATGGCCCGGTTTCGCGCCAGACCAGTCCGCCTCATGCTTGCAGTTCTTTTTCCACTACAGAGCAGTTATTTTTGGCTCTGCCCAGAAAGACCTGCGTGGCAGGTCTGCAGGGATTCCAGTCCCAGTGGGGGTTTTCCCAAAGCACAACAGAAGATGCCCTTCGGCCCAGCTAATTACCGAGAGGCTCTCAGCGCACAAAGCATACGGAGTGCACACGCCCGCAGGAAGTGACATCAGAAGACGTGAATCCTTATGCAAGGCAATGCCAGCCCGTTTGGTAAAAGGTGGCTACCTCGCCCCCTGGGATACAGTCCCTTAGCTGGCAGCTGTGTGTTTTCTCTTCTGTCACAAGCGAGTGGCCTGCATGCAAAGAAACCGCTGAGCAGGAAACACTGCATTGCATTAAACCCACCGATGATGAAAATGACCACTCACTTTTCCTACCCAGACAAACCTTGATCGTTCACACACATTTCCCAAAGGTATGCAGAGACCACAAAAGATGTTCTCGACGTCCTGGCTTGTAACTCATAATATTTTGAATTCCTGTAATTTAAAGGTATGGCTACAATTACCAGAATCCAAAGGGATGTGAGCTTGCCAACCACCTTACACCTGGCAAGGACTGTCTGACATCTCTTTTCAAAGAGTTAACGCCACTCTCCAAAGAGCCTGTGGTGAAGCCACCTACCTTTAGTCAGTCTCTGGCCCAGGCATGCAGCTTGCTGTTATGCAGATGAAATGACTCATCCCGAACGATACCTTATTTCCGGCCAAACAAGACGACATCATGGACATTGTTTAGGCAGCTTTGAGCAGCTTATTATTTTGTATTCAGATGTCTTTTGAGTGCGGGTAAATATCTAGCAGCCAATTATACATGGTGTGGGGTTTGGGATTTGAGATGCAAATGTGCAAAAAGCAAACACTGCTGAAAACAAACATTGGGAGGATGCTAGGTAATTGCAGCCCGGCTAGCGACCCTGCTGAGGTGTTCTTCTCAGGATCTCACTGGTAAGAGGCTGGTTCACTTCCCCGTGTGGGGTTACATTACGAGAACAATGAGGCGACAGTCTTTCACCTGCTACAGTTTGCTTCCAGTTGCTTGGGGATGGCTGTCAACAACATATGTCCTTTAAGTAAACAGAGAAACTGCTATTTCGACATACACTCAATGTGTGCGCCCCCAAATCCCCCGACGTGTATGTTTATGGAGTGGAACTAAGTGTAGGATAAGCCCCAGAGGGATGTTTGAAAGGGAAAACCAGGAAGGCTGCCTGGGAGCAAAGGGATTTTGCTGCACATAATATATTACCAAAAATGGAGGTTCGAATGCATCAATTTGCATTCCAGTCCAGTGTGTTATGATCCCTTCTAGGTGAGATAGAATTTCCATAAACTCAAACAGGCTCACTTGCTGACTAGCATCTATTTTACTATTTTTCATGTGGGTAATGTCGCCTAAGGGTTAGGCGCACTCTATACATGTAAAAAATAAATAAATAATGTCTGCGTTCTTGATGGCTAGTTTAAATCTGATGACATTTTCTGCATTCCTTCTCTTATTGTAAGACATGGTATGTGCCTTTCACAGTAGCCCTGCCCCATGCGAGTGACATGTCATGTGATGGCTTGATGAGGGGGTATACATTGTTCATGTAGGCAGGCACACACATACTTGGTGTACTGACAGAAAGGTTTGTTTTGGGGGTTTATATTCGGCCAGGTGTCTGCTCTAAAGCGCTTGGAAGCCTCTGGAACCCTAGGCCCCACCTGAGCCTGCCTTCCTATATGAATGTGTGGCTCGAGGGACCGCAGGCTTCACTTCCAGCAAGCCACCTGCGTCTGTGAGCAGTCAGCCCTGAACGGCCTAGCGCTCAGTGTTGGGGGTCGAATGAGGCGCTGCAATGGCTGCACCAATGGCTCTATAGAGTAGAACCCCATTAACACCTTCATACGTCACGTGTGTGCTGAATAGGCCTGGGCGAACCTGTACCTGAATCACCTGAAGTTTGGGTGGTTCATCAAGGACGAGCCTCGGACGAATGCTTGGTCATGCTCGCCTGACGTTGCTCCACCTGGCTAAAGGGGAAGGCACCTGGCTGGCTCTCTCGTATCAGTGCCAGGCAGCTCTCAGAGTGCTAGGAGGTTGCTGCTGTACGTAGGCCTTGGATAATTAGGTAACCCAGAGAGCCAGAGAGCATTTGGAGAAGTTGTAGGAAACATTTCAGGGCGTGGTAGTGAGTGGCTGGGACCCAGTTATGCCAATATTTAGGGTTTGTTTAACGTATGCAGTGCTGTGTGACACTTTCAATGATTTGGAGTTGGTAAACAACACACAGGCCACCACTAGATATGTGGGGAAGCATGTGACACACCAGTCAGTGTGCATCTATTGAAAGGAGTGGAGGAGACGCATGCTTTATGGATTTTATGTCATGTTAAGCTGGCTCATGCTGCGCACCACTGCCATTTGCATGATCTCAGGGGTTCATGTGGCTCTGTAGGAAGGTGGGTGGGGGTTGGCTAGTGAGGGAAGAGGGTTAGGATAGAGGTTGTTCTTTTCTGCCGATGCTTGCAGTACCACGGGAAATTGGCGTCTGTACGTGTTGGCTTTTTGAGTGTGCTTTTTTGTGTGCACTGGGCTTGTTGTGTCCAGAGGGATAACATCAAGTGTCTGGGTTGTGTTTTGTTTGCAGTTCTATGTTTTTTGCAGCAGTCGTGCGGCTTGTGTGTAGCATAGCTGTTCCTTTTGGGCGTGTGTAGTATGTGGGAATCATGCGGGAGAAGAGAAAGGAGCAAGGGGGTTGGTTAGTAGGTTTGGCTCAGGGTGTGTATTTCCTTTTATTGTTAGTTCCATGATCTTTGGTGTCCCATGTCTGTCTTGGGGCCGGGGTATGACTTGAGTGGGTGCTCATGTTTAGGCTTGTCTCAGTGAATTGAACAGCCAGGTTTTCAGTTGTTTTCTGATTAATTACTTGTGCCTCTTTCCCCCTGCTTTATAGCTACATTCATTGATTGTATCTCTTTGGCCCCTGCCTTATGGATACATAAATTGTGTGTGTCTTCCTCGCCCCCAATTTATGGATGCATTAATTGCCTGTGTCTCTGTCCCCCCTGCTTTATGTGTACATTAATTGCTTGTATCTCTTTCGCCCCAGTTTATGGATGCATTAATTGCTTGTGTGTCTCCCCCCGTATTTTATGGATGCATTCATTGTGTGTGTTTCCCCTTCCTTGTTTTATAAATGCATTCATTACTTGTGACTCCCTTCTCCCCCGCTTTATGGGTTCATTAGCACCCTGGAAGGGGGCGCTGGCCAATCAGGATGCAAGTAATGTGGGCTGTATTGTCTGGTACAAGCCCTCGTTTTGGGCATCCTGGGTGCTGCTAGGCAGCGTCCCCTTACTCCCTCCCCCTGGGCTTTGGTCGGCCCCTCAAGTTGGGTGGCGCACCTGTTACCTACAGGTTCGGCCTGCCTCCTCGGGGCATATTGCCCCAATAGTTGCTTGGGTCTCTTTCCCTCTTGCTTTATCAATGCATTCATTGCTTGTCTCTTTGACCACCGTCTTATGTATACATTGGCCCTCATTACAAGTCCGGTGGACTCCGGCATGGTGGATGGCGGAATTACCGCCCCATTCCAAGGTGAGTGGGGCGGTAATTCCCCATTCACCATTTGCCCTTCCCCATTCCCATTTTTGCCCCATAGGGCATAATGGGAATGGGGAAAGGTGCTAAGTATGGTACCGCAAATTGCGGCACCGTACTTAGCACCAAGGTCACTTTGCAGCATGGGTTTTAACGCCTGCAAAAAGCAGGCGTTAAAACCCAGGACCTCTTAATCAGACATTAAGGGTTAACGGCGCCGATGGCGCTGTTAAACCCTTAACGCCTGACTTGTAATGAGGGCCATTGTTTGTCTCTTCTACCCTACCTTTTGGAAACATGAATTGCTTACGTCTCTTCTTCCTTGCATTATGGATTCATTAGATTCATGTGTCTCTTTGTCCCCTCCTCTATGGATTCATTCATTGTGTGTGTGTCTCTTCCCCCTTGCTTTATGGATTCATTAATCTCTTGCGTCTCTACCCCCGATGCTGTATGGATTCATACATTGCTGGCATCTCTATACCTCCTGCTGGAAGTTGTTCCGTGCAATAACTTGATTGCAACCCTTTCTTATTTTTATTTAGTATACATTTCTAACCTATGTTACCTCACAGGATTAAAGCAAAACCAAACGTGGATGGCAGGAAGGTTTTGAACATATCATAACCACGGGCACAGCTCTGGGCAACCCTCCAGACCATCGTGTTTCACCTGCCACGCCATTACAGAAAGATGAAAGGCCATTTGCAAATCAGGGTGGTCCCACAGCATTATGGCATGCAACATCAACCTAAAGGCCCTTCAGTTCAATTGAATCCCTCACAACAGCCGATATACTGGTAAATGTCCCTCCATCTGAACTTGCTTTTTCAAGTAAACAGTCCTAGGAGATAATCTGCTAGGCACACAGTTCATTTATCGCACACATCACCAGTATGCCATTGTTGAATGTCCCTTTTTTGGTTATGTAAATTTCATTTTTTTGTTATCAATCATTACAAATGCTACAGTTCCAGCTAGGTATGAATGCAGATGATGGCTACATGAAAACCCTTCATTATCACACCATAGTTCGCTTGATTTCCTCAATGGGACACGTCATTTCCGGCATTACCACGCAGTGACCATGGTCGCTATAAATGCGTGAATAATACTATCTTCCTGTGGAGTTTGTGCCATGTCCCAGCTGTGAAAAAAGTCTTTACAACAAGAATCTAGGTTTTACAAATGGTGTATCCCAGTGACCCAGCAGGTAGCTTTCAGAGAGTGATTTGTTTTACTCTGTAAAAACATTCAGGTTTCCTATTTGAAACAGACTCTCTCGTTGTATGTTCCAAAAACATCAATTATCGACTCAAAACTATACATTGTCATCTCAACAGTAGAATGTATTCCATGAGCTGCTTTTTCCTTCAATGCCAGCCTGACCCCCAGCCACAAGGTGGCTTTAAGAACTATGGAGGTAGCCTCACATTTGGAGTGAGCTAAACATTGGGCCTCTGGTATCAGAGTATCTAACATTTTCACCAGTGGCCCGATTATCACAATGTGCACTTCTGCAAAAAAGAGGAGCAAATGAATTTAGCACCGAGTTTGTTTCTTGGATAATAGAGAATGGAGCACACAGATTTAGCCCCAATTGGCACTATCTAAAAGTGTTTTCACTAGTAGAAATGTGGAGCATGCGGTTTGATTTACTATGTGTGCTGCGTAACATGAAAAGAAATGTAGTACACGCCGAGGCCAGATTATCAAAGATTTGCACTTGTTCGAAGAAAGCAGAACAAATGATCTTAGCGTCAATTTTGTTGCTTTGCTAATAGAGAATGGAGCAGACCGGTTTAGCCCCAATTGCCATTATCTAAAAGTGTTTTCACCAGGGGAAATGTGAAGCAGACTGTTTTATTTACTACGTGTGCTGTGTGACATGAAAATAAATATAGTAGAAACCTTTTGTTATATGTTATGCAGCAAACATAGAACCAAAAAACAGCCTGGTTCATTTTTGCCCTAGAGCAAAGTTTTTAAATAATATGGATTGTAACACAATGGGGCTGATTCATGGAATTTTTGCGCCGAAAAACGGGGATTTGTGCGCCATTCTACCCGCAAATCCCCATTTGTTAAACAGGGATTTGCGGGCAAAATGGCGCAGAAATCCCTGTTTTTTGGCGCACAAATTCCATGAATCAGCCCCAATATGTTTTCTTCATTTTGGATTATCAAAGCATTTGCTCACTTTTTGGCATCTTTGCAAATGTTAGATTTTCTGGGGCCAGATTATCAAAGATTTACACTGGTGCAAAAAAGTGGAGCAAATGAATCTAGCGCCAATTCTGCTGCTCCGATAATAGAGAATGGAGATTGGAGCAAACAGGTTTAGCCCTAATTTGTATTACCTCAAACTGTTTTCACCTGAGGAAATTGGAGCAGGCTGTTTTATTTGCTTTGTTTGCTGCGTAACATGAACATTTTTTTTAGTAGACACCTTTTGTTGTATGCTATGTAGCAAATATAGTGCAAAAAACAGCCTGATTAATGTTTGCCCTAGTGCAAAGGTTTTTAGATAATATGGACTGTGGAAAAATCTGTTTGCTCCATTTTCATTATCACTGCATTTTCTCACTTTATAGCACCAGTCCAAATCTTTGATAACTTGGCCCCTGACCCCAGTGGTAAACAGTGAGAAAATGTTTTGATATTATGGAATGAGCAAACAAGTTTTTTTCACAATCCGTATCATCTAAAAACTTTTGCACTAACTAGGGCAAATACAAACCAGACTTTTTTGAACTATGATTGCTGCACAACATAAACTGAAATCGGTTTGCTAAATTTGTTTTCATGTTACTCATCAAACATAATAAATAAAACGGTCTGTTTAATTTGTGCACTTATGAAAACAGTCAGATAATAGAAATTGGGGATAAGCTTTTTTCCTCCATTCCCGATTATTTAAGCAGCAAAACTGGTGCTAAATTCACTTGCTCCACGTTTTGATAATCTGGCCCCAGAACGGAAGTAGATCAGAGGAAAATATGCCCATTTTCTGTCAAAATCATTTACCGTCACCCACCACTTGGTCCTGTGGCATTGCCATGTGAGTATGAGTAGTGGCATGGCAGTGTAAATCCCCATTTTTGGACTCGATAAAACTCCATGGGGACTTTTAGCAGGTTTACCATGAGTAGTAATTCCATGCAGTAAATATGCAAAATGTTGGCCTTAAAGTGGCTGATTTACCTGCAGCATCTTTCAGGGGGTAAATCCTTAACTTCAAGGTCAAACTCGGAATCCGGTGTTGCAGTAAACGTGGTGGTAATTCCAATACCACCAGAAAACTATCAACTTCTGCTATGTTTCTACTACACTGCCAAACACTTAATCAGGGCCATTGTGATTCAGTCATCTCTCTTCTGTCACGTCATCAGAGGGCTCAGCGCTGATCCAACATGGCATGGTGCCACTATTGGGAGCCATCCCGTTTAAAACACAGAACAACGCTAATCTATCTGAGTACAAGGAGATGGCACCAGAATGGATCTGGTGATGAGTTCCTTTCCATTCTTACTTGAAGTTTCATGTGAACCTCCGCCTGAACACTTCCTCCCCACATAACAGCAGGGCACTGTCCTACATCTCCTCAACATTCAATTTCTGCCTGCTTCTCTGTAGCACATGCCCTGTTAACATTTCTTCCACGCTGCAGCCCCACATGTATTCTGAATTATATTATCAAAAGGGGGCTACCATTAATCACTAGCACATTAAACTGGGTCTTTTAGAGAGACACCCAAAATCAGTCTGGTTGCCCATAAAAGCTTCAGAGTAAAATACTTAATTGATCCACCCTTTGAGTGGCCAAAGGAATAGCAGAGTGCAGGGGAGTTGCTAGGTCTGGAAAAGACCCGGGGCTAAGCTGATGTCGGAACTGTTGGGACTGGGGGCTAGCTAGTCTTTTGGCTGTAGCTCCTGAGATTCTATCCGGGGCTACAACCAAAAGATCAGGGGCTATAGCCCCCTTATCCCCCCCCTAGCAACGCCCCTGGCGGAGTGAGTAACCCATCTGTACTTGGTAGTTTGTATCGGGAACACTGACTACAAATGTGTTCCTGGGTTTCTCCTGTCTGTTACATCTTGTCATGCCATGTCCCCTAGTTCTCGAAGTCCCTTCAAAATACGCATGCATCCTTTTGTGGCATGTCTGTTCCATGTCCTATTTGGACGGTATCTTTCTATAAGCTCTGTTCTCCTCATCATAAATGTGTACATGTTTACATTCTTGAAACTTTATTTTCATGAGACTTCTAGATCTTTCCAATTTGGCCAATTACCCTTCATTGTCTTCGGTCTTTTCATATACTGCAGGAGTTTTAACTGAACAACTGACAACAATACTGATGATGTTGTGTACAGTACTGGACACACTACTTCAAGTCAGTGGCAGCTGGTGAATGATGAAACAGGAGGGATAGAAAAGAAGCCCAGAATTGAACTGAGTCAAGTGAGGGAGGTTGACCCCTCCCACGGGACTCTATAGGAGTGGGGAGACGGAAGCACCGGCACCGTTGCTAACAGTGCCGGTGCTTCCATGATGACTCTGCCTACCTGTGCCACTGCGCCTGGCAGGGTCAGACCTGTCGGGCGCAGCAGCCCCAGCAGTTAGACTCGTATTGTGACGGTCTGACGCTCTGAAAACAAGGGTGCTGGTACTGCCACACTCGTAATGAGGCCCACAGGCTTCATTTAAAATCCTAAATCAAATTCTGCATTCATTCCCTTGGGGACCAATGAAAACAACTTATCAGTTCCAAAACATTATTTTTGACATAACCTTTCTGTTATGTCTCTTCCACTAGAAGACATTCTCACAGCTTGAAAAATGACACATTGTAGTTGGGCTAATAAAATGTGTAGATTCAGTGTTTACAGAGTACTGGTCATAATATTTGACTTATGTTCTGTCCATCGATTTTGGCCTTATGGGTGGTCATTACAACATAATATATACCACAAAGGCACCTGAGTCCATAAAAAACATCCTTTGAGCCAAATGTGACACCGTGTCTTAGAGTCATCGATTTCCTTGTAAATGAATGTCTCTGTTTATCACTTCACATTATATTATTACAATGAAAGCAGGACAATCAGGGTAACATTCCCAGTTCTTTTAGTTTTGATCTTTGAGTATGAAAAAGGCATTCAGTTTTTTACAAAAATAATTTGGAAAAGCCATGTTTCCTGTAAGCATAAACTGGTGTTCTTTCAGTAATCTTGATGTTAAAGGATTGTGAATGAAAATGTTCTAATTCTTCTAAATTATTGACTTAATTATTATATTCAGTCCTGAATACCTAGTTACATAAACCAAATCGTACTTAGATTTTGATCTTTTAGGCATTAACAATTCAACAATATTCATAAGATATTTAACAAGAGATCCTTAAGGTTGTTTGACTATAAGACCATTCTTGGAATTTCTCTAATAGAATTATATTTTATCTTTCAAATTCGTCATTATCTGAGAGAATCCTTTTTTATGCATAGTAATTGGCTGCATTGTAGTCCTTCAATGATATTTAACTGATGAAACCTCATAGGAGCAGAGAATATTATTCCAGTCAGTTTTGCAAATAAGGTTGTATTTATTCTCTGATATTTTATATCCAATATGGCATCTAACAAATTAATGGAAGTCTGGCTTTGTTCCATTCTGAATTGAATTCTTGGGTGAATGGAATTCACATTGTGCAGTAGCACCTGGAGCATTCCAGGTGCCAGATGGAATTACCAATAAACTATCTCAGACGTATATAACCAGACTGATTCAAAGAATATGGCAAAATACTACTTCATTATCAGCTCAATAAAGTAGGGAAACCTGTTGTACTAACAGATTGCATCTCACTCACTCTCGATTACATTTCAATTACACAAAAGCTTTCTACCTCAATGTACATCAGCTATGACGTCATCATACATGGCAAATAGTAAACACCTATCAAAAGAAGGGATTGGTAATGGTAACATATATCCCTATACTTGATTTAGGTTTTAGTAACACAACTGACTGCCTCTTATATGGTAGGCACACCCTGACCTACCTCTGACTACGTATAATACAGATTAATAGCAGATTACAGCAGCGGATTGGCTTCTGCACCAATGTATGGTCCATAGCTACATAGGCCCTTACGATTGGTTGCCATTCTTTCCCAACCTTGGACATTCAGCTCTTTAGAAGCACGTAGGCAAAGCAAAACCCAGGTGTGGTGCCCACTTAGCCAATTAGCCTACCATCTCTCATGTGTTAGGCCCTAAACCAAGACTTCTTCTTTGTAGTTGACCTTGCTGACTGTTCTCGTCCTCTGGACCTTTAAGGGAGTGAAGGTACATTGCTAACTTCATCTGGAGCTTGAGGAATAGGGCTTGTTTTCCAATCTTGCACCACATTTGAGGATACCATTATTTTATCCATTCTGACCTTTTATTTAGTGCTATTTGATTCAATGATACTGGATGCTATTACTCCTCTTGGCCTCAAATGACTCGGTTGCTCCGTCTTGCATATGCTTTCTGCATCTTTGATTGTTCAATACTTGGCCCTTGCAAATGTTCACTCCTTTACTTAATCTAAGAGAAATACGTTGTGCTTATGTTGCTTATCCTCTGCGACTCGTCTTGTGGCTTGAAATTACTTTTTGATGTGGCATCCTTGATCCCAAGCCAAACAGTTTTTTTTTCCTTGGGTAAAGCTGTTTTCCAGCGCCTGTCAGCTCTGGTTTCTCTCCTTGAGGCTTTTTTGCTTACTATTATACGAAACTGACGTCCATCTTTTCATCATGGGCGCTTTACCCGTGTTATATTTTCTACTGCAGCAAGCTTCTATATGTCTCATCTACCTTGCATTTCTGCGTATGTACATCTATTGCATCTCTGCTCACTTATCTTCTTAGTGCATGTGATTTCTTCATATTTGCATGTTCAGTTACTTTGTTCCTTCATCACATCTTTATTCTTTAAGTATTTGTATATCGTTTCAGCGCATCCTCATGTCTCCTCTTTATGATGTCACTTTACTCTTGTCAGATTTCACTTATAACTCTTCTATGTTCAATGTTGTATGCAGACATCCTTCTACCATGTCAGTGCGAGGGTACATTCGATACGGTTGTCTCAGCACATAACGTCTCTCATATCTTCAATACAGTATTGGGACGATACCAGGTGTCATGCACAGTGCTTTCTTGCTGTTCTGCCAATATTACAGAGGTGAGGGGGCGGGTATTATAGATGACGTGTACATCTGCCTCCCTACAACATATTGATGAGAGGTTGTTAGCGCTGCCTAGATACTAAAAATGTCATAAATATACAGTTTGCATATTTTTAGATGTGGTGCAAAAGTCAATTGTTGCAATATGTGGTCAGTTTCAAAGCTACATGTAAGATAATGGCATAGGTTGGTGCCAAGCTCAAACCAATTGAGGTACCACAGTTGTGAATACCTTAAGAAGTTGTTGTTTAGGATCAATTCAATTCCAGTAAAGTAAGGATGAAGATTATGTTAGTACCTATCATGTTTTTGTATGAACCATTCAAACTGCATTGAGTCATTCATCAAGGGTGATCAAAGTATACAAACTGGATGCACCCATTGTAAATGGGATGTTGGTGTGTAGAGGTGTGGGGGCTCAGTAGATGCTTTAGCCACTACTCACCTTTTACCACCTAAAGAGCAAAAGTCATCTTGTCACACTATGACCTTATGAAGAACGTCAAAAAATGAACAGTTTAGCCATTTATTCCCAGCATATTTTCGGGTCTCCTTCTGCTTTAAGCCTCTTCTCTGATAACCCGTATTCACCTAATTTTGACAGTCCCTACTAAGAAAGCAGTCCTTTTGCTTCTTTCAAAGCCACAGAAAAATATATGGCAAGCGACCCAGTGCCAATGCACACGACCATATCTAGACCTTTGCCCTCTTGATAACACGGGCTTGGTTCCAAGCTCTGTACAAGAGTTGCTTTTGGACGCCACAGTCTTTTCTAGTGGCTTAAATAAAGGCAATGCACTCTTATCTTACTTTTTTGGCACCAGGTTAGGTAACAATTGTGAAAGAAAGCTGAGGTTTCTCATTTTAAAGTGATGAAAAAGAACAGGAGGCATTGAGCTTGCCAAACTGATAAGGGGAGCAGGTGCTGCTAAGCAATCCAGCAGCCTTGAAAGGGGGCCATGCAAATAACACACTGTGTGTAATGGATATTGCACCATTACATTGTCTTGTGACATTTCTGAACTGTACAGTTCACTGTTAACCATATCTTGGTAAGGCTCACACTATTGTAAATGCTTTTCAAAAGATTAAAATACAATACATGTATTCTATAGGAAGACACAGGTGGCCTGATTCTCAAAACTGAACACAAGTGGGAACAATAGCCACTTTTTACCTTTGAGTTAATTTCAGAAATGCTCAGATCACCTTATTCGCAAAAGTGGCCTGCGGATTTCAAGGTGGGGGCGGGGGGTAGCAGCCCAAATGATGGTCTGGCCAGCCCCCTTAAATACATTAGTGTCGGGAGCGTGCTCACACACACATTTATTATAGGCTCCCTGTCACTCACGTGCTGCTGGGAGCACATTTCACAGTAAAAGGCCCTGAAAGAACCAGTCACTGTCAAATGTGATAAAATAGAAAAATGCATTTCTATCCTTGTTTGAAAGATAGAGATGCATGTAGTTAACACTGCTGCACTTTCACTTCAAAGAAAATGTATGTTCATAAATGATTCCGTCATGCACCTTCCAGTCTTTGATTTTCACACATTCCAAGGCACATCCCATATGTGGATTTGGGATGCACATTGAAATGTACAGCAACACTCCTTAATGTTCTAAAATGCACAAAGGGTATGAAAAAGGGCACCTCATGTGTGCATGCATGATACACACGGTCAGATGATTGATTGATAGTTTACTTGTATAGCGCCTATACACACTTGTGTTTCAAAGCGCTTCAAGGCAAGGGAGGGAGCAAGGGAACATACAATCACATCCTTACAAGGCCTTCAGACATTAAGAATGTGAAATTAACTATTGTACTAGGCCTGATGACGTTTCAGATAGTGCAAGAGCTTTGACAATATTAAGGAGGGGAGGTAGGAGGAACAAACAAGCGACTATCGTACTAGGTCTGATGATATTTCTGATAGAGTAAGTGCATAGAATATAGTGAGGGGGAGAGGAGAGAGGGAAAAGACAGGTAGAGGAAGAGAAGACTGACAAGCAGTGAGTGTGGTGGAGGAGAAGAAGAAGCAAAGCCGTCAACATACAGTGTTATAGAGCACATAAGCAAGTGGAGAGAGCACATCAAGTTGCAGAGGTCAATACTGAACACATAATGTTGCAAGTGAAGAGCAAGTGCATGCCAGGATTCAAGTCGTAGATGGACACAACATGATTCACGGGCACCATGATTAGTTGATGCCTAAGGAAGTCCAGCATGAGAACGACGAGATTCGAGATGGGTGAACCAACATGAGTCACATGAGTCCTAAAAGTCAAATCAAACAATCAGCAACAAGGCGGCGGTGGTGTCACTATAATGTGTCAATACAAATGCCCTTTGTAGATTGGGGTTAATACACACACACACGCACACACACACACACACACACTCTCTCTCTCTCTCTCTCTTAACCTCTAGTTGAAGTGATGATGTCAAGGTTTGATAGCTAGGCAACTTTAACTTCCTATGCCAATCATAAATGGTATAATTGCTGCATATTGCATCTCCAATGGCACACCGACAACATTCTAAGTTGGTATTATGCAGAGAGCACTGCTAGAAAATTAAATATTAGTAACATTACAAGTTGGGCAGTATTTTGGTGGTAATTCTGCCAAACTACTGCCAAAATTGATTACCATTACCGTGAGTAGGTCCTGCAGCCCCACTGTGCAATATCAAGTGTCGGCATGGTGGTCTAAGTCCCCTTTTGGAGTCCATAGGACTCCATGGTGATTTTGGTGGAACTACCACTAGCGGTAGTTCCGCTGTGCTAATTCCTCCAAAAGTTGGTGGTAGGGTGGTTGATTCACCTCCAGCTTTTTGACCCTCAATATGGTGGTGCGGGATTGTGGCAGTAATGTGACGGTAGCAGAATTAGCACCATATTGCATGGTGGTGCATTTGCTGTAAATGAAAGGAATTGCAGTACTTGCATGACATACAGTAGCGTCACATGTTAAACTCCTGCAGAGTACCCAGAGCTGCCTTTGGCACCTATTCAGGTGGGTGTTTCTGTCTTCCTGTGACGTAAAGGCCAATGGGCCAAGGTTAAGGCCCAATCTATTGATGGCTGTACTCAACATGGAACTTCATGCAACAATTAAAATATTTTTTTTGCATGCCTGCTGACCCCCTTTAAAAGAGCCTGTTTTAAAGACTACGGTAAATGTATTAATTGTGCATTTCACCTCATGAACTACGGAATCTGCTCTTCTTTCCAATGATTCTAAAAAGCCTAAAATCAAAGACCCAGAGATAAGCACAAATATAAAGCACATTTCCTCTACTGAGTATATCATTTTAGAAATCCGGCATCAATGGTCTGTAACTCAGAATTTCACTCAGTCGGTCTGTCTTCTATTACCACAGTGGGGTTAAAGTGCACCAAAAGAAGAGGAGAATTAAGGGTCAGGATGAGTAAGTGCTGTGAGGTGTCATAAAGTCTGCTTCAGGAGGTATGGGTGCTGTACTGTACTATGTACTGGACATGTCCACGAATAGTCAGCTTTATGGTTCTAAACGCTACAATATCATTCCCTTTGCTTTGCTGTAGGTTTAGTCTCCAAGGACATTAACTCCCTTATTAAAGAATATGAGGAAAGAACTATGTCCCAGCACAGGTCTCTACATAAGTAATAAACCCTGAGCTGCGTGGAAGAGGCATTACGACTTCAGGTAATACCTGTGATGAATCCTGTGGAGTCATCACAAAACCCTACCTAAGGTCTCCTCCAAGGTGGCCAGGCAAAGGCAAAAGCTTCCTGATCCTAACCCTGGGGATGGTATTTGCCAGGAGGATCACCTATGAGGAGAAGGCCTCCAGGGGAATAGGAGGACTTGGGCTTCGTGGGATGAGACACAGTATTGGTCTTCCTCAAGGAAGGGAATACCTTTAATACTGGCATGTGTAATGGCTTGCTATCAGAGAGAGTTTTTTATTTTCTCAAACTGACTGTCGAACATAGCTGAAGATATCGCATTTTGAGAATAAGAAAAACCCTTTTAAAGTCACTGACATTCATAGACATGGAAGCCCCTATGAGTCCCAGAGAAATAAAGAAGCAGATCCTTTAACTGTTATCAATGTTATCAATTAAATCTTGAAAAATCCCATTCCTCTGTAAAAGCCAAATACATCTTATAATTCTCTTAGTATACCTCTGGACAATATGTATACGAAGAGTAATGAACTTGGTGATAATTATTTCATTAAGAAAATTACGTTTTATATTGTGGACTTCAAGTCTCACAATTCCCTAAGTACTGGGATGAAGAAGAGGACTGCAGAAGCACAAGACTGCAAGTTGCAGTCAATTATGAATAATGACCCACACCTGAGGAGGATTAAGAGGTATAAAAAGGCCCCTCAGGTGCAGGCCATGAGGAAGAGCAGTAGTAGAAGGTGGAGTCGTTTTCCTACCTCCATGTGGCAGCAGAAGTAGAGGTCAGATGGGAGCAGAGATGCCAGGACCACCGTGTTGTGTAAACTGGATGCCGGTCCTGAGAGGGTCTTTATTGCCCAAGACCGTTACTGCATCACTTGCACCGCAGGAAGCGTTGGGAGTGACGGCTCGCCCTCTGAGGAATTGCAGCTGCAGAGGTTGTGCAAAGGAGAGTGCACCATTTAGGTTTTCCACATTGCCAAACAAGCACTGGTGGCAGGCGAGCACTGGAGACTTGTGCGAGCCAGGAGTGCCCTGCTGTTGAAAGACGTGGGTCACGGAAAGCCGTAAAAGAGATATTGCTGGACCGCATGGGGAAACAGAAGCAAGGTACCTGGAGGCAACGAGGCGAATCGATGAGCACGCCAGACCCGGTGAGTTCACTGTTAGAGCGTGACCCCGGAGTGCTCAGTAACTGCCCGCTGGCCAAGTCAATGTGCCTTAACAAAAGAAACATGATAAACGAAGTAAAACTGAAGAAGAACATTTTTGAGTATCAAACCAATATAAAGCAGGTTTATTTTTCTGTTATGAACTAAGCTGATTTAAAAGGGTGCAGTTGGCAAACTAAACACCTGATTATCATACCAGAGGAGTGTGATTGTGACATTGTGGGGTATAATAGGAGCCAGCAACAAAAAGGGGCAATATCTGTAAGTGAAAAGTGAAACCATCATTGACAAAGTCAAAAGAGGAACATACCTAGGCAATTAAGAAAGAACCAGAATTGCCAAAGCCAAAAGAAGGCAGTTGTGACTTTCAGTGTTGGTAAAAACGATTGCCCATACGAAAAGGACATCCTAAGAGAAAATGGTTAAAACCCACTTTGACAAAGCCAAAGAAGTGTGAAATTGAAACAGAATCCTTATCAGCAGTTGGTTACTGCAAAAGGGAAGAAACAAGAGTCGCTGGAAGGATGCCCTTCTGAAGGAAGACTTTCAGTAGGAGTGGAGCATAACCTGCAGAGAGTGTGGCAATCACACTGGTGTAATAACAGCACCAGTGTGGATCTTGTTTCTCTTGAAGTGTTTCTTATACCGGAAGGTGAGGAGCAAAAGACATTTCTAACCTGTTTGAGTTTAACCTTTACCAAAGAAGTGCTTGCAAGTAGTGTTTTGTTCTGACCTGGCAGGAGAGTACACCAGGCCAGAGAATGTTGTAATATTATGATCTGTTCTGACAGGAGAGTATACCAAAGCAGAAAACTTTGTTGTAGTAGCCCTGGAAGGTGAGTGGAACAGGTTGAAGCCATTGAAGTACTGTAGTGTGGTTAAAGAGCATTGAAGAAGAAGTTGAAGATCCACTTAAGTGTTTGTGTGGGTTGTTGAAGAAGAGGTTGTACATTTCTCCCCTGCATCTGGAGAGGGCAGGAGCCCATTCTCCCTCCGGATTGCTGCCGTGACTGCAGGAGCAGATCACCGACCAAAGCTAGATGTTTATTCCTATCTTCATGCCGTGCCGCCTGGACACCAGCCTTTACGGTACCTTAACCTTACTGTGGGCTGCAACGTGAGCAACACCCACGCCGTGCCCTCATCCTGAGCTGCATATCCATTTTGTAAGAAGCGACAATGAAATGGCTGCCTCCTGGGCCGCATAAGGGTGTCCACACATTGCCTAGCAATGCCACACGCTCTTTACCCACGATACCCCACCGGCAGGTAGAGGGTGCCGGCATCAGCCCTTCCGGCGAAGGGCCTCGGCTACGGGCCCTGTTTGCCCCTGTTCACCACAGGGCGCAGAGGGCTCATGGTGGCTATAACTTTATCACTGTGCAAATTCCATGCCTCTGCTACAGCATAACCAGACCTCTAATCACCAGTACTACAGCGAAGAATGGACTCCCACACAGCTGCTGTAAATACCCACCCCCATGAACTTCCATCTTTGACCTCACCCTCTTGTTAAACTTGCTCATCCACTCTGACTCTATTGCACACATATTCGAGGAAGCGGTTTGCTCCTCTGCCTGTACCTAACTGCCCGCCTGAGGCCCATAACACCTAGACTTATAACCCATCTTCTAGCCATTGTAGCTGGCCCACGCACTACACCACAGTGCCTGAGTGCCTACCACCTATGTCTGTATCACCCGGTTCTTGTTTCATGCATTTGTTACTGCGTATGCTAGGTCCACATTGTTGTTTTGCCTTCTTTCATTAAACTGACAACTTGTGTCTGCTACTTAGGGCCTGCATATTTGAATTATCTGCCAATTTTCGGTACCTGCCCACTGCTTATTGATTTCGCCCTACTTGCTAATTTTCGAATCCAGGTAACCACATATTTGTACTGTATTTAACCCACTGCATTTAGAATTTGCCCATTTACCAACTCTCGAATCTAGGCAACTGCATATCTGTGTGTGCCCCATTCGGGATTATTGGTATCAGCCAACTGCATTCAAATTTCAACTATTTACCACCTCTCAAAGCTAGCCCTCTGCATATTGGGACGCCGCACCTGTGACTACAGGAACTGACATACTGCATAAGAATAACATGGCCTCCTTCCATAGAGCCACGTTGGCCCTAGCCACCATCTTGCCACTAGTTCACCCAGTCACCCCGCTCCCTCCAATATCACCAACCCCATTTACACCCTACACCAATCCAATCAGTGTAGCACCACTAAAGACTGCCAATAGTGACTCACCTAGCCCCTTGGAATAGATACACTGCTTCGCTTCACCACCTACACCGCTCATCCCACTCTCACTCCACACTCAGAACCAAAGACTAGGTACTCGCTTCCTCAACCATAAAGTCACCATCAAACCCAAACACCTTCCTCCCAACACCAGCTGCGCCTTAGCTCAACCCCCTCTTAATGCGACACTCAAAGACCCTATCTCCTTGCCGCCAGTCACCAACATCAAAGGATCCCTTATCAATGCACGCTCTCTTGTGGCCCACGCCACAGAAATCACTGACCTCGTTATCTCAAAGAGTTTAGATTTCCAAGCCGTTACAGAAACCTGGCTTCATCATGCAGCAGGTCCTGCACTCTCTCTAGCCCTACTAGAAGTCTATACCTTCGTCAGAGCTGGCAGATCTGTAGGCAAAGGTGGAGGAGGGGCCTTTATTGCCAAATCCCATCTAGCCCTCAGAGCCATGCCCACACAAGCTTCCCATCAGCGGAGCTCTTATCAGTGAAACTAACTTTGTCGCCTTCCCACACAATACTCATGCACCTTGTCTACCGGCCCCCTGGTCCCTTGCCACCTTTGCGGATGACATCCCGGACCTCCTATCCATTCATACCGAACTTGGATCCAAGACGATCCTCCTAGGAGACCTCAACTTGGGCCTCCAGGACCCTAATGATCCCCAAGCCTTAGCAGTGGGCAACACCATCTCTAACCTAGACTTTATACACAGACTTACCACACCCACCCACTCCAAAGGCAGAACACCGGACTGGATCTCTGACCTTAACGGTTCCATCACCATCACCCAAAATGAACCTGTTGTAAGGTCAGACCATCATCTCATTCTGTTCTCCATCCCTGTACCTCCTTCATCCAAAACCACCCTAGAACCCCCCTTGCTATCCAGGAACTGTCGGGACATCACCATAGACAGCCTCCAACCCTTCATTAGTGACCTCCGCAACGAGACGAAATTCCTTAATCTCGACCCACCATACTTGGTAGCCATCTACAATAGTACACTTAAATCTGCTCAAGATACTGTAGCCCCTCGCAAACTCAGGAAAGCCAAACCACTGGCTCACCTCGATTAGTGGGTAACCCTCGAACTAAAAAGTCTCAGAAATATAAAAAGATCAGCAGAAGCCACCTGGCGCAAAGCACCGTCCATATCTAACAAAACAGCGTTCAAGTCAGCTTCCACAATCTACAAAAAGGCCATCCTATCTGCTAAAAAAGACACCTACAACTCCAGAATCCAGAACACCAATTCCAGAACCAAATAACTTTTCAGCATACTAAAAGAACTCAAATCGCCTGCACCACCTACACAAGACTGCAATAAAAACGCAGAATGGTGTACACAAATCCAACAAGCCCTTGCAGATAAAATTATCTTACTCCAAAATAAAATCAAATAAAAAAGGCAAGTCTCATCAAGGAGCCTCTGCCCCCACCACAACCCAGACAGAACTTCCTACCCATGCACCCCTTTCTCCTTTTCGCAAGTAACTCCCAAGGAAGTTGAAGATATCATAAAAAGCCTAAAACCTTCCCACTGCCAAGGTGACGTCTGTCCTGCCACCATCATCAAGGACGGAGCAAAATAACTAGCCCCTTTCATCACCACCTTGATTAACTCCTCATTTGCATCTAACCAGGTACCTAACAACCTCAAGGAAGCCTGGGTCATGCCATTACTAAAAAAAAACAACCTCGACCCAAACGTCCCCACTAACTACAGACCTATCACCACCGGCCCGTTCCTCCTAAAAATTCTGGATCACGAAGCTTACCTACAAATCCAGAATTCTTAGAGAAAAACAATCTCCTAGGACTTAGACAATCTGGTTTCAGACCCAGACATGGAACTGAGACAGCCCTCTTAGACCTAAAGATACAAATGAACGAGGCGAAGGACAAAGGCAAATTAGCAATCTTACTATTACTTGACCTATCTGCTGCCTTCGACCTCGTCGACTACCAAATCATAACCAAACACCTGACCACAGCAGCAGCCTTCTCCACTGATGCCTTCGATTGGGTTGAATCATTCCTTTCAAACTGGACCACTAGAGTCTTCTCACCCTCTGCCTCAGCTGACACAACACCAATTTTGTGTGGAGTCCCCCAAGGATCCTGTGTCTCACCTACATTATACAATACCTTTACGAAGCTCCTATTCGACCGCTTGGATAACTTGGTGTCGTCAACACCAACTATGCAGGCAACACTTAAGTCCTTATTCCCCTCACTGGCTGCTACGACCACGATTCCAAACTGCTCAACAACATCTATTTGGAAATCCAAGCCTAGATGGCCACTAACGACCTGTGTCTCAATGATGATAAGACCGAGTTAATGATCGTGGGTACTCAGGCACACCTGAACAAACTCGATACCAGATACTCCTCCTTTGTCATTGATAGCAACATAATCAAAGTATCCAAAGAGATAAAAACATTGGGGGTTTACCTCAACTCAACTCTCTCTCATAAAAAACAGGTCACCAGCGTTGCATCCTCCACAGCCTGTACCAACAAACTGATCTACAGCTGTAAGCCTTTCTATCCCCAAGTAGCTGTGTAACACTGGCCAGGGCACTGCCACTTTTGGAAATTGATTACTGCAACACTGTTTTCCTTGGCTCCTCGGAACATAACCTAAACAAACTCCAGGTGCTACAGAATAACTCACTCAGAGCAGCACTCAGTCTCCCTAAATCATGCCACATCTCCACACACAGACATAACACCAACTGGCTATCCATCCATGATAGAATCACGCTATGCACCCTAGCCATCACCCACAAATGCCTCACCAACGCAGCCCCGAAATACCTGGCTGACAAAATCTGCTTACAGCAACCTACACGCACCACCAGATCATTGCATTCACACAACTTAGTGGTCCCAATATACAATCTTAAAACAGCAGGAGGAGCCAGCTTCCCAGTCCAAGCTGCCAATCAATGGAACTCTGTCCCCATCCCCCATAGACAGGAACCCTCCTTTCTCACCTTTAAACCCGACATACAAAACTGGTTGAGTAACAAACCTCCCAAGTAAGAAGTATTCACTAGGCCTGCCATACTTTGTCTACACTCTGGTCAATCCCCACTAGCCTACTATTGTATTTCCTTGCCAGTATCCCAGATTTTGACCCACATGTAACCAGGGTCCTTTCTGGTCTATTTATTCATGTTGTTTCTAATCTGTATGCCCATCCATGGCTGTTATCTAAGTTCTCAAGTGCCCAGTTACCTCAGGGTTAGGTGCGTGTTACAAATAATAAACAAATACAAATACAAAATCACTAAATTGTTCTTTTTGTGAGTTAATGCTGAATCACCCTGACAAATTAGTATGTATATTGTAAAACAAGTGGTTTTGTGAACTGGTGTAGAAATATCCTGACAAAGAATTTTTTTTTTCTTGAAATCACTGTAAGGAACAAGATGTTGTTTGAAGAACGTTGCTGCAAGTGAAAAGAGGAAAACGTTGTTGAACACTTGTGAACAATTGGCTGAAACCAAATTGGAACTCTTGTGTTATCAAGTTGGAACAAAAGGAGAACGAAAGTGGAACTTTATAATGAGACAGGGTTTCCTTAACTTTCTATTGGAACTGTTGAATACAATCCTGCTTGAATCTAGAGAAGGGGAGTTCACCCATATTATAAGGAGAATTAGTTGTTATGACATCAATTTAACTGTTACATTTTTTGCTGTTGAACTGCCATATATTATCTTGTTAAATTGTTGTATGTTTAAGTGGGAGGGACAAAAACCTTCTGTTAGTGTGTTTCCTTTATTTTAGGGAGGGAAATCCTCATCAGAATAGGGAAAGTGAGGCATGCATCCAAATTTTAGAGTTAATAAAATGGCATATTTTTAAAAACATTCGCTATGTTGTCCGCCTCGCATTTCTGACCCCTCACGTGCCCCAGGGTCCATAGTTGCAGGCAAATGCAAAGCGAGGGCTTAACGCAGACACCAAATATTACCTGAAGCAGTAATGCCCTCACCCCCCAGTGAGGGGCTTATTGCTACTAGTATCCCTGCCAATTGGACCAGGTTACTAATGTATTCTTTTGTGACAATGTGAAACCTCAGCGTTTCACAACTGAAAAAGGAAAAATAAACAAAGATGGCAAGATGGCCACCATGTAACATAGTCCCTTTCCATGGCGGCCATTTCGCACAGCTGTTTAAAATGGTGGACTGCAGTGTGATTCAGACTTTGAAGTTGTAATTGACTAATAGGATGGAAACTTGACTTGGGTCTGATGATGTGTGTTTGTGAAGTGATTATCTACAGTACAGCAGGGTGTGTTTTTGGTAACCCATAGGGTCATGGTGCACTGTGGAAGACTGGGTCTATAACCTCAGAATGCACCTTAGTTTCTGTGTAGTGCTTGCATGCAGGACAGTAATTGTGTGTTTTTGTTAAGTTCTACGCTGTCACCAGTCATCCTTGAAGTGAACAAGGAAAAACAGGTTTTTGCAGGCGATGACTTTGAAGGGCTGCTGTTTATAGATAAGTCATCCATTGTGCCTAAAAGGTTGAACAGGATGGCATTTTGCAAGAGAGGGCATGTGTCTATGAAGCTACAGCCAAAGCACCCAGTGAAAGCTCATGTTTGGGGGCATCTCTAGACATGGCGCAAGATCAATGGTGATCCTTGAAGGGATTATGGACACAGCATCCTTTACAAGCACATTGCCCTTGGACCACTGTTCCTTACGTGGAACGGTTTAATGTCCAGAGCACTCAAAATCTGATAAAGATACATAACACCTATCGAAATAATTTCTCAACTGCAGGATTTATGGGGGCCAGAGACTTGATTGGTTCAAGACTTCTTCTGAATGTAATTGTTTGTTTGTTGTTAATTACATATATTGGTACAACATGAATTATGTTATACATAAATATGTACATCTGTAAACAAAGGAGGATGCTTTGATATCAGCTGGGGTGAATTGGGTTGATGGCACAATATGTGCAGGTAAAGACAGTGTGAGGCGTGCTGGCATTGATTTTTTTTTTTTAAAATGTATTTTATTTTATAACGACCACACAGTGCAACAGAACATAAATAGAACACATCAAGCCACAACAAAGGCCAAACAACAGATATGAAAAAGAAAAGAAAGAAAAAACAGAACGAAATTAACTTAACAATCCCCTTCCCTCCCCCCTATGAGCCTGTAGGGTGTCCACCATCATTGTCCGTTCCGTGTGGTGGGGTTCCGTCGCTCTCAGATCCAGCCGAGGTCGACCCCGTACTAAACAGTTCAGCCAATAGCACCTTCCATGCCGTGAGGGAGCTCACCTCTTCCTCCCCTCCCGCCCTGCTGGCCTCCCACCATGCTGTCGTCTCGGCGGCAGCCCATTTCTGGAGGTCACGCCACCATACCTCCACCCGTGGCCTCTGACAATTCTTCCATCCCATGGCTATTCTGCGTTTGGCAAGTGTATAAGCCAAATCTTTAAGCTTCTCCACGTGCCGAAGCTTGCGCGCCCTGGGGTACCCTCCAAGCAAACAGGCCCAGGCCGAATCTATCCTAAGTACAATGCCCCTCCCTGCCAGCTTCTGCGCCACTTCACCCCAATAGGTTGCAATCACAGGGCAGGCCCAGAACATGTGAATCATATCAGCGTTCTCTGTGTTACACTTAGGACACGCCTGGCGTCCAGCGTCTCGAAATCTGGAAATTCTCAGGGGGGTCATGTATGCCCTATGCGTGATATATAGTTGTATCTGTTTAAACCTGGCATTCCTCGATACTTTTTTGTGGTACCCCAGGGCGCGCTCCCACTGCCCATCCGCCATCGGGGCCCCCATCTCTGTTTCCCATTCCAACCTCAGGTACCCCAAATCCTTCCCAACCTTTGTCATCAGCATCTCGTACAGCCTGGAGACCTCATGCCCGCCCTCGGATGCGTCATACATGATCTCCAGCGTCGCATCCGGCTCGTCAGCCAATACGGTCTCGGGCCAAGTGCTCCGGACCTCTCTGACCACTCTGTGGAACGTCATGTATTGCCCCGTATGCAGCCCCGCCCCCGCCTCCAGATCTGCGAACTCCGCCAAGGCCCCCTCCTGCCAAATGTCCCCCAAAGTGACCAGCCCCACTGACTCCCAGTATGTTCGCAGGATAGCCCTAAGCTGTCCGTCTCCCCCTGCCAAGGCCACCAGCGGCAGCTGCGGCATGCACGGCAGGGGATCTCCCATCATCCGGCAGGCTCTTCGCCACATGTTCCTGCCCAACGCTAGCATCTTAGGACGCCCCCTCATCCATGTGCTGGATACCCAAATAATCTCTCGCAGGTAGAAGGGGGAGCAGTCCTTTCCCAACAGTCTATGTTCCTGGGTTTCGTCGTCCGAAAGCCACTTGGCCACGTACTGCAGCTGCACTGCCACGTAGTAGGCCTCAAAGTTCGGCAGCCTCACGCCGCCTTTCTCATAAGCCTTCTGCAATTTCCACAATGCGACCCTGTTACGCGTGCCCTGCCATAAGAAATCTCTACATACCCCATGTAGTCTAGCAAAAAACCCCTTGGGTATCATGTATGGAATGTTATTGAAATAATGCAGCAGCCTAGGTAGCACGACCATCTTAAGCATGGCACCCCGGCCCATCATCGCCAAGGGTAGTTTCTCCCAAAACCTCATGCACTTCTCAATCCTCCCCACTGCCAATTCAGTATTGTGCCTGTGTTCCTCCCCGGTCGTGTGATATACGTCTATGCCAAGGTACCGAAAGGTGCTTGTCGCCCATGGGATTCGCAATACTGGCAACCTCTCAGCCGGTATCCCCACATAGCCGCCCAGCGGGAACAGAGTGGATTTCCGAGGGTTGACCGCTATACCAGAAAGCCAAGCAAACCTCTCCATCACCTCCAAGACATATTGCAAGTTCTCTTCAGGGTATTGGAGGTACAACAGCATATCGTCGGCATACAGGGATATCAGATGGCTCTCCCCCCCCACCTCTATGCCCACCGGGTCATACTGTTGCCGAAGGTAAATTGCCAAGGGCTCAAGGGCCAGGATGTACAACATTGGGGACCAAGGACATCCCTGCCTGGTGCCTCTACCTAACTGCCACCTGTCCGACACTACTGCCCCCGTACGAACTCTGGCTAGAGGCGCGCTATATAATAATTCGGCCCACCTCCTGTACCCTGGCCCCATTCCGAAGTGATCCAGTGCCGCCAACAGCCACGGCCAACGAACAGAGTCGAACGCCTTGACCGCATCCAGCGCCACTATCGCCATTTCGCCGTCTTTGCTACATCCCCATTCGACCACTCTGTGTAGGCGTCTGTGGTTGTGGGTAATATTCCTGTCCGGGACATAGCCCGTCTGGTCAGGGTGAATCAGCTTGCCTATCACTCTCCTCATTCTAGCCGCCAAGACAGCTGTTAGGATCTTGCTGTCCTGGTTCAGCATTGACAAGGGTCGATAGGAGCCACAACCGTGTCCCGGTGTATTGTGCTTGGGGAGTGGCACTATGACCGCTTCCCTGAGCGATTCTGGTAGCTGTCCCAGCTCAAACGCCTCATTAAACATGTCCAGCATGGGTGGGAGTACCTCCTCCCCATACGCCTTATAAAACTCGCTGGGGAACCCGTCCGCCCCCGGGGCCTTGCAAGTGGGCAGCTGTCGCACTATTTCTCTGAGCTCTTCCAGAGTGATCGGAGCATCCATCTCCTCTCGCTCTTCATCGCTGATTCTGGGCAGGCCTATATCCCCGAGTACTTCATCTATCTCCTCTCGGCTCCCCCTTCCCGATCTTCATACAATGTTTGGTAGTATTCTGCGAATGCCCCATTTACCCCTTCTTGCGTATCGATCTCCGCACCCCCTTCAGTGATGACCGATCGGATCGGAGCCCTAGGGGTTTCGCTCTTGTATAGCCAAGCGAGGAGCCTGCCTGTCTTGTCCCCACCCGCATGCAACCTCTCAATGTACTTCGTATAATTCAGGTTACAAAGTCTGTCCCAATGCCCAGAGCACCGCTGCTGCAGCTCAGTAACTACTTCCACATCGGTCCCACCCTTCTCCAATTCTTTTTCCAGCTCGATCTCGGCCTCTCGCAGGTCGGTCAGGATTCCGCCCATTAATCCCTTGGACTTCGCGATAGCAACTCCCCTCATCACCACCTTAAAAGCCTCCCACAAAGTACCAGCCGATTTGACACTCCCTGTGTTCGATTCAAAGTACGCGACTATCTCCTCCCTCATGTCCTCCTTGAATACCGGATCCCGTAGCGCTTCCGCCCGAAGGCGCCATGTTGGAATCCGTGCACGTGGGGGGCGCAGCCGCCAATGCATGATTAGGGGCGAGTGGTCCGAGAGGACCCTCGCCCTGTAGTCAATCTGTTCACACTCCGTAAGAATGTCTGGAGTGGCAAAAAAGTAGTCGAGCCTCGTGTGCAGTTGGTGCGGAGCCGAATAGTGCGAATACTGCCTCCCACCCGGGTGTCTCGCTCTCCACACGTCCACCAGGCCTAGATCCGCTAGCAGCGACTGCAACACCTTGGCCGCTGGGCTGGGCCTAACCATTTTGTCATCCGACCTGTCCTCCCTGGGGTTAAGCACACAATTAAAGTCTCCACCCCAGATTACTGTGCTCCCCATCCCTTCACCGAGTCTCGCGCACAGTGTCTTGAAGTAAGTCGCTGTGTCCTGGTTGGGCGCATAAGTGTTTATGATACAGACAACTCTACCTTCCACAATCCCCCGAACCATGGCCAGCCGCCCGTCCGACTCCACAACCTCCCCCAAGAGCTTGAACGGGACATGTGGTGCAACCCAAACCAGCACACCCCTGGCATACGCAGAGAATGTGGATCCAACCACTGTCCCCCTCCATTTTCTCCGCACCATTTCAAGTTTATCCCGTGTCAAATGCGTCTCCTGTAACAAGGCCACGTCTATCCTCTGCCTCTTCAAATACAACATGACCTTATTACGCTTCAGGTAGCTATTCAACCCTCTAACATTCCATGTCAATACCTTAAGGTCTCCCATGATTTATCCGTAGCTCCCACTTCCCCCTCTGGTCTGATCGCCTCCCCCCAGTCCCAACTACATCCCTTCTCAGTTTCTTCCCCAGGCTCACATAACAACTAACACCCCCTACCCCCCTAACCCAACCAACCGCCCAGCTCCATCCCTGGATCTCAGGCATCCCCGTGTTCGGTTCTCTACGGAAGCCCCCGCAGAGAACCCGACAGGGTGTCACACCCCACCCAGTGACTAACCTAACCACACACTGGGGTACGAATAAAACGGCCCTCGGTTGCCCCCTACACATTTATATCCGCGCTCGCGGACCATGTTCGAAACAGTTAAAAAATGCATCCCCATCACAAAGTGGCAAAGACTATATTCCAGTCCAAATGTTCAAAGTCCGCCAGGCCCACTGTTTCACTTAGCTCTCCCTGCTCCGTCCGCCATCTGCTCATCAGGCTCCTGAGGGCAGTTCTGCGCATCGAGCCATTCCATGGCCTCCTCCGGGGTGTCGAAAAACAGCGTCTTAGCCTTGAAGAAGACCTTAAGTTTGGCTGGGTAGAGTAACATATACTTGAAACCGGCCGTCCGCAGGCGCCTTTTGACCGCCCCAAAGTTCATCCGACTGCGCTGCACTTGTAGAGTGTAGTCGGGGTAAGCAGAGATGGTTGCCTCCCCTCGCCGTATGGTGCCCCCTTTACGAAAATGTTCCAGAATCTTCTCCCGGTCTTTGTAGTTGAGGATCTTGGCGATCACGGGCCTGGGCGGATTACCCGGCGGTGGCCTTCTGATCAGGGCCCTGTGTGCCCTCTCCACTGCAAATCCCTGCGTTAGGGCACCTCCGGTGATCTCCTGCAGCAGCAAAGTCTCAATAAAATCTGTGGGGTTCTGGCCCTCAGCTCCCTCCGGTAGGCCCACAATCCGGATGTTGTTTCTGCGGGCCCGACCTTCTGCCTCTTCAGCCCTGCTTTCCAGGTTGCCTACCCTCTGCACCAGGGCATGGATCTCTCGTTTGTGCGCAGTGCATTCCGCCACAGTCGGGCCCATCTCCTTCTCCAGGGTCTCTGTGCGCTCGGCCAGGGTTCGCACATCTTGCCTCAGGAGGTTCACGTCCTCCTGTACCGCCCCGACCTGAAGTTCCATCGCAGTTTTCAATTCGGCCACCGCAAGTTGGAGTTTGGTCTCCCATGTCGCCTTCAGATCTGCGATCGCCGCCAGGACCTCCTGGTTCGTTCCTCCTGCGGCCATCTCCTTGGGCTGGGCCTTTTCTTTGCTCCTGGTCCCCTCGGTGCCAGGCGATGTCTTGGCAAATTCGTCGAGCGTGGGCTGTTTATTCTTCGCCCTCAGGAGCTTGCTCGTCATATCTTCGATCAGGAGCGTCCCTTCGATCTCGCTTAGGCCCCAAGCCTGGGGGCACTATGTCCCCCCGTCGCCACACAGTTTCGGCTACCTCCAGTCAAGCTTGCTTTCGCTGGATCGCGCTGAACGTGAACTGATGGAGTCGCCTCCAGAATCCGGTCCCCGATCCTTTGTCCCAACATCAAGCGGCGGCAGCCATTTTGTCTGCCGGCGAAGCTCCGGCCCAAAAACTTCACGCGGCTCCTGGGGACACAAGCGCTGCACAATCCCGTATGAAAATGCATCCACATGTGCAGCCGAGCTTCGCATTTACAGTCATCACCGTCTATGCCACATCGTAGCGGCCGTTGCGCGGATTCAGCCGGATAATGTTCGGATCAGCGGGAGCTCCCGTTCAGGCACGTCCTTTCACATGGCGTCCAAGCCACGCCCCCAGGCGTGCTGGCATTGATATTTGAGGGTACTAGGGTGAAGGCATGGGCAATGTGTTCAGGAGAAGTGGGTGGGCACTAGGATGAAGGCTAAAGGTGCACAAGGGAGGACAGTGGAAGGAGCCCTGAGATTGATATGTGAAGATGATGAGGCTGAAGGCATAGACGGAAGGGAATACTGGGTGCGAAGTAAAGGAGTCTTCCTCTTTCTCTTCTTCTTTCTCCAGATGCTTGAGCTGTATAGTCACTTCCCCGAGCTGTGTAAGGACGGCCACCCTCAAAAGGAGTCCATTTATTCTTAAAAGGCACAAAAGCTGCTTCTGGAAGCACAGTTCAGTGAACTGCCTCTAGGATGATGGTGGGTGGGACAACGATGCAGGTGCCAGGCTCTCTTGCAGGCACCAGCACAGCCTTGCTTCTGAGGTCTTGATGCCAAAGAAAAGAAACATACAGCATGTTAATGTCACAGACCCTCACAAATGGAAAGAACGCAAGTAGTCAGCACAATAAACAGCACTCTAACCTCATGTCAAAGTCTTCCAATGCCAATGGAAAAGGAATGTCACTCTCACAAATTAGAACACACTGTACAGTGCTGACTCCCTGCAACAAACCCGTTCAAGCCCCACATTCGACAAAGGGGACTTAAAATGTAATACTTTATAGTGTAACAGGGGGGTAACTGACGCACCATAGAGTGCACTTAATTTCCCTCTGCAGTGAAGACGTTTTGTTCTCCCTCTAGGCTGTAGGCTGCACGGCGGGGTACCCCTAAACAAGAGGGAGTGGGGTAATGACACATAGAGCAACACAAGAGGTGTTTGTCATGGCCGTGGCATGTGAGTGAAGTCAGCATTCTTAAGCTGTTTGGTCTTCATTCAGGGATCAGTTTTGTGAACAGATCTGATATTAGCAAATGTTGTGTTCAGACTAGCACCGGCAGCAATGGTGAAACTTGGGAGCTACTGCTCGTTTAAACTGTACAAGTACCACTGTCACATCAGAAGAATCTCTATCATGCAAATGCCTTACTTTTTTCTGTTTGAAGTGCTGCCAAACTATGGAAGGTGGGTCACAAAATTCCCATGTCACCTACTCTGGATGTGTGCCGAATACTATATCTTTCGGCAGTCAGTCTGGTGCCAATGAGTGGGGGAGGGGAGCTGAAGGTGAGGAGTGTTTTTTAAGAAGCTTCTGCTTCACCCTGCCAGCTGTGCGGCATGAGAGTCACTGAGAAGTGAAGCTCCCATGGGCAAGGCAACCATGTGTCCCTGAAACTAGGACTGTAAAGGCATTGACCTAAATAATAAAATAAATAAATAAGTTTTTGTGATTGTGAAGACCGGCAATACTGTATAGGAGTATTTGGGAATATACTGCATGCTAAATGATATCAAAACTAGAAGTCTTATGTTTCTTGACACGGGAAGCCTAGTAGGCTCCATACTGTGTCTCTTAGCTCGCTTTTTAGAACAGGTGCTACAGTAACGTGGGTCTCAACTATTGACACCCTGCCCAACTCAGCGGTTCAGGGCAGAATCAAAACAACAATGCCTAGCCCTAGTAGATTGAGTGTTTCCCAGACATAAGGCCAAGTCTCATAGCACAACAATAACGCTGAGCCCCTAAACGCCAATGTGTTTGTAGGTCTTTGCAGGGAAGCACCAAAAAACCAATATTTCATGACAGAGATAATGTGTCGAGTGTCTGCTGTGGAGTCAGGGTGGAACAAATCCATGCAACCTGGTTTTTAGCTTCTTGGAGGCTGGGGCTGACCTGGACGCCGGGAACAAATATCAATGGGGCAACATATGTGCAAATAACGGAGGCCCACACAGAGAGGTCTGGCTTCAACTCCTACTAACTAACTTCCCCCAAGTATTCCTGCCTTCCTACCTCACTTCCCCACAACCTGCCCACTCCCTAGCCCCACCCACACATAACGAGGTGGACTGTGTTCTAACAACATGACACTGGTGATCATAGCGGTGCAGGCAAAAAGACAATTCTCGATAGAGGCCAAAATGTTGGCTTTCTGGGGGCTACCTTTCTTTCAGATGAAGCGGTAATTGATATCAGTATGTACTGACCCAGAAGACAATGCAAAGTCAGTGTGGCTCTTTCATTGGCATTTAACCTGATGGTGCTAACAACCCCCCATTTCCCCACCCCCACATAATGAGCCTAGCTGAAGGATGCAATATTCGTCAATGGGATTAAGTTTCATAATCTGAAAGTCCCAGAACAAAACAAAAATATCCCAAAGAGGATTAATGCCTCAGCTAAATTGACAAAGTTAGGAATAGGGTACAGTACTTTGATGTTTTTTGCATAGAATAATCAAAAGAGCAAACTGCACTGTGTTTTATATAGGTTCTGAAATAAATGTTCAGAAGTTGAAACTTCCAAAGAGTGTACATCAATGCAAATACCCAGTGGGCTTGAAACTAATTCCTATCCATTCACACACTATTTACTGATGACATCCATAACTCTTCACCTGCATCCAGCCTGGTGCTTACATCAGCAAGCACAGGATGGACATTTGGACAGGAGTGGTGTATGCATAACTCTCCACCTGCATCCAGCCTGGTGCTTACATCAGCAAGCACAGGATCGACATTTGGACCGGAGTGGATGTATGCACCTGATTCTCTGGAGAGTATTGCACAGGATCAGAGGTTCCTTTCCTCAACACCAATAGAATCCCAAAAGGAAACTGGCAGGACAGAAGACTTTCGGACCGGAGGCACTACGTTCAGTTGGGAGCTTTAAACGTAAACTGGACCTCAATTGAGTGTGTCTTCCGGAGCACACAGCTATCGCGCCTAAAGTACAGCCATGTGAGTGTTCTGGATTTTATTGGGTGAATGGGGTCCTGGGCCCTAGAACCGACCATTTGTTTCAGTGATGCTAACACGTTCTTCTGCACCTGGGTGAACCTTGCATGTATCTGCGGTTCACGGTCATTTTAATGAAAACTGGAATATCTAAAACATTTTTAACAAACCTGTTTTTGGAGGTGGGGGTTTCCCCCCAAATCTCTCACTTTCCTATGATTATAACCCCCACCCCAAAACCCCCACCCACCCATTTTCAACCCTTACCCCACCTGCATACAATAGGGGTTTTTCGGTATTTAAGGATAGTTCAAAAATGTATTCGTTATTTCATTTTCGTTAATATCACTGGATAGCATATCTGCCACTGGATCATGTTGCAGACCCTCCTACCTAAGGTGAGCAGTGACCGTGTTCTCTGTCCGTGGTGTTATTTGTGACAATAACTAAGGCAAATGTCTCCAAATGTCTGCATATCACATGGCAAATACTATCCTTTTGTCTCAAAGCTAGCAGTGATCATGGTTTGCATTCTAGCATCAGTATGAACATGAGCACGAGCCACTTCTCAGGAGTTCCGTCCCGGCTTCTGCACAGCAACCTCCATAGTGTGCAGAGCAACTTGCAACCCCTCCCATCAGAATGTTGCCACTGCATTCTGATGAGAGGGGAGGTGAATTGAGGTGAATTGGGGTGTGGGTAGTTGGTGTGCACAAAAGCCTCTCTGCAGGAGTGCTTGTGACATCACACATTACCTTTCATAGGCACACCCCCACTTTTGTCTGTGCCCCCCCTACTTTTGTCTTTGGCCCCCTTTGATTCCTGGTGATGCCACTGCCTAAAATTGCTCTGAATCTGCTAAAAGTCAGCGTGTTAGTGATATGTAACACATCAATTCAAGGAAACATGGAACATATTGTGGGGAATTCCACCAACCGCACTGTGAGTGTGTGCTCGCCTGGACTTTTTGGAATTTTAAAAGAAATTGAATGATGGTAGATGAGCCTCCAGAAAATGTGTGGGGCTAATCCGCACACATGTTCCTATGCTCACTGCATGACATACACATAGACCTGCAGCGCCGTCCCCCCTTGCATATTTAGTTGGGATATGACAGCAATGTACATGAAGGCATCCCAGAAGGGGAAGCACAAAACCTTCCTCCTGCCATGGCCAACCTAATTAACTATGAAATACTCCATGGATCTGCCTTGTTCTTTTGTGTAAGCACTGCAGAATGGTGAGAGCAATTAACATAATTAGCATATTAATAGAGTATACTTCAAACCCTCCCACATGGGGCCTGGCTGCAGAGGTGAACATAGGAGACAAGAACCCCAACAAATTTTGATATGCACTGTGTCAACCTGAAGCCAGCTCCCACCTCTCAGTATCAAGGGCAGTGACCTGTCATGTCTGGGACTATGTATTTACAGTGGTCATCCCCACAGCGGGACCCCATTCAGAAGGTTGGAGTATGTGGTTTGGTGGTGACCAAAAGTCTGGTCTCACCACAGCTTCAAGGGAGACCTGCCAATTTATTGAGGAAGCACAGAGAGCTCAATTAACCAGAGATACCCTTTGGTCCACAACAGACAGGATGATGGATGGGACTTAGTATTTCATGTTTCCACCCCTTTACCTTTTCTGTTGTAAAGCACTCTGCTTAGGACCTCATGCATACAGGACATTGTTGGTGGAGACCCAAGATTGGTTCATTAAGGTCGGATTGCCCTACACCAATCACTGTGACCCATTTGGCTTCAAAAGAGCACTAAGCACCTCTTTTGGCAGATCATCTGAAGACTTTGCAAGGAGTAACAAGAAGAACTAATTTGGACCCTGGCTGAAGATACAGTCTGCCTTACAGCTTCCACCAGTGAAGGAAGGCCAGGATTTCTGAAGAGGGAAGCAAGAACCCTCCCCTAAACATCTCCCAGGGAACAGAGGGAAATACTGAATCCAGAGAACCCTCCAGCAGCTCCAGAATTGGTCCCAGCTAGCACACACTGCACCCTGCTAGGCTTTGCAGCAATTTGGAAGTGCCAGAGAGTCTCTGAATCAAACCAAGGACAGGGGCATTGCCTATAACACTCTCCTCAGCTTTGGGCCGTACGCCTTAAAGGACAACACAAGTCCAGTGAAGAAGCTTGGTGGAGTGCATCAACAAGCATCAACCAGCATCCGCTTAAAGGACATATTCAAGCCAGTCGTGCCCCTGGAACTGCAACCGACCACACTGCTGACTGGTCTTATCCTGCAGTCGCTATTGCCATCTGAGACACCTCGACCAGTGCTTCAGACCCACCAACCAGCGCTGAGACGATTCCTGACCCCGAGCCACTGTGTAGGCCAGCCTGCAGCCATCCATCCAGTCTCATACACTGAACTGCGTGCTGCCTGATGCACACAGCTGTCTTCCATCTTGATCTCTGTTCCAGAAGCTTCAACGCGCCATGAAACCGATTCAACCATGTTGAGCACCAAGAACTTCTACAAACACAAGGTAGATTGTGGTTCTATCCCCCTGATCCTTTTCCGAAGGCCCCTAGTGACATTTTATGACCCATTGCTCCCTTTGTGCTGAAACCAGGTATCCTTGAACTATTGCAATTATTTACTTTACTGACTACCCTCATGTCAGTATCCAGAGTGCATCCCCTTTCCCTCTTGAAACTATCTGTACTCTGCATTCCTTTATAGGATGGTTGTATTTTGTAGTGGGGTAGAACTGTCTGTTTTGATAATAGTAAAGTAGATATTTTTATACAATCTTAACTGGACAGTACCTTTTATCATTGGGTAATAATTGTATTTTCGCTGTTTTTCAACTAACCAACAACCCACAACTTTGCGGAGATAAGACTGCTGTTCCGTCCACGTTACCAAAATTGGACAAGCAGGTCTTATAATTCACTTGTATTCCAATCTGTTTGGATCCCTTCTGGTATACTAGAAGTGTGGGGTTGATTGATGGTTTAGAAACCGATATTCATCCCTGGGCCACTGGTGCCCAGTAAGTTGATTCGTCACACATATGTGACAGACAGGCATGAAACGCACCTTTTTATTCTGACTGGGGAAAATAGCTGATTCATTCAAAACGAATCTGACTGGTTCTCATGCCCTGAGGTGGGTCACGAGTTTGCTGTGCCCGGACACCCAGGCAACACATCACTGATGTCACCTCATGAGACTGAAACTTGACAGAGGTTTGCTAGTGGTCTCTTGCAGAAGGGATGTGATCTAGCAGTTCGGCTGGACTGAAACGATGGCCTGAAGCGTGGCCCAGAGCAACGCCAGTAGCTATGATTTTAAAATCTTCCAGCCAGACTCGATTCAAATAAATTGAGCAGATATTAAATAAATAAAAGCTAAAAAGAGCAAAATCCCTTACAACCAAGATACTGTTTGTGCTTTCGACATTAATACCTTGGCTCTAGAAATGGTGTCAATAGCAACAATGGAAGACGGCCAGAAACAGAGTAAGTAGAAGATACGGCAGCAAAGGTGCAGCTGAAAACAATGAAACCTTAGTGTGTGGAGTGTATATTGAGAAATGTGGAGATGAGGTGCACATGATAACACTGTGTACGAGCGCGATATAAATAAAATATATATCATATCATGTCACAAGCAGAGACATGGCCGCCCCTACCTTCCTTCATATTTGCCAAAATGCCCACACGCATTCTATAATTCTCTGACAATTCTCCCATTCCACAGATTTCGCAGCCCCCCGTAGGCGTTCACCTGTAGCGCTTTGAGGCCATACCAATGGGAATTGGTGCTATACTAATGCTATATTAGATTACATTACATGTCTATATTAATCTATCAGCAAATACCATTTCTATTTGTTGCGGTTTCAGGAACCTCACATACCATGCCTACCAGCGCAGGTGATGAGAAAATGGGATGAGGAAAAAAGAAGGATAATTGATCTTAATTGCACACATTACTTATATCATTTTGCCTTAATATAAGTCACATTGCAACACAATAAACAGCACACCCCTGCGTGTGGGCCTACCTGAGGCGAGGGCGCCCTCAGAACCCTCCTCCGACTGCCAGTGATGCCGGACCACCTGTCGTGCTATAGAGTCCTTGGTGGCTATAAGGTCAGTGCTTTCCATGGAGAGCCCACTATCCCAGAGAACAGCTCGCGGGGGGTTGGGGGAGGCAGGGGGTCAAGGGTGAAGAGCAAAGGTCTGTAGAGGCTCAGAATGGAAAAGGAAAGGGAGTCGTGAAGAGCTCAAGGGGAGGGTAAAGGAACATGCGAGAGGGGTGAAGGCAACTGGAGGGGTGAATGAGTGATGGCACAAGCTAATCGGATGCAGGGAGGTAATGGGGCAGGGGAGATGAGGGTGAAAGGCGGCTAATGGGGTGAAGGAAGAAGCAGGGGGAGAGGTGAAGCGGTGAAAGAGCAACCAACATGAGGATGGAAGGGGGTTAACGCGCGAGGGACAAGCGAGAAGAGGGATGAAGGGCTGGGAATGTTGAAGGGGTCTGAAGGGGGAAGGCGAGAGGCAGATTAAGGGAATGAAGGGGCAGTGAGTGAAGGGAGTGGAGCATTGAAGAGGCAGGCCAAGGAGGGTTGATGGAGGAGATAAGGGGCCAAGGGACACGTGAGAGTAGGGACTCAGGGGTCACGAAATCAATGTACAAGCGGAGAAATGGTGTGAAGATACAAAGGCGAAAAGAGGTGATCGGACAATTGAGAGGACAGTTGAAGGGGAGAAGGGACCTCTGAAGGTCTACACAAGTCAAGCGGTGAAGCTACATGATCGAGTAGGGCGACTGTGAAAGATTACAAGTACCTTACTCAGGAGACGGGAGTCTTATCAATATAGCACCGCTGTCCTGAGGGAGCAGCAAACCTCAGTCACCAATTTGCCCGCTAATATGGGAGGCTCAAGAACACAAGACAGATAGCACATCCGTCTCTCCTAGACAGACCGGCCTAAAAGAATTGCATCCGGACAAAAGCGTGTGAAGCATGCCAACACAATCTACAAAGCTGTGCACACTCCCGTTACACCATAACTTCACTGAAGTCTTCCACCCTCCTGCCAATCACTGGCACAAAGCCACCTAGGATGCCCCCTAGGAAGCCACCCAATTCGCGCTATAACTTTACACTCCGCCCCCCAAAATCTAAGAATCCACCTGTGATCCTCCTACTGGCCAGATGCCCCTATAGCCATAAGGTTTAAATGCACAGGATTTCCAGAAAGAGTGCAACAGGATGTGGGCCCCAAATCAAGATTGGTATGAAGACTAAAAGGGATAGTGTGAGTGGGACACTGGAGAAACCAGTTCTCATCTCATGGGGAAAAAGAGAATAAAATGCCTCATGTTCTGCCCTCTCCCCCAAGTGCCAAAACATGTATATGTCCACTTGCCTCACTTTCCTTCAGCGCCCATGTTGGTAAGAGAAACAATTATTTTTGTGTGTTATTAACATGTTTTGTTTAAGTGTGCCTATTCACCACGAGGGGGGTGCATGCATTCTGCTCTTGGTTTTAGTCTTATTCCCAAGTCAGACCCCTTCTGCATTTTGAGGTCACTTCCTTCCAACACATTATCCCTCTTCTTAAGCACACACATCAGAATCTTCATCCTTTCCCACCAAAGCAGAAGGAGGCTACCAAGGCATCCTGTACAGGGCTAGGCGAAATTTGTTAGATTCCGTTCCACGAGTCGCAGAAGGGAAATCTGTCCAATTTTGTTTCCACTTCACCCCAATTCGCCATTGGCAAACCCTGTGTATCAAAAAGAGCAGTGCAAAGTTTCTCGCGCCACTGTGCAAACTGAAAAACGCTGCACAAAGTTTCTCGTGCTGCTGTGCAAATTTGAAGAGCCATGCAAAGTTTCTCGTGCTGTCGCACAAACCTAGTAAATATCGAAAAGAGCAGCACAACATTTTTCATGCCGTTACGCGAACCTCGAGTGAAGTTTCTCGTGCCGCTGCGTAAAACTAGTATGGATCAAAAGAAGACACGTGCAAAGTTTCTCATGTCACTGCGTAAAACTAGTATGGATCGGGTAAGATCGCAGGAAGTTTCTCATGTTGCTGTGCAAAACTAGCACTGATTAAATAAGAAACGCACAAAGTATCAACTCTCGCTATAGTTGGTCTATGTTTATCCCAGTGAGTTGAAAAACCTGGTTTTTAGTTGTTTCCTGAACATTAGGTAGTCTTCCATCGTTCTTATTTTCTTCAGAGTTGAGTTCTATAATTTTTCTATCAGATGCAAGAATCCGGTTCCTCTGAATTTTGATTTCTCATAGTGTCTTGTTTGATATGATATGGCATTTATAACATGCCTATACACAAGTGTTTCAAGGCACGACGAGGCAAGGGGGAACAGAGGGAAGACAGAGACAATGATCTTACTAGGCCAGGCGACATTAAGATTGTGCAAGTGCAGGGGAGGGGGAAAGGGAAAGTGTTGGGTGAAAGAGGGAGGGGGCGTGCAGTACATAGGATCAGCAGTAATAAATAAATAGAATAAATAAAACTATCGGTAAAAAGTGTGGCCAGCTAGTGGCAAGTGCAGGGGTAAGTGCAAACATCAGTGTCAAGAGCTGGTGGGGGCTGTAGAGATACAGAAACAGCCCCCAATTGCAGGTGTGCAGCTGGTGTGGGAGGGTAACTGGGCCCGAGATCAGAGGGTAGCCAGCTGACCGGTGCAGTATCAGTTAGGAGTTCAGCAGGGGAGAGGAGGAGAGAAATCAGAAACAAACTGGAAGGTCTTGAGGTGCTTCCGGAACTGGAGATGGGTCTCCTCAAGTTTCAGGGAGGCTGGGAGGCTGTTCCAGAGGGAGGCCCCAGCCAAAAAAAGAGATCTATCACCAACTCATTGCTTAGCGAAGGCACTGACCCTAAGGGAGTTGGAGGCGGATGAGCGAAGAGCTTGAGAGGGAAGATATTTAGGAAGAGAGAGTTGAAGGTATTGAGGCCCCAGAAGGCGTTGTGGATAATGCAGAGGGTTTTGAACTTAATCCTTGCAGCCACTGGGAGCAAGTGCAGAGATTTCAGTCCTGGAGAGATACGATGCCTGGGCTTGAGGCAAAGGACAAGTCTTGCAGTCCTGTTCCGGATGAGTTGAGGGGAGTAGAACCAGGCAGATTTAGAAAGAGAATGTTGTAGTAGTAAGCCTAGAGAGAACCAGAGCTCTGGAGACAGTGAGCTTCTGGGGGGAGGAGAGGAAAGGAAGAATGCCTCTGATGAGGCGAAGCTGGTAGTATGACTTCTTAGATACGTCAGAGATGTGAGGAGAGAAGGAGATTGTGGAGTCAAAGATGACCCTGAGATTTTTAGCCTCACAGGTGGCAGAAGGAAGAGAGGCAAGGGAGGACGGCCAAAGAGCAACAGGAAAGGAGGGAGCAGATGTGCCGATGAGGAGAATCTCAGTCTTACTGGCATTAAGGCAGAGATCGTTGGCAGCACACCACTACTGGATAGCGGACATGCACTCAGAGATGAGAGAAGAAGAGGTGGTCCACATAGCACTGAAAGTTGGGACAGAGAGCAGCACATTTTGAGGTTTATTTGGAGGTCAGTGCTAGATCTTAAATCTATTCTCGGTTGGTATTGGGTGATTTTTGCTTCGAGGAATTCAGTTCCTTGTCTTTCTGGTGATTTATGGGAAATCCAGATGGCTTTGAAGTTGATGTGTTTCTTTACTGGAAGATGATGTAGGCTTGTCAGGGCCCCTCTGATGTGGTTTTCTTCTATTTAGTGTCAGGAGTTGTCTTGCTGCCATATTTTGGATGCATTCCGTTTTTTTGGTGAGGAATTCAGGTTTTCCCTGGTAGAGATTGTTTGTTTAGTCTATTCTTGATAATACAAAGTAAATGATCTTGAGGGTTCTGTGTTGAAATTGAGTCATGGGAGGATATCTCTTATTAATTCATAAATGGTTGAATTTTTGCTATTGACTTGTGGTTCCAGAGTGCAAGCATTGTCCATGAGCATTCCCAGATTTTCTATCACTGTTGACGTCTCCTATTGAGTTCCCATGATTGGGGGCCAGGTGTGGGATACCTGTGTCAGATTGTTTTCTTGTGGGGAGATCATTATTTCTGCTTTGGTTGGGTTTAGCATGAAATTGTTGACTTTTATCCAAGTGTTTATATCGGTAAGGAATTTATTGAGGGCGTGTTGGGGTTGTGGTCAGTGGTTATCATGAAAATGAGTTGGGTGTTGTCTGCGTAGTTGTAAGCTGCATAGTCCATGAGTTTGAACAAGCTTCATTCAGGGTGGTCAAGTAAATGTTGAAGAGGAGTGGGGAGAGGTTATATCCCTGTTGTACGCCGCAGGTGATATGTTTTGTGTTTGATGTAAATGATGATAAATGGATTTATCAGTTTGTTCCTCATTCTCCACCTATTCCAAAGTATTCCTGCTCTTTGGGCCACCTACAAAAGGTCTCCTGCCTGACTTACCTTTCACCTCATTTGTCCTCCCCACCTCCTATACAGTAATCCCTCCACCCCCCGCTTTCTTTCACCAAGCTTACACCCAGGTTCTGGAATGCCCAATGAGTGTGTAATAAAACCTATTTCATATCTGTTCACTTTGGCTCTCATTACTATTCCAACCCATCTGCCGTGGATATCCCTGAGACTTGTTTACCCCTCTTGACACCTCTACCGCAGCTGCCCTACACACTGTCTGTTTGTTCTCACTTTTCCTACTCTTCTTAAAGAGGCAGTGGGGTTGGCTTGATCCTCAACAAGACCCACACCTCTGCCTCGCTTCCACCCACAGACTTTCTATCATTCGCCTTTTAACTTATTTCCACACAACTCCTTCTGCCCACCCCCTCACCATTACCTTGATTTATTTGGCCTCAGACCTTCTCAACTCCTTCTCTGGCCTTGACTTCCTCCTCAACTCCATTCCCATCAAAGCTCCTATAGCACTGATGGGAAAACTCAGCCAATTCACTCTCAAGGAATCTCACTTGTTCTTGTCTCCTTGCCTCTCACTCCCACCTCTATGCTCGAAATCAACTCCTCACCTTCTGACCACACAATCCTTCACTTCAGTTTCACTTTTCCCCCTACTCTAAGCCCTTCCCAGCCTTGCTATCTCTATGCACAAATTCAAACCTGACTCTCTGGCCTGTACCTATCCAAAGTCAGGTCTTCCCCTCTTTCTTTTGCTCCTCTTCAGACCTCTGTGACTGCAGGTGTGGTGAGGATTCTTCACTTAAGCCCCAGAAGCACTTGGGTCGGTAGGAGGGGCTCAAACCATGTTCATCCTGGAAGCAGTGGACCATCTGTTAAAGAGTGTCCAAAATGTTTGTGTGATATATTGTAAAAGTATGGGCCCTTTTAAGCCAGGTCCCAGTGTGTTTGCTTAAAGTTCACAGGATAAAGGGGGTAGTAGAAAAGCCTTTGAGGAGCTCATTGTTGCAGTGTGTTGTTCGTGCTACTTGTACATAGTCAGGGGTGAGTGAAGAGACTGCTGCAGACCTCACACGATCAGAGTGGATTAGTGGGTCTACCTGTGGGGCGAGGGGGGCACACAGTCCCTTCACCCAACAATTAGCCACGCAAGTCAGGTTATAAAGCTTTAGAATCTTCAGGGGTTCAGTCCGGTGCTGTATACAGATGCCTACACTACATATATCACAAGACTGGGCCATCGTACATGCCCTCTCTAGCTAATGAGTAATAGAGAAGTCACCTGTCGTTTGGCAGAAGAAACTGTCTTGATCCCAGAGTTGGGGGGGGGATTTTAGGACGGGGCACTTCCTCCATCACCCTTTACATTATAACACTCCCACTGCTGTACAAAATGCACCTTGTAGTAAGGGGTAGAACCTTCCCTTCAGTGGTGCATGTTGGACTTGTATATTCTGTTGTGCTAACCACATTGATCCCTATTCATATCCCACCCAGAGGCAATGCCATTTGTATCCTTCTCCAGTGGGTCAAGTGGACTGCCTAAGTTGCCCATGGTTAAAAAGGTTAGACTTCAGGAAGAGCAGAGTGTCCATTGCCAGGTC